>NC_045645.1:4800000-7200000 GCF_009829145.1 Chiroxiphia lanceolata
TGTGCGGTTCTTCACACCCCCCGCCACATATTACAGCCAGGGGGGCAAAGCAGAGGAGATCCGGGGGGCCGGGCAGGACCCCCACATGCTGGCAGAGCTTGGCATCCTCCTGGACACCACAGTGCCTGGGGACAAGGGCCGGCTGGGCACTGATGCCACAGAGAGCCCTTCTCAGGAGTATTTGATGCAGATCTTCACCCACCCCATCTTCTCCGAGGAGACCTTCTTCCTGGAGCTCATTGACCGTCGGGGAGCACCGGGCTTTGGGGAAGGCAATATACGGGCACTGTGGAAAGCTGTGCAGGTCTATATGGACCAGCAGCAGTAGTGGCAACACTGCAGTCCTCCACCCTCAGCTCCCCATCCTCTCCACTCCAACCCTGGGGGCACTGCACCACTGTAGAGATCCCAGTGGGTGCTGGTGGCATGGCCCAGGTGGGCAGGGACCAAGGGAGCACTCCAGGTAAACCCAGAGCCAACTCAGCGTGGGAGCAAGACCCTCAGGGCCAAGTCCAGCAGGGGTCTGAGCATCCCCCAGGATGGAGGGTGATTTTTCTCCCTCCCTGGAGATTTATCAATCTCACACAAAGAACTTTCTGCCTCAGTTCATCTTAATTTATTGAGACTTGAGCCTGCAGCAGGGCCAAGAGCAGTGCTGGCACAGCAACACCCCCAGCTGTAGAGGAATGAAGGGCTGCCAGAGGGGAGTGGATAAGCCTGGGGCCTTGGGCAGACTGCTCACCAATGGTTACCACCCAGAGCACGGCCAGCCCCTGTGAGGGGCAAGTGGTGGCCTCTTGCTCCTCTCAATTAAAGAATTAACTTGCAAGTACTGCTTTGAGTTCTTAATCCTCCCATTTACAATGTGCTGAGTGCCAGGCGAGGATGAGAGGGCCATTTCTGTCCCTCAAGGCAGGCTGTCCCCACCCCTGCAGTCCCTAAATTGAGGTCATTGCCCCTTGCACCCCACCAGGACTGTCCCCAGTCCCTGCCAGCCCCCAGGCTTGTGCCTTTGCAAGGGTGCATCACAGTCAGGGAAAACCTCAGCAGGAACATTGAGGAACAACCAGGAAAAAAAAGGATAAAACCCTACAAAAACCCCTGGGGACAGTTGTTTGGCCTATGTAGGAGCAGCCTATGGGTAGGAGCAGCACAGCCCTCAGAGACTGATGCCTGCCCTCACAGGAGGAATGCTCTGGGTGCCCTGTTTGGGTCACCAGCAGTTAATGCTCAGCCAAGGGGTTCTTGGATGCACTAACAAAGAAATCCCTGCTGTCTCCAACCCAAATGTAGGGATCCTGCTGTCTGTCTTCACATTCCACCACAGGCTGCCTGACACCCCCAGCTTAGCACAGTGCAACAGAAACAGAAAGTCACGTAGAAAACCCCACACACTTAGGATTTATTATTAGAAAGCCTGTGGTTCAGGTTCAGTAAAAACAAGTGTATAAAAAGGACTGTTGGAGGCGGGGAAGGGTATGGCAGCATCCCCAGTCACTGGCTGGCCGATGAAGTGCAGGCAGGGGACAGGGCTGTGGGAGCAGTGTGGCCACAGCCTTCCCGCTGCCAAAGAGGAACCCCTGCTGCTGTGAGTCCATGGTGCCAGGGGCTGAATAACCCCAGGAGGGCTCCACCCAAGGGGGGAGGGCAGGCCTGGCCCCAGGACACATCCAGGACCGCAGTGGCCACATCCAGGCACAATTCCCACAGGGGAGCCAGTGGAAAGGACGAGTGGGAGACTGGTACAGTGCCATGTACTGGGCTTGCAGCAGCACAGGGACACACCATCCCCTGCCACGGGCAAGACTCCCCACAGGGTGGGTCTCGGGGGGGCTCACACGTGGAAGGTGCTGTCACGGGGCAGTCGGTGCCCGGAGGAAGGCGTGGAGGGAGAGCTGTGTCCCAGGGCAGGTGCTGCCTGCTCCCTGTGGTTTTGCCCCCCGCTTCCGCTTGGAGCCCTACAGGAGACAAGCAGTAGAACTAAATCAAACCCCAAGGGCCCCCACGGCCTCCAGGGATCCCCTCTGGAGAAAGGGGCCCCTGGTACTGGGGATATCCTGGGGCAGTGCCAGCCAGGCAAGTCCCCCTGCCACAGGATGCTCCTTGGACTGATCCCAAACCCCATGGGGGCTTCAGCATGGCACACCAGAGGCTGTCCCACAGCAACAGGGAGCAGCTCCTGGGGCTCCAGGCACCCTGGAGCGCTGCTCACCTTGCCAGGGCTGGTCTCCTTCCTGTGCTGCTTCTCATGCGCTTTCAGCACCTGAAGGGAGCACAAGAGAGCCCAGAGCTGAACAGCAGCTGGGTCTTGGAGCTGAGACAGCCTGCAGAGGCTGAGGGGATGGCAGAGGCTCTCCCAGAAAGACTGAGGGAAGGGAGGAGAGGCCCAGGTGCCCCCCAGTACCTTTTTCATGGCTGTGGACACAGCCGAGGCATGGAACTCCTCCTCTGTCACCCAGCGGGATGGGGAGGCAGGGTCCAGGGTCACATCCCCATCCAGGGGCAGGAAATAGACCACATACGTCTGGTGGATGTGGGAGAAGATGTGGATGACCTATGAGGGGATGGGAAGACACATGAAACAGGCAGCTGGCCTGCAGTGAGGGGTGCACAGCTCAGCTGCCCCACAAGTGCACCGAGTCTGCCAGGGCTCTGAGGAATGGAGCAGAGCTTGGGAAGGGTGACAGTGGGGAAGTGGGACCCTTTTCCCCTGTGCTGCATCCCTGTGGCTGAGCACAGGGGGCTCACACTATATCCCTCCGGCTCCAGGCTCACCTCTCCAATGAACCGCAGGCCTTTGGCTGCCACGGGCTGCCCCATCCAGGCCTGGAGGTGATCAGCCAGCACCTCCCTCTCCTTCTCCTCCTGCAGATCTTGAGCCAGTGGGAGACTTGGGAACTCCCAGAGTCCAGCCAGGAGACCTGGGGAGGAGGCATGACAGAAATGTGAGACAGCAAGGGGCACATCTGGAGACACGGAGCCTCCTCATAGCCCCAAGGGCCTCCTTTCCCCACCCCAGCAGGAACTGCATCTCCAGTGCCTCTCCCAGGCTGCTCTGTCCCTCACGCAGGTGGGAAGGGGCTGCGTGGTGCCTCCATCCCCCTCCTGCCCAGCCCCATCACCTGAGCTGGGTCTCTGCACGATGAGGTACTCGGGGCCCCCACGGCAGCCCCTCCGCTCCAGCACACACGTGGCCGTTCGCATCGCCCGCGGCTGCTTCTTTGCTGCTTTCCGAGGAAAGTTGGTCACCCCCAGGCTGCTGTCCCACGGCTCTGTGGCTGGGGGGCACAGGGGACAGTCCCCAACACCTGCAAACACCAATGTAACAGTTGCTGCAGGGCCCAGACCTGGAGCTACAACAGGGATCTCCCCCCGCGCTCACCACAGTCCTCAACATCGGGCACTGGGGCGGGTTTTCCAAACAGCTTCTGCGAGGCAAAGGCCACCTCCTTCTCCACCTGCAAGGAGGGACAGGAGCGGGGACAGGCTCATCCACCAGCCCACCCTGTCCCCATGCATGGCAACCCCTCAGGGCCACATTTTGGGGGCATACCTACCCTGCACCGTGCTCGGCAGTGCTGCTTCACAGGGCACTCCCCGCACAGCGGGGCCTTGGGCACACACACGGTCGCCCCCAGCTCCATCAGGGCTTGGTTAAAATCCCCGGGGCGGCTCCTGTCCACCAGGGCATTGGCCATGTCCCTGGACAAACAGTAGTGAGAGGCACAGGGCTCTGCAAGGAGAGCATCCCAGGACCTTTGCCTGCCTCCTGCCTGCCACGGACAATGCTCCTATGTAGGCACAGGTAACACAGCTCCTTTCTCCACTACTCCCAGCAGCACCACCTTCCCAACAGCTCCTGTACCCCACGCCTCTCTCCCTACACAGGCTCAGCTCCCCATGGCTCCTGAGTAGTCCTGTGCTTGGCCATGATCACCACAGCTCCAAACAGGGACAGAGCATTCCCCTTACCAGAGCCGGTCGATGACGGCCGGGCTGCTGGAGTCGGCACCGATGCATCGCAGGCGGCACAGCACACGGATCACATTCCCATCCACAACACCAGTAGCCTGGGACCAGGAACTGGGGTTACCATGCTGGGATGTGCTCCAGGCAAGGCAGGGAGCTGGGGTGCTCCCAGGATGGAGAGGGACACACAAGAGGCCAACCCATAGGCCAAGCTTGGGCAGCAGGTGAGATGCACCCCAAAGTGAGGGAAGAGCAAGAGCCAAGCACAGCCCTGAGGAGGAGCCCCTGGTTTGTGAGACCCCAGCAGCAGGACCCTGCCAGGAATGAGGCTGGGTGGCAGAGAGGGAAGACATGTCCAGTGATGCCCAGCTCTCACCTGGCCATACGAGATGGATGCGATGGCTCCCGCCGTGTATCGGCCCACTCCTGGCAGCAGCTTCTGCAGGGCCTCAGCCGTCCTGGGCATGTGGCCACCCAGCTCAGACACCACCTGGTAGAGAGGGAGCTGAAGTCTAGGAAGCAGCTGGGGTGGGTGCATGCGGGCAACTCGTTTTGCCCACAGGAAGACGGGATCCCACCCTCTGCAGCCTCATGCCAGCAGCTCACAGCCCCAGCAAGGCAGGGCAGGTGTGAGCCAGCACCAACCCACCACCCACAGAGGGGTTTGGAAATGCCCTCCTGCCCAGCTCCAGAGCACCTTCTTTGCTGCCTCCTGCAGACGCTTCCCTCTTGAGTAGTAGCCAAGCCCAGCCCACAACTCGTTCACCTCCTGCTCCAAGAGACACAGCACAGTGTTAATGGAGAGCCACAGGGCAGGGAGAGCACCCGATCCCAGTAGCACTCACCTCCAGGGATGCCTGTGCCAGAGCCTGCAGTGTTGGCCATTTCTGTGGTACAGAGGAAAGGGGACAAGTCAGGGACAAACAGAGCTGTGCTCTGCAGCTGGGGATCTGCCACAGGCAGTGGACATGTTCTCCAAAAGGGGCAGCCTGTGGGCACAGGACTCTGTGAGGAACAGTCACCTGCATCCAGCGGTTGTAGTAGTTGATCACTGTAGCCACCTGTGTCTGCTGGAGCATGATCTCGGACACCCACACTGCAGGGAGCAGGGCAGGCATCAGAGCAGAGGCCCCAGCACCACCCACACCTTGTGCTGTGGCCACGTGAGCACTGGCTACAAGCACTGCAGAGCATCCAGCTCACAGGATCCCTTCCCACCCCTCACCTTCCCCACATGCTACCCCACATGAGCTCCCCCAGGCCCAAAGTGGGCTCTCCAACCCTGCAGTGCCTTGCAGGGTGAATCAGTGGCTCTCATGGCCACTCCAGGCAGCTTGTTCCAAGGATGGCAACTGAAGCCACCCCTCACAACGCCACACACAGAGGGGCACCCCACACGTGCTGGGCACAGTCCCCGCTCCTCACCTGCGTACCCCCGTCTGTCGGCATCCGGCTCTGTCGCTGCCTGAAAGGGGAGGATCATGGTGTGAGAAACAAGGTGATACAGGACCTTGTGTGACACAAAGGGAACCTGCATGTAAAATAAAACTACTCGTGGTGTGTTTTGAATGCCACAGTGGGATTTGCAAAAAAAAAAAAAAACAAACAAAAAACTTTCCCCAAGCGCTCACAAGTTCTGAGTTCAAGTTAATCAAGTGACAGCCAAAGCAGCTTCTTCCTGGTGAAATGTCCCAGAGTCACCTTCGACGTCCAAAATTCCACGAGAGGAGCTGTCCCAGACCTGAGCCCCTCTACACAGGAAGTGATTGCAGGCAGATGTAAATCCCACAGAGGGGCCAAACAGTTCCCAGCACCACACAGGCAGATGCTGCTGTAAAGGAGGCTGCATCCTCAGCACCCCGTCACCCCTGAGCCACTGGCTGCCAGGCTGAGCACAGAGCAGGCAGGAGCTCTAACAAAAACACCCAGTGGGCTTAAAGCAAATACAAAGCAAATGCATGGAAAACCTCACTGCTGCAGGGTATCGCAGAGGCAGGAACAAAACAGGATTAAAAAACAACTAATCATGCCAGAGAAAAGAACTCCTGGTTGGAGGCTGTGTTCGAGAAGTGTACCCTGCTTTACTCTTCATACCTAGGGACTGGCTACAGACAACCCCCCAAGGAACTGCCACGACTAGCTGGGAGTGCTTCCATGAAGGTAGGGATGCACCACAAAGGGAAAGACACCATGGTCACTTCACCAAAGCTCCCTTAAGGCAAAGTGCTTCCCGATGTCTCCCCTTACCAGCGCCCTCCAAGGAAGGTCCCGCTTGCATCTGTCGTACCAAGCGAGCAGGTTCTTGCGCAGGGACTCGACCTCCGCCGGGTCGCTGAAGTGATGCCGGGCGGGTGGCGGGGCGGGCGCTGGAGCCGGGGCCCCTGCCGGGAGAGCGGGATCAGGGCACGAAGGGCTGCGGGGCTCGACCGCAGCAGAGGCGGGAGCTCGGCAGGGCCGCTGCCGGGTGGACGCGCACCGAGTGCGGGGCCTTACAAGGACCCAGGAGGCACCAGTGGCTGCCTGGGGGGCAGCAGAGGACACCCCACGCTCCCCCCAACCCTCTCGCTGCCGGGCACCTCCGCGGGGTGACGTGCGCTTCCTGCCCCGGCCCGCGCTGCCGCCGCTCCGTCGGAGCGCCCCGGCCGCCGCCGCCACCGCTGTCCCAGCCCGGGACCGGGTCATGGCGAGACCGCTCCCGCCGGGGCCGCCACGTGACACCTTCCCGGGAAAACATTTCCCGCCCCCACGTGGCCCCGCCCTCTGACCGCTCCAGCCAATCGTAGGGAGGCGCAGGGAGGGGCTCGCGCTCTCCCGCCCTCAGCGCGCGCACCGGGGCGGGGCCTCCCGGCGCGCGGCAGCCAATCAGCGAGCCGGGAGCAAAACGGGGCGGGGCCCGCCCCTTCTTCCGCCGGCCCGAGCGCCTCAATGGGGAAGGACCCCGGGGAGGTGTCCGTGCTAAACGCCCGTTTACTTAACCCAGAATTTCGGTTGAAAACGGATTTTGGGAACGGTAAAAAAGCCTCACCGGGGCCAGCAGGGGTCGCGCCGGCCGCGCGGGAGGGCGGGGCGGGGCGGGCGGGGCCCGCGGCGGGCGGGCGGCGGGGCAGGCGCGGCGGCAGAGGCCCGGGCCCCGCGCGGGCGCGGCCATGGCGGGCGCCGCGCGGGTGCCGGTAGTGGACGTGCAGAGCGACAACCTGGGCGAACTGTGGCCGTCCCTGCTGCTGGCGCTGCGCTCCGCCACCTTCGTGGCCGTGGACACGGTGAGCCGGGGCGGGGGCGCCGCCGGGGTGCGGCCGGGGCCGCGGGGCCGCTGACGGGTGTCTGTGTGTGTCTCCCCGCAGGAGCTGAGCGGTCTCGGCGCCAGGAAGTCGCTGCTGAGCCCGTGAGTGCCCAGCGGGGCCGGGGCGGGGGATGGGGGGGGGGGGGGGGCGCGGCCCTCGGTGCCGAGGGTTCACGCTCCGCTGTCCCGCCGCAGGTGCATCGAGGAGCGGTACAAGGCCGTCTGCAGCGCCGCCAGGACACGCTCCGTGCTGTCGCTCGGCCTCGCCTGCTTCAAGCAGCTCCCGGAGAAGGTGCGTGCGCGGGCCGTTTGCTGCTGCTCCCGCCTTCCCGGGAAGCAGCGGGGACGCGCCGGGAGTTGGGGCCCAACCCCCGCCCCGCCGAGCTGCCCCCGGGCTGTTCCGGCACCCCTGTGACCTGTCCGTTCTTTGTCCGCTCTCCCGGCGCAGTCCGAGAACACGTACCTGTGCCAGATCTACAACCTGACGCTGCTCTGCATGGAGGATTACGTGGTGGAGCCCCAGTCGGTGCAGTTCCTGGTGCAGCACGGCTTCGACTTCAACAAGCAGTACTCCCAGGGGATCCCGTACCACAAGGGCAACGACAAGGTACAAACCCAGCTCAGGCTGCTGGGAGGGCACTGGCTGCTCCTGCTCCTGAGTGAGGGTGGGCTCACACTGCGGCCCTGAGTGCAGCATTGCCCCTCTCACCTCCCTGCTGCTTCACACCCAGGCTGTCGCTTGGTGCAGTTGCTTTTCCAAATGTTTGTGTTTGTTCAGAGCAGGTCACAGATGTGAGCAGTGTTGTGCTGGCACAGGCTCTGAGGGCTCCCCAGGGTGGTGGCAGGCTGGGGTGCTGAGGCTCCCTGACTGATCCTTCCTCTTGCAGGGCAATGAGAGCCAGAGCCAGGGCGTCCGGACGCTTTTCCTGGAGCTCATCCGGGCGAGGAAGCCACTCATTCTCCATAATGGCCTGATTGACCTGGTGTTCCTGTACCAGTGCTTCTACGCCCACCTCCCCGAGAGCCTGGGCACCTTCACTGCCGACCTCTCCGAGATGTTCCCAGCAGGAATATACGACACCAAGTACGCTTCGGAGTTTGAGATGCGCTTTGTGGCGTCCTACCTGGAGTACGCCTACAAGAAGTGGTGAGCATCCCTCTGGTACTTAAGAGATCACAGGGGGAAGTCACTGTGTATTTGTTTTTCCAGGCAAGGGGGGCTGTGTCCTTTCATTGTCCCACTGCCTGTAAAAAGGTGCTTTTCAGGTGACCCATGCTCTGTTTCTGGTCTGGGTGCTGAGTGCACAGGGGTGCATTTTTTAATACACCTTTCCTCTCTGTTGGGTAGCTGCTGAAAGAGGATTTCAGACCTAGTGCCAGCAGAAGACTGACCACAGTGACCTGATCTGAGAACTAATTGGGTCGCTGCCTGGTTCTGGTCCAGCAGTGCCACAGGGTCACAGCAGAAACACACATCCCCTACGAGCTCAGAGAGCAAATCAAAACAGGGCTGCCCTGCAGGGTCTGCTGGTTATAACTCTGTTTTGTGAGGGGTGCTGCAGTTAAAGAGTGGGTGCTCCCTGCACCTCCTGACGCTGACCAGCTCTGTCACACGCACCTGCAGCCCGCTCCAAATCCCATCACTGCCTTCCAAGCGAGGGTTGTGCTCTTTTTCAGGACACCTGTCTGTGCTTTGCAGTCTGGCCCCACATTCTGCAGTCTCCACACAATCTAAACAAGCCCCTGGCAGTGCTATACAGCCCCTGGAATCTCCAAAAAGCTCAAGTCATGCTCTGCATAGAGGAGAAACAGTATTTTTAGTGACTGTTTTATCTCAGGAAATGCCACTTTGACAGGTCTGAAAACATTCAAGATGGTTGTTCGCAAAACATGAGAGTGCTTTGTTTTGACAAGATAAAAATACTTTTTAAACTGACCTCTTAAATGTTTTAACCCACAATTCTAGTTTCATGGAGCCTTCCAGAGGTTTTGGGCCTTTAAACCACCTCCTGGGACAAAACAGAGGTCAGATTCTTTTCTCATATGATGGAAACCCTTTCCTTTTCTGCATTGCCCAGGTTCAACCTGCCTGGGTGGTAATGCTTCATTTTGGGGTGTTTTTTTTGTTTGTTTTTTTTTTTGTCCATTAATAGTATGAAGACTAACAGATATGCTTCCCTTAGTATTCAAAATCAAACTATGGGCCACCTTCTCCCATAGCTTCACCAGCGACAGTTTTCCCTGTCTGTATACTGGCATAAGAAAAAACAACCTTTAAATCAGCACAGAAGCAACTACTTACTTAAGCTGCACTCCCAGGATTGAATTTCTTTCCAGCAAGCTGTGGAGCTCGGGGGCAGGAAACTCGTGGATCTGGGACTCAGTGGAGAGCAGGGAGTTTGTGCTGGCTCCACGCCATGGTCCCTTTGTGAGTTCCCCTCAGTAACTGTGTGCTCCTGTTTGTTCCAGCAAGAGGGAGAACTCCAAGCTGAAGGACTCCAGTGGGCAGCACCTCACCGTGGAGTTCTGCAACTACCCTGCCAACATGTCCCGATACATCGACTATCGCTGCTGCTCCCTGGAAGAGGAAAGCCACAACACAGGAGAGGGAAACAAGGTGCCTGTCTGTGAGAAATTTTCGGTAAGTAACCTGAATCCCAGCTTCCTTCATGGCTCCATGGAAAGAGGCACACCTGGCCAGAGCAGGAAGGGGTAGGGAAGCACGTGGGAACTTCCCCTCGCTTGTTTCACAGCAGAAGGAACATTTTCAAGCTTCAGGTGGCTTCATGACAGACAGGGCAACAGCACACTCTGCTTGGGAGGTGGGGAATTCTGCAGGCTATGTTAGATGGTAAGATTCAGAAGGAGATTCTATGGCTCTAAACAGCAGGATGATGTGAGTTAAGAGTACCCATTGCTTTTGGGGGAGGGATGCAAATTCTGTATTAGTTTGGCTTGTCCCTCAAGCAAGAAACACCACCTCTACCCTCCCCTGTATCTTGATTAGACATAAAAAAAAGTATTACCTGTCTGCAGGTTCTGGCACTGTAGCACAGGGTGACCCACAGCACCTCCTGGTGCTGCTGCAGTAGCAAAGAGCCTGTCCCATCAGATTGGAACTGGCTTCAGGTGCTTCATGGAGAAAGGAGCTCTTCCTGATATTTCACATTCTGTCACAGAACAACACAGGCTGGGGAAATCTCTGGAATTTTCTCATCCAGCAACCAACTCAGTGTTGCTCAGGGACTTTAACTGAGCACAGTGTTCCTGATCCAGCCTCTCAAGCCCTTGGTGGAGGGGAATAATTAGCTCTGCTCCATGTTATGGTGAGCGCTGCCCTAACCAGGAAGAGGGAGGCTAAGACTTTCTCTCTCTCTCTCTCTCTCTCCTTAGGCCTATGGCTGGTGTCCAAAAGGGGTGAAGTGTCCACAGTCTCATAACATCGATCTCATCATTGATGAGGATGACAAGCTTTGGGAGAAGCGAAAGAAACGGAAGCACAGATGGAAGCATCGGAAGAACACAAAAGCATCTGCAAAGGTGTTCCTAGAGGAAAGCTCAGGGGAAAAAACAGAGCAAGCTCAGAACGGGGAGGAGGGACCACCACAGAAACAGAGCTGCTTTGAGCCTGCAGCTGCCACAGAGCTGGCAGCAATCGCACCCAATGGAGAGGGCAGGCCCCTGGAGGAGAACTCCATGGATGTGGAAACAGAGGTCAACTCAGACACCAGCACACAGTGGGAAGAGAATCTGGGGAGCACTGAAGGAACTGCTGTCCAGGTAGCAGTTGCCCTGAGCCATTCTGCCAAGGGCAATGCCTCTGACAGTGACCAAGTGGAGAGGAAGCCAGAGGTTCCTGCTGAGTTGGGCTCAGTAAGTCACCCAGACATCCCCGAGACTGAAGCAGCAGGTGCTGCAGGAAAGGAAAAGCAAACCCGTGTCCCTCCTTCCCAGGGGGGCACACACCGAGCTGGCTTTGACGCATTCATGACTGGCTATATCATGGCTTATGTCTGGATGCTCAAGCAAGGGAAAAACACAGACACTGGAGCAGGGCCCTGGTTGCCAGACTGCCATAATAAACTGTACCTCAGCGGGAAATCGGTGCCACTGCAAATTGTGAAGAGCTTGTTTTCTAAATCTTCCAAAGCCCACAGCGAGAAGATAAAGTTGGCCTGGGACAGTGCATAGAACTACAGAGCTCCTCACTAAACTGATTTTTTTTTTCCCCTTCAAGTTTTGAAGCCCTTTATTCCATCAAGTCCTTTATTTCATCACCAGAAAGGGAACGAGTTCCTTGTTTCTGTTTTAACATCTGACCAATTAAATTGCTCTCAGCTGGAGTTCCCCCTGTGTTCCTTAGCAGCATGTTGGGATGTGAAGGCAGTGGTGAGGCTGAAGAAGGGGGAGGAGAAGTGCACCTTTGGTTACAGCACATCCAGATGAGAACCTCTTCTCCTACAGGAGAGAGGGGAAGGAGAAAGTTTCTCCCAGATGGACCAGCTGATTCTAGTGCAGGCTAACAGCATGCAGAACCAAGCCATAGCAGGTCATCAGCCTTCTGGCAAGGGGAGATGCAGTGAAGGTGAAAGCCAGATGTGGTCCTGAGAAACTGCACAGCTTCCTGTGCTACTGAAGCTGTTTAGGGCTAGAACAAAGCAGCCACCATGGCAAACTCCCTGCAGGCTGCTATCAAAAGCTATGGCCTGCTCTTCTGGGCACTGTAACCCAGAGCAGTAAACAAAAAATCTTTGATTCTCATGAATTTAATAGTGCAACACTTCAGTAAGATGCAGGAGAGAAATAACACTGACTGAGGATGATTCCTTGTTTATAATTCAGCACTGAGTAATAGCAAATACAATTTCAAGCCAGGTATTGATGGCATTTGTAGCTTAAGTAAGCATTCGAGCCAGCTTTTTTAACCTAGAATTGTCCTCTTAATGACAAGACTCAGGCCTTGATTTAATTTTTATTTTGAAAGCAAGTTGGGAAAGTTTACAAAACCTGACCAAGAAAAAAATTATGAAAATATTTAACTGGATTCATCTTTGGTTACTTCTTATTGCAGTTCCAATAAAACATACACCATTTCTATAGTTCAAAAAAGTCAGAAGGTCAATCAACATAAAAACAAGACGTGCTTTCTTTACATATTCATAAATATCCGCAATATTAGAAAAGTTGTTTCGCAAAGATCTCTTTTTCTGGCAGTGTTAACTTACTATTATACACAGGCTACAAACCTCTTCCTAAGCCTTTAATTACAAGTTGAGCTATTTACAGTCTGCAAAATATTAAGACGTAAAACTCCTTCATAAATACGAAAATAGATCATCTCGCAAAGGTCTTTATACTTAATCAAATATCTGGCTGCCCCTCCTCCCAAAAAAAAAAAAAAGTTATTTGTTTTGCATAGAAATGTAGTGACATGCAATATAAACAATAGCATTAAGTGCAAACAGGAATTATTCAAGTGTCTTTAGTTGTACTGGCAAAAAATACCAATGCTCTGTTACACATAACACATCAATGCCTCTCCAACAAGTACAAGTCTGCTGCAGCCCCTTTGGCTGCGCTGCTTTTGAAGGGCAGCAACTCACATGCATTCTCTGGGCTGCGTTTCATCAACCTGCAACCACAACGAAAATAGCTTATAACAGACATTTAAATGAATTCAATACAGAGAGATTTAAGGTGAATTTAAAACATCTTTGATCTCGTCACGGAGATGCGTAGCAGGAACGGCTCCCGTAGAGTTGAAATCACGGTAAAATCCAATCACAGTAAAACTCTGTCGCATCACTGTAAAACAAGGAGTTTGCTAACCACATGTTCATCAGTAGCTGTCAGAAAATGGCCCCCTGTCAAAAAGCAACCTCAGGTAGGCAGAAAACCTAGTAGTAGTTGCTAGGTGCAACCTAGATTCAGCTTTACGCAACCAAAGGGATGAGACGCAGTGAGTTCCAACTGCATCCAGACCCCAGGAAATACTGGGTTTCAGCAACCACTTAGCTATTTCTAAAAATTACTTCTTACTCCAGTTTCATACACATGCCTCTTCCCATGCAGACCAAGAATCCAGGAAAGGCCTGAGCTGCTAGTCCTTGGAATTTCTCTTTCTGACATCTCCACCTCCGTACAAAGAGCCAGAAAAGTCGACAGACGTGCCCAATGCACGTCAGCTGGTTGTGCTTAGAGCGGACATTTAAGAAAAGAAAACTTTTAGCCATGCTGCTTTGTAAGAGCTGTTCAGGGCAGGGAAACATTGTAAGAGTGGTGTAAGAGAACAGATGAGGTCACTGCAATGGGTGCCACAGAGGGCAACAGGCTTCGTGATGAGGTGTCAGCTGACAGCCAGGGCTCCCAGGAGCCACAAGGCAGCCAGAGGTGTGCGTGTGCTCTCTGATGAGGCTGCAGGCAGCTCCAGGATGCTGGGCAGCTTCCCTCAGCCTGGTGATCCAAAAGTAAACTACTCATTATTGCTTTTTTTTTTGTCTGAAGTCACGCACCTAAATGCACCTTGTGACAACAGAAGCTGGTGCTGATGGTTTCCCTCCCGGAAGATTACAATTGTATCAAAGATAAAAGTATTAAAAAAAAAAAAAAGAAAAGAAAAAGCAAGCAGGCATAAGGCAGGCAACTCTGGCAATCAAGTTCTGCTGTTTCTCTGTCCTCAAAGGAAGTTACACACAACACAGTGCCAGCTGTACAAGCTGCTCTGCACTCTGCAGACACGATACAGAATCCAGACTATTCTACAGATCAGCACCTTCAAGAGGCAGAGGGGTGTGGGCCAAAAGGGGTGATCTTAATGAGCACAGGCATTTTCTCTTTCAAACTGCCAACAGCTGCCTAATCTGAATGGACTGTGCTACATAACTCAGCAACACTGGGTTTCTCATTAAATTCATTGCAGCCACTGCAAAGGGAGAACCACTGCTCAGGTTAACACACACTTCACAAGACGGAGTCATAATTGTAACTCATGGAATAATTACCTACACCTCTGGAAAGATAAAAGAAAGAACTAAGGCTTTCTCCAACCTTTCTTTGAGATGGGAGAAGAGTAGAAATAGTCTGGCTTCCATCAGAGACTAGCTTACATTATCCATCCTTACAAGAGAGCAGGAAGAGTGTGTAACAGGCTACCTAGATGAAATTCTGGACTCTCTGCTGCATCACCATCTGCTCAGCAGGCATGCAATGCATACCTCACTTAGGAATGATAATATAGGTTAAAAAAAAACCCCATAAAATAAAATCCCATATTGTTGGGATGATGATAATGGAAAAGGATGTTGCACAAACCTCATCACAGAACAAGCTTGCCCCACACATCACGTCCCAGAGCGGGGATCACTGATGCTGGTTCCAGCAAGCAGCATTAAAGCTCATGTTGCTGCTTCTTTCACATGTACCTGCTGGTGAAGGGAAGTAAAAAAAATAATATCAAGAAATAAAAAGATCATCCTATTTAGTGACAGGAGAAGCCAAAAACGACAGCAGCTTCTTTCTGTAGAGGGGAAAAAAAAAGTTAATTTGGGACAAGCTGATTTTCTTTAGTTTGACAATTCAAAGCCCTCCTGTGAGTCATCCTCTCTAAGAGCACTTGTGTGGCCACAACACTGCTGGCAACTTCCCCTGAGCAGGGGATCACTGTCTTCTGTCAAGCAGCTGGTTTTAAGTGAGGAGCCATCATTACTGCAGTGGAATCAGTGAGATGGGATGTTGTACCAGAGAGGGAGGTGAATGTGACCCTTCTAGCTTAGTGGTAATAGTCAACTGTGGTGTAGCTATTGTATTTAAAGATTCTGCAGGAACAGATCATGATGTTCATTCAGTTCTTCAGAGATAAGAGCACATCCACACACCCCCTCCAAAAGCTCAGTACAACTAGTTACTCTTAAGGGCAGTTTCTTCAGAAGCCCAGAAATCACAATGCCTGGAATATGGCTCTCTGTGCCCTGGGCAAATCTTCTCCACATTTGGGCTGAGATACATGAAGAGCTGTACAAGGAAGAGAGCTTCCCTGCACTAATGCATTAAACATCATTACCAAATCCCAAGGGAAAATGAAACACCAGGGAACAGATTCTTCTTGTTAATTGCAAAGTATTTGTCATGTGACTCAGCCCACAGATTGTGACCAGCATGAGGGGTTTTGTTTTTGCTGCTTTTGAATGAAGAGCTTGTTTAATGCTGCAACAGCATTCACAGCAGCTCTGGAACCAGAGAGCATTCCTATCTGCTCAACATAGCTCTGAAAGACCTCTGTGCCTGTTTCTAAAACAGAGGCTCCAACTCACGTGCACTGCTGCAGAATTAATGAAAAATCTGCAGTGGCTTAGAGCAGCTGGTCAGTCAGAGAAAGAGGGAAAACCTAAGGGTCATTCTTTCTACTCTACATGGAGCTTAAGGCCTTGAAATACTCCATGCTGGAAATCCAGGTCAAACTGTTTACACGGTGCCTGCTCTGGCTGCTGCCTCTTGGAAAGGCTGTGGGGCTCACATGGCCATTCTGGCTGGAGTAGTTCCCCCTCCTATAGTAAATCAGGAATGGGAATAAGCACAGTTTGAAATAAAGTTTTATAAAATAATCAGTCTGTCCAGATACTGTCTGCAGCAATCTGTTTGACAGGCAGCTCCCACCATCTGCTGAGTCTCTTTCAAACGTGAAACCCAGCACTTGAGAAAAACAGAGTTTAAGCAACTGGGAACAACTGTTCCCTCAAGGACATGTTCAGTTTGAGCCCTCTCTTCATATGTCACAAGTTGACTCTGTGCTGCCACTTGCTGAGATGCTGGAGGAGGTCTGAGGCAACAGGGCAGGACTGTCTCCATCCTGTTCCCTGAAGGGCCATGCCTCTCTTTTCAGCTCGTTGGAAGGACTAACACTGAACAGAGGCTTTGTGGACTCTAACAGAGTAATTTTCAGTAGATCATCTTCCACCTCCATCTCTTCAGATGGGAGACAGCCTGCAAACACTTGTGAGGAGCCACGTCCCTCAGAGTTCACTGAATTCTCAACTGGGAGCTTTTTGTAAGATAGAGGCTCAGGCTGGGCCAGCACTAATGGTTGGTTACACGCTGGAGCTCCACACGTGTTCTCAACAAGGCAAAACCCATTTTCCTCCTGGGCCACTGGCCCATCTGAACAGTCCATATCCTCTTCTTGTCCTGGTGCAAGAAGAAATTCTGGTCTGTGATGCTTGGCGTGAAAGGGGGGAATCTCTGACACACCATATTTACTGCTACTCAGGAGTTTTTGCCGAACCTCTGCACCAAGCTGGGCTGGGTCACACCTGCCAACGGTCGAAGACAGTCCTCCAAACAGGCCATATTCCTTGTGTGGTAATTCAGGAGAGAGTGGAAGCGATCTGCATCTCCTCCCAGGAAGCAGGGAAAATTCCTGCCAGTCTGTGCTGTAGGCCTGCTGGAAGTGGGACTGGCTGGCTTTCAGGCCCCCGCCTGCCTCTGGAGAGTACAAGTCAAACACGAGGGAAATCACAGACTTGCTTGGCATGTCAAAGAATTTGATCTTCCCTCCCTTGAGGTCCTCCCGGGCACTGAAGGGATTCACTTTCCGGCCTAACCCTTTGTTTGGTGTATAGTAGGGGTCCTGCACGTTTATCTTCCTGGAAGGCTTGCGGGAGAAGATATCCGACTGGCTGCGTGACAGCCAGATATTCCGACGGGGACGGGGTGACTTGGGTGGGATCTTATCATCCAAGGAACTCAAACGTTTTACTCCTGGTCCTTTTTCAATTGATCCTGAGTAGAAAAAGAGAAACACTCTTAGCTTAAGAGAAGCTCTATACAGCTGTATGTCTGCTTGCTCACAGAGCCTTCATGACAACTGTAAAGAAAAAAAGCTGCATTTCTGATGTTCCAAACTATCTTCCCAAAGCACATGTCTGCTCCTTCCTTATGAGTTCCTGCACAGACACAAGTACACCATTCTCTTCTCAGTGTATTTTAGAGCCCCTTCAAACCTCCTTGCTGCCAGTACACTGCCACAGCAGAGACGGCACAGGGTGTTAGAGAAGAACAATTTGCACGTTTCTAGATTTATCGTCCTGGCTTCCAGCAGAGGTTGCCCAAGATCTGTTGGTGATACTGGCCATAAAAGAGAACAAGTACAAAACTTAGTTGCCGAAGGAACTGGGATTTTTTTCACCATGATAGAAAAAGTCTTAAGACCAAAATAAATGCCCCTCCTGGTACCATGAAGATTTTAAATAATTCCATCGCAGCCTTCATTCAGTACATTATCCAACACAAAACTAGGATACTAGGGGTATGTGATTGTTTGACCCTGATGAACAGGAGTTTTAAAGTTGTCCATATGCATGTGTATTTGCACACACACACACCCCACACACATATATATATAAATAAAGCTGTATCACTAGAACAGGTTGGGAAAACGGTAGATGCTAACACTGACTGTTTGGAACATCCACCTGCCACTGGCTCTCAAGGTGTCTTTGAAGAGCTGTGTTAGAGCCTTAACAAAAGAATATAAAGAAGTGATATCTCCTTTTGATTACCATTTCCAGAATAAGCACATATGGATTTTCACTTTCCCCTCTAAATACTGCCACAGTTTAGACTGCAGTCATTCCATGTAGGAAAGAGTACACAAGTCAAAGAACAGCATGTAACACTTCTTCAAGAAGTACTTGTTTTGTACATGCACTCCAAGGGGAGAATGCCAAAAATGTGAAAAAAGAAAAACCCAACCCAAACCAAACCAAAAATCTAAACAAAAAAAAACGTTTTCCTTTTTAACTCACACCTCTTTTAGATGCTTTCCAGGTCTGGAGAACCAGCACATGCATTAACTGTATGTGGTTTGAAATAGAGAATAATCATTGCAATCTAAAACCATACTACAGATTGATGGCTATGTATATGTGTTGCATATTTATATATACACACGATATGAGAAACTATCTTTACTGTACTCTAAGTTCCCAATGCCAGAAGTGTACTAACATAAGAGACACCCAAGTCAGAATATGGCCCAGGCTACCAGAGTTTGCTCCCCACACCAGGTGGCACCAGACAGCTTTAGAGAAAACCTTTCAAGGCCAAGCAGACTTGGGATTCATCTTTTCCCATCTTTCAGAGTATTTTATAATACTCTTGCATCTTCTGTGCTCTTCCTCCTGAAGGAATTTAAGAAGCTTCTAAACGTTACATGTAACATACACCAAAGAAATTATGCATATGTACTAAGTAGGGCAGGGATAAATAAAAAGTTGATGGATTTTCATATACTATTAGCAACTTACAAAACCATTCCCAAATGAACTCTAAATTTCCTCTGCAGAGCTAGTGGGCAAAACCTCATGAGGCACTTTAAGAAACAGTTAGCTGTTTTTTCCCCAAAGGACACTGTAGTGCAAAGTACACAGCATTGCTCCAGAATAATTTTCAAGGTTCAATTAAATTTTTCATAAGGTGTAAATAATACCACATATAGCTGAAATCCCAGGTTTCAAAATATGAAGCATTGTACCCTCTTGCTATTAGCATGCAGCAATATTTGTACATTACAGACACTTACCTTTTGGTTTTCTTTCACTGTTGTCAAGGTTCAAGAACTTTCTCTCTCTCTCAGAGTCCTCATTTTTCAGACGGTTTAACATTTCCTCCAGTGTTTTGACAATATCAGCAAATGAAGGACGCAGCTTTGGATCCATCTGTGAATGGACACAAATCAAATAAGTTCATGTGGGTTTGTCCATGCTATTCTGCTCACACAGTGGACAGAGAGAGGGACAATCTGAAGAAACTAAGGAAATTCAAGACTGTTTTAAGTGTGTTATCATTGCAAAGTGGCATTTCTGTCTATCATATTTCTCACATTTAATTATCAATTTGTAAACATTATATGCAGAGGATGAATTTTAAACTGACAAGGTGGGAATCTGTCAGATTCATGGCTCGTGATGGGGCTTTGTTTGTTTTGAACAGCTTGAATAGTTCAAGATTTCTTTCTAGACTCTGGTTATCAGAGAGAGATTATGTACTAACATTACTTCAAAAGGGTTATACAGAGCAACATGGCTATGTCATTCTTTAAAAGTTTGTAATTCTTCTATCATCTCCCTGTGGCTTTGATTAAAACACACCTAAATGGCATTGCTGAAAATGCATCTTTCTATCTGCTAATCAGCCTTACCACTTGATGTACTGGTCTGTCTTGCAAGGAAGCAAGACTGGTTATATAATTTGACCAAGTAATATATTAGAAAAAAAAAAACTCAGATAAAACATTCCCCCCTGTATCAGTTTGAATTTCTCAATAAGTATTTAATTATCCACTCTAGCAGAAACGGAACTCTAAACAAAGAGCAACACTAAAACTGAACTACAGGCCAAGAAGTTTAATTTAAGATAGTAACTTAGAAGGCATTTCATAATTTTGAACATCGACCCTGTATATATGTTACAGGTTTAACTACTGTAGGTATCGGTATCTAATTCAGCAGCTGAAAGTTAACCTCATTACAGTAATAACAAAATATTCTGCTTGACCTGATTCCTGTTTCCAGCCTTCTAAAGGCTTTTTCAGAGTGGGCAAGCCCAGACAGATCTCACCTCTACAATGGGAACAGTGGTGCTTTGTGCACAACAAACCTCCAAGACCTCCCTCGTACTGCCCTGCAGGTCCTACGAGATGGATCTTTCTGAAAAGAACTGGTATGATCAGCAATGCCAGAACACCTTCCAGCAACACAGGGTGAAGGGCTAAAAATTCACATGTACAGTAATAAAAACCAACCAAACAAATCGCACTTGAAGAGCTCAAGAGCAGCAAGAAAGTTGTTCTAATGCAGCAGCTGGAATTTCCTGGCATTGGAAAACATTTTTCTGCTTTCCCTGCTTCACTGAAAGAGTAGGGCAGGGGCAACACTGAAGCACACACTGTACTCTGACAAATTTACTAATTTGGGAAGCTTAAGGAGCTGTTGCAAGCTACAGAAAGTTAGAGGAAATAAAAGGGGCTCTCTGGCTATTTTAATTTATGCTAGGTAAGATCCAGGACAAAGGCACCCATGGAAAAGTTACTCAGAGCACCATTTGCCTCTTCCATCCCTGAGCAGCCCAGATTCTGCTCAAATGGAATAAAAGATTCTTCCTCAAGGCAGCAGTTGCCCACAGCTCAGCTCGTGATGGTAAACTTTTTGCATGATCATTTATGATTATGTTTACTAAGTATAGACACAAATAGGCTTATAGTTGTTGGGGAGCCTTCCCTGAAGGTACTTATTTAAAAAACCCCACACTTTATAACAGCAAATTAAAGACATTTTAATCCACTATTCATACATGTCAGTATGACTTTTTTTTTCTGGTTTTCTTACATACCCTAAAACACGTTTCCTGGCTGTAGAAAACCCCAGGGCTTTGCACATTAGTTTGCACATTACTTCAGCTGATCAGCTGGATACAGTTCACATTTTGTTGACCTACTAAATAATAAAAATGTCCATGTCTAAGAGCAAATTATCACACTAATCACCTATTGCTGAAGCACAGCATGCTTAGGAAAATGTAAGAAAGACTTATCTGTTTATCCCCTCTTTCCTTCTACTAGCTGAGTGCTAAGTGAATTCCAGCATGGCCCATGCTGAAATCAGCATATTAATGGCTAGATCACATGAAAGTAATTTACATTTCAATTTGGGGAAGGGATATTTATTACACAAGAATCAGCATTTGACAATCAGTAGGAGAAAATCCTTTTTCTCTGACCACACCAAATTCTTACATGAGAATACAAGGTCACTGCCCCTTCCTTCACGAGCAATTGTTCTCCGAGTTTCTGTGCTGAGAAATTGCTTTGAATCATGCACCATGTGTTTGGATGCAGTACCATTTCTGGAGTCTACAGGTGGGAGTTGATATTTCCCAAGTCAAATCCTACCTCTAGCCAAAACCTTTAGCACTCATGTAACCAAAACACTTCATGAACATGAGTCAGATGTACCAATGTCCTGGTGAAACAAGCTCTGCTGTACTAAGGTGAAACTACAGGAGTGAAGTAGCTTGTCCACAGTAAGTTCCACAAACATTTTTAGAATTAAATTATGCTATCTGGTGTCAAGAGCAGCAGTCATGCCCCCAGTCTCACCTTTACACCGTGCTCTCCTGAAGCGTGTGCATTTGCACTAATACAAAGGAGACAGAGCTCAGGCCAAAAATAAGCATCAAGAGCACAAAGAGATGAGACTTCTCTTACAAGCACTCACTTGGACACAGGGCTGGTACTGGTTCCAGTATGGTCTGGTTGTGAGTCCCAGGCAAAGTTTTGTGCAATAAAACTTTAAGAAGTTGCCTCAACTTAAGTTGTGCAAGCTGGACAGTCTCAACTTCATCTGAAACTAGTGGCAGCTCAGGTTCTCTTATTTCATATAAACCAGCTTACTATACAATACTAGCAACTCTGTTACTGGATAACCAACAAGAGAGATCTACTTCCTTGGAATTTTCACAGTGAGGAGCCATGAAGGTATCCAGAGTAGTTTAATGCTTGCCCTCGGATTGTTTGTCCCCTCTGTTTGGGAGGGCAGCTCAGAACCCTTTCTTCACAGCTCAGTAGGTCTGTACACAATAACAGCTGCATTTTGTCAGCCCAAGGGTTACCCAGTTTCAAGAGCACCCAACTGGTTATGATCAGCCTGAGCAGCCTGCAAGAAGCTGTTCAGTTCTGTTTGCTTGGCATGACAGAACACAGAATTGCAAAAACACAAGATATACCTTTTTGCAAGGGGAAGGGAAGGATTATAAAAACTGCAAGGGACTTTCTGGGCTATCAGAAGGCACTGCTGTTATAGGTAGGCTCTTCAAGCCTCTTCTGTAAATGCTTTAAGCTCTATCTTCAAAAGCCAGAGGGATTTAGAGAACTCTAGTTTAGGCCTCTCCCCTTCAAGTAAGATACTCACGTTACAGCAGTTGAAGGCCAGCTGGAGGAAGTCAGGAGGACAGTCTCCCACCATGTGCTGGAAGGAATCATAATCTAATCCAAAATTCTGTACAAACAAAAACACAACACAGAGATATAAGTGAGGTCTGTTATCTGGCCCAAAGCATCTTCTTTTTAGGGGAACCCTACGTGGAGTTATCAGGAATAGCCAGGAACACCATCTCAACAACCACATGCAGACAATTTTAAGAAAACTTCATGCACACTCTGAACTGCAGCATTCCCAGTGGGGATTACTGATACAGGATACCTGTAAGAGAATGGACTGACTTCAAAGCCCATCCTTCTTCCTGCATTCAACTGCAATCCATTGCAGTTAAATGTTGCCTGTGTGGATCTGGAAACAATCTCTTATACTGTAATGTTTCACCGTGGTGACTTTCACAGTGCAAATTAACAGCCTGCTATAAAACCAGAGACTCTGCTATGATGAAAATGTATCAGTTAAAATGGTTAACTTTTCTGTGGATGACAGACTGGTAATACAAGTTATCCAGTTCCTTAAGTGCATGCCTATAAAATGTGAAGGCCAGAGAAGCAAAAGAATTTTACTTACTGCAGTTTGAGACCTAAACGATTTCACATTTTCAGAACAAGAAAACAACAGACAATTTGGAAGAGCCCCCCAGAGGGCCAAAAGCTGCCCTGCAGATGTGACTCAACCAAAAGGCAACTGAAGAAAGTAAGAAGTATCTTTGATTAGTCAATTATAGCTCAGATCCACAGTGCTTAGCAGAGTCCATGCAAAAATAAGAGTGAGCTTATTTTAGCTGCTGTTAACCCAGGTCCTGCCCCTTTCACAAGGAGGGGCTTCTTAGTGGATGCAGTGTGCCAAAAGTGCCCTGTTCTGACCCTGGCAAGAAGTCTACATGAGCTATCACTCCACAAAAGGAAGAGTTTGCATTGCAGTGCTCTCAATGTTCTGCCAGTTAGGGGCAGAAAAGAATTCCCATGAGGATCGCAGCTGCACCAAGTCTCTGGGAAAGTGTCTTCAATGGAGCTTCCTACAATAACAGCATAGAAGAACAAAAGCCTTTTACAGGCTATTTTTAATGTAGCACCTATTCATCGTATCTTTGGCAGCAGTGCCAGAAGTTCTAAAGGCCAGGCCTTTATCATGGCAGACTCACCACCTCCCACCAGTGTTATAAATGTACCACGTACCTCTGTGCGAGGGAGATAGTCTGGATCTGCCTGTATTCTTGCTATAATCTCACACAGAATTATACCATAGGAGAACACATCTGCCTGAGAGAGAAAAAAAAAATAATTAATAGACACATGGTTCAGTTATGAATACTGAGTGTTCTTATCTGCCCCAGAGTCTCTCCTCACCCCAAATGGCTATCAGGGAACAACTAAACTGGCACCACAGCCTCACAACACCGAGTAACTGCATTATTAGCCAACATTTTCCACGTGAAGAAACACATGCTCACAGTAAAGCATTCTTGTTGCATAAACAGCAATAGTAACTTTAAAACTCTTTCAAGAATAAAAGAGAAAACCCACCAAACCACTCTTAATTCAGCAGCGTGAAAACAAAACAAACAAAAAAAATAATCCTTCCTTGCATAAAGAATGGTGAAGTTGCATTTGATGTCCTACAGATGGGAATAATTAGCCAAAACCGTGACATGCCTATATATCACTGTGGTTAGAAAAACAGGTTTAGAATACACATGATCAAAGCTTATCCAGAACATTAATACTGCTTTTAAGAAAAATTACAGTTGTCTCTTCTCAGGGTTCAATACCTCTGGAGAAAACAGTGTCTTCCCAAAGCTCAAGATATCCAGCAGCACTGTATGCCAGCCTCAATTTCCATGACACTCAGCAATCACTTATCTGACTACCCCTGGAGCTGCACAGTTCCTCAGATTTCCACCCACCTGAGTTTTTCACGTAAAAAAATTTAGGAAAACACGGAATACAAGTCTACAGAGCAGAAGCTTGCATCCCTCATCCCTTACGTATCAGCCAGGCTTACATGATACCTTTCATGCTGATGAGGTGTAAGACCTGCTTCCTCTATGCCCCAGAGTTGGTGAAGAATGTGGCACCACAGATTTGGGTACTTTGTTATTAATTTAGGTCAATTGTAACTCTTTAAAAAGCTTTGAAATGGTAATTATTACATTAATTATTGAGGTAGCTATTGCTTTCCTGCAAGTTAAAACTACTACCAATTAATAGATTATTGACTAGTTATAAAGAGGTACAGGATGTGGGTTTTATCACAGAAAAGCTGCACTGGCAGGGCTGAAGTAACGGAGAGAAAATCTTGTGTACAGAAGAGCTTGATTTAAAATACTGTTTCCAAAATCCAGTGCGATCTGATCCTCCCCTAAAAGAAACATTTCCCAATGACACAAATAGGAAAACTAGTAAATACCTGTGGAGAGCATTTTTATCTTATCAAGAAATCTTACCTTAAGAAATGCTGATTTATATATATACACATATACACACACATAATTGTACAAGTTTACATACAGGTTTTTACTTCTACCCAGATTTCACTAGTGTATGGGAAGCAACTTCACTACATTTCTCTTGAGACTTGGTTAAATGAAATTGTGTTACATCAACAAACCATTATCCTATTTTGGCATGTGGGGTGTTTCAGAATGGAAATAGCATCACAGAGAACAATCCTAAATCTAATTCTATTTCCAGGTAAGATTACACACCGTGAATTAAAAATATTAGCTATTCAACTCTCACTCTCCCTAAATCTGAATGACCTGAGTACAGAAGTGTCACAAGTGAAAACAGCAAGTTTTATTATTATTGAAATTCTAAACCTTGCATACAGCTACTGAAGAGAAATACCTGACAACTAACATTTATATCATGTACCTACCTTTTCATTGTAGGGCTCATCTCTGAGAACTTCTGGTGCCATCCAGAAGGGTGAACCCACCACTGGTAACTTCTCACTATATAGATATGGGATAGATGGGGAGGAAGAGGGGAGAAGGGTGGAGGGAGAGAGGAAAGAACCATTAATTAAATGCTCAAGCATTGCTATTAACTTTCCCAATCAATAACTCATATTTTATTTCTAGTTTTTAAGTGCCTGGCCACTTTGGGGGGGAAAAAAAAAAAAAAAAAAAGGTTTATTTTCAGGTCATAGCTGTTCAATAATTTTTATTTCCAAACTCCTGGCAGATTTGGCTCCTTCATCTGTACATGGAAACGTTTGTGGACATCAGTTTCAGGCTAGATGCTGAATTATCCATTCATCCAGCAAGACATGCAGGTATCCATCTCTACATGTATACTGATAAGCAACTCTGAATGAAGTCAGCACAGCCTGTTTACAAACTGAATTAAAACAAAACAAAATAAAAAAAAAAATCAAGATTGACCAAATGAATCCTTTAATAGGTAAAAACTAAAAGTAATTAGAATAGATCCAATTTGAAAAATCTGCCATTTCCATATGGCTGAATACTGGGACCTTAAGAAAGACCTCCAGACTGTCACCCAGCTGACCTTGAGGGAATACCTATTAAAAAACATAAAGGCCTCTGAAGGTTTCAAGATAGCATGGCTTGCTATCAGCAAACTGAGAACAACAAAGCTGCCTTTCAAAATGAGGTAAGGCTAGATCAAACCAAAATGGTGTCTAATGTAGCAATTCTGTTAAGTTGTTTATTTCAGTAGCTACTCAAGCTATTACTGTCAGTTTTCAGGCATCTAAAAACTGGTTATTAAGAACAACTTAAGGCACCTGTAGTGCCTTCCTGATTTTGTGATGGGTTCATTTGAATACCACTGAAGCTTTCAGCACCTTACCGGGTGCCCCAGAGGAGCTACAAGATACATATTGGCTGTACTTATCAGTAGTCTGGAAATTAAGACTTTGTAAAGCTTTTACATCAATATTTCACCAACATTAACACAAGCCTTTAGACCTCCCAAGATATGGTTTTAGGATATGTGCAGTCTAAAAACCGTACATAGCTGAGATCAACTTTTATTGTTCTCTTTGCAGTCAAAAGAGCTGGAAGGCTTTTATTTATTTTACTCAGAAGCACACACTGGAGAAAATCTGACAGCACATTTCACAGTCAGAATACTCTGAAATACACAAGTTAATATACAGAGAGAACAATGAAATCCTTGTCCTTGATCTCCCTAATGGAAGGATTGCAAAAGGACTATTTCCAACTGTGACAACAGCTTGAGACAGTCACCTGTGCATTCCTCAAATGAGTTAAGATTATAATTTCATCCTAGAAAAAGTAAAATGGTGAACTATGGTAATTTTATAATTAATTTTACTCTTTGTTATAAACTTGGATCTTAACAACTAATCCAGACATTAAAGGGAGTACTAGAATGCCCCAGATACTATTTATGAAAACGGAAAGAAGCTAAAGTTGCTCGGAATCAACAAATGACATGTATTACAAAATCATCCCAATCCAGAGTGTTGGACAGTATTTTTGTGGGGTTTTTTAAACCCAGAATTCCCAAGTACCTGCTTAAAAGATGAATTGAAAAGCTTGAGTAAATCATCTACTCCTTGGAACATTTTTGAAGAATAAATGTCACCACTAAACGTCAAAATGGACAGTAATTAAAGCTGGAACATTCTGGCTATCCAGCCTGCAGTTCCAGACTGAAGACTGAGGATATTTTTTGCAAACTCTGTATCAGAATGCAGCAACAGCCTCAGGGATCTGGCTCTGACTGGAGCTTCTGACCTGCAGTCTCACTGCAACTCTCACTCTATTTAGATTAGTTCACGTACCTGTGATCAGGAATTTTCTCTGCTAAACCAAAGTCTCCCACTATTGCTGAGTATCCATTCTCATCGTGTTTTATTAAGCAGTTCTGGAAAAGGAAAAAAAAAATAAAACCAAACAGAAGTGTTATTGTCTGGGCATGAAACATCTATAACGTTTGTTTTATCTATTTTTAATCTGGAACACAACTACAAAATATATTTTGGAACACATTCATCTATGAGAAGCTTTTGTTTGAGAGCAACCACCCTCTTCCCCTGCCCTCCCCCTGCACAATCACATCTGTCAAACTTGAGATGCTGCGAACAGCCTTCCACTTAGTTAATAATCCACTTAAAAACTTGCTGAGAAGCAGGCAGCCACAGGCAGCACATACCCAGCTAGGTAATAACAAGAACTGAATTATTTAGCTCCCTTGTGCTCAACTATATGCAATGCACGCTGTTCACTATGACACTTTAAATTTTCTCTTTACCATTTACCTGTGCCTGACCAGAATACAAGATCAGAGCAAACTCTAAATGCCTTTGTCTATTTTGCTACTGAAAAGGAACTCACTGCTTTGCAGCAGCTTTTCATCGGAAAATATAAGATGTGACAAAGTTACATGCGCCTTTAAAGTCTCAACATTCTTTATTTTACAGTGCATTTAGAAAACATGATTTAAGGGAAAAGTCTAATAAAGAAAAGCTGTCATTCTTTTCCTTTCAGATGTGCCCTCCAGTGTCAGGATGGAGGGCAATTTAAGGACACACACAGATAATTCTGGGCTGGCAGCAGCACATCACACACAGAGTATTATCGATTTCTTTTTGTTATTTATTTACAACTCTGAGAAATATGCTTTGACCATTCCAGTACCACACCTTTCCCCTTCTCATCAAATGAATCCATAGCTGACTTCCCTGCATTTGTTGCTGTCCTGCAATAGGTAGAACAAGACAGAATTCATTCCCTTCCCACATGCCTCGTTCTGTATCTTTCTGCAGGCAGTACAATAGCAGTGACAGGCAGCAAAACCACTGCTGATTCCTACTGAGTGGTACCCTGCATTAATTAGCTAAACAGCAGGAAACACTTTCTAGCTTTATTGTGCTCGGATATACAAAAGCCCCTCGCTGACCCCGAGCATTAGCTTGTCTGTATAATGCAGCTACCAAGAAAAGTGAGTCCCTTGTCTAAAAGATCAAGTTCAGGTCATCACTGTTTATATTATTCAGAGACGACCGTGGCTCAGGCCATGAAGTAAGTTT
Source organism: Chiroxiphia lanceolata (assembly GCF_009829145.1). NCBI lineage: Eukaryota > Metazoa > Chordata > Aves > Passeriformes > Pipridae > Chiroxiphia > Chiroxiphia lanceolata. The sequence goes on from NC_045645.1 coordinate 4,828,264, forward strand.
TCTTCCTGCCAATCAAAAGGTTAAGGAAGGCACTCCTGTGATCATGTAAAGAAAATGCATGCCAGCCTCTTGAAACACATGCCAGGCTCCTGAGATGCAAAGCTTTATTTGTTTAGCATGACTCAAGTATAATAACTACAGTTAGCTTGGGGATTCATAAACATGTACCAAGTTAAATCAACTGTGCTTACCCAAAGAGCAGCAAAGCTTCTCAGTTGCGGCCTTTGTTATCTTGTATCAAAGAGCGCATTCATTCCACTCGCCTCTCTTTAAACATTTGGTCATTCTAAGTGGACTTAAAACTGAGAAGGATAAAACTTTTCTGAAAAATCTTACTCAGATGATTCAGACAAGTGGAATTTCATTGTGTACCACCCAGAAACAAGTCCATGAGGACACCAGAGATTTTGCACAGGCTGATACTGTTTTATGCAGAAAAAATTCAAGTTGTTTTTCTGCCGCAGATTTCTCAGCAACTAAAGATGATTCTTAATTCAATATTTTTTGAAGAAATCTCTGATTCATAAGCACTACTTTTAAAATCTAGATTTTCTTCTTCCATTACCTTTGACTATATACGTTTTGTTCATTTTTAGTAGCAAGACTGCAACACTTAATTTTACCTTCTGGGTTTTATGGATTAGCGTTATTCTCCAATAACCCCAGGTCTCCAAAATTTCAGGGAAACATTTAAAACCAGACTATTGAAAGAACTACTTTCAACACAAATAAAAATCTGTAGAAACCTATCTACTGACCTAAAAATCTGCAATAATTTACAAGGCTGCTTTGATATCAAAAGGAGGCTTAAAAATCGACATCATCCTGACAGCAAATATTCCTTCAGCTTCTTACCAGCATCTAATCACATCCCATTAGACAGCGATACGTCACCAACTGAAGATGAACAATCCCACCCCCCAACAAGCCCCAGGCAGTCCCAGCTCTCAGGTACAGCATTGAACCATTATACAAGTAGGTTATTCCCAGATAAATCATAAATTAAGCCAATGCTGCTTGACAGCTCTGAGCTCCCTCCCTGGTGAGAGGTATTTGCCTGCAGCAAAGCCAAGGCTCCCTTTCAATGCAAGTGCTTGGAGAGACCACTGCTGTGGGGTCCACAGGTCCTGCAGGAGAGGCCACTGCACCAGGAGAAGGCACTGGGGAAAGCCCAGGGCAACACTGGGGCTACAAAGTATTGATTACTTGTTCTGCTGTGGTGGGCTGCCCAATGTTAAGTGACGTGAAGAAAGAAGCTAAACTGTTCTCTCTCATTAGGGGAAGCTTGTTTTTTGTTTGCACGGGAAGAAGTGCTGAGTGTGAATTTAAATTCATTAGGATATGTACTCCAGCACAAGAGTGACTTTTTTATTCATACTGGTATCAGCCACAGGCAGGTGACACGCACCACACAATAAAATCCCAGTGTCACTACAAATGCTCACTGTAGTGAAACTAAACTGATTTAATTCAACTGGGGCAAGTTTTTAAATAGCTAAGCACCAATTTCCTGGAATCCAGAAAGAATGGAAGCCTATTCCCAGCAAAATCAGTAGTAAACCCCTTCTACATATACTAGCATGGTCAGATGTCACTTTTCCAGCCTCTATGACTTATTCAAGGCAAAGTTGTGTGGACAGTGTGCTGAGATTCTCCAGCACTACCATACTCCTCCTCCACCTTAGAGATGCCTTTACACAACGCTGCATAAAACCCACAGCACAGATAATTGAGTTACCAGATTTAAGATGCAATTCATAAATAGGTGACTGAACACAGCCCACGGTAACTGGCAGCTCACGTGCACCCAATGAAAGACATCTCTAAGAATTCACATTCTACCACCAAAGTAAATCAGGATCAAAAAGAGAGAAACCTTCATTAAAGACTAAATGGTCAAAAAGAGTTTTTGAATTTAATCTAGGGGTGGTTTCTTAGTAGGAAAAGTACAATAGTACATACTGCACTGTTTCTTCTAACAAAGTGATACTTCCCAGTTTCTAAAAAAAAAAAAAAAAAAAAAAAAGTGTATCAATGTGGTATGAAGAAGTTTCATTAATGGATTTTGGCACAGAAATGCAAGAGTTCAAACCCCTTGCTAGTACAAGAGCCTCTCAAGAACTGCCTACAAAATGAAATGCCAAGCAGCTTCACAACATGAGCTTTGAGAAAACACTTTTGACTTACTATTGTACTATTTGTATAAGCTGCAAGACAATAAAACATGACAACCTTTTCAAGATTTCTCTTTGGACTCCGACAGATGGGGAAGTTCTTTCCTTTAGCAACTCACACAGTTTAAGAGGGCACTATTTGACTTCAGTTGGGTTCTCAAGAGTGTTTTTTTCCTCCAAAATAGGAACCTCATCAGTCCTTCCTGAGGCAGTCTCTTAATAGAATCAAGGAGCTCTGTATATGAGCCCTAAAGAGTTAACAGAGCTGTTTATGCAGACAGATGTGAAAGAACATAAAGCCCCCTTTGTGTGTTACAGGAGCTTAACATCTGCTTTGCACAGCATAATCCTACTAAGACAAACGCAATATTCTACTCTCCCTTTTACATAAACAAAAATGAAAATAGACTCAAGAGTTTCAGAGTTAAAAATAAATTGCTTAGATGGAGAAACTCCATAGTTTTGTTTTATGGTATGACATACAATCTAAACTCCTCAGACACTTTACTGCACTCCAGAAAATACAGAAACACTACTGAGTGTCATTTGCAACCTTCTGATGACTGTTACTGAATTGAAATACTTAAAGGCCAATTGAGATGTATCAGCTATTTTTAAAGTGCTACCCTCTAGGAAAAACACCATTGACAATTAAATGCATAATGGAAAGTTTACAGTACTAGATACACTCCTGAAACTAATATGTTTAAGGGATGGGCTCCTTTTGGTTCCCAAAGTCCCAGTAAAAGTTTATTATTGTAACCAGAAATAACCATTTGTAACAGCTAATTTTCTCAGTAGCAGCTCTCCCCTGCAGTGCAAAATATCCACACCAGAGCTTAGTGCAGCACAAAGGGGACTTTGCAATCGCAGCAGCAAATATGAGACTCATCAGACAAAGGTGCTGTTCACTGCTTGGGGTTTATTTTGTGTTAAAGAAGCAAAGAGCATACAAGGTAGGAAGTCAGGGCATGTCACTTGCAAGCCCAAAGGCAGTGAATTTATGTTACATCAGATAATCCACAGTAATTGCTTACATGCAGGATTCTGTCCCGTAGTAACTGAGACTGCTCCTCTCTCAATGGGAGAAGGCTGAGCCATTACACACCGAGAAGTGAAAGCAGATGTTGGCAGGAATACACACGCATTCGTATGTGTGTATATATCTGTGTGCCTAAAGATTAGGATTTTTTCATAGATCTTTATCATCAATGGAGCTCAATGTCCCCTAAAACTGCTCACAACCTACTACTGATTATAAACCCTTGTTTTCAATTATACTTAATTCTGCAAAACTAAAAGGCACTTGTTTGGGGGTTTGCCGGTTTGTTTTTAATCAAGAGCTTTGGTGGTGGGTTTTTAGGGAAGGGGTGTTCAGCTACAACAGCTCGGGTGCTTGGGAGAACAAACTTAGAATATGCAAACAAATTTTTAAATAACAAAAATAAAAAATCCTCAAAATGTTAGCCTGTGGTATCATACCAAATCTGGCACGTGCTCAACTTGAAACATGATGAGATCTCTGTGTAAGATGCATCTTTTGCCACTGCTGCAAAGAGTAGGTTGGGACAGGCACACGCTGCATGAGGAATTTGAGTGACTAAGGTGACAAGACAGAGGATGAGTCCAAGCCAGGAGCTGGCAGGGACCAAGATCAGGGTCTAAAGCAATGCTCCCGACACAGGGGAAAACCCCCAAATACTATTACAAGGACATAAGAACTGCAAGTACAGCAAACAGGTGGTGGTGGCAAGGATCAGAGCTCACCTGGAGCAGCAGAACATGGGGAGAGCTAGAAATGGCTGAACAAACTCAAGATCAGAACACAGAAAGATTGCTTGGATAAAGCATCAAGGGGGAGCAACAGGAAGAGGGTAAATGCAGTCAGCCAGACAAGGAGATTGATCAATAAGGTTGGTGGGCAGGAACTGGGAGTAAAAAGAAAAGAAAAAGCCTATGAACAAGGATGAAAAGCCTAACCAGAGGCTGGCATTGTACACCAGGAGAAAGGATTGGATAGTAACAGAGTAGGTATGATCAGTCTTGGAAAAATGGGCAGACTCCGAGATGTTCACTTCTCACTGCCAAGGCATCTCTCCTGTCCCTCTCTCTATTCCTCTTCCACACCAAAAACATGCAATGTGTTTTAGTAATATTAATTAACAGTAGCAACAAATACAAATTAAAAATGCTTAATGTATACTTCATGTTACTTCATGAAGCAACAAACACCTTCACCATGAACATCATGGTTTCCAACCCTAAGGTAAAGTGCGTCATGTCACTTTTTTCCGTTGTTTCTAAAACTGGTAGGAAGTTGCATACAAAAACTCTGGATCAAAATAATAATATTGCAAAAAAGATGGGATGTAAAACTTCCTGTAACAACTCTCCTTCTTCCCCTTATGTATACACATTAAGGTAATATCCTTAATTACACGATCACACAGTTTTCCACCTGGCATCCATGTGTTTTAGTGCACACAATGGATTCATGCTGACGGTGAATTGGGGCTGTACATAGAACACTTGGACCACTATTTTCAGGACCCTGGCCACTCTTCCCACATAAACAGCAGGGTGACAGAAAGGCTGGGAAGAGATGAAAAAGAAAGCCTGGGTTGCAAATGAAGCTCTTCTGTCTTGTGGTTAAGACTACTGCAGTGTTGCCCCAGGATCTGGACTCTGGCCTTCCTCAGCATCACAGGAGGAGTCTGTGACAAGGAAGCTACTTTAACACAATTTTTCAGAGGACACACAAGATTAGTAACATTCTCTGCCTCCAGGGGTCAAACCTGACTATTTTATAAGTGCTGTAATGTTTCTAACTGTCTCTGAGATCAGTGAGCATATTGCTTTGAACTTAAACACATAAAATGCCAAACACTCCAAACAAAAGACCAAAGTCTTAAAACACATACACAACATTCACCAATATTCTTACTTTTAGTCTCTCATAATAAGGCTGAGTTTACTCATCTCCCTCATCTCAGAGGTACTATAAGAATAAGTTCACTGGTATTAGGGCAGTCACTGGTGTGAGCTGCCAAGGAAATCAACAGTGCTTCTGGAACAGGGTTTGAATGCAGTGCAAATACAGTGTAAACAACAAGGTGTTGAAGAAACTCGCTGTGTAGTAGTAAGATATTTGTTTTGAGGGGTGAGGTACAAAAAGATTGCCATATTCTTTTTGCAGGCTGGACACTTCTTTCCTGCACTGTCCCAAACACTGCTACTTTTTAGGTTACAACAGCCAGAATATTGCAAAACCAAATCAGATTAAGAAAAAACTATATCACAATTCAGTGACTTCTATTGAAACACTTTCAGTGTTTCACAGTATGATTTCTGTTTTCACGATTGCACTTTCTGTAACTAAGACTTTCAGAGTTAAAATTCATAACCAGACCTTCTTGACGATCGCTGAAACATGAAGAAAATCCTCATGATTCCAGGATGCAAATACACACAACGAGCCCCAAATAAAGAACAATTCACAGGGTTTGCAGTGACATGGACAGGGGACAGGGAATGAGCCAATGAGGCAGGCTGTCAGAACCCATCTATGGCTTAATCTCTGCGTAAATCTTTTTATGACAAGTCAAAAGTGGGGGCAGCACATTTCTTGGCTTACAAAGCGTACGAGTCACCCTGCCCACACCCCTACTCTCTGCAGGCTGGAAAAGGCCAGTCTGACCACTTGTACTTTCCGACAGATTCAAGCCAGGCTGTCACTACCAACCAGGGCAGATCAGCCTGATCAGCTCCAACAGCCCAAGCACAGAGCTGCTCCCGACACGGGTGAGTACCAGCTGTCTGGGCAGCACACTCTCTTCCCACAAGCACTGCCTCTCTCTTTGACAGAAGGGCATCGGGAAGGGCACCGGTGGGATGTCAGGGTTGACATCCCCGTGGGCTGTCGCATTGACTATAATGACCTACATCTACTCTTCTCTACCATTCTTCCCTCTGGCCTCCTGCAGTATCAATGCTGTTCTGCTACTCTCCACATGGTGCCATTAGGAAGAGAGATCACCCTGCTGTAGACTAATGGCCCAACCCACTTATTTTTCGATCTCAGATTGGCAGGGGACAGGAACTTTTTCTTTAAAATGCTATGCAAATACATAGACACATAGAACACTAAGAGCAAGACAACTCTGCTGACATAACTGACATAGTAAAATTCATGTATCGCACCATCTGCTCCAGGAATTAGAGATTTTCCAGGAAAAAAAGGCAGAAGTACAGGTCTAAATTAATACAAATAATTTTAATAGAAAAATTCATATTATAGGGACAGTTTGCTGTGGGCTATTGTCTTAAGGGTAACAGTTAAAGCACGGAGACATTATCGCATAGAAAGTCTCAGTTTCATTCTGTTCACAGTTCAGTCAAGGCCAAGAATTTTCCTAGAAAAATGCTCCACTCTCCCACCCTGCAAGCTCACTGTCTGTTCTGACTTTTGCAGGTCTAAATCCTTGTCTTTGCTTTCATTTGAACACTAAAGCATCACATCAATTACTGAAGTTTACCGAAGAAAGGGCACTATAGAACACTATTGAATCTGCCCTTGTTCAATCCAGATCAGAAGTTCTCTCCCAAGGAAAGAGTCCATCACATTTTCCTTCAGCTTGTTCACACACCAACTGTTTACTAGTAGGAATGAAGATGACTCATCCTACCACCAATACAAACCTGGTAAAAGACAAGGTACGTCCTCAAGAAGTAGCCAAAAGTCACAGTCTGAGCATTGAAAATTTTGTTGACAGGTTCTTCCTATGGTTATCTTAATTTTTTTGCTTTGGAACAAAGTGACTTCTTTAAGATTCAAAAGGAGAGTAATTTGTCCAATAGATTTCATTTTAAAGTATATTTCATCAATACAATAACCCACTAATAAAATTCACAAGTTGTTTAAGGTGGGTGTTTAAGGCCTGGTGTTCCATCTACTTCCTTTCCCAAGTAGAACAAGGAAAGTACATACATCACATAAAAATACTTTTAAAAGTAAATTTAAAAAACAAACAAAGAGAAAACAACCCAAAATGCCCAAGAAATTTGAAAGTTTCTAAGCTGATGACTTAGACTTTTATCATGACAGGTTCGACCCACAGAGATACTATAACTTTAGTGCTAAGAACAATCCAAATATAGCATAACTGCTAATAAATTCTTAGGGTTTGATATGTTGTTCGTTTGTTTTTAAATAACCTCACTGTTTCCTGTGGCCTCCGATGAGTTTGCTGTTGCTGGGACATCACAAACCCCTCCCAGCGGGTGCACTTTCCAAACAACTGGCATTCAACAATAGATAACACTGAAGCACTGGTAGGGCAGCTCCAGAGAAGGGCATACAGTTATGTAAAGCTGGGAACAAAGGCATCCACAGGGATCCCAGGAAATGGGATTTTCACAGGACTAGCCATCACAGTATGTGTTATGATAAATGCTGCAGGCACAAAGTTCTCCTGAGGTACTTTGGCTCCTTGCAGGAACTCTACTCTTAAATGTACTAAAACACCTCCTGAACTGACAAAGAAAGGGGAACACCAAGTTATCTTTTCAGATATCTTTATGTATCTCTTATCTGCACACTCCAAGGTGACTGAAATGGAGCTTTCTGAGCCTATCATATCAAAGTGATGTGACTCCAAGTATGGGTATTTTTCATAAATTTGATATTCTTCTTGGCAGAATTCAGCCCCTTTCACTTGAAAGAACAGCCAAGGAAGTATTTTATGACTTCACTGAAATACTTCTTTCATCACCAGTTCAACTTTTTTTCCCCACTTTGGCTAAATGCACACTCTACATCTGTTCAACACTGCACTGAGGTAATGTTAAAAAAAAAAAAAAGAAAACTGGATGGAGGACTAGTAGTCACATTTGCAAACACACCGTGTTGTGGTTTTTAAAAGCTGTTTCTAATCTTTAAAAACAGTTCCTTTTAGACTCAGATAATATTTTTCTGGATGCTTTTGATTGAAGCGCATTATGAAGTCTTCTCAAGAACTTCTGTCATATTGCAGGTCCCCAGTGAGCTTAAACCAGCTCATTAGCTCCAGACAACAGGACAGACAGGACAGCAAAGCCCTCACAACAGGCTGCAATGTATGTTAAGACCCAGTGTGAATACTGGGACAATCTGTTCACAGAGCTTAGTGCTCCTATGTCAACATTTCTTGCCGAGCTTGAATTAGCTGGCTACTTCAGCCAAATACAAGTTGTCACTAAAGCAATTAAAAAAATACATCTTTGTCCATTGAAAACTCTGCCACTGAAATATCATTCTGGAAGAAATTTTGAAATTTGAAAATTTTAGGCAAACTCTTTTGATCTTACTGACTTTAGAAGTGAGAGAAACACTTAACACAGAATTAGTAATGAAAGGTCACTCTTCCTACAGAAGATTTGTGAAATACACAGGGAAACAAAAGCAACAAGGAGATTTTAAAGTGCATTTGTAATAATCTTCTCAATTGGGTTCTTTATATGATTAACCTGTTCCAAATGTTAGGTTGCTGTGCTCAATTATCCAGGGATTTAAATACTTCGCTGAACCACAATTTGGAACTAAAAAACTCTGCAGTTGCTTTCTGAGAAATCCCAAGCTGAACTCATTTAAGGAATGACCTTCCTTCAGGATAGTAATTTCTCTAGTTTCAATTCTATAAGCTGTGTTTCAATTAATTTTTCAAAATGTCTTAGATCACATCTTATAAAATAACAGTTATCTGCCAAAAGGAGGAGGAAAAAACCCCAACAACCACTTACAGTACCTTCTTTAAAAAGTTTTCTTAAGTTTATAAACGGTACCTTGGATGTAAGGTCTCGGTGGAAAATGCCTTTATAGTGAAGATAACTGATCCCCATAGCAATGTCATAAGCCAGTTTCACCCTCACTGTCCAGGGCAGATGCTGGTTACTGTCTAAGAGCTGTTCCAGGTTACCACAATTGATGTACTGAAAAGACAAAGCAACATTTGTAATTAATTATTTAACTTCATATATTGACAGGAACATAAAGTTCATAATTACACAGATGACCTCAGCTCAGTTACAAATTAAAACTTCTTCTTTTCTTAAAGGGCTTGAGAGGCACAAAGTTTGCAGATCAAGAGAGGTTGAAAATGTCTCCATCAGCTGTATCAATGCATTTATGTTAAAGATGCATGTGACAGCCACCACTGCATTAACTCTCTGGTACTTAAATAGAGCCTTCAGAAACACCTACAATATCGTATCACCCTCTCATTTCCAGCTTGAGGAAAATTAGGGCAAAAAAGGATGAAGAGATGGCTCTCATATAGGATAAATCAACAAACAGCAGGCTAAGTATCCAAGTGTAGGTCATGGAGCCTGATCAAGTTCCCAGATATCAATTCCCTAAACTGAAACAGCATCAAAGAAAAATATTACAATGCGTTGCTCTAAGTTCCATTTTTTTTCATTGCTGTATCTACAAGTTCCAATCAGCAATCTGATTCCCACTGTGTTCAGTACTACATCAACCCCATCAAACAGTGGCCCTCATGAAAAGGAAAGTACATTAAGTAAAAGACAAATGCTATAAAAGACAGCAAAACAAAGCAGCACCTAAATGACACTAAGTAATATAAGCCAGGGTTAAGACACGGCAGCTCCACTGCTCAAATAATCATTACAGAAACACAGCTTATGCTTTATGTATAGACCCTTTATACCACACCAGCAGCTACATCGTGTTTAAGTAGCTTCTTGTTTCACTCCCAGCCCCAGTCCCCCACCAGCAACCAAGCAGAAAGAGTACCTCTCTCCAGAAGGAAAACCTGGCAGCAATGCAGTGACTTCTCTCAAGAAAATCCAAGCGAAGCAGGCAGGACAGTTTGCTCCCAAGACTGGCCCACGCATGTAACACTGTGCCAGGCTGCACCAACTTCCCTCCTCTGTGCCAGACAGATCTCCAACCCTCTCCCAAATGGCTTTGTACTTTCCCGTGTCATTCACCCCGACAATGACACATGACAGTGTGGCACCGTTATCGTGTTCAAACTGAAGTCTAAATTGCAGCTTTTGTTGTTTCAGAAACTTGTAACTTGCTTTTATTTTGTTGGGCTTCTTTGTGTCTTGGAGCCTGTGGCACAAGGCAAACATGAACCACACACAATGGAGTGTGGATGGATGATCTCCTCAGGCTGTGCTATAGCAAGGAAAGAGCACACAAAGCCAGACTCTACTGATAAGTCCAAGGGTCACAGCTCACCTCCTGAACAGTTTATTCCTTTTGCTGAGCTCACCAGTTAATTTTGAAAACCTTTTCAGCAGATACACAAGTTCCACAAGTAACTAAGGTGGCAAAAGCATTCAGGCAGAGGAGGCACAAAGCAATTTTAACTGACACAGAGCTCACAGGAAGGGGTTCCACTGCGCATCCCTTGGGAATGGGGTTCATCCCAGCCCATGCACAGCAGAACATTTCACTGGCAGTCCAGGGCATGACCCCTCTCTCTCCAAAACAACCTGTTCCTTGTGCTAGGAGTACGTGTGCCAGGAGAGGGAAGCAGTTCTGGAACAGGTCAATCTGAGACTATGCAATCTCCATCCTTGGAGATTTTCAAGACCAGCTAGAGCTGCAGCCAACCTGGTTCAGTGTTGGAAACAATGCTGCTTTGAGCTTTTCCAGCTTTGATCTTTCTCACTGCTTTTATCTGAACCCCTAAGGGAGCTAGATGACCTTATAGGGCACTCAAGAAAAAAACATGCTCAATAAAATTAGATTTATATTTTTTTAAGTCATAAGTTGCTATCAAGCTTAAGGAAAAAATGGTGAATAAGACTTCTACAATAACTTCTAATATATTTCCAGTCCCTCTGGGAAAGTGTGAACAGCATTTCGTGTCCAGTTATGTTCACATCTGAACAATACTGACCAACCTGGAACAGAAGGCACCAAAGCTCCAAGCTGGATAACCCAGTTATAGAGTGACACTTAGTAATTACCCCAAACCATTTCACCTTCCTGACAGGGCAGTAATAGACAACAGACCACCCATACAGCACTACCATACTTAAATTCATTATCAAGACAATGTGAGGGGGAAGGGAATCACTGGCTCAGCTTCCATTTTCTGGTCTGTGCCACACCATGACACAAATGGCTCCAGAAGTGCTAATAAACAAGCAGCCCGTAAGAGTATTGACACACACTGAAATGGGACAACAGCTGGCTACTATATCGAGCATGCTCTTACTTTCCTTCTCAATACAGCAGCCTACAGATTTGATCCATTGCTGCCATATTAGCTAAGTGCATCCAATATATCTATTCTCCCAGCACTCTTCCAGTCAAATTGGCTTGCAGGGTCATTCACTCAACTGCAAGGACTCAACTCTAGCATGGGGTGGGCGAAGGCTGACACACACAGAGGACATAAATATGGACGAGCTGCAAAAGCAGGACTCAAATCTGTCTCCAGCACATCTACAAAACCCTCTAGGCCTCCTGTCCAAAACTGCCACCCAGCAAGTGCGCAGACCTCATTTATTAGAGATGTGAGTCTGGCTTTGGCTCTACATTCTAGTGTACCTCCATGAAAGACAGGAGACTAATCATCAAGAGAACAACTGAACTAAGATTTTCCTATAAGACACGTTTAAGACTCCAGTTGATCTCAGGTTTTAGCTGACCAGCAGGTAATATTTGCATGCAGAATCCCAAATTGTCCCTAAGGCAAGTACCACACAGAGTTCAGTGCTTCCTCAGTGTCATGTAAGTAATCCAATTCTTCCGGTTATTCAGACTGACAATGCAAACAGCCAGCCTGATGGCCTATTTTTTTCAGAGCCCTTCAACAATGCCTTTTCAGAACAGACACAGAATTATGAACATTATTTCCTAAATGCCAGGGCAACTGAAAGAAAAAAAATACTTGTTCCCAGTCTCTTACTGGCACAAACCAGCTCTTTGTGGCAAGAATATCCTGAAGGATAGTAAATGCACCTCTCCCAAAGAGAACACTGGATTTTGGTTTGTCCCTGAAACATTTCAGTGCTGGTACAGTAAGACTACAGCACACACATCATCTCAAAGCATTATTCTACTACAACAACAACAGCCATTGCATAAGTGTACAAGCAATTGGAGCAGAGATCTGATGGGGCTACGACAATGAAAGCAAAGGACGTTACATTTCATAGAGACCTCACAGCTAAATGGAGCAGTGTTCAGACCTTTTCAAACTCTCTATCATCAGGTTGCAGTGAAACAGCTACCCATTATTCCTCCTGCAAGCTTTTTTGTCACGTAACAGGATACCAGCAGTCAGTTTATCTGCTTGCCAGAGTCTGAAAGTAATCGCTATAGGTTGTTTATTTTTGCATTTACTACAACTCAAAGCAAACGAAATGCTGGTTTAAAAGACCCTGGCATCTCAGCCCACAGAAATATTCTTTCCGAAAAAATGCTGAGTTTGGAGCTCACATTTTTTTTGCTAGAATGAAAGTTCAGCAAAACTCCATTTCTTATACCTCTCCCAAATCTTATGAGGAAAGAGGGCAGTAGCTTCTTTGGAGGACACATTACTCAGAAGCTCAGCCAAGTACAGATGCTTTCTGGATCAAAGAGTCTTGAAGAGGTTTCTGATGTTATAGTTTACTGCTAAGAAATGCAGAGGCAGCAGTACATAACCCTTTCCTGCACAAAGGGATAGGGAAGTCAGGGGAGAGGAAAACATGTTACTTTAAACCTAAGAACAGTGTAATAGGACTGTTGCCTTGCAAGACACTTGCAGTCACATTATCAGACTGAAGCACATGAAATATGGAATGGATTGAAATTCAGAGTATGACAGTACTCACACATAGCATTACATGCTTCATTTCAGGAGACTAATGAACTTCAGCTGTCAGATTTTTAGCTTCAGAATTCAAATGAAAAGTTTAAACACTAATATGAGAACTAGAAGCTTTTAAAGAAAAGGCACACCAAATTCACACAATTCCAGCAGTTATGGCTCAAAAACAAAGACACCAAATATTGCCAAGTCTGAGGGGGAAGACTGATGGGAATTGCAAAGAGTTTTCAGTGCTATTTTGAGAAACAACACTGTTTCAATATGTAGGTCTGATACAAATAAACCATCAGATATTGCACAGGAAAGCCAGAAAAAAAGTTGGCCTGCTATTTAGACGACTTTTAATGTCACTGCTTGCCATTTAAAAAGCAACAAGTAACTACAAGACACCCCTATGCTGTAGCCCAAACGTTACCAAAGACAATGCATTAAGTGGTTAAGAAAAGCAGGTGTGGAGAGTGCATTTAAGGTGACTGACCAAATGAGGTAAGTAAAGAGTGGGAGCTACAGGGACCCAGAACACAAACGCTGAGACAGCAACTAATAAATATACTGCAGAAGCCCACTGAAGAGACAGGCAGAGAAGCAGAAGGAAAGAGAAACTAGAATTGTGGCATTAGCACCTTCAGCATGGAGAAACAAGAGAGATGTCAAAGCAAAAGCCAGACCAAGAAGTTGGACTCTGAAGGGAGACAGGGAAAGCAAAATAACAGTATTGCGGACGCTGTCAACAAATGCATTCAAGAGTGTCCAAAGAGACAGAGCTTCCATATTTTTATCATTTCTAATGCTGGAAGTAAGAAGGTAACTCTCACGTCTAATACAAGAAAGTTGAGAGCTTTTCACTTTGTTTTTTGCAGAAGTTTAAGACCAGTTTTAAACCATCCATTTCAAGGAAGACACAACCCAACCTTCAGTTGTCATATGTTTAACAGTCATCTGTCACACTCGGCACTCTCTAAGTGACTACTTTGAAGGCTTCTGGCTGCAAGACAACAAGTCAATCTACCCTTCTGTCACAACTGGCATAATTAGCTACAGTGGGAGGACTGGAAATTTTCTGATTTCCCCCAACTGTTTTCATTAGCTTCAACTGTGCAGAACTGGAAAAGAAAGACAGTATCAGTATGTTCAAAACTACAACATAAGATACTACAAATTGATACACTGAGGTTGACTATCAGATTAAATTGACCTTTTTTTTTTTTTTAAGTTTGAAGTTGGTTCATCCCCCTCCACTAATTAAAAACCCCACAATTTAAAAATGTACACAACCATCTCACCTCTGAGCAGTAGCCTTCCATTGCCACTAAATATCTAACACATTGATTGAACCAAACAAAATAAGTTAAACATTGAAACAGAACAAGTTGGATATTGAATTTGGGCTGCACAAGTATACTTTGGGTCAGTAGGTCAACTAATGTTTCCAAGGAGAAAACCACATGTACTGAAAGAGAACGCGCAGGTGAAGCAAATATATTTCAGAACAAAGCTCAAACTTTTTCATGAGGGATCAGAAGGGCACAAGTGGCTTGGAAAAACAGCCTGATTGAAAAGGCAGAAGCAAAGCCAAAAGTCTTCATCTAAAGGCTGTTTTATTTTCCTGCTCCTCAGCTGCTGAAAATGAAGGGGAAAAACAAAGTCTTTAATCTAAAGTCAATTTGTCTTCTGCTTTTAAACCAACACAAACAATTCAGTTCTTTAATAAAAAGGATGTATTTTCTTTAAAGGACTTAACCATTACAGGATTAAAATAAAGTTAAAAAGGTGTCAGCTATTCAGAGAAGAGAGAGTAAGCTTCCTCAGACAACTGCCATAGCCTGGTTACTCATCAGAACTCAGAACCAAAAGCCAAGAAAGGCAACAGATCTACCTCTTGTTTCTTCTTCTGTGTCAGTTGTGGCACTGATTGATCCACTGGCTCCTCCTGCTGAAAAGGCATGTACAGGCAAGGCTTCTTTTATAAGGGCAGACAAGAATTAACATGCACTAACTCAGGAAGGAGCTGTAATGAAAACCATTTGTTGCATTCCAGACATTCAAGTGTTGGCATGGAAAAGAACATGGTAAGATTTGTCTTCCTTTAATTCTCTAATTCCAACAGCTCTTATGGTCACAGCATGCTGAATTTAGCCCTTTCCTGTAATTTCACTCAATCAAAATTTAATGTTCAACTGGTTGCCTGATGCTAGAAGCAGATTCTTGTTGGTAAGGCTTCCACCATTGAGGCAAAAAGCAACAATGCACTACTGCAACCCATATGTATGAAGTTTTACGGACGCTCACTTACTCATATTCAGGTTTGAAATATTGCAGGAAATAAGCTTATTTTGTTGGAACCGGAAAACACTCCCAGTATATCTATACAAACTGACCTTGATAACCATTTTTCCTGTGATTATATTAGTAGGAAAAAAAACCCAGAAAGCAAAAAAAGGTCTAACAAAAAACCCCTGCATTTATAATCTGAAGTCACAACCATTTGGATTCGAAGTAGAGCCCAGTTTCAGTGCAGATAAGAATCTGGGATATGGCAAGCTAGCAATGGCATAAATTAGCACACAGGCACAGAAGAGAAAGTACCTTGTTGCTGACACAGGCAAGAGAAACAGCATCTCTACAATAACACTTCTGTTAAGAGCAGAAGGCTCTATCCATACTGGCAGCATTTTGAACATACTAGACACTCAGTTCTAGAAGCTGAAGTCCCTGACAAGGAGCCTCTTATTTAAATAAGGTCCTTCTCACCTTCCCCACAAAAATACCAGCAGCAGCAGCCCACAGATTATATGTCTGCAAGATCCAGATAAATAACCCATTTGCTTCATTTTTTTGAAGTCTGTAAAACAGCTACAAGGATCTACTGAGAGCAAAAGTTATTGCACATGAACACCTCTCATAATACAAACTTTGTTTAAATTCTGCACAAAGAATACTTTTTCTAAGCTGTTTCAGAATTCTTTTCCAAGCCTCCACACTCTCACTGTGCCACAATGTCCATTTAGATTTGAGGGTACTCAGACACTTTATTGGCAATTATAGAAGGCATCAAGATCCCCTATTAACAGCAGTGTGTAAAGGCAAACATTATAAGAATTTTCTTGTACAACTCAGTTTCTGAATGTTTTGGATGGCTGATAAGTAAAGAGAAATGAGGAAGTGAAACTACAAAACACTTGTTAGTTCCAGAGTATGTTTCCTGGGATCCAGGGTGCAGAGGGGGGAAGGAAGAGAAAGCACTACATACAAACTGAATTTACTGAAAATACATTAAAAGAATTCCAAGGTAAAAAGTTAAATGGCCAACATCACAGTACCCATTTGGACTGCATCTCCATATACAGAAGTAACAGGAAAATCTGGCCCTCAAGGTACTATTCAGTTCTCCTCTCCTCTCTCCCCACCCCACCATAATAGTTGAGAAGTTTCATCTTCTCACTCTTAACTGAGACCTATTTCTAGGATATCAGAAATCACCAATAACAGAACTGCAGAATATAAAGTTCAAAAATGTTTGTTTGTTTTTCTTTCAGCTTGAGGCAATAGCAAAGGGTCCAGAAGGCTTACAGTGAGTGTCAAAACAGAGATATTAAAATCTCTCCCCAAAAAAGCCCACACAACCCACACACAGAGCATCCACCCACCTCACACATGACGGGGAAGGGAGAGAAAGAATGAGACAATGGAACTTGCTGTTTGCAGTTCAACATTTATCTGCCTCTTATCTTACTTTCTTCCATCCCTGAGACATTCTAAGGAGGAAGAGGTTTGCACCAGTGAGAGATTTAGCAAGCCTTCCTCAGAAAAAAAACGTATTTAGATGCATCTACCTCAATTAAAGATTAAAAGTTGCTTGTGCACTATTACAGGCTCTGCAGTGATAAAACAAGTCAGTCATCCTCCTACAAGGGGAAGGGAAAGAACTAAAGCCAACATATAGCCTGGGTAGCCAAGGTTTAGTAAAAAATTAGAAAGAGGGGGGGAGGGGAAAAAAGGAGGTTTAACTATGAGCTGTTAAGCTCATACACAAGCATTTAAGAAAGACTAGAATTCCAAAGCTTGCATGTCCAGAAGTTCTCACTGAAATAACTGGTTGCTTGTCCCTTCTGATCTAGCACTTGCATGCATAAATACAGACTGTGCACCTCAGGTTAACCTCCTACTTTCAAAGTCTTGGCTTCTGTCTTTACATGAGGATTTCTTTAGTGTCTGTGATTATAGTTCTTTTTACACCTGAACTTTTTTTCTATGTGAGAACCCACTCTTCTCTCCTCTCCTAACCACACGGTGCAGATGCATCTTGCAGCTCCCCAGTGCCTTCAGCACAGTGCAGGGCTCACACATCTTTCACTGCTTGTCTGCTTTTGCTTAAAGGACAGACTTTCTCTGGAGACTTGTCCCCAGTGTGTTTAACTTACCTGGTCACTACCAACCTACAATAAGTTTTTTCCACTAACTGATCTGCCATCACTTCCCTCTCAGAGCGTGCCTGTAAGGCCAGTTTGTGTCTTCCACAAGCCAACATTTTGTCAGATTTCTCCTTCCCTCAACCGAGCTTTTCACTGCAGCTTTTTGAGAATTAATTCCACCTTTCTGTCCTCAGAACAAGTGTGACCAGATACAGCAGCATCTAACTTCCCACCAAACTGAAGGTCCCTGCATTCTGTGTGAATAATTTGGTACAACCAACTCAAAAATACTTTTTTTTTTTCAAAAAACAGCTCTGTTAAGTGTTGTTCTGGAAAGCCAGATCTTTGATCACTGCAATCAGACAAGACAGTTAGCTTTCATTTGTCAAAAAAAAAAAAAAGTAAGTAGGCATCAGATGTACAAAAAATTTGGAAGATCAGCTAACTTAAATAAGATCCTTTACATGCTTTCCAAGAACCTGCCTGTTGATATTTAAGCACACAAAACTGCAAAGCTACAAGTCAGACAGACTTGGCTGAAACTCCTGTGGAGACCTGTATCATTTTTGCTGGAGAAAAAAATAAAGGGTCAAGCACATCACATATGCCACAACACCAGGCTACAGGAGTATGAACTGGAGATGGAATTTCAGTCAGGAACACTAAATTTCCTGCCTCCTGTCATTGAAAACCAGGCCCCCTCGTGTGACTTTAAATAGACTTTTTTGGTATGTGCAGCACATCAAGCTGTGTTTGGGACTGAAGTCTTTTTTCTTTTTAACAAATTCACTAAAATATTGGGTTCCCAAGGAAAATAATATAAACAAAGTAAAGAATATGTACTTTGTCTTGACATCTGTAAAATAACTTCACTGTCTTAGACACACTGCTTTTTTTGTGTTACAAAATAATTCAAGAAGCCTTAAAGTTACGACCCAAGGTTTAAACATGTGACATTTTCCAAATACCACTCCCTCCCTCACTTTCCTACAAGCTTTTTAAACTCTTCTTACTTTGAACAGTCTAATTTATTTATCACATGCACCATGTTCAGACTTGATTTTGCATCCACTGGTGCACACAGATGAGTCAGGTTTACATCTACCTTTAATCAGCCTGACTCAGATCTCACATACAAGGTACAGATGGGTACCAAAGTCTGGAATTCTTCAGCTGCTGGGATAAGATTAGTGAAGTGTCTACAGCATTATTTCAACTAAAATGAGACATCTTTAGCTAATAAAACAGATGATGGTGCTCACATCCTTCTGACCCTCATTCAGCCTTCCTACAGTTGATAATCCAGGCTGAATAAACACTGGAAACGGGATTTTAATTTTAGTTCCTTTCTCATGCACCCTTTCAAAAAGTATAGGTAGGGCAGACAGTCCTCTCCCTAAACCAATACAGCTGGTTCAGTCTAGCACTCTCCAGTTAATCAGGACATGGTTGCTTCTAGAGATACCTGGACTTCTTGACAGGGTCAAAGGCACAGGAATGGGACCCTTCAATTCTGCAAGCTGGCATGTGTCTTTCAGATGGGGATCTCTCAAGTTGAAGAGACATGCTGCACTCCTTTAAAGAGAATAAATCCAGAGGAAGAAGGACACTGCTTTGGAGATGAAACAATATGATGCCTTTTATAGCACAGAGAAAGATTAAGGTAGAGCCGGTTGTCAAGCCTTGATCTACATTTGCTGAGAGTGCATTCACCTACTTCTTATAAATTAAACTGAGAACCCAAGTGAACTGTCACAGCAAAACTGAAAGTGACAGTCCATATGCTGTGAAGAGTGAAAAAAATACGACCAAATATGGCTCAAGTGTTGACAAGTATTTTTAAAATTCTATTACAGACAATCAAGAGATGAAAGGAAGTGTCTGCACTGAACCAAATTTATAAAAGCAATTATAACTGCATTTCAAAATGATCAAAGATGTACTAGGAATCATTTTGCATGCTACACAGAAACAAGAAAGTTCACAGTCTGCATGTGGTCCCAGACAAAGTTAATAGAATAACTTCTGTCAGATACATACACATTAGTACTTAATATTCCAATTTATAGATATCTCTCTTTTTTATCACAATAATTTAAGCAAAAGCTAAAAATAATAATTTGGTATAAGAAATCTGGCACACACCCCAAAGCTTATCACCTTAAAGAATCAGGATCTTTACAGTTTCAAAGAGATATTGCTAGAAACCTGGTTTGACATCTTATAAACACATTCATCCTGGAATATAAACAGAAGCTTCCTAATTTTTTGGCTCTTCTTAAGAAAAGTCCCTATTGCCAGTGCCTGTTTCCTTTCAGCAAGGTAGCTTCTGCACGTGACAACAAAGGTGATACTTTGAGTTGTTCTTAACTGAGCCCTGGTGTTCATGAGCAATGAAGCAGAAAAGTCTTGTGTTTCTGTACATATTTAGTTAGTTGGGTTTTTTTAATATTAACATGTGCCAGTAAGTAGACACACAGCAACATATCTTTGCATCTTGTAGGTTTACCTTATCTCTATTCCCCAGTGTAGAAAGACTCCACTTTATTTTAATAAAAGATGATAGAACTAACAAGATATTTCAAAGCACCTATTAAGTTGCAAAAATTTTTGTGTTAAGTGTTTTTTTCCTCAAGAACAGAAACATAAAGGGCCACCAAGATGATCAGAGGGATTAGAACCTCTGGCACAAGGAGAGGCTGAGAAAACTGGGATTGTTCAGCTGGAGAAGAGAAAGCTTCAGGGTGACCTAATTGCAGCCCTCCAGTACCTGAAGGGAGCCCAAAGAAACATGGAGAGGGACTTTTTACAAGGACAAGGAGTAATGTTTTTGAACTGAAAAAGAGTAGGCTTCGATTAAATATTAGGAAGAAATTCTTGTAAGGGTGGTGAAGGCCTGGCACAGGATGCCAAGAGAAGTTGTGGATGCCCCATCCCTGGAAGTGTTTGAGGCCAGGCTGGATGGGGCTCTGAGCAACCTGCTCTGGTGGAGGATGTCCCTGCTCATGGTAAGGGGGTTGGAACTGAATAGTCTTTAAAGGTGCCTTCCAACCCAAACCACTCTGTGATTCTATGATATGGAACTTGGCAACTGGCCCCAACCAGCCCTAGGTGGTCCTGCTTAAGCCAGGGGTTTGGACCAGATGACCTCCAGAGGTCCCTTCCAGCCTCAACCCCTCTGTGAATCTGTGACAAAGTACTACACAGAGAGTGAACAGCCCTAACAGACATCTCATGAACCATTCATTCTAATTTAGTGCTGGAAAACAGTGTCAGTGGAATGGAATGATTTCTCACCTGTTACATTACAGACTATCCCAGTCTTCCTAACACCAGAGTTATTTCACACTCTGTTTCAAACCTTACTTCTGCTGCCATGGCCCTTGCTCTGCTCAGGTCCCACAGTGAATTCTCACAGTTATTAATGGAGAGTGAATTACTCTTCTCTTGAGGTCAAATCCCTGGGCTCCAGATGAATGATTTTCTCTTGACCCTGAGGCAAGCATATGCAAAGCCTGACTCTTAATGACTCCTGTAAAGGAAAAGCTAAACAACCCAAACAACCAAATTAACAGAGGAAATAAGGATACTACGTGCTGGCTGGACTTCCAGCCCTACAACAAAAGCAGAAAAAAAGGGCAAGCAAGTAATAGCAATAGGTGCCTCTAGTTTTATACCACATAACCATTCTTGTCATCAAAGTATACATTCCTGGAATTAAATATACACAGTTCTAAAATCCAAATCCATACCAGGAAGGGTACAAAGTAGGCATAGTTTAGCAGAGGACTCAATGCCTCTGACATACTTTCAGTAAGGCTAAACTTACTGTTCTGGTGCTTGGGTTTTATACCTGTAAAGGCCCAGATTGCCTCTACACAGCACTGTCCAGCACTGGCACCAGCACAGCACCACTGAAAGAACCCCTTCCATAAAATGAAGCTGCAGCTCCAACGAATGCTACAAAAAACATCTGAACTATGGACAAAAAGTCCATGTAGAGCAGGCAAGTAGAGATTTATTACAGCGCTAATCCACAGATCATGCTATTCATTAGCTGAGAATTAATCTGCAGAATTTTACACATACTTAGAGTTCTTACAAAGTTTAAACCGCAGTCTTTCTGCAGCATCCTACAGCCAAGAGGCACTTAAAAATGCCAGCTGCTGAAAGTCATCCAAAAGAGATCCTTTGTCATCCTAGCATGATAATGTTTATTTAAAGTTGCTTCAAACTAAAACACCTCTAGAGTTTTCCCACCCCTCTGCTTTTTGGCTCCTCCTTTAGAGTTTTCTTTTTTCGATACTACAGTCAGAAAGACTACATAGAGCATCTAAGAAAGATTTCAATAAGCAAGAGGAGCTAATGAAAAGCACAAGATATTAAGGAATACAAACTGATCTGTGAGCCTCTGATGAGTATGGTTTCACTGAACACAGTAGGTAATACCTAAACCTTTCATCTTACATGTACTAAAGGACTTCCCTAATAATTCTCTAAATTATTGGAAATTTTCGCTAAAAATTGGATGGGAGTATCCAACAAATAAGCGGATATTTTCTATGATGAAAATATTTTCTAGGATGAAGATAACAGTCCTTTAAGTTTTTTAATTTTCTACTTAGTGCCACCTCTAACACAACTTTCATTTTCTCTTCAGTTGTCTTCCAGCTCAGGTTAATCAACTTCATACTGCAACTATTCTTTTTTTTTTGAGGAACAACCGCCAGAGCCAACTTATCCAGGAACTAAATATCAGCTGGTAAACAGGTAATACTCAAACTGGGAATAATTCCTTTGCTGCATGGAATATTTGCAGAATGACAGATAATAGGAACTCCAGTTCCAAAGACACCAAGTTCTCTAGAGTTGACAGCCTACTGTGATCACCAAAGCAGAGGTAAATATTTGCAGAGCTTTTACATGAGTAAAACTAAAGTTATTCAAACAATATGAATCGTACTGGTGGAATAAAAGTAGGGATTAGCGAGTCTTACAGGAGATGAGGGAAGGAGGGAGGAGGGAAGGAATGGTGTTCCAAAGCTTTTTAAAACTCTCCAAAGTGTGCAATCGCCATCTAGAAGGCAGCGTGTGCCTACAATTTTTGCTGTAGCATAAAATTCAGAAGAGGAGACCTAAGTGATGTCTGTCTGGTTTTCTCCATTCCAGGGTCAAAGGTTCTCCACAAGAAGTTGACTAAGAACTGACAGGAGTAAAAAACAAAAGAGGAAAATGAAGTACTTTTAGTGACAGATTCTGCTTGTGAAAGCTGTACGTCAGAAGGACCTTCTCCCTTGAAGAATTTACTTTCCATTCTTTGTAAAAGGATAATTCAGCACAATTAAAACAATGCTGAGAATTTTAAGCTTTTAATATGTTTTCATTCTAATCACTGCTATCTCCAAAAGTAAAAAAGAAAAATACTAAAAAAGGAAGGTCTGTGAAAACCCGGAACTCCACTAATTGCATTTTTAGTTTACTGAAATTATTGCAGTTGGGTGAGAAAGCAGAGAAGGAAAGTTTTCAGTTATCACAGAAGAACTCACTGAAAAAAACCCCTCCCTTCAAAAGCCACAGGCATTTTCATTAAGACGAGCTTTACAAGTGCAAAAGGGATACACTATGCAAGGAATTTTTAAAAAAGTCTTTTCCAAACAGCATTCTTGTCCCAAAACAATCAAATTGTGGTTGATGGTAAAAACAGCAGTGTCAAATTCAGTAAGCTATGACAGTACAACATGTCAAAATTGTCCAATAGCAATTATCTTGCCCAAGATAAAAATTACCACGTCTGGAAGGATTTCCATAGTTAACTTTGTCCTGGGGTTTACGACACAGCTATAAAAAAAATTAATTGAACTGAAAACGTGCACAAGCTCAAAGAATTATGTGGGTTCTCTTAAAAAAACAAACAAACAAAACAGTCAAGATGTTTCTTACAGCAATTTTTGTCTCATACATCTGCATTAAATGTGTAGTTCATACCACAGCTCATTACTGCAGGCAGCACCACTGAGCAGGCAGGAAATATTTCAGACTTCAAGGCACTTTGAGGCACTTCTGCACAGTGCAGTACATGAAGCAGCTGATAAAGAGAACTCAGCAACTGGGATGCTCAGGAGAAGCCAGGTGCACAGAAAGGCTGGCTTGCCCCTTACCATTATCCCACTAGTTGTCCCAATGCCACAGGACCTTAAAACCAAGGCTGCCCAGCTATACTCAGACCCACAAAGCATCTCACATCACACCATGGGATGGAATCAGAAGGGTTGACTAGGCAGAACACCAGCAAGGACAACGTTTGAAAGCCTGCAGCAGAGCACCTCAGGCAGGTCCAGCTGCTGGCTGAAATAATATTGTCCTACCCCTCCACCACTGACCAAGAGCTCCCATCACTGCAGCAGCCCTGCTCTCTGCCCAGTGCACATCAAATCCCACATGGAACAAATAAAGCTACGTATTGTGGCAGCAGAGCATTTGCACACTTTTTTACTATCTTCCAGTATGAATTAATAGCCATAAAACTTCTGTTGCAACAATTAACTATTGTCCCTGCAGCACTGCAATTTCAAGATATCCCAATCAACACATAATAACTCTCCCTTCCTCATCTTCTATAAACACAGCTGTCAAGGCTTTCATTTTTTTCAAGAAGGGATTATCAAGCTGTATGACTCGTTCTGTGCATATATATACATCTAATTATAACAAGATTTTAGCCTGACCTGTCTCCTAGAAATTCAGATAAACCTGTTTAACAGAGTTCTACAAATAATTTTAAGATCTGCAAGGAGGTATTAAGTGGTTTTTATATGCTAGACTGTAAGCTACGGTATCAGCTTCGGCAGGGGCCTATAAAACCTGCAACACACATAAATTTGTTTGCCTCTCATCCAAAATGGATGTTTGCTCAAGCAGCCATTCAGTGGTAAGTGTGTATGGCATAAGATCCTACACTATTCCTACTCAGCCATGGCTGCTCCACACTGGCTCCCAGCTCCATGTCCCTGAGCTCTGCTGACCTCCTGGTAGCAGCTCCAATACTGTCTCTGAATGCTCAGCAGCACCTCATGCTGACACCAGACCTCTACTACTATCCAAGTTCCTCCAAGACTGAGGATGCTGCTCTGTGCCAGGAAATTAAGAAATGGAAGTGAAGAGAGAGCTGTCAGATTAGGAAGGTGGCTGGAAAGCACAGAGAAGCTTGAGGGAGAGGCTGAAATTAGTTTGGAGAGGCATGTGAGTACAGCAGGAAGCCCTGCAGATTCCTGTAGCTACAGAAACAAACCACCAGCTTCAGATTAGAGCTGAATGCTGAGAAACGAATACCCAGCCTCTGGTTTTACAGAAAACAAGCACAGCAAATCTGTGCCCATGAGCTCAACATTACTGAGGCAGTCTAATGCCTGCCAGCTCATCTGAGTGATACACCTATTAAAGCATTTACTTTGCTTTCCTTAAATGTTTCTTAACTTAGTGCTTGTAGGGATTGAGGTCCTCGCCAGCCTACACTGTTCCATCAATTTAAGGATATTGAGCTACTTCAGAAGAGGCATATGCCATAGCTTCTGCCTTGAGAACTTAAATAAAAAATTGGATTATCAAAACTGATAAGACTGTGGATTCAGAACAAGGTCAAAGTCCTAGTGCAGTCTATAATTAAACAATTCCATTCTTATTTTGAAAAAAACAAACCAAAACAAACAGAAACTGCCTCTTGCTCAAGTTTTAAAAACAAAAGCCACTTGAGAGAGGAAAATTAAAACAACACAAAATGCTGCCAAAAGGGAAAATCCCAAGGCATACATAAGATCAACACCCTCCTCAAGCAAAAAACCTGCTCTGCATGATCCTCTCCTGTGTCTCATGCAAAAAAACTCTTAACGCTTTCAACTCTGCCTTCCAATAACAAAGTGCTGTATATTACTAATGTAGGCCCTTAACAGGTTTACAAAATCCTCAAGGCTCTTCTAAAACATTTGTATTTGTTGCCCTGCCTGTTAATAGCACAGGAGGGCATTATGCACAAGTCCTCTAAACGCAGTCACTGAACATTTGCCACAAGTTCTCAACTCCTTCTGTTAAATAAACATGATTTCCCATCGTGCCCTCACACATAAGCTCTAAGTGATGCTGTATCCCTTTTACACAGGCATATCATCAACTGTACTCTCAAAACACAAGAAGGGATAATTAAGCTCCTTACAGAACAGGTCCAGCACAGGCAGTGTAAGAGGATTCTCCCTGCAGTGACTCAGACACCTATTGACCAATGGGCCTCTGAATCAACAGTTTCATCTCCAGAGAGGTGAAACCCTGGCAGAAGTTCTGAGCGCTTGTAGTGCCAGGCCAGTATCAATTATGCTGAGCACTGGAAGCCAGGAGACCACCTTTCTGGACCACAGGCTGAAAACAGCCACGAGACAGTGGCTGATTTGTTTATCCTCCTGGGCTATATTTGAACTGGTGATTCACCACGTCCGTCTTACTAATAACTCCTTCAGCTCATCATTTCAGCCCCCTTCTCCAACCTCCAGAAGTCTTCAGAACTCAGTAATTAGTCTACACACACTTCAAGATGAAAAATGCCACTAATGTTGCCAGAAAGGACAACTAATTCCACCACTTGGAACATATACGGCTTTTAACTTTTAAAAACTCTGCAAAACCAAAGAACAACTACTGCACTGGGCAAAATTGTGTGTGTCTTCCCTACAACATCAAATTTGGTCATGGATTTTCTTATTGAAGGTATTAAATCCTGTCTTGGTCCACAGAAGAAAAGCAGTGTTCGCTAATTATATTTTTATAACATGTCACTAAAGTTCTTCTGTTTCTCAAAACGTTGTAGCAACCTTCTTCAGTCTAAAACTTTTCCTCTTTGGTCTCAAGATGTTGCTGAAATTTCTGTTATTCTGAATTAGAACTATAAAAAGATATTCTTTGAAGTCTTTCTTAGATTTATTTGCTTGCCAAGAACTCAAAAATAGCTGAGCAAAGCAAGCAGCTACAAAGTTAGCCCTCCATGAGGAAGCATCTGTGCTGTTTTCATTTTCTTGGTTTTTGGGTGGGGAGGGACGTTTAAATGGCAAGCAACTGCTGTGAAGGAGGGGAAAAAAGCAAACAAACAAAAAAACCACACTGAGGAAAACCTGCCAAGTTTTAGTATTACAAAGTGTTATGAAGCTCAATCTCTTCTGGGATATGTTTAGTGAGTGAAAAGACACAAAACCTCCCTGTTTTCATTTATCAGACGTCCAAAAGAAATCCGCAATAACGTTAGCAAAGTCTGCCAGAAGGTCTTGACCAGCCATCTTAGAAATGTTTCTTCTACTGTGCACAAGGTGTGTGTGTGGGGAAATCAAAAAAACCTGTCCCTCTCACATCAAAGTGCTCACACATACTGCATCTTGAAATTTCTGGAAGTGTCTTTACCTTCGCTCTCACACTAGAAATACAGACACTGCGAACTAGAGTGCATCACTCCAAGAGCAGCTGGAACTAGAATTGCAGAACTGTCACCCCAGAAGGTGAAGAAATTCACTGCCCACATATGTGCATCTTTGCCTTAGTTACATATGTAAGTTCCAGAAAGTGATGGTGACACATATCCTGCTAATTAGCATACGGCTATCCAGTCTCCTCATTTTACAGTAAGCAAACACACCATACCAGGAACCTGCTTTAATTGCTAATTAATAGCATACTTGTCTTTGCAAGGGTGGGAAAAGGTTAATCTTTTAATTGAGCAGTTCTTACAAATCAGAAGTAAGCAAGCAATATTAACTTTACAAAACATGACTTTCCTTTCAATCTGTACTCAAACTAATACAAAAGGCAAAATATTTTATTGATTTTGACTCAAAACAGGCAACATTATTCCTAACAAGAGAATATTACCTTCTTATTTTTCCTGAGCAGTTTACAGAGGGATTAAACACACAACCCAGTAAAACTGGGTGGGAAGACTCACATGAACGGAAACTTCAGCTTCACATTTGATACCCAGATCTTGGCCAGGGTCCATGGGCAATGGAATAACTCCCTTTAATGGGACCCAGATTAAGCTGTAATCTTGATGTTATTCCAAATAAGAAAGTGGTAGAGGTTGAACACAATAATATCACTCAGCTGAAATGTCACTGACTCACCTGTGAAATGTACAGCTGGAGTATAAATAAGAGTTAAATACAATGCAATGTCACTAAAACAAATAATACTTAGGGGCAGCTCAGTGGTAATGCACATCTCTCATTTTGAACATTGTCAGTGAAATTTTATGTTCCTACTGTGGTTTTTTTTTTACCATCCTAATAAGTGCTTCTGAGGAGAAAAGACATACAAGGGCTGTGAGCAAAGTGGAGTTCTGAGGCCTGATTCTGCAGCCTTCCCACAGCATAGTAACTACCAAGCAATTAACTCATCAGCCCCATAAAAGAAACATCACTCAACAGCAGTTGCAGAATCTGGCCTGAGAACTGTTTTCATATTCAGTACTTATATCATGAAATAGTCTTACCTCAGTAAGAGCGTGCAGCTGTCCTTTATGCACACAGACACCCATAAACCTACAAGAAACAAGAAAAGAAAAGTGGTTTGGGCTTTTTTTTCCCCCCCTCTTTTTTTCTCTCAAGAAACTAATATAATAAAAATTTCTGGAAACACCACAAAAGGAGGAAAAAGAAAAAATTCAGCCTCGCAGACACTGCATACTTCACTGTTGATTACTTAAACATCTCAGTACAAAACAAAATCATGTGTCTACATTACAATATAATTTGAATTAGCAGTTCCAAGAGAGCAGGGGAGACAGCTCAAACTCAATATGGAAAATCACTAATTTGAGTATAAGCACAGGCCAGTATATAATGATTTCTGCAGAAAGGAACAGTCTCAGAGTTCTGTTTTAAGGAAGTTTAAGCCAAGTAATCCACTACTGGTCTGCACAAACAGAAAATTACTTCCCTTTGCATTTTGCTGTTTAAGCATAGAGATGTTTCTTCCTATCCCATTCCTAACCACTCAGGATTATGAGGGCACATACAGGCTGTACACTTCCCTGCCCCAACCCCCTCTTTCCAGCGCTTGGATGGAAGCAAGTTTTGATAGTATCCAGTATACACACATTCCCCAAGTGTTCCCTACACTGCACAAGGTCCAGACTCCTGCTGTCAATAGTAATGACTGTCACCCTTGATTTTTCTGGAAAGCAACAAAATGTGCCATATATTTAACGTATGAGAAACAAGTGAAAGCTCATTTTTACCACCATCCAAGTTGAACTTAAAAATGACAAAATGCAAACTAATACTAACAGTAAACATCCCCCATGAGAAAGTTCAGTAATGCTCAAACTGTATAAACTTCAGAGCCTTCCCTGCAGAGTTCAAGTGTCAGTTCTTCCCATATTAACTAATTCTCAGTTTTATCATTTAGGTTTTGGTCTCAATGAGCAAAAACAAACTGTCATCTCCACAATGTTCAGCAATTTCCATTTTGCAAGCAAGAGGTACAAATGCACGATTCTATTAAATGTGATGGGCATCTCGTGGGGAACAATTTAAAGGAAAAGGACCTTTTATATCCTGAAACACTTCTGAATTTAAAAACAAAAATGATGCAAGACACATGTAGTGCTAGTTCAGCTAAGCTGCTTTTGAAGAAATGAATGATCCTCAATGTTCTCCTGTCTAACAGCTGACTGGTAAATTACAAGCAGCCAAAGAAAAATTATATAGGCAAGATCCTTTGCATAAGCTGAGCTGTGGAAATCTGTTTTTATAACCAAAGAAACAGCACGACTTGTACCAGAACATCTACTGCCTGCTCTCACCTCAAACAATATTCCCTGAATATGGAAATTTTAATTTGAGAGGCAGTGAAAAACCAATTCCTCTTGCTTCATGCAGAACAACAAGGCATGACCAGGTATTCAGGGGAAAGGGGAGAAGCTTCCTTTAGATACACCATCTACTCAAAATATTGCTATTTCTGAGTTTCCCTTCATACAACCATGCCATATGAACCACTTTGTAAACAAGTTGACAAATGAATCTTCCTGAGACTATGAAACCCAGAGCAGAAATCTGTTTCTTAGTGCATTCTGAAAGTCTCCAGAGCTATCAGGCATGGTGATAATGGCTATATTCTCAAGTAAAAATGGGAAAAAAAATTCAATATATGAATTCTGCTATTAGACAACTTTTCAAAGTATTTTCTCTTCTATGAAACGCACTAATTACACAACACTAACCCTGTATGGCAATATTTTCATTTAACAAAAACTGAGGCTAAGTAATTAAAAATAATAATGTTTTCATCTATTTATCACCTCTTCCTTTGTAAAGGTGTATTACACTACTTTCAAATTAAGAATTAACTGTATTGGACATAATACTAAAATACAAATGCACCTAAGAATTTATCAACATTTTGAAAAAAATTAAATTTCTTGTCTCATCTTTACCAAACAGGGAAGACATCACTGTCATTTAAGGACTGGTAGAACTTAACTTTTTCTGCCAACCTGTTTAGGTCCAGGGAAGTCTCAATGGAAACACATTCATTACCTTTATGAACCTACTCTTAAGGCAGCAAAGACACACTAACTCAAGTAATCAAGAGCAAGAGTTTAAAAGTCTTAAACACCTGGGATTTCTACTAGGAATCAGACCTACATTTCTAACTACAAATCAGAAATTTAAAACAAAGCTCCATATCATGATCTCATGGAAAAAAGCTGGACATAAAGATACCTTTATAAACCCCACATATTTAGAAGCTATTCCCCAGGAAAAGAGAAACCAGATACACTGATAAAGACAGAATTAATGAGTTTACAAGCAACATACTGAAGCCATTTAAACTTCGCGTCACGATTCTCAGTTTTCAGACTCTGGAAAACAGATTGATAGAACAGACCTGTAGTGATCCAAATTCCTGAAAAACTTCTGCTTAGCTGCTTTATCAAGCAATAATAAGCCACTTGGTTAAGCCAAGTACTGCTACAAAACATTGTTGGAAAGGATTTTCACTATAAGATAATACACCCGGCTGCTACCGGGAAATACAATTACCAAGCAAGATTTAACATCTGATTTCAATTTCTGAGATTGCCCCAGAAGAGATTCCAAGTTCTGTGGAGAGGAAGCTGACATGCTGGCCCAGCACAGCTGAGATTATTCCTGTTGGCGAGACGCTCTGTCTCCTGAGCCAAAATGTGCTTGTAGGTGAACTTCAGCAGAATGTCTTGTCAGCCAAAGGTTACACTTCCTATAAGCATTTCTAGTTGGAAGACGCTTCAATCATCCAGTCATCCACAAAGCAAGAGACCATTTGCAGACTTGAGGAAGTTTATTTTCAAGACAGTGTATCTGGCCTTATCAGGAAGCTGAAGTGCTTCCAAAATCGTAACTAGCGGTTGGAAAAGTTTCCCAGAAGCTGCAAATACGAAGCATGTTACTTGAGTCCACCCTGCTAAATCCAGTGCAGCCACACTTCCACCACAAAATGCTTTCTAACAAATGTCAGCAATCTACAGATGTTGGGAGTCTCATTTTATAAATGAGGCAATTCCCCAATCAGTCTGGAACAGCCTTCCTCCTAAACAAGAGCGAGAGAAGGTAGTCTGGATATTTCTTAGTCCTTTACAGCTGAAACTACTTCCAGTTCAGTCAGATGGCAAGGAAGAAAATTCTGGACAGAAAAGGGGAAACCGTCTCCTCTGTCTGCAACCTTTGCCTTAATTCATCAAGGAAAACTCACATCCAGATTATACAGCCTCTGTGGACACCCAGACACTGAACACATGCTTCCCATTAAAACAACTTCACTGGGACACATTGCTGTTCTGTGGATAAACCTGGGGCAGCTACACCTCAACAAAATAAATCGATGCCCTCAGAACCTTACTGCTCAGTATGAGAAAATTCAGCACTTTGATAACATTAAACATAAGAAACAAACCAAACACACCAATGCAAAAGTCTCTAATACGAGCTCAGTAACGGAGACAAAAGGTCAGAAGACACCCTCTTATTTCATTGCACTGACTGTTGGAGAAGGAAGAGGGTAAGAATATTAAGTCTGCATTAATGTTTTAGGCACCGTGATAGATTAAAAATGTATTTTAAGTTTTCTACACTGGCATTTTGATTCTGGATACAGGTAAGGCATTTAGTCTATCATTTCTGTAACATACTACACACAACACATACAGCCTCTCTTCTGCTGCCTTGTACATTGCATTCCTGAAATACTCCTTTTTGATAATCACATTACACAAAGAGAAGGAAAAGTAATTTTCTTTCCTGTTAAAGCACTTTTCAATATGACAAAGGATGTTAAAAGACAAAATCCATCCTTCTGGCTATTGTAACAAAAGTCCATCACAAGTAATTTCACAGAAAGGAAGGTTTGAAAGGAGAATACTGCACACAGAAAAACCCCTGGTATTGTGTTCCCAGGGTGCTAGATTTGTCTCAAAGGAGACGAAATAAAATTCTCCTTGAAAGAAGCTCATGGAATATGCACACACTGTGTGCCTATTTGTGTGCATGCAGGCACAAGGAGGTGGCTTTAATCAATCTGCCTTCATGCTCACAGCCAAACTTGCAGCAATACCTCCAAGAGCTCCCACAAGAGCACTTAAGACTGAGGCTTTCTGTGCACAGAATGGTTTAACTGAAGTCCCCGAGGTACAGATCAAATAAAGAAATACTTTTTCATGCAAACAGTCGTGATATTAAAGACTGAAATTCTATCTCTAAATTGAAGACACGCTAATTTAAGAGACAGCACAGGAGACAGGGAATCTCTGGTAGCACAGCACTTCATTTGTGAATATGAAAAAAAACACACTTGCATGGTATTACCAAAATGAAAAGCTATCAGGTCTCCCAGGCTGCAGCCCAAAGGCTCCCAGCCCAGGGCAAAAGGACAGAGATTTCTTGAGTCCTTTACAGCCCTATTTTCTTACTTTGATTTGGGTAAAAACTCATGACTACAGCAGCACATCAGCACTCAGGGAAGCAGCAAAACAGTAAAAACACATTTACAAGCATACACCAAACCTTTCATAACTCTGGTACCAGATCTGACCCAAGCCCTGAACAGCACTGCTCTTTAAATAGGACATAAGCTAATAAGGAAGTGAAGAAATGCTCCAAACCTCTGCTTTCCCTACCCCCAGCAATTACAGTCTTGCCATGTATCACCCAACCTGAAGTGGTTCGAGTAAACATCACATGGGACAAACCAGAAGTCCAGCTCACTTTTTCATGCACCCCCTCCCCATCTGTTTCGAGGGAAGATGTGATAAGACCAGCACATCCCACACCCAAAGCAGGGAGAAATGCAGATCAGAGGCAGAAAAGCATTTTAGTTCTCCATGTTTAGCTTGTATGCAGGAGTGAGGTGGAGACAGGAAATGAAGGTGATGGTAGAAACAGAATAAAACATGAACACCCTTTGTCTGCTTCTTCCCTGTCCACTTCTAAAGTGTCCCTAAGCTGGTCCCTGGGGAAATACCAAAAAAATAAGCAACTCTTTCATATATAGTTTGCTAAGAACACCAGACATTGACTGAACAAAAAGTTACTCCGTTATAGTTAACATATATCCTGCTTCTGGAATCATATCTGCTAATTGAAATGGGAAACAAGAGGAAGGGAGACAAACAAAACTCCTAAATCCCCTTAGTTTTTACCATCATGGCTGTGTAGCTGCAAAAGCTAGACTCATCTGTTGTAAAATATCCTTAACAGACTGACAAAGAGGTTCCATTTTTGCCAAAATAAATTCTCTAAGAGAGGGCAGTTTCTCATTTTCTTGATGGAAAATACATTAAAAATTTATATATACACATATATTTGACCACTGGAATCTTTATGATCCTACCATGGGGGCAGTATACTTACTGGGGACTTAGTAAGTGAAAACTAACTCTTCACTTACATCAGTCTTCTGATCAAGATGGATCTACATAGCTGGCCAGGAGCAGAATTTGAATGCAGACATAGTGAAATGAGTGGGGAGATTTAAAGTCAGCCTTTCACTCCATGCATAAGAAGGTATGTTGCTTTCAAAGCCTAAATACCAGGATTGGTATTTCACCACATATTAGAAGCAGAGAAACTGAAACACCTTAACCCAATTCCATCTCCTCAAGCAGTACAAAAGTGTCACTAAGGTAAAAACATGGACCTGCCTCCAGGTGATCTCTACTGAGCTGAGGAATGGAAGGAAGTCAGCAACTACTGACAAACACACTCCAGAACAGTGATCACACTCTGGATCAAAAAACCTCAAAAGGCACCTGTAACTCCAAAAAGGAATTGATATGGGCAGCACAGAAGCAAAAGCAGTTTTAAATAGTCAGTAGTATTATTATTCACATCAGTGCAATCAATGGCAAAACCACCAAATCTTTGCAGTAACATCACTGACAGCTTGTAAAAAGTTGCTATACATTTTAGAGCACTGACAAAGGGATGAGTAAAGGATAATAATGAACCTCTCCTCTCTTCCATATCACTTAGTTCATATAAACTACAGAAGTCATAGGACAAAAACACTGATTGAATTACCAATTTTAGGTACCAAAGCATCAGGACACATTCAAAAACACAACCACACACTCAGCTTAAACAATATTTTAGTACACTAAAATAAATACATCATTGCTAAACCTGACATTCACTTTCTAAAACATTTAAACTGCACATGTTGAAGTGGGTTGAGAGCAGAAATTTGGAGGCTGTAAAGCCAGTATCTAACCAGCTTCATAATTTTACAAGCCATTTGATATCAGAGCACCTCACAGCCCTTCCCCACTGCATAACATGATTTCAACATTTCAGCCTAAGAACCCACTCGTATCCTTACTGGCTAAAAACAGATCAGCACTAAGGAAAGTGGATTTTTTTACAGCATAAATTAACAGTAGGTAGTCCCAGAGCTTACAGAATATGAAGAAGCTCAGAGGTGTATATTACATAAAAAGCAGAGTACATCTTCAAGGCATGTGGAAGAGATTCAATGACTAATCAATAGAGAAGTAAACTTGATTCTAGTGACAAAACACCTTGTTCAGTAATATGGAGGAAGAACTTCAAAGGATAGAAATCAAGTGAAGAAAATAATATTAGCAGCAAGCTGAAGTAGCTCATAGCCCCTGGAGAAGTTATACATTAGAACTTCTTGGAAGAGGATGTTCCCTTTAAATACTAATACAAGCTTAAAATTTCCAAGAATAATCCCAGAAAACATTTCAGTGGGAACACGCTGCTGTAGAACGTTTTCCTAGAGGCCTCTCAGCAATACAACACAACGTTGTCAAACCAGCAATACAACCTCTCACTGCTTATTACTATAAGGGCAAATTTTTCAATAAAAGAATCAACTAAAATTAAACACTCTTTTCCTATTTGCATTTTCTGTAGCAATGTCTTTGCTCCCTGTAGCAAGGAGACTCACCTAACAGATAAGAAAAAGGCAGTATTTTTTACCAGAGAACCAACTCTCTCAGAAGAAGCCTCAAATCAAGCAACTAATAAATCAAATGCAGTTTTTCCTTCAAAAAACACTTTTTTCCTTCTTTTCCTATGCAAAGATAAACTGTTTCTATTTAAGTAATTTATTTCTGATGTATTCACTCATAACTGCCTAGTTGAGCACACAAAGAGAAAGATTTCTCTATCAATCTTGGGTAATAACTGGGAGACCAAATGAAATTCCTTTTCTGCTTCAGGCATAAATCAATACATTATTGTTCTTCCTTCAGGACCATCTGTGCAACACCCCTGACTTCAAATTATTCACAGGCTCTAAGGCCAGAGGGGACCAGTATATCAGAGATATGATCTCTTAGACAACATAAAACATTAAAATTTCAGCAATTACTCAGGACTGAGCACAATAACTTTTGTTTTCAGCAACACCTCAGTAATTCCATTCAAGGGGGAGCAAGGTTACAGTAAGGTGCAACTGAACTTTTTGCCTGTCAAACTATTCCCTTCCTACTTTCCTTCACCCCAACCCAAATCAAATTCTTCATTTTGAACAGAGCTGTAGAGATAGATTTTTTTTTAATAAGAAACAATTAACAATCCTGAGATTTAAAAAGCCAGATAGATAATTAAATTTAAATTTAAAAAAATGGAGGAACTAAAAAAAAAAAAAACAAACAACCAAACAGAAGGAGGAATTGCTGGGAACAGAGCAGAGAAAACAGACTAAGAATTGTAATTAAGGAGAGATTACTACAATACTTGAATAAATATATTGTAATAAAACCAATACAGTTTACTACGAGTAAAAATTCTCTAAGTTCACAGGTTTTTGAGGTTTTAAGAAAAAAATATAGAAAACAGCCATGAACTAATGGAATGCTCCCTACAGATATTTAAAATGCTTCTAATATGTGCCCTCATAAATACTGAAGGAAATACTATTGTTACACATCAGTTGATGAAGGATTTTAAGGATCACAAAAGTTGTTTATAAAGGATTTTAGGAATCAGTACTATGTCTGTACTATTTAACAGACAGGTGAAAAAGAGGAAATTAAGTGAAAAAGTTCACTGTGTCTCCAAAGCTTTTCAGAAAGAGCTGTACTGCCTGAGATCAAAACTGGATCCCAGCTGCACAACAGCAGTTTGGGAGAACTGGTTATTTGGTGCACTGACATCACATCTTTAAATTTCATAATGTTATGGCTCCAGCTAATTATGTTAATTGCTTGTCACATCATCATAGAAGAGTAACCAAGACTAAAAAGATTCAAGAAATAACAAGAACATTGAAACATTTTGGATTTGCATGCAGAAATCTATTGCAAAACAAACTACCTTTTTCTTTTCAGGAGCAGAAAAATCAGATTAGTTCAACTCTAGCTTCTTTTCTTCTGTCCCTCTTATACCAACCTTGCAATACTACAATAAGAAAATGCTAAAATCTAGGAAGCAGACCTAAAAATAAGCAGTAGCTATGGCACTTTGCATTGCTGATCTGTAAGATTAGTAACGATAGGTTATTTGAATGGTGTTAAATTTGCAATAATTTAAATTCAAGGAAAGAAGCCAAATTTCCCTCTTCATATCACTTTACTGATTCATTTGAAATTTAAAATGTGAACACTTGGTTTTTTTCTCTGACATATGTTACTCATCACTGGTAAACTCCAGATACCAAAATCACGTCCGTGGGATGTTCTGGGTTTTTTTCTCTCAAGTCTTTTCTTCCTCCTCCCCTTCTTCTATTAAATTAGCAACTGATCCTAACACATTCACAAAAGATATAGTATAACAAAAAAAAAAAAAAAAAAAAAGAAAATAGGACAGCCTTACTAAAGACAACTTATCTCTATATAATTCAGAAAAAAGCCAGTGTACCTTAAGATGTTTGGATGTGAGAGTCTATTCATAAGTTGAACCTCTTTCAGCATGTTTGCTCTGTTGCTGTTCAGTGTGTTCATCTTCAAAGCCATTACCTGGTCTGAGGTTCTGTGCCTTACCTATAGGATAGAAGCAAAAAATGGTGAGGATGTGAAATGCAAGGCTGAAAACCCAGTGATGTCGTAGTACAACGCAGAGATCTTTCATGACAAATGATGATCTAGACTCCAATTTCTGCAGTTTTTATCACAGAGATGACTTTCCATGAGCATGCTATGGAAATAGAAAAAAGGCAATTTGCTCTTCTCTTGCAACTCACAATGACAGAAAGCTTGAGAAGTTCAAAAAAAATTATCAGCTTCTTAGTACAAGTGAAGGAAACCACTTACGTGTCCACAGAGAAAAAGTTTCTTCTCCAAGACTTACGAAACTCACCTTCATTCCACCCATATCCCTCTTTTTTACCCCCTGCAGTGCTTGCTGTCATTGTTCACAGAAGGGGTTATGAGAGGAACAGTTGGTTATGGCTACAGGGCAGATTGTGGAGGTATTCAAAATTTGCTTCTGAACCAAGACTACGAACCAGCTCACACACTGAGTGGACAGAAAGCGTTTGTGCCAACCCCTGCTGCAAAGCAGAGAGAGGTTCCTGGACACGGTATTGCCTCAACCAGGGTGTCAGTATTGGTTGCAGAGCGTTGGCACAAAAAAGAGGATTTCTCCAGGAACTGCAGAGAACCAGCACCCAGTTCAGAGTCACCTTCCCCGCTGTGACTGGGGCCATTTTTAACTTGGTACTCTCAAACCAACCCATCTGTCAACAGACCAATGTTATGTAGATGTGTGCTACTATTAGAAAGGAGCCTTACCATAAGGTAAGGCTTGCCAACCCTTTGAATTTCCCTGCAGTTGGGCATTCCCACACACATACTGGTAGTATTCACGGAAACTGTGTTACCATTTTCTCCCTACATCGGTACCTGCAGCTCATACACGGAAGATGCGCAGTTCCCAAAATACTGAACTACCCCCACAGCAAATTGATTCGTGTTTATGGAGATTAGTTTAGAAAAGTCTGTCTTGCAAGAATTTAAGAGACTCATCAGCTTTCTAATTTAAAACTGAAATTTACATTATGATGTAGGTACACACAAACTACCTATGTTTTAAACAACAGCAGCCTGCCTGCTTTTTTTCCAGAAGACTCTGCACATCTTTTCCAGTAAGCTGTGATATGTTAATTGCTGCTTATTTAATTAATTAAATTGTTAATTAATTATGTTAGTTACAGAAGGAACAGCTGAACTCATGATAAGCAGGTGCAAGAAAAAAGTAGGGTATGGTTTTAGGCTCCCTGGTAGGTCTGTGGCAGCAAGGGATATTCCCCTTTTCAAGTTTTATTTGCACACCATATCTGCAAGAACAAGGGGCATATTTTAGCCAAACATTCTCATCTACACACAAAGCACATGAATTCAGCACAGGGATGTACTGGGAGGAGAGGGAGTCATGTTTCAGGTGTCTGCCTGCTTAAATGCTTCCAAGTTGCCTCTTCCCGTCCTAGTTTGAAGTATAGGGTAGCACTGGAAACAGCCCGGATGAGTGTGGAAAACAACATCGAGGGGCTGAGGGAGAAGAAAAATAACCCTCGGATGCTTTTCCTCCTGCTTCCCCCCACCTATGTAAATGAGCTCCTCAGATGCCTCACCTACAGTCACCCAGTAATCCCACTGCAAGAAGGATCAGAGAAAGGGGGTGGAGGATATAGAAACCAGCACTGAAAGTAGAAACCAACAGCAAGTTCATAAGCATGGGACTCCTCCTTTCTGTGGTAATACTGGCTTTAAAAGAAAACTGGTTGAACTACAGCTTTAGTGCATTATAACAAGATAATCTAGAATCCTTCTGCACACAACCTGTCTTGCCTGTTTGGCATGCTTATTGGTTTTAAGCAGGATGACTGCATGTTAAGTTGATGAGGTTTATTGTTACTTGCCAGGTTTCTTGTGTCTATTGTGTCTATTTCATTAATTTTTAATTTTACGCAGCTTTTGCATACCCAGCCAATTTGAATAAACAAGCTAAGCTGGACAGGTCAATGTCAATATATACAGACTTCTAAAACAAATTTTGGTTATACATTAGTTTTATTAGGAGTAATGCCTTGGGTGAGGGGGAAAAAAAAAATTTAAAAAGCTTTCATAGTCTTAAGAAAGGAAGATTTGTTCCAACAATGTAAATTTAAAGGACTATGCTAAACTTAAAAAGGACTATGCTTTGAATCTATACACAGAAGCAGCTCAATCAACACCTGAGAGAAGGGCTAGGAATCTTGGGTGTTGTGGTAGAATAATTTGGGGTTTTCAGGGAATGGAAAAGGGTTAGGAATGTTGGGTGTTGTGGTAGAGTAATTTGGGGTTTTCAGGGAATGGAAAAGGATTTGTAGAAACTTTAATCCTACAGGCAGAGAGATGCTCTCAACAGAACTTACTCAGAAATGAGCTTACCACTGACACAGAAGCTTCAAGGTCTGCCAAAAGGGAATGAACAGAGGTAGAAGGTGAGCAGGAACTCTGATGGAGTGTGGTCTTGAACAGTATTTGCCTTCTCATTAACTCTGCCAGCTGCCTCTTAATTTCCTGGCTGTATCTATAATTCACTCAGTTCCACACCAAAATTTCCAGTTCTTTTGCCTCAACTCTGAGGTAAAAGTAGAATCTATCATAGGATCTTTTTCCTTGTTCTGACTGCTCCTCTTAAGCTAAGGAAACCTCAGAAAAGAAGGTGGGTAACTTTTTGAGGCACCGTGTCCTACATGCTCCCTGCATTTTCAGGTCTGATATGCAAGAGGAAGTGGTCAGCAAGTGCTGCTCAAAGGTTTGATGGCCACAGTACTGACTCCACATACACAGAAAACTGAGCTGCCTTTGCAAAGACAAAATTTTTCATCCTCCTTTTTAGGCTATTCTGCTGTTCTATTGACAGACTGAACGAGGTTCTGTGGTGACATCTCGGGGGGGGGGGGTCTTTTGTTTGTTTTATAAAACCGTTTTCCCCACCCGTGGAAATAGCTCAGATTTCCAGCACACAGAGCAGCATATTCTGTCCATGTAGCTGCTCTCCAAATAGCAGCTAATGCTGTACTATGCTTTGTTTCACTTAAAGGGCCACTGTAAGGTAACACTGGCAATTTTGTTTGAAGTTCCATATACTGTTCTGATGTTGGAGAATGTATTCCTGCCAAATCTGACAGAACAGCAAAATTCCTAATCAAATCAAAGCAGAGGTGGGGAAAAAGAGGACTCTTCCTCTCTAGCTAGCTACCCTTTAAGCAAGGAGGAGGAAGCAGATCTGGAGGTGAAAGGGCATCTTTCTCCATAGGACAATAGTCAATATTATGAATAAAATCAAATATCCATTTATATATATGGAGCACAATGCTAATCACCTGGAATCACGGTAAGACTTAACAGTGTTCTCTCCCCTGAAGCACTGCTGGCAAACAGTATTTCTGTGGGAAGAACAGACTGACAACAAGGAGCTGACAGGTTCTGTCTTTCAGGTCTTGGTCAAACTCTGAATCCCTGGCATAGAAGGCGCTGCCACTTACACAGCCCTCTGTGCCTCCCTACCCGTCAGTGACACCCTACACAAAATTTGTGTCTATTCTGGCATCCCTTGCCAAAACCCTGCCAAACTATTTCTTTTTAATCCTCCATCTCCTTTCAGGTCACCTCTGTGCCGTGAAAGCATGGAAGTGATGTTTCAACCACCTGACCGCTCCAGAAGGAAAACTAGTAAATATTTTGGCAATACTGCTGATCCAATTTAACATTTGTTTACAAGGCACTTTGCCTCAGGCATATGCCTGTATATTCAACATAAACAGGGACTCACTGATGCAATTCAAACCTTTCACTGATGCAACCTGGAGATTGCTGCAAAGCTTTTAAAGCTGTTGACATTATTATTAATTAGGGCTCCTTGGATATCAGACCAAGTAACCTTTCAGCAACGTCTGGATCATGGTGTCTCTGCTTAGAAACATTCTGACAATCCTACAGCTGCTTTGCACATGCTTCTGACTTCTCAGTCTGCTTACCTGCGTGTGTCTCTCCATC
Organism: Chiroxiphia lanceolata; assembly: GCF_009829145.1. Taxonomy (NCBI): domain Eukaryota; kingdom Metazoa; phylum Chordata; class Aves; order Passeriformes; family Pipridae; genus Chiroxiphia; species Chiroxiphia lanceolata. The sequence goes on from NC_045645.1 coordinate 4,869,200, forward strand.
TCCAAGGTCACAGTAACCAGATATTGCCTCCCTGTTTTATTGCTGACAGGGAGATAAACTGTCCTTTTGCACTCTGATTTTTCTAGGATCAAAGTACTTTGCACTTTGACCTGGCTATGGCTAAGCAGCATGGCCTGCCTGCTCACTCCAAACCATATTCTGATCCTGGACCTTATCCCTTCCTTTACAAGCAAGTGAGAAAGTCTTGGATCCAGATAAAGAAACAGTAATGTATTTAAAAGAACTCTCATAATAGTGACTGAGCAGGGCTCACATTCCAAAGAACTAGTCAGTATATAAATGCTGTATCAAGTTCACAGGAGGACTATCCTGCAAAAAATTGACAGGTTTAATTTTCAGCTTGCTGCTTAGCTATAAAGTTCTTTATTATTAAAAAAAATTAAATATAATTTACATCATTATTTATTACATCATACAGATCTATCAGGGCTCTCTGAAAATCCAAACATTTACACTACTTCCACTTTCTGCTGGACTGAAGGGGAGGCATGTTTAAGCAACAGCTGAAATCTAGCCTGATTTCATCTTTCACAAGGCCTTTTTGATCTGTATTCATCGTACCTTTCCAGGTGGCCTTAGCATAAACATCTGAAGAATATTTCCTAATACTGATATTATAAATCTGCCAACACAGCTTTCAGCTTTGCCCCTAGTTTTCCACTGCATTTTCATTATTTTCCAAATCATCATTATATAGTTGGAAGTATTTTGTCACAGTTTTCTTCCAAAACCTCATTTAATTGCTTTCCAGTTTTTCCTTACCTTCCCCTCTTCTGGCATCCAGCCTCGCTGCTTAAATACATTTACAGATATTTCCTCATACAGCCTAGTCCATAAAATCACGTTGCTGCTCTAGCACACACAACAATTCTTTCTTCACTCTTTTACACATCTTGGTCTTCGTTGGCCATTTCACCTTTGCCTTTGCTGCCATGTGTCCAAAGCACCATTTTAAAAGCAGTCCCCTCTAGTCCAAATATGTGACCTTCCCTGAGTTTGCTTCCCGTTTCTGAGGTCACTGTACTATGCACAAAAATGCTGCATGTACTATTTTTACTCACCAACCTTACACTCACCAGCTCAAGGATTTCCTCCACATTCAGCCTGCAGCCTTCACACTAGTGACATGTACAGCAAAGGCTGAAGAGTCTTGTACTTATCTGTGCCACCTTCTATCAACCTCCCTTCTGTAACAACCTCTGTCCTCATCTGATTTGCAGGTATTTTCTCTTGTGATGACAAGAGATGAAGGCATTCCCTTAGTTACCTTTCTAGGCCATTTGCACTAACTGTGCTATACGGTATAACTTCAATTGACTGAGCTGACAAAGCTCTTGAGGCACGTGAAATGATAGAAGTAATCACTGTTAAAAAGGCTTCATCGTAAGAGTCCCTGCTAAATGACAGGGAAACAGTATTTTACAGGGAAGCAGACCAGCATTTGGCTCTGATACAAGACTTCCCTCAAAAACAGACTTTCTTGCTGTGACAGGAGAGGGAATCTTAAAGAAAAAAATTAGGGTAACCTGTATTTTATCCAAGTCTCACAGTCAAGCCACCAAGTCATCACACTTACAGGGACACCTATTCATGGCTCGAGGATGAATGTGTTAAAAGAATACCTAAGCTCTATGGTTGATTGAAGAAAGCTCCCTGCAGCTGAGAAGACAAACCTGTTCTTCAGCTCAGATCACAGTGTTTATAAGTCTGGAATCTCAAATGTTTTTCTAAACATCAAGATGTACCCACTGCCAGATACACATCTCTGTAGCAGTGACACCTATATCAAGTCCAAAAATCTCATGTCCCTAGGAAAATTTGCACTGACAAATAGAAGTTTAAAGAAATACATTGGTCCAGATAATACTAAGCTGCTGTGTCGATGCCAGGGAGTCAGATGGGATTGTAGCTGTTTTCAGAGTAGTAATACAGAATGTCACTATACTCTGACTTCTTGCAGCAAGAGAGAGGCCTGCCAAGTGTAACAAAAGTTTGCCAAACAAAACTAGTCAGCATGTGTTAAAAGAGCTTTAGCACAGGTTCAGAAGATGTACAGAAATTAGGCACAAAAACCCCAAAACCTTTTAAAAGCCTGACAGTAATTGTGACTCTACTAATTTCCACTACTAAAAAGAGTTGAGAGAAATACACAGAAAAAGTTGGATACTACTGTTTTCCCTTTAGTACAAAAGCTTGGCATCGGTCATCAAACAAAGGTCCTGTTTTGATAACTTTAGTAGCTTCTAGCATCACCAATTCAGGAAAGTAACAAGTTCAATTACTACAGAATATTCCATACCTACAGTCAAACAAATCCTCCAATTTTTTACCAAACTAAAGTGAATTTACAATTAGCAAGACAGCGGTACCACTGATAGTTTGTAAATCCACTTGTGTGACAAACACCCCTCAATTTTTCTTTTGCATTTTGTTTTTCTTCATTGCCCAGTGTAATGCAGAAGCAGAGCCCAAAATAGAGCACCCATTTATTTTAAACAAACCATTTAGTGATAGGAATCTGTGCACATATCTCTGCCATTAACTTGATCTCAGTCAAACCATAAAGGCAAAAAGAGACTACAGGCTTATTTTGAGAGAAAGCACAAATTCATCAGAGGACTATTGTTCCACAGTTTGAGATGAGAGATAATCAGGCACAACCCAGGGTGGGGAAGCTGACTGATTTTGTAGCAAGTTCAGCAGAATGTACCCCTATAAATTTTCCCCTGCAATCAAGAACAAGGACCATGGACACCAGGTAAGTGTTGTTTTATCACAACCTCAGTAAATAGCTCAACTATGTAATTTATACCTGAGTCTAATATCACGGCCAGGAAAGAAAAAGAAATATTGAGTTTGAAGTACAGAACTGGGAGTTTATTCTTAATTTACAATGTTAGCTATTCCTCAGTTCACTGAGCAACCTTGAGCACGGTACTTCCTTTCATTCATTTCCTCTCTGGCTGTATCTATAAAATGGAGATGATATTCCTATCTACCTGCCACAAAACTGGAAGACTGACATCTGCAAATGATTGTTGTAACATCCAGAGATAATACATAATCAGATACTGTATCTGTGTTCCTATTTTCCTATTTAATTTTTAATACTTACGGTTAAATATTTCCCATGTTACTATGGGTTTACCCCGTACGAAAGATAATGATATTTACATAATCTGCAGATGCTTTTGAAGCAGAAAACACTTTGAACTGAGTTTTCCTGACATACAATTGCACCTTCAGTCTTTTACAGTATATAAACAGTTTGGTACCGAGCATAGAGTCCCTCCACTACACCAATAATGTCATCATTGATACTCATCAAATACATTTGTTGGCTTTGTTTTCAAAATCTGTATGGGAACCTTGACAGAAAGTTCTGTTTGAGGCAGAAATAATTTCTTTACGTATCCTTTATAAATCTTTGAAATAAACATTACTGTACATGAGTAAGGAAGTCTGTCTCACTTTCAGAACAGACCCCGTTGGCATACAATTATTGCTACTATAATCACAGTTACAGCACTAAAATTTGACCACAAACACAAATAAGAAGAGAGCAAGGAGCATGAAGGAGCCACATTTTGCTTACTTGAAGATATTTCAGCTTTTATAAACCGATACAGTTAATAACTTTCAGCAAAAGTTCTAAGTAGTTTCTTGTTATTTAAGACTTCATGAAACTGCTCTGCTTGAGAATTAGGTTCTCCTTCTTACACAAGTAACTAATGAAATATACCACACAATTTCTTATGTCTGATCATCGCCTGTAAAGGTTAGGAAGCACAAGAATTGGATTTGCAGGACTTAATTGCAGGTAGCTCATGTGTGAAGTTACAAACTGACATCAGTGAGTCAGTGTTAGACACACTGTCAGCTGTGGATTAGTTAACAAAGCAAGGCTGTCTCGGGATCGATTACTCCAGCGGATGTTTCACAGCTCTCTCCTCCCCTCAACCCCTAATCCCACAAGACCATCCAACAGAAGGCCCCCACCTTGCAGGGCTTCTGCCCAGCACAGAGGGCCCTGGGGCCACCCAAAGCACTTCCAGGCTGTGCCAAGTACAGGGAGGGTCAACAGCTGTGCTGGCTCCCAGACACAGGAAGCACATGGACAGGAGAAGAGGTCCCTATAATTTGGATATGGCCTTAGCCATATCCTACTGGGAACAGGATGCTCTGGTGTCTTGCATACAGAATCCCAACAACTGCAGCAAACAGAAGCCCTAACATACAACTAGAGTTCCTTTCTCTAATCATTACCAATGGTTATTAAAGGGTTATGAGGAAGCATTCCCTACGGATCCGAGACTGTAAACATCTCTTTTCTATTAGTGCCATGGATAATAATTTGCAGTTCTCATTTTTAGATTTCATGTAACACAGTAACATCTGTGCATGTGTGTGTATTAACACCCCAACACTCCCCAGGCACAGGCAGTGAAATCCATCACTGAAATACATTTAACTTTCCCCTGCTGCCAATATCAGTAAATATGTGTTCAGAGGGATATCTCAAAGGTGTCTCACAATGATTTTAAGTGATGCACTCTTGTTCTCTAGGCACAGTCATGTTAATACTGGACTTATGCCAGCCCAGTTATTTGAAGAACAGTAAATCAGCACCTGTCTCTCAGTATCAGCTATGAATGAGCTTACACAAATGGGCATGTTTGCCAGCTGGCAAAACACAGAAAATCCCAGAGCTGCCAACCCAGCACATCTCCACCCAGAACAGAAAACTAAACAGATCTCATTTAACTGTGCTTGAGAAATTATTATGGAAAACAAGACAAAAAGCACACAAACATTTCAGTGCCAAGGGAATCTTGCCACCTGCTTTGCCCCTGGGAAACTGCACAATGATACTCAGATTGGCACAACGTTTCCTCCTGAATCAAATCAAAGGCCCAAAGGACTCTGAACTACAGCAGTCACTGTACTAAACACAAAATCCAACCAGGGGGTTATCTCCTATTGCAAGGTCCCACTTGTTACAGTATCAGAGCGTCTTTCTGACTGTTGACAGAATTTGTGAGCATTCTCTCTAGTTGTGAGGGCAACAAAGACTTATCTCAGACATTCAAAACATATCAGTTGTTCAGCGAGGCTCAGGAGAGGCCAAGTTTCCAAACAGGTGATAAATACATTTCAAAATGGACAATTTTACATTAAACTATGTTCCTTTTTTTTGACTGAGTAAAAAAGGAAACTCTTTTAGCATCGGATTTGTTTCAGTGATTTTTGTTCTGGTTTTTTAGTAAACAAACAAATACCTCACTTTCAAGAGTAGTTCTGCCATAGTTTCCAAATATTTCTTGAACAGAGGAGCTGGCTGACCCAACCAGAGAAAGTGAAATATAGTATAAGAACTTTGACCCGTTTTTTATTTGCTTCACTCAGTATAGTTCTAGACTTTACTTGTAGTGAGACCAAGTAGGACTACAGGAAGAAGTGTTACAGAAATTTCTTAAAATTTTTCAACACCACTACAAAAGGCTTTCATTAAATCTGCTACCTGGTGATGGCTTTTGAGTCAATCCCAGTGTTTCCTCAGCTGGTGTTTTAGGGTGATCATAACATGTATATCTTTAGACTCCTAGCCAGAAAATAAATAAATAAATAAACAGAACTTGTTTCAGACAAATGTGAACTCCATTCCACTTCGTATTTCAAAGCATTCTCAAATCTGCTAAATGTAAGACTGCCCTACAAATCAGATAGCAGATATCATTAAAATTCAGAATTGCCTAAGTGGGGAGGAAGTATTTTGCCCCAATGGTGCAATCCATAAAGAACAGTGACATGGATGAGGTTTTTAATTCCTGTATTAATGATCTGTTGGAGTAAGGCCTATTTATTACTACTTCTCCCCACAGCCCATGCCCTATAAAAGAATTTGCTAATTAAGTGACAAGGACTAGGATGACAGCAACTTGGCACCTCAGTACCAAAAAAATCATTAGCAAGAGGAAGACAACTGTCTGGTTAAGTGGTTACCATACAAATCATCTTAGCAGTTGGCAGAAGGGCTCCAAAAGGCTGATACTTAACACACCAGTATGAGACAAATCAAACTCACAAGACTTCTACTTTGACTAAGAAAGGACCAGCACCCTCAGGATTTATGCCTCATCTCAGTTCCAGAATGGTGCTTCTTCCTACTCCTGACAAGAATCAGAGTAGAAAGACAGATTAGAACCACCTCGCTGATACAACTCTACAGCTTGAAATGAAGTTTCAGAATTATTCTATCCTTCTTGGTCAGTTTACATAATACCCAGAGTGATTGTATTCCCAAACAATTAGTAGTTTGCTTTAACACTAAGTTCACAGAAGAGACCCTAAGCCTCAAATATCTCACTTCTGTCATCTTGAGCAAGGTGAAAGAGTATCATCCACTAGCCAAAAGGGAAAGATTTTCAGCCTAAAAATGAGTCCAAAAGGCACACATGGACAAGAAGACTTACTGTCTTTCTAACAGGCATCATATCACACAGGGAGGGCAGGGACAACTCCAATGGCTCTGCCCCACTGAGAGAGAGGAACAGTGCCCCACACCCGGGTGAGGGAAGATATGCCCTGGTCAACTGGGAGTCACTCGTCAGTCCCAAAGCATATTCCCCATGCCCACAAGATGAAATATTAGATCTGCATAACCAATATGTAGGATGATCCACTTACTCATTTCCTACTCCTTTTCCACCCTACAAGGATGACTTCTGCCACTGTGGAGATGGAGGAGGTATGAGGAAAGCATTTACAGATGATGGAAGGAAAATCTTCCAGATGCTTTCTCACTTCCCTGGAAGATTTTTACCATCCCTTTGCAAAGAGCTTCTGCCCTTCCAGCTCAAGCAGGTAAAGGGAACGTCCATGCACATCATTTTCACAGGAAATGAGAGCAGCCTAATCTATTGTTGGAGGCTTTTCAGTCCAGTGTGGTTATGATGCAAACACTCCTCTCTTGCTCAATAAAACTGATTCTTCAGAGACACCTGGGAGTTGTTATCTCCCATTGCAGTCTCTACTATCAGCTTTAAAAAATAGGTTAAGGAGTTGTCCACAAAGAATGACAGATAAAAGTTCCTTTTGCCCTGGGACAAAAGGTTGAAGAGCAAGGTGACATGAAGCCTATTCCCACCCTATGCTTTTAACTCCACAAATCTATACAGCAAAATAAAACACAAAGTTGTACAGTGTGGTAGGAAGGCCTAAAATAACATGGCAAAGCTTAATGTAAGCAAAATTTGCAGAAAGCAATTATGCCTACTGGGGAAGAACCAGTTTCCAAGAAAAAAAAAAGTGCAATTATCTCCAATATAGTATTAATGACAAGAGGAAAACTCTTGTTACTGCATTATAAGTCTGGGGACATGATACACACACAGTGTTAACCACACTATGGTTCCAACAATACCAAATATCATATGCAACAGTTCCTTTAAAGAAAATCCCCTACACACAATTAGCCTTCCTATCTTCCCCTACACAAGCTTTCTGCCTAATTAGGTTATTTTATGGGGATATTAATGTCACCTTGAAGAAGGGAATGTTGGCCTGAAGTCTGGTGACAAAGCAATGAAACTGTTAGAAAGAAAAAGCCAGAGACGTATTAAGAGTCAAATTCATGTCTTAGTTTGGTATTAACAAAAAAAGGAACTTTTTCCTGTTGTCAGTTTATGCTGAGAGTTTTGAAATAATAATAATCAAAAGGGTGTGACAGGATTAAGAAAAGCTTACCTACAATTGAAATGCCCAGAATCTCCTTGATTTATACTGACAACTAACCCTTTCCTCCTTAAAAGAATTCAGCAGGGAAAGTACTGCTTGACAGTCTTGAAGACTGATATCCCATTTATGAAGCAAACAGACACACACAGAGAAGAAAGTAAAAACCTGCTTGTAGAGCCCTGGGAGAGTGCTGAGGCCCTGTCCTGCAGGAAGAAGCTCTGTTCCAATTCTAATCTTGGCCATTCTGCAAAGACCAGCAACAATGCACAGATTCACACTTAGACTTAAAATATTTCAACAATTCAAATATTGCAGTGCCTGTTTATCTGATAAAACCCAAGTTAATAAAGATTCCAGTCCTGGAAAGTGCTGTCTGCAAATTCTGAGACACTGGTTTCCAACACCTTCTCCAGTGGGATTTGCTGAGCATGGGATGAAAAACAAGCAGCAGCTCCCTCACTTTGAATTAACATTCTATTGCCTTTTTTTCTGCACCTTTTCCATCTCCTTTTTGCAGTCATCCCCTCCTTTGAATCTGAACTGGCATTGCCTTCTATGTAAGCTCATTTATATAACTACTCAAATATCTCCTTCCTTCCCCTTCCACACATTCACAGACATTTTACTCTTATGACTAAATGCCACAGGAAAACAGAACCCTCTGTCAGTAATGAGTTGCTAGCAGAGTCAATAAGCAAATAGGAAGGACCAGCTGTAGAAACAACTCAAACTGGGAGGTTCTAGCTATAAAAGGATCACTTAAAAATAATAAATTATGGCCTGGAGACACCAAAGAAGGTTGTAGAATCTTATATAATGTAAGTATAACGTACAAGCCAAAAGTAGCTGCCAAGAACAGATCACAAATGCTTATGCCTGGCTTAGCTAAGGAGACTGGAGTAGTTCTTGTAACATCCCTTCCTTGCTTTACATTAATTTTAAATTTAAGTGATAAGATTAATTAAGCAAAATGCCTACTTGTTTTAAAATAGCAATATACACAGACTTCTGTAAGGCATCTGATGGTACCACAACCCACTACAACCACTAAAAGTCATAAAGTAGAAAAAAACCCAAACCTCTCACTGAGTCACCCTGGGAAAACCAGCTCAGTAACATCTCTCAGATCTGCCACAGTCAAAGATGTTCCAGAGAGCCAGCCCACCAGCATGACAATGTGCCCATGAGACACAGTACCATAAATCTACCACTATCCAGGATCATTTATGTTTTGTACCTTAGAAGCAACAGAACTACCGGTTTTATCCTGGGTACAAGTACTTGATAAAAATACTGTATGTATATATATATAATTATGTGTGTGTGTGTGTGTGTGTGTTCTTCACAGTACTCCCAAGCACACCTCCACATCGGCCCCGTTTCTCCTTTCACATTAGACAGCTGGATGCTGCTTATCTTTAAAGCACCTCGAAGACATTAAATAAATACGAGAAACAGGATCCCAGCCTCAGGTACAAGGTCCATATTTGGACAGGCACACCTTCCGTGATCAGGCAGCACTTTTGAAACTTGGAGAACATAAATTTGATCACACGAATAAAGTCTAACAACTGACTAATGCACTGAGGACCATCATTCCAGAGTATTCAAATAGAAGAGTCACGGTCTTCTATTTGACTCACAAGCACAAAGAGCAGGAACACCCTGAGGAGACTGACCCTTTAGCAGCCACCACCCACCTCATTAAGTCATCCAAAAGTATGATGCCCTCTCTTTGTATCTGTACTTGAACTTGCACCCTGGCAGTGCCAGTTTCACTATGCACGGAGCCCATACATCACCAAATAGCACTGGCATATTTCCAGCCTTTGTTTCTCAAGGATTTCCACGTCGTATCATCACTAAGATTCACCATATCTTGTTTTTCATATGGCTTCAATGCATCTCTCTCTAGACATCTTCATAAATAAGCCAAACAAATATGATCTAAAAGGAAATAGTCTGATGTAGCCATGTAAAACCATAATCAAATGAGTAGCTTGTGGATCGCAGGTAAACTGCTAAGATTATCAAGACTGAAGGAACCCCTGGAAAAATTAAGAAATGCTTGAAGAGGGGCAACACCAAAAAAAGGTGAAATCTGCTGCACAAGTGTAAAAACAGGAAAACTGTGTAGCCAGTAGCTCTCCAGAAAGGATCTCAAGTTATAGGGGATCATAAACCAAGTGCCATGGTGCTGTCAGTAAATATGCTGAAATGGGAGGGCTGATTTTCATCTCCAAATATTTCTTTGGAGGCACCCATACTCACCTGCTTAGAAGGCATTTGTTTTGCTTTGTGTCTTATGCATCTTATATTCACCTTTGCCCAGCCATTATTAAACAAGTATTTCATTAACTGCTCCAAACTAGATTGCTAACATTTTGACAAAATTCAGCTTTTCTAAACTAGTTTCTGTCATACCTTGTATTCAGGTGAACATGAACTTGAAGCGTTATAGTGATGGTTAACAAAATCAAAATGACAGTTGCACACTCTATGCTGAATAACCACAAAGCTTAATTTGTTGATGAATAAAGGTGCACCAGAAATGCTAAGAGATCATTCATGGCCCATATGACCATTAACATAAACATTTGAGCTGCATCACACTCCTATTCCCAACTTAAGAGAAGGCGACTTCTACCCACTGCAACAAGCTACTTTAAATGGAATTTCCACAGAAAAGGATGGAGGGGAAGAAATCATGGAAAACAATTGTCAGTCACACAGCAAAACAAAAATCCCAAACCCTCAAAACTGGCCAAGCACTCTTTGCTAAATCACTTGAGTGAACCCAATGTATGATACAAAACAATAGACAAATACCTTATTGAAAAAGCTCTGGGGACATGAGGGTTTTTTTGAGACACCTTTGCTGATTTGAAGGGAAGGCTTCATTGCACTTGGAAAGTTACTTACACAATTAAGTCTAGAACTAGCCTGGATTTTTCCCCAAGTTCAATCATTTAGCTGGGAGCCTGCAGATCAGACTGAACTGTAACTGTGTCAAACCACGAGGCTCTCCCTCCTGGAAGCACATCAAGGTTCTTGCACGAAATCTGATCATCAGCAGAGCAGGATTAATGACAGAGGTGGTCAGGCTGATAAAGCACCAGAACAGACACCTGCTTAAATGAGCTTGGAACTGCATCTATGATAAGGTCATAATGCATCTCATCCCTTTGGGACAAAACTGAGGAGAAAGAAAAGGTTTTAATCACTCATTGTCTCCCTGCAGGAGGACTGGGGTTGTTTCTGAGAAAACAGGCACCAGATACTCAGACCACCACCACTGTTCCCAGAGCAATGCCACTGAGGGCAGACAGACACCACGGGTGCCTAGTTCAGCTCACTGCAGTGGGGAACAGCAGGGCAAGGTTTTTAAAGAAAGCACACAAAGATAAACTGGATATCAGGGACTTCTCTCCATCAACACAAATTCTCAAACAGCTCTGTATGCCACTACCTGACTAAAACGAGCCCTCTCTTAAAATAAGATATTCTTAACTAATTAATTACTATGAATGTTGGAAATTTACCTTTACTTTTAGCCACTTTCCCCACACATACCCCTAAAATCTGAAATTCACACAAATAAACCAAAGTCTGCTATTTTCTAGTCACTTAGGGATGACCCAAGTTTACCATACACATCACAGTAGCTTCACCAATAAAAGCTGTAAAGATGAATTCCAGTGACACACAGAACTTTAAAAATCAGTTCATTCAACATTAAGAAATGTCTGCATACAAAACCAGTTGCTACAAAATGCATTACAGAAAGAGATTTTTTCCAAAGAGAGAAATAAGAAAAGCCCCAAACAAACAAAAAGCCCCAAACAAACAAAAAGCCCCAAACAAACAAAAAGCCCCAAACAAACAAAAAGCCCCAAACAAACAAAAAGCCCCAAACAAACAAAAAGCCCCAAACAAACAAAAAGCCCCAAACAAACAAAAAGCCCCAAACAAACAAAAAGCCCCAAACAAACAAAAAGCCCCAAACAAACAAAAAGCCCCAAACAAACAAAAAGCCCCAAACAAACAAAAAGCCCCAAACAAACAAAAAGCCCCAAACAAACAAAAAGCCCCAAACAAACAAAAAGCCCCAAACAAACAACTACCAAGCAAGCCCTTGTTTTCAATTGTTACAGAAGCTGGCTTCATAAAGAAATGATCTGTACCGAGTCTCCTACACACCCCAAACAAAATTCTTCATGTCTACCCATTTGAAAGAATTGAAAACTTGTGTTAGTGAAAAATAAAATTTCATATATCTAGCTAAACAGAAAAACTTCTGTGGAGTGACTTGCCTTTACACAAGAGGAGATTCATGCATGGAAATCTGAATGCCTTTGGGTATTAAAGCCACTTTAAAATAATTTTCGTTTTCTAATTCAGGTATCTATTTACGGCAGTAAGACTGGATAAAAGGTTTTTTGGTTTAGCTTAAAGAAAAAACAACATGAAGTGTCATGGAATGCACATAACACACTGTAAGATAAAGTTTTCAGGCATTTCCCTGAAATGGAAATAACATGGAGGGTAACTTCATGTAAAGTCAGGGACTAGGACAAGGAGGCAAATTATCTTTTCCCATGCCTGAAAGACTGGAAGTCAACTCAATGTCCTGTTCTTCTGCAATAAACCTCACCAGAACAGTCAGAGCAGCAGAAACATCACCAGCACTATAAAACAGGGGGTGCCTGTATAGTTTGACAAATTGCTTTAAAAAGATCTTATCCGTGTCCCACATTCATAGCAGCAAGTCACTGACAATATCAGATTTTCTCATTCATATCATTTACTTCAATCCCTGATTGAGTTAAAAGTGTGGCATAACAAGGAGCAAAGGAAACAGAAGAGCAGCTAATTGTATTGTCATTTCAGTGCAATAAATTCAGTGGTTTCAAATTCAGTAACCATGTATGAATCTCCCTAACACATGCATCCAGTGCTGTGAGGCAAAGACTACCAAAGGAATGTGTACCATCCCACAAAACCAATAAACTAGCTAAATTAAAGACATTTACGCTTACATATAGGAGAACCAATACTGATTAATACCAATACTGATTAATACCAATACTGATTAATACCAATACTGATTAATACCAATACTGATTAATACCAATACTGATTAATACCAATACTGATTAATACCAATACTGATTAATACCAATACTGATTAATACCAATACTGATTAATACCAATACTGATTAATACCAATACTGATTAATACCAATACTGATTAATACCAATACTGATTAATACCAATACTGATTAATACCAATACTGATTAATACACTACATGAATGCAAAAATACATGACAGAGGTAAAAAAAAATAAACCAATTATTTTTAGCTTTTTCTGTTTCTCCCAAATAGCTCTGTAACTCCACAAATAAATTGTAAGTGACAAAAAAAAAAACCAGCTGGGACCTGAAAGTTCTTCACCACTCCTTCATCCTGAGTAAAGCAAATACAAAGACTAACAGTTGACTTTGGTGGAAAGTTCTTCAGCTGACACTCTCATACATTCTCCTCATCAAAACATGGAGGGGGAAAAAAAAAAAAAATAAACACACACCTTGAACACCTCAGAGAAGAAACCAGAGCCAATTTTCTCACATGTGAAGTCATCAAGACGAGTCAGTCTGGAAAAGGCACTTATCAGGGCTCTGTATGAAGAGGTACTAACTCTTCCTATCTGGGATGCAGTCCCTTCTCCAGTGCCACCATCGAAGTCTTCGGCGCGCTCCAGGCGTGGTGGAAATCCTGCGATTGAATTCCGCTTACTTCGGTCCATTTTGAAAACAAGGGTTTATCTCGCTACGGGAGGACTTCTCACATCGTAGCTAATGTGCTGTCTTCTCTACTCTTGTTGGATCCTAAAATACAAGAAATTGAGATTACTGTTATTGTGAACGTGTCTAGTAAGTCCGACAGGATTCTAGCAAAGCTTGCACCAGGTTTAAAGGAATAAGAAAGGAGATATCCAAGTAGGGGCACAAAAACCAAAGGAAAAAAAAAACAAACCACCAAAACCACCACACAACATCAACAGTAAAGACAGCAATCCAATGAACTTTTCCTTTAGGTTCATGGAAACATGCTATGCTCTGCCTATTCTGAGATGAATAGGTTTGGAACTCAAAATTTAACTGGTAAACAACTTTCATTCCCTTCCCCCAAACCCTTTTTTTTTTTTTACTTAAGTTCTGGTTGCTAAAGCAAGCAACTAAGCAGGAGGAAACACACAAAATGTAACATTTTATTCTCCTTCAGCTGCAGTTGGTGACCAATCTGCTGCTATTGCAAGAAACAATTTCACTTTCAGGAGTGAACAAAAGATCCCTAATTATAAAAAAACAGATCAGCTTTTAGTTGACATAAGAAAAATTATCAGCTGAAGCACCAAAACCTTTGTTTTTAAAGCTTCCACTTATAAGTGTTCCAAGATCAATTCCTTACCAGGTAGGAATACAAGTTTATATCCACTGAAGACCTAGCCCTCAAATTTATAAAAATACCTACAATCCTGCTACAAAACTAAGGTATTCTTAGAAGAAAGTGCCAGAGTTCTCCCCACAAACATACTTTTTAAAGCTATATTAATTTTGGTTCAACTGAAAACACAGGAAACAAGCTACATTTGCCAACTAGGAGAAAAGGAAAAAAAAAAAAATGGAGGGTGACCAACAATTTTGTTTTTCTTTTTAAGAGGATGATGAAGTAATCAGGATGACTCTGGAGCCCATCGAATTCAGCCTGGACTGGCAAACTTGACAGGTGGCCTACTTTTCTTTTTTTTTTCCTTTAAATCTTGGACTTAGGAGGTTATTTGTCTTTTCCAAACTTAACTGTTCATTTACAGCAATTTGGTGAGCCCCTGCAAGCCTGAACAAAGTGAACAGTCACAAAGAGGACAGATTTTTCTCTTTCTCTCCTCCTCCCTTTGAAGGTGAATGAAAAACTGGAGGGAGGATAAGGAAACAATAAGATACATAAATAAATAAATGTGGACAAAATAACCACAGAGCAGGCAATTACACTTGTATTTACACAGATGTACAGAACCTGAACAATACACTAAATTTGAAAAGCATCTCAAAAACAAGCACACCAGCTGTTCTCTGAATATACAGCAGTGCTGCTACACCCATGTTTTGTATGCAGTCTATCTTTTAGAGATGCTCTGTGCCCACACAGCAGGCAAACACACAGTCCTTCCCTGCTTTCAGAAATCAGCTCTGTTGAACTGCCTGGAATTAACTTGAGGTCTCCCCCTCCAAAAAAAGAAGGGTGTTCATTTCAAACATCTTAACACCTCTCTAAATGGATCTCGGTGGGTATAAGAGAGTCTTACCAGCACCTGATTATGAAAATTTAATCTCTATCAAATCCCACATCATGGTATTCCTACAGAATTTTGAATGCAGACTCCCACATGCCTGAGCTCACTGCACTTTTCAGTACTGCCACACAGCAGGGCAGGATCCAGTTTCTGACCCTGTATTCTTGCCCCAGGAGCCCTGACACTCTGGAAAAGGCACAGAAGCACCATCGGATAATAAAACCTGTTACATCTCCTCGGCTGAGAAAAACAACCCAGAGAATTTCCTAGGAATTTCCAAGGCATGCTTAAATAATTCCTTTTGATTTGAAAGGGACAAACTATCATTTGGTTACTTTTCAAGGGGATAAAGAAATAACTGTCTGTGGCAGGGGGACAGACAGAGGAAACCATGGTATTACCAGTTAATTTAAGATGCAAGTACCTTTGGAGACTGACCAGAAAACCTGCTGTAGTTGAAGAAACAATTTTTTAGAACTTATTTCCATCAGAGTAGCACCCACATGCACTAGATATTTTCCATGTAAGGGATCGAGTATTTGCCCCCAGAAATGCTCAACTAAAAACTGGAAGTTTAAGTTCTCAGGCAAAGCAAGATGTATGCAAAAATAAAACAGGGAAGAATGATGTTGCCTTTACTAGAAAGAAGATACCAAGTTAGATAAGTGATATTAAACAGGAGGAAAAGCCTCACTCTCTCAAGTATCCAGATACCATTAACACAAGGTAGTCAATTTAACAAACAAAAAAAAATCTCCCTGGCACATACACATCCTTTTGGTTGAAATCACATGGTGAACTTTGCAAAACTCTATACAAATCCCACCGTGAAAGAAGAGATTCAAAGTACATCACACAGTAAAAATACCGAAAGGTTTTGCCATCTGGATTCCCAAGTAACCCATTCCTTCATTTTTGCCCGCTAGAGTTTGCCTTATTTCCAGAGAGCTACACGAAATTCTTGGAAATTATTAGGAGAGAGCTCCATTTGTCTATTACCCTGCCCAGGATTGCATACACGGAATTAGAGGAAAATTTCAAGTGGGTACAATTCCAAGTGGGCCTCCTGTCCTTTTGGCCAATTACACTAATGATCACATTCTCAATGAAATCAGCCAAGGTTTAATTGACTGTCAAGTCAGTCTGAGGTACTTTAATTTACTACCTTGTATGGTTAATTAAAGTGCACTGAATAGAATCCAAGACTATCCTGACTGTCCTGCAACCGACTAAAAGGTTGTTGGGTGGGATTTTTTCATACTAAGGTTCAGCATAAAAACTCTTAAGCTGTTCTCCATAGGCAGTTAAAAAAAATAAAAAGACAGTAAACACTCTAAAAAACATTTCCCAATAAATTCTTAGCCTTCAGAACAATTTTTCTGACATCCTTACGCAAGAAAAGTGCACCCCACTCTGCCAAGGCAAAAATAATTCAGAAATACACCTCTCACAATGTGCATCTGCCCTATTCAGCCATTTCTTATAGTACTGAAAAGCAAAATTTCAGCATGTTTTATGCCTTGTCACGTTTTAATTTCTTGTCTGACCAAAACATACCTTAAAGAAAAAAAAAATCCATATTAATATTATAATAAGATCAGTTTCTTTGCTGCATGAACACATTGATTTTTTTTAATGTAGAAATTACTATAAATACAGCTACTATCAGCATTAATTTGGATAATTAGAGGTCTGCCCTTCAAAACCAATGCCTGAACCTACAATTATTTAAAGATGGAAATCCCACAACATCACATCACTTTATACCCTAAGCATCAGTGTCAAACTAACAGGTGGCATATATTAGCCAGTACTTAACATTTTATACTTCACAGACATAAAAATGGCTAAGGCTCCTCAACTTTAAGCAGCATCCCTTTAATGCCTCAGGGTACAAAACAAGATCGCTCCAAAAAAATACTTCAAGTCATTACTAAGCAGTTTTCTGTCCCCAGCATCTGTATAAATATGTGCATATTTGCACTCAAATGTCAAACTCCCAATTTCCTAAAAGATGGCCTTAACAACAACAACCATTTTTAGACACAGAAGGCTGTCGCTGGGCACTCGGCCTGGAGAGCAATAAATCTGCTGGACGCATGTTATTAATTTGAAAAGGTTTTCTGAAGAACAAGATGCCAAAGCTTTGACAAAAGTCATTTGCCAAAAGTTAACTATTTAGACTTGTAGTCTGACGTAGCTTCAACAGCCAGCACTACAAAAACATGAAGGAATTAAAGGAATTACACTGGCAAGTGTCACTGAACAAAATAACAACATGGGGGCAGGAAGACTTCATTGTAGTCCTGTGCAAACTTCAGAAGGGCTTCAAAAAACGAGAAAAACAAAATCTTCCAAAAACTGAATTGACTGTGAGCTCATTAGCCTGGAGAAAAGAAAAATAAAAACAAGGAAAAAAAAAATGTTTGAAAATGAAACACAAGAAATCAAACCAAACGGGTAAAGAGAACCAGGCACTCAACAATTTTGTTCTCAACTGCTGTCACCTGCTTCCCCAGCAGAGGGAAAGTTCCTTGGTTTGCCCATAACTTAGCTACTTGGCCTTGGGAGAAAGACAACATCAAATATTTACAGTTGAGGGAGCTACAAGTACCAGAGCTTGCACCATGTTTGGCCCAGCTCACCCTGAACCTGCAGTCTTCTTTGACTACTTTACAGGACAAGTCGTTGGGTTCACTTCATAGTCTTAGTTACAACATCACACTCGAACAGGAAAATCCCAATATTTTCTATTTCCACTTAGGTAACATTTTGCTTTAATTTCATCTCCCCTGTTCAGGATAATTCCTAGCTCTAGTCAGTACTGTCAGAGCATAAACTTCCCGTGAATTAGGGCTGGCATTCCTCAGAAGAGACCTGCATTAGCCCTACTACACCACTCCAGAAACTGGAAGTCTGCTGAACTGCATCATGGTTTCATAATGCAAACAAACCTCCACAAGAGGCTGAGCTGAAACAAACAGGTCATTTATTTTGTGACTGTAGCCAAGTTTGAAACGAGTAAGAGAGACTAGCCATTAACTTACTGCAGAGCTCAGGACCCCGGGCCAAGGTTGTAGGTTTAGAAATATTTTCATCAGGCATAGGCATAAATTCTGGCATAGGAATATTTAGAGGGCAAATATAACTGGGGGAAGAATATTAAAAACTCACAAACAAACAGAAAACCACTTGATCCTTAGGCCCACAGAATAAGTGCCAACGTTTTCTGGGGTCCAATTATAATACAAAAGTAAACCTCTACAGAAGGACCTTGCAACAATCCAGTCCTCCCCCAGCCTGGTTTTAGTCACTCCAATCCACAGCGCAGACAGGCTGTAGCCTAGTTACAGAGCATCCTTAGAGTTAAATAATCACTCAAGTAGATCATCTACAAGACACAGCTGCTGCTTCAAATGGATAATTTTAATATATTACGTTTGCTTAACAAAACAGAGCTCAGGAAAGACACTGAGAAGCTGCTCGTGCCTTCCAGGTGTCAGCAGGCTGACATTTGCTGAGCTCTTAACAAAAAACAAAAGGAATCAAAGCCTTCTAATACCAACAGGTATTGTAACATCTCAATAATCCAGGAATTTCCCCGTCAGCCTCTCTGAGGCTCAGGTTTGCGACCGAGGGGGTTCACAGGAGACGGGAAGCAACTTTCTGTTGTTCCAACGCAGCCAGGGAGACACTCCAGCACAGCAAAGGCAAGGGAAGGGAATGTTAATGCCTGAAAGAGGGACGAAGACAAAGTAAGCAGGCTGAATTTCATACCTGACTGACCTTTCTTAGACACAATCTCACATTTATACACCATCGCACAAGGCAGTCAGTATTTGTATTTTCCAGCTAAAAGCAAACACCAGTCTGTGTTATTGGTTTCTCCTTAGGGTGAAACACCCAGGACCTTGTTTACTTCAGGCTGCACAAACAGAACAGTAACACACTCTTCACTAATTTATTTACGCATTTTTGAAGTGAGAACAGGGCTTCCCAAACCCCCTTGTTGCAAAGGTATTGCAGGCCAATATTGAAGTCTGCAGGTATTTACAGATCAGTCTGGAGCTCCCTGGCTACCATGGGAAACATGGTTTGAGAGTCACAGACCCGGCGTGTACAAGGTCAGCCTTCAAAAGCAAAGTTATCTCAACCAACCCCACTCCTGGTTGCCAAAGCTGTTCCAGTTCTCCAGTGCAACCGTCAGGACAGTCATTCCAAAAAGTGGCTTAGCCACCACCAGGAATGTGTTCAACTTAACAAAAAGTGACAGGATCATATGAAAAGAGGCTTACAATCTAAGTCAGAAAGAGGGCTTGGCAACAGACAACAGATGGAGCCAGTGTGATACAGCTGCCAATTATTAGATGGACTTACTGATAAACACACAACTTCAAATGAATACGTTGGGGAACGAATAAGCAGGAAAAGGGCTTTAAAAAAAAAAAAAATTATGAACATTGACCTTCTTTGATCTTGCCTAGTAAAGCACTTGTTTTTGTGCCAGGCTGCACGATACCAGGCTGCAAGGATACAATAAAGAGCTTTGCCATTGTGCAAATGCGTGGTTGTCTGCTGCAGGAAGAATACAGAAAGGGAACCTATGATGCAAGTGAACCACAAGCTTCATTCTTTTCTGCAGCAGACACAGAGGCAACAGTCCCCTCCTTTAACCCTGCATTTCTTTCATGAATTTGTGAAAGCATTTGCATAAAGAATTACAATGGCAAAAGGAAACATCTAGAACTGGAGGGTATAAACAGGTTACAGGAGGCCCACACCACCAGAACAGCTCATTTGGTGCAACTCTGCCCTTCCACAGTCACAAAAATATTAAGCACTGAAGCAAGGATTGCTCTGTCCCCATCTCCTGCTCAGCTCCCACTGCCTGCTGGTCATCCTAATGAAAGGGCACAAAAGAAATTCCAAGCAAAAAACATAGGAGAGCACATACTTGCCACCAGGCACAGGGAACACACCTCTCTGCCTGCAGTTCAAGCTACTCGCTTTGCATGCAAGCTTTACATGAAGACAAACCAAAATGGACAATGGAATTACTCAGCCATGTCTGCAGCTGTACACTGCAAGGATCAAAAAATGACATTTTTATTGGCATGCAACAACGATTTCCAAAAATGATGACTAAATGGAAAGGTTTACGGCTGGTCCACAGGGCATATCAGAGTTTCTCATAAAAAAATCTTATCTTAGGTTGTAAATTCCACTGCCTAATTAAGTCCACGGAACTGTAAGTCTCTTGATTTTGCAGACAATAAAATATGCTGGAACTCTGATCTCTATTAAAAAAAAAAAAATTGGTTGAAGCACAAAGGCTTTTCATAAACTAGCCAGAATACCAGCTGTAGCCCTTTTTAGTGGGACAAACAGAAAGGTGCAAAACTGAATAAAACTCAACTCAGTACTCTACAAACTCAATTCAGCACTCTCGAAATTGCAGCTTTCAGCTGCCACGGCGCCACTTATCAGAATACCCAACTGGAAAGTCCCCCGGACTTGAAGCCAATACAGTTCCCACCCCCGAAGGAACGCAACACCAAGAGTGACCGGCTGCATTTATACAGCACCCTTCATGTGCGCACTTACACCGAACACCCCAGCCTGCCATTAACGCGTTTAATTCTTACAGGGCAGCACCTGAACAGCAAAGCCCGAGCCCAGCCTTCACACCTCCGGCAAAGCGACCATTCCCAAGGCAGCGCTCCCGTGGCCGGTGCAGGGCAGCCCCTGCCCCCGGAGCGGGTCCCGGTTGTTCCCGCAGCCGCCTCTGCCCTCACCCGCCGCCCCGGGGCGGACGCGGCCCCTCCGCGCACCTGCTCCGCCGAACGCCCCGCTGGCCTCAGCGCGGCGCGGGGGGCGGCGGGACCCCTCGGCCGGCACGGAGCCCCTTCCCCGCAGCGGCCCCGCTCCGCCCTCACCGCCCCCGCGCCGCCCGGACCTGCCCCGCGCCGCCCCCGCGCCGCCCGTTACCTGAGCGGTGGCGGCGCCGGCACGGCCCGCGGGCGGCGCGGGCTCTCATGGCCGCATCCCCCCCGTGGCCGCGGCCCCTCAGCGCCCCGGCGCGGGTCGGCCCCGCCGCTGCGGCCGGCGCGGGGGCCCCATGTGAGGCGGCAGCCCGGCTGCGGGACCCGGGGCCGCGACCGCCGGCTCCGCCCCCGCTCCGCCCCTTCAGGGGCGGCCCCGCCCACCGCGCGGGGGCGGGACGCGGCCGCGAGCCGCCCCTCCCCGGCAGCCAATCGACGCCGGGTAAAGTGTGATGGACAACGCCGCTCGACCAATGGGAAAGCGGAGGCGGGCAGAGTGTCTCGCAGGTAGTCCACGTGAGTGCGCCTTTTCGATTCGTCGTTGCCGCTTGAGGGACAGGTGGTCTGACCAACCACAGGAGGCACAACAACTCCCGAGAGACGAGTGGGAGCCAGTGGCAGGAAAGAGAGGGGCGTTGCTAGAGGTGCCCCGCTCTCATTGGCCAGGCTCCGAGGGCGGGTTAAAAATAAGGCAATCAGCCAGTAGGAGAGCGCAGAGGGCGGTGACGGACGGGCGGGAGAGCCAATCGCCGTGTGTTTATAGCGGGGGGCTGAGGCTGTCAGCGGGACGGGCGTTCGGACCTTTCAGAGCCCTCAGACCCGCCGCCCGTCCCTCGCCCGCCCCTCACACCCGGCCGGGCGACACCCGCCCCTCCCGTGACCACAGCGGGGCTCCGAGACGGCACCGCCGCTGTTATTACCGCAATTACCCTCCACTGCAGTTTCCCACAGGGTTCAGCCCTTGTTGTGGTCCTGGTGTCGGTCATCACGGCACATCCCGCCCGGTCCCTCCGGTCCCTGCTTAGTGCATCTCAGATACTCTGAGGGTTCGGCTGCCAAGCCGATAGTTCCCATACGAACTGTTATTTCTCACATTATCACTTATCCACTAGTAGACAGCCTGTAACAGGTATAGAAGAAGATACTTTTCTTCCTTCTGGGACACAGTGCCAAATTCCGAGTGTCCTTTCCAAAGCACGGCAGGACTCGAACATCTCATTAAACCGCTGTGAAGGAGTTTTGGTTTTGTTTTACATCGGAGAGAGACTGATTTTTTCCCCTGACCTCATCTTTGGCAAAGGCTGAGCTATTTTTACTGAAACTCTTCAGCAAAGTCCATTTGCTGTACAGTCTTGGATGGAATAACCAAATCCCAAACAGTTCAAACAAGCAGAGTTGTAACAAAAAAGGGTCTTGGACCAGAACAGATCGTCTAGCATTCCCATGCCATATTAGTAATAAATTTTCTCATTATTCTTTGCCATTAATTTTACATCTAATCTTTTCAGCATGATCCAAAACGTGCTTGAGGGAGTTGGATGTTGGAAACATTAGCACCAACTCTAATACTGAATAGAGATTTATTCTTACAGATGGATTAAAACTACTTTTCAGTGTCTTAATTAAATTTAGCCTTGGAATTTCAACCAAACCTGTGAAACTTTCTCTGTATGTTTAACTACAAAAAATATAATCATTTCTGCACAGGTAACAGATTAAAAGTACTTTGTGCGGCGGGGGGGAAGTCTTGTTTTCTTAATTTCCTTCTGGATTTCCTTCACAGGAAATTTTCCCACACTCCCAAATGTTAAATATCAACCACATGCAAACATCTATTCTAATGACAGCTCCACCACAGGGTTCAGCAAAGCTTTGGTAATTAAGCCATTAAAAAATTATTATTGTATCCATCATATTTTAATGAGTGACAAAGCAGATGGAACTACCCAGATCCGTGAGTGTCTTCTGCTCTCGGACACTCAAGCAGAACTGAGCTCCAGAATGGGGCTTTTCAGCAAGATTCTTTTTTTACCACTTACGTTTTTAAAGTTAAATTTCAATGCTTTACATTTTGCTGGGATTTATCTAAGCAAGTAGAAAAGATTTTACAAAGCCAGCTCTGGAACAACTCCGTGGTCCTTCACTCTGTCAGGGTGCAGTGATCCCTGTGGCCTTGTGCCCTGCTAAAAAACCCAGTGCCTCCTGCATTAATCTCCCTATTCCTTGGGTGTCCCCGTCCCTGCTGCTTTGGGAGCTATTAGTTGGCTTCAAGATGACATCTGGTGGTAGGTTTTTATTACTTCTCTTTTTAGGAGCTGATCCCAGCACTAAGGCAAATGAATTGTTTCCCTTGTTCCCCAGAATAAATTTTACCTCTTCCCAAAAAAAATATGTGTTATCCCTGCTTTTGGCCTGCAAATGCCTTACTGCTAATACTCAGGAATAAGCACTTATCCCGTGGGCTGGTGCAAAGTAACATCAATAAAATATTCCAGAGTGATTCAGTAAAGTTGAATCTCAATTGGGAACACCCACGCTGTGTTTCATGTAACACTGCACGAGGCCCTATAACATGTGTCATCAATGAGCCCTGTTTTGAGAGGAAAATAAGATCATCTTGTGCCCCCTCCTATGGCTTTATCTCAACGGCAAATCCCACGTTTTGAAAGCAGAAAAGCACAGTTTTGCCGGTGTGTGTACACACAGTCACAGTGGAACTTCGCCCCAGAAAGTCCCTGTCCCCCCTGGCAGCTGGGAGAAGCACCGGGGCAAATCTGCAGACTCGAAATCTGCAAAGAGTGGTTTTTGGAGCCTTCCTCTGTTTCCCGGAGAGAGGAAAACGAACATCCCCAGTAGAAGACTCATCAAAGGGACTCATCAAAGCCAAACTCTCGCAGATGTCACTTGGTGAACGATCTCTCCCAGAAGGGTCGCGCAGCCCATAAATGCCGCAGGAAGCTGCGCTCACGGCGGGTTTTCCCCTCTGCCCCAGATGCCTCCAGGCTGCCCCATGCAAAGTCAGCCACTCCAAAAAGCAGCTCTGTGGCTTGTGGTTTGCTCCTCTCTGCTCTCAGACTGACTCTCTCCCCCAGACAGATCACTTTGGCTTTTTAAATGTAACCGGTTTGGCAAAAGAGCACGGGAGGGTTCACCCACGGTCGGCAATAAAAATAGACATGAGACAAGTTGGGTGAGAGCTGTCAGGAGGGGGAATTCCCTTCCTCTGGGTTTTGGAAATGCCCCGGAGGAGAGAAGTTTGGGAGATTTTTCCTTCCCAAGGAGAAAGCTGCTGTAACGTATCCACGCAAATTTGCTTCCACTGATCAGAGCAGGTGATTTCCCCAACAGAGAGGCTCTGTGGGCTCCAAAATTAAATAAGTGTCACTCAACAGGGACTGTCTCTCTCCCCTCCCAAGGGACCAAGACAGTGGTTTGATCTCACAGTGCTGTGATGAGATTGGGCATTTTAGTCATTTAACCCATTAAATTCTTTATGTAATGAAACCTGTCAAGGAAAAACATCTTTGTATAGGATTGGTCAAATTCTGCTCTGATTTACCCCAGTGGAGACCTGGAGTCATGGGAGATAGAAGGGAGGGTCCCAGTGGGAATACAAGGAATCTACTCTGATCTAATGCCTACATAGTCCCTTCTCTAGCCTCTGTCCTAGATGGACATTTAACAGAACAGCCATGAAAAATGATGCCTTTAGGCTTTCAGTCAAGCACCAAATGCCCTAGATTTTGAAAAGCATTGTAATGTGTTCCCCTGTGGAGGAAGGTGCAACCTCCCACCTGTGCCTCCCTCAGCCAGCCTTGCAGGTGGCCTGTGCAGAACAGGGAGAGGTTTGCTCACCGGTGAGAGGGCATTTCCCACAACTCTGAGCAGGGGAAGACACAGCGGGGGCTGTGCTTCGACCCCCTGCTCCTTGTCATGCTCCTGGCAGTGAGGAGGGCTCCACAGGGGCTGCCTGCACACTGTTCTCTGGACAAGGATGTACCTGCCTGCTGATGAAGAACTGGGTTAACAATTCTGTCTCACCCCCAGCACGTCCTTGTGCTCACAGCCATGTTGCCATGTCAGTCCAAACACAGAGCCACACACCTCCACAGGGGACCTGGCAACCGTGGGAATGTCAGAGCATCTTCCACATTCCTCTTCCAGGAGACTGGGCAGAGCCCAGGCAGGAGGATGGCATGGCACCAGACACCCTGCCTTGGCAACCAGAGAGGGCTTGTTCTGGGGCAGATGGATATGCCCAAATTGGCAGCTGCTGTGCTGGGACCGGTGCCGCAGCCTTGTGCTCCCCTGCCTGCTCATCATGACCATCTGCTGCCTTGCCTTCAATTCAGACCCTGTCCACCCTGAAACAGTGCTGTGGCATGGCTCTGGCCAAGCTCCTGGTGCTCCCATGGGCATGGAGTGGCACAGAGCTGGCTGGCTTGCTCCAGCCTGCTCCGAGATGCTCCCAGCCATGAGGCTGTGCAATCACGGGGAGGATAAGCCAGCACTGACCCTGTGTCACTGTGCATGGGTAGCTTCATCCCTGGGGAGAGCCCCTCAGACCATGTTCCAGCCCTTGGGTCATCAGTCCCACCTTTCCTGCCCCATGCCAAGGTTCCTGCATTGCCTGTCCTCACTCCCCAGCTAAGCTAACTCCTCTCTGGGACGAAAGCACAGCTTTTTGTCTCCTCAGGCTGCACAGCAGCCTGTGCTCCTCTGGTTACACTCCTCACACTTGCTGTCCTTATCTCTGCACTTACAACAGTGCAGAGCCCTTTTGTGCACTGAAATCGGAGACCTCTGCCACCACAGAGCTCTTCAGCTTGTCCTTCCCAGCCACCCCAGGCTTGGGCACCCTCAGCTCTGCCTCTGCTTCCTCCAGCCCTTTCTACAAGAGCTTCAAGACCTACAAGCCATCCAGATGCTACTGGATCCCTCCTTGGCTGTCTGAGAGAGCATGATCTCCAGCCAGCCTGCCCCCAGACACATTCAGGTCTCCCAGACTCTTAATTTTTCCTGGCTCTCTGAGCCAGTGAAGTCCCAGTGTCTTTTATCCCTCTCCCAGAACGGTTCTGCGACTCTGATGCTTTGCTGTCTAATCCACTTCTTTTTTTTTTTTTTCCCCAGTTTTGTTCTTCCTTTCTTCCTTCACTGGGTTACAAAGCTGTGGACAGCTCTTGGAAAGGAAGATGAGTCAGGACTGATGCAAAGGAGAAAGAAGATGAACTCCCAGGCTTGAAGTCAAGTGCTCTGCCTGCGTCATTGTTATTAAAAATAGATGAACGGCAGCACTCTTCACATTGGAGGAGAGATGGAGGAGATGTAATAGCCCAGGCTGCTGAGCAAATGCTCCCTCTGTCTGCCTGCAAGTCCCTCAGTGGCACCTTCTGCTCTTTGATAAATTCTCTTTTCTTGGCTCTGACTTGTGGGATTTAATTTGCCTGTCGTAAAAAAACTGGTTTAATGTTTCAGCTTTGGGAGGGAGGAATGACTCACTCAATGATTACCTGTTCTGCTCCAGTCAGTTGGCTTGCAGCTCCCTTGAGAACTGAAAATCCCTTCAAGTGCCAAGTCGTCTCCCTTTGAGAGCAGCCCCTCTCCTCATCCTGCAGGGAAGTGCTTTTGGAGGACAAGAGCAACCATCTGGGGGTGATACATGGGCCTGTCTACCCCAAGAGCAACCCTAATCATGCTCACTCCTCATGAAAAAGCAGGTTTCCAAGGTGGCAGGGGGGCAAGTGGGGATCTGCTGGGCTCTCTGCAAGGCCAGAGTGAAATGTGCACCAGCAGTGCTCCCGGTGCCCCTGGAAAAGGGCGGATGACAGAGAGGAAGCACAAGAAATGAAATGAGCCCAGAGCCCAGGTGAACCACCCACATTCCCATAGCTGCCATCCCTCTGCCCAGTGCTCCCACTGCTGCGACCATTCACCTCTGGGCTGGTGAAACAGGTGATCACTCTTCAGACTGAGCAGGGCTGCAGATTATGGTGGCAGTGGGGCCAAAGCTGCATCCCCGCTCTGCTCACTCAGGGGGACACATCCCATGTCATGCCCTGGGCTGGGGGACACAGCCCAAGCACTGAACTTATGTGTCTTTCCCAGAGTCAACACCTCCCTCCCTCCTACCTATGCCCTTACTTCCCCTCAGCTCCTTCACTGACACTGTTTCCTGCTCACTTATTTTCTGTGATTTGCTTCTTCCTATTAAATTAACATAATCAACATTATCATCTCTGGTCTGCTCTGTGATTTGGCCGCCAGCCAGAAACAAAAGGACAAGAGCTAAATAAAGCCACTGCCGAGAGAGAGGCATGACACTGGCAGAAGTCAATGTTGTGGGGTTTGAGCATAAAACTTTCTTTTGGAAGTTATTCTAAGTCCTCGACTCTTGCTGCTACCAAGACCTGTCTGGTCTAGATTCTGCATGGGTTTGCAAAGGTGTTTTCAGTCCTACTCGAGAACAGCCCAGAGTCACTAACCCCCTGAGCAAGTCAAGAGCCCCTGTTACCTACTTGGGTATGGGGGACTGCTGCCTGCCCTCCAAGGGGAGAATTTTTGCTTGTTTTGTGAGAAAGTGGCTGTGTACCTGTGGGATGTTAAAGTGCCCCTTGCTTTTGCTCCCTTCTCCAGGGTGAGATATCAGCGGTATCATCTTAAACACAGTCACTCCAATGTACTCACTCTTCTTGCTCCCAATTGCTCCTTCTTTGCTATGGGGAGCCAAAGGTACCTTATTAGTGTGTTAATCGTTGTCCTAATGAGTGCGGAGATCAGTTAAGTAATAGCAGTGACCTGCAGGGGGGCTCATCTGCCCAGATTTATCGTGCTGCTCACCAACCCCCTCCGGGGAATGCCAGCTCCCCACCCCCCTTCTCCTTGTCCCCCAGCTGTTGAAGACACCCTTTGCAGTGTCTCTATGCCTAATTAAAGCAGGGGGACTGGTAACCTTGGCGACTGGGAGCCACCATCTATAAGCCAGCTGAGATGGATATTGTTTCAACGTCTCCAGAGAGAGGCCTGGGGAGAGCAGAAACGTGCAGGTGTTGGATGTGCTTCTGGAACTGCGCTCACAGCCAGCAGTGCCCACGTCCCCCCCGAGCTCCTGCCCTCCCCAGGGATGGGTGCCTGGGCATGTACCCCGGTCCCTCGCTGGTGCCATGTGACAGGCTCCTGGGTCGGGTGGTGCACACCGTGGCACCAAGAGCCCAAGCCTGTCTGGAGCAATGGAGGCTTTGCTCTGTTGGGCAGCCCTGCAGCCTCTACAGGGAGCAGAAGACTCTTATAACTTAACAAGTAGTTGTAAATACACTTAAAATAATTCCCCTCAGAACTGGGACATTTGTACAAGCCCAATTACTTCTGCCTTAACAGGGTGCCAGAAAATGGTGCGGCTAGTTTGGTTGGCAGTAAGTAGCAAGCAGCTGGAAACACATTTCCAATGAGGGCCTGAAATTTAATTTTACTTTTCTTATAAAGCTGATAAAAGACATGATCAGTTCTGTATCAATACTCTTCCACCTGCCTCAGAAATGAGGGCAGGAGCTATGAAGGGGCCCCATGCTGAAGAAGGAAGGCAAGACCTCTTGGGAAACAGAAATATCCTTTTCCACTTTCCTTCTCTCCCCATGGTGCTGCAGACACAGGTATCTGCTGGAGAAGGGGACCCACAGCCCCACCTTTGCCAAAGCAGCCTGAGAGAAAGTCAACACAGACCATGCCATGATGTGGGGTTCTTGGATGCCTCTGAGGTCCCATGTTCTTTGTACTTTATGGTTAAAGGGAGCCTTCCCAGATCAGAGGAGTCCCAAACCTTCCCATTGTTTCTGTGAGAGCTTATAGGGCAGGACAGGAGGGCTTGCTCCAGCTGCACCCATAAGGCTGAGGTCAGGGAAGAAAAACCATGACAAGGGATTTGCAAGGGGGTTTTGGTCCTTCCAGAGAGCAGAATGGTGCCTGGCCTCTGCCAGCTTCGTAATGGGTTTTTTTCTTCAGAAATGCTGGCCAGAAGAGAGAGATCATACTTCCTGAAGGATGGCTGCTGCCTCAGCACTCACAGTGCCTGGATGAGGCTGGCCAGGCCTCAGGACACTGGGAAGGACGTGAGACCAGGGGATGCCCTAGGGTCTGCAGGATACCCTGAGAAATCAGACATGGTACCTTAAACACATGACTGAACCATGGCCAGGACAACATCCAGGGGTGCCCAGAACAGCTCTGCACTTGGCTGTGCCCACAGACCCAGGTACCCCAAAACTGTCCACAGGCCCCAGGTAATGCCCCAGGTTGGGGTCAGCTGCTGTCCCCATCCCTGGTTGGGGCAAAAGCGGGGGTGTTGTGGTCAACTAGGGGTTCCAGGAGCAGATTACGGGGTCGTGAAGTCCTGGAGTGGGGTCACTTGAACCAGTCCACGGGGTTATGAGGTGGTGCAGGCCTGGACTGGGGATTCTCAGAACAGAGAAAGACAGAACCGGGAGTTTCCTGCCCGAACCAGGAGTGGCCGGTCTGAGGATGCTGGCGCCGCTGTGGGACTGGACCAAGAGAATCCTGCCCGAACCAAGGATGCCGGGGACCAAGCGGCGATGGTGGGGGCGGTGCGAACCGGACCGGGGGTGCCGGGGACCGAACCGGGACCGGACGGGGAGTGCGCTGTCCGACACGGAGACGCAAGGTCCCGGGCCAGCCGTGCGGGGGTCGGCAGCAGCCCCCACCCCGCTCCGCCGGGGCCGGACCACGTGCCGCCCGCCCCGCCCCGGCCGCGGGCCCGCCCCGGCGCCGCCCCGGTGCCGCCGGCGGAGCCAGCGCGGATCGGCCCAGCATGGAGGGGACGCGGCGCGCCCTGCTCCGCCTCGCCGCCGCCTGCTGCCTGCTCTGCGCCCTGCCAGGTACCGGGGCGGCCGCCCGAGGGGCCCGGGGCGGGGAGGCGGCCCGGGGAAACCCGCCGGGCTGGCGGCGGCGGGGAGCGCGGTGCCGGGGGCAGCCGTCGGGGCAGCGCCGGGGCCCGGGCTCCTCCGCCCGCCGGTGCGACTGCGGGAGAAGGGTCTGGGGAGCCCCCTCCAGGGACGGGAACCTACGGGGAGCAGCGCCCCGGGCCCGCCCGCCGAACTCGGGCGGGATGCCCCCGGCCCCGTCGCCCCGGCGGGCCCGCAGGTGAGGTGGCCCGGGGATGCTCGGGGGGGTCCCGGGCGAGCCCCGCGCTCCGGGCAGCAGCGCGGCCACCGGTGCCGGCCTTGCCCATACAAGGCAGCTGCCGGCAGCGCTGCTCCCGCCGGCGGAGCCGCCCGGGCTCACCTCCCGCCCGGCGCCCGGCAGGATCCCGCGGGGATGCGCGGGCAGGGGAGGAAGGATCCTGGAGGCTCTCGCTCTCCTGCATCCAGCCCTGCGAGCCTCCTGCCTCCCGTGCTGCAGCTCTCGGGTGCCTCCGAGCCGCTGCTGAGCTTCCCCCCGAGGGGACCCCGGACAAAGCCCGAGCTCTGCCGCCTCCCGCAGCACGACGGGACGGGCGCTCTGTGTCTTCGGGAAGAGGAAGCGATACCGGTGTCCGGGACGGAGCAGGAGCCAGACCCCGGCCCCAGGCAAACCCTCTCAAGCCGTATTTCGGCTCGGCTCCACGATCAACACGTCCCCACGTGGGCAGGCACAGTCTGCAGCGTGGCGCTGACAGCCCCGTCCTCCGACACCGCCGAGCTCTGCCGCGTGGCTGAAGTGTGTGTGCCCCGAGTCGGGGGGCTGTCACCTTGGCCGTGACCCTGGCAGTGACAAAGGCTCAGTGGCATTTAGGGGCTTGCCTGGGGCTTAGGAAGTAAAACGTGTTTACTCTTCTTTGTGGTTGAGGAAAAACCCTTGGCCAAGATTCTGGTCAGATCACAGCATCGTGACTTCAGCAATGGAGACCGACGGATGACACATAGAAACTCGGTTTCCAGTAACTAATTAGGACCAGTGAAACCTTAGCATAGGTGCTTGTGGGGCTGAGCCCCAGCAGCAAGAGTATAGTGCTCAGGCTGAGGTTTAGGGTGCCGGATGCAGTTTGGCTTGGTTTGAGGCTGAACACAGGGAACAGTCCCAAACCAGCTCCCTTTATGTGGGCAAAGCTCTGGGTAACGTTGCACTCCCCACGCGAGGGTGGCTGTGCTGTGATGGGGTGGGGGGTGTGACCAGCCACTGGTAGAGGAAGGACTCAGGATTTCCACCGCTGAGAGGAGGAGGAGCTGTGGGCTGCTGCTGCTGCTGACTGTGTTGGCCCTGTCTCTCACACTCTAGCACACTGGGAAACCCCAGGGAGCCCCTCACCCCAGCTGGCTCCTAGGAGCCCTCTTGCTGCAAAGTCCAAGGCTCAAACTGCTGGAATGTACCAGAAGCTAAAGTTTTGCTGGGTTTTTCCTGGGATCTTTTCTGCTTAGTGTTCCAATCCCAGAGTCCCTTCACAGCCTCAGGAAATGGTACCTATGCAGCTGACCTGGCCCTTGTCCTCACAGCTTTTGGATCAGCTAGCTAATCCCCAACCAGGGTTGAGAGAGCAAATATTCTGTGAAAATAGATAGCAGCAAAGACATGCTACCAATAAAAATTGCCAGAAGCACAACCCTTAACAAAACACCAGAGAATCCCAGCAGGACAATGATGGAGGAAAAGAATGGTTCACCCAAAGATTGGCCCCAAAGTCATCACTCCTTAGACAAATCCATCCAGAACTCTGCTTGCCTCAGCTCCATGAGCTGCTCTCTGTACTGCTCCCAGGACAGATCCCCCTTGCACCCAGTGTCCTGCTCCCACTCCCAGGTTTGCTGCAGGGCCACAGAGGAGCTCAGGCTGCCACATATCCTGTGCTCTGCCCACCCCAGCCTCTCAATGCAGCCTTTCTTCACTGCCTGCGGAAATTCACTTCCTCCAGCACCACTAGCCTTTAAAATAAAACCCCGAGTAATTTTAGTCTGGGCATTTTGCTGCCTTTCCTTCCCTGAGCTGCCTCACAAGCAGAGAGGACGGCGCGGGGCCGGGAGCAGCGTGAGCACATAAAGCCCCGTCTGTCGGTGCCGGGGCTGCACACACAGGCGGGCAGTGTGTCTGCTGCAGGGTCCTACAGCCCATTTATCATGATTTTTTTCCCCTTGTTGCCCAGGGTGAGGAGGAGTGGATGGACTCATCTTCACTCTGGCAGGATGGCTCCAGAATTGAACACCCTGAATTGAGCTGTAGCTCGATTCTCGTTAGGGCGGCACCTCCAGCTGTGTGGGGTAAACCCTGACCGTGCTGCCCGTGCCCATGCCCATCATGTAGTGCTCTCAGTTTTTTATTTCTGCACATGCTCTTCCCCCACCCCCAGGTGCAGGATGGATCTTGGCTTCCTGCTGCCTTTCCAAGACCTGATCCTCTGGGCAGGGGCAAAGCACTGACCTCCTTCAGCTCCCTTGGCCCCATCACTCCAGGCAAAGGGGAGCAGGGACTATCCAAAGCTCAGAGGCCCCTGCTCCTCCTTCCTTTCCACCAAAACACTCTGGGTGGGCAGACACAGTTCTTGCTGCAGGGGTTTCCGTAGGGTGCCATCCCCACCATGCTCTGTGGGGCAGCTCTCAGGAGGCTCAGCAATGCTGGGATCTGGGGCCACGTCCTGAGCCCTGTAGGGCTGCCCAGGGCAGGGCCAGAGCATGTGCCAACATGACCCAAACTACTGCTGCTCAGGGCAGGATGCGTCCTCGAAGCCTCACAGCCCATGGAACCAGCAGTCACACAGTTGGAAGGACCTGGGGCGTGCTCAGGGCTGGGCAGGTTTCCTGATGTCCAGACTTCCCCTGGCTCACGCCATGCTGCACTGGAGAGCAGGCTCCCTGCTGACATGGGGCTGCTATTAAGGCAACTGGCTAATTAATTTTCTCTAATGATATGAAAGCTTCCTTCAGTGCAGCTGTGACTCCTGAGGTAAGCAGGGCGAGGGCTGGCTGATGCCAGAGCTCCCTGCTGTTGCTGTATTATTGGGGTTACGCAGCCCTGGAGAAGGGCAGGCTTCTCAGGCTGTGGGTGCTACGCACATCCCAAGTAGCCTGTGGGCAAAGGAATCTTTATCATGGCTCAGTCCCCCACTGAGGAACAAAAGCAAACAGCACGGGAGCCTCCTGGGCACCTTCCTGCCAAGCAGGATGCTCCATAGCTGCATGTGGCCAGTGGAAAATAACTGGCTGGTGTGACAGTGGTGGTAAAGCAGCTTGTTCTCCCTTTTCTCTGCCACATGAATTCGGGATAAGTCCCCTCACCTCTAAATGGGGGATCAGTGATGGAGGAAATCTGTGGAAAAGAAGTTTCTTGCATCTTTCCCCACCCTGGCTGGGTGAGGACGGTCTCATGTGGCAGGACCAGGCAGACCGTGCCACCCTGGGGTGCTGTGTCCTGCAGGCAGGCAATCAGGCTGGCACTGCACCCTTCCCTGGCCCGGGCTCCAGCACTGCTGCGTGCTCTGGACATGCCTGTGCTGTTTCATGGGTTTTCCAAGTACTGAAATACCTGTGCTTGGCATTTATGGTGCCATTTGCAGGGCTGCTTATTCGTGTTCTCACAATTCTTGCTCTGCTCTGTTCTGCCATGCCACTGTTGCCTGGTTGTCTCTTTCCCAAACACATTGCCATCAGTGAAGGTGGTAGCACTGCCTCCCCTTTTAGTTCCCCAGGAGTTCAAGCCTGCAGCCTGGCATCCACAGATGCCCCCGGGAGGCTTCCTCCTGCCTGCCTGGGCTGGTTGGGTGCTGGGCTGTGTCTCCCCAGCACCACACTCACTCAGCACCCTGTATCTAATCTGACCCCGTCTCGTGCTCTGCTCGTGGCCACCTGCCTATGGGGCTGGAAGGAGCTTCTCGGTCAGGAGACCTGGTTTCTATTCCCGTCTCTTACCTCAGCCCTTGCTTTGCAGCTCCTGGTTCAGCCCCCCTCCCCCCCAGTTTTCTGCCTGCACAACAGCTCGCAGAGGCTACGTGGGGTCCAGTTAATTAACTGCTGCCATGAAGGGCTTCACTGTGGGCAGGCTTCAAGGTCAGATATGAGCCTACGCCCCACGCCCAGACTCCTCGCAGCAGACGAGGAGTCCACCCTCTCTCTGCAGGGATGGGGACAGTCCAAGCATCAGCCCTGGCAGGGAGAGCGCTGGAGGGCATGGCAAATGCAGCCCACTGGGATCCTGGCTCCGTCGAGGTCCTGCAAGCAGGTATCGAGCTGGAGCTGCTTTTGCAAAGCGCTGCCTTTCGTATTGGATCCACGTCTCTGAGCCTCTCTTCGTTGCAATGAGGGTGTTTGCTCTACAGCATCCCTGGGTGCATCTGGCACCTTCCTGAAGGGCTCCAGAAATCTCTTCTGCTGATTGTTGTTTGGGTGTTGTTTTGGGTTTTTTTTCAAAGAAGACATCAGGCTTGGCTAGTATCTAATTAGCAGGTATTCCAGTTCTGCTTTTAAATTAAATGAAGAGCCTTGGTTTTAAATCCCACTCTATGGGGTTTTTTGCATTTATACTCAAGCTATTTTTCCTTGAAGAGGTTGCATAATTACCGTTGGTTGGTAACCATAAAAAGGTAATAACTGACAACCAAAGATAATTTCTACGCTTGATTGAGTAGTTTGCTAAGCAATAAGATGTAATTGCTTTCATACATATAGGTTACAGTTTACACTGTTACTTTTTAAACATTTTATTTTTCCATTTTACTGGTTTGTTTGCAGCTGGATCTGTTAAACTTAAATGGACATTGAATTCATTTAGTGCACCAAAATAGCATTGTAGAAGGGTTTGGGTGCCTTTTCAATGAATCAGAGCAGTGGTTTGACATGCACTCTGTAGGAAGCTGATTTAAGCGAGGTGCTGCCCTCAGACAATGACAGCCTGCACAGGAGGATACATCCACACCAGGGAGTCTTCCTCCCACGGGAACTTTTTCTGAAATCGTAGGTGAATCCCTTCTCATCTTTGTGCTCAGCTCTCACCTGGGTCTCTGTGCACCTTTTCCAGGAGTGGCTGCAGCCTGCACCCTCCTGCCTGCTCCCCTTAAGCCCTATCAGCCAGCCTACCATGGGGTTCCTTGCCTTATGTGGCTCTCCTCCATCTCATCCTAAGAGGGATTTTAGAAACAGTGGTAAAGTCTATGGATAGGACTTAGATTTGTGTTGACCTTTGGGGAGCTCAGGCTGCTGTTTCTGGCTGAAACAGGAAGGAGGGAGCAGAGGATGCTGCTGAGACTGTGGCACTAGGGTTGTGGCCAGAGCTCATCAGTGGGCTGGTCCAGCTGAGGCCCTGCTCTGTGTCACTGTTTTATTCTGAGAAACAAATAGTGGGGTGGCTGCTGTGGCAGGGGATGGAGGGCACGTCCCTGCTCTGCGTCGTTGCCCTGACACAGCAGCAATGCTCCGTGCTGGTTGTGCAAACCTTCCCTGTCCCCTCACTTGGCCTCAGCCCTGAAACTCGGGCAGGGAGCACAAGGCAGGAATGGCCCTGTCTCCTGCAGAGCTGGCTTCCTTCACTCCTCTCCGTTATGGCATATTTTTGCCATGTCTGCTCTGGAGTTGGTGGGAGCTCGGGTTGATGGCATAGAGAGCTCTCAGTGGTGTCAGGCAGCGCTGGAGAGGGGCCGAAGCTGTGGGCTGATGTTCAGAGCCCTCCCTTCCCTCAAGGAGCTGGGATTGTTTCCCATCCTTGTCCAAGGCAGGGGCTTCTTGGCTGGCTGCATCCCTCCTCCCCTGGGGCCACTCTCTTCCTTTGCCCCTCTTGTTTCCCAGACAGAGGTCACTGCAGTCAGCATGGTCTGATGGGAGCTGCTGCTCCAAATCCACCAGCACGGCCCTAATGTGGTCTGGAATCTCTGGTTCTCACCACGCACAGGCTGAGCCTGGAGGTTAGTACAGACAGGGCTGTAGCCAGGGGACCAGCAGCCAACTCTGCTTCAGCAGGCACTGCAGCATAACCAAAGCAGGCCCACACTTGGTTCCCTGTCAGGGAAACAGAGATGCTGTTATGTCCAGAGCTCTTGCTTGGTACAGTCATATCTGCTTTGTTATGAGCGTACCTTTACCAGCTGTGCTGCGTTGCTGCTGCTGTCAGGCCTTGGAGGATCACTTGGAGAAAGTGAAGCATCCACACTAACTCCTTCCCTTTCCATCTGAAACAAGAAGGACACAGTTCCCTCTTGTCTCTAGGAGCTGATGAGGGTGATGCCCTAGGCAGTACAGGCACGGCTTACCTGGCGTGTGGTGCAGGAAGCAGAGCTCCAGGAGGACGCCAGAGGAACGAGCTCTGACCTGTGTCTCTATGGGTAACCAATAAACACCTAAACCCAACATTGCCTAGTGACTGGAGCAGGGGATTTTACGACCTGTTGGACACCGGAGACCCAGTGCAGACCCCAGGGGTTGGACCCTGGAGGATCGCAGCTGGTGCGGGGTTTGCTGGGTCTGCCCCAGCACAGCCAGCCGCAGCAGCACCCTGCTTTCCCCACTGTACCACAGGGTTTGCGCTGGAGCTGGGTGGGAATGGGTTGCCTTTTTGGGTGATGAAACTGCGGTAAACAAAGCTGTGGCATTGCAGCAACGACCTAGCAATCTTAATGCAAGGGCCTTTAGGGGGGTGTTTTTACTTTAAAGCAAAACCGAGACAAAAGTCATTTGTGCTTGCAGTCTTTAACACCCACAGCTCACAAGTACCAAGTTGCTCCTATGGGAGGTTTCCCCAGGTGCTGTGCTTGGTGGCTTTGGATGTACCTTTATTAGGAGCTGATGGGGATGTTTTGTCTGTCTGTCCCCGGGTGATCAGGATTTACTGATAGTCTTTTGTTTCCTTGGCCCTTGCCTTCTCTGTCTTTCCACCATCATCTCTTAATGGCTTGAGTCTTTGTGTGAGTCTGGATTAGGCTCTCCATTTTATCAGGCCCTCCTTTGTTTCTGGAGCTGAGGGTGCTGTGATGTGCTGGGCTGGATGACCTGCTAATCCAGGTGCCATCAACACCTGCCTTGCTCAAAGGCCTCTCAGAGACTCCCTTTCTCCTCACCTGCCAATTTTAACATCTCTTCTGCAATTCTTTACAAACCAGGTTTTACAGACCGCAGTGCTGTGTAACCCCAGGCCTGGGCCAGAGTGGCCCATCTGCCAGGGAACCACTTCCTTGGCAGTGCTGGACACCAGACAGTTCTGTGGGAAGGAGACGTGTGGCTACTTGGAGAGAAGAGCTTAGGGAAATACTGCTTTTGCAGACAGCGAGGAGCTGTGTGTGCAGTGGGGTGGGGGAAGCTGCTTGTCCCCACAAACACTGCTGTCCCACAGCACCTCCTGGCAGGACTGCCAGTTCCTGATGCTGTGGGGAGGTGCCCTGGGTGTGGAGTCCAAACTTGTCCACCTTCTCTCTGACTTTCCGTTTCTAGTCAGAAACTGGCACGATGGTTTCAGAGTTGCTTAGGCCTTTTTGCAAGACAGCTTTCCACAAATCTTTCCCCTTCATGACCTCAGTCATGCCTTGCCACCTCATGAGAGGCTGTTCCGGGCACAGGCCAGCTATTGAAAGCCAGGCTTGCCACTGGCTGGGCATCTGGCCACCACCTTTCCTGTTTACCCCACGGTGACAGCACGGTTCTGTGTGTGTCTCTTGCTGCGTGGGAGCAGCAGTTGGGTGTTTACTGAGCAAGCATCCGCCAGTGCCCAGCCGGGATCTGTCAGCACTGCCCAGCGCACGCTCTGGAGCTGGTGGGATCTCACCCAGCAGGCAGCGTGCTGAATAGCAGTGCTGGGTTTAGGGCTGGAAATTGTCACATGAAAAGCTGTGTGTTTTGGTGCCTGATCCCAGGAAACACGGTGCTCAGCTCTTTTCCTTCCAGGTGTTACTAGTGTAAGCATATCCTGTCCCTGAGCTCTGTTGCAAAGAGCAGCTCGCCTTATTTGGAGGCACATTCTGGCCACAGACAGCTGGATCCAGGTGAGGCCACAGGGAGCATCACTTATGCCTTTGGTCTTCATGTTTAAGTTGCCCCAGCTGGGGCTCCCCGTGAGAGCTTGTTCTCCAAAAGTGCCAAACAGGGTTGTGCATCCCTGCGAGAGCCCTCCTGGGAGTGAGGCCCTGGGCCGGGGAAGCACAGCTCTGTCAGGCTGCTTTGAGGTTTGGAATTCTCTGACTGGTCAGGATACTGCAAAGGTCTCAAGAGAGAGGCCATATTGTGTCTTTTTTTAGGGCCTGTTGAGTGCTGTAGCTGGAGAAGAGCTCTGATAACTGTGTCTGTTCTGAAAAGCTTTTAAAAACTACTGAGATTTCCCCAAAGCAGTACAAAAGTGGGCTGCTTTGCTGTTGGATGAATGTTTCTTGGTGATGGCATCTGCTTTGGATGCTTCTTCACCGTGGAGGGGAGGGGCATGATGGATTTGCTTTAGTACCTTTATTTTTTTGTATAGTTTGCTCATCAGGCCTCTGTAACTTCAGTAGAAACTTGAATAGAAATCATCAAAATATTGACTGTGTGGGTTTTAAGTTGTCTGGACAGTCCATCCTGATGTGGCTACATTTCTGTTTTCTTCCTGTTTATACCCTGAAAAACCCTCACAGGATCCGTGTTAATGAACGGGCAGTGTAAGAGCCTTGTGGTTTTCCTCCTCCCATATGCTGTCACACTGTCTAACAGCTGTGGATCTGGGGGAATCCTTGCTTGCTGGCCCTTTTTGCTGTAGTGGGAGGCTGAGTAGCTACCCATTTCTGTGACAATAGTTGCACTTCATGCTGGTGATGTGTTTGTAAATAGCTCATGAAGGCGGCTCCCAAAGCACACCAACAGCCCTGTTAGCTGTAGTACTCTCTTGCTGCCCATTTCACCTCACCCTCTAGCAGTAGTTCCACACTATTACTAAAATGACTCACAATATATGCTTTACCCTTGCCAGCCACAGACTTTTTAAATATCACTTTCCTCCACTTCATCAGGCTGAGGGAGCTAGAGGGTCTACTTCCATGTTTTCCTCACGTGTATTTTTTCAGCACCACTTTTGACTCTTTCTCGATGAGCCAAGGAAGACTTATCAAAATTTCCTACAGAATCAGGTCTCAAGTGGTACTTTTAACAAACCCATAAAATTGAAAAATGTTTTGTGGTTGCTCTAGGGTAGAGGGATTGGTGATGCTGACCCCACAGAACAGGAACACAGGGCTTGAGGGGGAGGAGGGTAAAAGAAGGTCACCTAGAGCAGATCTCGGGCCTCAGAAAGGCCAGGAGGACAGAGTAGCTATTGAATCCCTTTCCTGAGTGTGAATCTCTGCTGGATTTGGAGTTAAGGGGATAAAAAGGTTCTATTTCTGTCCTTCTGCTCTGTTTCTCCTCTCAGTGTGGGATCTCTGACAAACTTCTCGTTCTTGACTCTGTTCCATAGGACAGGGACAGGAGACAGGAGAGACCTTGGAGACACCACCACCTTTTCCTAGCACAGTGCTAACCTCTCATCAGCCAAGGGAAGCTTCTGACTTTGGTCCAGCAACTTCTGCCATTCCTCAGACAAGCCTGGAGAAAAACTTGACTGCTGCAACACTCAATGCCACTGGGGCCCACACTGCAGAGGTGGAGAATGGCTTCATCCCTACCACCCCCATGGCGGGCTCCAAAGCAGAGAGACTGCAGGCTTCCACCACTGCCAGCCCTGGGGACATCACAGTTACACATCCTGAGCACCACAATCTGAGCTTGTCAGTCAACAGCAGCACTGAAATCCCTTCCCCTACACCAACTGCCAGCACTCTGGAAGAAAACCAGCCCAGCCATGAAGCCACAGAGCCTTTCAGCACAACTGAAGAAACGGATGAGGCCACCAGTGCAACCCCCTCACTTCCTCTGAACACTGTGCCGGGTGAGGTTTTGCCTTTACTGCCTGTGCAGAAAGTCCTGCCTCAAGGATGCTCAGCCTGGAAATATTTGAGCACTCTCCTGGAAACTGGAGAGAGGGAGAAGGGAATGGAGCCATTAAGTGTAGCCAGTTCAGTGGGACTTACTTGCAGAGGTGTTAGTTCAGCATCCTCTTTGTAAACCACGTTAATTATGTATTAATTGGGCTGGCTGCTTTGTGATAAGGACAGTGATTGTGTGCAGGGACATCCTTTATATGTCTCATCTGAAACTACATGCTTCAGCAGTGCTGCCCAGCTGTGTTCCTCCGGCACCAGGGCTGGGGGCTCAGCAGGAGCCTTCCCTGCTGCCTAAAGAATGGGGCAGCACACCCTCCCTTAGCACAAAGCATGGAGATGGGCAGGCACAAACATCAGTCCATCCATCCCTGGGCAACTGTGAGAGCCCCTACCCTGGGTCCCTCTGAGCAGCGTGGGGGACTGGCTATCGGGTCTGCTATCCCAGTCTTGCCCACCTTGGGGCCTGCCAGGCTGTCACACCCCCCTAATGCAAGACAGATATTGATTGGCCCCTGATTTTGCTCGGTGTTCATGCTCAATCACATCGTTTGCCCTGGCTTGTGTCACAGGGTCTGTGACAAAACAACACAGCCCCAGTCCCTGGGCAGCCCCCTTTGTGCTCCCCATAAGGAGAGATGAGAGACCTTTCCCAGTGTCTTGCTCTGGGGTAACCCCCAGCTGTGTGCAGAGCTGTGTGAGCTTGTCCTTTGTCCCCAAGGACAAGCCTTGTGGGTCCAGCTGAGGTTGGCTGCTATTGCAGATTGGCACATACAAAACCCAAGAGGACTTTCTAAGCACTGTGACTTACAGCGTGGCTCACCTGTGCCTGCACTATCAGTCCTGCTTGTTTTCCCAGGGAAAAACAGTAAGCTGCTATTCCTGTAGTCCCAGCAGTCTTCCTTACAGCCTTGCTTCCATCTTGCCCAGTTCCACAGAACAGTGTGCTTGCACTTATCCTTTAAATTAACTCCTTGCTCCTATTTTGCAGCAACAACTAACAGCTCTCAGCTGGGGCCTTTTGATGAGCAGACCGTGGGGCCCACAGCAGCAAGGTCTGAAACCAGGCCAGGAACGAGCCCTGTGGGTGCCACAGAGGAGAGCACTGTTGAGCCCAGAACCTTCTCTGCTCCCATCTCCACCGTACAGAGCACGTCCTCTGCCACCGCCTCCCAGACTGTGACCGTGAGACCCCTCATGACCAGCTCCATGTCTGCCAGCACAGCTGCCATGCCCACCAGCACATCTGCACGGGTGCAGTCATCAGAGCCCAGGCATGAGAAAGCTTCTGTGTTGAATGTTGGTGATGATGAAAATTCAGGTAAATGTTCTGCTTTTGTCCCTGCTCTCACAAAACATAGCAAAGGGCTGGGGCTACCTCAGACTGCCTCGTGCTTGTACTGAGCAGAACCAGAAAAGACAAAGCTTTGCTGCTCCCAGCCCTTGAAGGCTCTCCTTTGGCCTCATTCCCTTGGTGTCCTTGCAGAGCAACCCAGTTCGGCTGATACAACAAGGGCTGATCCCTTGGTGATCACCGTGATCTCCGTCTTCATTGTCATGGTGGGCATCCTCGGCCTGGTGGGCTTCTTGAGGTACCGCCAGCACAACAACCGCATGGAATTCCGGCGCCTGCAGGACCTGCCCATGGTGAGTCATGCCTTCAGCCCAGCCTGACATGGTCTGGCTTGCTACTGACTGCTTTGCAGTTCCCTTGCTACTATATTAGCAATGCTTTGGGTATTTGCAGCAGCAGCAGTGCTGATCACACACTCCTGTTCCCTCTTAGGTCCCTCTCCTTCCATCCAGGGTTTGAATCAAGACAGCAAGTCTCAAGGTTGGGCACTAAAGAAGCTCTCTGCCTTCCCCTCACTCTGCAGGGGAATGCTAAGAGGTTAAATAGAGGGAGGAAGGAGAGCTCCATCCAAACTTGTCCTGAAATGACACTTTCCTAGCCTCTTCTCCTGTTTTCTGATATATTTGCTTTGTGACTGTGACAAAGCAGATTCTGTGCTTTGCTCCAAGGCGGTTGTCTGTCTGTCTGTCTGTCTATCTGCGTTTGACCTTTTGGGAACATAAAAAAAATATGAGGGTTTTAGAGGATTAATTAGCTCTGGGGAAGCTGCAACTAACACACTGTGCTTTCTGGGACAGAGGAGTACAGGAGCTAGCAAGCAAGCTGATGCTGTTTCAAGAGTGGAGGTTTCAACAGCCGGGGTTCTCCACATCCTTGCAGCAGGCAGGCAGTTCCCGCACACACCTCTTCTCTCCAACTGCTGGAGCAGGAGGGAGAGTGGCAGTCCAAATATCCAGGAGCTGCCCAGGGACAGCATTTAGGTGGATCGCTGGGCAGATGGCCACACTGTGACAGTGTGGAGAGAAGGCTGTGCTTGCCTGCACAGCACTCTTCCAGGCTGGCACCGCATTGCCATCGTGCAGACATCTCATTAAAGCACTCTTCTCTGCTTCTAGGATGACATGATGGAGGACACCCCTCTCTCACTCTACAGCTACTAGGCAACCAGGTTGTCCTCTGCCTGGCCGGCTGAACTTCCCTGAGGAAAAGGCCTTGAGGACTTGGTCCCAGATGATCTGCCAAGGAATGAGGGGCTATGATTTGCACACAACTGAAAGATCCTTTTCAGATGGTTTTTCGTTTTAGACGTTTTAAATAGTTCAGTGTTGAAGTTTCTATGCTGCGAATCAGAGCCCAAGTCTGGCCCTTTCCTCCAGGCTCTTCTCAAACTAATGCCCTGAAGAGCTGCCTCCTCCTCTTAGTGTGGTGACCAGTTAGCCAAGACAACCTTTGCCATCGTGTTCTGCATGGATCTTTTCTGTCCATGTTGGTGGCTGCTGGTTTCAAAGGAGGTGGGCAAGTGATCCATGCAAGGGCTCTTAATACTGTTGGCGTCAGCACAGTGCTAACAAAGGAGACTGCTGTTTTCTGAGGGAGCCCAGGATGTGGAAATCAGTTCTCTTGGGCTCCCTCTTGTTCTGTATTTTTAAGGTTGGTTGTTTGGGGTTTTTTTCTTGCACTTTTTTTGTTCCTGTTTCAGCTTTAGTCCCAGGATTGGCACTGCCCATCCTAAAACACCTACCAGGAGGATAATAGACTGCTCTGCTTCCTTGTTCCTCCTGTGCTATGCAAGGTCAAAGCTCCTTTACCTTGGTCTTTGAGCCAGTCTGTGTCTTATCATGAGGACAGATCCTGGATGTAGGTGCCTTCCTCCCGTTCCCTTTCTAGGTGTTAGGCTGATTAGATTCTGCACTTTTGCCTCAAAATGTCACTGCTTTAGACTGCATCCAAGGCTCTTGAGGCCCCTCAAGGAAACCTACAAACCCACAGACCCACACCCCAGAGCCTCTGAGTGTAAGTCCAAGGATCTTTTGTGCCCTCACCTCAGAAAGACCAGACTGTGTGTGACATGACAGTCCTCATGTAATTACATCTGCTCCTGTTTCCTAGCTCACTTTTCTCTGCAGGTAAATAGAAATGCCTTCTCTAGAGTGTTTGACTTTTGACTAAGCCAGTTGCTCCCTCAGGATACAGCAAGGGCTAGAGATTATCTGCCACATTGCTCTTACAAGCCTCAGTTTCTCCTCTCCTTTTAGTAGCAACATCACTGACCCCACAAAGGACAGATACCAGGCCTCACTAGCAAAAGTACCTTTTTTTTTCACAACGCTGTTATTGCTTGTTGTAGCAGGAAGAGGGGAATTTCCCCATCAGCAGGGCCCAAATTATCTGCAAAGCCCAAAGATGGAGCAGAACTGGCCTGGGTCAGATAGATGAACTGGGCAAGGCAGCAGTTCCTCCTCCCTGTGTT
The DNA here is from genome assembly GCF_009829145.1 of Chiroxiphia lanceolata. Taxonomy (NCBI): domain Eukaryota; kingdom Metazoa; phylum Chordata; class Aves; order Passeriformes; family Pipridae; genus Chiroxiphia; species Chiroxiphia lanceolata. The sequence goes on from NC_045645.1 coordinate 4,912,854, forward strand.
ACTGCTTCCTAAGTGACTGACAAATGGCTGCAGTGCAGTTTGGGTTCAGCTGTTGGCTTTGGCCTCTGTGTACTGTAAGGATGCCTGATGACACAGGGAAGAAGGGTTGGTTCTCTCCTACTGTGGCATGAGAGCTAAAGGGCAGTTGTCACAACTCCAAAGCTTTTGTATCCAGCATTGTCTGCACAGAGCCATCTCCCTAGCTACAGACTTGTTTCCCCTGCCGGAGGGCAGGGTGCTACTGGTTTTCGGCACAAAGTTGGCAAGTTAGTCGTGGAAAATAGAACTCCATCCTGGCTGGAACTGGTGCAGGCTGGCATAGCTGGAAAGTGTCTCTGCACACAATCAAAAGGGCAGGGGCTGGTTGTTCTGGTTTCCCACACATCGCTGTCCAGGGGAAAGGGGTGAGGAAGAAAACTCGCCCGACACCAAAGTGCGACTTTCTTTGTAAAATATGTTGATAGTGGATTTTTTTTTTCTGCAATAAAGTTACAAATGCCAAAGCTGTCTCGGTCCTCATATTTTCATTGCAAACATCTAACTGAAAAGCTTTTATAGATCATAGTGAATCTTGTCATAGATTCAACAGCAGCAGTCCGGGGCAGGAAGACTCACAAGGCTGATACTAGAAAATGCCAGACAGCTATGAACTGTAGCTCTGAGCATTCAGAAGGACACCACCCCCTGCTTGTGTTCCTTCTTGTCAGGGTCATTCCCTGTCTGGGTTGACTGACATTAATTTCTGTACGGTTAAATCAGATGAAATCTGTCCTAGAGAACCGCACTAGACCAAATAATTTAAGCTACACCTCTAAACTCCCTTCCTTTGCCTCTGATTGAAGATATTCTGGTCCATTGTCAACTATAACCCCAAACCTTATTTACAGAAATATCCTGAAAGCCAGCCTAATCCAAACCTAAGTAGCATCATCTGTCATGCTTCTTTCTATAGTACAGCAGACAAAGCAAATTGAAAGGCCCGTACTTCTCTTTATTTAGCTTTATAGCTGTTTTGAACTCTTCCCTTCAGAGCTCAGACCCACAGGGAGGGAGGCACTCAAAAGCACAGCTTTTGCTACAGACCTGGTAGGAGTCTCTCCTGAGCTAATAGTCTCTCCTAGCTGTCCAGAATACTTTGGCAAAATCAGGCAGCTCATGCCATATAGACTGTATTACACGATTTTCTATTGCAAAAACAAAAGGTGGTGAGTGAAACTACTTGGTCATTGGACTTACGCTCTTTTTTAAAGAGTTCCCACAACAAATCTAGAAAAGCAAATCCCTGGGAGATCTAGAGCAAGGAGAGAGCAAAGATTTCATAGCCCTAGCAAACTGCTTGCTGAGTAATCTGAAGACATGGGGGTGAACTTTAAACCCTGCAGAGATTTCAGACATGACTCAACATAAAACCACACAAAACAGAATAAGTAAAAGAACAAACATGCCACAACTAAGCCAATCTTCTAAGGTCTAAAGTCAGCATTATTCTGGTGCTTTACCTTGGAGTTTCTAGTGTTCTGCCTTTTTACCACCAACCCCCCTCAGAGCTGATTCTTTCTCTGCAGAACAAACTGCCGAGCTGCCTTGTTGGAGAGGTTGCACAGTGCAGGTCTGTGTTAGCTGGAGAGGCAGCAGCAGGACAGGCTTGTGCAGGCAGCCACCCTTGGAAATGAAGCTTTCTGCCTTTGCCCATCCAAGCTCTGACCTCCCAGGCAGGTGATTCAATCTCTGAGGTGGCCAGGTTTGGAGATGGACCACGGGCCGCTTGTGTGGGCTTCATCTTTCCAGTGCAGCAAAGCAAACTGACAGAACCAGAAATCAACTGTTGCCAGTTTCTGCATTTCCCCTTGAACACAGCTCTCGCTTTTGATGAGGTTTAGTTTTAATGCCTCCTGGGTTAAGGCAATTAAGGCTAATTAATAGTATTAATTAGCAAGGGACCAAGAATCAATCAAATCACTTAGGTTTAAAGCTAAATAGAAGAGAAAGAGACCCAGGAAAAAGAAAAGCAGAGTTTGAGACCCACCTGCCACCTCTGCCCTCCCCTCCTCCTCTCTCCAGACTCATGTTTTGATGGGAAAGGGATTTGAGCAGCTGAAAAGTGACAGTGCTAGAGCTACTGTGCCAAGGGCGGGGCTACCTGTGCTACGTGCCAGTTCTCTGCCCACTCAGTTGTCCTTCATGGCTCAGTGCCTGTATTTTAGGTTTAGACGCTGTGTATTTCTATCATGTCACCCTGCAAGTCTGTAAACAAGGCTAAAGACACTGTTCAGAGCCAGAGCAACTGCCTCGAGGAGCACTGGAGTGGACAAGGCAGTGTGTGGGTCTCACAAGACCCACAGTCCCATAAGGATTTCCCACGGATAACAGTCCCCTGTGCTTGTTACCGCTTAAATCAGAATGAAAAAGGCATTCCACTGATCCAGGGAGCAGGAGTGCAGGAGCAAGCCAGGAAGGAAGAGCAGTAAGTTTTCAGTAATGAAGGCTACGAAATGATGCAGAACCTGAGAAGCTTTTAGTAGCTGGTGCTCTTCTCATCCCAGGGGAGAACAGACATGCCTACTGTCATTTCCCAGACACCTAGGAAGGAAACAGGAGGCTGCACAAATCCACATTATTTATACTTAAGTTTCTACTACTACATTCAAAGCGGTATAAATGTGGATTTGTCATGGGGGAAGGGGAGAGTTTTTCTATGTGAACCTCCTGAGCCTCTGCCAGGGATGTTCCCATCTACTTGCTACCTCTGCTTCACTTCGTAGCAGAAGTGAAACAGGAATCTTCTTTCCAATATTCCCTTCCATCCCCCACGAGGCAAAAAAGTCTTGCACTTCCTGTCCATAAAACAGCCAAATCTGCAGTCCTCCTGATACATACCTAAGTGATAAGCAAAGCTGGAAGACCATGACTGCAAATATAAGAGTCTCCTTCAGTATTAAGCTCCCAAAATTGTTTGTGGTTTGGGTTGTTCAACCCCCCAGAACTGAAGCATAACAAAGGACTTCAAACTTCCCCATCCAACCACACTTCAATGAATACTCTTCCTCACTTTAATGCTACAGGGGACGTTTTTTCCTCACAGATCTGAGAAAAATGAACCTTCACCCGAAGCACAACTTCAAAACAGTCTCAGAAGATAAAGCACTTAGACCTACTCAGAATAGGACTTTCTAATTGTGCCTGGTGATACAGAGCTTGTGAATTAGATCCCCCACCATAGCTGATTCTGCAACAGCAGTAAACTTTTCTAAGAAATCTTTTAACTATTTCAGGAAAGAAGCATAGATAGGGTGTTGGACAGTATCAAACTTGATAGATTTGTGCATTTTAAAGACAAAGGGATCAATTTGTTCATCTGCTTGGCAGCCTGCACAGTTTTCCTTGTGCTTGTTCCCACTTCCTGTCTAATAAATATACTTGAAAGACATACTCAACACAGGTCTGCCTCACGTGCCCCAGCCGTTTAACAATGGTTAGCCTCAGTTCCTCTGCAATATTTTTTCTGTTGAATGACCCATCATCCAAATTACCCCCTGAACCACAAAACCAGCTTGATCTTGATCAGACTGACAGTGGTCACAGCTGGAAGAAAATAAGTACGTGTTTGTTCCTACTGTTCAGCCCTCTCTCTGTTTACAGGTAGACCGGACTCCCCACCCACAGTTCAAATAAAGAACTAAGTAGGTTCCCTTATGGTAACTAAGTAAGATACCTTCTGGTATCCTCCCAGTCATAAAACAGGTCTCCCTGTGATGAACTGCCCAGAATTAATACATCCCTGCAGCAGAAGCCTTTTGCTAGTGCTCTTTGAACTACAATGGAACATCTGTTGACAATCTCCCGCAGGGTAACTTCTCCCCTCCCCTATTTTAATCCTCTGTCTCCTTCAGAAGTACACATCAGTTGCCACAGGATGACTCTCACAAGCATTAGAGTGTTTCCTTTCACGCTGGTCTATCTTGGAGCTGTAGGAAGAGGGATGAGCTGTCAGCCCTGTTCAGTGTTTTCTTTAAAATTTGCTGTTATGTCCGAACTCCTGAAAGTTTTGATGCTAAATTGCAGGTTCTGCTTGGAACAAGACAAGGTTCATGAGTTCTGAAACATGCCTTTCAGCCAGATTTAGACACTCATTTGATTCTGACTGAGAAGGGTTTTGCTGGGGACAACTGCAAAATTAGCACAGGTTTCCTTTGTGCTAATCCTGGCTATGCCTTCTGACAACACCAGCAAATCAAGACACTGACATGATCGTTGTTTCAGTTTCCCTTCTGATAATCTTGGGGGCAGGATGAGAAATTCTGCCTACTTTTTAAAAAGGATCTCAGTATTTGTAGGTGGAAGGCTATGTTTTTGGTGGAAGGAACTGTGTACAATACTATTTGTGGCTGTCTAGCAGAAAGGGAACCTGTTTTCTCAAAGGCCTTAGAGCAGCACTGGGAAAAGAGCTCCCTTTATTTTACAGAGTCTAATCTGGTGGCCCACACTGAGTGACAGGGAATTGGTCACTCACATCCTGCTCAGTCTATTTCATGGATGCTCCAAGTCACTTTGCAGCCCACTTTCAGTGGGCTCTAAGCCACTCGAGCAGCTTTTACACCCTGCCCGTGATCTGCCAAGGGCTGCTCACACATTCAGATCCGCTCTAAGAAGCAGAGTTGAACTCTGGGAAGCAGCTGTTCACTGGAGAGGGAAAACTATAACTGATCTCAGGCTGATCTTCGAAGCAAAAGCCACAGTCCATGCAACTGAATGAGATGGAGTTCACAGGAGCAGCCTCTGCCACTGTGTCCTGTCTTGATCTGTGCTCAAGCCTCTGCTTGATCAGTCCTGCTGCTACTCTCAGTGTCACCAGACTCTGCCTGCTTTTAAAACCAGTCCTAACTGAGCTCTGCTGGACTCTCCTCACAGCATCCCTGACTCTGTGCCACATCCCAAAGTCCTTTGTATTGACTGAGAAGCAGGGAGCAAAGGGAATGCCTCAGAGCCATCTCCTGCACTATCCCACCTGCTAAACTACAAAGCCTCCAGCATCAAATAGTCTGTTGTCCTCTTTCCCCACAGTCTTAAGGCTTTCTGAAGTCAGTGTCATTCATTGATCTCTTCCCTTCTCCTTCACCAGACAGCAGTTCTAAAATTAGGTTATCTCAGAGCCAAATGGAATAAAAAAATTCAAACCACATTAGGAAATTTCACAAGGCCCTTTTTTTTGTCACCGTGGCACTCTATTCTCATAAAACAAACCAGCAGCCTCCCCTTTATGGTCCTCATGGAACTTTCTGTCCAAATAACAAAATTTCTCAGCCTGTTTTGTGCCACACAAGAGGAAGCAATTTACCAGCACTTGTCAAGTCAGCTGCTCCATATTGGGTCTTGTCAGACAGGGTAAATCTATGGTGAGTCTATATCTGTTCTGTTCTTGCTGTACATAGTTTCCCTAAAAGGCACAATCTAAGCCCAGCTACAAATCCCAGAGCTTTAGCTAGCTAACAGTTTAAACAATATCCACCACAACCCAAAACTTACAGTATATCTGGGGAAAAACAAACAAACAAACAAACAAAAAACAAGCAAACCATTTGAAGGCATTAGTTGAGACAACATACTAAATTCTCTCACTTTGCTCAGGTCCACCGAGTGAGAGCTCAGAAGACGTGAGAGGGCTGAAACAAAGGACCACAGCCAGGAATTCTCTGACTCCCATTGCAGCCAGGCACCGCAGCATCTCTCCCTGTGCAAGCCAGAGAGATTGCAAAAGCTGATTGACACATCACAAATCAGGCCCTGCATCAGCAGTGTCCCCCTGTCGCCTGGGGTGGAAGAACAGAACACACAGCATGGTGCTGTGGGGGTATAAGGTGTAGGTCTAAGCAAGAGGGCAGCCAAAAGTTCAGGACTCAGGTAGAGTGTGGGACAGGGCAGGTCTGTGAATGATTCATCAAAATGGCTGTGTCCCTTCCTTGAGCTGCCTCCCTTGGGTCAGCCCCACACCTCACAGCTTCCAGTTCTGGGAAATCCGAACAACAAACAAGTCAAGAAGAAGAGTTTGCCCACCTCGGGAAGACAATATCCTTTCCATATTTTAGTTGTTCCTGACAGTAAAGAGTGCATCTTTTAGTTAATATTAAAGGTCATGCAGCTAGCTCTAGTTCAGGCAGGCTGTCAGGTCACTGCTGAGATCATCCACTCCAGCTATTTCTAGTCACTTCTCCAGCACTGCTCTCCTCCAGCTCAAAACACAGCATTGGAGATATCTGTGCATTCTACACCAAAAGATCAAAGAATTAGCCTTCCCCAGACTTCTTACCCCATATGTCAAACCTAAGAACAAACAGCAGCCTCTGTCTAGCCCCTCCAGCACTGCTGGTTCAGTGTGGTCTGCAATCTGTGTCAAACTCTATTAAAAAACATCCTCATTTATCTCCTACTGAAACAGAAATACCAACAAGCATCCACACAAGCTACATTAAGTTCAAATAAAAACAGGTGCCCGTGTAAGTGAATCATGGTTCCAAGTATGGCAGCAAGCTGCCAGCACAGCTACTGGGTGCCTCTACTGTAATATTGGCCAGGGTTTCTGATGCTACTAGGACATAAATATTTACTCCTAATAACTGCAGGTAATACTATAGCAACAGGTAACTAGCTGCTTATTATTAAATGAGGGGGGTTGCTTGAGCATTTGATCAGTAAGGCTCTACTGATGTGCCTCAGAATAAATGCTAGAGAAAAAACTTAACCCCTTGATGGGAATTGCAGGCTCATTAGACATTGCCCAAACAGCAACCTGACATGTTAGGACTGCGTCTATAAAGCAGTTAATTGTAGCAGGTTTGCTAGTAAAGCCTGAATCAGCAGGATTAGTAAATTGGAAAAACAGAACACAGGGCAGTTTAACATGCCTTACAGCCTCCATTCATAAGAATCTTAAGCATCTTACTCAAGTAGGGCATGAATTTTTTTCTTTTAAAGGAACATTAGCCCTTTGTTCCTGATTTCTTTTAATGCTAAGTGTTAATGCAAACAGAAAGTTGTTTTATATCCCAAAAGCAAGGCATAAATCCAAAAGGATAAAGAGGCTGAGAAAGGAACCTTCTTTAAGTAAGCAATTTTCACCTTCTCACTGGCTGTGTGTCAGCACCAAAACAAAAACAGAGCCACATTAAAAAATGGTATCTTGGCACTGTCAGAGGAAGTGATAAGTATCATAATTGGCCCTCACATGCAGCTTTTCATTACCCTGACACTGCACGGGGAGGGAGGATGAAAGAGCAGACAGGCACACACATGTTACCTCTGTCCTGACATAGCAATGCTGCTCTCAGAGCTAAGTTTTAACCCTGGCCCAAGTGCTAGGCCACTGCTCCAGACTGGACTGCCTTCCTGCCTTTAGGTGCAGTAAAATTGGGCACAGCAAGTGCCTCTCATCAGCATGACCTCTGGAATGCCCTGAAGAGTAAAGCTCTGTCACCCACATTGCTGTGGAAAACCCTGACAGGTTCTTTAGATCCTGAGGGTGCAGGATTCAGCCACACTTACCTTCAGGCACCTTGATCTCTGTGGCCCTGGAAAGCTCATCGGAGGTGAAGCCTCTGAGGTGGAAACCTCACCCAAAGATGGAGAAAACCACTCTGCCTCTCTCAGCAAGTTCTTGCTTCTTTCTAAAAGAAATTAGGCAAACAGTGGATTAGGCCAAAAGTTCAAGGATGGACTTGCTGAGCCTAAACCTCCACTGTCTGCCTTTTGTGACACCTGTTATCTCGTGAAGAAACTGCTGCTATTCCAATTTAATAGCATTTTCTTATTCTTGCATGGGTACAGGCAGTGGCACAAGGCAGCAGAAAACAGGTCCATGACAGGCAAGAAAACACATTGGCAAAGATGTTCAGGCACTGGATTTCACCCGTCTTTGACACCAACAGCTCCAACCAGCTCCACATCATGGAGGTTTAAAACACAAAGAATCAGCCACCTCATTTCTACTCAAAGCCACAGCCACAATGCAAAACCCTTCCCATACAGGGGTCAGCTCGTGTTGTAAAGGCACAACAGGACACCTGACCTGACCATGAGATCTCTAAACCAAAGAGAGGCTGGAATACCATGTCCCAGAGTGTTAATAAAATTGGAGTAACTGGGAAATTGTTCCTATGATCTCTGTCTTTCTTTGCAGGTGCCATGGATGGCACTTTCTTGCAGAACAGACTTTTCACTTGATTCTTCAGGTCAGAGACTGTAGATCTGCTAGAAGGATAACACTGACAGTCCCTTAAGCTTAGCAATGCCTACTGGAACAGTTACTGGGGGTGGGGATGGGGTGGGAACTACTTTGATGGGGCTTCCAACAAAATCATACCTAGAAGCAGCTCTTCTGAGCAATTCAGTTGTGTTTTCAGAGATGAACCGTCTGGCAGCAGAATCTCTGCCTCCCCACCTAGCCCTGTTCACATTGTTCTCTCAGTTGTGCCAGCACAATTTTTTTCCTGCAGCAGCACTGTGAAACACACCCCTTCAGGGGAAAAAAAACCTGACAAAAACCCCAAACAATGCCGCACTTGTTAGAACCACCTCGGCTCCCTGATCGGATTTACAGTACAGCCAACAACTGCAGTGGCAGAAATTCAGGAGGCAATGTGCTGTGAGGCCAGGGCAGGATAAAGCAGAGGGCTTGGAACATTTTAAGCTGATGTTGACAGAACAGACAACATATCTGAGCTTAACAACAGGTGGGAGAGTGACATAATAAGGGGAGGCATTAGGCTTTTAGAGAAAGAAGTAGGGAATTGATATTTAATTACAGGAGAACTGCAATGAAGTTCCATTATTGAAAACAGCTCACCAATTTGATACAATATTTTTTATCAAAGAAAACCTAATAATAGAGCTACATTGACCTCTAGACTCAGTGTTCATCAGTGCTTCTCCACTGATAAAAACAGACATGGTCAAGGGCTAGAAAGATCAGAAAAACAGACAAGGAATTATGATGTTCTTTAACTCCATTTCAGTTAACAAATTGCCATGAGTCTTCAAACAACTTGTGGGAGTCTCTCTCAGGTTCCAACATAATGCGGAGCAAAAGTTCTTTAACAGGGACAGAAAAAGGTTGCAAGAGTTGTGGATGGAAAACAGAAGGAAAATCTCTTCTGTTATAACCAGTACAACGTTGTGTTTTGGTGATATTTATTTAATGTTGTGGAGAACACTGAGAACTAATGATTCTTTTTGTATAAATGCTTCATGATGACACCCAATCACGCTGTAGCCCATCATCATTAGCCTGAGGGAGACCAATGAGAGTGTTGTGTTTTTCCTAATAATAAAAAACCCCAAACCACAAAACCATACCTGGGACACAGACACCTCACCGAGACATCGCTGCCTTCCCCCAGGGAAGAGATACATATTCCCTGGATGCTGTTTCCCTGTAGCACAAAGCTGTTTGTGGAAGCAAATGCTGGCAACAGTGACATGAATCCTCTGCTAGACCTGTGATAGTTCTGACATCTGGCAGCTGTCCGAGGGCAGCTGGGGTTGGACAGAGGATACAATTAAACAGAGTCAAAAACATCTAAGGATCCTCGGTGAGGAAGCTGAGCTGTCACTCATTTCTCTCCAGGCAACAGGCCAGAACCCTTGGGTAGGAGTGGGGAGAGAGCAAGGGTCGAGCTGGGGGGGGGTTGAGGCACAAACAAAGCTAGTTCCCACCAGCCAAGCACAGTGAAAAAGGAAAAACAGGGATGAAAGAATTAGAGTAAGTCCTTATTCTATAGAGTAAGCTCTATAAGGCAATTCAAAGAGCACCTCTTTTTGGAGGCACTGATTATTATGTCCAGTCATCACAGCAAAATGCAAGTACTGTCCAACTAGCAATGAGGGAGAGCATGTGGAGCCCTGACAGAGGGCTTGGGTAGAAGACAGTAATACTCCTGATGAAACAAGGCAGATGAGATGGCTCAGGGAAGCCATGAGCTAACTCCAGACCCTGCCAGCTCAGCGCCAAGGACAGCTGGGAAGGGAACAGCAGGTACCCATTGTCAGCGCCAACATGGAACAAGCTGCAGATGCTAACCCTCAGGATACAAATGTCTCAGTAACAGAGGCTGCCACTTAGAATCATAGAATATTCTGAGCTGGAAGGGACCCACAGGGATCATCGAGTCCAACTCCTGGCTTTGCACAGGACAACCCCAAAATCCCCCATGTGTCTGAAAGCATTGTCCAAACGAACCTTGTCAGGTTTGGTGCTGTGACCCTTTCCCTGGGTAAGGAAAGGGTCACATACTTCTGCTCACCCCCTTCACGAGCTGCCTCAGAAGGACTAAACACCTTTCCTGCACTTTGCCAGAGGTCATCTCCAGGAGAGGGCAGACTTTTAAGTCATACCTGCTTCAAGCTTTGCCAGTTCAGGATTTAAACAGAAGACCTCACCTCACAAAGCTGGCAAATCTCCTACCTTCTGCATCAGTAAAGCCACAGCCATACTACCCGTGCTCCACAAGACAAATCCACTACTCTATCCACAGGCAGGTACCAAGGAGACAGCTGGCAAAAGAGAACGGCAAGATGAGAGATCAGTCCCCAGCGTCTCTGAGCTTGCCAGTCCACCGCCTGTGAAAGCAATCTGCCACAGGAGCTGTCCTGCAGAGCTCTGAGCAGCCACCAGCCAGCAGCACCCTCCTGTGACACACTCCTGCAGCTCCCAGGCAGCTGCCTTGTCCCTGCTCTCATGTAACACGCACACAGGGCTGGGCATCCCCCGAATTCCCTGAAGGTGTGTCCCCTCTACCTGACGTGGCCAAGCCTCTGCTGGGTGCTCCACGCTTCCATCCTGAGCTTGTGTAAATTCTAAGATTGTTCTTTGGAAGGCTGTGCTTTATGGCGCTCAGCAGATCTAGCACCCGAGAAAGAGAGGACAACCCCTTCCAAGCGTTTTCCAGATCCAGACCTCTGATCCAGCACAACATTAAACCTTACAGGAAAATCTCAGAACAACAGAGAAAAAGTAGGGAGCTGGACGGAGGAGATCTTTCTGCCCTCTCACCGCAAGGGGCATGGATACAATAAGGAAAAGGTCTTGGGGTTCTAGAAGATATAAGGGGACTCCACAAAGCAAGAAATTCGCATTTCTGAAGGGATTCTTTCCCCAAGAACTTGCAGATTTGGCGTCCTGGCACTTTAATAAACTCAAGACTTCAGGCTGGATGGAGAACGTTGCACAAGAACTGTAAAAGATTATGTTAAGCTGCTATACCGATTAGGGTAAGGAGATCCAAACCCGAGCCTTGGTCTCAATGTGGCAAATGCATTGGTAGGAACAGGGAAGCTGCAAGGAACACGGGCTTTCAGATGGGGAAGGAGAAAGGATTGCGAGCACAGCCGCCTCGCTAACTGTTTTAGTGAGCAGCACCCACGCACAGGGACAGGCGGGACTCCCCAACAGTGTGTGGGGACACAAAACTATGCACAACCCCGGGCGCGGAAAACGTGCCCTGAGCAGAGGGAACCGCCCTCAGCCCGCGCTGTCTGGGATGGCAGAGCATGCTGGGACATGGAGTCCCTGCCGGGCAGGCCAATGCTGGGGGAGAGGGCGCCGCGCACTACAACTCCCAGCGTGCCTTGCGCGACGCGCCGTCTCCCTGGAGACGCGGCGGGGGGGGCGCGCGTTGCGGGGGGGTTCCCGTCCCGGCGGAACTACCGCTCCCGTGGTGCCCCGCGCGGCATGGAGCGGCGCGTGGCGGAGCGGCTCCGGGGCGCGCTCGGCCCGCTCGGCCTCGAGCCGCACGCGTTCAAGGTAATGACGTCACCGCGGCGGCACCGTGACGTCACTTTCGGTGTCATCACTGCTCCCGGGGCCTGAGGGAGCGCGGGGCCGGCCGGGGAGGGGTCACGGGGGGCGGTGACCTCGGGGAGGTCGGGGCGCTCCTCGGCCGACCCGGCGCTGCGGGTGCCCCGGGAGCCGCTGCTGCCGGCGCGGGAGGCGCGGTCAGGCCGCCCGGTGCCGCAGGGCGCGGTGACTGCCGTGCCCCGGCCCCGCGCGGTGCGCAGGGCCCTGCGGCGGGTCCCTGACCGGCGGGCACCGGAGGGTTGCGCAATGAGGCATCAGGGCAGTCCTACGGGCAGGTTTAAATTTTAATCTGAGCGTAGAAGCGCCTGTACACTGAAGGGCTGAGCACCTCATCCGCTCGTAAATGGGCTGCGGACACTGCTGTCCATGGAAAGGGCCTCTCCCCACTGCCACTGCCCCCTGTGTCCAACTGCTCCTCCTTTGCTTGTCCTAGGGGCAGTCTGCAATAAATCAATCTGCAATAAATCGATCTACAATAAATCGATCTGCAATAAATCAATCTGCAATATTAGATACAGATTAATCTGCAATATCCAGTAAGAATCGATCCACAATAAATGTAGCCCTTCCCTCGGGGAGTGTTGTTGTATTTGGCACCTGAAGTGTTTGCGTTGCCTGCTGTATTGTTCACTTAAGAAGTAAAAGGGAGTGAGGTGTTGAGAGAGGTGGCGTCTCCAGAATTTGGAGAATTTAATGCTGCTTTCCCAAAGCACAGTAGCAGAATTAGGGGTGGAACCCAGATAAAAAGACTGTAGCTGCCAGAGGGAAACCTTTTAGCCCTGCAGCTTGCTCTGGATTTCATTGTGACAGAGCCAGCCCTGGTGCACTGATTGACACTGGGAAACCAGCAAACCTTAGATTCACGTCTCTCTAATTTCTTACGACATCTCAATTCAGCATCTTAGACAAGAGGCACAAAACTAATTAAACTTTGGTTTGCCAGAAGGATGCATCTTTATAGTAAACTTAGTTTTCACTCTGTGTTTCCAGATGGGCAGGTCTGGCTGCCACTGTCACCTGTAAAGTCACTTTCAGATTTATTTCACTCATATTTAGAGTAACCAGTGCATTGCATTTTCAGTCTTAATGTTACTTTACTGGGCATCTCTCTGAATGTTAGACCTGACCTTTATGGCCCCCTGGGAGAATGGGAGTTGCCATAACCTGTAAAAAGACTGATGTTACTGTGCAGGGCATCAGTAGTGGGGTGCATGGGGTTTTGGCCATTCCACCTGGCAGTTGCAGGTCTGAGCCCTGTCCTGGTCATGCTTGATCCCTCATTTCTAGACTGTGTTATAACACATCCAGCCCTGGAAACAAATATCAAAATGTGGCTGTGTCACTCCACAGGGTGGAGCTGAGGGGTTTGGGGGGGTCTAGCGCTGCCGGGAGCTTCACATCCTTCATTTCCACACAAGTGTTTCCTGCTGAAGAAATAAAACATGCAGCTTATCATGTGAGCAAAACAGAAGTACCAGTTTCTTTCTGGCCCATGATAAGAAAAAAACAAACTGTAAAAGCTTTATCTAAACCAAACCATCTGATTTGCATTGGCAAGACCTGATTGCTCATACTTCCCTCTAGGTTTCTGAGCAGAGCTGGATAAAGGGCAGACTGGAGCTGAATGCAGTGCCTGATTCTTATCTCACACACAGCTCACAGCACAGCTTCCAGAGACTCTGAATCCTGGGGTGCAAATCAGCTGGGTTTGAAAGGAAGGCCCTGGGCTGGCTGCCTTATCTGGGTTGCAAATGAAGGGGGGCTACACTTCCCTCCACTTTTTTACATTCCTGCATGTTCCACTAGAGTGGTGTCCCTGTTCTAATGGAAATTTGTGTTTCTTTGCCCAAAGGTTGGATGGTACAATGCTGTTGTCCAGCCAGCCTTTCATCTCCCCTACCCAGACGACACACTGGCCTTCGTGATCCTCAGCACACCTTCAATGTTTGACAAGGCCCTTAAACCTTTTGTGAAGAAAGAACGATCAAAAATAATCAGGGATCCCGTGGATCAGTGTATTTCCTATCATTTATCACGTGTGAAGGAGGTAAGAAGCTGGAATACAGATTCCTTTTACTTTTATGGCAGAAAACCAAGTGGGTTCAGCAGCAGACAGAGCCTTGCAGGCCCCTGCTTGTGCTCTTTGGAAGGGTGAAGTGTGATTCATGAAGGTAATAAGAGCATCAGCAGCCTGGTGACCTGCGTATTCTGTCTCTGCCATCACAGCCTGCAGCTGTGCAGGGACCTTCACAGCCCGGGCTGATGTTTTCCAATTTTCCCAGAAATTCCCCGACCAGAGGGTGGATGTCATGTTTGATTACGAGATCCTGCCCAGCCGAAAGCCCAAGTTCTTGGCACAGACAGCTGCCCACGTTGCTGGAGCTGCGTATTACTACCAAAGGAAGGATGTGAAGCATGATCCATGGGGGAAAAAGGTGAGGCAAAAACACAGCCTAGGAAGAACCACTAAACCGCAATCACTGAATTGTGCAACTGTTGTTTACTCACTAGTTACTAGTTCTCCTTGCAGGAAATTACAAAGTCCAGATCACATAAAGGTGCATGAAGTATTTCAGATGGGAATTGGAAGCTTCCAAGGTCCTTCAGGGTGGTGGGGAAATGCGTACATGGAGAGAAATATCTTGATGTGTTAAACCTACGCAGAAGAATAAATTGCAGTGCAAAGGCAAACCTGTTGCTTGGAGCATTATAAGTGGGGAAAAAATACACTCTGGTTAACCTCTGTGTTGGATTTTCAGAAATGAACCTCTCCCCCCGTTACAGGGTGGGGTGTGTGGGCACAGGAAAATGGGAGTGAAAAGTGATGCTTTGAGCCATACGTTCAGGAAAGAGCTGAGCTTTCTGCTCTGTACAGCACTCCAGCAGAGGGCTGCCAGTGTGAGAAGTTGCATTGAAGCTCGATGCTTTGAAGTTTAACCTTTACTAGAGACAAAGTGAGACACCCTAGGTATTTCTTTTTTTTTTCTTCCAGAAGATCTATGGCGTGTGTATCCATCCCAAGTATGGCGGTTGGTTTGCTATCCGGGGTCTCCTCCTGTTCCCAGACATTCAGGTGCTGTTCCTGGAGCAGCCTGCCCCTGTTGACTGTGTGAGCACAGAGGAGAAAAGGATTGAGTTGCTGGAGCAGTTCAATTTTCACTGGCAGGACGGGCGCTACAGGGACGTCATTGAGGTGAAGGAAAGGTATTCAGAGGAGCAAAGAGTCTACTTTGCCACCCCTCCAGCGGAGAGATTCCGACTGCTGGGGCTGACACAGGAAGCCCAGAGAATCGAATTTCAGTGAGTAACTGGCTGCAGGGAGGGGCAGAGGGCAGCAAAGTGTAACTCATCAGCGCCGACCTTTCCCTGGTGCCGAGGAGGAGAATGGTGTGCGTATAAAGAGACGGCAAATCCGAGCAGCGTGGGCAGCGTCTCTGTCCAAACGTCAGCTTCCCAGAGAGAGGGAGCACTGCTCCATACCAGTGCTGGGGGAAGGTGGGAGCAGTGCCTTCCGTGCTGCTGCTGATGGGGCGTGTCTTTTGGGGAGTCCCTCTTTTTGGTAAGATACCGATTGGCCTTTGGTTGGGAATAGTTCAGACACCCTGGCACCTGGAAAACCCATGCTGCTCATTAGAGAAGTCATTTTTGTTCTCAAGAATTTTCTTTCCAAGTGTCTTTGTAAATGTAAAAAAAGTTCAGCCGTAGTACTCCAAAATTTTTTTTTGTCTGAACTCAGGGCAAATACTTTTTTAGATGTATCCAGCATTTTATTATCCTATGTCACAACTCTCCTTGGGGAATAGATATTCGGTCTTTTCAGTCTTTTCTTCCTCAGAAAGAAAATCTGCCCTGTATTCCTTCACTAGGAATGACGCTGGCTTAATTTAATTAAGAAGTCTTTAAATGTCTCCTTTCCTCACCATCCAAAAGAAAATTCCCCAGGGATTGTTTCAGTGAGTTGTGTGGTCTGTACATGGAACAGGAGTGAGGAGAACGGAGCCAATGGCATCTGCTTCCTTCAGGGTGGTTAGGGAAGGGAAAGGGGCAGTACAAAGGTGCTGTTTCCTCTTCACCCAGAGCTTCTCAGAACACCATGATGTCCTTAGGTCCATTTTAAACATCTACCCATTTATAGAGCAGCTGACTGAAACATTTGGAAATATGCTGAGTAATCTCTGTGGGAGTGGAGGTTTTACTCCTGTCAAGGTAACTGACTGAAAAGGACAACTCTCATGACCTTTTCTGAGGTAGATGACATTTGTATTTAAAGCACTTTTCAGTGCCAGCACACCACCCCCCCCCCGAGTTACTGCCATAATTTGCTGGTGTGCTTTCTGTGTGAGGGAGTTTGTAAACCTGCACACACTTAAAAAACCATCACATGAAGCCTTGTCACACACACAGGCAAACAAGCAGAGAAAAAGGAAAATATTAATGGCATTCACATTACTTACATTGCTGGATAAAACATCTTCAGACAGAAACATAGCATTCATTGGTGACTTTGTCCTCTTAGGTTTGTTCAGAGGTTACAATGGCGCTGGGAACCGGGAATTAATTTATCTTTGAGCGATTTGAGGCTCGGGCCTCGTTAAAATAATATAATACATTAAAGTAGTATTTTATGGGAGTTGTTTGACTTGACTCCAGTGCAATGCTGCAAATCACTAAGCACTTTTTTCCTTTCAATGGTATCAACATGATGCAAAAATACTCACTTTGCAGAACTGAGCCCTTTCTTTTTATGTTGTGATTCTTCCTACCTTTTGGAGACTCAAACATGACGGTTGCCCTCACAGCAAGTCACTGCTTGGTACAGTTTTTCATAGTCTGTGCACTAACTCAGCGTAATCCAAATTCAGTATAACAGGTTTGTTTCCCTGTAAACAGAGTAATGGGCTTGTGATCACTGGGTTTGTTTAATGCATTTGCTGTTACAAAAAGGTCTTTGTTGCTTTCCGTGCTTTGTTCATGTCTGACTAAGGCAGACACCTGACTTACTGTGTGATAGAGGTATTGTGATTTTTAATTTAAGTAAAATAATGAAATTCGTTTAAATTCTGTTCTTTTGTTATAGAATTACTTCTGGTTGAAATTTGTTTGACCTTTCAGAACTTTCCAGCTGAACTGTAATTCAACAGGGGCTTGAGCTAATGGCTCATATTAATAACAAACACAAAATACTGATTATCTCAGAAGGATGAATATAGAATGGAATAAGATCTATCTTTTTACATTACGATTTAAAGTAAAATATTTTGATTTTTTGCATTGATTTCTTACAAATATTTAATATTTTGTCTTAGTTAATTTATTAAACAGATTACCACAGTCACTGCATTTCAATTTTTGTAATTTATTTCTCTTCACATGGTATTTTGGTTAATAAAATATACAAAGTTGTGAGTAACCCTCAGTACTGAGTATTTTTATTTAAACAATGCATTTTTTAACTTGTGGGGAGCTCAAGATGTTCAAGCAAGGATTGATCATCGTGTTTTTAACATCCTGAAAATAGTGAGCTACCTAAGACACAAAATCCAGTATCTGAAAACTGAAGAAAAATTTAGTTATCTTAGCAGAAGTTAATAAACTATTATCACAGGCTTATCTGGGATATGAAAAAATAAAACACACAGCACATTATGAGTAAGTCTAATAAAATTTTATCTCTCCCAGAGCATTTAACAGCAAGCACCTAACAGTGCACTTCTCATTTACAGTCTCCTTATGACTCCTCTGTTCTTACAGCAACAAAAGTTCAAGATGTCCAGCGATACACAACTGAGGGACTTTTCCCTCAGGAACATTAAAGTGATACCTCTAAGTACTGGAATTCTTATTTGTTAAAACCTGAATACTGAGTCACAGTAAGGGAAGTCTGTGTTCCTTGTGTTTCTGGGAATGCAGTTGTATCAGGCTGGACTGAGTACAAATGTTTGGTGACATCCGTTCCTACTGCAGCAATTTCAGAGTGACCCGGATTGGGTGTCTTTTCCTTAGTCAGGTAACTGAGATCCACAGCTGCCAGTGAGCAGTTTTCTCTCCTTGCTGCTGGGAGTATAATGGTCTTTGTCTTAATAAAATTGAAGTTTGAGAACCTGTTTGACTTATCTCATCTCTTGGGGCAAGACCAGGCACGGTGAGGAACGGATCATTCTCGGATCCCGAGGCATTGTGAAGGCATTCTGATTTTCAGCACTCGTGAATGTCAAACAAGTAATTGCAAATACTTGGATAGATTTACTAGTTCAAGTATCACACTTTATATTTTTAGACAAGCAGGTTTTTTTCTCTAAATCCGAACCTTTAAACATTTATTAAAGACTCTTTTTTTTTCTTTTTCCTCAGCATGACCAGTAGGGTGAATACTGAAGAGCTGAACAGTAAAAATAAAATAAATTAAAACCTACTTGAATTTAAATTCAGTTTTAGCAGCAAGATATTCAGTATATTTCAAGCTAATAAAATATTCTATGGAGAATTAGCAATTTGTAATGTTTTCATGCACATAACATACATTGTTATTCACCTTCAGTTACATTTTCCCTTTTTACTTCATTAACCTTAAAATAACTGAGATTTTTATTAAAATTAAAGATGTGACAGAAAATACCAATTAAATACAAAGCACAATCTAATCTGGTGACGAGCAGTCATGAGTGTTACTGCTCAGAAAAACACCTGGGAAAACACTGTTGGGTTTTTTTGGTACCAGTTAATTCAGTTACATCTCAGCGGTGCAGGAATAAGCACTAAAGTTTCTTTGTGGTATGGAGTGTGGCAAATTTAATTCCTGATACTGACTTATTTTCTCCTCCTGGAAAAAGAGTGGCTTGTAACAATCCTGTCTTCCTCTAAACTATGGAAAACTGGAGATGGTTTGCTGCATTAATCAGTGTTGGTGTGCCAGCCTCGGGAGAGCAGTGCACTCTTCTGGTTTGTTGTTTTGGTGGGGGTTTTAAAGTTTGGCTTGCTTTGGGGGTTTTGTAATGTTGGTTTTGGGGTTTTTTAGAGCTAGATTGCCCTCCTCTGGATCAGAAGCATAATTGTACTCATTCAGTGTAGTATTCGTGACGTTTTATTAATTTTGTGACCAAAATTGGTGTAGCTACTATTTAACGTGGGGTACCTTTCTGAAAAGGCACAGGGACTTGAATTTGACTTTAAAAAAACACCTGAGTAAAGACACATTTCTAAAAACAAGGAGTGGCAGCTCCTGATCAGAACCAGTGTGGTTATCATCAGTCTTTGTTCAGCCCCATGCAAAAAGTATATTTAACGAATTAGCTCTGAATACTGATTTAAGCAGCAGCAGTTCAAAGTTCTTCCTCTGAGGGGAAGTGGTTTTGCCGTTGACTGCAGCAGAGAAACAGCTGTACCTCTGCAACCTTAACTTTCACAGATTCACCTACCAAAGTAGACAAATGTATTCATGAAACTTTTTTTTTTTTTTTTGCTGTTAAGTTGGCTTCCTATCCTAGCAAGTATCCTGTGACAGATCGTCCACCACGTTTGCTTCAGAAAACAAACAGAGAACTTCCCTTCTGGGTTTTCAAGGGGGAAACAGAAAGCACCAAGGAACACAAATGTGCTTTTCTTTTCTCTCTGTGACTGAAAAAGCAGATGGATGTTCACATTCCTGAGGAAACACGCTGGGAAACTTTAAAAAAAATGTGTTATCATAGAATGAACAATAAGATATTTTAGTGGAACATTTAAAATTTCTCCAAAAATATGCCAAAATCTGCAAAACGTGATTATATATATACACAAATATTTAAAATGTCTACTATCGTTCATTAATATTGCATCTATAACACATTTCCTATTTTACGCTATTTTTGTTGATGTTTGTACATAACTCAGTGAGCAAGAGATTTTATTTTTAATAATTGCATATGTTTAATTTCCCCAAAACACTTAGAAAGGTGTCTGAAAATCATACACCTTTACACTAAGTTGTTTGGGTTTTTTTTCCTCATGTAAAACAAAGCATGGGATAGGAAAATTCCCGTAAGTAAATTAAAGACAGGGAGGGGTGGGAGGATTTTTCTGGGTTTCTTAAATTTATGCAGAATCATTAGTTTTTCTATGAATGCATAAGCCCTCTTAATCCTTCTAAAGGAGTTAGGTGATCTTAGGTTTTAATTTCCTGTCATAACCCTTTCTCCAGTATTGTTCTGACTAGTCTTCCTGTATTATTCACTGTTCCTTCAGTCTTCCAAACTGAAAAAAACTACCTTATTTTTGTGAATTTGATGAAATACGTTAATTTTAAATTATGTTGTTTTATTAAGTGTAGGTTAAAGACTTCTTTTCTCTCTAGACAAAGGATATTAATCTCATTTGTCAGTGCAAATATGTCGAAAATCTGTTGCTGTAGAATATGGAACATAAACCTACTGGGCTGTTTCAGAGGACAGTACAGTCTTAATGGTTTCATGTATATTCATATGTATATATATATATTCATGTATCTGTGCTGAAATGGTGTCTTGCACAGAAGCTTTCTAAATTCAGACACGTGTCCCATAATATCTACAATGATTTCAGCTTCAGGTGAAAGAGCCAAATTTCACAGTGAAGCCCAGAGCTTTCATCACAAGGTGTGGTGAGAGTTGCTTCCCACAGGCAACAGCTCCTGTTCAGGAGCACTGCAAACAACCCACAGCCTGTTCTCCTGCAGCCACCCAAGCGTGTGCAGCACAGAGGAGTTGATGATGCAGAGCTGTTTGATTTGCACAGGCTTTGGCCTGTGCAACTGTTCTGTGGTAACATTCTCCTAAATTCTGTGAGGTGCTGAAATTATACCAGTGTTACAGGTGAAGATACTGCCCACTGGCCTGATACAAACACAGATATGTGGACACCCGCAGTAAAATCAGTTCTGACTGAAGGCAAACTCCTATTTTTTCTTTTCTAGTATTAAAAATAGAAGCTAATATATTTATATTTTAAAAAAGTACCAGCTATTTCTTTGATTTCCTAGTTCCTTGTTCTTTTTGCATTTACCATTAATTTGTATTAAAAAAAGAGACAGTGACATCTTTAACACACTTTCTGAATTAACTGACCAAGTGTGCTGCATTCCTACTGGTACCTTTGTTTTCACACCACTCCTCTGCACTTACCTCATTTCACCCTTTGCAAATTAGAACCAAGACATTTCTGGTTTAAGTCCTCTATGCTTTATCTGTCCAGCAATATACATTAGAATATATATTTACATACTGTCATTTAATACTGAACACCAGGCCCACTGAAAATTTCAGAGGATATACATTTTTCAAACTATTAATATGATAAACTTCATTATTTTAATGTAATGTTTACATGACTGTTGTTTTGATATATAACATTACTAAAAGGTACAGTCATAGGGCTTTTGCAAACATGCTTTCTTAACCAAAGTGCATCATTTTGCAACACCTGTGAGATGTAAACTACTTGCTTTTGTTCTTTGCACTGTATTGATTTGTTGGACAATCCAACAGAGGCCTGATAAAAAGGCTGCAGCACTCGTTAACAAAATACTACTTTTAAAAATTAGTAACTTATTAGACTGTTTTTCAAAACCAGTGAGAAACTTGTTTTGTAACAAAGTGCAAATTCTTTAAACATTAATAAGCAATTTTTTTCTTATAAGCATCTACATATGCAATTGTTAAATTTGAAATAACATACTCATAGAAGTTGCACAAAATCTAGTAGAGGTTAGGTTCTGTATATCAAACATCAAATGTCACATTCTACGTATTCCATGATAAACATACAGTGTATAGAATTTAAGTCTGATGAACAGCTTTGTATTAGACATACAAAAAAGTCCTGCTGCTCTTACACAAATGCTGTTGTCTGAAAACTTAATTATAAATATGCATCACAAAAATGAGGGAGTAAATATTGTTAATTTTAGATAATACGTGAAGAAGCTCCTGGAAGCTTCCAGTATTTCCAAAGGAGCCAACGCCAGGTGGCTCCAACTTGGACCTGCTGCTGGGCAAGGCCGAGCCCATCAGTGACAGTGGGAGAGCCTCTGGAATAACAGAGTTAAGAGGGGGAAAAATGTGCAACAACCTGCAGCTGGAGAGAGGAATGGGAATATGTGAGGAAAACAGCTGTGCAGACACCAAGGTCAGTGAAGAAGGAGGGGGAGGAGGTGCTCTAGGTTCAGAGTTTAAGCAAAGAAATAAACTTAGACTCTTCTGGGTTGGAAGAAGTTTTGTATATTACCCACTTTTTGGTGTTATACTCTTGGAAATGTAAGTAACGTAAACATTAAAATGACAATATGGCAAACTTTCCCGTAAATGTGTCACATTGCTGAAGAATAAAAAGAAAAATTAATTGCGTGAATTCCCAGTTAATAATTTGGTGCAAGCACGTTATACAGTTCCTAACCCACAGGTATTTTGTTTCTTGGCCATTTCGAATTTCCACAGTATCACCACTCACCTGTGACTGTGATGTTTGAGTACATACAGTTCGTAGACTCTCAGTATAGCAGCTCCAGGTGGGCAGCAGTAGAGTAATTAGTTATAACCAAAATGTTTTTCTCAGTCAGGGAATTGTTTTTCTAAACTAACAGCTACTTAAGTAGCCGCCGAGATTAACCCTTTTTCCAAAATAGGAAAGTTAAACATGTGAACACAGCTATTGCTACTGAGACATTTAAAAGGTGGGAGGTATTAAAAATGGGTTGTTGGATGGGATTGGGGATTGCTCAGGGCAGGAGTGACACAGCTCTGCTGAGGGCTGACAACATTTTTCCTGCCAGGGCTTGAGACCCCACATGACCAGCAGGCATAGGGAATTATGGTGTACTGAAGGAAATGCCTTCCATCAGAGGAGCGGGATGAATAAATGAGGGGTGTTTCTATGGGACACCCCTACACTTCCCTCAGGGCAGCTCTGACCTCCCCTCCTGGCAGCAGCCACAGTGGGACACCTCAGCCCATGGGATAAGGAGGCTGCAGGGGTCAGGGCTCCACCGCCCTCAGATCCTCATCTTCCCCCCAGGGCCTGGGATGGGCACATACAGACTCCTCTACCTTTTGGGAGAGAGCTCCAAGGCCAGAACGTGAGAAAACCCCTTTATCCTCCCTGACAAGGGGGAGGTGGCAGAGCAGCTACAAAGCCTGTTCCTTCTAAACACATTCTCTTACCTATGAACAGTGAATACACTCAAAGATTTGAGAAAATCCATTTGTGTCACAGTGAGGGGCTGAACTCAGTCATTAACATGCTGGCCCTTGGCCTGGGCACAGAACAGGCTCCTTTGCCACACTGTCATGAGGCAGCAGGACTTCACAGAGGTTTTGAGCCCCTCACGACAAGACATGGAGGTGCTGGAGCATGTCCAGGGAAGGGCAACAGGACTGGGGAAGAGTCTGGAGCACAAGGAGCAGCTGAGGGTGTTTAGCCTGAAGGAGGCTCAGGGGGGAACCTTATGACTCTGTACAACCACCCAAAAGGAAGCTGTAGCCAGGTGGGGTTTGTTCTCTTCTCTCAAGTAACAAGCAAGAGGGTGAGAGAAAATGGCCTCAAGTTGCACCAGGGTAGGTTTGGATTAGGTATTAAGGAAAAATTTCTTCACTGAAAGGGTGATTGGGCATTGAAACAAGCTGCCCAGGGAAGTGATGGAATCATCATGCATGGAAGTATTTAAAAAAAAAAACCACGTGTAGATGTGGCACTTGGGGGATAGTTTTAGTGGTCAGCAGGGCTTTGCTACAGCAACATCTGGATTTGATGATTTTAGAGGTCTTTTCCAACATAAATGGTTCTATAATGCAATGGCCCAGTGCAATCAAGTGTAATTTTACTTCTGAGTAAGAGCAAAAGTCACTTCAGTCACATGACCAGGTTAAAGACACTCCCCCCCATTCCACAGAACTAAACCACATGAATCCTGTACCCTTCAAATAACTGCTGTTATCAATTTCACTTTTCAAGGCTAAAATAGCTAGACACAACTAAGCTAAGT
Source organism: Chiroxiphia lanceolata (assembly GCF_009829145.1). Lineage (NCBI taxonomy): Eukaryota > Metazoa > Chordata > Aves > Passeriformes > Pipridae > Chiroxiphia > Chiroxiphia lanceolata. The sequence continues at coordinate 4,936,688 of NC_045645.1, forward strand.
TTTACATTAGCTTAGCCCTAACTCTACTCCTTTTCATTTGCTGGAAAAGAGCATTTGATAGGTAACTTCATGCTCAGCCATACTGATTTATATTAATTTTACTTTGAACAGATAAATGCTCCTGTTACTTATCAATGCCCCCCTGGGGATGCTGGCCTCATTTGTTATCTCGAGAATTTGGATTTTTTTTAAATATTAACTAAAAAAAATGATCCAGGTAAACATCACTTTCACATATCTTCAATGAAGATTTATGGCACATAAACAAGACCTTGATTAGCTATTTCAGTAATTATTGAAGTATTTGGTGTTAAGGCTTCTGCAGTGTACTTTTTCCAGCTGTACTTAACAAGTTTAATTCTCAAGGCATGCAACTTTCACTTCTGAGTCATGTAAGTAGCCCTGGGCCTTAACTTTGCTATTGCTCACTTTAAGCAGAACAGAACTTGTTTACTACTTGAGGAGCTGAAAGTAGATGCAAGGTCTTGGCCTTTAACAGTTTAATCTTTACAGGTACATCAAGATCACAAGGCTCTCACTCACATTGTTAGGCAATAGCTCATTACCCAAATTCTCAGCTCTGACTTTATCACAAGCCACCTTTTAACTATGAAGCTACACATCAGACACAGCTTCAGTGGAACTTAGAGCCACAGTCAGGTGCTTTGAGTTTTACATGATTGGGAATACAGAGATTAAAGAAAAGGCTGGGCACACCTGAGTACCCTTTTGATCTAAATTATATGACTACAAGCTAATGGATAACTGGCATATTATCACCCCTATGACACGTAGTGGGAAAGACTAGGGATGAATGTTGTATATCCAAGGAAGTTTGCTTTCCAGAAAGCCCAGTCTTCCACTCCTGTACTGACAGCATTCAAACTGAATGTTGGATTCCCAGAAATTGTCCTTGAACAGTCCATGCTGACTACAGCAGATGCAGAAATGAGCAAGCTGACATGGTGCATGAATATGTGCTCCACCTTTGTCAGTCACATCTATGCTTTGAGCAACACTGCAGTGCCCAGACATTAAGTCTTGACAGAAAAATCAAACCACATTCCTTTACCTAGGAGCAAAGTCACAAGGAATGTGAAGAGTGCTTTACTACTGCAACATGAAAACTAAGCACTTCTATCTCCATTCTAATGGAGCTGTAGTAAAAGGCCTTCAGTAGGGAGAGCTTCCACAAGTGCAGCCTGCACTGCTTTCCTCCTGACGACTAAACAGAAAAACAGTAGACAGGGTGCTCTTTTCACAAGTTTAATAGAGTTACAAAAGGATACCACTGCTCTATATGTAACACATGGCTAACCACATACACAGCATTGTCACTAAGGTCAACAGGGCTTGATGTACAGATACTGATCATTAGTATTTTCTATGAAGGTACTGTCAACAGGACAAACTTTCCTTCAAGTAAAAAAGTTACTGCTTATAACTATAACATGATCCCTTGACTCAGATGCAATGACTTAGTCAAAGTTCAGTAACTGATGCTTGCTCTTTATGTAAGGCATTCTAGTTTCCACTCAGGCTGAATGTTTATTTCTGCTTGGCGAAATACTCTTTACTTTTCTGAACATCAGGCTTGATTGTGTCACTCCCAGGCTTCCAGCCAGCTGGGCACACTGAAACGATAAGAGTGTTTAAGTCTTACCAGCTGCTTCTGCAGAACACGTTTTACACAACAGCAAGGCAAAACAGCAACTCAGAACATGTACACACCTTTGCAACATATACATGGGGCATTCAGGGTCACATTATGTTCAGTTTGTTTTACTCATTTCTATTGTTCACTGGGCAAGTGAACCAGGTGTCTGCCCACGGAACAGTGTTCACACATGCACCCCCTCCCCACTCCACTTAAGAGTTTCAGAGAAGCTCAGCAGCAAGGTAACACCAACTCCAGCAGCCCAGGCCAGAGAGGCTTTAACACCATCTCAGTACACTTATCTCCTGGGATCCAGTCCAGTCTGTATTCCCTTATCTTTAATTCAGCCTGGGCCCGTTCTCCAGTTTAACACTGATGGGGAAAAAGTGTTAAACTGTCACTACTTCCCCTACATGGCTATCAAAAAGCCACCACAACTCAGAGGTTTCATGGTCTCAAATTTGCAGCAACAAACAAGTATTCCTTGTTTACAGCCATGCAATGTTTGGTGCTTGCTCCACACAGGACTGGCAATTACAGCTACAGAATTCTCAGCTTCTAAGTGTTGCTACACACCTCACTCTGGTCTGTCCTGGTTTAGATGTCACTGCAGTCCTAGCTCTAAAACTTTTGCCTGCTCCAAGGCACAGTAAACCCCAAAGGCTTAATTTGCATGACATGTGACTGCTCCATCAAGTATTTGGGATGTTCCCTCCCCTGACATGTTCAGAATGACTGACTCTCTTCAGGCTATACCAGAGCCACAAGAGCAGCTTATTAAAATAAAACCTGCCATTGATTTACCTGTTCTAAAGCACACTAAGTATGCCCAGCAGCAACACATGTCACTAGTTAATGACAACAGAAGACTACCAACACCTACCTAGCAATTTTGACTTTCCATAACTTGGTTGAAACTTTTCATCTACGGTGCCTTTTTATTTTTTAATTCCTGCAGAAAAGCTGCCAGCCTGAAGCACCTTATCACCCTTGAACTATGGGCACAGACTCATCCATTTTTCCCCTCACTACACATTGACAGAAAGATCAGCAGACTTTCTGGGAATTTGAATGCTTTGCCTAACAGACTGCATCAAACACTACCTTAGAACTGGTGGTCTCAACCTACCAAATCCAAGAGCAGAATCTAAATCACGCTTCTTCATGTTCTTCATTTCTGTCTCAAGTATTTTCTGTCCAATTGAAAGGGACACAACTGCTCTGTGCTGGACAAGATATCCATCACCAAGTTGATTTAAGTGATATCTCAACATTAGCAAGTACTCAGTGGACAATTAACTGGAACAGGATAAAGCACTACAGTGTCTTTCAACAAGCAGCTTTACAGAACCAGCTGCATTACAAAAGCTACAATTACTTGCTGTGCACAGATTGATATGTGGACTTAATACCTTTCAGTAAACCTTGATTTATCCTGCCTACTCAATACTGTTCCTCAGAGAAAGCATTAAATTAAGAGGAAGAACTCTTACCTTCTCCATGTTTATCTGTAAACTGGAAGGCCTGGACAAGTCTGAGGGTTTCATCAACAGAACGGCCAACAGGAAGATCATTGATAGTAATCTGCCTCAAGATGCCCTTGTCATCAATTATGAACAGGCCCCTAAAAAACAAACAAAAAAACCCCAGCCCCAAAGTTAAACACAGCTTTTTGAAAGACTGAGTAGATTGAAATGAGTTTCAAAAACTCAAAGTTCAGTATTCAGTTATGGCAGTGTCATCTGGTATTACTGACCTCTTCCTAAAAACCTAACACCTTTGGTGCATGCATAGCACTGAAACATTAGCAACTAAAAGCTTAACATTCAGCAGCAACTAGGAAGGACAGGAGGCAAGTCAAAACACTGATGCAGAGAAGAAATGCTTCCTGTTAAAGGAAGATCCTAGTAAAAAAAGACAAAATGGAAGAGAAACCCAAGGAAAAAGAGTAAATTCAAAGAGGCATCCTTACATTCAAAAAAAAAAAATCCTACACACTGTTTTCAAAACCCCAACCAGAAACAGCTCATCAGTCCTCCAAAGTCAGGTTAAATCAGCAAAAGTTCAGCTCCCTCAGCAACTTTTACTGAACACTTGACTAAAAGATAAGGCCTGGGTTTTAATTAATCTGTACTTTGATCACTTAAGACCTGTAATCATTCTCATGACTATGTAGGTCTTGCATTACCAATGTTTGCAGAAGCTCACCTGCATGATACTCCTGCACTGTGCAGCATTTATCTAACTAGACAAAAGCACAGGAAGTCTAAGCACTAAGGAGAACCAAGTAGCATCTCCCCTTGTAGGAGTGTTAGATAGCTTGAAGGAGTTTACATCTAGAACAGCCAAGAGCTTCAGCCTGCTGCAGGTGTTCAAGTGTACACAAGCTCTGTGTTCATCTGACATGCTCCATGTACTGCAACAAGAGACTTTATCAGCAAGTTTACCTTCTGGTGTATTTATTACCTGTATGCAATACCTTCATCCTCCTTAAGTACTCCATATTCTTTGGCAATGGCACGTTTTGTGTCAGAAACCAAGGGGATTTTCATAGTACCCAAGCCCCCTTGTTTCTTAGGAGTGTTGATCCTAAAAGAAGGAAGTTTAAATGTTAAAAATATGGGCAGTTCAGAATGAAGGTTAAAGGAACAACAGAAGCTGATCCTTTCTGCAGTATCGTACTCAGTCAGCCAGGAGGCAACAAAAGAACTGACCAGTGTGCTCAGTTCTGATCAGAAGCAGCTGGCACTACAAATACTTCAAGTGTCTTTGACACTTCATTAAGCAAGTTTGAATACACTCAGAGTTGTTTCTGCAAGAACTGAGGCCAGGCAGAACATTTTATTAGGTTAAAATGATGATTCTTACCAGGCAAGGTGACAAAAATGAGAGTCAACAGAAGCTCCAATTACTTCACAGTTGATTTTCTTGAATTCATCAGCTCTGTCACTGTATGCAATAATTTCAGTTGGACAGACAAAAGTGAAGTCCAGGGGGTAGAAGAAGAACACAACATATTTTCCTAGAAAAGCAGTATGACCAGTTAACCTCTCAGCTTTTTAAGAGTTATCATATTTTGGTATCAACCATTCAAATACTGATAGAGGGGAAAAGGCTTAACACAAAACTACCTTTAAAGATTAAATGACATACGATACATGCCTTTATTTTAAGACTTGCTATATATATATATATGTAATGCAGAATCCTACCCAACTGAAGCTTCCAAAGCCAGACCATCAAATTTGACATGGAATGCCTGTCTCCTGAGTGTATTCCCATAGGCCTGCCCAGAGTACACCTCAGGAGTGCTACACTAGAAGACCCTGTGGCTGACAATTAAAAGAGAAATGGCACAGGTCTAAGAGGCTACAAGCCAAGGAGACATTTTAACTGAGTAGGGGAACAGCCTATACCTACTCACCGCCCTCATGCAGCCTGCAGCATCATTAGAAATGTGTTTCTGAAATCATCAACATTAGTACTTGGATACTTCAGGCTTTCCCTTTACTGTAAGCTTTTCTGGCAAGGCAAACATGTTGCTAGTACTCCAGAGAACAGGACTTCAGAGGTTAGAGGAAAGAATCTACTTTCCATTGACAAAGATGGAAGAGAAGATTTTGCTGTTCCACATAGTTTGGAGATGTTACACCAGTCTCACTGTGATACACAGGGCAATAAGCCTGATGCAAGATTACAGTTTAGAGGGGTTTTGTGCTAATTAACAACTGTTATCATAGGTGGGACATTCAGTCATGCTGTTGACAGCTTCCCAAGCATACTCCTGCCACCACTGAGAACCACTGCAGAAGTTCCATACTTCAGTCCACTGCCAAGTGGCCACTATTACTCTGGAACCAAATCAAGATGTACCTTTAGATACCCTTCACTCCTGCCTATGGCCAGATTATCTGTGTAATTAGAGAAGCACAAACTTACCTTTGTAGTCAGAGAGTTTGATGTCTTTGAACTGTCCATCTGGCATTACAGCCGTGGCAGTAAAGTCAGGGGCTGGTTTTCCAATGAAAGCCTTTCCCGAAGACATCTTGATTTAATCTAGACAGGAGGTAACACCAACACAGTTTAGATAATGGTACCTTTGCACCTGGAAGTAAGCATTTATTCAAAGCCTTTTATCAATCTAGACTGAACACCAAAAACAACTTAGACTTGCTACACAAGGCTTCAGAGTGACATGGGTTTTAACTTTGTCACCTGGGTAGTCAAGCCACTACAGAGATTAGCAGCACTTCAAGATGTTTGGCTCATAGCCTCCAAATGATACAGTAATGGTTATCTAACCAGTAACAGCTCAGAGTCTGGGAAAGGGCTAGCCTAGAGCCTAAGCAGAACTCAGAAATATCTTCCCATTCCACTTGGTGGATGAGTAGAAAGTCTGTTTTTTAGAACCTTCCGATGAGAAGACCCTTGTTCAATTTTACAAGGGAATTTAAGACCTCAAACTTGATCTTCCTGTTGATTCTGAAAGAAAATAACTTCTGTTAATCCCTAGGGAACAGTGCTCTGCATAACAACACTTCAAGCCTTCAAACAATTAAATCTTTTTTTATTTGCAACCAGAAAGACTCGTGGTACATGTGGAAATTGCATTCTGTGTTAACAATTAAAATTTCACCAAGTCTTAAATCAGTACAGCCAGGTTGTTTTCTCCCTAAGTCCATTGAAAAAAAGAGTAAGAGGGTACACAAGGACAAGAGAACTCTACTTCTGGCTGCCTGCCCTAAAAGCTAGTCATCTGTAATACGCCCTGTGCAGTATTTTTTGCTCAGTCTGGGAATGCAGTATATCACTTCAGAATTCCAGCTGCATCCAGAGCATAGTCTTTCAAATTGCCAACTCTATAAACCTTATTTCTGCAGCCCACAAAATATTCTTAAAAGTGATTTCACTTAAGTCATTCTATACACTGCTACAAGCACTAGCTGACTTGGAAATAAAAACACCTCAGAGGTTATCATGAGTCTCATGTTGCTAAGGAAAGCCAAGATTCAAGGATTCTTCCATGTTGTGCCTGCGAGGCACTTAAAAAAAAAAAAGGCAAAAAAAAAAAAGGCACTAAGTCCGTTCTAAAAAAAGGTTGAGAGCACCTCATTTCTTGGCTCCTTCCCCCTTGCCAGGCACTTTGTTCCTGGAGAACTGGCCCTCCAGTCAGATGTTTAGCTTTCAATCCACATTTCGGTTTGTTGGTTTTTTGTTTGGTTTTTTTTTAGCAACAGTTTTACTTTTGAAAGTTTCTCTCGAGCACCCTGGCAGTATATAGACAGTAACCATCCACCTCTCAGTTTTCATTTTGAGAAGTGCCAGCACGTTCAGTGTTTCTAAATGCCTATTGCAACAAAGCTCCTTATCCCCACGTTCAGTCAAGGGTTTAGTCTTCAGCTGCAGCAGACTGGGAGCAAGTCTTACAAATGAAGGTGGCCAGAACCAGAGTATTTGTAGGATGCAACTGAAGCAGCCTGGCAGTAGAACATCAATAATCCTGTACTCACAAACGCCGGTGCTGTTCCCAAAGTGCAATTCTGCACAAAGAAGGGTGGAACAGCCATTGCACAGTATTTGAGATGCCTCCAACTGGCCGGTTTTATCTTATAAGCAAAAGCTGTTTGGCCTGGAGTGCATGACCCCACATTTTGTCACTGAATTACGTTCTTTTCCGTTACTCAAGCTCAAGGTCATACTTTTACTCAGTACTGCGCCAGTCCTCCTACATTTGTTCCATCAGCAATCCCCTGGAGTATTTCGCTAGGCAGGTATTCAATGTCACACAGAAGCCGTCAGACTGCTCTTTGATACTTCCCCTTCCTAAACTACAAGTTATCGCCCCCATTTTCGATAACATGAAAATCTTTTAACATCGGCAGGAGATTTCGGCTGCCTCGTACTGCAAGAGAACCATCTGCTTTCCTCGGAGAACCTACTGCGACCTGCCAACCTTTCTGCTTTTCTGTCTGGGGTCAGCACGTGTTACGCTCGGGTTTTTAGCCACAGCATTTCCTAACCCACAGAGTAACAGACCACAGAATCATTGTTATTTCCTTTCGTTCCGGAGGAAAGCCGAATGAACGCTGTAAATCAAGTACGCTCGAACCTGGTCAGAGCAACCTTTGCTGCTCACAGCCGCAGACGGCCTCAATTATCTTCAAACGGCAATTATAATAAGCCAGGCCCGCTCTCCGAACCAGCGATTCATACCTTTAGGGCGTCTCGAACAAAAGCGAAAGGCCGTTTCAAAAACACACCCACTGGGCCACCTCCAGACCGTCACAAGAAGGCGGTCGAGATAAGGGAGCTGCGGCCAGAGAGCGACACCGCACCGAGGGCACCGCAGCCGGGCATCCCCCGCCCTCGGCACTGCGGGGCGACCTCCGAGCCTCCCCCTGCGCCAAGGCCACCGCTACCCTGCTCTGGGACAGGGGATACCCGCCCCCTGCATGCCCCCGAGCCGAATCGAGCAGTCGGGTGTTTTTAGGTTTTTTTTAAAGCTTAGAAGCGAGATGCCGACGCGCATCTCGGGGAGAAGGGGCCGCTCGGCTCCCGGCGGGCGCCCTCCGCGCTCCCCCCTGCAGGGCTCCTCCCGCGGCTCCTCCCCGTGCAGCGCTGCGGGCAGCTCTGATAAAGGCCGGGGCGTTGGAAGGACTTATCTGCCCGCTAAAAAGAAGAGGGGAGAGCTGACGGCGGGAAGCGGGCGGCAGCCCCCGCAGCGCGCTCCTTTCGGGGGCGGGACGCGGGGAGCCAGGGCCAGAGCGCTGCGCGCTTCGCTCAAGGGCGCATCCGCGCAGAGGGGGAGGGGAAGGCAAACGAGAAAGAAAGAAAGAAAGAAAAAAAAAACCAACCACGCAAACACAAAAAAGCGCCCAGAAAATAAATTTAAAAGAGGGGGGGAAAGGGTAAAAAAGGTGCAAAGCCACCCCCCCAACCCCGCGGCGGTGCCGCACCCGCGCACACACTCACGCGAAGCCCGAGCCGGTCCCGCACGCGCAGCAGCAGCAGCAGCGCTCCTGAAACTGCGGCGGCCCCGCCGCGCCGCCCCCTTTATAGCCGCGCCGATCTCGCGAGGGGACGGGCCCGAGGCCGCGGCGAGGGGCGGCCCCGCCGCCTGCCAGGGCAGCATGACTTGGCACATCCCCGTTATCGCGGCGAGCGGCACCCGCGCTGCGCGGCACGCAGATAAATTCCCTGGAGAGGGTGCCGGGGGGTGCCGTGGAAACGTCAAATGTCACGGCTGTAAGCAATTGATGGGCCTAGTGCAAGGAGAAATTGCTTTCTTAATGCCTTAATTAACGAAGATACCACTGTTAGAAGTCCTCAGAGGGTACACAGCGCTTTGAGGGAGCATAAAAGATGACCGGTGCGTTATTCAGGTGAATTAAGGGTTGGCCACTGACATGAATAACACAAAACCTGTAAACAGAACAATGAGCATTCAGAGTGCTGCTGATACTTCAGTACTGTTCAGTTCAACGTGTTATAGAGGAGAGGGGTCAAATCTCCATCCCCTCGCTCTACATTACCCACTGCCTCCTCAACCTGGCACTCATTCCCGAGGCTTTCGTTGATTCTTTCATTGATTCTTTCATTGATTTCATTCTGATGCATCAATGGGAACGCCGAGCCAAGCCATGCAAGTCAGCAAAATCGGCTGAAAACTAAATTAAGTCTAACCTTCGAGCTTCAGTGGTAGGATGGAAACACTCGGAGGATACAATTACCCACTCCAGGACGTTTTGCATCATTCACAGGGTGAAGCTGCTCTGAGGGATATTTGGCATCAGTGAATCCTCATAAGCATTGTGTTTGGATCCAAGAGATAACTGAAGCAGTGTGGTACTTTTTGAGGACCAAACCCCGAATTTAAATATTAAATCTTTATTAGATAGTGAATACTAAAGGCCATTAAGCACGTATCAAGGACAAAAAATGCTTGCTTTAGTCAAAAGTAAGAAATGTCTTTACCAACTGATTTTCACTCGTCTTTTTGCAGTTTACGGTTGTGTTTCTTATATTTGTTAAAACTTGATTATAACTTGTCATAAGGAGAAAACCACAAAGGGTTAACACACTTAAATATTCATAATTGAGATCACTGGGTAGTGCTGCTGGGTGACCATGCCCACGGGGTAATTCACCCAGAGATGACTGGTTTGGGGACCGGATTAAATTAGTCTTAAAATAATAAAAGCACATAACATGCACATGTGTACTCAGGAAAAAATCTGCAGTCACTTCTTGCAAATAATTTACTTAATGCTGTTTCTATTGTTATAGCATTCTTAGTTCATCTTTTAAAGAAAGAAGTTTGCTACTTTCTTAACATCAATGTTGTCATGGGAATTGAGGTCTATATAGTGAGACATGTATGTACCTCCCTATCACCTCAGGCCAATGAACCTGCGAAAGATTAACTCCTGAAAGGTCAGGCAGTCCTAATTAAAACCTCTAGAACAATGTAGTCCTAATGCAACTCTGGCATGCTTACCAGTGGACAAATCAGAAATTACTTTCTCATGGTTTCTGACTCCTTTAATGCTTGTTATGATCATTTCTCATACTTTCAGGTGCATAATATACCCAATATGGTATGCAGTTCGTTCCAGGTTTGTCCATCAGCATTGCATTTCCATTCATATGTCCATGGCCTCATTATTTTTGATTAATTTCTGAGCTTGTCTTTCCAAACATCAATTTTTTGGAGGTTTTAGAGTAATAAATTGTCAGGGCCACTCCTTGTTCAGTGAGCACCTGGGTCTCTGCAGCTTTTTTCAATCTTTAGATGTAAGATGCTATTTAGCTTAAAAAAATTAGGTTTCCCAGGAAATAAAGGGCACGTCTACCTCTGCAGGTGCCAGAAGGATGGAGTTCTCTCCCCACCTTGCTCCTCCACACAGCAGTATAACCATGGTGTAGTGTTCTGCTAAAATAGCTGCCAGACAGGATCAGCTTGTACCTGATTAGCATGGAGCATCAGAGGCCCAGGGAGGCCTCTGCACCCATCCACACAGACAGGGACACAATAAGTAGTTAATCTATTAACAAAGAGGAGCTGGCAGGCCCTGCAGTGCCAGAGCACTGAAACCACCCAAACTGGGAACCAAGCTAGATTTTACATCCATCATTTTAATCACAGTATCTCCCATGTATCTTGTTTGAGAATGGGCCCCCGATGTGAAAAACAATCACACTGCTGTGTGTAAAAACAAAGGCAAAGAAATGGGTCCTGTTTCAGAACACCACCACACATTTGGGTTTCCATGCACTTTGTCGGAGGAGAATTTGAGGGTTTTGTGTCCAAGACTGCTAGATTAAGATGAATTTAGTTGGAATAGTAATGTGAACTGCGTTTGGGCAATACTGGACATGCCCCTTGAGCACACCTGCCCTCTAATGCCAGTGTGTGATGACATCCCTATGTGTGAATCCTGAACATACCAAACCTCTACATACACGTATGACTATCAGAGACACAGTAAGAGTAAAATCCTGGCCATGTGGGGACAATTTAATATAATATATGCAGAAAGTCAACTGAAAAGTCAACAACTGACACGTTCCCAAGCCGTGGGGCATTTATGCACGAGCAGCTGGTGCACAATCATTGTAATGAAAACAATTTCTTATCATTAAATATACAATGCACACACTTGCTTTCCTTGTTTTGCTTAAATGAAGACTGTATTTCTAGGTCAAAATGTCTTGCACTACCTCTTCCTTCTCTGCATTTCTTCTTTTTTCAATTAGCAAGCTACTACTGTATGTTTGGATAATCACTGCCTTTCGATGAAAAAATATTTTAGTCTTCCTTACCTTTTCTCTTTTATTCCCCATAATGTTATCGGAGGCTGAGGTTTGTTAAGGTTTTCACATGTGATATTTATATAAATCAAACATCTTCTGTTGCATGAAGACTGTGGATTTTTAAATGTATTTGTGATTCACAGGGTCTCCATAAAAAGAAACTCAGCAGTGATTCCTCTCACTTTATTCTTTCATTTTCTCAAATTTTCTATTTCCTGTTAATTTTGTTGTCTTGTCCTTGCACTTTCCTTCCACTTTCCTGTATTTTGTCAAAACAGGCTGTGCAACAGAAAAATCTGGTCACATGCATGCCCAAGAGATTAATTGACCTTTGTGCCTTTAAACCTCCTGAGCAGTTCAAGTCAGAACACCAAAGAACGAACCTGCAGCAGAATTATCTTTCTGGAAATAAATAACAGGCTCTTCAAAGCCCCACGGGAGATATCTATTGCCTTATTTCTGATCTAATCTTTATCTTTTCGAGTTCATTTCAAGCCTGGAGTAAAAGTCAAAACTGGCTACCTACGTGTTGGGTTTTTTTTAAAGGTTGCGTTTAAGATTAAGTGTCTCTGTTACAGGCCGAAGTCTGCTCCAGTGGAAGGCTTTGACTTAACCAGTAGCAGGGTTGTTCCTGCCCAGAAGAAAGCACTCTGCTGAAAGACTCTGCTCTAATCTCTGAGCAAATCTCCGAGCAAATAAAGAAATGCATTCCTGAGCACCTGCAACAAGAGGCGCACCAGGTCCTTTGGGAGACGCAGCTTCTTCCCCCTTTATGCACCTTTTGGCACAAAAGCTGGAGCAAAACGAGTGTAACTGGCCTTGCACTTTCCCTGGATTCCTATTACTCAGGGCTGCAAATAAAACTAGGGAAATTCCATCTTCCCACAAGTAAAAACGGTTTCAAGAGGCCAAGACAAACAGAAGTCAGGGGAACCTTCATGCAAACGCTTCATGTGGGATTTAGGGGGCCAGGGGTGTCTTTTGTCGCTTCCCTCCGCGTTCCCATCGCATTCATCACTTCAGCGCTTGGCTGCGAACGGGGCGAGGGGGGTCTGGGCTGTCCGGACCGAGAAGGAGCGGCCGATGAGTTCCCGCTCATCGGGGAGCGGGTCGGAGCGGGGGCCGCAGCAGGGCCGGGACAGGCCCCGCGCGGGATCCCGAGCGCCGCCCGGGGGCAGCGCCGCGCTGGGGCGGCTGCTCTGCCCCGCCGAGCCCTCACGGGCCGACCTTCACCCTCCGGCCTGGCAGCCGCCACCCCGCGCTGCTCCGGCCCCCAGCCCCAGGCGCGCTGCCGGTGCGGAAGCGGAAGGGCCGGGTTGGGCCGAGCTGAGCTGGGCCGGGCTGAGCTGAGCAGCGCTGCGGGCGGGCGGTGAGTGCAAGGCGGTGAGTGCGGGAACGCTGCGGGGGCTGCGGGGCCGCCTTATCGCCCCCGTCCCCGATAAGGGGCAGGTGGGCGCTCTTGGCGCCTCCGGGGGCAGCCGAAATACGGAGGGTCGCCCCTCGTCTGTGCTGCATTCGGCTGTTCGGTAGCGGCGAATTAAGTATTGCCGATGTGTTCCTATTTGCATAGCTATACATATTAATGTTATGCATATCTATGTGTGTTTTACTGCCGGAAGACCACTCGCTTCTGGTTAAAAATGAGTTGTACCCTGGGTTGATGCGCAGGTGTGGTTCGCGCTACTCTGGTTATTGATGCATCCTCCCAGCCTTTGAATTACTGTGAGATTTAATTCTTTTATGTGAATGTGGCAATAGGTCGGCATTGTTAAGCTAAAACCCACATCCGTCTTGTCCAGAATTAGTTTGCTTTTGTGTTTGGTTTTGTCTCTGCCCTCCTAAGAAGAGGCATCCAGCTTTTTGGTGAACCAAATGATGATGGCTAGCAGATACAGTGGTTCTCCTAACTCTCCTATTTTAGAGAAGAATCTGAGTCGAAAGTGTTAATTAATGTATTTTCTTCCAGTGTCTCTCATTTTGACGTGTTTCCATTCTTCCAGAGGTTTTAGTTCTGATCTCTCGGTGGTGTTAATATACAACAACGTTACATGAAGCAGAATGGATCTTAGAAAATGTGCTGATGCTAGTTATTAATTAAATGTGTACCTTGTCTTCCGAGCTGAACTCTTACCTTTAAGATGATTGCATAACATGGTTGTGTAAAGCTTACGGTTGGTGTCTTATTTGTATTATAGGCCAAAGTGAATCAAAAAGCCTGAAGTTTTTAGTTGTGTTATGTAGTATAAGAAGATGCCTTTATTTAGGCAACTAATTTCAGGTAAAAAGCACCCACTTGCATGTAGCTGGCTACAAAATGACTGTGCAAGCTCAGAATAGAAGAGAATACTGTTGGCGTTTTCATTCTACCTTCTCTGACCCCCTTCTCCAAAAAGCAGATGTACACCTGCAATTTGGTTCACCAGTGATTGCGTTCAGCACCATTATCTGGACTTAAGTCAGTGCAAATCCAGAGCATTAGTTTCATGTGATTGTCGTTTTGCACCAGGACCTGTTGGCCCATTACAATCAATCCTGGTAAGGAGGGCACTGGGAGTCTGAAGTATCACTTCAAATGCTGGTTTTGAGAGTTAACCTTATAAAGAGGAAAGTGTTGATAATCTTGCATCCCTTCAGGTGCTGGGAGCCCCAGGTTGTGCAGACCTCCTCTGATTTGTGGGCAGCTGACCCTGTCCCTAGGAGAGGTTACCCTGTTTTGGTCACTCAAACTCCCAGGAATTCTTTTACAAGAAAACAACTCTATTCATCACCTCTACTGTCAAACACAAAGGGTGCTTGCATGAGAACTTCCTGCTCTTTTAGATAACAGCAAGGAGGCATAATCCAAGGTACAAAGTTTGAGCTGCCTGCACATTCCCCTGTTACAGGTGGCTGCTAAGCTTATCCTGCAGTCCTGGGTTGTGCATCCCACAGAACAGGCCTGGAGGCCACCCTGTGCATGAAGTGCAGCACAGGGGAAGCCTGGACCTTCTCTGGTTTAACTGTTCCATGGATCACCAGCTCCTTGGTGTACTGTGGCCTTCAGGTCAGGATCACTCAAGCTGTGCTGTTATGTCCTCCTGAAAAACAAGTGTGCTGTTTGGTGTCTGCTGTAAATGTACAAAAAAGTGGGTTGATAAGCGAAGAAAAAAATTGAAAATATAAACTCTCTGTGTGAACACATCTATGGGCTGGTACCTAATTATCTAAGGAAAATGATAACACAGAGAAGGCAGATCTTTTTTGGGAAGGTATGCTGTGTGAATGCTATGCTTTGAAAACATCTGTTTCTCTTACATAGACAGATATTCGACCAACATTGCATGTTTCCACTCTTGATTCTGTTTGGTTTTTTTTAAACATGTAACACTAATAAGCTTAGATCAGCAGAACTTGGGAAGTAACTTCCTCAGCTTCTGCTGAAATCAGCTAGCCAGCTTTGGAGCTCATCCTGAATGCAGTCTTTTAACTGTTAGAGCAGGAACATAGATTGTGAGGATGTTGGGACACACTGTAAGCCCTTCCTTTTTGATTAAAAAAAAACTTTGCTGTTGGGAGCAGAGGAGGTAAATTATTGCAACTTACTGAATTGCTCCAAAACCATTTGTTCTTTTTATTCTCTAGGCAAAAATGTCTGCAGCGTGCGACTTCGTTACACTCCACAATGGGCAGAAGATGCCTCTCGTGGGACTGGGAACTTGGAAAAGTGACCGTGGCCAAGTAAGCAGAGAACAATACAATATTGTGCTCACAGCACTCTTTGTGGTGTGTGCACCTTTTTTTTTGGAGACCCCAGATCTGAGACCCAAATCCTTTGCTTGAGTCGTTCTGGCTTTGAGTCCACTGAAGCCAGTGGAATGTATGTGTGTATTTGCACAACTAAGGCATTAAAGCAGCAGTAGGAGGTCCCTTCAAACTTGTTAACCCTGACCCCAGGCAGTTGTCCTTTGGGACATGAATCCAGAAAGAGACCAATGAGTAAGGTGGGACAGGGAAAATGCTGTAGCAATATTATGGTGCTGGGTTCTTCCACTGATGAGTCCTCAGGCTGCCAGCTGGACCAGATGCCCCTCTGGCTTAGGGTGGTGACTCAGCAGAAAGCATTCTTTTGGGAGGCAAGAAATGTAGTTGTTCTTGCAATGAGTCCTGTTCCAGCAGTCAGCCAACGGTTAGCAGAAAAACAAAGAACTTGCTTGGGTCAGCCAGCTTTTAGACTAAGAGACTCATGTATCATTAGACATTCACTCTGCTTCTGAATGCAATGAATTGGCAAACACCACACTTGGAAACAATTCCCCGTGTTACTACAAACAGTCTGTGGGAATGTTTGCCTGCTGTGGACTGTGCCTGCTATTGGAATGCTTCTCCCCCTCGTCTGTCGTTTCCTTTCTCTTTCATTTAGTTAAAAGATAAATTCTTAGGGGAAGAAATTGTACGTGCTTCCTGTGAAAGGCCACGTCCACTGCTTGGTGGAATTCTTAGCTGGTATTCAAAGAATCATAGAGTCACAGGATACCTGGATTGGTAGAGACCTTAAAGATCTTGTTTCAACCCCATGCCGTGGGCAGGGACACCTTCCACTAGACCAGGTTGCTCCAAGTCCCATCCAGCCTGGCCTTGGAACACTTCCAGGGATGGGGCATCCACAGCTTCTCTGGATCACGCATTTGCACTGTTGCATGTCTGTGCAGTAAATGTGGTGTGTCTCACTGCTACTCCCACGTGAGCTTCGTGACTGAGAGGGAAAGTTAAAACCCTTCTCAAGACGTGCTATTCTCTCGTGCCGACTAGAGGAGAAGGTGGGAAACAAGCTATGAAAATTAAATCTATTCAGAGCCATTTATTGTGGGTTTTCCTGTCCAAACAGCTGTCAGGACAGTGGATGTGTTGGGAATGGAAGCTGTGCTAATGTGGCCACTGAGTTGGGTTGAGAGCTCAGTCAACCTCTTAAACGAGGACGAGGGTGAATGTTCAGCTCTGCCACTTAAAACATCAACTGACAGCTTAATTAAGTTTATTAATATGCACAAACTTAATGGATGAATTTCTGTGCACTCAGAGCAGTTAAATGTGCTTTGTCCAAAACAAATGTCTGAGACTAACCAAACAAAATATGAATACATTGTTTATTTTGTGCATGAACTGTTCTGGGGAGAGTGCAGCCTTATAAAGGAACTGGAACAGATCCTGTTCGTGTATAATTTAAACCTAATTCAGGATTTTGCCATAATAAGCAGTGCTGCTAGCAGCAGGACCCCACACAGGATTCCTCAGAAGTCACTGGGAGTCACTTATTTGCAATATCTGCTGTCTTCAAAGACTTAAATTTCTGATTATCACTTTTGAAAATTCAGAGGCATAGCAGCAGTTTGGCTGATCATCCAAATGATTTACCCTTAAAAGGACATGATATAGTTCAGGCATAATAATTGCTGTTATGAATTAAAGACTGAGGGCCAAAAGCCAGAGAAGCAGAAGAATTATCATTGATTATATTTAGTCTAGCTGTTTCCCAAGTAGAGGCTATGTGTCAAAAGCTCCTTTGTGCAAGGGCTGCATTAGAAGCAAGCATGGAAATGGATGGCTTTTAAATTATTTCAGGAAAATATTTTGCACATTGTAGTTATTTTCCTTGCCAAGCTTGAGTGATTTCTTTGTTATTGCTGTTCCTGATTGTAAGCAAGCCCTGACCTGTAGCTAGATCTTAGCAGTCCAGTACAAAGGTGTCATTGCAGCCCTAGTTTCCTAGATATTAAGAACAGGGGACAAATTATTGAATCTAAATCCATGTTGGAAGACTATAGGATTTTATAGGATTTAGACCCTATAAAATAATAGGGTGTTTTGTGTTTTACATAACCAAATGCTAGAAGATAAATTTGTTTTACATGTTTCCATAGGAACATGATAGAGAGGCCTGTTGAACGGAAGGGAGCACAGTACAAAAGTTTTATGAACTGACAGCGTGAATGAGTTCAAAGAGAAATCCATTCAGACAAGAGCATCGAGAATATCAGTAGCATGGCTTTTTGATATTGCACCTGGATTATCTGTAATCCTTTAATGCTTTGTTCTCTCAAGTGAGCCATGCTTTCAAGCTTCAGGATTGATCCCCACCTGATCTTTAGAGCACTCTAACCTGCAGTGGCAGAGGCTGGCTCTCTGTGGGGGCGGGAGAGGGACACAGGGCTTAGGGAAGTTGTATTTCTGTGTGAAACTTCAGGAGAGCTGAAGAGGAAACACATGCCTCAGAAAACCAGTTAGACTGAGTGTCTTGTGACAGGATTGCAGCTACACAGGAGACTGTTCAGTTCTTGAAGTTCATTAGGCAATATGGAGAATCCTGGTTACAGGCACAAAAAATTCACTGCTGCTGGTATGTGTTAAGGGAGGGGCTTAAAATCAACATTTGAAGGATAAGAGGCAGCCCCCTTTTTTTTTTTAGGCAACACCAACTCTTAAGTTGGCTTTGCTTATCTGGTTACTTTTCAGCAAATTTTAGTGCAATATGTAGAAACTGTAATACAGGAACATTTATGTTCTGGTCATACTCCATCTGAATATCACATGGACTGCAATATTGTGTCTGTTTTGGGGCAAACCATTTGAAGAAAGGCATGAATCAGCAGGCTAAACTAAAAAATGTATGGAAAGATTGAAGGATCCTTTGGCTACTGTTACTGCACACCACCAAATAGCCAGAGGCACATGAATCTCCACCTCCTCTGTTCCCCACCACAAAATGTGTGTATCTGTCTGCACATAATCTCAAAAATACAAAAATTCCTTTAAAAAAAGTACTTTTCTTAGACTTACATCTATATGTTATTTTTTTCCCCTCCAAAAATGCCTTTGTTTTTTTTTTGCACATTTTCTCTTGATTGCTTGCCTTTTATGTGGAACAGGAACTTTCAGTTCACATGGGAACGCCTTAGTAGGCTGAGAGTAGTTTACAAAAATACAGATTTTTTTTCCCAGATCCAAACCTTATTGAAATGACCAGTCCCAGTTTTTCAGTGCTAGAAGTTTATCAAAACATGCTGATACAAAAATACAGCCTCCTGTTGGGAATGCTTTGCAGAGACATGTTTCTAGTGCCTTATCTCTGGTCTTCTGTGAGTGGTACCTACTTGCATTTTATGGCAAATTTTGTACCTGTTTGGATTTAAAAAAAGTATTAATCTGACACAGGAAATAAGGGATTAGTGCAGACATAGAACATTGCTAGTTTCCCTTTCCTGTCCCTCTCCACAACTCTCACCTCTTTGGGGGGTAGATATTGAGTCTTAAAAGCCTTTACTATGTCTTAAGTGATTTCAGAGTTACCCTACCCTTGACTTTGTAGTGACCTTCTGAGGAATGCCTTTGCCAGGTGAAAGGAGCACTGTAACTACCATCCTGCTAGAGAAGGGAAGAGTTCACTTCACTGCTATAATAGAAGTGCTTTGTCATTCTGGCTAAGGGAAACTGAGCTACATTCCAGTTCTGCTCTCAAAATGCCAAAGAATGCAGTCAGAATATCCTGTATCTGCCTTTACTGCAGTTCTTGAAAAGAAAAACAAATGAAATCCAGCAGTAGGAGAGAGATGTTTTCACATTTGATTCCCCTTTGCCTTTCTTTAACATCCCAAAACAGGACTGTACATGCCTTTACTTGGTATTACTAATTTTGTCAGATTTAAAATTGAAAATGCTGGTACTTTGGTTAAGTTGAAAGAAACCAATCTCCCTCTAGCCTTTGTGGACACATTTTTTAATATCTTGGCGAGAGAGATGGGATCTCTGTAAACACATTAGAGCCCTGTTGCATCAAGCATTTTACCCAGAGTAATTTACAGTCTCCCCCAGTTTTGAGAGACAGGTCAGTGAGTAGCAATGTATAGAAATCACAGTACAGGTAGGATGTACTCTTTCTGTAGTGCTTCAGATGGATAGATGTCATAGAGAACATGTGCTTGCTATCCACTGGAACTTAAATGAAACAGATTTTACTAAATGCCCATCAGCCTAAAAGGAGATGATGACTACACTGGCACCTGGCACTTGGTTCTTGCACAATCAGTTATTAAAAAAATCTTTATTCAAAAGCTCCTTCTGATTCCTCACAAAGATGCCATTCTGTGGTTCCTGGACTCGCTTCATATCTGAGGCCCACATGTGAAGATGTTTTGTGATTCTGCTTCATTAGAGCTTTCGAA
The DNA here is from genome assembly GCF_009829145.1 of Chiroxiphia lanceolata. NCBI lineage: Eukaryota > Metazoa > Chordata > Aves > Passeriformes > Pipridae > Chiroxiphia > Chiroxiphia lanceolata. The sequence goes on from NC_045645.1 coordinate 4,956,353, forward strand.
AGCAGATACAAATTTGAAATATAGCGCCTTGGTTCCCAACCGTTCTGGCTTTTGTGTAACAATACGCAGCAAAGGGCGTGTTGCTGTTGGCAACACCTTCAATGTGAGCAAAATACAAAGTTGTGAGCACCATCAGGAGTATCCCAGCAGTATAATAACTTTCATTGTTGTGTAATCAGTAAGAATGAGACACAAAAGAAAAATGGGCCATAAAATAGCATTATCTTAGCAATTAAGTGTGAGTAGTTGAACCAAACCCAAACTCTGGTGATTCTGGAGTTAGAAACCAGGCTCTTACTTTGCTGGGTGAGAGGAGATATATTTCAGGTTTAACCGACGTGGATTCGTCAGTCAGGTCAGAAAGTTTGTCTTCTGAAGCCTTGATTTATTTGAAAAGTGCTTCTTAAAGCTCATTTTATATCTAAGAAAAGTGTGACAGCTATAGCGAAAAGTAGGGATTTGTTCTCTCTTGGTGCATTCCTGTATGAACGGTCCTGTGTGCACAGCCCATTTTCTTGTTACCCCTGGAGTGTCTGCCAGCAATCACCTCTCCCCCCTGAGGGCTGTGCCACTGAGGGCCCTGTGTCCCGCCATTTGAGTCTCATCCGTGGGGTTTTTTTGGGAGTGTTGCTCGCTAAGTTTGTAACATTTTTTAGCTTTTGTCTCGGTGCTGTGTCCCTTTTCAGCGATGGCACTGGACAGTCTGTTTCTGATTGCAGGTGAAGGACGCCGTGAAATGCGCCCTGAGCGCGGGCTATCGCCACATCGACTGCGCCGCGGCCTACAGCAACGAGGCCGAGATCGGGGAGGCCTTCCAGGAGTGCGTTGGGCCCAACAAGGTAGAAACACAGGAATTCCCGTGCTGACTGTGTGCTGTATCAAAATTTACAGCCATGACCTGGAAGCAGACTTCTGAAGCTGACATTTGTGGCTGTTCCTCCTGGTCTGCTCCACCTGTTCGTTATTTAGCCAAGAGCAGGCATGAAAGAGGGCTTTCTCTGCTCTTAAAACCCTCCTGGCTGTCATGGGGAGAAGAGATTGTTAGGAATATTTGGATGGAAGCTACAGAAAATGCCTTTTTTTTTTTTTTTTTTTCAAATTTGCCTGCCTGCCTATTTCCCCCTCATGAAGTATGTCCCAGTTTGGATGTTCAAAGACTGTGGGTTCCCACAATCAGTAGTTATGACATAAAATACTTGCCACGATTTATATGGAAAGTTACTCTAATTTTCCAGTCTAGCATGCAATGGTAGGTAGCCTCAGCAAATTTGGTGAGTATAGGTTTTGTGGTTATAGGTAAAATATGAGTGAGTAAATACGTGCTGATTTCTTTTTTTTAAACAGTGATTGTGTGTCAAGTTTTAATAACAGTGACTCCAGGGCCTGAGAGTCCAAGGCCTAAGTATAATATAATGTAACAGGCATTCCTATGGATGGTGGAATCTTAAATTTATCCCCTTGCTCTTGTTGGCCCAAGGGGCCAGAAGGATTGCCTGTACAGCCTCAGAGCCCATGGAAAGAAAGTTTTCATGTTCCTGTTTTCCTGCTGCTCTTGCCTTGGCTTTAGGGCAATCTCTTTGTTTTGTGATTTGCTTGAGAGAGGCTGTTTTCAGCTTGCCCCAGGGATTCCTCCCTACTAGATGTGGTAACTCACAAAGGGAAGCATAGATCTTTTGTTCAGTTCACAGCTAACTTAAATCTACAATTTCAATTAAAATTATTTTTAAAAAGAATTTTTAAAAATCTTTCTTCTTGAACACGACCTTGTGTGAAACACAGAAATAATTGAATGGTTGGAGGACAGAAACTAAGGGATTAATCATTCCAGCTTCTTCAAAATACAGACTTGAGTGACATTTTGTCAGACATAAGACAGTGAGAAGCATCCTTTGTGATGGAATTCTGTGCCTCAGCTGTGATCTCCCTTTTGCATTTTATATTACCTAATTAACCAACTCTCTGTTTGTTTTATTTATGAGTCTTACCCTTCCAAGACAGGGTGCAGGGCTCTCAGTTCTTAGTGTGTTCCTTCCACAGCCAGGAAACTCAAATGCAAAGGTTTGGGAAAAGTTCTGTTTATTTTCCCATGCTCTTTCCACAAGAAGCATTCTTGGTTTATAGCATGTGATGAGTAAAGTCAGTTGGCTGGTTATGCCTTGAATATGTGAATTGTTAAATAGAAATTTCAAAATTTACATATGAATAAACTGAACAATCTTTCTTTTGACCACATCACACTTAGTAGAGGATTTAACCCTTGAATCACTTAAGTATTTGATATACTTTAGGACCTGCCAGTGTGTGTATTTCTCTGGCTCTTCTCCATCCAGTTTTATTGGATGGAGAACATTCAAAAGGTTTAATTAGTATGCTCCATGTGTTAACCTTTTTTTTTTTTTTAAACAAAAACTTCAGTTGTTCTCTTTGTTTTAAAACTAGTTGGGTAATTGTTGCAATTCTCTTTCTGAACTCGTTCCAGTAAATTGTGCTCTCCTTCCTTTCTTAAAGGTGATTAAAAGGGAGGACCTGTTTGTAACATCAAAGCTCTGGAATACCAAGCACCACCCAGAAGATGTAGAGCCAGCACTGAGGAAAACACTTGGAGATATGAAGCTGGATTACCTGGACCTGTACCTCATGCATTGGCCTCATGCCTTTGAGTAAGTACTAAGTGGAAAGGGCACAGAATGCAGAAAGCCCAGTTGTATCATGTTATATCCTGAGGACATTTTTTCTGAGCTGTGAATTTCTTCCTGTGTATACTGCCTGCAAGATGTTTTTTGGTGTGTGGTCCTGTGGACTGTCAAGTAGACACTCTTTTCTACACACAACTTACTCATATTTTGTCCATTCGTTCGTGGAAACAATTGTTCAAATTTCATTCTTTGAATTTCATTTGGGTGGGAATTTGTTTATTGTTAGATTTGTAGCATGTCTGTAAACATACAGTAGAGGAGACAAAACTTATGGTTTTGCGTAGTATTGTAAATAGAAAAAGGATAATCTCTCTCATTATTTAGCAATGATGAGGCTGGAAAATGAGTATTAAGTCTTCATTTAAAATCTTTAGGCAACTACATAAATTTTTTAGTCATGAGAACAATTAGGTAATGAAATTAGGATCACTAAACTGGTAACAATTTGACATGGGTGCCAAGATGAGGTAACTGGGAAAAGTAATAAAGCTTTATGGGACAAGTTTCTATACTGAAGCTTGTCATCTTACACTACCTGTGAGGTAAAGTCTTTGAGTTTCAAATACATTAGAAGTTAAAATAGTCTGGTGTCTTCATTTAGGCATTGGGGAAGTGTGGTAACCTTGAGGAAATACTGAAACTGCTCTGTGCCTTAGTTGTACTGATCTGTAAAATGAAAATTAAGTGCTTTGTAAAGAAGAAAACACTTTTCACTAGTAGTTATTCAGTGTACTGCAGTGGCCAAGCACATGCAGTATCATGGTGGTATCTGTGTGAGGAGGAAGTGAAATGACTTCTTATGACACTAATTGCAGTAATTCTACGATTTGAGGAAATAAGAGATGAGAAAGTTTTCCAGTTAAGTGCTAAATGCAATTACCCTACAAGCCCATGAGAAGCAGAGTTCCATACTTTATTTCCTTGTAGATGTGGAAACAGTTGTCCCCCCACCCAACTACAATCAGCAAAAAAAAGGCAAGGGGAATAAATCTCCTGACCGGTTGTTTGCATGGAGTCTTCACTCAACAGGCAGCAGGGAAGACCCTGTTGGTTTATGGGAACTCTGTCCATTCTGCAGATTTGAGAATGTTTTTACTCCTTCTGGTCATAGGAACTGAATTTTACAGAGTGAAACACTAACAGTAAGATGAAAGATGCTCAAAGTATAAATATATTCCTCAGCATAACGGAATGAGGAAGTGCTTTTGGTCTGGAGGAAGAGCTGTTAAAAATTCCCCCTGTTGTGAAACAGGTTTGCTTTTCATTTGCTTGGAAAAAAAGACCCATTAAATATTGCTTTGAGAATGACACATAACACAGAAACACAGATCATGATGTATGTTTAGATATTAGTAATGTTTAAATTTGCTTGATGTTACACAACTGCTGACACAACTGACACTAATAAAGCACTTTTCATTTTTCTTCTCCTTGGAAACTCTTCACTCTCCAGTTTTCCATTATTCTACATAACAGTTTTAATGCATGCTTATCTATAATGCCTATTGTCCTGGGAAGCTGAGCAAAGGACTTCCAAATGAAAATCACAGTGCTTCTAGGTCTTGAAAATTACCCCCACTTAACACAGTGCTCTTGACATGTGAGGCTGCTTTTCTGAGCTGGGAACTCATAAAGCTTTCATAGTTACTTTTGGTTCTAGATTTATCAATGACATGAAGAGCCATCTTCCCTTGTCCCCAACTGCTGCCATTTCTCACACCATTCCCTGCTTAGTTAGAGCATTGTAAGGGTCTGAGTTCTGAGCTAGCAAAGTCCTGTGGTGGTTATGAAGCAGTGCTCTTCCACTGGGATTGCTTATACCCTTTTAAGCATGGACTGCTCAGGGACCAGTCACAGCCCTTTGGCTGTGGTGGTGTCACCTGGCACAACTAGGTTCTTTGTGTCTCTTTGTTTCTTTTGGCCTTTTTTTTTTTTTAATTATTTTTAATTTTATTTTTTAAATGTGTTGGTGTGACTTACTGGTAGGAAACACACCCAACCAATGTGTACATGTTAAGACTTCTGTGAGAATACAGTTTCTCCTGGATATCTCTTAACCCAGGATCCCTTTGGTAGCAGCTCCAAACAACCTATGAAGAATACCAGTCCTCTCTTGGAAATAAATTGAAAACCCAAAGCTGCTCTCTGAGTTGCTGCTCCCTAAATCAGCTGTTTTGTTAGGATCCAAGTGTGCAAAGAGCTGCTGCTGTGTGTACAGTGGCTTATCAGTTCTGTGTAGTCCAGGTAACTACTTCAAAGTGCTGTATAACAACTTTATGTAGGAAGACTGTCTGTGTAATAACTGCTTAGAGGTTTAGTCATATAATGGAATTGAACAGATAAATTCACTCAGTTTGTGCTCTGCCCTCCGGACTATGTATAAGTTTTCAAGAATACTTTGAGGAAGGTTTCTTTTAGTGAAGAACTAACATAACGTAAATAACGTGATACGTGTACTTACCCTTCACCTTTGATGCCGTAGGCGAGGGGACAATCTCTTCCCGAAGAATCCCGATAACACGATGCGTTACGATTACACCGATTACAAGGATACCTGGAAGGCTATGGAGAAACTGGTGGAAAAAGGTCTTGTGAAAGCCATTGGGCTGTCAAACTTCAACAGTCGGCAGATCGATGATGTGCTAAGTGTGGCTACGGTCAAACCAGCTGTGCTCCAGGTGAGATGAACGAAGAAGGCAAATACCTTTCCTGTTTGTCCAAAAGAGTGAAGAATTTGCAAACCGATGCTTCGTGTTTAGCACAAGAGGAACAATTTAGTCTGTAAGAAGGAAAGATGGTGAGGAGTAACGGGAATCCTTATTGTAGAGAGTTTCCTTTCTTGCTGTATGATCTGTTTTGGTACCTGGGGAAAATGCAGCATTAAGCTTAGATGATTTCTTTTCTGTTTCTTGTAAACTTAGCCCACCAGTCACTTCTTCACTCTCCTGGTTATACCTTAACTTAAATCTTCATAATCCTCATAAGGTTTTCCAGAATCTGGAATGAGCTCCTGTGATGTGTTTGGTTCTGCAGTGCTCTACTTCCCATTTGTTTAGTTTTGTGTTGATATCTGTTCCATGGGTCATTTTAATAGGTGGAATGCCATCCTTACCTGGCCCAAAACGAACTGATTGCTCACTGCCAGAAACGAGGACTGGTTGTCACTGCCTACAGTCCCCTTGGTTCTCCAGACCGTATGTGGAAACACCCGGATGAGCCCGTGCTTCTGGAAGAACCTGGCATCAAAAAAATTGCGGAAAAATACAGCAAGTCACCTGCACAGATCATCCTCAGGTACAGAACAATTGTGAGAGAGGTGGTGTTTGGGACCCAGCCTTAAATAAAGCAAAACATGCAAGCCAGAAGGAATCTGCTTAGTATGTGTTCTGCCCCACTGGTGTGGGTTAAAATCACAGGGAGTGCCAAAAGCAAACTCTATTTGGTGCTTGTCTTAGAGAGCTGGTAGAGTTGGTCCTGCCTTAGGACAGGTGGATGGACTAGATCAGAAGGATCCTTTTAGGGCCTGGATCCATGTCTAGGACAGTTAACTACATTTTCTTCTGGGAAATAGCAGTAGGGCAATTAAGGCAGCAGTGTACCCCATGTGAGTGCTGCCCACTGAATTCACGTGTGGCCGATTTCTTGAACACTCTAGTACTTGCTGCTGCATTCAGGTGGGTTCCCAAGAAGAGGGAGTGAGGAAAAGACCTTCCTCCTTTGCACTGAAGAACTGTTTGCAGCTTTGTTTTTATATAGCAAAAACTGGATACTGGGAAACAAGGTGATTGAGTGATATCCAGAACGTGATCAGCACCTCGTAAAGTAAAATTGGGTTTCTGTCCTCATTTTTTGACTGGCTTTATATCTGTTGATATCACTACCACGGTCTTGGGCAGTAGCAAGTTATCCTGCCAGTTGAACATGTTCAAGATTTTGTGCTGAAGCCACCAGACAGGCACTTCAGGGATCTGGGTTTTCATCTAGTTTCTCGGAAATTGTTGTATTACAACTTGCAAAAAATGCCCAAGTACGTTTTTCTGATTCTTTCTCGGGTTTTTAGCTTAAAACACTTGAAACTTGCTTGCTTGTTCCAGGGCATGAACATCTTCCCCTCACTAATTAGTCCAGTGACTACTGCCTTGCTTGAGCTTGGACACACCAGCTCCTAATACCATGCAGTGCTGTGTCACTCCTCCTCTGGGGATTTTTATTTCACATGCAAACAGAAGTGGCATCTCTGCTGCCACAGATTATTGCTCAACCAAAATAAATACTTATGTTTCTTGGACTGCACATACAGACAAAATCTCTCACCTCCCCTCCTCTTGACAGATGGCAAGTGCAGCGTAAAGTGGTTGCCATTCCCAAGAGCGTCACTCCTGCTCGCATTCAGCAGAATCTCCAGGTAAGCTGAAATGGAGGAAAGGAGTTTCATCAATTCCCTTTCATGTGAGTAATACACTGTCCTAAGACTTGCAGAGCAACAAGCTGAGACACTTGGTTCGTACTTGTTCATCAACACACTTAAAAAGGGAGGGTAAAGATTTTTTTTTTTTTTAAAAACAAATTATGGGTTTTAAGCAACTCAGTGTGTGAGTGTGTGTAGATGTGCACGTGCACAGTCTTGTTATCAGAAGGTATTATTTAGAAGTCTACATGAAAAATCTCTACTTAAATTTTTTTGAGACACAAATTTATTCATTTATTTAATGATGTTCAGTGGTTCTTATTTATGAGTAATAGTTTCTCTGTCCTGCAAGTGAGAGCTGGTGACTATTTCTGCAGCAAACTGCCATTCTAGTGATGCTGAAGGAATAAGTGTGGTTCAGTTCTGCTCTGAAGTAGAGACAGTTCACTTTAAAAAATATTTGAAAACTCTGACTTTAAATAATTTTGGGGAATGTCTCTGAATCACTGCTTGGGATCTTTTTTCAGCCCTTAATCATTAAGATTGGCTGGTTACATACTTGTTTCTAAGTTAGGAGCTGTTTCTGTAGCTGTTACTCCCATTAAACCAAATTCTGCCACGTAGTGTGCTGCTAGAAATCTCAAGAAATTCCTATAAATTCTGTTACTTGAGGTTTAAATCTACATGGGAACAGAATATTGATTGAATAGGCAGCACTTACTTGGAGGAACAGTCCTACTGCTTTTATCTTTGTGGAAGGGCACTATCCAGTAACAGTGTAGGCTTAGAGTTGGCAGGTGTGTGAACACCTCAGCCTTTGTTTGGTGTTTGTTATACAATGAGTTTAATTGGAATTTCATATGTATAAGCAGAAGACAAACTGATGGCAACTTATGGTTATTTATCAGAGCCCCTTGCTTTTGTTCTCAGGTGTTTGATTTCAGCCTCACAGACCAGGAGATGAGCCACATTGCAAGCCTGAATAAAAACTGGCGTTACATTGTGCCAATGATCACGGTAAATTTTTCGTGTTTCCCGTAGTTTTTGGTGTGTGCCTATGGCCACAACTTGTGGTTTTACAGTTTTCTTTCTTTAGCCTCCCCATCAGAACTACTTACTCGTAAGAACACTGCATCTTCTTAGGTTATCTGAGAGAAAAGAATTTTTCAAAGTCTGGGTACAGAAGGGGTAACTCTTTGAAAACTTTTCTCTGTTTTGGACACTGGTGACCCTCTCCTGAGTTCCCATTACTGACCCATCCATGGATCTTTAAGTCAGAGTCCCATCTCACTTCAGATCTCACCAAACTCCTGCTGATTTGCTCTTCACAAGTCCAAGCAGGCTGAGGTCCATGGCATTCCTCCAGAAGTTCTCCTTGTTCCAGCTGTCACTGCTTACTTTATACCATAAACCTCCAAGATCAGTGAAGACTCAGGGTACTGTTAGTTCTCCATATTCATTGTGGAAGTCACTTCTGGGAATTTATCCCCTCCCCTCCACTGCAAGTTCCCCCTTTCAGAATCTGTTGTAATGACTTTCCTCCAATATAAGGAGTTTGGCTTAGGATGTTGTATTTCTCTTCCCAAATCTGTTAGCTGCAGCATCTTTCAGCATCAGTAGTTTACTGTCACACAAAACCTTACTTCATGTGCTGGCAGATGCTTCTCTGTTTTGAGAGAAACCAATGCCTTGTAAGTGTTGAAGTCCTCTTAGTCTTTCTTTTATTATATTAAAGGACCTTGTTCTTTTTCCCTCACTGCAAAAAAAATACTCAGTGCCTTGTTGTCTCCTGTCTTCAGTGTTTCTCCTTTCTTATCATCCTGCTTCTGACTATACAGCAGAGGTGCATCACTGGCCAACATATGGCAACTATAATGAATTGCTATAGTTGTGCTATAATGAATCTGAAGTGATTTATCCCTTCTCTATCATATATTGCATAGATATAGGAAATCTCTCAGCAGATTTGGAAGCTGTCAAGCATACCCCTGCCTCTTCAGCAGTTTGCCTGCCTGTAGATTATTCTTCAGTAGTCAGTGGCTGCTGGCTATAGGAGTTCCTTGGGGAAAGCTTTTCTCCAGGACTGTGGTTTTTTTGAATACTGGAGAGCATATCAGTGACAAAGTCTGAGTTAGAAAAGAGAAGTTGTGAATGGGTGGTGAAGGACTGTCTCATGTCGAGGTTAGATACTTGTTACAACTTCCAACTGTTCCTCACCCTGGGGCTTACGAGAGCCTCAAGGCCACACTTTCAACTGTATGTGTGCATAAATATAAACCCCCACATCCTTGCAGCCAAAATTATCTCTGTGTTTATGGATCAGGAGTCTGTACACCAAAGGGCAAGCTTAGCTGCTGCTCTGTGTGAGTGTGGCAGTGACAAGCACACCTGCTGCTGACTGCGTGTTTCTTTCGAAGTGTTTTCATACTTAGGCTGCAAACAAAGTTGTTTTGTTAACGAAACTACAAAATACACTAGAATGTAGCCTGGCTTGGATGAGCTGCTGTTTCCTGGGAGACCTGATCGGATCACAGGGATTCACAAAGGAGAGATGAAATGCAGTTCAAAGTGGTAGCCCATCCAGCTTGAGAGAGGGTGGATGTGATGCAGCTGGGCTTCAAAGGTGTTGCCATATCGTCAGATAACAAGACAGGAAGAAGCAAGATGAGGAGAATTAAATCATGGCTCTGTAGCTGTAAGATCTCTAGTGGAACCTTTTGTCTCCTGCCCATCGCTTCTGGGCTTATTGGAAAGATTTTTCATCAACTGTGAATTAAAATTCTTATCTAACCTTTCATGCCTATCTCTCTTTTGAATCTGACTTAACAGATTCAATTCTGGATTTCGAAGTGTGATATGGCAGTGACACCAGAGCTCCTGTTCTATCTGACAAGACAGTTCTTCTTTGCTTTGCTTCACTGATCTATAACCACAAGTTCTCATAGTTGTGCCTCTCTTTTCCTTGTTGTGTTAAAGCCTGAGGAGAGGCCGTTACATTGCGTGTAGGCAATTTAAGTTGCTTTATACTTTTAACTGTTCATTACCTAGTTAGAGGTTGGAAATGACCTTTCACCTGCCTGAAATCCAAACTTTTGGAAACACATAATTGGCCAAGGAATATACTGAAGTGAAACTTAAATGACTGTCAAGCCAGGAGAGGAGTGATGGTCGTGTACACATCATGACCTATTTTTAATAGTAAACTACCATTCACCTGCAGTGTGTTCACTGCTGATTTTATCCCCCCTCCTTCTCTCAAATTCCTGGGGTAGAGTGGAATCACTGATGTGAAACATTGCTTCTGGCAGCTGCTGTCTTGGCATGCTGTGGAGAAATATGCAGGGGGAAGAAACTGGGAGGGAAAAGGAGGAATCTGAACTCTAGGAATATGAAAAAGCTGTTGGCTCTCAAGAGGACGTGAGGAAACCTGAAGCTACTGTGACACTTCTGTCCACAGTTTTAAGGACTGCCTGCCGTTGACAGCTTCACTGCAGCTTAATTTTGTTTTAATCAGAGCATTAGTCAAACGTTAAACCGTAACACCCTCGTTCTGTGCTCTGCAGTGCCCCCAGGCGACTCATTTCGTCTAAACAGTTCAATAGCAGGAATTCCAGTTGTTGCTTTGAAATGCAGGTTTTATACTGAAAGCTGATGGAGGCGTTTCCTAGTGGATACCTGGTTTGAAAGTCCCTGTGATTCCCTCTGGCCCCGGAACATTTTGAGTGATCTCTAACATCACCTTTATATGTATAAAACCCACATTTATGTGTATAAAAATCAGTGATTTCTCTGACACGACTTTTATTCAGTCATTAGTTGCTTAATGTAAGTTGTAGGTGAATGATGCTCACCTGTCACCCAGGGAGGTGTGTGTACTTCTGCCAATGCACCCAGACTTCCCCAAATGTTACAGACGAGGTTTTACCTCAGCTCCTCACACATTGGGGGTGTTGCAATGGATTCAGTGCAACTAGAAATGCAGCTTGTGCATCTGAATGCCCAGAGGTGGGACATAGGAGCTGAGACTTCTGCATGGCCACATCTGCTTTTGGGTCAGCCTGAGCCTCTGTTTGATTATGATCAGTCTCAGTATTTCCATGTGACAGCTGGACAAGCTGGTCTTCTGTGGAAATGTTCTTAAACAAAAAGGGCTATGAAGGAGTGCAGTGACACTATTAATGCATCAGTATGTGGCCCTGAACAAGTCATCCAGTGTGTTTCATCTTATCCATCTCTAATCATTGGCAGCCCAGCGACTCCATCGTGGAAACAGAGGTTCCAACTCCAGTAAAGTGTTTTGGAAGTGTGCGTGTTACAACACTTACTCAGGAACAGCTACAAGGCAAAAGGCTTTTTTTAACTATTTTTAATCTAGTTCTTCAAGTCTCTGCAGCTTGAAAGGCTCTTGCTCTAGGCTACAGAAATCTGTCTTTTGAGAAATGCTTAGAGGACTTGGGAGCAGAGGGAACAGCTCTTGTTTAAGCTGAAAAATATACTCCCAGATGTTTGAGATAAAAAGGTTTAGAAATCTAAACCATGGAGAAATTGAAACTGAGAGTGAGAATGGATTTTTATCTTCCTGACTCGCATTTGTCTTGTTTACTTCACAGGTGGATGGAAAGCTTGTAGCCAGAGATGCTGGACACCCCCATTACCCCTTCAATGACCCCTATTAACTACAAGAAAATAAGGTGTTAAAGTAACATGCTCCTCTTAGTGCCCTTCAACAGAATAATTGTTGCCACAATTTGTCAAAAACACTGTCCAAATTTAAACCTTCCTTCCTCAGCAGGTTTACCTACAATGTACTGTTTCTAATCAACCTCCTTTCTGGAGATACTGTAGCTTCCATGTCAGAGTTTGTGGATTTATTACAATGACTGCAAGCTTGCTGCTGGAAGCATCAAATCTTTTGGAGATTAGGTGGAGTGGTAGAGTCTAAATCAAGTTCCAAACATGTCATTATCAAGCTGGGGCAATACTTTGGGTTTACTGCCTGTGAAACGGTTTTAAAAGCTTTAGTTGAGGGGAAAAAAATGAAAAAAAAGTGAAGACATGAAAGTATTTTAAGACTAAAAAACTGCTCGGCCAGCAACTTTGGTATCTTTATTAATATTTTTTACACAGGGAACAAAGTGAAATGTGCTGCAGTTGCACTGTGTCCATACCCTTTCATTAAAACCCAAGTAACCAGCCATGCCCAGCACTTTTATCCACTTTACTATACTTGTGGGACTCATAATTTTCTGTTTTCTCTTTCTTTTAATTTGCCTGTAGATTTGAAGAGAATAAAAGCAGACCCTGGAGCAGGCCTTCAGGGCAATGCTCTCTTGCTTGTCACAGTGCTGGGTTTCAGCTCTGACAATAGCTCTGATCCTCCTATCACAAAAGCCACAAGAACTTTTCAGGAAGTCTTGTAGAAAAACATCCTGCCTTTCCCGTGAAGTTGTCCAGTGTGTTTCTTTACCAGAGATGTCCAGTCTGAGTTCTGGAAGGTCACAAAATCAGTTCCTGACTATACAGTAAGAGCAAAGACCTGTCAGAGAGCTCCTTCCATTTTGATGTAGCATTTTTGGGTGCTGGCTGGGTTGATGCTTGGGAGAGCTGCTCCTGTTTCCTGCTCTACCCCTGACCGGATGGTAACAGAGCAAGTCACTTGTCTTTCTGTGCCTCTGTTTTCTCACTTCCATGTCTCTGTGTTCCCCCCTGGCAGGGACTAGTTTACTGAGTGCTGATGCACTGCTGACCAGGGCTGGAACTCCAGCTCTAACCACGGTTTTATTTTGTTTCAGTCTCTTAATGAATCATCATCTGAGATAAAGGGCATGAGGTGTCAGTACCTACCCCTGCTCTGATGGTGGTACCTTCTGTGGCCTTAGCAACATTAACACTTTATTTTAGTGTTCTCCATCTAAAATAGGATTAATTTTTCCCATAGCAGTAGCAAACAGTTAGAAGAATAATCTTCTGTATTTGAATAGTTCAAAACGTAAAGAATTAGATACTTTAATTTTGATAACCTCATTTACAGTAGGCCTATTGTAAAGCTACATATTCATCCTGAGTGTAATGCCTCCTCAAGTATTTCCTGCCCTGGGCCTCCCAGCGTGCAGCTGAACTGGAACAAACCTGTTTATCACTCTTTGTATGTAAAATTTAAGGAAATTCTGTTTCTTGGTAAAATGTTTTCTAATTCCTGTTGAATTTACCTCAGCGGAAAAAGCCATCGCAGCTCTGTTGGGATTCTTTACGAGACTGGACATTTTCTCCTAAGGAAAATGAAATTCCTATTGGTTTTTTTGATTGTTCTAATCAAACATAGGTGAGTTTGAGTATGGTTCTTGCTGCAGTCATTAGGGAAGCAATTGTGCTTTGAAGGCACTCTGTGCACTGCTCACAGCAGTCATCCTGCCAAGGACAGCGGCTTTCCTTGCTTGTGTTCCCCTTGCTTCTTTGCTTGTCTTAAATAAATTCTGTGCTCATTGTATGACTTTGAGACTTTTTTTCCCCCCTCTCTTATGTCAGGGCCCCAATTAACTTTGTCCGGTTATTTCTCCAATCAGGGGGAAGTGGGCTGGGAAAAATTCCCAAGAAAAGCAGATTGATTCTGTATCTCTGTGAAGCCCACACTTCCCAGCTCTGTTGCTGCGTGCAGTGACATAGCGGGGTTGGAGCCGGTGAACTTTTATCTTGTAATAATAACAGCGGGGCAGAGGAGCCCGCGGGTCTGTGCCCTGAGGGGGCCGCGGCCATGTCAGCCCTGCCCGCTCGGGACTGTGTGCTGCGGCAGAGCAGAGCCGGAGCCCATGGACTGCCCGCCTTGCACAGGCTGCGGGTGGCTGCTCAGGCTGTGCCAGGGCAAGGGCGCCGGAGCTTCCCGGGAATACGCGAGGCCGGGAAAGAGGCTCCGGGAGGAGCGGGCTGGTGGCGGCGCTGGACTGCAGTTCCCAGCGTGCCCCGCGGGGCCCCGGGCCCCGGCTGGCACTACATTTCCCGGCGGGCCCCGCGCGGCGGCGCCCCGGCATCCCGCGGCGGGGCTGTCGCGGGGCATGCTGGGAGTGGTAGTCCCTCCGCGGCGCGCGCGCGCCGCCAGGCGGGCCGGGGCGTGTCCTCGGGGGTATATAGGCGGCCCGAGGGGCAGGGGGCTGCACTCTGCCGCCGCCGCCCCTCTCTCCAGCAGCTTCTATGCAATCCTCGGCCGTCGCCGCTCCCCCCTGCGTTGAGCCCGCGCCGGCCTCCGCGACTAGGTAGGCCTGGCTGGCCCCGGTCACGGTGTGTGTGTGTCGGGGAGGGGGTGGGGGGGTAGCAGAGGAGGGGGGGGGGCGCTTTCGCGCCCGGAGGGGGTGGTGGGGGAAGAGGGGGGCGGTGGGCAGGATTTCCTTGGGGGGAGGGCTGGGGGTGCTGGTCGGGATGTCGCGCCTGTCCCCTCTGCTCCCCCCGCACCGACGGTGATACCTGCATCCCCCCCCGTGCTCCCCTCCCGCCGCCGGTGGTACCTTCCTCCCCCGTCCCCCCTCCCGCCCCGGTGGTACCGGCCCGCCCCGTCCCCCCAGTGCTCCGGTGGTACCGGCCGGCCCCGTTTCCCCCCCCCCCGCCCCGGTGGTACATTCCGCTTCCCGCTCCTCCGGCGCCAGCTGGGCCCGCGCGGCTCGCGCGGAGCCACCACGTGACCACGGCGCGGCCGCCGCCATCTTTGTTGGGGGCAGCCGACGCCGCGGGGCGGGGGGCATCACGTGACCTGTGGCCCGTGAGGAGCCGCCGCGGGGTTTGGCGCCAAGGGCGGGGGGCGGGGCCGGGCAGGGCGGGAAAGGCCCATTGTCTGCGCGGGGCCGGCCCGGCCGAGCCTCCGCACCCACCCCCCGCACCCACCCCCGCACCCCCAACCCACGGCCGAGCCCGGCACAGCCACCCGAGCTCGCCCCGCGGGGATGGACGCCTGAAATCCAGCGCTCCCGGCCCTGGTTTCACACCCCTCCTGCCGTGGGGTGGGTGCCCTCTTATAAAAAGAATCACTCGATGTTTTGTTTGCAGGATGGAAGAAGAATTGGCAGCCCCTTCCACATCCACAGACAAGACAGACAGGTGAGGGAGTCGGGACTGTCGGTCACCAAACAAGGTGAAATTCAGGAGTTACTGAGTAAAACACAAAAGTCACCCTTCAAATCACATGGTTAGGCTTGGGGTTTAACTGATGTGGGTGCTGTAGGTGCTGAAAACTTGCGCTCACCCGTGGTTTGCACAAATCTAGAGCAGCAAAACCATTTCAAGGACTAATAAATATGCAAATAGCAGCTGTTCTCAAAGTTCTTGGTCTGTGAGTTAGCGCTGGGGAGGCCCAGACTGGCATGTGACTTGTCCCAGTCTGAGATACTGTGCTGGGCTAAACCTTCTGGAAATAAAGCTGTGCAAGATGGACTGAATTGAAACTGAGATTTGCATCTGTCGTTGCATCTCTTTCTCAGCTGCATCATGCTGTGCTATGAAAAGTCTTAACTTGGGCTTATTCTTCTTTTTCTTGACTTAGCTAGCATTGGAGTCTGGTGAAACACTGTGGTACTCAGTGCTGTGTTTCTGTGCAACTCCTGAAGTGTATTCCTTAGCACCCTTTGCCATACCAGATTCTGATACTTTTTGCAGTGGTTGGTTCAGATTTGTTTGCCTTCCCTTGGTTATTGGAACTATAAGTTGTTGCACATTTAAACAAACAAAACCAAACGAATCCCTGCTGGTAGTTCCAACTGCTGGAACTCACGCAACTCACTCTTCCATAAAGCTGATTAGATTTTTGAAAGCTGTCTGTGAAATGACTGTGGAAACTAACAGCATCCTGTTTTTGACTTATTTCCCCTCCTCCAGTATGGATGTGGACGGAGAATCAAAGAAACTACTGGGTTTGGGGCAGAAGCACTTGGTAATGGGAAATATTCCGGCTGCTGTTAATGCATTCCAGGAAGCTGCAAGTTTACTGTGAGTAGTAGAATGTTCTGTGTGTTTTTGCAGGGCTCGGGCTTCAGCTTGGCTGTTCTGATGTGGCTCACGCAAGAAAGATTGGGATTTTTGCCTCACATGTTTGTAATTTATGATAGAACTGAGGAGAGGACAAACTAAATTCCCCCAAGTGCTGGGCAGTGCTGTAGCTGGTGTGCAGCTTAGATGGTTTTTGTGATAATAATTGCCAGTGCAGTTCCCTAGGGAGGAAAAGGGATTTGATAGTTTATTTTGCAGGGGTCTTTTAATATAAAAGCAATGAGATAGTGTTATTTTCTAGTACTGTGTTCACTAGCCTTGATCAGTCTCTGAGAGTGGTACTTTTTGGGTTAGAGACTAATTTCCTTTGCGTGTGTTTGAAAGCCACATGAAAGCTGAGTGAGAGGAGCGCTCATTATTAGTTTAAAGCAAAGAAAGAGGAGGCAAAAATCTGATTTCTTCCTGTCCAGGAAAATTTAGCTTTCAAGTTCACGTATCAAAACCTAAAGTAGGCACAGACAAATAATTCTTCATTATTTTTCTAGGGGTAAGAAATATGGTGAGACAGCGGATGAGTGTGCAGAAGCTTTTTTTTACTATGGAAAGTCTCTCCTGGAGTTGGCAAGGTATGGTGACAGTTGGTCAGTTGTGGAAGAGTCTGTCTGGTGTAACAGGATTTCACTCCCTTATGGACAGGGTTGCCCTGGGTGGGATGGGCTGTGGTGTTGCAGCTTGGGCAGTTCAAATGGTGACGTATTACAAGAGCCAAGGGGATAACAAGCTTTTGTTCCCTTCAGAATGGAAAATGGTGTGCTGGGAAATGCCTTAGAAGGGATGCAGGTGGAAGAGGAAGGAGAAAAAGCAGAAGATGATTCTGCATTGCCAGCTGTCGATGGTAGGTAAAGCTGCCTGCCCTGGTGTGGAGGCACCAAACTGTGTGTTCTTGCTGAAATGATCTGAGTTTAGTCCATTGGTATCTTGGGTAGCCTGAACTGTTCTGTTGAAACTCTTGGCAGTCTGAATGGACTTTTTTTTTTTTTTTGGTGGTCTTTTTTGTTTGGTCGGTTGGTTTTTTGTCTTGCTTTAAAATGAACAAAACCTGTAAAACATCTGCAAGGAGCTGGTCACTGAAAGCATATGTAAAGGGTCACCAGGTGTCTGTGTCCTGAAACACTGCATTCGAGCTTGCTTTCCTAAGCTTCACCGCTGACTTGAACTGCTTTGTAACCTTGTAGCAGTACAGTGTGTGTAGTCCAGCAGGACAGAGTCTCTGTAAAAAGTCCAGGAACAGTAACTATTTTATACTGCCTGCAGCTGGAGATGATACAGGAATTCCTGTCCATCCAGACTATTAAAACACTGGCACCTCTTGCTTAGCTGTGACTAAAATCGCTGGCACTGCTTGAGCGGCCGCTTGCAATGCTGGGGAAGGGGAAGGGGGTTGTTTGGCTCAAAGTGACTATGTTGGTTGTGTCCTAATTCCTTGTACTTGGAAAATGAAGCTTTTAAGGAGCGTCATCCAACTTGGTAACAAACCAACACACACTGGAGGGTCTGAGGGTGGTGTTGTCAGTGCCCTTTAATGTCTTTATCACTAAACTCGAAGAAATGTTTATGCTTCCTCAATCATGTAGAAGAAGCGAGGGAGGAGTTGAGAGAACAGGTTTATAACGCCATGGGGGAAAAAGAAGAGGCCAAGAAGTCTACGGAAGAGTCTCCAGTACTGTCTGAGAAGGAAATCAAAGAGGAAGGTCATGAAATGAAAGAGGTTACAGAAGAGAAACCAAAAGAAGAAGCAACTGCTGACAAGGATGTAAAGCCTGAAGAGGCTGAAGAGAAAATGGAGGTTTCTGTGGGAAAAGAAGAAACTTCGGAAGAGCAGAAGCAGCAGGTGGCTGTGGAAAAGGAGGCTGTGAAAGAGGAGGCAGCTGTGGAGGAGAAGGAGGTAGAAAAAGAGCAGAAGACAGTGCCTGAAGACAAGGTGGTCAAGGCAGCTGAGGAGAAGGAGAGAACAGAAGTGTCAGACAAGGAGGCAAAGGCAGCTGGGGAAGAGGCTGAAGCGGGAGAAGTAGCTGTGGAAGAGAAGGGAGAGGTGGGAGAACAGGCAGCAGAAGCAACAGATAAAGAGCCAGCTGTGGAGAAGGGAGAGGCTGGAGAAGGGCAAGCAGAGGCAGCTGTGGAAGAGAAGGCAGAAGCACAGGCAGCAGCTGCTGTGGGGCAGAAAGAAGCTGCAGAAGGGGAAGCAGAGTCAGCTGAACAGAAAAAGGTGGAAGAGAAACAAGAGCTAGTAGAGACAGCTACAGAAGAGAAACCAGGTGAATCTAAAGAGGCAGAATCCTCAAAGGAACCTGTCCCCACAGAGGCCAAAGAGCCACCTAATGACCTGGAAGAAAAGGCTGAAGCTGCTGCTAAGGTAGAGAAAGAGGAAAAGAAAGACGACCTGATGGAAGAGGGTGAAGGTGCTAAGGTAGAAAAAGAAGAGAAAGATGACCTGATGGAAGAGGGTGAAGGTGCTAAGGTAGAAAAAGAAGAGAAAGATGACCTGATGGAAGAGGGTGAAGGTGCTAAGGTAGAAAAAGAAGAGAAAGATGACCTGATGGAAGAGGGTGAAGGTGCTAAGGTAGAAAAAGAAGAGAAAGATGACCTGATGGAAGAGGGAGAAGGTAACACTGAGAGGAGAAAAGTATTTGTGGGTGGATGACTTGATGGATTTGGCTAACAATGGGTAAAAAGTGTTCCATTCAGAATTTTCTGTTTGCCTTAGAATAAGGAAAAGGCACAGTAAAGGGGCTCTTGAAGGACTTAACCTCCAAGTAAAGTTTCAAGGAATAGTGAATAGTCTCAGTTTCTCTAGACTAACGCTTAACTAACTGCAAAGCAAATCTTGAAAGCAAACTGACAGCCCTGTGAAATGTGTAAGTAATGGCTAGGCTGGTGGAGAATACTGAATGGATGTTCACTTGCATGCATCTGGGTTTATTGCACTAACCTCCAAATAACTTGAAGCACAAGTTGCCTCTGGTTATGCCTGTATTTTATTTTTAAACGGTGATGAAAAAACAAGAATAGCTGAACACATAACAAAATAGTGAATTCAGTTTTGGTGGACGGAAGGAACTCCTCATTTGAGTCTTTCTGGTGGTCCATCGCTAGTGAGGATTTAGTTGGCAAATCTAAACTTGATTTGCTGAAGGCTTATTGCTGCTCTCTAGTACAGTCTTCCAGCTGTCTAGCTTCTGCCCTCTGCTTCCCTGCTTTATCATAGCTGTTTTCAGGGTTTTGTTGGAGTAACCCAGCAAGACTTGCACCCTTTGCTGCAGTATTACTTTAGGCTGGTGCCTTGTATTGCACAAGTTAATTGATGAGCTGATAATTGCAACTTTGCTTGTCAGTAACTTGGCTTCACGGCAAGTGCCTTACTTCAGGAGAGGCAGATGTTCAGACTGAATAATTCTGGACACTGAAAGGGTTTGTTCTGCTAAACACAGTGAACACTCAGTGGTGGAGCAGCAGCCTAACAAGGTGTCTGTGTGGAGAGAGTATGACTGAACATAAACTAAGAGTAGTTACCTGCTCATCGTCCTGTGAAAGCCTGATTATGTTCACATACTGCTGCTTTTTTTCCCCCAATTCTGCTAAGTGTGAGGACCTACTGAACGTCCTGGCCTGGTGCTGTCATTGCAGACTCCTCCCACTACTTAAATTTTAACATCCTGACATCTCTTCTGTTTCACTTATGAAGAGGTGTCCTCATGTTGACAGGTTTGGCCCTGCCAGTGGTAGGTGTGTGCTTTTTGGGAGTTAGACTAATGAGTTCACAGGCTCTCTGGTCCCCACCCCATCAAGCTCCCGTTGTTCTGGAATTAGCCAGGGGTTGTGATACAGGAATTGTGTGACTTCAGCATTCAGATCAGCCAATTCTCTGAAGTTATTAGCCATGCTCCTTCACTGCACATTTTCCCCAAATGTTTTCTGCTGGCAGAATAGGTACTGTGATGCTCCTGCAGGGTGTCAGAAGTCAAATTAGTGCTACACAACAGGAGGTTCATTAATAACACTGTCACTTAAATCCCTGACATAAGGAACGTGAACTCAGACTAATTTGTGTGCAGCTTGGCAGCTATCTTGCTGAAAATACTTGTTTTATGGAGGATGAAGTTCAGCAGCTGCCCAGTGCCTCTGGGGCTGCTCAGGATCCCGTGGGTTCAGTGGGAGCTCACGGTGTATTTGTGAGAGCTAAATTCTGTGTGAGTTCCTGTTGTAGGTAGTAAGAAGTTTAAATGACAGACTACTTTAGTCAACAGTGCTGAACAGTTTCAGCAAGATGGCTGCTGCTGCTGAGGATTTAATGTACCTGTGCTCTTCTTGCATCACACCTCTAACCTGTCACTGGAAGGATGAGGGTTGGATGTAATATATTCTGCCTGACTCCATGTCAAGCAAGCACAGTAACAACAAGTGTTCTCATCCATCTACTTACCTTGTAGAAACAGAAGAATCTGAGGAGGAGGATAAAGAAAATGATAAAGCTGAAGATGATAAGGAGAATGAATTGACAGTGGAAGACAAGGTGAGGTTGCTGAGCTCTGATACTGCTCACAGAAGAGTGCAGTATTACCCTAAACATCATGTTATAAAAGCTCACTCGTGTTTTATTTAGTCCTATGTAGGAAATTACTTTTGAAGGCCAGTATTGCCTAAGGAAGGGCCAGTGTTCACCTAGTCCACACTGTGGGATCTTGCTCAGCTGTGTCTGTAAACTTGGGTTTGTTCAGCTGCTCTGAAACAAATTCTTGTGGTCTGCTGAGTAACGTGGCCTGGTAGTGCAGGGGCAGTGCTGCTGTAGCCTGTCACTAAAGCTGTGAGTTTATTCTCTGCTTGTTTTGTTCTTTCACTGTACATGTTGAATGCTTCTGCTCCAGTAAGCTGTGATTAGCATGGGAATGGATTGAGAAATGTGGTGCTGCTCAAACCTGAGATGTACATTGATGTAGCAGTCAAAACAGCTGGAAAAATCTGAAACCTCGTAGTGTGAAACTAAGCATTCTGGATAACTGTCTTTAAATGATTATCTGTCCCTTTCTCAGACTACTCTAATAAAGTTCAAAGGTTCATTAAAAAAAAAAAAGATAGATCTAAATAGCACCTTAAACAAAATCTTCCTCTTGAGATAATATTGGTGCTTGGTGCCCTGATATTTCTGGGGAAAAAAATTAATAAGGCCATATCAACAAACTGTGAGTTTATGTTCCACTGAACCATCTTCACTGCAGGCAAAGTCTTGATTGATGCAATAACCTCTTCTACATATTATTGTTCTTCTTTTCCTTCTAGTGGTAAACTGTTTATCTCTCATGAACTTCTGTTCTTTACAGGAAAGTGAGGAGGATGAAATTGGAAATCTTGAGCTGGCCTGGGACATGCTGGAGTTGGCAAAAGTCATTTACAAGAGGTAAAACTTGAGTTTTAATTTGGATATATGCCAGATAAACTCTATAAACTGGAGGGTGGCATAACCACTTAGTGAATGTGCCATATTCTGATCAGGACTTGGAAACTATTTTTTTTTTCTTGATTTAGACAAGAAACAAAAGAAGCTCAGCTCCATGCAGCTCAAGCTCATCTGAAGTTAGGAGAGGTTAGCATTGAATCTGGTAAGTAATGTTAATTCTCATGTGCAAAGTGTTCAGTTCCACTTTCTGACACTCTGTTTTGTACTTTAAAATGAGCAGAGGTGAGTTAAGCTCTCAGGATGAAAACAAATTAGACTGATCATGGTAGTTGCAGCCATGTGAGAAGCTTTGCCATCAATGGATGAACTGAGTTGGTGCCTTAAATGGGATAGTTGTGCTTTTCCAGAGCAGTGAAAGAAAAAATTTGAGTAATAAATGTGTTGTCAGATCAAAATCAGTCATGTGTTCCACTTTCTGAAGTGACCAAACCTTGCCTATGAACTTAAAAGAGACTTATTGAAGCAGAGAGTCACTGAGCTTAATTAATAGGAGGTGCCAGTACCGTGCCATGTCAGGACATAAAGACTGCAAATGAAAAATGGTTGACTTAGGCTTTCCAAAATCCTCAGGTATAGTGAGGAAAGACTCTTGTGTTACACAGCAGAAAAAAGGAGTGGGAAGCAAGCCCCAGGTTTGTGCCTTCTAATGTTTCACCTGCCTTTCATTTGAAAACATAATTTAATCTTGTTAAATCCAAGTGTACTCCTTCTCAGGGGCAAGCACTGGAAATGATCCAACAGGTTTCTGGGCCAGGGCTACAAATCAAGGGTTGTCTTATGTCCCTGGAGCACCTTCAGTGGAGAACTTGGCAGGAGGGCAGCAGGGGACTGTCCTTGGCTCCAGCTTGTTGCAGCTGGGACCTGTTACATTGAATTCGTGGTAGCAGGTTAAACAGGAGAATTTAGTGCCTGGTTTGACTGTGCTGGAAGTAGACAAAACACTCATGAGATAACTTCAGGAACTGGACTAGATAGTCCCTGAGGGGGAGGCAGTGCTGTCAGAGCAGCGCGGCCCTGAGCGCGTTTGCGGGGTGTGACAGAACACGGAGGGCTTGGATTGTTTGGATGATTAGTGTCCTTTGTGAAGACCTTGTGGCTTTTCTCCTGTAGAAAACTATACACAGGCTATAGAGGAGTTCCAGGCCTGCCTGGCCCTGCAGCAGAAGTACCTGGAGGCTCACGACCGTCTGCTGGCCGAGAGCCACTACCAGCTGGCCCTGGCCTACCACTACAACAGCGACTTCGACGAGGCCGTCCTGCAGTTCGGCAAGTCCATGGAGGTCATCGACAAGAGACTGGGTAAGTAAGTGGATTTCTAAAGCTCTATCAGAGTTTAGTCGAGGCAGAGCAGACTTTGTTTAACTGAGGTGTGCTCGTTGCCTGCCCTGCGGTGTTGGCTGGTCTGCAGGCGGTGGCAGACGGACCACACCCACGGCAGAACTGTGGAAACTGTGTGTGTGTGTTAGCAGATAGTTGACTCTGGATGTTGATAACTGGACAGTTACTTTGTCTCAAGGTGTTTTGCCCTGATAACTGTTTCACCCCAGCAATACTGACTGAGAGAATAAAGCAAGCAGAAAGTGGGTCCCCTGAGGACGAGAAGGAGATTGAAGAGCTGAAGGGATTGCTTCCTGAAATTAAAGAAAAGATAGAAGATTCAAAGGAGTCTCAAAAGAGTGCAAGAGTAGCCGAGTTGGGACTGAAAGCAACTCTGGTGAGTGTGTCCTGTGGTTTCCTTTTGACCCAGCATTCTTCCAGTGGAACTTTAAGTAAATCAGTCATGGGAGGAGCTTGGACTTGATCAGGGGCTGGTGGTTGCTCACAGGTGTTACAGGCTGTGATTCTCAGAAGGAAACTGAGGCAGCTGACATCTAAAGAAAGGATATTTAGTAAGTACCTTGACAATAATTGTTCCAAACTAAATGGGAATTTGATAGGCTTCTATGGCATTTAATGTATCAGGGCTGGAAATGATGGGTCAGGCAAAAGTGGAGCAAATGTTGTCTGTCCTGTGTAGAAGTGCACAGTACAGTGCTGGGATTTGAAGGGGTTGGGCTTTCTGTCCCCTGCTAAGCTTGCTTGAATGGTCTGCACACAATCTGTTCACTGCTTCTTCTGCTTTTCTTAAGATTGGAACTACATCTGGCTTTACACAAAGTGAAGACAGCGGTTCCGTTTCCACAGTAAGTTAATTTAAGATGGATGTTGTTAATTCCTGTCTGCTCTAAGGATTACTGGTTACAGTTGCTCATGTGTCAGTGTCTGTCTTGTAACAGATTCCAGTAAGAAAAGCAGCTGATGGTGCATCTCAGTGTGTTACAGACATCTCTCACCTAGTCAGGAAAAAGGTGAGTCCAGAAATGACTTGTTGAACAAGCAGTTCAAGTACCACTGTCTTGCTCTTTGTAATTGGTTTTCTTGTCTTAGAGCTTTTTTTTTTTTTTTAACTTAGTTGTATAATGGGAAAATACTTTAAAAGTAAAACCAGAAATAGTGCATGAAACTCCTTTCCACTGGGAGCCAATCAGTCTGGGAACCCTGACCTCCAGGAGACCATTCTTGGTGGTTCAGCACCAGCCTGACCATGGTGTAACTTCTGACCCTGTTGTGTGACTTCTGCAGGTGTTCTCTGAACAAGGGTTTCCTCTGCTGAGGACCCTCAAGAGCTGCAGGGTCACCTGCAGATCTCAAGGAGAAAGGGCAGGCAACCAGGCTGGGCTGGGTTCCCTTCTTCCAAAAGGAAATGGAGACTTGGGCTTAATAGATAGCAAATCCAGAGCGATGGTAATGATAAAATGGAGATGAGATGTTGAGCACTCTGTTCCTTTAAAGGTGTGTGTGTTCTCTGGAAGTGTTTGTTGATATAACTGAGAGTATCCCCTGTAGGAACTTTAGTTTTTATGTTGCCTGTGGCCATGGCACAGCCTGGCCTCTGTTCCATTGGCCTCTGTCAGTTCAGGTGTGCCTGGAGTGACTTGGAGTTGCTTTACACGGGTGATTTCAAGTGTTGTAGATGCCCTGAACCTACCCTGGAACTGTTACTGGGCTCAGTGGTTGCATTTCCTTGCCAGACTGTAATCAAGGATAATTCAGCACTAGAGATTCTGGCACCCAGACAGTGTCTCACTGGAGATTGCTGTGGTTGAGACCTTGGAGCCAGAGCCTCAGAGCTCTGTTAAACCCTGACACTGAGGTGTCTGTCCTGAGCCTGGCAAGCACAGCTTGGGTAGATAATGTGCAGTGACCTCTAATGCTAAGTTTTCTCAAAAAGATTAAGACTTTAATTTCTACTTAGTGAAGGCTATAAACAATTTTGTCTTCAGAGGAAACCAGAGGAGGAGACTCATCAGGGAGACAATGAAGCCAAGAAATCTAAACCAGAACCGGCTGTCAATGGTGGTGGTGGGGATCCTGCCCCCAGTGGAAATGAGGTTGCAGAAAAAATGGAAGAGGAGGTGGGCAGCTGAGCCAGGAGTCTGGGCTGTGCTCTTTATTTCATTTTCCCCCACTCTGTTGAGGGATGGTTCTTTTGCCTGGTAGATGTGCTGGTTTTATTGCCTGCTGGCCTCCACAGGGCTTCCCAGATGGGATGAGGAATATTCCCAGTGGGCAGGATGCATGTTGTACTGTGTGGGCTGGACAGACCCAGCTGTGGAGCCTTCCCACCTCTGGGGTGGGACTGAGATGGGTTCTGGGAGTTTGAGCTGGGCTAAACTCCAGCACAGGGTCTTCCCCCAGTTTTTCATACTCCTGGGTGGTTTTATTACCCACCCCTGGGCTGCACTTGTAAATGTCAGTGCTGTAGGGTAGTGGTGGGCTCTGGAGACAAGCAAAGCTCATGTAGTCAGTTAAATCTTCAAATTACAGAACCCTTGGGCTGCTGCATGAGTTGGTGCTGTAAGGCAGTGTCTTGTTTTTTTTTAAAACAAACCCTTCTCTTCTCTTTTAGACAGAGAAAAGGCCACAAGCAGAATCAGGGGCTGCAGTTGAAAGCACAGTATGATAATTCTTTAACCTTGGACACTCCTCTCCTTACAAGGAAAATGGTTTTGTATATAGTGTATTTTTTCACTTTTTGGCAACTTTTGTATGACTTCAATAAAGATTGTAAGCAAATAGTCCCTGTCTTGACCTTCCTCCTGTGCCAGGTTCCAGCCACTGCTCCTGGCTGTTCCTCTGGGGTGCAGGTCTCAGCCCTGGCCCAGTGATGGGCTCTTGGTCCCTTGAGCTTCAGCATTTCCATCCACATCTGCCTCATGAGGCAGGAGAAGGGAGTGGGATTGGGCAGGCAGAGCTGGCTGCTTCAGGGGCAGGAGAGCAGTGAATGCAATTCACTGTGGTCTTGTCTGGGGACAGTCTAGATGTGACATTTTTCCTTCTCCTGGGGCACCAGCTCTGTGGTCACAGCTGGGGCTGTGCTGGGGTTCAGTCTCAGCTAAACCTGCTGTGGGTTCTGGGGGTGCCTCCCTCAGTGTCGAGCAGCCTAAAGAGGGTGGGGAAGGCTGACGAAGAGGTTTGTAACATGCTGGACATTGCTGGATGTGTATTTTTAGCTCTGCCCCTCTGTGCAGGGAGAACTTGTGGAGATGGAGGCAGTGGTGGTTCCAGGCAGGGCCCGGCTGTTCCCTGGGGCAGCCTGTGTGCCTGTACATTCCAGGTGGGGATGGGAGCCTGCTCTGGGACACTCTGTGTGTATATACATAGAGAAAGGCCAAGAAGTGAAAGCAGTAGGCTGAAGCCATTTATTAAACACGTAGCACGTGGCCTGTGACTCTTAGGAAACCTGGTGCTGGGTTTTGCTGGGTTGCCAGGGCTGAGCTGTGCCTGCTCCTTGTCAGGCTTTCCCTACAAAGGGCTGCTGGTGGGGATGTGCCTGATGGAACGAGCTGAGCCATAGGGAAAGGGAATGTGATTGTGCTTCTCTGCCTGTCCCCAAACCACCACTGTGAGCAGGACTGAACACTCCTCTGGCTCTGGGCTCAGTCCTGGGGCACAAAGGGCAGCCTGAGGTGGAGGCTGAGCTGTGTAACTCTGCCTGCTGGCTTAGGGGTCAGCCTGATAGTGCCTGTCCTCTCCCTGCTGCCAAAATGCCCAGCAGGGATCCCAAATGCTTTCCCCTGCCCCAGCACTGGGTTTCTGGTGCCAATTACACAGCCAGTCCCAAGCCCCATCTTGTTGAACTGAAGTTCAAACACAGGTTTTGCCATCCTTTCATCACCTTAACAGTTAAAAAAGCCCCGATTTCCCACTCCAGGGTGGTGAGGGGATGCCAGGGCAGTGTGGCCCGTTCCTGGCTCACCTTCGTGGAGGTTTGTGTTGTTCTGGGGGCTCCTGAGCAGGAGGAGGGTCCTCCAGGGCCACAAAGGTACTGAGGGGGAGGCTGTGGGGCACATGGGCTGTGGGGCTGCCTGGCCCCAGCGCTGGCCCAGGGGGCTCCTGGGAAATGAAAAAAGTGGTGTCAAGGGCAGGAGGGTCCTGACACTGTCCTGCTATAAGCACAGGCAGGAGCTGCCTGGCCATTCTGTCACAGCATTGGGTGTGCAGAGCAAATTACACCCCTGTTCCCTCACTGGGAAGGGACTCGCCTGCCCCAGGGGCCCTAATCCCCAGCTGCAGCCACGGCAGCTGTTCCCAAATCTTCCCAAGATTGTACCTCCACATCTGTAATCCTATCCCAGTTGGAAGCCCTTCTCCCATCTCCCTTCTCCCCTCCCTGGAGAGCTAGAAATTGCCTTGGGCCAAGGCTCTTACCGTAAAAAGTTCTGGCACAGCCAGGGCTGGTGGCAGTGGGGGAGCCACAGTGGGTGGGAGGATGGGTGGGGGCAGCCGTGGCCCCGCCTGCTCCGCGTGGCATCGCAGCATCCCCACCTCTGCCCGGAGCTGGGCCAGCTCCTCCGAGTGCCACTGGGCCGCCCTCGAGCCTGGGGACAGGAACTCCTTGCTGTGGGGTTTATGCTCCCCCAGCAACCCTTTCCCCGGCATCTCACTGGGTAAGTGTTCAGGATCTGGGGGGTCAGGAGACTCCCTTCTCAGTGCAGAGACCCCCACCCCGGGCTGTGCAGCTGCAGCCCCCCCAACTTCCGCATATTTCCATGAGTCATGTCCAGCCCAGAGGCTCCGATGCTGCAGCCCCAGAGGCAGCCAGGGGCTGTGGGGTGCGGATCGGGGACCCCCTTCCCCAGGACCCATCACCTACCAGCGTCAGCTCTCCTCTCCCTCCTGACCTTCAGCGCCAACACTTCATCTTCCAGACGCCAGTTTTCCAGCTCCACAGCCAACAGTGCCGCATCCAGACCCTGTGTGCCAGTGCCAGGGGGCTCTGCTGGCACAGCCGGGGGTGCCTCAGGTGCCGGCTGTGGAGTCACAGACCCTGCAGGGAGACGGGGCTGGGGTTGGGCCTTACCCATCCTCCTGCCCCTGCGCAGCCCCGCGGTTCCTTTCTCCAGCACTGTGGCCTCCAGCTGGAGGTGGAGCAGCTGGTCCAGGATGGCCGGGTCGTGTCCCCCAGCACGCAGGTAGGACAGTCGCAGTGCCCTGCCAGAGCCCCGGATCAGCCATCGCTGGGCTTGGTGGGACACTGCTGGACCTGCCATGGCCCACAGCCCCTCACCTGGCCTCGGCAGCGAGTGGCCCCATGGGTGGCAGGAGGGTGTCGAGGTAGAGGGTGGCCCTGGGGAGGAAACGGGCAAATGGGGGGGGAGGAGGCCAAAGGCTCCTTGATGGAGAGAACTCCACTGGGTTCTCTCCCGGAGGTGGCAGAGCTGGGGCTCACCTGTGCTGTGCCGCTTGCACCTGTCTGAGCTGCTCCTTTGGGGCCTGCAGGACCTGGCCCAGCCCCAGCTCCCCCTGCTCGGGCTGGGGCTCCCCAGCCCCCAGTGCTGCCAGCTGCCGGCACAGCCCTGCGGGAACATGAGGGGACAGGGGGGCTCAGCACGGTCCCCACAACCCCACTCCCTGAGGGCTGCTGCACCCCATACGTGCCCCCCATCACCCCTAAACCGCTACCAGTGCCTACCTTCCCTCTGCTGCTCCAGCTGCTGGGTCCTGGCCTGGATCTCGGCCATTTGGCGTTTGTGGGCCTCCAGAAGCTCCCGTGGTGGCTGCTGCCGCCCCTGGGGCAGGACCGGCTGCTGGGGGGGCTCTCTCTGCTGCACAGGGGGATTCAGCGGGCAGGAGGGGCTGGACCCCCACCAGCTGCAGGGTGTGGGGAGCCATCGAGGTGCTGGTGCCCACAGGGGCAGGGGGTTCACTGTACCTGCACTGTGGGCCTCCTGGAAGCGGGGTCGGCCGTGCGGAGCAGGGCCCTCTCGCAGGGGGTGAGCACGGCCCCCAGGGGAGCCCCCCGTGCCCACCCCGGTCCCTGCTGTCCCTGCACAGCAGCTGAGACCCCAGGGAGCTCAAGGTGATGGTGTGGCTCAGAGTCGTCCCCATGCAGGGACACCCTGACCTCCTCACAGACACAAATAAGAAGGAAAGGGTGAAAAAAATCCCCCCACTTACTAATATACTTTTCTGCCTTTGGTAAAATAAGCACCAAGGGCTGCCGGCGTGTTGTAGGGGTGGGAGGGCAAAGGTTTGCCCTCCCAGCTCAGGCCAAGCTGGATCCAGCAATGCTGGCAGAGATGCTGTTTCTCAGCCCAGCACCTGTCCCTGTCCCCATCCCCATCCCTCCTGCCCCTCCCCGTTCTGTGACAGTCCCAGCTCTGCCCTACCGAGGTGCCCTGTGGCCTCCCTGCCGTGCCCGGCGCCCCCTCCACAGGCAGAGGGTTCCCTCCATGGAGGCAGGAGCTGGCGGGCTCGGTGATCCCGAGGCACAGCTTCTCCTGGTGAGCCCGCAGGAGCTGCCGGGAGCTGAACGCCATGCGGCAGCGGGGGCACGGGAACCTCCCCATGTCCGGCACTGTGGAAAGCAGAGCCGGGTGGGGGTCACTCGGGGGGCCACCCTGCCAGGGAGAGGGCTGGGTGCGGGCACAGACCTGCCGGCGGCGGTGCTGGCGGTGTTTGGAGCCGCTGTTGCTATGCCGGACGCTGGGCAGGGCAGGGAGGGCGGCCGCACCCCCGACCTCGGCCATTCCCACTGTTTACCACGGGCACCGGAACGGGAAAAAAATGTCGCTTGGGCACCTGAGCAATCCACAAAAAGCAAGATGAGGGAGGTCCCGCAGAGCTCCCCCTCCCCTGGTTACAAAACCTTTGCTGCTCCGGGGTGTCCCAGGGGTGCTCCACAGGATTTGAGGAGGAAACTCTGCCCCTTCTCCATGCCGCAGGTGTCCAGGCCCTGCCCTTGTTCCCAAAACAAGCTCCCCTCCTTCCATCCTTGCACCGCACCCACGGGCTCTTCCCAAGGTGCTGCAGGTCCCCCCCGACCTCACTGACAGTGATCCCGGTCAGGGACTCCTCAGGAAAAAGCTGCCGGTTGATGCACAGGGAGTTGCTCGATCAGGCTCTCCCAGAGGCTACCATTGGCACTTCCAGAGTTTCATGGATACTTAAATCCACAGGAGGGTTAAGGCACAGGAGTCACTCTGGCACGGAACAAGGAGCTCCCAGCACACACACACAGGTCACGCTGGTCCCTCAGTCCAGGCAGGGACTCCTCCGCAGTCCAGTTCCTCTCTTCCAAGTGGCTGTTAGCATGGATTTAAGGTGAAGGGGTTTTTAAACTTACCCCATTTCTCTCCAACAGTGCACACAACAGATTTGCATAATTTGATTTAAATGGGTGTAGGAAGTTAAATTTTTTAAAAATGGTTGGATGGGACCAAAGCACAAGGACATTCAAAACGAATGAGACAAGCTGTAAAATGTCTGTCACAGGAGTCCCAGCATTTCCCCAAGCATTCCTAGGCAGACCCAGCCCCTGGAGCTTGGTTTCCAGAAGGCAGTGACAAAGAAATGCCCCACTGCTCCTCTCACCTGGGGTTCCCTGCAGAGGTAGCATCACCACAGCAGGGGGAGCTGAAAGTAGAGGCAGCACAGTTACACCGGATAATGCCGACAGTGCTCCCTTGAGCCCAGACGCAAAGATTCATGGCTAAACATTACAATTTTCTTACACCTCAGTCCTCTCTGCCTGGCCAGGAGTGGACTAAAAACCACACAGGCACAACCTCGTGTGAAACCCCCTCAGCTCAGCAGGCCCAGGGTTTTGCTCTCGCTCTGCAACTCCATCCAACCCACTTGCAAACACTGCACAACACCCGAGCGCTTTCCATTCCAAAACCTTTGTGCACAAGCTGAACTTACACCAGACACTAAAATAGCTTAGGCCACAACTGAGTTGTTTGTAAAATTCTTTTTAATCTAATAGAAATGTTTTCATGAATTTTTAAAAAAGATTTCAATGAAAACAGCTTTGGATTCAGACATTCCCTTGCCACGTTGTGAACATAAACAGCAGCATTGCACTAGGAACAAGTGACACCGACCGGTTGAGCTTCACCATTTTGTATGAAGCGGAAAAAAAAAGCAAACTGCTTTAGTAGGAGATAATTTCAATTATTTTCTTTTTTAAAAAAAAAAACACCCTCAAGCATGGGCTGTCATCTCAGCATCGTTCTCCCTCTCCCTTCTTAAAGGAAGAGTTCAGCTCCTGCAGTCTGAGCGCTACAGCAATGTTTGCCAAGTGGAAATATAGAGTGGGAGAAGAAACTGTTTATCCCCAGTGCTACTGAACCCCCAGAGTTTCAGGTCCCTTAGAGGAAAGCTCTTCTTACATAAGAAAGACAATTAGAATTGGCAAACTGATGCAAAATATTTATTCCAAGTTAGTTATTTTTGATGCAGTAGTTTTTCCCCCTCATACAGACTCAATGTGATAGTCACTTTTTAAAATCTGTAAATAATGTTATCAAAATAATCTTAATCTTTGAAATCTCACAAAAAATTTATATTTTACAATCCACCCTGAATATCAAGGCTGCAAGAAGAAGAACACAAACAATTCCTATATCCAAATATTTTACAGCTGTACCCAAAAAAAAAAAAAAAAAAAAAGAAAACCACAAACGCCTGGTTAAGTGATGAAGCTCCCCGAGCCGCCAAAAAAAAATAAAATAAAATAAAATATCCATGTTATTAGCATTAATTTAACATAATTAGAACTTCAAAAGCCATTTTGTCATCGACAATGATTGTTTTAGCACACCGTTACCGCGCGGCACTGGGCAATGCGGCGGCACTGTTAGAAGCTTGTTGTTGCAGAGATCAGTCAGCCACTTGTGTCCTGCTCACACGACTGAACTTGTGCACTGCCCCACAAGGGATTTCTGTCAAAATTTGCTAGCTGCACAAACTTCTAGTAAGCATTAGGGCAAAACCAAAAGAAAAAGCTAAAGAAGCCAATTTCTCTCTTCTTTGGGATACAATCATTTCCCTTGTGCATGAAGTATCAACAACAAAAGAAAAAACTGAACAGACTGGAGACAGAATAAACTCTGTTTAGTTTATACAACCCCAAACACGTGTTGAACTATGAACTGAGTTTATTGGGTTGGTTTTATTAATTTTAATTTTATTGTGCCCAGTTTCAGGCATCGTCATCTGACGTTTCGCTGCTACTAGTTTCTGTGTCTGAGTCCTCAATCTTTGTCTTAAAAGTGCTTCTCCAGTGGAACAACAGGCTGGAGCCGCGGCCCTGAAGAAATCCATTCTTCCCAAATCCATTTCTTCTTCGCTGTAGGAATGAAAGCAAGTTTTAAAACAAGTAAAGTTGTGGGCAGTAACTGTCCCTAACCATGCATGGACACAAATTACATATTTAACTGTGTATACACATGCTCTGCTTGGATAATGCAGAGCCATCAATTCTACTACAGTCTCACTTCAACTCTTTGCCTTCCTTGAACATCCTTAAGAATGACCCCACAGAAGACTTGTGCATGAGAAGGGAAAGGGAGAAGAGCAGTCACAAGTGGCAAGAGGTGTAAACATACCTGCTCTGATTTAATCTGGAACTCTTTGAGCTCATCCTCCGTGAGGGGAAGGTAGTTTTCATCATTTTCAGGATATTCCTGCCATCCCATTTCTTTCAATAACCTGATTGTGGAGAAAATAAAAGGGGCGTGGGAACTTAAGCAAGGGAACAGTGGCGAAGGAGAGAACCCTTTGTATGTGAAGCACGAGGTTTTTGTACTAAATCACCCTGAATTCACCAGGGAATCTTCTCTATCAGAGACCATTTCAACAATCTTTTGTGTTTACCCAACATTTTTCAATGTCTTTTACAAATATTTAACCATCAGCAGCCCTGTACAATGGGTACATAACCAGCCTGGCGGAAGGCAGGGATTTCAAATTCCAGCCCAAGGACACTGAAGGAGGACATGAGGCAACCAAACCAGTATCACAGCTCAGGATCTCCCTAAACCTCACTATCCGCTCGCACCAGATGCTCACAGTGCTTACTCACTGACGTGAGATACAGACTGAGATACCAGGCAAATATTTTCTTAGCTCTCCTCCACTTCTGCAGCATGTAAAGCAGCACAGGAGTATTCTAAATGCAAACAAAGTGTGGTGTGTGTGTCCTCAAACCATTCCATTCAGGACACCTGCCTGTAAATTAACGAGAATCACACCAGGTTCATGCTGACTCCCAGTGTGGGCAAGTAAATATCTAGGCAGCATTAGCACATGGGGATGTGGCACTAGAGCAGCACTGGAATTTAATTACAGACCTTGGTAAAACCTTGGCTCACCTGACACTGGTGTCTTGTTTTACTTTCAATAAGACCCCGCCCAGTCCAGCACTAGTTACAAAGCCCACACACCTCCTGCTCCACACACAAAGCTACTGCTGCTTCCCAAAACCAGAGTTTTCTTTGAAATAATTTCCTTCTCCTCACGCAGCCCAAGGACTCAGCCTCCCTCACTTTAGAGACTTTATTTCGCCATTTACTCACCTGTGTTCTGCTTCCAATGAATGGGAGAGGTTTTCCCCCTCCTCTGGCAAAGGGAGAGAAAGGCCATTCTGATGGCAATTCTCTTCCCAGTTTTCCTTTGGTTCTGGTGTGCTGTTGCTCTCCATCTAAAGAAAAATAAAAGCATCACAGTGTGCCAAGAGAGCACAGTTCCAAGTTCAAGCTTCTGCCTTTGAAAGTCCAGCCAAGCCTTTCACCTTGAGCCTGTGTTTTTTACAGAGCCTGACTGATAATGGCTGCAGCAATTTGTACCTGGCTGTGACAGGACAATGCAGGATGAAGGACATTTGGTGGACTGTGCTGAGGGAATGAGTGCTGGCATGACAAAGCCATCACCAGGGGCTTCAGAGTGACAGCAAGAAAACTATGCGAGTTAAATGCTTCTAAGGACACGCTTTACAGACACATTAAGGCACAGATTTATGCATTCAGGAGTCTGGTCTGAGCCTCTGAGGCTTAAGCCACAATCCTGCCCCTTTCACAAGCACAGAGTTCTACTTTCCCATGAATGTAGTTTGATAAGGAAGTTGGAAAGCAAAACAGAGATGTAAAAACATGGTATCGTTCCACTCCTTAGAGAATCCTTGCAAAAAATCTAGATTACCTTCAACATCTGTGACCTTCCCTTCCACCTCATTTATTACTTATCCATTTGCATTTCTGTGTTACAGATCTCCCTCCATCACAGTGCTGTGCACTGCATCTGTTGGCACATGTGCCAGACCAGAGGGAGTCATGCCTTTCCTCCTCCACAGCCCTGAATTACATACACCGCTCGGGGCTTTTTCAGTCCCCAACTCCTTAACTAATAATGATCACATATACAAGGACAGTGATCTTACATCATCCAGCTTGTCACATTCCCTGTTCTCTGTTATCTCCCCATTTCTATCATCTTTCAGGGCCTTCAGGAATTCGCTCTTTTTATCAGTGGTCCGGCGCATCAGCTTCGTCAGGCGCGAGGAGCAGATCTCGATGGGAGGGGTGGTGCTGGAAGGACTCTGCACAGGGGAGGGAGAACACAGACAATTAAAAACTGTGTTGCTGCAGAGTTTGTCTTCAGTGTCTGTGCTTACACCTTTCAAACAATCATCAGTTCTCTGCATGGCTATTAACCCCTCAAAAACCTCCCAAGCTAATGTCAAATTCCCACTAAAATACTGATGGGTGTTGCACATTCACTTCTTCCCTTACCAGCACACTGTTCTCCCATCTATCATTATCAACTACATTTCCCCCCCACCAGGAGTCAATTCACGTGGCCATATTTGTTTTGTTCCTTGGCAATATAACTCTCCCAAGCAAGCTGGAGCCTACAACAGAACATTAAGGCAGAAAACTTCATCCAGGATTCTTGCCCTACAAAAATTAACAAATTAAGGAGATTAGCCTCAGTTCAAATTTGTGTGTTAAGTCATCCTGACAGACTCTACCCTGAAATTAGCTATGGGGAGGTAATCTCCTTTGAGGGAGTGGTCAGGTCACATCCTTAACTACCCACAACTGGTGTGAAACAAGCAGCCACAGCCTCGGGATCCTCCCCTGGAGAGCAGACTGCCAACTCCTTGCTCCCTACACTCAGCCCAGATGGTTCAGTGTGGAGCCAGACACAGAACCCTGGAGCCTGTGGGAAACCTGCTCAGCTCGGTGCACGAATCCAAGGAAACCCCCCGTGCTCTTCCGCAGGGTTTAAGCTTCCTTAATTATCTGGGGCTGTGAACCAGGCACACGGCACAGCAGTTGCCCACTGGCAGTTCCCCAGCCGTGATCCTGCGACAGGAGCATTGCTAACCAAGGTCAGCTTTCAGTTTAATCTGTTCCATGATTTTGACAGGACACTCAAAAGAAGACTAAGAAAACATTATGTGAAATTTCCTGATACCTTAACCTCCCACTCATGTATAGAGTTCATGTCTGGTTACTCTAAAACAATGAGGACTTTAATAATTATTATGGACACCTGACACTAGAATCTTCAATGTAAAATTACTCTCTTCCTTCATATACTTGCCTTTTTTTTTTTTTTTTGGTCAATATTAAAACTAACATTTCCCGAAGTCTGTAGTGTTTTTCTACCTACACACTTTTTTAAGCTGGGGAAGAAGGTTGCAATTTCAGGCTCTTCAAAACAAATCTCCTTTGCCAAGAATTTTTATCACACTCGCCGTGCTCTGAGCAAAGATCAAGGGAACTAGAACGAAAACAAGGCAGCAACTGCTGCTTGAATTTCTAATGCCTGTTGCACGTGAAACACTGGATTGAAATAAAACCTTCAGGGAAATGCAGGTTGGAAGTAATGCCTTGCAGGAAACATTTCTCAAGCAGCCTTCTTGGATTTTGCCTAATTCAACACAGTAAGGAACAAATCAGCAGTTGTAACAGACTTAAAAAGTGACTGTGACTAACAGGATAAAAAGCCAACACAGTACTGAAATTAAGCTCTCAACAAGACAACTAATTTGACTGCAGAGACAAAAGGTAACAGTGAACAAAGGAGACTAAAATTAGATGTCTTCCAGTAACTTGGAATACTCTACTTGAACTCTTTGCTAGTGGCTGTTTTAATCTTTAATAAGCTGTTGAGGTACTAAAACTTAATTTATATGCATTAGGGGAAGACAGTTATAGCTAAAGTTTAGAAACAACAGATTTCTGAATGGGAATTAATTTCACCTCAGTTCTGGTTTCACGTGTAACCTTCTGTAGAAGGGTTATGTACGGATTGTGGCAGTTTTCTGTTTTACAGAACATCCTCTTTTAGCACTAAAGGAGTAGAAGGAATCATTTTTGGCATCTTTTCTGAAGTAAGTTTAGCCCTTTGACTGAAACATCAAGGCATCTCTCAGTTTTTTAGTGTTGCCTTTTTTTATGGTTTTTTTTTTTTTTTTTTAATGAGAGCACTATGCAACACCCCAGATTTGTTCTGAGGTCAGTCTATGTATCAGGGATGGCTACTCTTACAGAAAAGTAATCCTGAATCATTTTAAGAATTCTGACTGTATTGTAACTTAAGTTGTCTTAGGCTGGCTTGTGGGGACATGGGGCCAGTGATAGCTGGTACTCTTTTAGTTTTCAACACACTGTGTTCTCTTATGAATAAAGGTGCTATTTTCACCACTTCTGCAGGAGGGGCATTACCTTTCAGAAACAAAACCCCAGAGATTATTTGTAGTAGTCCTGGGGAGCCAGGATTACAGTACTATGTGCTGGCCACAGTCACATATTTTCATACTGTAAGTCTCCAACAGATTCAAAGAAAAGCATCTTACAAGTGTTCAGTTTTAGTCAGGAGGAATTTTTAAGCCCTTTTTGTTTAGTTGATTGACGCTGGTAACACAAGAAGCATTCCAGAAAGTCCTGCTTGCTCTGGGGAAAACCCAGCTGCCCACCTCTGCTCTCAGGTTAGTACCCCACACCTTCACTGACTGAAGCTTCACACAAGACCTCCTTGGGGGGGTGGGTGAAGGAGACACTTGTGTGTATGATACAAAGAGAACACGCCCCTCCCTATCTGCTGAGATGAAACCCTGTTTAAGGTGTCCATGCTGTGCTGTGCATTACAGAAAAAACAAGGCAGCACAGAGAACTTGGTCTAAAGACAGACAAAGCAAGGCAAGGAAAGGAACACGGTGTAAGATCTATTTGTCAAAGTGACAGGTGCCTGCTTGTTAACTATTGCCTTTAATGACTGCTTGTACACTCAGCTGTGGCTAAGGCAGGGAAGTGCAGGCTGCTGCAAAGTAAAGCCTGTAAAGCAGAAAATCATAAAGATAACAAGGCTTTATTTTATAAGTAGTATTTGTAAAGAAACAAGACAAATACACAACTAAAAAAAAAAATCCCACTTCTACACTTAAAACGTGATCACAGTAATTTCAAATGTTGTGAATCATCATCACAGCCTGTTTTATTTTTGTTCTTTTTTTTCCCTTGTGTTATGTCACACTTAGTGCTGAAATATTAATAGATTTGTATTTAAGGTTCTCTCCATACTTCAGACCAAAACCAGGGGCGAATCAGTTTCAATCTCAGCAGATTGCCTCCTTCCAACACCAAAATTAGACACTGTAGCTGAAGTCACATGTACACATGTTAAACTCCTTCAACCCCCTCAGAGCTCACTGCCTGTGCTGTTGTTTCAGAGAAAGGAAATTAGGCAGATCACCTTCCTTCCTTCTTTTCCCATACTGAAGAGCATCATGGGAATCAATTTACCTATCCATTCACATCAGTGCTTGGTATCTGCACTTGGATAACAAACACCAAGTCGATACATGTCTAGTTACACAACACCTTTTAAAGCGTTAGTACTTTGGGGTTTTTTTTTACTGTAGGGAAATTCTAATACATTTTAACAGAGACCAGTGGCTTTACAGCCAGGTAAACCACATTTTTATTTCTTATAGTGTATCAGAGATGTGCCAGAGAACGTACAAGTGAGTCATCCCTCAAGGGTGCAAAGGTAGGTACTATGTACAGAGAGGGCCTTATCATGTCTGAGCTACAGTAGGTGACAGTGATAGAAGCTCCCACCCTATCCCAAATCCCAACCTCTTACCTCTTTGGGAGAGGTGAGGACTGAGCCACTTGCCAGTACCGCTGGTTTGGTTACAGACACTGGACTGGTAAAGGCAGAGTCACGGGTGGAGGAGAGCGAGCCTGGTTTATGTTCATTTCTGTTGGCTTTCCATGGGCTCGGCTGCATTGAAGAGAACATAAAATACAGGGCAGTTAAATGGCAAGGCACAAGTAGGGGTTGTTTGCAAGTAGTGAAATAAATACAACATTATGTTGGCCGTTGTATGAAATTTTTTTCCTCCCTCTCCAAGAACAGTCTCAACAAGTTTACCTCAACCCCCCTCATTTTTCCCCTGGAATCTTCTGTTTTCCTCAAATCACACACAGTTCTGCTTCATGGGTACCACCCTCCAGCAAAACACCATTAAGAGCTCAAAGAGAAAATCCAGCATTTCCCTTCATTAATTGGAATCACTTCCAAGTAATGCAATTCATCCCACAGATGGGAAATAATAAAAAAACCCCATTAAATTCATATTTCTTAGGGGAACATCGCATGCCATAAGGAAAAGCCTCCAGTCACTTGACAGGAAGTTCCCCTGTGCAAGGAAGAAGCACATCAGGGACACATTTCTGTCCAGGGTGAGAATTCAAATTATTTATTTCCCAGGGTTCTGAAAGTGTCCATCACTGCACTGATTTAACAACAACAACAACAAGAAAAAAAAAAGGAAAAAGAAGGAAAAGCAGCCACTTTGTCATAGTGAAGGAGGAATTGCTGTTTTGCTCTGGATACTCTCTGCAGTATCCCTTTGAATACACACTGGCCATTTGGTTGAAGAGCAGAGACTTCCAAGATAAGTTTTTGTTGCTTGGAATGTTATTCCTGGGCCTCTCTTATCAGCCAAGGACAAACACTGAGAAGTGAGAGTCTTTACACAAAAGTTCCTAACAAGAAACTTGTATTGAGTAGCACAAGAAATACACCTATCAGAACATTAAGATATACAGGCTCCTTTGACCCCTTGGACTTCTGAAGCCAGCTTCAAGTCACTAGTAAAACAACTCATGCACAAATGGGATCCAGTTCAATCTGAGATGCAACAGATCTTGCAATCTGCCAGCAATGAGAGCAGAGGCCACTATTTCAGCATGTTCTCATGGGTTACTTTATTAATTTTTAAATAAATACATCACTAGGGGAGGCCATTGGCATTACTCTTCAACTTAAAAACAAGAGCATCCTGCATTATCAAGGGCATTCACAGCACCGATTACAAACATTCCCTTCAAACCCCCAAAATATCCTGATCTGTGCAATACTGCCTGTACTAAAATTAGGGTACAGTATGACTATGACAGAAAGTTTCTCTCTGCAGCTCTGGGGTTGCACTGTTCGATTCCCAGCTCTCCCGCTGCTGTTCTCCCAGCTTCCACAAAGGGGCAGCTCAGACAGACCCAAAGACAGACCCCTCCTGCTTTCCTAGGGAGGCTGAATATGACCTTCATGGATTGCCTGACTGTGAGCTATGAGCCATCTCAACCAGCCAAGAAAGCAAGCACTTGTTCCAGTGCCACCAGTTCTCTTCCTTTCAAAACTACTTGGTACAACTTAACAAAACCATTTTTCATTCAGTTTTCCTGTGACAGTTTTCCAATACTGCTGACTTTGTGGGAAGGAATGTTTTGACTCCTCTGCTACTTTATGCACTGCAATTCCTGTACAGATTTCTAGAAGTCTTCAGAATAAATGCATCCTACCACAGCTGCTTTATGGCCGTGTCTTTAAGAAAAGCATCAATGCACACAGTTTTTCTGGCCAAAGATATGCTGGTATCTCACCTTTTTGTTTTGCTAATGGTCACCATTCCTTAACAAAAGCACTGTTGATGACACCAGCAGGCAATTCTTCCCACTGTAATCCCTACCTCCAAGGAACACCACACTGCCCCAGCAATCACAAACAAAAAAATTACTTGGGTTTTTTTCAACACTCCTATATTTCCTTCAGTAAAAGAACTACAGCCCTCCTTACTTTTCTAGGTTGTTTTTAAGGCTCAACTAAATTACACCTGAATTGCAGGATGTTACAATCTAATCTGATCTTAACCCCAATTGTGTTCTGAACACATCAAAGTAGTGTAGCCCAATAAAGATTTTTCAAGATAGTCACGTGAATAGTTCAAGCACATGGCAGCACACATTCCACCTCTCCAGCATTGCCTGTTTTGTCTTACTAAGATAAGGTTTTGTCTAATGCATGAGAACACACCCAAACAGACCTCAGTGTAGTCAGAGGTTAGTCCCTATGGACAAGACCAAAAGGCACTTTAACAGGGAACAACAATTTTAGTAGTAAACAGACCTCTACTGCAAAAGCCACTACCCCAGAAACGATTGAATTCCAAGTCCTGCTACTTGTTGGGGGTTTGATTCCCTTGATCTGCAGTTCACTAACTTGGTTGGAACCGCCTGTACCTTGGAAGGAGGAGCTGCAGGTTTAGGAACCAGATTTTTGTAGACACTTGGGACAATGGTGGTGGCTTTGTTGCCATTTGCCAGGTGAGAAACAGGTGATGTAAATGCAGCTGAGAAGGCGGCGGAAGGATCCTCTTTTGAAACCTTTTTGATGACCAGCATCTTGGTAGGTTGCTTGGCACTAGGGGGGTTTTCTGCAAAAACGAAACAAGAGATTCTGAAATACAGATGTTCAGTTTCAAAACAGCTTCAATGCTGCTCCAGTTCCTCCCCTCTCCATCTTAAACATCACACATCTGATTCTGACACTGCTATCGGCTGCTCTTCCATTTCAACTCTGAGCAAAGATACTGCATACGGATGTCAAAGTCCAATCTTTTCTCATTTAACCACAACAGCTCCCTTGATGCTGAAGGGAAAAAACCCACAGTGACATCAGCTAACAGCCTTGCACCATTCTACAGGAATCGAAACGGACATGAGCATTTTTTGAGCAACCGTGGATCAGCTTTGTTAATTCACTAACACAGCAAAAATACATTGCATAACTTATACCTCAAAAGACAAAGTGCTTTTACAAACAAGCATCATTAATGGTTCTTGGGCCAAATCAGCACATTTCCAGGAGCATAACAATTTAAAAAAATAGTAATAGTGATAACAGGAAAAAGTCCCATAAATTAGTTTTTGAGCAGAACAACAGCTACCTGACAAACATGCAAAAAGAATACAACCAATACTATGGTCAGAAGTGGTTTTGAGTTTCTTTTGCATTTGTACTATTTACGGTATCTAACCCAAGTAGATATTAACAAACATATTTAATTGCTAGAGCTGGTACCTTGTTTCACTCTTTTTTTTTTTTTTTTAAAGGCACAGACTCACATATCACATCAGGATCAAAAGCAAGGCTGTTCTGAGTTTAAAAAAAAAAATCAAATGCAAACCACAGAATTATGATAGTTTTGCTGTATTTCTAATATGAAGACCACAAGTCAGGAACTAATGTCTAGTTCACTCCAATCTGCTCTGCCCTTCAAGAGACGTCTGTGTGAAATTGTAACTGCAGCACGACAGGAAGTGAAGGCAGAACAGCGACACTGCTGCCCACTGGCAGTTCTTTTATGACAAGACAAGCACAGTCTCAAGTAGACAAAAAGGCCAAGAGATTAGTGAAGATTGTGGGAGGAAAACAACAAAGGACAGAAAGCGGCAAACTGTCTGCTTCACTTAGTCTTTAAAGTATCTAAACATTTAAACACCGGTCACAACTTTCTGCTTCAGCATCAGCATTCTGTACAGTGACCTTTACCTACCCCATACTCCAGAAGGTGTCCCTAAAGGTTTGTTCTGGTTGTTTTGTCTTCCAGCTTCTGGATTCAAAGATGGCTGTAAAAAGACAATGCAAATGAGTGTATTGTTCTCTTGTATATTAACAAAAATATAATCAGTACTAACATAACATTATGTTTCTAGGAACCCAGAGCACAGCTATATTTCTCTGAACAGCACCTGAAGGTGGAAGAGAGTGCTTTGTCACAAGATATCTAAAAATCAAGTTTGTATTCTCCTTGGTTTCTGCTGTATTTCCAATGGAAATATCAGAGGGTCCAGGATAGGCCCTTCACTCTTCTATTACAATTCAGTAGATTCTACCAACCAATACACACATAAAAAATTTAGGTATTTAGTCAGCAGATCAAAAAATAAAATAGAATCCACCTTATCAGTATATGAAGAATCTAGCCTCCTTTCTCAAATATTTTAATACAAGAACTATGCATCAGCCAATTAAAAAAAACCCACCAAAAGCAATACTAGATTCCTAATGTAAAGGAATACATTTACTGACAAAAAAAGCGATACATTTAAATTTTTGTTAAGCTTCACTTTTTAGGACAATCCTGCACGCAGGCTCAGTGCCCTCTGCAGACTTACCTGTGATTCAGCATCAGAATTCAACTTAGTGGAACAACTACGGACATGTTCAAGCTCAAAGCAGAGTACAGAAAATCTAAACATTCAGTGACAAGTGTTTCTGATTAGCTATTCCTCTTCCCCTGTCCCAAATAACCCCAGTTCAAAATACAGCCATCTTTTTCCTCTTTGTAATGAATTCTTCATATGTCAGTTACTATGGTGACAGCATAAGTTTCTAATAATGAGCATCTGAAAAAGTAGGTATTCCTGTTCTTTAAGAGTTAGGAAAAAATGTCACACCATAGCATAAATTCCTGCCTCAGTCCCTAGAAATTCTTCTGTTTCAGAGCTTCATTTTTTTAGTTACTGGTCAGATTTACAGCAGGGGTGCTCACAGCACAGGAGAAGTTAGGTCTGCAAAACAGGCTGTTAGTCTTTCAGGACAAGTGTTGCCATTGTCAGCCAGGCAGGCCTAACAGCTACATACTTAACCCCAGCATACAGCAATTTCACCACTACGGCAAAGACAACACAGGAGTTATTAAACAAAACTTGCTGCTAGCCAGGATGTGGTATTATCATCTTAAAAATGGGGGAAACAATTACAGAAGAAACAGCCAAGTAGTTGGGGAAGGCACTAGTCAAAGAACTGGAGAATAAAGAAGAACATGGAAGAAGGATTTAGACCAAGACAGACGACAACAGTGCACAGTTGCAACTGTTGCAATATTTCTATATTTCAACGGGTTTCTGACAGTCAAAAGCACAGGCTTACAGAAATCTTGAATTACAGTATTATTAAGAAATCAGGTAACAGAAATCCGTGTTCCAGCTTCATTGCTGCTCTCCGGGTGTTAACCACCCTGTGATGTTCCTGCTTTCAGCAGAAGCAGCTGAACAAGAACATGCAATCACTTCCCAGGCACTTCACTGGAAAAAAAACCCCAGCAGCTTAAATCAAACTGCCTCCTGTGGCAATTTAACTGTAGGCTCTGGATTTTGGCCTGAAGCAGCTGTGGGCATTCACACACTTCACTCCAACTTCTAACTTCCCGAACAGAAGCAGTGTCAAACTGCCACAACAACTTCAGGTGTAAACAGCCTTCCAGAGACAAATGCTGAATAGGACAGCAAAAACTTCATGCTGATGATATGCCACAAGTGTGCAGAGTATCACCAGAATCTCTCATTACAGGAGGCAGCAACGGCTTTAGCACTGAAGGTGAAGACAGAAGAATTGCATTAGGTGAATGGACCAAATTGCCAGCACCTTACAGATGATATTGTCCCTATCATACTGGTCAAGCTGAGACAGCAAGAAACAGATGCAAAAGAAAAAAACACGGTCTGATAATAAAATCCTCTTCAGGGGTAAGGAAAAATAAAATTGAATTGAAAAGAGAAAGCAGAAAAGGTGCACACGTCTCAAAACATCAGCATTAAGGAATGTATGTGGTAAGGATAAAAGCTGGAAGTCCAAGTACAATTTGATAAAGCTTGAAAAACTAAAGATATTGCAGTAAAAATAGAGCCAGGATATGAGAGACTATCATACTGATAATACCACAGGAATCAGAATGCTGAATAAGAAGAAAGTTGATGAACTGGAGATACTGATGGAAGAAATGGCTCGAGAAACCCCGATGCACAGATTAATGCAGAGAGAGGAAACAGCTCTGATAACAAAATACTGTTCCAGAAGATTCAAGACAGATGGTTGCAAAGGTCTGAACATGTTACGAATGAGCTTGGGAAGGTTATCACAAACACCAACATGTACCAGAATACAGGAAGACTGAAGATAAGCTGAACAGATGTATTTAGGAGCAAAAAAAAAGGCTTTGTAAGCAAAGCCACAAAGTCAATCTACTCAGGTTTTGCTGAAGACCTGGCTTGTGTGTTTACAATGCCTTAAGTTTACAATAACCATTTGGCAAAATACATGTGCCAAAACCCACAGTCCAACAGGTCATCAGGTCCTGAGGACTCTGGGTACCAATTAGCATCCTGTCAGCGCTGGAATAATTTTGTTAAACTTGTTGTGACCTCAAACATGGAATGGAATGCAACCCTAGGTCCTCACCACCTATCAATGCTAATAAAAATGAGATCTGAAAAGCCACTTCTCACAGCTGCCACTTCTAGTGAGAAGCTAGACACTTACAAAGTCTTCTTCCTCAAACTGCAAAT
This sequence comes from Chiroxiphia lanceolata, assembly GCF_009829145.1. Taxonomy (NCBI): domain Eukaryota; kingdom Metazoa; phylum Chordata; class Aves; order Passeriformes; family Pipridae; genus Chiroxiphia; species Chiroxiphia lanceolata. The sequence goes on from NC_045645.1 coordinate 5,000,963, forward strand.
GCTCTTTGTCTTCCTTCTTCTCCTCCCTGGATTCAACAGGCAGCTTTTCTTGAAAGGCGGAACTTTTCCGAGAATGGAAGTTGCCATTCCAGTGGCGATGAACTCCAGTTCCTCCTCCTCCACGCTGGCTCACACCATCATGGCCCCGTGAGGGACCATGCCAGCCAGGCTGACTGCCAGAAAGCCCAACATGAGCTCCTTTAGAAACACCAGAATCTACAGAATCATGGCGGAGAAGGGACGGCTGATGCCAGCAGTCTAAACAAAAGGAGATAAGGATGCAAATAAAAAAAAAAAAAAAAAATCAACACAGCATGCAGAACACTGGAAATATCAAGCTGTTTTGTTGTTTAGTCAGTGTTTACTAGGTAACTACTGAGCTGAACTTATTAAGCTACTGTGTGATTGTATCAGAAAACAAGCTACACAATGCACATACAGCTACATGAATACCCCTTAAGCCCTGAGTACATGGCATGGGAGAAGAGAGTAGTACAGCTTCCTTATGGGATGTTTTGAAAAGGTACATTTTGGGAAAACGTTGTTTATATCCTGCAGAATTCTCCATTCTGTAGAACGTTAAAAAGCGTTTGCTCTCGGGCTGCGTTTGGACCCTCCCCACTCACCTCCTGCAGTTCGGAGGGGCCCATTATTGAAAAATCCATCGGAAGAGTTGTGTCTCCTGCGGCTCACGCCGAAGCGGCCCTCTCCCCGGGGAAGATGCTCTCCATGTTTCTCAAAGGTGGCTGCAGGGGACTGCAGAAAGCAAAAAGTGATGTAATGAAGCATTCATTTGGACGCCCCAGGAGCCTGTCAGTCCAGCAGCGGCATTTTGTTAATTGGAAAAAAAACCCAAACAACACCTCACTAAACCCCACGAGTTTTCCACATTTGCATTGATTAACCACCATCAAGAAGCATGGACCTGATCAGAATGGCACACAAATCCACAGATCTCACACAGAATCAGAGAGAATCTAACACACTGATCTTACCAGTGGTCACAGCTGCAAAAGGAGGAGATCTGTATTACTGTTACCTTGGTTGACTGCGGTGTCGAGAAGTTAAGCCAGGCAGGAACAAAGTCATGCTGCGCCATTTAGGTCCAGTGTCTCCCTTCAATAAAATGAGGCATCAAACCTCATGGCCAGGATCTGTAAATGAAAAGGACACTCCCCGTCATCTTTTCCAAACTGAAATAATAATATAATTTCTCTCCCAAAGCTTGTCCTACGCAAACAGGAGGGGAAAAGTGCTGTAGTTTTTCATGTCACACTTGAGGCCCTTCTTTTTCTCAAGCTGACTTTGTTCCTCTGATTGAAACAGGTAAGAACTTCAACATTCCCAGTTACTTCCTGTTTACAATTAACACACCCATGAAGTTCATGATAGAATGGGCGTGGAGGTGGGAAGAAAATGGAACAAACAGCACAGAAAAGCCACACAATGCACAGACCTGTAAAATCACGACATGCCAGAATTTGGGGTATAATCCTTCATTGCCCCATAATCTACAAAGGGGTGATCACTGCATGTTTTACTCCAGAGGCTGTAAATCAAGTATGACAAATCAGTGATGTTAAGAGACATCCAGAGACCTGAAAGACAACCACACCTCAGCTCCTGCACCCCCAAAGTAAAACTGTATCCAGATCCACCAACTCCCATGCACCAGGGAATATCCCACGCTGACACTGCTTCCATAGCGAAGAAAGCAGATGATGAGGAACAGAACACAAGCTGCTGGAAGGATCTTAATGGAAGTTCAACTGAAGACCAGCAGAGGTGTCTCACTGATGAATCCAAAATCAAATTGTTCTTTCCAACATATCATAGCAAATTTCATGGCTCAAAATGAGGAACATTTCACTGCTCTGTATAACTGAATTCCGCCTTTTTGTGGAAGGTTCTCCAATTTACCATTTTGCTTTATTTTTCAATTTTATCTATGAACAAGTCAACACTGTATAAGCAAAAAAAGAAGTACATATGATCACTAACCCTGAGTTTGGGCTCTGCAGTCCAATGTCCTCAGTTTGTGTGCTTCAGTGACCTCTGGGTTCCTTCCTTCTCCAGTATTCTGGAAGGCCAGCCTTGAGGCAACAGTGCGTCTCAAAGCAAGAGCACGAGAGGCCGCACTTCGTGCCAACTGTGCCCTTCACCCCCTCAGCTGCTCATTTTAACCTCTCTTTGCACTCTCACTACAAAAAAAAGATACCTAAGAAGGTAATTTATATTTAAAAAAGCCACGCCCACGTTCACCTCATTAAATTTCCTCTGGTTGTGGTAGTACAGAAGTCAGCCTTTACATCACAAAAAGGTTTGTCAAGTCTGCATGACAACATTCAGAGCAACATCATGGTTAATACTGAACACTCAAGGCTGCTGGACAGTTCATGATCTGCAGCAGATCAACCTAAACACTCTGGAAAAAGGATGTTACATAAAAATGTTTGCCCTAAATGCAGAGATCTAAACAAGAAGCATCTGCCGAAGTGATCTTAAAATATAAACTTCATTTTTATCACATACATCTGCTAAAAAAAGGTAAAGTATTTTAAAAAAATGAATGTTGGGATATACTCTGGTCTTCTCGTAACTTGGTAAATGCTCCACAGAGCTAAGCACTACTTGATATAAAGCTCAGAAGCAGGCACAAATATTTTCCCTGTTTTTCACCATTTACATGCTGAAACATAGGTCACATGAACAAAAAAAAGCCAGGTCCAAAAATAATCTCTTCTACTCTATTTTTTGTAGACTGGGTGCTGCTTATTAAGGGACACAATTATTCCACAAGAGCTTCTTGTTCTACAGTGGAGAGTTCACTTCTGGGTCATAGTCCTCTTCCATCAAAGAGGGGAGACAGGAACTGTAGTCACTATAAAAAACAAACAAAACTTCATCAATACAAGTGGCATAAACATGACAAAGTATGACTAAAGAGAAGAACAGAAAGGGAAACAGAGCAACTGTAGTGCAAGTGCCAAAAGCTTTTTGATCTTTGATCAAAACAGAACCTGAAATAATCTAATTAAAAAAAAAAAAACAAACCTGAAAAGGGGATTTTTATTTTTAAATGAATCACTTCCCAGATTCAGTTCACAAAAGGGCAACAAAAACAAGCTGAATCAGAATAAAGGGAAGAGTGGAGAAACTGCTTGCAGCCGATGAAAGCGATTGCACACTTCATAGCAATTTTAAATCCTGCTGCTAAAATGAGACTCTAGGCAGCAGGTAGGCTTGGCCCTTCCACAAGCCTCATCTCTATGTGCCCCTATCATTCCTCACCTGCTCCAATACAGCCAGACTCCCCTCTCAGGAGGATGATGACAGTAATACAGCTGGGATTCCATTAACTTCTCCACAGAAAATACCACCACCACCAAAACCTGAGTTATTCTGCTATGACCTCTTTTTCCTTGAACCATCTTACCTAAGCAGAAGCAAATAGATAGTTTATTGCTCCTGAAACATCTGAGAAGTTTTATTACTGTTCTGATGGCATCAGCTATTTCTCAGGATCCCTTCAGGTGTGCCTTATTATGCCTTTATATTTGACTTATCAGAGTTTGTTTTCTTTGTTTGGATGTGGTTCCACTCTTTCATCGGTTTTGGTTTTCATTGCACTTATGTCATGCCTTAAGTATGTGGATTTTTTAAAAGGAAGTTTTTAAGGTGATTTTGATCAGCGCTCAAAATAAACACCACACAGGGAACAGTAAAAGAATCACCACCTTTTATCCTCTGAGTCATCCCCTCTAATAAATCCCCTCATTTTCATGTTATTTTTTTCGTTTCTGAAACTTGATGTTACTCTTGAGTAGAGGAGTTTGGAAAGATGGAAACACTTTTGCACCTAAGCTGTGAGCCATGATCACGTTGCTGGAGATAAAACAAGAACAAGCAGCCTCACAACCCCTAGGAACTACCAGTCTCCAAGATGAGGAGAAATCAGAGTGGTCATGGCCATACACAACATTGACCTGGGAACCTTCTGAGCAATCCTACCCCATACCACAAGCTATGAAGTGTCACACATTGCACACAACTGAAGTGCTAATCTATAAAGACCTGGTTTTATATCAAAGGGTAATTTTTTATTGTGCATAGGGACATAATGGAACATCTGCTGCAGACAGAACAGACTTCCCATCATGCTGAAAATCTGTACAGGTACAGAACTTCTTTAGATGTGACCTTCTGAGGCGGCTACCAAACATTTGAGCAGTAAGAAGATAAAACAGGGACAAAGTCAATGCAGTTGACTCCATTTAAACAAGATTCATTACTTTCTGAATAAATACGCTTTTCAGAACAAACTGTAGAGCAGTTTGGCCCTGTCAAACTATTAACAGAAGTCATATAATTTAAGAAGTTGATTTAATGAACCTTGAGAACAATTCACAGCAATGTGAAAAATGAACCTAAAGAGAGCAAAGCCCACAGAGCGCTGTTCTCTGGATTTAAGGTATCTAAATAAACAAACACAGAATTACAGTTTTGAAGTAAGAACCAGGTCTGAGTACACAACAAAAATAAACCCACCACAGAAGTACAGTACTCAGGCTCCATTCACAGAAAAGGTTCCCAGTACGTTTGGAAAGGGTAACTGAAAAGAAAGCACATCAACAGCTTGCAAAACTTGTGTTGCTGCAAGGCTTCCTTTTATATTTCAGCACAATCAAAACCAAGGTGAAACTTGTTGTAAAACTGCAACCACCAATTTTACAAACGATCTTGCAGAAGATTTGGGTCTCCTAACCTGCTATTTTGATGTCACTGTGAGTATGAGTGACCAGGGCAGTTCACTCGGCAGTGTCTAATGTGCATGTAAGGCAGCTCCTAGTCCTGTCTCCTTATTTATTAGAGGCACATTCACCACTCTTCAGTCACAGCCTTCCTGGGCATGTACAAGCACAAAAAGAGCAAGGGATGCAACATTCAAATGCAATACTTCTTGCTAAAGCAAAAACCTTGTTGGATGAAGCGTTGTAAACTATACTAGTATTGAAATCCTTTGGTCTCTGGGATTATCCCACGTGCTGGGTTTTACAGCCCCCTCTCACACACACTCTAAATTCTGTCCAACACCACATGTGCAACCTACCTGAGACCATTCCCATAGCCTCCCACACTGCTGACAACAGTAACACCACAAAATCATAATGGGCAAGGCCCAAAGTCTCTCAATTCCCTTCTCTGACAACAACCTACAATAAATTCTTGAGAAAAAAAGTGCAAGAATAAGAGTAAATAGCATCAGGACTCCCAGGATACTTTCTTAGACTTTTAAGCCAGAGTCTGTACTACAGTTTATCACCAGTCAGATCTTCTATGTAAATCTTTTCAGTTGCTTTGTTTTTAGACACATTTATAGATTTTTGCCTCCCAAATGAGAGTGGGCACAGTTTACTTGTGCTCTGTGCAGAAGTCAACTTGTGGCTACAAAAAATGTCAGCCTCAATTCAGTTGGATATTTTCTCGTGCCAGCAAAGTGCCCAACCCCGGTCTAAGAGTTTTTCATGGTACTCATGGTTTTATACAAGGCACACAGACTCATCAAGTCATCCCTCTTCCAAACTAAGACTATTCATGGAAGCATTCTGAAGACCTCTAATCATCCTTACTAGCCTTTACCATGTCCTTTAGACACAATGTCACCAAAATCGTGTTCAAGATTTGGGACCACGGCCCATTTATCCAGTGACTAAACTGTACATTTTTAAACTTTTCTTCCAAATATCTAATCTTGTTTCTTTTTTTTTTATTATTACTACACAGAACTCAAATGACCTTTGCCAACTACTCAGTTCTTCTCATATTACATTTACAGTTCAATTGAACTGATCTCTGCTTCACTGTGGAAAACACAAGGACAAAGATCATCAGTAGCCACTCCCAACTCCAGGAAAAAGGAAATAAAAGTACTTGTCAATGTAAATTTAATTAATTCCCTCTGAATTCGAATTTGAAATATTTCTGGTAATACAAACCAGAAAAAAAAAAAAAAAAGAAAATACTACTACTACTAATATCACTAAATGAGACATTCCCTAAAGGAATACTTCCTTTCAAAACAATGAAATCTGCATTAATGAGCTTTGGTGAAGAAAAAAAGGTTGTCTGTCAACTGTCCCACAATATTGTTCCACTGATCAAAATGAGTGTTTGGCAAGTAATCTAAGTAAAAAAAATAAAATTAAACTCTGTATTAACACTTGTGTTCCACTTGTCAACAGTTCTAGTTAACCTTTACAAATAATTTAAACTATCATTTTTTACATGCAGCATTAAAAATGTCTTAACTGTTACTTCATAGCAACCTTTTTTCATAAGATTTTATTGTTCCAAAAGTACGTTTTTCCCTTGGTAAATGCTTAACTTTCATAACTTAATACCCTTCACTGTGTCATTTTGCACACAAGTAGAAGTGGTATTTATCACTCAGTCAAACAAAATTGTCAGGTGCTCTTTTACACTGCCAGATTTCATTGTGCATTTGTCTAAACAAATATTAAAAACTGACATGAAAATGGAAGGAACATACAAGCATATTCAATTTAAAGAGGAGACACAGACCACACTAAAGAAACACTCAAAGTTGGAGACAAACCCTCATTCTCCAGCACACCATCCATGAAGTTCCTGCTGCACCACAGTCGAATGGAGTTGCCCAGTTGTTTTCAGCCTTCTGTTAACTTTAATTTCTACTCCTAACGTAGACTTGATCAGAGTTAATCTCTAACTCACACTTTCTAAAGCTCTGATTCTCAAGCTGAGCTTTTCAGATGTACCTGACAGTAGGAACACCAAGGAGGTGTTCAAGATGTGAAGACCTACATGGACCAGAACATGAGACTAGAGAGACCAGCTAAAGAAAAACAAAGCCACTGAGCTATGAAGAAAAACAAAGCCACTGAGCCACTCACTGCAAATGGATCAAGATGTTCCAGAAGTCCTAAGAAAAAGCACAGACTACCCTCAGCAGCACTGCATTTCTCCTATCTCCTCCAGCCTTGGCCTACCAGACTGTAAAAACCCAACAATCTGCCCTGTGCTGTTCCAGACACCACTTCTGTGGGAATACCTGGAACCAGAGTTTCCAACCAGAGTTTCCAGCCTTTGTCCACATTATGAACTGCAGTGCACATTTCTGAAATGGACATATTTTACTGGGTGCTTTTCCTGCTTCACTGAACCCTGCAAACCTCCCCAAGTCTCTTCAACCCTGCTGTCTAGAATCCTATTAATTAATCCCTCTAATTCAATTTCTCCTCTCCTTCAACAGCAAATCCCAGAGACGTGGATCCTCTAGTGGAAAACCAGTATAAAAGTAAACTTTTACCCTTCATCACACATTTACAGCTGTAAAAGGTCACCTGTCTATCCCCACCACAATTTCAGTTCACTACATTTCTATCTGTTACTCTAAATAAAACAAGTTTACTTAAAAAAAAAATTAGAGATTTGTTTTTCTAACCAATCAAGTCAATTTGGATTTCAGTAATATTCCTAAAGATCAGATGTCAGCTGGGTTGCAAAAGCATTCAGAAAAATTAGTGAACAATTTAATGGATGCAGAAGGCAGAACAGAATTTACTTCCCTCATCAAATTTCTTTCAGTGAAGCTCTATTAAAGTTATTTAATCAAGCAGATAGGCCTAAGCACACAAAACAGGCCACTTTCCACTTCGTTACTCTTCAGAGTAGTGTCATTGAATAGGTGTAAGTTAGTTTATGATAAAGAATTCAAACCATATGCATTCACTAGAATATGATCTTTTTCTAACAACTCCTGATTCACCCAACACATTTACAGAAATAGGGAGTCACAGCCTGAAGCCCAACCCTGGAGTCAAAAGCATGCTACTGACTTCCTTAAGAATATCAAAAAGCCTCACATGAAATTTCATTATCCAGTTATCCACAATAACAGTCCAAAAAACCCCAAGAAGATCACTTGGTCTTACTATTATAAACATTTTATTGAATAAAAAAAAATTGTATTTGGGCACACAGCCTTAAAGATCACCGAGCTCTCAATGCCCCTGCCATGGGTGGGGACACCTAGACCAGCCTGGCCTTGAACACTGCCAGGGATGGGACATCCACAGCTTCTCTGGGCAACCTGTACCACTGAATTACATTTATAATGTAACTATAAATCTTGCTTCAACCTTGCAAGCATTATGAGGCCTTAATATAAAAGACACGAGTGCAGCATAACTGGTTCAACAGTCGCCATAACAACTGGTGAGCCGCGTCTTCTCAAGGTGAGATCATTTATTTGCAGTTCACCTACATAAAGTGTCTACAAAACAAACTTAACTTTCATTTTGCTTTCACTTCCATTAATACAATTGTCTAGACACACCTCCAGCCTGTCTACACGACTGAAAAACAGCCACCTTTGGAGAGGACAAATGTAGATGTTCCGGACTGGCACGAACAACTGGTAGTGCTCACACACCTCAGGTATCAGGAACCAGAATAACTAAATCTCAGATATGCCATCAGTACTTGTTCTTTCCATTATATCACACAACTAGCCCTCCAAAACGGTTACCTGAAGGTAAAGGACAGTCCCTATTAGTTAAAAACGCTGCTGAAAACATTGTTTCGATGGTATCTGGCTGCTGAAAAAAACCCAGCATCTGAAAATGCAGAGCATCACTCACACCAGGTTTTCTAGAATCATAGAAATATGAGCCCATTTTAGAGCACTAAATGACGGATTAAAATGTTAATCATGTACTAAACCAAAATCTCCCCAGACAGAGATATTAAAAGTTTTAGTGAAAAGGAGCTATTACTGAAAGATTAAGACCCTGTTTTTCAGGTTTAAACCAAACGAATCTATCTTGCAGAATCATCTCAACGCTCTGCGTTCTAGAAACAACACTGCAAATCTATATATTCCCAGCTGAAAACACGCCAGAAGCTTGGCCATACAAAAGTCCTTCCAGAGTAACAGGCTAGGGGTGGGGAAAACCATGCTGTTACATACCTGACTACTTATGCAAACCAGATGACTAATTTAGATGAACTGAAAATAGGTTAAGAAAGGTCCACACGGACACATCTATGTCCTAACCCCCTTTTCTCTGCTTCACAAACAAACTGCCCCTTTACATACTTACTTTCCACTTCTCTAAGGTCACACTGACCGAATCCTACCTCCTTCAAAATTCCTGGACAAAAACACGCTCCCACACAACCATGTACTGTCCAAATCCTTAACAGCCTGGTCTTGTAAACACATACTGAGATCCAGAGCGCAGTGGGTAAGATGATTTTTTTTCTTTCACAACAGCAATCAAGGACACCAGGGCAGACAAGAGCAACAACCAAATCACAGAGAAAAGTGAATTCTAGGACTGTGACATAGGAAAGATTCTGCATCAAACAAGAAAACACCACTGGCAAACCCATCGTCTTTAGAAATGCTATTCACTGAGTGATACCTGCCCTCCAAGCCTCAGCTGATCCAAGTTTCTGCCAGCCAGGTTACCACATCACCACTGGGTCAACAGTACTGAGGAAACCACAGAAAGCAAAGCCAGCAAGCTTGTCTTTGGAAGCAAGCTGAATTTAACTCAAAAGCCCCAAGCACATTTTGGAAAAGGCGGCATCTGGGGAACCTGTAGAGAGGCCTGTGTAAGATGATAAAGCCTTTGGGCCTCAGCCAGCAAGTGTGACACACCACAAATGAACCGTGTGCCAGGGGGTTTCGGTGAGTTTACTCATCAAAGTATCAAGAGTACCAAGATAAGGTCATTTTAAGCATGTAAAATCTAAAAGGCTCAACTCCTCAGAAGCACAGAAAAGGGACAGCACAGACTTTCTAGATATTATGCCTTCCAACAATCATTCCCGGATGTTTCATATTATGCAGCTGCTGGCAATGCTGTCATCCCTTATGCCTCTCTCCCGTGCCTCTTAGAATTCCACTTCCCTCCAATGACCCTTTATCTGTCTTTAGTGCTGTTAATGTTAGAGAACTGCAGTATTTACCTGAAATATTAACACCTGCTCACTTGCTCTGCCCTACTGCAGGGAGTAAGGTTTCAGGGATTGTACACACCTCTCTTAAACAAGTGTATCTATTGAAACTACTGATACAAAACAAAGAAGCACATTTTAAATAGTATTAGGCTTTAAATGTGAACAATGTTCTAAACTTTCAAACAGCTTTAGCACTTACTAAATAAGGTATTTTAGATCTGGAGAAGTTATTTTGCTCATTTTAATTAAATCCAAAGGTCTTTTTAGCTCTTGAAGGGAACAAAATCAAACATCTATTTTGCTGTGCACTTCGATCTACAGACCTTTTGCAAGTATCTGAAGTCAAGATAAGGCTCTGTTCTGCCTGAAACCTTGGAAAGCACAACCCCTTGTCACGGCTGCCTTTAAAGGTGCCACTCTCCTCCCCAAAACCTCATGCCAGAATGAGTGAAAGAGCAATGAAAAGCCCATCTGTACATTTTGCCCAAAGCCCAGAGGAACAAAGTCGCTTCTACTGCTCAGTAGCTCACATCAGGATAATGTTCCTCATCATCAGGAAAGAATTGCAAATATGTAATTACTGGCTTATCCCTGCTGCATGCTACATACCTCCTGCCTACCTGTCTCCCAGAGATGGGGACAGAGCGCAAGCAGAAGGGAAGCAAGAAGTTCTCCAGAACCTTAAAAAAATAATGGGATGGGTATTTCCCACTAAGGGTATTTTATAACCCAGTATTTTACCAGGGTTACTATTGCTACTAGAGCACATTTACATTTAAATACATTCCATTTGGAGTGGAGAAAAACCTATTTCCTTTGGAAAAGAGCATCAAATGCAATCAGATTATTTATCAAAATATTTGTGTCAAGGCAAGAGAGACTACAAATCAAGTAGGGGGAATTACAGATCTGCATTCCAGATGAAGGATAAGCGAGAAGGTATTTGCAAAGAGGAAGGAGAATCGAAAGTCAACAAAATAAACAGAGGACATTCAGAAATAAGAGACCATTCTCCAGTAGGGCAGTAATTCTACCAGTACTGTAGTAATTTTTCCCCTCAGTACCATTACCTGAGTCCTACAAGATCAGGACTACAAACTGGGAAGGGAGGTACATTCCAATTATAGGTACTTCCTCCTCAAGACAACACGCCCAGAACTGAGGGACAACTCATACCCTCTCTGCCTCTCCCTGCATTTGGATTATTTCCCAACCCTTTCACATCAGGACAATATGATCAAACTCCACATTTATTTCTCTGTGACCAGGACTTGACAAAGACATGTTCACTCAGCACTTTTCAGCATGTGTACAACACCTGTGTTACAGTTTGTGAAGTTTACATTGTGTGCAATGGTTTTCATTCCACTAGTTTAACGTTTTCAGCACTTTCTCTGATTGGGAAAGTATTAACAAACTTCAGTGCAGAAAAGTTACTGAAGGCAATGCAGTTCAAAACAACTCCTATACATATAAAATAAATTGAAAAAATAATATATATTCCACTTGTTTGGTCTTGGCTTTAAAAAAAAAAAAAGCAGAAAAGGGATCCCTAATCCTAATTAGTGATCTAATGATTTGCTGCAGCTGGGAGATATATCCTCTTTGCATGTTCACAGTGTTTTGCTGGAGGTCTCTCTGTGATCTAGTTTGTTAAACTCACAGGGATAAAGTAAAGCAAGGAGTTATGGACAAGGTGTTGTCCAGCTGGTTTGAGCTTTGTCTTTAGATCTTGCAGAGAATTATTGTGCTGTTCTTCTGCAGGTACACTGTGCAGGCCAGGAGTTAAACAATATCATTCTTCTATCCTATTGTCCTACAATAAACCAGGGGAAAACCAGCAAAATATCTGTGTGGAAAAAAAAAAAAAGTCTTCAGAGCCTACATAATTCATCCCCTTTTCCTGAGGTTTAAAAGAATTTAGCTCTACCCTCTTCCTTTAGATGATGTCTTTGAAATCAGCTAAGCAATGCTCCCCTTCACCAATCTGTATAGTGATCTTCAGGCTACAGAGGTCTGAAAATTAATCCTAAAATGTCTCAAAACGTACCAGAAAAATGACTCTGTAATCAGCAGACTGGAATTCATTATGAAGCTATACATACCTCCACTGGAATACTTTTTTGGTAGCTGTAAATCAAACCAGATTAGCATAACCAGCATTTGCCAGCATATCCCTACAATCTGTTTTGGTTATTCTTATGGCTTGGAAGCCTGTCCCCACATCTAATGCCTCACCTAAACACATTCTGCTGCAATTTCAACCCATAACTACTTGTTTTACTCATGATGGATATGGCAAGCTGACTAAACTCTCTTTGCAGACACTTTTTAAGACATCTTTTCTCCAGACCAATACCTCAGCATTCCCTGACTGAAAGGCAACTTTAGCAGTTGTTTGTTTTTTTGTTTTGTTTTGTTTTTTCCTGGGGAAGTCCCATAGACCACCCTGTATCACAGCACCGTTTGGCAGGAGAAAAGGGATGTATTATCATTTTCTGGGACCAAATATAGTCACACTTCTTACAAAAACCAAACAACCCACCCTCAACCAGTCAAATTTTACTGTTGAAGCTCCAAGCTTTTAAGTTCAAAGCACCAACGATGAAAAAAATGACGTGACCCACCTACCAAGTGTGACAGCTTGCAGGCAGGGACAGGATGTCAGAGCTGCCTCCCAGTCACACCTGCAGGTAACTTTTTTAAGCTGCTTTATATATCACCTGCTGATATCTGATGAAACACATTGTATAAAACCATTCTAGAGCTAAACAATCAATTTTTTCCCCCCAATCCTTACTCTGGGTTTGGCTCTTTCACAGACATTGTTGTTTTCTTTACAGGTCTTATTACCCAGCCATAACCTTCCCAAGAATGACAGTATCCCAAACTGAACAAGGTAACTACTGAAGACCTATCACTCCTCAGCAGAATGGAGAAACTGCTTCATTATCTTATTTAAAATGCCTCTGTATGTTCCAGTGAATTTTCATGACAGTGACGCTGCTGACTCACGATAATTTAGGAACCACTACAGCCCCCAGATACTCCCCCACAGAACTGCTGCCCAGGCAGCTGCTACTTGTCTGCGTAGGCAATGTACCAAAACACAGTAATTTGAACCCATCTACACCAAAATGGCTGAAACCACTCCTATTGATTTCAGGCCATTTACTGAATTTGTCAAGATCTGTGTGTTCAGTAAGAACGTTATTTCAACACGGAGAAGTGAAACTACCACAAAGTACATGATCCAGGACAGAGTCCCTGACGTGAACGTGCTCCCCTTGAACACAGCTGAGTCCTGCTTTTTTCTAGATGTTGTGAGGGAAAGTGCACCTCAACTCCTCAGCATTCTGGAACTTTTCCCACCCCCACAGGCTCTCAGCTCCCTAAATACTGTAGGATACATTCCATAAGGCCCAGTCAACCTGAAGACATGAAAGTTGCCATTAACCTGTTTCTCTACTTTTAACTAGAGTTCAAAGCAGAGGAAAGACAGTTTTGCCAAACTAACAGGCAAGATCACAACACATTCAACATTTTCGGGATGAGACTTCCTTGCTGAGTTTTTTTAAGATTAGCATCAAAGGTCTTTTTAGACCATCTCACGTGAGCCCTGATTAATCCCTTGATGATGGATGACGCATTGTAATACAATGGCAAAACACTCCTCTCTGCTGAAAGGCTGGAGACCTGTTGTAATCTTTACCATACAAACCCACAGCAACTTTGGGAATACCAATAATTTCTGTGCCCAGAAAAATACCATGTACCTCCCTGGTAGGCTCAGTCCTTTATTTACAAGTTAGTTTTTCATCACAAACTGAACATGACAGAATTCCAACAGTGATGCTCATTGCCACATGCTCTGTATGTTGTAACTATGCCGTGGGGGTCACACAGATATCCAGAAAAGCCATTCCTGCCACCCTAAACCTCTATCCCCATTGCCCTCCTGGCCCTTACTATGCTTGACACTCACAGTCCACCTAAACCTAGACCTGACACCGAAAATAAACTGCTCCAAGGGAAATCAAATTGAAAATCTTAATTTCTTCCTGTATTGGAAAAAGTGGATTCCTAAAACCAGGGACATGTATTTAGACAACATTATACACACCCACCCACCCCTTTCCTTAAGAGTCACCAACATCACACCATGAAGCTGTGATGCTCCTTTCAGGGTGGAGGATAAAACTGTGTAAAACACTGAACTGGAAGTGATCACAAGATTCAAGGAGAAAAAAGCCCAACCAAACCAACACTGGCATTTTTGCTGGAATGACTATAAATCCCAGAACGTCAGTAACTCCTGGTGAACTCTTGTGTACAACAGTCCCCAGGGCACAAGGTCACAGACTGCAAAATATTTCTTTCTGAGCATCATTTATTGCAGAAAACCTCAGTTATGTTTGGCTGCACTGGTTCAAAGGATTTTTGTTAAGACAGACCTTGGAAGTGCAACTATTTCAGATTAGTCATTTTATGGAACTGCACACACCAACACTTTGCAAAACTGTTTTGCTGTTTAAATACAGAAAGGTCTAAGTAGTATAAAGTGTAAAAAATTCTTCTCCCCATACTGCTGCAGGCCAGGGAGAAGGCAGGAACTGAAATAGTTAAGCACACTTTAATCAAGAATTTCCAGTTTGGAGAGATACAGCCTGATCACTAATATCTGTGATTAATGAAGCCAATATTCTGCCCTCCCCACTCACTGTCATGCTCACAGCCCTGTGAACCAGCCCTAGAACTCTGAGGTCTGCACAGTGTTTGCACATACATGTATGGGGTGGTGGACACTTAGCCACTATCAATCTCTACCTGAATCCACTCCCAAAAATGTAAATTTATCTTCTGACCATACAGTAACTCATTAAAGTTTGGCAGATTTTCACAGGAACATATTAAGTTACAGCACACAAGTTAAACAACATCCTGGCATTCGTGAAGTATTCTGAGCAGGACCACATTTCTGCCAACTTCACTGCTTTTCATCAAATCTGAGGAGCAAAGAGCACATGCAGTTCAATTACTCTTGCTGAAACAAAAGCCACATGATTTAGTTGGCATCCTGGTCACTATGTAAGTGACAGTAAAACCTCTGCTTACATTGCTGAGTTTGCAGAACAAAAACTAAACCACTTCTGCCCCTCTACAAATAAATTAATGTAAAACTTAAAAAATCCCAAACAAAGTTCCTGGTACACACACCTCCTCGTCAACTGCAAAATTCAGTAACTGTGGCCTTTCCCTGGATAAGTTGGAGCAATAGCCATCCCCTCTTTGTGTTTCTAGAAAGCCATAAGGAAAACCTGTGTCCAGCACTCCACTGGAGAGAGGTGCTTTATGTTTGAGCTCTACTGAACAGTCAGCCCTGTTCCCACCTCTTCTTACTGACAAACAAACAAAGCACACCCTGGACTGCACTTCACAACCAAGTCAATTCAGCAGTTACACAACTGACTTCAAACAACTTGTAATACTGACATTAAAAAAAAAAAAAAAAAAAGGCAACTTTAACTCCTGAGCCAATAGTTTTTGTTCACTTTGTAAAGGCAAGAAGAACATTATCTGAGAACCCTCACTCCTGAAGACATTCACAGATCCAACTGCAGCATTTTTCAGTATTAAAAATAAGTATCCCACGACCCTTGAAATACTGTTTACATTTCATGAAAATGCTAGTGCATATTATTTTTTCTCTGGTGACTTAATTTCCTAATTTAAAACAGGAATTACAAGAGGCAGTAACACCACGTGTACACAAACAGTCCCATCTGTGAGACAAGGTGACCATACCGTGCAAATATTCTCAAAGTAAAGCAGTTTTCCTAACATTCAGAAAGTGTGCACTTCCATTTGATTTGTTGTATTCCACATCTGCATTCTGCTCCTCATATTTCTGAGACACCCTCAGAAAAAACAGGACTTGCTTTCCTTTAAAATGCCATCTGTTCCCTGCATATTTTCCCTTTAGGTCCTCGTATGATATCTGCAATGGAAACTTCTGTGTCATATAGGATTAAGGCTATAAAACAGACGAATATAAAATGCAGAGGCTGCACTTTGCTACTAATAGCTGTAAAAAAAAAAAAAAAGAAAAAAGAAAGATAGGGAGTATCACCTGAAGCCTCCCTATTCTAAATACAAAAGTACAAAACTTCAAAAAGTTCTTCTTAAGAGACTTTTCTCTAGAAATGATGAGAAAGAATGCAAAAGGAAAAGCTGTTCCTCTTAAATCTGGGGAATTTTATTTCTTCCTACCACTGCTCTACACCTGTTTTCTTCCTGAGTCAGAGACTGGAAGTTTGAAATACCAGTCTCCAAATGGATAAGCACAGGGAAACCTTTCACTGAAATACCAGCCACAGTCATTCATGAAAATAACATTTGCATAAGCTTTTTTCATAACACCTAACATTTTTTATAGAAGCGATGTCAACTCTACAGTAAACTCAGCCTTGATGGCTCCCCAATTATCTCAGCTGTTATCTCATCTCCATTCCCCCCCGCTGCTGTTTCCACACTTTGCTCAGGCACTCGCAACGTTTCAGAGTATTATCAACATTACTAACACTTGTGTCACTCACACCTCGGGGGCGGGGAAAGGCAGGCTGACCTACCTGGTCATGTTAATATAAAAAGATATTTAAGCAACCTTATTAAACCATTCCACCATTACGTACAAGGATTTAAATAGCGACCGTTCCTCTAAAGCTGTTTAAAAACTCGAAACTTGTGCAGACACCCACTGACTGCTCTAAAATCGTTCCAAAACAGCTCGTTAATAAATCCAAAGTCTCAAATGGCTCTCTGAAGCGCTACGTGCATTCTGACAGAGTCCAGCCACAGCCGTTTAAGCCAAACCACGCAAAACCTCCGGCCAACGGGGCACCAAACGCACCGGACACACAGAAATAACTTTCACGCCGCAAAGAGCCACCTCACGCTCGGGCCGGGCGCTGTTTTCCTGCGCGCAGGCAGCGAGGGGCACCTGACAAGTTTCCTGGCCCGGCTGGCAGCGGGCAGGGCGAGCCGGGCCCCGGCCGCCCGCAGCACACGTGTCACTGCCGGCCCCGACCGCCCCTTCCCGCCGGGGGAGCCGGGAAGCGCGGCCCGGGAGGAGCCGAGGGGAAGCGGCCGCGCTGGTTTCGTTTCCAGTCGGCAGCGGGGTCGCCCCTGCCCGGCCCCCCCCCTGCACTCGCCCGCCGCCCGGGCCCGCCCCCCCCCGCCCCGCTCCCGGCCGACCCCATGACAGGAGCTGAGCCCCGGCAGTGTCAGCGCTGCGAACTTCCCCGCTCAGCAAGGAAACAATACCCCGCGGAGCCCCGGCCCCCCGCCGCCCGGCCCGGCCCTGCCCGCGGGGACCCCGCACTGCCCCCGCCGGGACCCGCCGCGGCCGCGGGACCGAGCGCGGGGGGGGGTGGGGGGGGGACCCGGCCTGGCGGGAGGCCGCTCCCGGGCCGCGCCGAGCCCGCGGTGGTCGCGGGGGGCGGCGGGGAGGGCCGCGGGGCTGCAGGGGCCAGGTGAGGGCGCGGGGGGCGCGTGGGGCGCGGCGGGGGCGGCGCGGGGGCCGCACTCACCGGGCGGGCCCTGGCGCGGCTCCGGCGGCCCCACAACCATAACAAAGCTCTGCCCAAAATGGCCGCCCGGCCCTGCCCGGCCGGGGGCCGGAGGGGGCGGGGCCGGCGCGCGCGCGGGGCGGGGTCGAGCACGCGGAAGGGACACGCCCCGCCCGGCACCCCCTCGCCCGCATCCGCCCCGTGCCGCGCGCCCCCCGCCCCGCCAATCACAGGCGGTGCCGCGCACCGCCCTCGCCGCCGCCTGTCGGAAGCCGCCCCAGACTACGCGTCCCAGAAGGCCACGCGGCCCCGGCGCACAGAACGGCCGGGCGGCGCGCCGCGGGGCAGGCTGGGATCTGTAGTCCGCTTGTGGGAGGCTGGTCCACTGCCGAGATGCCGGAGCTTAGAAAGGAGGAGCGGCCGCGCCGCCCCGCAACCCCGCGGGCGGCAGAAGCCCCTGTTGCTCCTCTACCAGACCGACCGCGGCCCTCGGTCTGAGAGCGAGCGGCGCTGCTGCCCTTAGCTCAGGTTGACCCTAACTCGGGCCGGCGGAACACGATAGGCCGCTCCCGTTCCCGCCCGGACCGGCAGCGCTGAGCGCCGGGCGCCGCCGGAGCGCTTCCCGGGGCACCGGAAGCTACCTCAGGAGGAACGGGCGGGGGAGCGGCAGCGCCGCGCGACTCCAGCCCGGTGCCCGTGGGCAGCGGGGCTCCTTCTTTTTCCAGGATACAAGGCTTCTCCTCTCCCCTTTCTCTCTGTGCGGGGACTTTGGCCGCGCGGAGCCGCCGCCCTTCCCCGGAGCAGCAGAACTGGGAACTGCCTTTCCCGGTGAGTGTCGACCGCAGGGAGCTTACCTGCAGCTTGGGATGGGATGGCCTTTCCACTCGTTTTGTTAAAGATCGCTTTTTCCTCATGTGAGGAATTGCTCGTTTATCAGCTGTGCGCAGCCATTTATCCCTTGAAAAGGAGACGATCCATGAAGGGGAAGCCGTCGCCTATTCCCTGATGCTCCGTTCATTAACCAGAAATTGTTCTTGCAACAGTTATTAAAACTTTACCGCTTCAGTTCATAAAGCTGCCTGAAACGAAGTATTCTGTAGTGGGCACGTACAGATCGAGTACATATATTATATATTTTATAGCTTATTTTAGAGGAACAGAGAAGTGAAGGCAGCAATAAATTGCAGAACAAAAACTAATAAATCAATAGGGAAAAGATATTATCTGCCAATGAGGTATTTGCGTGGAGTTCCAGGAGAAATTAAGAAGCATATATATATTTCTTTAAAATACACCCAGTAACAGTCTGTAAGCATCTGATAAGTGTAGACTTTGGACGTAAGACAAACTCACCTATTCATCAGTTTCAGATCTTCTCCTGAATTTTTCTGGTTTTAGGACGTTGATAAAACAAATATGTTTCCTCTCATACAACGATGCTGCTTCCACACATCTTTCAGAGTAAGTTACTGAAGCCTTTCTTTGCTCTCTGTTTTTATTTAGAAGTAAAATAGGAAAAGATATGAACTGCAGCTTTGGAAAAAAAAAAGGTGGCTTTCAGTTGAAGTAGCCAGCTGTTTTATCAGTCAGCTCTTCTGGGAGAGCTCCTGGTTCCTACAGCACCTTTTGGCAAAGCTGTTTCTTTTATAAAATGAAATTTTATTGTCTCAAGGTCGTTTTTCCTCTCACTTTTTGATAGGGCAGTGAGGAGATAGTAGTCAGTTGCTGGGGTGACCTTGTCCTGCTTCTGCAGGAAATTATTTTACATTTTGTTCTGAAAGGGACTGATATATCTTAAAAGTGCCTAAAGAATGCATGTGTGTGGGGAAAGATGGGTGGGTGTACAAACCTTTTGCAGTGAGTAAGGGTTTTCTTACTCACTCTGGAGAGCCCAGTTGCTCTTCATCAGCTGCATGGGGTACCTTGGTTAGTTCAGTTAAAAACACCTGAAATCCAGGAGGAGGGACAGCTGTGATGTGACCTGACCTGGAAATCCACTTGGTGCAATATTCCCTAGGTGGCTGAGGTAACTGCAGGTCTGTAAGCCTGCATTTTGTGGTGCTCAGGACAAGTTTTATGCTTGCAGCTCCAGAAGTTAACGGGTCCCAGGCTGCTGCTCCGTGCAAAGAATAAGACAACTTGGTCTTCCCTCAGCCTCTGGCTCCGGAGGGATGTGTGTCCTCTTTCAAGACCTCCAAGCCTCAAACCAGCATCAGTTTATGCAACCCAGCTCCAGGCTTTCCACACCTCTCTCCCCGTCTCCAAGAAGAAAAAGCCTCCAGAATCTGAGACAGAATCCGAAAAAAGCAAGGAATCCCTGAAGGACGTTCCCAAGCCGGCCCTTTACCTGAGCCTGGGGGGGCTGGTTCCCTTTGTGATGGCACCACTGGCCATGGTCATCCATGGCACCTACTACCCCGAGGTGGCCTTTGCTCAGGTCACATACGGTGCTGTGACAGCCTCTTTCCTGGGGGGAGTGAGGTGGGGCTTTGCCCTTCCGGAAAACAGCCCAGCCAAGCCAGACTGGCTGAACCTGGCTAATAGTGTCGTTCCTCCTGTGCTTGCCTGGCAGGCCTTGCTCTTCAAGGATGCCACCCTGGGAGCAGTGATGCTGGTGATGGCCTTGGGGATAGCGCTGCATTATGACATCGCCCTTCTTCCCCCTTACCCCAGGGGGTTTAAAAGACTGAGGGTGTGGGGAACAGTGGTGATGGTGTTATCCCTGTTGGCCACTGCAGCACTGAAGCTCATTTTCGAGGTGCAGAGTCTTGAAGGCAGAAATAAATGGCAGAACACGAAATAATAAATCGATAGGGAAAAGATATTGCCTGCCAGTAAGGTATTTGCATGCAGTTCCAGGAGAAATAAAGAACTGATTTGTGCTTATAAGTGATGATGGCAGGGATCAAGATGCTTACTCTCAAAGCAGACTTGATTTTCCTACTGACTTTCAGGCTAGTTCAGGAGGGAAGGATTGCAAATAGCAATGACTTCCAAGGCAAATGGGAGTCTGTCCTTATCCATAGAACGAGGAATCACTCTTTAACGAGATATTGCTGTCATAGGAATTTCAAATGGAGATTCAAAATGATGTGGGTATGAATTGCTGTAGGCTGAACTATTAAAGTATCTGGTTTAACTATAATGTGTGATCATGTTCTGAGGTGGGGAGGACAACTGTGTGGTCATAAACAGTAACAAGGTGAAAGCAGTTGTAGTTTGGTGTTTAAAGCAGCAGCAGCAGAGAACTGTGCACAAGCACATCCACGTTCAGTTCCTGTGTTCTGGAACAAGACTCCTATTTCACCTGAGAAGGTGCTGAAAAATCATGGAATCATTTGGGTTGGAAGGGATCTTAAAGATCATCTCATTCCAACCCCCCTGCTGTGGACAGGGACACCTTCCACTAGACCAGGCTGCTCAGAGCTCCATCCAGCCTGAACACTTCCAGGGATGCTGTGTGAGGAAGTGCTCAGTGCAGAGTCAGTAAGAAAGGACAGGTGAGGTTTGTTTGCAGGGCAAGCCAAGGTCAGCACTCACCTAATTTGTGTCATTCAGTTGCTGTGCTGGAGCGGGGAAAGCTGAAGGGGGAGCTTTGTATCTTTGACAAGGCACCAGAGAAGACAGAAGGTCAACTTCCTGCTCAGGCTTACTGAAATAAAAAAGGATATGTGGGCCACCTGCTCTGAGGTTTTGTTTGGAATTAGGGCTGCCCAGCAAAGGAAGCTACATGCAACACAGCCATGAAGATCTGGCACACTCCTAAATTAAAGCACTGCAAACTGAGGTTATACACACAGACAGATGTACAATAGGACACGAGGACTCCAGTGCTGGCACTAAGGGATTAGTTAAGGGGATTGAAAGTCGTTTGTGTCTTGTCCCTCCTAAGAACCTGTATATTTGAGCACCCAGAACAGGTACAGATGGATTTGTAGACTGCAAACCCTCCGTGATGGGCCTGTTACTGAAACCCCTGCAGAAGCAGATGGCCTTTGTACTTCAGTCTTCCCAACACATCATTCAGTGGAAGAAGTCATGTGGATTCTCTTCTCTAGTCTCAGGTACCTCCAGAAAGCTATGAAATTGTATGTGAGCATATTTATTGTAAGCTTTTAATTGTAAGTCTTTAAGTACAGTATAATATGCAAGAAAGCTGAAAAGTGATGTCCACACATGGTTTTAGGACCAGATGATCCCCATAGTTGTTTACATCAGTAATCTTTGTTGCCCGGAATAAAGCACATATTGTCACTTAAACTTTGTTCATTCTGCAAAGAACAGAGGTTTAAGAAGCCTGCCTGTCCTGGAGATAGAGCCATCTTGTATGATATTGCTGAAACAGCAGCTCTGTACACCAGCCTCTCACTTTTGCAGCCTGTCAACTTTTGCATGTTAACAGCATCATCCCTCTGAAACAAAAATATACTTCATTGCTCTCTGAATATAAAGGAAATAAAATTGAGTTTACGAACTAAAATGTGTTTTTTTCTGTTCTTTCTTACTTACACATGTCATTGTTTAACATGGATCCAGAGTAGAGTCCTTCCTTTGGCTTGATTCAGTAAAAGAGGTGCTGAGTATCAGAGACCATAATCAATCAGCTTCCAAGTTCCATTCAAACATGATGGAATCAGCTACAGAACCTGGAGAAGGTAACTCCACACAACTGCAGGCTCCCTCAAGCTCCATTAAACCAGAGATCAGAAGTGAACTCCTAGTTCCCAAACTAATAAAATACAGCAAAGGTAATGTTCCTCCAATGGTTCCACAAGAGACCCTGAAATGTAAAGAAGAATGCCCAAGAAATATTACCTGTAATTTCATCCCACAGAGGGCTGAATAGAGCTGGCAAGGCAGCCAGACTCCCAGGAAGTCTGAGTGATTTTACACTGAGAAGAGACATGTGAATGTTTTACTGCAGAAAGGTGTTACTTGCACCATTCAAACAGTCACAACTTATAACCAATCTTTTTCTAATGTTCTACTGGAAAACAGGGTTTTCAATAAAAAGAAAAAAGGACCTATTATATGAAAGTGGCAGTGATACAACTCATTGTATCAACCTATTCAAGAGCATTCCACAGTCAGTTCTGAAAACACATTTTATTATGAAATGCTGTTTAATACAAGCTTATACTTGAAAAAAATAGACATTAATTCAGACATATAAGAAATCCTCTGAAGTAAAAGCACACACAAGATTATAGAACAATCAGAGAAAGAAACTCCATCATGTAGCATGTTTTAGCCCAACCCTATGTCAGATTTTAAAACCTAGATTCTTAAGGTACCTGCAGCACTCACCTTGGAGGATTTGATTCCTGTATTAATTAGTTACTTTTACACAGGGGATGTTGACCTAGACAGCATGAATGCTCCTTTGTCTACACAGTGCAGGCTTCCTGTTCAGTGACATTCCACTTGTGGTTTTGTGTTCCAGAATAACACTGTCTATCAAAGTTCAAGCAGCCTCACTTCAGGCTCCATCCAAATCCTCCCCAGCTGTGCAGAAAATGCAATCACAAGTGTGCAAAAAGCAACATCAAATTTGTTAATTAAATGAATTTAGAAAAAACTCCAAACTCCTAGTAGTATTGTTCTACTAGATGTATCCAAGCCAAATACAAACTCCTCAAGAGCACACTGATAGCATCACTTTAATGCTGAGTGCAGCTAATTCTATCACAGAAAGCTCCACTGGCTCAAATTTGGAAGAGGCACAAGATATAGTGAAGGTGAACTGTGTGCCTTGTAGAACAGCAAATACTCCAATGCCAAG
Organism: Chiroxiphia lanceolata; assembly: GCF_009829145.1. Lineage (NCBI taxonomy): Eukaryota > Metazoa > Chordata > Aves > Passeriformes > Pipridae > Chiroxiphia > Chiroxiphia lanceolata. Next base: position 5,024,321 of record NC_045645.1, read on the forward strand.
TCTCAGCATGTGTCACACTGGGTAAAAGCACATTTAACTGTGGGGAAACAAAACGGGGGCAAAAGGCTTTCCCTAATTTTTTTTACTAAGAGCAGTCCTAAAGAGAACAGCAAATCTAATGAATAGCATTTCCATTTAAAATTGATCAGAGCTTACACAAAAAGGAGCTCTACTGTCATAGCTGATACCACTGAGAAGAAAAGCCAATGCTGAAGTGGAATGACATTATTAGAACTGTAAGGATAACCTTCCAAAACAGGAAATTCTCAGCCACTCACCATCCAAGTGAGTGGAGTAGCCAGAAAGTAAATATCCAATTCATATTTAATGTCCAGGTGCAGAAAAGAGGCTCAAATGTATCAAGGTCATAAGTAGAGACACCAAGCTTCCCCTTTGTTACCTTCTCTTCCTTGTTTTCCACCAGAAAAAGACAACTAATGCCATCCAAATTGCCCACCTGGTCTTATCTCCAGGTAACTCCTTGCTGTCCATAGTAACCCCCTTCCAGATTGCAAGGGCAACTAAAATGCCAGCTTGGGTGCACCTGAGAGAGTTAACAACCTGATTAATGTCTCTGACGTGCTGGAATTATTTCTTCAGATTTTTACGGGGCAAATTCACCATTTATTTCAGTGAGCTTAATCCAGTTATAAGAGGCATTCCTACTCTTAACAGAATACTTCCCAAGACAGACACTGGATAAGCCAATTTACTTTGAAGGGCTTTTCCTTTGGCTCAGGAAAATCCCTCTGATCTAATTCTCCGCTGCAGCTCCTGTGTTAAAAAAGGTTTCTGGCCTATGAAGCCGGAGATCTGAGGAGACAGATTTATTCATTCCTTCAGTGAGTTTTCTTCTTTGTGTTTTACAGCACGGCCACACCTCCTTCGCAGCGGCTGGTGATCATGTTGGCAATTTCGGTCCAACTGTCCATATGAGGGTTATAAACTTCCACAGAGTCAGAGGTTACCGGAGCAGCAAAATCAGGACTGGGAGCTCGGCCTCCCAAGGCATAGAGGAGTCCATTCACAGCCACAACACACACACCAGCTCTTGGGATCTTCATCGGAGCAACTTCAACCCACTTTTCCTAATGAGAGGGTGAAAGAGTCAACAAGTAGTTTTAGGGCAAGCCCTGATTCTGATAAAATAATTTTTAAAGCTTAAAGGCTGAAACATATCCAAAGAACACTATGTATGCACCTCACAGGCTCCAACATGATATGTATACAGCACCAGGAGGACTATGAAGCCAGGAATGACAACACTTTCACAAGGGGTCCAAATCGTGTTAGTCACTAAAGAGCAGATCCCATACTGTCTGTACACAACGCCCCTCCCTTTCTTCAATCACTGCAAGATGCAGTCTGTCTCCAAAAGAGAGAATGGTACAGTTTGAGGTGGGAAATAAGGAAAACTAGATTGAATTCAAAAAGCAAGCAGATTGGCACACTGGATTATGTTCTGCTTTTAACAGTAGCTACTCTTCTAAACAGCATCATAGAAACATAAGCAGTAACAGGAATAATTTCTTATCTTACTTTAGTCATGCTGAAACACCATTTTGATGCAGAAGAAAGATCCTCAACTTTTCAGTGAGTTTTTTCTCTCTATGCAAATTATTGACCTTCCTATTGAAGAGGAGGAATCTATCCTCTCACCTTAACCCTAGCAAGTATTTACTAACCTGCAGTATATCTGTGCATGGTTAAACCAGAACTAGTTAGGACAGACTGAGATCATCAAAACTTTGTTTCACTCAAGATCACCAGCCAGCAGTGAAAAGGAAATGGAATTTCCAGCTTTTTCTTTTTAAAGAAAGGAAGCAGGCTACCTCTACAGCATCTTACACAAACCTGATGCAATCTACATTTAGGAAGGGAACGGACTCTACTATACCTCTTCGAATGAGTATCTTTCTACACTAGCAAGTGCATCCTGAGATTCACTCGAGCCTCCCACGGCGTAGATACAATCGTTGAGAGCAGCCACACCAAGATAGGCTCTCCGGGTGCCCATGGGAGCGAGCTCAGACCAACGTTTGGATATCGGGTCGTAGACTTCGACGGAGCGGAGCTCTACTCCTTCGCTGCTGACACCACCAACAACGTAAATCAAACCTGCAGGAACAGAATTTCTCCTCTCTTAGGTTTCATAATAGAAAGAAAGACAGAAAATGACTGTCACAACAAAGGTTTCAGCCTGACGTTAAGATGGCTTAAGAGTGACAGAAAAACCTCCTTTTGTTCAGTAGCAGCGTACATAAAGCTTTTGCATGAGGCTTGAACACTGGAAGCTCTGATGAGAGCAAAAATTAATTAAGTGCAGGGGAAGGAATTCAGAAGGTTGCAAATGTTGACCAGGCCTGAATCAAATACTTAACAGGCACATTTATTTACCAAGTCTTTAGACATGTCTGTCTTAAAATAACCTGTAGCAACTCTTTAGATTGTCGCAAAGAAACACAGACAACCCCAAATATGGAAGGTAAATAAAAGCAGTATCAGGAAAAACTGTTTTCATGAGATAAAAGGCAGAAGACAAGAGAGAACTTTATAGTCGTTGAGTTCTGTAGAATTAGAAATATGGTACTAGAAGAGCAAACAAGCGAAGCACAAACACGTGCAACTGACAGCTCAGTACAGGACAATGGTAAGAATTCATGACTGAAAAATAAAGCTTCAAAATCCAACAGCTGTTGGAACTATTTATGGATACAAACTTAATAATACACACCTTGCATTTCACAACACCCAAAGCAGTAACGGGGCATAGCCATGCTTCCCACCACATCCCAACAATTTTCTTCAGGATCAAATCTTTCAATTGTGTTGCCGATCTCTGCTCCAACCCAACCTCCTGCAAATAACAGCAAACACAGGAAAGAATTTAATGGCATAAGTTGTGTGTTAGCTGCATGTTTAGCATACAGTGCACTGTTCCAGGACAAATTCTGAAACCAGCATGCAGTCAGTCTACAATGGACATAAATTACAACTAAACAATAACTAATCCACAAAGATTTGGTATATTAATGCTTATGGACACAGCTGGTTTTCAAAACCTAAGTTTGCAAATTTGCATCACCAAGACGTAATATTTAAGATCGAATCGCTTTGCAAGTTCCATGAATCTTTAAAATTAACTTCACCTAGGGGAAAAAAAAAAAAAGAGAACTTACCCAAAGCATAGATAGCACCATAGCACGTGCACACTCCCAGTGCACAACGGGGATGGTTCATGGAAGCCACAGTTGTCCACTGCTTCGTAACAGGGTCATAACATTCCGTACAGTCGAAAATCATCGAGTTGTCCTCACCTGCACAATAAGAGCAAGAACAGAGATAGGGGAAATGTTTTGCAGATATGGAAACATTCTTCAACTCCTTCCAGGACAGGCAACATTTGAATACAAGATCCATCTTTCAGCCAAACAGCCAACGTAGCAAAAGCATTGTTTATACCCAGAACTGAATAATCACTAGGAACCGCTTTCATCAACAGTTCCCTGAAACGTTACTGAAAACATCAGAGGGATGAACAACCACAGTGCTGCACATCTTTTACTCTGCAGCACAACTGCCAGGGTTTTCAGGACCAAAGAATGTGTTCTGAGGTGACAAAACCAGTCTACATATGCATTCTTGAGTGATGGGCTAGTAGAGCTACTCATCACATCCTTGTGCAAACACACATAACGAGCCTTTCCAGGCAGGCAGACCACAAGTGGTCTGTCCTGTGCTACTGCCTTTTATGCTATGGGCTTCTGCCAGACTACAAGTGAGACAAGGAATTCCATTAGTGGGGGTATGCAAAGCCGTATGGTAACCTCTGAGTTGCCACACCATGAGGGGAGAGCAGCTTAGCAAAAACTGGCCAACACAGGAGCCCAAACAGACATTCACAAAGCAGTGACGGTAGAGAACCAAGGCAGAGAACGAAGGAATCCCCATTATACCTAAAAGTTGTACTATCTACTGCTGGGTTCCTCAGAATCACTTACAGGAAGAATAATTTAAAAAAAAAAACAACCATCCATGAGTTCTCCAGTACCCATGTAACAAAGAAAGCATATTTGAGCTGTTACCTCCAATGGCATAGACCATTCCTCCCACCACAGCCACCCCCAGCCCGCTCCGGGCCTGGTGGAGAGAGGACACTGTGGTCCAGTAGTGGCTGAAAGTGTCAAATCGCTCCACACAGCTGAGGGCTCTGCTGTCACTCCAGCGTCCTCCCTGCAGTCTGTTGTACCCACCTGGAAAGTAAGTGGAAAGACCATGGCTGAGTAACAGCTTCTTGCTCATCCCCACGCTCCTATAACTAAACCACTGAAAAAAATTACAGTAACAGCCATTTAGCCACTTTTAGTAGGAACTGGATTTTGACAATAGCTTGGTTTTCTTCAGCCCACAAGGAAGACGGGTTGGCTTGAGGGTCATGGAAATTGTGCAGAGCTGACACCATAATGCTACAAATATTAGCATTCATGTTTTGAGTAAAACACAGATCAGCCAACAGCCTTTGCTATCCAAGTCGGTGCTACTTCCCACAGGGTTGGAACAAACAAGTTCCCTTCCAATATAAAGCTTTGCTGAAAACTTGCAATTTCAAGTACCCCATCACATGAACCTGGACAGAGAAAACTACAGCTCTCAGAAGAACAAAGGGTGCAGTGGATTTGCATGTACCATTCCAGCAGCGAACCCTGGGTAAATCCTCTGCTGATTTGCAGCTTTCCACCCAAGGCAAATTACTTTTAGACAGCAAATCTGGACTTTGAATGCCATGTCATAATGACAAGAAACACGAATGCTGGACTTCTGTGCAATTCTAAGCAGAAACCAGCTAACGTGGTAACTCAGCCATGATAAAACATTTTGCTATCTTTATATATTTTGATAAAAAAAAAAATCCAGTATCTCTTCAGTACTGTAACACGAGGTACTACTTCATTTGTTTTACAAGGTTCAAACAGCCACATTCTAACCTACTGCATAAAGGTACTTCCTGGCTTTCCTCCGGGGACGACCTTTAGAAGCCTGCAGAAAACTGCTGACCTTGTTCTCTTTGGGAGATTTAGAGACTTCACAATATTCTTTCAACAGAGTTTGCAGAGCCACCCGAAGACTGAAATCTGGAATACCTTGAGGAAATAAGCAGAATAAAAAAGGCACAGTGAAAAGTTAGAGGCAGTAAGCAACTCAGCTGTAGAAAAATGAATAGCTTCCCCTGAAACACCAGACAAATCAAGGTTGCCTACTTTTATATGGCTTTTTCAAAAGCAAGTTTTTAAAGTAAGCTGTGCTTGTTTGTTAAAAAATAGAACTCCTTTGCTATAAGTATTTTCACTCATCATGCTATTAATGTAAAAAACAAGTCCATCAAAGCCCAGTAACTCCAAAAAACACATGGCTTGATCACGTGATATCCTTTCTTTCCTTCTTTCACTTACTTTCTATGTATTTTAACAGCCTCTGTGCCGGCAGCAGAGGGAATCGAACAGGCTCCAGCACTTCTACGACGTATTTCTTTCTTTTCCCCACATCCTTCAGAATCCATTGCATGGCCGCTATGAACACCTGGTACTCGTCCTCGATGCTCAGGTCCTCGCTCCGCAGGATCTTCACGAGCTGCTCCTTGGTGAGCGCCAGGAACTCCTCCCCGCCCTGCACCTCCAGGAAGTGCGCGTGGATGTAGCTCTCGGTGAACTCCATCAGGTCGTGACAGGCGATCTGCTCGGAGAACTGGAAGAGGCCGATGCAGTTCAGCGGGTCGATCTGCCCCTTGAGGAACTCGCAGCAGAGCTCCACCACCTCGGTGAGCTGCAGCATGTCGGCGGCGACGATGAGCTCCTGGACGTTGTGCTCCGCGATGCTCACCACCCCTGCGGGCACCAAACCACAGCGGGGCCCCGCTCCAGCCTGCGGCCGCGGGGCGCCCGCCCCGAGCCCCCGCCACAGCGCTCACCTGTGTAGATGAAGTCGAGCAGCGTGTGGAAGGTGCCCGCCTCCACGCCCGCGATCCGCACCACGTCCCGCCCGGTCTCCTTCATGCCGCCCGCGAACAGCGCCGCGAAGTAGGGGCTGCTGGCCGCCAGCACCAGGCGGTGCACGGCGAACGCCTCCGGGCCCACCTCCAGCCGCACGTCGCAGAAGCACTGCCCGGCGCGCAGCCGGTTGATCTGGGCCAGGAGGAGGCGGGCGTGGCGCTCGGAGCTGGAGCAGGAGCTGGGGCTGGCGCTGCCCTTGCCCGCCCCGGCGCTCGCCGCCATCGCGGAGCTGCTGCTGCTGCTGCTGCGGCGGCACCGACACCTACGGCCCGGCTCCGGCCCCGCGCCGCGCACGCGCCTGCTCCGCCCGCCCGGGCGCGTGCGCGCGGGAGGCGCGCGCCCCGCTGAGGCCGCGCTGACCGGACGTGGCGCGTGCTGCGATTTGGGGCTGCTGAGGGGTCGTGGGCTGAGGGCGCTCTGTGTGCTGAGGGGTCGTGGGCTGAGGGCACTTTGTGTGCTGAGGGCGCTCTGTGTCCTGAGGGGTCGTGGGCTGAGGGCTCTCTGTGTGCTGAGAGGTCGCGGGCATAGGGCACTTTGTGTGCTGAGGGCGCTCTGTGTGCTGAGGAGTCATGGGCTGAGGGCACTCTGTGTGCTGAGGGCTCTATCTGTGCTGAGGGCGCTCCGTGTTGTTGAGGGTCCATGTACTGAGCACACACCCCTCAGCCGCTCCTCATGAGGCGTGTTTTCTAGACCTTTCACGAGCCTTGTTGCCTTTCACTGGACACGCTCTATGTCCTTTCTAAAATGAGGAGTCCTTGCGCACCCCCACTGGCACCTCTGGCCACCTTGTGCTCACTGCCTGCTCCATGGGGAGCTTGCTTGTTAAACCTGGTCCCCCGATAGGTTATTCACTTATTCACTGTCCTCACAATTTCTGTCACTCGGTCCTATTGCCTTCAGTCATGCTCTTGCAAGCTGGATTCCTGCCTGTCTCGATCTGTGCTCATGAGGGAGAAACATGGCAGTGTTGGGGAGAAACCACAGTTGCTGCCTGTCTGTGGGGGCATTGCCTGTCCTGAGCTCAGGGCTGTGGCACCAGAGCCAGCGCATCACATACTGAGTTAAACACGTGTGATCACTGAGGCAGAGCTGGCATTGACAGTGAGAGAAAAGCATCCCTCCTGAGTTTTTCACAACTGTTCGAGGAGCGTGACAGGCAGACCCAGCCCAGCACCCTCTTTCTTCAAAGTGTCATGCCATTTCTGGACCTTCCTCTTCATTCCAGCACAGATGTTTCATCGGTGTCCTGTAGCAGCACCACGTGGGTCACTGAAGTCAGCACTGACCCTGAGGCAGAGCGTGCTTCCATCTCAGTCTGTATAATTCCCTGAGTCAGTGCATGCCTGAGCACTGACAGGGGATGAGCATCACATACTGAGTTAAACGCACATGGTCACTGGGTCTGACGGAGCTGGCACCGATTCTGAGAGAAAAGCATCCCTCCTGAGTTTTCCACAACTGTTCCAGGAGCATGACATCCAGCCAAAGCAAAAAGCAATCAGAGAGCCACTTGGAACGCTTCCATATCTGTTTTCTGTGAGACTGGGAAAGAAGAACATGTCTGCTCACAGTTACAATGGTCATGGCCCCTCAGGCTTTTCTCATGATTCTGCGTTTCATTGTAATGACTTTAAAATGTACTTCTGGAAGGAATTTGAATTGTGATACCCTCTGGGGCCTGCTGGTTTCTCTGTTCATCAGCATTACATTCTAATTACATTTCAAGTTGTTCTTAAAAAAATATCCATAGAAAACATAGGTCTAGATAGAAGAAGGTTTCTGCAAGCATACACAGTTGGATGCATGCTGATATAACTCAGTACAAATTTTAAGCTCGGCTAATAAATGCATTGAGGTTTTTCTTTCTTTGACACATCAGTAAAAGAAACCAAACCCCTCTCACGCTGACATTTTATTCATCGGAAGCGGCCTGTGAATAAAAGGCTTAGAATTCTCCTAAATGCCAGTGGCTTGCTCGCTGGCTGATGTCAGCTGTTAGACTCCAGGCCAGCACTAGGATTTCACACCACAGCGCCAAATTTATGGACACAAAATAGCGTTGCTGAGTTGGCTAATTTTACCCCAAAGAGCTGTGCTGTGCTGATGTGGTTGGATGGTTCCATCCCCAGGGAAGGACACTGCTTCAGCAGGTGTCTTCTGTGATCAGACAGCAGCTGTACAGGATGGGGCTAATGCTTCCATGTACAACTGTGTGTCTCCCAAAACATGCTGTAGATTTTCAGGAACCAAACAAGCTATTCAGTCTTTCTCTTGAAAAAGAGAAAGAGGCCCATGGCTCCTCACATTTCACTGGCTGAAGGCTTCTCAGGAAGAAAACCTTTCCAGATGCCTGGATGATCTGTGGAGTCGAGGGAGATGTCTTGCTACCTTTCCCGAATCCTGCAGGTGCCGCTGTTACTGCAGGGTAACGTATTGGAACATTAGCAAAAGCGGGACTGCAGGATGATGTATTAGAACATTACCGAAAACGTGAGGTTGAAAGCTGTTGCATGTGTGGGTGCTGAACCCCTCCTCTGTTACAGGGAGATCTTTGTTAGATCCAAGGTTTTCTGTCTTTTTTTTCCCCCTCTGAACTCCATACAGATGGAGAGCTTTCAGTCTCAAAAACCCCCCACACCAGTAAACCTACCACCAAAAAACCCCCAACCACACACTCACAGGCAGGCTGATGGACTTCACACTCGTGCAACGTGGGGGACAGAAGAGGAATACAGAAGGTACTGTACTCCTGGAAGAAAACATTGGTTACCCCATTATCACCCCAATGATGATAATCATGACTAGTTATTTTGTTGTCTACCCAGTGAAAAGCCTCTAATGAGCTACAGGCACTAGATTCTAATTAGATACTGGCATAAACCTGTTATCAGCTTACATTTTCACGTGATACATAAGCTTTAGTGGATAAAGAAGCTTCCCTTCAGGGTCTGAATGTTTCCAATCTCTGTGGGTCATAGTGTGCTTCACCATGAGGTAACACATTTTCCAGGCCGAAGCCACCTGTGAGAACACTCTCTCTTGGCAGGTTTGGGCCAGGCCCAAGAGCTTTTACCTTTGTTCCTGTGAGGGTTAATGAATCTTGATGAATATGTGTGTAATGTATGTGTAGGCTAAAGGTATGAACTGGAATTGATGTAAAGATGGAGAACAAGAAGGGTTCCCAAGGCTAATCTTTCTGCACAGGCAGTCCCAGAATATACGGCTTGTGTGGAAACATTTAATTTTTCACACTGTCAGCAAGGTGGTGATGGCTCTGTCCATTTCTCAGCTGAACTGTTAATGGCTTGGGAAACTGTAAAGCTCACTACCATGCCATGCTGAATGCTCCTCCCCTCCCCTCCCATCTTTAGAAACCTTTGTGAACTTTCTTGTCTGTTTTGGAAATTGTAATTAAGATTTTGTACTACTTCCACTATAGTATGGCTTCAGGTAAAGGTGGCATTCAGGTAACAGTCTGGCATCAGAGTTGTCAGTCTGGAACAGGTTTAGCATTCTTGAAGTGGGTATTGAGAAACTCCTGAGTATCCTCATTGCACCCAAAGCACTGAGGCACAGGCTGTGCTGGTGTCCAGCTGAGAGGGGTGTTGCCCTCCGAAGACCAGCCGTGCCCCGGGGAGCCACGTGGCAGCAGCAAAAGTGGGGAACACATCTGAGCCATGAGAGCCTTCAGAGGGAATGTGACATTTCCAGTGAGTAACGCTCAGATAATGTCTTGTGATCTCAGGAGCACCGGCAATATTTCAGTGCTGTGTGCTCCGGGCTTCACCTTCACAGTAGCATTTAGGTGGAAAGGTGTATGATAAAAAGCAATAAAATGAGGAAAAAAACTTTTTCAGTCCTAGAGTATGCCCTAACGATGAAAGGATCCTGTCATCTGACCTACTTGTTTGGAGAGGTTTGTGTTCTGGGTACACTTACCTAGCAGGAAGTTTGGAGGAATTCCAGTTAAACTGGGAATGTTGTGCAACATGCATGGCTGCAGTTCCCCACCACTTAGAAGATTCTTGTGTTTAAGCCATAGATCTGGAGCAATTCCAGGCAATTTGATTTAAAGTAAACATCCTGGATGCAATGTGTCAGATACTAGCACAATATTGTTTTAGTCTTTCTCATTTCTCCTGTGGGAATAATCATTCCATGAAGAAGGAAAGTGATCTAATGAGAGAATTAACTCAAGAGCTTGAATACTGAATTAATCACAGATGTCTGAGAGGGGAACCAAGGCAAACTCCACAGAGAGCTCACTGCATTTCCAAGGAAGGAGGCCAGAATAATACTAAGACTCAGATAGCAGACCAAAACAGAGGCAGGAGAGATGTGCTTTTAGTAGCTAAAGGGAATCAATACTTCCCTTTAGCAGCAGAGAGACTTTTCCCCATCATGTCTCTGTGAAGATAAATCTCAGTAGTAGGAGATTGCTGCAAATTTGTCTTGGAGATGTTGAAAGCTGCCAGATTGTTGGGGTCTGATCCTAACTGTGCCCTCACACTTGTTTGAAGCAAATGATTGATTTCATAGCTTGGGTCTTTTTTCACTAGTAGTCTAGAGCTGACCTGCAGCTTCGCACTGAGTTAGATCTGCTTGCTAAGGTGACTGGATCAAAGGTGCAGGTCTTTTTTTGCCAAAAGGAAAAATGTGTTGTGCTTGAAAATTATCAGTCTGCAGGCATGTGGGAGTTCAGTCTTGCCATTAGCAAAGTTTGGCACTGTTTCAAATGGTAATCCAAACCCTAATGCTTTTTGGACTCCTTACTTAACTCTTCTTGTCTGAATCTCTGTGTTTCCTTGGATTATAAAGTAGAGCAAACACACAACAGAACCATGAGCTGTCTAGAGCATGTGGCATTTTTTTTAAAATAACTCCAAGTTAGGCAAACCTTTGGAACACAAAAAACAACAACAAAAAAGGAAAATAACCAGAAAATGTGCATAAATTTGGCTAATTTTATTCCTTTTATATTATGTAGTCATTAGATACATATCAGCAGCATGTTTGCTCTCCTAGAACATGTTGCACTTGCCTTGTCAGAGCCTGTGATCTGAGTTCATTGAGAAGATGGATAGAGTTAAACTCTGCCTGATACCCACCACATTCCACCGCCTGTGTGTGCAGAGGGGTCATTCCAGAAGCAGCGCCTCAGTGGAATGTGAGATACGTCATGAACTCTGAGGAACTGTTAGTAGGATGTCTGTAGGTCCTGCTTGCTTAGTGACTCAGGACTTCCAGAGCTCCTCATACACTGAAGCCTTAAAAGATTAAAACTTCCACAGTGTAGCATTTCCCCTGTAAATGGCATAGGTTGCTACTTGGCTGCTCTGCTCTTGCCTTGTCATACACTTCCCTGGATGAGTTTTTCCAATGATTCACCTCTCCTCAGTGCAAGCATTTTTTACCTCCCTTTTCAGAATTTCACCTTTGGAGGCTTGGTCTAGTTCTTTGGCTAGAAAGATTGTTTTTATTCTAATCTTGTTCTTCAAAGTGCTTGGAAATTCTCTACTTCATTGTCTGACTAAACATAAGCGTTGATTAGAATCAGAAGAGACCCTCTGGGATTCCAAACAGAAGATCTGTCTGTGTTTAATGGCAACATGGTCATAGTAATCTTTTAATATATTTTTAACAAATTGTGCACCTGTGTTATGGTGACTGTGTCTGCACTTTGGTTTTCTCTGATTGCTTATCAGAATGTTACATTAAATGTTATCAAAAACCTTAAAAAGTCATATCTGATTTACAGCTTTCTTTTCTCTGCAGGCAGGTTGTCTCTCAGCAAGGGAAATTAGCCTGTTTGATGTTATTTGTCTTAAATAATGCAAAAATTATTATTTGTATAATTCCATTGTCCTTCAAGGTACACGGAAATCCACTGTTGAATAACTCGTTTTGGTTTTCAAATGCTCAGGTTTTTTGCACTATTTTATTTCATAAAAGGCTGGACTGTGTCCAGAGAAGGGCAACTAAGCTGGTGAAGGGTCTGGAGCACAAGTCTTATGAGTAGCAGCTGAGGGAACTGGGGGTGTTTAGCCTGGAGAAAAGGCAGTTTAGGAGGAACCTTATCGCTCTCTACAGCTACTTGAAAGGAGGTTGTAGCAAAGGTTGGTCTCTTCTCCCAAGAAACAAGCAATAGGACCAGAGGAAACGGCCTCAAGTTGCACCAGGGGAGGTTTAGATTGGATGTGAGGAAATATTTCTTCATGGAAAGGGTGGTCAGGCACCGGAACAGGCTGTCCAGGGAAGTGGTGGAGTCACCCTCCCCGGAGGTATTTTAAAAACATGCAGATGTGGCACTTGGGGACATGGTTTAGTGGTGGGATTGGCAGTGCTGGGTTAATGGTTGGACTCGATGATCTTTAAGGTCTTTTCAAACCTAAAAAATTCTGCGATTCTCTAATTTTTGCATAATAACTTTTGCCTGATAATTTCTCATAATAACTTTTGTCCAAGGATCGTCTTACAAAGCGCAGCTCCATTTGCAGTGTGAAAAAAGGCTCTGAAAGAGAACTTGTCTGTGCTAGTCTGAGTTCTGCAATACTTGCAATGATCAGATAAGTCTCTTTCTGACTCTCTCCCACTGACTCGGTTTGCTTCTCACTACTTATTTTCCTTTCAGGTATATTTTGAAGATTAATGAATATTTATGTTGCACATGAAAAATGCAACAGAAGCTGAAGATGTCATAATTACTGATGCTTATTATTTTTTTAAAAGGAAGATTACATGGCAATCAATATCCATGGAGAATCATGAACTATAAAAATAGGGTGAGGACTCCAAAGGTACTACAGGAAATTGTGGCCTGAGGAAGAAAGCCTTGCAATGGCACAAGGTACAGTGGGCAAGTTTTTTAATAATGCTTAGTATTGAAATATATACAGGATGAAGTATTAGTATTACAGAAGGATGATGAAATCCTTTTCAGTCTGCAAGTAATTAAAGATGAGGTTCCTCATTATGAGTAACATCCATAATTTTAAAGCAGCATGCTCAGGTAACATATAGTAAAGATCTCTAACAGAACTGTCAAGAGAGATCTCTTCTGTAAGAACTCCTGTCAGTGAAATTTCAGAAGACTCGCAGTATTCTGCCAGTGTTTAAGGAAAGAAAATTAAATAAACAGAGCAATCAGGATGACCCAGCTAGCTGTGTTATGGTTAACGTGACACCAGGCCCAAGTAGCACAGTACACAAGCTGATTCTCAGCCAGGTTGTAAATAAGTCAATAATTGGCAATCACTTTTGTTTTCTCAACACTGTCTCGTTGATAAGTCCAATGTAATTTATTGATAAAGGTTGTAAGTCTGTTCCCTCAGATTGCTGTAGGAACGTGTTTCACAACCTATTTCACAAAGCATTTGATTTACTCTTGTGACATTTTAATAAAGCTCTCGGTCAAGTCACTAAATACAGAAACATTTCAGTGGTCTGGGCCAGTGTGGGTCCAGAGGCAGGACATGCTTTTGGGCTGTGAGGCATAGCAAGAACTCAGCTAATCCAAGCAGTATTAGGTGGGGATGTCTGCAGCCACCAGTAACTCGGATCCTTCTTTTCCCTGGTTACCTGCACAGTGTATTGCTCTAGTCTATATTTTAGCAATTTCTGTTATTTTTCATTTTGCTTTTCCTGAGTTATCCTAGCCCTTCTGCAAATGTAAAATCCCCACTGATCCCATTTCTGAGTGTCACAAAGGTTGTTGAAGACATAAATTACTGCGAATTTGAAGCAACCAGACAGAGCAAACAGTGGCTTAAGAAGGTTGGTGTATTCAGGTGAAGGTTTTGTAATACAACCAAGTGCAAAGCAAGAACTATAGGAGCTTATTGCTTAAGAGTTCACACCTGTGGGACCAGGGAGCTGTACAGTGGAAAACTGACTGTAACACCAAGAATTGTAACACATGGACACTGGAGGCATGAAAATAATCAAAACTATGCTCTTGTAGACACGGGCAGTGCAGTTAGGGAGAAGTGTGGGGAGAGGCAAGGACAAGGTCTCTCTGTAGGTCACCCTTAACACTGCCATGGAGTATGGCTTTAATTTGTATGATTTAGGGAGGATATTCAGGGCTGGAGAAGGTGCAGAGAAGAACCATAAGTATGATTTAAAGAGAGAGGGAATGTCTTATAATAACACATGTAAACTGAAGAGAGCTAAGACAGACCTAATTGCTAAGAAGCAGTTTGATCCAGGGTACGTGCTGCTGAGCAGAAAAGCAATCCTGAAACATGAATAACTCCTTAATAAAAAAGACTTTTGCAGAAAGCAGTGGCTGAAAGCTGAAACAGCAAATGTTAAACTGAGAATTATCTCTAACACTGAGGAAACAAATTATCAGGTGCATTGGGCAATTATTTGGAGTTTTAAATTAACCCCCCCATTATTTGAAGTTTTAAATCAAGGTTGAAAGCCTTTCTGGAAGAAAATGCATGGATCAATGAAAGAATGACCAAAGGTATGGGGCAATTTCTATGCTAGGGACAACCGAGTAGTTCTTGACTTTTTGTCCTAGAAAAGAGATGACCTAGAAGAAATATGGTAGCTCTGCAAAAGTATTGGGATCAAAAAAGAGTTAAATGGTTTGCTCAGGGTACATCACGAGTCAGTGGGAAAATTATGAATAGGAGCTAAATGGTCTTTCTTGGTCCTTTATCTTTCTGTAGGACCTGGTGCTCTTCAAGAGCACGCAATAACCAGTGTCATGGGTCATCCTGAAACTAAGCATGGAGGAGTTGGTTATTGAGAGTGATTTCAAGAGTAGTTTATCCAGAGCAAAGAGAATAAAGTGGAATGGAAGAAAAAGTGCAGAGACATAGGCAGAAAGGTTTGGATGATACTCTCAGGCATATGGTGTGACTCTTGGGGACGGTCCTGTGCGGGGCCAGAGTTGGGCTTGATGGTCCTTGTGGGTCCCTTTCAATTCAGCATATTCTGTGATTCTGTGAAACAATTGTGCTATATTTGAAAAAAAAAACCAAGAAGAAAACCTTCGGCCATGGTGATATAGAAAAAGTTGGTGTTATGGCAGTGAGAGGGGATAATTAATTCTTGAATTTTGACCACATCGAAACAAAAAGCAGGAAAATTTCTGCTCTGATCCAGGTGCAATAAAGGACAGGAAAGAACGGAATTAGTGAAATAGGGGGGAAAAAGACTGTGAGAGCTTTACTGAAGACCAAATTCTTGTTCTTTCTTTTCAAGCAGTAGAACTGACAATTTGAGTTAGCACGAAATGCAGATGTGGCAAAGTATCATTCTAAGAACAATTCAGTGCTGGTAGGAATTAGTCTAATTGTTAAATGTACTGAGAAGCTGGTTGGAAGCAGAGCATGACCTAACGGGTTTAGCATTACTATTGCAGCTGTGTGAAACCATTCCAATAAATAACCAGCTCTGTGAAGAAAGTGTGCTGGATTTTTAAGATTCCCCCAGTTTAACAGGATGTGCCAAGTCATTGTTTTAACTGTGGCCAGATCTTTAAATGCTGTCAGGCACTGAGCTCCTTTGAAAGCACTGAAATGATGCTGATTTTCACAATTCGATCATCTGACCCCCAAATTCAACTCTCTTCACAGTTTCCCTGGTGATGACACTATGAAAGGCTGTACAGAATGGCACAGACCTGTCCACTCTACAGCAGTGTCAGAGGAAGTATGGATGCACAACTGAGAGCAGGATTTTGTTCACCCTTACCTGACAGATTTTGGTTTTAATTTGACTGTAACAGTGATGCTGGGAAGCAGAACTATTGATGGGAGAAATCTGATTGGGGCCCTCCCTGACACTTTGGTTTGTCGGAGGTCATTCTGTTTGGAATCATTCAGTGTGATTAATTGCACTCAAAATTATGCTTCAGATTGGTGTTGTTGGAGACTTTTGTACTGCTGTTTTTTAAGGTAAAAGCCCTGTGCAACAGATGGTGGATGCTCTATACTGACAATATTTGGATCCAAGGATTTGTCTGGTACACCACAATCCCCTGTTTTTGAGATACAAAATAAATACATTTTCAGTGGTCAGTAGCCAGGCTCACTGACCTACTTCTGCCTGCAGATTTCTGCTTTACCTGAGCAGAGCCACACACAGTGGAACTCGTGCTGCGTTCCTGTGCTAACAAAGGGTTTGGGTTGAAGATTTGGTGCATTCCTGGCAGGCATGACCTTCCAGAGGTCTCTAGTTCTCACTGTTCCACCTTAATTCAGCAGGGGCTGCCTGTGCCTCTTCTCTTTGAAAGTCAACCCCTAGATGTTACCTTCAGGCTTGTAGCTGTTCAGTTCAAGTCACAGGATTACACTTGTGCTAACCTGTCTGGAGCTTTGTGATGCAGATGCAAAAACATCAGAGAAAGATTAATACAACCAGCCATTGATTTATTATGTTCTAGGAAGCAAGGAATAAAGCAGGCTGGCATGATGCCCTGAGCCCAGCCTCCATGATGATTTCTCTTGTCCTGACATACATCCACCAGCATTTATCTCGTCTGTTCACCTTCCTCTTCCTCTGGTTTCTCAAACTTCAGGAGTTTTTTTTGGCAGGCATGCTCCTCGCTGCTGCTGCTGCTGCTGCTGCTGCTGGAGCTTTCCTCGGAGCTCTTGGAGAGGAGATACTTGATTGCAATCGTGTCCTTCTTGTTCATTTGCAAGCAGAGGCAGGAGGATTTGCTCACCTTGAATGACTCCCCCCACATATTCTGGCACATGTCAGTCCCATTTGCATACATCTGTGTGTCAAATAAGAAATGCCTCCATTACATCTTGAAAGATTCGAGTTAAAATCAGTTTGTAACGAATTGATAAACATTTATCACTTTTTAAAAATTGGTGCTAGCTTATAAAAAAGTTATCTGCATTCATTTACTGTCTTGCTGTGTGCCATACTTCATCTCTTCTGAAATATCTTAAAATGTTATCCAGTCCCACAGCTGGCAAGAGTGATTTGCCTGTTGTGAGAGTAAGTGGCTACACAAAGTGCAGGGATCAACAGCCGCCCTTTGTTTCCACCCTGGGGCTGACAGCCCAGCAGCTCTCTGGGGCTGACACACCAAAGCTGTGTGTGAGAGGCTGTACAAATTGTAGCATGTCAGGACACTCTGACATGCCTCAAAATCTGAGTAGTGCTGAAAGTGCCAGACAGTGCTTTGAATATGGGAATCCTTTTATCTACAGGCCAGAGACAGCCCAATGGAATAACAGCTCCGAGGGATCTCATTGTGCCTCCTGCAATGTACTTCATGTCCAGGCAAGACCTCAAAGACAAAGAGAAGGGACATAACTTAGCAACTGCTTGAAGAAAGCAACTTTGCTTCAAGCTTCCAAAATGCTGTGTCCAGTGGTGCAACGGCCCCTCTGGCTCAAGAAATTTCCAATTGCAGCTTCTTATACTCTCCTCAAGAGCATCTGTCCCGTTTTTGGTGCTACCTTGTTTTGTAAGGCCGGTGTTATAGGACCTGTGAACCACACAGCAATTCTGACAACCTTCTGCCCACCCCGCCTGAGTTTGCCTAACAAGTATTAGCTTAGGAGTTACCATGCCCAGACACAAAGCAGGCAGTATGTACAGTTCGTCTTGCCTGCATTTCTCCCACGTGGTTGTGGTTGAAGTTCAATCTTTTCTGTTCCTGAAAAGGAAGCTTTAGGTACTCCCAGAAGCAAAGCTAAGAATGAAGTTGGGGGTGGGAGTGATGGCAGGAGTGTTAATAACTGAAACTGTAGGTCAGGCAGCAGGATCACTGGGCTCTGTTGCTGACTGATTCACCTTGATCATGTCACCAGCATCTCTCTGATGGAAGCTGAGTTTCATCTGTAATAGTACAAGTATTCCTTGCCCATGACACTGATTCTTTAACCCTACATTGTTTGTCAAAGTGCTGTAATTCCTGGCTGGTGTGCTGATTTACCACCATCACCAGCTCATACAAAGATCTGGCACTGTGAATCTGTGCAGATGCCTTGTCTTTGTGGTTGGGAGACTTCTGCATGGAAGCTGCTCTGTGTGCAAAAAATTTAAGTCTATTGTGCAGAAGTGGCATTGGGTATCTCTAGTCCTGCAGCTTCTTCTGCTCCAGTTATTTTTGACAACAAGTTTTTCTTACATCTCCCTGTCTCCCCACATGCAAAACAATGTTGACCTATACTGTAAGGAAGGCAGATGAGAAGAAAGCATAATAATCACTTTTGCCTTAGAATTCTATCCTTTATGAATAATAGAGAGTCCATTCCAAATAGCCCCAAAGACTCTGTAGCCTGTAAAATAGCTTTTCAATTCATACCATTTCTAGCCAAGGCTTTTGCCATGGATGCTGGAGAAGGAGTATGGAGGTTGACTCGTGCACTGGGAGCAATGCAGGATCAGAAAAGGAAACATTAATCCACCTAGTTCTCGGGCAGGCAGCTTTTAGCTCTTTCTTTCCCATTATTCCTGTGATTTTATGTAGCACTAAACATTTTCTTCCAGCTCCTGTGCAGTTCCTAGATTTTGACCTGCTTTTTGCTAATCATTCAAGAAAGCATTTAAACCTATCATGTGAGTTTTCTTGGGTCTGTATGCAAGAGGCATGGCTACATTCTATTCTTGTGTCCCACATGTTCTGTAACATGTACTCGTGCTCTTCTACTTGCTAAATTGGCAATTTTATTTTGACCTTCCTCCTAACTCTGCCTAAAGATCAGAACACAATCAGAATGCTGCAGCAAGCAAACAGTGCACACAGCCCATTTACCCAACATGTCCCTAAGTTACTGCAAAGGACTTTGACTTTTTAGCTTCTTGGAAAATGTTCTAGTCTGTGCATTAACACTGCTTGGGGAGCACTCAGCTGGGACAACAGTGACAAAATGCTCCTCGCTTTAGCCAGGTTAAAACTGGCCATGATCAGTTGTGCATCCTTAATATTCAGCCTTTGTTCCTTATTCAGCAGTTGTCCCAAAGACCCATTAGATCCAGTTGCATATGTCACATGTAGGGCTGCTGATTGCTCCTCTGTGGGAGCTGAGGGCATCAAAAAAAAATTAGGAACTGTCCACAGTGCTCTGAGGTTGGAAAACCCTCTGTGCCTCTGGGTAGCAGTATCTTTCTTTTCCATGAGTTGAGTCCAAACCAATCAAGGCTAGTGTTTTTATATCATGCAAATGTCATATGGAAAATGCGTGGTTTTTTTTTTTCAATTTCTCTGAAGAAACTTCATCTTTATTCCTACTTACCATGCAAGCCTATTTTTGGTGAAAAACATGGGCAGTTTAGGGTGTGGTTCCATTTAGTTTAGGAATAGCTGCGCCTGGTCTCAAGTGATAAGACCTCGGGATTTGCTGCATGTTTTTCCCTGCAGATGGTATATTTTCTTTAAGAAACAAATACAGGGGAACTCAAGGTTAAAAACTCCTATCTTTGAACCAGAGACAGTTTGAACAGAGACTGGAGATTATTTACGGAGATTATCATTTTGTTTTTCACTTCATCTGGAACTACTGATGATTTAGCACATCTGGGAAACGAAGCTTTAAGTTTCCACAGCCCATTTGTTTTTTGGCCACCTTCCTGAGCCTGCTGATTAGTGTCACTTTTGCAAGGCAGACAGCAGTCCTGCACTAACTGGACTGTGTCTTCCACTTATATCAGTTGCTGAACTGACTTTTGAAAGTACAGGAATTTGAATTCAATTCAAAACAATGAATCTGCAAGCCTTACTACCAGTCCCTAAGCACCTCACTTAAATTTGGTTTACTTCTGCAATTTGGAGAGTTTTTCATGGACTCAGTAAAGTTCAACTGTTAAAAATATTCAATTAAGTGTAGCAGTTTTGGGCTGTGTTATATCGGCCTGAAGCTAAATTTACTCGAGTCACTAAAAAAATCCTGACTCTTGAGAGGTCTGTAGATCAGGTTCCAGGCAGCCTTGCTCCTGTGAGTCTTGTCAGTTCTCATTTTATACACTTTTGCTCACAAAATTAGTTATTCCAACCATTAAACCTTCTCAGAAAGATGGGATGAGCTCTCAGAAACCTTGTTAGTGCTGCTCTTTAACCACCAGAGTTATAAAGAGCAGTTAGCTCTGCCTACAACTGGCAGACGCAGTGGTGAACACACCTGAGAGATACAATAGGTCTATGGAGAACAAAAGGGAGACAATTGGAAGAATGTCAGGATATAGGGATGTGGAGGATGGAGAATGACTTGAACATAACAAGGTAAAAGAGAGAAAAGGGCAAAGATGCCTAATAGGCAAGAAAACATTAAAAATTCCTCAGTGTTTTGGGAATTTACATCCCAATTTAAAAAAAAGGAAGAGTGTAGAGCCCCAGATTGTGTAAGGAACCTTATGAAATGCATCTCAGTGTCTCCACTGTACAAGCAACATTCATTATCTTTTACTTTCTAAATCCCACTGTGGTTAAAATATCAGTGCTGCTTGAACTTTTCTTTCACAAGTGGAATGAACAGTGATTAATTAAATGTATACATACTTTGGTAAGTGATGTACATAAATATAAATGTTTGAAAATGTCTATATTTAAAAAGTCTGATGTAGGTATGGCTTGGAACTGCTGAAGTAAAGGTAATTCATTGATGGCATTTCATTCCCATATATTCAGGGGGGAAAAAAAAAAAAAGCACTCCTAATGTCATATTTTCTGCTTCAGTTGATCCAGTTTTCTTACCTCACTGTATGGAATACATTTATTCTTACAGTGGTTTTCTCCACTTTCATCCCATTCCCAGTCCGTCAGCCAGTTACGAACACATATGGAGTCATCTTTGCAGGCTTCGTACCTGTGAAAGACAGAGTTACTTCTCTCACTCTTTTTCTGTGGGCTCACATTCAACTCAAAAAGTGTCCAGGGGGTCTGTTACTAATGCAGTGTGATTGCAGTGCAGCTTAGCAACTGATCTTCAAGAAATGTGCACGTTATCTTTGCTTGACATGTACATAAACTCCAAGCTGGCCAGGAAGACCTAAATCCCCGTGAAAACTAAACAGTTCACTCACCACGTTTTATACTCACAGATTTGAGCAAAGGGCTTGTGGCCTGGGTGTTTTCTGCTTGGTTATCTGATGTTACTCAGTGGAGGAAATACTGTGTGGGAGGGGGTTTCACAAATGCTGATGTTCAACATTGTGACAGAGCACAGGGATGCCAAGGGTGAACTGTCACTTGAGGGAGGTGTGGGGAAAGTTTGTGTTTGTGAATTAATGTGGGAGAAGACTGATGTTTCCTGGGCAGAGGGGTTGCTCTGAGGAATGTGCACTGAAAATAAGGAAAATCCACAAACAACAAAATCATATAAACTAACAGGCTGTCAGCCTCAAAATGATGTTTTCCAAGCAGTTCAACTTGAAGTAATGGAGGAAAGATAAGTATTGCAGGGTATAGGGCTAAAACCTTAAATTTGAAGTTCTTTTTTACTTGTAAGTGGTAATGTGGAAAAAAGGCTATAAGTGACCTGGAATGAGTAAAGTGTGCAACTGGCTGGTCTACATGATGAGAGATCTCATGACTTACTATTATCCTACATAATTTCCTTCCTTCCACTTCTTTTTTATGTTCTACTTTTTGGCTCTTACCTTTTTTAAGGATCCTTTTTTGCAAATCAGTTAACATCTACTTAAATTTAGTCTCATTGGCTTTAGGGAGACTACTCACACCCAGTAACTGAGAGTGCCAAAACCATAAGGCACAGCTTCCAAAAAGTGAGCATCATTCAGCGTGATATTTGTAATTAATGCCTTTGGATATATTATCTGTTTGAAATTTTTCATTTTCAAGGCCATGTTTCCAAAACTTTTTTGATATCACGAGGGCTGCAGCCTTACATTTTTAAATTAAATGTGTGGGTTGTCATGTGGTCATAGAACTAAAAGAACAGGACATTGCAGTACATTTGCAAATGCAGAGAGGTCAGAACATGCACATCTGCAAAACCTTCACATTGGTTTTTTGGGCTTTTTGAAGGGATAAAGAGCAGTAACGGATGGAGGGTAATCAGAGCCTGAGCAGGTCTGGGGCAGGAGACCCATATTCTCAAACGTGTTCATCCATTAATCTGCTCTCAGAGGGAGGGGCTCTGCTGGAAATAGAGGCTGCAATTTGATAAATTAATATTCATGGTATGCATCTGGTTGCCTCGGGAACTTGAATAGAATATGCTTATTAAAGTGTTTATATTTTTATTCACCATTATTTATTGAATTGTGAGATGAAATGTTTCCTAATTATGATTATTGGCTGACTCTGTGGTTTGTTCTATGAGCAGATGGCAAGGCATAACTCTATTGTTATAGGTTTTTCTTTATCCCAATGGAAATAATTATGAAGCCAAGTTTATGAAAAATCATGACTTGTGAAAAGTCTGATTTCTGCTGCCCAGGAACCCATAAGTTGTTTCTTCAAATATTAATTAAAACCTGTGAGAAACATAAATACTTCCTGAACATACTAGTTCCTTATGCTCAACGGGCAGGATATTGTTATTTCAAAGCTTTTTTCCCCTGTATTTTTTATAATGAGCTGTTTCTCTTTTAGGGGGCACAAGGCCCTTTCACAGGTGAATGAGAAAGTGGCTTACACACTGGATTCTTTCAAAAGCAACAGTTTTAGGACTAGTGGGAGCAAGAAATTCTAAGACAATAGGAAGAAAAGGAAGGCCCCAAGCTACTCAGATGAATTTCTTTTAAATTAAGTCACTGCTCATTCAGAATACTCTGCACATTTCTGGCCACAAAGACACAGAGTATGCAGCAGGCACACTCACAGTGTGCAGAGAAAGTAGGTCACATCACCAGCAGTGCTACAGCATGCTAAAGGGACTCCAGTGAATAGAACATGAAAAAATGTTACTTTAAATCACCAGAAAGACTGGGAATTCTGTCCAGGCTCTTTTCTACCCTCAGGCCTTTGGCAGGGTGAAGGAATGGGTTTGACACTGGCATTAGGCAGGCACACACAGAGCAGTGTTCAGGGTAGTGGGTCGTCACTACATTTTTGATTCAGGCCAGGCATCTGTGATGCCAACAGGGGCAATAGATCATTGTTCAGTATTTGTTCAGAGCAGAGCCTGCTCTCTGTCAGGAGACTTGTACTGGAAAAGGGTCAATTTTTCCTGTGCAGCAGCTCTCGATCACCCCACCATACTTTCCAGCAATGGAAGTTACAAGTCCTGTTTACCTGCAGGTTCTGGCAATGCCCAGGGGACACTGAGGATTTTGCAATGTAATATTGACCCACAATATACACTTTGGTATAAATCTCACATATACTAAAGCTGGCTTAAACCACTTCATGGATGCAAACTAAACTTACAGCACACATTTTCTTTCATCTCTACTCTTTCACTCGATATAGCAGTTTGGCGATGACTTTTTATGCTACTTATTTTGGGATACATTAGTTTTAGATGTTGATATTTTGTAATTTTGCTGTTAGATCTATGGTAAAAACTCACTGGCAACTCCAGTGCTTTAATATCCAAATGCAAAATTTGGTAATATTTGGTACTCAGCTCTAGGATTCTGAGCGCTGAGAGAAATTCAAGGTCTCAGTCTTTATCTTCAAGGTGGTCAATAATGTGGATTAAGTTTAAAAGATTACCAAAAACTTAGGAAAGAAGACTGCATATGACAAATCTGTTCCTGAGGCACGTGGAGTTTCCTGACACAGAAATAAAATTCATCACTAGAGAAAACTCTAGGGAAGCTAAGAGATACACCAATCCTTCTATCTTCCATTACAAATGCAAGCTATGCTTCATCTCCTTCTCTGGCACAAAGGAGTGGAGACGTATTTAAAAGCAAATCCTACCAAAATTCTGCACTGCATACATGACTTTGCCCTTGGAGGGAATATGAGAATGGAAATGGATCCACATGTCAATAATATTCAAGTTGTGTAAGCACCAAGGAAGGCACAGCAGAGAGCAGTGCAAGAGAGCCCTACCTCGCACTACCCTGTGCTCTGCATTTTCTGCAACTTTAAGAAAATCTCTTTTATAACATTTTTAGAAGTATCGTAACAGTTTCCCACGATTTTCAGAGCAGCCTAAGGGATCCAGACATTCACAGACCATCACTTTCATGGAAAGCTAGCAGTTAGAATCCCATAGTGTGAACAGAGCCTGTGCTGTTTGCACTATGCTTCACAACAATTTACCCATCCAGACAAGTTACTCTAGTGACTGGGCACAACATTCATATGAGGCTGACTGAGGTTTATATGTCACAGGATGATGTTATTTAAGATCCAGCATTTCAGAGAGAGAGGGATTTATGCTCCCTGTGTATCACTGGGAAAATCTCAGAACCCTACAGGAATATAATGCTTCTACCCCAAGACTAAGGGTTGTCCCACCATGTGCCTTGTGCTCAAAAAATAATGTGATTCCCTGATGCTGTATTTTGGAGCAAAATTAAATGCTATTATGCTGCCCATTGCCATTAATATTTTTAGCATTACTTGGCTGCAATTTACTCTCTCAGGCTTTTAGAAGAGATTTTAGAGAGTGTGATAATAGAATGGAAGAGTTAAGGTCAAAGGCAAAATATGAAGGAATGAAGATAATTTGTTACATGAATTAATCGTTACATGAAATCCCACAGGAAGTGTCTTCTTTGCTGATTTTGTAGTGCATTTTATGCATACAAAAGAAATGTATCATATAGTGATCAAGTATTTAGACTGAAAATGCTAACTACATGAACACTAACTCACAGACATGGACTTTTCAAAGGGTGTTAGGCTGCTGTTAGTGCCTGTCAACGTGGTGGGAGCTCCTCTGTCATGATGCCACTGCACGGCATCCTCACTGAGAGCAGGGCAGTGCTGTCCCTGAGTCACTAATCTCAGTTTAGTTCTTCCATCCTGCATTCACAGCCTATGTCATTATTATTTTAGGGGTAGCATCTTAGCAGAGGAAAAAGTAGAGATGGCAAACAAGAAATGGAGAAGCAGAACAAGAGAAAAGGTGGCACAACACCATTGAATCATGGGCATATTAAAACTAAATAAAAATACTTCCATTGAAGAGCTGAACCTACCAGTCATCACAAAAGCTTTGGCACAGTGGAACAGCCTGAATAGCAGCGGTGTCATTGGGATGGATCCAGCGAGCAGCGTGTGGAGAACACCGGTAGAAGCACTCGATTTTCTTCGTGAAATCTTCACAGCTGTGGTGGATGAGAAAAGCCACAAATAAGCCCATTTCTGAGCATCAAGGCTACAGACTCAGTTTTCTAGGCCTGCTTTGATGTGGATGCAATCCTACGAATTAGGAGAAAAACACAGAAAAGCATCCTCTGGCCCTGTTAGTATTTAAGTTCCAAACTCGTTCCTTTGGCGCTGTGCACAGACTCCGACCGTGCAATCCCCACAGCCAGCTACAGAGTGCACAAATGTTTCCAGGCATATTTCAGCCCTATTTGTGTGAGCTTTCCATAAACTTCTGAGGCCTTGAGGTTTCCTGGCAAGAATGATTCCGGGCAATAATAAAATGTAGTTTAAAGCTATGGTACAAAACATTGTCTATGCTGTAGCCTCACGGTTTCACTATTCTTTAGATTTTCCCACAGCCCAGCTGAAGTTACTTAAAATCACAAACTGTGCTGCTCTCCTGGGAGTGGCAGGCAAGAGCCGTTACTTTTGCACATCTGGTATTGCTTAATTGTTTTGTACTTTCATCCTTTTATTTCTATAACTTGCCATGTTTCACAGCTTTAACATCTAATGGGGTAGTAAAAGTCTTAATTATGGAGACATTCTGCATGGTTACAAAACCCACTGGGCTACAAGAATTTTTATTCTAAATATTCAGAAGTTTTGTTTCTGGACCCTTGTGGATTTTTTTTTTCTTCCCCTGAGATTTAATAATCTAGTTG
The DNA here is from genome assembly GCF_009829145.1 of Chiroxiphia lanceolata. Classification (NCBI taxonomy): domain Eukaryota; kingdom Metazoa; phylum Chordata; class Aves; order Passeriformes; family Pipridae; genus Chiroxiphia; species Chiroxiphia lanceolata. Next base: position 5,050,243 of record NC_045645.1, read on the forward strand.
ATGTTCTTTCTAAACAAAGGAAGAAGCCTGGTCCGTATTCACTAGGGGTCATACTCACTAGTGGGTGATGGTTGTGCTGGAGACCTACAGAGGTGTGGTGTGGCTGTTACCTACTGGGTTTACAACTGCTACACCTCGTTCTGTGCTAAAAGTAAACTTGAAAAAACATAATTTTTCATGATAAAATGGCCCAAGGAGTATAAATTACGTATTCATGAGCTTTAGTGAGAGGAGAAGAAGAGTCAGGCTTTGGTCAGGTGTAGACACAGGATGATGGGAACCGGGCTGGGTGACAATCTCTAGGGCAATCTGGTGTCCACCAGCAGCTGTGTGGCTGCCACAGCACAGACACATGGAAGCAGGACACAGACAACTTCAAAGCTCACTTACGATTTACTGAGCTGCCCACATCTGTTCCAGTAGCTGCTGCTTACTTTAATTACCGGGGAATGAGCCAACTGCTCTGTGAAGTCTGCATAGCAACACGAAGCTGTTGAGAATAAAACAAAGATTTTGAAATAAGGATTTTTTTTTTTTTTAATGCTGTATTTGGAAGACTCAAAATGTAAGATTAATCTGATTTGGACCGTAATACGGTAAAATCTTAGTGCTAACTAGGAGATGTACTCAAGCTCTAAAATTTTTGGGTTTGGAAATAGCTGTGTGCTAAGTGAGGTGGACTGTCACCAACAGTGCTTTGTCAAGGTGTGCCCAGAGAGCCCCAAGAATTTTACCAGTGTTCTGCCAGATGTTATATCCCAAGGGATACTCACTTTGAAAACTATCAAACATAAACCAAATAGTCGAAAAAATGTAATAAGTACTGTACTTTGCTCCCAATAGAATTTTGATTTCAACCTTTCCCATTTTGTGCTTGCTACAATTAATTTTTATACTTAATCACAATAAACCAGAGTCATCTTTGCTCTAACCAATTTTAAGCAGATGGAGTTACAAGAGAGGCAAACTGCATCAGATTTTTAGAAGAAAAGAAATGAAGTCAATGGAGTTTTGCAGTTGACTTTGTTAAGACCCAGAATCTTATTCTTGGTTTACATGCAGCAATATGCCAATGAAGGAAGCTTTTCAAATACAATGTATACTGAATCTTGTATACTTTTGAGAAATTAGGGGAACTGCCAAAACAATTAGTGTGTACAATGCTGTACTTCTCGACTGTATTTGGTAAAAATTAAACCTCTCTTACATTTAGAGTACAGAGTGCACTCCTGCATATCTGACTCAGGACTTGGCTTCAGTTTTTGGGTGTCCCCTTCCAGGCATCCGTATTTTTGGCAGGTGGACGACGTTATGACAGCAAAGAGGGTGACAGCAAACCTGAGCATTGTCCAGTTCTTTTTCCTGTATGGAGAGAAGTCTTTGTTTATAGCCTTCTTTTTCTAGGAGAAGCCATAACATGAAAATAAAGATTGCTTTTAAAAAGCTACATATATAATCAAGTAAAATATGTTCAGCAAAGATGCACACAGAAATATTAAGACACACATTAAGACACACATTCTCCTTCTTTCCTTATAACTGAACACTTACACTTTTGCTACTTAATTCTGAGTTGTGGTGGCAAGTGATAAAGGCCATCCATAGTTCAGGCTATTTATGAAGACTTGTTATAATTTTTAGTGTTTAAGAAAATAATTTTAAATTTCTTAGACTGACCTGAATTATCTTTGAACCCTTCCAAGAGACATTTCTCTGCTTCACTCGATTTGACAAAAATATTGATTAGTTTTAAAATTTGCAGAGTTGTTTTGCACACTTGGAAATTACACAACAAATACAGCTGCAAGTGAGCTAGTAGTGGTGAGCACTTGAGCTGGATAAATTACATTGATTACTTGTCTTTGCTGAAGATATGCTTATTTATAATTAAGAATCTGATCCACTGTTTTCTGCTTCTTTTGTAGAGTTTGGTCAAAAATGCAAGATAAAAACGTTTTGTCTTTATGAATAAAATTTCTCTAAACACAGACTATATATTAACCAGTTATACAGATAAATCTAGAACCTGTTACATAAATCAATGCAAAATTCTTTATACATGTTACTAATTTAACCCTTCATTCATTTAGTCAAGTTAACTTTTTGGAATAACTTTTCCTGAATAAGGACTGCCATTCCTCTATGTACCTATACTTTTCAGATAGAAAGAACACAACAGATAGAGAAGAAGAAAACTGTCTCTTCAATTTCTCAGTAGTTTCTCACCTCTTCTATTGTCTTCCCGGGTGATACTTCTCCCTGGAACAGGAACACAGTAAATTGCTTTTCTCATTTTCCACTTTATATACACGCACCATCTGGCATCAGTGCTCCAGAATTTGTTTGCCCTGGAAGAGTTCCTTGACCCTTTGGAATGCTAACACAGATTTATCTCAAGAGCAGATGCAATGACCAGCACATAATGCCCTTTTATTGCTTGCAAACGTCGACATGATAAAGAGGAAAGTACAAATGTGGGTTAGGATTAGAAAAACAACAGCTCTCCTATAATCCAAATGCCACTAACCCCCCTGCCTGTTTTTTCAATGATTCCCTGTATTATTAATTATTAGATTAATTTCCACAACAGTTTCACGGGGCTCTTATCACTGATTCAGGCTTCACTGAATTCAAGACATTAAATGCTTCTTATTTCAACCTGACTGGCTTAACTTTTCCTATAGGTGTGATGGCTTGCCTCGTTACACAGTAATTTTACTGCCTCCCCTGGAAGATAGTCCAGGTCTCCTGATTCCCAGGTCTTTGCTCTTTCTTCACAAGATCCCTTCATAACCTGCTGCTGTTTACTCTGGTTGCTCTACCTGCCTCATATATGTACTTTACAGCCAGTGTCACAAGCACTACAAGAAACTGTTAATTGAATGGCTTATAGTGGTTCTTGATGGGATTTCATTGGGAGGTTTGCTTTCTGCAAAGAGGATTTGCATCTAAACATAAGTCATGGTATAAGGTAGATGTGGTGATGACAAATAGTTGCACTTACTTTCACAGATTGTCTTGTTGAGTACTGTAAAGAGCAGCACCACTCAGTACCTTGTGATTATTTAGATGCATAAGGAAAGCAGCATCTGTTGTTTTCGTGTTTTGAATAGAACACTGGTTTGTCAGATAATACTCTGGGGCCACTATTTACTAACCTTTTTTCTGGAAAATACAAACATTGGCACAATGGAAGTGTGGTATGATTCTCATTGAGCAAAATCACTGAGCATGATAACAAAACAACCTTTATAAGCTATAAGCACTGATTTCTATCCTAGTTCTAGGAAATGCCTCAAGGACAACGTCTTGCTGGCCTAAAAAGAGCCTTTTCCAGATCAGTGGAAACTGAGCGGTATTTATGTTCCAGAAAGAATTTAATTAAGACAAGTTTAAAGAATGAATTTAATTAAGGCAAGTCTAAAAAGGCATAAAGTAACTGAAGTAAATCTAACGGTTTATTACCCACTCCCTCACCTCATGTGGCTCGATCTAGTGTTGGCTGAAATTCATGGAGTTCCTCGCTGCTTTGTAATGTGAGGGATTCGTGCCTGCTGCTCAGCACTTGGGTCTGTGTATTCATACAAAATAAAGCTCACTATATAATGTGAACATTCACTGGCATGGGTGGAGGGGCTGGCCAGCCTGGTGAAAAGCACAGGAGCAGCCCATGCTCTGTGCAGCACTGCCCGGTCTGAGGAAAATACCTGGACACGGGTAAGGTGTAACCGTGCCAGGAGGGTTCTTGTAATGCCTCTGCTTGCTGAATTGGCATACAAATGATATTAAGCTATAGGAAACTGGGATTGCTTTCAGGCTTTGAGTATGAGCCAAATGGGACCACTTGCTGGGAGATTAGGCAGAGTTTCTAGCAGCAGGAAGGAAAATTGTCATATGTTTGTGATTTCCCAGACTTGGCTCTGGTTAGCAATACATGTTAGGAGGCTCAGGCTAAGGAGCTTTTAGCGATCTCAGCTACACATCTTCATCTCCTGAGACGGGAATCTCGATTGTTTATTCTTAAAGTATTCTCTGCTAGTTATTTTGTGTGATGTCTTATACCGGGAAATTTGTTCAAGGAAGTTTCTTACCCCTTCCTATACTTGAATGAGTAATTTCTCTTTGTTTGTTAAAACTGAACTTCTTTTCAAGCACTCAGTGATATTTAAGACTCCTATTGCCATTTAATTTTAACTTTAACCAGTGCCCTGTAAATGCTATTCATCTTTTCAAGAGCTAAAGCACGCTTGATGTTAAAGTATCACCATAGACAGCAATTCAGGCACCACAACAATAAATTATCATCTGATGATCTAATTGATACTGGCCAGTGATAGTAGTAAGAGCGTGCATCTATTCCAAAACCACAAACACTGCTATACTAGGTCTCAAGAGCCATCTAACCTGAGCAACTTCCTTCTAGCACGAGCCATTAGCAGAAAATAAGGGAAAAATCTTTAGAAAATCAGGCTGGTAGCTAACTTCCCAGCTTCTGGCAATCAGTTTAGTAACTGTGTCAACTGACATCTCCCAACTCAGCAGAGCGATTCCTCTTTTGTGAGTCAGATCTCTTTAATGACTGCAGGAAGCTTTCAGGGTTTTATATTCTCGGTAAATCTGAAAAGCCGATGTGGTTAAGGGAAAAATTGTTTGCGCTTCCAGCCAGTGACAATTGCCAGATCCATTTCCCTTCTTGGCATCCTGAAAGTGTAACAGTGTGACTGGAGGGAGGCTGAGTTTCAGGAGTGTAAATTAGAGCATTTGGCCTGTTATAGCTTTATTAGACGTGGCAATGTGTGCTAATGAAATTAATCTGTTTGTTCCTCATGTCTCAGCGTGAGCCTGCATGCTCAGAGGTTGGAAGTGTTTTTCTTGTTAACTGTAACAAGAAATGTAATTAGGAGCATGGGTTGTTATCTAATTTAGTGAAGCTCCTTTGCAGAACTGCTTTTAAAGTTGCAACAAGGGCACATTATTTGATGATCAGTTAAGTATATAACCTTGACTTTCATTATTTTAGACTTTAGAACTAAGAGTTCATCTTCACAAGTCCCAGTTGAATGTATCATGTCACAAGTCAAGCTGAATGCCAAGGGACACTCCAGATGGATTCAGTCTGGCACTTCTGACTGTGGAAAAAAAAGAGCTGAGGTCAAATCTTAATGCTACTGAATTTGAGGTGTGATTTGTTTCTGTTCACTTCAGTGGGGCTGGGATTTCTCCTTTTATTTTCTCGGCGTAAGGAATACTTCACAGAACAAAGTAAGTCTTACTTGCTTTGTTTGAGTATACAAATGTTGCTGAGCTAGTTCTCCACCAGGGCACAGGAATGACAAAAGCACCAGTAATTTTATATAACCAAGAGGGTGAGTCAGTGGGGGGGAAAAAAGCAGACAGTTTTGTGAATAGTAGGTTTTAAAAGAAATCACAACCCAAACAACAAAATTAGAATTGCAGTAGTGTCATTTTAAGCCCCACGTTAGGTTTTTCAAAATTAAAGGGGACAAAAATCTACTTATTTCAGTTTATTACTGAGTTGAAAGCACCTCTTGAAAGCACAACAGAATGCTCTTCCTTTGCCCTAGTCTTTCATTTGCCTTTCACATTCTGCTAGGCTGTTACTGGAGGTTCCTCAAACCACTACCACTTACTGTTAGTTTTTCTACAAAGCAGGGGCTTTGGTTTGGGTAACTGCTGGCTGTGTTGTGTGATGGGGGCTCTCACAAGTGACAAAGAAAATCTGGGTCCTATTTTACCAGCTGCAATCTTGTTTCTTATTCAGACTATTAATATTTGAATGAATTTTCTAAAGTCATTTAGGAAAGATGAATTTCTTCTTAGGGGATTATAAACGCTATTTTTTTAATTTAAACTTATGGATATTAATTATTTGTGTAGAGATGATGCCTACATGTCCATGTGTATAGCTGTGATGTAGTGTTTTAAAGTACTTGGTGCCAATACTGGATTCTGGATGGCCACGTCCCACAGCCCCCTTTTCTGCCCTGATTCTGTGCTGCCCCCTTCCTTCCACTGCCCTGGCACAACCCACAGGGTGTTGTGCACCCAACCCGATGGGGAAGATGGTCCAGCAAAAAGAATTCCTGCACTCCCCCCAGCCCCCAGTGTTTCTGGCCAAATCAATTGCCCCATTCAGTTTAAAACACAGCTGTACAAGATTTGTGTTGCTGGGAGGCAGAAGGTGGTGTATCCCAATGAGAGAGACAAACAGGGGAGGGGAGGACTGGCAGTACTTTCAGTCAGAACTGCCAGCCTCTGAGCCCCATTGTGTTAGCATTCTGTGTTGGTTTTTTAAATTGTTTTGTTGAACACCTTGTAATCAAAACGAAGAGCCGGCAGATCTGCAGAGAAAACAAATAATGCAAGCACAAGGTAACAGTGAGATCACACTGGTCAACACATTAAAAGGCAGTGACTGGAAACCACCAAGTGAGTCATTGCTGAGCTTTTCCTGTTAGTACCACTGCAGGCATGAATGTTAAGGAGGACACAGCTGAGGTCCACATTGTGTCTCTGTGACTCCCATACATGCCATATTGGTACTAGATAGTTTGACTCACTGTCCTGTGATGAATCCGTGGTTAGAAAATTGTCCACGACACTCATGAAACAGGTATTTTTTTACCCAGTACCTTTGTTTACATAGTCATCTCTCTCTCTGTATCTCTCAAATGGCTCTCCTCCCTGTCCTATCAACTGAGGATTGTTTTCACTTCCAAATCCCTTCTCAGTTTATCTATGCTCTCTCTGTCTGTTCTCTTTCAATGCAGACACATTAAGTCTCTACAAGTGTCCTGGTGCCAGCCTCCACCTCACACCTGTTGGATTTCCATGGCTTGCTGTCTTGTATTTGTCATCTATTCGGGAGGTATTTCCATAAGTAACAGTACAACTACATGTAATCCTCCCCTGGGCCCTTCCTAAAACTCACCTTTGTTTGGGTGACAAAGAGAGGGTGACAACAGTTAGGATCTGATGCCACTCCTGCTGGCCAGTATCTTTCCCTTCCCCATGTGCTTCTGCTTCTCTTTTCGGACCTTTCAGAAATATGCACAAATAAACACGTTTATGTGCATATGTAACTTCTCCTCTGTTAACACCTGGGGGTAACAACCCTACTGTGGACATTGCTGTACAAACAAACCCAAGCTGACAATGAAAGCAGCACATTCACAGGTCTCTTCTCTCTTTAAAACTATAATGTGTTTGATGAGCTTTTATTGCTAAGAAGTGCTGTTAAGCACTATTGCACTAAGCTCTCCCTAAATCTCACAGCCCTACTTTTAACTTCTGTTACATATTTGCATATTTATATCTTCTACTTCCTTACCAGATGCAAATATGATACCAAACCCAAGGTTAGAGCAGTGCAAAGCTGGCACTTTGACATAGTGCATCACTCCAAACAAGGATATATGTCCTTCATGGTAGATGAAGAAGGAAAAGAATTATTGAAAAGCAAATCGTATCCAGTTATGACTGGAATTTTTTCATAACTAGATCTAGTAATTGCCATTCAAATTAATTGCCATCCAGTTAGTTTCCTTAGTTATTCTGTCCCTAAGATTGACTAATAGTGGCAGTTTCCAGTGAAGATGCACTGGATTAATATACGGTATAATATACTTTTATGAAAAAACCTGCTTGCAAGAAATTTCTTCCTAATCCTCTTGAATTCCTTAATGTTTAGCTTGTGCCTTGAAACATGACTGTTTATAACCTTCCTGTAAAAAATCCTTGTGTAACTATAAGTATTTTTATTGATTACACAAATGTCTAATGCAGACCTCCTCAAAGAGCAGACCTCACTAAATCCTGCCTAGATTGTGTCAAGGTCCCAGACTTACTAATTCTCCTGAGTTCTTTTGGTAAATCCTGCATTTCTTACCATTTCTCTGGAGCTTAGGGGTGATGATGGGGAGGTACACACTGTGGCTGCAGACCTCAGCTGTCCAGGCATCACTCATTGCTTGGCCAGCCTGGCAGGGCTGGGATGGGGTTCTTGCACTGTGCTGAAGGAAATGCTGCCTCACTCTGTAAAGAGCAGTGAATTAGTCTCAGTCAAAGCTTTGCCCAGCACATCTCTCTGGGCTCTGTAGGACTACCTTTTTACCCTTGTTTTTTTATTTTGCTCATAACTGGTGTTCTCTTGTTGTGTCATGCCGGTTGTTTTTTATTTGTGAATCTTGAAAAAAGAATGCTGTCACGGAGGGGGGGGGAAGTTAGAGAAGCATCCAGGAGTCACAGCACTGATGTGCAGCCTCTGTAATTACTTGTCATTACTGACATTCTATGCAGGTACAGCACAACGTGCCGCAGCGCCGTGCTACCTTCCTGCCTGACTGCACAGTGCCAATTGCCAAACATTAGTATTCCAGTGTAAAGCCCCAAACTTGTCTGTGAATACCATTAGAACTGGGCCACTAACAGAAGGTGCTTGACAGACTCACATGCAGAACAACCAAAGACATTTCCTCTGTCTCACACAGAGCAGAAATACCGAGAGTGAAGGTTGTGTGCATGATGTGAGCAGAATGACAAATGACAAGTCGTGGTGATACACTTGTTTGGTGGCATTAAGGATGCAGTTCTGCCTTGGAAACAGTGGACACAGGTGATCAGCTGGGTTTTGTGTGGCACCAGTTTTGCCAAATGTTCGAATTTAATAGGAATTCAAATGATTAAGTGAAGTACTTCATTTTTAAGAGGAAATTCTCTCGCTCAGCAGCATCCTAATGACTTTTACTATTTAGCATTTTCTATCCTGTTTGGCATAAAGAGGTTTTAACCTCACAGCTTCAGGCTGCATATCTCTATTCCAGCTCCAGGAATTATTGCTGTAGCTGTGTGTTTGGCAGTCATAAAAACGTTGCAGATGAATTTATGCCTTTTCAGAAAACGTTATCGGATAAGCTGGACTAGACTCTGTGTTCTGCCTTACCAAAGTCTCTTTAAACCAGCTACAGAAGAATGGAAGGGAACTCTTCCTGATAGCATAATTCCTTCTGAATCAGAAGGGCATGCTGAGACATTCTTTGTATGGAGAAAACGGAAGGTGGAAGCCAGAGAAGGAAATATCTGGAACTGCAAAGAGAAAATGCATTAATTGAGTATCAGCACGTGAGCTACACAGGCTCTCTGTGGTCCCCTGCTCTGTGTTGGGCAGTCTGGATAACACAAGAATTATAAGAATATAAGCCTTTATTAATTACTCTTCTGTCTTTTTTGGATGTGACAGAATATTTCTGGAGACGAACACCATGAGCATTGGCGTGGCATCACACCACGCTCTGCCTTGTTCATCTGTGCCCCTTTTCCCTGCCGAGCTTCTCATGATTCGTTCACTTTTATTTAAAGCTGGTAAAAAAAAAAAAAGTTCAGAAAACTAGCTCATACGGAAAAGAAAAATCAGGTCACTCAGACTGGGCTGCAGATTCAGGTCATACTCGGTGACGAGTTTGAATGGAAAAACTATGGGAGAACCAGTAAAATGAGTATTTTTCCTATTCCGTCAACATGAAACCTCACTGTTCTTTTGTTTCAAAAATATCGGAAAGACATTTTGAGTCCAAAATACTAAACAGGGGTTAAACAGAGAAGGAAATATGCCAGAAGCAAACCAAATGCAATCTCTTCACAAGGAAAATGTCCTATTAACCCCCAAATGGCTTTTTGATTTGTGGAGATGAAAGAGATTTTTAAAGTTTTTGATTAAAATACAGAACCAGAAGGCAATTATTTGCAATTCTGTCTAAAACAAACGACTGAAGATTTGTTTTTAATATGTTTATTTGCTTAATACTTTAGACAGGTAATGTTATTCAAATCCTCATTGTGACTTTTCTTCCTTTCTTCCTGCATGAATTCCTTTCTGGCACATGAAGTGAAGAGGTGTGAGCCAGTGCAAGGTGTCCCACAGGCCATAACCAACAAATGACTAATTGGCATCTATGTTGCAATAGGGCAAAGATCCAGCCAAATTATGATGAGGCACTGTGCCATCCTAATAGACTCCCATTAACGAGGATGCCAAGATTCCAAAAATTTGCATTATTTACATTTAGTTAGAGCAGGATTCCCAGCTGGGAAGTTCCACATGGTTGTCCATCCCTATCATATACAATTATGAGGGAAAAAGATCTCTGTGACTAATCCAGCATCCTGAAATAGTTTTTAGCAAGCATTTAAATACTCTTAATAAGTACTTAATAATGCTCCCACTCTTCTACCTCAATAAATCGTTGGGAAGTGTATTTTTGTTGTCTGTCTCTGTACAAAATTAATAAAAAATTTATACATCAGTTTCCTGCATAAGCCTTTTCAGCACTTTTAAAACGGAGAAGGAGTTGTTTTTTCTGCAGCAGTAGCAAGGTTCCTGGCTATGTAATGGTGAAAAAAAAAAAAAAGGCAACTTTGAAGTTGCTTTTGTGAAAAACGAATGCAGAAACTGGTAACTTAAACCCTCAGGAAACAATTTGCGAAGACAAAAATGCCGAGAGGGTGTGAATTACTGAGATGAAACACAAGATGATGATATATGCTCTGATTACTCCTCAAGGTAATGAATCTCTGACGGTTTGTCTTTTCTACCGAGAAGATGGTGAACCACATCTCAGTCTGCCCCATAGTAAGTGTGCTGTAGAGCTTGGTGGCGCAGCTGGTGAATGTTTCCCTGCAGCTCTGAGCTCCTGCGGTGGGATGGGGGATGCTCCAGTCACCCCAGCACTGCGGGGCCTGGGGCTTGGGTGAATCCCACTGCATCCTGCTGGAGGAACAGTGTGGCATTTTCCCCATGCTACCTACTACGGGTGGCACCACCAGGAAGGTCCTGTGCCCACCCGACGTTCTCAGGGGCAATTAAGAGTTTATTGTCAGCGAAAACCGAATGCTGCTGGACACCTCAGCTGATCCTGGATCATGATGATGGGGGCAGCACAATGCACAGAAAGTTCCATCGGAACATGAGGAAGAACTTAACTGTGCAGGTGGCCATACACTGGAACAGGTTGCCCAGAGAGGGTGCGGAATCCCTCAGTGGAGATACTCCAGAACCGTCTGGACGCAATCCTGCGCCACGTGCTCTGGGACGACCCTGCTTGCGCAGGGAGGTGGGACCAGATGAGCCACTGCGGTGCCTTCCAACCCGAAACATTCTGTGATTCAGAGTCAGGGAACGACAGAATCACTGAATGGGTCAGGTTGGAAGGCACCGCAGGTCCCCCTCCCAAGCAGAGTAGTTCCAGAGCACGTGGCACAGGATTGCATCCAGACGGTTCTGGACTATGTCCACTGAGGGAGACTGAGATTCTGCGGGGCACAAACGCTGCCCTCACGCCGGGGTGACACTCCCGCACGGTGCATCCTCAACCCGCGCCTCCCAGCCTCCTCCTGCCAGGCAGCCCTGACATGGGCGCAGAGCCCGTGCCTCACGGAGCCGCCCGGGTAGCCCGTGGCCGGCGGGATGTCCCCGAGTTGTCCCCGGCTCTGCCGCGGCTCCGTGCGCACCCCCTCCTCGCCCCTCGGCGGCCCCGCCGCCCTTCCTCCCTCAGCGCCCCCGCGTCTCGCTCCTCCTCCCGCGGCTCTCGCGATAGCCGGCGGCGCGCGGGGCGGGGGGGTTGGGGGGGGGCGGCACCGCGGCGGGCGCGCTCGCTGAAAGGCGGCGGGAGCGGGAGCGCGCGGCATGTCCGCGCCCGCGCGCCCCGCGCGCAGGTGCCCGCGGCCGCCGCGCCGCCCCGGCGCTCCGTGACCGCCGCCCGCCCCGCCATGGGCGCCCGCCCGGGCCCCCGCCGCTGAGCGGGAGCAGCAGCAGCAGCAGGAGGAGGAGGAGGAGGAGAAGAAGCCGCCGCGATGAGGAAGGGCCGCTCTCGGGGGGACAAAGCGGCGCCGCCGCCGCCGGCGCGGAGGGAGCCCGGTCGGGCGGTGTCCGGCAGCGCGGCGGAGCGCAGAGCCGCCCTGCTGGGGGGCGGCGGCAGGAAGGAGCCGGAGGACTCCCGGGCCGCGGGGGCGCCGGAGCGGGTAAAGCCGGGACGCGGGGCGGGGGTCGCGTTGTTATGGAGACGCGCCCCGCGTGGCGGGGCCGCTGTCCCGGGCCGGGCCGGGATCCCGGCGCGGGGAGCGGGCGCGGGGCGGGAGCGGCGGCGGCGCTCGGTGCGGCGGCATCCCCCGGGAATCCTCGCCCGCCGCTCCCGCAGGTTGGTGCCCCCGGAGCAGGGAGGGGTGGCGGCGGTGCCGTGTCGGTGCTGCCGGCGTGGCGTGAGCGAGCGAGCGGTGCGGGAGCCGCGGTGCGCCCGTGAAGGAGCGAGGGAGGATGCGGTGAAATCGAGCCTCTCTTACGTGCTTGCTGGTGTTAACAATTACAGAATACATCTTTCTAGTAACCCTCTGTAGGTCACTCCTAGTCGCGGCGATAATTATGATGCGTTTCCCAGCGTTTTTTAGGTCTCAGTTCCAGAAGTGGTTTATTTAGCAACCATACCATGCCTTTGCAGGTACTTGAAAATGCGTAGGCTTATTACATGTGAGAGGGTGTAAATTCAATATATCCTCTTTTCTGTTTCATCCCCCCAAAAAATAGGATCCACTGATTCCTGCTTAGGGTTTCTGGGTGTGAGATACTGAAGACATCCTAACCCAAAGTTTAGGATCGTTAACACTTTGTTTTGGTGTGTTTTGATATTCCTAGTTTTACGAGTGAGAAAAATGAGGGATGACACTTAGCAGTTTAAAAATGTAGGTGATAATTAATGCTATTTTTTTTTTATTTGAGGAGTAGGAGGAAGTGTCACAAGTATGAAGATTCCCAGGATTCAGTAATTCATTGCTTTGTTTTGCCGTATTTTGGACAAAAGCGAAAAACTAGGTTCTTTGTCAAAAAGGTGTCTTAAATTTACGTTGTTGCCCAGGTTCATGCTATTTTAAAAATAATTTCTTAGTTTTTTTTTTTCTAGGAAAGCTGCATTACATTGCCTTCAATTATAGGAGATTTGTATTTTGTCTTTGAGTAGTATTTCTCTTGAATATATATTTCTCAGACTGGGCCCTGGAAGAAGAGAACTCTCTTATTTTATTCTCTAGTGCCTCGTTAATCCAGGTGGTTGATAGATAGATGCTGCTCCTTTTGATGTTTATCCCTTCCTGGAACAATTAAAGAATGCAGAGATCCTTATTCAGGAAAAAGAAATCAGAAGAGGCGACTTAGTACCTTCCCAGTTGTCCATTAAAGGAAGAAATCTGTAGAGTTATTGCTAAATGCAATGACAAGGTGTTTGTTGTACTGTTGTGCTGTTTTGAGGTGTTGTTTGTGACATTGACATGGAAATGGAAGGAAATTATTTCCATTCTTGGTAGTTGTGAGCTGAACTTACAAATCAGGCACACAGAACATGCCACCTATCTTGCAGTCTATTGAACACTTGGGAAGCTTCACCAAAACAACATCAACACTACAAACCTGGGAAGGCTTCAAATTCAGAAATGCTGGGTTTTTGAGATGCACAAGGCTTTTTAATGGGACATAGTGCCAGTTTGTTTTTAGCTTGGGTGCCTTGACTAGGACCTGATGTGACTTGTAGGAGCAAATCTTTCCGTGCTGGAAGGTATTTGGTGTGATGGAGTCTTTGAGGAGTTTTTCAGCTAAAGTTAAGAAGACTTCTACCCATCCTGTCTGAGATGCCCTCCAGCCTTTAAGGAGAACCCGTCATCCCCTCTCCCCTTTTGTCTTTAATTTGATGTTTTGTAAATGTGGCAAACAACTGGAAATAAATGGATATGTTGGACAAATATAATAAAAGGGACAAACTCACAGTGTTTCTGTCTTTAATATCAACAATACAGTATTTCTTTAAACATCCATTGGTGATAGTGTGGATGTGGTAAAAAGGGCCTTCTGAGATGCAGAAGACAGCATGATACTCCATTTCCACTGATCCAGCTTGTAGCTTGACAAATATTTCCTTTGGGGCCACTTCTGATTTAAGTAGCCCAGTTGTTTCCAAGCCTATAACGTGCCCTCAGCTGTGCCAGTGCAACAGTGTGCACAGCTGCAGGGAATGTTCAGAATTAAATTCACATTTCTTTGTTTGCTGTACAAAGTTTGTGGTTGGGAGAGGCTAAGCTACTCTAGTGTTGAAGGAAAAAAAAGTCCTTATCAAACTGTGACTGCAACAGTTAATCATGGTACTGACCTTTAGGCCTTCAAAAATCTGGTCCTTTGCTGTGCTTTGCTTATAGTTCCGATGTACATACGATTAATGTCTTCACTTTTTTATGAGTTACATAAGAATGTAAAAATTACTGTACTTGGTCACATTAAAGATCCCTCTCACCCAGTATCCTGCCTCTCCCAGCTGCCAAAAGCAGATGCTTGGAGAAGAGTATAGTGTGTATTGAGGAAATGCCTCTCCCAGCCTCCAGTAATTTGTGGCTCACAGGTTTCCGGAACTGGAGGTGATATTTGTTTTTAGAGCCCCCAGTGTGTTTTTTCTTCTGTGAATTTGTCCGATCAGTATTTGAAGCCGTGTATGCTTGTAGCATCCACAACATCCTGTGGCCGAGTTGCAAGGCTCAAACACATTTTGTGTGGAAAAAACACTTATTTTTGTTTATTTTTAAACTTTCTGCCTGCTTGGTTTCATGCCTTGTTTGTTATTTCTTATATTGGAAGAGGCAGTGAAAAAGAGAATCCATGTTATTCTGCATGGCTTGTGGGTTGATGACTTTTTCTTTCATTTACCATCCCTTGTTTGTGACTTTTCCAGGGGTGTTTTAGAAAGAAGTGGCTCTATTCCTTTCACTGCCCTTGCTGCATTATTTGCATCTCCTGCTAATGTGTTCCTGATTGGAGACAGTGATGCAGGAATTGGAGGAACAGGGCTGAGTTACAATAAACAGGACTGGCTACAGTATTTCAGTGTATGCCACCCTGTAAACTTCTGCAGTATATGGGGTTTTATTCTTTAATCTTCTGCCTGCTTTTTCTTGATGGTCATTAAGCAGTGAGTTGGCACTTCTGTGGAACTATGATAATTCCACAGTTACTCTTTTAAGAGGTATTAACTAATTAAGAATCTGTCATTGTCTGTGTAAATTTAGATTTTTTTTTTTAATATTGTTCCTCATTTACCTACATTTAATTTTATCTGATACTTTGCAGCCCACTTGAACAGTATCATTAAGGTCTTCTTCAGATCTTTGGCCATTGCTTTTGCAACCTTGAATAACTTTAAGCATTGTGAGCAAATGCTGTCACATAAGTGTTAAGCCTCGTTGCTAGATTTTGCTTTAAAACATGCAAGGATCAACACCTAGAAAGGAGTCTTCACTTTCTAGAAGAGGTGACTATAGGGGGTTATGATGGAAGTGTACATGGTTATGGTAGGTCTAGAGGGGGTAGGTAGAAGAAGCAGTTGCTGTATGCTACTATTAAGTGAGGGCTTGGGCTTTAAATGAGGTAGATCTTCATGCAAAAGGCAATGCATGTATTTTTAATTTTTTCCCCCCCAAAGGATGTAATAGATGCAAAAATCATTCAGAGGAGGCGATTAGGAGCAAAGATAATTAAATAGGCAGATGGAATCCACCTGAGGAAAACACCTGAGATTAACTACCAATTAGGAGAATACTGGCATTGGGCAAATGCCTGATGCTTCCCTTTCCTTGTCTGTAGGGAATGTCTTTGCTATTTTTACAAGTTTTTTCTGCCTGAAGAGTGGGTGTTAACCTGTCCCTAACAAATCTAAATCCTATCTTCTTCTGAGAGCAGGGGGAGAATAAACGGATAGAAGGAGAGCTGAAGTATAGTGACAGGTCTAGGGGGATGAAGGTTGAGAATCAAAAGAGTAAAAATAGAGAATATTGAGCACTGAGTATCCCTGAATGGCATTTCCTGCTCTAAAGGCATGCAAGGAGCTGGTCAGTGGTACCCAGGGGTGCCTTGCTCAGGGATGTGACAAGATGAGGGAACAGAAACAGACCTCGTGCTTGTCAGCATTTTCCCCTCACTTCCTGCGGCTTCCAGCTCCTCTTGCTGTGGATGGCCAGGAAAGGATTTATGAGTAAATTCCATGACTTTGTGGTTTTGTTGGTTAATAAGAGGTGAAGGGGGAAACAGTAGCAGAATCTCAACAAGCAGTCCAAGGGGCTGGTAGAGGGACTGCAAGTTGTAGAGGGAGGATTTTGGGCTGGACGGACCATTTGTCATATATAAAATTTAACTCAGCTGCTGCTGCTTAAGAGCTGGACTGAAACATTGCCAAACCTGGAGGCTCCCCTGCTGCATTTCTGTTTGTTGTATGGGAAATGTTCAGCTGATGCCAACAGAGTATCTCTAGTTGTAAGTTTTGATGTGCCTGAAGAAGGGAGATCTTTTATGTTCCCCAGACAGCACATTTAGTAATTTCTGCACTGGATAGAAAGTGTTTCCTGAGCTTTGAACAAGGTAACTCACTAACTAACAATCAAATCATTTAACAATTACAGTCCCTTGGAACTGTAGTGCTACAAATTTTCTGAGAGTAGTAAAAGTATTCCTTTTTCTCCACCTGACTTTGAAACTTTGTAGATCTACAGTGTCTCCAAACCAAAATGAGTTGCTGAGGTTATGCAATGTGATTTCCCCACGTGTGCTGTTTGTGGAGCTTTTGTGAAAAATAAATTAAAACATCTCTCTTAGAAATTGATCTTATCTTAGCCTTAGATCGTGGTGTGTCTGTCACCTCTTCTGAAAGCTCTGCCAATGTTTAATTATTCCCGCAGTTAGAAAACTAAACGACATCTTATTTCAACACGTGTTTTGTCTAATGTCCAACTTTCAGCTGTGAAATATGCCTATGCTAGCACAGGCAGTAAAAATTCTCTACTATCTGATCTCTTTTCCATGTAGAAGTATTTGAAATGTAAAAGCAAGCTTTGCTTGGAACAGAAGACACGGAGTCCTTTTGCTTCTAGAACTTTGTGCTTTCCCCCCGCCCCCGATTGCTCTTGGAGTGTGTGCCAAAAATAGGTAGTTTTCTGGCAGCAATCTGGAATAGTGTGATCACAGACAGGGTTGCTTCTACACTACTATTTGGTACTTGTCTTTTTACAATTTTGGGGATTGCGTTTCCACACTTGGGTGTGTCATCTAAGAGAGGGTTTTGTAACGTTATGCATATGTGGATATTTCTACTCCATACAAATCATGCAAATCGGTCCAAAAATACTTATAAGCAATAGGTTAGAAAGCTTATTCCACCTTTCAAGTTGCCATTATACTTTGGTTTTTTTTTTTTTTTTTTTTTAAATTCTTGGAAGGAATAGCAAAGGATCTTTTCCACTGACTTCTCACCCTGTTCCCTTTCTTTTTCTGGAAAACAGTCAGTGACCAGCAGGGAGAAACTGGCCAAACCCCAGAGTGCTACTCAGATTTATTTTGTCTCCACAGCTGCAAAGAAGCTGTTCCTATGCTTTCCTTGCTGCGTGGCAAGCCTGGAAACTGAAGAGATCTTTTTTTTTTTTTTCCTAATCAGAACTTCTGGGCTTCAAGTATAATAAGCATTTTCTCTTTTTTCTCTTCAGGTGCCATCAGTGCTAGTAAAGACAGTACCACTGGTGTGATGAGCCCTGTGTGTAGACTGCAGAACAGTTTGGTGGTCTTTGGTTGTTTCTACTGTGAGTCTTCCCTTTTGTTTGATAGGTGAAGAAGAAAGCTTTTTTATTTCAGTTGGCACTTTGCATCTGAGTTTTCTCTACAGCTCTGTCTCTCAGGTTGCTGAACAGAGCTGTGTTGCAGCTACTCAGCCATGGACCCTGAGTCCTGCAACGCTCAAACATGTTTCTTACAACTTCATATCAAAATCTACAAGCTGGGATGAAACTTAATCTGAAGGAGATAGAAGTTTATTTTCAAAATATAAGTAAATAAATAGAATCAAATAGGCTTATTTCTAGCAATGCAGATCACATTTGCAATCAAGTGTAGGTTTTACTGTTCACAGTTACAGATTCCATAAAAGCAGGTATAGATTAATCATAGCCAAATACATTCTGTAAACATCATTGCCCCTTTCTTATCAAGGGAGGGATGGAGTGCTGCCGAGTTCTAGAAGATCAGGAAATATCTGTTCACATAGATGCTTCTGGCTACCTGTTTTGGGACATGGCTGTTGTTGGTGAGGGCTGATTTTAGGGTAATTGTGTCCTGTGCCTGTTTTTTCAGGGGAGCTAAAGCAACATCTGACTTTATTAGCCATAGTCTTGCCTCTCTGAGTCCTGATCTGGCAGCAATGGCTCCTGGCAACCTGTTTCTCTGAGTTCACTTGTTTGTTCATGCTAATGTTTAGAAGTGTGGGGGACTGAAAAAGTGACTGAGGGAAAGAGTCATCTAAAAGCAGGCGAAGGGGAATAGAGTCAAGTGATGAATTCTGCAATGTGCTTATTAGATAATAACAGAATTGAGCCAAAAGATTAATCTAGAAGCAGACAAAAGGGACATAGAGTCAAGTGACTGATTCTGTAATGGGCTTGTTAGATAAGAGCAAAGTGGCACCAAAAGGCTGATGGCACTTCTCTGGCCTGATAGAATAGAAACATCTCTTTAAGTTGAATGTTAATGGACAAAACTCTTCTGTGTAAATCAATAAGTAGGTAGGCATTGCATCAGCAGCTTAGATGATTCAGTTTGCCCATGTGAGATTTCGATTTCCCATCACAAGTGAAGAGTAAGAGCAAATATTTTGTATTAGTCACATAAATTTCATATCTTACATGTTAGAATAGCTAAGCAGGCAGTGGAGAGACACAGTGCACTGCATTTCTTGTCCAGAAGCAGTATAGAAGTGAAAGAGCCAAGAGAAGTCTTCTGTCAGCTTTGGTGCTTGTGAGAAGTGCAGTGGATTATTGTAGATATGATACTAGGCATTTATTTAAAATAAAAGTTTTTTTTTTAAAGTCTTCTTTAATTTTTATTCATGGAAACTGAGTAGCTGAAGCTAAGAAAGCAAGTGAAGACCACCAGGTTAGTGAACTGTTTGAGACTAAAACAAAATGCTTCATCACTCAGCAAGACCTTGTTCCTCAAAAACCACAGCAGATAAATGGACAGGTCATATAGTCTCAATGATTTCATTTCCACATCAAATAATGATGTGCTGTGGTTAGTGTATTTTTGTAGTGATGTAGTACTATTTGAAGCTTGGTGAAAATGCTGCTCTTTGGAGGAAGAAGCTGAGTCCATGGACACTCCAAAAACTTCTACCTTTTTACACCTGTTTCAGGTGAGGAAAATGCACTTTTTTTCTTTTTTTTTTTTTTTTTGGTAGCATGATAGATGTCACTCTTGGACATAGGAAATTGATGCTCTGTGATATCTCACTGTAGTAGAAAGGTCTGAAGGCTTTGTTTGGTGTGTAATTAAGTACCTCTGAAATCAGCTTTAAAAAGGCTTTTTTGTTTTTTACTTGTTCTTCCTCTAAGGTATGTTTATTGTGAGTTACTTTATCTAACTTTCAACTTAGATCCCACAAAGCCTAAATCTATCAGAAATTATTTTCAAATGTTCTATTATAAATACACATTACAGTGCAGCGAGGAAAGAGGATTCAAGGCTGAAAACACAGCAATGATTTGAAAATGTAGCTGTCTGGCTTGTCCCTTTTTTCGCTATTTGAAATTGCTCTGGTGTTAATGGCAGTCCATGATGTACATGGAAAATAGGATGGTGCTGTGTTTCTTTCCAGGAAAAAAATCATATCTTTGCCTTTGGAACTCCATCATAAATATTTTCACTTTCTGTTATACATATAGTAAATACTTTAACAATAAAAAATGTTCCAAAACCTTTTGGTTGGTCTGGATTTTCATGAATGCAAGACAGCACTTCAAAACATTCCATCCACCTTTTTAAATTTCCTGAAGCAGGTGGCACTGCTGAGGTTGGACTGTGGGGAGTGTAGGAATAGGAATTTTTGAAATATAATTTCTGATTCAGTTTCAGTCCACACATGTTTTTATCTGTGTGTATAGGAAGATTTTCTCTAGTGTTTTTTGTTACATGGTGTGACAAGCAGTCCACCATAAACATTTTCAGCAGTATCGGAGCCAAAATAAGTTATTTAATTAATTGAGTGACACTCGGATTATTTTTTTCTTGACCTTTGCTGCATCATACTGTATTATGAAACTCTTGTTGTAGGTGCTTGACATCTCAGCTTATTCTGCTAATAGTAAAAATACTCAACAACAGTCAGAATAAGAAGCAGTTCAGAGCACTTCTGGAGTGCAGATTCCATTAATGCACATTGTGCAAACACCCATCAGTCCGTTCAAGGCAGATTTCCAGTAAAGTTTTTGCTTGTAAGAGGCTCATTCTGCTAACCCTAACTTCTTGCAGTGACTGTGAGCTGTCTTGTGGAAATAAGCTCAGTGTACACTGTGTGCATTTATCACTTGGATATGTTAGCTGCTGGCACAACAGGATTGAAAAACAAGCAGCAGATTCTGTAGGTCCTGCCATCCCTGTTGATTTTTCCCTTATTGGATTTGATGGAAGAGTTCACAGACCAGATTGTCTTTCATGACAGAAGAGGAAGTACAGAAAGGTTACAATGATAAACAAGCACTGGCCTCAAGCAAAGAGAAAGCAGCTTTGCTGAAGACTAAATTATGTGTGCAGTTAAACTCAAATTCGAGGCACTTTCCTGTGTTTTCTTAATCCAACCAACCAAAAACTAAGTGCAAATGGTACATCCACTGAGGAGTGAGGGGAATTCAGTGCTGTCTGTTGGATAAAAACTTGAGAAAACACTGTAGCTGCATTTCAGGAAGCTTGAAGACTTTTACGAAATGTAGTACTTGTCAGATCGATTAACTGGTGCTCAAGCATGTTTTCCTTTTATCCTTTGAAAATACAGCTGTCATGTTTTGAGCTCAACAAGAATGATTTAAAAAAAACTAGTTCTCTAATATATTGGTTTTCCAATATGCCTTTCTGGTACTTTGTATAATCAGAACTTGGTGCTGCTGCTTATGCATGCTGCCTTCATCACTCTCAGGGTCATACACATGCAGAAGGACTGCACAAACATCTGAATTAGACTCTACAAATGGTTTAAGTGTGGTCCTGTGTTTCTAGGAGGACTGTCTTCCTGTGCATGTTGATTTCTTTTAGCAGGGCCTGTTGGGATAGGACAAGGGGAAATGGTTTTAAACTGAAGGAGGGTTGATTTGATTAGATATAAGAAAGAAATTTTTTGCAATGAGGGTGGTGATGTGCTGGAACAGGCTCAGAGAGGTGGTGGATGCCCCATCCCTGGAATTGTTCAAGGTCAGGTTGGATGGGGCTCTGAGCAACCTGATTTAAAGATGTTCCTGCCCATGGCAGGGGGGTTGGATGAAATGACCTTAAAGGTCCCTTCCAACCCAAACCATTCTATGATTGTATTATTTCAAGTTATGCCAGGTATTAAACTTGAGGTTTGCTTCTCTTTGCATTGAAGAGCATACAGCTCACAATCATCAAATTTCATTTCTCTGCACTCTTTCTTAAAGTGCAACTTGTCATTACAAACCAAGTACACAAATGGACAAAACTGCATAGATACCTTTGTCCTTCATGGGGCTTTCAGAGAATCCAACTTCACTAATGCAAGCAAAGTGTTAAACTCTAGGAAAGGCAAAACTGGAAAAGAGTGTGTAATGGAGATTTGTGGTGCTACTTAGGGGAAAAGTGCAGTGATAGGTAGTGAAATAATTTCGTGTCTCGCCTTGTTTTTTTTGATGTTTGTTCTGTTAATCTGGTAGTTGCATGTCCTCTGTTCAGTGAGGACTAGATGAGGGCTAGGAGCAGTTCTTCTTATGATTGTATCTTTTGTCCAGTTTTATTGTAAAGAAGCTTTTGTAGTGCCCCAGAGCAAGGCAATGTCATCTCAAAAATGGAATAACTAGTAATTCTAGTAATTGAAGCAGGTTTATTAGTCACTAAAATCACACCATTCAATCTTTAGTGTATTTACAAGCACTTTATTATCATAAAAATAACATTTCAAGATGGAGCCTTAGAAAAGACCTTTAAAAGGAAACGAGGTGGTCAGAACTGATGTCAAGCGTTCTGGACAGCACCAGGAGACCAGAGAACAAATGAATAAATTATAATCACTGTTTTAGAGAAAGCTTATAAATGAGTCATGGTTACTGCAGTGACTGTAGGCATTTAGATGTCTAAACATTCAGGCATAGATGGATGCAGTGACACGTTAGTAGTAACTGTGCCCTTCTCTCTTTTATTAATTGACTTAAATTGGACCTGTGCAATGTGAAGATGGCAAAAATACACGGTGCCTGAAAGTTAAATGATGCATTTCACTGAGTTACTCCTATTTTCTTTGACATTTGCATTTACCCCCAGTTTTAGGACAGAGGAGGATCTGTTTACAGTGTTGATTTGCCAGTTTAGCAGACACTTGAGCAGAAGTGTCTGCTGACTCCAGTCTTTCAGTTTGAGCTCAAGGCACGGTGGTGTTCATAAACCCAACAGTTGGGCATTGTTTTTGTTCTCGGGCACAAGGGAAGAAATACATGTCTTGTCCTTGAAAAAAATTTGGCTTTTGTTTCTTTGTGATGGAATTGTATTATGCTGCTTGGTGCGGAGAAGGTTTCGTGCCAGATTGTAGAGTCTCCATTTCTTTGTGCAGCCACTGATAAGAATTGTGAATTAGTTTATCTTTGCTGTTTAATGGGATTTCTGTTAAGAAAAGCTAAGGACTGAGCAGTTGTTGAATTTCCAAAGGTTGACTTAATTTTGTGCAGCTCTAAAGCCATTTGTAGTTTTATTTACAGTTTTATAATAAAATATTTTTTTTTTCTGTTTCATATATGCAGATCTGCTATTGAGTTTGAGTGAGAACTTGTTCTCAGGGAAAATTTGTTCACATAAGTGCTTCTTTTTTTTTGCTCTGAATTGATCTGCTTTTCTCATTTGTGGTAGGAAGTGAGACGGTTTCAAATGCTTCATGGAAACAAAAATATTGATGCCACAGGATTGGAACTTTCACAAATAAAATATTTTTTTTTTTTATACTGCAAATGAAGGTCTTTCACTATTACTACTATTCAGGTCATAGCTGTGATACATAAAAGCATCCTGGGCAAAAAAATTAGTGTGGATGAAGTGGATCCCTGTAGTGCTTTTTGGTTTCATACTTTGTGAAGTGAGTACAGTTTGAGTGAGCTTTAAAAATCACAATTGAGTCTCAAAATTGTATTATGTGTCAGTAAGTAGTCATTGAATGTCGAATTAGAAAAGCCCCTTGAAGTCACCTGAGTAGTTCTTCACCAGAGTGGAGTTACCTTTTTCTTTTCTTTGTAGGCAGCTTGATTTGAAACAAAGCCTTGGAACAGCAGCTGGGCATGGATTTCTTTCCTCCAACCCCATTAATCTTGTGATAGTTTTGTTTTTTGGTTTTTTTTTTTTTTTTTTTTTAAGTGCTATATCTCACAGTGGACCAATAGAGACTTTTATTTGGGATTGTACTTCAAACTTAATGATTCTTAACATTTTTCTTTGGAAAGTGCTCTCTTCAAAACAAGATTAGAACTCTGCATTACTAGGAAATAAGTAATTTTTATACAGTATGCACACTGTTATTCTTCGCTTGCCAAAGTTGTATTTTCAGCTTTTTCAGTATTTTAGTTTTAAATATATTTTATTTGTGCCTTAGACATAGAAAATTCTATATTGTTTTGGGTTGAGAGTCAAATGGTAATGCAGGTAACTTCTCAGTTTTTTGAAATTTGACTGGGAGATTCTGGTCTGTAATGCATAAAATCAGGTGAAACTCTCTTCCATGTCTATTGCTATGAAGCAATTGTTTGTTTATATAAATTGAATGAACTATTAACTTATCTCTAGGTCTTGTTCACTTCCTCCCTAGAAAAAAAAACAGAGGGAGTTTACATTCCTAATGAAAATTACTTGATTGTAACTTTGTTTATGGGCATTAAACAGAATTTACACACATTTAAGTGGGTATTTTATGTTGTTTTGCTCTTTCTCTGTGAATGAGACAGTGAGACCATGTTTGTAATGTACACAAAAATAAATATGTTTGGAGATCTGAGAGCTCACTCCTTGGAAAAAAAAAAAAAGAAGCATCAGTGTTGCAGGGAATCAAGGTGCCCTGCAGAATGCTCTGGTAATTCTTTTTATAGCCAATATGAAATCAGAGGTCTCTTTGCCTGCACAGCTTAAAATACAGCTGTTTCTGCTCCTTGCCTGGTTCCATAAGCAGTTCCCATTCTAGTCTGTGTCACAGCATAATTGTAATAAAAGCTGTTAAATTCAGTGTTTTCTGTGTAATGAATATCTCAATAAATCTTTAGGAAAATCACAAATGAGAAAAGTTTTGGTTTGCTGCTGCTGTGGATTGTGGTCTTTAGCAAATCTAAACATCCACCTCTATTTAACTGCGTAAAGCCTAACAGACAAGAATAGAGAAGATAAATGAGTGTTTGATAATGCACAGGATGCTCAAGAGAACTTGCAGTAATAGTAGTCAGTGGTGTTAGGAATATTACATGCTTGGCACATCTTCTGAGTTTATTGAAAGAAAATCTTCAAAGAGAAGGTGTTACTGATGTCTTATAAACCCAAATTTTATTACAAATCGCATTTTTGGGGGGGTCATATTTCTTTTAATCCTTGCAGCAGATGAGTAAGAGTGGTGAAATATAGAGTTGTTCCTGTTTTGTTTTATCTGGCCAGAAGTTAATTTCCCTGCTCTGTACATCCTTTTAATGTTTGCAATACTTGTGGTAGAAGACCAGTGATAAAGGAATGATGTGGCCTTTAATGTGCAGTGTCTTTGTTCAGACTGGTTTTGTTGTCAGTGCAACTACTGAGCAACGTGTGGGGTTTTGAGTCTTGATATATTGATAGTGGTTTCTTTGAGCTTCTGAGAAATTTTGATACAGACTTTAGAGGCTCTGTTGCTCTTTCTTCTCTTGATAAAATTCTCTTGATAAATGCTTTAGGCATTTACAAGCTGAATTCAACAATTACTCTGCCCTTTTGTCTGTTTAGGGAGATCCTGAAGCAAGATCGAATACTTTGTTTAAGCCATTGTGGTGTTGTGTTTTCATATAAGGACCAAACATTCAAGCTCATATCATTTAATCATCAATTACCTTGCCTTCTAGACTGTGGTTCCATTAGGAATAAAATGATTCTGCCTCTCAATGGCCCTCAGAAAGGGACTAATAAGTACACAGTTGTAAATATTTACTTTTTCTTTTTAACAAGCTTTTAAATGTGTTCCTGCAACTGGGACACTTAGCAACAAAGTTAACACCACCGACTTCCCTGGTGAAACATTAAATCTCCTCAGCCATTAGTTCCAATCAAACATTCCTTGGAGTTGTTTCCTGAAGAGCTGTGATGTAAAAAAAAAAGAATATTCTCATTGGAAGAACAAGATAATGAGGGTGTATCAGATAGTATAGGCTTCTGATATTGGAAGGAAACATTCCTTTTTTTCTTATTTGCTTTTAACTGTGGGATTTTTTTTTTAATACAGAAAATTTTAAACTTGTAGCTTTTCTGTCACCTGTGTTTAACCTCAGGTGAGTGCACAGAAGTATTCAGAATGGTAAATGTGTGCATGATGTGCTGAAAACCATCACTGTGGCCAATCACACTTGGCTTTGCAGTCATTTTGAAAACTTAATATTGACACTAAGTTAAGTTTATATATTCACCTTTGTAGCAATGTTGGGATTTATTGCAAAGTTCTTCAAATAAGTCTACTGAAGAGAAAAATACTGTAGAACTCTTCTGTTTTTAAAAATGATGACACTTTTGTATAATGTAATACAGTCTGTAAAGCTTTTCTCTCTTGTTGGTGTCATAAACTAATATATTCTAGCCCCTAAGAGGCTGTGTTGATTTAATGTAATTTTCCTTGATTCTGCTGTCTCTGACATTTTTTTAGGGTGCTGCTGGCAAGTACACGAGTCAAGCAGAAACAGTTAAAAAGAGTCTTAGTTGCAAATACTTATTTAGCCTACAATTTTGGTCACATTGGGGCTCACCTCAACTTCCTGGTGAACTGCTGGCCCTCTTCCCTAAATATGTAATGTCCAGACTAGAAAGTTAAAGCAAATTTCAATGCTAAACACTATAAACATAAACACTATGATTCCATTGTGCTAATTGCAACTTATATAGGTAGATATTTGGTTTTTGATCTGTTCTCTAGGCCTTTAATTTTCTTTTTTTCAGTGTGTTTTAGAGTATATTACAGCAAGCCTAATGACAGGATCAGATTTATCTTCATTGAGGGCATGAAAGATAAGGTTATATAAAGTGATGAGGAAAGGCTGAGGAGAAAAAGAATGCTTCTCAGATATGCACACAGCCCTGACACAATAGGCTTTTATCTTTTAAAGGACAAACAGTACTGTGTTAAAAAATAGAAAATGCAGCTTTCAGTGTTGACTGTTTTTGTTACTTCCAGAAAATTGAGAAAATATCAAGCTACCCTTAAGTTACATTGCTCATTAGTTATCTTCCTTACAAGATGGGCTAATAATAGGGGATCTTTTGCCAATTCATTGTAGTTAAATTGTCATTATTCCTTCAAACAGTTTGCTAGAATTCATTTCCAGATGACCTGAGGTTGTTATGCTCATTAGGCTTAAAAAAAAGATTTCTCATTTTTCTTATTAATGGATTAGTTGTTCATAGAAAACTTTTGTGTAGATTCCCCACCCCATGGCTAACAGTTTAACATGTTTTGACCTGCAGTCATGAATATTTTTTAGTCACAGCTGAGTATTTTTGGTTCTCACAGAGATCATTAGGAAGTATATATTTTTAAGTTAGTTATAACACAATTACATGTAAGGAAGTGTCCTTTGGATGATATTGCATCTCAAATGTAGGCCATAAAGACAGGGATTAAGAAGTTTTCTCCAAATATTGATCTATTGCTGATGTATCAGGCCCACTGGGTGATACTTCACTTGGCAGTCCAAGGAAAACACATCCACACTTGCAGTATTCACCTGCCATTTGTAGATTAAGGACCTGTGCTGTGCTGAGCTCCTGCAGCACCATTAGATGAACAATGGGGAAACAAAAGAGCCTCTGAAAACCTTTGTCATGGTATACTGTTCTTTTATTTCCTGCTTGAATTGCATGGAAGACTTTCCTTGTGCAGTGGAATGGAAAAAAATGACTGAGAAGGTTCCCCATAGCTGTATTTTGAAATGACCAGATCAGGAATTTAATATGGGATATTAATGTGATCTTGCACGTCAGGAGCCACGTTTGGTTTCTTGTCTTTTTGTCAGCAGCTATTGTTGCAACCTGTCTGGTTTTCCATCTAGCTGAGTGTGATAATCCCAATGGGAGATTTCAGGCAAGAGAAACACATTCATGTGTTATTCCAGTACCACAACTATTTTAACACTTCTTCTGTTCAAGTGTGGTGAGTTACCAAGTTGAAAAATGCAGACTCTTGCTGTTCAGGAAAAGCTTTGGCTGTTTTTCTTCATATCCTGCTATTTCAAGTTACGTGAGCAAATTTTTATGCACCTTTGTAGGGACTGATAGGAATAATCTTTGCCCAGCAAACCAAAATTGTGACTCTTTTATCTTCAGCCCTAAGCTTTGCAGGATTCAGCTGGCTGCTTGAACCTGACTTGTGGCAAAAGCCACAAGCCCAAAGTAAATTAAGTTCTTTATCACCTTTGAAAAGAAATTAATGGAGGGAGGCTCACAGTCCTTTTCACACGGTGTGAGCAAAGTGTTTGTTACGTGCTTACTGATGCTTTCATCTCTAAAGCTGTAAGGATTTTTTTCTTTTGAAAAATGGAAGCAGAGTCCTTAAAATTATGGCAGTCTGTGCTTTGTAATCTACACTCCAACCACTTGCTCTGGTAGTCTAATTTAGTAGTTTGAAAGCTTGTAAACAAGATTCTATCACTGCAAAGAGTTTCTTTATTCAGCGATTTGGAATGTTGTGTAAGATTTTTGTGTTCTTTGTATGCATTGCTTTGGGGCAAGGACAAGGAAAAATCTCTTCCTCTTGTTTTTTTTTCCTTCCTTGTTTAAGAGTGGTAATGTAATCCACTGCTATTTCTATGCAATTCATCCATGAAGTGCAATATCAAAGCTGGGTTTTGATGGATGAGTGAAATAAATTGCAGTCTTGTGAAAGACAACTCTATTGTTTTCAAGCTAAAACTTTCCCTCCTCATTGTTCTGCTGACACAATATGGGCACAGCTCTTAGAAAATGAAATTTTAAACTGGCTGTGATGTACTTAGCATTTTTTAAAACAGAACAGTGTCTCAGAACAGTGCCTTTTTTTTTTTCTTTTTTCGTATGTATTTGAAGAGTGAGTTTAACAGTATATAAACCTGCACAATGTGATTGGAGTCCCTTTCTTCAACACACTCAACACCTACTTAGTCTTCTGAATATTGCCCAAGTGTTTCATGTGCTTAACAAAAAAAGAGTTTATGAGGAAATTCCCGTATGTGATATGTACCAGATCTATCTTGTGTAGAAGACAGCCTGGATTCTTTGGTGATTGTGGGAGGCTGTTACCTTTCTAGTGTTCCTTTCATATCTTTGTGGTACAAGGCCTGGTGGGAAGGAGTTGCCTAAGCTGGGGACAGCTGTTGAAGGAATTAATTTTGAATGGAATTCATGTTTTTGAGAAGTAGCATATGCCATTGGGTTGAGCTGAAAGGTGTGTGTAGGCAGGGTGTTGTAGCTGAGCAGAAATTGTGGTAGGAGTAGATGTGCCCTTCAGTGTTGGTGCTCCACGTGCTCCTTCAGTTGGGGAACTTCTGATTATCAAATCCCCAAAACTTGTGTACTGTAACTCAAGAAGACATATTGAGAATTTGTAATTATTTTTGCCAATAAAAAGAGACTGCATAGAGGGGAAAGGGTAGGGAAGTGGGCACATTCTTTGTCTGGTAGGGGTATGTGAATGTCTATGGGTAGAGAGAGAAAGATGTAGAATACAGAAATTGCTAGTTACATGACTTAGAGTACTTTTGTTACTGACTTTAGTGCCTTTCCTTACCCTGGTGCCCCAAGTGAATGAATGTTCTTATTCAGTTGCAGCTCACTGAGGAGGATTGGTGAGATATATATTTGTGTGTGTTTGTGGGTGTGTTGAAGGGAAGGTGAATGTGCACCTGAGGGGGACAAACTAGAGCAACAAAACAAATAAAACCCCAGACCCACTAACAAATACCCTCAATACCTTGAGCAAAGAAGTCCCAGTTAGAGCACTTATCTTCAAATTAATCTTAAAATTTTAACTGCTGTTGAGTATTAATACAATAAGCTTAAAATTTGTTTTTGTACAGTCTTCTTGGGTGCAGATGTATCTGGGGAGTGATGGGCAGCAGCCAGGTGGGCAGATACCATTTCTAGTGGCACCAGCTCCTCTGTAACCACCCCCTGCCCTCTTCTCCCCCTGCCCCAACTCAGCTGAACGTGGCAGAAGAGCAGCTACAGTTGCTGCATCAGCTCAACAAGCAGGACTGTGCTTCCCCTTCCTAAAGGGATCTACGTGAAGTGGTGGAGACAAGACAATCATGGCAATGGCCTGTGCAGGTTGAGAGTGGGGAAAAAAATCTGACTTTTCCAGGAATTTATTAGAGCAGGCTGTGGGATGACCAGTGGTATCTTGTGCATGGGGCCTTTAAACATAGGTGAAGTTTGGGGGAAGTAGCTGGATACTGAGGAATGCTGGGAACATTTGTTGGAATTGAAACATAAGGAGTGTGAGAGGGTAGGCTGGACCAGGTTTTAAAGTAATTTGTAACCTGGAGTGCCCATGGTTTTTAGTTTGGTTTTTTTTTTTTTTTCTTAAGGTAGGATAATTTCAGACTGTCACAGGTGGGAAACACGTGCTATATTTTAGACGGTCTGGGCATTTAGGACATTCTATATTAAAAATGTGTGTATGTTTCTGTATGTTTTCGTACAGACATGTATACATATGTAACCACCTTCTGCCATCCCAAACAGAAACAGCAAAGACTTTCTGCCCTTGTTCTCTGCAGCTTACAGAGGGGTGCTGGGGTACAGCTAATGTTGCAATTTAAAATGACTTACCTTACTCCCAAGTACAAACAGAAAGACAGGTCGCTGTCCCTTCAGCTCTCCAAATGACAGAAAAGCAGAAGTACAGGCTGCTGGAAGTGAGGGAATTCAGTGCCTTTGTGGGAGAGGTCAGAGACAAATGAAAATGTGAGGCTCTTTGCTCCAAGATGCATGTGAGGAGCCATAAGATTAAACCAGTTTTCAGCTCGAGCAGTTTTCTCTACCCCAGGTCACTTGTTTCTGAGCCTCTCCCCGCTCTTGCACCAACACAACTGTTTGCAGCTGTGTGGTGAACTGGGTAAGTGAGGTGACCTGTTTTGTTACCCAGGTGTCTCTCTTGATCTGGTTTAGACACTGTGGCGACTGAAAGTCTGACTGTAACTAGAGGAAGAAATTGTATCTAGAGCAGCTTGGGAAAGATGCACCATTGAAGTCAATGTGGAGCAAAGCATTGCTGTCCCTCAAACAAATAAAAAAGTTCTTTACTATTATGAGGTGCCAAAAGATTTCCTGATTAGAAGGAGACAGGGTCTACGAAAGGTTGAGAATGAGTGACTCAGAGCTGAATGAGAATTCTGTTTCAAATCCCAAATCTGGTGTTTTTTTCCCCATGAAAAACCACTTTATTCATCTCCCTCCCCTCCCTTCCCTTCCCCTTGAGGTTTTTAAAGTGTGCACTCCTGGTCTGGATTTGACAGTGAGACAGAACACTGCAGACTGAATAGATTTGAATTAATGGCTTTAGAAATAGATTTAGACTGGAATCTGCAAATTTTAATTAAAAACCTCTACTAGTTTTTGATTTAAACATGATTTAAAACTATGTTAAATTGTGCGGTGACGTATCACACAGGGGAAGTTTATTTTCTGCCTCAGATGAGATTTTTATGTGGATAAGCATGGCTTGAAGTGCTGTATAGCTAATGAGAGGCATTTGAAATAAAATGGAGCAGTCCATTAAGACACGTGGAATGTTTCACACTACTGCAGAGAAGGGAGAACTCGAGCAGTTCCTCTGTGTGGGCTGTAATGGAAAGTGTCACATCTTCAAATCCATGTCTGATAGCAATGCTCATAATTCTTCTTTGGGTGTGGAATGAGAGTTTGACACCTCCAGAACAATGAAATGCAGGAGGAAAGCACTGTGGTTGTGCTTCACACTGTTCTGCCTACGCTATTTTGATTGAAATTTTGCTCTGTGCTGTGAAAGGAATTCACGTGTGTGGGAGTGTTTCTGACAAATACATGTCTAATTTTGTTTGTAGTAATAACAAAGACATTGCACAAAAGGATGATCTCTATCCTAATTATTATTTAGTTATACATGTGGTCTTCGTAGAGCTGCAACTTATAATAGGAGTTTTAGGTTGCAATAGACATTGCAACAGTTTCTTTATAGGTACATTACTCATAGACTAGATGGAAAAAATATTCAAGAAAATTGGAGAGAGTACTCTTTGCTTTAGCAGGAAATAGCTTTAACCAAAGCTGAGCCTGTTTTCTTGGTAGCCTTTTTTCCTACATACTGTAAGAGAAGAGAACTGCTGTAGCATAATTGCTTTTCTCTGACTGTTATTAATGATATTCCTTACAGCAGTAGTGTTCAAGGACCATAGCTGACTGGGATGTTGTGATGTGTGTTCCATGCAGATATGGGGCACCAAAGAGGGGGATTTACAATGTTAATTTTTTTGGGGTTTTTTTTGCTTTGTTGGTATGTGGGGCGGGGCTTGTTTGTTTGTGGTTTTTAAAACATTCTCCTTTATGTTTTGGAGACTGTATGTTTCAGACAAGAGATCCTGAGCTGTCTTTAACAAACTTCCACTTGTTTTTCTTTCTGCAGGAGATGATAACGGAGTCCACTCCGCTGCGTTGCAGGAAGCTCAGCAATCCTGACATCTTTTCATCTGCTGGGAAAACCAAACTCCATCGTCAGCTGAGTCAAGATGACTGCAAGCTACGAAGAGGTAGTTTGGCAAGTTCTTTGTCAGGTATGCCATTTTCTAAAAACAGTATTTGTTGGCGTTAAAGATGCAGCATTACTTGCTGGCATAGCAATTGTAATAAAAGATACTGGTAAGTCACCTCTTAAAAACTAGAGGTGACCTCTTGTCGGCAGGGCATCCAAAACTTTACGTAAGAGGAAGATGTGGAAAAAATATTAGTAGAAAAGAGTGAAAAGGGGAGTCTGGATTTGGACTAAAATTCTGCATATGGCCCAGTGAAAAGTTAGAAGCTAAGATTTAATGGGCAAAGTTAAAAGAATGGAGTGGTGAAACTTTAGGCAACACAGTGATGCTTCCTTGCCCCTTTTAACATCAGCAGTGAATGTAAGCTTGCTTGCTTTGCCATATTGTTTCTTACTGGAAAACTGACTTTTACATCAGGTTCAAATTACTATTTAGTTTCTTTTTGGCTTCAAAAGCACTGTGATTCAAAATAAAAACCTTGCTTACTGACTAGATGTTTTTTCAGGTTGTGTAAAGTTTGGTTTTTTTCTTGTGAATGCAATATTCAGCCCTGTCAGAGATTTTGGTCTGTCAGCTCTAGAACCATGGAGTGAGCATAGGCTAGTGATTAGCCAAAAAAAATAGACCAAGCTCAGAAGTGTTTCTTTTTTATCAAAGGCTTTATTTGTGGGCGAGGGCATAGTTTTACAATTGTTTAAAGCTGATATCAAAGTTTGTGATGCTGGAATTAGAGCTCAGGGAGCTGCATGATCAGCCTAGAATGAAGTGGCTGATATGCCTGAATGCTGCTGTTTTTGTGTAGGGTTAACTTGCAGCCCATTTCCTCCCTAATTAGGCTGACTGTTTGCCTATTTGCATGTTAGTGCAAGAACTAGAAGAGTTGAAAACTCTCAGGTGGGAGGTGAAGAGGAAGAAGGTGAAACCACCCTTTTTGGCATCAGCCTGGACTTACATGATTGTGAAAATACATCCAGTCCTGGTCCCTTAGTTTTTTATCAGAGGAAGATAAATATTTTCATGTTTGAGGTGGTAGGTGTAATAGAATTAAATAAGCAGTGAAGTATGTATGTTTTATTTTGGTTTGGCCTTGGCTTCGTGTAATAAGTGGCTAGTAATAAGTGGCTAGTTTCTGAAAAATGGAAACATTCATCATGTTTTGTATTCATGTAAGTTTGCTCTCCAAGGTAGGTTAATCACTAGAGGAAAACAGAAATGCATGAACTACACAGCTGTTGGCTGACTGCAATGGCCCAAGTTAGTACCATAATTTGCCTTTATTTTTTTTTTTTTTCCCCTTGAGTAGAGGAAAGCAAAGTAAATAGAAGGAAGCAGGAAAACTGGAAGTCCTGCTCTTTTGTTGATTCTCATTTCAGAACAAAAAATTCACAAGAACTCTATGTTCTCCAGAACTTGTTGCTTCATCTTAATGACTTTTCAGTCTACTACAGCCTGATTTGGGATGGGGTAAAGAGCCCCAACAAGGTCGATCTGACCCAGCTGGATAAAGAAAATGTACATGTTCAGATGTATATTTTCAATGTGTTTAGAACTTGAGGCATGGTAGGGAAAAGCTTTAGCTTAAAGCTCCATCCTGAAAACGATTCCACCTTATTTTTTGCAACAGAATCAAGAGTTTTAAGAGTGTAGATGATTGTGCATGCAAAGTGTGCACAATCCAGGGATGGTTGGCTGAGATTTGACTCTTGATGGAATTCTGTCCTCCTGGATTCAGGTTTTGTGGAACTAAAAGGAGATAGTGATAACTATATATTCTGGAAACTTAAAGTTGTTCTTGCTCTCAGGCACAGGTATTTTGAACTGTTAGATAATTATGTTATTTGACTTTCTATTATAGGATATCTTTGTTAGTGCTGTACAGAGATAAATACAGCAGTGTACATTTCTATGGTTTTAGAACTCTGTAGACAAGAGGAGTCATGGTATTTGTACATTGTCTTGAAAATGAACAAAGCATGAAAATCATGCCCACAGCTGTAAGCAGCTTGAGTGGGACTAGGAAAAATGTACTAATATGCTGTGTCTCTGTTCGTTGGCCAAAGTTGAGCCTGCTCGTCTCATACACTTTGACTCATTCTGTTGGTGTGTACTTGGCCCATTGCTCAACTGTCACAGAAAATGAATGTAAACAAGTTATAAAAAGAAAAAAAAAAAGACACCACTTCCACTCCCTGTCCCCCCACATCGTAGCTAATCACGTTATATGACAGTCTTCCAAATACAGCAGCCACTTTTATGGAATGGATATTATAATTCACATCTAATTCTAAGGTGAAGTCAAATTTGTAAAATAGCTTTCTGCCTCTGAGAAAATAAGTGTTTTTCTACAGCACATATGTGATTAAAGGTGTAGTCTCCTTCCTGCTACTTATTGCAATAAATGTCTTAGTTCCCTGTGATTCCTGAGCATGTAATAATCTGTTGAATGCAACTATATTTACCATGCTTGGAAGGACGTGTGTTGTTTAGTCCCATAGTTCTAATTTTAAGGAAAAGAGGTATTATCCACTCCCATTTTGCAGATGGTGGAGCTGAATTACAGAGGTTGACTGACCAAAGTTACAGAGGAAGTCATCTGGAAGCTAATAACTGAACCCAGATTCACAGACTTCTTCACTTATGTGTTTTTAACCACAAAAATATCTTTCTTCTTTTTTCTTTCTGAATGACACTGTACATAAAAGGAAGCTGTCAAGCTCCATGGAGTCACAATATGACCTACTTTGACTTTGGTTCTTTCTCTCTGTGGAAATTTACTGCTTGACATTTTTCAAAAAGGAGAGTTATATTGACTAGAAAAAAAAAGTGTATTGAGCAGAAAACATCCGTCCATGGTTCAAAGGAAGACAATATTTAAACATACACTATATTATGATTACAGGTGCATGAAAGATAGTGCGGGGTGTTCCAGAGGTAGGAGAAGGGTGGGGATCTCTGGATGACTAAGCTATTTAGAGGAGATAATATTTTACAATTAGGAATACATTTTTGTAAGAATTTTTACAGCAATACTAAAGAGATTTTGCCTCTGTGTAAGGCAGCAAATATTGGTTTCCTTTGTGTAAAATATAGAAAGGTATAAAGTGATAGAAGTCTGTTTTTACATTTTTGGATTTCCCCATTATCTCATAATGTAAACTAGATTTTTTGGAAATTGCTAGTTATCAAACAGAATGAATTTACTGGTAGGGTGCTCTTACAAGTTCTAATCTACCAAAATCTTGAAACTGCTTTTATTATTAAATGCTTTTTCTTCGCATGCAGTTGGAGCTTGCAAACTTGTTTAAAAGCAAGCTGATGGTATTTTGATTTTGTTTTTAAAGGAAAACAGCTACTTCCCTTATCAAATAGTGTCCACAGTGGAGTGGGACAGACAATATGGCAGCCTCCTGGAGATACCTCAAACCTGGTCCGCATGAGAAATCAGTCTCTAGGACAATCTGCTCCTTCACTTACTGCTGGTTTGGTGAGTGAGTCTGGGAATACTCGTCATGATCTTGTGCTATAAAAAGTGATGTGATTCTATGCTTTGGTTTTTACCTTGTTTTCCCTGCTCCTGCTCATTGCATGCAGCATTTTGTTCCTGTAGGGCATTTTAGGATAGAGGGTGAATTAGGGCGAGAATACATTCACCCTGCTTTCAACAGAAAGCAGGAAAAAATGTGTGTGTGAAGAATAATTTCTTTTTGGGGATGCTCCTTCTCAATGCTACTTAAGCTGCCTGATACCTGAAAGAAATAGCAGTGGAAGTCCAGGGAGATGTGAACATGGGAACCCAACCATTTAAAACAAATTTAATTGGGAAGCAGCTTTCTGAATAGCTACCTCTGCCTGTTTCCCTAGGGAATAGCTAGGGGAATGAATGTGAAAGGGATAACTGTCCCAAGGAATAAGAGCTGGAACTGACCTCTGCTCTTCTACATGGTTTCTGTCAAAAGGTTTTGGTAAAGTGAATGTATTTTTGAGGAATGTTGCATGTGTTAAATTAGCATTTTCTAAGAAGAGAGTATTCTGTGTAGGGAGAGACACACTGAGGTGGCTACAGTCAAGTCTGAATTACACGCCAAAAGGAACATACATTTTGTTTGCAGATGTTCCTTATTACCTCTAAATAGCTGAAATCACTGAAGTGTGAGGAGAATTAAAATACAGGAGTAGGAAAAGACAGTTACTTATGAGCAGTCATATATGCAACAGAAATTGTTGGTAAATAGTGGATTAAAAGCAAAGGTGAAATCCTTTTTTGCCAAACTTCTACAGAGTTGCTCATGTAACAGGTTTTACTCAAATGAGGAAATTTTGGTGTGCTCTTCTTAGGGAACTGCAAGTAACTGGATAAATTTATATAACATTGTAAGACTGTTTAGAAGCAATGACCCCCTCAAATAAAAGGATATACCTTGGATATAGCCCAAAGAATTGTTTTTGGGGACCCTAGACAGTTTGGCACCACCAGGCTATGAAAGGAAACTTAGATCTTTATAGTTCAAAAAGCCACTCATTTGTGTTCCATCTAATTTTGATTTCACAATGAAGTACTTGTAGTTGTGGCATTTTCAGACATGCTACTATATTGAAATTCTTCTGATTTGATTTAATTGTATTGTGTCTTAATTTGGTGCCTGTTCAGCATTTGCCTTAAATTTATGTTCTTACCAGTGGTTCTAAATTCAACTGCATCAACAGAAAGGGAAAATGCTCATGTGAAACTTGGCATTTAAGTATATTTATCTGACGGAGATTAAAAAAATTAAGATGTTAAAACACAGGCCTGTTCTCTAGAGGCAGGCAAATGCCTTGAAGCTCCATAGCTTAAGTTAATGAACTGTGCTTTGAAACAAAGCATTAATTCTCAGATATTTAATTTGGAATACTAGGTTGTTGCTTAACAGCTGTGTGCAGCTCAGCAAGCTGCAGATGTTTGCGTGTTATGATTCTACATATTATTAATATGATGTGCTTTCAGTTTGTCATGGCAGTGTTTGTGCTGTCTATCAAATGTTCTGATATGAAACACAATGCCAGTAAGTTATTTTTAAACAAGACCCCCAGAATTTTAGATAAGTAAAGCAGAGAAATTGATCTCTAAATCCAGTATTTGTCCCTCTGTGATGGTGTTTAGGTGATGAACTATCCAGTCACTGTTCCATGTCTCATGGTGGGCTGTATTTTCATTACAGTTGCAGTTAATTAAGCCTAGAAATGAAAAATTTTTATGCCAAGTGGGCTTCAAAAGCAATGACTAAAGAGCTGGTCACAAGATGAACACCTAATTAAATGCAGGGAGTCCTGGGATCTTGGAACTAGTTACACGTTTGCAGCTGTTTTAATATGCTTGTGGTCTTGAAATAAGTTTCACAAATTAGAATAGCAAAAGGTCTCTTGCCAGTATAATTAATCTTCTTTGAAGAATAGCTCTATTAAGAGTCGAGTAGGTTCAATAATGCAGAGTGTCATTTTAATATGCCAGTCTTGACTGGTAGAGCATTTAATTTTTTTATTATTTGTTATAATACAATAGTTGGATAGCTAGAGAGAAGTGGAATGTGGTATGGGAAAGCCAGAATCCTCTAAGCTCTGTCGATTGTTTCTGCTCCATCTTTATGGCACTGCAGGTATCAGTAGATTTCCTTTGCTAAATTGCTTTGCTGGCATTCAGTAATGTGGTTTTTTTTACTTTCTAACCACTGCTAATCCTACAGATTGTTTACAGTGCTTAAATTGCATTCTTTTCCGCTTTGAAAGTATTTGCAAAGCAAAAAGATAAAGTAACAATAGCAAATCTTCAGAAATTAGTTTGCAACTTCTGGAACAAGACTGATAGCTGGGCTGCTTATCAGCAACGACTCCAGAACTGGAAACACATCAAATTCTATCTTGCTAAACTATATAAACACAATTTATTGTTGGGCAGAATCTTTCAGCTTGTACATGTGTGACAATGTGGATTAATGCCTGTGCAGCAGTTGCCATGAGATCCTTGACTTGAGGAAGAAGCCGGGGCAGGGTGAATGCTGTGGAATGATTGGTGTTGATCTGATCTGTGTGCCTTCTAAATATATGTGAGGATTTCACAGCATGACCTTCAGCTCATCATCTACCCTTAAGACAAATGGTTCTGATCCTAAGAGATTGAATTCTGGTGAAGACTTTTAAATCCCTAAAATAGCTGAGGAAGTAATCAGAGGAAATGACATAAAGCATCACTGCGGGCATCTCAGTGGTGTTTCCTGCTCTCAAGACCCAAATATAGTAAAAGATGTGGGCACAGGGAATGTATGTAGAGTTTGTGTTTAAGGAACAGAAGGGTAATGTTGTGGAAAATCTTTTATGACTTAATTCGGGGGTTTATTTATCTGAAATCTTACCCTACTGTAAAAAGAGTTAGAACATGCACTGTGTTTTGAAGGGAGATGATGCAAAAGATCAGGAATATGGATGCATTCTCTTATGAAGAAAGGCGTGAAGAGCATCAGGGTTTGCAAATTTTAGAAAGGAAAAGGAGCTTGTGAAGAGAAGGTTGTGATCGTTGTAGAGGAGGTGGATTGGGGGTGTCTTTCTTGCAACTATTCATTTTGACAGAACTCAGTGTGAATGAAATAGATTTCCAGAAGTGATGCTGTAAGGTGTTAATATTCCCGGGCTGGGGCATTTATGGGTGGGCAAGAGATGATTTTCCCCTCATGGTTATTAAGGACAGGTTGCTCAACTAGAGCACTGCACTAATGCTGAATATGCATCTACATTTGTGGAGAGAGATGAGGGGTTTTTGTGTGTGCGTCCCACCACCTGGTCTCTCAGAGAGCATCTCGAGCACTGTCTTCAGGGTTTTCTGAAAGAAATATCTGACAGTGTGCAACCCATTAATTAGGACTATGTCTTACATGCATTGCTCAGCATCTAATGCCTGGAAAAGCTTGAGATGTTCCAGGAATAAGAAATCATGTGTTCCTTCTGCCAACTGTGGCGATAGGAAAACATTTGAAGAAGCCTGTCAGTGGAAACTTAGATATGTTTGTGAAAGAGATTTTGAAACCTTTTTTTTCTTTTAAAATACTTACAAGCTTCAGCTTTCTGAAGCGCTCCCAGTATAGAACTGAAACTTGAGGTACCCATTGAACTGAAAAACTGAACATAAGTTTTGAAAATGAGATTGAGGATTCCAGCTGGGTGGTTGCAGTTCTCTTTAGATTAAACTTTCTTCCTTATATTCTGTACCACATGGGATGTGGTCACAGCCATTTCTTCATCTTCAGAGATGGAGGCTGCTGATTAAGCACTTGGTGCTCTATTAATCCTCTGATGTCAGACTTGCAAGATTTCCTTGTAGGGTCAGTCTCATCTCAGAGAAAATCAAATGACTTAGGGTTTTACATTTGCTTTCTAAGGTAATGGTTTAAACAAAATGAAGCTATGGCATATTCATTGTGGTTGTACAAAGTGCCAGATGGCTCACCTTTCCCTGGTGTTGTTCTAGAAGAAATGATTAAAAACCCAAGCTTCTTAGATTTTGAATTACAATAATGATCTGGATGGTAGAAAGGCTCAAATGCAACGACTCGAAATGACTAACAAGCTGAAGAACTTCCTGTGTTCAATAACACTGAGGCAGTGATGCTGCTTGTTCGGTTCAGCTGATTTATTACAAATGTTTAGTTCCCCAAAGCTGTGTGGATTAGGCAATACCAAGTGGAATGGGGAGAATGGGTCGTTCTTGTGATGTTGGGTCCTTGGCTCAGCAAGTAACTTGGTAGCTGAGACAGACTTCGTGCTGTGCCATATTACTTTTGATGTTCAAGTTGGGGTATGCTTTTTAGATGTAGGAGAGAATATTTACTATTTATTCTCTAAACTTCTGCTCCTTTGCTTTTTTAATTTCATTTTAGATATATTATGAATATAATCACTTGTACCTAAAATATAAACTTCTCCTAATAGTTTATTTCCCCTGTACCGGATGGTGTTCATTAAAAAGAAAATTCAAGTTTGTGTTTTTCCTGGCTATGGAGAAGAGTGGCTAGTTGGCTACAGATCTGAATTAGTGACTGAGGCACTGGAGGTAATTCCCTTTAAATTCATGTGGAAGTGGAATCTAATGGCTATGTTTTAATCAAGCCTGTGGAGGGGTCTGTGGAGCTGGGTTGCCATCTGCTGGTGTGCCGGGGCTGGGGACAGGAATCGTGAGCTCCACAATCCAAACGAGCTTTTGTCAAACGTTTTTAGAGATCCTGGTAATTGTTAGTTGTTTTACAGCACGGGCATGTTATTTCTGGGACCGTGTCCCACAGGAATCACTTGCTAATAACCACCTTTTTTCCTTTAGCTGGACTCTGAATTCTCTCCGTATCATAATGCTGTACCGTGGTTTGCAACATCATTTCTCTGGCAACAGAGAGATGAAGGCTAGAATAGCTATGAATAAAACAAAATTTATTTCAAAAAAAATTTCTTTGGAGGTGATTTTTATAAACAGTGTGCGATTTTTTTTTAAATTTTTTTTTTTGGGGTGGGAAGCCGTGTCGTGCTCCCTCCTCTGGGCTGGCGGTGGCGCTGCAGCCCCGGCCGTCCCTCCGCGGGGAGCTGCAGTTCCCGCACCGAACCTCGCCGGGGCTCTGGGGCGGCCCAGGCTGGATGGAGCCAGGGATGCTCTCCTGTGGCCGAAAGGAGACCTCAGTTCTCTCCTGCTCGTCAGTTCAGTACGGAAGTTAATAATTCAAAAGGCCTGGTGAAGTGCAGTGGAACTGGGAGTTCCAGCTTTATACTCTGCTTCAAAACCCCTCCCAGTTATAAAAGAAAATTCTATCTCTGGCTCTCCTGTTTAGTGCTTTAGTGGGTTTACTGTTTATTATTTAGGATCTCTGCTTTATGCACCCAGGCACCTGGGTTGTTAATCTCACAGGGATTGGAAGGAATAGAGTTTGTAGTGACTAGCAGATACCATGTATATGACTAGCAAATTAAATATTAGTTTACAAGCCACAATATCTGATCTTCC
This sequence comes from Chiroxiphia lanceolata, assembly GCF_009829145.1. Lineage (NCBI taxonomy): Eukaryota > Metazoa > Chordata > Aves > Passeriformes > Pipridae > Chiroxiphia > Chiroxiphia lanceolata. The sequence goes on from NC_045645.1 coordinate 5,091,347, forward strand.
ACCACACTCCACCTCTCTGCTCGATGTGAGTGCATAGAGCTTTGATTTCTGTCTCCTCACAAAAGAATTAGATGTAATCTGTCTTTTTATAGAAAAATACAATACTAGTTGGGGGACAAATCATTAATGTCAGTTGTGCATAGCACTAACTCCTGCTGGTTGCCTGGATACTTAGTATGGAAGCAGGCATTTGAATCTGATGGGAAAACTTCATTTACATTTGTGTCTTCTGAAACCGAAAGCTGCTCTTTTCCCAAAATGTTTTGTCATAGATAATGTTACTTTTAGGTTGACTATTTAAATGTTGCTCAATACAGCTGAAAATATTTTTGTTTAAGATTAATGATTAAAGTTACAGTTGATAAAGGCCATAAATTGTTTCAGAGAGTAAAGGACTTTCAATACTTGACTGTACAAGTAGGATTTAATATTTTTATATTAGAAAAGGAGAAGACAGCAGAAACTGTGGCTGAATGAATGAACGGATTTTATTACTGTATGAAGGCATGGAAATTGCATTTTAAATTGTCAGTTGTAATTGTAATGACCTGAGATGGGAAGTAAGTGGATTTCCAAATTAAGACCATGTGTGAAGTCTAAGTTTATGAATACCAATTACACATTTGCATTTACATATGCTGCAGAGTCTATTGCTGAATTTTTGAGAGCTTGGGTACATTATCAATTTTGGAATTTGGATAGGGCTTGAGGAAGAGGTAGGGAGCAAGTTCTAGTCATTGGGCAGTGTTTAGAATGCTTGCAGGGTCTTACCTTTGTCACAGCTTTTAAGGTGTCCCTGGTAGGAAAACAAAAATGCATGTATCATGTGTTTCACTTGAAAATTCTTGTCTTCAAATACTGTTCCATAAATTGATCGTCCACCTGTTCCATCATGGTTAGTTATATCTCCTCCCTGACACACGAAGTTGGTGACTATTCTGTGAAAGTGGGAGTTCTTGAATCCAAATCCTTTCTCTCCCGTGCACAGGGCTCTGAAATTTTCAACAGTTTTTGGGACAATATTTGAAAACTGCTCCATGATTATGTGTCCTAAAGGTTCATCATTAGCAGAAACTTCAAAATACACAACAGGGTTGGTGTCCTTTGACAGTCCTGCTGGCAGAGATAAGTGCCCTTTCTGTAGTTCTGACAAGCTTAGCTGGCATTCTTCAAACCTCCTCTCAAAAGAATTAGCCATTTCTTGGCTTTTAAATCGGACTGCAAGTTGCTCAACTTTTACTTCACCATCAGCATAATCTGTGGCTCTATGCTGGACTTCCAGAGGGCAGATTTTGGCCTATTCAGAAGACTAGTTCAGAGTGTACCCTGGGAAACAACCCTTGAAAACAAAGGGGTCCAGGAGGGATGGACATGCTTCAAGAAGGAAGTCTTGAAAGCACAGGAGCAGGCTGTCCCAGTGTGCTGAAAGGCAAGCTGGCAGGGAAGGCGACTGGTCTGGCTGAACAGGGAGATTTTGAAGGGTAAAGAGGAGAGCCTACTGATTATGGGGGGGGGGAAAAAAAGGGCTGGCTGCTCAGGAAGAGTTTAGGAATATAGTTAGGTCATGTAGAAAGAAAATTAGAGAGATGAAGGCACAACGTGAACTTAAGCTTGCCACTTCTGTGAAGGATAACAAAAAGTCCTTGTACAGATACATCAATAGCAAAAGGAGGGGCAAGGAAAACCTCCGTTCTTTATTGGACGTGGGCGGGAATATAGTTATCAAAGATGAGAAAAAGGCTGAACTGTTTAACACCTTCTTTACCTCAGTTTTCAACAGTAAGACGGGTTGTCCTGAGGACAGCTGGCTTCTGGAGCTTTTAGAAAGAGATAAGAATCTGAATAGCCCCCCTGTAATCCAGGAGGAAACAGTTAGTGACCTACTGAGCCGCTTGGATCCCCACAAGTCTATGGGACCAGATGGGATCCACCCAAGGGTGATGAGGAAGCTGGGGTAAGAGCTTGCCAAGCCACTCTGCATCATCTACCAACAGTCCTGGCTCACTGGGCAGGTCCCAGATGATTGGAAGTTGGTGAACGTTACGCCCGTCCACAAAAAGGGCCGGAAGGAGGACCCGGGACACTACAGGCCTCTCAGCCTGAGCTCAGTGCCTGGCAAGGTTATGGAGCAGATCATCCTCAGTGCAATCACACAGCACCTACAGGAGGGACAAGGGATCAGACCCAGCCAGCACGGGTTTAGGAAGGGCAGGTCCTGTCTGACCAACCTGATCTCCTTTTATGATCAGGTGACCTGCCTGGTGGATGAGGGGAAGGCTGTGGATGTGTCTACCTGGACTTCAGCAAAGCCTTTGACATTGTCTCCCACAGCATACTCCTGAAAAAACTGGCAGCCCACGGCTTGGACAGGGGCACTCTCTGCTGGGTTAGGAACTGGCTGGAGGGCCGGGCCCAGAGAGTGCTGGTGAACGGGGCTGCATCCAGTTGGGATCTGGTCACTAGTGGTGTTCCCCAGGGATCAGTGGTGGGCCCAGTTCTGTTTAATATATTTATTGATGATTTAGATGAGGGGATTGAGTCCATCATCAGCAAATTTGCAGATGACACTAAGCTGGGGGGGAGTGTCGATCAGCTGGAAGGCAGGAGGGCTCTGCAGAGAGACCTGGATAGGTTGGAGGCTGATTCCAATGGGATGAGGTTCAACAGGGCCAAGTGCCGGGTCCTGCACTTTGGCCACAGCAACCCCTAGCAGCCCCACGAGCTGGGGACAGAGTGGCTGGAGAGCAGCCAGGCAGGAAGGGAGCTGGGAGTTCGGATTGGCAGGAAGCTGAACATGAGCCAGCAGTGTGCCCAGGTGGCCAAGAGGGCCAATGGATTCTGGCCTGGATCAGGAACAGTGTGGCCAAGGAAGTGATTCTTGCCCTGTACTTGGTGCTGGTGAGGCCACACCTGGAGTGCTGTGTCCAGTTCTGGGTCCCTCAGTTCAGGAAGGACATGGAGGGGCTGGAGCAGGTCCAGAGAAGAGCAACAAGGCTGGTGAAGGGACTCGAGCACAAGTCCTATGAGGAGAGGTTGAGGGAGCTGGGGCTGTTCAACCTGGAGAAGAGGAGGCTCAGGGGAGACCTCCTCACTCTCTACAACTCCCTGACAGGAGGGGGGAGCCAGGTGGGGCTTGGTCTTTTCTCCCGGGCAACCAGCAGTAGGACAAGAGGGCATGGTCTTAAGCTGTGCCAGGGCAGGTTTAGGTTGGATATTAGGAAGAAATTCTTTACAGAAAGGGTAATTAGGCATTGGAATGGGTTGCCCAGGGAAGTGGTGGATTCTCTGTCCCTGGAGGTTTTTAAGATGAGACTGGATGTGGCATCAGTGCCATGGTCTAGTAACCATGACAGTAGCGGATCAAGGGTTGGACTTGATGATCTCAGAGTTCCCTTCCAACCCAACTGATTCTATGATTCTATATGTTTTCATGATAGATTCAGGTCACATGCTTCACAGTGGCATCCAAAACTAATAGTCCTGATTGGTTTTACACTAGAAAACTTTGTTCTGAATAATTCATGTACAGAACAGGAAATAATTGTGATAAATTCTGTACTAAAGTTATATTTACTATATAGTGCATATTACTTAAATGTAGTCAGCATCTTGCTCTGAAGAAACTTCAGCATATTACTAAACACAGTCAGCATCTTTTTACTCACTTCAGTTAAGTGAATTCCATTTTGGAGTGGACTCAATGGCTTAAAGGAGATTTTCATATTAGAAAGAGATGAACACCCTTCTGTGTAACCTGAGGCTTGTCATTGTAGGAAATATGAATTCATAAAGCTTGCCTTGTGATAATTGTTAGGCACTAGACTGTCAGTTTGAATGATTGCAGTTCTCATTATCTTCAGATGCTGCATGTTATTTTTTTTTGTCTGTGAATATGTTGAATTGATTTTTGGCACATGCAGTCAGTCCTCTTCCTGACAGCAGCACTATTGTAGGTGTAAAGTTAGAAACTGCTGTAGCGTGCATGGGAAATTAGCTTTTTTGCTAGGGGAGCTGTGGAGAACTTAAAATATAGTTATTCAGTCTGTCTTGAACACGCATTGTCGCTGAGTGAGGCTTAGTTTCATGAGTGTTGTTCTATGGATCTTAATGACCTACATAATGATATGGATAATAAAAGTTCTGTTTTTTAATTTAAAGTAGTTGAAAATTGGCTGTTTTGTTTTGGTGATTTTTTGGCAGGTATTTCCATAGAAAGGCACTGTGAGATATCTGCATTTAGTATTTTAATATGGCTGCCTTCTGTGTCTGGTAATACTTCTCAAAACTGTCTCCTAGGATGTGATAATAGGAGGATTGGTCTTAAAAAATTTCAAATTTCAAAAAAAGTTTCAAACTGCTTTCTTCCAGAAATGCAAACTGTTTTGAGCTTCAGGACATCTGTGGTAATCCCCCACAGCATTTCGACTAAGCAAAGGCTTTGGGGATGCTCTGTAAATTAGTAGCATAATCCTCTGTGTTTGGCTGTTTTTTTTGCTTGGTATGTTTTCCTGTACTGTGTCATTTTGGTTTATCCATGCCGTGCAATGTGTTTTTCCACCCATACAGTTTCATCCACAGAGACACCGTGGTTACTTATTTTACCTCTTGGAGGACAGTGGGAATACAGCGGTTTACGTGCATCACCTCTGAAGAGCTGCAGCTCAGAACCTTTCCTAACAGTTAATCTAAAATCCTTATTACCTTGAGATTACTGGAGGGGGAGAGGTGAAATCTCTTGGCAGAGATAAGGGTAGCCTTGTAAGTGAAACACGCCGCTAAAACCTGAGACTTATGCAACAGTCCTGATATCTGAACTTTGATAAACTAAGATACAGAAAGGTTAAGTCCCTTGGTCACCCGTAGAACTGAAAGTAAAGCACACCTCACAGACTTTCTGTAAATCTCAGTTTATTAATGTTTGGCAAATGTTTGGAGCTCAAATGGATGGTGCAGTCACTGTGTATAGAGTGCCGGTATAATTTTCTTTTTTCTGATTGTGTTCAAGGTATTTAAATTTTCAAGTCAATTGTTCCAAAGCTGAGGCAAATCTCTTACCTGGCCTTGCTGTGTTTTATTGCTAACCTGAGCATTTCTCCATTAATTGTGAGTTTCAGACTCTTCCCTGCTGGGCACTGCAGGCTCCTTGTGCTGTGAGAACATGAGGTATGAATTCAGAATAAACATTACATTAGCAAACTTGATTTAGAGTCAATATATGTAGTTCTTACCTTTTGTGAACAGAAACTAGGATAAATAGTGGCAAGGTGTTTGTTTCAAATTGTTGTACATTGTAGGAACAGATGAGGAGAATTCCTGTATTGTGGCATTTTTGATAGGTCTGAATTTTTTCCACTGGAAGCACTTGTGGCCACCTAAGTGTATAATGCACAATTTGCTGAGAGGGTGCTGTATTTGTTCAAAATAAACCAGCTACCTGAGCTGTTTTATTAGTAAATAGTGTGGAACAACTGACTGAGGGGCTTCTGCTTTTGCTATTTATTGCAATGACCAAGTTTCCATTAAAAAGAAAGATTTTATGTTCATCATGAATATAAAACACTGTCATGTTGAGACTGTAGTGTGAGTATGCAAAAATGTGTGTCAGTATGAACTCTGTTATTGGCAAGGAGGAATGTTTGTAACAGAGGATTGAAAGATGTGCTGGGTTTCAGATCTGTCATAAAAAGATGTGAAATGTAATTAACCTAAAATAACCTTTAAAATATTTTTTGAGCCTGATAAATTAAATGAGCTGTTGAGATCACTTAATGAGAGACTTTAATTTTATACCTTAAATAATATCCTATTAAAATCCTCAAGATTTTGCTTTGTGATGGAATCCACTGAGATTTACATTTTCACAATGACCTCATGATTCAGTAACACTGTTAATATATTTGGTGCATATTTGAGGGGTAAGGTCTAGGTTAATGGCAACATTTATTCTTTAAGTGCTTGAAGCCACAAAGCTCTAATTGAAGATTGGAATGTTCAAACCTCATTATTTTAATGTGGTCATACAGCATAGTGACACTAAAAGTAGTTATATGATGAACTCCTATGGCAGGGTTCATAGTTTGTCCATGAAAACAAATTATTATGTGAAAGTTGGAATTAAAATTCTCTGCCTTGGAGTTTAAATAAAACATGAAACTTCAGGTTTAACATGGTTTCCGTATTTGTCTTCACTCAAAATTCACAATAAGCAATAATAAAATTAGCAATTAGCAATAATAAATTTGCATACCTTTAACACAGACAATACTGCTGTGACTGTTTACACAAAGTTACCAGTGCATGCACTAAATCTCTCACACAAACCCACCTCATCAGATACTGTGTGGCAAATTTGCATCTCGAATTTTCTAAATATTGCTAATTGAACTAATTTAATGGATGAGCTGTTGTCAAGGGAAATACATACGGTTCTTATCACAGCGTTGAGGATCCAAGGGTTGAAGGCAAGCGTTGATCACTGCTTGCATTTCACCAGTGCTGCTAACCTTGGCTTCTCCTTCAGCTCTGCACACTGTGCTGGCTCCAACATGAGCTGGAATCCCTTTGAAGACCCCTCCTGCCTGTTCGATGTTCCTGAGCTCTCCTTTCTCTCCTGTGTTTTCACAGAAGTGTTTATTTTTCTGCATGGCTTCCCCTACCCCTAGAAAAAAACCCCCTCACCACAGTAATATTCAGATCTTATGACGGGATGATAGCCAGAAAATTCTGGCTAATTGTGAATTGGGGCTGCTTTGTGCACAACTGTATTTCTATTGTGACCTCCTTAATCCTTCTCCACTGTCAATCCTTTGGGCTATGGACTACTAGTCTGGGAATCTTAGTGTGAAAACTGTAGAATTGTATTGTAGCTTTACTGCTGTTCAAAATTTGTACAGTTACTAGTTCTGGTACTACCTTTTATTTCTTTACTCTTTAGAGTTGTGAAATGAATGATGTTCTGAGTCACGGCCTTTTGATCCACAATCTCTTTGACTCTGCTCAAATGACTGTATGCAATGTAAAAAGTAAAAATTTGTGGGCATTATTAAATCTATTAATAGCTATTTGTTTGGTTTTAGGTAAGCTTTTGATGTTTTGCCTTAAAATTCACTTATCAAATGTTTTCTTTCAAAATAAAGCAGAATGTTGTGTTATGACTTTAAAATGCTTGCATTTCTTATTAAAGTTATTTCTTAAATCTTAGAACAAAATAAGCTAATGAGGTAGAGAAGTTTGGCAAGATAAACTGATGAAGTTTTTGAAAGAGGAACAACTGTCATGAAGATGCAGAACTATCTGAATTGAGAGGAAAAGTACTATGTCAGCATTGCCAAACTATATTGATCAGGCATCAACATCAATCCTGATTACATAAGCAGCTGTTTAAAGTGGAATATTTGACAGTGACATCTTTTATTTTCCATATGATTACTTGCCTGCTGACATGTTTACTTCCTTGGTATAATTTACATACTGTGGTTAAAATGTCGCTGACTGAGAAGGAGTTGAATTATACGAGAGAGTAGAAAGAAAATCAGACATTCTGATGGCTGATATGAATGTGTATGAATATCAGGTAATATCCACAAACAAACCAGCTGATTTATGTGCCAACATAATTCCAAGGGAGCACTCTAATAAATTGAGAGGCTTGCTTATCTTCTTATTTTTTTATGATAAAAGTTATTTAGAAGTCAGTTTATTGTATATATGTATATACATACTCATATATTAGATTTAAAAATAAAATGGCAGCAAATCTTTGTATAAATGAGAGGTGTTAAAACCCTTGGGACACCCTGTTCCTTGTGGTTTTTTGTCAGAGAAATCTGTGACATTGGCTTCCTGGGAAAGTGTCAAGAATGGATCCAAACCTGTTTAACTGGAAGGGTGCTTGGCCATTAAACTTGGCTCTGCAATGAAGTGATAGATATCCTTTACCTTCTAATTGCTGAATTTCTCTATTTTTCCATAAGCAAAAGGTGAACTGCTGCTCTTCCCCCTGGCTTACCATAAATTGCACTAATTTCAAGGGAAAGGTGTGATGGTGCTCAGCTTCTTCAGTGGAGTACATTAATGATGCAGGCCCTTCCATCTGCTATCGGATTTCATTTTTGTCCCATTATCAACAAGGCTTTTATCATCAAACTTTGCCTGCACTGTATGAAATATCCATCTGACAATACTCATGGACAATTGTTAGTAATTTTTAGCTCCATTTTTCCTTGCACATCAGGAAACTTCTCCAGTAGTTTGGTGGTTCAGAAGTAGGTAACCACAATTTGCCATTCTGGACCAAGCAGTGAAATGTTGGTTAAACTCAGTTTTGTGTTACATAAAATGGATAAAGTTGATTTAACTCCCATTTCACCTAAGCTACATGATTGAGCTTGTGCTTTTTGTTACAAGCTTCTGTTTGCGTTGAACCCCCCAGTTCAGAGTTGTGGAAAGCATTATAATAATGTTCACTACCCATAAGTATCATTATTATCCTATCTTCTGTATGTTTTACCAATAGTTACTTTAATCTCACAGAATGCTGGGACATGAGGAGAGTAGACTTTACATGTTACAGTGACTGTTTCATAAGACAGATCAAGCTCCTGCAAATATCCCATGGGAGGAGGAGTAATGGTTAGCAAGGCTCAGTTCTGGCTTGAAGTGTAAGTCAAAAAAACCACCCTGAAGGCTGAAACAGAAATAGAGGTATGCAGAGCTAAAACCAGTCAAAAACCTGCTAAAGTTGCTTTCAGTTTCAAAAAAAAAAAAAAAAAGAACTGATTTAGAAAGGGAAGGCTTGTTGAGGAGCAAGGAACATCAGCAAAGAGACTTGAATCTTTATAGTCTCCAAAGAACCGAGTTGAGTCAGAATCACAGAATATTCAGAGTTGGAAGGGACCCGCAAGGATCATCGAATCCAGCTCTGAAGTGAATGGTGCATACAGGCATCAAACCCACAACCTTAACCAAGAGGTTAAGGATCTCTTCTTCAAGCAGAGAAATGCAGTGTTCCCCACACTTGCCCCTGATTAAGAATTAAAAGTGGTTAAAAGGAAAGCAGAGTGGTTAGGAACGGAATAAAGGAGGTTGTTAATTCTGTGAGTAAAAGGAGATAGTGACACAGCTTTAAAATAATTCAAAGATGAAACATGTGAACTACTCTTTGTGCTGTATATCCAATTGCTTAAAATACTTCGAGGACTGGAAACAGGCAAATGAGGTACCAATATTTAAAAAACAGGACCCATGAGCAATCTTGTTACGGAATTGCAGATGTTCCCTTCATGCTGTAGTTGCCTGAATCCTAATTCTTATGAGTATAATTTACCATTTGGTTGCATTAACATGTACGTACATAGAGCAGGTCATTCAGAGCACCCTGTCTGTGCCAACCTCATTCTTTATACTCTGCTATTACAGTACGTTTGTCAGCAGTGGTTTTATATTTATTTATAAGTCACCAGTTAAAATCATGGAATCATTGAGTGGTTTAGGTGGGAAGGGACCTTAAAGATCATCTTATTTCAACCCCCTGCCATGGGCAGGGACATCTTCCACTAGACCAGATTGCTCAAAGCCCCATCCAACCTGGCCTTGAACACTTGCAGGGATGGGACAGCCACAGCTTCTCTGGGCAACCTGTTCCAGTGCCGCACCACCCTCACAGTGAATAATTTCTTCCTTATATTTCATGTTGTATGCATGGCTGTTCTGTTGACACAGAAAGGTCATATTCACTAACAATTCTTCTGACAGCTGCTTTTAAAAATCTGATTGGCAGGTTCTTAACCCAGAAAGTTTTGCTGTTTCATAGAGATACACTGTTTTAGAGATGTAGTTTTAAGTCAAGTTAAAATCTCTAAACAGTTCTGATATGTTTACTTGGTCAGCAGAAGCAGTATTTGAACACCTCAACCTCCACCTCTCCCATCCAAAGCACAGAAGAACTCTTCTCAGGAACCACAGTGACTTATTTTTAACCTTTTTTTCCCCCCCCATAAAAATCTCAACAACTGATGTTACTTCTACTTGTTCTTTGGAAAAGCTGATACAGGACTGAAGTAATTATTTTGCCTGGGATTGACATCATCCTAGCTGCTCTGAAACTTCCTCGATAATCTGCTTACTTGTTTGGCTGGGTAGGGATGGACTTTGGCTTTTCCCCTGCTTCCTGTTGCAAAAGCAGCTTTGAAGGCAGCACTGAGAAGGAACGGGGGCTGCTAGTGTGGGAAATTCAGGAGCACAGGAGGACAGAGAGCAAACTGCTACAATCAACTGTTAATGCTGATGTCTGAGAACTCTGAGGTATATTTAGAATGCTGCTGTTGTTGTGTTTGTTTTGTCCATTGCAGCTCACGCTTAGATTTAGTTGCTTTCTACTTCAGTGACTTCAGAAGGAAACCTAAGGAGACAGGGGTTTCTTCAGCTTCATTACCTATTCTGCAAAGAGCTTCTCCTTCCCTTGAATTCCACCTTGACTGTACAGATTCGTGTTCTGCTGTGAGATCATTCTGTCAATATAGGCTTGTTTACTTCACAACTTCAGCAGTTTTGGAAGGCTCCTTTCAATATTAAAACATCCACCTTTTGCATTAGCAGGTTCTTTTTCAGCCTCGGACTGTGAATTGCTGCTGATGACTGTCAGTGTTTTTCTTCTATGAAGACGTAGAATTGAATTGGTAGAATTGAATTCTCTGTTTTCTAATGTAGTTTCCTGTGTTAATTGGTTTTGTGCTGGATCCTGTCAGACTCAGTATGATACTGGCCTTCTGAAAAGCTTATTTTGTTGATGCATTTAGATAAGGCTCTACTTTTTTCATGGAAAGTATTTTCTCTAGGGATGCTGCCAAGGCTCAGAAGACTAAGAAATCTTATGGCTTTGTATTTGAGTGTAATCAAACTGGCACTTACCATCATTTTGTCTCTTTTGAGCTAGAACAGATCTGTAGATGAATATGTATTTTTGGCATTGGCTTTAACCAAAATTGAAAGTAATAGTATGAATGGTCATGACTGTCAGAAACACTGAGCGGTGGTAGGGAATCAAAGTTTCTGCCATTGTTCCTTCTTTCCTGGTAACTTCCAAGCCACTGGCCAATTTCATCCAGGCTTGAAAAGAAGAAGAAATGTCAAAAATAACTGCAATTGTAATAATATAAGAATTGGAATAGAGTAGGAGACACCCCCTCACATTCTCTTGGTGACAGTCAGTGTATTGTTTATTGTGGTTTGGCAGCACTGGTTGACACTCAAATATGAGAGTGCTCGATTAGCTGGGGGAGGTGCTGTCCCCAGTTGGGTGGGAGTAAAATAGGAGAGCCAGAGTTACCTCTGTCAGGACTATGGGAGAGAGCAAGGGGCAAAAAGGCAAACTCAAGTCTGCAAGAAACTGTGTGTCTTTAATTCTCATTGCTTGAGAAGCAGCTTGTTTATATTGCAGTACCGAAAGAATCTGGCATCCTTCTGTTTCCAAAAACACTGGTGTTAGTGACCTAACTCTGGGCAAGGTTGGAAGGGCAGATTTTGAAAATGTTTCTTGAAATGCTTCCTTGTTGTCAGTTTGGCATGTTACTTTTTACTGTGGAAGGAACGGCGGGATGTTACTCCAGCAAACTGAAGATCTTTCCACGTGGTGCCTTTGCAGCATCCTGTGGTTGTCCCAAGCTGGGACTGCACTCTAGGGTCAGCACAAGGAAGTGATGGATGTCTTCCCTGGACTGTAAATCTGACCTTCCAGAAAGGAGAGAAGGGAACCCTCACGTTTCTGTTGTGCATATTGGAGCTGAGCACTCTTGTGGCATCATCTGCAGTTTATTTCTTTGCTTTTCACTACTAAAGACATTAAAAAAATTAGTATTCTACAAGCTTGAAAGACAGACTATTATCTAATTGGCTTTTGGTTAGGAGGATACTGATTTCTAGGTCAATGTAAAACAAATGAGCATTTAAATTGAAGAGGAGCAGCTGTTCCAAAGCCCCTTTCCACAGTGCCTGGTTTTGTTAAGGATAATTATGTCTAATTTTAAATTATGATAGCTTTGAGTATTGAGCTTTGCCTTGTTACATCCACTATCTCATTCTCCTTCATCAGTAAGTATGTTCCATCTTGGAGCTAGATTTCTGATTGGATTTATTTTTCTGGGCCCCTGAATTATGAAGAGAAACACTGCTTTAAAGATGGGGGTTTCAACACTTTCATGCCAATGTTACTGCACTCCTGTTTTATTTTTTGAGGTCTCAAAATCTATAGTGTGTCTGATTCCTGTGGAAGGATACTGCTGGGAAAATACATATTTATGTAAACGTGTAAGATTTTTGTTCATATTTTTAGCTTGAAAATGGAAACGTCAGGCTCTAGTGCTGAGAAATCCAGGAAAGCTCTTGTCAGCCCTTGGAAGGAAACATATGCTAAAGATGTCCTGTGGATTACATACTGCTTGTTTCAATTAACACATTGATATTCTCTGTCAGTTCTAGAGACAAAAGCCCAGGTGCCAATTCAAATGATGCATGAAAATCATATTTCAATTTTTTCTGGTGAGCTCAGATTTTATTTTTTAAAGAAAGAACAAAAGATTTCAACTGCTTTGGTCAATGTGATATTAGTAATTCAGTAGTATGTCTGAATGCTCTAAAGGACATATATTGTATATATATTGCTGCTGTAATGAAACATGCTTGCTTTTATGAAATGTTTGTTGCTGGACATGACAGTATTGTAGTGTCACGCATAAGGATTTTGTGTTTGACTTTAATTTGGAGTAAAGTGTAACCGTATCAAGAAATGTAAAATATATATATTTGCATATTAATTTGAAATCCGAGCATTTTTGACCTGCTAGTTTTATTAAAGGAGGTTGTCTTCACGGGCCTTTTAAAATAATTAATGTCATACTTTTCCTCTGAGAAATATTCTTTGAGGCTTTAAGTCAACAATTTTACTGTTTTTTGTTTCTTCTCCTGACTGAATGTAATTGGTTCTGTTAAACAAAACCAAAAAAAGTTTGAGATTGACAAATTATTATTATGCCTCTACTTTCTTTAAAAATGAAAAATAGCTTTTAAAGGAAAAAACCCACACAACGGGAAAATTTACAAAAATGGGAAGGTCTGATGTAGATCCTGGGGAGAGAAAGAATCAAAAAAAATATTTATCATTGCACTGTAAATCTTTGAAATCCTGAATGAATTTATTCTTATATCTTTCTTACGGTTATTGTTCTAGTTCAGTGGATAAATGTTGGGAAAAGGGATATCTATAAACAATGAACAGCTTTTAACTAATCCACCAGTTTGAGGGATGACAAAATTGTAAGAAAATCAATAGCAAAATTTTGTCTGAGACCAGAAACAAGAATAAAAACCTGTCAGAATCCATCAGTAAAGAACTGCTATGAGATGTCTCCCTAGATATCAGTGTAAGCTTAATCAGGTATAAACAAAGAGACTAGGAGAGTAGGGGAGAGTAAAGCCCTCTAAACTCCAAATGTTTTGGCTTATCTTCAATATTTATTTCAAAGGCAGTGTTTGAATGTATATCATGTTGGTCTTAGGCCAGCAAAATGGTACAGCCTTTGGAGACTTGTTTAAGCACTTTAATGTCAGCTGGAAATGAAGGTAAAATTCATGGTGTATTAAAATGAATTGCGTGTGAATTAAGCTGGAAAAATATATTCAGTGCTGTAGACTCTGTTCTGAGCAGAATAATTAAAGAAAAATCAGTTGTTGACTTTCATGGCGTTTTTCTTCATTGCTTTTTTCCCTAATGAATGAGTGTGTATGACAGTGTGAGTCATTATTTGTAAATGTTATGCTAGTGTAATAGAAGAGGTTCCATGTTCTGTGAAGCATCAAGTGTTTGTTCTGAAGAAGTGACTCTCCAAAATGACAAATATCCTACAGAGAGGAAGATACAGTGAAATACAGCTTGGTAGACTTTCATACCTTTGCAATTTATCCTTGTTAATAGGAAGTGATATCTCTATATAAAAATTGTCTAGCTTGTACTTCAAAGTCAAATGTGGCTTTATTGGTGAAGTAAGAATCGGAAGCAGAAAAGTTTGGGAAGAGTTTACAGAAAGGGGAAGTCTGTATATGCAAACCACAGTGAGGCTGCAGGAAGAGTGCTGCTAGTCAGGAGTGTGGATAGTGGAGGAAATGTTTTGTGTATAGTAAAATTCTGGGGGTATTTCCCAGCATGTGGTTGCATTAGATATGAGATCTGTCTGTAATCTGTAGCTTTATCAAAGCAAATTCTGTGGTAAAACAGTTCCGGGGCTAACTGGATTCATGTTATCTTTCCTGTGGGATTCTTGAAACTGTAGGCTTTGTTTCTAAAAACCTTTAAGTCAATGCCTTCATTAGGGAAACACATGAGATGGTATTGGGTCCCTGAGCTTTGGGTTTGTTGCTGTTCCGACTGGAGGTATTGGCTGCTGATGTTTTAAGTCCTCTAAACATGAGGGTTGTCGTATAATAAAGGAAGAGAATCATGGTTTTGGCAATGTCATCAAAATGTGTTTTCTTCAGGTTTAAATTTACAGCAAACTTTGAAAAAGGCCTTTCTGCCAGTCAGAAAAAAATGTTTGTTTTAAGAATGGTATTGTATTTGAAATGTAGCATCAGAGAAGCTGGTTTCCATTATGTTCTAATGGCAGTTCGACTCCAGAACATGTTTGCGTAGTGAATCTAGCAATTGCTCTAAATAGTACAGTTTAATTAAAGATTCCTTTCTGAAGGTGTTAGCTTTAAAAGGGCTTGAGCCAAGGAACTTGTTTCTGCCTGGAAGCTGGTCTGGTGTCTCTTCTGAATATACCTTCTGTGGTACAGTATGAAAACAGTCGGTCTGTAGATGAATGAACTCCTTCCTCCACCCTTGTCGGCAGCAAATTTACATTTGTATGGAAGATGAGTGGGAGTGCCGCCTTTCATAAGGCACTGGATGTGGGGGATGGGCCAGTCTGGCCCAGGAATCTAAACCCAACAAACTGGAAACAGAAATTGCGCTGTGAAAGCCTGAGTATCGTGTAAACCTTGAGGATTTTAGACATGTTTTGCAGCATTTCTTTTTCTTGGGACCAAGCCTTTATAAGTGGTGGTTCAGGATGAGTTCCTGCTATGGTTCATTGCTAATGCACAGCTCTGCTCCAAAGGTCTTAGTTTATCAAACTGAATCTTGTAAATAGGCAAGAAATGCAGAAGAAATTCAGACAAGCTGTCAGGCGAGTTTCCTTAGGTTGGCTGCCAAGCTGTTTTCTTTTTCTTTTTTTTTTTAAACAAGTTACTTCATCAACCTCCTTGTTTCAGTAGTCTGTCAGTGTATCTCGAAGAGACACATTTTTAAATTTCCAGATAAACATAGCTTGATCAAAATAAATAAAAAAACCCTGAGCACTTAAGTTTCAGATTGACAGTGAAACATTTGGCTCATTGTTTTTGCACAGACAAATGTTACCGAAGACTTAAAAAATTTCTGCTGAAATTGTCAGCTGATAATATTTTGGAAAGTGATCTTTTTTCCCCAGCTGACAATATGTTATGTAAAGGAAGTGTTGTATCTTTAAGGTTTGCCACAGCTTGATGTTTTGTTGCTTTTAGTTTTGACTAAATAGAGTAAGAACTATAATGAATTTTGAATTATGAAAAATGTGAATTTTCAATCTCAGTATCTTAGATCGGGGAATTGGTTCAAAAATTGGTTCAATTGATAATAAAATATGTAATAAAAAGCAGATGAATGAAAAGCTGTTGGGTCTTTTAGCCTGGTTTTTACATGGGAGTATTCTTTGTATGGCAAAGCACCAATGGGTCTTCATCACAGGATCATCCTGTTGTGTAGTGTTGATGTCCTTCACATCACATCTCCAAAGATAGGGTCTCAGTTGTGTGAGAGACTTTCTGGTGTTTTTGTAGTTAATACAAAATATCAAAAGTTTGAGTGGTCAATGCAAGTGGACTTAGACCTCTCGTGTTATGAGTTTAAGGTATGCAGCTATTGGGTTCACTTATGCTGTACTGGAGAGTACACACATTTATGATCCACAGTGCGATGACTTGATTGCTAAGATAACTTTTACTGGCTTTGCTTTTATGGTGATGGTAAGTTTCCATTCTGATCCAACAGCATAAACCACAAAAGATGGCAGGATGCAGTGCCAAAAATCTGAAAGGACTAGGAAGTCACAGCAAAGTGAATTTCTCTCTTCGTGTTTTAGTTAATTCTTTTTTTATGAATGTTGAGTGATTCCTGAAGTACACCTCAAATTTCAATTACAATACATAAAAGATATTTTATATTCAGCATAGGTAGTACAATAAGCAAACTGAATGCAGCTCAGAGATGAGACGTGATTCCACACAGATATGTCTTTGTGCATATGTAAATGCACTCTCTAATATAGTAGATACAGACTCCTTTCTTATTTATCCCCCTTTGCAGTTGCTTTGGTGAGCAGAAAATGTGAGTAATAGGATAATAGCTTATTCACAATTTCTCAATTATGTTTTAGTAAAATGTATTGAACACGGGAACAGTTGCACGGCTTCACAGAGACTTCCTGTGGTCGTTGCTTTCCTGACTGTGAAATTGGTCTGCCCTTGGTCATCTTCCACTGACGCTGTTTGAAAACCTGCAGGCTACAGAACAGCTGAAAGAATTGGTGTTTTGGTTGTACTGAAGTTAATGGATGGAAAACTCCAGTCATCTTCGGACTGGAAATGTTCTAACCTCTCCGATTTTTTTCTTCTGCAAGACAGAGAAGTAATAGATTTTGGTAGCAGGCAGTGGAATGAAGTCTGAATCAGCACGGGTGAGAAGAGATTTTGTCTTATAAAAAGAAATGAAATGCTGACTGAAATCTTAAGTACAGACCCCTCCTAGAGTTTTGCTCTGAGAGGGAGGGTTGATGACTCTCTACTGTGTGAGGAGTAAAATTTCAGGTCTTCCTAATATTCTTCAATGACTCATCATACTTGTGGTCTTTCCTGTGATATTTAAAGGAGATTGAGTTCCTGAAGTCTTTTAACCCCAATTTTTTCTACCCTGAAAACATTTACTTTGGATCTTTCATTTTCTCAATATTTGTCTTGAAATATAGGTGACAGATGTGATTTTCCATGATGATGTCATCCATGTCATATCCAGAGACAATACCACTCATTTACAACGTGTAAGTTCTTTTGGTCCGTTCAGTGCTTACTTGAACTGTCATAGCCACACACTATTTTTAGAATTCCAGTTTACAAATTCACCATTACACCTTGTTCCTTTTTGGAGTTGATGCCTTGTAGGATGCAAGACACTGTTGTCTTCAGCAAGCACTACCTTTGTACTTTCTACCTAGATAAAAACGTAGAACAATTACACTGGTGAGCCCAGCAGCTTATCTCTGATAGCAGGTGTCTAAGGCAGAGTCCCTTCCCAGAACACTTGCAGCTGTTTGTGAATCTGGGTCTTCTTCAGTGTATTTTCTTCTTCTAAGGGGTCTTGGCAGATTCTTCAATGAATTTGTCCAAATGCTTTTAGCCATGGTCATGATTTTTTTCCCCCCAGCTTTTCACAGCAAGAAATAGCCCAGTGTGACTGTTGTGTAAAGCAGTGCCTCCTTTTGTTTCTTTGGAAATTACTCTTAGCCTCCTTTCATTCATCCCAGTATTGGCAAGCTGATAAGCTGTCCTTCCCTACTTACCCAGCTAACTCTTGCTGGAACATACTAGAAGTTCATGGCTCTTTCCATTTCTTGATGTCTTCAAATCAGGATTGAATAAAGAGCACTGCAGCCAAATAGGAATTGGTTGGATTATGTCCAAGTGACCCCACTACTACCCTACCCTTTCTCTTTTCTTGTTACTGCAGAGAAAAGCAAAATTTTCTCCAGATTTGTTAATTTGATGTAGGAAGGAAGAATTGAGTTAGGAGCTTGCTAAAGTTCTTGGTGAACCAATTTTGAACTCCCTTTTTTAATCTCCCAGGTTTTTTTAGTGAAGTTGAGTGCTAAGATAGGTACTGTAATTCTTAAAGGATTCAAATATTACACGACCTTATTTTGCATTTTTCTTCTGATAAACAGGTATTTTATTAGACTTTTTCAAAGTACTGACTGCATCTGAAAACTGTTTGAGGAATTTGTTTTATAATGAACTTTTTTACATAATTGATATTGAGTGTACTTCAGTTTCTGTAATATCTTTCAGTAATATATCTGTTAGTGTAATGTCTTATACAAATACTTTGTCATCTTTAATTGGAGACTTACCTGCACACTTCTTAAGATGTCAAAATGAATGTGTAAGGATGGTGTAATCTCTTGGTAAAATGATGGATAAATTTCTAAAGGTAGTATTTCGTAAGAAAAATTTTCCACATCAGGGAGTTGCTTTTAAATTCCATTTGTCCTTTGCTTGATCCAGTTTGGTACTGAGTATTTTTCTCCCACCCTCTTTCATCATTGCTTTTCTGTGGTAGACTTTGTGGAAGGAAGAAGAAGTGAGAGTGGATGAGTCTTACTAGTTAAACAGGAGGGTGGAGGAGGTGGTCACCACATTCAGGATGTTTTTGGTGGTGGTTTTTGATCTGACGCTTAAATAAACGTTATTTGCACTGAAGAAGGGGGGGAGAGGAGGAAGCTGGAGGAAAAGCCATGCCTGCTTGTTTGCAGCAGCCCTGATCGGCCTCTCTACCCCAGAAGCTGGGTGAGCGTGGCAGGCAGCCAATTTGAAAGCATCCTCCCCAAGAAAGCTTGAAATTTGGAAGAGAACAGATGATTCTTATGGTATTTGGAGACTCATGCCAGCCTCAATCAATTACGAGTCACTTGTGTAGACATCTTGAGAATTGGCAATGTCTGAATATTACGGTAAATAATCCAAGAAGGATTAGATCTATATGTGCCAATAAGAATGCTTTCAGTTACGTTATGGAAATAAGTTATGGTTATGTACTACTGTTATCTGGCTTAAACATTTTCATTTAGTGGCTGATTTAGGAAGAGAATACAATGTGAATGGCGGTGTATAATGGTTAAGATTCCTTGATTCCTCTCAGAATGTGTTGTTTAATGCTGGTGACCTTAGAAGAGGTAAGATCAATGATCTGGTTAGTGCATGGACTAATATAAATATTTCTGAAATGTAGTGTAGACTAAAATCAAATGCGAACTGCATGTAATGTGTTTGTGCAAGCATGCCACAATGTTTTGTTTCTATGAGATTTTTTTTTTGAAGTAAAAATAGCATTTGTTTGACAGTAATGTCTGATAACTGAAGTTAATCTTTGGTATATTTTTCTGAGGGAGCTCATTTGATAGCAAAATGCAGGAAATGATATTGACATCCATCATAAATATTATCACAGTGAAGGACTGCGATCATTTTACGTTTGTCTGCTTTTAAACAGAGCTTCATCTGAATTTTTTCTCTTGCTGTTTTCCCCCGCTGACACATTCTTAAGTCCTCCCGCGGAGTTTTCGCGCGTGGCTCGACGCTTCCCAGCCGTGTTTGCTGAAAGAAGATGCTGTTCCTTTAAAATCAAGTGGCTCACGGAGTTGTTTTCACTAGCGCGCAGGTTTTTATGTGGTACAGTTATACTCCATGCAAATGAGCTGCCTGCCCTCTCTGGAGCGCACAAAGGCGCCGCAGACCTCGTTCAGCGTTCCCTTGTTTAAAACGGCAGATGGAAGGAGGTACGGCAAGATGAGGATTTATTAGCTACTCACAATAAAAGACCACACTCGCTCCGCAGAGGATCAGAAAAAGCCTGGTGAATGGGATTGAGTTGTATCTGCTTTCAGCTGACTTTACAATGATGTGTTTAGCTCATGTGACTCGGTCACTTAGCATGAAGATCAGCTAAAGATTGCCGTGTAAATCTCTATTCCTTTAAGCACCGCCAACCTGTGTGCTTGTGCCGAGACTTTTTTTTTTTTTTGGTTTTGCAGCTGTCATAACTGTGGGAACAGGAACACTCCATCAAGCTGTGGTAGGCAGCCCACGGTCTGGGCTCTCGTTGTTGTTGCATTTGCACACTTGAGGATGTCTGGCTGATGTCCCCTCATAAACACAGCTCTCGATGAAGTTCGATTTCTTTTGTATATCTCATGAAATTCTTCAGAACCTTTAGTTGGGTTCTTTTTAAATACAGTATTTATATGCAGAAGTTATAAATAGGCTCATCCTAGGTTTTATCAGGAGATGAAATCTGTTGCTTTAGCTTTCTGCCAAAAAGAATTGAAGGTCGTTGCAGCAGTAGGTTGTTCATTATATTTGCAATATTTTCTTTTTTCCTTTATAATATAGGAAGGGCGTGTGTAAGACAAAGGCTTCTTGACATGCTCAGTAATTTAAATAATACTGGGATGAACATACCTAGACTTCTATTGAAATGGTGTTTGGTATAGCTAAAAGCTTTATTGTTGTTTTATTTTTCAACACATGCTATATGCTCATGCTTTAAAATGGAATAGGCATAAGGTACCTAAAGGGGCAAAGCCTTTTTTGACCTTGCTGGAGTTGTCTGTGTGAAGGTAGCTGGAAAACAGAAACTGCAGGACAGACTGAAAAAGCCTCAGCTGAACTGTGGGGTTTTTTTCCTTTTTTTTTTTTCCCTCCCCTTTTTGCCATGGATGACGATGAGGGAAGGGCTTCTTCAGACAGCTCTGTCAGTGATGAATAGATGAATGAATTCTTAAATGTTCAGAACTTGCAACATGTGTTCCAGACCCTTCAGCACATGAGAGTCGCAAGATCTCAGCAATGAGCTGGAGAATGTGCAGTGTCTGCTGCATACGGAGGAGCCCAGCATACCTCAGAGATAGCAGAAACAAAAGAATGTGTGACAGTATCTGAAGAATCTGACAGTCGCTTTGTCTTGCAAAGGACTAAAGGAATTTTTCAAAATTTGGAAAAATAAAATTTCTGGGTTTTTTCACAGCGAGATTTTTCTGTGTTTTAGGTAGCAGTGTATCCTGTGTGCCCACAGTATTGCTTTTTTAGTTAGCGTGACTGTGTGTTTTTTAAAGGAAATGTGACCTGGATTTTGTGAGCTTATTATACACAGTAAATGAAGGCAGCTGTTTTAGTTTACTGATCCCTTACAACAACTCAAGTAATTAGAAATAAAGCAAAAATATGCGCGTCTGGGATCTGAATTAAATTCCACTCTTTGACCTTACACGGAGCCGTGGATTATTATATATTTGTAGACAGTTGTGTGTATGAGGGGAACGAGACATCCAACCTTGAAAAGATTTGGGAAAGTCGAACAGCTTTTTTCTAAATCTGCCACAGAGAGGCAGGCAAAATTACCTACAGATAGTCAGAGACCGTGGCTGCGGTTCTTCATGATAGGCAAGTGAAAGACCATGCCCTATTTTTAGCAAGTGGACAGAGGGGAGTTGAGGGGGGGGAGAAAACTTTGAAAATAATGGACTTCTTTAACAGTTAGAGAGCAAAGCCAGCCAGAAGCAAGTGAGCTTTAGTGATCAGCAGTTGAAATATGGATGATTCAAGTATTCTTCGAAGAAGAGGGCTGCAGGTGAGTGTAACTTCAGGCTTCTTTTATTTACTCTTCTGCTTGTAATGTTGACAGTCTCTCGTAAATATGCTGACAATTGTTTGGAGTAAATCAGGTTGACTGAGTACATAACAGTGATGCTAGAATTTGAAGTTTTCTGTTTTCACCTAGTGTATATTTTATTAACTAAAAGCAGGATTTTGTATAAAGTACAAAAATAGATTTTTTTATGTCTCGGTTTCTATCCAATAATTTTGTGACTATTCCTATGGAAAGAAGTGAAGTCTAAACTATGAGGCTAACCTTATTTTTGAAACTCCACTTTTACAGATACATCTGTTAAGTGACTTTTCAGACTTGGCTTAGAGTAGCCATTTTAGTTGAGCATTATTTAAAAATTAAATGTCAAAGTACAGTGAATATTCTCTTTTATTTTAGACATATGCTTCTTTATTGCTTCAAATGCACAGTAACCCAAAACCAGAATGCAATTCAACAATGCAGAGAATATTTATATTTTGCTTTAAACAACTATCATTGAGTTGAAATAAATATTCTGGTTTGTTTTGAACTTGAACCAGTGAAGTTTCATTTTGTAGTGGTGCCGTGGAAGTTTTATTCAGTTGCAGTGGTATGACAAACATGGTAATCTGTGCCAGTGTCAGTGGTGTGTGATGACTGAACTGATGCTTATGGAGTAAAACTGCTGGAAGGGAGTGAGCTCCAAAATCTTGTGTGAGCTGGGCACGGAATAGATTAGTGCTTGAAAGCACTGTATTCTTCCCCCCCGCCCCTTTGCATTGTAATAGGATGGGATACAGCCTATTACATACTTGCTAGCATAAGTAATTGTTTATAGACCATGAACGTTGCCTATTAAATTAACCATGCCTGTCCTTTTGTTTAACTTCCTTTGAGGAAAATAAATCTACCATTTTAACATACTGCCATTCATACCTTACTGATGCTTTAAGGCAATTACAGAGTAATTGTTGCCTTATGTGAATATGATCTATGTCTCACCTTTTTATAATTTGTGTATATTTTGATTTTTCTTTGTGCCAGCTTATTAAAATCACAGGAATAACTTGACACTGTGCTGCATATACCATGGTGACAGTGTGTTATGATAGTGCATTTCCTCATCATAAAATCAGCTGTATTTACTTTCTGTATAACTGAGTATGTGAGAATAAATAAGATTGTTTTGGGATATATTTTGGATAAATTGATATTTGTTTTCAATTTATTTAATTAGTCAGAGTTTCATAGCCGAGAAGATAGTTTCTGACTACAGTTAATAAAAAAATTTTTAAGCCCTTTTAGAGCTTTCCTGAGCCTAAATTTCTCTGGGCTGTTGTATCTGTCTGACGTGTCAGGGAGTGGTTTTTATGGTGACGCTGCAGGGGAGCACTGGAAAAGGAGGGGAGGTTGGAGAAGCCCAAATGTCTACCAGTGTCAACAGAAGACACTGCTGGGAATGAGAATGCATTTCTCTGGTTTAACTCTGTAGTGTGGTGGAATTTGATCATTCTGGTCTTGATTATTTACTGTCTCTATGTGGTGTTGTGTCTTTGCACAGCTGGGTAGTTATCTACAAATACACACATATATATAGGTGTAATTAATATCTGCATCAAAAATGCTTTGGGAACTAAGAAAATATGCTAAAAGGACATCAGGAATTAAGGCAGATATCCAGTAAGTCCAAAAGGAAGTTAATGCTGAACCTTTTTTTTTGTTTTTCTTCCCTCTGTAACTTGGAGTAGATTTTTTAGAAGAAGTTTTGGCTCAGAAAAGTGACCATTTTATAGTCAACTTCAACTTTGACAATCAGGAAAAATTAAAAAGCTGTTGGTACTCTGCCAAGACTATATTTTATAATTAATTTCTGTGGAGAGCTGGGTCATACTAGTTTGGAAAGCCACTGATGAAAAAGTTTCTTAGTTCAAACTGGATGTTGATGGCTTTAAAAATGAACATCACAGCCTAAATTAGGTCCTCTAATCCAACCCCTCCACTCAAAGCACTCTAATTCCAAAGTTAGATCAGGTTACTGAAGGGCTTGTCCAGGCTGGTTTTGAGTATTTCTAGGGATGGAGATTTTGCAGCTTTTCTTGGCACCTGTTCTGGTACTTAATCACGTGCACTGTGAAAATCTTGTTTCCTTTATATTTTGATAGAAAACACTTTCCACAGCCTGTTAGTGCTATTTCATGTAATGTTTAAAAATTGACTATTGAGGATTGATTGAGATGAACAAACTGATTATCTTAGTGTCATGTTGTCCCTCCTCCCCAAAGTCTCCTGTCCCCGCCCTGCTTTTTAACACAGTTGATTTAGACTTGTTCTCTTGTCAAAACCTATTCTTTTTTCTCTGTTAAATAAACCATCTGCCATCACCAGCTCTTCCTGTTCTTTAGCAGATGTATGCATATGTTTCCCTTGTGCTTCTTGTTACCTCCATTACCTGAAATATACTTGATATCACTACTGTGGTACTTCATCTTCCCTGGGAATTCTCTCTGCAGTGATCCCTGCAGTAAATGGCCAGGGAGTGGTGTGAGCAAATAACCTAAAGGAACAGGAACTGTTCCTACATGCAAAGTCAATATATTGGCTTGTGGCCCATCTGTATCACCTTCTTCATTTGTTCAGTCTGCTTTTGTTGCATCCTGTTTGGTGTTTTTGTTTAGCGAAATGTGTGGAAATTAAGGTCCAGGAGAGGCAAATAAAATGTTCTATGTAAATATAACTATATATACATATAAATACACATACACATAATATGCTCACAGCCGGATGTAGCTGTGTAATAGCAATGAGAAAAGACTAAGAAAGACCTTCTAATAATGGAATAGTCTTTTCATTTCTAGGCTTTCATTTTAGATAATGAACTTGGACTATTGACATAAATTACTGCCTAGGGACAGGTGCTAATGCAGGTGGTGGAGCTGCTTCTGCTGCATTGTGCAGAGATCTGTATTTCTTTTTTTGTAGTTAGTTGTGATGTAAAATACATTGTGATGTTAGTCACAAATGTTAGGATGTTACCTAGGTTTGTTATTGTTCCCTGTACATGTGTATCATTTGTTGTTGCTATATTATTGCAGGTGAGAAGCAGTAGTACCCAGTGAGTCCCTGTGAAGATAAACTTGTATTTTGAATATCATCCTGTACTGGAATATGGTTATTTTTGGGGGGTTTTATGTGCATTGCAGGAGCTGCTGCATGTGTGCTTTTACTTTTCTTACACATGCAAGAAATTGGTGATTCTATTCCCAAAATCCTGATGAGTAAGTGCAAGTAAGAAAATTAATTGACAGTGTGATATTCCGGATTGCAAATACTTTCATAGAGCTTATATTCTACATTTGTGGTACTTAAGCAGTGTTCAGAGGTGATTGGACTTTGTCATCACCACGATTCCCTGCATCCACCTCTTCCTACAGAGTGATATCCCCCTTTCATTTTCTGCTGGAATTTGGGCTAGGTTCAACTAGGTAATTTACTTTGTGGAACTGTTTTTGTCCTAGTTTCAGTGCAGATCTAAAAGACAAACTGCATCACAGGACTTGAATGTGTTTATCTTGGCTGGTATTTTCTACTGCACAACATGTTTGGCTAAAATATAATATATATAAAAAACCATACCCCTTCTCCACTCCCAGTAGAATGATTTATTAATTCTAGAGATAAAACTAACATTTTCCTCCTGGGGGCAAGGGGAAATAGGGCATGGAGAAAATAATCTCAGAATATTCGGTGGACTTGTTTTTAAGCTGATTTATTTTACTCTAAGGATTGAGCACTTTTTTGTTTTGTTTTATAGGGAAACAGAGAATCAGTGGAAACTCTAAGCTTCAATATGTTTAACAAGAGAAGGCTTACTGTACTGTACAATTTAAAGCTTCTCTGGTGCATCTTTGGTCATAATTTAGAGACCCTGAAACTCAACATACTCATCAATTTTGTTTCCTAAAGAGTATCTTTTAGAATTACCCAAGATATTTTTTGCTGGCTACAAAGCTGGTCACAAGATCTGATAAAGATGCTATTAGTAAGAATGTTGCTTTTTACAGTATTTTTATAAAAAGTTAAAGGTAGAAATTGTGTTTTATGAAGAAAAACAAGTTGTTTACGGTGAAGAGAGACTGATTTGGACTCAAAATTTGATTTTTCTGTTTTGCTTTTAAAAAACTTTTGAAGCATATTAACTGAAAGATTAGTATATAAATTTTTAATTGAAGATTAACTTTAAGTTTAGCATGATACATGCATACATACATGTGTGAAGATCTTCAGATATTGTCAGTCTCTTGGGTTTGAGTTTTTGGAACAGAATAACCTGCTATGGAAAATATATTAACAACAGTTATTTTATACTGCTCACAGATTTACCAGGAACATAACTGGACCCACAGGTCAGATGTCTGCTGAAGGGCTTCCAACAGTGATGATGTAGGAAGTCACCAGTTATACTGACATCTGAAGAAGGGGTGGTAACACAAGAAGAAAAACAAAAATGATTTATCTAGATACTGAAATTATATACTTAGAATATAAGAAATTGCACACTGTTTTTCTTCTAAAAATCCTAATTAAAAAAAAAAAGTAATATTTTCAGGTTAGCTTCCAAAAGAAACAAGACTTATGCTCAGGCTTGGTTCCTGCTCTCCCAGTAAATTCTCAACACCTGAAATCAATTAAAATTTGGACTGGAGAAGATGTCAGAAGACAATCTAAGTTCTTCAGCTTCTGTGAAAATTAGCAGCTGACAGAAGGAGCAGGATCTGTACTGGTGTTACCAGTGTGGTGAAGGGAACTGAACTCAGTTGTGCAGAGGCTGAGCTGTGGGTGTCCAGGCTGGCTGGGCACTGTGCACTGCCTTTTGCTCAGGAGTGTCTGGAGGCCCATGAGTGAGGAGAAGAAGGACTGGGGAGCACTGACTATGGATGAATTGTTGCTGGAATTCATTAACTAGATCAGTCATAGGCAACTTGTTTTGACTCAACTCAGTCAGTGGAAACAAACCGTGAAGTTTTATTATATGAGTCTGTTGTAATCTTGTGCTTGGGTGCTGTATATCATAACATGTGAAAATGGATTGTTATGATGTGTGTGAGTGTGCTGCATCTCATTGTAGGACTGAGGATTCATGCTTAGAAAGGCTCCCTGTGTTGATTTTTAGTGAATGTCTGCCTGGCTCATGCTTTCACCCTGGTTTGGTTTTCCAGGACTTGCCCTTGCGGTCCACTTTGCAATGGAGTAGGAAAGGGGACTGAATTTGGGGAGTGTATGCTTCTGGCATACACTTTGAAGACACTAGAAAATATAGCAAGGGAAAAATGTGTAACCTTGTCAGAATAAAATGTCCTTGAAATATGGACAAGGATAAAAGGTTAAATGGTTTGCTCAGGCAGAAAAGATGGCATTTAGCTGCTGTCTTCAGGGTATTGTTAAATTGCTCTGATAATTTGCTATAGTTATGCTTAAATAAGTGCTTTCAGTTTGTCGTTAAGGACTTTGTGAATTCTCATATTGCTGAACTAAACTTTTTATTTTCAACCTGTAAGAAAAGATAAAAATGCCAGTAATTAATTCTGCTACAGGAAGAAAGGTTTTGTTAGCAGGTGACTGCATGAAAAAGTGGATCTCTGTGTGTGCATCTGAGTCTAAGGAGATTTCGGATAAAGGGATTCTTCCCAAAGATAAACAGCTATATCTTTTTCATACATTTCATTGGCTTGAAAGTGTCTGCTTGGTGGACTTGCTCGTTGCCAGGCACGGTTTTTGCTGCTGGTGGTGACAAGGGTTGCTGTGTAGAGAGTGGCTTTTGTTTCTCCTCCCTGCCATCAGCCACTTGGCGTGCCTCACTGGTGTTAATATCGCTGCATTTTGTACTTGCTTAATGCTGGAAATCCCAAACCTTAGAGGAAAACCAGTTCTCCAGCCTAGCAACATAACATAATGCTGCCATGCTGCAAGACTAGTGTTTAATCTGCTTATCTTTAATAGTCTTCACTGCTTACACAGACCCACTTACCTCTTTAATGAGAAGAAATGTCCTGCAGTGAGGCAGCGTGTATTTTGCTTCTAGGCTTATGTCATCAGCCTGGAAGTTGAAATTGGTTAGAGCACTTTTTTATTTTCCTGTCAGTTCTGCCTGGTTATGGTTGCCCTCTTTGGTTTCTCACATACACTGAAAGAGAGTGTTTTTTGTAAAAGGAAACCTAATTAAAACATGCCCAGTGAAAATCTAATTTTTGAAAAGTGTCGGTATTGATTGGGAGCAGGAAGTTCTCTTGTATTTTCCAGGGATAAATATCAAGTATGTTTGTGTTCTGAATATTTGTACATTGTGGCTACTATCACGTAAATGACAAAAGTATGTTGCGGTATTTTAGTAACACCCAGAAAAGGCTCTCTAAAATGTGAGGAGACATTGGAAGTCAATTGTAAATATGTAGCAATATTTCCCATATGATTTAGCAGTTGTTCCTCTTTTACTTTGTATTAAATTGCTTTACTGAAGCCATTAGTATTTATCTGACCTGTAGAAGGTAGAGGATTTTACCATTTCTGGGGTCAAGACAGGGTAGGTTCTTCAGGGTTGGTGATTCTTGAATTTCTAGGAGCTACTGTAAGAAGATACAGAGTAATTGGTAGACACCAAAGTGCTTGTGTGCAAAATGTCTGTGTTGTTTTCATGTCATTGTCTGAAGTAGATATTGAATCTTCAAATGGGGTTCATTTTTAAGAGCTGCATACCCTAGACCTTTTTTGATATGTGTTCTTAGCACAACAGTGAGAGGCAAGAATCCAGAATACTTTATTTAGCCACTTACGTGAGCAGCAGAGTCTTTTTGCCCACCAGAGCAGTGTGCAAATGCAAGTATTTTTCTCCTAGCATCCAAGGTGGTTCAGGCATTACCTATGTAGCTTGTTTTCAGCTGTGTGGGTATACTATGAATTTTCAACTCTGTGAATATACTTTAGCAGTCTTTTTTCTTACAGGAACAAACTGTTTAAAGTTTACATTCTCTTTCAGGAATCAAAGA
Source organism: Chiroxiphia lanceolata (assembly GCF_009829145.1). NCBI lineage: Eukaryota > Metazoa > Chordata > Aves > Passeriformes > Pipridae > Chiroxiphia > Chiroxiphia lanceolata. The sequence goes on from NC_045645.1 coordinate 5,119,913, forward strand.
AATAGGATTGGCTTTGGTGGACTTAATAAAATCTTGCTGTCTAGATTTCATGTTTCTAGATGTTAAAGGTTTTTCTTAGCAATATGACTTTTGGCCTGGCTATCAGTGACATTTGAAAGAAATCGCGAAACAAAATAAAAGCCACCTAAAACAACGGGAAATTCAAGTGGTATGGAAATGATTTGTTAGACCAGGTATGCTTTAGAAATATGAATTTTCAGTTTACTCATATCTTGTGAAAACATTGTATTTATACTGTAAATAATGCAGTGCAGAGTTCCTTAAACTTGGCTTATGAGCTTGGAAATCATCATCTCTATTTAAAGATTTGCTATGAATCACACTCTGTAGTTTCATGATTCAGAGCCTAAAAGGAAGACTGGTAGGTTATTAATTTGAATCTGCTAGTCTATTTATTCTTAGAAAGGTAATTTCAGCTTGGATTCAATTATTATATACTATATCATAAATACATAAATACATGCCATTTTACATAAATGCCTCTATATGATTAAACCTTGAAGTTCCTCTTTTTTGCTTCATGGATCAAGCATTCTTGATGTAAATCCAGTAAAAAGTATTAAGTTGTTTCAGATTTTGATGGACTTCATCCTAACATTCGACTTCACTGTCCTTAACTATTCTTTCAATATCAATTTTATTGATATGTCTGAAGGCAATAAGGTCCATCTTTCCATGCATCTTGGCATGTTGTTGTCTGCTGTGGGCCTCTGGGTGAAGTGCTCTGCTACAGGTGTGTCATAATATAGTGAATTAAGAGTTTAATCCTTCCACTTCCTGTGCAGAAGGCTTCCTGACACGGTCATTGCTGTCCTCTGAATTAATTTTTTCTTCCTTAAATAAATAACTGCATTTATGATTTTGTATTGTTTCTCTTTGATAATCAGATATATATCTCTCTTTAAAATCTGGGCTTTGACGTTATCATCACTTTGTCTATGAACACAAACAAGTAATTCTCTGGATGGAAAGTGGTTCAGCTTTGTTTTTACCTGGTCACATCTGTAAATGACTCATTTTGCTAACAGCAATGCTCCATTTAAATCAAATTGTTTAAGCACAGCAGATGCTTTTGTAGCCAAAGGTTTCTCTTTTCAAGCTGCTCTTGGATATTACTGTGATAAAGTCATGTTTGGAACGAGAATGAATATAATTGCTGCCTATTGTATGGCATAGCTTAAACAACTGTAACCTGATATAATTGCTTTTAAATTACTTTCATCAGAAGATGAAAATATTAATTGGATTTGACATTTATCACTTGTTTTACATCAGGCTAATAAATGTCACTTGTGCTGCCAGCCAAAAGAAAGAAATGATATCAGATGTCACTGGGGTGGGTTGGTGTGGTCCGTGAATAAGGTCCTTTCTGCTCCATCGGTTCCGTGAGCTGTGGTTCCTTCGTGCTGGTAATGACTCAGGGCTGCAGGTCTGAAATGGAACAAGCCAGACCCATGGGCATCTCTTCCCAGCAAATCTGTGGCCCTAAGACTATTATAAAGCGTTTCTAATCTTATGCTGCTATTTTTTTTCCCCGTAGGTGTAGGTAGTGATCTCCCACTCTGTAAAAATATCCGTCGTTCGGCTTTATTTTTCATCATTGTAGTGAACGATTTGGCCAAGGTGGAAGAATTTGTGCTGACTGGTAGAGATCCCCTGGGGGGGGCTAATTGTGGGGTGCTTGCTTGGAGGCAGTTAGGATCTTAAAACCCTTAAACAATGGGGATAAATTGAAAGGCTGGGGGAATGGATTGTGGTGAGCTACGGGCAAGAAAAAGATTGGAGGTGACTTAAACAGGGACATGAGTGATTTTACAATTGAGATTGATTTCAGATTGCAAAGGCTGTGGGCAGACAGTTTATTTTCTCTAATGGTCTCCAGTCATTTGCTATTTGTTTTTCTAGCTTTTATCTTCTCCTTTTTCAAATACAGTGTCAAGCACCTTCCCGTTCTGAGCTTGTTGACTGTTTTGGTAGGCCCTACCTTAAAACTGTGGGCCAAATTTAAACCTGGCAGTTCTGTTGCCCTTCATCTCAGAACATTTATTTATGAAATAGCACCCAAAACTTCTTGTATTGAACTGGGGAGGTATTAAAGGGTTTTTTTAACAACGGTCTAATCAGGGACAATTTTACTGTGTGCTGATGTGCCTGCTTGTAAGTTTTGAGAGTTTGACAGTGCTGAGCTGATATTTTTCTTCCAAAGTGGCTACCATGAAAAAAGCCCCGCAGGGACACGAGACTGCTGTAGACTTTCAGAAAGCAATGTTGTGCTTGATTAAGTTTAGACAGATGATGGAGTGATGTAGTAAAATCATTTTTGTTAAGGCATAATATAACATAGAATCCAATGTAGTACCATTGGGACTGATAAAAATGAAATACTAAAGAAAAACCATGCCCTTACATACAGCTTTCAGCAGCAGATGCAATAGATGTAATTTAGTTGTGTGGTGCTGGAAACATAATATTGATTTACCATGAATCAAGAGAAATAGCCTGTACCTTGCCTTGGTTGTATGGATTGCAGCAATCTTGGGCAAACCTGTTACCTAAAAATGGTGCTCTAACAGAATTCCTTCTTTTTGATAGCGAAGGGGAGGTGACTGCAGCCAGGTGAAAAATCCAGTTACGTGTCTAAATGGGGAGGTGAGAGGTCCTTACATGCTGTTGCTGGGAATTGCCAGTTTTCTGTGTAGTCAACTCAAACTTTTTGAAAAGAACGACTTCTTGAAAGTGAGCCCTTGCATAACTTGCATAGAATTGAAGGCAGTGGAATGAGAGGGGGTTTGGGGTAGATCTTGCTTCTACCTTCTTCATCTCTTTGTATAGCATTTATGTACCACAAGATAAACATATTTTTTTCTCTCTTTAAAAAAAATATCAGGCAAAACAGCATTTGAGGTAAAGTTGCAGTGACTTCAGAGAAGGTCACTCTGGTCACTGTGTGGCATGTGAGTTCTTTCTAAAAGGCAATAGTTCTCTTGGTCTTTACTAAGTGAATTACTGGATAAAGTGATTTCTGTTCCTTGCTTGTGTTTTTTGGCAGACAATATAACGCTAACAAAGAGTTTTACTAACTTCACCTTTCAACCACAAATAGCTGTGTTATCTTATTGTTTGAGAGATTGGTGTATGGCCTTCATTCATTTATTCCTTAATCCTCAGGTGACCTAGTTTATCCTGAAGTAAGATGGCTTTAAATACCCTTGACATAGACCTTGATATTTGAAACAAGGCTGTCTAGTATTGCTGTCCTGGGTCTCTTTGTGCGCTCCTCACTGTGACCAGGTGAAAGTAAGTATTTCAAGAAACAACTACTTATTTTTAGTTTATTTTTAAATGTACAGAAATCCTATATTGTAGGCAAATGAAAGCCTTGTCACAAGAGGCTTTGCCTCACCTCATTATTCCTCATTTATCCTTATGCTGCAATGTGCAGATCCTCATTGTTCCACGGGTGAAGTCAAACAGAACTGGGCATGTTGTATAATGGGACTCAGAAGGAGGCTTCATACTTAAATTTCTTCTGTTTTCTGAAAACCTTGGAGTTTAACAACCATTTTTTTCAATATTCTCTACTTTTCTTTCGGGAAGTGAGCTGCTAAATTAATGGCAGCAGGGTGCATCATGCAAATGAAACCTGACCACTTTAGAACTGATGTTTTAAATGGAATGGTTGCCTTTTTTTTTCTTTTCCCAGCTACCAAACTCAATTTCTCCCCAAGTATTCTTTGTGAAGAATTAGTGCTTCTAAACTCCTAGAAGGCAGATTTCAGAAAGCATTAAAATAATTCCTTGTGGTATTTCAAGAGCCCCCCTGTTCTCCTGGAAAAAAAAAAAAGGACCAACAAACCCAAACCAGGAAGATGCTTAGCTATAAAAATAGGCTACATTTGTACGTGGGCTGGGCTTTTGAGTCTTTGCTGAGTGTTTTTATGGGACTGGTTGATTTGTTTTTTGTTTATTTTATAAAAAGGAATAAATGAACAAATGCTGTTTGTTTTCAGGAACCAATGACTGGCATAAATTTACAGGCATATTGTGATGGGGAAGGATAGGTGACCCAAATTATGTGAAAGCTGTAAGCAGTCAAACAGTTTGGGATGCTGAGTCAGTTGTGATAGAACTCTCTCAAAAAAAAGAAATTCCCATTAATTGCATAACAAGCAGGTTTAGGGATGGTATAATGCTACACAAAGGCAGGGGAGAAAACCCTCTGACATTTTTCATCTTGGATTTGTGTATTCTAAAAAAGCAAAAATAGAATAAAATTCTTTTATTAGTGTAACAGATTGTGATTGATAGTTGATATTATGGCTAGAAATTGGTTTTAAGCACTGTATTTTGAAACAGCTTGAGCAATACTATAGGCTTTTACTTAACATGCCTCTCTTAAAATCTTGTTTCTGCTCTCTCTCACAGTCTTTCGACCATGCAAACATATATTTGGACAAGATATCTTTTTTCATCTGTTTGACATAACATTCACTTTATTGTTCAATAGTCAGTCCTCTTTTTTTTCCCCTCTGAATCTTCCACTGTATTTGTGAAGTTCTAAACTGCTTCATATCAGCCAGAAAACAACAATGGAACAGAAAATGAAAACTGATGCAGACAAAGTATAAAAATATTTGTAAATATATTTTAAGTTGTAGTAAAAAACTGTTTAATTACTTGAATGGAGTAAAGTTTCATCCGAACAGGAGGCATCTTAAAGGTTTATACTTAGACAATGTAGCCAAGGGAGTCAAAGTAGCTCTAAATATCATAAGATACATCTGAGAGAGCAATAAGGTAGAGATAAACATTCATAGCATTTGAGCATGACATTAGTTTTTAAAGGTTAAAATTTTAAATCAAATTCAGAGGAAATATTTTTAATTACAAATGAGGCAATATGAGGAAAATGAATGTCAAAGTAGATGTTGCACTCCGAGCTGTGGTCAGTGCCTTGGTGGTGTCCCAGTGGAGACCAGTGATGAGGGATGTTCCTCAGGGGATGGTATTGGGACTGATGCTGTTAAACTATTTAATGGGACTGAGGCCCCTTCAGCAAGTTTGGTGATGATGCCAAAGCTGAGTGGTGCAGTGACACACTGGGGGGAAGAGATGCCATCTGGAGGGACCTGGACAGCTGTCAGAGGTGGGCCTGTGTGAACCTCGTGAAGTTCAGCAAGGCCAAGTGCAAGGTCCTGCACGTGTGTTGGGGCAATCCTGAGCACAAGTACAGGCTGGGGGATGGACAGATCAGGAGCAGCTGTGATGAGAAGGGCTTGGGGTGGGTGAGAGGCTGGACATGACCCAGCAATGTGTGCTTGCAGTCCAGAAAGCCAACTGTGTCCTGGGCTGCATCCAAAGCAGCCTGGGCAGCAGGTCGAGGGAAGGGGTTCTGCTCCTTTGCTCTGCTGTGGTGAGACTCCACGTGGAGTGCTGCCTCCAGCTCAGGGATCCCCAGCACAGGACCTGTTAGCAAAAAACAAGGATTTGTTCCAACCTCCATTTTGATAGTGACTGGATGAGGGCTGTCTTAAGTGACAGGAAATTAAGGAGGCAGGAAGATGAATTCCAAATGCCATGGGGGCAGGCTGTAGAAATTGTAAGAACCCAGAAGGACAGGACAGACCAGAGTCTTTCAGTGCCTTCACATCCGAATCTGTATCCACAATGTTAATTGTGTCACTGAAATGAGCCAATGGTAGGTAAACTGAGCAGTTTGAAATCCCAGGTAAAAGGAGATATCTGTCAGTCTGCTAAGCAGTGATTGCCTTTATAAACTGAGCAGAAATCAAAGTCAGGGAAACTAAAATGAAAAAGTAGAAACTTAACTTTAGATTTAACAGTAGTATGATGCTTAGAGGTTATTCACCATTGCTACTGTGAAATAAGCTGGTAGGTTATCAAATTGTTGTGTTTGAAAAAAATTACTTTAGAAATAATACACCAACTGCTAAGGTCAGGTAGACTAAGCCAAATGTTTTTAGAATTGATTTTTCAAGTAACTGTCAAGTTCTTAGGGAAAAATACAGAATTAATAAGAGTAGAAAACTCAGAGGTGGAAACCAACAAAATGCTACATCCAAATAATTTAGTAATTTTACATTGCCTTGGAAATATGTTCCTTGTGTTTTAATTGCCCTGTCAGAGAAGATGATCTAGTTAATGGTTAAGTTTATTTCCCGTATTAAAATCCATATTTGGATTCTGTGCTTCCATGTACCATCTATTTCTATTATCTTTTAGTAAATGTCTGAATTGGTTTCAAATTCATATTATGGACGAAAGGTTGCAGTAAATGTTGAATCTGATCATATGGATATAGTGTCTTTTGAACATCTCTGGAAGCAAATCTTATTTTGCTGCTTTAATATGTTTGAAGTCCAAATTAATCTTACACCTAGATTAGCATTACTGGGATGTGATAATGGATTAAGTACTGATCTTTTCTGCCCCCTGTTTCATCAGCTGCTTTCTTCTGCAGGAGTGGTAATTGCTTTGGAATGGAAATCTTCAAATAGTGTTTCAGTTGATAAAGATTTGTGCAATATCCATGCAGATATTCTTTTGCATTAAAAGGGATTTCTCTAGTATTTATTTTGACACATGTTAAATAGTGTAAGAGATATCAGAATGTGAATCATAATTCCTTAAAGAACTCGTGTAATAGCTATATGAGTCGTCTTGCAGAAATATAAAATCATAACATGGAGATCAGCTCATGAAAATTTTAAACTGAAAATACAAGTATCAAAGAAGAAATAGTACATTTATCCTACAATACACCCAATGCCACAGGATTGACTACATACCAAGTAGAACTGTCATAAGGGGACAATGTACAGCATTAGCTCAACAAGAAAAGTACAAACATTAGTACTAACTTTAGAAGAAAAGTGCTAACGTGACTAATGTGAATAAGGTCTCCTATTTTTGATCCAGGTAAAATTTCACCTGTGCTATTTTGATCTGGACCATTTAACACATAGCTGCTGATTCGATGGACTTCCAGCCTCAGAACAAATAGAAACATAAGTCAGCTTTCAACATCAGATGAATTCACCTGGGCAGGAGAGTGTTAAGAAAGATAATGAAGGTAATGTAAGGAAGGCTTTAAAATGGACTTGCAGCTGTGCACGTGTCACCAACTGCACCTGGAGTGAGATGTGGCAGATTTGTGTCCCCTCCTTACCTGATCACCTCCCATAGTTTGACCACAGCCTGGTTTGCAGGGAGTTTGAGAATTAACTGAGGAATGAGACCATTTGTGCTGTTCCTTAAGGACAGTCACAAAACAATAGGAAAAATTTAACAGCAATGTGTATACCACTGGGATTACCACTGTAACTCCTGGTTGCAGGAAAGAGATTAAAACTCCACTAACAGCAAGATATTAAATAAGAACACTTGCTAAAAGCAATTTGAACTTTCAACAGAGAAAAATATTGCAGATGACAAAAGTGGAAAAAACCTGCCAACTAGTGTCATAATTTTACAAGAAATTAATTTTTGGACGTGGGAGGTTTCCTTCTGATGCACAAGACATAATAACAAGCTAATGCTAAAAGAATAAGGAGATAGGCTCTCTTTGTCCCCTGGTGGTGGACAAAGTAGAACTTTCTCCAAAGTACATAGAATTTTAGTTTTTACGGGGAATACAGGATGCTGATTTATTAACAACACTGCCAGCAATCAGTGTTAGAAGATCTGAAATAATCCTTTCTCAGTTCATGCAGTTTGCATCTTCATCTCCAGAAGGTGATCAGGAGAGACCTGTCACTCTCCTATTGCAGTATTAATGGTGGAGATCAATAAATGTATTTCCAAAGTCCATATCATAAGTATGTGTAATATGAAATTTAATAACCAAGTCAAAATTATGTTAACCAATGAAAATAATTACTTTAAAGGTGCTAATTCCTTTTTCTATGGGGAAAGCCTTATAGGTTAGAGATGCAAAAACCTGAAATAACAGCTCCTGATAGTTGCTGGTGGAATGGCAGTCAAATGAGAAAACCTTTGGATTCTTGGTAGTTCTCTCTTCTGGAAAAAATTCTGATCCCCAGTGTCGTCTTCAGCAGTCTGACTCCTGCTCCTGGAGTGCATCCTCTTGTGAAAAGATGTGGTGATTTAGCTCCATCCATCCAAAATGACACATTTGTGGCTTAAGAAGTATTTCAGCTGAGACTTCTGTGTATCCACAGCAGACAGATCCTTCTGTAGTCGTCATTTGCTGGAAACTGGGGCTGATAGTCTTGCAGCTTATCCCTCAAAAGTAACTTGTAGTGCAGTAGACCAACAGAGGAGTAAAAAGCCAAAAAGGTTGAGTGTAACTAGAGAGGATTCACTGAAGATGGGCCATAAAACAAACAAAAAAGTGCTCCCACAGAAAATGGCAATGGCAGCCGTAAAATCAGATAATAAAGTGATCCTACCATGAAGATAAAAAAGCAAAAAACTATTAAGCCCCCCCAGAGAACCAAACTAAACAGAAAACACAAAACAAACAGGCTTAGGACAGGGAAACACAGACATATAGCAGCAGCCATGTTGCCACTAAAAAAATCCTGTCCTTAAGAAGATTAGGAAAATTCCTCTTGTGCTAAGCTTTCACAGTTGGCCTGCTATATATATATCATAGGCTGTTTTTGAATGCCTCCATAAATTGCATATCTAGAAAATGCATTCCAGACACCTGTGGCTTTCAAGCCTTTTGTTTTCCAAAGAAAGAAGTCAGTTGTAAAAGAAGGTGTTAGAAATAATACTGCAATCCGTGCTGCATCAGTCCATTGGAACCAAATGTGCTCTTGTGGTGTCTTTGAAGTTTGTATATGTACAAATGAAAATGTGTGAGCTTTCCATTTATCCCAGGAAAACAGAATTTCTTTGTGGCTGCTTAGTCATAGAAATTGTGTGTGTATATCCATACGTATGAAACACTGTCCAGTTGTATCTCTTGAGGACCTCAGAGAATGTAGGCACTTCATTGCTACTGTTTTAGAAGTGTGGTCTTCTGAAAATTAGAAACTTTAATTTCCATTTCAAGCACACTTACACCTATTTGTGTGCATCATTTCTTGTGCCAGCATTGTCCTTTGTTCTGAGTAGCTTTCCTCCCATAGGAATTCTCACTTGGTTTTACTCAATGAATCCAAGAGACTGTCCTTGCTGCAGCCAAAAACTTCTTTTGTTGGAATGATGGCTGCCAGCGTTTGAATATTCATTTTAGATGAACTGGAGATGCTCCTTTCTGAGCCTGCTGTCACACTGCAAACATTTGAAGCTACCTCTCTTATTTTGGCTAGAAAGACAAGTTATTTTCTCTCTTCTGAAAACTTATTCCTTTGTGCTTGGAGACTTTTTTTTCTAGTTTCAGGCTTGAGTATATATTACATAGCAAAATGAATTTCAAGAATAGTAGCAAGCTGTCTCGGCCAGGAGCCTGGGATTTGTCTTTGTGAATGACATGCCCAGAACCAGACATGGCATCATAGCTGCTGATGTGTTTCTGATTGAGCTAATGGCATTATAATAATTTCCATAATATGTTCCATCCCGTTCTTGATGCTGCCTAACAGCTTGTTTGCCTTTTTTTCCCTATTACAGCTGTCCATTGTCTTCACAGTTTCTCCTCTGTCCTCTGTCAAATTAGTGCTGGTTTGGCTGTGTGTGGGTGTATGGGTAGTTGGTTGTGTATATATTGATTCTGGCATTGTGTTGACCAGGGATAAATTCCTCACACTGCCAGGGATTTATAGGAAATCTGCATGTTTGGTCTTGTTCAGTGTCTACTATTGCAGTGTGTGCTGAAATGAATGGAAGACTCAAGGAGACTTATGGATCTCTTATCTAGCGTTTTGCTGTAATAGAACAATTTAAGTCTGATCCTTCTGCCCTTTTTTCTTTGTTGTTGTTGGTTTTGATTTTTTTTTCTACTTCTGTATGTGAGATGTTTGACACACCTAGAACATTAGCCAGTGTTCTGCCTGAGCACCTGAGGTGCCTAACCTGTTCAGAGATGCAGGAGTGCAAGTGACAGCATTTTCTAATTTGTATAGAGAACAGGGAACAAGGAAAAAGGTTGGCTGTCTTCAGTGGGGAGAGAGAATGCCTCAAGTCAGCATTTAAAAACAGCTCCAGAAATTCAACAAACCAGACTTGGATAGATTTCACCTATTTCTAATTTACTTAATAAAAGTAGAACAGGGTGGGAAGAGAGCAATCTTAATCACTTAAAGGAGAAGCTTAGTTAATATTAGCTCCCAATACCTAACTCATTGTTAAAGATAGGGTACAGGTAAAAATCTGGTGTCTCAGTGAAGGGTTCTCAAGTTATTGCAGGGAATTGAAAATACACGATGATGTAGTCAGACAGCAGGTCTTCTGTGTGTGTGTGTGTGTGTGGTTCAAGGAGCTCTCAGCAGTAAAAGAACAGGTTTGCTCTTTTAAACTGAATGCAGCTGAACTGGACCAGCTTAGTAAAGAGGCTCAGAGATGAGACCTACAGAGGCACAGCAGGTCACTCCTGTCTGAACTGTGGCAGCCTCTGCACTGCTGCTGAGGACGGACCCAGCCTTCGGACAATATCCACCTTCCAGCTGAAGTCATTTTATCCTTCTGTACTGAGGAGGCTCCTGCAAGCAGAGGTGATCCCTAAGGATAAGAGGAAGCTGATTGTGATAGAGGGTGACTCTGTCAGTAAATGCAGTTAAATGGATTTCTGTGTGGGATGTTCAAGGGTGCTTTCAGGGTAACTTCAGGTTGTGAAGTGGGACATTGAAATACAAGAGTTCTGGGATAGCATTCTCTGTTACACCTGCCAGCTCTGTATGTGAGAATCCTGTAGACAAGAGATTCACATGTGTGGATGATGTAACGGATGATATAGTGGTGTAAAAAGAAGGGATTAGGTGTGATGGGAGCTGATGAACCTTTTGGGACTGAAGGCTTCTTCCTGGAAGGAATGCTGCACCTCAGTCAAGACAGAATCATGCTGTGGGTACTAAAAATCAGAAGGAACGTAGAAGGCTGGAGACAAATCCAAAATAGCATCTCTTGGCCTTCAGACTGACCTTTCAGGAAGCAATTATTTTGTTATGTGCAAAATATTCCCTCTATGGCTTATCCTTATGAGCACTGGCCCAGACTGAAATCTTCCATTCTCATGACTTGTCCTAACTTTGCAGCTTCCTCAACTTTATTTAATGGTTCCTGTTGTCACTGTCTTGAACTGAGAGTTGGTAGCACAGTCCTGGAACTGTGTGTTTTGCTGTTGCAGGCTGGAATTCCTGCCCAAAGAGATTCTGTGATGCTTTTCTTCTGCAATATTTTTTTATCCTGGTAAATGTAATGCACAGAGCCTCTTCCCTGCCTCTACATCGTAATCTATCAGTCCTGAAAAGCAGGCACTCACAATGCTATCCTGTAGATATCCTGTGTGTGGGATGCCTGTTACAGAGAGTGGTTGGTTGGTGAAAAATATACTTTTGTTTTATTTTCCAGGCTTCTAGAATTAATGTGGAAGCACTTGTAATTTCTGCTTTGCTCTATCCTCAGTATTGCACATGGCAGCTCCCTGGCATTGTAGACAGGTTCATTTCCCTTTCCCACATCTTGCTATTATGTTGTTTATTTGCCTGTTGGCTTTTTGAACCCTTTTTGCTCCTTGCATTTCTCAGGCTCCAGAGACGTATTTGCTTTGATAGGCATACCTGAATCTATGAGGCAAAAGCCTATTAGGCATGAAGGAAACCATAGATGGAGATTTTCAGACAGTACAATGAACTTAATTTCACACTTTTCCCATTGAAATTAATGGAAATTTGTACAGTGAGGTTCCAATATTGTTTTGAAAATACTATTTTTTTGGTCAGTCGTTCACTTTATCAGTTTCTAGGGCTGAACAGGCAGTGAAATGCTATTTAAGTATACTGAAATTAGCAAAACTTGAAGTATTAAGACTGAAAATAAGGTTTAGCCCTCCTCAATATAGTTAATTTATAAATAATTCTTTCAAGTTTTGCAGTACAGATTCTGCTCCTTAGAACCAGTACACATTTAAATGCTCTATGTCCATCTGCATTTCATGTTAAACTTGGCCAAAGAAGCTTATAAATATTCAATTAGAATAACTGGGAAAATGAAAAGAATATTTTATTCATCTATAGTGTCTATTGATTTTTTAAATAAGTAGGCATAATGTCTATCGATTTTATTTTTTTAAAGCAGGTTATACATTGCAATTTAAGGTCACTAGACACAAATGCTGGGCAGATCCTTACAGTTTCAGGCAGGGGAGGGAGTATGATTTCAGTTGCTCTACCTCCAGCTGAAAATATTCCAACACCATGTTAACAAAGCAATGCACTTTCCCAAGGGCTCACCTAGTAAGACAGTGGACTCACTACAGCTGAAAAACTGCCAGGTCTCTGGTAATTCTTGTCTCTGTGTGAGCCATCTTAGTATTTTTCTTAAATAAATACCGAGCTGATTTTTAAATTTGTTTCAAAGATTAATACTTCTATAAAAATAAGTGATGGGCAGAAAAAGAATAATTCATTATTTAAGAAGCTACTGTGGAATTAATAACAGCGAAAGTATAGTGACATACTTTTTTCTTAATCATATAGGTGAGAAAAGATCATTTAAGATGTTAGGTCTAAATTGTCACCACTTAGCTTATATGTAAATCTGGAGTAACCCCAGAAGCTGCATTGGGATTGCTTTGGATGGATGTTACATAAATTCCCCTATAGCCAGTCATCTCTAATTTCCTGACTACATGGTGGGTTTGCTTTCCTATGCTGTAATTCTGAATGCAACAAGTACGAAGTCCATATTAAAAATAAACCCTTAAATCCCAAAGGTTTCTGTCAGAAGGTCTATCTTCTTATAAACTGAAATGCTTAAAATGCAGTGGTGAATTTGGAGCAATGTTTTAGCCCCAAGAATAGGATTTAAGTGGAAATCATCACCTCTTGCCTTTTCTTTGCTGTGCTTTTACATTGTGAAAAATGAAAAAGGGAAGCGTGTTAAAAGAGCTTTGAACCTGTTGCAGTCAGTCCATTTTGGAACTATTTTAACAGTTTCCAAACTGTTTTTATTGAATTGAAAAATATCAGTTACTGCAGAATTTAACTTTAGAGGAGAATGAATGGAATTAATTCACTTTTTATTTCATTCGCTTTTTCTGTGTGCAGTGAATGATTTTACAGGATCTCTTTAATTCTTTTACTAATCCTTTGTTCTGGCTGCTGAAGTTGCACTTCTCTTGTGAGAATTTGGTGAGCACCAGTACAGCTTGTGGGTATCACTGGCTGAGAGAAGACATTGTGGAAATAGAGATCAATGAGTTAAACATCTAAACTAAATACACCAAGATTTTTCTTGATGGAGAAAATAACTTATACCAAAGAGCAGAAGTAGATGGTTGCTATTGGAAAGTTAAATCTTGAGTTATTCTTTGCAAGCTATTTAGATTATTTCTTCACAGATGGTAACTAAACTTTCATCTTTTTAGTTAGTTCTTTGTAGTTTGGTCTCTCTCAAACAAAAACGTAAAAAGTTTGGTGAAAAGTCTTAGTTTTTTTTTTCATTAGTTACTATCATAAAACTTAAGCATTTGATCATCCACAGCAAACATACTTTATATAGAAAGTCCTCTAATGTACATGGCAGCACATCAAAATTGTAACTTCCACCCTGAGAAAAGCTATTTAATTGGGGCTGATTGTTAGCAGGGTGGGATAGGCAGAAGAAAATCGCAATGAAACTTGAAAAACAACAATGAGAAGGCTTGTGCAGAGGTATACAGCTGGGTTTTAGGTGCTTGCAGCACTTTTGTACTTAACTGTTTTGATGTACTGAAACCTTCCCTGTTAGGTGGTTAGCAGTTTACATGCTGCTTTTTCTTTCCAGCATGAGTAACGTTTTTTGGGTAGGTTTTATGAAATGTGTATTAGAGGAGCCCAGACTTTGATTCTGGTGTTATAGTTCTGCTATAGTACAATAAAGATGTTGAGTTAAAAATAACATATTAAAGACTTTTTGACTCCCCAGAAGCTATTGTGAGCTGAATGCTTTAACCATGCATTGAACTCAACCTGAAAGTGTGAGCAAGGACCTTGATTAGTCTGGCTGTTGTGAGATCTCTCAGGTTCAGGAAAAGCCCCTTCCCAAGTCCTCTTTGAGGAAGAGCACTGTTTAGTGACAACTTGTGATGAATTTGCAAGTCCTGCAAAGACTTTGGAAATTTCTTCTGGACCCATAAACACACACAGGAATATACCTTAAAGCCTGACTTTGAAGTCAACAGCTGAATGAAAAAAACCCCTTCCAGTTTCTTCCAAAATGAGTAGAGAATGAAGACTGTACAGAAGAGTAATGGTGGTACAGACAGTCCTGAGTACCTGGAAGGCTTTTCCTGGTGATGAAATCAGTGTTTGTTCTGATTTGAAGTACGGTAAAGGACAGAAGAGAAGTTTTAGAGATTGATTAATATCTTTTGGCTTCATATATTTTCAAAAGAGTCCCTATTTATAATTTAAATGCAACAGAAAGAGAATCCTAGCCAGAACATGTCCTTGTAATAGAATCAGCTGTTTCTGTCAGTCCATTACAGAGCACTAATCGCCCATCAGAACTAAAAGTCATTATGCACAGTCTGCAGTTTCTCAAATCTGTGCTTTGGGAGTGCATGCCTGTATTTTACCAGTACTTTAATTGGGGATGAATTTTCCTTTACTCTGAAACAGATCTCTTGGCACCGAGTAAGCCTGAATTACCCAACTGTATTAAATGTAAGGTTGTTCAGAAATAAATCTGTGAAAGATGCTTAGATGTATCCTGTGCTTTTTCACAGGAGAAATCTTAGTGATCCAAAAACTTTAGTTCAGTTCACATTTGCAGAATTTGTGGTATACATGTAGGACAGGACTGGATGTGGTTACTTAAAAATATGGCCAGGGATGTGGCAGGTCAGTTCCTATGGTTCCCAGCTCTATTATTTATAATAATATATAAATCTATAATTTTTAAATTAGGGTAAGGTGGGTGGTTATTGCAGTTCTATCTCACCAAAATGGAGAGGACTACTGAATTGCCTTTTTTTGCATGTTTGTCTTTATGGTTAATTTAAATACACTTAAGCAGATCAAATACCTGTTTCAAAGTATGTGTGAAAAAGATAATAGGAAAGCATGTTCCAATTTAATATTTAGTATTTTGTCCACTGAAAATGTTGTTTTTCAGAACTAATTGTAAAAAAGTTGTGGCAAAAAAGGTTTGTGTTATAACTCTGAAATGAGTCACGCTAAATGTGTTATCACCTTGTATTTCTAGGGGATGAATGTTTCTTCCTGTACACATAATACAAACATAAAACTTCTGTGGCTGTTTGCTTTTTCTGTAAAAAAATATTTATTGTCTGGGAGTGAAACAACTGAGCCCTTTCTTTCATCAGTTCTGTCAAGGGTTTGTGTTCCAGTTTGGAGCTCAGCAGACATAAACAATATCAGAGATTATTCACTTTTAAGGGCAGAAAGAGAAATTAAAATTCTGTTGTCTGACTGGCATCTCTTATTCCAAATTTTCACATGGTGCTCAGCATGTGGAGTTCTTCACTGAGTGGATGATGGCCTGTAACTATTCCTTTGCAAAAAACCATGAGCCTCCTTCCCTGGTTTTGTGAGAAGCAGAGTTTTGAGAGGGGTAAGCTCAAGTGCCTCATGCAGCTCAGCTAAGCAATGAAAAATTACATCTGCTTGTTCTGTAAATAATGTCCAGTCAGAGCAGATGTAATTAACTGCTGAACTTAATGGATGCCTCATGAGGTTACAGATGCTATCAGTCATAAACTAGATGAAGGCAAGGGAGCTCTATATGCTTGGAATTCCTTTTAGGACTAATTACTAAATATCTTTAAAATTGATTGCTTATGCTTTCAATTTCTGAGAGTGTTTTCACATGATCTATGTGGAATGGACTTGCTGCATCTTTAGAACAGGATGGGAGACACCTTCATTGTTGAGGGTTTTTGAGGAACAAAAATTTCCTTGTTCCCCAGAACTTTCTCCCAGAGCTTTACTATTACTTGTTCTTATTTCAGAGCTGACCAAGCAGTCCAGCTGTCCAACGAGACTGGTCTGACTCAGATTTTTTTTTTCCCTAAATTAGTTGAGAAATAAACAATTGCAAAGATAAAATTCTGTTGGTGTGTCACAAACATTAGCCTGACATTAACAAAGCAGTTGGAGACACAGGGAATGCCTCTCAAAAACAACAACCAAATTTAATTTCTGCCTGTGTGCTTTCAAACAGCTGGGGAGTCAGTGAGAAACCAACCTGACACAATAGACAGAACCCTTTGGACTGTTTTAAGGGACCTGCTGCTGATGTTAATATGGAACTAACCACATACCTTTTCTTGCTTCAACTAGTGTTGAAGAATGTCCAGTTTATTTTAATATAATATAATGCCAGTGTATTTCAACATTTTTTTTTTTTTGGTAATCTCTGATCTTTGTTCACAGTCTGTATTAACAATGCACTGAATGGATATGAGCTGATGAGCCTGCCCAGGAGTTTTCGTGAGATGCACATAGTTTCATATAACTTAGGATAAACCAGAAGGGTCCTCAAACTCACCAAAATTATGTTTGGCTTGATTATTCTGTTTTAAGGGATGTTTAAAGAGTTTTATGGATAAATTTGGTGGTCAGGTAGCCTTGATGACAGCTGTTAATTACTCTAAAAACAACCTTTTAAGGAGTAGAAGACGTATGCATGGTAGAATTGTCAGCTGACTTAATCATAGATTAATATTAGTATGAGCCAACAAGGGAGAGAATAAAACTGGATTTATTAATTTGTAATACTCTTGGCATTTTTAGCAGCTGTGACTGTTTCCTTGTGATCGTTGCATGCCCAGTCTTGAAGGAATTTTTGGTGCGAGTCAAGACAGAGTAATTTTAAGAGCAGTTTCTAACAATAGCATTACAGCTGCAGTCCTGTGTGGCTCCAAGATGACACTCTTTTCTGCATTTTCCAAAATTTTGTAGAACGTGACCTTTTGACTTAAATTTCCGAAACTGGCGCCGTCTGGCAAAGTGAAAGAGAATTTTGAACAGTTGCTCCCATTATTTTGGATGTCGGTTCAAGGCTGGGCTGCCTCTTTCACACATCAGGAATCTGCTTCGTGGCCTTGTAAAACTAGAATTAAGTAATGAGGAAGATTAATGAGCTGTCTAAGCTGTGGGCTTTATTCCTCTCTATATTCCTTCTCCCTTAGGCAAATTTGTGCAAAAATATAATACACATAAGGAAGATTTGCAGCATTTATTATGGGTGTTATTTCTCAGGTTTGAAAGTATAACCTGCCTTTTATTTACAGAGGACCAACCCACACCTTGCTTTTTATTTTGTTGATCCACACACACATTTTGGATAGCTGTTATTGTTTATTTCAGGGAGTAAGTTATCCTAATGGTCTTCTGCAGCTACTGCTGTTGCAATTTATGGATTACCTCTTAGGAGAGCAAATTCACCTTTTTTCTTCTGTGCTGTTTTTTCTGTGCTTCCACTCCTCATCTAGGACTCTGGGTTGCAAAATTCAAACCGTAATATTTAAAGTTACCTTTTCCTGGAAATGAAGTTACATCTTAAAAACATTCTTTTATGTACTCTTTATCATTTAAAAGTAACTCTGGCAAATGTATTTGAAGAGGGCTGCTGCTATGGTTGGGGTTTTTTTTAGCCTTGAGGAAAACAATCAAGTTGATAGTAAATTAGTTTGCTGATGTCTAAGGATTGAACAGCTGAGTTACTGTACCCCAATTCTCGACCTGACCCGGGATCTCAGAGCTTGTCTCGAATTTTCAGAAACCACCCACTGTTTAACCTCAGCTGAAAAGCTTGGGATCAACTATGAAACAAGCCATTGTCTTTACTATGGAAAGAAAGAGATGCTGCTTGACTGATGGCATGAAATTAGAGTGACTTGTGCTCCTGATCCCCAGTGACAGAGATAGGAATGAGTCCTGTGGAGGAAATGAGAGCTGGAAAACTTTGAGTCATTCATTGCTGTGGCTCTTGAGGGTTGTGTGGGTGCCACCCTGCCCTGGGCTGTGGGCACCCAGTCCCGTGGAAGCTGTAGCTCAGCTGTGGCAGGTGGCTTTTCCAGGGGCTGGGCAGCTCCTCATTCAGCCCTTGGGAATGTGGTTTGCATCCACTGTTTCTGTTGTCCTCTGCCTGTCCGAGCCATGGTGTGTGGTTTCAGTCGTGTTTGTCACCATGAGCAGGTCCTGTCTGGCCCATGATGTGCTGGGTAATGTTGTATTTTGGGCTTGAAAACATGATGTAATGTACAAAATATGGAATAGACACTTCAGCTGACTAAAAACTATATATATATATATATATATGTAAATGGGAGTGGGTACTGAAAATATTCTGAGCAAAGTGTGAATTCTTGCCTGTTTTGAGATGTATTCTGGAATTATTTTAGGTCAAGTAACCAAAAGCTTAAATCTTATGGAAAGCCCTGAGGTTAAGTGATATGAAAGGTTAGTGGACAGCTTCTGGATGCATTTATTCTTGACAGGTTAATGCACAGATGTGACCTGGATCCTTAGCTTTGCTTACAAAGGAATAACTTTCTGTTGCCCAGGCAGAAGGGCTGGTGGGGGAGGGAAAATAACTTGCTGTGTTTGAGAATTTTGCTTAAAGTTTAAAGGGCTTTTAGCTTTATTTCCTTTTGCAGTAACTCTAATTTGAAATAAATCCAAAGGCTTTTTATTTTGCTGACTAGGAAGGGATTTCTAAGCTGAAGAGGAGAGAAAGGCTGGAAGATCTAAAGACATGAAATGCATCTGGCTGATTTGTGACCTGTGGGTTGGAAGACTGATCTATACTGAATATTTAGAGAAATAGGGCTGCCTGTAAGTTAAACAGCTGAGAGGTTTTTTTTCCCCCTTTGGTTTTATATGTTAATGTACTTTGCAAATGGCATTTTTACTGACGTGCAACTTCTGCTGGGGTAGAGAACTACTCCAAACAGGAAATTTATTTTGCTTTGAACTTGTAATATATTTAGGGTAGCGCAGGGTGAAGAGGTGCACTGTTGGCTATTCTGTGCCACACATGTTGTCCTCAAGGCTGTGGCCCTTTGTCACCGAGAAGGTGAGATGTCTTAGGACAGGGTGGTTCCAGGCAGTTTGGCTGGTACTGGGAATATGGGAAGAGGCACTGGGGCTAAGCCATCCATGGCAATCCATGAATTTGTGTGATGGCAGACATAAATTCAGTAGAGTGAGGAGAAAGGTCTGGGAATTAAACTCCGTGTCCTCTGAATATTTTGAATAGTATTGGCAAGAGCTTGAGTATTCGTTTTCTGTATTTTAAGTATGTCTGTAGCTAAGCAGATGATCTAACAGTATGATCCTGAATTTAGTTTCTAAAAAGTCAGTAAACTGTAGAAAATATCTGCAACATATTCCATAGGTTAACGTGACCTTCAAGGTAGATATGGTTTTAGTGTTGCTGTTTAAAATTCTTCACTGATGAGTTTGGAAAACAAGTTCAGATGTAATCATTTCTAGAAAGAGAAATTGAGAAGTGCTGTATTTAATAACCATTGACAATGATATGGTGAAAAGAAGGAAATTATTTTTCCTGACACATTCTGATAGGAGAAAGAGAAGCTTATTGTGGGGTGGGTTTCTTTTTTTTTATTATTATTATTTTTTTTATTTTTTTTTAAGTCACCATGAAAAATTCCTTCCTGTTAATCTGATGGATGGATTACAGTTTGCCCTTGCACGGCCAGTTGTACTTTCCATCAGAACTGGAGATTCCAACCCTCATTATATCATTTCTGTAATGCAAATGGTTATGTATAGAAGGAGATTTAATTAATCCCCTGCTGGTTGGTAGTATACCCTAAAGCAAACATAGTCAGCAAAGGAAAAAAATTAAAACATGAGTGCATGGTACCAGGTCACTGACTGTCAGTGGAATTTCATCATCTGTGAAATATTAACTTATTAACTGAAATGTATTTGTTCTTATAGCTGTAAAAATATTTGTCTATTGTCCCAAGTGATGATAGTGAGCTACCTTGCAAGAAACCAAGGTCAAAGGCAATCTCAGGAATCGTGCTGTCTGCTCTGGCAAAAATATGGAACATCCTGTGTAGTGATGGTTCTCACTTTAATTTGCAAGGGCTCCATTTAAGCTGCCATCAGTGCAGGCTCCAGCATCCAACTTTGCCTGTGGGTCTGTGCCATATGCGCAGCTACACATTCAAGGACAAATTACAAGACTGAGAGAAAGTGACAAATCTGAGTGATGGGCTCCTGGTTTTTTCACACTTTTATAACATAACCTATCTGTTTAAACGGTGTGGGTTGTATTTTAGGTCAAGGGACAAAAAGATTTCCAGACTTCATTTCCGTGTGCATACACCTGTGCAAAAAGCCAGCGCTCTTTCTGCTGCTGCCTGAAACACTCCTGTTTTCAGATGCAGTTTCTGTACCTGAAAGCTGACAATTGAATAAATTTTTCAGTATCTATGCACTAAACAATGTATTATGTGAACAGGAGAAGTGATGTTTGAAATGGCCAGTGTATTTTCCCTTCTAGCTTCCTTGCTGCCTCAAAAATGAGGAGTCCTATTGTCAAACCTGAACTGTAGCATGATACGGTGTCCAACTGACTTGATATCCTCATGATCCAAGGTGATAAGATAAAAGGAAACAAATATAAGGAACTCTTTTGAAGGCAGGTATTTGAATCTGCTTTTTATAAACTCCACAATACTGAATTTCTTCCCCAAGATCCATTTTTAACTACTTGTCTGAAAATTTGCTGCTTCTTTTGTCATGTAGAGATCAAGTTGCATGTTTAATAATTATGCCTTGAAATATGGAACTGATACAGAAAATTAACTTTCAGAACAGTCTGTTCTTGTCATTTGGGTACTGCAAGATTTAATACACTCTTTATTTTTTAGGATCTGTGGAAGTAGTTCTTTATTTCCCCTTCTGAAAGTTCTGTGTGAATAATGTGCACCAATCTTTTAAAATGTTCTTATGCTATTTAGCACTTCATATAAATCAAATATAAATGTAAGCCTCTATTTTAAGGGTTGTATTGTTGACCTAGAGAGCAGGTGGCATGGGGGCTGGCTGAAGTAATAATGGTAATATAAATATAGCTACTGGCAGCACAAGTGCTCGGGGAGGCAGATGTGCTGTCGGAAGGGGCAGTTTAGGTTTTCGTGTGTTCATGTGTTGTTCTCATCAGAAGGGTGGTCTTAAATGAAAAATGTCCTTTAGGATAAACCAGCTTATTGAAAGGATTACAGCTGCACCCCGTAAATAGTATTTCAGACCAAGTAGTCACAGCTCAGCACTCTTTTATTAGTTATCTCCCCTCTTAAAATGTGATTTATTTTTTCAGGATACGTGGACATATAATGCCAAACTCTATTGTGGTGTGCGTCAAATCACCAGGCAAATCACGCCACTTCCCTCATAATTTACTAACTAAAACATTTAATCTGTACTATAAAACTGACTCTGAGTAGAGTTTAACCTTTGTAGGGTGCTTGTGAAATGCTGTTGGACTTTTCTCTTATATTTTGCGCAATTATCGAATCCTTGTTTTTGTAGTGCTTCTTCAATATGTTTGAAACTACCCTGTTATTTCAAGATGTAAACTCTGTTTGTCCCACTGCACACATTAGTGTTGGGCCATCTTAAGACACAGCTGAGTCTCCACCCTGTGAGTGTGTCCCCATCCCTGGTAGGCATTTCCATTGTCTGCTTGATCCCCTGGAGGCCTGCAGTGTTCTGCTGACAGTGAGCATCCTCAAATAGGTGCCCTGAAATAGGCCATCAGTTGTCTGCACTCTGCTCTCTCCTTCCTTCCATCTCCAGACATTTTCTTTCTGGGATATAACCTTCTCAGACCCCAGCTCACTGGTGATTTGGGAAAAGCGAAGGATGTGATCACGCTGCTCGTGGCTGTGTAACATCCAGCTCTGGTGCTTTTGCCTTGGCCCTGCTGGTCATATCTGGTTTGGGGGACTGTAGGTGCTGTTCCCAGCCCTGCTTTGGAGAGGCAGAAAAGGCTGAAGAGCTGGGAGGGTGCTGCCTTGGCATTTCTCCAGAGGACAGGAAAAGTGCTGTGGAGGTCGGGACATGGCTCGCTGTGTGGCTGTTAGGGTTTTTGAAGGGGATTTTAAGACTAACATGAAACGAGGCATAGTGGAACAACAGGTATAAAAATTGATTGTTTTGATTGTGCTCTTTGTTGTCAAGACCACAGTGATATTAAATGTGAGCTAGTGCCTATTGATTGCACAGCTGCACTGTGTTTGTCAAGGTGGAGGTGCAGAAGGAAGACAATTGCTACATGGATAGGATGATATTTCAGTTGCATTGAGATGTCATCTGCTAGGACTTTCTTCCTTGCTTGCTTGTGAACTCAGTTGATCACAGTTTTCAAAGGTACAAAGCTTTCAGGAACAAAGCCCAAGGCATTCCTCCTTCTAACCTTGCATGCATTTAATCCTGAATTACCTATATTATAGGAAGTATTAAAGGTAATAATTGTGTGAGTAAAACAAGTGTTCAGCAGAGGAAAGGAAAGGATTTGTCCATTCCTGTTCCTGGACCATGTTTCTTGTGGTGTATATCTGTAAGTCACAATTATTGGGGCTGTGCTGCTGCAAGGGAGTGTTCTCTAAGTGACTTTTCAGCCCTAATGACTAGAGCAAAGGTTGTAAAAATGAACCCTAAAAGCTGAAAAACTAGAAGGTAGATAAAGAGACTTAAAGGTCACTGTTTTGCTTTTTCAGCCAGTACCATGAAATTCCAGAGCTTTATACATGCATTCTGAAAATTTCTGGGGCTGACTGTGTTGGAATAAACAGAAATATATAATTTGAATGGGAAAACTGCCCTCTGCCAAAAGGTGCCATCTTCTTTAAAGAGGATAAATTAAATACAGCTGCTCATATGATGTAAGAGATGTATATGCATGTGTAAGTACTATACTATCTACAGAAGCAGAATAATATATAATACCTATAATCTTACCTATTTATTTATCCATTTGTAGTGGCAAAAAGCTGTCATTGCTACGTAGGCTTCGTGGTTGGAAAGTAATTCTTCCTAACAAATGAAAGTGGAAGAAGTACCTTTTTTAGAATATAAACCACACAACCTGTTATAGATGCTAATGATTTATTATCTTACGCACTTGAAGTGTTTTGATTAGATCTTGACAAGTTTGTCTGATGACAGGAATTTATTTCTCGATGCTGTAAGCTGTCAGCCTTGTGATAATTCACACATGAAATTTGCTTGGTACTGTTAAACTGCAATGAAATTTCAAATTGTGGAGAACTCATACTTGAAAAGAATAACAGCCTGGTTAAGATTGATTTGTTTGTTTATTGATTTATTAGTTTTAGTGGCTGTAACTTTTTGGTATCTTTGAAAAACTTTCAGGCAAGTCCCATGCATTACTGACCAGACCAGTCACTGACTGTCAGTAACACAATCATGTCAGTCATGAACTCTGTAACTAAAGACGGAAAGGAGATTTTACCAGATTTTATGGATTTAATTTTTTTCTATCGACTTTTTATTTCCCCCCAGAATTCAGTGAAAACATTGATTTTTAATTTATTTTTTTTTTTTTCCCCTTAGAAGGGATGAAAACCACAGCACGTAGATCCTCACAGCCACTTGGTATTGGCTGTGCTGGCACTTGCTGTGATCAGCCGAGGCGAAGCAGCCCGGGATCAGGGAATATTTTCCTGGCGAAGCATCCAGGGAATATTTTCAGGGATGCAAACCAAGAACCGGCGGCGGGCGCGGCCGCCACCTGGCGGCGACCCTCGGGAGCGCAGCCCCGCCCGGCCGCGATATCCAGAGCCGGGAGCGGGCGCTCCCTCGGGATGCCGCGTCCATCGCTGGGGTGCCCGTGGGCTGAATAAAAACCTTAAAAAGAAAATAAAAACAAATAAAAACGTTAACACCCCCCCCCCCCGTCTGCCTTTGCTTGTGCTGCCGAGGTGCAAAACGGTGCTGATAAGTGGCGGTTGTGTTTGGCCTCTGATTTTTGTCTGTTTTAAAAAAACCCGAACAACCAAACCAAACCCCCAAAAGCCATTCTCTTGCATGAATTCTTCCTTTTGGTGAGATTGTGAGACCACCCCGCACAGCTGCAGGCACACTGCGTTCCACACTCCTGGAAGTGGTTCGGTCTGATGATGCTGATGAGGAATGTAGGACAGAATTAATTACTGCCTTATCTGTGCTTAGGCTTGAATTTCAAAGTTATGTTTGCTCTGTTGAGTGCTTATGATTTTTTGACTACAAAGGCAATGGCTGTTTAGACAAAGTGAGCAACTTTTGTACCCCGGACTGTGCTCTGTGGATGTGCAGCAGCAGTGCTGTGGAGTTCTGCACTGAGCATGCGTTGGAAAGTGGCCAGCTCTTTATTAGTTTCACCTCAGTCATTTATTGATAAATAAATTAGTAGTAGATAATAACAAGTAAAACTAACTCAGGTTTTCATTCTTATTTTTCTTCCAGAAAGAGCTCAGTCTCCCCAGAAGAGGAAGCTTGTAAGTATAATTATTCTTTATTCATCCCTTGGTTTGTTTTGAGCATATATAGCTGTTCAGTTGTGGAAGTAATTTAGATGGGCAGATGCTCCGTTTTCTCTGTTAGCATTTTTAAGAATCTGTCACGCTCTTGGAAACAGCTAGCTTGGATTTCTCTGAGACTAAAGCCTCTATTCATTTCCTTAAGCATAGTAGAAGTAGTAGTAGTGTAAGCTTACTTCTAATTACCAGCTTGAGCTGATCCTGATATGGAAGTAGCTGCGGTGTTGAGTGTTGCTGCACTGACATCGCTGAAGTGACTCCAGAGAAGTCACTGATTATTTATGTGATATGGACAACTTTGATCACTGTTCTTCAAACAGTCTGTTGACAGAAGTCTAAGCACACAGCTCCTGGGCCCTGCAGGTCAGGTGTTTGTGGAGCAGGCAGTCTAATAGAGGTATTTCAGTTAAGTAGCACATGTTGGGAAAAGTGGGCTTTTAAAAATGCGATTTAAACAAACAGTAATTTTTTAAAAATGCATTATGATGTTTAAAGAATTTTAGTGAACTAACTTGTGTTTCAAGGATATTACAGAGCTTAGTTTCTGCTATGATTACAGATTTATGGTGGAAGAAATTGCATTATTGATTGCATTGTATAAAAGAGAAAGCTTCTGTACTGCCTGCTGTTGCATTATGATTTAAAATTGTTTCCCAAAGCTTGTGGACTACGGACATGAAGCTCACAAAAGCATATAACCTTTCTTCCTCAGGTTTCTGGTTCTAATGTGAAATTATTTTCAGCCTTCCAATGTAAGCTATCCCCTTTGTATAAGAAACAATGTTTGGAAAATGCTGTGTAGTGCCAGTGATTCAGGGCTGAACAATACAACAGATCAAAAGGTCTTTTTTTTACAGTGAGGCATGACCAGACCTTTTTGTTTAGTTCATATGACAATGATAAACCAGTCAGGGAGTTATTTAAAGAACATGAAGCACTAACTGGTTTTGGTTTTTTTTTTTTAACCAGTATGCCTCAAAGGCTGGCTTAACGAGATTTGAGAGGTTTCTAAGACAGGTGGTGTTCATCATTTGAAGATTATGAAGGTTCTTTGATCAAATAGTGGAGCAGTGAGTTACCAGTAAGTTTTTTGTTAATGTAGCTTAGATATTTTTGCACAAAACTTTTGGAACTGAAATTGAGGATGCCAGAGATATTCCCTTCCCTCATTCCAGTGTGGAGGTGGGTATGACACAAAACTGTTTATGTATTTTCATTTGAAATATCTGAGATGCAAATTAAGTGCTTCATATGTGTGTAGTGTTTTAGTTGCTAGTAACTAAACCAAATGACTGAATCCTTTATTTCTATATTGACTTAACACCTTCAGTTTTCATTGCTTCACTTTAGTTTTCTTCCAGAAATGAATGCCTTTTAAGGCATCGTTATGTGAAGAAATTTAGCAACCTGTGTCAAGAAGATCCAGGCCATAAATTTTAAGCACAAGATTGCAGCTATTAGTGAGATTGAAAATCTATGAAGAATTGAAATGTTTTAAGTTCATCACCTGTGTTATCTAGTTGATTATTGGCTTGTGGTTTCTGGAGTTACAGATTCTGTAATCAAGTCCAGTACCAAGTCTAGTCAAGAACCAAATGACTCCTTGTTGTTTGAAAAGTTTAACTTTTAAGAAATGAGTAGTGCATTGGGGTGGTATAAATGCCATATATATATATATATGTATATAAAAACTGGTATAAATACCAATATATACTGTTTGTGTTGATGCTGTACTGTTAAGTGTACAGGCTCACTGAAAAGGGACTTGTGGAGTTGATGTACATGGTTTTGCATATCCCATTATCAGAATACTTACTTGGGTTTAAAAAAAATCCACTTAGCCTTCAAATTAGGAATTAGAGATATTTATATCAAGGGAATAATTATATGTGCGTATATATATGGTAAAAAATATACGTATACTATGTAGAAATTTGTTCAATTTGTCCTGTCGAAAAGGACAGCATAACAACTGTAAGCAGTTCTCAGTTCTTCTGGAGGCTTTTCATTTGCTTGAATCAACTTAGCAGTGAACCTCATAAGCACAAATAAATTCTGAAAGTAAAATTTATTCTGAAAAGCTGTTGCTGTGCTGTGGCTGATGAGTAGGGATAGTTATGGATGTAGCTACGTCCTGATTCATTGACTGTCAGTCATTGACTTTTGTTCACCGACAGAAGCAGACGCAGGAATTGACAGGAGGATGAAGTGTCTGGCTTGAAGCCACAAACCCTCAAGAGGTGCATCCATTTGCTGCACAAACTCCAGCCTTTGTAGCAGTTCAGTAGCAATTGTGTTATATACAAACATCAGCCACTCAGCATTTTTTTGTGTGCTAGTCTTGAGGCTGGGGTGCACTTCCTACTGTAAAAAAATATTTGGGGAGGAAGTAATTATTTTACAACCAGCCAGAAGCAGAATGAAGACTTGATTGTTGCTGCTTTCTTGGTGATTACTTCAGTTGATTGTTGGGTTAGAAAGGTTTTAGCCTGTGGATTAGCTTGGGTATTTGTCATTGCTGAATGGAGAAGGACAAGCTTTTCCTGACAATGCTTCTAAGTTTTTCTTTGTTTGACTCTCATTGCTTCATATTTCCTGGGACAATATGAGTAGTCTCTATTTTTCTACAGGGGCTGATTGTAGGCATGGACAACAGTTGCTGTGCCTGTTTGTGCTAAGGAGGAGTGGAGTTACATGTTTCAGTATTTGTGCCAGGAGAGCATGAGCAGTTTTCCTAAAGAAGGAAATTCATCTAAAGAAGGTCTTGGGTAGAAGCTGAAGAGAACGAATGGTGGGATAGAGCCTGTGAAATCTGTTGATGAGTGATTCTGTTTCCATATTAGCAGAAAGAAGCACAGGCACAGTGTAAAGGATGGCTTTGTCCTTAGATATGTTGCAGTCTTATATTGAAATAATCAGCACAGTGAGCAGACATGTAAAACAGATGGGGGAATTATATGCAGGGTGACACTAAGAGAAATGCCTAATTATTTAGATACATTTTTGTTGTAAATGTGCTTAAAGTGTTTGTGTTTCTATAGGGGAGTTATGTTTAATACACTAAAGGAAATTATACTCAACTGAGTTGTAGGCTGCTAAGAGGTTGAATAGTACGAGAACAGGAACAAGTAGTTATGTTCTCTCTCTGGTGTGGTTCAGTAATCAGAGTTCAAAGTTTTCCTTTAATGAATTATGCATATAAATGTATTGGTTATGTTTTTCCCCATGCTTTGTTCACAAAAGAAATAATTACCATTCATGAATATTTTCTTTAATTTCAAATAGCGAATGTGGAGTGATAGACCCAAACTTTGATCTCCAGCCTATTAGTGGAAGTGGTTTAATTATTTTCAGCCATTACCCTGCTGTATTCTTTTGGAGCTACATCATGTACAGAGATTGGTTTTTATATTGTTGGCTTTAGCTTTCACGTGGTTTTGACGTGCACCTGCACGTGAAGCGCACTAGAGACGGCCCTGACCTGAAAGGACAGAGGTGGGCACTGTGCAGCAAGAGGAGGTTGGTGATGCACCACCTGTGTGTGTTCACGTGTTTGACAGCAGTTCAGCACCCAAAAAACCAGGCTGCAAAGTGCAGTTCTCACTGTGGCTGCAGGATGCACAGCACCAGCCTGCAGCTCACGATTTCTTCTGGTTGCCTCCTCGGCTGATCAGTGGTCACTGAATCCAGTTGGGGTTACACTTGAGCCATCTGGCTTCTTGTTCAGTACCCCATTAACAATAAATGAATAATAAATGTGGTTGTTTATAACATGAATTTTATTGACTTGTTCAGGCTTTTTAATGAAAAATGTGGGTTTATATTTCAAATCCTTATGGTTTCTAAGGCAGGGTTGGCACTGTGGGTTGTTGTAATTTTTGGGCTATCTAAATAGCTATCTTTTTAGCTATCTTGCTAAAAAGAATATATGGCTTTCCCACATTATATTTAAATTTGAAAAGAATAATTTCCTCAGCAAACTAAATTTGCTAAACCAGTTTTTAACTTCAGATATAAGTTGTTTTTGTTAATTCTTTTCTGCTATCAATGATCTGTATCAAATGTATTTTAAACTCTGTGTACAAATGGAAAAAGAACATGGAGGCATAAGAAACATGAAAAAAAAATTGATACAGAATATGTCCACTAAAAATACATATTTGTATAAATCAAATATTACAGACTGCTGTTTTGATAGTGATAGGTGCTGGTAAAAAGTAGTATTTACCTTAAATTTTTATATCTATCTCTATGAAATATGGTAAGCAATGTAATAGTGTTTGCTAAAGACTTATGCAAGCCTTTATGGTGGTTTTTATCCTTTCTAATTGCTTTTTAACACAGTTTATGTTCACTGTGGGACTTCTTTTCTCTTGTTCTCTCCCTCCTTCTCTGCACTACCCTTCTACTTACAAACCTCTGAAGAGTCTTAGTTGCTACAGCCCTAGATATTTCTGAGGGTGTTTCATTAAACAAGTCTTCATCATAATTTGTTAAACTTACTCCCAGCTTCCTGACAGTAAAATAACACATAAACACACCAGGGAGTTTCTCTGGGAGGATGTGCTGAATTACATGTATTCTTTTTAATGTTTAGACCTTGAAAACAACATCAAGTTTGATGGCAGGAAAGAAAATTTCTGGCCTTTAGTGCTGGTTTATGTCTTCGTGCTGACATGCTCAGGTGCTGTGGGAGTTCCTTCTGTATCTGCAGAGAAATGGAGTATATCATTCTGTTTCTGCTCATCTTGGCGGGTGAGTGTTTCTGCTGGTGATGGATCGATGCCGTTTCCCTGCCAGGAGCAAGTGCTGTTGCCCCAAGAGTGGGGAAGCCAAAGTGTTGGAAGTGGATGAAAAATGGTTCTGAAAAGGAGTAGTGAGTCGTGCTACTTTCGCACTCTGTTCTGATTTGGATCTGGAAATAAAGTAGAGCAATAATGCCTCCAGTCGATGCTTTCTGCTTGTGATGCTTTCTATAGATGGGGAGAGAAAGAGGTGATCTCTTCTGACCACCCCATCCTTCTCTGAGTGCGTAGAAGCAGCTCACAAGCAGTGGATCAAAAATAACCTGCTGCTCTTAAGCTGATACGTGGGGCTGGCTCTGGAGGTGGAACATGCCAGATTATTCCTGGGGAGCTCCGTAGCAGTGTTGCTATTTGTATGTTAGGCTTTAAAAATAATTTGGAAGCATGGTTTCTCTAAGAGAATGATTTAGTGAATTAAGGGGATTTTAGTGATCTGCAAAGACTGTAATCTGAGAGACAAAGAATTTATGGAGGCTTTCATCAAGGATTTAAAAGTGGAAAGAGTCTTTCATGCAGTTCTTATTGTCGAGTTTCCACTACTTCATCCAGGTTCTCATTTAAAGAGTATAATAAAATTACACATACCATACCAAATTTGTACCTTTTGTTGCTTGCTGTGCTGTCTTACTCAGAAGGCACAGTGTGGGGGGGCAGGGGCTCTGGCTGTGTAAGGAGCAGACACCCGGGTCCTTACTCCTGAGCCTGGGCGGTCTGTTTTCCTGACCACCTGTAGATGTTGAGAGCTTGGAGATTTTGTAGTGTGGGGTACTCCTGCTGTGATTGGAATTGTGGGAGGGTCTGAAGATAGGAGTTGTCACCTGGAGTTTGTCTTGGTTGATGAGTAGTTGTGAATGGCAGTCTTCCCCTGCCTAAATACAGTCTTTAACACTTTGAAGTCTATCAAAGACAGATATTTGGAAATTTTTTGGGAGGAAGTTGCATACGTGGAAAAAATTGGAAAATGTTGGATGTTGTTTGGGAAGGTTTTGTTAATAGCATGAAATTAATTTTGAGCTGATTGAAGTTGCCGTTTGCAAGCCAAACTGCCAGACTTGCACTGTAAGGGAACATTGTCTCCTAATGGTGTTTCCCATTCCCCCCCCTCAGTATCTGGCTCCCCAGGCTGCTGCGAGTGCTGTTGCTCTGTTTTCAGCTCTGGAATCCATGAATTTTATAGCTGAGACACAGCTTGGGAATTAGGGGAAGGTGTTTTAAGCTAAAAGTTGTGTGTGTCGTTCAGGGGATTGATTTCTGCACGGGGGCTGGTTCACGTGTTCCCCCGCCGGCCGGGAGCAGCTGCTCCTCGCACACCGCTGATGACTCTGCCAGGGCTTTGGGTGGGAGCAGTGGCTCTGCTCCTGTCGCCGTGTGAGTTTTCAAGCTGCTCTCTGAGGTTTCTGCCAGAATCCTTTCAAGTGTGCCATCGCTCCCTTCGGCTTTCCGCTTTCCTTTTGATTTGGTGAGCACTCCTGCTCCTGCTCCTGCTCCTTGGAGCCCAGGAGAAGTTGGTCTCTGATTTGCTGTGGGCTCAGCCAGAGCGTGTCAGGACCACATTGCTGGCTGTGTGACAGGTCAGGTGGCCACTCTGTGTCCTGGACTTGTCGGCACCTTCTTCCTTTCGTGCTGGTGGGCTTCGTTTCCTTTCGCTGGATGCCGTGAATAGACTCGCAGGAGATTTTAATTTTTTTTTTTTCCTATTTATAAATAATTAGGTTTTTGACATGAGCCGTGCGATTAATCTGGACCATTACTGAGCTCCTGAGGTCTCTCTAATGCTGGGGGTATATGAAGAGCTTGGAATTGCACTGATTGTTCTGTGCTCTGCGTTGGAGTGATAACGGTGGGCTCTCCTTCCCGCCTCTAAGCCTCTTATGCTGGGAAGAGGCACAGGGTGTCAGCACAATGATGAAACGGAGGAAACAGAGGCTTGGAGCCCCATCTCTGCGGATCCAGTAAGGACTGTAGTGAAAAATAAATTGCACTTAAACATTTCCAGTTGAAACTGTGAAGAAAAACCAGCCAGAGTTTTCTGTGGCCAATAGACGTTGCTTTTATTTCTTAGAACTTTATCTGTCGTGCTTATTTGGCTGTACAGGAAATTTCATTTGGAACCTTTAGCATTTTACTTTTGTGGAGTATTTGCCATAAAGTATAGCCAAAAAAGAGCAATGTTTAAATATTTTTAACTGGGGTACATTGTGGTTAGGTTTTCTACCAAGTATTAGTGTAGTAAAACTGAACGTTTGTAACTCTATCTTTCTAGTTTGATCACTCTTCAGATTTAAAAAGTACTTCTAATAATCTGTCAGGAAGGTGTCACAGGGCTCAAAGCTTCAGAAACCTTGGCTACCATTATTATCTTTTAAAATAAAGAATGTTATAGCAAACTTTAAGATTTAAAGCTAAAAGTTTTTACTTTCTAGAAATACATTTTTATATGTATTTCTATAAATAGACTTCAAACAAGCAATTCCATTTTAATGCTTGTGTCCTTTATAAAGGCTTTGAAATCTACTAATGAAAACTGCTATTTCTGATGTTTGTAATTATATTTATTGTTTCTACTTGGTAAAATATTAAGGAAATTGTGTATTTAATACTATGTTTATAAGTAGGGGAGGTTAAATGAATCTATCCCATAGTCAGTGGAGGGAGGAGCAGGGTAAGAGGCAGGCTTAACCTTTTCTGTCTGCAGACTGTAAAGCTCATCAGCTGTGTAAGCAGAGATTGCTAGTGGGGAGGATTTCCAGTATGTAAAGGTTACTTGCTGATAAGTATTTGGATTCATTAGGAAATATAAAGCAAGGAACATGAACAAACATGCTTGACTTCAGGACTTGAAGTGTAAAATATCTGAATTCTAAACAAAACTGAAACGTCCTTCAGGTTTCCATTCTTCTCAGTTTTATGTTTAAATACGGCAAAGAGAAACTTTTTTCGGCCCTCAGTCAAAAATCAAAGTTACAGGTGTAAGAGTAGAGTGGCTCTAGGTTGTATTCTAACACATAAGAACACTGTAATACCAATATTTGTAAGTTAACTTTTACTTTATTTCTAGTGAAGGACATCTCATCGTGTATAGTTCAATAAAGTAGGTGTCAGAACCTCTGCTCTGTGTTTCTGTAGTAGTCTGTTTGCAGCTTTTTGAAAAGCAGCTACCTTGAGGCATTTTCTGTGCTCTCTGTGTGTACAAATGTGTGTTGGCTGCTACCCCTGCAAAAGCAGGACAGTTCACAGAGCTGGGCATCAGCGTCCTCAGCTGCAATCCTGGTACAACCAGGGATGTGCTGTGGACATGTCACTTTAACCTCTCCGTGCCTCAGTTTCCCTACTGCTGAAATTAGAATAAAGCCATTTTGCAGTGCTGCTTTCAGGCTTAAGTAGTTGTTGTTCTAAAACACTGTCACTGCTAAGTGTTGTTTTCTAGTTTAATGGTTTGTGTAATTCATATTTTCACAGTTGGGTATTTCTGTTATTGCCACAGCTGTGGTATGACCATGGCTCCCAAATTGTGAAGGCTGTGATACAAATGATCCATGTCTGTTACTGGTGCCATTATCAATTTGTTGTTTTTACTCAATTAAATGTTTTATATTAGAGATTGACAGTGGTGCATATTCCAGAAAGCCTGGAAATCGCTACAAAGAAGGATTTGGATAATTCCAGATTGGAAGGTTTTTGTAGTAGTGGAAAAATAACATTTAATAGATATTAAATTGAATGAAAAATACATTTTGATTTGGATGGTAATGGAAAGCATGACTTTTGACCACTTAGTGTATTGCATTTAGTGAGAAAGGTATAACTTGTATTTTGGAAGTATCTTTTTTTTTTTTTTAATTGAAACAAAAAATGTGATATTGACCCTGATTTTTTTTTTTTCTACTGTGGTACCTTGTCAGAATCTCCTCTCCTTTGTACTCCCACTGCCGAGGAAATGATGTTCATCAGCACATGTTCTCTCCTACATCTGCTCCAGGTCTGCAGCATCTTAAATTCCCATTTAGTGCTGACTGTGCGCTTGTTACTTCTCCTCTAGTATTTTACCTGAACTCACAACCCCAGAGCAATCCATCTAGTCCGTGCTACAGCCATCCTTTTCAGTGGAGGTAAGGAAAGGTGTCAACTAGGAATTGCTAATGGTTTGGTGTTGGCATA
This sequence comes from Chiroxiphia lanceolata, assembly GCF_009829145.1. Taxonomy (NCBI): domain Eukaryota; kingdom Metazoa; phylum Chordata; class Aves; order Passeriformes; family Pipridae; genus Chiroxiphia; species Chiroxiphia lanceolata. Next base: position 5,153,573 of record NC_045645.1, read on the forward strand.
ACCATCTATGAACTTAACAGCTTTATAGTTTAAGAGAATAACATCTAACAGAAGGGAACAGCCTTATAGTCGTAACTTACTTACAGCCACTTAGTGTTCAAGTTCATGTTGCTTATGGGTACAAGGTTTTTTTAGTTCATGTGTAGTTTAAGGCCCTATGTAGGGATAAAGGAGTGGAAACCTGCCTGCTGGTGTGTGCATGCAAATTCCTGGTGGTTAGCTTCTGAATATGTGTGCAACTTGTACCATGCATCAAAGGAGCCCTCACAAGCATGGCTGATGTCAAGAAAACCAATATAAAAGTAAAACAGCCAAGAGTGAGGTCCTTTAAAAATACCTGTCTAGAATAGTGGGTCTGTGCTAAAGGACTGCATCCAGTTCTATTCACTGGAAATCCACATTGCTGTCTTACAGAGGCTGGCAGGATGAAGTCTCCAAATGATAACGAGTAAAATCAAGCCTGTTGTTAGCAGGTTTAAATGTGGGGTACTAGAGTCTGTAAACCAAAACCAGCCCAAACCAGCCCAGTTTGTATTAAAGCATTTGAGAGGTTGACTGATGTATTTTTCCTTCAGGATTAGCTCTTGCTCCTTGTTGTGCTCCTATGGGTCAGGCATGGCCACCAGCAGCCCCAGTGGAAATCTTTGGCTTCTTCACTAAGAGGAAACTTTACCTAGTGAGGTAGTCCCAGGGAAAGGCTAACACAAGCTGGAGATCTTTGTGTGTGTGGTTATGAAACTGGAGCTCAGTGTGGTACCTACTTAAAACTTGAGCCAGCATAGCATCAGAGGGCTGGTTTTGAAGTTCACATGCTGCAGGGTGGATGTAGCTGGTCAAATTTCAGTTACTCATCAGGTGGTAATGCAATAGCCCCTGAATCTAGACTGTTATTTCAGAGGGAGATTGCTCCTGCTGGCCAGCTCTGGTGGGAGTAACCAGAAAATGCGAAGTTGAATTATTTTAGGCACCTGCCCCTCTAATGCAGAGTGATGTCTACTACATCTGTTGAGGGGAAATCAGGTTGTCAGCAAAGGAGGGGGATGTTGCCCGTGTCTGTCCTCACTGTGCAGGGCCATGGAGAGGGGCTTGCCCAGCAGGCTGCTGCTCTCCCTGCACGTTGGGCAGCAATTGGTGACAATTCTTAATAAGGTGCTCATTTTGGCAGCACTGGCGGTGAAGTGAAGGGCAGCAACTACAGAGCAGTCTCCTGACATTTCAGTGTCATTGTCATCAATCTAATTTTAAATGAATTTTTATTATTTAAAGGCTGGTGTTGGGTAATGTTCCTTTAAACAAGGGTGATTAAATACGATTAAATGCTTTTTAGCCTTGGGGCTAATTAACAGACTGGTAAGTGGGAATTAAATATCAAAATTAGATTATTGTTGAAGTCAGTTGAGAACTGTTCTTTTTGGAGATGAGATCTGATGATTATTGATTATTTTCAAAAGGCCTTTTTGGTACTTACTGCTTTTTTTCCTCTGAGAAACCTTCGAATTTCAGGCTTCTGACACGGGTCAGTGAATAATTTTCTCTTTAGGAGCAGTTCATATAAAAGTCTCATCATCAAGTTTTATTCCACAGTTACTATGAACTCTCCTTGATAATAATATTTTTCACATATGGGGACCTTCCAGCCATCTGCTCTTTAAATACTGAATGGTTGATGATTCACAGATATGTTGTTCTGTGTAAGAGCTTAGGTCTGCTATAATAACTTTTTATTTTCGTCGTTGTTGCTTTCACCTGTGCAGCCCTTGATCCTGTTTTTATCCAGTCTTTCTTTGTTGTAGTTTTGTTTACTTGGTTACAGTACCAGTGATAGCCATTCCTGCTTGCTTAGAGCAAAGGTTCATCTTGGCAACTTAGTACTGTCATTGATCTACTCAGCTTAGCACCCTCAGTTAGCCAGGCAGAGGTTCATTTCCATGGCTGTGCAAGGAACTGCTGAGAAATGTAGCAAGTAAAAGGCCTTGATGTTAAATCTTTCTCACTTTTTACCTTTGGTATGTTGCTTTTGCAAGTATTTGCACAGGTTTTCCCTTCTTTTCTGTATTTCACGGTGTCATTGATATTTTTACTGGTGTCCAGACAGGTGGCATGGAAGTTCATGGCTTCTGAAAGAACTAATCTAATTGAGATTGAAAATATTTTATACGTAACCTTTGAACAAATGAAAATAATGTAAGCCTTTCAAAAGAGTAAAAGGAAATGTGAAATGGCTTGATTACAATACAAGCAAATTGATAACAGGTGGAATGAGACTGCAATAGTTGATGGAACTGTGAGTTGGAATTAAGGTCATGTAACTTTAGGAAGAAAATAGAATGATGTTCAAAATTAAACAAGTACTGAGTCTCATCTTTGGGATCTGGCTTGCACTCTTCTGGGGGTAGCAGGGAAGTCAAATTACTGAAGAAGAAAATGAGGCCATGTTTCACAGCTGGTCCTCTTTATGAGTTGGCAAATCTTTATGCACCCATATTTGTACTTTAATTTAATCAAAATACGAATTTACAGCATCTTTTGATCTCAAGTTGCTTAAAATATGTCATGAATTGATTGTTCTAACTTGGAAGTGATGAACTCTGAGATTAAAGGAGGGTGAATTTCCCCCATTTCAGAAAATGTTACACGCTCTGTAACACTCTCAGCAAGATATAAGACAGTTTCAGTAATTCTAGAAACAGTTTAATTTGTTTGTGATAAGAAGGATGAAAGTGTTCAGGTGCCATATTTCTGGCATCTGTGGGTGCTGTAGGTTAGCTGAAGTCTCAGTGGAAATTTGCTTTATCCTAAGAAATCAAGGGAAGAGTTGGCTTCAGCTGGATTTTTCAAGGGGTATTTTCTCCTGCTATTTTGATTCCATGAATTCATGCCAGTTGTGGAACATGTTCTTATAGAGATATATGGTAGAGATTATTTTTATAGGAATGTTTTCCCTTGGAACTTCTAGCTTTAATAGAGTCTCTTGATAATAGCTATTAATTTTTTTATAGCTTTGCAGAATACTTTAATAGAATTTTTTCCTAGCCTGTACAAAATCTGGTCACTATTTCTGGGAGTGATGGTGATCAGACCCTTGCTGTCCCATTTAAGTAAAACAAAATGGGAAACCTAATGTTGCTCTGAAATACTCAGTGTTTGAGCACAGTACATAATTACTTGATCAGTGTGTAATTACAATGTTATGAGTTTTATATAATTAGGATTTTATGGACATCTGTGATATAATTTAAGAATATATTAATTTATTTACATAAAAAGCCTATTCTAGGAAACAAGCTTTTAATCAATAACTGTGGTAAGTAACAAGAATATATCATGCATAGGCATTCAGCAAATGTACTGGGAGGGTTGCCTGCCTTTATTTAAAGCCTTTCTTTACCCAAGCTGTTGGAGTGGGTAAGGGGAGACCTATATTGAGAGCTATGGCTTGTTTGGGTGCGTGAGTGAGGTCGGGTGGGCAGTGTCCTGGGTGAGTCTGCTCCATTGCAGTAAAGCAGGTGGGCTTCAGCAAACCTTCACCAAAGGGTGGGGATGGAGACATCCACCTCCTTGGAATGAGTGTCCTGTTAGACTGTGGCTCTTTGTCTTGTGTATCAGGATTGCTGGTGTGTCTCCAGGAGAGAGCCTTGTAACTCCAGTCCTTCTGCTTTGAAGCAGGTGCAGAAATCCCTTCCATAGTACGAGGATGTATCCTTGGCACACTCCTCCCCAGATCACCTGCGGTTTGGGTTTTGAAGACTGCGTATATTTTACAACTGTGGGGCAGCACCTGTAAGCAGGAGAAGTTCCATATTTTTAGGGAAGATCAAAAACATTTCAGAATTCAGACTTGATGAGGTTCTTTATTTTTATTTTGAAATACCTCAAGGCTTGTCAAAAGTTGGTGAGGGTCTCCTATCTCTCTACTTAAATTAATTTTAGTTTAAAGTCACTTGATATGATACAGGTTTTAAGAGGTTTTTTGAGTTAGAAATTCCTATTTGACAAATGTCAGGATTAATGAAGACGCCTACATTCAGCTTGAATGACATTTGGAAATTGTTTTGGGTTTGCAGCAAGTGTTATCCTCCTGTTTTAGCACTTGATTTGGTACAGGTTCAGCTTTCCTAAAGGTGCTAAATAATTGGTCAGAGTTGACTGCAAGACAGCATAATGTCACTTTTGGAAACAATGTAGATCAGCAATTCAGGAATAATGAGTAACGGAACAACTTTGTGGATATATCATTATGCGAACCGTGAAATGATGAATTTTGAGTAGGTAAGCTTTTGGCAACTGAATTCTAATCTACATCTCACATTGAATGAATGAATTTCCCACAGTTCATTTATTTTTTAATGGAAATTTTTCTCTTTATTCCTTTTCTTTTGTACCAGTTGTTAGTCTCGGGGATCATTTTTCCCATCTAGGAGGCTATAGGGGATGGACATAGGTGATACCTAAAATGTGACAGGCTCAGATAACTTCTTGTCTGTCTTAGGCTGGTTGGAAACTGTTTGTTAACTGTCACATGGTTGGGAATATTGAGGCATGGTGGCCTGAATGGTGTGATTTTTTTATGTGAAGGCATTACCTGAATGCAAAAATCCCGGTGTCCTGCCTGGAGCTGCAGTAGCAGAAGAGTTAAACCCTGGGGTTTGGAGCTCGAGGTGTGAATTCTTGTCTCAGTCCAGGCTCACAATTTGGCTGCCCTCCATGGGACCACTTGTAAATCATAACCTGGTGGTTTGACCTGGGAAATTGGAGGCTCCCAGAGGAGAGTGTGTGCTTGTGACTTCAGAAGTTGGGGGGTTTTACTGTTTGTCAGCCATTTCACCTATAAACCATATATGGTTATGGTTCACAGCTGATGTTTCTATATAATTCTGTTTGAAGGCTGTGACCTGCTGCTACACCTGCTAAGAGCTGACTCACTATAGCTGCACTACTAAGAGTTTGGCATGGTTGGGACAAGTTAGCAACTTCTGGTGAGGAATAAAAATATCAGAAGGTTCTTAAGAGACAATAGAAAATACTGAAGCCTTTTTTTTTCTGTCCTGATTCTCAAATAATAGTGATTTCCTCAAACAACAGTATTGTGCTCAGTTCTGTATAAAATTTTTCCTGCCACATAATCTGTCCCTCAAAGGCCTTTTGATCTTGGGTACAGATACAGAAACAACCTGAGCGCTGAAACATTCCTGGCAAGGGAATAATTCTGAGAAAGAAACATATATTCTTAACCGGGCAGTCATGTGTTTATTATTGTTGATAGACAGTGCCATGCATTTTCCAAAATTTGTTTTTAATCAGCCTGTGAGGCAACCAGGTGCTATTTTTAGTTCTGACTTGGAAAATTGGTGAGTGTGCACACAGGCCTGTTAATGTCCTGTTCTGAAGCACTAATAGTAGAGATGTTCTGACAGCGAGCTTAAGGAACGTTTAGAGTGTAAAGAAGGAAAGAAGATTTCAGGGTACCTTTTTACCAGTTTGGGAAGTGGTGTCCCATTTCAACTGTGTCTCGCTCTCCTGAGCTATGGTGAACTTTTGTCTCAAATTTAAGCTCTTGTTTGAATGCAGCAGAGCTTCATCCTCTGTAATGGACCCATTCATGCTCTGTTTTCTCCAGGCTGTATCTGTGCTCCCCTTTTTTTCGGAATCTTTCTTTTCCTGTTATTGTTCATTTGTCTCAAATATGCTTCTTCTAGTCCTCCAAGTTCTCCCTTACCCTCATTTATCTCCTGAAATTTTGCTGCTTTGGCTAGTGGTTATTATTCTGTCATTCAATGCCTTGTGTGGTACTTGAGAGCATAATCTTCTAACCTAGTTTACATTACACTGTCATTATGAATTATTAATGTTCTAAAATAAAATCTTCAAACAGTAATCTTTGCTGTGGTGAAAGAGCTCTGTGTGCTTTTGTTTCCTTCCTGTTCTCCCTGTCCTTTCCTTTCTTTAGACCTTTAGGTCTTTAGAGCAGGGATGTTATTGATCCAGCCGTCTGGTAAAGACTTGCTGTGCACTGAGAGTCGCATTGTCACATCTCTGGGCTCAGATGGGCATGTATTTATATAAATAATAATAAAAAAAAAAGTTTTGGAAGTAATTCTTTTGATTCTGATCTAAGACCTGCTGCATGAGTAGAAGTGATAATGTATGTTTGGGTTACAGCTTGCCTGAAAAGGTGAATACTGTTTTTTGTACTCTCTATTATATTTCAGTTTTTGTTCCTGTGATTCTCAGTTTTATTTGCGAACAGATGAGAAATGCGAAATAGCAGAACAGGTCAAGCTATAATTCTCAGCAAAATTTTAGGGCAAAATTTTCCACTGAAAGAAATCTGGTAAAAATCCCTATCAACTTTCCTCCACACTTCATTTCAATGCAACCGTTCGTCCATTCTGCTTCCGAGAGACTGGAAGATTTCAAAATCATTAGACGTCCAATTTTTCCAAGTGAATCAACACACAAAGATTGACCAGAAGTGTTCCTTTTAGGTCACAGGTGCCCGCCTTGCCCTTGCAGAGAACTCACAACTCATTTGAGCCAAATGGAGTGGATTACGGCTGCGTTTGCCTTTGGCACGGAGGAACAGCCCACGGGGACGTGTTCCAGCCTGTGCCCCACGGCCGGGCGCGCGCAGCCTCCGCTCGTGGCAACATGGATCAGAAACCTGTGACCTGTCGCTTCTGCAACCTTCCCCTTCTTATTAAGGGCAGGGGCAGCTGCAGCCCACGCCGCAGAGCGCCGCAGTCGGTGGTTTACGTAGTGTTGTTGTAAGTGGTCGCCGACGTGAAAATATTTGTTAATTTTGCGCGAGTTGCGTTTCCTCTGCAGAAGGCGCGTTCCCCGGGCACGCAGGTGTTGCTCGTTGGCACGCGTGACCCGTGCACTCTCAGCCCGGGTGTTTGTTTAGAAGTTTGTTTAGAAGGCAAGCTGGAAATATTATTTGCTTTTCTTACGAGCTGCGTTTTCATGGGTAGCACAGAAGCCTAGATTTGGTTTTGTTAGAAAATATTAAACGACCCCCCCCCCCAAAATTTTTACTTAACTTTTGATTTTGTTCCCCCCCCCCCCCAGTCTGCAAGATCTGTGTAATGCTACATCTGCTAGTCAAAATTTGGAAGAAAAGAAAGTGAATATCAGATGAATATTCCCATTTATCAGTATTTTCTTTTTTTCTTTATATCTGAGATGTAAAGGTGAAGTGGGCTATGAAAGTACTTTATTTTAAAAACAAGCAATTTTGTTATATATTTTGGTTTCTAGCTATATTATTTAGATTTATCTGTGCCATTTTTATGTTACAGTAGAGTATAGTAAGATTGCAGACTGTTAAATTATGTCTTTTAGTATTTCAACAGAATGTTTCTCTGGAGACTGCAGAAATCATTCAGAATTCCGTATCTGCCCATTCTGTACTTTATTTCAAAGCTGAGAATTCAATTGGAGTAAATTTATCTTGATTTATTAAATCCTCTTCTGTCTTCTGGATCTCTAATATTTGTGTCTCCACTTATATATAGGTAGACATATATGTTAGAAGTCATAAATAAAATAAATAACTTTGTTAGAAGACATAAATACCGTGTGTATTTTAAGAAACCTTACTTTTGTAATGCATTACCTTTGTGGGTTTCTCAGAATTACTGTAAAACAGTTGATAGAGATGTATCAATCTGTAATTATTTAAAAATCCATGGTTTGAGCTTGTTCTCATGTTCAGTCTATTTTTATGTTACATATTTTTCTGAGGTTCACAACCTGGAGCAGTTTGTTTGCCTGATGGTTGATGATACATTGTCATGGCTTTCCCAGACTTAAAAAAAGCTAAGCTTTTGCTGTGAAGATTTGTAGTATTCCAAAGAAATAGCTAAAATAGGGGCCAATTCCTGTTCAAAATTCATGGCTAAATTAGGATGTAATTCTGCCTGTAAAACTAGATAAACTGTTCATCCTATTTTTTTGTCTGTGTCTACCAGCACTCATGATGTTTCCCAAGCATGGTTTTGATTTCTCATGTCTCTTCTGTACCATGGCTTATTTTGTAAAGTCTATTCTTATCCCGTGCTCTAACTTCATTAAGAATTTATGCCTGAAAATGTAAAATTCATCCTCTTCGTCTGTTCATTACATTAGCATTCCCCTTGCTCCCAGAATAACTCTTCTTAGCCAACATCCAACAAAATAAGCTTTTTGTCTCAGAAAAGCCATGGTAAATGCAAGGGCTTTACAATATCCTTAACATTTCAGCTGAGTCCAAGTGTGTTAACCAGGGAACGAGGAAACAAGCCGTGGAGTGGAACGTCCTGCACCGGATATTTGGGTTGGAGCAAACAACCTGAATTATACTGAGAGACAAATCAGATGCCAGAGCTTGTTTTAGAGTTCAGGCTTGATTTGGTCTTCTGGGTAATACGCTGTGAAGCAGGTGGCAGCACTCCCTGCTGCTGCTCACCACGTGTGCTCGAGCCTGGGGCCACCACGGTGATCCTTGGCACAGTGTCTGCGCAGGCTGCTGTTGGGGGCTTGTGGTCTTGCATAGATGAGAGGAGCCCCTTTTTTTGCTTTTGCAAGCTGGTAGTTGTGATCTGAGTAACTCAAAGCCCTCTAATTCACCCCCTGAAATACAGCTCAGTTCCCTTTCTTTGTTTCTTGCTTTGTTAATTTTACCTTAATTACTTGTGTGTTGTCTTGGTTTAGTTTTAACCATCCACTGGTAGTTCTTCTTCAGTCCTCACTCCCTGCAAAGACACAAAGTCTGTCGACTGCCTTTGCTGCTGCTTTTACCCTTAATTTGTCCTTCAGGCTCTGCACTGTAGTTTTCCTGTAAAATGAGGGGGAAATAAACCTGCTTTTTCAAATCTGCTTTGCTTCCAGTCTTGTTGGAATGGTTATGGACCATGTCTGTCAAGGGCTGTGTGTTACAGCTCTTTGGGGTATATACAGACCCCATGTTACAGGAGAATTAATATTAACCTGGTTGTGTTACTCCAGTGCCAGGAGCCAAAGGTGGAAGGATTCTGCAAAGAGCTGAAGCTGCTGAAGTGCTGTGCTTGTTCATGGAGAGGCTGCTACAGGTTGGAGTGGCAGGAGAAGAGATTAGGTTATTTTACTGTTTGCAAATGCAGTTGCACAGTGAATTCATTAACACTGTATTGCAGGTTAGAAAGGAAGTTTTAAGTGCACTGGGATAAATAATACATGGCAAAGATGAGGAAATGCTACAGTGGCAAGAGGGGGCTCAGTCTGTGTTTTGCTTTGGATAATTTTTTGCCGGTGAAGAGGAGGGAAAACCTTTGGATGAGGATGTTGAGGTTATGGCAGCACTCTGATGCTGTGTTTCTCACAAGTGCTACCGAGTGTCCTCAGCAACATTTTGGATGAAACGTTAGAAGACGTCTGTGTAAACGTGAAGTGACATTTTCAGATCTCATGTTCAGTATTGTTATTTTTCAAATAACATTTCTCATTTTCATGGCGTTTTAATCACATATGGAGGTTACATTTGATTAAATCGGACAACTGACATTTGAATTGCACATGGAGAAGGCAGGGCTAGGGAAAGAGTGCAAGTTCTAGTAACTTATTTAAAGAGGATAATTGACCTTTCCATGGCGTCTGAGCCCAATTGGCAATTTTGTGAGCTTGAAATAATGTTAAGCTTATGTTATATTGGAGTTGCCAAACATCTTACTAGTGTTTCTTGGAATGAATAGTGTTGCATGGAATATTAGCATACTAAGAAGTGATATTTTTGTAAATAGAAATACAAAGAAAGAATCTTTCTTATTAAGTATTCATGGGATTTGAGACACAATTTTAGTACTGCTCACTTCTTATCACTGTTTAGTAGTGCTTTCACTTAGAAAATACTAATTGTGATGATAGAGCTGTAGTTGGCATCCTCTGTATTTGAGTGAGTACGACTTTGTGAGAGTTGTTTTAGACTGAAATCAGAGCAGTTGCTTATGCTTAACTGTGCAGTGATACTGTAGTGCATTAGATACCATTTCAGGCTTCCTGCTAGGATGGCAACCCCTGTTAGTTCAGTAACTGTGCCCAATTAAAGTTACATGAGAAGCTGGCAGCTCTTGTGCAGGTGTTGGGGTGTGCAGTGCCTGACAGCTACTTCAGAAAATGTTTCTGATCCTTTGAATGGTAAACTAGTGCAGTCACTAGGATGTTCCCTACGTAGGAAATTCACAGCAGAGGGAAGTTTGGTTGTTCTTCACCCCCAAAAACCTTGGCCACCAGCTCTTAGTTTAATCTTATATGAATATGTCTTTGGGAGCCCTTTTATACAGGGCAATTGAAATCTGAATGAGCCACTGTAGTAAAAGAGTGTGGCTCTTTAGTTCTGGGGGGGTGGCTTGGTGATTTCTGCCCAAAAAGGAAGAAATCTGTGATTGTATAACCTGGAAAATAACGATAGAAAAGTGAACCTTAAAGATACATTCAACTTAATGTTTTCTGTCAGACTGTTACTTCCATGTCCTGTGATTGCAGACAGCTCAAAGACAGTCTGTTCTTCATTTACGTAGGTCAGTGTTCAAATAATAATGATGCCCCAAATAGCTCAACACACATCTCCCATGTAATTTTTTTTTTTAAAGGAACCTTTTTTTTTTTTTTTTTTTGGGGAAGCACAAAGGAAGAACTTTTCTCCTTTCTTTTTATTGAAAGAACAAAGTTTCCTGCTGGAGTTTTTACACCTTTTCACTGTATAGTAAGTGATACAGAGCAAGTATCTCTTCACCTGTGTTAACTTAGGCTTACTTATAGTAGAATAATTTTCTGTGCTTGTTGGGCATACAATTTAAAGTTTAAAATAAAATCAGTAGGTTCTTTATAGAATGTATCTTCTTTTTTGTGACTTCTCCAAACAATTTAATTTTGCTAGCAAAATCGTTTTGATTTCTGGATATGTCTAATAAGTAATCTGTAGGTTTGAGGTTAATGACTATTTAAAAAAGTTAAATCTGAAAGTATCATGGTTTTGTGTGAAACTTAATACAATGTAACCATTCAAGTAACTGAATGTTTAGGAAGAGGTAGGTTTTTCCCAATTAGCATTTTAACTGGTTTCCATTATATAAGCTTTCATTTACCATTATGTGACTCATGAAAGTCATCTTCACTTGAAAACTACTGGACTACTACGTGGTTCATCCTGTTTGAAGTATTTAAAAATATAGTCAATATTTTGGAGACTTTACGTGATATGTAGTCAACTTAAAATGTAGCCAGTCATGAGTTTTGACCTTTGGGATATTGTTTTTCAAAATTACCTCATTGATCTGCTTGATACTACTTCAAACTTTTCAGGGAGTTCAACTTACTTTTAAAGTGACAGATTTTATTTAAAAGAAGACGGTCTTATACCTAGGGAATTTATTTAATGATGAATGTGGCTGCTATGAAAAAAGTCCAGAAAGCAATGAGTTTCATGTGGACTGTTTGCCTAATTGCATTCTCATTTAATGTCAGGCTTAATTAATGTCCTACTTTGATAATGGTAAAGATGAGAAATTGGGGAAGTCGTTGACATTGACTATTTATAACTGTCCAGTGGATGTGGTGTCATTAGGAGGGCCCTGGAAACTGTACATTTGGCTGACAGAGAAATACTCCATCATCACAGGAGCTGCTGAAATGTTCTGCAGGTGGTCTCTTCTGAGGACAAGTTGGGCGTGAAGTGGAGAAGGTGCATTAGGAAGATTGATGGACACTAAATATCCTGAAAGGCGAGTGGAAGAATTTTGTAAGAGAAGAGGTTTCTTCAGTCTTGGAGTACCTCAGGGTCTGGAATTCACAAAGACATATTAACGTTATAATGAGTTAAATAAAATAGAAGACTCATCTCATAACCTATTTGTGTGAGCGTGCCGTTGACATGCTTTTTCATATACAGGAGGATATATTTTTGAATTACTGAGAAGTTTCTGGTCCAAATTTTGCAAAATGTTTTGCTTATTGTGCAGAGACAGTAATATAGTTCCTTTGAAGGATTTCATTTGTCATTGTAGATGCGAGAAAATCCTTATGCTTCATACATTTGTTACAACTAAAGAGAAATCTGCAAATGTTGACACTGTCATATTACTTTAAAAGCTTTTTGACAGTTTCATTGTGTTCTTCTGTTTTTCTAGCAAAAACACTGCATCTCCAAATGTGGCATCTTCGCATTTTTTTTGGGTACTCTGAACTTCTCTGGGGTTAAAATTTGGGGATGGTCCCAAAGTGAGCACTTTGCAGGTGCTGATTTGCAAGATGAGAGTTCATTATTGGCATGTGGAACAGGCATTTTGAAAAGCAGGACTATCTGGGGATAGCAAACACCCCATTCCCTTCCCTGCTGTGGGACTGTCAGTCACTGATGCCCATGAAGTGTTCTCTTAAAATGGCTTCTCCTTTTTATGTCCTTCCTCCAAAAGATGTGAAAGTGCTGCTGCTGCTGAGTACAGTGATACTATGAGTGATCGCCTTCCACTACTGAGTTTTCAATCACTTTTGAAAAAAGCATGATTAATATAGATTTAGGGGCTTTAGCTGATTGTGATCTTATTTGTTAACCATAAACAGTCAAGAATTTATTTTTGTTGTGATGGGTTTATTTTGTTAGTTAACTGACCACTTTTTTTCCACCATTATTGCCTGGGAATTTCAATTCATGTTTTAGCTGACAGACTAAAATTTTCATACCTTTTCAAAACCAGAGTTTATTGGAATTGGAAGGTCACATAATATCCTGAATATAATTCCAAAATGCTAGTCTTCAGTTTCTACTTGATTGGCATATGTTATTATGTGCACACAAAAATGAATGCGTTTATTCTTTCACATCAGCCGTAGACAGTGGCATAGTTTGGTTCAGTTGTACTCTAAATTAACTTTGTGAAATCAAACCCACTTTGTGACTTAGATTAATTTCATAAAAATGTTTAAAAGCACTAGAAGAGATGGTTGTGTTGAGCAGAGATTCCAGAAATCCCATTTCCCTGTTCTGAAGCCCAGATGGAAGGGCATCCTTTGCTCCATCAGATACTGCGATTCCTGATAAACGTATCTATTAAAAATGTGCCATTATTTAATGGAAAATTATGAAGACCATCTAATTCCTCTGTGTGATTCTGTGGAAAGCTAAAGCGAGCCTACTGGGATTTCTTTCTCCCAGACATTTTTCTGTGCATGTTTTAAGGGCTGTATTATGCGTGGAAGGCCGCGCCAGCTGTTGATTGTCATCTTTCTCATGTTTGTGATAAAAAGCCACTCAAGAAGGCTGAAATATGAGAACATCATTAGCTTTCCTACTGGCAGAAGTGCTTAAAAAAGCCACAATAGAAAGAAAATGGATTGCATATTGAAATTTAAAAAGGAAAAAAAAAAAAAGGCAGCTCCAGCGAGGTTTTGTTTAGACCCCGGAAAAAGCAAAAACATGGCAAGAGGCTTCTACAGGCACAAAGGGGAACAGTGAACTTGTAGCTGATGTGCAGGGAGGGTGCGTGGGAAACCTCTGATGTGCATCACAAAAGTGCCACTTGCATCACTTGCATTTTATTGTCAGAGTTCAGCTGGTTGAGTTGTATTGTGGGCACCAGGTGCTACGTAGGAGTTTGTGTTTACTGTGACTGACGTGGTTGTGGTGCGGCTGATTTCAGGGGGAGAATGGATTTCTGTTTTTAAACTGATCATAGGTGGGATTGGAGTCTTTTTTTTTTTTTAATTAAAAATCAGCTTGGGTTACTAAAGATAAAAGATGGGATTTGTTTAAAGATGGAAGATTAATTAAAAAATTAAGGAAAATGTCCCTGATGTGCCTCGTGTAGTTAGGAAACAGAAGGGCCACCATGTCAGAATGAAAACACAAACTAGGCAGTCAGTGATGCTCTCTGTGCAGACACAGCCTTAAAAACCCCTCTGTTATTCAGGATCGCAAACAGCACCCAGTTATGGTTTTGAAAATATCGAAAATATTTTGATTGTAATTAGATGAACACAGAGAGATATATATATACAGCACATATGCTGTGTAGTCATCAAACTCCAGGTTTAAAGTGTGCATATTACGAAGAGAATAAATATCTCATTTTGCACTGCCTCCTAAGGTGGAGGGAGGGAGGCAGGGATGGAGCCGGGAGAAAACAGAGGCAGTGGAAACAGCAGCAATATGTATGCTTGCCTGCCTGTCTCACATTAATGGAACAGCTTGCAAGGTCTACAGGGAATTTGCATTGGCTCTGTCACTGGTATTATTTAGTTCCTTATTTATTGCTAGTGGCTTGATTGTGCTGTATTTTCCCAGCAATGAAAGCTTTTAAAGATCATGTCTGACTCCTTTTGGACAGTGCTGTCCAATTTCTCTCTGCCTGCTACCAGCATGTTGAGGCGATCCAAAAGGTAATCTAAGGATTTTGCGAGTAATTCTTACCATGTTTTTCTAAGCTGCTTGTTTTAATACTGTTTACTTCTGTTTTAACAGACTGAATCATGTTCCTAGTACGTTAGATACGATTTCCTAATTTCTTAATGATTTGTAATTGTGTTCATTGTAAAAATCATACTGTGCAGATCCACCGATCGTTCTTTTTAAAGGTATTTATTTAAATGCATTGTTCCTTCTCACAGTATGTGAATGTGAGAAGGGGTTTGTTTTTACAAAATGATGGATAGATGCTTACTGGGAATGAGCTGCTTTATTATTCGAAGTAGCAAAGCAGTATTATGATGATATAGGCAGCACTGTGCAGGGCTTGCAAATATTTTGACTTATAGGACTTAACAGTCTTCATGGAGATATGCATAAGCTTAAATTTTAAATAATCTTTAATACATTTAGCGTATTTTTTTTCTCGGAGATGTAAATATGTTCATGTAGTAGTTAAAAGGATGGGTGTTTGTATTTACACTGCTCTCTGGATTTTGATAAAATCACATTGAAGTGTGTGAACTAATGAATGGTATTGGATCTGATGCAGTACAGGAGTGTCCCTTGAAGGCTGGGAAATATCAACATAATTATTGCTCATCAGGTGCTCCGTGGAGCTTAACGTATGTAGTCTGAAAACTTACTGGTGAGACTGGTTGGTAGTTAATCCTGACTAAAGCAATATATTCAGATTTATGAATAAACAGTTGTAGCTGGTATCAGAATTTCTCAGCAATTGATTTGTTCCTACAGTTAATGATATATGTAAGACTCAGAATATAAGCTTTGACTTGATTTTTAGGGTGAATTTTGTTCATCAGCTATCAGAAATGATATTAGTCTTTTTTAGAGAGTTGTAGCTTCTACATAGTAATATTTTGGCGGGCTCTTCATTTCCTGTTATTATTCCACATTTGTGTTAAATTTTATTAAAGTTGTGTACTGTGCTGACAGTGATTTTTAGAAATTTTAGTGGCAATGATGAAAGATTTTGTAAATAAATGGAGATCTTAGTTGCCACGAAATGCGTTAGCAGTGTTATTCTTTTCAAAATTGTTGTCTTTAGCCTGTTTTTTAAAGGAAAAGAGCTCCTTGAGATTCAGGTTGTGTGTTGATTTCTGCTCCAAGCAGTAACTTTCACACCCATTGAGCAGTTGCAGCAGCAGTTTGATGGAGGAACAGAAGTGGCAGAGATAAAGCTCAGTATTTTCTTAAAGATTTCTTGGTTTTGTCTGAGCAGAGGAAAGGGGGGTAAATTATTGTCCTGTCCCTCCATTTCCAAAGGATGAGGTAGGTTGGACTTGGCTTTCAGATGCTGCTTGGCCACCAACCAGTGAGCACAGGAGCAGCGTGGGGTAATGGGACCTGCCTCACTGTGAGAGCCAGGAGGAGGGAAGGAGCTGGTTTGGGGCAGGTGAGAGAGGACACTGTTGCATAAAAAAAATAAGCTTGTTTCAGACCTGCAGATTCTGAATCCATTTATTGCTCCTACTTGGAGCTCACTCCATTCTAGGTGGTGTCCATTGTGCCTAAAGGTAGTATTTTTTGAAAATTCAACAATAATGATCTTCCAAACAGAGTGGACACCCGCAGTGTTTCTCATAACAAAAATAAACTATCTTTATTTTCCAGTACCTTGTTAACGTACCATTTTGAATTTAAAATTAGACATCAAAGACCCAAACAATTTGAGAGATACTAACAAGGTTTCACATGCAATATTTTGTCAGAAAACTCCTACTCAAAATTTGCAATTCCATTTATTTGTTAGTGGTTCAAGTACAAAAAGAAAGAAATTGATCTGTAAATCTGCTGGGCATCTTAATGGAAAAGAGATGACTTTTTATTGATTTAATCACATAAATGAGTATTAGGTATTTCAAAATGATCAAACAGCCCTATGAGGAGGCAGAGCAGAGAGCTGCTGCACGAAGTCATGTGGTGGAAATCCTATTTCGCACAGGATGGAAACCACAGCCTTCAACCAGCCTTAGAAATGAAATATTTGAGAATATGTGACAGTTTGCTGGGAATATCACCTTCTGCCGTGCTGGGCTGGCGACCTGCCAGCTCTTTGCCTGCTGTCTTGGGGGAGATGGGTGGGCAGGTTGGGCTGGTCTTGTGAGTATTGTGATAAATCAGCTACTTGAGATGATACTCTGTGGTGTTGTGATTCTTGCCAGAGCATAAGTCCTGAAATTGTGTGTACCTGTACGGAGTGACTTTGCTCCTGAGAGTATCTGGGCTGTGAGAGTGGTCACTGTTCATGTAGTGCATTGCAGGGCCATGACCTGGGCGTTTCTGGGCACTAATGTCCTCAGGATTGTGGCATCTGGGCACTTGGAGTGAAGTGCTGTATTACTAAATGAATAAATATTTTTCTGTTTCTAACTGCCCCCCTTTGAAAGCGTAATGTTCACTTAGTACACTCCCTCCTTTTAAAAACGACGATTGCAATTTCAGTTTCTTCTGTAACTTGGCAATCTTGGGGGCGTGTTTAGCACCAGAGAATTTTTTGCTGTGTCAGATATTTAATACCATTTTCGTCTGCTCTGTTTGTAAAACTTCTGTACAATCCTACTGCGTTTGTGATGGCTTGTGTGTTCTTAATTCTGGGCTTCTCCACCTTTGATTTCTCTCAGTTTTAATTTGGTTTTGCGTTGCAAGAAAGGGTTACTGGTGGTGTTCTGACTCCTGAGCTGTGGCACACTTCTCTCTAATGGCCTCTGATATGTACTAAAAATCCTAAAGGGCTTGACTCCCATATGGCTTTTCCTACATTAGGAGGCAAATGGGAGGGACTCCTCTTTCTCCTCAGTACATTTTGTTGAAATGAGCTCTCTCGTGCAGCTGGTGGGATTCTCGCCGCAGCTAATGGCGCTGTAAAAGTGAACCATCTGCTCCTCCGGTCAAAGTGGCTGGATTGTTTCTTCTTGAACATATTCCCGGAAGGATAGAGAAAGTCAAGAGCAAACTGTAAATACATAAGTTTCTCATGGGAGGGGTGACATAGGCATAAATCAGATTTACCTGTCAAACTGGTTCTGTATAAATATTTATGAGTTTGAACTATAGAGGAAATATGAGAACTCTTCGGTTCAAAGGGCATGTGGGGCTGGTATTCTGATATCAGCTGTACTGAGGCATTGCCTACTGAAATTAGGTTATGGAAAGATAAAGCATAATTCTGTAATATTTAAATTAAATGTGTCTGGTTTTTAAGTCCTTTAGTTTCTTTGCACTTTGGGCGTATCTTGAATTTACTCTTGCAATTTGATAATAACAGTGCTGTAGAATTGTGCAAGTGGGTGTTTGTTGGTCTTGTAAAACTGACTGAGTGCTGATTTCTAGCCTTTCCTCATTTTTTCATTTTAATCCTCTCTGAGTGGTACAGGCAGTGACTATGGGTTTTAATAATTTTATTTTGTTTAGTGACTTCCTCTTTGCAAAGTTAAGACGGGGGAGATTCGTATGTTGAACTGACCTGAAAGATAATTCTGGAGGATGACAAAGGTGGATTTTTGAGAAGAAGGGCATGTTGGATTTACTGCCATTGATGCTCTAATTCTCTTTCCTCATCTCCTTTCAGTGAAAGAGCATCAGTGATACAGTAATTTGTTAAAACCACAAGAATTAAGTACCCATAAAATGTAAAGCAATCTTTCAGTAGCAAGACTCCTCTAAAATTGGTGATTCCATGGAAATCATTGTATCGCATTATAAACAGTTCCTTAGTAACTAAGAAAAATACTGTTCATTATTGAAATATTCACAAACAATAAGAGAAACCACCTTTCACTGGGATGTAAACGAGTGAGTAGGAAATGATCAGGCAGCCAAGAGCCTGTAAATGGTGCATTTGTGGAAACTTTGCTGCTGCCATAACAGGGCCACGTTAGACAGTGAGTCCATACATATCCTTCCAAATGTATTCAGTGCCTCTTTATGCTGATTCATCTAGATTGACATTAAAAGCTGTATGTCAGAAGGATGCCACCTCCTCCATATATACGTTGTCACTTTGAAGAAAAACAATTAGTTTGATGCTAGCAGAATACTTACTTTTTTGTGGTAACATAAAGCTAATGTTAAAAATGTGAGTCTATACTATAATTAACTTTAAAGTGACAGCTGTCACGCCACACATTTCCTTGCTCAAATGAATAACACGAGAAATGTTTCCCTTATGTTGGGAAGGATGTGAAAAACCTGGAAATCTGATGCTTTCGATAATACTTAGCTCAATTTTTTTACCTAGCTCAGCATATTAAATGACCTCCCGACACTCATAATTGGAGAGGAAATTTCATTCAAATTGCTTGTGCTAGTATTTCAATATGGCCTTAGGACAAAAGCACAGCTTGGGGGAGAAAAAATTTCTACCTTATCTTCTGAAAAACTCTTTATGAGAATAGTCTGTTGGATTGCATGGAAACTTAATGGGTGTTTTGCTCACTAATGGATGAGTTTTGGGGAGTTTCCAATACACTTTCCATTACAGGACATTTGCACTGCTTAAATACAATGAAAGAGACTGGTCCAACGAATGGAAGAGAGGTCTTTCTAATATCCCAAAATATTTGTAATGATTTAGGCAATCCACCTGGATTGCTGGTAATTTCTACTTTATTTGGAATTCTGTGGAAGTCATGTTTTATATTCATTTTGAATACTGTTGGCTCTTTTCCTGCTAGACTAAAACCCAAAGAAAGGGTCCTACAGGGTTAATGCCGAAGTTTTAAGCCCTGAAAGCTCTTTGTTCCGATCGAAACTCTCTTGTATGAACATTTGGCTATTGCCCAGGACAAACCAGTTTTTCAAGTCAAAACCTTTGTGGGGAGGAAATGAAGCAACACACAAATCGTGGACGATTTCATGAATTATTTGGATCCTTCACATGAAAGAGACAGCTGAATATAAGATAATTTTACACTGATGTTCTAAGTAAGCTAAATGAAATACTGGGGAAAGAGGCTGGTTTCAGCAGAGGTATGAGAAGGGAGATTCTGAAGTTCACAGAGGACACTTGGATGAGATCAGTGCTACTATGGAAAGTAAGGCAGAAAGAGTACATACTGGCACGTGTTTGGCCTGAAAATGTGCAGTTCTTGTGTTTAATTGAAGTCGACACATTTGGGTTTTGGAATCCTTACAAAGTCTGTGCATCTGCTTATTTCAACTGTTGTTTGTCTCTGACAAGTGCCTTTTAAATCTGAGCACCCATCAGTTTAAAGCTGTGGGATGGCTCTGCCCATGCTGTGACATTAATCTTTGCAGGCCCTTGTTCTTTGAAGAGGTGTGGAGTTGTGGTGAGGAGCAAACTAAGAGAAGTGTTCTCTGGTGCACTTGGGATTCCCGTTATTTTACTGGCAGCTGAATGCTGATGTTGACAAGGAGCTGTACACCTTAGAGCAAAATGGTTTTTATAAACAGCAGACCTTATTTAAGATATACAATATATGGTATATCATCTCCTATCCCGTACACCTACCTGGAGACAAACGACTTAGTTTTTGGTCTGGTGCTGAACACTTTGTATTGGCCACCATCTCAGTTACCACATTGAGCAAGCAAATATCTTATCAAAGCATTGAGCAAAATGCTTTTGAAGTGATTTGATTCTGCATTTGTAGCTAATTATCAGATAATCCCCGACTAGTTTTTCTCACTCTATAGCCCAGTTATCTTCTTTTTTTTCCTATTATTTTGAGGACTACAGAGTAATACCTAAGTGTTCTTTAGAGGAGATTTGCAGATAAAATAATATGCACTTCTGTAGTGAAATGTCACAGTTTATTCCAAGCCTCTTAAAAATTTAGTTTTAAAGACTGTTCTGGCGTGTTTGCTTTTGGGTCTATGTCACCTGAAGATGGAAGAGTCCAGAGAACTGAGATTCAGAAGGAGGATGCTTACTAGTCCTGTACAGGGGAGTCCTTGTGCCAGATGTGAAATCCAAGACTCCTGATACCAGTTTCTCTTGGATATAGTTTTAGGCAATGCTGTGCAGTAAGTTGGACATGTTTTAGGATTGTCAGCTTAATGAATCACCATCTTTTCCATAAAAATGCTTTGAGTTTGAGGAGTTGGTGCTTGACTATCGTATTTTATATGAGGACAAAGCTTAGTCATGTACTGAATATCTAAGCAAACGTTATGCTTATACAGTGGTATGATGCTTCTTTGAGCCTCCCCATATCCATTACTGCCTGCTGTGTTTGTGTAGTGCTAAGCATGTCATTTAAACTACTTCAGAATTAATAGAAGATGTAAACGTCACCTCACGTGTTTTGTTTGATGCTGAAGGAGTTACTTCTGGTGTCACGCAACGCTGCCAGTGAGCATGTGCCACAGGAGAGCTGCCAGGGCTCAAAGCAATGTCAGCCTCTGTAGATTAAAATTTTCTGCAAGCACATATGAGAACAGTCCTTCCCTGAATCTTTGGTCTCTAAGGAAACTACCTCGAATCCTGCGGTGGCATTTGAAATGCCTTATTTCCAGTATATTGTGCGTTTTCCTGTCCTTTAATTTTTGTTCCAGCCTTGATTGCATGGTAAATTTGTATGTTACAATTAGCAGACTTAATTTAAATTAAGCATGATTGCTATTTGAATACCTGACTTTCTGTTAGCGTTTGCATTTGTCTTCCTCTGGGTCTTCATTTGTGCATGCTCTGCAATTTTTGTGGGTCTCATTTGGTTTCATGCTGGTTTAAGACCTTGTGGTAGAAAGTAACTGGTATGGCATGAAAGCTGGGATGTGGCAATACTCAGCTCCCAGAAGTGTATTTTACAACAGTCTTTTACTTATACAGAAATAGGCTATTGTTATTGAACAGTTCTCTCTTTCTCTGCTTTGTATCAGAGAAAATTGGGGCTGTGTTTGCCTGTGCTTGTGAGTTTGTGCTAAAGTTTGTTAGACATAATTTGTGAAAATAATGGTTACCTGTTCTTAGTTCCTGTAGTTATGACTAAGTAAATAAAGCACTCAAAAAGCTTTTAGCAGTTTCTTCATTTGCATTCTGATCCAATTTTAGATGAGGTACATTTATTAAATATCTACCTTTTTTAAAAGCTGTGTAAATTATGGCTCTCATTTTATTAGGTTTTAGGTTTTTTTCCTGATTTCTTCTATGATTTGATTTTGTTATCACTGCCACCATCCATTTATTTTAGATACATTCATGTACTTGTACTTACTGCTCTCTACCATCTTTCTGTGTGTGGAATTGATTTTGATTTTACTTTTCAGCCTTTTAAAGTAGAATAGCTCTTGAAAAAAGTACACTTCCATAGGTGATGGTGAACTGCTTCACCCTTTGGATGTACTGCAGCAAGCTTTAGCTGTCAGCTTGTGGCTTCTAATGTTTGTGTTTTTCTTCTGCTTCATTTTGTGAATGATTGTTCCAGTTTCAGCCCACTAAAATTTCAAAACTCTGTGTGTGTATTTATTTGTAGTACACGTTTATAATAGTTATTAAACTGGAACAGCCATCCTTGTATGAAAAATTGATGGCTGTTGGGTAATGAACATTTGGCTCAGATAGCAAATAGGCTTTACACAAAAGAATGAGGTTTAACATGTAATCAGGCTTGATTGTTCCAGAAACTTCCCCATGCTGGGGATCTGAGGGCTGCTCTTTGTGCCAGGGCAGGATCTGCACCCTGGACCTCCTCCTCTTCTCCTGCCTTTTGTGTTTTTCCTCCTCCATTAACATGAAATGCCTTCTACAGGTCTATGTTCTTATTGTTTTAGTAGTCAGCTTATTTGATCTGATATATACTCCAATATAGTTATCTAATGTATTTTCGTAACTAATTTTTTCATGTTTTTTTCTAAGTATGTTGTTTTTATCTGAGGCAGTGGTTTATTGACAGTCCTGTCTCTATAAATGAGTGAGGACCATGTAACTGAATACCTGACTTACAGCACATGAATTTATACCAGTTTTACTTACTTGCTACACTGAGCATTTTCATTTTCAACGTCCACAGAACTTCAGCTCCTGTCTGTTCCCTTCTTTGACATTTAAAGCCAAGCCTTACCTAGGTACCCTTCTTTTCCTCTCTGCCATTCAATGAGTGTATTGATTAGAAGTGTCCCAAGCAGCATTTCTTTTTCCATAGCTGAAGGGCATAAACTACAGGGAGCAATATGTATTCTCTTTCTGTGTCTGTTTTGAATTAAAGCACACACGTCTCACCTTTGCCTTGCTCTGGTAGGAGAGTCCAGGCAGGCACAGCATGGCATGTTCCTGCCTAAGGCATCTTGGTCCTGGACAAATGTCAAAAGTTTTGTATCCTGCTTGCTGAGATTACAATTTTCTTAAGCCTGGATATTTTCCTAGTATGTCCATTGGCCTATCATCAGCCTACCTTAGCACACTCTTGCTCTGCTGCTATTTTTTAGAGACATTTTTGAAGATTTTTGTCCTATCTTCGTGTGTGTGCAAATATAGTGAGCTGCAAATTGTTTTCAGTTCTTCTGTTTGAAGTCCATATTTTAACACTTTCAAAGGAAAATGGTTTCCCCCTCTTTTAAAAATAAACTTTTCTTCATTGGACAGTCTTTTAGAAATATCCTCTCCTTAAAAAGAAATTTTGTTAAGTTGATGTTTGTTTTTTTTCTGTTGATTTAATTTTGTAAGAAGCTACAAAGAGTTGGAAAACATTATTCCTTTAGAAAGGGGAGGGTCTTGTTAATGAAAACAGCACATTCTCACCTCTCAAGCTAGAATTTATAAATTTAAATGATCATTGTAAGGTAGGCAGGTTGAGACTGATTTTGTGGAGCTCTGTTATTATCTACTACACTTTGCTGTTGGGGATGCACTTGAGAATTGTTCACCTGTTCAATGAATATTTTTTTATATATTGAAACTCTGCAGAATTAAAAAAGGGAGAATGGCAACCCTAGTAAGATAAAAGAACATGGGTCTCATAGCAGCAATGGTTAGGGCAGTGCCTGGGTCAAAAAGGTAGGAGGGGTGAGAGTGTTGATGTATCAGTGGTGCAAAGCATGATATGTTGCAGCTTAACTTGGTGGTTTTTTTTTTTTTCTTAGAAGTCAGATATTTTGGTCCCTCTAGATAAATTCAACATATCCAGAAAGCCTATCTGTCAAAAGGCATGTAGAACTGAAGAACTGAGGGATGGTGATTTTACACGAAGCTACCTAAAATGTTGACGAATTGGTTGCAGATGAGGACCCAAGGAGCAGATTTACTGTCTAACACATCCTGTCCCTGTTGTCTGCCCTTCTGACACACTTGTCCAGATGTGGTCTATGTTCTGTTCAGGATTTTCTGTACTCTAATCTACTGGAAACTGCTTGCAAGTTAAATATGCTGGAGGTTCTTAAGAGAGTTGATGTCTGTCTTGCCCCTGGGGGAGCTGAGGATGGCAGTAAATAAGGCTCACCTGCAAAATATCAGAGGCACCAGGGATGGAAACATGGCCCAGCACTTGACTGAGAGCCAAAGGAGAGCTGTAGTTCCAGCTGTTGGAAAACATATCACAAGTGTAACATTCTGCCAAGCGAGCACAAACCCTGAACTCTTCAGTAGGGTTGTTACTGTTAGTCTCTGTTGTTGGAAAGGTGAGTCTTAGCTCCACTGGAAAGGTTTTACTCTGTTGATGAGAGCACCTTCGGAGTATTTATTTTTAAAATTTGGCGAATAATTCAATTGCAAACATACTAGTCCTGTTTATATTCAGAATGTTCCCACCCTGGTTATTACTCTGTTCGATTGTGTGAAAATCTGTGCAGCAAAGGCAACGCCCCTGACAGTCTGATTTGGGTATTATTTCTAAAATACTATACTGTTAGAAGAGATTTAAAATTAGATCAGTAATTTATCCTCATGCTGAGATTTGGAACTGCAGGTAGCTGATAACGAGCTAATTTGTAACAGCTTTTGATTCTTAAACTAAGAAAATGCCCTGAAACAAAATGAAGAAAATTGTTCACATTTTGTGCTACAAAGCAACCAAATGACTTTTTGTATTATTTTATGCAAGATTTATATTAAACCTGGAAAACTTTATTTTCATTTTCAGCTCATTTGCTTAGTTTTCTGGATCCATCTTTGGGGAGAGTGTTTAGACTGTGTTTGTTATATTGCACACCTGCATATAATTGTACTCTGCATGGTTAGAAGATTTGAAACAATCTAAAATCATTTTGTCATTTCATTCTGGAATTTGTTTGCTTGGATTTTTTTGGACGAAAAGAAATATGACGAACTGTCTTCTGTGAGAATTGCCAAGTGGAGACTTATTTAAAAAGCAGCTATGCTACGTGAGGCATTTAATAATAGATTTGGAGGAAATGAGAAATGAAAGTGTGCTGTTAAGCTTAGCTTTCATTAAATCATCCTTTCCCATTCTGTGATGTAACTTCATGGCACTATAATGCATAACAGAACTGAAGTAGGAGATAGGAATGCTTGAGAAGGTCACTCTATGTTTTTGCCCCTTAAATAGTGTTTATATTTATTCTGGGGACTCTCTTCCATAATCAGATTTTTTTTTTTTTTTACTTTTTTTCTTTCACACTAGAACAAAGATAGGCTTTGGAGGGAGGAATATTTCGGAATAAAAAAGTGGCTTCATGTAGTTGAGAATGGCTGTACCAGTCACTGTAATTTGTTGTGACATCTCATTTTGTTTGCCTTTGCAGAGTTGTTCCTATGTTGTTAATAATGCAAAAGGTCTGAACTATACAGCGTGGTGCAAGCAGGTGTGCACCAGCCTCAAACATTAGGCAAATTAGACATAAATTTGGTGTTCACTGGAAATTTTACCCTTTTCTTTTGTAATTTCTTAGCTTGAGATGATACTGCTGCTTCAATTTGAACTCTAAATGAAGCAGAAGGGTTTATCGAACATACAGCTTGTTTTAGATGAAAGGAAAATGGTCTTTCATAAAATAAGTTAATTCCTAAGCAGTAAGATGTTAATCTTCCTTAAAACAAAAGAACCAGTCTGCATCCAGTTTACTCCTTGCTTTGTAAGTCTTGCATTGCTCCACTCCTTGTTACTGTGTTTTGTTAGCATGAAAAAAGATGTTGTTCATGTGTTTTACCCCCATTTTCTCTTTGGATATCTGTAGAGAAGTGCAACCCACACTTCACAAGTTGACTGCACCTTTTACCTCTGTGCTCCTCGTCTCACAGCATTCACGTTTTTCTGCAGCCATCTGCACATTGACTCAAATTTACTGGTACCAGCATGAGGTGTGGGAGCACCCCTTAGCATCCATCTTACTTTAGTGCAGAAGGGAAAGGCTTCAACCAGGACTTTTCACTTGTTTCATGGCAAAATGAAGTTGTCTTCGCTTTCCAAAAAGACTTTCCTAGACCTCATAGATGACTGTGCAAAATGTCTTCCTCTGAAGCAGCTCACACATTGCATGTATTTGAATTAATAATATGGAACAGGCATCAAAAAAAAGGAGGGAGGGGGGTGAAGCTTTTCATCCTCCATGGAACAAACACCCCTGAACACAAGAGTGAGTCTGCAGCACCCTGGCACAAATGTCACCTGCAGCAAGCCAGAAATCTCCGAGCAAAATGTTCAGATATTAAAAAAATACCATTTTTTACCAGTTTGTTTTGTCTCATGAGCTTCAAAAGAATGGGCAATGAAAATTTGAGTAGAGCCTGGCTTGCTTAACAGCTTGCATCTGTTTCTGTGGTTGTAGTAACTACTCCATGAAAGCTTCTTGTGAAGAGGATCCTGTACTGAAACCAACCAAAAAGTTGGCTTTTATTGTTATTTTTCCTTAAGGTTAAATTCCTTTAGGTTCCAGAGTTCAGTCGTATTTGACGCTCTTCAATTAGGTGGGCAAAACAGGAGTACTGCATTCCAGTCTCAAGGTCGTGGGAGTTGGGGATTGACCTTATGCAGAAATGAATGGCAGGGAAAGAGTGTCTAGAAATGCGCTGGAAAAAGGCTCCTCAGTTAATTAGTCTGAACAAGGGAACCAGGAAGGGATCCAAATTCAGGATGTTTCCTTGCTCATGGGACTTTAATGACAGGAAATAAACGCAGTTTTCCTGGGTGGTGCTGGGAATAAGATAGTTCTGTGTCTGTTGTGATGGAGACTCTGTCTTCGATCTTTAAGAAGTTGCTTGTTGGACTTGTACTTCCATCCTTCACGTTTTAAGTGCATGTAACTGTATTTCTTTACAAATAAGTAAGTGTTTGTTGTAGGAATGTGCAAACCACCAAACCTACACCATGAATAATAACACTTCCCCCCCCCCCAGTTATTCTAGGATAAATAACTTTTAAACTGTTCTTGAATGTGGAAAAAAAAAGAAGAAATCACTTGAACCAGATGCTTACTTTTCTATTTTTGAGAACTAATTATCCCTGTTGTTGGTAGTGCTAAAGCTTACAAAATTGCTTCCATCTTTGAATTACTATAATTAAGACAATAACTTCCACATCTAGTTAACATTTCTGTGCAGCTGGTGCATTCATTGACATGCAGATTTTGGATTTTGTAAATTTTCTGCCATTGTGAATAAAAATTTTAAATACTTATTTTCATTTCCAAAATGTCTGTTTCTTGTAAAGAATTCTTTGTAAAGCAAATCAACTGAAACCAAACTTCTGTAACATCAGAGGAGAATCTGGTGAAGTTTGGTTAGGTAATATTACATTTTAGGAAAATATGTAACCACAAATAACTTTTGTAGATATGATTGCTCTGAATTTTGGATCCGAGTCCACAGGGACTTGGGGTCATTGAATTGAATGTCAAATCTGGAACAAGTCTGATGTTGGACTTCTGAAGTGTTATTTTGAAAGAAATTATTAGTTAATGGAAGAGTTAATCTGACACTCTGACAGCTTGAGGTGGTCTGCAAAACTAAAACTGTATAATTAAAATGAAAATTTTTATTTGAATGTTGGACTTGATGATCTTGGATGGTGTTTTCCAACCTTAGTAATTCTATAATAAATTGCTAGTCTGAATAAAATGCATTCATGAATATTAACCAAAATATGATTTAAGATATACTTTTTCCATACATCTTATTTCTTGTCATTGATTTCTGTCAAAGTCAATGAGAAGACTTGTGCAATTGGTGCTAATCTTGTTTACTTACATAGTCAGTAGCTTCAATATGAGACATTCTGTAAATTCAGGTAAATTTGAGAAACTTCCTTATTGTTATTAGTTTCTAATAACCAGCAACACTATGAAATTACTTGATGGTGGTGGCTGGTTATATATTTTTAAGTTGTTTTTTTCTGTGGCTTTGCATTCATTGCATGAATGCCTCATGGACGTTAATGAGTTTTGCTCAGTGAGTTGAAGATGTCCCCCGAGGAAACCACTAAAATAAAGAACCAAATATTGATTTATGCTGAAGCTGAAACATTGATTTCTTTTTAAGACTGAGTATGCACATGAAACAAGGTGTACTCACGGTGCTCATTTTAGAGGCTTGACATGGGATTGTGTGTGGGGGCAGAGGAGGTTAGTTGGGGTGTAGCTGAAGAGCCCCTGGGCTGCGTGCAGCTCAAAGATACACTGCCAAGTGTGCTCATAAATAACTCTGGCCAGGGGTGCTGGCTCCTGGGTGCATTTCAGTGGGTCCAAACCCAGTGTCCAGTTACCAGGCCCATGTCCGATGTCCTGCCGTGTCCGGTTTCAAGAACGCCCTGGGGACATTTCAGAGCATGTAACAAACGTTATTTTTACTGCAGGCAGAGAAGTTAACTCTAGAAATAGTTAAAGCTCTGTTTCCAGAGTGATGCAAAGGCATTGTTTCAACTATTTCAATATAAACTGCGCGTTTTGCTGTGTGTGTTCAGAGTTAAATCCAGTTGCTCCCGTGCTCTCACAGGTTTCTATGCTCGGGTTTGTCTTTGCGGGTGTGGGACCTCAGGGTCACAGGGGGCGGAGGGACAACACCTCCAAATCACTCTGCTGGTGGAGCTGGACCCTGCAGCTCTGGGCTGTACAGAAACTCTGTCCTATTAAAATCGTGTTTTGCCTTAGCTGGAAGATCTGGAGGGGATTTGTTCTCTGAAATGATGACGTGGGACCTGAGGAAAAAAAGGTTAACAAGACCCCTAGCAAATTGTGAGAGGAAAGGAGGGTCAGGGTGAGGGTCACCTCTCATTTAATGAAAATAGCAAACCTTTGGGTTATAAACAAATAATAATACTTAGAATCTCTCTGGACTGGTTAAGAACTTTATTTTTTTCCTAGTTAAACTCAGATGTATAGCCAACCTTTTCCTCTTCTGCTTTCTCCTATTACTCCTCTTTTCTTATGTAGATTGAATTAATTTTTGAGTAAAAAAAACATACAGTGTTGTTTTGAGAATTTGCGAACAGAAATAAGCAATAATTAATGCAATTTAAAGGATTAACAACATGGTCTCCTCTTTATCATTGGCCTGGTAGCTCAGTTTTGAACCCAGGGCTGTCTGGCTGGCTGAAATGCATCTTCCAGGAAATAGTTTTTTCTTCATTGGAACTGTTTGAATTTCTTTGACACAAAGCTCTGGCTAAAGTCAGCTTTGCCTCTTTCATATTTAGCTGTTCTTTAGGAGGTGCTCAAATGCTGTCAGTAGTGACTTCCTGGGGGAGAGGTTGCCCAGCTGAAGTCACAGAATCACAGAACATGCTGATTTGGAAGGGAGCCACAAGGATCATTGAGTTCAATCCTTAGCCCTGCTCAGGACTGTCCCCAAGAGTCACACCATGAACCTGAGAGTATTGTCCAAACAATTCTTGAACTCTGTGAGGCTTAGGGCTGTGACCACTTCTCTTGGAGCCTGTTTCAGCACCCAATCACCCTCTGGGTGAAGAACCTTTCTCTAATATCCAACCTAAACCTCCTCTGACACAACTTCAGGCCATTCCCTCGGGTCTTGTCACTGGTCATCACAGAGAAGAGATCAGTGTCTGCCCTTCCTCTGCATGTTACCTCCTCCCTTCCCCCCACCCCTTTTTTTTTTATATTTTAGTGACTACCAAACTTCGTCTCTCTTGTTCTGTATTTCCTCAAGGATTCCTAGATCTGTTAAAGTTTTGTGTCTATATCCACAGAGCTCTCTTCAACCAGTAGAGTGTATGGTTGTATTTGTATATTTTTCTTGACACATAACATGAATCTGAGAAGTTAGGAGTTCTGTTTTGTTTTTAGTCTCTGTGTTTAAGCTTTGCCTTACTGCCAACACACACAGGTCATAGAAATGGCTAAACAGGCCCAAGTGGTGTTTCCCCTTTGCAGATGAGAGATCCAGGGAAATTGAAAGTTATCCAATTTTGAGGGTGTAAAGAGAATAATGTCTTATTCCTAACTTGGGGCTAGCCTTTCACTCCAAGCCATTCTCTCCTCTGGGTACATTTGTGTAAACCTGACCTCTTTTAAGGGGTCTCAGCTGTGCTTGTTCTCCAGCCACTTAACCCTTTTTCTTTTGGTTCCTTGTCTTTACAAGGACAGCAGAGAAAATGGGTTTGTAAAACTGTGTTCAATTTGGCAAACACAGGCAAGCAGTTAAAAAGCTTTGAGTTTGGAATAGTTTGCTTTCCCTGTTACGCTGTGGTTTAAAATATACTAAGTTTCCATAGCCAGCTCCAAACGTGGCTGTGGTAAAGTGTACTTTAAGAATTCTCTTTAGCAAAGAGAATATGACCATGGAGAATGGAGCTCTATTTTCTCATTATAGTAGTGTTTTATATTGAACAAGATCTTAAATTCCTGTGTTACATTTTATAGCAAAATATCCAGGATTTTTTTTATGTTTTACATAGTAATATATATTATACTAGAACACTCAGGAATTTCATGTTGTGAGAAAGATTTTCTGGTAATATAAACAATGATTATCTGGTATTAATGTTGGAATTGAGTATTCAATCTTTTTTCAGCAGTTACTGGAATAGTGTAACTGAAAACATATTCAAAATATCCATGAACTGAGATTTTAAGCTTCTTAAAATCAGTCTGTTAGTTTTTCCATATCATGTGCACAATGGCAATCAGGTTTTGGATGGACTGTTGTTGAATAATACATGAATGTAAATGGAGATTGTATGGAATCAGTTGGATAATTTTGAGGAATGCTTTAAGTACACTAAAGAGCCTGAATAGCAGTTAATGGTGCTTCAACTTTATTACTGTTTATTATAGTTGGCAGTTCAGTTGTATTTTTTTCTGCATCAAGTTCTCTAGTTTCCTATAGAACAGCAATAAAAAAAGCTTACAAATAATAATAGTCAGATGCACTGTATCCTGTGGCAGCAAAATAGTTTTGCATTAAATTGTAGTTCTTGGCAGTCTGAGTGTGTTTATTGTTGGGCAGCTCCAGCAGATCAGCCAGTGCAGGACAGACCTGGCAGACATCAGCATTTGGGGCTCTACAAGCAAAGAGGCTTTGCCTGTGCCTGGGGAACCCAATGTGGAGCTTCACAGGGCACCCCCAGAGTGGGGCCAGCAAGCTCCTTGGTCAGCCTCTGCTCAACCTTCCCCACTCCTGGCTGTTCTCCCACCCCTGTCAACACCAATGTGATTTTAGTTACCTGTTTTGAGAACTGCTGAAGGAAGCAGAAATGTTTCTGACATCTAGAAAGCAAGCTGGAGGTACAATGAGCAAATGTGTGTAGCAATAATATATACAACTTGGTCAGTTGTGAGATTTTGCTGTTTAAACAACAGGAAAAGTGGCAATCACAAAGTGATTTAAATGTCTAGTTGCTCTTGTTCACAGCTCCCATGGTTTAAAACTGTTTCTCTTGCCCATTGCAATTCCTTTTATTATCTTTAAAGCTAAATGTTTGCTACTAGCAATCACAAGCTGGGAAGCAAATGGAGGAACACATCCTTCATTTGGCTCAGTTCTGAAACTCCACTGGGGAAAAAAGTAGATCTGAACTGCCCCATAAGAAGTGTCACTTTCCTTGCTGGAACAAAGTCACGGCAGTGAGTGGAGTTGATGTGGCAGAGGTGTGTCTGATCTTGCTTTGCAGAGTTTTCCATCAGTCCTGCCACGTGCGTTCACAAAGATTTTTAAATCCTAAGTTTTAAGTTTAGTCAGTAATCCTGCTCATCTGCTGAACTGTGCTAACACTTTGCTTTGTAATTTTAACTTTGCCCTAAGGAATGTACTCTGCTTTCTTACAGTAACAGCCAACAATTGTCATGGATTTATTCGCTAGGTTGGATATTGGTAAGAATATCCAAAGCACTCTGGGGTATTTTACATTTTTTTTTGCTTTTTGTGAGATTTGTAAAACTTGACTTGTGCGTATTCTGTGAATCAGGAATGAATTATCAGCTATCTCCAGTGGCCTTTGCAGCATATGCTTCCAGAGTATTAAAACACCTTGTTGCTGCTTTTGGCCCTGTACATTTACTTCTTTGCAGGGTCACTACCAAGGTCAAGAGGACAAGGAAACACAGACCTAAATACTGAGATTCCTCCTTAGCTGAAAGACATTCTGCAGGACCTGCCTTCAGGTGCTGTTGTTCATCTGACCATGCCTTAGTGTTCATCTTTCTTTCTTTCAGCTGTCGGACAAGCAACAGAAAGAGTTTGATTGTAACATCCAGCACGTCTCCAACTCTCCCACGACCACATTCCCCTCTTCATGGGCACGCAGGTAAGTCCCTGGGACTGCTCTACTTGGGAATCATTAGCAAAAATGTCAGTGGTCATCGTGGTGAGTTTGAACATATTGATACTCAACATCAAATGCGCTCTTTGGAGAGCATATTCTGACAAGAGTTTTTCACCTTATCTAACTTGTAAGAGAGTCCTTGTAGTTTCAAGATAAATATTTTATGTTCCATACTTCCTGGTTTGCTTCCGTGTCTGTCCTCCGCTCTTCCTGGGGGATTCAATCCTCTTGCGTCCTGCGAAAGAGCCTGAGATGGAAAACAAAGTAAAATAAAATTAGATAAATACATTTAAATAAATATCTTGCTTTGAGTCTCTGAGCATGGTTAATTTGTGCCAGTGATTTAACTGCAGTTCTCATGAGAAGGAACATCCTGCTTGTTTCCGTATGCCTCTGGCAGCTGTGCACTGTGCCATTTTATGGTCTCTATCTGCTCCTTAGAGCAACATGAGGTGCTTGGGATTACTTTTTCTTTTTTTCTTTTTTTTTTATTTTTAAATTGCTGCCAATTTTGTGATGGCAGCAACTGTGAAATGCTCATTTCAGAGCACATGGGCAGGTGCTTGTTATTCATTGAGGTGAAGCGTGCGGAGATGTTCTTTCTATGAAAAAAGAAGGAATGATTCTTCAGAAAGGGTCACACATGCAGATTCAACAGCTTGCCTGAACAGCATGTTCTCTTGATGTTTTTGTTGCTGAGGGAGGTAGGTGATGTGTGACTGCAATGTTTTTGCTATTTCAAAATGCCAGAGAAGATGGTTGGGCTCCAGGTATGGCCCTTATGGGCACCAGTGAGTAGCATGAAACAGCTTGGACATTTGTGGCACATCCACAGTGGAGCCTGTCTGGAAGCACATCACTGCTGCCTGCAAGACAAGGAACTGTTGTTTTCGTTATAATCAGACTTTCTTCCTCCTACATGGCAGCGTGTTCTGTAAATGCTTTCTGGAGACTGAAACTAAGGAAATGCTGAGAAAGAGCAGCACGCTGATAGTAGCTCAGCTAAAAGGAGCCATCTGCTTCTGTTTGCAGAGCTTTGCATCTTGAGAGGTGACATCCAGCCTGTTGAAAGGAAAAAGAAGGCCCAAGTTATTGTTCAGGGATGCCCATGAAAGCCTCATTCACTCTAAGTTATCATAAAAATCTGTCATGTTTGCTTGGGATGCTATAAAAAGCCCAATCATGGAAGGCTAGGAATTTGATTTAATTATATATTTTTTTTTAAATAACCCATTATTTTCAAATTAAAATGTTAACAAAATCTTTTAGGTGATAGATTAAAATAATTTTCTTTTTGCTTCAGAATCTGAAATAGGATGCAGGGCCAAAATTTTGGATAGGGCCATTCCCTTTCACCTCAAACTCCCTTGGTTCTGTTATGTCTAATTATGGTAGTCATAGCTTTGTAAAATTTGGCTTCAACGAGTCATTTTTCATGGAAGAAATTCTCCACATAATTACACTGTACTTCTTACTTTGGGTTAATATATATTTTGTTTTACAAATTCTGAATTAGCTGTACAAACCTTTAACTGAGAAAAAGAAGTGTCCTTGCTTGGTTGATTGCAATAAGATGTTGATATGATCGTTGCTCAGAAAACAAATGCAGGATTGCTCATAATAGAAACATTTACATTTTCTTTTCTCGTCTGTCTATTTCAAAAGTGAAAAGTTTCTCCAGGTGGTTTTGTTGCTGTTTCAGGCTTTACAAGCTTATAATTTATTAGATAAATGAAATCTATTAGGTAAAGTATGTGAGTGTCTTCTAAAAAGAAGAGTATCGACTCAGTGGTGTGCCACCTTACTTTAGCAGTAGTTGTCAAATGTTTCCATTTTTTTGTTCTGATGTTGCATATGGGATTTTAAATTATTAGTTAAAAGGAAATCCTTTGTGACCTCCAAGAGTAGCTAGTAAAGCTTAGGAAGGTAAATTAATTGTAATTTGAGTTCTCTACCAGTACTATATTTGGGAGTCTTCCCTGGGAAAAAAATAATTTATTCAAGAGACAAAAGTAGATGAAATTTAGAGTAGAGTCACAAATATTTTCTTAAGAAATATCATATATGAGATGTGAATTCGAGAACAGGCTGTGATATTTGTTTAGTATTTGAACAGAATCTATCAATCTGTTTGTTCAGGCACATGCAGTGATGAGTTACTAAGAAATGCTGGAGTCTCTCCTGGGCCTGTTTTGTCTTGAACTTTTGTCCTGTTTTCTTAATGCCCATTCTGAACCTCTTTTACAAATCAAAGGAACATCAAGCATGCAGAGAAATCAGGGAGGCTTTCTAAAATGTTTCTATTCAGAAACCACACTAAAATGAGGTCCTGTATGGCACTAATCCCAGGAGTTATTCCTCTGTGTGTACTGTAAAAGTCAGTGGGTGAGATTCAGCTGTCTTTCTGTCAGGTAAGAATGAACCTCCTAAGGAACAGGCAGATGCACATACTGTCTGAAATAGCATCCCAACAAGATGCCAGGCAATTTCACATCCTAGGACATTTAGAGGGAAAGTATTACTTAAGAGATCTCAACATTTGAGACAGAAGTACATCCAAACAATTTTAACTCTGCCATGGAATCACTTCTGAATCAAGAGCACTTAAGTGTGCTAGCTCAGTTTTCAAAGTGTATGAAATAGCATTTTCCAAAATGAGCCAGTACTGCGGCATAGAGAGCTACAGCTTGTCAAGTTAGTGGGTAAGTCACTCTACTTGTTTAGTCTCCCAAACTTGTAGTTCCAAGTTTTAGGGATACAAGTTTGAAAATTTTGCCTTTATTCTAAATTCTTTTTCTTTCGAAATGAGAGTGGGGAAAAAGGTACACACATGTATTCATTATGTTTGTTTGTATTTCTTTGAATCCGTTTTTTAAATTCTGAAAATTACAAAGAGGTTACACCGTGAGGTTGATAACTAAGTGATATTTTAAATTGGAAAGCTTAAAATCAAAGTAGTAACGTTTATAATTTAGTAGTAAAGGGATAGGTTCTTACAGCTGGAAAATTGAAGTTCAGGCTATTTTAAAATTTACTTTCCATAGCTGTAAGGTAGCCAGGTTGCTTGCTGGCTTCCAGTGGAGACACTTGTCACTGCTGGGACCTTTGCCATCTGTAAAGGCAGGCTGAGGGAGCTGGCTGCAGGCAGCACTGTGCTGCTGAATTGAATGATTCCACTCTTACACTGCAAGTTCAGTCCCACCTTCTGGCAGAAAAATGGCTATTACTGAGGTCCCTATTTATGACCTGTTTATGAGGGCAGAGTATGTAACCTACCACCCTAGATCCTGCCCTGGTTATCAAAGCTTCTTTTCTTCGGCGTGTCATGTGTGTGATCCTCAGATGGTGTGAGAGCGCTGTGGCTTTCACTGATTGTGAGGCCAGTGGTACACAGGGTACTTTACATTTTTTGATCATTTTGAGATTTGTGTGTGCTGGAAGGCAGCTAATTCTGTAGCATGCAATATGACCTTTAGCTGCTTGCGTTAATATTCAACAAGTAATATCTGTGTATGCTACATAGAAGACCACGAAAACTTTTTTGTGTTTATTTATTTGTGTGATTCTCAGGAGCAGGTTTTACAACATGGCTCTGTTGTGAGTTTTTGGACTCATAACCTATCTGGTGAATGTCATGTTTGTAGGTGATAGCTGACACTTTCATGTATCTATTGCCCATAATGTCTGGTTTCATATTTTGAGGGTAGTGGATATAGAAATGCTTTGGCTGCATCCTTCTTCCTGTGTCTGGAAGATGTAAAGGTTCCTGCCTGAATTATTGGCGTTTGTGTAACTGTGTTGATTTACCTAATGGGCAATCATTCTGTGTAACAGCCTCCCTTGAGACAGTCATTTCAGGTTCAATAGTAGCCAACTATAACCCTTGAGCAACAGGAGAATCTACCTTTGCTACAGAATAAATAGGGTTTCGATCAGCCTCGGTGAACGAGACCACTGCACTTAGGCCTCTCTTATTAAAATGCCTTCATCTAGAGTAGATGCAGCAGTACTGGGAAATTTTAGGGAAAGTAGTAATTCCCCTTCTCCCTGTTTTTTTTAAAAGCTTCACCCGGTGGAAAAACTAATTGCTTTTCATTTTAACACTAGAAGCAAATCACAGGGGAACTAATTAAAATTCCAGTGTCTGGAAGGAAATATGCCATATACATCTGAAAAAGTAGTTGCCTAAAAATTAGTAGTATCTCCGTACCACGTTGTGCGGGCTCAGAAGAGTTTGAACACCCACATACTTAACTCTGATATTTAAAAACTGTCATTACCCAATTTGCTCAGTTACTCTGAAATTTTATTTTGATCATAATCCAGAAAGTTCACAAAAGATTGATGAAGGTATAAAAAGGCAATGACAGTTCATTGTTTGTTTATAACAACGTTGGGCAATGAGCTTTTTGTTCAAAAGGATCATCTTGACACAGTAGGGTTCATCATTAGTGAAGCTTGAAAAATGGGAAGGCAAAGGCCAAGGTTCCCACCAAAGCTGACAGCCTTCCTTGCTTCATTGGATCACCTTCATAACCATGGAAAGGCCTCACTCCTGCTGCATTTCCCTGGGATCTAAAACGCTCCTTCAGCCTTCTGCTAGCATGTAATTGGTGACCCTCACCCTATAGCCATGTGCTGCCACCAGGATGTGTGTGTTCATGCACAACTCAGTTGTTCACTTGGTGGCTGTTGTGACCTCTTCTTAAATCCTTCTTGTAAGCTTGCAGTGCCACCTAGACTGTGACTGCCATACCTCTCTGTCTTCTCTTGGTTCAAAGGCAGCATGATGCTTCTGGGTTTTATTTCCATTGTGACCATAAGAATTAAAATGAGTACAAGCTTAATAAATGAAGCACCAAAAATTATTTAGTTACTGATTTGTGATCACTCTCTCCCCTGTTCACTTGTGATATTCTGGGAATGGGTTAAACAGTATCCAGTTTTGGATGATGACTTGCATTGTGTTATATTACACTGTGAACTCATCGTTAATCTTAACCAACAATACAGAAGAAAACCAAGCCAAAAGAGAACAAACCTGTTGCTCAAACCCTTTGTTTTTAATTTCGTTTGCTCTTGATGAAGGAGATTGTAGAGTGGTCTGGCATTCACTTACCTCTCCAGTTCTCTCATCACCCCATGACACATGTTAGATCAGCCTGGGGCTACTTTAATCTCAACCAGCTGCTGCTTTTCCTGTCGTAGACTTGTAGACCAGATGGAGTTTGCTGGCCTGTGCTGCACTGTGGCCATCCTCACACCCCAGAAGGTATCAGCCTGTTCCCCCTCTCCCCATCCCTCCCTGCCCAGCTGTGGGTGCCAGGTGTGCACACCTTGCTCACAGGAGGTTGTGCAGAGATGCTGCTGCAGACTTTGGTGAGCCATTTGTATTGCTGAAGTGTGAGGGAATGTTACCTTCAACTGAGCGCTGTGCTTGTGTTCTGCTTCTCTCAGTGTAGCAGTTATGTGGATAACTGATTGAAATTAAGGTAATTTAATTAAAAGCTGCAGTATGTTGCTGGATGGGCCCGTAACCTCATAAACAGTGCTGGCCTGAGGGTCACTTAGTACTTCTCTTGAAGCAGAGACAAGTCCTTTGCAGATGACTCATAATTGGTTTGACTTTTCTACGTAACTTTTAAAGTAAAACCATTTTATATGGGATCTAA
This sequence comes from Chiroxiphia lanceolata, assembly GCF_009829145.1. Lineage (NCBI taxonomy): Eukaryota > Metazoa > Chordata > Aves > Passeriformes > Pipridae > Chiroxiphia > Chiroxiphia lanceolata. The sequence goes on from NC_045645.1 coordinate 5,191,309, forward strand.
ATTTAAAAACATTTATGAGTTATGTACCTTGCAGTGTACTGCTTGTCCGGAATCTATTCCGTTTTCCTGGACTTATTTTAATGTTATCTTATTGTCTGTGCACAAAGAAATTGCTGTTGACATGTGTTTACTATGTATAGTTCCTCTTTTGTCGTGTATTAATGATCAGAGAGAGCAAGCCACTGAAGAATATGCCTGATAGAAAGTACACTCACTGACGTGAAGCACCTAATTCATCCATAACTTTCAAAGGTTCCAGCAGTTAGTTTGTAAATGATCCTGGATTTCAGAAGGGCTTTCTGCAAAATGGTTGCTTTTTACTTTGAAATAAAATATGTTGCAATAAACCTCTTACCACCCATATGCTTACACGTCATATGTCAAAATCCAGAGGAAAAAAAACTTTTTCCAAGAGAAAATTAAATGTTATTTTTTTCCTTGCTGTATAATTTCACTGTTACTTTCATTTCATGGTGGAAGTACTATTTCAGAAAAGTGGTAGTTAGGGTGAATACTGGTAGATTTTAGCCCAGTCATCTTACATGTGTATAGTCCTTTTATTATCATGTGCTGTTCTTTTGGTATGTCTTTTTTTTTCCCCTCAGTCAATTTTACATTCAGCTTTGATGTACATTGTGAAGAAATGTTTTCTTACTGTTTATTATTCCTGAAACTGTCATCAGTGTAATTTCTAACTCAGATTTTCCCTTGACAAGTGTTAGGAAGAGCTTGTATATAGAAATGATTACAAAATATTAAAAGACTGTATTATCTGTGGATGGTACATTACTTACCTGAAAATAGGAAATAAAACGTACACCTTAAATTATTTTAAAAGGAGGAAAATACCCAGAACATTTCTTTAGCAAACTAATGCTCAAATGCTGAAAGGTTCAAAGCTCCATATTTCCAGCTACTTGTGACTAGAAAGTCTTTCTACACAGTGAAAACACATTCTGCTGTTGCAAATGTGAATGGAATGGTTTTGGACTGATTATTTTGGCTTTCTCAAACAGGTAGCAGCCCTTTGGACAGTCCCAGGAACTTCTCTCCAAATGCACCTGCTCATTTTTCCTTTGTTCCTGCCCGAAGGTAAGGCAGGATGTATTCTCTTTGGACTGGCAAGCACATAGTTTATACACTTTTATTTAGAAATGGCCTATAGGTTAGAAGATATTTTTCATTGAGTTTTACTTTGTCTGATGTAAAAATTTGTATTCTATTTTGTTTTATATTTTATTCTTTATGGGCTACATCTTGGCAGCACCCAGAATGTGCTTTTCAGAACTAGAAGAAGATAAAAGCAAATTAAGTAGTTAATGCTGCCTAGGGAGAAGGGAACATTCTCCCAGAAGAATGATATGTGGGGCATGTGATATGACAAATAATTTAGTCACAGTGATGTTGAAACCAGTCATGATTGGGATAATTGTAACTTAGTTGCAGTCCTAGATGTTGCTCTCACTGGGATGTGCTCAGAGTGTGCTGATCTTCTTTGCTACGTCTGCACAAAGTTGTAAACATACCTAAAATTAGGCACCAACCACTCTGTGTGCCCTCATTCCCTGCCTTCTGACTGGTGCTGACTCTTGAGTTTTCTCTACTGTCCTGGGCACTGGTGTCAAGAGAACATTATTGCTCTAATGAAGAAAATAGCTGATAATTGAAATTGCAAGTCCACAAGAGCCTCTAGAACAGCAGCACCTGAATGTGAAGCCATCATCTGTCCTGCAGTGAATGCTGGACAGGTGCTGGCCATGCTGTGTATCAAACTGGTGGAAAGAAATCTGATACTCTAATGATGAATTTCGTGTGAGGACTAGGACAGAAAGAATAGAGACAGCTGGGAAAAGCAGGCAAAGGATGATTTGACTGTTGTATCTCAGCAGGTAGGCAGAAATGGATAATGATAGAGAAAGTTAAATTTTGTGAGAAATAAAGAACTGGGAAAACAGAGAAACCCCAAGAAAGGTTTGTGCATAGGAGGTGGATGATTAGACTCAAGTGTGGAGGAGATGTTTTGGATTTGTTGTACTCTGCCTTGGCTGGAAAAAAACCTAGTCTGTGTTAAAATGATCTGAGGATGGGAAACGTGTGATCATCCTTAGAGGAAGTTAAGTTTTCTGAGAATGACAGATTTAGCTTGAGGACTAGTTAGAAAAAAGGATAGGTCTCAAAACTTCAAAGGAGAATAAAGGGTTAGGATTTGATGGAATAAGGTTCACCCTTAATCTGAATGGCATCAGATCTGGAGCGTTTCACCAGTGAGGTGATTCACTGGAAGGCCCGGTGTCCTTGGATACTGTTTGAAATAGACTTTGGTCTTCATGTCTCATGTCAGAAAAAAATTTTTAATAGCATGTGAAATGTAAGAGACTGGATATGTATTTTCCTGTTGCCTCAGAGAGAAAAATTAGTGTTTTCCCTGATGGTAAAACAATTCAATGGACTCATAGAATCCACCTTTGTTTTTAAAGAGGTATCTAAGCCTGATCTGGGAGTATTCAATCAGCTCTGTTGAAGTCCACTGAATTTTTACCAGTTTTCACAGTATCTGGATTCTGGACCCTGGTACACAGGAGAAAAGTTGCAGCAGAAACCACTGTCAAAACTTAACATAATTTTTCAACATTATCTTTCAACTTGACACTTCAGGATTATGGTTTCTAAAGGTTCAGACAGCAAATAAATGTTTTAATAATAAAACTCTGAAGAGTTCCTTTTCATACTTTTCTATTTTTTAAATCTAACTTTTAAAGAAATGGATGAATTAAGGTTAAACCTGTCCTATTGAGTACAGTGGTTCATTCTACAGTATGCATGTTCCTCTCTATACTTTTTTTCTGCCAGTGAAAAGAACACTTAAGCACAGCTTGTTTTAGCAACTTGTTTCTGTTTTCTACTTGCATTACACCCTGAATAGCTATGCTAGCAGTAACAACAGATACAGATTAGATTATCACATAGGGATATCAGAATAACTTCTATATGATGGTATTAAGTAATTGCAAGTGTGCTGCCAGACAAATGGATATTTCACAGTACCCTTTTCATTGACGTTCAGTGGGTCTTTAGAGATGGCCCTTACCTGATTTCCTGCCACTGCAATCACAGAAATTATTTGTTGCTGATTTTCTGCCTGTTATTTGTGGTGTTATTTCTTCGTTTGTTGTTCTGTTTGGACATCGTTTGTGATTTCCATTCTTTCATTGAAGCTCTGTGATGAGTTCTTTCTTGAGACAGAGTAGGAAACGTGTTTGAAAAGCATGTGTTATTGTAAAGCCACTACAATATACTGCTAGATTGTCCTTGGTCTGACTTGTGCTTTATCATAAATCCCTTGTTAGACACCCTTTCAATGATTGTGTCATAGCCACAAAGTTGGCATGTTCAGGAATCCTCCTGTTGGAATAAGTAAATATATGGTTATTTGTGCTCATATTCACTAAAACTGATCTTGGAGGAATACCACTAACAGGAGATGGAGGTTTTTTTCAGAAATCATGTGCATCTTCTACTTCTCCCTCTCTCATAATTATTGTGCAATTTTTTCCATACAGCCACGGACACAGAGCAGACAGGTAATGTGTATCCTATTGCTGCTGTTTGTGTGTGTGTATGAACTGTGCTTCTGTGCAGCTGAGCCCGTGTCCCTAACAAGTTCCTGCTGTAACAACCCCATTTAGGCATTTGGCTTCTGTTCTTTGGTAGTTGAAACAGGAAATCTTTGCATTTTGTCTCAAAGTGATAAACAGGTAGTGCTCTGGAGAAGATGCGTTGTTTTTCTAACACTTTATTGTTTGAAATTGGTCTACTGTTCATTAAATAGCATTTAGCTGCCATAAAAATACTTCCTTAATTAACTAATTAAAATGTCATTTTAGAGGCAAAGTTTGTTGTTTGCATGTCTTTGTTGAGCTGGTAAGGAGTCTATAATAAACAAATATCAAACCTAAAGATTTCTTTCCAATTGTCTTTTCCCGAAGCAATACTGCATGTTATCTCCCTAAAATATGTTTATTAACAGAACACTGAAATAACTTTGAAATGTTTTGCATAAATTAAGGAGGAATTTTCTTTTAAAGCCTTTTTCCTTTGATTTGGAAGATTTCTAGTCTTGTCCCACTTCTTTCTGCTAGAGTAGAGCTGACATGTGTGTCCTGACTGCTTAGCACATTGCTTGCCTCGATTGCATCAGCAGAAAATAGCCCAAGCATGAAGGGGTGTCCTGTAATTTTCTAACTGATAAATATATTTTTTATTTAACCTTGTCAAAATGAAGATTGTGAAGTTATTTCAGTGCACAATTTAGGTAATTCAGTAGAAAAGTAATTAGGCTTTCCTTTTGCAAAAAGTGAGTGAGTTGGGCATTCCTGTGAGCAGACTGCCTTGCTTTGGGACTCAGGGTCCAAACTGAAGTTGAATCATTAACCTAAAGGTTTCCCCAGTACTTCTGTATGTTACAAGAAGCTGAATGAAGATCACTGAAGTTTGATGTTCAGTCACTTACCACAGAAAGAAACAACTTTGTAATTCTGATGATTGTTGGTTTTTTGGGGTTAGGAAAGGAATTCCATTTCTCTTGGAATAATTTTGAGATTGTTCTTTTACATTGAATTGTCTTCCCAAAGAAAACATCACCTGTGGCTAGATGGGGTTTAGCTATAACATGCATATGCAATAAAAATCTGCATTACAGCCTTATTTATTTTTTTTTTTAATGCATGAAGCGTCTTTTTAAAACTCTTGACATAATATTTTTTCAGTGATGTGGAACAGTGAATTTATTTCCCTCTCATTCTAAGATAGATGGCAAAGAGTACTGTGCATCTGAAAATAAAAGGAGCTAGACCTGGAAAAATTGCAAACAGGAGTTTTATGTCTGGTGGGCACTGAACTTTTTTCTGGAGATGAGGCTTCACCAGTGTGGAGAGTGGGATGAGAAATATTACTGTGAAGATAACAGTTGAGGGTTTTACAAGCACTGTTTCAGACCTGTACCAAACATCCTATTTTATAATGCACTTGCATAAATGCACTGTATTTGTTTGTAGCAGAAAGCCCCATATCTTTCCACAGTAGGCTTGGGGTTTGGGTGGAGAAGAAGGTTTCAGGGAGGGCAACATTGATTCTTCTGAAAGCAGTCATGTAGTTCCTCAGTTTTGACATTGGTAAAACAAGACCTTTTCTGCAATACCTCCACCTTGTTTTGGCTATTTTCCCCAGTAGTCAGGTTTCTTTGACTACAGTAAGGGAATAGCCACTAATATTACATTACCTGGAGGAGAAAGGGAGACCCTAAGTGAGAGTTCTCTGATTCCTGTCTTAGTATTTTGAGTGGACCCCACATCTCTGTTTGTATCTGCTGTTGTGGGTTTAATTCCCCAGCTGTGCCAGGTGATGCTTTCTGACTAGGTAAACAAATGAATCTGCTTTCAGTTGATTCTTGATCTAATGTGATTTTTTTTTTGTTCTCAATTGTAATGTTCATCTGGAAGACAAGAAAATGCATAAGTAATTATCTTAAGCATGACTGTCTTTTTTCAAAGAAGTTTGCAGGGAGCTGTTTTCCTTTGTCTGTTTTAAAAACTCCAGTTTTTGTACAAGTGGTAGCACATACAAAGCATCTACTTAATGCAGGAATCTGATGCCCATTTGCTTTATGTTTTCCGAGGTCACCTAATTTTACTTTTAAAATTTAGTCTGGCTGCTTTTTCACAAATGTCATTGTAATTAGGATACCCAATTCATCTGAATAACTTGAGACTTTAATAAAAACGTGAGGTTAAGAGATCTGGGGGAGAAAATTGCTTTTTTCTCCTGAGAATTAGCCCCAGTATGTCCCTGACCGTGATTTCCCTTACATCTTGTCCCCAGGACGGATGGACGCCGCTGGTCCTTGGCCTCCCTTCCTTCGTCTGGCTATGGAACAAACACTCCCAGTTCAACAGTTTCAGTAAGTGACACAGACTTTTCCAAGCAAATTTAGTTTATACAAATACACCCTAACAAATCAGCTTCTGAGTCTCTACTAAAATATCTGATCTTTCTTCATTGTTTTGCTAACATTATTTAATATACTAATTATTTTTAAATTTTTTTGAATTATTGGTTCTGCTGCTTTTTTCCTCCATTTCCCAGCTCCTATCATCTTGCACTTTGCCTTTAGCATTGGTGAAATCCCAGTGCAGAACTTGGCTTGACTGATCAGTTGAGAGACACACTGTCTCTGAAGTGGCAGGACTCAGACATAGTGCATAATTACCTTCCAGCTCTCAGCTTTTTATGACTGGGAAATGAAACTCTTGTCTGCTTTCAAGTTCTGAGTATGAAAACCTCTGCTATCAGGCTAGCAGAAAGAAAAACTGATAATCCACATCTGTTACTCAACTCCAGTAATTTCGACCTCCTAATAAAGCTTTTCAGTTCTTACACCCTTCATTAGGAAGGCTGGCTGCAGTTTGCTTGAGTTCAGTCAGTAGTGCCACTAAAACAACAGCACTGTGTTAACCCCTGTAACTCTCACATGCTTCCTAAAATGAACCTTACTCTTTAGTTTAAGTGAAGTAGGTTTTGTGGTTATCCATGTAACAGCCTTGCAAGGCCAAGCATAGAAAAAGTAGAAATGTCAAGGCTGCTTGTACAGGCTTAATGTAACTTGCTTTTGTGTGTGTGTTATGGTGAGTGCCTTCAACTGTGTGGTAACATCACTGCCTCTTTCCATAGTAATTCCACTGATAATTTAGTTTTGTGTGAATAATTTAGAGCACGTTCCTAATAATTATAATTCCATACCACCATTAATTAGGACTCAGAACTCCACATTATGCAAATCTTACACTATATCATTGTTTTCCGTGTAGGCTGTTAAGTTCATCCATAAACTTTCTAGCGTCTCTCAAACACAAATATATCACACAGTTCTTTAGGAGGTGAGTGTTAAATTCAGTCTGTATAGCAAGAGAAGGAATTGGGGTCAAAAATTTTCTTTTAGCCTAAATTGATATGACTAAGATTTGATTTTGCAATGTTAGTCTGATCTCTATAGCCTCATTGGCTCAGACACATTCCTTCAGACTCTAGTTTGCACAGTTTCCACAATTTATTATCTTTTGAACTTGAAGACAGTTGTTTTTTTTGTTGAATTTGGTTGGGTTTTTTATGGTCTCCTTAGAAGGCAAGTGACTTGATTTCAGTCTCTTGTTGAAGTCTGTGTGTGTGTTCAGATATGTGGGCAGGAGCATAGAAAACAGAGAAAAATTCATTATCAGCATGATAAAAAGATGTCCCTGGTTTCACTGCCAAACATTATTATATATTCAAGCACCTGAGAGCAGTTGTTAAAAAGGAGCTCTGCTCTGGCCTTTATAGTCTTAGGTTAAATCTTTATGGGTATAAACCAGGCCTAAGTCCTCTTCTGGGAGGAAGCTGTGAGAGTGTGGAGCAAGTACAGTCACTTCTGTATGGATGGCATCCAAATAGTTTGATCAATGGCAGTCACTGTGACAGCTTCCAAGATGCCTGTGAAGATGATACCTTTGGAGGCCAAACTTCCTGCAGTGTGGAAGTTCTTACCTGCAGGTGTGATCAGTAATTTTTCAAGAGTTTATATTTGACCAGGCTTTGGGTAGATGTCCAAAGAGAGAGCAAGAGTGTCAACAACAACAAGAAAAATCTATTGGAATTATCAGTTCTTGCTTTGAAATAGGGACTTTAAGGCTACTTTTAGAAAGTTCTCAACTTTCTGGCATGTGAAAGAAAGCATATTTGTCTCTTGTCATGTTCCCAGAAATAGCTAAATCATTTTGATTCATGTTTTCCTATGAAAAAAACACCAAAAAAACACACAAAAAAAATCTGAGATAGACATGCCCCGTAGAAAGCATCAGTTCAAACTGTGTAATTTTTCACAGCATTATAAGTAAGAGAAAACAGGATGGTGCAATGAGAATCATGAAGTGATAGTTGTAGGTAGACCTGAATTCACCTTCCTGCAGAAAACAGATTCAAACATGTAATTCCAAGACTTTTTTTTTCCTAAATGGCTGAATCTCTCATCTCTTGTCCTTTTGCTGGTTCTGTGTTACAATCTTAGTAAGACAATGAAATGGGCTGTTTAGTAAGTAGTGATCCAACTGTTGGAGCTATTAAACTTGGTATTACATTTCTAAGCCAATCCTACTTAGGACTTGTCTATGACAATACTATTATCGTAGTATTTCACAGATTAGAATTAATTTGAATTGATCTGAATAACACCTCTGAAGTTGATAAGTGGTATTATTCCTGCACTGACTTTAAAACCAAAGTAAGAAGCAGTCCAGGGGCTTGTCAAAAGAGCACGGTGAATTAATGCTGCAGATACAAATTTAGGCTTCCATTTTGTGTGATCAGTCCTCAAGATTGTTTTTTTTTCAAGCAAGATAGAAGGAGGACAATAGACTTTCCTTCTGGTGCACGTGTCCATGTCCTGCTGAGTTTCTGTGTGAGAGCAAGAGCTGACCTGCACCTCTGTGGTCATAGATCAGCTGCTCTGTCAACCTGCTGAACAAACCAAGGCCTTTATGTAGTCTAAGGTCAGTAAAAACCTGTAGATTCTGTTTAATTCTTTGCTTCCAAATGAGTCATGACACTACGAAAAAAAACCCCAAACAAACCACATTTATCCTTTCCAGAGAAATCAGGAAGACCAGATAAATATTATCAGACCAACTCTGGAAAAGCTGAAGACGACCTTCTTTCCACCTCGAGGAACACAAAATAATCAGTTAAATGGGCCAATATACAATTATTTTTAAGCAACTAATCTGCTATTCATTTTCTAGATGCAGAGTTGGTTTATAAGCTACTGTAGTATTTGCTTGATTTTTTTTTTTTTAACTGGAGAAGGCTAAGCTAGTTCTGCATCTGTAATTAAAATACCAGGGGGGTGTTTGTGTTAGTCTGCTGCAGAAGTTGAATACTGTGATGTGATTACTTAAAAATCAATACTTCAGGAGTGTTTCACTTTGCTTTCATGGTTTTTCATTAAAATGTTATACCCCTTAACACTGCTGGAGAAGCCCTTGGCAAGAAAAGTCCATGGCCTTTATCTTCCGGACTTTCATTAATTATTCTTTGGAATTATACACTTTGTGATCTGATTGCTTTTAAGGAGAGGAAGTGGAGGGAGAATTTTTTTTGAGTCATCCATGGGTTTACTAGCACTGCTTCCCCAGTGATTTTGCTGTTGGGAAACAAAGTTTTTAATGGTTTTTCTAGACTATAAGTTTTGACTTTTTTTTTTTCCTTCTAGTTCTTGTAACTTTACTTCTAATTCTTGTAACTAGCCTTCCTTAATTTGTTTTAAATAAGACTGCCAGAACTTGGGTACCTGCTAATGCAGGTTTGTAAGACAGTATCTTTGGTAATTCCTGCTTCATTGCAGTATCCATGTTATTCATCATGAATGGGATGTCAGCTGCCACGTACCTTTTCTGTGAGGCTTTTTCATAGGCAGGTGCTTCTTCCTGCTCCTTGTATGGTGTGAGACACACAGAAAGACATCAAAGAAATCTCTGAAAATCAAAAGAGAGCTTGAGTAATTCTATACCATAGAGAATGTTCTTTATAATTGACATAAGCAGTGTGAGCAGCAGAATAACTGGGCAAGGGGGCAAATACCCAAACTCTCCATCTTGGCTTCAGTGTGGATTATGAGTGTAAACTGATACACCATCTGGGAAATCATCACTGTGTGGACACTGAGCTGGAGGTGACTTCTCAACATGATCCCTGCACAACACTGGAAGTGGTGGTTTCCAGTTCCAGGCAAACTTGGGGAGTTCATGCACATCCCAAAGCTTTCAAGGGAGTTCTTTTCTGTAAATACCTCTGTGCAGTGCAGAGAGGGTGGATCTGGGGTCTTGAGCCAATTATATTTTTATTAAAGAACAGGACCTTTATGTTTGTAAGTTCTCATATCACCCCATTTTTCTGTTGCTTACAATATTTACAATAATTGCACCATTTGAACTGATACTTTCTATGTGACTTATTTATCTCAGGTTTTTTGGTTGACTGGGTGTTTTTCCTCAGAAAATGTCAATCAAAAGGATCTAACTATATGACAAGAGATATATAGGCTTTTTTTCCCATGTTAGTGAGCTAAAGCTTCAGTCATACATGTTACATCATATATAATTCTCTCCTAACAATACTTCTGGTACTAGAATGCAGTGTTTCCAGTTTGAGTGAGGGTCATTTTAACAAAAGTACAAGTTTTTCTACTGGAAATAATATATAATGAATTTCATCAGATAATAATGAGCCTTGGAACTTAGGTTAGGGTGATATTTTTAATAAGGCCCACTGGTGTTACTCAGTGCTACTCTGGTTATTCAGCCCTTTTTTCTTTTTTTCTTTTTCCCTTTGTTTTTAAAGAGAATTTTTAATTTGTCCTTACGTAATATATTTTCTTACTTCTGTAAAATGGAGAGGGGCATTGAAAAGTCACACACAAACCCCCACATTTCTTAGTTGATTTACAGCTTCTTCCCCTGGAATGTCCAACAATTGATGTTATTAGCATTTCCCGCAAATATTTGTTTTAATCTCAAGTTTTATGAGGTTCAAGGATTAAAACAGTTTCATGTCTATCATTATCACAGGACATGTGTCATATAAATGCATCAACTTATTTACAGATATATAAGCTGTTTAACTGTGTAACAAGAAACTCTGTTAATCTTAAAACAAAGTTGATGACTTTCGTTTTATTATTGTCTCCTTGGTTAGAGAAGAAGCCTGATGGGTAAAGGAAAGGAGAAATAAAATCCTGACCATTTGCAGTAGCAATTTCCAATGAGAGCCAACAGTCAGCAAAAAAGTCTACACAGCTCCATAGCATTCTGCATGCCAGTGGAAACTCCTGAGCTAAGAGAGCATGAGGGAAAAGGAAAGAAAGTTGCTCACCACTCCAGGAACCTCCTTGTCCTCTCCAGAGTAGTGCTGGTACTCACGTACCTCCCTTTCCGTCTCCTGATAATAAATTATCTGCGTGATCAGATGGAATCCTTCCAGAATTGGATGCAGTGGTTTCCCAAGTCCTCTCGCAAAGTTTTCCTGATCTCACCAGCTCTGTCATAGTATGTAAGGGTTGGCTTAGCCTAAAGAGAACAATAAAAAGAGGCACCTGGTCTGATAAATAGCTTTCTTTTCTGCTGGAGTGTGCAGTGTCTGGCAGAGCCCGTTCCTCTTCCATTCATTAGCTGACCCCTATGCATGCGTTTAGTGCATTTCTTTTCTGTATTTTTTTCTGTACTCAGTCATCATGCTCATCTCAGGAGAAGCTGCACCAGCTGCCCTTTCAGCCCACGGCAGATGAACTTCATTTCCTGACAAAGCATTTCAGTACTGAGAGCATCACTGATGAGGAAGGGCGCCATTCTCCAGCCCTGAGGCCTCGATCTCGCAGTCTCAGGTGAGCTTTGGGTCGTTTCCCGAATTTTTAAGATGTTGGACACATGTACTGCATTTCTATATCTGCCTTCAAATCTACTGCATTCCTGTATGTGCTTTCTAACCTGAGAACGGTCATTTGTAGTTGATTTGTTACACGTCTTTGAAACTATTTTGATCAATATTTAGCTCACCTCACCCAATCAGAAATTTTTTTTTTTTTTTTTAACATTTGATACTGAGGTTTTGGATTGCAAAATGGTTGGTATAGTCTGCTTTAGTGTCAGACTAAATCCATAGAATGTAGATTTCCTGTAGTGAAGTTTCTTCTCAGAATTTTGCTACTGTGACATAAGGATGTGGTTACAGCCACTGTTAATAACTTTTCTGGCAGTGTTTCTGAAGGAGTATGAAAAGTAGAGTAGATAAAGTAAAAAGCTTAAATGGAATTGCACCCCAGAGCTATTTTGTCATAGCACTGAAAATGTTTCTCCTGCATTAGTAGTTGAATAATTTTTACTGTTGCTTCAGAGAACTGGTTATTCAAAGATAGCTATCCAGGGGTTATTTCCTTGTGCAATTGATTTTGCCGTACATAAAACCAGAAGCAACTAGAATTTCATCTTTCATGGAATTACAGAACGGATGAGGTTGGAAAGGACCTCTGGTGGTCATCCTGTCCAAACCCTTGCTCAAGCAGACTGCCCAGGACCATGTCTGTATGGCTTTTGAATATCTCCAAAGACAGCAATTCCACAAAGTCTGTGAGCAGTCTTTCTTGCAGGTTTCTAACACTTATGTGGAATAAATCCGCAAACACTTTGTATCATGGCAATAACTTCAAGTTTTACTATGCCTTTAGTGATGGACCAAGTGAATGAAAGTCTGGGGATGTGCACTCTAGGCACAGCTTCTTGTGAAAGAAAAAGGGTTTATACAAGCAGGGTTCAAGGAGGTGAAGTCTCCATTTTGCTTCTCTTCTGAGGGTGTCAGAGGTGGATATCACCCTTAAATTCATGGACAATATTCAAAAACTCTGCCAGCTGGAAATGCTGAATCAGTGTGCCCAGCTCAGGACCTAGTTGGGGGTTTGTAAAAGAAGGAAGTGAAAGAGGCCATAATAATAAAAGAATCCATGGTGAGTATTGTGTCATGGCAGAGCTGACCTTTGATTATTTGTAATTATTTGTATGTTCTAAACTTCAGTGCAGGCTGCATGGTAATTGCATATGGATCTACTAAGTGTAGTTACACAGTAATCTACAGGAGCAGGTAAGTACTGTGGGTAGTAGCACACTTAGCCTGTGACCTCTGCAAATTACCATGTAGTAAAAGACTAGCTGTATGATTTGTACTAAGTCTCTTTGAACAACAGTCCTACTTCAGTCCTCTTGCTGTCACTCTTAACACTGACTACAGCTGAGTAGTGTAGCTGTAGTGGTACTAATTCTCTTATAGATAAGACAGCTACTGTAGGTAGACAACAGATGGCTAAAGCAATTGTTACCCTTTCTAACTCAGGTGTATTTCTGCTGCAGAAGACACTTTTGCTAATGTCAGAATGATATGCACAACAGTGTGAAAAGCCCAATTTTATTTTCTTCCTTGCTAATATGGGTTATCAGCTTGCTTAGAATTTTAAAGCCAATTTAAAGCAGTGTAGTAGGTTTAGAATTTGTGATGAAATTAATTCAGCGTGTCATACAACTGATTAATCTTCTTCCTCTCTTGAATACTTTCTCTAGCTCTCTCTGGTTTTTAGTGTGGTAATGGCCAGTGCTATTGGTATTCCAAAGCTTTGAATGAAGTAATTTAATTTTTTCAACTTTCTGTGCTTCATTTGTTTTTCATTTTGCTTATTGCTGGTACTGTGATGCCGAGGGACTCTAAAGCACCCTTGCCACTACCAAGCATTCATGCTGACCCCTTGCACCTCCAAGGGAAATTGATATGTCAGTCCAACCATTTGGAGCAACGTTTACAGGAGCAAATACCCTCTTTGCCAGAGGGTAGTCTGTCCTTGTAAACAAACATGTACTGAAATACATGCTGCCCACACCGTAGAATTAGCTCACTTGGTGAGAGGCTATTTTCACTTACTTAAAAAATAAAAACTGAGCAGTTAATGTGTTGAAAATTTAGCAGGAATTTCCTAAAAATGTGTATTTTCATAAGCATTCATTAGTCTTGTTTGATCAGCTTTAATGAAAAGCAGTTGAACAAAATATATCAGATGTTTTCCTTAATTGACGGCCATAACTTTCTAATTTAGATGTTCTGATTGTTAACAGGTTTTCATTTTTCATCCTATGTGACTGCAACCTTACATCTCTTTTTGTGTGAGAGGAACTGGCATTTTGAGATGTCACTGTCAAGTGCTGGGACTTTTTTGTCTCTGTAACCCAAGAATTTTTAGAAGTGTCAGATGATCCTTTTATGCTCCTAGCTGTAGAGTGCTGCCTAGATGTAACTTTTTGAAAAATACCCTTCTTCAGCTAGAAATTTACCATTTTCTTGTACCTAGCTGCAAATGTTCTGTTTGTACAGAACACTTCTAATGATCAAACTGGATGAAAAAAATAACAGCGCACACGGTCGTGGAGAGTAGTGTTGGCTACACTACACTGACAGGTTGGTAGCAGTTTGTTTGAGGTGTTCTGCCAGTGTGGCTTGAGGATACTCATCTTTTAACTAATCACACCTTATTTGAAATGCCCTGAATTTCAGCACTGAAGAAATGGCATTGGTTCTTTCCCATCTATTTTCCCATGCCGGGGGAAGGAGGGATCCTGAGATCAACGCTGGGATGCAAAAGTGTGATGTGCTTATAGAGTTGCTTGCAAAGTCCTGGAGTCTGTTCTCTCATCTGTCTCAGAAAGATCCAACACTCACATGCTAAGTGAAAGAACGTATTTCCATCTGACCCACCTGTTTTGGTGCTTGCTTTGTGTCTTCAGTGGAAGAGAATATTTCTTTATTACCTGCAGAAGTAATTCCTAAATATCTCTCAACTGTTCTCTTTTTCTTGTGAGGCAACCTTCAGATCCTTCAGGTTATTGACCAACAGAGAGATCCCCAGGCTACATTCACTTGTTTTGAACAATCCTGGGCTTTACCTGAAGATCTTTTCTCCCTGGAGTAAAATGCATGAAGAGTTGTGAATTCTTGCACTGAACTTGGCGTCATTACTCTTTTTAAGTTAGAGAGATGCTGTCCTCCATCTTTTCCCAGTTCTCTTTACTTGTCATCTTTAGCAGCTGCTAACATGTGGGAATGTGTGGAGAATGTCAGAGATAAAAGTAGAGTTAACTAATAACGACTTCTTCAGGAGCTGCCTTTGTGCAGTCACTCAGCCCACCAATCTGCCCATTTTTCTTGATCTCTTTTTGTGTTTCACGATAATGTTGTCTAGGGAAAAAGGGCTGAAGATTGTTGCAATGAATTTTTATGTAGTTGAAGTAGATGAGATCATCCTTAATCAGATATGCTCCTTCATCTCTTTGCTGGGTAGTGCTTTTTAAATACAATCCTCCAACCTGACTTTCGACACGCTGGATCCTGCCATCAACAATATACAGAGAAAACTCCTAGAAAATGCCAGTTACCACTTTTAAGAATAAAATACCCAAGATGGGAAGCAGGAATAGGTGTTGTGAAACCACACCAGTGGGCCTGCATAGACCATTTTTATCTTTGGAATTGATCCTGCAGGTCATGGGGCTCTCTCATCTCACTGCGCTGAAGGGGGGCAGCTTTAACCACTTGATTAATCTTGGTGGCTTCATCCCTTCATGCTGCTGCACTCAGGAAGTGCCACCCACCACAAGCTGTGGAATGGGGTGTCAAAGAGCCATGGATTTGCTGGAGAAGGATAATGGTTTTATATTCTGAAGCATAAGGCATCTGTTCCTTATGAAAATACATTCTAACGGCATTACAGATGACATTGGTATCTTTGTTTTCTCTCTCAAGACAGTGGGTTCTGTGAACCTGATTTGAAAAGGTTCTTCAAAGTGATTGTTTTTAAATGTATTAATTTTTGAGTTCACTCACCATTTTCATGGTTTTCTTTTATGAGGAAAACCGAGTACTCTTATTTACCCTTTATACTGCTCATTATTCTAACTTCCTACTTTCATTCTGAAGCAGTCTCAGTCTTTGTTGGTGTGCATAAAGAACCTGAAGTATTGGAAAGAGCTAGTTGCAGCGGAGTTTTCTGACTCCTAGTATTAATGTAATTTTCATTAGGTCAAAGATTTAAGTAATTATTTCTTGAGAGAAGAGGAAGGCTTACCTTCAGCATTAGGTTTACCTTAGTCTCTACTTTATTCAACTTTTAGGTCTCTAGTTTTAAAATTCCATATTTTCTGTGTCTGGAAAGGACAGAAAATTAAGGCTTATGGTTTTAAGTTTTCTATGCCTGCTGACTTTTGTCATGTACTGTAAATACAACCTAATTAAACCTTTATGTACAGGATGAAATCAGAGGGAAGCACAGTGCTTTGCTTTTTCCTAATAAATACAGCTGTCACAGTGAAGGAAAAATGAGGTATTCATAAATATCTCAGTTTTATTTAGTCATACTTAAACTAGATTTTGTAAGATTTCAGTTTTTACTATAAATGCTACTCCTTGAAATAGCTGTCTATAAGCTATTTTCACTTTCTAGCATCAGATAAGGACACATGAGTTTTGACAAGTTGAAGGCTATAGAAATCTTTGTGGGAGATAGATATCACTGGAAGTCTACCACCACATCTTTCATAAAGTGAAGGGAGGGTGAAGAAGGGGGAAAGAGAGAGTAGTTTTTCATTGTGCTGCTAAGCTTAAGGGGACAGATATTATTCTTCTAATGTCTGCTCTGCTGAAATGAAAAACTCACTGACAATAATCATTTCTTTGACCTACCTGTCTGCACCAAGAAAAGAGAAGCAGCCTGCTTTTTGTCTTAAAATGTTATGCACGTGCACAGCATGTGTCCTCTGTTTTGCAGAAAATAATCTGTTCCTTCGTGAGGCTTGAAATGTTAGACTGGTTTAGTTCTATACGTGAAATTTTTAGTGCTAGATAGATGTGTGAAGCTTTTGCATTTGAAAAGCTGTCATACCAGTAAAATATATTAAACTCCTTTTATCTTTTTTTTTCTAAATTTCCTTATGTTCTCCCTTGGTGGCCCTAAGTTATCTACCCAGTCCTTGTTTCTTTTTCACTTCGCTGTGTCTCAGAGGTGCTGTAAAGTACCCAGCAGTGCCAGGCAGACAGCCTTTGGTTAGTTAGTCAGTTATCCAGCTAATTATTTCCTTAGTTTCCCAAGCTAAAGATCAACATTAAAAATTATGATGCAGTGTATTATGTTGAAGTCTTGCTATAGCCAGCTAGACCTGTAAGTGGGCCTGGTATATTGAGCAGATTTTGTTTTGAATGACAATGTGAACCTTGATCTGATCTTTTGTCCAGAGTTTTGTGGATGGTGCTCTGTTGTTTTAGATGGTAAAAAGTGGCATTGATGAGCTCCCAAAGGTGAGAGACAAAACTGCCAGTGCCCAAGGAAGCGGAGGGATTTTAAGTGTTTATTTTCTTGCCAGTTGGTGTGCACAGAAATTGTTTCAGAATTGTAAAAAACGAAAGCAAACCCAATAAATTTTCCTGTCATCGTGGTTCTCCCTAAGGAAACACTGCATCTGCTGGCAGGACAGCTCAAGTAGCTTGATTTCTGCATAGCTCTTAATTTCCTGCATCCATATGAATAAAGTGCCTTGAAAGCAAAAGACAAAGTCCCTCATGTTTTATTGTAGCCCTAAGATAGCAAATACTTAAGCATGTGCAAATGTTAGTGCTAAAATGAAGTATGTATGTGCCTCCATATTCCTGTAGGTAGTATCAAAGAGTTTATATATCCTTGTAATTTATACTTCACTTAAATCACACAGTGAAAAATTACATAAGAGAAAAATAAATTCTTCAATAACTGTGTTCACCGAGTCCTTCAGCTCCATGTGAAGTACCACAAGTAAACACAAGTAAACAAGTGTTGTGTTTGTGTCAGCTTGTTTGGTCTTAGAGAAAAAAGGATAAGGATAACAGGCGAGATATGTGGGAGAATTTGCTTATAGGCCTGGAATTTAAATGTTCTTACCCTTCTGTTTAGTCATGTCATACGTTACATATGAATATAAATGTAAGTTTCTTCTTAAAGAAAATTTTCCTTGATTAAAAATAGCTATCTACCAAGCTAAGGGAAGTTGATGAGAATGTGTTTTTACTTCATATTCAAAACATTCAAATAATTTTTTCTCCTTCAATGTAAGGATTCAGTGAGAGATTTAATCTGAAGTGCTTTTCCCGAGCTAAGGGATAAACAGTAATAAAAACAAGACACGATGTAATTCATGGAATTTCAGCACAAGGCATAAAAAGAGATTGGTATTGCTATAGTCTGTGCAACAGTGAGTTAAATTTTCTTTGGATTGTTAATATATGTTGCCAAAAGAATATTTTTCCTTTAAATAGGTTAGCAACAAGGTAGTAACTGTAATGCATTCCAAGTTTAAAATGCATTTATTCCATTTAGAGAGATTCATTTCATCCTTCACTAGAAAGTTCGAAATGTTTGAACTCATTCAAGATAAAATTGTATTTTTTGACATAGATTATTTTTAGCAGTATTTAGTACTCTTAAAATCACAAAGACAGTGATCATGTAAGATGCCAAATAATTGAAGCCCTTACTTGTCTTGAACCTTAAAACAAGGTAACTGGAGAAATGAGATGCTGCAGGCGATCCTGTAGCTGGGGATTATCTGCATTACCTCATCTGCTGTCCTCAGTGGCAGGATGAGTCAGAGCACTGCATACCATCAGATGTGATGAAACAAGATGCAACTCTTCTTTAAAAAAAACCCACCCAAACACTAATATAAATGCAGCTTGTCAAGACTTAGTGTCCTGGTTTTTTGGTGTGCTTGAAGTTCCTTGCTAACCTATGCATAGATGCATATGCATCCGTGGTGTAAAGTGCCTCAAGGGAGTGCAGTTTTCATAAAACTATTCTGTTCCTGTTGCTTGTGGTATTTATATATAAGATTTAGTAGAATAACACTGCTTGTGCATCCCTCCTGTATTGTGGTATCCTTCAGACAAGGGAAAGCAAGTCATTTCAACTTCCTTGTTTCCTATTGCTCTGCTCCCTTCTGGCACTGGAGGCTCCAGAGATCATGGTGATTTCTTTTGGAGCAGGGCTGCTCCTGCTGCCATGGAGGGCAGTAACACAACAAGGGAAATAACAAATGTATCTGCAGCAAGTGCACTGGGGTTTTACATGCTTCTGTGTTAGGGCTTACATTCACCAAAAAAAGGTGGTTTTCTGCCTGAGTCCATGGGGAGACAGAGATGTTGGCAGTTTCCAGATCACTGCAGACTGCCATTGCTTGCTAGAATTTTCTCTCAAGTTAATCATCTGCCCATTACTGAAGTGAACTCAAAGGTTTGGAAGGGCTACAATCAGTGTGTCAGCGTCATGACCAGCACTGGATTTTGAAAGGTTTTGGTGTGATGTCTGTAAATGGTAACATAATTTCTTTTCTCCTCTAGCCCTGGTCGCTCTCCGGTTTCCTTTGACAGTGAAATAATAATGATGAACCATGTGTACAAAGAAAGGTTTCCAAAGGTAAAGAATCACTTTTTACATTCAATGAGCTTGTGCCCAAGCTCAGGATTAATTTGTAGCGCTCGTTGGAGGAGCCCTGCTCCTATGTCTCATTTCTAAGCAGTGCACTTTGCTGAGAGTTTGAAGCTGCTTCCTCAGCTTCATATATTAATTCTGCAGTGGAAGCAATGGATTTAATATACATAGAGATTCAGATGGAAAAGGCTGAAAAGCTTTTTTTGTATGTATTTCATATTTACTAAATTTCTGATGTCTTCTATTGGCATGACAAATGCTCACAAGAGTGAGAAGAAGGGCCATGCTTTGGCTCTCTGTATGTTTTTAACTAATACTTGTATTTTTCTTAAAATTCCAAATCAGATCAAGGCTGGAAGAGGGGTATTTTGTTTATTTTCACATATACTTTAAACAGCTATTTTAAAGAGTAATTTCAAAACAAGCTGAATAGCATTGTCTTGGTATTCCTTGTATAACTGCATTAAATTTACCTTATACTGATCCAGACTTCTTTGGGTTTGGTAGGCTTGCCATTTACATGCTGGAAATGCAAAGTTTTGCTTGAAAGTCAGTCCTAATTATACTGGAGGTTTTGACAAAACCCAAGTTTGCCACTGGGGCTTTTGGTACTCAAGAAGTAATAGGGAGAGATTAGATTTGTGTTTTTAGAAAAATCAAGCTGAACGCTTCAGTTATGCTGAAATGTGCTGAAGTGATCTGCAGTGAAAATAAGTGTGTTTACTCTTTAAAAAGCTGAATATTGAAATCTGTGGAAGCAAGCCTTGAAAGTTAACATCTCATTGAAATGAGTGTAGAAGACTGTGTATCCCACAGCTGTCGATATGGCCGTTCCTTCCTGTTCCACCACCAGCAAAAATAGATGTTTCTCTGGAGACAGGATATCAGGGCTTAGAGTGATAGAAATGCTGTGTGTCTGCTGCTTGGGGCAATGATTTTCAGCTTCCACGGTCCTGTCTAAAAGTTCTGAAAACTGCCTCGTATCTTACATCCTTACTCTGGAGGCCCAGGGGGGAATGCAGCCTCAGGACCGAGATATTTCCACGGTCATTTGCATTTTCAGAAAGTGTGTTTTGATTAATTTTTGTTGTTCACTCACAACTTTTGCCTATGATACGCTGTTTTTTTTTACTCTCAGCAAGATGCCATTGTGTTTTGGAATATTTTTTTTTTTTTTTAAGCCTCGTGCAAGTCGGACTTGAGAGTGTTACTTTTAGCACCCTGCTCATTTATGTTTTAAGATCTGTGTTAGTAAAACTCAGGGATAATTTCTCTTTGTTCTGTACTCTTAGGCCACGGCACAGATGGAAGAACGGCTGGCCGAGTTTATTGCCTCGAATGCTCCGGAGAACGTGCTGCAATTAGCGGATGGGGTCCTAAGTTTCATTCATCATCAAGTTATTGAACTGGCCAGAGATTGCCTAGATAAATCACGTGAAGGTCTTATTACTTCTCGGTACTTTTATGAGCTGCAGGAAAACTTGGAGAAACTTCTCCAGGATGTAAGTGCTCTCTGAAAACTAGAGTGTATTATTTTGGTTGAAACTTTAACCAATAAGCCGGAGCTTTGATTTTTAGGAGAGAAAATGCTGATTCCAGGGGAGGGGAAACAGGTGGGGGTGTCAGGAGATCTGAGTTGTACCAGTTTGCTGTTGTTCTGCTATGGGTGAATTTGAGTAAATCATTTCACCTGCGAACTTCATTTGTAGAAAAATTAAATATGCATATGAGCAAGTCAAAGGCAGTCTTTGCCATTTAAGAAAATCGAGTTTATTCAGTTGAAGGATATTACTGAACTTTTCTTTCACGAGCTTCAAGACTCTGAATGGCTTGTTAATTAAAATAGTGCCTTCAAGGAGTGAAGAGGCCATAGTTTTTGGTGTTGCTATACATTTTTCATGAAAGATTTTCTTGAGCTGAACCTAATCCAGTTGTGGGCTTTCAGTACTTCTGTGTGTGTTTTGTGGTGATCAAAGCATATGAAAATACACAAGGGGGCACAATTTTAATGCATGCTCAGTGTGCTTCAGCTACTCGTTAAAAATTGCTCTTATCCTGTAAAATGACAATAATATTAAATTTAAAAATCTCTTGGAGTTTATGCTATAACTGTTTTGAAGAATCAGTGCTATTACCAGTTGCTGGGTCCAGACCTCTGTTTGGGAAATTCTTCCTAATCTTCTGCTTTGGTTTAGTGAGATAGCAAGCTGAAAAGACAGGATTTATAAAGATTACAGTCTCAGATAACAAACATCACAGAGACACCTAGAAACAGAACACCTGAAATCATTTGTTTTCCGTGATGATTTTTATAGTCATTGATCTGTTTGCCAACCCACTGGCATGAGTTGCAGTAGCTTGTGCCTCTTTGCCACTCTTTCATTAGAAAATGGCAAATGAATAAAAATACTATATTAATGTACAGTTGTTATATTACAAAGCTTTGTGAATGCTGCAGAATCTTCCCTTGTATCAACTAAAATTTTTGGCTACCCCGTTTATATGAGTATGACTGTAATTTTCCTGGTATTTATTATGCGTGTGAGAAAAATGCCTCATGTTTGGATTTGTGGTGTTCTGCTTGGATGGGGAATATAATTTTAACAGATCAAGAGAGGTAGGGAATATCTTTTGAGGGCCTATGTGATTGTCTGCCTGTGGGATATCAGTAACCACTTGTGGATGCATGTGGGTCCCCCTGGAATCTCTGGAGTCTGGAAGCAGAGTATTTGCACGTGTCAGCTGTGAAATAAGGGGTGAGGCCTCTTTGGGTGATGGTTTTGAAGCTGGAAAGGTTTCATTAAAAGTAGGTGTATACACTTGGTGAAATCACTTACATTTTAGGGATGCAGGGGGACTACAGTGTGTTTTACTGTTTCTGGTAGCACATCCTTGGGGCCTGAAATTCTCCCTCTCCTGGACTTTCCTCCTCTGTGTGTGGACAGTGATTTCTCATACTGTAAGGAATTAAGAGCCATAAACTGGGGCTGACCACTTCCAGTCTGCATTTTCAGTCCTGTCTTCTGGCCCGAAGAGGTTAATCAGGGTCCCAACGGAGGTGTGGGTCAGATAAATCAGCTTTTTCCTTTTCTCCCCTCTCCCTCAGAACAAATCCTCAAAACACTTCTTAAATGTCCTTTTCCCCTTGATCCTATGGGCATTATACTGCTGCTCTGAAGCACAGGGAAAGGTGACATTTTACTGTTATTAGAGAAGATACAGTGGTCGTCTCTGAGCTTGGTCGGGAATTGAGGTTGACCCCTTCCTCCTGAACATCTTCTACAGAGAAGGTGAGAAAAGGGTCAGCTCTTAAGTTTAATTGATTTACTATAGAAGGGAGGTAAGGTGGGCTAGAAATGATTAAAAGGAAAGTTTAGAGAGACAAGGGAGGCAGAGCAGGCCAGGAAGGAAGAGAACAAAGACATTAAAGACAGCAGAAGAATGCCAAAGGTTTCATTCCACATCTTTCTAATTTATTCTTTTTCTGTCTTATCATAGTTCCTTGGCTTATCTTTTTTATATGTTTCTTCTACTTCCTACTCTTTCTTTGCCCTTCAAACTGCACTCTACAAGGAAATAATTGGGACCTTTCAGTTGAAATATATAGAAATTGGTGATAATATTTCTTTTGGATGACTCATCTGAAATTGCAAGAAGGTTTGATTATTCCAAATGTGGTGGCAGGGTCTTAACCTTTGCTTAGCTTGTGAGGTATCACACAGTTACTCCCTACATAAATAATACCAATTGCAAGGTCATCCAAAAAGCTCTTCGGCTTAGGCAGTTGTATGGCCTGTGCAGCAGGATATGTAGTTTTATGGTATATTTTTATAACATATTTAAAGATTGGGAAGATGCTTTATTGGTGAGGAATGAGGTCAGCAAGTGGCAGGAATACCCACGGATTTTCATACAGTTTTACTGTGAAAGAATGGATTCTCCTGAAATTCTTTTTTAAAGGTGTCGATTCCAACACCTCGTCACGAACTAAACTTGCACAGCATTCCAAACCACAGAGAGGAAACTTGATTTAATAGTTTGAGTCTACTTTATATTGTAAAAATATTAACCAGAGTAATTTGGTGTATAAATAATGAGCTGTTTAAATATACCAAACCAGAAAGCTTTTAGAAGATTTTTAGATCCTGGCTTTTGTAATAACATGCCAACAAATCTCTTTAGTTCTGGCAAATGAGATCTTTTCCCTTGTTTGGAGCATGAAATATTGTCTTTTAGCCAGAAAACTTATTGCTTATTGCGTCATTGAAATTATCATGAAGCAAAAATGAGTTTAAGAGATTTCCTTTATTTTGGAAAACATGAGCTTGAATGTTACACTTCATTCATACACTACAAAATAAAGATTTTGAAAAATAAGATAAAGCACTTATATAAAAAAGAATATACAATATTCAGTTCTTTATCTGTTGCCATGGGTTAGAGGATAGGACAGGACCTCAGGTTACTGGGAAACAAAAGATTATAGTCTGTTATTGCTTGACTGAATTGATGAGGTAAAACTGGCCAGAGTTTTACTGGCCAGAGTCAAAAAAAGAAATCCAATGACTCTTGTGTAGGTGTAGCCAGCTGGTCAGGAAGGTGAAGGATTACAGGTGTTTCTGTGCATGGAACAAAAGAAACAGGGGAGGGTGTAAGTGTTGTACTGGAGTGACTGATGGTGCACGTTGGCAAATGGATATTCTGATTGGGATTGCTTTCTTAATAGGAACCTGAGTGTAAAGTTATTGGTTCTTGGCTTTTGCAGGTCTATTGTTTTGGTTTCCATCAGTATATTAGCTCAATTACAGCGTTGTGACTTGCATATATCCCAACTATTGGTCCTGCTGAACCCCAGGGGAGGACAGTGATTTTAATTTCATGCCCCAGTAGCTACAGTTAGTGACGGATGGGTCTTTCAGATAAGGCAATGGGTTTGTAAATTAGCCGTCGCTACCTCCCGTACACGTGTCGCTGGCAATGTGTGCAGGAATGGCATCAGCCTCTCCCCACAACCCAATGAGCCTCTCCCTCCTCCTCTTGGGAGGTGGAGTAGGGTGGGGAGGAAACCCTGAAATGCCACCAGCATCCTTCAGACGAGTGTGTCACCATGGGGAACTGTGGGTGAGGTGGCGCCTCTGGTACCCGGCAGGTGGAGGTGGCAGGCAGTGCTTGGCTGTGTAACCCTCCGGATCCCAGGCTCTGTCCCTGGGACAGGCTGTAAACAAGACGTCTGTAGGGATGTCTGGGCTGTCCTGTGTGAGGAGCAAAGAAGAAGAGGCAGTTTTACTGAGGATCTTGGAAGAGCAGCGCTGTGCAGAGATGATGGCTGAGTGGCTGTTACAAGTTGTGTTTGGTTTTTGTAATTTTTTTTTTTTCCTTCTTTTGCTTTTCTGTATCGTTTGGCAGTCATGGTCTGGCTTTTCGTTTTCAAAACAGACACCTGATTAAATTAGTTACATTTTTAAGTTATTTTGCCTGAATTGTCATAGATAAGAAAAGGAGAAAACAAAAGGACTTGATTTAAAAGATTAAGGTTCACTTTAACAATATAAATGGATGCAAAATGATGAATTATATCTGTTCTATTATATTTTTGCATAATATAACCTATGTGGAGGGGAAGAAAAGGACTTTCCAATCGCATGGCTCATATTTCAAATAATACAAAGTTGTTGATGTTTTATTTATTAATTTCAATGCAGCTAACCCCTGGTGATCTGGAATGGCTTTTCAAATACGAAAGCATTAATTTCTTTCTAGAATTTGTATTTTAACTTATAAGTTTGCATAATGCATTAGAGGACACAAAGTGAATACTAATCATCTTCATTGTGATTATTTTCTATTTTATAATTAGAAAATACCTTTTAGTTAGGGGGAAAAAAACCCTACAACTTATTTCAATACTTTCAAAATAATCCATTTTTTAAGGCTCTATGGCCAGAAAGGATCTCTGATGTTTTTAGGTAATGAACTAGCACATACATTGTTCTTTTCAAGGTTAAAATTCTAGTCTCAGCTAATCAGTGCAGAAGGAGACAATCAACATTTCTATTCTGACCTCTGTCAAAATGAGAAATAATGAACCTTTTAATTTTTTTTTTTTTGGTAGTAAAGTATCAGAGATATATTGTTTAAAATGCTGCCTGTGTATTTATAGGCTTTCCTGTGTTTTTGGCTTCCTGTGTTTTTATTGTTCTTTTAGGTGATCACCACTTGTGATTTGACCTCTCAGACTTCTTTTTGTTAGGTGGTGCTAGTGAACAATGCTAAATGAACCTTTTAATTTATTACTCCTTGCATCCTTGTTGACAAACTATCATTCCTATAAGCAAGGGGCTCATTGCCAGCAAACCCCTCACTGGTTAAGTTCTGAATTCTATATTTGTGACTGCGTTAAAGCATAATTGGGGAACCCTGGGAGAAAAATAACTATACTTTAAGAGTTTTTGCATGTCATTGGAACCACCTTTTTATCACTCTGCAATGAAACACTATTTTATTTCTGCTCCAGGACTCATAATGTAACCATTGTGTGCTTCAGCAAGAGAAGAGTAATTTGGGGAGGTCGTTCAAATTTGTCCTTGGGGGACTTTTTGTGTTGTTTTTTTTGTTTAAATTATTTTAATATGTTTACTGTTATAAAAAGACACTGTCTCAGACACACACACACACATGCATAGATCTTGAAACTAAGCCTTGAAATTTTACTGAAATCTGATAAAGTAATAACAGGCAGGAGTAAATCCTCTGAATTAAGTTTCTGTATGCCCTTTGCTTGTCTGCTTGGTCCTATATGGCATGCAATGCAATGCTGCATTTGTTCAGCAGGATTGATAAAATTAAAAAACGAGAAACTGAAGTTAAGTTTTTCTTGATGATGAACAGAAGTGGTTCAGATTCTAGCTGACAGTAAAGCCTAGAAATATGTGTGGCTGTTAGTCATTACCTAGCTGTCAGTGTTGCCTGGAAGGTAAAATTGAAAAAAATCAGTATTCCCCTTCTCATTTTAAAAAATAAACTAAAACCACATTGTATCTAATATAATTGATAGATGATATAACGCAAATAGAGCCTTTGAAATATCTCTTGCATGATAATAGGAGTCAGTTGTAATGGAAAAGCTCTATGTGACTTGGCTGAGCTCAGCTCACTGCCTGCCCTGACTCAAGTCACGCTTTTGCTGCTGAATTATGGTCACCGAGCTGGGGGTTGCTCTATGTTCATCACCTGGCACACAGAAACGAAGAGTTCAGTGCTGGGCCCATAATGTGATGTTCTGCTCTCCACAGGCCCACGAGCGATCCGAGAGCTCCGAGGTCGCCTTCGTCACCCAGCTGGTGAAGAAGCTGATGATTATCATTGCTCGGCCAGCTCGGCTGCTCGAGTGCCTGGTAAGTGTGTGCAGGATCTAAAGAGTGGCCTGTGTTTGAGGAGATAGGGAGCACCAAGCCTTCAAGAGAAAGCTTTAAATTCTCGTTAAAATGTTGATGTAAAATAAATTGATATTTTAAAAAAAAAAAAAAAAAAAAGAAGTGCTACGTGTCTTTTGAGTTAATATAGAAGTATCTCTCTGCTGGACTGTCAGCTGCAACTGCAGCTAAATTGTATTTTAGTATAAAGTTTATGGAGAGGCCTGATGTAGCTGTTGGTATTATTCCATGCTATTTGATGCCATTGGATTTTCCTTCTGTTGTTGGTAGCTACAGTGAGGAGCCTGTAAACAAATGTATGGTGTGAGTACGGTGTCCAAAACACCATGCTAAGGAAAATCTGTCACTAAGAAAGAAGTTCCCTACCATGACATAAATGGTGTTTGGGCTTTTGGACTCAAAGCCTTACTGTAGACCAAGCAATTGAAGGGAAACCTGGTGCAAGGTTTTCTCAGCTGTGATCACACAGTGGGATAGAGGAGTGTGAGATCTGAGGAGATTTAGAAGCCTGGGTTTGAAATCCTATTTGGTGCTATTGGAATTTGTGCAAAAGCAAGTCTCACTGCTTTTTGAACAACTTAATTTGGTTAATAAGAATGTCTTTTTAAATTTAATTCTATAAAATGGTGAAAAGTGTTTAGGCAATCCCAATGAAATAGTCCACTGTGTCCTGAAGTCCTGCAACTCCAAAAATATTTTCTAGGTACAGTGGAGAAACAGCCTGAACACTCATTCTCACTGTCATGCCATGGCAAGAGGGTTAATATAAATCTTGAATATATATGGGAAGAGGTGATCAGGCCTCTTGTATACACAGCTATGTGGTGGTTGTTGGTTATAGGAGTCAGTTCAGTGAGTGCATTTCAAAAGGATGTTGAAAAAGTGGTGAGAGTGTAGGGAAGAGCCAGCAAAAATTGTGAGAATGCTGGAGAAGGTGTCACAAACCTACAGTGGAAACTTATTTAATGACAGGATGAAATTCCCTGGTGTGTCAAAGCACACACATGGTGGTTCTTTCTGGCCATTAAAATGGCAGAGATGCTACATTTGTTTCAGTCATTAGAAAAGTTGGCTAGATTAGGAATCTGTGGCTGGGTATAAATGCACAGTTAACATGTGAAGAATGTTGAGGGCATTCATGATAAAGTCCATGGGTGACTTTATCCTTGGAGTCACTAAAGATGGATGAGTTTTGCAGAGATTTCTTTGACAAAGTCGACGAGAGTGGTCCAGTCTTTCCAATGGTACCAGTTTTTGAAAACACCTGCAGAGGTCCTAAGAACCAGTAGACTTTGGAGGGTTCCCTTGGTCCTCCTCCACGCCCGTCAGATGGATTGCTTTGCTGGGAACCCTACAGCAAAAGGAAGACCACTGTCAGTGATGAAGGAGGCTGCACAACCAGCAAGATAGAAGCCTACACTTACTTATTCAAGATGTCTCCCAGATTACATTGAAAAACCTGGGCTCACCTCCATTCAGACTGGGAGTTCTTTGATTTTCAAAACAATTTTTGTGATTTAGATGACTTTTTGTGACTCCAGTTATCTTCCAGCACTTCTTCAATTTTTTTTTTTGAAGTGAAGACAGTGAAGAAAGGAGACAAATTTAAACTTATCGTGGTTGTATTTGCTGTATTCACCACTGTCATTTATGCTTGTGTACACTCTAACAGTAACACATCATCTAGGAAAACATGAAACTTCAGTAAATTTTATGCATCCATCTCTATACCTGCTAAGAGTTCCAAACTCAAGGCAGCTCTTAGCTGCAAATCAGTGTCTCCAGGTTCCTCTATGTCTCATGCACCTGATGTTCTGTAAAGTGAGTGGGAGCAGGTGGAAGCAGTAAAATCACTGAGATTTGAGTAATGAATTCCAAAGTATGTGGTGACAACCTTGACAATGAAATGGCTAGAGTCCAAAGTATAAAAATAATATTTGGATCTGTGTGTTAGCCTTCCCTGTTTTTTTTAACCTGCATTGCCTTTCTAGCATTTTTTTTCCCAAATACATATTTTAATCTGGTGACACGAAGAATTAAATATTAATGTTCCTTTTATCCCATAAAACAACAAGAAATATAGTAATGGATAGTCAACCATTTAAATAGCTTTTGAGAACTACATCTCATTTTTGGTTTTATATACTTTTGTAATTTAAGTTTTAGCTTCAATTATATGTGAATTTATAAGTATTTTTTCTACAATTTAATATTAAGGTTGATTTCAGTAACACAGCTTCTTCTTCTTTCTTTCTTGTAAATAAATGACCATATAAGCAATGCTTGTGATGGCTGTGATTGTTTTAATGGAGTTGAAGGCATTTAAATATTCTAAACTTAAGCTATTTGGCTTCAGTCTTTGTTTACCTGTTGGACTGTGAAACGTTTATTGACAGAGTGAATCTCTGGGGCTTCAGGAAAACAGTAATGTGTTTTGTGCATCTCTGAAACTAGCTTTGGGGAAAAAGTATCTAATTTATTCTTTTTTCAGTTTATTTTACCGTAGCATCTGCCTCTACATAGTAGGGATCATTCATCTGTATTCAAATGATTAAATCTACTATAAAGAAACCAGAACAGAAATTTATTTAATTTCCTCATTTTTGAATGTTTTAATTTTTTGTCACCAAGTTTGTTTTTTTTTTTAATTCTGTCCTTTACTCACCAATAAATGATTTGCAATTGTACCTTGAAGAGTCCTTTCTTGACTCCAACGTCCCTTTCACCTTGCTCTCTATATTGCACTGTTGACCTGCTCTTTCTGGTCTGGCTCCTGCTCTCTGCTGGTTCTGAGAGTGTTGATTAATCCTTTTTCCAGAAGACTTCAGGAAGAACTTTGTTTCTTGCATTGTTACTGTCTTTGGTGACAGCATCTATCCAAGCAGCATTACTTGGAGCAATCACGGAAAAGTGCATCTGTTCAGTTTCTCTAACCATTCAAATATCTTGACATCATTACAATCTCTAATTTCATTTTCTTGTTTGCAGTTCTGTGCTCTCTTTTCTCTTATGCTGCTGACCACACTCACATCAATTCTTTACTGATGCCCTCACAGCTGTGTGTGTAACTCTTCCCCTTTTATCCCATGTCACTGGAAAATTTTTGAAGAAACTTGGTGAAGCTGCTCATTGCTGGTGAATGATGAGGTTTGTAGGGGAAAGCTAAAGTTAACTAGTGAACTTGCTTCTAAGCAGGCTGCTCCTGCTGCCCAAACCTTTCTTTTATTTCCTCTTGTATCTGTTAGTCCAATAAAAGAGATCACACCTTCTATAACATTTTCTGGCCTTAGAGATCACATACACCAAGACTGAGTTCCTAAGGTGATCCTGTGCTATGTTAAAATAGCAGTTGTTGTTTCGTTAATAATTTTATTAGCAATTGCTAAGGTTGGGACAGTTACAGGATTGGGTGGGGATATGGTTTCATCAGAAGTGACATCTGACAGCAGGAAAGGTTTATATTGTGCTAAGTCACCTGTCAGATAGAGGTGGCAAAAGAAGGTGCCTCAGTCCTCATAACAGACCTTTCCCTGGCACATCTCAGTGTGACAAAACTGGGAGGTGTGTCCACACTGATGCTTACATTATCAAGACCATTTTATCTGACAGTTTGGGCATGGTCTGTAAAAGGTCCCTACAGTCCTTGTCCTGTTTTGGTTTGCAGATCTAAGCCAGTGGACACCCAGCAGGATGTAATTGTCTGTTGTTTTTGCAGAGCAGAGTGGGAAGAGAGTTTCTGAGCAATCTCCTGTTTGGAGGAGAAACCTTTAACTTCATAATTGTGAAGCTGCATCATTTACTTCTCTCTGTTTCTCTCACTGCTTTGCTGTAGGAGTTTGATCCTGAAGAGTTCTACCATTTGTTAGAAGCTGCAGAAGGCCATGCCAAGGAAGGGCAAGGAATTAAATGCGACATTCCTCGTTATATTATCAGCCAGCTGGGGCTCACCAGGGATCCCTTGGAGGGTAAGAACTCTTATTTTGTTCTTTCCAAACTGTTGAAAGGATAGCCAGATCTCCTGGTCACTACATAACTGAAGGAGGGTTTTATTTTATTGCTTTAATTTCTAGGCCATTTTTCTTTATTTTCCCGTTTGCTCTCAAACTCTACACTGTCCTTTCCAGCCCCATGTCCCAGAGGAATGTTGCTGGGATAAGGATTGCACATCGACAGTGACAGTTCTTTACTTATGATGTTAATAATGTCTCCCTGTATTGTAGCTGAACCAATGCTAGGAAATGGCTTTATGATATAACTGTTTTCCCTGTGCTGTTGGACAGTAAAAGTAAATTTTACCTGTTATTTTTATGATCTGCCTGCCTGCTAGTGGCCTGTTTGGAAAGTATCTTGTCATCCCACTTGGTTGTCCTCTCTGGGAAAAGTGTGTTTGTTGTGATTTTCTGTGAGAAACCAAGATTAGCATGAATTTTTAGGTGGAGGTGAGATTGTGTTTTTACATGTTGCATGGCAACCAAACCAAAGAGGGTAATGTAAGGACAGAAACAGCCTTTCTGCTGGGTGCCAGAATTGCCTCTGGTAAATTTAATATAAACATACCTTGGCCCAAATGAGCTTAACTTTAGAATTAGTGAGTTAATATTTCTGCCTGGCAGTTTTCTAGCTGAAATGACAAGTTTTCCGAGCATTCACAGCGTGTTCAGCAACAACAGAAAGTGTGACAGAGACTGGAAGTTACTGTGGATTATTTCAGTGATCTAACCATACTTTTTGCTATCTCAGGAGAGCATAATATTAACATAAATTAGTAGTCTGGCTAGGACTAGTTTAACTTCTGCAGTGTTTACTGGAATGACAGTGACAGGTTGACTTCAAGTGAAGAGCTCTTTGGGAAAATTTCTACCAAAGATTGCTAAATGCAATTTAATAGCATTTGTTGAAATCTGACATTAAAGGGAAATTTCCTTTGATCCCTGTCATGGGAGAGAACCTTTCCATTGCTAATTCCCCTTACTAAAGACAAATTTTCTTTAGAAATGTGTGGAGATGTCAAGGTGCCTCATTTCCTTTCTGTAAGGAGGGCACCCAGAAATGTCAGTGATGTCTGTTCAGAGACTAGTAGTTAACGTAGGATTTGGGTTTGCAAAGTTTACAGCATCTCCTACGACAGCTGAGTAGCCTAAACTAACTGACTTTCTCCCACTTTGCTGCTGCTCAGCATTTTGCAGAATCAGACCTGTCTCATGTAGGGAGGCAGTTTGAAATGTGATGGTCTTTCTTTCTGGAGCACAGAGGTGCCACCAGGCCATATGCAGACATATATGTATGGAATAGGTTTTAATATTAACTAGGCAGCAGTTTCCCCAAACGTGCATTTATTGCTTTTACTTATTATAGAAACCATGTAGAATAAGTCAGGCTGAAATAAGAGCAATTAATTATATTCATCTCTATATAGAATACTGCCTGCAGCGTACAAGATGTTAAAGGTTATCACTGTATAATTGGGGTGACTTTTTATGGAGGGGAAGAATGTCCTTCATCATCTACAAGCACCTCTTAAAATCTTGTTTTTCTTGTATAAACAAAGAGAATACTGTTTGATTGAGATCATTAGGAGTAATCTTTCCTCTTTCTTTTCAGAAATGGCCCAGCTGAATAGCTATGACAGCCCAGACACTCCTGAGACAGATGATTCAGTCGAGGTAAAGCAATAATACACTCACTCTGTCTAGCACTTTTTTTTTTCTATGAAAAGAAGTAGTCTACAGTAAAGAATTAATTATAATGCAGAGTAATTTTAATTAAAAAAAAAAGTGCTGACATTTAAAAGCACATATTACAACTAGAATATGCACTCATAAAAATGTGGAAATCTTTACACAGTAGTGGTGAAATGCTTAAAAGATGCAAACAGGCATTATCACCAAGTTTTGTTGATTTTTTTTTTTTTAATTTTATTTTTACAAATGAAAATCATCTGGAGGAATTCTTTATATCTACGTTTGTACAGTGTGATGCATATGGAAGAGACTCGACTTAAATAAAAAGCACTGGAAAAATTCAATTGTGTAATTTGCTAGGTTGTTCATTTTATTGGGATTTTTTAAATGTAATATTGAGGAAAGACCTGAATCTTATAGCCCACTGACTTTTTGTGCTAATAATTGTGGAGGGACTCTGCAAGCACCCTAAGGATACAGGCAGTTGTCCTAAAGCTGAGGACTCCAGAAGTTTAGAACTGGATTGAGTTGGAGTTAATGGTGCTTAAAGAAGAAAAGGAAAAAAAATATATATAGAATGAAGTCATTCCTGCTCCTGATTTCCATTTCCTTGCTTTCTTTCCCCAGAGCCGTGGGGCCTCTGTCCAGTCAAAGAAAACTCCATCTGAAGAAGAGTTTGAAACTATTAAACTGATCAGTAATGGTGCTTATGGGTAAGGCTTTTAGACTTTCCATCAGAAGAAAATGCTATTGTTGTCCTACCCAGCGAAGGGTTTAGCAAAGTTTGACAAATGCCTGGGTTTTGTTGGGTCCAAAGCATAAATTAATTTTTCTTGGGTCTTACAGAGGTTCCACACTCGTCATATCTTCTGCATTCTTCTGGGAAATGCTGTTTCTTGCAGGTTCCTGGGGCTTCTTAGACAACAGCTCTTGTACCTGGGCATAGTTCCTGGCTGTGGAGTCCTTGCATTGTGCTGAACTGACACAGTCTGCAGCTCAGGGACCTTTTCTAAAAATTAGTTGCCCTACATTAAAGCTTTCAGGTATTGTCCCTCTGTGGCACAAGTTTTCTGAAACCCTTCCTGGCTGATACATCAAGCCTAGTTTTCCATTAACCATTTCTGCACTATTTCTGTGGGACAAGTAGGTAAAATATAGACACTTCAGCATCTTAGCTTGAGATGACAAAACCATTTTCCCTAAACATTGTCTCTAGGGAAAATATTACCCCTTAGTTTATTGTGAGATTTCCTAAGTAATAGTAAAAAAAAATGTAGTTCCATGACTCATAAAATTACTTTGCAGCAGTTTGTTTACTGCTTATCAAGGCAGTGTGTGGTTCCTTTCATGCTGTCTTGTTAAGTTCTGTGACTTGTACTTTGTTAAAGGCTAAATGAGTGAGAGTAAGATTCTGTACCTGCAAATATTATTGATGATTGATTGAAACAGCAGGAATATTGAGGAAGAAGTAGTTTATGCTTTTCCATTCTTCCATGTATTCAGATTGTAGGTATAACACATGTAGCTGCTTGTGAGCACTTGAAATGCTAAAAGAAATCCTAGAATTACACTGGGGAAAATCTACTGTGAGGAGCTTAAAAAAGCCATTAGATTTTATTGTCCATTGAAGAATCAAGTATGAATTCAGTCAGTTAAAACTTTAACTGCTCATACAAACCTATCCAGAATTTTAAAAGACAGTTCCTTACTCTTTGCAGTTCGTAAATCCTTACCAGTGAGGTCATTAGGCTGTTACTGAAAAGCAGTGATACTCAGAAGGTCATAACAACAAAACCTGAGCATGTGCTTGAGTGTTTTGTGGAAGTGGGTGCTTAGTTAACATCCACTCACTTTTTAAAAGTTATATGTGGAAAAAGT
This sequence comes from Chiroxiphia lanceolata, assembly GCF_009829145.1. Classification (NCBI taxonomy): domain Eukaryota; kingdom Metazoa; phylum Chordata; class Aves; order Passeriformes; family Pipridae; genus Chiroxiphia; species Chiroxiphia lanceolata. Next base: position 5,225,421 of record NC_045645.1, read on the forward strand.
GTAAGGATGTTTTTAGTCAGTGAAGACACAATAGAGCATGTTGAAGAACCATATTATTAGACAAGAAGATTTTATCTTTTCAGTCATATTTCTGCACAAGCCCCATGTAACTTTGTAAAAGGGGAGAGAGAAGCTGTTACATCTGTCTTCATCCTGGGTGTATTTTATAGTCAGCTGCTGGTGAGGCACAATACCATGTTAAATGTAATGTACTCCAGAGAAAAGGAAACAAGTACTGATTCAATAAGGCAGGCAAACTGGATGAAAATTTTATTTGCAAACTGTATTATTAATGTGCAGGAATCTAATGATCTGCAAATGATAGAAATGTAAGAGATACTTTACTGAAGGAATTCCCCAGTGACAGTGCTGCATCAAATTAATTTTATGGAGCTTGGAAAGAAATTGTGCTGATTCCATATGTTTTTGACAACTTTTTAAAGAGAAGTGGTGACTGTCATGTTGAGAAATACATGTTTCTCTGCAATGATGCTTAAGGAAGTTTGTGACATTTGCGTTTGAAATACCTCCTTGTTAGGCACATCAAAAATGTTGCTTTAGTTGGGAAGGCAGAGTAGCTTTGGGAAGGAAGCATCAGGGAGCTCCTTCTTTTCTAGGGAAGCTTGCCACTGAAGTGGGACTTTATGGATAACTCTGTTAAGATCCATTCAAAACAGTTACAGTCCTTGTTTAAAAAAAAACCCAACAAACCAACAAAACCACAAAGAACTCCAAACCTAAAAGCACGACAAACCAGCTTGAACTGAAACTGGAACTTTTCCTCTTGGCGCGTTGTTTTCCAGGGCGGTGTATTTGGTGCGGCACAAGACCACCCGCCAACGTTTTGCCATGAAGAAGATCAACAAGCAGAACCTAATCCTGAGAAACCAGATCCAGCAGGCCTTTGTGGAGAGAGATATCCTGACGTTTGCCGAGAACCCCTTTGTGGTCAGCATGTTCTGCTCCTTTGAGACCAAGCGGCACCTGTGCATGGTTATGGAGTACGTGGAAGGTACGGCTGTCACTGTCCACGCCGGCCGAGGGACCTTAGATGGGATGGATGCATAGTGTGAATCCCTGTGGCTGACCCAACATGACTGCAGGGGAGCTGAGCAAACATAAAGCCACATGTAGAAAGCTGCTGAGGTCAGAAGTCAGCATGAACTTTCCAGTCCTCACTGGAAAGAAATCCTCCCGCTCTCCTATGGGATGGCACGGCAAGATCCATAATACGTTTGCTTGGCATTGCAGTTAGAAAAAGGCATTTTGAGGAACATAGCCTTTGTTCTTTAGCAACCTTTTAAAAAATAAACTGCTTTTTATACTGGGGTTGGGTTTTTCTTCTGTTTGTTTTGCTTATCCTTTGGAATATAATTTGATTTTGTTTTATCACTATATCTTATTGTAAGCAATATTTTTCCACTGGTGGATAGGATTAATTTCTTATGCCTCACTTGCTTGGCTGGATGAGAAATAAGCTTATAGTTATTGTATCAGTGCTCTTTCAGATAAATTAGTGGAATGAAACCAGAGGTATTGACAATAGGAAATTTTAATAATAATTCCTCCTCGCAAGTAGTGATGAAGGTCAAATGAAATGTGTGGCCAGTGTTCCTTAAGGAACCTGAATCAGGGGTCCACAGTCCTATTTCCATGTCTACCACTGTGTCCAAAGGGATGGCTGCCTCTGCATGTGTTGGGAGAGCCAGTTAGGAATTGTAGAGGTGTTTACTTACTACTTTAAGAAGCTTGCATATCAGAAATAGAATATTACTATATTATATTTGAATATTGCTACACTAGTATATATAATGTATATACACACCACACATAATATATCACTGTATTGCTGTATCAGTAACTGTATATTGCTATATTGATAGTGATAGCCTGGTGGTGGGAAGCAAAGGAATTTATAGAGAGGCCAAGCAGCCGTGAACTGCCCTTTCTTCAAGGCTTGCTTACAGTTTGCAAATGGCATCTGTGCAGTTCTTGTGCAGGCCAGCCCAACATACATGGATTTCAGTTCTCCTAAGATTTTAGTATTTGGTTTGAGTTCAAGATGGAGTGTAGAGAGCGATTCAGAATTCATACTAAGAGGGTTGAGAGATACAACCTGTAGAAAACTTAGTCTAATCTAGTTTTGCAGACCCATAGCTGTTTTTTCTTCCTGATATCTGCCACTTCACTGTGCCATTCTTTTTCTAGGAGGTGATTGTGCTACACTTCTCAAGAACATTGGTGCCCTACCTGTTGATATGGCAAGGATGTATTTTGCTGAGACTGTTCTGGCTTTGGAGTACCTACACAATTATGGGATTGTTCACCGTGACCTAAAACCTGATAAGTAAGTCTTTAGCCCCTCAGAAGGTGGAGGGGCAGAGCTAAATCCTTCAGGGGCTTTCTCTATAGGTGACGGGACAGGGGAGATCTTCAGTGGCATCTCACATGTAGGAGATTTTATGGGGTCTCTTGCTACTGATGTAGAACCAGATAGGCACTGAGAAAGGGTGAGAAGAGTGTATTCAGATATTATCTCAAAGCTGTTGCGGCACTGATGAAGTTATGGCAGAAGGTAGTCTCATTCCTAGTTGCCTTGGCTGCTCTATGATACTCAGTTGTGTAGGAAGTTTCTTCCAGGTGTTTAATGGGAATGTAACAGTGAGATCTTAGCACTACCTCATGTTCTTCTGGATTTTTAAATTGCTTTTAGGAAACACTTAATTGAGTGTTGGATTATTTTACTTCTCTTTCTTCTAGTCTCCTGATAACTTCCATGGGTCACATTAAACTAACAGACTTTGGACTGTCCAAAATTGGGTTAATGAGTCTTACAACCAATCTTTATGAGGGACACATTGAGAAGGATACCAGGGAATTCCTGGACAAGCAGGTAAGCTGAAAAATTTTGTCCATTGATGTGGGATCAGATGCAGCATTCTGTCTTGGGATGGAACCAGAGTTTGTAGCACTCCTCTGCCTCCACGCTGTGCTGTGTGTTGTAGAATGGGTGGAAAAGATGTAAGTCCATTCTCATGTTTGTGCATAAATTGTCATTGTTTGTTACTTCAGCTTCTTGTTTTGGAGTGATGCACTTTAGCTCTTACTTTAGGATTTTGAAAGAGTGGCCCAGGCAGCAGTTCGGGTGTAAACAGAATTTGGTTTAGGGATGTAACGTGTGTTTTGCTGGAAGGTTGTTCCACGATCTCCCCCTTCTGGTGCTTAGAAAGTTCATGGCAAGTTTCTGTATGTTTCTTGTAATTTTGTCTAATAGCTTAGACATTGATTTTTATCCCCACGATATTTACTAAGGGTCATTTTTCTCCTTAGCCTTGATTTTGCTAGGCTTAACCAGCTGAGTTGTTCCAGCTAACATGACAGATTTTCCTTTGATGAATGAAGAGCTCTTCCATGTACCTCTTTGAGTTGATGTTTCCTGGGCACAGCTGACAGAAACTGTTCTGGATGCAGGCTCACCAGTGCCTTGTATAATGGGATTAAAAAATACTTCACTCCTCTGAAAACACCTGGGATCAGAGCTGAGTTTTTCTTTTTTAGCTGTGCCAAGTCTTAATTCATGATGATCCTGTGTTACTGTCTTCCTTTGCTTCTGAATAAGGATGCTTTTTCTAACAGAATTGTCTTTGGTCACTAGATCGTGGTCTCTCACTTTGCAGTGTTGTATTTTTTTACAACTATTTTGTTATTCTTGTTGCTGCTTCTAAGCCCGAGGCAACTTAGATCTTCCAATGTGATTTCCTTAGCTGTTGTCCATGCCAGCTGTACCTCCCAGGTTTAAGGCTGAAGTGTGTAATCATGCTGTGCTGCTAATTCTGCATCTGTGAAACTAAATTCTGCTAGCACAGAAATGTGAGAGTTTTGTCAAAACTCAGTTCCTGATAGCTGTTGCTGTGCCAGCAGACATCCATCAAGCAGACAGACCTAAACACACAGAATATGCATTTTTCCCATATGCTTTACTTTACATGCACCAAAGAACTACTTAGCTGGCACGTCCACACTAGGAACATTTCATTTCATGTGGCGTTATTTCTGTGCAGGCAGGTAGTGTGTCCTTCAAATATAGGCTCTTGCTCCATGGAAGCAGTTCACAGCATAAAGTGGTTAGTGGCAAAACATTAATAACTTCCTTGTAAAGCTCTGAGGGGGGAAAGAAAAAAAAAAACCCAACACAGAAGTAAGCTTTGGCATGAATTTGGCAATTTGTAAATTTATGGCTTTCTTGCATGTTTCTCTTGAGGTCTGTGGGACTCCAGAATACATTGCACCAGAAGTGATCCTGCGCCAGGGCTATGGGAAGCCCGTGGACTGGTGGGCCATGGGAATTATCCTGTATGAGTTTCTGGTTGGCTGCGTTCCTTTCTTTGGGGACACACCTGAAGAGCTGTTTGGACAAGTGATCAGTGGTATGTACATATTTCTGCTCTGGCTCTGAAGGGGTTTCAAGGTGTGCTGTGAAGTAAAACCTTGAAAATATCGAGGGTCTGCAGTTTAGTCAGGAAGGAGCAGGTATAAAATAATGGGGTTTAATTTTTAGTATTTCTAACTTTCTGGGTCAAAGTAGCATCCATCTGATTTCAGCTATGGAAAGCTGATGAGTTGCTTAACATCTTGGTACATAGTTCTGTCACTGTGCATGGTGTGGGAGTCATACAAATCCTTGTGGGATTGAGGAAAAATATTTGAGGATTTTTTTGTTCTGTCTTTTAAGTTAATTCTCAATTTAAGTTCATTCTCCATTCTCCATTCTTTGATGGAGAATGTGAAAGGAGCAGCCACCAACTGGTCTAATTGAGTCTGATTTTGATTATTGTTTCTGTAGGTCCAAAAGCCAGTCAATTAGTAATTTTGTATAAATGAAATAAAAGGAAATTCTAAGTACAATACACTGAAGCTGTTGTACTTGTTACCTTCACGTCTTGTGGCCTTTAAAACCTGTCTCATTTTGCTTTGTGATGATTGCTTCATGTTCACTCAGTGAATATGCCAGTGAAAACATTTCCTATTGGGAATGCTTTCTGAAACCGTAAATTTTTAACACACTTGGCAAATGTCCTCTGCAAAAAGCAAATTTCAGCAAAGAACTAAATATGATGCATGAAATCATTACCTGTGAATTGTTCTCTCTGTTCCAAGTATAACAGCTGTGGAATGTGCGGGCACGAGATACAGCCACAGTATTGTCACTGTCATTGTTTATGGATTGTCATGGAAGTCCCATTTCATACTTTATTAATAGAGTCCTTAATGCTTTTTTTTTCTCCACAAGCACTGCTTGGATTGACAGCAGCTTTAACTGATGCTAAATTTTATGCATTTTGGAAAATGTCAATGCCTGAATTATATTAAGTATGCAAGCTGCTGAATTCAAGGTATTTACGCTTCTGGGGCAGTTCTGAACACTGCACTTTGCATTAGAGGGATGTGAATGGTTATTCAAATTAGTCAGGAAGCTGGTAGAAAATGTCAAGTCTCTTTTTGTCCACAGATGAAATTGCCTGGCCAGAAGGTGATGATGCACTGCCACCAGATGCCCAGGACCTCATTTCTAAGCTTCTCCGACAAAATCCTCTGGAAAGGATGGGAACAGGTACGATCCTTGTGCATATAGGAAAGTGGCCAGAAGCAGCAGCAGCAGTTACCTTGCCAGTGATGCACACCCACCAGTGTTGAAAAATGCTCATCTAGAGCTGGGGCACAGTTTATACTGGATTCAATGAATCTTGTGTGATGAAGCTCTGAGAATTAGTGTCAAATGTTGATGAATCAGATAGATATTGCTGTCTCGTTTGGGAAACAAGAAAGGGGCACTGTCAGCTTGGCAACATAACTTCTCTGATTTGTGCTTGAGGGGTGTATCTCCATTTGAACAGTGTATAATCAGATTTCTTTGAAATTCTCTTTGACTAGGGGCTTAATCCCCACCATGGATGTGATTTCCTGGGTATAATAAAATAAATGAAAACTTTCCCATTCCTAGGGGCCTGTACTGTAGAGTTCTCCAAACACCCAGCAAAGTCTGATAAACTTTTTGGCTAAGCCAGATCTGTATGTCAGTCTTTCTGTATTATAAGGTCAGATTTAAAGTTTTACAAGCCAACACTTCTTGTTTCCTCATAGTAAATAACCATAAATAATCTCTAGCTACACCCTTGTTTTAAAATAATCTGTGCAATGCTGTGACTTCACAGCACAGCTCGTCTTTCATTGATTTGATTAGTTTGATTTAATTTGGGATTTTAAATTCGAAACTAAACTTTAAGGATAAAACCCCTATATATATATATATGAACACACATATATATATACCCCCCACATATATGTCATATATATGTATATCCCCCATATATATATATATTTCATATATATATATATGAAATTCCAAGAGGCACATGTATTCAGCAGACTTAGCACACGTGCACACAAGGGTGATGAATAGATCATGAATTAATAATGGTATCAGATGGTTTTCACATGTTCTTCTCTACTTAAAATCCATGTACTTGAAAGATGTTGCTGTCATGGAAAAGATGTAGAGTTTCTTGCCTTATAAAATGAGTTGATGGACTGATTTCTTTGATTTCTTATATACCTGTAATGCTGAGGCTGCTGTTTCACTTGGCGTGTTGTAGTGCCACTGGCACTCAGCAAACCTTTTATCTCTTTTCCTCTGCTCTTTCTTCTCTTTTTAAAAAAGACAGTGACATCTTTTATGAATATTAATTTCATTTGAAAAAAAATGCACATACTGGTAGACAGTCTTTAGTTTTTCCTTCTGGGTACCCAAGCTTCTGAGGTTAATAACAAAAAGATACGAATTCAAGAAGATTTGTGAGGCCTTGCCTTGTTCTAAGCACATGAATGAGTTTATTCACAACAGTGGAGTCACTCATATGCTAAGTACCTCTCTGAGTTTTCTCTCTTTATTCAGTTATGAACAAGATGAGATTTAGAATTTGGAAACTTTAAATTAAGATGTTAATCATTCTAAGTCTTCCAACTTTCTGTGGAATATAAATAGCAGATGCTATCTTCCACCCAGTTTAGTCATGTGTTGTTGTTAAACAGGAAAAGGAGGTGGGAAGGAGGAAATCTTGTTCAGATTTTATCCTGCATGACCACTTTGGTAAAAGGATAAGTTGTTTCTCAAAATTCCTGGAAAATGCGTGACTTAAGTGTACTCGAGTACATTCTCTTAGGCTCTTGATATTTTTAGGGTTTGTTTTTCATGTTATGCAAATGCTGAAAGAAATACTCTGCAATAAAAGGTGCTTATTTCAGGTAGTGCCTTTGAAGTGAAACAGCATCGGTTCTTTAAAGATTTGGACTGGAATGGATTACTTCGGCAGAAAGCTGAATTCATCCCACAGTTGGAATCTGAGGATGACACAAGCTATTTTGACAGTAAGACTAAAGATTTAGCCTAAATGGCACCGTATTTCTTGTGCATATTTCATTTTTGAAATTGCTAGAGATAAGTCATTGTTCGAAATTGAATAAAACCATTGATGGAAATTACTTTAAAAAGTTTCTGTTGAATGCCAAGTAAGGTTTCTTTGAAGGAAAATTAATTTTAAATGAAAAAATGTTGCTGCTGAAGTCAGTTGGCCCTTCACTGGTGCCTGTAGTCCTGCCAGCCATGGCCCTGCGGGGAGAGGTGCTGCCGTTGTCATGCTGGGTTTATTACACTTCTTCCAAAGCATTTGGTAAATCCAAATTCCTTGAGTTTTTGAGCAATATGATCTTTCCCTAGTGACCGTTTTCAGCCAAAAAATGTTTTTAAAAAAACCCAAAACAAACCCTAAACCTTGAAGACAAGTATGTAGGGAAAATTCTTAAGAGATTTAAAGTAATTTAAATTATTTTCACTGCAAGTATATCACTTTAGTATTATTAACTCTAATGTGATATGAAGTGAAGTGTCTGTCTGGTGTGTATAAATGTCTGGGAACTGCCATGGTATCAGTGCTATGTAAGATTCCTGGTATTTCAAGATAAGCAGCAGAGTCAGTGCTCTTGGGAGAGAGGGGAGGAGCGTCGTGGGAGGGATGGAGATCTCTCTGTTCCCAGAGCCTCCGCTCCCTAGGTTTTCTCATTTGACTGGAGGAGCTGAGCAGGTGGAAAGGGTTTTTGGACTTGTCACTGGTCAGGGGATCTTTTCCCTGCTCCATCTGCAGAACAGGATGATACTGGGCTATTTCAGTTCCCTGAGCTATGGAGATTTCTGCTCTGCTTCAACGGAATCTCTTCCATCCTTGGACCGTGAGACTGGTTGAATTTGTATGAAGCACATTTTTGCTCAGCTCCTGCACTTTGCTGAGGGGAAAGGGAAGGAGAGAGCAGCCTACCTGCAGCCACTCTGCAAGAGCAATGATCCCATTTAGACAGTGCTCTTCCAGTTTGGGGAAGGGGCTTTTAGGTAAGGGTTTGGATGGAGAGGTAGGATGGGAGAGAGAGAAGGATTGAGACATCTCTGTGTGGTTGTTGCAGAAACCGATTTGAGTCAAGCTGTGCAGAGGGGGCAAAGGTGGGGTTTACACCTGTTGAGGTTGTACTGGTACAACATACAGGTAGATACCAAGGTGGTGGAGTGTTCCCACCACTAACTGGACTTACTGGACATGGAAACTTCAGCTGTGGTCCACTCAGGTTTGGACCAACAACTGGGAGAGGCCCAGTAGAGCAGCCATGAGCAGATGTTGGTGGGTAAAAGCACCACGTTGTGTTCAGGGCTGCAAATCACTGGATCTGTCAAACCAGGGAATGATGGTAAAGCCTCCATGTGCCCAGGAAGGCTCAGCAGGTTGTTGGGGTGACTTTGATGTGAGTCCTTCATAAAGGCTGGAATTCTCACGTCAGGAAATATCTCACAAAGACACTGATAAGAATTGGCGTTGCTGTTATAAACCCTAATGCAAAAAAATTTAGAATTTATAAAAGTAGCTTTCTGGCTGATATGGTGCCTCAGATTTGGCTCAGTGTAGCTATCAGCTTTCTGTAGCCAAACTTATTAACGCCCACCCTACAAAATCCGGTGTGGCTGGCTTAGAAATCCAGTGCTGTAAATCTCAAAGCACAAAATCTCTTTGGAGGCAGTTTAGATTTTTGCATTAAAAATAGCTTTGCATATTGGCTACTTGCCCATTTTCTTTCACAAAATCTAATCCTTTTTCTAGTAGTAGGAGGGAGAAGAGGAAATATTTTTGGGGGGTAAATATTTTTATTTTTTAAAGTGGGCTTGTATGTATGTATGCAGAACAGACTTTGTACAGTCAAAAAGCTGTTTATTGGAAAGTGGCACAGTGAATTGTTTCCATGTGTCCTTCCATATAATTGTTTGCTGTAGGGAAGAAATATCCCTCCTATGAAGGGTCTGCAGGATGAGGCAGCTTCTGAGTATCAGCTGCTTTCAGAATGTAGTACATTCTGTAGTACAACTGATGGTATAAAATAAATTCAGTGCCAAGGAGATATTCACTGGTAATTGCACAGGATGAGCAAAACTGGCTGGGTATGTTTCAGTATTAAGGAAAATACCCTTTGTGGTGTATGAACATTCAAAGTTCCTTAAGTAGACCAGTAGGAATGCTTGAGGTGTGAGTTACCAACACTCCCTGCACTGATGCAACGTGCCATGTCTGCTTCCCAGCCCGTTCAGAACGGTACCAACACCTGGATTCGGAGGAAGAGGAGGACACTAACGATGATGATCACGTGGAAATTCGGCAGTTCTCCTCATGCTCACCGAGGTTCAGCAAGGTAGGAGCGTGCTGACTTGATGAAAGAAAAAAATCTAGAGAGGAACACGGTTCCGTTGCTTTGTATGGGGTAGATTTTAATCATATGGGTAGTGTGTGGAATTGCACGGTGTGTATTCCCTGAGGAAAGAAGAAAACTGTGTGTTGTTTATTCTGTGGTAGTTGGGAGCCTATTAGAAGGTGAGTACCAGAGTAATTGGAGAATGACATTTGTATTTCCTAATGTTTCAGCAATATGCAGGGTACTGCAGAGGTCTCTTCTGCATCTGATAGAGTCTGATTTACTAATGACTTGGATGCTGGCACAGGGAGTATCCAAAGTTTATTTGCTTTGAACAATGTCATTCTGAAAGGGTCTTCCAGTAGGTGACAAGATGGTATTGGGATGAAAATGGGTTCTGACATTTGGAATAATGGTTTAAAACCAAAGGGGGTAAGAACAAGGGTGAAGTTTACATTTCTGCTGTTGTTCATTGTCTCAAATACAGCCTGAGGAACAAAAGGCAGGGTGACCATTTCAAAGAGCAGGTTCTGGGCGTATAATGCCTCATGCGTTACATGTGCCAAATTATTGAAGGAAAAGGCACTTTCCATACTGGGTTTAGCAGTAGGAAGGCCATAGCTGGGGTATTCTGGCCTGTTCTGGGCAATGTTCTTGAAAATAAGCATGGACCAGTAAAAGGGAGTCCAGAGGAAAGCAACAAGAATGACCTGAGATCTTACAAAACATAAAACCTAACCATACATAACTGCTGGAAGGAAAGGAGTACATCGGTCTTCCTGTTCTACACAGAACTGATATGAAATGATGGGTGCAAATGAGGTATAGGGTAAATGGCAAGAAAAAACTTCCAATACTGAACAATAATTAAGTGCTGGCACACGTTGCCTGGGAATTTGTAGAGTTTCCATCTCTGGTGATTTTTAAGTTGGAGAAACATTGGTCGGGTGTTAGAAGAGAGTGAGTTCTGCTCTGAGGTGGGGAAATGGGCAGGAAGCCCTGAGGAGGTCTCCTGTAGCCACACGTTCTGGATTCAGGGCTGCACAGGTCTTTCATTCTTACTGAGGTGTTCTGAAATAAAAAATTGTAATTACAGACATTTTAAAATAGTACAACTCCACTGTTAGCTTGGATAAAACACAGTATGTTTGGGAGGGGGAGAAGGGAGAAGAAATGCTGTTTTAAGGCTGGCTGCCCTATGAATTGTATTTCCCTCTTAGTGAGATGGGAGTAGGAATTTTACTTAGGAGCTCTGAAAGATATTTCATTTTTTCATGACAGTTCCTCCAGTTTTTCCACTACTGAAGTAAGTTTTTAAGGAGCAGTTTGTTCTTCTTTGTCCTCAACCAGGCTACAGTGGTTTAAATAACAGTTACTCTTAATTTTATGGAGTTGCTCCTGATTTGCATCATCAAAAGTATGTTTAAAATTGGACCTGAGGATTAGCTGCTGTTTTGAAAAAGTTCTTATGAGTACGTAGGGGTTTCTTTCATCTGCCTTTTCTCACCATGAGTATTATTCATTTGTTAGACTGAAGCTTTTCTTTAGGGTTCAGTGTTTTTGCCACAAAGAGAAAAAGTTCACTTTTAATGAATTTTTTTTAAGACCTGGAAAATTATACAGCATTTGTAATGTGGGAGGCATAAAAGGCTCATTATATTTTGAAATTCTTGTCTGACAATTCAGCCATATGATTTATTAATAGTTATCTTGTTGATGCTCTGAATTTTTAATAACATTATTTTCATTAATCTCTTCTTATGTAAATTAGGTCCACAGTCAAGTGTAGTTTTAAAAGGATGGATTTTTTTGCTTAATCATTTAATTATTTAAAGACGGCTGTAAAACCAAGAAAGGCACTTTCATTAAGCTGTCAGCCTTATAGTAGATTCCTTGAGGAGGGCAGGACTTTTTTGTTCTGAAATAAGCTTGGGGCAATGCTGATAGACTGATGATAATGAAATGGGGTCATGAGCATGATGCCTATCACTGAAGTGAATTTGTATTGTAGGATTTCAAGATCCAGATGCCAGCCCTCAAGAGTTTTGGAGCTGTCTTTTCAGCAGTAGTTCCTCTTAGATTTGAGAATCATTAATACAAAACAAAAAAATCAAGTAATTTCCAAAAGTTTTAGTATTTCTATTGTGTTTTCAGAGGAGAGGTGTTGGGTGCTGTTGTAGAAAGGCATGTTTAATGTTCCTGAGGCTTGCATTTTGCCTTTCCTCCCTGGCACACCTCGAGCATGTCACATCTGCACTGTGTTATTTGGTCAAAGAACGTTACCAAGTTCATGCTTTCAAGGAGTACCTTCCATTTTGAGAAGAGATTTTTCCCCTTGATCAGAAAAGGCCTCGTGGGTTTGTTTTCCCTGTACAGAGGGATCTTTTCCTATGCACAGGTGTACAGCAGCATGGAACGCCTTTCCATCCACGAGGAGAGGAAGACTCCACCACCAACTAAACGGAGCCTGAGCGAAGAGAAGGACGACAGACTGGACAGTCTTGGTGGCCTGAAGAGCCGAGACCGCAGCTGGGTGATTGGGTCTCCTGAAATGTAAGTTCTGTAGGACTAAATCTTCTGGTTTCTCACAACATCTAAAGAAAGGCCGACCTGTGCCAAAAATTCCTATGACCACTGTTAGGTCGATATGTTGTATTTCCACAGGAGAAGCCTGGAATAGAATAGCTAAAACTGAATGTGTGGAAGTGATACAGTCCTTAAATGTATCTAGTTAAGTGCTAACATCTTCTGAATTTGTAGCAAATACTTTTAATGAATTTAAAGGTGTTCTATAACCTTAAGTACAGGTTTCCTTTGTGGAAAGACCACTTACATCAGAGAGGTACCCACATCAGTTTTTTTCTTAAATTAATCTGGTATTGCCAGACTTTTACCATTTGTTACAAAGTAGAAAAACCGTTAGGAAAGTTCAAAGTTTCGAAAGTTCAGAATATGCTCCAAAAATCTTGTGTTCTAATAAAAAAATGTCAGTAAAATATATGAATACCCAGAATTTGAATGCTGACCTTGTTTCTGGCATTACTAAAATAATTGTCAATTTACCTTAAAAATGGGATATCTCTCATTTTTTGCTTTTAAAGTGTAAAGCTTTTACACTAACGTTTGGCATTAGAAAGAGCATAAAGTGTGACAGTGACCTGGTCTGTCTGACTCCATTAAAAACAAAAACATTTTATAGATTACACTCTTTACTGAGGTGCACTTCATCTTGCACCAGGCCTTCCTGGCTTCAAATTTACAGCAACTTCGAAAGAAAAATTCACCTAATTTCAAAAGGAGCATGGATGATGATTTGCATTTTATAATGTGATTCTATAATATATAATTATAATATAATTATAATAATATTTATAATATTTTATAATATTATTATATAATAGCATAATATTATATAGTATTTATAATATATAATCTTTTTATAATATTGTATTGATATAAAAATTTTTATCATATTGTATTAATATAAAAATTTTTATAATATTTTTATAATATTTATATTTTATGAGATCATGTTTATTGTACTGTATTTTTCTTTGGTTTTATTCCTTCCTTTCTTAGAAGCTTAACAATGGAATATATTGGAAATCTAAACTCATGTGACGCCCCAAGCCTTTTGTTGTTTTGAGTCCCGGTGGTGAAGCTTGGTTCCCTAACTTCACCTTAAATTGGCTTTGGGTGTGTGAAGGTTCGTTACCGCCCTGGTTTAACTGGGGGGGCTCCGTCTTGGTTCTTCCCTTAGATTGCGTAAGCGCTTGTCCATGTCGGAATCCTCGCACACGGAGAGCGACTCCAGCCCGCCCCTGACGGTGCGGCGCCGCTGCTCGGGGCTCCTCGACATGCCCCGCTTTGCCATCTCCGCGGAGGACGAGGGAACCGCCCTCAAGAGGCCGCAGTCCGAGGGGATGCTCTTATCCACCGTGCAGTCGCGGGAGGGGCTGCCGGTGCCCATTCCAGAACAGCCTGTGGAGCACGAGCTGCCGCTGGAAGGCGATGCCGGACCCGCCACGCCCTCCACGGCCGCCAGCAGCGCCTCGACACTGACAGGTACGTACTCGGTGTGATGGTGGTACCCAAGAAGGCCGTGTCAGCTTGCAGAGGTTAACTCTGTAAAACCGGGTCTGGGTGTCGGGTGATGTGACTGTCTCATGCTAAGTGGTTATTTTAATGCAGTTCTGTGGATGTGATTGCCTTTGAAATAATAGAAGCGGTTTCATCTCTCCAAAATCTTAGATTTCAGTCCTGTCACTTCAAATTGATTTAGGTCTTCTCATGCTTGAGACCCATATGATCTATGCCTACTTACAGCCACTGGGTGCCTACCTAAGGCAGCATTAATTTAAGCATTGGTCAGAACAGATCACTGCTGAGTTGGAGCTGGAGAACATGGGGTGTCAGCCATACCAACAAATCCCTGCTCCATATGGTTTTATTCATCCCAAGACTTTAGAGTAGAGATTTGAAATATGCTGGGGAAGTGGGGCTTGTGTCAGGGACATGCTACTTTCTGTCACAGCCAAATATGCCAAAATTCAGTCAGTTGGAGGCTTAGAAGAGTGCAGCCTAAATTTAGTAGAGTGAATCTTAGAAGTCAGTGTTTGACTTCTCAGGAACTTTTACTGTCCTAGGACTGTTCTTCAGCACTGGGCTGAGCTGGACCTTCCCTGTGATGGTGCCCTGGCCTATGGTAGTGCAGGACTGGGGTGCTGGAGTGTCCCCAGCTCCTGTTCCTTTCAGGACACAGGAAAGGCAGGGAATGAAGTTGCCTGTTCCTGTCAACAGAGGAGGCCAGAGCTGGGAACTGCTGGGAAGTAGTAAGGAGAAAAAAAAGGGAAGTTTGGACTAATGGAAGAGGGTGGGGAAGATGAATAGAAGGGTGGCAAGATAATATTTGAGAAAGAAGGCATATTTAAGGAAAGGACTAGATTGTAGTGTTGAATAACAAGGACTAACTAGGTAAGAAAATAAGTTGCTGGGAGAAAGTAGGAGCAAGCAGGCAAAGCAGTTGCCATGGGGATGGAGAAGGAAGGGATACTGAGCAAGGACTCGAAGTGGCAGCAAGAATGGACAAGGTGGAGGGCACTGGGCAGATGTGGTGGATTGACAGCAGAAGGTGGAAATCCTTGGAGGAAATTTGCTCCAGAGTAAAGCCAAAGATCCCCACATCTCCTTCTTCTTCTGCAATCCAGTCTGTGAAATTCAGAATTGTTTCATTCCCCTCTATGGCCCATTCTCCCAAAAGAGGCCTGGTGCTGCTGTCACATTCTCCGCTAAGCCAAGGAGAAAATGTGCAGGAGTAAAAGGAGTAAGCTACTTCTTACTTAGGTGCCATAAGTGGAACCTTAGGTTCTTAATGTCATACTAAGAGCCTAGAAACATGCTATTAAAAATGGCAAGAACACTTTCATTGCTAATTTGAGTATCTACAAGTTGAAGTAGGCAAACGTGGAGCTCCCCTGGGCATCCTGCTCCCCTGAGCTTAATACATCAGAGCAGTCTTTAATCTAGTGCATGGGATTCAGGGATACCATTGCTTTGGTGTCCCCAAGTCAGAGGCTTGAAAGGAGTTTGATTCCTGTTACTGTCTCGGAGTACTCCTCTAATGTACATGGCACCTTTTCACACGCAGCCTCCGAATCCGGGTTCTTCGTTGTCTGGGAGCCTGATTTGAAACTCTGTGGTTGTTAAATGTTGAACAGGCATCTGGCACTGAGGTCTGCGGGAATGCTGCTCTGAATTTTTATTTTTGTGGTACTTCCTGCTTTACTTAGTATGCAGAGCAGTGGTGCCCACTTAAATAACGATGATCAATGTTTTGTTCTGTCCTCATTGTTCAAGATGTGGCCCTTAGGCTTTATTTATTGCACGCTGCTTAAAATTTGCTTTTGAAGACAGAATGATTAATTTCCCTTGTGGACTTGCTGTGATGCTCACCACTTTCATTTCTAAGCACCTTGTTAATTCTAATTACTGTATTTTCACTGTGCCCCTTTAAGGTTTCACATGGGGGACTGAGGCACTGGACTTGAGCACAGCACCTCAGCCCTCTGCATCTGCTCTTGTTATGTGCCTGGTCTGATCTTCAAGATTACTTTGCATTTTCTATATAATTATAGCAGTTAAGTAATTCAAGACTAAATTGCAACGGTGCACAGAAGGGGGCAAATTAAGATTGTCTTTGCAATCCACATTTTTACTCTCCCTGACTTTAGTACCTTAGTATTCTTTTAGACTGGATTTTTTTATGTGCAACTCCAGTAGAACCTGGCTCTTATATTACAGGCAGTTTTAACTTAAAGATTGACAGTTCTTGCTGGTTGTAAAAATGGAGCACTTTCCATAAACCTGTTTTCATCTGTGAACGATCCCATTGAAATGGTGTGTGGAACTGCAACCACAGCTTTAGGATTCATGGAACTGCCACTGAGCAATGTGATTTCATTAGCGAGCTTTTCCACAGAATAGAAGCCGCTAATTTTCTGTGTTTGGAATAACACCATTTCTGTAAATAAAAATTCAAGCCCTGGGGTTTCTTCTTAGGAAAATTTACTCTTGGACTTCATGTAAACATGACTTTGATTTAATGTATTTTGCCTGTAGGGGAATAGACTGTTAGGAATTCCCTGTGGTTCTAATCTGTTTTAATTTAAACTGTAGCTGGGAGCGCTGCAGATTTCTCTGATCCACGAGCTCGCAGTAATAGCAATGAAGGCCCAGACTTTACCACTCCAAAAGCCATCAGCGATTTGGCAGTGCGGCGGGCACGACACAGGTTGCTCTCTGGGGAATCAGGGGAGAAACGTACCTCGAGACCTGTCAATAAAGTGATTAAATCAGCATCCGCTACTGCCTTGTCTCTCCTGATCCCCTCAGGTAAGAAATGCCTTGAGTGAGGCATTGTCAGAATCTGCAAGCGCTAAACAAAAGGTCTGCAGACAGATCCTCCCCCTTCGCTCTCCTGGAATAATGCCTTGCCTGGCAGGAGGGGAGAGATCTAACTTTTACTGCTCGCAGGTTGATGAGCACTGCTGTGCCACAGACAGGAGCGTTGTGTGTGTGGTCTGACTGCAGCTTCTGCAAATGGCAGCTGGGCCCTGTTATTTCCCTGGTTTTGTTTAAATTGGCTCCGAGCTGGTCTCTTGGTGCTTAGTGCAGCAAGGAGGTATAGGGACACAGAATGATTTTAACCCTCAAGGTACTATTTTTTTTGGGGGGGGGTCACATGCAAACTATGGCAGGAACAAAATGTGTTTGGTGCATTTCTGGTGCATGCACTGGAAAGTTTCAGAAACTCCAGATAACTTGGTTGAGATTGAGTGTTCAAGAGTTGAACAGTGTAAGTAACTCACTGAGTCAAAGCTGAACCACTTACATTGTTGGCCTGGCTCTGTCTACAAGCAGAGCCAGACCTTTACAATTCCCAAAGCCAGGTGGTAACTCCTAGAGAACAGCTTAATCATACTGAGCTACGACAGACTGGTTCAGCAGGAGGAGGCTTGCCCCAGAGGGACTTTGTCCCTCTTTCCAGAGGATAAGACCATGCTGTATTTCCAGGGCTGTACCTGTTCCTGCCTAGATGGGAACAGGGAATAGTGGGCCAACTGAGCAGAACCTGCTGGCAGAGCGATGCCCACATGCCTCTCTCAGCCAGAGAGCTGGAGGCAGGGATGCACCTGCTCTTGGCACCCTCGTGGTGATGCACATCACATTTCTTGTGGTTTAGGCATCGGTTGCTTTGCAAACTACAAACTCCCTCGTGAAAATCTCTAAAATGTGTATTTAATCACCCAGCAAAGGTTCCTCCAGAGCTGCTCTCATCTGCCAGGTAAATATGTGCTGGCCGATTCAGCAGGTGTTTCTTCATGGATTAGAGATTACCCTTCTACAGCTGCATTTAATATTCCTGCTCTTTGGGTTTATTTTACTGATGTTGACCAGCTTCACTTTAAAATGAGAGTTTTGTGTTTGCTTTGTATTTTAAAATGTGGATGTTGTAGCAAGCAGAGTCAGATAGTTTATCTGATGGTTCAGCCCACAGCTGGGAAACTCACTCTAAAATACACTTGTGATGTTTTTCAGCAGCAAAGTCCTTGCAGTTGCTAATTTTTTACGGTTAAATATTCTTGCCCCTGTGAATTTAAAACACTACCAAAACTGTCTAGTAGTTGTTGTCTGATTGTCTGCTGATTTTTTTTTTTTGTGTTAATACGAACTGATTTGGATTTATCTCAGCACCAGTGTGTAACTTGCACCAAGATCTAGAGATGTCTGATCTTTTGTTGGAGGATATTATGTCATAACCTGGAAACAGAGTGTTCCGGGATTGTGCCTATGGCAAATGCTTATGGTGGGTTGTAAATCCCAGGAAGAGAAGTAATAAACACTGTGACCCAACCATAATCCTGTATGAGCAGTGCTGCTGTATTAAATATATATCTCCAAATGTGCCTTTTCAAAAGCTCTGCTCATTTTTGTGTTACGAAGCATGAATTAGATGAAGCTGCAGACAAACCCAGCTCTGGTGAAGAAACCACAAGCTTTTAAGAGAGATGGTTTCTTAGCTGCTCTCTAACAAGAATTTTCTCTCTTTCGGAGGCCTGGTTTCCTAATTTTTGCCCACCTTTGTGTCATCACTGTAGATCACCACACGTGTTCTCCATTGGCCAGTCCAATGTCACCTCATTCTCTATCCTCCAACCCATCTTCGAGGGACTCCTCACCCAGCCGCGACTTTTCTCCTGCTATCGCAAACCTGAAACCACCAATCATCATCCATCGGGCTGGAAAGAAATACGGTTTCACTCTCCGCGCCATTCGCGTCTATATGGGTGACAGTGATATCTACACTGTGCATCACATGGTCTGGGTATGTCTCTGCTTTTCTAAAAAGAGTACCCTTGGGGCCAGAAGTGCATCTAGCCAAGGTTGTGGGGTATTTAGCTTTGTAAATTGTATTTTGCCACTCCGTTTTCTCTCTCCTTATTCACACCCGAAGTTGTCTTTTTGGGGTGGGGGAAACCCTTTGTAAATAAATGAAAAAGTAACGGCGTTCTGGGTTTTCCTGTAGGAGTTTTCAAGCCCATCACAGAACCACAGCAACCTTTCTTTCCTTCTTTTTTTTCCTGGTTACATGAATCCACCTTCTTTCACCTGCAGCACATACTTTAAAGCATGTTTCTGTGTACATACCTCTTTCTCTTTATTGGGGGTTATTGCATGAGGGCCCATTGTAATTAATTTATTCAGGCTCGTGCTAGTGATTATAACCTGCTTCTGATCGGTTCAGCCTGCTGGGGTTTTCCAAACAGTTGCTTGGAATTGATTACAAGCCTTAAAGTATCACTGCTGCTATGCTGATTGCCATGGGATTTAGCTCTTGGCTTAGTTGTGAGCTGTGCTAAAAGGTCTGGTTTCCATGGCTGTATCGCTTCCCTCCCATTACTTCTGGTACTTGATCTCTGTGTTCCTTTTTTATTAACATAGATGACTTCTTGGAATGATCCATTCCCCGAAGCAGTGTTGTTAGGATTGTGTAGTTAGGGAGAATGCAGTAAGGGTAAAAGTGGTCCCTTCTGTTCCTTGTATTTCTGTATTCATCAGACAATTTGGACTTCATACGCTTTGGTCATTTTTTAACACTCATTCTTACCTAGAGATATAACCTGAGGCTGCATTTTTTTCCTTTGCCCCTCTCTTGCTTTCCTTGAAAAATGCTGAGTTTACCAAGATATTAATTTGGAGTCTTTTCTGGCTAGAGGGAGAGTTGCTGCATTCTCCAGCACATCTGTCTCCTCATGGTGAAGGAGGTTTACCTTTCTGATCAGCAACAGGGGAAAGGCAGTGTGTTCACAGGGGAAAAGATCTGGTGTTGGATAGGTTAATAAAGGATGGAAAGTGGAAAAAGAAACTGTTTAGCATGAGATGCAATATAGGCACCTTAAACCCATGGCACAGAGTCTTTGTTAAAAATCTGTTGGCCACCTTGGGTGGCCAGCATGTACATGGAAGGATGCTGAATTTGGGATGGCAAAGAAATTGAAAAATATTGAATGTTTGTCTGTAAATCTAAAGTATCTAGTTAACATTTGTAAGTGCTAAAAACTTTTGAAAGTGTGTTAAGCCTTCTGCTTTGGGAAGAGGTGGTCTTTTGATCAGCTTAACCATCCTGTCTGCCTTGGATCAGGGGAAGGCTGGCAGGGTGCTGGGGGAGGAGTGGAAGAGCACAGGGGTTTGTGCTTGGCTGTGCCAGTCAGTGGTTTCTCTCACACTTCCTTGAAGCAGCTGGCACTGGCTGCAGCAGGAGGTGAGATGGATGGGTGAGCTTTGAGTCTGATCTGGGCCAGCAATCTTGCTCGTTCCCCTTCTCAAATCAGTCATCCCCTTCTCGTTGCCAGCACGTGGAGGAAGGTGGCCCGGCGAACGAGGCGGGTCTGCGGGAAGGGGATCTGATAACCCACGTCAACGGGGAGCCCGTCCATGGGCTGGTGCACACGGAAGTGGTGGAGCTGATTCTGAAGGTAGGGAGCTCAACACTGTCGCATTTTGGAAAATGTGAGCCAGCTTGTTTCATATGCCATAGGTAGGTAATTGGCATTGTCTGAAATACAAGTATCTACACAGCACCTGCTGGTACTTAAGAGCAGCTTTGTAATGGTTGGTCTTAAAATTATCCAGGTAAATGACTTGTGTTTGATACCTCCTCTCAGCAGAATCCATTTACAGAGGAAAAACCCTAAAGTTCTGGACTATTCTAAGAGACAGAAGACTTTGGGATTGCAAATAGAGGAGCAATCAGGATTATTATTTTTTTAAGATGAATGAGACAAGCCATGCTCTGTGTTGCAGATTCATCATGATAGATGCCTGATATGTTCACATCTGCCATCAGTCAGAGCACTGGAAATAGAATTGGTGACAGAATATCACTTTGTTCAAGTTTCCAAGTATTACAAGTATTAAACTGAGTCATTTGGGATCTCAATGGGAGAGGTCAGATGCTGTGTTCTGTCTGCCCTGGGAAGCTTTACCTACCAGCTGGGGTCTGAGCTAATCATTTGTGAAAGCCTGACTAACGAGGGCTCTCTCTCAGCAATTCCTTAATAAATGATAGGTGGAAATGCTGAGGGGAAAAATGGAGTTTGACAAAGGATTACAAAATGGCAGGCAGCACTGAACTAGCAGCCTACCTGCTTAGCCTGCACATCTGCTTCAAATAACCACATTTTAAGCAATGTCTCTGTGTCTGGTATCTAACAGAGTGGAAATAAAGTGTCCATCTCCACCACACCATTTGAGAACACGTCCATCAAAGTTGGTCCAGCTCGAAAAGCCAGCTACAAATCCAAGATGGCTCGTAGGAACAAGAAGAGCAAAACAAAGGATGGTCAGGAAAGGTTCGTTTTGATGTTTCTCTGTCAAAGTGAAAGGGTAACCAAGATAATGTAAGAGGGATCTTCTCAAATCCATTTGCAGATAATGTGTATCAGCAGGTACATCCTTTAGTTTTTCTTTTATTAATTTATTTTTTCTCTGTAACCGTGGCATAAAATTGACTGAAATGTGCTAATAAAGGTAAATAAATCATTTGGGCTTGTAAACACCACTTGAATGCTCTTCCACAGTAAGAAGAAGAGTTCTCTGTTGAGGAAGATCACTAAACAAGCATCATTACTTCACACCAGCCGGAGTTTATCGTCACTGAACCGGTCTCTGTCCTCTGGAGAAAGTGTGCCTGGCTCTCCCACTCACAACCTGTCTCCTCGCTCACCAACCCAGAGCTACAGATCCACTCCCGAGTCTGTACACTCAGGTAAAAAAAACCAAAAAACCCAACACAACAAAGCCAAAAAAATCTAGTCAAACAGAAAAAAAAGCTTGGAGAAAACTTTTGCTGATTGATTAATTTTGGAAATAAAATACACAGCAGCAGGTAGTAGGTCTCTTTGTGAGGTAAATGACAGCTGTGATTTCGATTACCTTAAGGATGGATGTATTCTCATTCATTGATTCATTTAAAAATGAAAATCCATACATCCTTTTAAGAATGCATTTGCTGTACTAGAGCATCCTTTCACTTTGATGCAAATGTGTGTTGTGAGCTGCAATCTTTTCATATCAGTTTGACACATTTCCTATGTTCAGAGAAAAGAAATCAAAACAGCGTCACAGAGTCATATTTGAAAATTGAATCAGCTGCTGGAATAAAGGGATTTACATCTGGAGAATAGCAATGAAACACGTGGTTTGTCTGCTCAAAGTTTTTGTTTGTTTGGTTTTTTTTCAGAAAAGTGTTCTGGTAGCTGAGTGTTTCTTACTCTGCTCTGGTGTTGGGTGCTAATAATGTGAATTTCCATCAGAAACCTGGCAATGTTACCTTGCAATATTACTGCTGACCTTTGGAGTAACATGGCATTGTGTCTTGACTTTGCGTATCTTACATGAAATAACTTGTTTTAATGGCCAAATATATATTAATCTTCTAGTATTTTTTAATTTGTTCTCTGTTTTGTTTTTTTTTTCCCTTTTAAGTTGGTGGCAATTCTTCCCAGAGCAGCTCTCCGAGTTCCAGTGTTCCCAATTCTCCAGCCAGCTCTGGACACATCCGCCCCAGCTCTCTGCATGGACTAGCACCAAAGCTCCAAAGGCAGTACAGATCTCCAAGGCGTAAATCTGCAGGAAACATCCCTCTGTCACCACTGGCTCACACTCCATCACCAACCCCACAGTCCACGTCACCGCAGCGCTCCCCATCTCCTCTGCCAGGACACTCAGTTGGCAGCTCCAGTATTATTCAGTCTTTCCCAGTAAAACTACACTCCTCTCCACCACTGGTGAGACAAATTTCTCGCCCCAAAAGCGCGGAGCCCCCTCGGTCTCCTTTGCTGAAGAGGGTGCAGTCGGCCGAGAAGCTGGCTGCCTCGCTGTCCTCCTCTGAGAAGAAGCTGGGCTCCTCACGCAAGCACAGCTTGGATATCTCTCACTCTGAATTTAAGAAGGAGATGTTACAGCGGGATCCCAGTCTCCAGAGCTTGCAGGAGTCTGCCAATGAAACAACAGGTGGCAAACTTGGGCTAGCAGAGAAAGGGATGCTGCAGAAGCCGGGTTCACGGAAGTTGGGCGCCATCCGACAGGACAGGGTGGAGAGGAGGGAGTCTCTGCAAAAGCAAGAGGCCATCAGGGAAGTAGATTCTTCTGAAGATGAAACGGATGATGGTTCAGAAGATAGTCAGGATGGGAGAAGGCTGGACAAGCCCCATGGCAGTGGAGACCAAGGCTCAGATTCTTTTAATGAGGATAATAAGTTCTCATCTAAATTGGAAAGCAAGGATAGTATTGAAGATGATGCTTTTCTACCTGAAGATCCAAAAGGTACAGAAGACTTGCAGAAGGGAAATACTCAACAGGCCAAGTCTGTTTCAGAGCCTCTGCAAGTCAGCATGCAGCCTTCCCCATCAGAGCTCCTGTCAAGAACTTCTCCAGAAAAATTAGCTAATTCAGAAAAGCCATTCCTAAAATCAGAAACAACTGCAAAGGAACATAAATTGCCAGAAAACAAAACTTTTGACTGTTTTGGTCCAAAAGACAGGTCTTCTGAAGCAATCAAAGACCTAGGGAGAACTACAGGTACTCAAAAAACAGTAGATGGCACAGAACATGTACGGTGCCTGTCTATCAAACTCCTGGAACTTGAAGAAAGTGATTCTTCTGGGGCCTCCTGTGGTAAACTTGACCTGAAAGACCCTGTGCTAACAGAAAGCAGTCAGAAAAAACAGGATTCCAAACCTCTGCTGGCACTTTCCTCGTGGTGCCCAGCAAACACAAGCACTCCTGTCTCGGTGAGTCCCCCAGACCGCGGCGAGAAGGGTCACAAGGAGACGCTGCAGCCTGCGGAACAGCACAGCACCTCATTCCTGCCTCCTGGAAGCGCCAGCGAAATGTCCCAAAGAAGTCCTGGTACTGAAAAGCAGCAGCCCAGCTCGTCCCAGGCAGAGAGTGCTTTGACCTCCAGCAAAACGAGCCCAGCGGGACCTGCGTCCTCCACACTCCTCATCCCCGGAACCATCGAACGCGCACTCTCCGTGTCTCAGTTGGTGCCCCTGGCTCAGAGCGTGTTAGGCCCGTTGAAGCTCAGTATGTCTGGTTCTGGAGAGGTGGAAAAGAGAAAGGATTTGGGTGCTTCCTGTAAAGAAGAGAGAGATTTGAAACAAAAAAGGCAGGAGATTTCACAAGTAGGAGAATGCCAAGAGAAAGCCAAGCTATCTAGCACAGACGGTCTGACCACGAGGAGCGGGTCCTGCTCAGAGTCCTTACACTCAGCAAAGCCCTGGGAGGCAACGTGTCCCATGGTGGCCAAAAAGGAGGCAACATGTCCTGTGGTGGTCAAAAAGGAGGCAACTTCTTGCGGTGCTAAAGCATCTGAGGCGTTGGCAGGTAGCTGCAAAATCACGCCATCGAAAGAGCTGTCTCATGCTCTTGGACAAGCAGCGCTGAAAGCCTCTCCTCTGCCAGATGGCAGCACGAGGCCCTGTAAAGAAGGGACTCTGGCACAGGCAAAAAGCAAAGAGGTTGGAAATCAGTTAAAAATACAAGACTTTCCCCTGTCACATGACGATGCTGTAAAGAAAACATAGCAGCATCGCTGGTACTCATGGACTGGAGCATTCTGCATTCAAGATAGAGACTGCATGTTTGAATTTTGTAATATACACTAATATAAAATAGAACTTGTGTACATCTATTTTTGGGAGGGTTTTTTTCATACTGTTTTTTGTGTTTTTTCATCCTTGCTATTCTATTTTTGTACACAGTAATGCTTGCTGTTTGAGGTCTCTTTAGAACAGGGTATCTTTAAAGCAGGGCTTAAGAAACAGTTTGTTTATTTTTATTTTTTTTTTTCCCCTTCCAGACCTTCTATTTTGCCTGATTTAGGGCCTATTTAGGGCCTGGTGTGCTCTTCCCTCTAATCCTGTGTTTATTTGAGATCCTCAAAATTCTGAGTACAAAAAAGGCAGCTTGTTTTCAAATTTCTGCTTTTCAGCATTCTCTTTGAAATTCCATTGAAATTCAGAAATATCAAGTTTTTGCTTCAATTTTACAATCTGATGTCCTTTGACAAGAATAAGAAACTGCTCTCTTGTCTACAAGTTATTCTGGAACTACAGACCCTCTTTGGTGCAAGTATGACCTCTACGTGTGTCTCCACGGTCCTGTGTCCTTAGAGGATATGGAGACAAGGAACTTGGCTGGAGAGGCTGGACAGAGGGGGAGAGATCCCTGTCTTCTCTTTAAAACAAGTAAGACTATTTTTCAATGGAATTATCAGAAAGAGAAATCTCCAATCCATAAGCTGGCTTGTTGGGGGATTGTTTTTACTTATCCTTTATAGGACACATGGCAACTTTTCCCTCTGTTTTTAAAATTTTAGTGATGTTTTATCTTCCTTTCTCTGGCTTCAGTTCATAACTTGCCCTGCCTTGGAGTAAGTGACCCCAGGAAAGGGGTGCCTGTGGGTTGGTTTTAAAGTAGAGAAATTTGTAGTCGCGTGTTCTCCAGTGTGTCTCGGGGAAAGTTATCTCGATGATAAACGGCCTTTGGAGACTTTTCCTTCTCTTGGTGAGTCTAAGTAGGTAGGGATTTTAAGGTGTTCCTTAACATTTCTGAATTGGGGCTTGGGAAACTTCCTGGGTTTTCTGAATCTGCCCGTTTTAAAAACAATCAAACTCGTGAAGAGTTTGGACTCCTCAAGTTCTGTGGACAAGCTGCAAGCAGACTTCAAACCACATGTGATATTTTCAGATTTCAGCTTTGATAGCTAGATCATTGCCACTGCTGAGGTCGCTTTCCATTAGAAACTTACTCTTTGCTCTTAGGTTTAGACATGACTTTGCTCTAAGTGTGACCGACTCTGGGTAACAGTGCTCCTTGCTGAGGATTAGGTCAATAATAATGCACCAATAAATGTGTTGAGTGGTGATACCTATAGCACTGTAAGCCATTTCTTCATCCAGTTAAAAGTTCCTCTCAATGAACACTCCCATCATTTGTCCCAGATTGTGCTCAGCTTGTATTCTAGTCTTGTCTGAGTGTATCTCCCTGCAGATCACCCATGAGGGGTAGTATCCTGCTCACTGGCTTACTCTGTTAGAAGCAGAATGACTGTGCAACAGTATTCCAAGCTAAAACCCACTCTGTTGGTCTGATTTCCTTATGCTGCTGCTTCCTTCACTGTCTTGACCTTTTCTGAACTTGAAGTTTTGATTCGTTTCCCCTAAATGCAAATATGTTTTTATATAGGAATATATTTTCTCCATGTCTCTCAACTTGATTTCAATTTAATCCACAGCTCACAAAAAAAAATCTCTGAAATCTCACCCTGCTTCTTTCTGTGTAGCCGCTGCTTCCCCCCGTTATATATTTGATTTTGGCTGCTTGAATTTCATTTCTGGACCAAGGTTTGGTTTGATTTGGGCTTTTTTTTCTTTAACATGTTTAAATGAGTGTTTACTCCATGAGTCTGTGTGAACATGTATGGTGTTGCTACTACACTAACCAAAGCCTCAGTGCTCCCGGGTAACACGTTAATAAACCTTGCTGTGATGGTGTTGAGAGCAGAGCCTGCTGTGCTGTCTGTCTGCTCTTTTTCCTTGGAATTCATAGGCTGCTCGTATACACTTGGTTTGCAGTTATAAACCACAGTATTTCCACTGCCTGGTCAGGGTCTTGGGTGTCTCCATCCTCTCAAAGCGCTCTTGGTGGTGACCATCATTCAGTGCTGATTTGGAGCAATAGCAAGTTAGGAACAGACTTGGCAGGATCTGGTACTTACCTGGCTGGTTTTCTCCCTGATGAGTTGATCTACTAAAAAATTGCTGAGAAACAGTGCAGGATGTTATGGCATGGAGAGGAGTAGTGAAAAATGGATTTGGCATCCTGAGTCTGTGGTAATTATAAAGACAAGCCTCAGGCTGATCTCCTGAGAGCACCTGACCTTGGCGAGATGGAAGTGTCTGTGTAAATTAAGGAGGGAGCTCAGAGTTGTGTGAGGACATGGTCCAACCTGGCTGTTCCCTGGGTAGCAGGTCCCCTGTTTCCTTCTGTGTTTAGAAAACCCAAGGGGGGAACCAACCACTGCTCCTAGGAGGTTAGCATGGGATGAGCCAGGCTGGGTAACCTGGCTCATCCCACACTGGCAGGGATGGGATGGTACCAGCTGTAAGCTGCTGACTCCCTGCCTTGGCAGCAAGTGCTTCCTTTCTTAGACACAAAAAGAGGAGTGAAACCCCTTGTTATGTCACAGCTCTTGCTGCTTTTCCCTACGTTGGCCAGAGAAGAGGTGAGGTGTGTGTTTCCTTGCCTCTTTTGTAGCTACGGTACAGGAAGTGAACAGTGCAATTAAAAATCCCTGGTTTTTTGGAAGCGAAAGCCAAACAGCATTGCCAGGAAAGCATCCTAGTGAAACCCTGTGTCCCCTACTCCTGGTCAGTCTTGTAGTTTCCCTCCATGTGCCAGGTGCCCCTTCGTCCCAGTTCCACCTTCTGTCAAATTTATATGGCGAACCTTAGCGGAAAGTCCGGGAAAAAAGCCTTTTAAATTTTGATAATAAGCCAGGTAGCTACCAAGACTTACTCCTTGCTCTGCTACAAATTCCTTCGATGCCTTCTCAAATAAACTTGCAAAATGCATTGGGGAAGAACAAGATTTTGGAAGAGCTGTGTCTGAGAAGCGAGAGCGTGTTCCCAGCACCCGCAGTGTCCGAGGGAAGCACTTGGCAAACCCAGACCTCGGCCTCCGTAGGGAACCCTGAGTCAGGCAGGCGGAAGGTGGAAGTCACGAGCGTGAGGTGTGTGTTTGGTGAATGAACCGTGCGTGTCACCATCCAAATATGCTGCTTTCCCGCTTTGTTTCCCTCTTCTGTCGGCTTGGATGTGTCTCCTGCTCCTCATCTGTGTAGGGATGGCAGCATCTAAGCTGGTTCAACCTCTGCAGCTCCTCTCTGCTCCTGCGTCCGGCTGGCCCATCCCTGCCCCGTGCCTCATTTCAGTGTTATTTTTCCCTTTGTCTCTTACTGTTGCAAACTAAGAGAAATGGATGATATTTATTGTAAATATTAGACTTTAGCGTTGTTCCGGCCACTCCTGGTCCGAATGTCAGAGGCCTTTGGCTGCTGCTGTACTAAAGAGCGCTTGTGGGGAAGGGGTAGGAGTGACCAGTGGGTTTGTTTGCCACACTTGCATTAAGGTGTGATTTGGAGTATTTTTTTTTAATGTTTTTTTTTTTTTCTTTTTCTTCTGAAGAGGGGAGGATTAAGTCTTTCTCTGGTTTTCTCTTACTGGATGTGAAGGATAATTCTGTACTTCTAGTAGAAGATTTGACAGAAGTGTGTGTTTACGTTGTGTTCGATTACCATATCCAGGTGGCTGTGAGAGCACCTCCTGCGCTGGGCTCTGCCAAGCCGTGTCACTCAGCACTTAGCTAGATAAGAGAAAGTGTGGAATTTCTGTGTTTTTAGAAACTTGAACAATTGCCACATAATAGCGGTGCAATAATTTTTATTCATGTTGTACCTGCATGTCGATGTTCAAATCCTCCTCCAAAATAAATAATTTTTTTTTTTTTTTTACATAAATCCAAGCTCGTGTCTGTCTCTTGTTTTGGTTTCCCCTCACTTTCCCTCAGTGCCAGGAGTGGCTGTGCCTCCAACCCGCCTCCTCAACCGGCTGCTGGATGGGGCAGAAAATGGCCCGTGGAACGTCTGGGTATTGCAGTAACTCTGCCAGGCTCTTTGGGATTTTCTGCTCCAAAGGCCAGGTGTGTGGATAAGCCAAAGCTTCCCACTCTGAAACTGAAGCCCAAAATTTACCACTGTCCACCAAGTCCATAAGTATTTAGTGTGCTGTGTCCCTGCTAACACAGGGTCCCGATTCTCGGTTCTTACTAAAGGGGTAAAAACATGTAACACATGGAACTTGGCTGAGCAAGATGATGTGACTGGCCACAACTAAATACCGTGGCTGAAGGGTGTAGGAATTGGGTGCACAATAAAATCCGAGGGGCAGGGGCTGCCGGTGGCAGCGGTGTGGCATTGGCTTGGATCAGCCAAATGGCATGAGGCAGCAGGTGCCCCCTCGTGCACCCACTTATTTAGGCTGCCCTCACGATGCACCTCCCAAAACCTTTCCAGAAACAGCCCTTTGCTTGTAACATCTGCAGGTGTGCCCTCTCCCCGTGGAAAAGCCTTCAGAGGCTATTCCTGTCCTTGGAAATAGTGCTGGGGAGACATTCATGTCTGGGGGGGATTGGACTCATCCTCATTCGCCGCTGCCAAGGATGCTCAAAATATCCCATGTCTCCGTGCTCCGGAGGAGCTGCCGAGCAGAAATCGGGGGCGAGGCAGAGCTCCGTCCGCGGGAGATTTGCGGAGCCCCCGCCGGCAGCCGCTCGCCGCGTCGCTGGGCGTCATCGCTGACGCCGGCCCGGGGACGAGCGATGCTCCTGCCCACGCGGGGAGGGACCGCACGGCCCGCGGGGACGGGAGCGCTCTGAAAGGACACTGCTGCCTCTCCTGCAGCGTTGAACAAAACGGCCCGTCTGGCACGGCAAAGGCTCCCTGCCTCGGCCGCCGTGCAGGGACCTGGCTTGGAGCAGGAGCTGGCCGTGCCCCGCAGCCCGAGTCCAGAGCATCATCTTCTTGGTCCTTCCTGTTGGGGCGAGCAGGGATGTGGCAGCAAGGGATTTTCAAATTACGTCTTCATGGAAACATACTTTTTTTTTCCCCTTCCTTTTTAAAGACTTACTAGCTGGAGTTTAATTAGGGTTAAGTTTAACGTCCACACAGCCCTCCTACAGAGGTTCCCCCGGCTAGGAATAAATTACTCTTAGTCGGCAGCAGTTTATTCTTCCAAAGGAATAAGCCACAACAAATAAGGGCCATTTTCCTCTCAAATGATGGCGTGCACGGGGGCAGCCCAGCACGCTTCAGCGCCCTTGCCAACACTGATATTTGACTCCTTCCCCCAGAATCAGAGGGTGTGAGTGAGTCTCCAGGCAAAGTCCAGATGCCAACAGATAGGCTGCCTGCAGTTAACCTGGAATTTCGAAGAGGGGAACAATGGAGAAAGCCAAAGCAATCTGCACGGGTGCTTGGTCCCCCACTGTTGACAGCCTGCCCTGAATAGAAGCAGCAGCTGGAATTGCTGTTGAATGCACCAGGGACTAGACTGGAACCTGGGGCACCTCGTGCCTTGCACCCAACATGTTGCTGCCTGTGCCCCATGTGCATCAAGGATGTGAACTGAGTGCAGGGGGCTGAGATCTGGGGGGATGCGCAGATGTCTATGGCTCCACAGGGCTTTACCCTTCATATCCGGCTCTGCCCTGTGCAGCCTCATTCCCTCTGACCATGGAAACCCTCAGGGCTGGCCTCCAGCCACCCCCTCTCCTGCCTCCATCACGTGCTAGTGAGCTTTATATTTTAAACGCTGATTAGGGCTGACCTCATATTTCAGAGCTTACTTCATAGTCACTAATGAGGGATTAGGAATGTTAAGCTAATTAGCAATCAGTCTTCTCAGCCTGACACGCTGTCAATGAACGAGTTATTTGATGATTATCGTAAACCCGCTCAAACGGGCTGCCTAATTCTGATGGGCAGCAGGGAACCGGGGCGAGCTGCAGCCCGGGTGAGGGGAGCCCATGGCCCCACATGGCCCTGCTGCTCTCTGCAGTCAGGAGGGTGCAGGACACCTGCTCCTGGAGTCAAAAGGATTCAAATAAATAAATAAACTTGGGATGTTTTTGCCAGCTCGAATGTATTGAGCCTCACTGCCCAGCCTCACTGCTCTGGGAGAGGCTTTACCTGATGGGCCACTGAAGGTGGGAATTTGGCCACCTCTGCATGGCTGTTTGGCTCCAAAAATGCCCTCAAACCAAACCTTCCCTACTGGGAAACCTTCTTAGAGCAGCCTGACTTTCAGCTGGGTTTCAACTGCCTGGGTCATTAATTTAGATTTACTTCCCCATCCCACCCTTTGCTCCACCAGGGAAGCATGGCAGCCAGGAGGCTTTGGGAGGTGGGGGGAGGTAAGCTTAGGAGTGACCTGATCAATATTTCACACTGGAAAGGGGGAAAAGCTAAACCCAAGTATAAAACTCCAGAGTGCTTGTGGGAATGAAGCAAAGAGGGAAATGAATGGGACTAATGGGCTGTGCTGGCCCAGGAGGGCTGGAGGAGGGATGCTGGGCTCTGTTCTACCTGCTGTTTCTCCACTCTCTTCAGTGTATTTAAGACCCGAGGAAGCTCCACAGCTGATGATGGCTTATGTGGACAGGGCTCAGCCATGTGCCAGGAACATACTCCTTTTGTGGTGAGGGGCAATTTGGGAACAACACAAGGGATGGGGATCAGCAGCATTGCTGCCAGGCCAGTGCCACTGTGAAAGAATGTGTCTCCGAGGATGGGGGAGCTGCTCTTCCCTGGGCACAGCTGTACTTTTTGCTGGGTGATGCCAAAAAGGGCCCTTTTCAGCCTTGAATATGGTGGTCAGGGTGGTGGCAAAGACTTGTGGATGGACCCGGGGCAGGGACTGAGCAGGGCTGCTCCTACTGCTCCCTGGAACTCATTTTCCCACCTTTTTAGGGAAAAAAATAAAACTTTCTCCTCCTTTGCAGCCAGTGTGGACAGAGGTTTTCTTCCCACAGGGGCTCGGTGCTGGCCAGGACATGAGGCCATGACCTCCCTTCCACCCGTCCAGCCACCGGCAGGGCATGGATCCATCCTGCCCCGCATCCGTGCCCTTCCCCATGTGCCACCCCGGCTGGGCAGCCTGGGAGCTAAAAATAAGTGAAATGCAGGGGATAACCGGGTGCCTAAATATATCCCTTCTTTAATTAGCACCAGGCGACTGCCTCGCAGTCACGTCCGTCTGCCCACTAATCCCGCTAAGCTGTGCCCGCGTCACAGGGCTCCCCTGAAGAGCCTTCCCTGAGCTTGGGCACAGAGCATCGTTGCTGGTGGCTTATTCCTGCTGACCCTGCCCTCGGCCTCGGCGTGGCAGGAGGCTTCCAGGGATGGCCTGGCGTGGGAGGGCAGCGTGACACGGGGGTTAAATCAGCGTGAGGAGGGTCAGCGGTGAGGCGGGAGCATCCCACGGGGTGCTGTGTGCCAGGGATGGGGATACCGTGGGGTGGGAACCTCTCTAGAAGTGGGGTGCTCTCCTATGTCGCTGCCTGGAGAGCTCCAGTGTGCAGGGCTGCCACTGAACTCACTGGGGTCAGGCTGGGAGAGTGCCCTCCTCCCCCACGTCTCACTGGGAGCATCCCTGGCTCTCCCTGGCGCTCACCCGAGGCAGTGGGTCAGGCAATATTTAACTCGTCACAGCTTCATTGGGCTCTGAGGTCCTTCAAGGGGGAACTGCTTGAAAGTTGGAGTTGCACCATGGCTGCTGGTTTTAGCATCTTCTTCTATTTCTAATACAGGCATATAAATAAACATTTCTGGTTTGCCCCTGTGCAAGGGCGTTGGGTTCCAGCAGGGAGGGATGCCGGGAGGATGGGCTAAACCCATGGGCCTGGTGGCTGCAGGCTCCTCTCTGGTCAGCAGCTGGCTCTTCCTCTTTAATAAAAGGCTGGATTTGCCCCAAAACTGGCTTCTGGGAGACTCTATAAGCAGCACAGTGTGGGACAGCATCCCAACAGGTTTTCCCTTGGGTTCCTTTAGAGTGTATGACCAAGCCACTCCTGCTGCTGTAAGTGAGGACATGGGTCTCACTGGTCTAGGAGTAAGTCTGAGCTTTGCTCTGGCAACCCCTATTAATCCTGGAGGAGAAGGTCTCTGGGAAAGGTGCTGCCCTCCCAGATCACCGGCAGCAGAAGGTTGCATTCCCTGATAAAAGAGCCCAGCTCACTGCCTTTAATCTCCCAGCCTGAGCCGAGTCCCTGGGACTGAGCCAGAAGCCAACCCCCTAAGCTGGCTCTTTTCTGCAGCAGCTGTCCCCTCACTGGGCTCCCGAGCACGTGGCATTTCTGGGGCCGGATCCTGACACCTCAGGCACAACCCAGGGGGTTGTACATCTTCTCCTGTTTCCTGTCTCAGTTTCTCTTTAGCAGTGCTGTCCCTATGGGCACTGTGCAGTGGACCTCCTAAAACTCTGCCGGATGCAGGCGGCTCCCCTGGAACTGCTGGCTGGGGAATGAAGCAGGCCCTTGGGCTCTGCCTTCACCTCCAACAGGGAAGAGTAAGGGATGGATCCAGGACCCTGAAAAGATGGATGTTGCAGGGGTTCATGAATTAAAATTGCAGGAGCAGCTTTCCTGGGAGGAGGCAGCTCCCAGGAATTGCCATCCACATGCAGCATTGTCCTGACATGAGCTTGGAGCTGAGCTGGTGTTGGGACTTCTTCCCATGCTCCTGCATCCCTCGAACCCAGTCCCTCTCAGCACTGGTGCCAGGGCAATGCCTTTCCCTGACCCTCAGCTGTGATTTTTGGCTTTACAGGCTGACACCTGAAGCGGGACTTCACTGGGGCCGGCATTCCCTCCTGCTCTCCACCCCGCTGGTTGTGCCGAGGATCTTTGAACAGTTTCGATCAGTTCCCAAGAAAAACAGACTGAGGCAGCACGGGCACCTTCTGCAAACAGGGCGGCATCAAAAGCCCATTTCCTCCCCATCCTCATCCTCTGACGGCCACGGCTGCTTTGCTGGAGACGAAAAGGAGAAGATTGAAGTGGGATTTTAAAAGTTTCCAGCCCCAGCTTGCTGCTCTGCCACCCTGGGCCGCTTCCCTGTGATCTTACAAGCAAATGGGCTCCTGTTACCTCCCTCCTGCCATCACCTGACTTTGTAGAAGTCGATGTGGATGGTGGGGCCAGCTTGTTAATTTTGGAGCTGTCATTAATTAGGGTACTTCTTTACCCTGCTGGTACCCTCGGGTTTGTCCATGGGGCTACTCAGGGATGTGCATTCCTGTAGCAGTGGGGGATGCTCATCTGGGGCAGGGGGGCCACACTGCTCCCCACCACTGCCCACATCCCCTCTCACTGCTAATAAGATGAGGATGGTAAGAGGATGAGGAGGAAAGCAGGTCCTTTTACTCTTCCCTGTCTCCTCAGCCCTTGCATTTCCGTGTGCTGACTTTCCTGGTTGCTTTAGCCATGAAGTACTTTGGGCTAAGAGGAATTCACCCCCCCTTGTCTTATTCCTAAGCCTTTCAGCTGGATGCAACAAGGTCCAGAAGAAACCCATGGGGGTGCAGCTGCTGTTACAAGATGGAAAACTCTTTCTGGGGATGTCAGCCTCCAAATGCAAGGGGATGTTGGTGGACCAGTGCCACGGAGCAGCTGAGCCCCTGCCCTGCCTGTGCAGTGATGCCTGAGCAGCCCACCCATCTGTTTTGCAGCTGGATGAAGGCCCCACTTTTCCCCAGGAAAATCTCCAGCTGCAGGAGTCAGGCCAGTGCTGCTCATACAGCCAGTGCCGTAAGACTTTCTGTTTTTTGTTAAATACCCCAACCAACACCCAGGAAAACCTCTCCTGCTCGTGGGACGCACATGTTCCAGCCCTGCTTCTCTGTCCTTGTGGTGGAGGAGCAGGTGCTGGGACACTAATGAGATCAGTTGATTGGGAGACAGAATTTGAATTTTGGGGAGTCTCTGGGGTTTGGCAGTTTAATCTGCTGTGAGATTGCAGTTGGAGCTGGGCTGGCATTCCTTTTTTGGCCTGCCTGCTGGGGCCTTCCTGCACAGGGGAAAGGCAGGCATACGTGTGTGCAGGCACATCCCAAATTCAGGGCAACCAACCCATCCTTTCCCAATTCCTCCTCTCTGGGGAATGAGGTTGGAGCTCCATCAGAACTGCCACAGACCTCCAGGGGTGCTCTGGCCAGGTGTTGGTGGAGCTCCAGGAGTGGCTTATCCTGATGTGCAGATAGCCCAGGGGATGAACACCAGTGACATTTTGGGCAGATGCTGCACCCATGGGAACAGGGGGATGATGCTCCTTTGGGGTCTGTTTGCCTGATGGGGCATTTTTTGCTCATGGAGAGGGGGATGAGCCCCTAACGGTGTTGAGTCTCATGGAGAGGGCTGAAGGGATTTCTGGGAATGCAGTGGAAGGGCCAGAAAATGCCCTGTGGCACCTGCAGCCCTGCTGCATGGCCCAGCACATTAGGGCTGGCAAGGAGCATCCTTCGTGGCCCCTCCATGCTCTGGAGATACCAACCCATAACTTGGCAGGGGGAAAAAAAAAAAGCAGCATTTCCCCAGCATGGGGCTGGCCCCCATGAGCTGCTGTGATTTGGGGTTTCCATGGGGTTGTGGGGTGGCCGCTCCCGTTCCCAGCCACTGCTGGCAGCACAGCGGGGTCTCCATGTGGATGCCAGTGCTGGGAAGTGGGGGGACCCCTTGGCACCCGCAGGTGCTCCCCTGGAAAGCCAAGTGGTGCCGGCAGCAGGCAGGAGCAGGGTTTGGCCGGTGTCCCTGTGCACAGACAGTGATGGATTCCAGATGGCCCACGGGCGCTCGGGGCTCACCGCAGCATTTTTTCGGCAGCTGGGCTGCGAGAGGGTCCGGTCCAAAGGCAACATCCGTCAGAAGGCGGCTGGCAGGACAAGGAGAAGGAGGAGAAGGAGGAGAAGGAGGAGAAGGAGGAAAAGGAGGGGGGTGGTTTTAATCCGTTGGCCGCCAGCTCACAGGGTAGCGTTGACCTCTCGGGGCTGACTCCATTTCTCCATTCCATGTCTCCTCCCATCCCGGCACTGGAGGCTGGCAGCAGTAAAGGCGTGTTTCCAGCTGCCTTAAAATATTTGGGATGTGGGCAGTGGGCAGGGGAGGCTTGGCCTGCCTTGCCAGGGGTGTCAGGTGTGCCCCACACCGTGTGGGTGTATGAGTCCGTGGGGAACCATTCCCTGTGCTGCACGAGGGGGGAGCCCTGGACTGGGCATGGTTTCAGCTGGTGGGGGTGGGTTGGTGCATCCCCCTCCCTCTGCATTTGGGGAGGGGGAGCAGATTTTAGACGAGTGACAGATGAACCGGTTGGAAGCCAGCAGGTGTGGGAGCTGGTCAGGAGGAGGATGTTCGTCCTCATCACCTGAGAGGTCTGAAAGGCCACCTGAGAGGTCTGAAAGGCCACCTGAGTGTGCAAGCCCTCAGGTCCCCTGGAAAGGACATGGTTTGGGAAGAAGGTACACAGTTGTGGAGCTATTTTGATTTCCCCCACTGAGTGAGGCTGGGATTTATCAGGCATGTTCAGAAAACAGCCTCTGAGTCAAAAATGATGACGATGGGCACCTGCACCTCTAGTGGGCCTGGGAGGAGGGGCTTCTCTCTTTGGGAGGACACCTGGGTACAAAAGAGGAGTGTTGTGTCCTCAGAGGGGTGGCAGGGGCCACACACTGTGGTGCTGCACCCAAAATTCCTGGCAGAAATGGCAGCTGAAGCCTCACTCCATGGGGGAAAGACATGATAGAGGAAAGGGCCGTGCAGCACCTGCACCTTGCTCCCAGTAGAAGGTTTTTTGTCCTGGAGCAGCAAGAAATTTCTCTTAGAAATTATAGACACTCACAAAAATTATACCTTGAAGTAGGAAGGGAAAAAAAAAAAAGATCAACACAGAGAAGGAAAGAAAAAACTCCAACAACCCACCCTGTGCCCAGGATCAAAGCTGGGAGCCGTTTGGAAGCCCTTGGACAGGAATATTCCCCGGCTCCTTTGGCCAAGCCGCTGCCGTGAAAGGCCGCTTTGTTCCTGGAGTGCCGGCCCTGCGTTTGCCCCCGCGGACTTTGCTCCCGCCGGCGGCCGGGCGGGCTGAGCTCGGGCTGAGCTCCATCCTCGGAGGGCAGCCCTGCCAGGGGCACCGCCGGCTCTGCCGCGGCGGCAGCGCTTTGATGGGCGCAGAGGAGCAGGATGAGGAGCCCCGGCTGCTCCTCTCCCCGCCTGTCACTGAGGGCAGGTATAAAATACCCGGCGCTATTTATTCCATGAGTGATGTGCGTCCAAGTGTCCTTGCGTTCCTTCTCACCCCCTCTTTCTGCTCTGATTCCTGTCTCCTCCTCAGGTCTTCCCAAACTTTTGGCCAAAGAAGCACTTACCCTTTTTTTTTTCTTCTTCTCTTTCTCTCTCTCTCTTTTTTTTTTTTTTTTTTAACAACCTACTCGTGTTGTCCTGGACTATTTCATGAGCTGCATCACTCCATGACACTGGAATTTCCTTCCAACAGCTCCTTCTAAGTTACGGGGGATGCTCGCCTTTTCAGGGCTAGAGACAGTCAGGTTTGGTCAAAATTCCACTTGCCAGAAGTAAGGAGAAGGAGAGTCCCACAGCCCCTAGGTCTCAAATCTCCAGGGTCCTACAACCCCAAGTGCCACATCCCAAGGTTTGCTACCCCCCAGCTGCCACCCCAAGCGTGGGAGGGACTCTGAGGCTGACTAAGCCCCTTTAACTCCGGGGTGTCTCACATCAGGCCAGGCTAAATCCTCTCCAGGTGCCGGACGTGGTCACGTTGACTGGTTTTGGTGGATCTAACACGGGGCAGGAAGGGCGGCTCTGGCCAAAGCCCAGTCCGGAAAGCTCGGCCGGGCTCTTGCTCAGCCCGGCGGAGCGGTGGGGAAAACTGCCCGGAACAGACCAGCCCTGTGCAAAAATGGGAACCTGTGTTGCTGATGAAAAGTGCTTTCTTTGGGTAGGATGTTTGTGTTTCCTTTGGCAGAGCGGCTCTGGGAGCGTGCACAGCACCTGCCCAGGGCGGGCTGGCTCTGCTCTCAGTGCACCCTTCCTGCCCCTTCCCTTGAAAGTGTGAGCGAAAGGAAAAAGTTTGGGGAATGTTTCAGTGACAGTTCTGCTTGAAGCAGGCTTGTGGTACGAAGCAGGCTTGTGGCTAGTGAGTGCCTCTCCTGGGCACAGACCTGTGACAGCAGCCCAAAAAACCAGAATCTCTCCCAGAACCCCACACAGGAGACCAGGGAGAGGTTTTTGGGATGGAGGGACACATCCTGGTCCCCTCCCTCCTAGCATTCCAGTCTGCCCAAGATGCTCAATCATGAGACATACCTTTGCTTGCCCCTGAGGCCCTGAGACAGCTCATGATCCTCTTCCTGCTCCTTATCCCTCTTCTGGGAGCCAGCCCCTGGGTTGCTCTGGTTTGCATCAGGGCTGGGAGGCTGAGGCAGCTGGGCGTGAGGAGCAGCGTCCTCTCACTTGGAGGGAGAGGTCAAGGCTCTGCCCTGTGACTTGGGTCTGGTAGAGAATGGGGAAGGGAGGGGCTCTGGGCAGATGGTTGTGGAGAGGGCAGCAGGAGCCCGGGGGAATCTGCAGTGGTTTTGCCCTGCAATGCACTGGAGTGACTGGGCAGTGGCCAAGATGTTTCCCAGGAGCCACCACCACTAAGGATGGATCTGGGGACAGAAGAGTGGGCAGCAGCCCAGCTGGTGCTCTGCAGCCTTTTCTCCCCTGCTCCAGCATGTTCTCTGGCCCGGGGAGCATGGAACCATCATGCAGAGGGTGCCCTGGCATCTTGTCCCCTGCCCATCCCTTCTCCACAAAGCCAATTTGTTTCCTCAGGGAGAAAGATTTGCCATCAGAAAGAAGAGATTTGATGGAAATAGTAGCCAGGAGAAAGTCTGGAGAAAATAGTGGTTTATGTTGGTCAGGGTGAAGCCTCTGTCCTTCAAACCCCCCGGGTGCATGGATTGCTAGTGCTGCTAGTGCTGCTGAGGGACTGTGCCAGCTGAACCAAAATTGGTGTGAGGTGTTTTTTCCCCCTTGGAAGTATTGTCCAGAGTCAAATTTTATACATTAACATTTTGCTCCAACTTGGATGAAACCCGACAAGTGAGCTGATGACATTTCCCATGAAATGGGGATTCTGGGTCTGTGGCCAACCCTAATCCACCAGTTTGCTTGAAAGCTGCTGTTCACTGCTCCAAGCTTGGATTTGATGCTCCAAGGAGGGAAATGCTGCATCTCGTGTCTCACTGGGGGGAATTGTGGCCCATGGCCAGGGCAAATGCTCCCTCATTCTCCTCATATCTCCCTGGGGCTGGGTTGTGCATCCTTGGGGAGGGTCCTGTTCCCAGGGGATTCAGGTTGCACCCTCCGTCTTGGGCACCTTTGCACCCATCCTGACTCAAACATGGTGGGACTGGTGTGAGAAGCAGCTGCCCCAGCTGCATTTCCATGCTCAGGTGCTTCCTTCATGGCAGAGGTGCCTGATGGATCCCATGCACTGGCTGTGCATGTTGGAGTGGGCCAGAGGGGGACAGGCAATCATGTCCCTCATGGTTTTTGGGCAGCTTCAGGCACTGTGCAGCCCATCTCACTGCCCTGCCCGTTATTCATGACCATGGTACTCAGAGCTACAGCTGCTGGTTGTGTTGCTCCTGCTGCCCAGCAACACGGTGTCTATTAAACTAAACTATTAGACTAAAATAACTCTATTTTGAGAGCTGAAACTGAAGAGGAGAAGTGGAGGGGCTTGGTTGCTGCAACAAGCCTCTGGCTTTCAAACTAAACTCTGATCCCTTACATCAAGTCATTTTGGCTGGGGGAGGATGGGGGTCTTGGAGATGTTTGGGGCTTGCCCCCCAGATTTTTTTTTCCCATGGGCACGAATCTCCCACTACAGCATGGGGGAACAAAAATCCCATGAAGCAGCCTGGGAATGTCTGTCCATCCATTCCACAGCCCCCCCTTTGGTGTTGTGCCTGGGGGTGCCATGCCATTGCCTGCCCCCAGGAAGGATCCTGTATGTGACTGTGGGGGGGAACCCAAGAGACTTGCAGGAAGCTCTGCGGCGTTGCTGAGGATGGAAAAATCCCCAGGATCTGCCCTTTCTCTGAGAAGACATCTGAGCTGGGAGGTGTTTTTCTTTCCATCCAGTCAGCACGGCCGCTTGGAAATTTCCTACCTCGGCTCCCGGCTGTAATGTTTTCATAACACAACGAACTGTCTGGCAAAGCCCTAAAAAACGATTCGCCAATTAGTGACTTACATCTTTCCTGCAACTCTACCTCATTAGTCTTTATTAAAAAGAAATAAATTAAATAATAATAAAAAGAAGCCGGGCCCCAGGAGCCCCTTGCAGTCCTCTCAGTTTCTTGGTGATGTTTTCCCTTCACTCCCCTCCCACTTGGGTGCCCAGTGGTGCCAATGCAGTAGTCATCAGCCCACAGTGCCCATGGCTCATCCATTGGGAGCCGTGCGGCTCCTGATGCTCTGGGTGGTGTCTCTGAATGGCTGCATCCCTCCAGCATTGTGTCCCTTCCCAGGAAGGAGAAGGGGAGCAGGAGCACCCCAAGGTGCTGTAACATGGGCTGAGCTCCTTGCCGGGTGTAAATGACAGATGACTGAGCAAGTCCTCAGGGTCCATGCTCTCCTGACCATCAGAGACTCTTCTGCCTTTTTGGGTGCTCCCTGCCTGCTGGTGGAGGGTCCTGTGGCGTGAGTGATGGAGGGAATGCTGACTCAGCAGCTGAAAAGGATATCTTGGCAGTGTGAGAAATGCTGATGCAGCATTTTTTAAAATGGTTGACTCAGGAGGCTGGAAAAATGTTGCTCAGCAGTCTGCGAAAATGTCGACTCACGGGCTACAAAAACACTGAGTCCTGCACAGCCCCAGCAACTGCCCCTGCCCTAATTTTCCAAGGATGCTGCTCTGGCATCCCACCCAAACCCCACGTTCAAGGGGCAAAACACCCCCCACAGTTCACCCTCCTGCCATCACCTGTGTTTGGAATGAAAGAAGATGAGCAGCGTTACCCCCAAACTCACTGATTTTTCAGTGGTTCCAGTGCCTGGTGCTCACGAAGGAATTGGGAAAGCGAACAGTGATTTCCCCAACTCCTGCAAAATCCCGGCGAATGGATCCAGCCGAGCCGGGTCTTTGGGAAGCCTGCTCAGTGCTGCAGCCCCCACCCCTCACCCCCCGGCACCGGGATCAGCATCACCAAACGTGGTTTTCCCTGATGGCAGGGGAAGCAGCCAGGCATGCAAGAACACTGCTGATGGCTCCTGCTCTCTCCGAAGGGGCTGCAAAAGGAAGGCAGGAAAGGCTCCGTTAAGGAACGCGCGCGTGTGCTACGTGTATTCCTCCCTCGTCCCAGCCCCGAGAGGGGCTTTCTCTCCAGCCGAGAGGAAATCAGACCTCTGCAAGTCTTTTTTTTAAAGCCTCTGTTGAAGATGATGCCCATGGCCTCGGCTGGGAGACAGACACAGCTAACACCACGACAGCCCGACCACGCTGCAGTTCTGAATTTATTAGAAACAGCTGTCAGTACATCCTTCTAAAACATTACATGTCAATGTGCTTTATTGCAATTTTTTTTTATTGCATTTTTTTTTTTTTTTGATCTAGAGCAAGTAGGCCCAGGATGCTTAGTGTCTGGGATTTAAAAGCCCAACCATCTAGTAAAAGAAAGTACAGCAAAATTGTAACACACCTGGTGACAAGTACAGTGTTGCATTACTGAGCTAGAAACTACAGGATGACTTGTCAGAAAACACTAACATACACTTGGTTTCCTTATGAAGCAGTTTGTTTCTTTTCTTTAAAAGTTAAACTACATGAATTCCTTTTTTTTTTTTCTTTTCTTCCCCCCACCCCCCTCCCCGACTACACCATAAACGACAGAAGAACAGATTTTACACAAATAACAAACAAGAGTACCAAAGTTACATGCTGGAATTCATCTGGAAAACAAAATAATTCCATAGCTTCTGGAGAAGCAGGTTCTTAACAGATGCAGTTTCCCTTAAAGAAAATAGAAGTCAAAGAAAAGCAGAAACATTGATGCAAAGGTTGTACAAAGGAGTGTGCTGTTATTTCAGCCCTCGACACAAGATCAAACACCCACTCATGCTTTACATTGAACCACACCTTGTACAAAGAGTCCACTCACAAAGGGACACGCACCAACACCACCCATTGCACATCAGCTCTGGACAGGGGGCACTGAGGGGCGACTGGAACGTGCAAACGATCGCTGCATCTCGCAGGAGAGCAAGAGGGGTTTCTTTTGCTAAACCTTTTCTTGGGACAAAGTTGAATGCTTTGTCCCAGGGTAAGTAACACCCCAAATCAATTCGGTTTACAAATAGAGTAGTAACCCCCAAGGAAATCCAGAGTTCAGCATTTCAGAAGCACATATGCAAGATGAACACAATAAACTCCTTTTCATTTGACAAAAACCAACCCGATTCTGCCTAAACAGGCGGCAGAATGTGCTAACAGTGAATTTTGTTTTATTTTTAAGGGGCAGTGCCACTTACAGCTAATGCATATACATGTGTACGTGAATATATTTTACATATATCTATATACATACAGTACATATACACACACGCACGCGCACACACACACACACACACAGATGATGCAGACCATTACAATCCCATGGTGCAATAAACAGCCAGATATACAAAATTAACAGGTTTCATCAAACATATCTTTGCTGGATGTAGAAGTCACTCACAAAAACAAAACAGACCAAAACCCCCAACCAGCCAACTGAACGTGAGCCCCACCCCGGCAGCCAACAGAGACCCGGGGGCAGCTCGTGGCTGGCCCCAGCATCCTACAACCCCCATGAAGCGACAAGACTGGTGCTGGGGGGTGATATTCACCCTTAGAGACCCCTTCTGTCTTTGGATGTAATAACTTTCTCCAAATGATCCCGAGCCTCTTGCTACAAGCACTTGGAAAGTGCGTGGGTGCGGCGTTGCTGAATACAGAGGGAATTTCCCTCCCCCCCCCCCGTTTGCCAACGCTGATCTCACAGAAGTGATCCCAGGGGAAGGTGGTGGAGGAGGGCATCAAATTAAAGCTGCTTTCTCTAATACAGGTTGATCAACGAAGCATTTTTTTTTGTATCAATAAGGGCCCATCTCTTTTTTTTTTTTCTTTTGCCTCTGATGCTTGTATTACATTTTTTAAAGGCAAACTTTAGGACAAATGGTGAGTCTACTCATAAAACATGGTGAGTCTATGCCAATAAGCAATTTAAAATATGCAAATTCTGCATTAATTGTATGGAGCCAGCCCCAAAGACCAGCACTTCAAGCACTGCCATCATCTAAACAGTTAACAAGCTAAAGCTCCCGATCTGCCCCTTTGAACAAACAGGAAGGAACTGAAAAGATTTCAAGAGAGATTTTTTTTTTCTTTTCTTTTTTTTTTTTTTTTCCCTTCCCATTCGGTGGAAAGTATTTCTGCCCACAGAATGCAAGATTCACAAAAATGTTGGACAAACTTCACGTA
The DNA here is from genome assembly GCF_009829145.1 of Chiroxiphia lanceolata. Taxonomy (NCBI): domain Eukaryota; kingdom Metazoa; phylum Chordata; class Aves; order Passeriformes; family Pipridae; genus Chiroxiphia; species Chiroxiphia lanceolata. Next base: position 5,268,460 of record NC_045645.1, read on the forward strand.
ACCCCATCCAAAGCTGCTCCTCACGCAGTACTTAACCGGCCGAGCCGCTCCGCGAACAGGCCGGCGCTTATTTGGGCTGGTGACTTGGTTCCCTTCTCCTTGCTGCACACACTGTGCCAAGGGAAGCAAAGGGATCAGCAATGCAAGTTCCCTTCCAGTACAGAAAGGGGAGCAACTCCTTAAGGACTTATGTTAATTCCCTAACTCTCTCCTGGCATGCACATTTAAGGAGGGTATAGCTGATTATTCCAAAGGGAAGGGTCTGCTCTGGCATCTCCTCTTATTTTTGTGGTTCCAGGTGGAGGTCCTGCTTCATGGTCTGTCTCCTGCTTCATCAAACTACAACCAGAGGGATGCTTTAGGGTGCTGAGCCTTCCTCTTCATTAAAGCTATTTGCTTTGAATGCTGAACTTGAGCAAGCCTGACCCCCCCCTCCCCTCACAGCATCTTTGTTCTTCGGGAATGTTATTTTGATTTTGCTCTTTCAAAAGCAGAGGTTGCAAATCAACATAAGGAAAATAAACATAAGAAAATTTGATTTTAAATGTGACCTGAACAAAACAACCCCCAACCCATCATAGAGCTTTGTAAAACTGCATTTTGAACCTGTCTCTTACCCCTACTGATCCACAAGCAGTACCTGTTTCATGTCTGCACAATGCAGCAAGCATACAAGACTCACTAACATTTCAGATTTTTATTCCCTGTTAGTGTAACAAAAATAAAAAATAAACAGACATTCAAAAACAGAAGCGAGATTGTTCAAGTACCAAATAAGGGGCTTTTCCAAACTTAAAGTGTGACACTCCTATAGCAATTCTGCTGTTTTAAACAGCCACAGCATTCAGTTTCAGACATGGTGCCACCTAAGCCCGCAGAGAGCCCAGGATTTGGGGCAACCAAGACTCTCCTTCTCCTGTCCTCACTAAAACAGCACTAAGCGTCAACATTCATTTCCACAGTCCCATTACAGTTGCCTGGCTTTGTGAAGGAAAAACTGACTTTCGCCCTGCTGTGACTAGAATTCAGGTGTGATTAAAGATAAGATCTTTCCCTGGAAATGGCTTTTGGTTGTGGAAGTCTTGCTAACACTGGTGTCAGCGAGAAGAGAATCAGGCCCATCACATTAAATGGAAAACTTCTTGACCATCTGCCACATCAAGAGAGATGAGTGTGGAAAGAGCATTTTATTTTTGGCATAAGACAGAGGGCTGTACTGGATATAACTCTAGACTGCAACTACCAACGGTGCAAAGCAGTGACTCAAATGCACTGCTGAAGAGAATTAAATAAAAACCAAAACACAACCCACAAAACTAGAGCACTCCAGAAACAGAAAGTGAACAATCACATATTACTGCTCCACACACTAGTGAAGCATCTGTTGGGACATCCCTCTGTTTCTAGGTTCGTTCTTCCCATGCTCACATAACATGTAATCAATAAAGAAACTAGTGGGAAAAGATTTATAATTTACTAACTTCAAAAAATATGGCACTCGTGGCTGACACAATGGGGCCAATGGCAACTGTGGAAGCAGACCTGATTTCCATCCATACCAATATAAAATACCGAATCACCCCTAATCCCTGCAAATATACTTCAAAACAGATTAGAAGTAACTGTGCATATTCGAGTTTCAACGTCCCCCTCCCCCCCTCCCCCCCATTTAACACTGTGCAAAAGTTATTTATTTAACTCTACATATATATTTAATACAATATGGGTCAATGAGATCAATGCTCCTCTAACTGCAGTCTGGCACCAGACGGCTGCTACAACAGTGAGACTATTTCCCCCCTTTCCTCCTGACGTTCTGACTCTTAAAATTAAAACCTTCTCACATCTTACTCTTTTAAAAGAACTTGAGTTCCTTTGTTTTGCCTTTATGTTCATATTTCCTGTATTTGTTTTAGGCTTAACAGCTGCTTTTCGTCCTGGGGTGTAATCCTGCACCTCTCAGGCCCATTGCTGATTTCTCAGCCATGCAAGTGTAGAACAGCTCCTGGAAGCTGTGGGTTTTCTCACAGGTCTAATGACACTGAGCAAACAAAATCAGGTCAAGCACAATGAGAGGTGCAGGACCAAGCCCTTGCCTCATGGATCACACCAGCTACATGTGTCAGCTGGTTTTGTACCCATTTTCATTTGCTCTGTGAGTCCAAAATGGATGCAAAAAGAATCTGTGCAAAAGCACGTGAGAGTCAAAGGGGAACAACTGCAGCAGCTGCAGGGCTTCAGGTGCCTAAACCAAACACAGAGATACAGTGGCAAAACAGCCTCAGGGAGACTGCTCAGGATAATGGAGCCAAACGCAAGGAACGTGGTCTTAGTCTGTCCACGGCCCTGATCTGAAGGTCTGGGCAAAACAGAACTTCAAAGAACGCTTCAAGATGGCTTATTGGCTCTGAGTCCATCATTTGCACATCACCTGTGATCAGCAAAAGGATCTCGGAGAGCAAAGGGCCAAGAATCTCAACTCACTCACACCACGATAAAGCCAAGCTACCTTCACAGACGTTAATGGAATTACATTGTATTTACCTTGGCAGAGCCAGGGCTGGAGCCCGGACCAAGACCTCACAGGATCAGTCAGATTCCACTACAGGGAAACTTCAGACAGCCCCGCTCTGCTACCCCGCTGCTGTCAGTACTGCGAGGGTGTGCCAGGATTTACGAGCCTGGAAGTAGATCTGCACTTGTTTAAAACAAAACTGAACCCTACCTGAAAACGGGGCAGGGGTGAAACACTTCAGCCAGGTTATCTCTGTCACAAAATCAGGGATCAGAAATATGGGGCCCATCAGCCTTGAATGTTAACGTTGTCAGTAAGAGGAGAGTCCAAAGAGATCACAAGGGCAGTGAAAACAATCAGACACTCCTCCCACACAGATTTCTCCACAGGCATGAGGCACCTGGCTATCATTTGTGCCTTTGAACCGATTTCCCTCATTGGGCATTTGGTCTCAGCCCAGCATCAAGGGAATGCTAGATGCTCAAGAGGTGTGAGAATGACAGCTTTACAGCTACCAGATTAGAACTGCAAATTATCCAAAATGTAGGGCAAGTTTCTTTATAAAGAAAAGAATTTCATGTCCACATACCACTGAAGAATCCATTCAAGGTTTCCACTAACAGCAAAAACTATGTCTCATTTTTCCTTTTCCTGGGGAAGTAGGAGAGAAAGGACACACTAGCAGATGTGTTTCACTTTTGACATAGCAACTTATCTGGATTTTATTTTTCTCTCACACAGTCTTGGTTAAGTTTTGAAGTGTTTCATTTAATGAGAAAAGTGGCATCTACAGAATTCTTTGCCTGAAGATTGCACTCTGGCCGATTAGAAAGTGCCTGGGATGCATCAGGGTCATTAGTGCAAAATAAAACATCTCCTGGCATGCCAGGCAACCAGACTACCCTTCCTGCAATGGCTGTCAGTGCTCCAGCCTTGTCACTTCCCTACTTGCAAATTCAAGACATTCAGTAAAATAATACTTCTAGTGTAAACATTATACATCAACAAGCCTGGCACTACTGCCCAGGCATTACAGAAAAAAGCCATTTGAACAGGAAATCAGCCCCAGGGTCAGAAACGGGTCTCCAGCATTCTCAGACCTGCATGACTGTCTGCTTCCTGTCCTGCACAATGGGTGCATTGCAAGGGAAACACTTCCAGTAATGGGAACAAAAGTAACTTTCAAGGTTGCACACTGAACAATGACTTCGCCAGTTGTGCTTTGATGCCAAGTGGTTCAGTTTGCCAAACTTAGCTCTTTTTCATTTTAGAAGCTTAAGGAATGGAAATAAGCTGCTTTGTACACTTTCCAGGGAGGGGATTTATTTGATGATTGCTGTAGTTGATGAAGCCCAGGACTACCCACTCCAGGATCTGACAGCAGCCCTTGCCAAAGGATGGTACCAGACATCCAATAACTGACGAGTATGGCTTTCTTCCCTTCCTGTGTTTTGCATCATGTCCAAAATAACTACAAGGGAATTCAGATTATACCAGTGTAAAGTCTTGCTTGGCTGCAGTGGTGTGAGAGTTCAGAACCCATCTTGCAAAGAACAAATTGGAGCAGATCTATGGTTAGCATGCTCACCTCTCTACAACTGGGAGTGACTACACCTCACCAAAAAATTTGGTACAATAAGCCATCCAGAAGCATTTGATTACACTGACCTCTTCTGTACCAAGATCAAGCTTTACAAGAGTCTGTCATTGTTCAGCAAGAGACCTGCAGCAGGTGAGTGCAAGCTTCCTTCTGGTTTACATTCTGAAGCACAGTATCATTAAAAACTGAAAACAGAATCCCAAGCCGAGGAATGGGAGGAAGGGGGGAGTGAAGAAAGAGGAGAGTGAGCAATTACATCAGATCAGACAAATTTAGTGTGTTGAAGCCACACAATGTTTAGCTTTTCCTTTTATTTGTTTCAAGTTTTGGTGCAGAAAGTATGTGTGGATGCTAATGCAACCTCCCCTGTAAGTGTTCAATCTAGCAACGAACAAAGTTTTGGCATGTTCAATTTGGTTATGTTTCCTTTAAGCGAAGACCTGTAGTGCCATTGAAACCAAAACTTTGTTACTGTTGGCAAAAAAAAATAAAGCAACTTTCCTTTTACAAGCATTTTTCCATTTAAACAAAAACCTGAAGCTTTCCCGTAATTCCTTTGGTCTTCTCTCACCAAATTCCATGCTACCTCAAGACAAGCCCTCTTTTGGAAGTCCGGCTGAATCGCAGTGAAGCTGCTAAAATTAACAGAGAAGAATTGCTGTGGTAGAGTTTCCCCCTAGTTCGTTGGGAGTTTAAGACTGAAAGACATTACTGATGCCTCGAGTAGAGGATTCAAATTGTCTCTACTAGAACAAGAGAAAACAAAATCCAATTAGAAGTTCCACTGAAGGTGCCTGGCAAAAAATTTTCTCCGTAAGATGATGCTTTGCTTCCAGTATTTTTGTATGCGTTGCGTTGAGTTTATTCCCCTCATAAGGAAACAAAAGTATTGGTGTAAAAGCACAGCTGAGCTTTTAAGGTAGCACCAGGACACCTACACCCAAGTTGTCGTCTTGTTGCTGCTAGGCCTCTTTTTGATTCACATTCACAGAATCACTTCTTGTGCAAAACAAGCAGTCTAAGGAGAAAGAATGCCCTCCGAGTTCTAATAAAAATCGTAGAAAAGAATCCAAGATAGCCAACGCTTTCCTCCTCCCCAAAATTTACCTGCAGAGAGAGGGAGGCATCTGTGCGTAGACAGGATAGGCAAGCCTGACATTTAGGGAATCATTGTGTTGGACAAGAGATGTCTGCTGGTAATGAAGAACCAAATCCTTAAGTGTGCTGTAGAGGTTGTACGGTTCTGCAAACCCGTAACCTCTCGGAGTGCTGTAGATCACACAGTGTTTCACCTCTCCATCAGCTCTGCAAGGAAAGGAAAGAGGAGAGTTTAACATCAGAGGACAAACCCAAAGTGACAGTCTATTAACAATTAACTAATGCAGCAGCCCCGCCAGTCACTAAATTACATAATGGAGGACCCAGTAGATGCAAGTAGAAGAGATTAATATAGTCTGTGAAGAAACAGTGCTTCAGGGCATGCGATTAAACACTCTTGCATAATAATCCACATAAGAGGCCTCTTCCATCCCAGCAGTACAATTCCCTACTGCATTGTTCTCCAAATGTTCCTTGGAAAAAAAAAGTCAAGAGCTTAACCAAGAAGATAAGTACCCGAAGTCAGCAATGACTTTGTGCTCAACTTACCTAGAAACCTTTCCACTAAGCAAAGAAGCCAAACCCCACAAATTCTCAGGCCCTACAAAGTACTCCATGAAATACAGCACTAACCTTCAGTGTGCATTTTTTAATGTTAAGCACGGGATGGATTCAAGCTGATTCATTATCTGAAGCCATAGCGACCGAGTCTCTAACTTGGCAAAGCAGCTACTGGAACGCAGCATTTCCAAAGCTGCTACAAAAACTTATCTGCCAGAAGGATCGAGTATTATGTAACCCCTGTACTGGAGCCTATTACAATCCCAGTCACATGTAGGGACAGGTTACGTTATGCCATCCCTCTGTGAGCTTGCAGCGGGATACCGACCAAGCGAAAGCATCTGATGAACCCATCACTTCAGTGCCTGTGATAAACAGTACATTGAACAGAGCAGATACTACAGTATTCAGCTGCCTCGAGGTGCTCTACCTTCATGTATTCATTTCCCGGACCTGCGTTCAGAAGCAATTAACCTCATGTGAAATAAATCAGCGGGAGCCATTTTGCACTCCAGAACGGGCTTGGAGGATTTTTAGGTAATGGAATCAGTATTTCTGACCTCCGTTACACCAGCATAAAATGAAGTGAAATACAAGAAATCAATGCAAGGCTGTGTGAATGTCGTAAAAACTGCGGCTCACAAATAATGCCTCCTCTGAAGCATCACCATTATCTTAAACATACAAGAGAAAGATTCAGAGTTGGGTGTGTCTGAAAATGAGAACAGAAGATGTCACACCTTCACAGTCGTGCTTTATTTCTTCCCATGTGTTCATTAGCAGGAATATGGTAGAATTCAGAGTTAACTTACTTACAGACTGTAGAGCTTCAAGTTGGGATACTTCAGAATTTTGTATTAACTACTGTGGCAAAAACAGAGACTGCAGGACTACAGTTATTCCATGTTCAAAGCACATTTTTGTTACAAAGCTTATACCGTGCTGGTCTTCCTGCAAACACATTCCAATGGGTAGGCCTAAGCTAGGCCTGGCTTTTGTTCTCCGAAATAAAGAGCTTTGGTAGAGATTTATGCATTGAGTAGTTAGAACAAAAAGGAAAACAGACTTACACCACAGAACAAGCGTAACATCCTTTCTTGCTACTCTCGCGAATTAAAAATGCTCCATCAGGTTTCCCACAGAGCAAGTCTTCTGCTTGGATACGGTTGAGATCTCCAACAAACCAAGTTTTCTCATCATGATGTGGCAGGTTTTCATCTTCTTCATTCACAAAGTATGTGCTGAAAGAGAGGACAAATTTGTTAACCAGTGATCAGCAAAGGAGTTGGTAAGCAGAGTTATTTATTTTTGCAGAAATCATGCAAAGAAATATCAGAATTGCCCAAACTGGGAGGTCAGGCTCCTAATGGACATATATTAAAGGCTTCCACTTAGAACTTAATTGTTTCAACTTTGTTTGATCCTAAATGTTTCAGGAGAGTTGCTCCTTCATATGACATCAAGTTCCCCTAGAGACTTTCTCCTTTTTTCTCCAGTCCTTTACTGAAAAACTGGTGGTTTTTGTTACCAAACCCCACAAGAGAAAACGTTCATAGATGGAACACTTCTCAACAAAATCATATGCATAGTGACACTTACTCATCAATATTTTCATTTTTGATCCCCAGCCAGTCGTTTATTCGCTTCTGTCTCACCCCTTTGTGATTGAGCCATCTGCCAGAAGAAGAGAGCATTAATACATTACTTCAGAGTACGTGTATGGGTTTTCTTACTAAGCAAGTTGAAGTTCAGACACAAGGTACCACAAAAAAACAGTCTGTGCCTAACTCAAGGACATCAGGAGCTGGATAATAGGAGTGTTGGTGAAATCAAGTGTGGGTATGAGCAACATCTGACACACCTAACAAAAGTAGTACTAACCTCTGTTGTACTAGCAGGCACAGATTTTGTTTATAACTCATTTATTTTAAAATTTTTATGTACAAGAGTTGCAGAATGTGCACCTATTTGTGGCTGGTTCTTTAAATAATGAAGCCATGAAGAAGTCAACCAATATTCAAATATCCCATGCCAGAAAGTAGCACCTTAGCACTCACAGAACTTTGGTTATGAAAAGAAAATTAAATTCTCATTTTCCTGATGGAAACAGTCATTAATCAGGTTCATCAGAGACACTATTCTGAGGTACAGGTCAGGCTTACTTACACAAGATACTGATCTCTGATTTTGCGGAGCTGAATTAGGTCAGGCTTGATGCTGTTCATTTTCTTATCAGTCTCCCTGTTGTCCAGAGCTTGTTTCTTCAAGTCTTGTTCCAGGCGCATTTTACTGTCATGGATCTCACCCAGGCGGGATTTTAATTTTTCATAGTTCATCATTATCCTGAAAACAAGTACAATATTGGAGAGAAGAGGTCAACTTCAGTCTAGGACTGGTAGCACTTATAGAAGAGTATCACAAGAACTACCATAACAGCAGCTCCTCCCTTTGACTGCCTCATCTTCACATGAAAACTACTGTAAGAGTGACAGAAAAGACCTCTTGCCAGAGGGCCTACAACCTTCAGTTTACCTTAATATACTTCTTTCTGGTAGAGATGCAGGAACAAATTATCCAAAGGAGGGTAAGCAAGAACAGATTCCTCCTTCACTGTCAGATTCACTTTGTAATATCAATTATGCAATCCCACTGTAGGTATCAGGACTAGCAAGATTTCAAATGCAGACTTCAATTACTATCAAGAGCTACCAGGAAGTAATGCTGCCTGTCTCTTCTTTCAAGACTAGTTTGCAGGTTTGGTATAATTCAGGAGAATTACATATTTTCCCTGTTAATTGATCTTCATTCAGAATGAAGCACCACAGTTGTACAGTAAGATTTTTACAGGTAACTGTTCTTAGTCTAAAGATCTCCTTAAGGTTACCCTACCTGGTTCAAAAAACACTATGAAAAGTTAGGCATTATATCTGGCATTTCTTCAAAGGCCCAAATACAGCTTTTTCTGCTAGTACCCTCACAGAAAAGCAGCTTCAAATGAGGTCCTTACTGAATTTGTTAGATGACAGCTGTTAAATATAATCTTCTTTGAAAACGACTAAAACTGACTATGGACTATGAGATTCACCAGATCTATGGACATTTCACAGTTGAAAAGTAAAGATTTTTCTGAATTACTTTCTGAGCAAATCCAAACAGAAGTGGAAGAAGCAAATTAAATTATTATTTCCTAATTCTTTCCTGGTCCTTGATTTACTGAAGTTAAGAGCAAGACCAATCCAGAGATCTCTCACCTCTGCTATCTACAATGCAATTCCTTGACAGAGGGGAGCTTTACTGGAGAAGGCACTTACAAAGTGGTTTATATGATGCTTTAATGGGAGTGTCCATGTGGACACTAGTTTTGCCAGGGAAGCAAACACAGCCTGAGCTTACCGTTCAATTTCTTTGTCATTCCCCTCCCTGCGGAATCGCTCAATGTACTCTTTGCTGTATCGCTCTTGTGAGTGGCACTGCTCCTCAAATATCTTAATAGTTTCATTAAATGCTTCGATTGCAGTCCTCTTCATCTGGATTTCCTATGTAAGGAAAGAGTCCTTCATCATTTGTCCATAATACAGACAACAAAGCAAGACCCAAGTATAATCCCTTAACTGACTGAGAAGACCGTCTTTTCTCCCCCCACTAAGTCAAAATGAAATTAATCAGTTTTAAATTTAGTCAATTGTCCAAGTAGAGTCAGGGAATAACAGGGCAGACTTACTTCCTCTAAGTCTACCCTCCTCCTCTACACAGTGCTCTCTATTAGGCTGCAAACCCCTCAAATATTTTAGTCATATTTTCCATCTTAGTTTTCAGGAAGACTGCCAGCAAACCTCCTCCCCATATATGAACTATCTTATTTTACCAGAAGCAGTCCAAATATCGTATTCACACTTCCTTAATGCATAATATCTGGTAACTGACTCGCATGTGACTTCACAAAAAACCTGGACAAACCCCTCTACAATTCTCACTGCAGAATACAGCAGCTGGAAATACTCAGCAGCCAAGGAAGAAGTCTGCAGTGTAAAGCTTCTAGGTGTTGGCATTCTCCACAGCTTTACCTTATACTTGGAAGCTCAGCTGCCCTTTTTTCCTTGCCCCACACCACGCCTCTAGGACTATCAGCAACAAGCAATATTCACTCTTTCCATCACCTCTGAAACTACCTTGCTCTATTCCACGATTTACTAAGTTTTTTCCTTGTATTTTCTGGCTATGGACTGCCTTTATTAGCCATAACAGGTTAAATTAATTTTCTTTACTTTTTAAACAACAAGAAACAGACTCAACAAACAGCCAAAGAAGAACCAACCTGTGATGTTCTGGTATATTCTTCATACAATTTGTCGTACTCTTTGCTCTTTTCCTGATACTGAGCATGGTATTCTTGAAGTTTTTTACCTACTGCATCTATATTATCTTCTTTCACCAACTGATCCTGTACATACAAAGAGCTATTAAGTCTTCAAGCAAAGCAGCTTTTCCTTAAGAGTATTCATTTGTCCACTTACGCACATTTGCATTTTACAGATATTAGCATCATGTTTATAATCCAGTTTCTAGAGAACACTGTCTCTAAATCCCCTTTCCTTTGTGCAACACATTCCACAGTTTACAGACAGTAGGAACTGGAACTATAGGACACCAAGACCTATGCCAAATACTAAGCTTCCAAAAACACACCACACCTTACTTTCAGAATTGCTATCCCCTATTCAAGAAAGAAGGAAGCACATTACTCGGAATCTGAAGTTAGAGATCAGAGGGTTGTTTCGGGTTTTTTTTCCCAAAAGCTCTGTAGTTTTTTTTTCTTAATGCACGAAAATGTCTCAAGCTACTGAATAAAAGTTAAAAAAATGTTCTTGAAAAATTTAGATGTCTATACATGGAGTGAGCATCTGCATGGGTCATATGTACTTCAAGGGTAACACTGCCTAGAACAGTGCCTGGTGGGTCCACAAGGGTCCAGGGGGAAATAAAAAGGCTTCTCAGAGGTTCAACTGCTGCATGCCAGGGTTTCTCTTCTCTTCTCTGCTGCCTGATGGCTGCTCAGATGGAGACCAGTAACTTGATAAAATGAAGCAGCTTAAATGGCTAGAAAATTTGAAAGACCCAGGTGAGGCCAAATGTGAAAACTCCACCTTTTTAGTTTTTCCGTATTCAAAAAAAAAAAAATAAAAAGAAAGAAAAAAAAATCAGGCTATTCATAGAAAGCAAACAAAATTACTTTTGTTCTTGTCTGCTCTAATAGGTACTGGGGTCTGATGGAGATCTTACCTGCTGGTACCGGGACACTGGATACATCAACTTCACATCGAGCTTCGGGTTATACTGAGCGAGAGACTCATTGCGGTAGTGGTTAATGAGTTCCACAACTGAATTAAACGTCAGTGGGTCGGAGAAGCCATACTTTCCATCCCGATGATAGATCTTTATCAGCTTATTGTTGCCACCCTTCCTGTAAGGCACAGAGGTTTTACTGTGTCACTCCCATCCCTCTTCCACACTAGGGCTGCTAACAAAGACACCAGTGAAATTCCTGGGCAAGTGGCCTTCATAGTGATTCTTTACACAGTAGCAGTATTAAGTAGTTTAAGAGTCAATACACACAGAAATTATCATCAGATTATTTGAACAGGAGCAAAGCCCAAAGTAAATCTCTTCCTATGTGTTCATTCTGAAGCCAGCTTATGGTATTTAAGTCCAAGCTTTGCCAGAAGTTGTGCAAGGGAAAAAGAGGACGCTGAAGGCTGAATAAAGGAGCCATAAGAAAACCTAAACCCACAATTTCATGCAATTTGGGGTCACTAATAGTATACAACTGAGTATAGATTATACAATTATTAACAAGTCTTTTGAGTTATGGATGCTAATACAGGATACCTGAACCTAAACAAAATCCTTTGAGGATTATGAGATGGCTGTAAGTTTAGGACTTTATGTTACCCAGATTTACATGTTCTAGTGGTTTCCACAAATATAGCACTTATTTCTTCCTTTTTTTCCACCAACAGACTGTTTAGACATGTCCTGTCCTTCCTGCACTCACAATTCTGGTTCCTAAAGACATCTGATTTCGGCAAAATAAAACCACGCCAAACCTTAGTGCACATGGTGTGAACTTTAAGGCAGAAGTTAAAGCAGAATTTTAACTACACCCTTGGGGTCAAACCTGCTATTAAGGCAATGGAATTTCACAGCAAGATCAAATACCTGCTATATCACAGTAACTCCCAAAGGTGTGCTACAGAGGCAGTCGCTTATGTGCCTCACCTGCTTGCCTCTAACAACCAATCTTGGGAGCCTGGCAGAGGCAAGTGGCTGGGCAGGCTGGGCAAGGCACCAGAGCCAGTCACATGAGGTCTGCTGCCTAACTGCAGCAGACAGGGCTGGGGCAGCTCTGGGAAACCTTCCACTTGCAGACAATTTTAATGAAGAAAAGAACATGGCTCCAATTTAATATTTCCTAAACGATAGATCAGAAAGCACAAGATACTCCTTTTACAAAGACACTGTGCTTGGGTTTCTACAGCTGTAGACTGATGAGATATTCAACACTCTCCCATTAATCAAAGCCCTAGCTTACAAATACCTTTTACCTTAGCAGTTCTGGAACTATGAAGCACTTCTGAGCAGCTCTCCTCCCCAAGTCCCATTTCATCCACACGCAGATCCTTACAGTACTGTTTAGTGAGGGACAGGATTCAATGCGCAGAACAGAACTGACTGTCGGACGTGGCTTATTTATTTACTTATTCTGTGATGTGGGAACATCTCTCAAGCCACATGAGCTTTACACAGCCATGGCTGTCACTGGTATAGCAACAGCTACTCAGGGTCTCACTGTGTGGGCTGCTAGTGCTCAGTGCTCACCGTAAGGTCAGAGTGTAGTCTCCCTGCATCTTGGTTGATGCGTCGCGCACCAGGAATGTTCCGTCTGGCATGTCTCGTAATTTGTCATTTACTTCTTCCCTGAAGAATGGAAAGGGAGGCAAAATTAGAAGCACTAAGGACATGATCATCTTTGCCATTGGAGTCAGTAACACCAGCATGCATAAAGTTCAATCTTCTTTGACGTCCGGGCTCTCCAGTCTTTTAGGGCATCTAAAGCAAGCCTCAACCTGTGTAACCGTACTAAAGAAAAGCAGCTACAGTCAACTGCCACTTAGAGAGAAGTCTCTGTTTAAACAACAGTAGCAGCTGTGACTCAGTTCATAACCTTTCCCTGTAATCTGCTCAGGTTTTAAAGTCCACACTAAAACAGGTGCCCTTTGAAAAGCCAGTCCTGACCCCTTAAGAGATGGCCTCTAACATCACAGCTCAAAGGTGCCTAAAGTTTAGCACAGTTTTAGTCTCAAGAGGCTCTTTATTGGCTTAACTCTGATCTTATTTACAGCCGTTTTAAAGCACTACAACCTTTCCAGCTTCAGGGCAACTCTTCCTTATTTACAACTGAGGCAAAAGGACACCCAGTCCAGAGCTTTAAGCTAAACCAAGAAATCTTGTAGTGAAAGTGAGTACCTGTAAGCATTAAGAAAATTATTTCAGCTGAAGAGATAAGCATCTTGCCAGATTTGAGCATTTCACCCAGATTATGTATCTCATTTCATAACAGCTCCCTCAAAGCTTTTAGAAATACTAAGCACTCTTTAATACAATCATTTGGAAACTAAAGTTTCTCAGGTAGCCTCAACGTTGTCTAAGTGCTGGATGCTTAGTTGAATCTTACAAAGCAAAATCAACAGCAGCTTTTTTTCTCAAATACTAAGGAACAAAAATATTCTTACAGAATAGCCCTAGCTCTGATTTAGCTACGTGAAAACAATTCTGTTAGTAAAACTGACTCCTGTGAATTTTCATGTGCATATCCACTTATTCTGACCATTTTACAGATTGGACCCAGTTAACCCAAACAACTCTCTTTTTGAATTGATAGATCTGATCCATAGGTTTGGGCTTGTGCCTGCAGGTTGCACGCTGGAGCTCGTGACAAAATTTCCAGCACAAGTTCTTGACTGAAGAACATTGCTCCTGCCATGATAGCCCAATGCAGCCCATACCTGCTGGCTGCCAAATTAAGGTCATAAACAATTCCATCTTTACATACACGTGTATCACGTTTTAATCTAATAAAGCCACTCCAGTGCGATTTGCAGTGCATTAGCTCCTGCCATCCTGTGCACTGTTGATTGAGGAGCAAATCCACAGTCAATAAACTGATACCAATATCGAGCAGTTTTAAATAAACTGTGTCTAGTGGGCTTTGTGATCACTTTTTGCCACTCTGCTTCGATTTAAAATTAACAGAAAAATATCTCTGCTGAGGCCCTTCAAAAGCAAGATCTCCGCGGGTTTACTTTATAAAGAGATAAGGGTGGTACAATAAAGATATGAAAACTTTATTTCCCTTCTCAGAATGTCAATAAGTTAACGTGGAAAACACGCTCTTCTTGCCTCTGTCTGCCAAAGTGCTTCAAAGTATTATGAACACAAGTTTGAGCAATTCCTGATCACACTCCCAGCACGCTCACCTTTCCTCTTACAGTTCCAAATTCTAGACTCTTCAGAAGTGCCTTAAGAGGGAAAGAGATGACTGAACACTTCAGTTCTTTTATGCAAGTATATAAAAACTAGTCCTTAATTTTCTGAACCTAACCCATCTATTTTCTGAAGTGCAGAGAAAGAGGTTTTCTTAAGAGGTAAAGCTTAATTTATTTGATATGTGTTTCTATCATTTGCTCAGTATAGCTGGTGAGGGTTAGCATTTTTAAGAGCTATTTTTTATATCACCATGTAATAGAAATTAATACAGATGCAATTTTAAACTAATGTTAAAGAAACCAAAACTAAGAATGCAATTCCTTTTATTCTAAAGTTTTATTTTTATACTGAAACTTCGCTGACCTGCATGCATTCCAGCACTGTACGCTTACAACACCTTATTAGATAGCAGATTCAGATTTTTCTCCTTTTTAAAGTCTGTTTATCTGGACAAATTTAGAAAGCCAAAAATAAGTGTCACCAAGACTGGCAATATCTGCACCAGAAGAGTAACAACTGAAATGTCCTCAATCCATCTGAATAGTTTCACTTAGGTGCTTTGCCAAGTAAAAGTCCTGAAGTGTTCCCCTCCTGTAAAACGCTGCCTGAAATAGGCATGTTCTTTTTATCTTGAATTGTAGCTGGCTTGATCTATTTTTAACAACATATATTAACACATTTCAATTAATATAGTCTAGCAGTATTGCTTACCTTGAGATGTCCCCCCAGTACCATTCTGCTTCCTGCAGAGAGAAGCTGGAATTGTCCTTTATTCCATTCGTATTGACTGGAGTCATTGGTTTGGGGGGCTTTGGAGGAAGAGCTGAAAATGAGAAACAGATTAACAAAAGGTAAACAGGAGGAGATAATCACTAAACTATTAATGAAATCTGACAGTAAAAAAACGAGAGAAAATGTGCATCCTGAACTTGGCTTTCGAGCTCTCTCAAATCAAATGAAATTCGTAATTTTAGAGGAATTCTGAAGTAAGCAGTTCCACCGTGATCCCAGATTTCCTAGTATCAAGCTAAACACTTGCTGGATGGAGGAGAAAAGGAAGGAGCATGAGGAAACATGAGTTTTTGTTAAAAGGAAGACTGGCGCAGGCACGACTACAAGGGCAGGTGCCGCCTAAAGCTCCAAACAAATGACAAAGGTGTATTGTGTTTGAAAGCCACAGCCTGGAGAGCACTGGGCACCACTGTGGAAAAACTCCAGTTGCTCAGGCATCACCAGTCCTTACGTCAACTCACAAGAGGAAACAGGTAAACTCTTCTTCAGAGGGAAGAACAACTGGCATATCCATCAAAGACCCAAAGTTCAAGTTCCATACTAGGTTTGTCATTTAGGCCTCTGCTTTGCAGGTGCTGAATGCTTCATCACAAACATTGCCACTGAAACTCAGGCATTTTTTAGGCATTTCATGAGACTGTTTCAGAGAGGGACAGGTCACATTTGAATTCAGAGTAAGAAAGCAACTACACACATTGATTTGCTTCTAGCACATTTTCAAGCCAGACCCTGAACATCTGTGCTCCCAGTCCTGTGCCCTTGCCATCAGATTACACAAGCATCAGCGAGCAGGCCTGACACACTGACAACAGCCATCTTTCAGATGCACACAATCCCAGTGTACAGGCAGAAATACAAATAAAGGGAGCAGAAAGAAGATTTTGATCTCTAGCTTCAGCATGGAATGGCTCAGTGCTGAGAGGTGTGCTACTTGGCACCATCCATCTGCTCACCTCCGAGCCACACCTCCCACATTAAAGAAGAGAAAACAGGCTTCCAACTGCAGTTCCAAACACCATTTCATGTTGGATATCCAACACAGTAACTTCACTGTTCTCAGACAAACCAGTAGATGCTTTAATTGAGCCAATCTAAACTAAACTTGAACCTTGACCCAGACGTTTGCACCCTGGGGTTGCTGACCAAACACCTGATTCAGATAGCAGCATTCATTCTGTGGGACTGAGCATTAAACCGTAGCATACAGGTTCTTTTTATGGGGTGAGCTGGGAACTCTCAGGTGTGCACACATCTAGTGAGGCAATAACACCTCTTGTTGTAAAAGGAAGGTGAAAACCTTCGGATTCAGTGAAGTAGCTTCCTGGTTAGGAAGCTTCGGTTATTCCTAGCTCAGCTACTACAGTTGTTTGTGTAGCACACAAGTGTTTGTACAAAGCACCGTTAAGAGCAAGACACGGTTCTAACCCTACTTTGCTTGAAGGTCCCAGCCCCATCCAGGGTCACAGGAACATACATCCAGGCTAAGCCTGTAGAGTCAATTGTATTCACTGTGCTGTTCCATCTCCCCCACTGAAAGTTCCTGAATTAGAAAATGTCTTCAGGTCCTCCCTCCTTCCCACCTCACATCTGGGATAGCAGAGTCTCAGCAGTTCTGAGTCTCATCAGTGTCTGCACAAGGCAGTTAATCCAATTTCAGAAAACCTGTAGATGTTCTGATCTACTTGAGAATCTTTTGTAGATTCTGAGTCTTTAACAAGCATGTGAAGATTCACCTAAAAACCATACAAAAATGCAGAGAGTTCTTAGGAAACGGCACCAGCACCAGCAATTATTTCACTGGGTCTTTCAAATTAAGGCTTGGACATATCAAAACTTCAAGGTATTTTACAGTGTAAAAGCCTGTTTTACACTGGTAATAGGAGCTTTCCAGAAGAGGCTTTCAAGTATTCTCTAGAGTACTTGAATACTTCTCTAGCCCTCCTTGTAAGATTAAGTCTTGCTCCTTTACATACTGTGGAATTATTTAGCAGCTTTGTTAGGCCTCACTCCAAAGCACAGGGCATAGAAAAGCAAAGCAACAAAGAGCAGAAAGGTAAGGAACAGGAGTTTGGACACAGAGCACTAGACATTACACCAAGTGTCCCTACTACAGGTGGGAGCTTCTCCTTCCCTCTAGTAGGCAGGTACCAGTTCTCACTATCAGGGGGATGTCTGCAGAACTTCACCCTGCTTGAGAAAACTGGAAGGAAATTCTTTCAGGGAGAAGAATAAGGCTTGGACCGTTTCCTGTAAAACCTGACTCATGGAAGCCAGTCCTTTACACAATAGACTTTTGAAAAATGCTTTTTAATAGCTTGCACATTTCAAAAATACAAAACTATTTGCAAGGGTGGATCCTGTTTCCAGAGAGCTATGTATCTAATTCTTTACTTGCAATACTTAGAGGTCTTTGAGATTTCCCCCTGTACTGGACACAGAACCAGGACCCTGCTAATGCTTTACCCCATAGACCAACATGCCCATCCATTTCAGCATTTCATGGCTACCATTTCAGCCCATGTACTGCACTCTGCACAAATGGAGAACTGACACAAAGGTAGTTTAAACCTCACAGCCCAGACCCTGGATGCCACAAGGGGAATATTCTGTAACAGCATGGTAAGTCTACTGCAACAAAACAGCATCACTGCACTGCTGCTCTCATAACACTGGCCCAACGGGTTGTTGAAAGAGGCATCCTAAAATAGTTTTTACTAGTACCTAGACAGTACTAACAGCCCTGCTAGGAGAAATCTTGTGATGTTTCTAGGAGAAGCTACAGAGAGCCTCAAAGAGTCCACAGATTTTGATTTAAATTCAAAATAATCCATTTTTATATACTTTACTAGATGAACATTAGAGAGCTAAAATCCTAGAGTGAAGTAAAATAAGGTTGGCTTGAAGTCAACAGAAATGCTTTCAAGAGCAGCCGTGTTTCTTTCCATGTCACTGAGCCCAACTCTGATCTAGCCACAGGCACAATCTTACTTTATCTCAAAACAAGCTCTGATTAAAGTGAACGATCCTGATGGTTTCTTGCCTCCCTTTTTCCTGGGAGAGAACGAACACTGATCACAAGTGATTAACAGCACAACGGATCTATCCGTTCTAATAAAGAACTTGCTGTTAAGCAGCAGATACACAAGCATCCTTCCCCTGCCATGTCCCTAAGACAGCTTTAGAGCATGGATCTTTCCAAATCCCAAAAGGTGACAGCTCAGCTGGACCCTTCCACTCCTGTATGAGCACATTCCAAGGATCAGGTTCAGCCCTCAGTGACCGCCCGGCACGCAGCAGTGAGAACAGACTGTCTCTCCCTCACGCATTTATGGGCATATCTGGTTTTAATTTCTTTAGCAACTCTAGTTCTCTCTTCCTAGCTCAAGCTAGGCTGCCTGGGGAAGCTAAATCCCAATCCCAGCTCGGTGGCACTTAGGAGGGGGAAATAAAAAGGAGCTGGTGATGGAGTGGAGGGGATGGCAGCCAATGTGGTCGGGGCGTGGGATCGGATGTTGCTGACGTCAGGAACCGAGGGCTGCTCCAGCAGGTACCTTCAGCTGAGCTGCTCCGCCGAGCGGCCGCGCAGGCCCGGGCAGAGGGAGGACTGCTGATCAGGCCCTGCCCAGGTAGTTTTGTGGTGCTTTCTTGACCGCATAGAACTCTTCTTTTGAAAAGGCAGCTCAAGACATAACTGACTTGATTCCCTGAAATTCAAACCACCTCCAACACCAAGACAACTAAGAAAGCTGGCAAGTGTCTGAAGTTTAGCGCCGCTGTATTTCTTTTAGAGTCTCTCGTAAAAAGTCGTAGGCTACATTAAACCCCAATTTAACTTCGGCGAAGTAGACCGTGACTTCCATGAGATACACACTTTCCCCAGTTGGGTTTTGAATAAAAAAATTTTACAAGTTTACATGACATAAGAGCCACTGAGCCCTACGTGTGAGGGATTTCAATGGCACTGATTCAGGAATGAAAAAAGAAGAATGCCTCGGGTCTCCATGTGCTACATCCCACACAGCATCCAGTCAAGAAGCCTGTTTCTTCTCTGGCTGCAGTATTTGTGTACAAAATCAACCTCCCAGTTAATTAAACTCTGATTTTCAGTTTTAAGGCAGATGCCACTTAGCCTAAGAGTGACTCCACAACTTATTTCTTTGAGTATCTTTCAAGAGCTGCAGGCCAGATACTTCAAAGCATAGCAGGTTTAAATGCAGCATTAACTCTACCTTACTGTTAAAAATTATCACAACTACCAAGTACTCTGATAAAGTCAATTTTAAGTCCCTCAGCACTTCCACGAGCTTGTTTACTAGCCTTCTTTCTGATGCACTCAATCTATTCTCCCTCCACATTGTGACAAGCAGAAAACAGATCAGAGGATTTCCAAGACACTTACTCAGCTTCAAAAAGGTTGATGTACAGTAGATACCCTGCAAACTAATATAAAGCTCTACAGAGTGTCATTACTATGGAAACATGCAAGTTATCTGTGGTTAGGCCAGCTAACATTTTAGTGACATAGTCCTTGAGGAGAGAAGGGTTCTCCCTTCAGAGATATAGATGAAGGCTTGGAATGAAAATGTAGGCTAGCTTTTTTGAAAAGAAAAAAACTCTCCAATCTTTAATTGCTCTCTGTAGTCTTACTCAATTTCTCAAACACTCTTCTCAACTTCTCTAACACTTTTCAGGCAAAGCTTCAAAATCTTTCCCTCCCTCAGGAGTCCTCTACTTGTCCCTGCTGCACGAGAAGCCCTCAAAGACAGTTGAGAATAAAAGCACGTACCGAACAAAGGTGCTTTTTGCACACCATTTCCATGGAAGTGCTCCATGTGTGCCCACCAGAGCAGTGAAGCACCGTGCTCTCGGAGAGGTTTTCCCGCTGACAACGAGGAGGGTCGCGCGCACCTGCTGACAGCAGCCCATTCCCCACCACTGGCAGGTAAATTACGTTGGCAGCTCCACATCTCAGCTCCTCAGTTCTCTTGCCAAGACCCCTCTCGCAGAGCACTGAGCGCCGGTGCCCTTCGAGGCTGCCCTTCCTCAAAGGGCAGCTCGTGTGCACGGAGAGCTCCGCCGGGGATGGAGGAGGAAGCCGCTCCATCGCGTTACTGCTGGCCACAGAACCCCCGGCATGCTCACATTTTCGCTCTCCTCCCCCAAAACAGGCGACGTGCCAAAGAGTAAGACATATTCAAAGAATCGAGGTCTTTCAATATCTCATTACAGAAAACAGCAGACAAGTTGGCAGAAGGCCAGACAGGCTTCCAATGAAAACACTCCCATTATAGCTTTGCTTGCGTTTCTGTGAACTTTCATAAAAAACAACACCTTTAAGAAATATTTCAGTTTTGATTAATTGGCTTTTTTGATAAAGATCTGTTTTGTTTGAAAACTCCCCAGCTATCCAGCCCTCTCCCACACCTCCCAGTCACTGCTTCACCTCCTAAAGCCCGCCAGGCTTCTGCTGCACTCTGTTCCCCACAAGCATCCACAGCTACTGCACAGGTTAAAAAATTACCTGCTATGGGACACCTGCACAATGGTGGACAACAACAGCGTGTGAAGAGGATGGTTCAAATTCAGCATTCTTTCGGGCATTTCAAAAGCATCCCCTCACTACTTGGCAAGGCCTGTTACTTCATGGGCAGAGATGGAAGAAATAAATGGAAGATGCTCACAGTCAGACAAATGACACGGGGATCTTTGACTTCTGTACTATAACACAGCTCCTCCTTTTCATTCCAGCCTTCGCATGAAGTTGCAAAGCCAAGAAACCTCAGCTTCCCAATTATTTTCACTGCCTAATGAAAAATGGTTTTCCTTCCAACCCAGACCACAGTGTAACAGCTGCAAAGCTAAAGCAGTGTCAGAGGTTCCATGATGAACAGGGTTGAGGTGACTGTCCCAAAATTAACACGAGGAAGATAAAAAGGATAAGCCCTCTTTTACCTACCAGGCATAATTAGCACACTGTTAATAAACTGGATAGCTTTTAGAACTTTTGACATGTTTCATCACTCAAAGGTTGTCACTACCCAGCATCACATGCCCAGCTCCCTGCAGGAAAGAGTAGCTTTACCATGTAGACAGTAGGTCCAGGTTTTTACCCCCTCTGGATGAAAGTCCATGACAGATATTTTATTGCCATGAAAATGACATACTCTATAAGAACACTGTACTTTACAGTATCCAACGTCAGGCCTAGAAGAGTGTACAATAAAAGTAAATATAAAGTGCAAGGAGCCAGTAGATTCTCTTTTTTGCTTACTAAAGCAGCTCCTCATCTGCCTTCACAGAAGAAATATCACAGCATGTTTTATACCACTCCACAGGCAGAGTCTTCAAACTCCTACTAAAAAGTGTTCTTTCGTCAATACATGGGAATAGATTTTTGGATAAGAGCAAGGAAAAAACCAAAAAATTCAGAATAAGCAGAGAATTACTGTGATCGAGAAGCAAGAACTGGCTTTTCACTGTGAGAGAGACAGAATGAAGTCAGGACTGAGCAGTGACACACTATGGCTAAGAGACATACCAAAGCCCAAAGAAAAAGTCATTTTAAATCAAAACTAATTTTAAATAATAGATAATTTAAATAAAAACAGCCCAGGGCTTTTTTCCCCCCCCAGATATTTCAAAGACTAACCATCCATCCAGATGTCAGGTACAAACCTCATAGGAGAACCAATTCATAGAAATAATTGGTGCTACTGAGAAGTTTGCTGCATAAGAGGCTACTTAAAAATAATAATAATACAGCTGCAAATACATATGATTCTTGCTGCTCTAAGCAGCATTTTATTTCAGCTTACCACTAGCTCCAATCTTTCAGAGCAGCATGTAAAATTGTTCCTCATACAGTACCTGTCCTTGTGCTATGTGAAACCCTTCTCTAGGTGCCAAAGTACAAATATTTCAACACCACCTAAATTACTAACAGTAAGCCATCTAAATCAAGATCAAAAGGTGCATTTTTAAATCAACGCTCCAGAAGAAATGTGAAGGTGGAAAAGTATTTTCAGAGGAAATCTGTTGCACATTTTGTCACGCCTCATCTTTAGGAACGGAGATGTCGAAGGAAGCTCCACCGAGGCAGAAGTCCCAACCCACGTGTTCCAGTGCCTGCAGGAGAAGGGGAGATTTGGAGCAGACATGGAGTAGTCAAGTCTGGTTGCTGCTCATGCTCACACCTCAAGGTGTAACACGAGAGGATTCAATCTCCTTACTCAGTACACGGCGATCTTCAAAGTATTTTAATGAAATCCATTTCACAGCAGGAACTTGACTTCTTCCACTGTCCAAGGACTTATCAGTGAGTACCGACAGTCTCGGAAATTCCACTGCAATGTACAAATTCAGGTTGTAACAGACAACAGAACTCACATACACAACACTGTCAATGAACTCCACATCCATCTCACCTCTAAAACCTTTCCTGGGGGCAAGTGTTGGAGTACAATCCCTACTGCCCACATTCAAAAAAACCCACACCCCAACAGAGGGCCATGTTCCATCATTACAGCAATTTTTCTAGGACTCCATTGCAGCAGCTCTGGTTTCAGAGGTTTTGTTTGGGTTTTTTTGAGGGGAGGGATTCAAGAATTCCTCCAAAAGAAAAGATGAGTGGGTGCAGCAGCAGATTTGAGGGACAACAGAGACTGAAAATTAGGATAAGGCTAGAGAAGGTAAAAAACTGAAAAAATAGCTCCAGCGGATTTTCTTCTTTCAAGGGTTAGAGGAGGAAAGCAATAGAGAGTAAGAGTAGCTAATGAAAAGAAACAGGAGGTTTATGTTTGGAAAGAGAAAACTGACCTGAAGTACAAGAATCCCAAAGCGACACAACCAAAAGTCAAGTTATTCTGTAGTGAAAGAACAAACAATATTAAGGGGATAAGGAACAGATTGGTATTTTTTCAATTCTTCCAAACCCTCATATTTTTGTGCCAAGAAACATGATGGGTTTCAAGCCTTTTCTAGGTAACCTTGTGTCAGCTTCAGGGATATCTGATTTTAGAAGTAACACTCCCATGGACTATCACTAAAATAACATTTTTTCCAGTTCACAAAAACTAGTAGAGTCTGGGCGAATGCTGGAAGCAGTCACAGGCCGAAGCAGTCCAAGTATTTCATCTCCTTTTTCAAAATGCTCCGGATGGAAGGTATCCATCTTAAGTGTGCTGCTGGACTCAAAGCCAGAGAAGAACCTGGATTCTGTTCAGTCACAGAAAAGCTTCAGAGCGCATCGTGCTTCTGCATCAGGAGTCACCAGGCAGCTGGTCAGTGTCCAGCAGGGCAGCTGGAGTCCTTTCTGGAAAGGGCTACAAGAGGCAGCAGTTGCACTTTGCCTTTTTTGAACTGTATGAATCCTTATAAAACTCCCTGTATACAGACACTTCTCTTCAGAACTAGAAGAGCTTAAGGTACTGAAACATATTCACTGAAACATTGCAAAATCTTTGACTACTGAGTGGAGGACAATGAAAATATCTTCTAAAGAAGTTACATCCACTCACACTGTTTGGGGACCCGGCACCAGCTCATATGCTGTAGTTCAGATTATGTGGAGAAGTGAATTCTTGCTTACTTAGCTATTGTGCAGACTTTAACCTGTCAGAAGAAATGAGATAAAAAAGCAGCAGAAAAAAAAGACAATCTGACTATTTCCATAGGGGTACTTAGTGCATGAGCAGAGACTGTTCTTTAAGCATTACTCAGCAACCTACTTTACAAAAATGAGTTTCCAAAAAATCCAGCTAGAACACACCTATTGCTTTAACGGGGCCAAAGTTTTACAGCAACCTGTTTCAACACAGTTAACAGTCTTTTTGACAATAATAAAGCCTAAGCTTTAAAACACACAGAGCATGCTGATAAAAGTATTCTTTATGCTTCTCTCTTTCTCTGCCCAAAAGGTGACTCACTAAACAACTAAATGAGGTGATGTAAGGCACCCAACTGCTTTCAGTCCTGGGCGCAGATGTGTATGACCAGCTATGCCTCTGTTTTCCCAAGCTGTAGAGCAAAGATAAGCCCGAATAGCTTCAGTCTGGAATAAGATACCATGCAGGTAGTGGCAAAGACAGAAGTCAACTCTGCTGCTTGGGAAAGCAATAGTCTCCAGAGGAAACTCCTTTTCTCCTTTTAAAGGGATGAGATAGAAGGAACACCACGATTAGCTCCTGTCAGGTACAGGCATCACGCAAGACACACAAGTGTTGGGAACAAAAACTGCAAAAATGACATTTGCTGCGAGTTTTGCCTTCAAACACGTGTTGAAGAGCTTGGTTTCTTCTCAGAATGTTCCCTCATGTTTCAGTTTGCATAAGCCTACAGCTTTACAGAACACAGAACTGAACAACTCCCTTCAGCAAGCTTTCCCTCCCCAGCTATTTCTACATCATGTGAAAGCCTACTGATAAACACAGAAGTCAGCCTTTTAAAGCAGGCTCTCTCATCTCAAGCAAAACATCATTTCACTTTATATTAATGATGCTATTTTTTGTGTTCATGTATTTAATTGAAACCTGATGAGTGATATTCTTTAACAGTTAGAGCCATCAAAATGAAAACGAAATGCAAGGAATGTAAAAGCAAGCCTGAATTGCAATCAGAAATAAAAAATGGTTACAGCAGTCATTAAGTGAAAAGGCCAGTAGAGAAAACTAGGTATAGAAAGAAGAGAATATAAGCATTTCACATCACTGTCCTCATAGGAGCTGAGACTCCAATCAAACTAGGATTTTCTAGGATGTGCAGAATACAAGTGACTGAGCCTAATTTACTCCCTCCTCTACCCCAAACCAGCCTCACAAACTTCCCGTCCGTAATAAGGCAACTCTCAACCCTAAACATCTCCTTTCTTTGAAATGTGATTTTCAGCAAGACCTAAATTAGCAAAAAAAAGACAGTTGCAGCTACAGTGCTGCTGTCTTGATTACATGCACTACTAGAACTAGCTTTTTTTTTTTTTTTTCCTCTTTAAGATGTGCAAAAGCAGAACTTTTCTTTGATAAGCTTCTGGAGTCAGCTCAGATAAGCTGAAGGACAATACTGACAGTGCTATTAAAATTTGCATCTGTTCTCCCACTGGAAAACTAGTCAGGCATAGACACGCAGTGTTCACCTACATCTGGCTACTGTGTACCACACACCCTAATTGAGAAGCCACACTCAGTTTCCACTGTAACATTGATAATGATACAGCACGCCTGGTATCCCAGTAAACACTGCCCTGGAGCTCGGAACCCTGTGTTTTCCAAATTACAATTATAGTATCGCTCCCCTAAAATAAGGGTTGTCAAATTATATATGAGAAGAAAATAGAAACTATCATGAATAAATACAGTTTTGCTCTTGAATACTCGTCTCACTCATACACTGGCAGTGTTGCTTTTACAAAGCAGACTAAACCAAGCAGTCTATAGATTGTTGCTGCCCCCCCCCCCTTAATTATCAAAAGATTTTGTAGCAACAGCATTGTTACAGCCAGCCTCAGCACATCGGGCACAGAAAAGTAACATTCTTGAAAAAGACAGCTGGATCAAGTTATAAACATAGTTGGTCATATTTGGGTCTAATGGGCTCCAAAAAGGCAACTTTCCTATAGCTTTAGGTCAAACAGTTATTGTACTATTTAGTCATAGACAGACAGAGCCCATTCTGCATTAGGAAGCCTACATTAAACTTGTGGTTTTCTTCATAATCCACACAAATGAAACTAACCTCTAATTTGTAGTTGAGCCAAATATCTTTACTGACATCTGTATCAGAAGTCCCAGTAGAGCACTCTTACTGATTTTCATCCAACTGTGACAAAATGTATTCAGTGATTACACATTTTATCATCAACACAACTGATAATATATCCCACATCTACAGAGGGAAAGATATTACTCAGTCCTACTGATTAGAAGTTAGACAATACATAGGTAGTGGTGCTTGAAGTCCTCCAGTAACTTTTGCAGTCAATTTGACATCCTCTGTTCAAAAACTTAACTTCCAGCAGTAACGAACTTTTGCAGACCTGCAATAAAAACTAAATTCACTCCAATAACCTATTTTCTTGTCTTTTCAGACAGCAAGACCCATGGGAAGGACAAACATGTGAATGAACCCCCAACAGACAGTTTCCTAATGCCAGAACCCAGCACATGATGCTGCTGTGGCCATAATACTCATAACTTCATCCATCATCGAAAAGTTGAGGGGCTATGTTAGCTCTATGCAACTGATGGTTCCAGCTGTGTCTTTAGATACTGAACATTATTTGTTGCACGTTGTATTATTTGCCACAGAGAGGTCCTACCTTATGCCAGTGACGAACGTATAAATGCAAAATAAAATGTAAGCAGAAGGAAAAACCATTAGGTAACAGGAGTCACCCTGCTGGTTTTCACCACCGTGGCTCCAGTGTTAGTTGTACTGCTTTAAATTTTGCTTTGTGAAGCTGGCAGAGGTGAATCCCCAGTTCCACCACTCCGTTTGGGAAAACTGTCCCACTCCCGCGCTTGGGATGGATTAAAGGCTATCAGAAAGCTTGCAATCCTTTGTTGCCCTGGCCCTGCCTCTGCTAGAGTCGGGGAAAACTCGTGTGTGAGAGGCATTATTGTTATTTTTGAACTTTCAAAGCGAGCCCTTCCAGCAGAGAGGCTTCAGGACCTGCTCCGAACATCCATTTACACCTACAGCCCCGAACAGCAAACACCAGCACACTGATAAGCTGGTGCAGGTGCACTGAGGCCTGACAGAAGCTCCGGCTGCGCTGCAGGCTGCCTGCCATCACCAGATTTTATTTCTGCATTATTATTGGGCAGCGCTAAGGTGGGTATTAAGAGAGCCTGCCAAGATAAATTAAAGGTCTACTGGCCCTTAACAAGAAACAGTATCCCCACCCTCGCCTCGGAGGTTACGGGTGACACCGCGCATTACGTTCACCTTGCTTTTGTCTTCTGCCTGAAGTTTAGACGCAGTAAAATGTAATCACGAGCAGCCATGCGTGGCCCCAGACACTTGGCTCCCGGAATCCGCCAGTGCCCGGTGCTGCGGCATAAAGCCCAACCGAAAGGGATCTCTCTCCAAAGGCAAGTTCTGGGAACAAAAGAGCCGCGCGCACATCGCCGGTTCGTGCGCTGCTGAGGGAACGTCTCGCCGCCGCTCGGCTGCTCCGGAGCTCCGGGGAATGTTGCACCGAAAACCTCCACAAAATTTTTGTTGGAAGTGGGCCAAATGGAGCTGTGGTTGTTACCGGGTGCAAGCGCAGTGACTTTATCCCAAGGCATGCCGAATGTTTAAGCCTTCCAAATAAATTCCTCCACGCTCCCCTTAGGGATGACCTATCATCCCAGAGCGGAAAACGCCTTCCCACCCCACCTCTGGACAGAGGCCCCTCTGCCACACTCTCCCTCCTTCCCTCCCCCTGCAATTTAAAAGTTGTAGTTCTACGAAATCAGGACATACACATGGGGATTATCCCCTGCATCATTTCCAGCTCTGGCTCTTCCAGTTTAAAAATATGAAAGATAAAGTTACTGAACGCTCCAGGGATCAGCCTCTAACATTAAGTCCTTTTGCTAACTGGTGTTTGGACTGTGCAGAGCCTTGATCCCTGACAAGAGGGCTTCAGTGATGGACATACTGACATTATTAATGATAGGAGAGCTGCTTCTTAATGTAAACTTTGTAAGGCTTCCTAAGAATTTTGCATGGCCAAATTCCTGCAGAAACACTGGAAAGTTGTTTTCTGACCAGTTCAGTTAGGCCAGTCCTTTTTAGCAGCCTCTTTGCACTAAACCATTCAAGGGATTTTATGTTTTTTTAACATAAATTGCTTTAAGCCACTACAATGGGACTTAGGTACTTGTTCACTTGATACAAGCACATACAAATACTAACCTCAGAATCAAAAGCACTTGCAGGAAAGATATCCTTTGAAATTCACAAAAGAAAACAGATTTGACTGAACTTTAGGCTTTCAGGAGCAACATCTAAAAATAGGTAGTGTCAGCTATGTAAGAATTTAATGAGTAGTGGTCAGTATTGTGCTTCTGAGAGATCCGCCCAGTTTTCAAAGCGTCAGAGTTACCAGAGGAAGCAAGTCCTTGAGATCCAAAAATCTCAGGATGATCACCTCCTCCTCTTTTTAATTAAAGTACCACATACCTCCAGAGAGCAAAATACAGCTCACTGTGCTGAAACAAAGAGACTAAACCACACTTGCAGACATGCCACGATTCAGGCACAGGTTGAAAAGAACGTTTTGAAAGTACATACCCCACAGAAGACACCACTTAGAAGTACTTATTTGCTATCAATTCCTCTGCAGGCTAAGATTTTTGGTGCATATTTTACTGTACCTTCTGGCTGTACAGATCAGAGTCCTGAGAAGATAAAGGCCCTTCAATTACCTTACTGCTTTCAGCCTGTTTGACTCTTACAGGTACAGATACAGTTTCACCAGTACCCATTTAGCCTTACTTTAATTCCTTACCAAAGAAAGACTCGCCCTCTCCTCCTCCTCCTCCTCCTCATAAGCCTTCCCTCACTCTTTAGACACAAAAGAAACTTTCTGTCCCATCTACAAACTTCAGGCAAACGAGGGACAATGCATTTCCCCATTTTCAGCACTGGCAATCCATGGGGGTGAGGGAGTGTGCGTGGGGAAAAGTTGCATCAAACCCTTTTGAACAAGGTTATTAAATGTTATCAAAGTAACAGTGCCTCCAGGGATGGATTGCAGTCTGTTCCCAAGTATTATCCCCCCAGCACCAACACCCAGCGACAGCACACACCTCATCTGTCAATGCTGGAAGAGAGCTGGGGAGAAAAGGGTCTCGGAGACTGTAAAAGCGATTAAACTGGAACTGAATGGAGGTGGGTAAATCACCACCATCAAAGTGTTACAGGCACATAAAGGCACACAGGTGAAGAGGATAATAAAAGCGCTCCTCTAGGAGCGAATACATGCGAAATATACGCTTTTCAATAAAGGCTTTAAAAAAAGGAGACTCGAGAGAGGGGCTGCGAGCAGCTCTCCTCCTCCTGCCTCCTTCCATCTCCCCAAAGGCACCATAAATCGCTCTTACCCTCCCACCTCTCCCCCCCCCCTAAAAAAAATCCCAGTATCAAAACACTTTTGCCCAGGAGACAGCGAGCTCAAGTCCCTGGAAAGTTTACGCAAAGTTAAACTACAGATATTAATTTCCCCCCCCCCTTTTATTTCAAAAAGGGAAAAGTGTGCAGGAGGAGGGAGGGCGGGGATGGACGGCAGCACCCAGGCTTCGGCTCCCTACCTGGAGGGTCCATCTCAATGTAAAATATCAGCTCAGTGGAATAGGGCATCATCACTTCCCTCCAGTCCGTGTCATCGCGGTCCATATCCCACACCGTGTTGTACATCGCGACAGCCAAGTCCCGGCAGGGTTGGGAATAGGAGGTTGGGTAGCTCGGCTTTTAACGGAGTGCGGGGGGGGGGAGGAAAAAAAAAAAAAAAAAGACAGGGGAAAAAAAAAAAGCCGAGAAGGATCCACCTCTCTCTAAAATAACACTTTTAGCAAAGAGAAAAATAAAAAAAAAATAAATTTGAAAATCGTAAAATTAAACTTATTAAAAAAAAAAAAAAAAAGCCTCCACGCAAGTCACCTCAGCAGCTGCCCTGCAGGAACTAAGATAGGTAGTTATATATATAATATATATACATAGAGAGAGTGCTTCTTTTTGTTTAAAGAGACACCTTTCCACAGAAAAGCCACTTTCCTGAATTCTCTCTAAAACACAAAATAAAAAAAAAAATCGCCGTTTTCGGAGTATTTTTTAAAACACGGGTGAAACAAGCCGCCCCACAGAAAAGCGCGGGGGGTGGCGATGGTGGGAAGCAGCGGATAAAAAGGGGGCGATTTCAGTCTCTGGATGAATCCTCTCCGCCGGCGGAGGACGAGAAAGGAGGCGGCGGCGGCGGGCAACAATACGGGCGGGCGCGGAGCCCGAGCGGCGCTGTGCCCGCCGGCCGGGCTGGGCTGGGCGTGTGGGGCTCAGCGGCGGGCGGGCGGCCCGCGGCGGGGCCCGCCGTGCCGTGCTGGCGGCGCGGGGCGGCGGGCGGCGCTGGCGGCGGGCGGCGGTGCCGGGCTCGGGGCGGCCGCGCTCGGTGACATTTTAAGCGGCTCTGAGGGGCCCGGCCGCCGCCGCCCGCCTCTTGCCGGGGACGAGGCCACGCCCCCCCGGCGCCAGCGGGGCGGGGCTTCGCACCGGCTTTTTAACCCCTTGGAGGCGAACGGGGGTGTGCGTGAGCGGGCGCGTCCACGAGGCGGAGGAGGGGGGGTGGGCGAAAAGAGACGTAAAGGGGTAACATCGCTCTTCATGCTGGCGGGGCACGCCCGGACAGAAAGCCTGACACGGGACAAAAATCTATTTTCTCCCTTTCCTAACTGTTACCCGTCTCCCTTCCGCCACTTTTCTCGACGCCTTTTCCTAGCCATCCCCCCCCTCCGTTCTGAGGCGCGCGGCGGCGGTGGTAGGTGCCGCGGCTGGCCGGGCGCCAGGGGGCCGGTGCCGCGGAGCACGCGCGGGGGGCGGGGGGAGCGCGGCGCAGTTGCCAGAGCCGCTGCCTTTGTCTGAGGGAGCAGCGAGCGCTGCGATTGGCGGAGGGCTGCGGGCGGCCCGGCCAATCGGCGGGCGGCGGGGCCGGCCGGCTCGACGGCGATTGGCCGGGGGCACCGGTTACCAAGCGGGACAAAGGAAGGCGAGCGCTGGGGCGAGAGCGGGGATGGGGTGTGGGGGGACCCGCGTCCGGCCGCAGTCCCGCACCCCGGGAGTGCCCGGGCTGGGCCCGACACTGGCAGCCCCAGCGCGACCCGTGGGGGAGCGCCTGCTGCCCGCACCGCCGGGGGTGCTGCTCCCTCCTCCCCCCGAGCCGGTGTGCCGCAGCGCCGGGCCTGCCTGCCACCCCCCCCCTGTGGGGACGGGGTGTGCGGGCACAGGGCGCCCTGTGCGGGTGGAGCCGCTGTCCCCATGCCCGGCTGTGTCTGACCCCTCAGCCGCTGCCTCGCTGCCACAAACAGGGCTCTCCTCCCTGCCCTGCCTGTGCAGGGCCCTGTCAGCTGCCTGCTCTGCGATCCACGTAATAACCCGATCATTTCAGAGGACACCGTAACTGACGCGGGTGTGACCCCCGGGAAAAACCCAGCGCGCTTTCTAGTGACATAACCAGCGGGGGATAAAAAAAAAAAAAAACACACCAACCAACCAAAAAAAAAAAAAAAAAACCACACCAAAACCAAAACCAACAAAAAATACCCACCAACCCACAGGAAAAGGCACCAAGCTGGATGTCTGTCTCTCATAAGCTTTGGGATAAGTCTGAGCTGCGAACACACCCGAAACGGAACCTCAGCCTGCCTGGCAGCCACATCCCGATGGGCAGCCGCAGCCCGCAGCCCACAGGCACCGGCGGGAGGCAGAAGTGCTGCCAAGCTCGGCACTCAGCCTCGGCTTTAGCGCGGCAAAGCACGCTCAAAGAAAGGCTAAACGAAGTTGAGAAATTCAGGAAAAGTCCTTTCCTGAGACCTCCAACCAGTGTCGCAGGCACAAGGAGGGACAGCACCTCGATCTGCGGAGATGTCAGGGAATGCTGGAAAACCCAGCGCTGAAGTTGTCTGCTTCATTTGCGCTTCAAAGCGTGGAAGAGCAAGTGACGAATAATTTCTCCTGCTCTAGCACTAGGCAGCAGCTCCTGAGAACATCTCCCGGCTTGGGTGAACCCGAGGGTGACTGCAATACTGAGTAACTGAGAGGTTGCACCCGATGTGAGAGTATGAGGGAAGATCTGAAGTTTGCTGATGTATCACAACTTCCACAGCCAGCAATTGAGAGCAGGCTGCTCCAGTAACAGAGCTCCTTGAGGGACGGACAGCTGCAGAGGAGCACAGGGCTTTGATTCAAATCACTCACTGTATATAAATTAATTTTATAACCCCATCCACAAATTCTGATTAATCCGTGATAGCCAGATATGAATCCTTTTTCTAATTTTTAAATTAAATTCCTTGGGCTGATACAATATATTGGCTCCAGCTTGTTCAAAGGGAAATGGAAGGACAGCCCACTCCCCCAGAGAAAATTTAAGCTGGTGCTGTGGGTACAAGCCATTGGCTGCCCAGCGACAGGGTGTGGGGCACTGCACAAGGGTTGGGCATGGGTGCAGCTGGAGAGGTGGATGCTGCTTTGCAGACCCTGCAGAACTAAAAACTGGGGCTGCAGTCCCTATGGCAGCCCCCAAACTTAGATTAGCAGCTCTGGCAGAGGTGGGGGAGGAGGCAGACTCGGGTTGAAATTCATTTTCCCCCTTCCTGCACCTCATTATAAGTTCCACCCACATAAGACCTAATTACTTGGCTTTTATGCTGGCAAAGTGGATTTCATCCTTGCTGTTTCCCATGGTGGTTCCCTTCATTTTCATGGTGGCACTGATGGTTACAGCTTATTGATGTTTTCACTTTAGTGATTTAAAGCGGAATACATTTTGTTATTAGCACTGGTTTCTCTCATTGCTGCTTTAATCAAAGATGCAATTTAAGGCAAAGGATTGTGTGTAATGGTAAACAGTAGGATAATGCCTTGAGAGAACGGAATATTAATGTGTTTTTATTTCTCAAAACTGTACTTATAATATATCTAGGATTGCTTGGCTCCCAAGACGCACGTATGAGGTGCTCCCTTTCCTACCACAACACCTGCCTTGCACAAGGGGTAAGCATGGTGTGCATGTGTGTGCTGAGGGGGGAGAGGAAGGCACATGTGCTGCCTCACACACTGCTAAACCCCCTCTGTCTGTGCCTCTCCTCCACAGGCACAAGGTCTGACCACCGAGCATCACAGCAGTGCCCACGGGGAACAGACATGAAACCTGGAGCACGCCGAGCGCTCAGGGATGCTCAGGGTCTGGTTGAGCACTGGGTCCCCCCAAGTCAGGAAAACCTACATTCAAACACTGAAATAAAATAATGGTGATTATGGAAATGCTGGAGGAGGGGACCTGGTGCCCCACGCTAAGGCTGAAAGGCAAGAAGTGAGCCCGGTGCCTGCTGCCTTCCCGTCATCCCGCATCGGCGGCCGTGCACTCACTCGCTTTCCTTCCCGAGGATCTGACAATTTGCATTTCAAGGCAAGATTAAATATTGAAGTTTTGAGCGCTTCCATGTGCTTCAGGAGGAGCCAAACAGACCCGCGCTGGAACAGGCTGAACACAGAAAAGCCATTTGTGCCAAACTGCTTGGTTTCCTCTTTGCAGAGCCATGATAATGTGATATCCGACAGCTGAATGTAGGCCACAACAGGCTTTTATAGTTGGAGGGGTGGAGGACGGAGGGAGGGAGGGGGCTGAATCCATGGTGCTGCCAGCCAAACGCACGAAAACGATGAGAGATTTTTGGGGCAGGCTGGAGACTCCTGGCCACTCCCAAGATCCACATATTAGCTTCACTGTTAGCACAAGCTCAGGGCCTGCTGGAGGGGAGCTTGGAGAAGGTAGAGCAGAAAGGACAACTCCCTGGCTGTCAGTAAACGCTACATGAAAGTCCTGGCCTTGTGCTGCACAGACACTGGGATTTGTGGAGGATGGGCCATGACTGGTGGCCAGCTTCCCATGGAGGCAGCCGCACCTTGCAAGGAACAACCAGTTGCAGCAGTTTGGTTTAGTTAATGGATTCTTCTTGCCTGTTTCTCAGCTCCTCATGATGAGAAGGAAAAGATAGGAGGGCTGGTCTGCTTTGGCTTAGGCACTGCCACTGGGGCCTTGGCGTGGCTTGGTGCTGTGAGCTAAACCTGGGCCTTGCTGGTGGGAGAAGAGGTGTTGGGAAAGTCAGAGGGTCATCCTGCCTTCCTGAACCTGAGTGGTGCTGGTGGAATGGGGACAGTGCAAGCACCATCTTCCCCATCAATTGTACAGTCTGAGCCCCCAAAGTACCACAGAGACCACAAAGCACTTGCCACTAGATTAAGAGTATTAATCCCTGCAGGGATGAAGTAGCAGCAGTTTCCCTCCACGCATCTTCCAGCACCTTCACGTGAAATGTAATGGATTTTTTTTAATAAGGGTTGTGATTCCTCCTCTCTGCTTTATAGTCATTTCATGTCCTAATAGGCTGCAAAACAGTTGCCTCACTCCACCCCAGATGCGGCCACATTTCTGTGGTGAGGAAAAACTCTGGCAAGTGCGCCGAAGTCGGGTGCTTTGGTTAGAAAATTATACATTGCATTAAAAACCTGTATTAAAGAATAATATGCGGTCTGCAAAAACATTCAAACAAAACACTTCAGTGTTAGGAAGTGTCTTATTTACAGCGGTGGGAGCCGCTTGTGCCCTTTTCCCTCCCCTGTCCACAGGGTAAGGATAGAGGTTGGGAACGGGGGCTCACGTACGTAAAGGTCGGAGCACAGTGTGTGCACACAGAGCTGAGCTTGCAAGGAATCATACATTAGGCATTTCCTAACTTAAAAGCAGTTGGCTTTCTATTGTAAACAACATTCTTTTAACTTAGGAAATAGCATTTAAAAAAAGAATGAAGAAAAAGATCTTTTAAATAAATGTCTACAACGTAGGTTGTTGCAGCTGGACCTAAGGTGTTCCTCAGCAAGGTTTGGGCTGGCCTTTCCTCGCTGCTCCAAAGGCTTCTGCCCAAAAATATTGCAGGAGTAACGGTCCAGGATGGAAGCAGAAGGCTGCTCTCCTGTGAGGGGAGAGGAGGTGTGTGTGGCTTTTGCAGCTGGACAGTGGCCTGCACACTGGTGGACACATCTGCACCAGAGGGTGCCCAGGGTTGGGCGTGCAAGGGGGTGGGCATGGAGGGGGGGTGAGGGAAAGGACACGCAGCACTGAGCTGTGCTGAATTGCTGCTTTGGCAGACAGCACCGGGCCAGCTCTTTAGAAAGTTCACGTTCAGTTATTGTTTTGACAGGCTGCCAAAGTTTTCCTGAGGAATGCAGGCAGCAGAAGGGAAATGGTGATTTTCAAACTTTTTTTTTTTTTTTTTTTTTTAAATAACTCAGCCAAACCAGAATGGAATTTCATGGGAAAAGTGAAAGGTACATCTCTAGCCTCGGGGCATCGTTGCTGCCAAGTTTCAGGGTCTGGCTGCGAACAATGGAGGTGTCGGAGCATCTCCAGAGCAGTGCACCCTTGCACACACTCACGCACACTCACGCACGCACTGGAAGCACCTTCTCCGACGGTAACTGCTCCCACCCTTCACCCAGTGCTCCCAGAAAACCGATATTAGCTCGTAGTGCTTTCAAAAAAGACTATCTGTGGTGTAAAAGCAGACAACAAAGCCAATTTGCTGCTGATTACAGGTTTGCAACTTGGGAGGACGCTTAGGCGCTCTCCCCCACCCCAATCCTGGCCTGCTGCCAGCTGCGCTCGGTGCTCCAGGGACCCCCCAACCCTCCCCCTTCTCCCCACACGCTCTTCACTAGGTCGGCCCCAGAGCCACGGGGTATTTTTGCAGGTCTTCCTATCCCTAGGAAGGGTAGGAAGTTGCAAGCTCCCCTCCTCCTCCTTCTCCACAGAGGCGGGAGAGCAGCCGGTGAGCCGGGCTCTGGCGCTGCGGCACCCCGGGGTCTGCGGGGCTGTGGAGCTGGGCTGGGGAACTGCCAGTTACCTTATATTTTCCAGTACACTAATTTCTCTTGTCATCTTGCCAGTGACAAACAGAGAGAGTTAAACAGAGCAATCCATTAAAGAAGCAGCCTGACAGACCGATTGTTAAGGGTTTCAGCGATCCCCATTTACACTGGCTTGAAAAAAATTTTGCCTCGAGCAGCTCCAATTACAGAATTATCGGACCACACTCTGGTCCCTTTGTGCACTTTGCATCTCTGTCATCGTTCCAGGCCTCTTTCTATTTAGTTGCTTGGAAATGGTGAGCAAAATGGAAGGAAACTTGTAACAAGTTCAGAGAAATTAGAAGGGGAAAAAAGAGAGAGAGAAAAAAGCCACCTCCCCAATTCTAATGTCCTAAACCAGAACACTTTTTAAATGTAACACTGTAGAGGAATTTAAAATATTTTTCACTTCCTCTATTCATTGCTTTAATGCACTGGAACTACTTGCTTAGATTTTTTTCTTTTCCCAAGGAATGTACAATAACCGCTCTGTAAATTCCTCAGGTCTGATTTTAAAAGGAACTGTAGAACTTTATTCATGGAGGGAAGAAATAATCCCAGCACTTTCCTGCATTAACTCTTTCTTTTTAGTAAAAATGGCAGTGTATGTTTTGATCCCAGCCAGTGATGCAAGCAGCAGGAAGAGGAAATCAATGCCACCTCTAGGAAAAGTGAGGTCTCATCCCTGCTCTGCTGCCATCCCACTTGGTGACCTTCAAGCTGGATTGCCAGCATGGGCTTGAAGGTGGCACCATTCCCAGTAGGAGGAATTCTGGAAAAGCCCAGAGGAGTGGTCACTTCTGCAAATGCAAAACTCGAACTCTGTAGATTTGTTATTATTCTGAAAAAAACCCAACTCAATAGTTTTCCTATGCTACGATGCGAAGCTGAAGGGTCCCCTAACCCTTCACCCACAGCTGAGACAGGCACAGTCCACCATAATGCAGCAGCTACATGATGTGGACGTTATGCCTCCAACTCAAAGTGATCTCACCTATTTATCTTCCAGCAAATTTTCCCATTCCTGGCTTCCTGAATGATTTTACCATCCCATAGCTAGTGTTATCCTAGTACTAGTACCCTTATATATGCAGAATGTGTTACCCCAGGGTAAGAAAGCTCCCATCCCCCCTTTCCTTACAGCTGAGATTATCTGGTTTCACGAGGAGGAAGAGTGAGCAAAGCCACCCCTGGGTACTGCTGGAGGAGGCTGAGATCAAACTTCAGTGCTAATGCACGGGGGAATGCTGGCTTCCCTCTGGCCCAAAACAGAAGGCAGTTTCTCCTGGTTGAGTCCCCAGTCCTGCCATGCAACCCCCTTGGCCCCATCCCTTTCCCTGGGACGTGGTGGAGCTGACCTATCACTCTTTGTGTCCAGGGAACCTCGCTGCAACACATTCGCACTCGGAGCTCTGCCCAGCCCCAGTAACGGAGACTCCCACCCCAGGTTTTGGGTGGAGATGGAAAGCAGGAGAAAAACCCCCGTAACAACCCCGGGAGCTCTCGGGGGTATTGAAAAGTCCTCTCATTTCTTATTAATCACTTATGCCAAGAATTCAAACATCGGCCATGTGTTGGCTGGGGTTGTTTTCCTTGCAGTTATCCACATGCAATTCATGCCTTGGAAAATGACCCATTTACCATCATGCATTGTTGCTTAGCTACACGCGCTTTCCCTCTAAGTTTTCCCAAATGGAAACATGGCTCTGTTTGCTTTGGAGATCATTTTCCCTGGCTTTCTCTGCTTTACAGTAAATAAGCAAAAGAAGAACAGCCTCTGAGCGCTGAGCAAGGAAATAAAACAAACGGCATGGTGTAGGGTGATTGTTTAAAATCCAGCACATGAACATGATGCCTTCCTTGTCCAGCCAAGGAAATGGGCAGGGAGGGTTTGAGCAAAGGCAACTTGCAGGTCAGCTTCTTTAAGACCTTTTCTTGTCTGTCTTTTTCATTAAGATTATTTCCCTGCTGAAGGTTTCTGAACTCGGACCGGGAATTCAGTTGGATAATGCTGGGTTCCCAAGAGAATATTATTTCTATGGAGGACAGGTGGGACTTTGGGACACTGAGAACTCACTCTGCTGCCATGCTTGCCTTGTGGAGTCCTAGATATCCTCTAGAAACATACAGGATATATCCCTTATACCTGCAAACCACCACATTACTTTGTGCCATTGGACAGGACTTTATCGATCAAACCCCAAAATTTCACAGATTCACTAAGTCCTAGTTGCAGTGGCACAGCTGGAGTTGGGCACAAGTTGGCAGATGAGCCATTGCAGCATGAAGTTCAGCTTCCCAGCACACCAGGTAAATCTTATGGCTGTCTGCTGGAATCCTGAGCCCACCAGTGCCTATGCTACACAGATGTCCTCGAAACATGCAACAAATCCAGAGCATTTGGAAAGCATCAGCTTTACAGCCCGTGCACGGAGGGACTGCACAGCACGTGTGTGGCTGGTCCCCTGGGTCCTGGGAGCACTGGTCTTGCTAAGCATGTGCCTTTGGGCTGAGCCGTGCTTGCGTCCAGGATTTCCAGATGTCCGGCAGTTCATCTGTTCCTCAAGGATCAGATAAAACTTGCAACATCTTCAGATTTTAATGAGGACAAAGCTTTCGGGTAACATGCAGCGGAGTCTCTCTCACAACACATGGGTTGGTAGAGAACACAGTGGAAAATCTTTTGTCTCCTGGTGCCATGACCATGCACTGGACACCAGCTCTTTGTGGAGCACAGACACAGCTGTCAGCTGCTGGAGCACTGGGTGCCTGCAGCTCTCAGGAATGGGATGCCCCAAAGGGTGAGCTCTCGCCCTGCCTTCTGCTGACAAAGCACAGAATGTGTATTGTCTCCGAAAAGAAAAAGGGGAGAGACGGAGTAAATCGTGCAGTGCTGATTGCCAGGCCAATACACCGGTCTAAGGTTTAATACAACTGGTTTCCAGGCCAAGAACCTGCCAGAAAATGAAGAGGGATATTGTAGCTATGCAAATCCCAGCCGGTGGGTTGATACATCCCAAACACTGGGGCTCTGTGAGAGCTGCTAGCACCTTTACTGCTCCGACACCGGGAAGCTCTTATCTTGCTTTGGGGAAACGTACACAATACAGCTTTGTTTGGGGCAATACCTTCCGGGTGAATGGCCTCTTAAAAGTGCTTTGAGGAATTAAATGGGTGAAAACAGTGTGAGAAAGGGAGGCAGGGGAAGGGAGGAAAAACTTGCTTGCTGCACTACAGGAGGCAAAATTGGTGGACACTAAAACCACTAAATAAGGAGCTAGGAGCTATGTCAGACTGAAAGAAGCAAACATGTGACCAGGCTCCCTGCCACCAGAGGCACCCCAAGACAGTGGCTCAGTCACAGAGCGAGAATCCACTTCCCTGTCCCCTATGTCCCTGCAGGAAGGATGGGGATGCTCTTGCTTGTGGATGCTGTCTGGGCCTGTGGCACTCCAGTCTTGTCCTGGGCAAAGGATCACTTTGGCTCAGTGCAGACTGGGCACCTGCCCTAAGTCCTGGAGCTGAATCAGGCCAAGGACAGTTTTAATGAATGGAATTCTCCCCGGTTTTATTATTTTTGGAAGCCTGGAAACACCTGCCTATTGCTCAGAGAAACAAGGCAGGCAGGATAAATGTCTGGCAGCACATCCCGTTTATTCTATGTCCTTCCTGGGCAGCCTTTGGAGCCCAGCCCTGCCAGCACCCTGTGCTCCCCATGTTTGGTTTGGAGTTGGCCCTGTGAAAAATGAACATCAAAAGGGCTCTTTCAGCAAGGGCTATTTCCACATCAAATGCCTACCTCCAGTCCTGAGCCATCAGGGAGAGAGCTCTTTATAAAAGGAGAGGGAAGATTAATATTATTTTTCAAAAGTATAATGGGAGGTTTCCACTCCCCAAGCACTTCAGAGTTGGTTTTTGCACAAAGCCATAATAATTTCAACCCCAAAGGACAAAGAAAAATACATTAGAGGAGGTTACAAATGCCTGAAAACATAGTTGGTCTGAACAGAAATGTTCAGGTCACTGTCACTTTAGGGGCTGGAAGAGGCTGCTGCTGGGAGAGCCTGAGTTTCCCATAGGAATGTGTGCCCTCCATCCTCGCTCAGAGCAGCAGCAGTGTTCCAGATGCCTGCTTGAGCATGGGGAGGTGGGGAGAACCCAAAGATGGGCTGTCAGAAATGCAAACTGGTGGGAGGGGGAAGGAGAGGAGAAGGAGCGGAGAAGATGCTGGAAGTACCCTGTTGGGCAAGCAGAAAAGGGAAAACCCCGTTGTCAAGTACAACCCTCCCGAGATTCTAGGAGAGAAAGGGAGGCAGGAATCCGGCCCAGTGACTGGCTGGCAGTGTGCCTGGACTGTGACACGGCTCTGCCTTGGAAAGGCACCTGCGGCCTCAGCGTCTTCCTCTTACAGTACAAGCACAGCATCACGGGGGAAGCACAGTCCTGCAGCTTGACAGCAAGTTTCTGCTCTGTGAGCATAAGCCATTGGGCCAGACGAGTGTATGAACAATTATTTGATCACTTCCACTGCAGGAACCAACTTGACAAATACCTCTGATTAACATGCTCGCAGTCTGCTTCTGAAAAACCAGACTAGGAGCAAGCTCTCACCCTGGAAAATCCCTTGCCTGTGTCTGCTGTGCATCCTTTTCCCATGCTGGCAAAGTTTGGGCCAAATGCAGCAGATGCCGTGGAGCTGGCAGAGCTGCTCTGAGGCAAATGTCCCCAGGCTGGTGGGCCAGGGGTGGCAGGGCTCAGAACCTGGGAGGTGGTCTGTCCTAGGGTGACTTAGTGCCTTGCTTGCTTTCTGCTTCTTGGTCATTCAACAGAATGAATCTTTTGCTAGTGTGTACCTCACCTTCCTCTGGACTTGGGGTGCAGGTGCGAAATGAGGTGTGGGACAGTCCTTGCAGCCCCAAGCCTCACAGTCACTAATGGCATGAGCCCCTGAGTGGTTTTCACTTAAAAGATGGGTGGGGAGAAAGTACTTGTGGGTAAGGAAATGCAAAATGTGATCCTGAGGGCTCAGAGAAACTCTGCTAGTTAAGTCAGATCTTGCCTTTTCTCAGTGCTTGGAGTTACCCATCCGTGAAGGGGGCTGGAGCCCTCACCACTTAAATCCCACTTAAGCCCTAAAGAAAGTGCTTCATTGGTGCTTCAGGTTCATCCACTGGCTACCACAGGGACAAAGGTTTCACATTCTCCAAGAAAGCTGAAAAATCCCCCAGTCTGTCTGCTGGAGATTGGAGCTGATGGCCAGAGGGCAGTGATGGGAGAAAGCAGCAGCAACAGGGTGGTCGAGCAGCAGTTTGTGGGACCGTGCTGGCATCACTGGGTGCCCTGGGATCCTTCCTTGCCAGCTCTCCTGTACAACTGGAGCTGAAGCAGGGGAGTGACAGCAGATGCTGCTCCTCTCCCTGAGACATGAGCTGTCTCCAGGAAGGTGGGGGAACCCTGGGAAAGTGGCTTTGTGCTGATGACGGGGTTTGACACGCGGCAGGCCAGTGCTGGGAAAGCCAAGGAGCGCGCTGGAAACAGGAGACGCCTGCGGCAGATGACGGTGCCAGTAGGACATGGCTGGTTTGCTGCCTGCGGGACTGCAAATGCTCTGCCCAAAACAACTTACTCAGATTTACTGTAAGCGGCAGCCTGGCCATCCATAGCTTGTGGTGAACACACCAGCCCTGCCTGCAGAAAGGGCTGCGGAAGCCAAGCTGGCCCCTTGCCCGGCAGGCTGGAGGGGAGGAGTGGGGGGGCTCTGCAGCCCTGCCCGCCTGTCCCGGCACAGCACCCTCAGCCCAGCACCCTCTGCCCACTGCGGGTCCCAGTGCCAAGTTCAGAAGCACATGAGGTGGATTTTCTCTTGCCAGGTGCTTTCTGCACCCAGCCTAGGGAGAAGGTGATTCTGTGGATGGAACCCCCCCATAATGATTCCACTGCGGCAGCGCTGGGGTAACTGAGTGAAGGAAAGGCAGGGAATTCCCCCACTGTGGCAGAAGCCCCTTGAGCAGCACAGCAAAGGGACTCCGAGGCCAGGCTGGGTGCTGCCGGCTGGTAGCCAGCTCATCCCTGGGGAACCCGGGGCCACGGCTGAACCGGGAAACCCCCCGGCTGCTCCCAGCTTCCGGCCTTTGTGCGAGCAGGAGCCGGTGCGGGGCGGTGGCAGTGGGATGGCTGCCATCGTGTCACCCTGGCCTGGGCTGCGCTCGAGGCTCGTCTGTCCTCGCGCCCCGAGAGGTGCTGCCGGATGGAGAGAGACTGTGCAAAGTCTGGCCGAGGGGACTCGCCGTCCCCTCCCATGCAGCTGTGCCGGGAGGGAAATTTCCGATACTGCCGGCTTCCCAGAAGTCAAGGGGAGGTTTCATCCCTGGCTCTGCTGTCTCAGCTCACGCATCCTTCCCGGCTCAGCCTGTGAACCTGGCACGCGAGGCTTAGCGCTGGCAGCACAGGGCAAGACCGAGGGTGGGCAGCCCCTCTGCGGGGCTGGGCCAGGCTCATGCCAGCAAGTGAGCCAGCCCTTCTCCTGGCCAGAACATCCTCGCTGGAGGGTTGCACTAGCGGGCTGTGGGGCTGCTGCAGAGCAACCAGAGCCACGTGCTGCCCAACACCAGCCAGCTCAGTGACATCAGCCCGTGCCATGTCGCCGTCCCCCTGCCCCAAAGCCCCACACCAAAATCCCTTATTGAGACACCGTGGCAGTGTTGGTGTCACTGTGCTGTGAGGTGCCATAGGGGTGTGCTGCAGGGCCAAGGGACGGGGGTTTTGTCTCTCCCCTCCCTGACATGGAGGCAAAGCATCCTAAGAGGGAATGCTCATAAGGGGAGGGACTCTGCTGGCATGAGCCACAGTGTTGGTGCCCGCCACTGAGCATCAATGCCCTGGGCTCTGAGGACTGTGCAGGTGATGGAGGATGTGGCTGCTCTGGGGTGGGGAGTCATGAGAGCATGGCTGTATCCTACAGCAGCCTTCCCCTGCCTTCCCCAGCCACCCAGTGCTGGCTACGGATGTTTTCTTTTCTTACAAGAAATCCGCCTGAAAACAAGAGGGGCTGTGCCAGCCAGGTGGCTCTTCCAGAGCATTTGCCTCTGCTCTGCATTTAAGCAGCAGTGATTTTTGCTCAGAAACGTCCAAATTTTTGCTCTGCACAAGCTCTAATTTTGAAGCCACCAGCACGGAGCTCCCACGGACTGAGGGGCTCCTGGCACATGCCCATCTCCTGCCTGTCCTGACTGCAGGACCTGTTGCCAGAAAAAAATTGAGTATGGGGCTCAAATGGCCAGCCCAAACCTGATGTGCCCAAGGGGAGGAGCACTGACCCTGACCTGTGCAGCCCTCCAGCACCAGCTCGGGCTTAACTCTCTCCTCTGCAGGAAGATTTGAAGCCTTCCAGTTAAATCCGGGAAGGAGTTAGCAAGTCTTTGTGGCAGGCGGATTAGAGGCAGAGGTAAATGCTCCTGCTAAGTGTATTCTGGCTGGTTAAAAGCTCAGCTCAGCCTCTATCCCAGCATTGTCCTTGCTTCTTATAAATATAAGAGACAATTCTGCAAACACACATTTTTCCTATTGCCTGCTTAGAGACGCGAGAGACTGGGGAGAGCCTGTTGTTCTTCCCCTTTCCCCAGGTATCATTAGGGTTTATTATCACCTCCCCAGTGCCCTCCTTTCTCTGGGATTGGTTCAACACTGGCAGCCTCTGATCCTGCAGGTGCAGCAGGAGGGGGATTACAGCTTGTGGGGCCACAACTCAGGGCAGGTGAAGGCAGCAGAAGCTCCCAACATTGGGGAAATGGGACTGGGGGTGAGAGCCAGGACCCCCTTTCTCCCCACAAGCCAGGGTTCCTCCAATCCCATGCCCTGGGGAGCCCTCTGGGTGGAATGGGGCAGTTGTGGGATAGGGACTGGCAAGCTAGGGGTTCTGGTCACTGTGGAGCATATAGTAACTCAGAACAGAAATGAAAAATTATCCTAACTGTGTAAAAGTAGGTAACACTTATCTGATTCTCTCTGAAAACCTCTGTTCTGGAGCTGGTGGCACTAAGGGGGCACAAGA
This sequence comes from Chiroxiphia lanceolata, assembly GCF_009829145.1. Classification (NCBI taxonomy): domain Eukaryota; kingdom Metazoa; phylum Chordata; class Aves; order Passeriformes; family Pipridae; genus Chiroxiphia; species Chiroxiphia lanceolata. The sequence goes on from NC_045645.1 coordinate 5,312,275, forward strand.
GGGTGGCAGCTCCACCTGTGACCCTCTCTGCCCTGGCCATCCTATCCTGTGGCAGAAGCATCTCTATCTGCACTGTCCTCTGCAGGTGACAAGACTTCTTGGACAATGCTAACTAGGACCTGTGTGCCAACCCCAGGAGTTTGTGGGTGCCCCAGAGAGGGTCTCTTCTTCCCACAGCTGAAGGGTGCACAGATGACCTCTCCTAGGGGATTATGGCTGAAGTGGGGGGCTTTCATAGGGAGCATGAGCAGACAGGGATCAGGCTCTTACTGGGATTAAGGTATTTTCCATGCATTTAAACTAGTTGTCACGAACCCAGAGCCACCTAGGAGTGAGTGACCAGAGCACAGCACCAAAGGCACAGGAGAGAAGAGCAGGGAGAAGCTAATACCCACCCTGACCCTCACCCCAAGGCTTGCAGGGAGCAAGGAGAAGATGTTCACAGAGGCTTGGGAGCCCCCAAAGCCCCAGGGATGATCCATGGGCTCTGATTCGAGGAGAGGTGAACAGGTGCTGCACAACCCCAGTGAGATGCCTGCTGATGGAGGAGAGCTCGGGGAGCTCAGGGGGGACAGCAGCAAGTCCCCAGGGAGACAGCAGAGCACTGTGCCCTCTCTGGGCCAGGACAGAGGGGTCCATTCCGGGAGGCGTGAGAGCTGGGTGGCTCCAGGAGCTTGGTAACCTTAATCCTCCCTCGGATTAATGCTCAGGGGAGCTGGGGACAGTGTTTAAACCTGCCAGAGTGAGCTCTCGCGTTGAGTGCAGCTCTGTGGTGGGGTCGGAGGGGGACAGAGAGCACAGGTTAAGGACAAGAAGAGGGGCAGGCAGTCCTATGGCCTAATCTGACATGCAGCTTCAGATTTTGTGGCCATGTTACTGGGCCCTGCCTTCCCTGGGAGCAAAGGGATGGGCAGCCTGATGACCAGCTCCATGCCAGGGTCACGTCCGGCAACGCTGCCTAGCTCCAAGAGGCTGCTGCTGGTCTGGCTCTGCAGGGCCCCTGCAGGCTGAACCCCCTGAGCCAGCCCAAGGTGGAAACCATCTGCCCTTGGAAGGATGCTCTTCTGGGGGAATGCCTGCCTGTGACAAAGTCTCTGGGATGAAATCCCTCTCTCAGAATAAATTGGCTTCTCTTTCAGCTGAGCTTTCAGCCTGGATCAGAGGAGCAGTGCTAGGATTCTCAGAGATGCTCAGACAGTCCATGTTCCTACCCACATAGACCCTAGACTGATCCCAGACCTCAGCAGAGGACTGCCTAGCTCACGGCATTAGGAGCCACTCCCCTCTGCAGCCACTGGCATTGCTGGGGTGCTTGCAAGCCCACGCAGGGGCAGAGCAGCCTGGCTGGTAGCCCTGCAGAGCAGCCTGAGCCCCAGCTCCTCACCCAAAGCAGGTGCAGAGCCCTATGCAATCCCCTGGTCCCAGCCTACAAAGGACCCTGTGCTGTGTCCCCAGCCCCAGCTGAGCAGGAAATGCCACATGGATGCTATTAGAGGAGATTCCCATCCCTTGGCAGTGCGGGTGCAGCTCTCTCCCGAGCTTCCCCTGGCCTGAGCTGTTTTGCCAGTCAGTTGGCTTCAGCACAAAGGTGCCACCGAGATACACCAGTGTCCCCTGGACCCAAGCACCAGTTATACCTCCTTCACCCCTCTGCAGCCTTGGACCCTCATGGGAACCTCCTGTCCTGTGCCTAATCCAGCCCATGGCTCCATGCTCCCCAACCCTGCCACCTGTCCCAGGAAGATGCCACAGGGTATTGTCACCCATCCCGATGTGGCCAGTGTCACCTTGGGCGCCTCCCTGGTGGGCTGGGAGTGGCCTTGCAGGGGCTGCAGGTGCTGTGTGCTGTCCCCTGAGGCAGCGAGGCAGGATGGGATGTACTGTCCTAAGTGGCGTCTTAACTAGATCTGATCCAGCCTTGCAAAGCCACAGCGCCTTCAATTCCCTTAGCACTCCAAATCTGCTACTGTGCATCTAAGCGGATTATTTTAAATACCCCATGATGGACTGCTCCTTTGTAATATAAACCAGCCTCGTGTGTCCCATTCCCCTCCTATTTGCTGTGATTTAGCTGCAGCTGTGACAGCTAGAAGTCTCCCCAGCTCCCTCTGCTCCCTAGGAAACATCCCTCGTGCCAGCCCCTTCCCCAAATCCTCTCTCCCCTGTGTTTCCAGATCACAGGGATGCTCCTCCCCACACATCCTTTCACATCTTGGGGTGAGTGATGGCTGTGGGATGTGCTGCCCCAGAGCTGTTTCATCTCTACCCAGAGCTGAGCCCCTGCACCAGCATCACCCCCACCTGCACCTCAGGGCCAGCCTCAGCTGCTTTTGCCCAGAGAGGGGCCATGAAGGAGCCCTTTTGGGTGGGTTTTTCCAATTTTCAGTTTTTTTGCTCGAGCTGACTGGTTCTGACACCTCAGTCCTGCCATGAAGTCAGCCAAGCAAGAAAGCAGCCTGACTCCCACTCCCGCTGGGGGGTTGGTTTGGGGAGCACGGGGGCCGGTGTGGAGCCCACCCACCCCCGCTCTCGGCAACAGCAAAGAAGCCACCACTTTTCCAAGCGCTTCCCTTTGGGGCTTGTCTGATTAATGAGGGCTTGTTATTTCCAAACTGTTTGAAATCGTGTTTATTTTATCTGCCGCTGGATTCCTCTGACTCAGGGCTCATCGTTAACTGCCAAAGATGAGTGACAGATCCCGCTAATTACAGCTAATGATGGCCTTAAAGGATCTCTGTGCTCACACGTGTGTTTGTGTGCACACATGCCAAGGGCCATTTATAATTTAAAGTGGGGAGAGTCGTTAGCATAAACCATGCCCAGATTAATTGCAGAGAGCAGCCTCTCCAGGGAGGATGCTCACCAAGAGGCTGTGGTTTCAAGCACTGGATGCTGAGGGCGGCACAGGCTGCCTGGGCAGCATGGTCCTGAGCCGGGTGTCAACCTCAGGAACACCAAATCAAAGCCACCAGATAGGAAATGTTTGGTGCAGAGCAGCTGGTAGGGACCAGGGGACCCTAATATGTGGCACAGACACAAGTGGCTCAGAACCACATTTAGGGCCACGGAAGCTGAAGTCCAGCCTCCGGCAGAGCCCTGTGGGGTGTTTTCCAAGTGGGAGGAGCACCATGCCCAAGAGACCCAGTTGTCTCCCCTATTCTCTGGGAACAGGCAGCTGGAGAAATGGCAGACACTTTTTATGGCCTCCCTGAGGACAAAGTAGTTGCAGGAGCACAACTCATTAGTAGACACCAGAGACCTCTCAGCTGGGGAGCTGGGGTTAGCAGTGCTCCCTGCCTTGGGGAGAGCTCTCCCCTCTTTAGTCCCTGGGTAATCCAGCCAAAAGACTTTGCTTTTACCTTTATTCCCAGGAAGGAAAGAGGGAGGATGGAGATGATGAGGCTTTCCCCACCCCTGGGCTGGAGGATGTGGAATGAGAAGCAGTGGCTGCAGGAGATCATGGCCACCACCCTGGCAAGGGTTGGGCAGGTGGCTGCTCAAAGAGAGCAGGCACATCCCATGGACAGGCTGACTGGGGGACTTGAACGACCTTCCACAGCAAGGTTTGTTCCAAGCCCTTCCCTAAACCAGCTCTTCACCTGCTTGGGCTGACTTTGACCCACCCCTGCAAAGAGGGTGCACCGGGACAGATCCATGGCTCCCCTGGCTCCATCTCCTCACTCTTCCTCTCCTTGGGGGTCCAGATGATGCCCTTGCACCTCTCCTGGTCCTCGCATCTCAGGTCATGGAAGAAGTATCCAGAAGGAAACCAAAAGCTGTTCCAGATGGCAGAAGGCTCGGCAGAGCAGAATAACTCTTCCCCAGCCCTTATCTTTCTGCAAACCAAGTCCACCTTTCTTGGAAAAAAGTAATTCAAGCTCCTCGGTCTTCCTCAGAGCTGGTGAGCGGCAAGAGCGAAGCACCAGCCCTGGCTCCCCAGGGAGGGGAAGCGCCATCCTGCTAAGTGCTTCTGTATTGGTCTGTGCCACAGGAAAGTCTAAATTGGAAATGATGGCAGCAGCAAGAGCCAGGATGCCAAGATGGACTCTGGGGCCTGCACAAAGTGATTTCAGGGGCTGGATGTGCTTGGCCCAGGTGATCCCTGCCAGCACAGGACACTGGCGTTCTAATCCTGCTAAAAGCTGGGTGGAAACAACTTGGATGAGGGCTTTCGGCTTCCAGATTCAGGTCAAGACCGATGCCTCATGAATTTGTCTCGGATCTTTTGAATTGTTCTGGTCCCCAAAACACTCAGGTTTCTCTTTCTGAAACACTCCAAATGTTTCAATTTAAGGGTCTTGCAGAAACAGCTGTTAGAGGGTGTGGAGCAGAGCTCCCCTCAGACACCTGCAGCCACTCAGTGGTTGTCACTGCTCCTGAAACAGCCCAGCAAGGCTCTTCAGGCAGGACCAGCTCGGGCTGGTGCTTTTTGCATTATCCCCTTGTCACTGGGGGCTTCAGTCCTCCAAACCCTGTTCACACAGGGGTCCTGAGTGCTCCTGCTCTCCTGACCCCACTCTCCCCCTGGCATGGCTTCTTCTACCATGGTTCCCTCCCATGGTCTCTCCCAAGTCCAGGTGATATGTTTTTCCCTCTATGCCATGGCCAGTGTGGGGTGCATGACAGGGCAGGCCACCACGGGGTCCTGGGCCTGGGCACCACGCTGCAAGCTGCTTGCTCAGCAGCATGTTGAACCCTCCCCAAATAGCCCCTGAGATCACCATCACCCAGTGAAAGAGCCCAATTGCAAAGAAAACAGGGAAGCAGCTGAAAAAATAAAGGCGCTGCCATGGCACTGCACACGCCAGGTCGGAAATTTGGGATGGTGCCGAAGCACAGCCCCAGATGCTCCTCCCGCCCCAGGGCATGAAGAGCCAACACAGAATGGAGAAATAAGAGGTACCACAGGCCAGAGGGAAGGCACTCTGCTGATGGCACCAGGGATGGGCAGTCGGGACTTGCGGTCCTCCAGGTACTCGGGAAGAGCCGAGGATGATGCAGCCACATCTCTGTGGTGTGAGATGGAATGATCCAGCCCTAGCTCCATGTGTCCTGGGGACAACATGGTGCCAGGCTGCTCAGTGAGATGCCAGCCTCTGTGGGTGCCGCAGCTCCTTCACCACCTGCAATCCTTCCCAAATGCCAGAAGTATCCAAAAGATGGAGAAATTGTCCAAAGAACAGCCATAAGTCTCTCCCAGAGACTTGGTGTAGCCCTGGCTGTGAGGCAGTAACTTTTTGAGCTGAAGGATGAATAGAGATTAACTGGACAGACACAGCTTTGCTGGGAGAACTGGAAGGTCAAGCAGCCTTGAGGTCAGGATAAGAGGCAATGCCAGTGTCTGCCTCCCAACCCTGTACGTACTACTGCCAGACTGAGACTGCCAAACTCATTGCACCTCTGCCCTGGGCCCCTGGTTGTCTCCAGCATCAGCTGGCCTGGGGGCAGGAGCAGGTCGTGGTAGAGCTCCGTGCTCCTGGCCCTGCTGGAGTGGGCAGGGTGTGGGTGGAGGTAGCAGTCCCTGCCCTATCTGCCAGCCTGTGGGATTAGCTGTGCGGCATCGGGAGCAGCTCTAGCAGTGGCTGGGTAAGAACAGATAGACACAGATAAGGCAACCTGAATCCCGGGGACGGCGAGCCAGCTTCATTAATCCCTGTGCATCCAGGCGCTGACGAAGATGCTATCATCCCATTTCCCTCCCCAGCAGCTTGCGTGTGGCTGTCAGTCCTGGCTCACACAAGAACAAAACCTGGTGCTTGCATGGGTGGCCCCTCTCTCCCAGAGCTGCTAAGTGTCTCCCATGTCCCCCTGAGGACACTGCTGGTACAGGGATGCAGCCAGTGCAGGGATAGAGCTGGTACAGGCATTCACAGCCAGTGTGGGGCTCCACAGTCCCTACAGAGAGATATGGACAGGGCAGGGATGCAACCAGGATGGAGACCCTGAACAGTATGGGAACACACAGCCAGGATGGGGACCCAGGTGATGGGGACAACATGTAGCCAGGTTGTGGACCCTGCCAGTTCAGGGACACAATGCAAAGGATGGAGACCCACGGACAGTGTGGGGACATACAGCCAGAATGGGGACCCAGCTGGCATGAGGACACATGCAGGAGAACCCTGTAGAGCCCTGGGTCATACTGATGCTGCAAGGCAGAGGATGACCAGCAGTATCACCCACCCCTGTGATGGCCTGGGCTCCACATCCCTCCCCAGGCTCCCGCTCTCCAGCTGCAGTGAGTAGGAGGGTTCAGCACTGTGCAGGCACACGGAGGGAGGGATGCACCACCAGGTCCCTGCTGTGTCCCCATCGTTGCCATGCTGCAGGCTGCTCGGGGATGGGCTCGGCGTGGCACTCCCCATCCCGTTAGCTCTGGCATGAAAGCGCCCGCCGCTGCGGCAGCGGGGCCTGGCCATGATCCCCACTTCCAGGTAAACACACGAAACAAGCGGCTCGCCTTCCCTCCCTGCCCGGCATTCCTGGCCACACAGACCCACCATTCAGCCCCGCCACCCCGCACAAACCCCCAGTGTTTGGGAGAGGGCTTGTGCTCCCGGCGGAGCTCCGGGGGGGACACGCTGCGGCTGGGCAGTTGACACCCGGCCAGGCTGGAGCGGGGCCAGTGGGCACAGAAAGAGGCGCTGTGTTTTGGCCGGATCCTGCCGTGCTGGGGCAGGGGCAGGGGCAGAAAGGACCCCTTGTGTGTACGGGACCCAGGGGTGCCCCCACCCCTCAGCTGCAGCCAGGGTCCCATGAGGCCGTGGCAGTGGTCACCAGAGGCTCAATGGGGTGGGAGCCTGAAGGGGTGAGCTGGTCAGAGGCAGGGGATGCCCTACTGCCATCCAAAAGATTTGCAATCCCAGACTGTGCGATACAAAAGCAGTGGAGGGGATTGACCAGGGGCACATTCAAGTGGTGGCAGAGGCAGGAGTGGGAGGCAGCTTTCCCTGGGCATCACTCTGCCACTTGCAAGGATGAAAGAAGAGAGTGCCAGATCCTGCCCCTTGGGCTCTTCTCCTCCAATCTCCTAACCCTATCCTCAGATTTTCCTTGGTACTGTCGGGGGTCTGTCCTGCAGCACAGCCTGGGGTGCTCTGGCCACAGCATGGCTCAGAGGACAGTGGATCCCTCTGGGGAACCTGGGACTGAGCTGAGCATATCCCTGCCTCAGCCACGGGCATCCCTGTGGGGCCAGGCTGAAATGGAGAGGGGAAAGCAGGAGGCAGAGCCTTGATGCTCCAGTATCCCAGCTGTTCCTTCTGCTGCCTCTATCATCCAAAAACAGCCATCAGTGCTGTCGCTGGGGGCATTGTCCCCTCCTCCATGCCTGGCACCTTCCTCCCTTGCTCTCCCTGAAAAGGTGGCTTTCCTCCCCAAGGAGTGCAGAGAAAGCACTTTCCACCACGGCAGATGAAAATGGATTCCAATCCAATTTTACCCTAGTACCACTTCAGTGATTTTGATGGAGCTGCTCTGGATGGGTGCCGGTTGGAGCCAGAGGACAGCTGTCGTGGCTCCATAGACCAGGGGTTTCTTATCTGTGTCACCTTTGATTACTGTAATTGAAATCCTGCTCTGATCTGAGCCATGCCCAAACGTTTCTGCTGCCTGTGCCGCTCTCGGCTCGAACAGCAAAATGACGTTAATAGATTTTAAAGCCAGGCAAGGCCTGTAAGAGCATTTCTGCCTGACCTCCTGGATAGCAGCCGACAGCCACCACTTACCCCAGTCCCGCTCTCAGCTGCTGGCACAGCCCTGTCACACCTCCTATGACTCATTTTCCCTCCTGAAAGCACAAATCCTGTCTCTCCCAAGAGCCGCTCGTGTGTCTGCCGGGCAGCCTGCCTCCTCCCACCCCTGCAGAGCAGGCTGGCAAGCTCTTGAGGGAGGCAGGGGCCAGGGGTGTTGGTGGGATCAGCTTCCCTGCTCCAGCATGAAACTCCCTATGGGAAGCATTGCCCTTTCCTGGCATCTCCTGGCCAAAAGGGCAGCAGGGTGACACGCTGCTGCCCATCCGCTGCCAGGCAGGAGGCAGGGGATGGAAATGCCACCACACAGGAGAGGATGCTCCTGGCTTTGGTGCCAAGCTGGAAAATCAGCTGTGGCTGGCAGCGTGACCGATACTTTGTCACCCACCCTGTCTTCTTTTGTGATCCGCCCATGGTGTTTAGCCAGAGCCACTGCAGCAGAAAGAGTGACTCCAGCCCAGACAGTGTCTGAGGGCAGGAGCTGGGAGGACACATGCACTGGCACACACACAGTTCCGCAGTTTGGCTCGAGCTGAGCAGCGGCACGAGGAGTGAGCCTGCCCTGGACAGTGTGGGACAGTAAAGCTGGTGGCTCCGTCTGGGCTGGGGAGGTTTTGCTCAGCCAGTCTGCCCTCTGAGAGCTGCCCTCTGGAGCAGGCAGCGGTGACCCAGGTTCAGAGCTCCATCTGAAGAGCCCTGCAAGTCCCAAGGGCCAAACCCTGACTACACCAGACAACCACCCTGAACCCCCAGGTCTTCCAGGCTGGCAGCTTTCATGACCGAACAGCCGAGAGCCGGCTGGCATGTGCTGGCACAGCAACCTGGGCTTGTACCAATGAGGATCTGACGGAGCCAGTTCAAAACTTCATATGCTGGCAAAAAAAAAGGCAGGCTGGCCAGACTGCAGGGCCCTCCAGCAGCCTGCCACCAGCATACACAGGGCCTCCCCCTGAATCCTGGCTGGCCGAGCAGCAGCGTTTCCTCTCATGCTGGCGGGTCATGGGCCGACAACGCACACAATGCTTGGGGTTATCCAGGCCTTATCAGCTCCAGCCATGCAGTGCGGGCAGGAAAAGGGTTTCAATCCCAGCCGAGCCCTGTTTCCGTCAGGAACCATTCCCCTTGTCACAGGGGAGGGCTGGACTGTGCCATGGTTTTGACACCAGGACGGGTGAACCTGGGCTGTGGGGAAAGTGGGACCACAGGGGTGTCACCCTCTGTTCCAAAAGCATCACCAGTGTCCCTCCTTGTGCCAGGGAAGCTGACAGTCTTCAAGCAATGCAGCTACTCCCACCCCAACTTTGCCTGGCAAAGCAGCACTGGACATGGTGACCTGTGAAGCTTGGGCTAGGAAAGGGCCGGAGCTGGTGAATCCCAGGAAAGGGGCTGCCATCAGGGCGTGCAGCAGAGGTCTGAAACATCCCTTGCTGGGTGTCACTGCTCCCCACTCCAGGGAGGCATTCCAGAGCCCTGGCATGCTGGGAAAACTCCTGCTCAGAAACATACAGGCAACCTGAGAAACACCATAGCAAAGGCCACCACTGCCAGTGACGCTGGGAAACTGAGGCATGAGGAGATACCAATGGAGGCCTCCTTCCCTCTTGGCCCTGTGCTGCCATGGGACATCCTTCCCAGGGCTGCCCCAGCCTCTTAAAGCCAGGTGGCAGAAGGCTGGCACAGGGTCTCTCTTAGTTCCTCAGCCCAAAATCACAAGGTGGGTGTATGCCCAGCCCTTGCTCCTCCAAACCCTCCAGCAGCGCTCACAGGGTGGAAAGAGGAGCTGGTGGAGGCACTGGCAAAGGCTGGGCTTGCTGAGATCCCCTCCTGCTCCATGATTAATTGAACACAGGCTAAAATTAGCTGCGGAGGCAGCACCCCTGGGGTCTCCCAGCAGCATCCCACTGCCCGCCGGCTGCCTGCAAGTGGGTCAGGCAGCAGCTGCCTCCCAGCTGGGCACCCTGGGTGCTTGGGGGACCCCCATCCTCTGCTGAATGTGGGAGCACTGCTCCCTGCATCCATGGCTCAAGGAAAGAAGCCTCCCCACTGCTGCCCTTCTCGGAGGCTTTTCCCTCTCTGTATTCACCGGGCAGGGCTGCATTATGAGGAGCAGCTGGGAAGGCACAAGGCCGCCTTCTGGGATGGCAGGAGTGCAGATCCCCGTCATATTCTTCCCCGTGCCTTCAGGGATCTGTTATATTTAGCCACTCTCCCTACCTCATGTTACTGGCTCGGCTCTGGCTCTTTTCCCTCCCCTTCCCCACTGTTAATTTGCTTTCTCTGTATTATTTGCAGATTCGGGGAGGCAGAATGAGGTGTTTCGGCACAGGGGACCACTCAGCCATGGCCTCATGGCTGCTCTCCCCCCGGGGGCTTTTGGTTGGGTTTTCTCCTGGCTATTTTTAACCCACATCAGCAGCTCTGAGGGGATGAAACACCAAGGGGCAATGCAAATTGGAGGCACCCTATGGCCAGTGTGCCAGGACAAGGGGGAGGATGCTCATGGCTGTGCAGGGATGCTCCCATGGAGGCAGGGCAGGGCCTGGACACTCTGCCTCCACATCCCAGGCAGGCAGGGGGCTGCACCCCCTCGGTTGGCCCCACCTGCCAAGCCCTCTGCTCCCCCCTGACTCCCTGCAGATCCGAGTCTGCAACCTCCACTGTAACACACTGACACGCAAGCTGGGGAGAGCGGGAGGCTGGGCTTTTCCCTTGGATCCAGAAGAAAGCAAACAGGGGAAAAGTTAATTAAAAACTTCAAAGCCAGATCATTCTAATTTGGTTTAACACGGCAGTCCTGCTCAGCGGCAGTGCTGTCCCAGAGGTGCCTGCGTGGGGCTCGGGCTGGGAAGTGTCCAGCGTGTCATACCACGAGATGTTCATGGGATGTCACCCAACACCAGCACCACTGCAGACCTCCACCCCTGCCGAGCACTGGGCTGTGGGGTGCAGTGGAGCTGGGCTCCGGGCTGGGCAGCTGGTGACCAACACTCCCAGGGACTGGATTTCAGAGCCACTGGAAAGGTGACTCCATGGGGAGGCTGTGCCTCAGTTTCCCCATAGCCCAGGGATGCCAAACCTTCTTGCTGGGAAGGCGTTTTCAAGGCACTTGGGCTGGGCCTGGTCCCCACCTCCTGGCGTGATACCACTGCCCCACATAAAGCAGGGCAGGGCTGAGGGTCCTGGGGGGGAAGCAGGGGGTGTCTGCCTCAGCAGGGTCCAGCAAAACAGGGGGACATCATCCTGGGGTGAGGAGGGGACCCTGGCACTGCCAGCCACTGCTCTGAAGGAGGAAGGTGACATCTTCCTTGCTTAATTCTCACTCTTTTCTCCAAAAGGAGCCAAAAATCCTCTCATTTTCTCCAGAAAGCTACGTCACAGGACAGCAATGCTCCTGCCCAGGCACTCTGCCGCCTTACCCTGCCTCCTGCCCCCACTTTTGGGTTTTTTTTGGTGGTGAGTTGTGGTTTTTTTTTTTTTGCAGAACTTTGGGCTGCATGGTGAGTAAAGGCATCCTGCTGTCTGAGGGCTAACGGCTTGTTGGAGAGATAATAAAGCAAAGGGGAGTAAATTAAAGTGACTATAAATAGCACCAGGAGAGGAAAAGGAGATGAAGTCATCTTCCTTCAGCTGAGCTGGTATTTGCATCACTTCTTCCCTTTGCCTTCCCCTGCCCCCTCACCCTGCTCGGGAAACAGCCCTCCCCAGACCCTGGGACTGTGCTGTGGGCTCTGTGTGCCCCCTGGGTCCCCATGGGGCTGGGCAATGTCCCCCTGGGATGTCTGCCCAGCACTGGGGGCTTGCTGGAGAGCACAGCAAGGTGTCCTGGATGTGGTCACTTGGCCCCAGGCTTCAGCCCAGCTTTGCCATGGTTCTGTGGCCTTGCCCCATGCAAACCAGTGCATGGCCCTATGCAAACCAGTGCCTCCAGCATGAACCCAATGTTGCATCCCATAGTCACCAGAAAGAACTTTCAGGAGCCATCACAGACCTGTTTTTCTGTTCACAGCCCATCCACAGGTGGCTGAAGAGACCCTCCAGGAGCAGTGCCTTTGGGAAGGCATTCTGCAAACTCAACAGCAGCGAATCCACCCAGGAAAGTCCCTTCAGGAACCAAATTCCATAACTGACATTTTTATTCCTGATGATTTTAACATCCAAGACTCCATCATCAGTCCCAGGACACATGAGGGAGGAGGGATCCTGACCCTGAAGGAGCCTCCCTGGAGTTAGCAGACAGCTTCGGATTCCATTCAAAACATGACCCTCACTGCCACGGAGGCCACTGCCCCTGCAGCCCCCCAGCAGCCCCCAAACCCCTCAGCTGCCCCCTCACACGAGGTATATTTACATCTGAGTCAGAATGAGGTCACACCGCGGTTTCCTTATGTCAGCTACCGACTCCTATTCCTGTGCTATGCGCACACACCCGCCGTGTTATTGCAGGGTATTTATAGCTATTTTACATGTATAATTATAAAACCACAACTCCACACACGCACCAAAATAATCACGGTGCCGGGAGGCAGGGGAGCGGGGCCAGGGTGATGGGAACGGGGCCGGGGCACGGACCCACCGCTAATAATAATTCTTTGCACTTTATATATAGCCCCTTTCATCCACAGCTCTCAAAATCGCTTTGCAGACGTTTAATTAAGCTTCCCAACATCCTAATGTGATGACAGGCAAGTAATAATATCCTCGCTTTTAGGTACAAAGAGAGGGGAGGTGGCAGGACTTGTCTGAAGTCCCACAGCGAGCCCAGGTGTCCCGTGTCCTGCCCCACGCTTGTGGGATGCCCAGAGGGGAGATTTTGACCTAGAAGGACCCCAGGATCCTGCCCAACCCCTCTGCTCATTTCAGGGTGGGGACAGCTGATGACAGCACAAGGTCCAGGGAGGGCAGTGGTGACCCTGGGGACCACTGAGCTGCAGCTGCCCAACATCTGGATCAGCAGGTGGAAGAGAGACATATGTATCTCAGCAAACTCATGGGCAAGAGCTTGGGGGAGACCAATAAATAAGATGACAAGTCTGAAAGGGCTGATTTATGAGGGATATTAAGAGTCATAATACTGCCTGGCCCAGCCATCCCCCAGGGAGACAGGGTGGTGAAAAGGACCCAGAGACATCACAGAGAGACAAGATTCACTGGGGCCAGTGCCAACATATCTCCAAGCAGGAGGCCTGGAAGCACTTGTGCCTCTCAGCACTGGCAGCTCTGGGCAGCTTGTTGTGGGAGAACAGATGGGTCTCAGTGGCAGCCTGGAGATGGGATCCCCCAAGGATGGGTCTCGATGGTCCTCAAGGTTTGTGGTTTGTGCTCCCATGAGCACCTTTCTCCCTCCTGTGTACATCCCTGCCTGGATGGACCACTTGCCTCCCATCCTTGAAGTGCTGCAGAAGGCACAGGGGTGATGTGCTTCAGTTTTGGACAATAATGGGACATGAGATGCCACGCAGCAAGAGGGATCTGGCAAGAGAAAGTGGCCAGCAGAGCAAAAGGTGCTGGAGGCAAACACTGGTGTTGGTAATGAAAGAGGCAGGACTGCTGCCCTGAGGGGTGAGGCTGGGTGGGCTCATTAACATCTGCAGAAAAACCCACACTCCCAGCTCCTTTCCCATGCATGGAGAGGTGGGGGACAAGTGCCCATCCTTTTCACCACCCTGGGGATGCCCCACAGGGAGAGCAGCAGTATGTTGGTGGATGCAGTGCAATTCTGCACACATGGGATCTGAACGCAAGTCAAAAATCATAAACCCTAATTTGATCCTTTAGCAAGAACCATCCTGCCGTTTTATGATCATGCTGGTATTTTTTTTCCTCACAGACTGTATCCAGATCCCTGCTCACCAAAACAAGCTGCACAGCAGCCCTCCACTGACAGCCCCCATACATTCCAAGCCCCCAAAATGGGGCAGCAGAACCCACTTGCATCACACTGGCACCAAAGAGCAGTGACACAAACATTAAGCAAGAAAACAGCTGCAAACCCTCTGAGGGGCTGCAAATGCCCCAAAATCATTATCTGTGAGGAGAAAGAAGGGAGGGCAATGGGAACAGATTGCCTGTCCAGGAAGCCAGCGTAGCCCGGGCAGTGCCACAGGGACACGGGCACCTTCCTGCTACTGCACCATCCACCAAAACTGCCCCGTGACCTGCTGCTGTCAATTCCCTGAATTTCACACCCACTGCTCCCCCTCCACCGCCAGCTGGACATCTCTTACCAGGAGCTGCCGGCAGCTCTGCCATCTCACTGGCCATGATGAAGGACTCGAGGATCCTTGCACGGAGCTCAGGGCTTGCCTCGGTGCTGTGGGGAGAAGGAGGGGGTCTGTGAGGATGGCAGCACCTCAGCCTCCCTGGAGACCCTCAACCCCCCTGGGGCAGCAGCCAGCTGCCCTGATGGATCTCCTGTGGGACCGAGGCAACGCTGTGTATCCCAGTTCCACATGTGCATCACGCCCGGTCACCGTGGGAATGGGTGTGATGTCTGAGCATCTGAGCTCCCAGATCCAGCTCCCCCCTTCGGAAAACCCTGGGGCTGGGCCACTGGTGGGCTGCCATCCAGCAAAACCAGCTTGGCTGGGACCAGCTTGTCCATGCCTGGCTACGGGCACCCTCCTCTCACCCACCCTGTCCCGTGCATGGCAGGGGCACCTCACCTGGCTGCCGCAGGGTGGAGAAGCACTTCCCCGAAAAGCTCCCCGAGGAGCCGGGGTGAGAAGCGGCTCCGGTGGGTGCCCTGGCAGAGGTGGCAGAAGTGGCGGGCGAGCTGGCGCAGGAGCAGTGCCTGGGGCTGTGGCAGGGCTGGGGGGGCCAGCAGGGCTCTGGCTCGCTGGCCACATTCCTCCAGGCTTGCGGTCTCTGCAGCAGAGGGGCACAGGAAGAAAATGGTCAGTTCAGGAGGTCAGGGCACCCCCTTGCCTCTCATGAGAGCCTGGCACCCCCCAGCACACATGGCATGAGTTGTGGCAGTTCTCTACTCCCCCCCAGAGACCCAAGAAACCCTGATCTTAACCTCTCCCACAAAACCTATGCAGCCTATCTCTTCCCAGCCAGGCTGGGGGACACATGGATATCCCAGGGCATGCAGAAGTGTCTTCATGGTCTTGGCCTCCTCTTGCTGGGAGCTGCCAGCCCCATTTACCCACTCCTACCACCCCACCATCCCAGATCAGGTTGTCAGGTGCCTTTAGCACATTCCTCCTCTCAGCACAGCCAGGGAGGGAGCATGGGGGGGGGCTGAGCTTCTCACATGGAAAGGGCTGCACCTAAACACCCCTCACTGCTGCTCCAACAGAGGAGAACGGTGAGAACCCTGCCCTGGTGCACAGCAAAGCCATGGCAGAGGCAGAGCACAGCAGAGGTGGGGAAATGGGCACCAGCTGGAAGATCTGCTGAATTTAAAGGCTCAGCCCTCCCCTGCAGATAAAGCAAGCTGGGAGGGAAAAGGCTTTTTAGGAGGCAAAAACCCAAATGTGCACCTGGGCTGCAGGTGTGGTTGTAGTGAGGCCCCTGCAGCCCCCACATTGTGGTCTCACACCCCATGAAATACAGAATAGGGAGGGCTGACTGGGGTACAGCTACTTCCAGCGATGCTTGAGTTGCCCACATGAATGATATCAGGCACCTACTGGTGTTATGCATCATGGAGGTACTGCCAGAACCCCCATCACAGGTGTCCCGAGCAGTCCACAGCCCATGGCGTTTCCACCAGTGTCCTATTCCATGTCCCCAGTGCCCTCTGGCAGCCTTGGCTGGGGCTCCCTGGTCTTGTGATCTGTGAGATCAGTGCCCTGGGATTGCAGTCTGCCCCAGGCACAGGAAACAGTCGCTGTCCAGCCATCATCCATCCCTGCCTTGTCCCAGCCCTTTTATCTGCGGGGCACAGGGAGGTCCCCAGGGCTGGGTTGCTCTCAGCCACCTTCAAAGTCTGGCTCGGCCGGGGGCTGACTCAGCTCCCTGTAGCTCTTTGCTCCAGGACTGAGGCTTGGCCAGTGCCCAGCCAGCTCCCAGCATCCATCCTTGGGGCCAGGGTGCACCAGAGCTGCAGGGGAAGGGGTCTGGGATCCCCTCCAAAGCAGGTCTGCAACCCAGCTGGGATGGTAATGGGGTGTTCGTGAGTCCTCGTATCCAACAAGCTGCTCCTGAGGCATTGTTTGGCTTTGCTCCAGGCCTTCCCTATCCCAATCCCTGCTTTTTTTGCACCCAGAGGATCCTGCAGGAGAAGGTCCACAGCCCAAGGGGGAATTTGGCGATGTTTTCCCCCTCCTTTTGCAGGTGGTCATCTTGCTGCTTTTCCAGCCCTCAGCCTCAAGCAGGGCAGAAGGAGGCTTGCAGGACAGGCTGCCAAAACCCAGCACCATCTCCTCAAAGACTTATATTTTCATTTTTTTCTTTTAAGCCCCAGTGAAATCCCCTTTCCATTGGTTTCTCCTCCGTTCCTGCCCCCTCCTCCTCCTCCTGCCCCTGTTGTGCCAGGAGCAGAGCCCACTGCAGCACAGGCTGCAGGGAAAGGCGCTTCCCTTTGAAGTTGCTTAACGAGGCAACCCAGCTAATTGCTTCCTAATTGCGTTTTTATCCTTGGAAGGGAGGCAGCCTTTGATTTCTGCTCTGAAGGGTGAGGGGAAGGCAGCTTCTCTGTGCCACCAGCCCCAGGGGTATTTCTTCTGGCTCCATGTCCCAGCACAGGGCAGGGAGGATGGGCTGTGTTATCCCTCGCCTTGTCCATGTATCCCTCCTGCCTTGCTGGAGGCCACAAAGAGCCTGTGGCCTTCTCCCACCAGGACAGGGTACGGAAAGGCCACGCTGGTCTGGCCATGGGTGATCTTTTAGTGCCTCTTAAGGCAGCCAAGAACATGATCTGCCCAAGCACTAATCTGGCTTAGGATGGGGAGGTGATGCTCGGGGATGGAGGATACTGCAGCAACTGGCAGTGAGACGAGAGCTGCTGTGAAAGGGGAAATCCTGGTTTCACAGGCAGCAAAGGGTTCAGGTCCTCTCTAACATGGTGGGCAAGGGCTTCATGTGTGCCTGGTGATGCCCCCAGGGCCTCAGGCTGGGAGGGGCTGAGCAGCTCAGTGAGGACTCATACGAAATGCATTTTGGTCCAGGCTCACTGTTGAGATGAACCATGGGCTCTGCCGGCCTGGGTACGAGCCCTGCTCTGTTTATTTGAAAAAAAATAAAATAAAACCAAAACCTCAATGGTCTCATGCATTTGCACAGGGGTGGAAAAGCTTGCAGGGATCTAAAGGCACTTCCTAATGGCACTAAGCTGAAAAAGCAGAGAATTTTCTGTGCCCATATAAAGCCAAGAGTTAATGAGATTACAGGAAAAAATTCCCAAGCAGCAGAGCCAAAATATTATAATAACGCTTTCTTCTGGGGCCAGCATCACCCAGCCTTGGCAGCCACCCGTCCTGGCAGGCAGCACCTCCTTCTCCGGGCACTGCAGCAGGAGAAGACCACGCTGTGGTGGGGGCAAAGAAGAACCCTGGGCCTCCCCTTGCTTTCCCAGACCACCTCCCAAATGCTGTGGCACTGCTCTGGCACACGTGATGTTCCCAGTGGTCCTTCTCAGAACCTGCCCTTTGTGCAGCATTGGGCAGGGGATCAGGTCAGAGCCACCCTGGAGATGCTGGGGAGCCTTTTTAGGGTCTACCCAAAGCTTCTTCAGCCTCACAAAGGTCCCAGGTGTGGGGGGAGCCCGGGTGTGCTTACCTTGAGCCATGTGGACCAAGTCGCTGTAGAGAGCTGGAGGGATAAGGGGCGACGGGAGCTCCTGGAGGTACCACTTCAGGGCATCTGCCAGAGTCTGAGCCTCATACAGGTCCATGTCCACAGCCGAGGCGTCTGCAGGGAAAGAGCCAGCAGGAACCATGAGCCCGTGGTTCTGCCCCTCTGGTGCAGAGCTCAGAGCTCTTCCATGCCTGTGGGCCTTTCTCCAGACATGGGGGCTGATTTCTTCGCCCATGCCCCCATCTCCCCAGTGTGGCAGCCCATGATTTCACTGCCACGACCACCCCCCCCCCCCTGCCCAGCAAATATTCGTGTCCCAGTTTCCACTGACCCCGAGTTCCACGTGCGCACGGAGAGCACGAGGCAGCATCTCTGCTTTGTGTGAACTGCACATCCAGTGCATGGGGCAGGGAATCTCACCATTCCACTGGGGTCCCACTGCAGGATAGCACCCATGGGAAGGACTGAGCAGCCCTCCCAGGCATCCTCTGGTCATCAGGGCCAGGTACCATGTGCTGACCCCAGCCCAGGAGGAACTGCTTGGAAAATGCATTCATGGAATGGGGTTATGGTCCCCAGGCAATTCATGTTGCTAAAGCCCCATGCCACCCCCAGTGATCCTGAAACACTGTGAATGTGCCCCAATTGGCATCACTTCTCCCAGCCCTGAAAGGCAGCTGCCCTGGGGAGGTGGTGAAGGATGCTCCAGGAAGGGGGGGGGAGCACAGGGAGGGGCTGAGATCACACAGCCTGGGCTCAGGACAGGGGCAGCGCTACGAGCAGAACTGTCCCACGGTCCGGCAGGAGTCAAAGGGTGGGATGTGTCTGTCTGAGCCCCGTGGCTGGGCCAGCCCGGGGACATTGCCTCACCAGGGTCCAGGGGGAAGAGCCCTTTCAGCATCCTTTGGTATTGCCTCATGCGTTTGTCTTGGAGGTCTCTCAGCCCGGCTGGGCTGGGTGGTGGCCGTCCAGAGGACGTTGGTCCCTTTTGCAAAGATCTGGAGGTTTCAAAATCTGGCTTTGATTCAGACTGGAGCCAAATGCAATGTTTTGAAATTCTCCTTGTAGGAGAAATTGGAGGATGTCTGAGGTGGTCAGGAATAATAAAAAAGCCCAACTTATATTTGGTATGGTTTGAAAAGGTTAAATTTTTTTGAACAAAAAAGCAAATTTGGCACTTTCTTAAAGATGCTGTATTAGGCCCCCAATTGCATGGTGTGACCACGAAGACAGTGGGCTTGCCCTGCTCTGAGCCCCCCTCTCCTTCCTCCTCTAGGTCTTTACCTCTAGATGCAGCTTTACCGAAACCGGTGCCATTTTGAGAGATGCTCCATCTCCCAGGCCAGCATTTTCCAGCAGAAAATATTACAAGTCTCCAGCCATTTCAGCTGCACTTCCTTCTGGGGCAATAAACCCAAAGGAGAGGAGAAATGCTACTTCCTAGGACGAGGCTTTAGAGACACATGGTCAGCAGGGCTGGAATGGGAAGCAGCTGGGAAAAGCTGTTTTTGGTCACCTTGACCTTGATCTCCTCTCGCTGGAATGTCCCCACTGTGGGCCAGGCAGCCTGGGAGCTTGCCCGCCTGCTCGGGGTCAAGAAGCCAAAGTGGGTCCCTTATGGCCAGTGCCTTCCATTTGGCTCCCAGGCCGGAGAGAAAACAGATTGACCAATGCCCGAAGCGAAGCCTTTAACCCAGCCGTGGGAGACACTACCTCATCCTCAGGAGCAAGCACCCAGCCGGCTGGGAACTGTGCCCCGGGGCAGTGTGGGGACAGCTGGGAGAGATGCCACCACGCTGGGGTGGGTAGCCATCCAGCCTGGCCAGACATGACCCAGGGCAAAGGTGGGTGCTGCCTTTCTGGCACCCCACGAAGTCACAGCATCATCCCATGGACCACTTTGCCCTTGGCATCTTCGAGGTGGGCAGGGCAGTGCCAGATGCACCCTGACCCCACTCTGGTCTGTGCTCATGCTGCCATCTCCCAGCCACACTTCTGGACCTTCTTGGCTGGCCAAAAGTGTTATTTCTGCCAGGGTTTGTGACAGACAATTCACAATTGACTGTCACCAGGGGGTGACAGTCAATTCCCCATTTTTGCCCTGGAGAAATGAGCTGATAGGTTGTCTCAAGCTGGGCAGGTGGAGGAGAGTGGGGTCAGGGATCCCACAAGATGCTCCAACACCTGTTTTGGGCTGAATCCTCGCAGTGCATGGCTAAAATCCAGGGATGGTGCTGGTGGGTCTCAGAGTCTTGTTGCATTGAAAAGAGCTTCTCCCATCAGTGGAATGCACCGGGCAAACCCCAAAGCCCTTCTCACTCGCCGCAGAGATTTCTGCAGGGACCTGTCACTCACCTTGAGGATGATGGCGCGAATTGAGGAGAGCAGCCACAAGCTGTTCCTGTGCAGGCAGGGGGCCGCTGCTGGGGCGCTGGCCCCAGGCGACCAGCCCTGGGCTCCACCGTGGCCTAATTAGCTTGTTTGCCTCGTTAGGCATGGGCCTGGGGGGGTGTTCAAAGGGAAGGCTCAGCCGGTTTCAAAGCGAGACTCAAAAACATCTTTACACCCAGAGAGAGGCACAACGGGGAGACCGGGGGGATTCACACCCCGCCGACAGGGACTGATTGCTGGGGGCACCATTCTCTGTGACTAGAAATAGCCATGAAGCCCGTTGCCCCCATCCTCCTGGAGGTGCAGTGGCATCCTCCTGCCCCAGCTCCTCTCCTCCCCCTGGAGCTGCCATTGAGCTGGGCTCCCCATTAGGCTGAGAACACAACCCGAGGCTGCTCTGAGCTGCTCCCCGGCACCGGCTGTGCCCTGAGAGCTCAGGGAGGCTCAGCCAGCAGCTGGGGAAGGGTTAACCCTGGAGCCTTCCCAGACAATTACCACGGGCCTGACCCCACGGATGCTGCTCTCTTCTTATCAGAGGGAGATGATAACCAGCTATAAGAAGTTAATGAAGCTGCAGGATGAGTCAATGCTCTCCCGCTGCTCTCCAGATGTTCCCGTCCTTTCCCCAGGGGAATGACGGAGGAATGACGGAGGGATTCTATCTGCCTGCCATAAATAGAAGGAAAATACCCCAAAACCCCAACCTTAACCCCATACCAACCCCTTTCAGCACACAACCTACTTGCTGACCTGCTGTCAGAGCAAGCATCCGGGGACCAGTGGAGAGCATGCCTTCCCACAGAGGGGTGAAAAGCAGGGATAAATCTGGGACTGGAGAAAGGGTGCATGAGATGACCACTGGCCCAGAGGGAAAGACAATGGGTGCTCCCAGCCTCCTCCCACTGGGATGCCAGAGCCCACATCCCAGCAGAGGCGGAAGGGTGCCGGGGTTTTGGGCTGAGTCAGGCTGGGCGGGAAACTCCAGGACCTCTCCCGCAGCTGCAGCCAGCCAGGGAGGTGTGAGTAAGCCCGGAGTTTCAGTAAACGCAGAGGATGTTTAGCCAAGAGGTGTAATGGAGGAGGTGGGGGGTTGTTTCAGAGAAGAGGCTTGAGCAGGTCCTGGTAACCAGCTGTCCCCTGCATGTGGCCACAGGTGACGGCTGCACCAACATCCCTGGACAGCGTGTGGGTGACAGGGTGCAGACCCTGCCCAGCACCCACAGCCCCACTCCTGGCTGGGTGCAGCAGGGTCAGTCCAACAGGCCAAGCTGGGCAAGTGCTGCTGCAGTGTGACACTCCTGGGTGCATGTTCCCTGTGACAGAGGGGTACCCAAACCACCTGTACCTGGGGCTGACTGAAATACTGACTCGGGAGTTTCTCCACCCCTTCCATACCTTTTGATTTTGATTGCCAGTGGGCGCAGGAAGAATGTCCTCGCTGCCCAGTTCTGGGGGTATGCCTTCTAATCCACATGGGTAATGCCTGCATGATGACCTGTACATCCCCCAGACCTGACCAGGCATTTGAGGCTCCTGGGCAACCCACAGTGGGGGTTTACTGGGGAACTGTGCACTGAATCAGGGAATATTTCCCAGCTTTGATTCAGCACCATTGTAATATCTCCCAGCCAGCCTGCTGCTACCTTGTGCTGGGGACTTGGCAGCTGCCAGTGCCCATGCACAGGAGCACCTGGCAGCCCCAATCACCCTCCCAGCTGGGTTTCATCTCAGCATATCCCTGGCTTGCACTCAGCCAGGGCAGGGGTACTGGGCCCCCCCTTTGAGGGTGCCCAGCGAGGCTTCCTTCTGCCACCTCAGCTTCCCAAGGGCAGTTCCCTTCCTCAGTTTCCGCAGCACCTCTTGGAGGGCACGACAAAAACTCGCACCCAATTCTCCCTGATGGGTCCGGCAGGGACGTCTCTGCTGCTGCCGTTTATTTACCCTTCTTTCATCACCACCAAATATAAGAGATGAGCTCATGCCTCTCGCCAGGCTCTGACGACACGGGGTTTATTTCCACTGCAGGTATAAATAAAAAGCAGTGCGGCAGGCACTGGGGCGCCTCGTGCTCGGGAGGAGAGTCATCTTGGTGGAGTTAATAGCTTGGCCAGGGGAAACCAGAGCCCTTGTGGGCCTCGAAGTCTCTCTGGCATCCCAGGGATGAGGATGGGGATGCTCTCCCTCCCTGGGCATCCACACTGTGATGGGGGTGGGGAGCACCGTGAGACCCCCCAAGCTGCTCTTCACTTTCCAACCCTCTCTGCCTAGCAGCATCTCCCGGCAGCCCCAGTGAAGCCCCGGGACCCACCATTGCTCGCTAATCCCCACCGAGACCTGACCTAATTCCCGGGCACGTGAGCGTGTCTCCAGGCAGATTGCTCTGCGCCGGGGCCCCAGATCAAAGCGCGCAGGATGGCAGCGCAGCCACGGCACGCCTGGAGACACCGGCTCCAATCCGCCTCGCGCTGCCGACACATTCTCCCTGGCACCCCGAGTCGCAGGCAGCTCCTGCCTGGCCCTGACAACAGCGGAGGCTTCTCCCGGCGCTGCTCTTGTATCTGGGGAAGGGTCTCGGTGTTTACGTCTGCGGGCCAGAGCGCAGAGCAGGGTAGGGGTTATCCAAAGTGTGGGGGAGGCTCCGGTGTTTTGCCACCATCCCGGATGGGCTCAGCCCCATCTGAGCCGTACAGGGCACCCAGGGACCTGGGGGCGGGGGGTGGGGGGTGGGAAGGGGGGGCTGTAGGATCTCTGTGCAGGATCTCACCCCAGGGAGAAGGGGTGAGGATGCAGACCATCCCTCCTCAGTGGTGGCAAAGCACTGCCCAGCCATAACACACAGGACTTTGCAGCCATCTCCAAGCCAAACCTCCCCCAGCTCGGGCACTGCAGGGAGTGCTGGGTGCCAGGTGCCAGGGTAAGCGTTTCACCCTGATGCTGCTGTTTAAAGCTCTGCTTTATTCCTCCTTTTCTGCCCATTCTCTTTCCCTGCCACTGCAGTGGGGCTCCTGGGTGGCTGATCACCTCCCACCCTTTGGTGAGTCCTCTGTGGAACTGCAGCTTTTCTCTAAGTCTCCTTTTGGTGACACCATGTGACTCTGACTCCTGTGTTCAGTGATGTCACATGGCCCCTCTTGCCTCTCTTAAGGGGCATAAAGGTCCAAATTGAGCACCCAGTGTCCTAAAACAATTCACTCTCCTCTAGAGTCAGGATAAGCTGGCTGTGAGCCCAACCACCCTTCGGGTCCGTGCTTCACTCGCCAGCCCTGGTGTCACCTGAGCCAGGTGGCAGTGAAGGCACTCAGTTCACTGACCTCCCTTCATTGATGAGCTCTGTCTTTGACTCCTTTTTTTTTCCACCTATAAATAATTCTTCTTGTACCATCCAACATGGAAGTACCAATTTTGGTGCCCAGGCAGTCAGATGCCACTGACCTATAGTATGTCACCAGTGCCAGGATGGGGACAGGCTCAGCCCAGGCTGCAGAGCCATGTGGAGCCATGCTGCATCCAAGTCTGCTCTGCCCAACATTGCTGCAGCCCCACGAGGAGGGGAAACCTTCATCCCAAAGCCTGGGTGATTTTCAGTTCCAGGGGTTGCCCTGTCCTTCTAGGTCCTCAAAGGGCAAGGGCTCCAAAAGGGCCCGTGACAGGAAAAAAGTTTGATCAACACAACTCAGATGAGTACCTTTGCTGCCAGCCCCAGGGACAGCCCACTGGCTCCCTGGGACAGCCAGGGCTGCTCTGACCTGCACATCTCCTTGTCCCCAGAGAACCATCCTCTTCCTTCCCACTGGAAGTTCAGATGCCCTTTCAGGGTAGAAAACACTCTGTCTTCTCTGACACATTAAGATTTGGGGGTTAGAAAACCAACACCTGAACTTTTCCAGCCCCTACTCCATTTTTCTTGCACTCTCTAGTAGTTTTCCTGCCACCACTGCCTAACACCAGCATGATTTGGGTATTTGTAGGGAAGCTGAAACCCCTGCCCCAGGAACCCGGTTTTCTCCCCAGGTGAGATGTGGTTTGGTTCCAGCCACTGCCAACCCTGGCTCCAATTTCTCCTCATTCCTCAAGATGGAGCTTGACTTTTGCAGGTGAGCTGCTGGCAGAGATGGGACACTGGAGGGACGAGCCATCAGGAGTGCAGAAGGAAGAGAAATGTGACCCTTGGCTCTGCCTTCTCATGTGCGGGGCAAGGAAACTCCAATATTTCATCAGTGATGTTTTACTCCACCAAATGCAATGAAAGGGCTCGTGTGGCAGCCAAAGCAGAGATGCTCTCCTGCCTTCCCCATCCCAGTTTGGGCTCCAGCAGGATCCTGGGGACACACCACTGGGTCTCTCCTCTGCAGGAGGCTGCAGGGAGAGGAAGCTGCCGAGCCTGGCCTCTGCTGGGATGTTTGACCCTGGCAGGAGCATCATTCCCATCCTGTTTGCAGAGCATCCCTCTGGCAGGGCTGAGCACCAGCCCCTTCAGCTGAGAGCTAATACTACCCCTCCTACCTGCACATACCTACACATCCTACCCCCTCCAGCCAGCTCTGAGGAGCTCTGGCTTTGCCCAGCTCAGCGTTGCTGAGCACACAGGGCAGCCCCCTGAAGTGCCAAATAAAAGATTTTGGTCCCAGAGGAGATGGGGGCTTGGGAGTATCAAGTCTCCCAGGGCTGTTGATGATTTTTCAGGGCTTTCAAATGTTTTGAAGAGCACAATGGCATCTCTCTGCCTGGTGCTGGGCCCTGAAGTGGGAGATGGACAGACCTGGACAGACCCTGAAGCTGCTCAGAGCTCTATCCCAGGCTCTTGCCAAGACAGTGGGGTTTGCCCCTGGGCAGGGGGAGTCTCCCAGGGCTGGGCAGGATTTTGGCAGTGACTGTTGTGGTGCAGTGGCTCCCTGTGGGGAGCCCTGGGCCTGCCTGGAATGCTGCACTGGCTGTATGGGAAGAATGGAGGACCTGTAACTCCTGCGTGCTCAGAAAGCAAAGCATCCTTCTCATGCTGCCCCTGCCCAGCCTAGGCACCAGTGCCCAGAGCAGCCGAGGGGATTGCTCTTGGATGCCTTCACCTCCTCCAGAGCTCAGCCATGAAATCTGGGCCAGGGGACAAGGCTGTGAAGAAGAGCACTTGCTGCTCTGGGCTTCCTGAGCCCACAGCTGGCAGAGGAGAGTGGGGCGGTGGGGTGCCCTGTACCCCCATCACCCCCGGGGGAGCGCAGGTCTCCTCGGGCAGTGAGGACGGAGCAGCCCCGGGAGCTCCAGCATCTCCTCTCCTGCACCACTCCTTCCCCGCCCGGCGGGACTCGGCTCCCGGTGCGCGGGAAGCGATGAGGTCATGGTGCTTAATATAGCGATTTCATCACAGCCCTTCTCCCCAGCAACACGGCCCGGCTCCCGCCGCCCCCCGGCCGGCAGCGCCCGGGATGCGGTGGGATGTGGGGCCGGCCCGGGGCTGTGCGGGGCCGCCCGTGCCTGGTGTCACAGTGCCGCCCTCTGGGCACCGCGGCCGGACGATGGGGATGCTCGACGCAGCCCCCTCACCCCCCAAGTACCCAGATCTGAGCGGCACACTGGATCCATCGCGTGTCCCCCCTCCTCTTCCCCCCCTCGCCGCCCCGTGCCATCCTATCCCAGCCATGGATTTAGAAGCAGGGGTGGGGAAGATGTTTTTTTCCCCTCCTCCCCACCCTGCTCATGCCCCAAAGTCCCGCAAACCGCTTCCCGTTCTCCTAAATAATAAGCTTTTCCTTTCCTCTTTCTTTTTCCCTATCGCACCCACAAGAGGCTTTCTGCCTGCCCTGATCCTCAGATACAAACCCTAGAGATCTGAAAAAAAACCAAACCCAACAGTATTTTTTTCCCTAAAAAATAATAGAGCGCCTAGTGAAGTGCCCCAGCTCTGCACCTGCACCCTCCTGGCTGCATCATGCGGGGTACTGGGGGAGTGGAGAGGGGTCCACATAGAGGCAGGGCCTCACAGAGCTGGGATTAGGGCCGTAATGATGTTGAAGCCATAACCCCTCCCTGCTGTGCCAGGGCAGCATCACCTCCACAGCCCCCTTCCCTCCTGGAATATAGGGAAAGGTGTGGCTCTGAGACTTACCTGTCAGCAGAGCCTGCTTCAGCTCAGCATCCCCCAGGGCACTGGGGCCGGGTCTATAGAGCACCTCGCTGTCGAGACCTGGGGGACAGGCAGGAGAGAGGGGTTAATGCTGAGCTCCATATCCTCCTTTCCAACATAATGGAAGCAGGCAGGGACCGAGAACGCCAAGCTCCCACTCTGCGTGGGTACTGGGGTGAGTGGGCAGAGGTTTGGCTCTGGTGATGCTCTCGGGGCCTCTCCGAGCACTCTCGGGGCCTCTTTGAGCACGGCAGAGCTGCACGTGTGCCCCCGTGTGTGCCCTGCAGAGGGATGGGCAACCCGGGTCTCCGTACCTTGTTTTTCCAGTGCTTCGATGAGCCTGGCCACGGTCGGCAGCGCCTGCTCGGGGAGGGTGGGATGCTCGGCGAGCTCTGCCTGCCCAGGGAGCCCTGTGATGGAAAGAAGGGGAGAAAAGCTTTGGAAATTCCTGCCTGCAGGAATTCCAGTCTCTCTTCTCAGCTGCCCCGTGATAGGATCAAGCTGCTGCTTTGGCAGAGCCACAGCCAATACTTTGGCTCAGGCTTGTCCAATTTTGGAGCACTTCTGCCTTATTTTATCCTCTTTTTGCAGTAAGAGTCACTGTTGGGGGCTCAGCTGCTTGCTGAGATGCAAAGACATGCTCGGGCACATGCCCTGCCTGTGGGGAGCATCCCATCCTGGGCATGGAGACCCTTCAGGCCAAAACCCCTTCCCCACCTCTCCTTCTATGGCACCAAGACTGCCCCCTCTCATCATCCACAGCCCACAGTGACACCAGGCTGGGAACCAGATCCATACCCACCACCGACATGGCTCTCTGCAGCTCTCACCCACTTGGATTCTCTGGCGTCTGTGACAGGATTGAGCACAGGCCCTGGCAGGACTCAGTCCTTGGTTGGCAGAGACCTCCCTCAGCCCTTGAAGAGCCCTTTGGCCAAACATGGGTCAGGCTTCCTACGGCACAAAGCCCCATGTACTGCTGACTCCTGGGTTTTATACCAAGGACACCTCACCCCAGACCATGACAGAGAGGAGCAAACCCCTCAGCAGGCAGGAGAGCAGCTGTCCTTACCCCAGCTCATGTTGTATCCACCCGTCCCTTTTTACCCCAGCTGATGAACCTTCCTGTGCGGGTTATACCTGAGGGAGGCTCCAGCAGTGCAGTTCTGGGATTTCTCCCCATTCTCTCTCTTTGGTGGCCTTTAAAGCCCCAGAAAGGCTGTGGGCAGGGGCCTGGCAGGGGCAGGGACTGTCACTGGCTGCAGCACATCAGAGCCCAGTGCGACTGCTGCAGTACAGACACATACATGTGGAAATGCTGGGAAAAAAAAATTAAAGGGACTTTGGGGAGGGCCACACTGCCTTCAGTCTTTTGCAAAAACACAACCTGGCCACAACAGGTGGATCCAGGCTCTGATCCTCACCGCAGTGATGCCCTGGTGCTCCCTGGAGAACAGGGAGGGATGCAAACCTCCCGCTCGTGGGTGGCTGATCCAGTTCCCAGGCATGGCTGCAACCCCAAAGCCCAGCAAGGGGGTCTCCTCTGCTGCCCAACGGGGATATGTGGGTGCCTTGGGTGGGAACAGGGAAGATTTCAGGGTTTAAAGCAAAGCACATCGTTGGGAGCTCATGTGAAAATGTCACCACCGCATGAGTGGTTTTGTAATTAGGGAAAACTGGGCTTTTCCTCCAAACCAATGGCTTAGGGGTAAGGTGGTGACTGCAGAAAAATAAATGTCTGTTCCTCCTTGCTGGGAACAACAGGAATGGCCCCAAGCTCTGCCAAGCTGGACCCCAGCATCCTGCCACCCTGCTTGGCTCCAGCCCCAGGTGAGGTGGAGGTGATCCCTCTTGGCAGTGGGACCACCAGGCACAACTAGTCAGGGGCAAAACAGCCACTGAGCTCCTGGGAAATCCCCTGGGACTCGGATCTGCTGCAGAGTCATCTTCAGGATGTTATTTAATTAAAAAAATAAGACCATTTCTCCCTGCAGAGTCAGCCCTGACTTGAAGGCACGGCTGGGACATGCAGTGTCTCTCCGTCATTCAGGGCTTCCCCCATGGCTTCAACCAGCTCAGGGTCCCTGTGTGGCACCAGGGCTCGGTGGGCACTGAGGGCACTCTGGGTGGTGCGCTGCTGTTGCAGAAAAATAAATTAGGGCTGGCCAAAAAAAAAAATATCCCTCAAACCTCCATCTGGGAATGGGAACAATATGGCAAGAATTAAAAAAAAAACAACAAACAAAACAAAACCAAAAGCACCTTCTCTTTCAAAAGGATTTTGGAGATTTTTACTCTAAGGGAACTCTCGCCAGCCAGGAGGTTTGGGTTTAAACTGACGTAAAATGGCACACACTGCTCCCCTGCTGCAGAAAGATGTGATTGTGAGACACAAATCTCCCCTGCTGAGGTGCCTGCACACCCTGGCATTGCCCCAGGAAAGGCAGAGGGGCACCCCACAGCACAGCACCGAGGAGGCGGCACCCAACATGCCCCTGGACAGCGGGGCTGGACGCCTGGCCATGGTCAGAGCACGTCCTGCAGACAGCAGCACTCTCCACAACCTACCCCCAAAACCTGCTCTTAGGGATTTTTTTTTCCCCCTACTAATAAATACGAATTTTACATTTTTAAAAATTTTGTTATCCCCTTGCCCAAGCACATGCCTGGCTAGGGCTCCCACACTGAGACCAGCATGGGCCAGGCTCTCCAGGCAGATGAGCCTCCTTGACTTGTGGGGCATCACCACATCCCCAGCACCTGCGGGCAGGGGTCCCGGGCACATGTCCCAGCCCCTTGGAGAGGAGCCCATGCCAACCCCTGTGTGAGGCAGGCATGGGCTGCCATGGGTGGTGGGCAGCAAGGGCAGAAGCAAGAAGGCGACTTCACACTTCTCCCTGGTGAATGGGGCTGGAGACTCCCAGGTCTGCTCCTGTCTGACCCAAGCTGTCAGCACCGAGTTTGCCAGGGCTCAGCCTGCTGAACAGCCAGGGCAGAGGGCTCCTCACACAACACCGGGCTTGACTGGGAAGGAGGCTCAAACCGCCCATCTGGCAGGGCAAGCACCCCCAAAAAGTGGCCTCCATCCTCCTGCAAAGCCAGCATGTAGCTGCTCTTGGAGCCTCACCAGTGCTGGTGGGACTGTGGCCGCCTTGGTGCACTCAGAGCACTGGTCAGGGAGGAGCACCTGCACTTTTGGGGGGGAGGCAGAGAGGGGCCCAGCGTCCTTTTCAAGTGGTTGGGGGGGCTCCGCATCAGGAACTGCTTGGCAACCTCACACATGGACATGGATGATGCAGTGCTCATCTCAGGAGCCAGGTGGTCCCCACCTCTTAAATCATGGTGGCAAGGTGGTCCTGAACCGTATTTTGAAGAGAGATGGACTCCTCATCAGTGGACGCCCCTCTAAACCTGGGGCCAAGGTACCTCCAATGCCCAGCCAGCCCAGAGGGGAAGCAGGTTCTCTGGTTACCACACCTATGCCATGGTCCCAGACTGGGCAGGGAGGGTGCCCAGAGTGCTAGATCAGCAAGTGGGCAGGTTTTGAGCAGTCACAGGTGAAGGTGATGCCCCTCTCCCAGCCCAGGCCCACACAGACAGCCATTTCTCCTCCGTCACATCCTGGAGCAGGAGAGCACCATGGCTTTGGGGTTGCCAGGACATGCCTGGCTGGAAGGGGGGATTCTTACTTGGCTTTTTTTTCTTTTTTGGCTTGTGTACATTATGTAACTGCTGTGAAACCCCTCCTGGCCCCAAAGCCCTTGGCCATGGTGAGTGGTGAGGGCAGAGCTGGCTGCACGAGTTCGGCAGAGAAATGGCCGGAGGCCTCCGTGCCAGGAAGGGTCTTCCTGAATATTCCTCCCAGTGCTGCAGCCCCCAGGGATAGAGGAGCCCTCCAGGGACCAATTCCACTGCCTGCCAAGATTGTTCCCTGTCCCAGCCTGCACAAAGTGACAATGAAGCCGGGAGCTGGCCGAGGGCCAGAGCTTGCCAGGGCACTGAGAGCAGCCTGAATCAGGTGCCGCAGTGGTGGGGAGAGGAGCAGTTGGAAAAAAGTCTCTGGGGGATCACCATGGGGCTTTCTGATCCTCTCTGGGGGCCCAAAGGGCTCCTCCATTTTCTCCTGTCCTCTCACAGACGTGGATCCCCTCGGACACCCCATGCCAGCATAGCAGCCAGCCTGGGATGCTGGTGAGGAGCAATCCCTGCAGCATGTTTGCCTGGGGGGTAGCGACACTCGAGGCACCCCCTGCCCCCCCTGAGGCTGCCCTGATGCACCAGGGCAGGTAATTCCTGGGACAGCTCCTCTTACTGTGTCTGGATCCCCATCCTGAGGGTGGATTCCCACCAAGCCACCTAAATCGCAAGCATCCACCCCGGCTCCACACCACCCTCGCCATCTTGCAGGGGACACGCACCCGTGGGCTCCCACCTTCCTGCTCCCCCAGCACTCACCCCAGGGCGTGGGGGTCCCAGCGGGCGGCAGGGGCAAGGGCCGTGGCCTGGCCTTGGTGGCGGTGGTGGCGATGCGTGCGGGACCCAGGTACTCCACGTAGGTGCCGGGGAAGTCTCCGCGCTCCTTGGTGCGCTCGTTGACGCCGTGCAGCCAGCCCTGGGGGTTGCGCTCGTCCCCGTCCTTGTAGTTGGGGCTGCTGAGCAGCCCGGCCCTGCTGACCGTCAGCACGTCCCCGGGGCACAGCGCCAGGTCCTCCTCCCGGTCCTTCTGGTACTCGTAGAGAGCCCGGTACTGCAGCCCGTCCGAGGAGGCCATGGTGGCAGCGTGGTGTGGGTCACACTGCCCCGATCCAGCCGGGCATCGGGGGCCCGGGGCGCCTGCACAGGGCAGGGGTGGCTGGGCTCGGGCAGTGCGGAGGGGTTGGGAGTGCTCCTCTCTCCCTGCACACGCAGAACGGAAATCTCAGTGTTGGAAGATGTCCGAGATGGAGAGCAGCTCCTGACCCTCCAACCCCAAAATTGCTGTGGAGCCACGCCAATGCCTGGGACTCATCAGGGCTGGCTCAGGTGTGGGTAAGGAGCTGTTTCTTCACCGGGGCAAATGGAGGGGAAAGAATGAGGCTAGTTGGGGTAGAGGGTACAAATGTGAGTCCTCTTCTCAGCCTGGCCTCATCCACACGGTGCTGAGGACCTCCCTCTCTCTGCTGGAGAGAAAGGCAGCGTGTTAGTGACCAAACCGCTGTCCTGACCTCAACCTCGTGCTCTGTCCCCCCATCCCAGCCTCCCAACACCAGGGAGAGCCCAGCAGCTCGCTCAGCTCCTGCTTCCCAGGGAGCTCCCGCCAGCAGGGCTCGGCCGCTGCACGCGAGGAAAGTACCGGCAAGAGTCTGGAAAGTAGGGCAAGAGATCACGCCATGGGTTTTTAAAATAGACATATGTGCTGAGAAACCTCCTGCTGCACGCAGCTCCCCTCCGGCAGCTCCAGCCTGGCATTGCTGCACGGAGCTGGCAGATGAAGATGTAGGATTTTCATGTGGGTTTGGTTTTTGTTATCCCCCCCCCCCTTCTTTCTTTTTTTTTTTCTTTTTTTTTTGGATGCATTTTTATATATTCCTCCAAGAGTGACATCATCCCTAGGGGGAAAAGACGGTGCTGCTCCCGACCCGCTTCCCCCCAGCTTCCCGCAGGACCCCGTGGAAGAGGGATGGAGGGATGATGAGCAGCAGCTGTCTGCCTGTCCATCCATCCACCTGCCTCCCAGAGCCCCTCCCGCTGCCCCTCCAGCCTTACCGGGCGCGGTGGCTCCACCGGCGGGAGCGGCGAACGGGAGCGGAGCGGAGCCGGCTCCCGGCCCCGCCGAGCCGCGCTCCGGCGGTGATGTCAGCGTCCCTCCTCCTCCTCCTCCTCCTCGGTAGCCGGGCGCCCCCCCCGCCGCGCTGCGGCGGGGGGGGCGCCCGGCTACCGAGGAGGAGGAGGGAAAATTGTAGGAGTAGGTGGATGACTTCATCCCCAGATGCAGCAGCGCTGCTCCAAAATTGCATCCTCTGTAGGATGGAGATCTCCCATCTGTGGGTCTCCATCCATCCTTAGGGATGCTAAAGGACAGAGGAGGACCAGCGCCCCATGGGCACCCTCCTTATGCCGGCCAGCTCTCCCTGAGCATCCACATAGTATCCCCTCCTTTAGCCAGGCTAGAAAACACGCACAGGACAGGCAGGAGACGCCATGGAGAATCCCAGCCCAGGGATGCTCCAGTTCCTCGTTCTCCTCCTGAGTCTGGACAAGCTGTCCCAGTATTTGACTGTCCGTGAGGCACAGAGGGGTTGATGTGATGTTCCCAGAGGCACAAAGGCTTGCTTTATTTTTATTTTTATTTCTATTTTTTTAAAATCCCTGTTTCTCACGCTGAAATGGTCGTGGCTCCTTGTCTTTGCTGCAGGTTGGACATCCTAAAAATAGATGGTACCTAAAACACAGGCTCTGGCAAATGCACACTGGCTGAATCCAGGCCACTGCAGGGAGCAGTGCAGGGGTGGCACAAAGTCCAAGGAGGAATCACAAGTGCTGGGAAAACTGAAGAAACATGAGACAGACAGGCCAGCAGAGTAACGCAGATGTAGGGCCCTTCTCACTCATAATTTCATCAAACTCCCCCCTCCTTTCCCTGCAGCACACGGCCTGACGGCGCAGGGCAGCAGCATCCTGGGGGATTTCTCCTCAGCTGCATCTCCTTGGGCAGCATGCAGTCCCCACTGGCCCACTCCCCAGCTGGATCCAGCCCAGCTGCTGGTCTTAGGGGATTAAAAGGGATTTTTCTCTACCTCGTCCCATTTCTGCTGGCACCATGCTGCTGTTGCAGCTGCCAGGACGGAGTCCGAGTTGGTTGTGAACAGCCACACGCTGCCCTCCCCCGAGCTGTGCTTCCCCAGTCGTGTTCCCTGTGCCCCATCGGGGATGAAGAGGTTTTGCTGAGTGTCCAAAGCCCTGCTTGGCCTCCCCAGAGTCTCCCACTGGGGTTGTCAAGTCACCCAGGCTGAGCATGGTGCCAGTGCTCAAGGGGCTGCCTGGAGAAAGGCAAGGAGGTGTTTTCCTTCTGGGAGAACATTAGAGCCAGGGAGGCTGGTGGGTACATCACCATCCAGTATTACCACCCATCCTATCCTAGGATCAACCCTATATACAGGCCAGGAATTAACACAGTCCTGGGGCTTTGGGGCAGGGAAACAACCTGGCATGACATCCATCATCTGAGTGGGATCCCTCCTTCCCAGCAGCAGATATCTTTCCCTCCTGATGTACCTCAGGGTCCCCAAACACAAAGGCACCATCTCCTACTGGAGCCAAGTTTCACTGCCCACCACCCTGCCACTGGATGGGGCTGAGAATCCCCCCAGCCCTCCTTGATTCCCAGGGACCCTCAGAACACCCCTTACACCCTATTCCAGTTGCACTGCAGCAGGATTGTTCCCAAAACTCTGCATCCTGGGCTACCCTTCACCCTGTGCCACCCCACATGGTTTATTCAAACCCTCACCCCGCACTAGTCCAGAGCTGGGCACATGCCCCAAGGCAGGCAGAGAGCCCTCAGGGAACACTCTGTGAAGAAGCAAAAGGTGCTTCAGACCTTGACTGCTATTTATTGAGCCAAAGGAGCTGCCTGTCAGGCTCTGATTAACTACAGATCCATCCTCGTTGGCTTAATGAGCAGCACTCATGGCAACGAGAGCTTTGCCTTGGTTTGCCTCACCCTGACTTATTCTGTGGAGTGTGCAGGAGGAGCCTTCCTTGCTCCTTGCAGCCCGTGGCTCCCTTCAAGCCCCTCTTTGCTCAGTGTCCACGCAGCCCACGATGGGGGTATGGGGAGGAGAGCGATGTGTCTCCTCACTGGGGTCCCAATGCCCTGCTGTAGCCTCTCTCCTCTCCTGGCCAGAGGGACAACCCTTAGTGGGAGCAGAGGATGCTTTGCATCCGCCTTGACTGCCTGTCCTGGCCTTCCCAAAGTGACAGGGGTCCCGCTGCTCCCCTCTTTGCTTTGGGACCTGCCCAGTGCCATCCCGTCCAGCCCCTGGATGTGCTGGCCATGCTCACGCCCAGGGAAGTTAGCCACTGAATAAATAGAGCATAAATACAGTTGTTAACGTGCCTAGCTGGAGAATATGAGGCTGCAGAACTGGGCTGAGCCCTTCCCAGCTGGAGAAAACAGAGAGAAAAGATTTAGGTTTCCACTGACATTTCAGTCCACTCTTTTAGTTTCACCTCTGTTTTCCCACTGTGGAGGACTCCACGCTTTGCTTTCTCTTCTGTTTAGGAGCAGGAAAACTCCCTCTCTCTTGCTTTTCTCCCAGAGTGCCCAGGAGTGAGCTCTGGCCTCTATGGGTTCTGGTTTAGGAAGAGCCAAGTGCTTCTTGAAACATCCTCCCGGCGTGGCATCCATGGACAGCTGGGAGCCGCACGGTTCTACAGACACCCTCTGCCACCACCACCGAGTTGGGCTACCTCAGACCTGGGGAGGAAGACGCTGGAGAAAACCCAAGGAACACAAGGAAAGGCTGGGGGTGCTGCCGGGGCTCTTCCCTGAGCCGCTCTGCAGGGCTGAAGCTTCACAGCACGGCAGGTGCCGGGAGCCGTCGGAATGGGTGCTGCCAGGGCATCCCAGCATGGCACTGGGGACCCGTGGCCCCTCAGTGCCACTTCCCTGGGCAGCGGGCACTAGCACTTCCCGAGCTGCTCCCCGACTCTGCAGTGGAAAGGATCTCCCTGGTGGGAGAAAGCTCCATCAACCACACAGCCCTGGCCATCCTCGCAGGCGAGACAGCGGCAAAGGCTTCGCAGCCCGGCTCTCGCCTGCAGGAGCCCCCGGAGCGTCGGCGCTCAGACGTGGAGTTATCCTGATGTGACCCTGCAGCGCAGCCCTCTGCATTCCTGAACCTGCCTGGCTGGGCTTTACGGCAGCTGGCGCCTCGGCATGGCCCTCGTTAATTAATTCGGGAGGGATTTGCCGGCCTGGACACTTGTGAGAAACAAGGAAATGTTATCTGGAGGGGTGTGGGCAGGCAGCCAGGGCAGGCCAGGCACCGGGGGAGTCACTGCGGGGGATACACCCGCGGGAAGAAGCTCAGCCCGATACAAAAGCAGGGAGATGTCCTGGAGCCCCTCTTTAATTGTGTTATTAACACACAGCTGGAAACAGCATAATTATTAACATCAGCTATGTAAGGCACAGGGCCAGCTCCTTACACTGGGGGATGCACTGCTGGGACACACTTGCAGCCCCCCCCTTATCACATCTGTATTTACACCCTGGGCCCCACATGGCAGAGATCATGGCATCAGATGGGGCAATGCCTGTGTTTGGGACTCAAGTTGTGGTTTTGCACATAGCCATGGAAACGGGGAGGATTCCCCTGAAACAGGAGCCACAGCCACAGGGAAATTGGTGTGATTCTGCCGCCCAGTCCCTCCCACGGTGGAGGAATCAGTGATTTCCCCAGTTCTGTGGCCAAAAGTCTTTGAATTTTTGAAGCTGAGAACTGAAATGCGTCCTTTTCAAGACATCAAAAAACTTTTGGCTGCCGTAGATATTTATTTCTCTGCGTCAGGAGGTGGGAAGTGATGAATTCAGCACAAATTTGCAACATTCAGTAACTTCCATCTGCAAATCCAAAGTCAGGTTCATCTCTGGCACATTGGAGTGTGTCCATGCATCCAGACTGTCCAGGTGACTGGATGCTAGACAGACAGCTGGATAGGTACTGCCAGCCCAAAACAGACATGTGAAAGCCCTTTGCAAGGGACTCACCTGGCTGAAGCTACCCCAAAATCCTGTCAGTCACAGACTCGGCTGGTCTCCGTGGCTGGTGACACTTGGGGCTTCTTACTCAGTGCTTTACCAGGAGGGAAACTAAGGCACGAGGGGGATGTCCCCTGTGCCCAGCTGAGTCCCAGTGGTTGCATTAAGCCAAGTGAGCCTGGCTTAGCACCCCCCTGGGCTCCTCCCTGTCAGATCGATCAGGATCATTAGCATTTGCTAATCCATGCAGGGGCTGAGCAGCAGGGCTTGTTCAGGGCTGCCAGGACGCCTCCTGCCCTGCTGGGTGAGAGATGCCAGTTTAGGTTTCTCCCCAGATGCTTTGTTAACCTTGCTGTCTAATTTGCTGTGCAGAGGGACGGATGGCTGCTCCAAAATGCCTCCTTAGAGCACCCAGCAGCTGCCTTGCTGGAGCCCTGGGTAGGAGGGTGCTAATGCAGGGGAGGCTGTGCCCACTGTGTGCCTGGATGTTAACCAGAGGATGCCAAAGACCAGGTTCATCAGCAGGGTGGAAATTCAGCACTTGAGAACTCAAAATGCTAACACAGGCTGGAAGAGTAACAGAATCATAGAATCACAGAGTCAGATGGGTTGGAAAAGACCTCTGAGATCATCAAGTCCAACCCTTGATCCACTACCACCGTGGTTACTAGACCATGGCACTAAGTGCCACATCCAGTCTCATCTTAAAAACCTTCAGGGACAGAGAATCCACCACTTCCCCGGGCAGCCCAGGGCATGAGGCTGGAGCAGAGCTTGCAGCTTTTCTTTGAAGAAAAGACCAAGAAGGGGGGCTTGGTGTAGACACCGTGGCGGGATCCCGACACCATGCCTGGCTCCTGCACTCTCTCAGGCATGGGCCAGCAGCCAGGGTGGGGACAGAGGACCTCAGGAGTGGCCACTTTTGGCCACTTCCCTGCTCTCACCTTCCCGGCGCCGGGTGGCTTGGAGGAGCCTTGCATCCCATGCCCTGGTGAGGAAGCATCCCCATGCTCTGGGGAAGGGGATCCTCAGGGAGGATCAGGCTGTGTGGTGGGATGGGGACAGCAGGGAGATGGTGTGGCCTTGCTGGGCAGAAGGGATGTGGGAATGTCACTAGGCTTGTCCTTGTGTGGCCAAGTCAGGCCTTCCTGGAGAGCCAGAAAATCCAGCCCTGGCTCACTAGTGGGGTGACACTGGGGAGTGGCCAAGCCCCAGGCTGTGGCACTGGGGAGGTGAGAGGAGCAGCCCATAAGTTGTCCTTTGCTTTTCCCTGTGGCTGGGAATGACTGGGAAGGAGAGCAAGTATCTACGTATCTGCCAAAAATTATTTTTGGAGTGGGGAGTTTCTGTGCAGCAAATAGGGTCAGGCTGAGATGGGGCAACTTTTGGGAGAGGGGCAATATGATGGTCTTCACTTGAATTTAGGAGCAGCAGTCCCCTTTGGGAGAGGGATCCCTCACCCTTCATAGCAGCTGCTTCAGGGAAGGGCTGAGGCTGCAGGCAGTGAGGGGGAGAGGGCTAAAGCCCCCAGCTGCAGCACGGGTTGCCTTAATACTCAGGGTGCCTGGGAGGGTCAGAAGCTTCCCCCAAATACCACCAGGATTTGGCAGGAGCCCAGTGGGGCTGACTTCATCCTACTGAAATGTGTCATTATGGCCAGGCAGGGAATGTGCTGTGGGGTTTTGGGGGAGCTGGGCGTGGGCTCTCTGCCGAGCACACAGAGACTGGTTTCCTGCCTGCTCTTGCAGGATGAGATCTCTCTCCCCTGCCTCCTGCATCGCTCCTTGATCTGATGACAAGCTGAAGGGATGCACTGTGGGTGCTGGGGAGGGGACCAGCACAAGCTCCTGCCCCAAAGGTGCTCTGGCCCAGCAAGGACCACCGCCAGGGGCAGGCCTGGGGGTCAGCTTCCCTCCTGTGTGCTGTGTGTCTCTCTTGTAGCCCTCTTCTGTGGGAATCCAGCCCTGTTTCAAAGTGTCTTTCCAAAGAAAATCACTTTTGGCAGCCCTTAGGCTATGGCAGGTCTCTGCTGACCTGCTCCAGCGCTGGCATCTGTTATGGCTGTCACTGTCCTTTTCTGCCACCACCCCGCTGTGTCCCTGCCGGCAAAAATCCACCTCCCAGCGCAGCAGTCGGGGACGGCCCGTCCAGCTTCGGCTTTTCCTTTTTGTAAACCGGCTTGTGCAGCTGCTCCCCCCTGTGCCCTCCTTTGCCTGCTTCTCTTTTCGCCCAGGGTGTTGGAGGTTTGGGGTTTGGAGAGATCCTTGCCTGGGTGGTCCCGGGAAGGGGGGGACCAGCAGCGCACCCACAGAATCATCCTGGCCAGATGGGATGGCTCAGCCACGGGTGGCAGAGGGGGGGCTGTGACCCGAGGGGCTGTCACTGCTGGAGCCGTCCACAGCTGGAAAATCCCAAGCACAGCTGCAGACCGCCTGCGGAGTAGGGCAGCGGGTGGTACCCCCACAGCTGCAGCATCCGCCGTGGGGTGAAGACCCCCGGGGCTGATATCGTTTCCAGCTAAAGTTCCCATAGCAGGGGTCTCAGCCTCCTGCTCCGCGGGGCTCTGTCGGGCTGGGACTAAGCCGGGTCGCAGGGTGTGCGACCCCCGGGGGTTGTCAGCTCCCGGCAGCAGCGGGACGGGGACACCAAATCCCCCAGGCCGCGGCGATGGGCG
Source organism: Chiroxiphia lanceolata (assembly GCF_009829145.1). Classification (NCBI taxonomy): domain Eukaryota; kingdom Metazoa; phylum Chordata; class Aves; order Passeriformes; family Pipridae; genus Chiroxiphia; species Chiroxiphia lanceolata. The sequence goes on from NC_045645.1 coordinate 5,350,692, forward strand.
CGGGCAGCAGCCGTCCGGGCTGCCCGATCCCTGCAGAGGGCAGCAAGGCACCGGGATCCCCGGGACACCCGCAGGGGGTGGCCCCGGCGGGGCCGGACGGGGCGGGGGCGGCCCCGGGGCCGAGCCCGTTTAAAGGGCAGCGGCGGGAGGGGGACGGTGGTAGAGAGGGTTGGGGCAGGTAGGGTAAGGTAAGGTGGTGGTGCTGCTGGGATCTGCTTTCCGTTCAGGTAGGTCGAGCTCCGTCCCTCCCTGCCCGGGGGGACTCCCCCCGGGCTCCCCTGGAGGGGAACTGGGCCCCGTTCGCGGGAGGGCACCGGCGGTGCCAGCGTGGGGGCTTCCCTCGGTAACTTCTCTACTCTCCTTAGGTGCAAAGATGGGGTGCTTTACCTTTATCAAGGTTATGATGATCCTCTTCAACCTGGCCATCTTTGTAAGTGAATCCCGGGGGCTGGGGTCTGCGGGAGCGGGTCCAGGGGATGCCCTGAGCCGGGTGTGGGGTGGGTTCAGCCCGTCTGGCTTGTCTCTCCTGCCCCTCCATGTTCCTTTCCGTGGGCGATGGAAGAGAGGGTGTGGAGAGGTGGCTGTAGGTGGGACTTGTGCCCATGGGACCCCACTGGGGTGTGAGGTCTGGTCTCTGGCCCCAAACTGAGGGATAAAGCCCTGAGCTTGGGCAGGTTTTACTCCAATAAGGGCTGTGCTGGGCTCTGGGGACAGTGGCTGTTGCATCAGCTGCCTGTGTCCCTCTCTGTGCTGAAGCTCTGTGCCTCAGAACAGGGGGGTTTGCCGGGTCCCTGCCTGGGGGGCCCCATATCTGTGGAGGAGCAGCCCATGTGTGTGACTGTGGTCTGAGGTGTTGGGGTTCTCGGACATTGGGTACTTCCAGAGCACACACACTGCTCCCACCCAGGGCAGAGTGTAGCGGAGCTCCCGAGTGAGCCCTGGCTCTGCAGGAGCAATGGAGCCACCTGGAAGGGGGTGTGGTAGGATACAGCCTTGGGAAAGGGGGTGCAGAGCCTCCAGGCTTGCCCTGGTGAAACACTGCCTCCTTAAAGTTCCTGCTAGGATTTGGGAGTGGTGGGGAAGGTCAAACGGGCAGAGGTCAGGGCTGGGACAGACGGGAGGCAGCCAGGAGCTGACCTTTGCCCAGGAGTCTGTGAGTATCTGGGGTGGGGGGGCTGCTCAGCTGCTCCTCTAGGTGGGTGGGCAGCTGCCCTGGATGGAGGAGCTTGTGTCAGGGTGGTGGTGGTGGCCAGTGTCTGCACTGGCCACATGGGCCCCTCTGGGGTCATGTGCTATGGGCTGGTGGCATTGCTGGCTTGGCTGCCCTGCATGGGGCGTTCTGCCCCACTGCCAGCACTGAAACCGCTCGGGGTGGGGAAAGGGGCAGCTGTGACACCACACAGAGGCTGTGCTGGTGGAGGGGTGTGTTACATCTGGCCACCCCCAGTGTGCCCGCAGTACCAGGAAGTCTTGCTCTGGTATGGTGAAAAATGGCAGAGGGAAGAAATACCTGTGCCAGGACCTTCCCCAAACAGCAGATCTCTTGCCTACCTGGAAGTTGACATTGCCTTTCTCCTCCCAGCTCAGTGGCGGGACCCTCCTAGGAGTTGGCATCTGGGTCAAAGTGGATGGACAGTCATTTGTGGATATATTTGGGGCGCTCTCCTCTAGCGTCCTGCAGATTGTGAATGTGAGCTATGTTCTCATCGTCATTGGTGCCATCCTCCTGATCATCGGCTTCCTCGGGTGCTACGGTGCCCAGAAGGAGAGCAAGTGTCTCCTGATGATGGTATGGACCTGACTTACCTTCTTGTTTAGCCTCAGTTGAGCTGGGTCTGTGGTGGGGGAGATCTGATGGACAGATTTTGCTGTGGATATGTGCTCTGTGGATGTTTCCATGTGTGGCAGTCTGGGTGGATTTTGGAAAGGCAGTGCTGGACTCAAAGTCTGCCTGGGGAAAGAGTGAGAGGAGGTAGGAGGTGGTGCTGAGCAGTAGTCAGTCCTGAGCAGGAATGTGTCCAGAGAGCTCAGTCCCATGCAGAGGGAGGGCTGGAGAACCCCAAGGTTGTGCTGCTTCTGCCTTGGAGCAAAGCTGAAGGCAATGAGGCAGGAGGGCTTAAGCCCCAAGATCCTGTGGCCCTGGGGAAAGAGATGGGTTCCTGGGGCCCTTGAGGAATTCTGGCTGTCAGTTTGACCTCCCTCTCCTTGCTGTATCCTAGTTCTTCTCAGTGGTGCTCATCATCTTCATCGCTGAAGTTGCTGTTGCTGTGGTGGCTCTGGTCTACACAACTCTTGTGAGTGGCACACCTGAGTCTCGGGTTGGGCTGATCTGGGGCATGTCCTACCCCTTGGGAAAACAGGAGATATGGGCTGGCAGTGCTGCCCATGGATGGGGAAGCTGAGGGGTGGGCGCTGCTGCAGGAGGAAGGGATGTTGGTCACTGCTGACACGCACTACAGGGGCAGGCTGGGGTAGCCTGGCTGGGCTGAGGGTGGTGGGAACAGGGACTCCTGTTGTACCATAAACCTCATTTTTTTTTTTAGGATAAGTTTTGCCCACTTTTTTTCTCTCAAGCTCCTCAGTCCATTACCAGCTTAGGCTTGACTCCTCTCCATCTCTGAGAGTAGGAGCTATATGGGAGAGGAAGTCGCTAATGCCTTATGTTGAGCAAACTCAACCCTTTATTAGGCAGCTGAGAAACCACCTGGAGAGAAAGGTGCCTGCCTCATTAGGCACTAGAGAAGTGAACCGTGGGTCAAACATCATTCCTGGCTCCCTCACTTAACACTGCTTATCAGATGACTCACTGGTCGTAAGTGACCTTGGTGCCATAAGGCACTGGTTAGTGGGAAGGGGCCAAGCTCCCTGTGGGTCAAAGGGATGTGGTGTGACGTACTTCTGGCCATGCTGGGTCTTGCTGGTCTCCTCCCCATAGGCTGAGACCAGTATGGGGGTGCTTGGCTCTGTGGTGCTCCCCAGGACCTTCTCTGACGGTGTTTTTCTGCCTCTTCTTCCAGGCAGAGTCGCTGCTAACGGCTGTGGTGACCCCCGTCCTGAAGGAACAGTACGGGAAGGATCCGACTTTCACGCAGATCTGGAATACCACCATGACAGAGGTGTGCTGAGCCCCGGGACCCTCACCTGTGGGTCAGAATCCTCCCAACACAAGCTTGGTGGTGCACACCTGGGTGGGCCAGTGGGATGGGAATGGGAACGCCGTCACAATCCTGGATGTGCTGAGCTGTCCCCACCTCGTCAGCTTCCCTGGTGCCTGGGAGCTACCTACTTGAGATCTAGTGGTCCCATGCCTGGGGTGAGATGTATGTGATGGTGTAGGGTTTATGTAGGGTGAAATCCAGGTCTTGAGATGACTGTTGAGCACCCTGCCAGAGCTGGGTTGAGATGGGTGACACCCTTCGTGACGCAGTGGGGTCCAGATTGCATCGGGGCCTGGAGGGAGACATGAAGGATGCTCTCCCCATCCCTTCCTCTCTCTCCCCCTCTTAGGTCCATTGCTGTGGTCTGAATAACTACACAGACTTCAGTAACTCCTTCTATTATGAGAAAAATGGATTCTACCCTCCCCAGTGTTGTGGCTCGCCTGGGTCCTGCAACGCCACACTGGCTGCACAAAGAAATGTCACGGTACGGACACGCTGGTGGCTCTTGCCCTCTGGCAGAGCCTGTTTTGGGATGTGCCTGGGCATAGGGATGGAGATGTGTCCTGTAGCTCCAGGACCAGCTCTGGACGTGGCGGTCCCATGGGCTTTAACTCCTGGGGGATGCTGTGGTGGCCCTGGCTTGTCCCTGATAGAGACCAGCAAAGCTATTACCTTGTTGCTCTGGTCCTAAAGGGAGCAGAGTGGGATGCCTGATGCTGGGCATGAACCCAGCATGCAGAACTCTGCCTTTTTGGGTGCTTTCCCTGCTTTCCCTTCTGCTCACCCTTTGTCCTAATATGTCCGCTGAGAAGTGGCTGAGTTTGCCCCCTGGAGCCCCCAGATCTTCCACAAGGCTGTGTTCTCTGGGTGGGAGAAGAGTACCTCCCTTTCTGGGGATGCTGTGCCCTGGCAGTTTGGGGCATTGCCCCCTCTTGGTCATCCTCACCTGTGTGGTTGCCTCCTGTAGGGTTGTTTCGACCAGATCCTGGAAGAAATCAGGACTAATGCGGGAGTGGCGGGTGGCGTGGCAGCCGGCATCGGTGCCTTGGAGGTGAGTGCCTGAGCACTGCTGTGCTCCCTCTTCCTTGTACCTGGAGGTGAGTGGTGGGGCTGGGACCAGCCTCGATGGCCAAGGGGGCTGGGGCAGTCCCATGGAGCACCATCTGCTCCAGGCCCCTGAGCCCTCTTCCCTGGGCACATCCAGCTGTTCCTCCTTGGTGCGCTGGGGACGGTGGGCTGTGACTCAAACCCATGTTGGGAAGGGGGAGGGAAGATGCACATTTAGAAGGGCTGACTTGCATCTTGCCACCCCCAGATTGCGGCCATGGCAGTTTCCATGTACCTGTACTGTCGGCTGGATGAGAAATGATCCCACGAGGCGGGAAGATGATGTGCCCCCCGCCCATGCTGGTGCCATACTCCTGGAGGGGACCCCATCCCTCCCTGGGTCTGATGCTGTCCTAGGCACTGTGATTTATAGCTGTACTTTGATCTACTGAGCTGGGATCTGTAGACTTCGTGTATATTTTTGTACTGATATGGCACACTGAGTCTGTACATAGTGATTTGGGGTGGTTTTTGAAGGGGGGGGGTGGGGTGGAAGAAGCTGTTCCGTCTGTTTAGCTGATGTCAGCAGGAGATAAAGCAGCACCAGGGCTGTTCAGGGCTGCTGATCTGGCAGTGGCACAGCAATGCCTTGATAGACTCTTGCAGGTGGGTGCTGTACCTCTCCCATGTGCTGTCCCCAGTGTGCACCTAACTGGGAGCTGGCAGGGCAGGGAGCTGGCCTGCCTCCCTGCTTCCCTCTAATTGAGGTTACTACCACCCTCTGGGTGGTAACTACACCTCACAGGGGGATGTATCTACTCCTGCACCCATTTTCTGCCAGCACTGACTCTGTTGCTGTGTTGTCCCCTGAAAGAGGGGCTGGCTGGTCTCTGCCTCTGCCCTGGCATGAAGACAGCCCTGGTGGTCCCTGGCCCTACAGGTGCCGGGCCTGCCCCCTGTGTGCCTTCTGTCATCTCATGGGTGAGCCCCTCTCCATGCTGTAAAGAAATGCAAATAAATTTTTCATCTTGGATTAAAAAAGTTATTTTCTGAAGTTGATCTTGGTGCTGCCTTTGATAAATACCCTCTGTTTGGGGGGGTACAGGGGTGGGAGCTGCCTTGAGTCCCCCCCACATTTCCTTCCAGGTCCTTGCAGGCAGCACAGCCCTGCCCTCAGGCTGCCTGCCCTCCTTGCCTGCGGCTCCTCCTCTGCTCAGGTGCTTGGAAACAAGCAGCCCAGTGTTTGCACAACAGATGGGCAGTGGTGGGGGCCACCACCAGCACTACACCCACCCTCCCTCTGCAACAGCCGCTGCTTGCTCAGAGCAGCCGTTCATGGACTGAGCAACAGCTTGGCTTGGAAGGCAGGGCTGGCTGGGGGACACAGTGTTCCTGTGTCCCATCAGCCCCAGGAACCTGAAATGGGGTGGTGAGGAGGGACCATCTCTGAGCATCTCCATCCCTGGCATTGTCCCACAGTGCCTGGGGGGGGGGGCTGCCATCCCTCTGTGTGTGGGGGTGGTGGGGGGTCATGGGTGGGCTGGGGGCATTTCCAGCCACCCTCTTTCCCCAGCATTGCTCCTTCGCTGCCCTTGAGGATCTGCTTGCCCTGCCTCAGTTGCCCCATTTCAGAAGTGAGGCCAGGGTGGGTGGTTTGGGGGGTGGGTGTTCCCAAGGGCTACTTCACCCTATTTTTGACATGAGGCTCCCTGGCTGTGGGGCAGAGCACAGGGACTGGGGGAGGGTGGTGCTGAAGGACAGGGTGATTAGCAGTGTGCAAACAGCCTCCCCCTGCACTGCCTTGCTCCGTGCCTGCTATGGCACCCCCCTATCAGCTCCTGCACTGGGTACAGGGCTGCACCAAGGCACTGCCGTGGCCCACTGGGGTCTGGCAACTCCCTGGCACCATCCAGCATGCTGGTGGCAGTGGGATGGGTACAGGCACCTGCTTCCCCACCCTGAGTGACTCAGCCCTGGGGACATGGGTTTTGGCCCTGCCCCACAGCAAGGTGTGGGGGAAAGCTGCCAGAAAATAGCCTTATCCTTCCTGGACAGGTGAATGCCCCAATTCCACCATAAACTGTTGTCACCTCGTGGGTGATGTCAGGGCTTTTATGTCTCTTTTCCCTCTCAATGGACGTAGGAGCCGCCTGGAGCCTGGCACTGCCCAAGGCCCTTCCCGGAGGTGTTGTGGTGCCCAGGAGCTGGTTGGTACAGAGCCAGGCACCTCTGGGCACACCTGGCCACGTCCTCCTCTGCTCCCTCTTAGTGGGGCTGCCTTGCAAAGCCGGCTCCTGGCACACACCCTCCCACCATCACCCCCATGGGGTGGAGCAGGTTTGGGGGTGATGTCTGACCAGCCGATGGCTTCTGTCTTCCAACTTCCTCCTGGCCCTGGGGTTTCGGTGGGGCAGGACAGGCTGTTTCTGTGGCACTGAGTTTTGTCAATAACCCTGCAACCACCAGCTTTGTTCCTTCCCTCCACCTGCCTGGAAAACTCGAAGGACCAGTTTCTCCTCCCGGATGTGATTCCTCCCAGTTGCCCTTCGCGGCTCTTGGCTGCCCTGGCAGCTGAAAGTGCAGCAGTGGAGAGGGTAAGCCAGACTGGCACAGCCTCCCCTGTGCCCCCACTCTGCCCCTGCTCTCCACTTCCCACTGCCCAAGCACCACTGGAGCTTTTGAGCTCTCCAGAGGAGATCCCATGCCATCACCAGCCCCAGGACACATCCCAGTCCACCAACCCATGTGGGTGCCACCAGGTATCTCTGCACCCTGCACCCTGTACCCTGCGTCCCTTAGACTTGTCTGGTTCTCCCAGACTGGCACCCCGAGGTGCTTGGCAGCACCCCAGAAGCTGACAGTTGTGCCATGGAAGCACGAGTTCCAAAGGTCCTCAAGGACACCTGGTAGCAAACATGAACTTCCTTATTGCCCCTCAGATGTCAGGAGATGCCCGAACAGCTGGTGTATCTGGGTGCGTGCCAGAGTGGGGGCTCTTCTTTTCCACCTGCAACACAGGGTGAGAGAGGGCAGGAGGGTAAAGTCCCCCTGCAAGGATGTTGGGCAAGCAGTCAGTGCCCTGTGCCTGCCAAAGCAGGACAGTGATGTCCCCAGCCACACACCAGCTGGTGCTCCCTGGTCCTTAAGTTGTCCCCCCTGGCCACATGGGGAAGGCAGAAGAGCTGCCTTTCACACCCCAGAAGCCCCATGGGGTGCCTGTGCACCCATTGCCCTGCCATGTTGGGTGCCACACACGGGCCAAAGTCCCAGGAGATTTGTAGGGTGAATTCTCCACTGGCATGTGCCAAACCCGGGGTGGCACAGGGATCTGTGCTGGTAGGGGATAGGCAGTGCTCAGCACTCAGCGATTCAGGAAAGGAGCCGCCCCCTCCTTCCTGGGAATTAGCGTTGATGGGGGCAGGTACGTGAGAGGAAGGAGGAATTGCACCTCTCTGTGTTTGTGTTGATAAAAGAAGTAAATTAAGAAGCAAAAGCAAACTTATCTGGCACCAGGTACCCAAGGAGTGCCCTCTGTGGGGAATTTCCCCCGCCTGCATAACAGCCTGGCCAGGATGTTCCCGGATTAGGGAGGAGAGGACATCCTCGAAGGGCATGGACTGGCCCAGGGGAAGAAGTGACGCAATGCACACTTTTCCTGGCATAGCCTTACTCCCTGGGTCCCCTTCTCCTCTTCTTCCTCCATGCCTCAGAGATAAACCATCCTGGGTGCTGGCCCAACCCCAAGTGTGCTTTCTAGGCAGCTCCCTGCCCTGATTATTTGTGGGGGTATCAGAGGAGGCGATGGAAGGCTGTTCAAAAGGCAGCAGGCAGGAGCTGACATTGAACCTGGGGTGTTAATCATTAATTCTGTGCTGGGCAGGACATGGGACAATAACCATCATGGGACAATAACCATCATGGTAACAACTCTGGGTACCCAGTTGAAGATTAATTCACTGCCAGCCTTGGGCGTGGGCACAGGAGGTGGCAGCCCTGTGTCGAGAGGCGCAGCAGGGAATAGGAACAGGGATGGGCCGGGTGCAGCAGAAGGACACCCCTCCGAGCTGGGATCAAGGGGAGAAGCCAAGCAGAGCCCCTTCCTGGGAGCAGTTTGGGCACCTTGGCATTGCAGGACTTTTTATGAAGCAGAGGGTGCTGAAAATTTAGGATCAGTTCCCTGAGCTGCGATGCAAGTGGCGTGGGTTATAGCATCATTGACTCCCTCCCAGGCAGGGAAGGGGATGGGGTCAGCACACCCAGCATCCCTCTAGTGCTGAGATCTCTCCATCCTAGAGATCCTCTGGATCTGTTATCCTGGAAGAGTGGCTGGAGGGTGTTTCCTTCTATCTGTGGGGCACAGAGGGACTGTTGTGCCATGGGAAGAGTCAGCCTGGAGCTTGTCTCCCACCTACCAGCCCATCATCAGAACACAGGGATTCCCTGCTCCCACAGCAGAGAGATGTCTGGCAAAAAACCATAATGCATAAAAACAAACACCACCAGAAATTATGCAAAACTCCCCACCCCCCACAAGCTCTGGAAAGGTCAAGTTTCATGCCAAAGCTATTTTGCTTTTGTTTAATTATCAGCCAGCTCCTGGGACGCAGAGCAGCCCAGACAGGTTCTCCTTTGTAGGGCTGCACAAAGCCAGGGAGGCCGGGCTGGGGGGGCTGCAGGGGGCTGAGTGAGACCTGGGAACCACAGCTCAGGCATCATGAGCTAAAGCTCAGAGGGCTGAGCTGTGGGAAGCAGGGGTCAGGCTTCCCAGAGCGGGCAGGTGACAGGCCAGTCCCCCAGACAGCTCCTGGCCAGCCGGGCACGCTCCAGCACCAGTGGGCTGTGCTAGGAAGGAAGTGAGATCTCAAAAAGAGGACATAATGGCGAGCGACCCAGCTCATCTAACAAGCTCCCAGGGACTGAGCCCCCTGGGCAATGAGCCTTGGCATCACCATCACCTGGGGGTGATGAGCTGAGGCTCTCCATCAGCCTGGCACAGGCGCTCCCCCTTCAAACAGGTTAACCTGTTTCTAGCACCGTGCCTCCATTTCAGGAGGGGAGGCCCCTATGAACACAGCAGTTTGCACACACTGGCTCCTCGAGGTGGGCACGATATGGTGGGTGTCAGACCTGAGCCCCCATTGATCCTCCCCTTGCCTGTGGTACCCTGGCAGCAGCTCAGCACCAAAGGGTTTGGGCAGGAGGCAGAGGGGAAGGCTGCCAGGAGGTGAGAGACCCTCCAGCATCACCAAGCCAAGCCCCTGGGGCCAGGCAAAAAACTTCTGGCAAAAAGCTGTGCCCCCACCCAAAAGCTGTGCCTGGTCCTGAGGAAGGGGTGGCAGCCCAGCCTGGCTGCAGGGATCAGGCAGGGGAGCAGGAGGCAGCCAGTCTGGGATGCAGGTTGCAGTCGGTCCATGCCGGTGGCTGACACTCTCCCACTGCCATTTCATTTGGGTCCTGTAGTCTCTGCCCCAAAAATGGGTACATCCCCAGTCCTCCCAAGGCTACCTGCCCCATGGGAGCAGAAATGTGGAATGGCCAGGAGGGTGATGAGTCATAGTTCTCAGGGGATCAGTAGCTGGAGGTGTTGAGGGAAACAAGGGGGCTGGTCACGCCAAGCAGTCGCCAGGCAGCTCGTCAGAGTTTCCATAATGAAGATTAAAGTGATAAAGCTTGAGGAGGGAACAGCTCATAAACCTGTGCCAGCCATGCTGGCACCGCATGGCACTGCACGGAGGACCTCTGCTGGCACAGGCCCAGGGCCACTGTTAGCCCATGGCCAGGCCTGCACTGCACAGAGGACAGGAGTCCATCCTTTCCAGCCCCGGCCCACACACGAGGCCGGCTATGGAACACACGAGGCTCAACAGCTTTGCAACGTTTACTCCTGAAAAAATAATTTGATTCAGAAAGCGGCAAACCCTGGTGATGCCACACACCCAGCCCTGCCACGGCTGCCACCCCGGAGCCTTGCTGGGGGAACGGGGAGGAAGGGAACAGCACCCAGTGAGGTGTGCAGAGAATGCACACCTGCAGAGTTGTGCAGGTGATGCCCATCAGTCAAGTCAAGACCCACAGCCCCCTGGTCACTGCAGGGTTGGCACCAGAGGAGAGGAGAACTTGTGTTTAGCCATTCCCTACCCCAAGGACCACCTTCCCCAGCCCCAAGAAGAGCTGGGAGGAAGCCAAGCCTGAGCCCTGCCAGAGAAGGGAAAGGGGATTCCTCTATTTTGAGGGGGAAGAGAAACTGGGCCTTGGGATGCTAAGGAAAGGGTAATGGTGAGACATGGAAGTTTTTCCAAAGCAGGGCATGGGGAGTGAGCTATGTTCCCCAAAAAGAAGCCAAGTCCCTTTTCCATCACTCTGAAAAGACCTTTTACCCTGAAGGTCAGCACAGGGGCCACCTGCCCACTGGCTGCCAGACTGGAGTCCCTCTGTTGGAGAGGGCAGGGTTGAAGCCCAGACTGGTGCTGCAGGCTCTGGGATGTCACCTTGCAACTCTCTTGTTCCCCTCCTGCATCCAACCCGTTCCTGCTGCCAGGGCAGCCGTGCAAGGACCAGAAGGGTCAGAGTCCCTGCAGTCACACTAGAGCTGCACTGGGATCACCTTGGCCAAAGAGATTTCCCTGGTTTGCAACTTTTCCTTCCTATTGTGGGCAAGGGAGGAAGGCAGGGAATAGAGGATGGAGCCAGGGGGACAAGAGACAAACCTTCCACGACTGCTCCTGCACAGGCTGGGGGCTGCCAGCTCTCCATGCTGCTTTCCTGTTAGCCACCCCCTTCCCAGAAGCAATAAATAAATAAGTTAGTGTGTAGTGTATGTAGACTCCGATGCTCAGTTCACAGTGAGAAAATGAAGGGGAATAGCCCCTGTGACCTCAGGGAAAGGGCTGAGCAGCAATCTCTTGCTGCATAGATGAGACAGGGAGGTGTACTGAGCAAGGGGAGCAGGACTGCCCCCCCAGGTGCAAGGGGGGCATTAGTACCAAGTGTCTGGGAACAGGAGGGGACCCTGGGGTCCTTCCTAAGGCAGGGAAGGGGGGATAGGAACCTCCTCCCTCTCCCTCTGCATGAGGGGTGTACCACAGCAGGACAGGCAGGCTGCCCATCCCAGAGCAGCTCACAACTTCCCTGCTAGCAACGTACCACAGTCAGGGTGGGGATTCAGGAGAAGGAACTCCCTCTGCCTTCAGCAGAAGCAGGAGATAGCTGGGCAGGGAAGAGGGAGAGACAGGGTACAGTACCACAGGCAAGGTCCATGTCATAGTGCAGCATCTCTCACTCCAGAGGACCCTGGCCCATCCTGCCCCTGCAGCCAGGGGTATGGCCAGTGGCTGCTCCCATCTCGCTCTGCAAGGCACTTTCACCCCCTCTCCCACGACTCAGAGGGCAGGGCTGCTCCCCACAGAGAAGGTGGGTGAGGATGGTCTGAGCTGCAGCACAGTCTGATCCCCTTCCATCTACAGTCATCTCCAGCTTCCAGAACTGACAGCCCTCGTGCTGGGTACGGGGTGTCCCCGACGTGTCCGCAGCAGGTCCAGCTCCTCTTCAGCATTCCCTTTTGCCCGTGAGCTGGGCTGCACCAGTACCTGCAGCCCACAAAGCAAAGCCAGTGTGCAGGAAGATGTCCAACCCTGCATACAGTCTTCAAGGTGCATCCATCGTGCAGGTAACAGAAGAGATGCTAGAATATCCCCTCCACCACCATGATCACCATGGGGCACAGAGCCAGCCAGGCAAGAGTTAATAAATACCACCCAGCTGGCAGGCTGCAGCACTTGCACCATGCCACCTTCTCAGGACTTTGGGGCCAAAAAGGGGAGCAGAGGTGTTTCTTGAGGCCCCCTCTAGGCTCCAGTTGAGCATCTCCTTCCTCCAGCCTTGCCCAGCCAGGGGGCAAAAGGAGCAGCGTTAGTAAAGCGTCTGTGTTAAAAAACGAAAGTTCCTGGGATGGAGGTGACGTATCTACAGGGAATGACCCTGTCCTGTGCAAGGGAGAGGGAGACCACAACAGGGGGCTGGAGGGAGCCCAAGATCTCATTTTGCAGCCCAAAACAGGAGTCCGTATCCAGTCACCAGCCTCCGAGAGCTGCTGCCAACTCTGGCTCTGCACCGTGGGGGTCTCTGTCTTCCCCCAGTCCCCTTCACTTCCAGCTGCCAGTCTCAGGTCTGCTCTGCTGCCGCAACCGCTGGCACTGCCACCGCCCCCTCCTCCTTGGCAGGGGGCTCCATGTAGATTGGAGTCACTGATGAGGGTTTCTTGGACCTGCAGGTGAGGGAGCTGGATGGGAGCACGCAGGGGTGGTGGTCTCCCCTCAGGACCCCAGTTCCCAACAGCGCTGCCTGGCATGATCTCCTTCCCACAGGGACATCCTCCAGCCCTGGGAATGTATCCTGTCCCCCTCCCGCCACACAGACTAAGAAAGGGGGGTGATGTCCCACCAGGATTGGGTTGGGACAGGAGTGGATGATGCACTGTGCCAGGCAGGGGACAGTGCCATGAAGATGGGGGATTACTCAAATTGTTGTGTCCCTGATACTCACGAGTAGGGGGAGGCAGGGACCCCCACCACAAGGAAGTGGTTCTTCTTGCGGAAGAGCCGCCACAGCCCCTTGTGGTTCCCACGGACGTCCAGGTCCCAGATGTGGAGGCACTAGGATGGTGGGGTGGGAGGAAGAGGAATCAGAGCCTGGGGACAGACACCAGGGCCAGGCATGGGAAGAGCCACTACCCCTGCCCTCACCAAGGCAGTGCAAAGAGGGCAGCACCCCCCTCCAGCCACACCGAGAGCTTTAACATCACCCAGGGACAGCAAGAACCCACTTGCTGAGCTGCATCGATGCCATGGGCAATCCCAAGAATGACAGCCGGGTGTTTCCTGGCGATGCAGAGATCAGTGCAGGCCTGAGGACAGGCCATGTCAGGGGCCTCACCTTGGCAAGCTGAGTCCAGGTGGTGAAATCTGCTTCCTGCTCCATCCTGATGAACATGACGTAGACCTTGCCCTCCGTGTCGGGCACAAAGGAGTCCTCGCAGGGATTCTTGCTGTGGTCCAAGACCTCAGCCTCACTGTGGAAACAGAACAGGGAGTGAGAGGGGACCCCACCTCCTCCCTATTCCCATGGCAGAGTACTTCAGACAGGCACCAGGGCTACCAGGGCCACCTCCACCTTTCCTCCTGTCTTGGTTGGTTCACCCACTGTGCCCTGTGGCCTCCTGACCTTTCTGTAGGCACCTACCCCAGGAGCCGATGAATTTCAGTCTCATAGGCATCCTTCCTCAAGCTGTGGGAGGAGGAGAGAACGCAGAGATCAGGGCAGAGTCAGGTACTTTGATAAGCAGGGTACACCCAAAATGATCCAAATTTAAGACTGCCCCAGTGTAATACTAAAGGTAGGTTGGAACCAACAAACGGAGAGCAGTGACTGACACACATCCTGGAGATGTGGCAGCAAAAACATGACCCTTTACCATATCCACCTGCAGCACAGGGAAGCCGAACCCAACCTTGCATAAACCAGTGCCAGGATTCCCCAGTAGAGGCCAGTGTGCTGATGCAGGAGGTTATGGCTGTTCCAGAAGGAAGGGAGACAAATCCAGCACAAGGAGACGAGGGTGAGGAGACAAGCAACTGTTTCAAGATCTCATTCATTCTGACCAGCACTCACCTCTCCACATTTTTAAGCTGGACATTTGGAACGGTGTTGAACTTGTGCTTCTTGAAATAGGCTTCCTGGGAGGAAGAGAGAAGAGAGGGAAGGAAAATCGTGTTCGATCACGAGTCAGCAGTACTTGGGCATGACCTCAAGCATCCCCACTATCTGGGAAGGTGTCTGAGAGAGAGATCAGCACCAGAACAGGGCTTGGGGACTACAGGAGGTCACTCACGTGGAAGTAGCCGTTCATGTTGAGCCCCACGATGCCGAAGTGGTAGGAGCGTGAGATGTCGGGGATGATGCACTCCCGGCCCTTCCGCTGCTCGGGCATCCGCATCCACATGTCCCAGTCCCAGAGCTGGAGAGGGGAAACTGCCACTCACACTCAAGTTTGGGGACATGATTAGGTAGTATGGGACCTTTCTGGGTACCCATACCAAGTCCAGCCCCTTTGGCCCCATCCTCCCTGGGCTGCTCCAGCCAGCTCTGTGGTTGGTTATGAGCAACCAGAATGTCTCAAATCCATTCTGCTTGGGCATCCTTCCTGGTTCAAGTACAGGGATAGCCCCTCCAAGAGCTGTGCACACAGGGACTGGGTGAAGGTCAGGGCCTGCTGATGGGCAGAGATGGGGTGCAGAAGTCAGGGTCCCTTAGGGTACTCACCTTCTCAGGGGTTGGCCACTTTGGCTCCAGCTCATCCTTGTACAGGCTCTTCCGGAGCACCCATCCCAGGCCTGGCATGGTCTCCACACGATACAGGAGTGAGGGGTCCTCAGCTGTGTGCTCATAGCCCTGCAGTGTTATGGAGATTGTTCAGCACCCTGAATGTACCCCTGCCCCACCAAAAAGGGAGATATTGTGCTCCACTGAGAACCTCAGTAGAGATAGAGAAGAAGGGACCAGCCAGTGGGAAGCACACGGCAGGGACAGGATGGTGATTTGCAGGGGCACTTTTTTCAAGAGTCCAGGGCTGGGGAGACAGACCCACTTAGGATGCCCTGCTTTAAAGATGGAACCTGGACCCCAGACTGACATGGGAACAACACAGGGTAGAGGTGGCCCTGTTCCACGATCCTTTCCTGACTCACCTGGTCGTTCCAGGCTGAGATGCAGTACAGGCTCTCGTCCTCCTCCAGAAGGTATATTGATTGGCTCAGAAAGCTGAGGAAAGAGTTGAACAGTCCCTAGTCAAACATCCTTCTACCATGTAAAACAAGGCAAACTCTCCACCAAGGGATGAGCCACCCCCAACTGGTGGAGAGGAACACCTGAAAACAAGCTAGGCTGCATCTCCCCATGGGGAGGGGACAACATCGTCTCCTGCTCAGTCTCTCTTCCTTAGGGAGAAACAGGAGCCCTGTTAGACACTGCCCCTGTCCTCTTGCTATGGGGCAGTCCCAACCATGTATGCACAGAATGGATCAGTGTCCCCAAAAAGCAAACCAGGAAGAGATCCCTGACCCTGAGAAGTCACTCTGCACTGAGTGCCAGGACTGGACTCAAGACTCTATGGGCAGAGCTCAGTTAGGCTGTTGCATGGGGACTGCTCAGCCTCAGATAAGTGAGCTACAGCATGGCAGGGATCTGGCCTCTCCTGAGCAGCCAGAGAGCTGCAGGAAATGGTCTGCCCACACAGAAACCCACAACTTTACCTGAAGAAGTCAACGGAAATGTCAAGATCTTCCTCCAGAACCACGGCAAATTTAGCTTCCTGTAGGGCAAGGAGAATGTCAGAAGGATGGAGACAAACAGGACAGAGCAGAGATAGACAATGTCCCCTGCCTGTGCTGTTCCCTGCCCCTGAGGACTGATTCCAGTTCCCATGGGAGGGGATCACAGATGCCAGGGACACCTTGTGCTGTAGCAGTCACACTCACCGGGAACAGGTTGAAGGTTGCAGTCAGGCTGGCTTTGTAGTGCTACAAGAAAAGACATCCATTGTATGTGTTAGCATCAGCCTGGCACAGACCTGGGCCTAAGCCTGCCTCCTGAAATGCTATCCCAGGTCCCTGGAAATAACTGTCCCAGGGTTTGGAAAAAGCTCTCTCACCTGGGAAACTCTAGCATTTTTAATGCTGATGGGAGTGTGCTGTATTCCTGAGAGGCCAAACAGCTCCACGACATCCATTGGCTCCTGCAATGGAAAAGTACAAAGCTCATCAAACATGTGGGTCATTCTCCCCATCCTCTGCCAGTGTCAGGTCCCCACAACAAGAATATCCTTGCACATGGCTGTCTTCTTGGGGGTAAGTGAGGCTCAAAATGATGCTGAGCTGTAGACCCTGAAGCACAGAACTCGCCAAACCCTCCTGGCCCTCCAACTCTTGGGTATCACCATGAATTTCTGTTAGCCCTGCTGGTTTGCAGACCCAAAGCTGTATCCAAGAATACCTGAGAGGCCTCAAATTCCCAGTCCCCCATGGACAGTACAGAAAGAAAACAGGTACAGCCAGGAACACCTAGTAGCTGCTTAATGGCAAGACCGCTATCAACTCAATTTTCTCTCACAGTTGCCAAGAAAAAACCTTTCTGGCCAAGCACATCTGCACTGGGGTCAGAAGTAATTCATATTTGGGCTGACATATCTCTGCCCCAAGAAGGACCCACCAAGGCCTTCTCCATCCCCTTACTGTGCATCCCACCTCCAAGCCACAAAAGAGAGGAGCTTCCATTGTACCAATCAGCACCAATCCCCTTTCCCTGGTATCCACCATGGCAGCATGTGCATCCAGGCTGCCCCCTCGTAGCTGAGGGATGCTGCTCCAGTTGCCATGGCAATAAATGCTGCTATCTTTAACCACTCTGATGTGGTACAGCAAGTCTGCATAAACAAACCAGCTCCCCCAGCCCCACAACATGGCAGTGGTGGGAGAGGCCTGTAAGGGAACAAGCCTGTTCCCTTCCCTGTCTCCATCACAAGGCAATTAGGTAGTAATTCACCAGATGTTGCAGAGAGAAGGCTTAGCAAGCTCCTGAGATCTAATAAGACCCCACATGCCTGTCCCAGACTTCATTTCACTGCAAGAGAGCCAAGACTTGCAGTAGGATTCTCCAGGGCTTTGTAAGGTTGAGCTGAGAGGAAGGTCTTTCCCTCTAAAGGGCCAGTTCTCCTCTACCTGGCCCCAGCTTTCATGAGCCCCCAGCTTTGAGCCTTGTGAAAACACACTGTTTTGGGCCTCTTCACTTCTTACTGAGAGTGGAGCTGGACAGGCATGGTTGGACTGGTTTGTTCCTCTTCACACGAGGGAGCTGGACAGGTGGTGTTACACCCAGACCCTGCCCAAGGGGCTGACGATGCTCATCAACCGAGAAAAGAGGACGGGGAGAGCCCAGCATGACCACCTCACCTCATTCCTGCTCAGCAACCCCTTTCTGACATGGAGACATCAACTCTGGGCTCTGGGCAAGGCCAAGGCAGCTTTATCCACAGGCATGGCTTGGCTAAGCTGACTTTGCTAAGAGCGGGTGAGGAGCAGTGTGACACACAGCAGCAGGAAGGGTGAGGGGGCTCATAACCTGCCACCCACCAAGGACTGGGCCAGAACTTCATACTCTCGGCTGGGGGACCATGGAGTTGGTCCCCCATGGATCTCTGGGAATGCTCTCACCTCATAGTAGCCATCGATGAAGACTGTGATCATCTGTGGATTGACGCCCTGAGCCGACAGCAAGGAACGCAGCATCCTGGGGAGAGAGGGAAGGGCCTGAGAGCAGCACAGCCCCAGTGGGCACAGGCCCTTCAGCAGAGGGGTATGGATCCCTTGGGATGGGGGAAAGTGTGCATGATTAGGGAACAGGACCTATTGCCCTTGGGCTCTTCACTTTCCCATAGCCAAGGACCCAGGGAACTGCCCAAGCAGGTTGGCCCATGCTGCTCATGCAACCCCAGAAGGAGGCTGGATTCTGCCAGCAGGAGAAAGGGAAGGGCCTGGGCCATGCCTGGTCTTGTAGTGCAGAACAGAAGCCCCCTGAAGTGCTTACCTGTACAGGTAGTTGGGGCGGTTCCCTGCAATAACAGCTACAGGCACATCAAAGACTTTGTTGTCTTTGAGCTGGAAGAGAACAATGTGTGTGAGTGGGGTGGGAGAGGCTATGCCAGCCACAACGATGCTATGATTTTATGGCACTGAGGGCAGGTTCCAAGGGGTAGGGACCTGCTGCTAAAACAGCAGAGCTGCATAGTCCTATCCTTTAGTGCAGGACCACACCAACCAACCAGGACACCACTCAGCACTGCTGGAGATCCTGCCAGCTTCTCTCCTTCACCCCACCTCTGCCCCAGCTCCCAAATCAGAGTCTGCATCCACTCAGAGACCCTTGTCTGAACCCTTCAGCACTGGGCCAAGGACAGCCCAAAGGCCACAATAGCTGTTCCATCTCCAAAGGTACAAACTCTGCTGCTTACACTGATGTTCCCAGAGCCAGCGTAAGCTGGGGGCTCAGGGCAAGGGAACTCCCTTTCCCCAGTATCACCTGCCCCCATGTATCCACTTTGCCAAGGCTTTGGGCTTGCCCAGGGGCAGTTTGGAATACTCAGCTGGTGCTTAAGAGCAGGGCTCTGCATCTGAGCTGCAAAACACATGTGGTCCAGCCCAGCCCTCCCTCCTGGAGCCTTCCCTGGACAGTCTGCCCCGGCACTCACGGGATCAGGGTTGAACTCGATGGGTGTGGGGTCTTTGCAGCTGCAGACACTGCCATAACCTTCTACTTTGCTGCAGAACCTCTTCCGGCGCCGGTTCAGCTCCGTGTCGGGCCAATGGCACTCAGCATCTGGAGGCACCGAGGAGCAAACACAGACCTGTCATCCCCAGGGCCTCACCTCTTGTGCTCCAGGCTGCACTACCACACACATGGCTGTCCCTGGGCTCAGCCACCACCGAGCCAGTCCTTGGTACCATGAACAATCAACACTTCCGGATGTTGGATACAACCACAGGAGCCATTCAGAGCCCAACCCCACCTATGGCCTCTCTGAGCAGTAAGGCTAACAGTCAGAAAAGACCAGACCAGGCCTGGTTTGGAGAGGTGACAAATGTCCAGACCACATTCCCACTTCTTCGTCCTCACCATTCTCAACAATCACACATGGAATTGCCAGGAAGGCAGGTAGAAGGGAAGCTGTGCCCATTTTTAAAGCTACCATCACCATCTCAAACAGCCTTGGGATTTTGCTAACACACCCATGGCTTCGACTTAAAACCAGGCAGCAGGTAGACATCTCCCAGAGATACCAAAGAGTAGACTGCACTTCCTACCTTCCACGGATGTCAGGTGAACTTCTGTCTTCAGCAGTACGGGGTCACCCCATGTCGAGAGAGCAGGTGACTTGGCATGCTTCTCCCCATACACTTCCCCTGGAGCAGGGACACAGGGTCAGGACTGTCTGGAAGGGCCCATCAAAGCATGACCAGAGGCTGGGTGGCAGCTTGGCACCTTTTCCCATTGGCCTCTGGCAAATTGCTGAAGGAACACTTCCATACTCTCCCGACTCCCAGGAACGGAGCTGCCAGTCTCTGTGACTTGTTCCCTGCTCATACAGCATGTTGGGGACAGGCTGGGTTTGTCTTTGCCTGGCATCTCCCAAGAAAAGGAGCCACAAACCCTCTCCCAGCCTCTGCAAGACTCACCTCCCTTCTTCCCCACAAATGTCCACATGTCTCTCCAGCTCAGGAATGGTGCAACTTGGCTCCCCAGGCTTTTCAGGACACTCTTGGCTGTGTCCTTGAGGTGAAAGGAGCCTTCATCCTGCAAAAAAAACACAACCCTGCAGCTGAGGTGTGGCTCCTGACAAGGAAAGTCTTCCATCAATAACAAAGAAGTACAAGGCCCACTCCTACCCTTCAACCAGTTGATCCTGAAACCTTCAATGTCTCTGTGCCACTAAAGCTGCTAGTAGCTTCATCATGACCCACAGGGAGGTCAGAGGAGTCATGGACTCCTGTTTCCTTGAGACCAAAATGTTCTTAAGCAGGGCCTCATGTTAAGCAACACTTCACACAGCTACACCTGGAACCCTGAAGCAGCACAGTGCTGTCACACAGCAGCCCAGAGCCAGCACAGTCCACAAGACCTCTGTAAAGCCTGGAACTGGGAGACAGAAGGATCCCACCACATCCTGGTATTTCCCCATGTCCATTCTCCACCTAACCCCTTACTTATTGCTGCAGGCTCTGACACATCTGCTTTTTGCTCTCCTCCTTTGCAGGACACACAGCAGTAGCTGTAGCAACAAGGGAGGGCAAGAGGGCAAGGGAGGTGATCCAGCCAGGGAGTCGCAGCCCTGCAGGGATGTGACATTTAGCACTGGGAATGCATGGTGACATTCAGAAGGCTACTGCCCAGATGAGCTTCAGGGCATCCTGACTCAAGATGACTTTTCCTTTTGACATGAGGGTCACATACCTTAATGGTGAAGATCAGGATTCGGCCCCGGGCAACCATGTTGAGGAAAAGTACCATGGCTTCATCTTCATGGGGAGAGTAGGTGTCAAAGACCCTCTTGGCCATCACATGACCCTATTGGTATTTAAACATCAGATGCATCTTAAATACCACATGGTACCGACACACAGAATTATGGAAATCTGCCCTGGAAGCCTCATTCCTTGAGCAACACAAGGAGTGGCTTTTCCGGTATGCCAGGGAGTTAATCCCCAGTCGAGCCCAACCCTCAGGCCTTTGGGACAGCATCACCCAACCTCACAACTCCTCCCCTGCCCACTCCCCAGGGACAACAGGCAGCACAAGGGAAACCCCGCAGGGACAGTCTGGGTGACCGTGTCAGGCTCTGCAAACGACAGACAAAAAGCATTCGGGGACTTCCCTCCTCAGGCACTCAACATCAAGAGCAAGGGCAAACTGCCCAGTCAGAAAAACAAATGCAGACACGTGGGGATGCTTTACCGTGGCCTGATTTAAGACGATGACGTGGATCCCTCTCCCCTGCTCCCGAGCCTCATCTTCCAGGACCTGCAAGTGGATTAAGTGATGAGAATCATATGCCAAGACCTCTTCTTATTGCCTGCCCATGTGGCACAGCAGAGCCCCCAAACAAGGGGCAAGTCTCTCTCCTGGGACGTTTTGGCTTTGCCCATGGCAGTGGTGGGTGCCAGAAGAGAAGACAACACAGGAGAATAATCCTGGAGTCCCAGAGGCAGGAGGGGGATCCACTCCTAACCTCCTTGCCACTGAGCTGCTCTCACCACTGCTGTTTGCAGCTTCACCTGTTCAGCTCTGTCCACCCTCTGCACACAGGGACAGCACTCCCGTCACTTACCGTCGTCCCATCCACAGCCACGTAGACCTTGGACCGACTGGAATACACCTCGACATCCAGGACCTTCTTGTTGTTGACAGGGTGCCTGGGGACCTCCACATTCAGCATCTCATCATCTACAGTGGAGAAATGCCCACTTTCAACCAGTCTCACCCCTGCTCAGCCCAGCCAGGCCTCCAGAAGGTCATGCCCACCAGGCATCCCAGCCCAAGTAGCCATGGGAAGGATGGCAGGCATGGGAAAACACAAAATGGCAACAGGTCAATCCCCACACAGATCCCTACAGCCAAATGTGCCAAAGCCCTCAGCAGACAGACTGGTAACAAGGACAAAGTTTTCTATTAATTTTTGTTAAACCCACATGCACAGACCTGTCTTTTGTGTTCTAGTTGGTCACAAATTAGCCCCGACTTAAAGAAATTACTTCCCTCCCTCCAGTTTCCTTGCTTCCAAAGCACAACAGGATGCTGCCCCTCACCGTAGTCCTGTGCAGACTCCTCTTCCTCCTCATAAGCAGCTCTCCTGGTATCCAAGATCAGCTTGATGTTCACAATCACAGTGACAAGCAGGAAGAGGACAGCACCTGTCTGCAATGCAGGATGCTTTGTGTTAGCAATTTGTAAGTAACAACCCACTTTGGCAGGGGCTGCAGGGCACCCCAAGGAGATGTTGCAAGGGATCACAAGCATCTGTCAATTCCCCTGTTTTCTTCTGGGGAAAGCAAAGAGAAAAAAATACAGGTGACCGAGTTTTATGGTGAAAGGCATTCAGCAGCTGGAGAGCACTACCTTCTTGTTATGTGAGAATTAACCCACTTCCAACATATCTCTGCTTCCAGATCTGTGAGCAGATTCCTGTTGAAATATTACATCAAGTTTGAGGGCCCCTGCAGGCAAACAGTTTGGTAATTCAGAGATACAACTCCCAGGATAACCTTAACTTCTGCCTCTCCTGCAGCATCACTACTCTCATCTGTCCCCCTGCAATGACAGGATGCACTCCGGGTATTCAGAGGAGAGGAGATGCTGTGCAGCTAAAACAACCAAAGGGAAGAAGCTGAGGTCTGCTTTCAGGAAAGAGCACTGTACCACAGGCTGCAGAGAACAGCCCACAGCTTTACTATCTGCAGCAAACTCCAATGCAACCCATGTGTTGCTGACACAGAGGGCTGTGGGAAAGTCCAGGGGCTGTGGAACAGTTCATAAGAACCCCTGTTGTGACCATCACCATTGCACATGGCCTTGTTGTTCTCAGACCAAGAGGAGGTGCAAAAGGCTACACCACTTCTATAAGCACCTGTTTTTACTCAAATGTATCTTGCTCCTCTCTTCCTCAACATCAGTCTTTTTCCTGGTATTTGGACCCAGTGTAAAGCAGAAACTGCTCCACCCTAACAGGGGCCCTACTGAGACAGAGCCACACAGGAATACCTAGACCACAAACATTGCATGTTGGGAAATAATCTACCTTCTGCAAGAGCAGGTCTGGCCATAGCCAAGAGGATGGTCTTATAGCTGCAATGCTGGGCTGGGATGCAGGATTGAAAGGTCAGACCTCAACTGAAACAATTTGTCTTTACTTGAGCCAGGGAGCTTTGTAACCCAGGCCCAGGTGGTGCTTTGTGGTGGAAAGGTGACAGTAGCACATGGTGGCCACAGGGCTCTGCATGGGAACAAAGGCCCTGACCAGTAGCTACAGTCTGCCCTAGGGCTGGGGAACAGCTCCAGCAGGGAGCCCAAAAGCTGTCCTGGACACTCAAGAAGTGAGGGAAGGCTTTGCCATTGGATTAAAGACACAAAGTCCTGAGCAGCTGTTACCCCCAAAGTCAACACTGCTGCAGGGCTCCACCAACAGCCTCCATGCCACAAGGGTCTGTCCAGTTCACAAGGGAGCCCCTACAGAGGCCCAAATGTGACTGATATACGTTGCTGACAGATTCACCCTATGGCCCAAAAGCTCTGGTTCCTTGGCCCAGCCCTGCTTTGGATGTACCAGGTGGTTTCCAGTTTCAGCCATGCAAGCTCAGGGTCCTACCAACCTCCCTGGAGCATCCCAAGGCTCGGGATGGAGATGTCACAGCAACCAAGAGAGAGGAGGGGAGAAGTTGGTGGAGGCTGCTCATAACTTGGTCCCCTGGCAAGGGGTGCTCAGTCAAGTTTTGGGTGGTTTTTGAGACTCTTCCCTTGCCCCTCAGCCCCACAACAGCTTTCTTCCTAGAAATCTGTGCTTTTTCAGCTCTAGGACTCTTGATTCTCTGCAGTCTGGTGTGGGGTTGGGATCACACACAGGCCTGCCCTTGGTGAGAGGCACTAAAAGGATTCCTGCCCTGTCTGTCCAGCTACTGCCTCAAAACTACGTGTTGCTGCTCTCACTGCCAAGTAGCCAAACAGGTTCAAGGAGCAACTGGGGAAAATGGAAAACCAGCAATAACACAACACGATGATATAAATGTCACTATGGCATTTTGGCTTGTTAATTGGCTGTTGACTCAGGAGCACGAGCACCTTTTGGGATCTGTGCACAGAAAGCTTTTAATTAGGCAAGAACAGAGCTGTGGGCTCGCAGCGAGGCAGGAAGGCCACCTTCCCAACCTGCCCAGATCTTCACCCTGCTCAGTGCTGGGGATGTGAGGGAGCACCCCAGTGACCAGAGGGAATAAGTCAGCACTAAGCAAGACCAGCAGCCCGGTCTAGCAAGGCTGACCCAGTCAGAGCTGCTGATGGAGACTCAGATGCTGCAGACCTGGCTGCTCCATACCCGAATCTCTGGGTTTACCTATTCTAAGCCCAATTTTCATTTGTTTTTTAAGTCAAAGCAGTGCCACAAAGGACAGAGATGACAGCAGGCAGGCTCTAGCCCGTTGCCCCAGCATAGTGAGCAAAATATGCCTGAATGACCAGACCCATTCCCAAGCCTTGAACATCCCATCAGACACAGAACTGAGCAATCTCCTTCCCCAGCCTTCATCCTCCCAGGCACGTGCAAAACCCTCCCCTGCTCCCTCCCACAGCAACCAACTGCCAGATTTTATGAGCTCCTCTCAGGAAAGGCCCCTTTTCTGCTGTTTGCTGCCATGGGGCCAAACCCTTCCCTTACACCCCCAGACACCCTCTAGGACGCTGTCTCTGCCAAGGATTAGCACAGGCAACCAAGCCTGCAGCTTTCCCAGACACCAGCTGCCTCTGGGGCATGAGATCCTGTCACAAAGCCCTATTTTCTCTGTCCACCTGTCATGCCCTACACCAGGCTTGGTTTGCAAACCAAACAGGCAAGAATGGTTTCCCTCTACAGGCTGAGCCCTGCAGCACTGGGTCCAGAGCCAGGAGGGGAGGAATCAGTCAGGTTTCTAGCTGAAAGACTCCCAAGGCCACCTGGATAATGGTGTCTCCTCCCATAGCCACTCAACAGGTCCCTTTGCAGCCGAAAGGAGGTGCCAGACACGGCAGGCCCTTTCACACAAAGGCACTGGAGGGAGCAAGCTGGGGAGCAAGATATGCTTCCCCAGCATGTCAGGTCACCCACACTGCCAGCAGACCCACTTCCAGCCATGGAGCTGCTCCATAAATTCGTAAATCCCGTGGATTATCCCTCCTAATCCCCTTCAGGGCTGCGGGTGACTCACCTGGCACAGCTTCCGCAGCGCACGCTGGTTCATCAGCTTGTACTTCCAGGCCAGGTACCAGCTCCGCTTCTTGTGGGGCTTCACGGTGGGGTTGGGCTTCCACTCCTCCATGGTCTCGGGGGCTGGCACGGGGGCAGGGGTCAGGATGTGTGCTGCTCCACTCCCGTGTCCATTGGGGCTCCCTGCCAGGGTGGGACGGGCGCAGGGTGAAGGAGGGGAGCACCTTCAAACCCCCTCCCCGGCAAAGGCAGCACCTGGCACAGACAGTGCCCATGAACAGCACTGACTAAAAGCCCCTGGGAGCCTCCCTGCCTGCCAGCACTCCCACCGGGAGCGATGCAGGAGGCCAAGACTGTGAGCAGGGCGATGGGAAGCCCCTGAACCAGTGTGCAGGTGACGGCCCCTGCTGCAGGCCAACCTGGAGGCTGCTGCAGTGCCGTGGGCCCACCTCCATGCTCCGGGAAAAAAAAGCTGCCCAAAGGCAGGAGCTGGCGACAGGCCCCGGACCCGCAGGTGCGATGGAGGGGCCGCCACTGGTCGCATGTGCCTGTGCAGAGACGCACCCTCCCCACGCACAGCCCGGGCGCGGGGAGCAGCGCCAGGAATGCCCTGCTGGAGCCCCAGCACCCTGGGGCAGAGGAACCGTGCCCAGGGGACGCCAAGCCTTGCGGGAAGCAGCCGGGCCCGGGTGGGATGCAGAGCCCCGGGGGAGTCAGAGACCCGGCCGGAGCACAGCGTCCCCCAGGAGCACCAGCGACGAGCTGGAGGCACCGCAGCCGCCCGGGGCGGGGGCCCAGAGGCTCTGGGGGGAGGGAGGTAGCGAAGGGCACCGAGGAGCTCTGGGAGGGGAGGGAGAGCCGGGAGGGCGACAAGGAGAGCCCGGGGGGGCCGCAGCGTGTGTGTGTGTGTGTATGTGTGTGTGTGCCGGCCGCGCTACTCACGGTCCGCGCGGGGAGGCTGAGGCGGGGCCGGACTGGGCTGGGCCGGGCTTGGCTGGGCCGGGCTGGGCTGGGCTGGGCTTGACTGGGCCGGTCCGGTCCGGTCGCAGGGGCGCCGCCACCTCGCGCACCCTCCGCGCCGCTTCCGGCGCCGCAGCGACACCGCCGGGGGCGTGTCCCGCGTTAGCCACGCCCCCGCGCGCCGCTCTGCCCGCCCCGGCGGCGCCTCGGTGGTTGCGCGGGTGGACGGGGCGTGGTACGGGGGAGGGGGCGTGGCGACGGGCGTGGTCTCGGCGGGCGGGGCGGGGCCGCGCGCGGGCCGCGGTGACAGCGCGGCCGCCGCCGCCCCACCCGCGCATGGAGGGCGGCGGGGAGGCGCTGCCCGCCGACCTGCGGGACCTGGCGGGCAAGGTGGGACGGCGCCCGCCCGCCGTGCTGCTGCGGGGGCTGCGCGCCGACACCGCCCCCGCGCCGCCCCCGCCGCCCGCGCCGGCCCGCGGCGAGCGCTCGCCGCTCGCCGAACGCCTGCGGACGCTCCGCCTCGAGCTGGTGAGTCCCGCGGTACCGGGGCCACCCCCGGGGACTGACCGTCCCGCTCCGGGGTCGCCGCATTGCCCCCACCCCGGGTAGCCGCTTGCCGACGCCGGTGACAGCCCCCTCATAGCGCGCTGCGCTCTGCCGGCGTTTTGGGGAACCCTCCCTCCGCCCTTGCTCTTTGCAGGTTGACAGCCCCCAGCTCAGACCCCTTCCCCGGCCTTTCTCTGCCCTCCGGCTCACGCAGCATCCCCCGCCGGGCTCTCGCGGACACCTTCGCCCACCTCCGTCCTACCCCCTCACCCCGCGCACCCCCGGGTTGTGCTCCCGCGGTGTCCCGGGGTCGGGATTTAGGGCAGGGACCTTCGCCAAGGGCATGGTGGCGGATTTTCTCTCCCCCAGGTGTGACCCCCTGGGTGACAAGGCAGAGGCATGGCTGGGAGCTTTCCCGGGGTCCGGTTCCTGCTCGGGCTTCTCGGGTAGCTCGTAAAGGGTTGGGGCTGCGGTGGGAGCCTTTCCCGGGGACCGTGGGAGTGCCTTCCTCGCCTCCCTCTCTCGTGGAGGGAGCAAATACGGGCGATGCCTGCGCCTCCGGGAAACGTGGCGAGATTGGGCAATGGGTTCAAGTGCAGCTGGGGGGAGGGACTCTCCCACGCATGAACATGCCGAGCGGGTGGGAATGAGCATCGTTTCCATAGGGAAACAGGCTAAATACGCCCGCGTCCCTGCCTGTCCCCCGCGGGGCTGGGGCACCACCCAGCCTGCGCCCTCCACTTCGCCGGATTCAATATTCCCATCGGTGCAGGAGCTTTCATCCTCCCTCCACTTTCATCCTTCCTCCGCGCCGCCTTCCAGGCTGCACCCTGACCGGAGGAGAAAGGTCTTCGGGCCCTGGGTTGTTCAGAGGAGGAGGAGGAAGAGGAGGGCAGAGTGGTGTCCGCCCTGCCCCGGTGCAAGCAGGCTCAGCCCATGGCCAGCAAGGCCTGGCTTTGGCCGGGCATTATTCACCTCAGCTCAGAAAGGCTTTTCCTTGCTCTGCCCTGGCTCATCTCAACGGCATACCTGACACCCAGGTCAGCAGCTTGGGAATGGCACCCAGGTGCCAAAACCCAGCACAGGGTTCCCCTCATGTCCCCATCCCAGTGAACAGGAAGCAAAATTCCCCCCCCCCCTCCTCCCCCGAGCAGCAGAGACCAGCAAACACAATGCTTAGAGGATAAGCTAGCCTGGAAGTGGGCGGTGGGAGGAGAATTCAGCAAATTCCCACTCTTGCCTCCTGGTCTGAGGAGGATAATTTATCCTTAGGGCTAGATGTATTGAAGGGAGAAGTTACCTGCAGGTTTCTTAAGTGCTGAGGAGGGGAGCAGGACCATATCTGCCCTTAGAGAGTGTGAGGAGGAGTGTGACAATCCCCTGGACAGCTGCCCTTGATGGGAGGTCAGTGCAGTGAACTCCTTCAGTGCATCTGGAGGAGTATAGAGAGCAGCCTGTGCTAGGTCTCCTCCCACGATAACCTTGACTTGCTGGAGAGGGGTTTCTTGGAGTGCAATGCGGGGGTCGGGCTGTCCTGAACTAGCAGCAAACTGGGGGGCCAACTCCTTCCAGCAAACAGTATGGAAAGCTGGGAGTGTTATCCCACCCTCTGCTTTTGGGGTGGCTCCCCTGACATCTCTGACAGCTGCAGTTCTGCACGAGGCAGAGAAAGATGGGGAACCCCCCCCCATCAGGGGTTCCCAGTCTCCTCCTCCCACGTCGTCTCCCTGCCAAGGCCAGATGCTTTAGCAGTGCGTGCAGAAAAGTCCATTGTAGGCAGTTTTTTAAATAACTTGCCTAGAAAGGAAATTTCTGCACTTGGAAGCTGGCTCCTGCCCCAATCCGGGCACATCGCTGCTACTTTTTATTTAAATTCAGCTTGAGGGACGTGGGGGAGGGATGGGGGCTTGGTGTCAGGTCTTTTACAAGTCTTTGACCCTCTTTTTGTGTCGTCTGGAGTGAGAGGTGTCACGTGCCGAAATCCTGGCTGGAGTTTTCCCAGGCTGCTTCCTTGGATGCTTTTGTTGCTGCTCTTGCTGTGGGACCGGAGATGGGGGTCTCAAGAGACTGTCAGGTCACCCGTGGGTGGGCGAGTGACTCCAAGGGTACCGGATGCTGGGGACCAGGCACTGTGCTTAAACATGATCCCAGGGGATGGCTTGGATTTCTGTCACAACTTGCTGATGCTGGGGACAGGATGTGTTTGTGAAGGAGTCCGTGGGCATCCACAGCTCCCAGGCTGCCTGTACCTGCCTTGCAGTGGGTTTTTCTCCCTTTCCCCCCGTCGTCACCTTATTCCCTTTCCTGGCAAAATATTTGCGTCCCGCGCAGGGGAAATCCAGTGGCTTTTGGCGGCCAGTATCATACAGACAGGAATGTCTTGGCACACGGGGCTTTCCATTAGGAAAACAGATGTTTCTTCAGCAAATGAAGTTTGCAAAGAGCTTCCCCAGGCTCGGAGGGCCAGGAGCCGGCAAGGCAAGTGCCGTGATCAGCAATGCCTGTCCTCTTCGTCCTCCTGTTTTGGGAGTGATTTGGGTCTCCAAATCTTGCCGTGTAACTTTGTGACCAGGCTTGGTTCAGACCCTGGAAGGAGAGAAGTACCGGCATGAAGGGACCGGCCTGGGGAGGTGCTGATGGTCCAGCCAGACCCTTGCCCTGATCCGTGCTTGATCCTTTTGCCCTGACAGCAGCCTCCCAGGGCTTGGGGGATGCCCTGGGATCAGATCTGCACCCAGTACCTCCAGTTCCTTGCTTACTCCCTGTTCCCATAGGAGATAGTGGCATAAATGCCCTGGATTTACTTCCCTGAGGGAGTTGGTGGCTGGTGGGAACCATAAGTAGCTGGTTGCTGATGGTTGTGTCCCCAGGTCTTGGATAGGATCCCCTGGGATGGTTCCCTGCAGGGTGTTCTCCCACACTGGGCTCTTCATCAAGCAGCTCGGGAGACCTGTGGCCGCTGCGGTGACACCTCTGCCAGGGTGGGTTGGGACTTGGGGCCCTTGGCCACTGGGATCACCTTGGTCCCCTCAAAACCCCCGTGCTCTCTGTCTCCCTTCCAGGCCTACCTGCGAGCCGTGGACGTGAAGATCCTGCAGCAGCTGGTGGTGGTGAATGAGGGCATCGAGGCGGTGAAGTGGCTGCTGGAGGAGCGGAGCACGCTGACCAGCCGCTGCAGCAGCCTGGCCAGCAGCCAGTACAGCCTGGTGGAGAGCCAGGAGGCCTCACGGCGGGGCAGCTGGGACAGCCTGCAGGACCCCAACGACAGGCTGGACAGCATCTCCGTCGGCAGCTACCTGGACACCTTGGCCGATGACATGGATGAGTATTCCCAAAACGCTGCTGAAACTGCTGCTGCGTCCACATCGGGCAGAGCCCTGGCCAGGGCGGAGCAGGATTGGGTCAGGATCGACCCTGAGAGGGGTCTTGCAAAGCAAGAGAAGGGCAAAGCCGAGCACGAGTGGCCCCACGTGGACCTCTCCCCGCCTGGGTTGCCCCAGGATCACCGGTTTGCTAAGGAGCCCCAGGTGGCCAACGGGTATTTGGGCCAGCAGCCCCCCTCCCTGGAACCAGGTGGAGACACCAAATCACCATCGGGGGCCGGAGAGAGGCTGGGCAAGGGGAATCTGGGTGGGAAGGCTCGGAAAGCTGAGGCTGACTTTGAGAACTGCAAACTCAACAGCAAACTGCACCTGGAGTATGATGCCCACTGGCGCTGGCTCCAGTCTCAGGATGATGTGACATTCTTATAGCCCGTGGCTTTGCCTTCCCAGTCCAGCTCTCCCAACTGCTCAGTCTGCTTCACTTGTCTGTGCTTGGGAGAGTTGGAGTGGCAGGAGAGGGGGGGACAGGCTGGCTTGGTGGTGTTCCTCTGATCGCCCCAACACTGTTTGGTGATGCAGCCATAAGGAACGGGGTGCCTGCCCTGCAGCAAATTTCTGGGAGAGGCAGGATGAGGTGGGTCCTGCTAAATTTAATCCTTTGCTCTGGGGTGGTGCTTGCAGGTGGCTGGACACTCCTCTGTTGTCCTTGATGGTGGTGGTGGGGAAACCTGGAACAGTGGGACTCCTGGGACCTTTCCCTCTAATCCTCAGCCTCTTGTCTGCAAAAACTGAGGACCCTTTCCTCAGAATAACTACACATAGAGGACAGGAGGCGCTCCCACACATCCACAACTCAGTGGCACCAGCATGCTCTGTGTGGGGCAGGACCATCAGCAGGGCATTCCTGTTGGATCTGCTCATTTCCATCATCATCTTCAAGGCCAGTGTCCATCCAGGGCAGAGCTGACCTGGAATTTGGCCCTAGCAATTGGTGGATGCTAAAACCCTTTCCCTGCAGGGGAAGCCCTGCCTGGTTTAAACACCTCTGTGAAGCCAATCTGAAGTGGGGCTGGGCAGCCTCTGTCCGTGCCCTGCAAAGGAAGGATGATGGTGCAGACTTCCCAGCGTGATGACACGAGAACGGCAAAGCATTGGGTGGGAAATGGAGATCCAGCTCTCCCAGTTTGTTTCTGGACTGTCTCCCACCTTGGGAGCAGTCCTGCAGAATCCCCAGGATGTGGCAGCATATGGGCAGCCTGGCAGAGCCTGCAGGGCTCAGACCAGGAAAGGCTCCTGCTTTCCCTGATGCACTGTGATGGTGGTGAAGGCTGGGTTTCTTCACCTGTGTGATGAATGTTGCCAGGTCTCTGCCTCCTACCAGCAATCAGAAGCATGAGGCTCCTGGGCTGGGGTAGATTTGCAGTGGCCCTGCCCCAGAGACATCAACTCCATCTTTTTAGCCTTGGCTTCTGCCTGTGCCTTTCGCTGTCCACCCACCATGCCTCCCAGCACCTCCCCTCGCTGGCTTGCAGAGCATGGCTTGCAGCTGGAGCTGTGTGAGAGCTTGGGCAGGACCTGCTGCCTTCACCAGACAATGCAGGGAAGGACCTGAGCATCTCGCTTTGAGGAGCTGGGCTCTTCCACTCTTCTGGAGTGTCCTGACTTCAGAACCCGTGGGTACATCTGTCCCCAGAAAACGGCTGTGATGGTTTTGCTCTCGCCCCGGTGCTGTTGTTCCCTTGCCTGCATGGGTCGCAGCTTGGATCTTTCCTTGCTGGGGTGGTCATCAGAGGAGAGTGGACATCACCTCATGATGTCAGTGGGAAACTAAGAGAGGGCAGACCTGGCTGTGACTCTTTCTAGGTGTGAGATGTGAGCTGGCCATGGTTATGAAGGTGTTTGGCTGCACAACAGGTTCAGATTGGTGTCTCTGAAGCAGCACCTTCAGTGGAAACTGCCCTCTGTGCTGAGACCCCCGAGCACCCTCCCTTCCCCTGCAGATGGAACTTCCCCGATGGACATGGAGAGCAGGACAACATCCAGAATTCCCAGAGATGGCACCTGCTGAGGACTTGGGGGAATCCCAGCAAACTGGGACTGGGTTGCCCTACGCAAGCACCCGTCTGCCTGCCCTGGAGCAGCTGTGCTTGGCTTGCTGTTGCCTGCGAGCTCCCTGGGTAGCTCTGCTGCTGACACTGAGCCACCGTGTCCCCCAAGGCTGGCTGTCCCCTGCTTTCCTTCTAACCCTGCATGCAATGCATCAGCTGAGGGTCCCCGGGGGAGACGGGTAAGTCCTCCAGTGCTGTTAAAATCATTCTCAACAAAAAATATCTGGCTTAATAAATGTTAGTGTTTCTCCCAGGCCACACTGTCAGTGCTTTGCTGAGCTTATGGGTGTTTCTAGAGGAAGGGGAGAGGCTCTGGGCTGGAACACCCTGGAGCCACTGGCAGCCCTGCAGGAGGGCATGTTTAGTCCCAGTCCTGGAACAGGCACAGAGCAAGTGTCTGGGGATTTTTCCCTTCTCACATCAGGGTGGTGACGCATAAAAGTCATGCTTCCTGAAGCAGCTGGGTACCAGCACACATCTGCTGGGAGCAACGTGCTGGTGAGACTGTTTTGATCTCAGCTGAACTACATGTCCAGCTACAAACAGCAGCTTCACCCCTCCTGCCCCAGATTTCCAAGGAAGATCTGTTTAGGTGTTTGCCAGCCCTATGAGCTTTGCTGGAGTCTCTATTTGCCTCCCTGTGTTCTGCAGTGGCAGCCTTGGCTCCTGTGGCCTCCTGCCCCCAGGAAGTGCAGCGTGGATCTGGGTGTAGAGCAGAGACCTCTCCAGCCCAGCTGGGGTGGGAGCAGCACAGCTCTGATATCAGGCTGTTGGGATTTGCTCCTGGGTGGATCACTTTAAAACCCCAAGAGCCACTGCTCATGCAAACATCAGCTTTTCCAAAGCAAATGCAATCGGATTATCCGGGCCTGCCATCCCAGCCTCAGCATCCCTTCCGGCTCACGGCTTTGACACCGTGAGCTTTTGCAAATGGAGAATTGGCTGCTGGAGCCAGCAGAACTCAGCAGGATTTCCCAATTTTCTGCTGGGCTGAGGTAAAAAATAGAATAATGAAGAAAACCTTAGAAATAAAATGGCCAGCCCATTCCTCTTCCAAATCTAGACCTCAGCAGTCAGACAGCTCTGTATCACCTCAGAGGAACTTTTGCTGGGACTCCCCAGTCTGGCTTACATCAGCTGAAGGTGCTCACAGTCCCAAAATCTGTGTATCCCCCAAATCCCAGCCCTTGAAGCTGGAGGGGTGGATGGGACCTCACAGTTTTCCTGCCATCCCTTGCTCTGCCTCTGGGCTGCCTGGATAAGGGGTCACCCCCTCTGGGCTTTGCCCAGGTGCAGGCAGAGCTGACATGTCCCAAACTCACTCCGGGGGAACACCCCAGGGACCTGCATCTTGCTGAAAGGTGGGTGCAGCAACAGGGTGCAGAGCACCCATGTGCTGGAAACAGCCCCCAGCATGGATCCACAGCCTTTCTCCTGGTTTGCCTGGCCCTGACCCTGCCTGCTGCTGCCCTTGGGCTGCTCTTGGGCTGTTCATTGCCGGTATCAGGTAAGAAAACAAGCAGATAAAGCAGGCAGGATCCCAGCCGTGCCAGAAAACACCCACGTCTTTTACAAGAAAAACACCAGCAAGCCAATTTTTTTTCGAGATATACACGGAGATTAGACTGCCTTAACGAGGCAGTAAAACACTTCAATAGCACTCCTTGCTTGTTATTAAAATGTCCCCTGGGCTTTCCCCTCCCTGAGTGTGCTCAGCTCTGAAAGGGCCTGTTCCCAGAGCGCTGCAGCCAGCTAAGTGATTTCTGTTAGTTCCTGTGGGGAGGAAGTGTGAAAATAACCTTTTCCCAGGGGAAAAATAGTGGAGTCCCCATGGATGGAAGGGGGTTGGCCAAACCAACCCTCGTTGGTCAGAGGGTTCTTGGCCCCTCTGCCAAACACCATGGCCTTTGGTCTGGCAGCCCTGTGGCCCCACACAACCCCGTGGGCTCACTGGTGTGGGGAATGGGTGCAGGGGATGTGTGGGTGCAAGCACAGCCTGTGGGGCTGGATCCCAACACTTCTACCCTCCTCTTAGCAGGAGATGGATGCTCCCTGTTGACCTCTGTGCGGTTCCCTGCCCAGGTCCCCTGCACCCCACAGTTCTCTGTAACCCTTGCCAGGGAGCAGCACTGCGAGCAGAGCCCTGGGCTTGTGCCCTGATCCATTGCAGACAGTGTGGGGCAGAAGAGGCCAACAAATGGGTTGGGAAGGGCTAGTATTGCCCTAAGCCCTGTTCTCAGCCTGCCTTGTTTTGGCAGTGGGGATGGTCTCCTGGCCAAGGCTGAAGTGTTGGTGCTGGTTGTGGAGAAGTGTTGATCCCCAGATCCCTAGGGAGATGCCAAAGGCACCTCCAATTCAGGACAACATTCAGTCCCAGTCCTTTGGGACATGGCACCCAGCTGTCCCCATCCCCCAGCTCTCCTCCTGCCAGTACCCCTCACCAAGCCCACTCCCCATTCTGTGCCTGGGACTCCCTAGTGCTGGGATAACTCAGCCCAGTGTAAGATTCCTGTGTCCTGAGTTTCCAGATGGTGTCCAGCTTTTCCTTCCCACAGTCCCAGGATCACAGGTCTCCAGAGGTGGGAACTTCCTCAAAATTCTGTGCAAAGAGAACGGAGAGGCATCCCCCCAGTGCCTGTCTTATGCTGAACCTCGCAGGGGATACTCTGACTGCCCAGGGCAGCTCAGGCACCAGGTGGGGGTCTCCTGGAAACCTCCTGCCTCCTCCCCACCTGTGGAAACCCCCTCCTGAGATTCTTGGTATCCACAGCTGAGTGACTGTGAGGGTGGCAAACAAGGGTAGAAAGTCAGAGGTTGAGCCAGGAAGGAGCTGAGCCTTAGGGAAGTGCCTTCCCGGGCTGTTTGTTCCCCGCTGGGGGCTGGCAGCAGGCCAGGCCTTTGCTTTGGAGACTAATCCTCTGGCTTCAGAGCTTCCCGGCAGTCCTTGGGAGTGAAAAACAGTCGTGACTGCTCAGGGCCTCATGGGTGTGTGGGCATGGGTGGGTGACAAGGACAGGCTCAGGGCTTCATTCCCTGCCTGCACCCTGCTTCCAGCCCAGCCAGGGTGCCAGGAGGGAGTGGTGGCACAGCTCTCCCCTTCCTCCTCCCTGGGTGCTGGGCACCCACCCTGGCCCATCAGCATCTCTGATGTGGCACCTTCTTCCCACTTACACGACCCATCGCTTGGCAAGAGTGCCCCTACACCTCCCACATAGGAATTGGACCTGGGGACGTCCAGGAGTGACACCAAAAGTTGTGTGGGCCCAAGAGGTGTGTGTGCTCCTGCCACCAGCTCTGCACTCTGTGGGGACCAGAAGAAAAATATGAATTGCTCGTCTGAGAAATTAATCTTCTTTCCCTGTCTTAGCTCAGCCTGACCTAGAAGAAACCCCCTGGGTTGTTTTTTTAACCCCGTGGGGTGTTTAAAGGGAAAATTACAGCAAATGTGTTGCAAAGAGGCTGTGGGAGACAGGGGCCAGACCTGCAGGAGGGCAAAGTGGTGCGGGCAAGGTTGTAATGGTTTTAGGTAGGATTTGTCAGGCTGCCCTCTCCTGCAAGACCCTCTGGTCTGGGGTGGGTGGGCAGACAAAATTTAATCTACCCAACAGTGGGCAGTAAAAGAGAAACAGTAAAATGTTAAGATATGTGTTTGGTTCCTCCTGGCAGTGTGCAGAGTCAGGGGGACTTTTGGCTGGAGAGAAGTAAAAGCTCGGCTGCTGGAGAGAGAAATGGCAATGGAAACAAAGCAGCTGCAGCACTCACCGTCCCCCCTGGATGGCTGTGGTCCTGGGGTGGTGACAGGGGCTGGGGCTGGGTGGAGGGACAGCACTGACCGCCAGGAAAGGGACAGGAAGTGAAATATGCCTCTCTCAAGACTTGCTCCTGCCCCACTAAACCTCCTGCTGCCCCATTTCACATCCCTTTTCCTCTGTCCCCTTCTTCCCCAGGGATGAAGCCTGGATGGCCCAAATGCCACCCTTGGCTTTGCAGGCACAGGCTGAGTGAGGGAAACCAGCCACCCCAGCACCAAAATGACTCTGATTAAATGCTGAAGCTCCTGTCTTGGGGGTTACATCCAAGTGTGGAGCTTCATCAGCCTTTAAACCTCATCAGCTGCCTTGCAAAGGGCTCTTCTCTTGAGCTGAAGGGCCAGAAGCCCCTTCCCTGCTCCCTCCCTGCCTCAGTTTCCCATATGTAAAGATGGGGGGCATTAGAAAGGAAAGAAACCCCCAGGTCCTCTTGCTCTTGAGGGCTTTCTTGTGTCTGCCATGGGGTTGGTTCCAGCTCCACAAGTTTTGAAGGAGAGAAGGGAGGCTAGGCAGTTGCTCTGGTGCTCATCAATGTGTCTCTGTACGTCTGTCTGCCTGTCCCTCCTCATCAGAGTGCTTAGACTGGGAGGGGAGTGCAGCACTTGTGGCCATCCAATGCCTTCTGCAAAGGGGTCTTGAGTCCAGGGCCAACCCCAGCTGGAATCTCTGACCTGGGAGAGAAGTGATGCTAGGAACTGAAGGGGTTTGAGGCATTTTTTGGGCAGCAGCCCCCGTTCTGGAGGCTCAGCCCTGGGTCTCGGGGCAGGAGGGTGCAGGCAGTGTGAGCAGCGAGGATTATGGTTGCTATAAAAAGCACCAGCATCTCTCGCCCCTGCTCCCTAAGGCGCTTAGGGGAGGAAAGAGGGAATTAAAGAGCAACCTCCTGCACTGAGGAGGTGCAGGGACTGGAGCAGACGGATAGTCTGGCACATTCATCAGACCCCCTCCTCCCTCAGCATCCCCAAAAACCTCCCCTGGACAAAGCAGCCCCCAGCACGTTTTCCCATGGACCTTCTCCCTGGGCCCTTGCTGTTGGATGACCAGACTTTCATACCCTGCTCAGAGGTTGTGGGGGACAAGGAGAGGGCTGAGGGGAGCAGCCCAGCCTGCAGAGGGGGTCCTGCTGGGCAAGAGGAGCAGATCAGGGTGCTGTACCATTTGCACTGGCCCCCAGTGAAAAATGTGGAGCTCTCCCTTCCCCGTCCTCAAAGCTTCACTCATCTGCCTGGTCCTGTCCTGCCACCCTGCTTCAGAGGTCCTCTGAGGGTACTGGAGATGCCCTCCAAAATGCAGCCAGCTGCATAAGTGGATGGCTGAACAGAAAAACACTGAATTCTTGGAGGGACAGGGGTTGCTTTCAGCCAAAAGCCACACTCTGCCTCCAGTGTCCAGAGGTGAAATGGCTCCACAGCATTGGGACTCTCTGACAGGCTCACAGTCATCCTCAGAGCTCAGCATTAGTGCTGTGTCTGGTGACATGTTTGGGGACCAGGCAGGGGGAAGGCAGGTGCCAGATGATGGTGATGACGGCAAAGATGCAGGGATGGGGGGATGTGAAGGAAGGTGGTGTGGGAAACTTCCGTCTCTGCAGTATTCCCCTGGCATGTGGCAGGTTCCAGTGGGGTCAGTTATAAAAGCAGCTACAGCCATGGGGTCATGTGGAGCTCTGGTGCCAGCCTGGTTCCTGGCATTGACCAGGTGTGACCCCTTGGCTCAGGGAGATGGTTGGTGGTTCCCCTCGCCACGCATGCTGCTGTAACATCACCCAGGGCTCGGTTGGTCTGGGAAATGGACACAACACCAGGATCCCTCCATGCATCCCTGCAAAAGAGGGGCTTCAAGAGGCTGGCTCCAAGAGGCTGAGGGGAGTGGGCTGAGGGCACTTCCTCACCAGCCCCTTCCCAGAACTGAGCAGTCTGGTGGACCCCGGTGCAGGTGGCCACAGGAGGGAGCTTGGCTCCTTCCTTCTGCTCCTGCTCGGAGGACGGTGGCCTCGGGTGGGTGTCAGCCAGGCTGGCCCTGGGTGCGGGTTGCTGGTTGGTGCAGGAGCATCTGCTCAGGGTCAAACCGCATCACATGGGACCCGAGGTGTCACAGGAAGGGAGCAAGAGCCCGGCTGGAGTGGAGGTGGCTGCCTCCATCCTCAGGGAAGCCTCCACCTTATTTCCAGCAGTCAATGTGTCCACAGTGCAGATAAGTAACTGGGGCTGTTTCCTGCAGCCAGGGGGGGACCTGTTGTGCCCAGTGAGTGGCATGTCCCCTTGGCAGGGACCAGTGCCTCTGAGAGCAGTGCCAGTGTGAGACACATGGTCTCACTGTCCCTCCCGAGCAGTGCCAGAGGCACCTGGATAACCCTGATCTCCAGCCCTCAGATGCTGAAAGGGCAGGGGAACAAGAAAACCAGCCCCTCCCCATACAACCTCCTGTCCCCCAGAAATCTGGACCTTCCCAGTTTCCCCAGCCCACAGCCAGCTCTGGTGCTGAAGCTCCACTCCCAAGGGCCGAGAGTTATGGGATCACCCCGCCAGCATCCTCACGTGCTGCCGGGGCATCGCTGCCTGGCTCCCCTTCATAGCCCCACAAGAGATGGCTGGCAAGTGCCAGAGCAGCCACACTACAAAGCCAGGGCCAAAATAATGGAGGAAAATGGTGGTGGCAGCAACGCTGTGTCTGATTGGAAACGGTTAATTACTGAGGGGAGGTCTGTGGTAATATCCTGCAAAACCGACAAAGCCCCAGCGTGGGACTGCTGGTAATGGCTCTCATTAAAGCCATTGGAGCAGGAGGTTGAAACTGCATCCATTTTCCTCAACCACTTTCTGAAGGGGAAAATTGCTGTTCTAGCCCCTGCTATTCATGGTGTGCTGGGTACTGCAGGCTGGGAAAGGCAGGGCTTGCCTCCCTGAGTGCAGAGGCAGAAGTCTGGACCATTGCCTTTTCTCAGGGTCAGGTCTGCGGGCCATCAGTATAACCTTTTTTTTAAGTTCAGGAAAGATGTGGAGAGCAAAG
This sequence comes from Chiroxiphia lanceolata, assembly GCF_009829145.1. Taxonomy (NCBI): domain Eukaryota; kingdom Metazoa; phylum Chordata; class Aves; order Passeriformes; family Pipridae; genus Chiroxiphia; species Chiroxiphia lanceolata. The sequence continues at coordinate 5,389,206 of NC_045645.1, forward strand.
GGATCTTCATCAGGAAGAGGCACTGGGACCAAGGAATGATGCACCTGCTGAAATAGGCTGTGAGCTGGAGCTGCAAAACTAAGGAGAGGAGTGATGACCCAGGCAGGTCTGGATTTGGCCCCTACTGACCTTTCTGTGTCTTTCTGCAGCCCCCAGCTCCCTGCTGTGTCCTGGACCTGTCCCCAGAAACACAGATACTCCCATTTCTCTGCCGCCTCCTTGTCTCCTTTGCCCTTTTCACCACCCCATTCCCATGCCACTGGACAGCCACATGCCAAAGGACCGCCCGGCCTCTCTCCAGCTCATTTCTCTTGCAAGCTTTGCTTGGTGGGTGTATTTTGCATTTGCTTTTTCTTTTTCGCTATTCACAGGGAACAAAGAAGGGGTCACAAACCCACGGGCAGATGTCAGGACAGGGCTGACAAGCCTGGGAGAAGGGGCAATGCCACCCACCCCAGCAAGGTCCTTAGAGGCAAAGCCAGTGGGAGAAGGGCTTTGCTCCGCAGTGCCGGCTCTGCCCATCCCTTCCTCTCACTGCCCGGTCCTGCAAGGTGGCTGCTGCACTGTTCCACTGCTCCAGCCCTCCGCTCCATCCCTCTGCTCCATTCCTGCTCTCCATCCTGCTGCTCCATCCCGCTGCTCCATCCCGCCTGGCCCGGACATCGCGCCGGTCACGTCTGCTGTGGCAAGTGGCAAGTCTCGCCGATGGCAATGACCACGTCCTGGGGCTGCCGGTCCCGGTGCCGCGGCGCCTCGGGCATCTCGCTCATCTCGTTGACGCTGTTGCTGATGCAGTTGATGTCGCTCTTGTTGCTGTTGTCGTCCGGGTTGGGGCCAAAGATCCAGTCTGGAGGAGGGAAAAGCACAAAACAAGCCCCTGATTACCTCTGGCTGTTCCCACAGTCCAAGCCGGCTGGAAAATTGCTGCCTCCTGCTACATCCTACCTCTCACTCTGGGTTCTCGCCCTCCCAGGAGGGTCCCTTGCCCACCACTGCCCTTTCAGTCCTTTCTGCTCCTGTGGAGTTGCAGTCTCTGCTCTTCCCAGCTCTGGGCAGGTTTTCAGGCTGCTAGTTTCTGGAAACCCTCCCAGCTTAGGCAAATGAAATCACTCTGCTAATCCCAAAAATGGGAATGACGTGCCTGTGAAGTGAAGTGTGCATCTGGGCTCTCCAGCAATGTATTTCTCTGCAGTGGGTTTTTGCTGTCAGAAACAGAGGGGACAATTAAATAACTATGTGACATCCAAATTGGGCTGGAGGCATGGCTGGGACATGGCTTTTCTACCTCGAGAGTGTATCACAGCCACACCAGGGCTTCAAACCCTCCATGGCAGCTTTGAGCCTGTGCTTCTTGCTGGTCACCAGAGCACCAGGACATGGCTCTGAGCTGATCCAGCCACTCTCACAACCTTGAGGGTGACTGTCCAAAACACAGTGTCACTACTGGATGGTGGCATGACCAAGACACCCTCTGCAGCACAAGGGGCTGCAGCTCAGTGGAGGTAGGTGGTGCTGCTTCCCAAACAGCTATTTTTTTAAAAAACTTGGCTGTTTGGGCAATGAAAGACCATGCCCAGCCACGATGGGAAGGCAGCAACAACGAGGAAACCAAAGCTGGGGAAATCCAGGTGAGGCGAGAAGAACCCTAGAACCTGGTGGTGGTGGGCAGTGGAGCATCAACACCCCCCTGGTTTAGCTCTGCTCCCAAAATAAAGCAGAGATAGCTGCCAGGAGGCAGACAAAAGGGCCAGCCTGGTTTAGCTTTTTCTGAGGGACTCCACTTATTTGCCAATGGATTGCTCTGAAGAAATAGCATTTCTCTCCTCTGTGGCATGGGGTATTTTCTGTCCCTACAGGGCATTTCAACTGCAGCTCTTTGGTGGAGGATGTGGGCTGCCTGGTGGAGCAGGGACAGAGAAATGCACTCCCAGTGAGATGTTGCCTTTCTCATGGGCTGCAGAAAAAAGTTTTGCAGCAAAACCGAGGCTGAATGATGGCAAATGCCATCAAGTGTGAAGGGAATGAAAGATCTAATTTCTCAGCTCGCCAGTGGTGTCCAGACATTTCTGCAGGTGTGAGAAGAGAGACGAGAATGACCTGTGGTTCTCTCTGCAACTCAGTGTGTGCACTGTAGGTCAAATTTGCTGGCTCCAAGGAGGATAATGCTCCCACTACACTGAGCACAGGCAACATGTCCAGAGAGAGACTGTTTTTTCTTGGTTTTTCTTTTTTCTTTCCTTCCATAAGTACGCTAGCAGGGTCTGCTGGCTGTGTGATGGGAATGACAGAAGAACCACCACAGTTCCCTCAGCTACCACAGTGCTGGCAAGAGTGATTGGGAATCTCAGCAAATATGTGGTCTAAAGGTTTTTGGGGAGTCCTGGGTCTGCCCCAAGTCCCAGTTAGGGCATTTAGCTTTCACTTGCATGATCCACAGCCCCAGCCAGAGCCTGGGCTCCCCATTACAACACTTCCCCAAGGAAATCACCCAAGCCCAAAAGGCTCATTTAGGTATTTTTCCCTTTGTAGCTTCAATTTTGCTTGGCTTTACTGGATTTAGACTAAAGCCAAACACCCCACCATCTTCTTCCTGGTCTGGCCCTGCAGCCTGGGCTGGGTCCACGCCAGACAGAGCCCCAGCCTCTTGCCCCCAAGACCTTCCAGGCTCCTCCAGTCCCCGTACACACTTGCTGTGAGGAGAATCCAAAGGCAGTAACAAGATTGCCTCCTACAGATACTATTAAAGGTCTTGGCTTGCTTTCCTTGATGTCAGCTGTAAAACTCCAGTGGGAGCAGGGGCTGGTCCAGCAAGGAAGAAGGGGAATAACCTGTAGGAAAAGGGGCTATGGGTCCCCAAATATCCTGGGAGCCACTGGATGAGGACTGCTGTGAGCAACAGGAAGCAAAGAGCTCAGCATTGGATGCCTGTGAGTCAGGGGGAGTGGCACTTGGTGGCCAAATGACGAAACCTTGGGGACATTTGCAGGCAGCAGAAGAAGCTGGAGCTGGATGTAGCACTGGGATAAAGGCAGAAATGCAGGGGATGGGTGTTTTGGAAGAGCACCAAGGGAACCAGTAAAAGCCATTTCTATGGGAAAAGGGTCAAAATGCACTGTCAGCAAAGGGAATGTGGCTGACCAGGGTGCCTGGGGAAGGTGGCTTGTGTGAGGCTGCCACAGTCTAATTCCTGGGTAAGAGCAGGCTGGATTGTACGCGCTAATCCGAACCACTGCTTCCCTGGGAATTATTTCTGGAGCCTGCTGGATCTAATTACCCAGTAATCTGCAGGAAGATGTAATTAGGCTGTCATTAGAGGGTATTTACTGCGATGCCTTTATGATTTGACTGTGTAAGTAAGGAGTGAAGTAATTACACAATTACACGTTATTTGTGGCCATTTATGGCCTGTAACTTCAGCGTGTTGCCATGTGTGGAAGAGGGGAGCGAGGCCCCGTGGAGCTGGCAGAGAATCTCCTGCCAGCAGGACCCTGGACAAACAACCATAAAAATGTCAGTACCCTCATCTCCCCTGCCAGCCACTGCTGGATCTGTCCCAGCCACGCACGCTCCTCCCCAGTTTCACCCTGTGGCTCCTCTCAGTTTGTGGGTGAGAAACCAAGGTCTCACAGGTTCCCCTGTGGGATGTCTGGGGAGGAGTGACGGAGAAGAGAGAGGAGACCTGCACATCTTTGGCGTCAATGGGATTAAACCTTGCTCTGATGCGGAAGGGCCTTTGCAGGGGATGGGATGCACAACCTCATGTCATGCACAAGCACATGATGTAAACCTCGGATAATGAAAACGAGGGGAGGTATAATGGGGTAATGGAGGGTGGTGAAGGGCTGGGAGCCCTTCATGGTGGTGACAGCTGAAGGTAGCTGTAGCCCTTAGCATCATGTCAGGTATTTCTCTCTCTGTCTCTTGCATGTGGCGGGGGGGCTGAATGAGCAACAAAAAATAGACACAATTGCCAGTGAGAGGAAAACAAAATCCTCTTTTGGATCAAAGTCCACATATGTGCTCATGCAATCTCCAGCAAGAAGGCAAGCAAAATCAGGCTAAGCCAGGACACCCAATGGTCCTGGGACACCCAAGGGCAGAGCTGGGGTGAGCAAGGACCACACAGTGTGCTCCTGGGGCAGTGGCACCTCTGGACCCAGGACAGTTGCACTCTGGAGATAAGAAAAAGCATTTCCTGCCCCTACCCAGCCACTGGAAGGAGCTCGTAACACGTGCTGCAAAATCCAGGGCATGCACATGGGCATGTCTGTGAATGTCTTGGATAAAAGAAAGGGACTTTCTCAGCCAGGCTGGGGGAGCAGCATCTGACCGAGAGACACCTCTCCTTGCTCCTCAGGAGCTGCCGAGGCTCAGCGTGCCTACTGAGATCTGCGGGGCGAATGGAGAGGTGGGAAGTGCTGAGGTGGGGTGAGATCGATACGGAGCGATTGATCCAAAGCAGCTGGAGAGACAAGATAGAGCAGATTGGGCAAATCAGGAGTTGTGGAATAGCAACTCTATTATTATTATCCCTAAGTAGCAGAGTAATGTGGCACAAAGCTCCCCTGCACTTCCCTGGCTCTGTCAGAGCCTTTGACAGCACCCCTGGAAGCAGACCCTTGAGATGCACCATAGTTTTGGGGGCAGAAAAACACTGGGGTTGCCCAGATGTCACAGTGTGCCCTCCTTGTACCAGCAGCATGAAGGATGGTCCTCACTTGAAAACCCTTACGATGCAGGCAGCAGGGAACAGCTTCCTGCTGTCTGTGTGCAGAGGAGCACAGGGATGCTCTACCCCCAGTCTCATCCCAGTAGGAGTGTCCAGGTCCCTTGCATTCATTGGTGACAGGGTGGGATGTCCACGAGGCACTTCAGCCACTGAAAAAGAGACATCCCCAGCAGAAGAGCAGAGGCAGGTGGGAGAAAGGGCTAAAATTTAAATGGGGAGTGAGACATTCACGGTCCCTGTGGAGATGGAAACAAGGAAAGGAAGGGGTAGCATGTTCGATGAACAATCAAACTTGTGCTCTAATTTTGCTTTAAATGGAGCTGGGTGTGAAAGCAGCTGCTAAAAAAGCCCTTTTCCCAGCAGCAGGAGCAGAAGCTCCTTTTTCTTTGAAACGAGTCCTGACCCAGCAATCACACTGTGTTCTGCAGCAAGGCTGGACCAGCTCTGGCCAAAGCGTTCCCGATGGACAGGAGTTCAAGGGTATCCCTCATGTGTTTGACAGGATGCAGCATTCGCAGCTGGACATCGTATCTGTCTCATTTGCAGGACAGGCTCTACTTATTCATTACCAAAATCAGCAGATAACTCCCAGGTTTGTTCTATTGGAAAACCTGTGTCTGCCCCTGGCAACAGTAATTTGTTAGAAATCCCCCTTTCCCCCAGATTCACATCTCTCTAAATGAACTTGCTGTCGGGGTCTGTTCTTCCTTCCCCCTTTTGAAGAAATTTGTTAGCTTTGCTGTGCTGGCTGAGTCAAAATTGTCCTGCACCCCAAGCAACATGAGCACACTGCTTTGCTGATAGACAGGTAAGGACATTGTCCCTCTGCAGAGCTGTCACTGGCATGAAGTGTCTGGTGGGAAAAGGGCGTGACACGGAAAAGGCATTCAATTAATTATGATATTCTCTTAAAAACAGCTTCTCTGCACCAGAACAACCCTGGACCAAGCCTGAATTTGATCCCAGTCCCATCCATCGGGCAGCATTGCTGCTCCAGAGAGTGGGTCTCAGAGAGGTGATGACTCAGGTGTGGTAGGTGGGAGGCAGGCGTGCTCCTGGGAGTGGATATTTGCTCTCTGCATCTTCCAGCCTTAGATGTTCTCCCCAGAGGCAGAGTGAGGATGGCCAGAGAGTGAGGAGGAGTTGTGGTTGGTTCTCAGCTCAAGAAAGACCAGTGCTTGCAGAGGAGTAGAAAGGCACAGTCCTTGCCCCAGGGACCTGGATCACACGATGGCAGGGCTGGAAACGGTGCTGTGGGATGGCGCATCCCTGGGGCCAGCCTTGGTCAATCCCCGGCAGCGCATGCTGGAAGCCGTTCCACTGCTCCGGCTTTGAGCTTCAAAGATTTGGCTGCAAATGCAGCTATCCTGGAGTGGGGCCACCTCTCTCTTCTTTTTGCAGGGCAAGGCCACTGCAGCCATTTGTTTGGCCAACAGCTGCAGCCTGTGGCCGCGGCAATGCCAGAGTGGATGCGGGGATGGGACATCTGCCTGTTAGTACAGGCAGTTGGTACACTCCCACGGGAGTGGGAACTAACCCAGTGAAAGCCACTCTACAGCAGTCATTGCTAGACATCAGAGCCCATAAACAGCAGCTCAGGAGCCCCTGATATACCCCCATGCACCAGAAGGGAAACTGAGGTGGGGTGTTAGTGTCAGAGGTGGGTTAGCACTGAGATAGAGAAGCAGAAGGGAACATGATGTGGTATCTTCTTTTCCCACAACTTTGGGAAGCAAAGGAATCATCCTCAAAACAGAGCCTGAAAAGAAGATATGTAAGCGCTCTCTGATGGGTCTAAGATGCTGTCTGCAATCCCTGCCGTGGGCTGGATTATCCTACGAGCCCTGCGGTTCTGTGTGGAGCAATTAAAAGTGGATCCCAAGTCCCCGCAGGATCACCCAGCAGCTATTTTCAGCAATGTTACATTCATGCACAGTTTCTTTGTTCAAGGAGACTGTTTCCTAAAGAAGCCTGAAATGTGGCAGTTAGAGATAAGGATGAAAAATAAAAATACAGCCGGTGGGTCAAAAGGGCAAAGAAAAGAAAGACCCCGCTCCAAGAACAGTGCAGGGTTTTGAGCAGTCCCAGAGCATCAGAGCATCGACCAGCACAGTCCCGCCGGTGTCAGTGAACCCGCCCTGCTTTGCCCCAGCTGGGCACCTGCCTTGGGCCCATTCCCAAAGGAAAAGTTTCCTCCAAGGTCTCCTCGGGAGGTCAGCAACTCAGAGGAGACCTCGGCTGTCACCTCGGGTGACACCAGCGAAGGTCTCCCTGCTGAGCACCGCTCCCACGCAGACCATCAGACCCTTCCCGTGTGGTTCCCGCGCAGGAACGAGATGCTTTCCCCTTTCCCGGGGACCACGAGCGTGCAGTCTCCATAGCAACAGCTTTGTTTCCAGTCAAACTTTTTATTTTTTACCCTTTTTCCTCCTATTTTACGTTTAAAAAAGGGTGCTATTCAGTGAACTGCTGGGGACGGAGGAGGGAGGGCGGGCCGATTCCCAAGGATTGCAGTAATTAGGCGCTTCCTACGTTGGTGACAGGCTTGTCATTTGCCAAGCCGGCTCTTCGCCGCAGCGCCGGCTCTGGCAGCTCTCCAGTGCTTCTGAGTTAAGCAGCTTTCCAAATGCTTCGACCCAATTTGCCTTAACTGGTGGTTGGGTCTGAGCTGCACTCACACAGGAGCCTTTCTGCCTCATCAGGGGGCTCGCATCCATCCCCAAGCAGAGACATCTGATGAGTTTTGGGAGAGTGTCAAACATGAGACTTTGTCAGCTCAGAGCAAGTGGAGAGGGATCAGAGAGAAATTAAGGTATTTTGGGCTATCCTTGGTCAGGTCTCTGCAGGAAGAGCTGAAGAGGGTCTCTTTCAGAGCCCTCTTATCCATATCCAGGTGCTCTGCCTTCCTCCTCTCCGACAATGCATCTTTCCCCCTCCTCCAAAGCAGCCTCCCATTTTCCACTCCTCCCCACCCTCCTGAGCATCACAGCACTGTTCATCTCCCCTGGGGATGATTGGGCAAGCTCTAATTGATTTTTTAAGAAGCATCTGCAAGAGAGGTGTCAGTGTCTCAAATACCTGTTCAGATTTCACAGGGGAAGAGCTTGGCAGCATCCCGAGAACCCCTTTGCCATCCCAAACCAAGCCCAGCGCCTGATTCTCACAGTCCCTGTGAGTGCACAGGGCTGGGTGATGCTCTGACTTCCCAAGCCGTGTCTGACAAGCTGTTATTGAGGAGTCAAAATCATCTTTGATGCTTCCAAGTGACTCTTTAAAGTAGTGATTAACTATTCACACTTTAATCTCCCTGAAACAGGCTCCAGCCCTTTGGCATCTTATTTCCATCTCTCTCTGTATCCTTCTAAATATGGTTAGTGCAGAAAGGCTGATAGCAGAGGTTGGAGCTGCTGCCGAGTATATAAATCCAGGCATTGTGTTAAAGGCAGCTAATAGGCCAGCTTCTTATTTACTATCCCTTGGCCCCTCTGTCCTGTCCCTAAAGTAATTTTATGCAAACTCATTCAAATGAAACCTTCTCTTTAAAGGCTGTTCCTTGGCAGTGTTAACAAACACAGGCTCGGCCGCTCTCCTCTGAGGACTGGCTCATTTTAAGCGTATCAGCTGTGGGAAGACAGGCCCGGAGTGCTAACTAGGATGAGCTGGAGGCAGCCTTCGGCACTGAGGGGTGCTGCTGGAGTTCTGGAAATGCCTTTTCCTCTCTGCCTGCATGGGGAAGAAGCTCACCTCTGGATTTCTAACTTGGAGAGGTGTTACCTCCACCCTGGGCAGGGAGAGAATGCTCTGCCCTCAGCGAGGGCGCTGAACTGGGAAAGGGCTTCTTCCGAAGTGGTGGGGAGCGGGCAGACCCCGGGGCTGTCCCTATGCCTGCCCAGCCCCACGATAGCCACGGTGCTGTGAAAGGCTGTGGAAGTCCCTTTGCAAAAGGCTTTGCGAGGAAGGGGCACCCCGCTGACCTCGTCCCACGCAGAGGCTGAAGCTAAAGGTCACCAGGGAGCATTGCTGCTGAGCTGGAAATAGCACAGTCAGGGGCATGGATGTCCCGGACCGTGGCTGCAGCCTCCCTCCCTGCCCATAGGGGCATGGCATTTGTACCAATTTTGGCCCTGCTTTGCAGTACCCAACCAAGGGGCGGGTTTGAGCACTCACATCTGTGCTCTCCTGCATCAGGGACCCCAGCAGTTGGGGCAGGGTCGCCTGCTCTGTGGGGACACTGTGGCTGGACCAGCCCCTGCTTTGGGAGAGTTTCTGACCTGGCCTGACCTGGTCCTTTGAGCGTCTTGGGGCAGCAGCAGGTGTATTTTTAGGTGCTGTCCCCACTGCCTATCTTTGTTGGGAAGGCAACTCTAAATCAGATGAGTGGCAGAGCTGGGTGATGTTACAGCCCCAGAAAGCTGCTGATTAAGTGTTAAATTTAACACTTAAGACAATTTATCCATCCCCTTCCATCTGGGGCGAAGAAAGACTCCTCAGCAGCTGCTCCCTGCCGCTTTCCTGTCTGAGCTTCATGTAAGATCCCAAGTACTGTACCCTGCCAGGAGGTTTGACCTTTCTTGTCCCAAATACCCCCTCCCTGAATCCCTGTGTCCTGGATCTGCCAGCCTCTGCCTGGTCATGATCCTTTCCAGAAGGGACTTGGCTTGCCCTCCCATCAGCAAGGCATGGGTGCTGCACGCCCCACAGGCACCGATGGAGTTTTGGCTGGTGTGTGTCTCCCACATCCCAGGAGCAGGGAAATAAAGGGATTCGAGGATGAACACGTGGATTTTGTTCCAGATGAGCGTGAACTCCCTCCCACTGCAGAGATGGAGCCTGCAGGGCTTCGTCCATGGCTCAGAGCAAGGGTGTGCAAAGGGATTTCAGCTCTGCTCCCCTGAGGAGGACATTGCTCCCCATAGCTCTTGCAGGGTATGCACTTCTGCTAACCAGGAGCTTAAACCCCTCTCAGTACCCCTCCTGGCCCCCCATACAAGCTGGAAAGCTGTCACCAGCACCCTGCAGCAAGGCCCTGACCCCCAAAAGGACATGGTGAGCTGGCTGTTGGGGCCAAAAGTACTGAGGATTAAGAAGGGAATCAGGCACATTTGCACTCCCCAGCATGACCAGCCTTACAAATTACAGGGCAAAATCACTGAGGGCTTGCCATAAGCAGCAAAGCACCTCTGTCTGCACCTCTGCCTACACCACAGCCTGACCACAGCAGCCAGCAGAGTGTTTGCACTCCTGTCCCTGATGGTGAGGGACCTTGTTCATCAGCAACAGGATGAAACCAAAGAGCCAGGAAGCCAAACCTCACAAAAATGCACACTCTTTGAGCTGTCTTTGCATAGATTTGTTGCAGAGGCTGTGATGGCTATGCTAGGGGCTGTACAAGGGAGCCAGACTGCTGAGCTGTGTTTCCTAGGAGTTTGTGGATTCACTGGTGTCCAATAAGGGGTTAAGCTCATATGGCAGCTTTTCTTTCATAATGCACTAGTGGGTTGTTATCCTGTGTTCAGCTATTTGTTGCCATGAAACTTTTCATGTTGGAGACCTCTAATCCAAGCTTAGTTGAAACTTACCAAAGGATTTTACAGTCATTTGGCAACACGGACTCACGCACACACACATTTATACACACGCACGCACGCACAAGCTTTGTTTCTTTAGGAAGGGGGCTAAACCCAAGGATTTTCTCTAGGAAGGTGGTCAACATACACCTCAGTTTGGAGAACTCAGAACATTAAATTAACTGTCTTCCAAATGTGAAAGGGTCAAGGATTGGTCTAAACCCCATCCAAATCAAAGTAGACACGCGAGCCAGCACTTCCAGGCTTTGCACCAGGCTTTTTCTGGCCACATGCACACAACATGTGAAGCCTGCACTCACCTACAAAGTCGTAAATGAGGTCTTTGATGAGATGCCCGACGATGGCGTATGCCACTGCCACCACCACCAGGGCTGCCATGAGAAGGTAGAGGACAGCCTTGGGCAGAGGAATGGCATCTCGAGGAGGGGGTTTGTACTCCTTGTAGAGCTGGTCATTGTCCGAGTATGAGTACTGGAACAAGTGGTCCAGGCCAGCTGTGAAGTTGCTGGAGTTCATGGACTGGCTATTGGACAGGTAGTTGTCCTGCTCAGGGTCCTGGAGGACACTTACCACCGAGCTGGTGGTGGCTTCCACTTGCTGTACCAAGTTCAGAGTCTTGTTAACGCTGGGGAGGATCTGGGAGAGGAAAGTGCTCCAATCTTTGATGGCACTGATGTTGCAAATAATCATAATTGCAACGAGGAAAGAGATCTCCAAGCTCAAGAGACTTAAAAAGGAGAGAAAGAGGCGAGAATTGCTGTACTTACACCAAACCATGTACTGCAAACCGGGCAGAGAAGGTCTTGATGGGGTAGGTTTGTAATTCGAAAATTCTTACATGATCCAGTAGGGATGCATCTGTGGTACCTCGGTATCACTCCTGGAAATGCCCATAGAAACCCCCTATGGGCATGAAGTTCCTTAGGAAAAAGCAGATGCTGGAATGATTTTGACTGATATCATTTTTGTTCCTCAGCCGTCTCTCCCTGATGCTACTCACTGATGAAAACCGGAGAGACAGGATCCTGTGGGTGTTTTCAGTCATCTGGAAAAGAAAGATAAATTGCCTTTCTCCAGCTTTTTTTTTTTTTTCCACGGGTGATGGTCCTTGGAGAGACAGAAATCCCCCCTTTGCTGTTCCCCAGGCTCGGTCAGGCGCAAGGTGTGCGATGCCGCGCTGTGACTCTCCCGAAGCGTTCGCAGAACAGAAACACAGATTCAAACCCCACAAAGTTCAGCTGCTCCCGGCGTCTGATGGAGCCGGAGGCGCGCAGCTCCCGGCCCTTCCAGCCCGGCTTTCACCAACTTCTTTTGCCGGCATCTCCCGATCGATTCCTTTAAAAACAAAACCCATAATCAGAGACCACGGCCACGCCAGCAATGAGCCCAGCACACGGTCCGCGGAGGGCAGCCCAGCCCAGAAGCTGCCGCTCTCGGGTTTTATTTACCTTAAAGACTTTTCCAAGCGAACAGATCCCCTCGCCTGATGCTCCAGCTTGTTTTATTCAGCGCTCGGCTCCCTACGGAGCTCCCCGCACACAGCCCCCGATGCGGTGCCGCTGCCCGCCGTCTGCGGGGAGTGCGGGCACGCCTGCGTGTGTGAGTGTGTGTGTGTGTGTGCACACTCCTCCCCGTCCTCTTCCCCTCCTGTCCCTTCGCCCAGCAGCCCGGCTCGCTCTCCCCAGCCGCCCCGGCTCCAGCAGGGAGGGGGATTAGCTGTCGGGAGGTTGGCTCCACAACTCCTGAGTGCGCCGTGCAGCAGGCGATGCGTGGCGGGAGCGTAGGCTCAGCCTCCGCCGCTGCTCCCCGGGGAGTTAATCCTTTCGATGGCAAAAAGGCGAGCTTTGATCCGTCTGCTGGATCTTCCCGGAGAGGTGGAGGGCAGGGCGGGGAGCAGCCGGAGCGTGCGTGTGGGGGCGCGGGGGTACCCGCAGGTCCAGCCCGCCCGCGCTGAGCGCAGCCTTTGTCTGGGAGCTGTGCCGCCGGCAGGGAGAAATCAAATCGCGGGCGCTGCCGGGAGGAGGGAGGACATCATCAATCCCACCGCCAGCATCCCAGAAGAGTGGTGCTCCCCACAGCCCTGCTTCCCCTCCTGCAGCCTCCACCCAGCAAAGTTTTGGCATCGGAGGGATGCCTGGTTTGCAGAAAGGCAGGAGGGTTTGGCGCTGAGCTCCCTCACTCTCTCCCCTCTCAGGTTGGCTGTGTGTCAACTGGTAAGAACCAGCCCGTCCTTGGTCACCTTGATAATGGTCTTAAACTGGTTCATGTTCCCTGCTCTGTTCATCTCCCCATCTGCCTTGGCATGGGATTTCAGTGGGGTTCTGGCTTGGTTTGAAGGCACTGGGACTTAATTAAAAAGGAGGAAGAGGACATCTTAGAGAGGGGGAAATTGCCTTTCTATATTCAGAGGTGAAAATAAATCACAGCTCCATTTTTCACTTCTGCCTTTTTTTTTCCGTGCTGCTTCCCCATGTAAGAAACAGCTGTCACGAGGGCAAGGAGATCACCACATTAGGCCTGAATGCAGCCAAATGGAGCTTCTGAGAAATAATAGCAAAAGATTAACTTTTTGTGTGTGTCTGTCTGTGTGTGTTACCAGCCAGCAGCAACCCTGCCAGCTGCCTGGGGTTTGGAAGAGTACAGAATAAAATGCCAACATCTCTCCCATATGATAAAATCACCAGGGCTTAGGTTTGTGATGAACAGATTGTACAGCCCAGGAGCAAAGAAGATGTGGAGGGAAAAGCTTTTCTGCTCTCTGTGGAGTGTGTGTTGGGCCACGTCACAGTGACTTCTGGCTCCCAGGAACATTTAAGAGCATCCTAAAATTTCTTCTCACAAGTAACTGAGCTGTGACTGGTTACAGAAAGACATCTGGACAGCTCCATGGATACATATCCTGCAATGGGACGTGTCCTGATGTCCCCCTGCCCCACTATCATGGTTGAAGTGGCCCCTCTGCCTCCAGACCATGAAGCCATGGGGATGTTTTGAGGGCCAGGGCAGGAGTCAGGAGCTAAGGGCAAATGGTTCTTCTCTCAGGCTCTGAGTCCTCTCACCAGATTTTATCCTTCCAAGAGGGAAAACATGGCAAGATTATTTTTTATAAAAACTTTTCAATGCAAACTGAGTTCTGGAATTTATGCAGGGATAACTCAGTGCAGGCTGGCTTTGCCCTGCTCCCGAGGCACATCCTTTGGCTGGGGTTCCCAGGAGGAGAGGACAACCCCTGGGACATGCCCACTGGTCCTTGGGGACCGAAGCTGCTCTGAAACTGTAATTTCACAGCAGTTGTTTGGTGTTAGCAGTTGCCATGGCACCAGTGCATCAACCAGAGGGAAGAGGAGAGAATCTGGTCCAGGCTGAGCCATCCCTGTGCCTGGCTCTGGGATGCAACAATCCTAGGCAGGATCCCACCAGGCTGTGTCTTTTTATTCCCAGGAGGGAATGGAGTAGAGTGATTTGGGGCAAAAGATTTGTAAAGCTGTTTGTGCATGGGGAGAATAATCAGAGAAACTGGGGGCAAAAGTGGCAGCTGTCTGCATGCCTGGGGACAGCTGGTGGCATCAGCCCACACCTCACTCCAGTGGGACACAGGGCAGACCCCCTTGGTTTCCTACACCTCCACTGAGCACTTCTGGGAAGAGGCTGGAAAAGCACTTGGGGAAGCTCCGAGTTCTGCTGCAGGCACTGACTTCATTAAAGGGGCTGAGGGTAATGCCACAAAAATACCCCTCCACCTTTTGTGTTTCCCTGGAGCGGAAGGAAAGTTGGCTCCTTTCATTTTCATTAACACCCTCATCAATTCAAAGTGACTAAATAGATGCTTAACTGTTCATTATATACTCTCTGCATCTCAGGTCTGAAAGGGAGGCTTTATTTCCACAGTTATGGTTTCCATCCCATTACAGAGGGAGAGAGCACAAAGAAATATAGAAGTGTGGATTTTAATAACCTTATATTTCAAACTCTCTGTTATTAAAAAAAATGTTTGCATTTACTGTGATGGGGGGAAGATTAAAAGGATTGCCATGGATTCCACTTAGGGAACATTGCTAATGATTTCAATAAATCACTTTAAATAAAAATCACAATCTCCACAATTCCACCCAAATGCCATTTGGCAGAGGGGTTGATTATAGGAGCAAAATGAATTTTAGAATTAGCTGCTTGTCCTAATGCAACTGGACAAATTAAATTTAGGGATACACACATATCCAATGAAACACATATCTCATGCAGAAGAGCGGTGGTTTGGCCCCTGGGAAAAAGAACAAATAATTTTTTAGTGGGTCAAGAAAGATCTTGTCCCTCGTGATGGATGTCAAGGGTTTGTTTCAGCTATTTCCTTGGCATTTTTATTTTATGGCTTATTCCCTATGTAACTACAGTCAAAGCACTGGTGTTTTATTTCCACCAAGGCAGGATCCAACTGACTACTGGGACTTGTCTTTGATAATGCTGGTGTCCATGCAGAGCTGAAAAACTGCCCTGACACGTTGCTAGCAATGCCCAGAGCAGATAGTCTTGATTCCTGTTTGTGTCTGGGACCGTATCCCAGGGTCTCTACACAAGGTGAAGCCCAGGTGCTACACCAGGCCTGGAGATCTGACTCTGTTCCCAGCTCCACTGCTGGCTGCTTGTCCTCCTTGGCAGCACATAAGGGACATGAAGGCAACAGGCTGTGGATGTGGCAACAACTGTCAGGTGCAAATAGAGCTGCAGGGGTGGAGACCGGCGTAGGAGTTTATCCCTGTGCAGTGGGCTGTGGCTTAGGAAGGCTTTGTGTCTCACCCTGGCCAAGAGCTATTCAGAAGCTGGCAGAAAATGTCATCAGGAGGTGCAGCTCCAGCAGCAATATCTCCATCTGCACTTTTGAGCAAGACATTTGTTTGCCCAAGGGTAATTTTTACAGCCTTAAGGTGTTTTTTTGTGTCTGTCTTCTGTGCTGGCTGCCGACACCAAACCCTGACCCCCACCAGAGAAACCACCACGCGCTGTCAGCAGAATAAGCACAAAGATCTACGCCCTCATATGGCACAAGGTAAAATGGTCTTCACAGCACTTCTTCAAACCATGCAAATTTTATCTATGCAGGGTGACATCCACGTTCCTATCCAGATGCGAGCTCGTGGGGGCTGCACAGTTCCTGTCCCAGTTTCTGCAGCCTTCCCACGGATGAGGCATGCTGACCTTCATTCATCCCTCTATGGGCCAGATGCTCTTCCCTGCCTCCCTGCCTGGCTGTGCTCAGCTTCTGCACTACACCCTGCAACAGCGACTTCATTTCCCAGCAAATTCCATACCTGTACCAAAGTTGTGACAGCAACCTCCCTGCATGACAAGAAGTTGTGGAAATATAGGCTTATCCTATATTCCCATTCCTGGCATTCCTCTGGCCCAGCGATTTCTGCTTGAACAAAACAAACAAACAAGGAACAGCAGCAATTTTTAGCAGATGAATCAGAGCGAGCTATCTTTATCTGTCTATATATAAAAACACCTTTTTAAAAGTGGGGTTTTTTTTGGATGCTGTATTATTCATGCTCCCAAAGCTGAAGAAGTCCAGATTATAATAATAATAGACATAATAAATATGCCACATTAAGTGCAGTGCCTGGGAAGACTGTTCCCTCTCTGCTGTCTCTGGTAAGCAAAGTGGGGTTTTAACTCTGCGTGTGGCACCATCTCATGGACAGCTTGGCTTGTTCAAAGGACTTTAGAGGCTGAAGGCAGGCACAAAATTATCCAGCATGAAAAGCTTTCTTCCTGAAAGAAAGGGGAACATTTCCCAAATAAACAAATCCAGGGCAACAGGAGTAATTGCAGTGGAGCTGAGGTGGGAAGAGTGAATTACATGTTTTGTTTGCATCTCTAGAAAATGCTTTGGCAAAAAAAGCATTTTTAGGCCTTATTTGTGGTTAAATCTGACACATATGGGCAAAGCAGAACAGGAAGGCTTCATCCCAACAGGTGGGAAAGTACTGGTTTTCCATGTCTTATTCTACTCACAGCTTTACTATTCTGAAACCTAGTGAGAAAGTGAGACAGGCTGTGTGCATCCAACACCTCCCAAAGCCTCTCAAAGGGATCTGGAGGGAGAAGCTGGCAGTCTGTACATTTTCTATTTTCTCTGCCATCTAAGCTGGATATGTAGATAAAAAAGTCACCAACTGTTTCTTGCAAGCAAAATGGAGAAGAAACTGCATGGATGTAAACCTGTTGGAGTCTTCAGAGAGCTTGAAAGGGCAGGACTGAGGTGTCGGTCCACCTGCTAACATCTGGGCTCCAGGAGGAAACTTTAAATGTCAACAATGGTAGAGGAAAGGAAGGAATGAAGGATCTGAGAAAGGCAAATAGGAAAACTTACCTCCTTCCCTGAAATACCTCCCTCATCACAGCTAGAAGTACAGGAATAGAGACCTCCCCAGACACCAGTTCTCACTCCCTACAGACAGACACAGGAGTGTGTGGCTCTGCTGCCTGTCCCTCGCAAAGTCCTTGCTCCAGTGTCTTCTCCCCCCAGACAAGGACCCACTTCTAACAAGGGACCTCTAAAGTTATGCTGGTATTTCAGGTCTGGAGGAAGAGCTGAGTAGGGTTGAGTGTGAGAAGTGCTGCTGGGTTGCCAGGCAGGTTACAAATACACTCTGTGACTCCTGATTAATCTGCCACCTCATACGAGAGGTGATGCAGAGCTCTCTTCTGCATTGCAGATTGTGCTCCCGCCGTGCCCTTTCCCCAGCACCTCTCATAACCCTTACCTGCTATTTCCCAGGCACTCATTCAGCACCTCACAGTGCACTGCGTGCCTGATCCCTACGTTGCTGCCTGCTGGGGTTGTAACTGTGTTTGCAAACTGATCCCACCCTCACAGGCGGGAAACCAGCCCCTGGGGCCATGTCGTGGCTGTCTCTGCCGCACCAGGCACGCTCACATTAAAGCACCTGATGGTAGAGGGGGATTGTAACATTAGCCTGTTACTAAATGGAAGTGGGTAACTCTCTTTTCTGTGCTCCAAAGCAATGTGTGCAAATGGTGGATCACGGGTGGGAACATCGCCCTGCTATAGGTACCTGGGTGCTGAAACAGAGGAAAGAAGTGGGCACAGCCCTTCTGGAGCGAAGGCTGAAAACGGGTGATAGCATCCCTTCTCCCCGTTCGGGTCTGGCAAGGTCAGCCAACTCCTGGTGAACTGCAGGAGCCCGGGACTGAGTGACAGGAGCATGAAGCAGCTCCAGTCTGGACTGAGCTCTGCTGCATCCCAGCAGGGGCATTGCCTCGAGCACCCCGTGGTGCTCCAACTCTAGCGGCAACGCTCCTCTTGTCAGCAGCAGGCAGTTGTGATTGGCAGTGGCAGCAAAACGCTTGATTACTTTGGGATAGGATAAACTCAGGAGCAGAACCAGAAAAAGAAAGAAATGTTTTTAACAAGTATGGAAACCTCTTTTAACCCACGTGCAACCAGAGGTGTGGTTGCGTCCCTTCCATCTTTTTATTTTGCGATGGAAGTGCTGCATGTTTTTTTTTTTCAATCTGCCTGCTTAATGCTACCAAAGAGTAATTTAGCCAGGGAAGTGTTCACTTCTGTGAGTTGAAGCCCCAGGAGAAGTCTGAATTGAGACTTAAGGTGACATTCATAATGAGCAGGGCAGGATTTTTTTTGCATAGGCTGTTAACCACATGGAGACATAATCCTTTGACTCCTGCACTTTACTGCTACAAAGGTATTAAATGTCCACTAGTGTTACATAAAATTGTTCACAGCTCACCAAAGCTCTTGGCTTTCAAAATGTTGTTTGCATTGAATGTTCTCCTGGCTGAACCTGCTGTTCCACAGATGAAGGAGGTCTCCCATCAGTGAGCAGCTATGCAGTGGGTTCTTGTCCTTCAGCGCTGAGTTACAGCTTTTCTCGGTGAATCCAACTCGAGTCTTCTTCGCTGCAATTGGAATCAACATCTTCCTCTGTCCCATCAAGCACAGAAAGCTTCATATTTCCTTCTTCCCTGGAGCACTCTTTGATGTTTTTGATGGAAAGAGCGATCTGTGGGTTTGTGTAAAAATGACCTTACACGCTTTATTTCTTTTATCTGAGACAACAGAAAAAAAACTAAGCCACATCCACTAAGTCCATGCAGGAAGATCAGGTAAGTGATGGAGCAGCAGCCCTTCTGTTCATGGTGGTGCTGAGCTTCAATGACATTGCACACAAACTTTTGCTCCAGAATGGGACCCTGCCGAAGGTGACCTTGGGATCTGAGCAGTGAGAGCACAGACACTGAGATTTTGCCTCAAAACCAGTTCTAGCTGTAAAGTTGCATCCCAAGGAAAGGAAGCCTGACCGCAGCAGTCAGAGATCCTATAGTTCCCATCCTAGGCTATACCTGCCTTCAGTTACCCTATGCAACTATTACCTCCTCACATCAACGGAGCAGAAGCCTCCCCTTTCAATATCTGAAGGTTCTGTGTTCTTCTGCACACCTCATCCTATTCCCTGACCCGCCTTCCCCACCCCAGGCATGCTGCACACCGACTTTCTGGCCTCAGATTTGTTTTGCTGTCGTGTTTTGCCTGTGCCAGCCTCTCAGCAGAGCGCAGACAAGCGGCCCTTCATCCACCACTCGGATGATTTATAACCTTGCCAACACCTCCAGGGCTTCCACTCACCATATGGGTTAATGGCTGCTACCAGAAGACTTTGCAGCTTCAGGCTTCCTTTAACAAGTGTCCAACATGCAACTGAAATGTAAGTGCTTTGTTTGGTTATTCGTTTGTTCAGCTCAGTCCAAGGTCAAAGCCAAGAACAATACAGAGGAGCAATAGTAAAACACACAAAAGCCCTCTGCAAACTTCTCTGCAGGGCTCCAAAGCACAAGTGTATTTTTATTCTCCTTGTGGCTTTCAGAGGGAAGCTGGGAACAGCATCACTGTGTCACAGAGGGGGGAGCTGAGGCACACAGCAGTTGAGCACCAGATCCCAAACTTATTCTAAACAGGGATTAGATTCTCCTTGGTTTCAGTTGACTTCAATTCCCAGAAATTTAGGTGAGGTACTCGGTTCTTTCAGAATAAGCAAACTTTCCTAACCAAAGCCAAGGCTGTTTGTTTACTGCAGGAAAGGAGCAGTACTGGGAGGGAAGGAAGCATGGCAGTGGAACTGAGCTGATGAGCCTCTGTGAGGAGGGAGGGGTAAATAGAGAGATCTCATATCTGAGACCCCAGCATTAATTCATATGTTGATGAATGCCATAAATTAGATTGCAATCAGACTGCATTCTCCAGGGACCTATTCCATGTAACGAGGCAGAGCCAAGTCTGTTCCAAACCCAGATAACTTCTGGAGACTTTGAGCACGGTTCCTTCCTTCGCCACCCTCAATAAATAAATGACGTTGGAAAAGAGGAAGGTATTAGCTGTGAATGGATTTTAATTGAAGCAATGGTAAATTCATTTCATGATCTTTAATTAGCAGAGATGCTTGCCGGAAATGTAATTTACAGGAAACTTGCTCCTTTGCTTGGAAATCACCGGAATGTCCTAGTGATGGGGCTCAGAAGGGGCTGTGGTCTCTGCAAATAAGGCATGAAGGTCCAGGATGAAGGTGCTTGTCTCTTGGGGTGAAGGAGGCAGAGCAGGCAGAGGGTCTCACAGCACATTCTGATCCTGTCTCCAGGCAAACCTCAGTTCCAGCTTGTGGCTGCATCTGAGAATCAAGCAGGAAAAAATGATTAACGTCAAACGATGGCTGGGTTTGATGGTCCGAGTCTGTGGTTATCCAACCTTCACATACACAGCCCCTCTCCAGCTCCTGACCTTATCCTGAACCACACTGCTTTCAGCAAGCTATGTCTCCTGTCCTTTTGTTTTTCTGAGTCTCCTGAAATCCTTTGGATCCCCACCTCCTGCTGTCTTCCATGAAACCTGACCCACACAGGTCCTGGAGTCCATCTCCTGGTACAGCTGGCTTGGTGAAGGGGGGTTGGGGAGTTTTACAGAGAATCCTTGAAACTACTCTTCTTTCTCCAACATGTTTTTCACTGCAGGAAGCTTTCTCACCTCGGGACACATTCAAAGCTCATCACTTTGGGAACAGGACAGGTCACGAGGGATCCCAACCAAACTCTGAGAGCAAATTATGAGTGGCTGAATGGGAGACATCCAGAGATCCCTTCCAGCCAATGTGCCTCTGAGTCTCTGAAACCAAATTACCCTGTCTGGAGCTCCCAGTGAAAGAAATGGCTATGAGTCATGAGTGGTGATTAAGGACAGCTTTAGGTGCCGGGACTCAGAATAAAATCACAGTGCTTGCTTCTCTGCTTGTCTTCTCTTTGTTCATGCTCCACTTCTTGCCTGCTTATGCTGGGATGAGAGCAAGCTTCCTTTCATCTCAATTCCTAGCAGAGCTAGAGTTGTCCCAGCAAAGGGAATGTGAGCCGGTTGTACTCCTGAAATCTGTTGACATGTTGCTAAAAAAAACCCCTCAATTATTAGGAGAGGAGCAAGGGAAAGAAAAGAGGTTCTGCTTTTCCATGTTGAAAACTTTATGGGGCGTAATTGAGAGATCAAAACTACCTTGGTGAATAATTGGTACCAGCTGGGAAGAATTAGCTTGACGTGTGAATCACATGTTGGGTTTGTTAAGCCACTCATGAGAAACCAAGTCCTTCCCTGGTAATCTGAGGGTACGTTGCAAAGGAGAGTGTTCCCTGTGCCCTTTAATCAAACATGGTCTTCATAGGTGTGGGTAACACATCCCCCATGCCTCAGTTTCTCCTTGATAACAAGAGTATGGCACTGGATTGCTGGGTGTAGAGCTCCTGGGATGTGTGTGGTTGGAGGGGGATAGACCTTGGTACCCTGTGCCTGCACCCAAGGGCAGCCTCTGCCCACTTGGGTGTGGGCATGGGGAGGTGCCCTCATGAGATCCAGGGATGGGGATGGATAGGTCCAGCCTCCCTCACCCCAGTAAATAAAGAGAAAGAAGAAAAGCTGAAAAGAGACAGCTTTCTGGATGCAGCAGGGAGCTCCTGTTTTCTTTCCCCTTCATTAAATACTGTGTTTTTCTCTAATGAAGGGGCCATCCAGAGCAATAATGAAACTCTTCTCACATCTCAGTGCTTCAAATGCCACCTCCCCTTCCCGTGCCGAGATGAACCCAGGCTTCAGCAGCTCCGAGAGTGGGGGCCTCGCTGCTGCCTCGCTGTTTCTCTAGCAAAATAAAAGCAAAATTAGTTCCCCTGCAAGAGCCGCAAAGCACCCGTGCGGGGGGTTGTTTCATTCATCCCTTCTCCTCCTGCATCAATAATGCCTTAATCTCCTTCCCGCTGGGCTCTGCTGTGTGCCGCCTTGCCAGAGAAGGGCAGCACGGTGCTCCTGCAGGGCTTTAGGGCTGCTTTCTCCACACGTGGGCTGCTCTGTCACCAGCCGCGTTGCCCAGCAGGGAGTCACCTCCGGGACTCGGATAAATCCGACCCGTCTGTGCTGCACCTTAGGTGCTGGGTTTGGGTGTGTTTCTGTGGGGTGTATGATCACCAGGGTACACCATCCCCAGGTATACAGAAACCTTACATTTCCCAGGTTACCCAGGACCCCCGGGGACATGTGAGCCGCCCAGTTCTCCGTGGCATTAACAAGCACCCCCCTTTTCACGTTAGGGGTGATTATGTAGAAAGTCCCCTCAAAGCTATGAGCATCCTCACTCCTGTTAGAGGTTCAGCAGCCACTGCCTGCCTCCTGAGAGGGTCTGGGAACTGCAGAAATTGTGAGCAAAACCAATGTCCTGAGCCAGAGGGTACTTCAGGATGAAAACGTGCCAGGTATCCCATCAGCTCTGGGCATTTGCCCCTCAGATATTCTTGACTTTGCTCAGGACGGGGCAGCCTCTCTGCTGTGAGGATGGGTAGGGATGGCAGCAGCTCCAGGGGTGACTGTACAGGCACAGCGGATGGCCTGTAAGTGTCTCCTCATCTATCATCAACGTGCAGTTCAATTACAGCCTATTGGGGTTTTCTCCATTTGCCAGTTAATTAATAAAATCTGCATCGCAGATGAGTTCTATTTACATAAGAGCTGAAGGAGGCAAGTCTTCATCTTAATAGCAGTGAATATTCAGATGTCAGATTAACTCATTGCTCTCAGTTCCAAATTGTTATTCACTTGGTTGTGTTCTGAAGACACTCTGAATTTCCACTTTCTTACTGTGAAAGAGGCAGTAATGGGATATTTTGTTTTCTTGAGCCCTGGTTGTTTTATTGAAACTACTTCCAATAAGCTGCAAAATTGGTTCTGTGTGAGGGTAGGACTCCCTGGCTAGAACGAGAGGTACCTAAAGGGGCAATGACAGAGACCTCTCATATCATGGACAGCATGGAGCTGTGAGGGAAGGATTGCTGACCTTTCCTCATAACCAGGTGTTTCTGAAAGCAGGCAAGCAGTAGATTTGATACAGACAGAAGCAAGTCTCTTTTCACATGGAGTGGATTCCATTGCCTGTCCTGTTGCCACAGGAGTCCACCAGGGATTTGACAAAGCATTGGTGGATGTTAAACCCCATAATCTGAATATGGCTTTGAATTGATGAAGACCCTTGAACCACAGATCACCAAAGATGGGAAAAGTGAGTCAAGACCAACTTGTGAGTGCTATTTCCCTTGATTTCTTTGCATCTGCTGCAGCCACTGAACAAGCTGGGTGGGCTGTTGGTCTAAATCATAAAGCCATTTCTATAGCAATTTAGCTGATTATTTGAAGAAAAGGCAATGAGTCCCTTTGCTTCTACAGTTGATGGGAATCAAAAAGATGTGTGTGAGGAGGCTGGCATGTAGGGAAATCTTGAATGGTGATGGGTTTTTATCTGCCTTTGAAGTTGTCATGAGAACATTTTAAGGTGACGTCACTATCCAGTCTACTACAAAGAGTAACAGAGTACAAGAGAGAGCTTCCCTTTGATATAATCTACATCTGACCTTTGTTTGTTAGTGCCTCAGCATTGTCCTTGTCTGATGAGCTTCTTGAAGGACTGAAGAATTAAGAGGCTGTGGCAGTGCCAAAAGAAATTAGGGAATGTGATTGGGAAGGAAACCTGGGAAATGAACCTTGCTTTTTAATCAACGCACCAAGCAAAGCAGGGCTAATCAGCATTAATCAAGTAGAGCACTGTTGTTAAATGCAGGCCCTGATTTAGAATAGGGGGCTCTACTAATGACCGAGCAGAATCAGGAGACTCCTTCCAGCTAGAATTCTGTTGTTTAGGACAGTGATTGATCTGATGATCGTGTATTGATCTGCTTTCCCAGCTGCACAGCAGCTCAGGCTCTGCATCACTTCTCCCTTTTGCAACAGAAGTGCTGTGTGGCCTCCCCTGGAAGTGACTCACATGGCAGCAACCAACAGCCAGGCAATAAAACACCATCCAGTGGGAGCGAGGCATTTTTATTTTCATTATTCAGACAGCATGTGGGTGTGTGTGGCTCTGCCCCAGCAGCAGCTGTCATCTTATGGGCTGCCAGAGCAGGAATTCCCTCAGAGAGCAGCCACCACCCCACAGAGATGCCCAGCAAGCTCCACAGGCAGTGTGGGAGAGGCTGAACATAGCGATGCTGAAACCATTTTCCTCAGAGGTGCTTTCAACTCAGCTCTTCCTGAGCCCAGGTTGGACTCCTGCAACCTGGGATACAGTTAAAAAACGTGGACAGGAAGGAATCTGCTTTTACCCCCACAGGGTACAGATTGCCCCAGAGGGGCCAAGGTGGCCATGTCTACACTAGGACATAAGAGAGCCAGGGGACTGTCCCACAGTGGCCTGTCCTCTTTCATCATTAGCACACTTCCAGTTAACATTCTCTGGCCAGTGACCAGACACAGCTATGGGGACAGGCAGGCCAGGACCTGTTCCCTTGTGACAATGTGGGTGAAGTCACCTGGCTCTGAGGGGAGCTTTTGGCTAGACCCTCAGATGTGGACTGTACTGTGGCCACTGGCCAGCGACCAGAACCAGGCCTGTTTTATTTGGGTAGCTCTAGATCACGGGGCTGTTGTGCTGGATACTCTCCTTCTGCATAGTGGGAGCCATTCCCAGATGAAACGTGGAGGAGAAACTGAGGCACAAACCAGTCAAAGGACTTGCCTGGGATCAGTGACAGCAGCAGCAGCTCAGGCTTCCTAGGACGTGTCAGGTCCCTCTGCACACTTAACAGGAACTTCCAAGAGCGGATTTCACCTTCTGAGGTCACATTCCGTGCTGGTTTTCAGCAAGTGACACGGGTGCTACCTCTGCCACTTTCACAATTAAATATTTACAAATGATTACTGTCTGTGCCATGGAGCCTGGACGTGCAGGTGATAACCTGGAGGCTGAGCGCAGTGGGGAGGCTGAGACATGCTCTGCTTTCCAGATGAGGTAGCTACAATTTTTGGAGTTCTTGATTCATTCCATTAGCCAAATCCTCCCCCTGCCTTGCCGTCCCCAGTGTTTGAAGTGTCAGGCATGAAAGCAAAGGCAAGTCAATCAGATGAGCAGAGGCCTATTGGAGATAATTGCTAGGCTGTCTCCCAGACAGTTTTCCCTGCTCAGCTAAGTCAGCTGGGGAGGGAAACATCATAGAAGTGATGTCACCAACTTCTCTGTGATCTTTTCTTCCTCCTGAGGAGAAATGGTCTGAAAAACAGCATCTGAAGAAGCCATGGGGGAAAAAAAAAGTTAGTTTTGAGGGAGTTGAGCAGATGGGCCCATTGCCTGCCAGAGAGGTAGGGAGGGCTGTCTGGGCAGTGTGGGCAGCCGTGAATGTGCTCAGGAGGTTTTTGCAAGGAATTTACAGAGAAGTCAAAGTCAGGCTCTTTGCAGTGGAGCACAGCAGGAGACTGAGGAGCAATGGGCATCATCTGGAACAAGAGAGGCTCAGACTGGTTATATATATGTCCTCCTTATATGGCACAAATGTTCTGTGTGAGGACAGTCAAGTAGTGGGATGGGTGCCCAGAAGGGCTGTGCAATCTCTGTCCTTGGAGGATTTTAAGACCTGAGCGGACAAAGCCCTAAATGACCTGGTCTCACCTCAGAGTTTTGGGCAGCAGGTTGGACTTAGAGACCTCCTAAGCTCCCTTTCAACTTGAATTATCTTCTGGCCCTAGGAACACATCCCTCTCAGTGCCTGGGGGGACAGAGGTACAGAGGTTGAGGCTGTACACCAAAGAAAGCCCTCCTAGGAATAGGGGGAGGTAAATACAGAGATGCCTTGGCATGGAAAAGCAAGTTCATCCATCGTTGGAGATTTCTAGGAACAAACTAGATGCATGTGGATCAGGACCAGTGTGAGCAGACTTAATGTGACCTTGTGGGTTTCATGTGTGAGGTTTGGACTCTGAGGTGACATTCCTGGTCTCCTGTCATCCCAGCACTGAGCTGGACCTTCCTGAGCACGAAGGCTGCTCCTCTGCCTTTCATCTTCAGCACCCTTGGGATCTTTGGGATATCATGCCTTTCTCAAGCTCTCCCAACCCTCTCTCCAGGTCTGCTGCCACCCTCACATGTTCTCCCCCTCAAAATGATCATTGGCAGTGCTTTCTAGCAACATTCCCAGTGCTTTATAGGAATATCCACTTCCTTTCTAGATATTATCCTGGTTTCTTTTTAGGAATTTTCCTTATGTCTTTACAGGAATTTCTACATTGCTTTCTAGGAATGTCCCAGGGCATTTTCCAGGGATGTCCCATTGATTTTTTACTGAAGCAATTTTGAAGGATTCTTTCTAGGAATTTCCACTTTGTTTTCTCTGCATGTTCTGCAATGCTTTTTGGGAATATATCATATATTTTCTCTGAATTTTCCAGAGTTCTTTCTAGGAAACTCCATGTTGCTTTCTCAGAATTTCTCAAGTTGTTTTTTAGGAATTTTCCTCTAGCTTTCTAGGATTGTCCCCAGATGCTTTCCAGGAATTTCATGTGTTGATTTCTAGAAACTCCCCTGACGTTTTCTAGGCATTTTCCCACCAGTGTTGCTTCCAGAAATATCTCCTCTGCTTTCTAGGAATGTCCCAGCATGTTTTCCAAGACAATTTCTCCTTTGACTTTACTTTTATTTTTTCCAGAATGTTTCCAAGGAATTTTTCGGGTTCCTTCCAAGGAATATCTCAGTATGATTTCTAGGAATTCTCAAGTTACTTTCCAGGACTTTTTAAATTTCTTCCTAGAAATCTCCCTTTTTTGCTTTTCCAGAAAGCCCCACATTAATCTCAAGCCATTTCTCATGTTGCTTTCTAGGAATACCCTACAGTGCTTATCAGGAACTTGGAAAGTGTTTTCTCAGATACTTCTAGGATTCTTTGTAGGAAAAAGTCTTTGTTTCCTAGGAAATTCTTTACTGTCTAAGAATTTTATGTTACTTTCCAGGATTTTTCCTAGATGTTTTCTGGGAATCCTAGAAATCCCTTTTTGTTGTTTTCCTAGATCCCTTCCAATGTCTTTTTGGGGCTGTTTTCACAATGGGGAAGTGGCTGAGGTGGCTCCATGGAGCCATCTTTCCTTCCCCCCCCCCCCCTTTTGTGTGGAAATGTGCTTGTTATGGCAGCCCTGGGAACTACTTCCTTGCTGTGTTCTTGTCATCACTGCCTTTGTGGAGACCTCAGGGATGCACATTTCCTTCTGCAACTGCTGGCTCCGAGCCTCTCTCCTGTTCCCAAGTGTTCCTGGTCTGCTGTTTGACTGGGAATCTGAGCATGCCTGGAGCTCCACTTGAAATAACTCAGGTGTTATTTGTTGACATGATCCTTGGGGTTCCAAGCTGATGTTGTGAAGAGCAGCAATGTCTTCTGCTCTGCCTTAGCAATAAAACCAGTGCTGAGGAGATTTCTCTTCTGCCACACAAAGCAGAGACGGTCACTTCTCACTCCAGTTGTGTCCCAGCTGCCTGGGCAGAGTGGTCATAATGCCTGGGGATGAAAGAGGCTGGAGATTTGAAATCATTAGTGAAATCCTGGTGTTACAAAAGGCAAGAGCAAATCCCAGTGAGGAATCCAGAACTGGTCCTGTAGTTTCAAACCTTTGATGGGATGGTGATTTAATGAGTGACCTTGGTTATGACCTTGGTTTCCCACCAACTTTGGGCCGTGCCTTTCTCTCTCCTTGTCTCTGTTTGTGTCAGAAGAGCAGCAGATTTATTGAAGTTGAAACTTTTTCTTTGGTAAAAAAAGAACAGCTTTGACAAATGTTTCAGATGAAAAAAAGCGCCATCGAATTCTTCAAAAGTCCCCCTTTGGCAACCAAGATTTTTAGTTTTCTAATTTGAAACACCCTTGTTCTGCAATTTAAGCTGATTATTAATAGCACGTTCAGAAGTTACTGAAACAAAACATTTTAATTGGCCCAAGCCAGGTGGCTTTACTTTAGTTTTGTTTCATGGAAGCTTGAGATTTTGATCTTTCATCTTCAGCTGGAGCAGGAGAGTTAAAAAGAAATCTCCAGAAGGTTTGTGAAGACTTTTCGCAGCCTGTTCTTTGCACTAGTACGTGGAAGCAGAGCTCACATCTTTGTGTCTTTGCCTGTTGCTGGGCTCACTAAACCCCCCTCTCCTCTAGCTAAGTAAGAACAGCAGCTCTCAGCTGGCTGTTGTCTGCAAGCAAAGACACTCAGTGGTGAACTGGGGAGGCTGAGGCATGGGCAGGCATCTCTTTCAGCTGCCCCATTGGCAGGTGAGGTCTCCCAGTGCAGAGGGCAGGTATTTGGGGGCATTAGCTCCCTAACCTGGATTTCTAAGGCTTTTGTTGCCGGGAACAACACCCACGCTGTGGGAAAAAGAGATAAAAGTCTGTCTTAGCTCTTCCCCCTGAAGGTGCCTGCCTGGGCTCTCTGTGAGGCTCATGCATGAGGGAGTGCTGAGGCTCAGAGCCCTCCAGCAGTGCTCCCCGTGCAGCAGGAGCAGATGACCTTTTGTCGTACTCATCCAAGTGTGTGCAGTGCAGCTCTCAGGGCGAGCATGACAGATGTAAATACGCAGCTCATTTGAATTCTGAGCCTTCCTTGATGAGGGGAAGCACTCAGGCGTGTTAAGGGGCAGCTATTTGTTTTCCTCAGCCCCCATCGAGCTTTCCAATTAGCCAGAGAGATTGTGATGGAGGGATCTTCTGGAGAGGCAATCACACAAGCTCTGTGCTGTTCCTGCTCTCATCTGCTGTGGGGTGGTGTGAGATGCAGCTCTTTTGGAGTGGGAAGCTGCCTAATACTCTGGAGGGGAAGCCCATCAGCCCCAGCATCTGGATAGACACCTGATTAGTGAAAGTCAAGTCTGTAGAGCTGAGTCTGGCACAGATGTCCCATGTTGGAGTGTCAGGAGATTTGGGTAACTGCAGCAGGGAGGGCTCTGGTTCTTTGAGCAGCTGATCTTAGCAGTGCACTGGGATGTTCACGGGGGAATATCAGGTGGGACTGTTCCTTGAGCTGGTGGGATTTCATGTGGTACTCACGGAGGAAATTCAAATAGGACTTTGACTTAATATTGGGCACAATGGGTGGTGTAGCAGGTCTGTCAACATGCCAGATTTCTGCTAAGGTCATCCAGAACCTAATTAACATAATTTGGCATTTCATAACTCTTAAAATTCTCTCCTATGGTTCTCTAAATGGCGTGTAAAAACAAAGACTTTGGAAGGAGGAAGTAATAATAATAAAAAAGGGCAAGTTAACAACCTTTTAACAAAAATTATACAAGGGCTTCATGGCAGAGGGAGGCATTCATTCCCCAACTGCTTTGCTTAATATGGAAATAAAGGGCAATAGATCAGAGCCAGTCAACCCCACAGTGCTGAGCAGGAAAAGGCCAGGCTGAGGGTGTGGGGAAAGACACAACAGAAAGAGGCAGCTCTAAATGTTTCATGTTAATGTTCTGCCCCTGTAGCACTCTCTGCCTTTTATGTAGTGTCTCTTCTCTTCCAGGTCTGCTCAGGGAACTGGTACTTGCCTGGGGATGTGCAGCCAGCCAGAGAGGGGCTGTGGGGGACACGTGAACCTGCACTTTGTGAGCCAGGAGCTCAAAGTCAGGAACCTGGGAGTAGGACCCCTGCCCCAGCAGAAACCAGTGAACCTCATGAGTCTGATCTTCACCTGAGACCAAACTGCCCCAGGAGACCTGAACCCTGCTCTGACCCAGGGGGATTTCCCCTAGAAGCAGATCTTTGTATTTCATCAGTTGCCTTCAGACAGTTTCTTTCAAACTTTTGGGATCCCTCTGTGAAGTGACAACTCAAGGTTATGTTTTCAAGCCCTCAGAGGCCCCAGAGGGAAGATTCCAAGCCAAATGATTGACTCCAGCCAGTATGACCATTCTCTTGAGTATGTCCATGCTCGGGGTGGCTTTATAGCACAGCCAAGGGCAGGGGTGACAGTGCTTAGCAGAAGCTTTGACATCAGCTTCAGTAATGGGATTATCTGGGGATGAAGAGGGAGAGGGAAGATGAATGGCAATGGTGAACATCAGAGCAGGAATGAAGGGGGAGAGGGAGGGTTGTGTGCTGCCCAAGGGGAAACCTGTCCCCAGAGACTGGCTACACGTCGAGACAGGGTACAGGTCCTGCTGTCACACAGCTTCCCAACACTGCTGTGGGTCCATCTCTTGGACTCCCTCCCTGTGAAATGAGCTGTTGGCAGGGTAAAATGCTTTGTAACAGGGCCAGAGAAATATGTGATCCTCTAAGTCTGTCTCTAGAGGCTGTAAGGTACAGCCAACGTGTTAGAAGGACACAGTCCTGCTCCTCTCTGCCACTGACAGTCTCTGTGACCTCTGGAAACTCACTTTCCATTTTCTGAGCCTCAATTTCCCTGGCCTGAAAAACAGTGCTGATTATTCCACTTCCCTCTGCTTTCCTGGCTGATTTCTACCAGTTTTCAATTTGACAGAGGAAATAAAGACTTTTTTTGACTGCATGACAGCAGCAGGGTGAAGTTTATCTGACTCAGGAGGCCAGGAGGATGACAGCTGCGTAGAAGCAGGTCAGAGTATCAAGCTGTGAATGACCCTGGATTTTTCCCCCCTGGTTTCTTAATCCTGGCTATTAGTTCTTCTGTCAGGCACAGATGACTACTTCCAAAAATCCCAGTCATTTGGAAAGGACAAAAAATGTTTTCATCAGACAGGGAAATTCTCCTGAGAAGAGAAAACAACCAGTAATGCAGAAAACAGTGAAACCAACCTCGCCAGGTTCAAGCAGGTTGAGAGTGTTGGGGAGCAACGTGGCACAAAGCAAGTTCAGGGGACTTGCTGCTGCGCTTCATGCCTGGATGCCCAGCTCATATCCAGCTTCAAAACCTCCCACTGCTGCTGCTAATAGCATTGCTCCCACAGCTTGCCTGGAGTCCAATGCATTAGCTTTGTGAGGATGAGAAGATCTCTGTGGCAGGGATGATGTTAAGTGATGGGGGTTTTTTTTAAGGTGATGAATGAGGGTGGGGTTGTTTCCATTTTGCCTGGGTTGACAGCAGGCAGGTGGTGAGTGAAAAGCAACTGGTGACTGCTGTGGAAATGTTTAGTTGGCTGTTCACAGGGAGCTTCAGCTGCAGAGCTGATCTCTGCCTTCATGTACAAACAAGCAGCCATTTGAGCCACGTGAGGGAGCAGAATTCAGCGACACCCTAACCAAGCAGGAGCCTGGTGTGGTCAGCAAGATGAGCGAAAGAGCCATCTTTTTCACTTGAAAGTGGATCTCATTTTATCTAAACTCTGGTGGCACATCACAGTGTCATTATGGAAAGGGTTTTCAAATCAGAAGCTCACTTTCATGTAATTTTTAATATATTTTTGCAGAAGTGGCAGCTCAGGGCACACTAGAAATCCATCCTGACTTTTTCCAGAGAGCAGCTCCTGTAGCCAGAGTAAATTCCCTTTGAACTGCTCATGAAACTGTACCTGCAGGGAGACAAATACTCCAGAGGCAAATATGAGGGAAATTTCATGGGATGGTGTAAGTAAGAAAGAAAATCAACCCCACCACAGAAATGGGTCTTCCATGCCTGGCCACCTCTGTGCTACTGGGATTACAGTGTCTCTTCTAGTTGGATTGCACAGTCCTGCTAATCCAGGTACTCCTTGGCTCTAACGCTCATGCTATGAAAATATCCTCGTTTTTTTCCTTAAAGAAGGTTCTAGTGAGGTGGGTGTTGATCTCTTTTTCCAAGTAATAAGTGATAGGATGAGAGAAAATGGCCTCAAGTTGCACCAGTTACTCCCAGCAAATGGGAGGCTGAGGAAGTGGGAGGTTCAGTTATTGAAAGGTGGAGGCTCCAACCACCAAATAAAACATAGATGGAAAATAAATGTGAAAGAGGGTGATAATGTGGTTTCAATCAGCCTGTTCACAGTCTAAGAAATAATCTTTTCACTTTCATCCCACTGCTCACCCAGTGTGTCTCCGCACAAGGAAGACTTTTGATCTGCAGAATAATTCAGTTATTTTTCCTTTTTTTTTTTTTTTGAAAAAGCTTTTTTCCCTCTTCCATGTCGTTCAAAAATTCTCCAAAAAAAGTGCATTTTGGGAATCAGTATTTGTCTCCCAGTGAAACCTAGCTTGGAACGGTCATTAAGCAAAGAACTGGGTGGTGACATGACTTTTGCCTGGCTGCTCATGGCCATTCTGAAGATGGTGAGGCACTCACTAAACCACAGGGAGGGTTCCACACTGCTTTTGATCTAGTTGTGGGGGACCTTCTACTGAGGTGTCTGTGTGTAAACTCAGCCTAGGCTGGGGAGCAGAGATGTCTCCAGCTGGGATGGCAGACCACCAAAGACTAAAGACTTCCCAAATCGGTTCTTTAAGCCAAAAAGTGCATTGCCTTAATCAGAACAACACAGTGCATGTCCAAGGTACTTAAGCTGCTTATTATTCATCTTACATAATGGAGGGGGAAATGGTGTTTCCTGGAAGGGGGACACCGAGTCAGTGACTGTGCAAGGAGAGGTGCCCAATCTGACCAAGAGCCTTGGAGAAACCATGGCCACGGGCCAGTCGGAGCCCAGCCACGGCTCAGCCTAAGCAGTGCTTCAGGGGAGGAACAAGGGGTGAATGTCCATGGTGCAAAAGGCCAGCAGGGCAGCCACACAGCCCGTCTATCCCCAAAGCCATAATGCAGCTTAGTGGTGAGATCCCAAAATAGTCTGCTTGTCCAGCGAGAAACCCTCTCTAAGTCAGCCGGCGTGTTCATTTAAGGAGACGCTAATTTCCTTCAGCCCGGCTTCCCTGGCTTCAGTGCCCCAACAATCACCTGCCAAGTGGCTTACACAGTGACAGACTGGAGGAGGGAGCACAATGAGGAATCATGGCTCCAGGTGATTTTTAATATCCAAGAGGCAGTGGCAGACAGGAGAGAGATGGAAAAGTGTGGACACGGGCAGCACATCTGTCAGGAGCTGCCTGTCCTGCGGGCAGACAGATGGGCTTTTTCAGCATGTTTCATCAGGAGAGTAACCTGCAACACAGCATGAAAGGGGAGAGGAGCACCAAAGGGTGAAGGCCTGTCCAAGGGGGACGGGGGAGTGCAGTGTCCCTGCAGGCAAGTGGGGCTCAAAGAGTCTGTTTGATCTGGCATAAGAAGGGATTGGCAGGAGCTGGGCTGGAAGAGGCCCAAATAATTACAAATTTTAGCCAGGTTTGTGTAAGGAGATTGAGCGTGGACACTCGGGCTGTGCTTGTGAACTGGGGTGCACAGCCTGCCTGCCCTGTCTGGGGACATCTCTGGTGACAGGGGTTAGCAGAAGGGGATTTTCACAGAATGTGAAGGTCTGCTCATGTAGATCTTGGTTTCTTGTCAGTGGGACTGTTTTAACATAGCCAGGAAAAGGGCTGGGACTAACTTTGTCACACGTGGGTTCAGTAGTACCTTTCTTATCCTTTGGAAGCTTTGTTCCAGTCTGTAGGTCGGGATGGCTTTGAGGATCTTGCACCCCAAACTCCAGTTCTGAAGAGTCACTGCAGTGCAGTACAAGCTACTGTTCCCAGGGTCTATACCTGCTTCCCTTAACCACAGCCTCAGCACTGAGGCGTGAGGGTGAAGGCAAAGTTCCCTAGATAGTCCCTGGATAGATGCTGCTATGCTGCTTGTACCATGCTCCAGTTCAGCAGATATTTTTTTTTTTAAATGAACACCTCGATTTCTGCCATGACCTTGGGAGACTGTGGTTATAATTTATTTCTTTTTCCCTTCCCAACCATCCAGGGAAATATGTTCACATTTCAGGGCTGAATGTACCTTGGAAACAGATTTTCTATTTCATTACCCTACTCAGCACCTCTGAGAAGGTATGATAAGAAGTGAATTCTTCCCTCCCTCTTATTTCTGGAAGGCAATAAGATATTAAAAAAAACCCTGGAAATACCCCTTGATACTTTGGATTTATTTTTACTTGTCCCTCTGGGCCTGATTTATCACCTTGCCTTAACTGAGGCTGTCAATGGACCTGACACCAGCACCTGCTCTGCTCCTCCTTTTCAGGTGCTGATGCATCCTCCACCTCTGCTCCCAGCTCACATTCCCTCAGGAGAATCCCTGCTCCTGCTGCTGTCTGCCACCC
Source organism: Chiroxiphia lanceolata (assembly GCF_009829145.1). Classification (NCBI taxonomy): domain Eukaryota; kingdom Metazoa; phylum Chordata; class Aves; order Passeriformes; family Pipridae; genus Chiroxiphia; species Chiroxiphia lanceolata. Next base: position 5,423,072 of record NC_045645.1, read on the forward strand.
AGCCTGCTTTTGTTTCCAACTGAATTGTGATTGGCAAATGCACAAATATAGACCTTAGCGTGAGTATTTACTGAAGAGATTTAGTGTGTCCTTTTTTTGGTTACTTCTATCCCATTACCCAATACAGCTCCAGTTAAGCCCCTTTGGCCAGTCAAACGGGTGCTGTCCTGCCCCTCACCTGAGAGCAGGACCTGGACTTTGACCTCCAAAGCTGGTTATTCTCCTTCGGAAGCTGAAAGAACAAGTGGGTTTTTATCTTCCTCCTGAGTCAGCTGTGGGACAGGACGAGCTTGACAGGTCACTGTGTCCCCAGTCTGATGGGAGTGGGAGTGTGTCTGGGCTTGCAGTAAGCAGAGGAGCCCCAAAGCTGTGGAGGTCACGACTCCAGCCCTCCTGTTTGCTGGGCTGAGCCTTTGTCTGGGACCGAAATCTGCAGCTGGGGCTTGTTCATTCCCACATGCCCTCCCCAAGGGTATGCAGCTCTACACTGGCCCAGAGTGCTGTGTGCCTCTTAAGGCAGGGAAAAGAGGTTATGGGCTGACCTCTACAGCTTTTGCACAAATAGTCTCTGCTGGCACCCTGGTGGCTGCTTTCTCTGTCCCAGAACTTGGTATGCTCAGAGGAGTTGGTGCCACGCTGTGTTTTTGGGAGAGAGATCACCGAAATACAGATCCTCCTCACCTACCTGGGGAGATCACTTCTCACCCCTCAGTGCTCTTGGCTGTAGCTGTGGTCAGGGCCTCTCTGTGCTTGCACACATTTGGATCGAGTCGCCAGCTTTTCACTGTCCCAGGCAGCCCTTAATATTTCCATAATCTAAACCTAAATTGCCATTTTCCTTGACTAAAACTTCCCGAGCTGTCCCCTGTGTAAAAAGCAAACTGATCTGGTCCCAGCCAAGAGGTTGTCCTGGTGAACTGCTGTAAGTATAACAGAGCTTCTTCTATCTGTCCTGCTTGATGCCATTAGTATTGAAAAATATTCTTAATCACAACATGATCATGCTCCCACCTAGGTGGCCTGGCCTGCAGACAGATGGTCCTAGGGAGGGCTACAGACACCTCACTCTCTCCAAAGGCCCTAACACTGATTTCTCTTCTGGGAAAGCTGTGTTCTTCCAAATGGAGAACTTGGGAAATTCTTTTTCTTGAGAGTTTGGGGCTGGATGGGTCCTGGCTCAGATGAGTTTTGGTCTTGCTGTGCTGTAAGTACTAAACCGCTCCAGTGCTGCTTTGGATGCATGGACGTGTAAGTCAGGTAGGTGTGGGTAGAAATAAAGGAGTGGAAAGATGGATAGTAGGAATGAAGGGGTGCATATGTGAGTAGAAAGATGAGTGACAGACAGACCAAGGTCTTTCAGTGTGTTACAGGGTCTCTTGTTCCACTTGAGGGTCTGTTGTCTGGGACCTTGTCTTAGACTCCTGAAGTAATGAGGGGAAAAGCTTCTGCCTGACTCTAGCAAGATTTGCTCAGTTTCCACCACTGTATCTCTGAATCCTGCTGCCTGTAATAGGATCTGGCCAAGGGGAGGGTGTTCTGACCCGGAGCAGAGCACACATTCCTCTCCAAAGCATCTGCCTTTCTCTCAGGTCTATTTCTGTCCTCCAGTGTCCTTTCATCCCCATTTCCAGGGGATGCTGTGACTCTGTTTTCTGCTCTTTTTTTTTTCCCCTTAGTGTTAAATAAGCATTTTACTTTAGAGTGAGAAGACAGGGGTGAGCAAAAAGGTTAAACCAGTGACTCTGGCACCTAGTGAGAAACCATTCCCATCCACACTGGGGAGTGTATTGTTTTGACAATTGTTTCAGGTTGCTTCACTTCCTCATTCCCTTTGAGGAACCGGCAATATTATTAGATGTTGGTTTGCAGATGATTTTGCACATCTTCCCTCTGGTGCCTGTCTCATAAGGTTCTTCATAGCTCCCAGCTTGCAGTGTGACAGGAGGGACTGTGCTCTGTGCAATTCAACACAAGAGCTGGTGGGCTTGGGGTTACCAGCTCCAGGCCCTTTCTGCTGTTGTGTCTGATGTGAGGAAAGAGAGGACTTCATCCAAAGCACCAGTCCTACACACAACCTTAACTCTAAGCAGTGCATCCAAATCCTTTAGAGGAGACCTAGGGATCTCCTGGAAGTTGTGGTTTGGGCTCAGACCCCACTGGCAGCAGATCCGTGATTTGGGGGCACAAGTTCTGCCTCTTTTTTGGGGGGCAAGGGAATATGACTTTTGGCAGGGTTTGGGTGACCCAGCTGTGGGGGAAGGCAAATTCTGTGTGCCTGGGAAATAGTCCTGAGGAGAGGAGCAAGTGACAGCATACAAGAGATACTGGGGTGTTCAGCTTAGGGGCAGCTGGTGGCATGTTGGTTTTGTGCATCGTGGGGTCAAATTCATTCTGAAAGCATCTCCTTGGAGCTGACCTTAGGGATGCTTGTGAGGCGTGGACTTCGGACACTACCTCTGAGCCCTGTCACCTGGCAGGAAGTGGGGTGACCACTGCCTGCTTGGGGAGAGAGTCCCCGGAGAACAGCTATTAGCCTTACCCTGCCTATTCATGAGGGAAAGGAAATATCACCTCCACCCAGTGCCCACACCGAGGCTTCAGCCATCTGGGATGTGGGAAGCACTTCTTGGCTCTGCAGGCTTTGTGGTGTGGCTTGTAGGTGCAGAAAGATTCTCCTCCTAGTTGGCAGGTTTTAACAGGGCTGGAGCTTTCTTCCCTTGGGTTCTCAGATGTTCAGGCCACTAAGATCATTGTGAAGATCAGACTCTCCTGTTCCCAGCCAGCCACTTCAGTAGGCAGGTGCAGCTCTGGAGCTGCAGCTTTTTGAAGGCAGACTCTCCCCCACTGTCTCTTATTTGCACCCACAAGCTTATTGCTCACAGGCTCCTTGGTCTGAGACTTTGCTCTGATTTTCTTCTCCACAACCTTCCACTCGGTGCTTTCCGGTCCTTCCCCAGCTCCCTCTGTAATCAGATCAGCTCCCTGTAGGGATCCATGGAGGGACACTCATTCTCAGTGTCTCACTGATTGGGTTTGTTTCAACACAGGCTGATTGTGAAGAGGTTTTCTCAGGGCTGTGTGGTAGCTCTGTCTTTGGAAATGGAAATGCCCAGCTGCTTCAGCACTTAATCACAGCCTTTTGCTGATGAGCCTTGGCTGAGCTTTGCACCGAGGTTTTCCTTTGGAAGGTTTTTATTCCAGGTGGTGTGGGTTGGGGGTTTTTTTATGTGTGTGTGGTATATATTTTTCTGTTCCCTCTCCTACCCTTTCCTATTTGAGGCTGCAGGAGGAAACAAGAAAAGGGGCAAGCTTCAGCCTTCAGCCAAATATCAGCTTGACTTCCATGGTCAGATTCCTCCCTTGGGAGGATGTGACCCTGGGGCTGACTTACTATTTTCTTGGTTTGTAGCTTGCATTTTGAAACAGCTCTCACCTGGATCAGAGTTTGTCACCTTCCTAATGATTCTGTTTGCAGGTTTCTTTGGGGCTCATCTGTTGTAACAGGTTTCATTTATCCAGCTGCATCTTCACTCTGCTCCTCTGCATTTTCTGTGACCAGTCATACCCCCACCTGCCTGCTCACAGACCACCCAAAGGCATCACCCAATGTCACCCAGCGGTGACTGCAGAGGTGAGGTATGAGCTCTAGCTCAAGCTGGGTAGAAACTTTCTGACAGGGGGGTTGAAATCAAGATCCCATCTCAAGGCTGGAGGCATCTCTTGATGTTCTCTGTGTAGGGGACATTCTTCTTTCAAGGGAAACTTTCTGGTCTTTCAGAGGGATGTAGAAATTAATTTTTCTACTTCCCCCAAAAGGAGGATGTGTTCATTAAAACAGACTGTGCTCCATGCTCAATCTCCAGACAATTGTATTCCCCTCATGGGCTTTCCTGTTGTTTAAGCCAAGAGAGTCCAGGCGTTCTCCCAGTGAGCTCAGTCTCCTTTCTGCTGTTTCTATGGCAACCTCTTATCCTAAAAGAGCCTGAAATCCCTTTGTAAACACAGCTTGAGGATATGCCCACAAACACATGCATGAGGGAGGATAGCAGGTGCCCCAGAGCCCAGAGGGGCACCCAAGAGGAAGTCAAGAGTAATCTCGTACCACTCTGGTTTTGCAGGCAGATTGGAGAGATTTATTTTTCCCAACCCAGCTGGTGCTTTAATAACTTTACTGCTGTTCTGCACTCAGAGTAAAAGGGTCAGGAGACCTGTGGTGCCTGTAAGAGGCTCTGAGCCACTGAAGGACCTTCACAGCTCACAGCCCTTGGCCTCCTCCTGGCAGCCCTGCATCTAAGGAAGCCTTGATCCAGCATCCCTGGACAGCAATGAAGAGATTGCCTTGAGTTTAATGGGGATGGCTCACATGTGGTGTGAGCAGGGCCCAACCTGCTTTCTCTGAGGGATTGTGAAGCCAAGCACAGCGTGTGGAGCACCACGTGTAAGGAAAAGCTTTCTGGTCCCCCATCAGCACTGAGACCAGTAAGCAATGGATGGACACCCACAATATGTTCCCAGAATGGTTTTCACGAGGCAGTAGAGAGCAACTGACTTTCCCCAGCATATAGGCATTCTGAACCATCTGAAATAAGTGTTTGATGATGAAAATTTCAAGAAAATACTTCTATAAAGATGTCAAATTCTGCTGTCCATGGGCAGGCACGGTTGACCATGCACGTGGGTAAGCTCATGGGGTCCTTACAGAGCTACCTCAGAAGAGGTGCCCAGCCAAAACCTCTTCTCAACAACTTTTTCATGGAAGTCCTCAAACACTGATTGTGCTTGACTTTAATGTGCCAATGGCACATCCTTCTGAGGATGTGCTTCTGCCTCTGCCTGGCTTTGTTACACCACCAGTTGTGTGACTGATTCTGAGGGTGAGGAAGTCGTGGTTTAGCACTTAATCAATGTAATTAAAAGGAACAGAGGAGTCCGGTAGCAGAGGAATAGAGAATATCTGTGGTGTTGAAACACAAAACAATTGGCATGAAATTATGCTGGTTATTCATGTATTAATTGGAAAAAGGAAAAGCTCTGGAGGAGGCTCAGGTTGCTAATTTCCCTCCTGAGAAAGGCACAGAAAGGTCTCTCGGAGCAAAATCCACCCCCTGGGAAGCTCTCTCTTAGCCTGACTGAGAGAACATCAATAACACAAACCCAGAGAACTTGTCCTGGGATTGGTGTGACTGCTTAGACAGGGTGAGGTGACAGTGTCTTATCACGTGCTTATGTTCCACCTCCCTTCCCAGGGATAGGTCTGGGTGGAAACAAGGAGCTGCCTTGTTGACACTTGGGCATCAGCCCTGACACTGTCACCATCTGTTCAGCCCTGGAATGGGGTTGGGAATCTTCACAGACAGGGGCTGAGAGCTGATGGTTAGACATAAACGAAGAACTGTCACCTCTGCAGGTGAGGAGATCGTCCTCATGCTAGACTGAAGCATCAGACCTTGCCAGGCAACCCTCACCACAGGGAGCCTTGTTTGTTCCTAAGATCTCTGCCAGCTGTGAGACGCTGGAAGGGGAGCAGGGTGGAGAAGACACGGTTGTTGCTGGGAGACAGGGAATGACAATGGTAAAAGTCACTTCCCTGGCTTGTTGCTTTTGTTGCTTTCCCCCCCCACACCTCACAGACTTGTGACTGTCTGTACCTGTGAAGAACAGACTCTGAAAGCCAATACATGGGAGAGAGAGTGGTGTGAAAATCCTGACCTTAAAGATGCGAGGAGTGTGATTGTTTTGGTGACTTCATTTATTGTGCTGCTGTGCAGTTTAAATCCTGGCCAGAAGTCCAGCTCAGTTTTAAGCCTTTGGTGTGGATTGACCTTTAGTTCCACTCCTTTTTCTTTGTAGTTGCTTATTGCCAGTCTGAACAGCCTGGTGCTGAGATGTGCTTCACCCCAGAGGAGATTAAGGCCCTTGGTGTTTCTCACCATAAGGAAGTTGGTCAATTCTTGAACATGGTTTTCTCTGCACAACACTCAGCAATGTGTGGGTCAGGGATTAAACTGCTGGACAGGGTGAAATCGTTCCTTCCTGCCCCCACTGAGGGCACATGAGAACCTCAATTGTGGCTGAGATTTTACTAGAGGAAGGGCAGTTATGAAGGCCTTAATATACCTCACACAGACTCATATCAGGGCAACCTTGCTTTCGACAAGCAACATGTAAAGTAGCAAGAGCAATGCTCCTCTGCTTACTTAAACAGATCATTTGCCTTAGTAATGAAGAAAGAAAATATGAGCAAGAACAAACTGCTCCAGACCTGCTGTTTAGCTAAGAGCCCCGGGTATGTGCTTCCTAAACAGACTGAGAAGTGTGGTCACAGCTGTGTGGGAGTGGGCTGAAGTGACAGACCAAAACATGTGAGCTCCAGGTGATTGATGGAGAGCTCTCCCTGCTCCTCGGTGAGCGTGAGGAGCAAGGATTCTTGGCTGAATTGTGCCCGTGGCTTGGACTGACTTCAGCTTTCCATGGGAAACCCTCCCTGTGCTTGCCAGTCTGGCTGCTTGCCTGGGTTAGTGCCTGAGTGATGGATGGTGGTTTGGATGTCACCCAGGCAACAAAATGTTGGTCTTGTGCTCCAGGGCATGCAGCATTGCCTCTGGTTGTGCGTGGAGACTCATATTCCCTGCTCTTCCCCATGACTGTTGAAGGAGATGGGCAGCTTTGACCTCCCCAGAGGAAAGCTGACATTCTTCCCTGAGCAGCCCGTGGAAAATCAACAGTCCTAGGGGACAGTTAATTGAAGAGTATAGAGAGATGAGATGGAAAACCCTTGAGAGCCAGTGCCCAAATAGATGTGACTGGGAACTGTGGTGTTGACAGTGGGGCTGAGCTGTGTGGGTTGGAGGAATGACCATGAAGAAGGATGGTCGATTGCTTAAACCAGGTCTGGGTCCCTTGACAGAAGCACTGAGCAGCTGCTGAGTTTGGGTTAGGGTGATCAGTTATCCCTGTTTATCCAGCCCAGCCTGGAGGTCCTGAAAAAGCCCTCCTGAGTCTCCCTAGGACATGAGATGTGTCAGTATTTATATCAAACCAAGGCTTTGGGAACTGCCTGCAGGCAGTGCTATGGCAGGACAAATGGGGACACAGGGCTCAGCCCCAGCCTCCCCTGGGATGGGTAGCTTGGTGCTGGCTCCATCCTGGACCAGAGAATCAGGAAGGCTTAAAAAACCCCCACACCTTGCCTTTCTGTGTTTCCCTGGGATCTAAAAGGTGTGAGGTGGGGATTGCATGCTCTGCCGGGGTCTTCTCTGGTGTCTAATAAAGGGCTGAGATGTCCTCGTAGCCTGTCTCAGCAGGGTGGTCACTGGGGCTCTGTCTGTCCCACTGACTGTTCCAGTGGCACATGCACGTGCACAGATTGAAACACAGGCTTCTGGCAGCCTCCACCTTTTGAGATATGTGGGTTGAAATTAGCTGACCGATTAAGAAGTTACAGGGGCTGACACACCAATATGGTGTTCTGTTTCCTTTCTTTAGAAAACTGGGTTAATAACAGTAATAAACTCGGCAGCTTTGTGGCTCTGGTGATGTATCAGCATGCTGTCATGCTCTGATGGTAAAACACTTCAATTCAAGTGAGCAGAAGGTGATGGGCCTGTGGAGAGACATATGTTCCTGCTCTATTATTTTTATTGTTCTTAATAGCAGTGTTTTTAAAAGCCCTCCATTTCCTGATCACACCTTTAAGCGACAAAAGCCTGTCTCCATGGAGTGAGAAGGCAGGCACAGGAACAGCCTCTCAGGCAGTGGCTGTTCCAGCTCCAGGACTGTGGGCAGAGCGGGATGTGCTGTGGGGATTGCAGTGCTCCTGAGAAACCACTTGCTTTGTGTTTCCCCCTCCCTGGCTGCTCTCAGAGGAGGGAGCTCTGCCACTCTTGATCTTCCTGGTGCTGTACAAGCTGCCCAGAAGAGGACTCAGCTCTCAGCAGGTTCAGCGATGGCCCATCCGGGCTGATTCACAGAAGCACCTGGGCTGGTTTCTTTGCTGTCCTCCCCAGAACTATCATTGACACCTCTCTCTTGAAGCACCAAGATCTTGGGAGCCAGCTTCAGCTCAACTGGCATCACGGACTAGGAGGGGGAAAGGGTTCATTTAATCCCTGCTGCCCCCAGCTCCTCATCAAAGCAGGAATGGAGGGTGCAGCCCCCCAGCAGTCTGATGGAGTGGGATGCCTATAAAATTGTATCATTTGCTGAGAGTTGACAAATTCCTCCCTGTCAGGGGTGACCAAATGATTCAGCTGAGCCAGGGGCTGGGGTCCGTCACTGTAGTGTCACACCAACTCTGATTGAGACTCAGAAACTGGCCCAGGGGATGTCACCTAGGTAAGGTAGAAACCTGCCCTGTGCTTAGAAATTCTCAGGAACTGCTAAATCAGAGATATTTGAAGAGATCAGAAGGAATCTGTAATGTCAGTGCTGAGATTTTTGGCATGGCAACGTCCACTTCTAAGAACTAAAAAAAAAAAAAATGTCACCCTGAAGAGGCAGTGGAGAGTGCACCTGGCCCTGGGGCTGGTGATGAATTACAAATTACTGGTGTTTTGTAACAGGACAGCTTCTTGCTCTTCTCTCCACCTGCAGGAAGAGACATCTCTCCTACAGATCAAAACAAAACAGATTGAAATACAGTTCAGATGGAGGAGCCTGCCCACCCAGGGTACCCTGTAAATTGCTCGGCCATCTCCCCAGGAGAGCAGAGGGATACACATGTATTTGCTCTCCCTTTCCAAAGAAAATGTGACTCAGGGAGGTTTGGAGGCAGAGAGACGGAGTTCAGAAGAGACCTGCCTGTGTGGGTGGAAGTGCTGACAACCAGGAAACCTCCAGTCTAATAGAAAATGCAACCTGATGGATCCATTTAATGGCAAGGAAATCTGGGCTTTCAATGCCTGACAATCAAAAGTGTATGTGTGGATGGATGGAGACTGCTGAGTCCTGATCCAGCAGCTCCTGTGTGCCTGTGAGAGCTGGATCCACTGGGGGGTTTAAAGCTAAGCCGTGCTTAGGTGATGGTTTGAGCAGGACTGTTATATGTGGTGGCAATGGGCCAGCCTCCCCCCATCAGTCTTTGCTCTCCCCAGTAAATTCAGAGTACTTCCTTTCAGATGCATTAGTACAGGGGGCCCTGCCCATCCCAAATCCATCCTTGGTTGCAGCACAGTCCCAGGGCAGCACTGTGCCTGGGTCAAGCTGCCTGAACCCAAAATGCAGCATCATCTATGTGACCTCTCCAACCTTCATGGCTGACAGCCAGGGTGTTTGACTCTCTTTTTCTTGCTGGTCAATGCAAAAATGACCGCCCTTTGCTCTGCAAAATGCTTGGAGCACCAACAGGAAAAAAGAAACCAGTTTTGCCTGAATGGAGAGAGGAGGAAAGGGAGAAATGAAAGGACACGTCCCTGGCAGTCTGTGAGCTGGGTTGGTTTCAGTGATCAAAGGTGACATTAGAACAGTGCTGGGAGAGGAGCTGCTTTAAATAAGTGGGTTTCATCTTAATTGCATCTCTCTAAAGCCAGTGTAGCTGTTGTGCAATGAAACCTTTCTGAGCCAGAGCCTGATTGAGAGGACAGGGCAAAGGAAGAAAGAGAGTGGGGAGAGCATAGCTGTGTCCCCAGCCTTCAGTGAGGAAGGCTGGAGGAGGCTGAAACTTGCCAGAACGCAGTGGTGGGTGTGCCTCTGGCACTCTGCTGTGCTGGGGTCTTGGTTTTGAGATCTCCTTGGGGAGAGCTGTCAGGGAGCTTCCCAAAGGGAAGAGCAATAACTTCTCCAGGGAGCCCCCAGAGACTGCAGGCAGCCCAGGGGGATTTCTGTCCCATGTCACAGCTGTGAAAAAGGAGGAGTTAGATCAGAGGTGACTCTTCTGCCTGCCCAGGGCCTGCCTCTTGGAGCTGCCACATCCAGAGGGACTCGGAAAGGAGTTTGAGCCACCTCTGGCTCCAGCACTGAAGGTCCCTGCTACCTCCACCTGAGGGGTCAGCTCTCAGGGTCCAAAATTCCTGAGGCGCAGAGGCACAGCACTGTGGTGATCAATCCATGACCTGAAAGAGGCTCATATCTGCTGGGATGAGATTTGCTTGCCAGATCTCAGCAGTGCCCTGGGTAGCCCCTCTCCATCTGTGGGCAAAACCAGGTGGGTACAGCAACAGAGCTGAGGATCTTTGGCAGCCCCAGAGGTTGTATGGCAGAGGTGGCCATACACCATGGGGCTGGTGTATGATCAGCTGAAGCCAGGCAACACTAATGAGCAGTTGATTAGTATAATCACAGCTTCACCTGTTCATCAGGAACAGAGCATTTTCTAATCAGCTACAGGAGGGGCCCAGAGAGGGGTCCGAGATCGAGGAATTTGACAAATAACTCAGCAGGCAGGAAGGGGACACTGGTCTTTGCAGGTGTTGGACACAGCGAGAGTAGCTCTATTTCTTTTTTTGTGTGTGTTTGTTTGTCTGTTTTTGTTTAGGCACCTTTTAAGTTTGGTAGCAGCCTGGGAGCGTTTGGTCAGAGGGTGCTTCTGCTTCTCTGTAACACATTGGTTGGACAATCACATCCTGTAAGGAAAGGTTGAGAAAATTGGGATTGTTCACACAGAAGAGAACAGAAGGCTTCCCAGTGACCCAGTTGCAGCCTTCCAGTACCAGAAGGGAGCCTGCAAGAAAGATGGAGGGGGACTGTTTACAAGAGCCTGTAGTGACTGAACAAGGGGGGATGGGTTTAAACTGAAAGAGGGCAGGTTTACATTACATATTAGGAAGAAGTTCTGAACTGTGAGGGGGGTGAGTCACTAGAACAGGTTGCCCAGAGAAGTCGTGGATGTCCCATTCCTGGAAGTGTTCAGGATTGGGCTGGCTGGGGCTCTAAGTAACCTGGCCCATGGCAGGAGGGTTTGAACTACATGATCTTCAGGGTCCCTTTCAACCCAAACCATTCTATGATTCTATGATTTTTGCTCAAGGTGTGTCTGTAATCAGAAATGGGAAATGGTTTGCCTGCTGCAGGAATGCAGCTGTCCCAGGGAGCAGCACCACCACATTTCACATCACTGAGAAGTGCTCAAGAATTGCCTTACGATTCAAGCCACAGCACAGACTGTGCAGTCTCTCTGTGCCTCGGTTTCCTCACTGGGTTTCATTGTTCCTAGAAGCTGCCCAGGAAGTGGCCCTTCAGTTGAAACCACCAGACCTCCCATCCCTTGTACCTGCTGACCTGGGGATCCCTAAACTGTGGGACCCCTAAACTGTGCTCTGGCTCTTTCGTGCCAAAGCTCAGCTGGGAGGGGAGGGCTGAGCCTTCTTCCCTAAGAGAAGCTTCTGATGCCTTCACACACTCAGACAGAGGTATCTGCTTTGCCCTCTGTTTTTTACTGCCTTTGGCTTTCAAGCCTACTTCTCCCTGCCATGCTGCTCCTCAGCCCCCTGTGTGCCTCCTCCAGCCCAGCCCTCTGAGGACGGGGACGGTTGCATAAGCCACGCGCTGTCCTCCAGCCCGCTCCCGCATCGGCATTCATGCTGCACAGCCCCTATTATTGGGCTTGCAAATGACACTAATTTCCCTTCCCAAGCCCTCCCCATAATTTAGCAGCAATGTCCTGTATTCAGATATTATTAGCTGTGTCTTACGTGAACAGTTGCCCTCTTTCTGTTGGTGGGGGGAGATAATGAATCTGACGGGGACAGCAGACCCGGACCCAGCGCCTTTTTTAATTGACCTGGCTGGCTGGGTTGGAATGGCATTACACAGGCTCTGCTCCAGCCAGCCTCATTCCTCAGCTGTCACCATCAGCTCAGAGGGGATCCCTGGACCTCTGCACTACAGGAGCAGGATGTCTCAGGAAGCGACCAACAAAGGCAGTGGACACAGGGCTTTCTAACCTGCAGGTAGCTGTGATCTATTTCAAGCCCCATCCCTCCTTGAGAAGCTCAAAGCCACCCAGCTCTTTTGTTATACCCTATTCCTTTAAGGTTTTATTGTGCTGGGCTGAATACAAGGTGACCTTGAACCTTAGACACACCACACATACACCTGAGCGTGTTCTGTCAAGAGTGAAGAGAAGAATGAACTGAAAGGATAAGCTCCAGATACACTGACCTGCCCCAACCCATGGCCGTCCATGCTGTGAGCAGCTCAGCCCACGCTGTGCTGCCTTCCTGACCTTTCCTGCCCGTGCCTCCTCTTCCGCCAGCACACCCTTTCCAGTCCAATGCAGGTTGCTATGTGGGGAGTTTCTGATGGCTCCAGAATCAAGTAATAGGACATAGTTTGGCCTCCAGTTCCTCCTCCACCGTAGATCAGATATATGTGAACAGACAAATGCAGTGTCCCCACTTTCCAAGGGACGCTTAGCCCTTGTCCCAGCAGGCAATGAGAGGTTTCTACATCAGCAGAGCAGTCACTAGGATACTTCTCTAGTCCCCATCATGGAAAATAACCTCCAGCCAGCAGGCAGGTGGAGACAGGATTGTCTACAGTAGGCACAGGACACCCACGTGAGGTGTCTATACACCAGGCTGCTGTTATACTCTTCCATCTGCTCCTGAACATACTTGGAGACCACAGAATCATATCCTGAGTTGGAAGGGACCCACAAGGATCATTGAAGTCCAGCTCCTGGCCCTGGTTTTGCACTTCACGTCATCACTGTTTTTTGAAGGTCTCCTGCATTAGTTCACTGGCCATGGGCAGACTCTGCTGCTGGGTGTGGACAAGGGCAAGACTCAACCCCTGGAGACCCAGGGACGGAGCAGCCCAGGAGATCAGGGAAGGAGAGCAGCCAGGAGAGAGAGGGAAGCGGTGAGTTGCTGGACAGGATTTCTTGGTTAAGAACTGGAGAATGCTTCTTGGAACTCTGCGTTGTTTCCCTGGACACTGGAAAGAGCACATTTTCCTTCCTCCCACGTAGTCACCAGCAGTCTCATCCTGGTGGTAGACGAGGAATTGATGCTCCAGCTTTGTTAATTTTCTGCGCATACTTGTACTCAGCAGTGCCACGAGTTTGTGAAAAGGATTTGCATCTGGCTAAGTAAACATATTAGAGATTCAGTCTATAGAAGAAGACTTACAAGATCATCTTCTGTTGACCCCTCTCCTCCTGATTAGCAGCCTTCCCTTGAGCAGATGCTCTGCTCCACAGCAGGGATCACAGATGCTGGCTTTTTCTCAGCTCAGTTTCTGAAAAAATTGTAATATTCCTGCTGATAATTAAAGATAAAATCCAGGGCTTTGCTACAGGCCATCTCTGCTGGTGACTCAGGAACTTAATCTGAAGCTTAGCAAAGGTTTTACTAATTTAAAACCAGGAAGGGCTATTGGTCTGGGCCCAGTAACAGAGGGAGGGAGAAAGCCCAGACAGACTGAGTCAGATCAGCTTGTGCTGTCATTTCTTCTAGCTTTGATTAAGTTCTCCTGGGAAGACACCCAACCGGGCCCGCTCCTTCTCCATGTCACCTGAGGTTGCTCCACCAGCTGGCTTCAAACCTTCAGTGGTGGCAGAGATCTCTTTGAAATATCCTGTGTTCGCCTGAAAATATAAAAAATAAAAGGAAGAAGAGGAAGAAAGCAGGGAGAAGAAAAACTCCGTGGGCTTTTGGAAATATGTGATGGATGTGCCCCCTGCCAGCTGTGTGCTGGATCAGCTGTACAAATCCTGGGGGCTTTGAGAAGATCCACCCACCTGCTCTTGAAAGGATTTAGGCTGGGAGGAGAGAACAGAGTGGGTGGGGAGGATGGTGCCAAGCACTGGTGTCACCAGAGCTCTCACAGGATCTGCCCAGTCCTTGGGGTCGCTCCTGACACTCGGCTGACAGGAGGTGGCTGAGGCATTTTGGTTACAGGGGGTCGAACGAGGACCAGGACTCCAGGGAGGAGACTTGTGCCAGGAGCCGCTGTTGGGAGTTTCCCTGCAGTATCACAACTGTTGATCTCTAATGTCCGGGTGGAAGGATGTGGTGGTGATGACAGCTCCTCTTTCCTGGCCAAGGTGCTGCTGTGGGGGGTGAATTAGCACTGGTTTCAATGGCTCTTGGCATATTAAGAAACCTCCAAAATAAACAAGTGAGTGAGCGGAGGAGGTGAGCTCGTGCTGGTGATTATCACCACTCCCATCAGAGACACTCTAATTGTGTGGTCTTTGTGTCAGAGATAATGAGGTGATCTTTATCGCTGCTGAAATCAGCTGGGGCTATCCCCCGTGGACTAGAAAAATTGGGCAATCCCTGCTGCCTCCCTCCCGACTCTCCTGCTGGCCAGCAAAAGCAATTTATGCATCGAGTGCGCAGTGTCCGGAGGAGCATCCCTGCTCCCGATATCTCCCTCCTGCTGCCGGCGGCTGTGCCTCTCCCTTGGCAGCAGGGTTTTATTTTTGCCTGTTAACCTGTATTTTCCCACCAGCGTGGTGATTACTGATGCCTCTTACCTCCTCGGGGGAAGAGGTGGAAGTGCCTTCTCTGAAAGTTTTGGAGAAGGGGTATCAGTCACACTGCCACTGTTTGTGCACAGGGTGGAGCAGAGTCATTCCAAAGGGCAGGAGATGTCGTAGGTGTCAATTGGAAGTCCCTAGTTTTTATAATTTCGTGACAATGTGGCCCTGACAGAACTTGGAAAACCAGAAAGCAAGTCACCCTGACTCTTAACTCTTTCCACCAGGGGTCATGAGAAAAGGAATGGCACTCCAGGCTGGGGCACAGTTCTGCCTGCCCAGAGGGCCCTGCCTGGAGACCTCTGGAGCAGGAGGTGGATGCAGGCTTCCCCTCCTTCTCCTCAGCAGTAAGGTGCTTCCCCTTTGAGAAAGGCTGCTGAGAGAATGCATCCCAAGGAGCAGGGCTGTGAAGAGTCAGCAAGGGGACTAGAGGATGCAGGAAAATGAATCCTGGTGCCTCAAGCAACTGGATTTATGCACTGAGGACATGCCGGAAAAGCATTCCAGGGAAGGGTGGTTATGTGATCTCTCAGGATGTCTTCCCCCTCTTTCTTTCTTCAGTGGACTGATACAAAGATCCTTCCCCTGTTTTCCTAATGACCAGTGATTAAAAACAATAATCTGATGACATGAATTTTCTCAACAGCTATAAATAGGTTTTAATGTAGCTTCAGCCGTTTACACCAGTCTAGCCTTTTTTATACGGAGTGGGGAAAAAAAAAGACTTAAAAAAAAGAACCAAGGTTGCAAATACCGCTTTTTCTCTTTCTTTCAGTTGGCCACTTTCAGTTGGCACCTTTCCCTGCTGAAAGACTCACAGCTGTACAGAGACCTTGCAGGCTGTCTTCTGATCCTCTGGTCCTAACATCTAAGCAAATACATGGAGTTTGCACACGTTTGCAAAGCACTCTTATGACCTCTCCTGTTGCTGCAAGGAGTTATTAGGAAAGGACAAAAGATGAGAGCAGGGAATGTCTCTGAGCCACTGTATGGCTTCACCATGAAGATGAATCTTGAAGGCTGTGTTTCATCCCCACACCCAAAGTCCTCAACTCCAAAGGCATGGCAGGACTGGGAGAGAGGCAGCAAGGATGGCCACCAGTGTTTGAGGTGTCTGTACAAAGGACAAGGGGGACAGGACTGTTTGGTCTTGGAGCATCTTTGCTGCAGACAGTGGTTACACCTTGGCTGACCCTGTGACCACCGGAGTCAGCAGATGTGCAGAGCCCATGGTGTTGTCACTGGACACAAACAGAAGAAGATTGTCATCACTGAAGAGAGCAGAAATGGCCACCAGGCAAACAAAACTGACAGGTGAGATGTGATCATAGATCCTATTACAGAGAACAAAAATTCCAGCTTGGGGGGAAAATAGCTCTGACCGTGGCAGCCTTTGTGAGCATGTGCTTCTCTGTCAGCAGATAATGCTTTAATACATGTGGCCTTCAACACAGGATCTTTTTCCAGATGCTCCTAATATAAAATTAAATATGCCTTGATTGAGCATAACAATGAGAAAATGGAAAATTCATAGCACAGGGCTGATGATAGGACAGCTCTCTCTTGCTCTGTATCTTATGTGACTTGTTTCCCCAAGCTTGCCAGGCACTGAGCAACCTCCAGAGAAGCAGTGGACGGTCTCTGCACAAGTCGGACAAGAGCTCTCAATGCCAGGCACACGGGTGCCACGTGCACAGCCTTTGAGGTATCTCTGAGTTTGTTCCACTTGGGAGATGGTGCCTGCTCCCTGAGTCTGCAGCCAGAGCGTTTCAGGCAATGGAGCCAATTTCCTTACACGTCGAGCAATTTGGGAGAGATTTCACGCTTCCTGGGCGAACCAAAGCCGTGCCCGGAGAACCCGTCCTTTTGGAGCACGGATGCTAAACATCAAACAGGACTTGAAGTTTCCAGCTTTTAATTTCCCATTTAGCCAAGGCAATTAAAAGCATCACCATGTAAAGTGGCTGATTTTCTCCTGCATTTTTATTTGCCTGTGTCCTTAAAGAGAGTGGCTCAGAAGCAATCACATCCATCCCGCAGCAGTGTCCTACTGCAGCAGGAACAAGCCCAGCTGCTTGCCACTGTCAAGGGCATCTGAATGTCTCCTCCACAGTAACACAGCCCTGAAAACCTGGGCTCCAAGAGGACCCCCTAATCCAGCTGGAGACCCACTGTGCAGGCATGTCTCCATATGAGATGGCTGATCTGCTGTTGGCGTAGCCAGCAAGGCAGCAAGGGAAGGAGGATGAAAATTAATTATGAGGACAGGGCCACTGTCCTGGGGTGGGAAGGTCCTGAGAAGATGGATCCAATCTCTTCTTGGAGATGCCAAGAGAAATGAAGAGGGCAATGGATGCGAGTTGTGGCCAGTGAAATTCCAAATAGATGTTCAGAAAGAAATTTACCCTTGGGATGGTCAGACATTGGCACAGGGGCCCAGGGAGGTGGGGAATCCCAGCCCTTAGGGATATTAAAGATTTGACTGGATGAAGCTTTCCCTAGCCACTACCAGAAAGGTGATGAGTGCTGGCTGGCTGCCTTTGAGCTTTGCTGCCTGGGCTGTGGGCAACACTGCCTGCTCTCTTGTCTGGAGGGGGAGCAGGTTGTGCCGCAGCACCAGGGAAGGTTACAGGGACAAATGCCTCAAAACAGTGGTGCTCCTGCCTCAGGGCAGACATGGCAGGAGTGCCTGAGGGCATCAACTTCTCTCTGAAAAAAAGAGAACAGCACAGATGACTGTAAAACTGGTGAGAGGCATCTGAATGGGATGGTGAAGGTCCTCCTGAAAGAACAATAGGAATAACCCAGCCCTACAGCTGTGGGAAGTTTGCTGTCAGTGGAGGTCATCCCCGTGGCTGGCCGTTCCTGGGTCGCTGACAATTCCTCAAAGCACATCCAGGTTTTTCCTCTCAGTGCTGGCTCTTGGAGGACTTTGAAGTGCATTTCTTTCCATTCAGTTATCTCTGGGAGCTTTAAAGTATAGCAGCAGAGGTGGCTGTATCATTCCATTTGTTTCCCCGGCAGCTGACAGATTTTTAACCAAGTAATTAAGGGTTGTTTTTGCTTGTACCTGAAATCAACCAGTGAGGCAGAGATAAGGTAATACCATCGCAGCAGGTGCTCCACTATTATTTCTGGCTATGAATTAATCACAGCCACTATGGCCCTGTGAATAAGTGCATTGATCATTTACTACCACAATAAGAATTTCAACCAGTTATGCTCTCTTCCTCTCTAGAAATACTTTGGAAACTGCAGACTTAATGAGCATGAGTCCAGGCTCTTCCCAGAACGCTAATAGCATCCATTTAAAAAAAAAAAAAAATCCAGCCCTTTATTTTGTGGCTGCTGAAAAGCCTGTCGCTGTTAAGTGCCCGTGTCTGGGGTCTGCTGAGGGAGACTGAACTCTCCAATTCACAGGAGGATCCAAGCTGTTCCCTCTGAGAGACTGGGAAAGATTAAAAGCAGCTGAAAGCAAACCATGCTATCTTAATGAATGACATTTGGATGCTGTCATGCCGTGGCTGCTGGCACTGTCTTCCCTGAGAGCTGCAGCACAAGCCTCATGAGAACCAGTGCCTGGGGTAAAGTCTTGAGGAGCCACGGGGTGAGCTGAGGATCCCACCTTTCCTTTCTGCTTTGGGTTTTAGAGCCCCACAGTGATGGGACGAAGTCTCAAACTGGGAAATGTCGTTGGATGGCCCCAAAAGGCTCGGAGGAAAAAAAAAAATTGTCACTCCTGCTTTCCAGAGAAGCGGCGCTGGCGGCGCTGAGCAAACAGCCCGATGTGCATCCCAACAGGCACAACTCCAGCGTGTGCTCAGGACCTCATGCCATCCCTGCCACACACTTGGGATGGGTGGCACAGCTGTGAGCGTGAGTGGCAATGGGGACAGTCTGGCTGGACCAGAATGCTCTCCAGATGGCTGCTGTCACACGCTTGGATCCCCACATGGCTTCCGAGGAATAAGAGTGATTAAACTCAACCTGTGGAAAAGCCCCATTTCACAGTGTGTTTTGCTCACCCTTAAGTAGGTAATTGAGGAAAAAAGTTAATGATGTTAAGGGATGTTTTTGGGCATGTTTTTCCCTCTTGGAGGAAGAATGATCTACTCAAAGAAAGATACAGATTCAGAGAACCAAAGGAAAGTTCTGTGCAGACTCTCTAGCCCTTACCGGAATGATCAAATTCCAGTTTTTAAGGCTCTGGGCTTTATTATGGACTTGGTAAAACACAACTAATGGTCTGTGGTCTTTGTATTTGCACTGCAAACTCTTCCACGTCAAGACTACTTCCCAGCTTATCCAGCTGGGAATTGGTGGTCTAATTTTCAGATGGAAACTCGGCACATGCTGTTTTGTAACAAACAGTAAAGTAAATTCCAATATGTCCCTAATGACTTGAATAGGCAGGATTAATCACCCAGGTTTCCCACCCAAACAAACAGAGGAAACAGCTGTCAAAACTGACATACCTTTCAAGAGCTGAAAAAACTTTCCAAGCATGGGATGGTTTGGAAACCTCAATGTTGACTTTTGTTGCACTACCAAACTACTTAACCCTCAGAATGGGTCAAGTAATACGTTTCTTTGAGATACTCTGATATCTTTTATTTTCTTTTTAGCTGGTTAAACTTTATTTGAACTTTTATTTGATAAATTAAATTAATTAAATTGAAAAGATTAATAATTTTTAAAAATGCTGATGTCTGAATTTTTTTTTTTGTAGCCATATGGAAAAAAAAATGTGGACTGAATCAAAGTGGGTTTCTTTTTTTTTTTTTTTGTGGTTAGGTGTTTGGTTTGGTTTGGTTTGATTTGGTTTGATTTTTTTCATTTGGTTTGGTTTGGTTTGTTGTGGGGGTTTCGGGGAGTTTTACTGTTGTTTCTGTTGTTGTTTTGTTTTGATGTTTCAGAATAAATAGCCACCTTTATCAGGCTTTGGCAAACATTTGGCAGTGTGATCCACTTTTCCCACCTGCATATGGACCCTCATTGCAACAGCTCATAGAGTTAAGGAGAATGAGGATGTCACAGTATGATTCACCTACTCACTAGTAAACATTCATTATTGATAGGGAATTATTTCCTAGACTTAACCACAACTTTAACTGTATAGTGAATAAGCTATCTTATTTGCCAGACAGCACAACCCAGGAAATTCCTACACATTCGAGTGGTAAATATTTAAATACTGTTTTCACCAGTAAATAGCCCCTGGGCCAAAAAGGCCTTGCTTGGTTTATTTGTTAAAAGTTTTTCTTTCTTGAACACAGCTGAATAAAGAAAAAAAGGAGAAAAATCAGCAATACTAAAGAGGTAGCTGCCCAGAAATCCCAGGAGGATCCAGGCTTAGAAACCTTCTCTTATCACCAAACAGGAGGGATTCAGATGAGAAACACAGAAATTAGTGCTTAGAAGTTCTTATGCTTGAGCTTAGTGTCCATTCTCCAGAGATGCCCAGAGATGTTTGAGTTAGAAATAGGTCAAATTAAAATTAAAAGGTAATAAGTTTCCTGGTCAATCCAAGATAAGTCGTATTTTCTCTCATTCTGTTTGTATGTACAAAATGGTGGGAGAGAAACCTCAACAATCTTGCATAGCACAAAGAAATGGCAATTAGTAAGTATATTGTGCTCCTCCCACCAAAAAAAATAAGGGGTACCAGTGAGAGGATCAGAGGATTTGAAACAAGCAAGAAGCTATACTTTTCCCCGCATTGTGTTATTAAATGATGAATATTGTTGCTCCAGGGAAAGTGTAATAGATCCAAAAGTAGCCTGAAAATTTCATGGGAGAAGTATCGGGGCCTGTTAATAGCTGTGTATCAACCTCCACTTCAGGAGTCCATCAGCCACAAATTGTTTGAAACAAGGAAGAAATTGCAAGGAAGACTCGCTCCAGACAGTTTTTTTTATTTCAGAGAAACCCCTGCTAGAGTTCCCTATCAGTGCCAAACACGGGTGCAGGATGAGATGGACTTCTGGTAAATCCTTTTTGTTTTATGCTCTTCACTGGCAATGCCTTAATTCCTACCCATGCCAGCTTTTCCTTCCACTAGTCTGGAATTTCTCACCAGCCATGTGGCCGGTCCATTGCCAAGAAGAACACCAAACAGTCTCAGACCACCAGGCCTTTGGAAGCCCAGGCCCCCAGGATTCAGTTTTGAGTTAGAAATCATGAACACTGAGCTGAATTCTTCCTGGTGACTGAACCAGGTTTTGCCCAGAGCCTGCACTCAAACATTTTTCTGTCCCCACAAGACCAAGGAACTTGGATTTTCTTATTATTAGGAGACAAAGAAGTGCCAGGACACTTTATACATATACCCATGTACCATTGGGTCCTAAATGCCACCTTGGAACCAACCCGGCTCCTCTCTGGCTTAAGCACATTATCCAGCTCCCACTTGAAGGCACCCTGAGATACCAAGGCCGGTCTCCTTGAGTTTGCTCTTCCCCTTTATCTCCCCTCTGCTAAAGATACACTCCCTATGTCTTATTTGCGTTTGTCTGCCTTCATCTCTCAGCCACTGGCTCTTGTTCTGGCTTTCTCTGATAGATTAAAAAGCTCTTTAGAAACTGGTGTTTTCTTCTGCTGACGGCACTTGTGCACTGTAATCAAATCACCTCTTGACCCCCTTTCTGATAAGCTAAATAGACTCTTTCAAGGTCTTGTTGAAATTTTTTCTGTTGCTCTCAGATTATTTGCAAGCTCCCTCCTGCAGCACTCAGCCTGTATGCTGTACTCTCTGGGATGAGGAGAGGGCAAATGGGTGTTTTAAAGAAATGGGAGAAGTTGTGGCATAGCTGAGGCTTTGGCTTAGGGTCTGGCTTTGCTGCAAGGGCATCTACCTGTCCACAGCCTACCTGGTACCTGTGGTGTGCTCCCCTTTTATCTACACATGCCAAAACTCACCCTTCATGAAATCAATCATTCTTTGCCCTCCTATTTAGGGCACAACTGGACTCAGCACACAGCCCTGATTCCCAGGAAGGAATCTTTCTCTTCAGGCAATGCACCTGGAGCACTTAACACCCACCAAAGAGAAGTGACCTGCTGAAGTGTCTCCTGTGGACTTGGGGCAGAGCTGTGCCCCAACACACCCGGTGCTTGCTGCTCCTCTCTTCGGCTGTCCCCTCCCAGAGCACATCTTCCTCCTCTCACCTCCTCCACCCTTCACTGCTTCACCCCCTTCATGGGCCTGCAGCCCTTCTTGGGACACAACATCCTCGCCCTGCATATGTCCCCTGCAGAGGTGTCTCCCTCCCTCAGAGCCCTTCCTTTGCCGCAGGATGACCAAGCATCTTCTCTGCGGTGTTGTAAGAACTGCAGGAGGATGTGGAAGATCCTCCTTTTCACAGCCAGATGTTGTCAGCCTTTAGTTTCCAGCTCCGTTTTTATTAAAGATCCTCCACTGCTCCCACAGCCTCTGTGTTTTTTTGTCGATGAAGCAAGGAGCCCCAGATTTGAAGCCCTTCCTGAGCGTGTCAGACTTGGAATGACTCCACCAGCTTCTCCCACCGCTCAGAGGCATTCAAAAGGTATTTAATTAAACCCACATCAGAGAGCTGTTAGCAAGCTTTCTCCAATTAGCAAGGTGGAGAGGACTACATGTCATGGGGGGAAATGAGCAGACATGAAATGGTTTCATTGCCTATGCCTTCCTCAGTGTCAGATTAATTGGCACTTTTCTTCCAATTTAAGGCAGAGCTCTGGGCACAGACAGGTCACAGCCTCACAGTGCAATCCCATTCCATTTTCTAGTTTCCTCTCTCTCTCAATATGATTGAAAATTTCCTTAGACTCTTGAATCACACTGGGCTCTGTCTGCCAGAGAAAAAGAAGGAGGAAAATTAATGGCACTCAGATTGATCCTACATGTAGGGTTTTTTCAGGATCTCTGTTCTCCTCTTCCTTACCCATCCTGTGTGTATGTGCCTTGGCTCTTCGTGTTGTTTTAACACATCCCTCAAAGAAACAACTGGTTGAAATCAACCTCAAATGGACTTGCAGCTGCCCAAGCCCTCTCTGTATGGAACAAGTTGAATTAGTCAGATGGTGATCCAGTCTGAGAATCTTCCTTCATGGATGTCACTTTGAGCTTGCAGGGATCAATCAGCTGCAAGGAGAGCTGCCTCTTCAAAAGCATTAACAGGAGACTTGCCCAGCAGAGGTGCTCCCTCTGTGTCCCCCAAAGAGCTGCTGGCTCTCAGGGTGTGTGTATCATACTTACTTAAGTCCCTCACGTGCCCTGTCACAGCCTGGTGCTGTGTCCCAGTTGGGACTGGCACAACACTTCTGTCACTGGGGGAACTTCCTAATTGATACTGGTTGGTCACTTCTGCAAGGGTTGCAGCTATGGCACCAGATGTGGGCTTTTTTCATGCCTGAACATCTCCAGATAGTTAATGCCCCACTGACAATTTGCAATTCATGACATTGTATGACATAACATCACACTCCACGGCCTTGCATCCCGCTTAGTATCCAGCTAGTGGTCCCAGTGCAGAGTGCCAGGATAACTGGGGGTCAGCACAAACTCAGAGCAAGGTGTGGAACTTGAGGCTCAGGAGCTGGAGAGTACCACCTGCCAGGACTG
Source organism: Chiroxiphia lanceolata (assembly GCF_009829145.1). Taxonomy (NCBI): domain Eukaryota; kingdom Metazoa; phylum Chordata; class Aves; order Passeriformes; family Pipridae; genus Chiroxiphia; species Chiroxiphia lanceolata. Next base: position 5,446,096 of record NC_045645.1, read on the forward strand.
GTTAAATAATCCAAGTGCTGCTCCTTGGGACACACAACACTCTGTCAGTGTGTGACATGTTGGCACAGCACTGCCAAAGCATGTGCTCCCTTTGGAAGGGGAGGGAACCAGACTCTCACTCCAGACAAATTTAACAGCTCTATTCTTTGACTGCCAAACTCAAATCTAGGCTGTGTTTGCATCCTTGAAAGTCTTTCTAAGGGTGTCCTAAGGGTGTTGACAATCAGCTCCATTTTTCCTCCCACAGTTACAACTCCAGCAACACAACAAATTCTCTTCTATCAAATCAGGGCACCAGGTTTTGTTTATTATTTGGAAATTGCAAACCAGCCCTACCTCAACCTGCGAGCCCACGAGGGGGACATGCTGCTATGACAACAACATGAGGCTGAATCATCCAGACAGACAAGACACATAATTGTGTGATCACCTGTTCCCGCTTGTTCAAAGGAAATTTTATTAGTGCTGCTGGAAGTACATTAGCGAACAAAGCATAAAGCATCCACACATCAGTCGGGGCTCAGCTAATCAGTGCAAGCACTGCCTGAGCCTGGTGCCTCACTGTTTGGCCACTCAGCATTTCACATGCTGCAGAACAGGATTTACAGAAACTTGTGTCTACATGTGAAAGATGAGGAAAAAAAAATCAGTTTCTGCTAATATGAAACATTTACGTCTTTTGAGAACACCGAGTTTTGACTGTAGGATATTTGTGGTCAGTGGAGGGACAAGCTGGATCTAGGATGATGGTTAGAGAGTGGACATGTCTGATGGAAAACATGACTTTTTTTAATGTTAACAAACCCCAAACCAACAATAATTAAAAATGGTAGGTGGGAGAGGAGAGCCGGTTTATTGTATTACAGACAAACAGGAATATGCAGGGTTGTAATTCACTCAGTCATACGTGTAAATCTATATGTGCTTATGTGCATCAACCTGCATTCATTTCCAGCTGCTGAGAGTGCAGTTCCACTTGTTTCCTCACTCCCTTGTTCCTCCTAACATTAGGGTGCCAAAATTACAACTCCAATCATAAGACTGCTTTGTATGTCCTTTTTTAGCCATATAACCCCTGGGCAGCACAAAAATGGCTTAATGGCAGTTCCAGAATATCCCTAAATGCAGGTGTCTGGCATCCTTTTTTATGTTCTGTCCTTTCCAAATATGTTGGTAGTTTTGCTTCCTAAAGTATTTCATACCTTAATCTTGTCCACCCAGAAGACTCCAGCAGGTATAAAGGGCTGCTCAAGTGGAAAAAACCCCATTGTATTTATTAATCACAGTCTTTTTGAAAAGGTGGTCAAAGCATTCAAAAGGAATTAGTTTTTTCCAGGCGTTTTGTCAAGATTTCAACACTCAGTGACAAAAAAAGCAATTTCAATAGGGTATTTACAGCATTTGAAGATTTTCTAGCAGGAGCATCAATGGCATTTTTACATGACTTGGGGAATTTTCTGCCAGTGCTCCATTCTGATACTGCCCAAATAAATATCAGTTGAGTTCCCCCAGAAGCTGACAGGTGGCATTGTTGGCAGCAGCAATAAGAGCTGAGATGTGGATATTTCCTCTGTAGATATTGCACATGCATGAGTGTCTCACTGAGAACATTTCCATCTGCTCCATGGTGAGCAGAAGATGCGGGTATTCCACAAGAGCCATGCTGAGACCACTCAATCAACCAATAATAAAACCAACCCTGGAGTAATCTGAAAACAAGAGGCTCAGATGCATAGACATGAAACACTGCTGAACTAGCCTGTGCTACAAACCAGGCCTATTCCCTTCAGTGACAGAGCACGTTGTGAAAAGCAGCATCTCTCCCCACTTTCCTCTGTATGTGGTACCAAGGTTTAGCCAGGTGCAAGGAGAGACTGTTTAAAAGTCAGCTCCAAAAGACAGTGGGGAAGGAAAAAAATCCCGAGAGGGAGGATAGTGAAGCATGACAACAGATTTGCAGACAAAAGCAAGACTTCTTTGTTGAACAGAGAGTGAAAAGCATTGAAAAGTGTCTGGAGGCCAACGTCCAGAGGGTGGTGATCAGCAGCATGAGGTCTAGTTGGAGTCCAGCAGGTAAGAGTGTACCCCGGGGGTCAATATTGGGCCCAATCTTGTTCAACACCTTTATTAGTGACCTGGATGATGGGGCAAGAGTGTGCCCTCAGCAAGTTTGCTGATGATACAAAATGGGGAGGAGTGGCTGATACATCAGAAGGTCATGCTGCCATCCAGAGGGACGTTGACATGCTGGAGAAATGGGCTGAGAGGAACTCTGTGATGTTCAGAAAGGAAAAGCCCTGTACCTGAGGAATTACCCCAGGTACCACCACTGTGGTGACTGAGCACAGGAACAGGTTGACCCAAAAGGTTTCAGAGTCTCCACCCTTGGAGATATTCAAAAGCTGACTGGACATGGTCCTGGGCAACCAGCTCCAGGTGGCCCTGCTTGAGCCACCCAGGCCAGATGACCTTCAGAGGTCCCTGTCAGCCTCAAACACTCTGTGATTCTGTGGAGGGTTTAAAGGGCAGGTTGAACAAATATATCTTCAGCCTCCTGTGAAGGCTCCTCCAGTCCCACCTGGATCCTGGCTGGGGCTGAGAGAACTGTCTTCACAGCAGGTCTACACCAGTCTCAGACTGCCACTGCACCAGATCTGGCAGCTGTGTTTGCTGAATGACACTGTGCTCGTGCTAAAAGATTTCTGCTTAAGTATGGGAGAAATCTTGATTGCTTTGTTAATATTTAAACTTCAAGCAATGTGAAAAAAAAGAATACTGCACTCTTTCTGGTTTTTGGTTCCCTTTGCAACTCCATCTCCAGTCAGAAGATTGTAATCTTGCTGCATAGCTACAGAAGAGCAGGGGCACCTGTGGGCATGGCTGTCACTTCTTTGCATGTTCTTAATGCTACAGCTTCTAGTTAGAGAGACAAATTCTAAAGCAGAAATATCAAAAAAAGACATCAAAAAACAATCCTATGACCTTGCACTGCTTAGAAATCTGGGGATGCCTTTTGATGGGGTCCTCTTGCCAAAGGTGAGGCAACCTTGTGCACTAGCCTTTAAACTCAATTTTCTTCCACAGCTTGGCAGATGGATTTCTTGATTTGGAAAGGGCTGACTGAGCTGTAGAGAAGGGATGTGCCTCAGATCTCTTCCTTGAACCCTTCCCCTGGCAAACAGTGCAGGTGATGGACACCGTGTGAAGTGTGTGTGAGGGCTGTCATTCTGCTACATGATGTTATCAGTCACCTCCTCTCCCCATCAGCCTGACTTTGGAAAGATGGGATCCTTTCTACCTGTCTCAGTGAACAGAGCCAAGGGAACACACACACATGCAGCAGAGAACAGAAATAACATAACCTGGCAGAAAGCAGATACACTGTCACACCTCAAGGGGAAAACTGATACAGCCTCTTGCTTATGTTTCAAAATCCATTTCAAGCTGGTTCCATGAAAGAAATGGTATAAAGGGTATTAGCTCTGGCAACAGATGCTGACATTCTTGGGATGATGGATGGGAGATGAGTACAATTATCTGGATGCCTAAAGCTGGTACACAGCCTTTTTAGGTTCAGCAGGCTCTGGCTGTCCTTCCCCATCAGCAGGATGATCAAAACAAACTCTGCAGAGCCTCTTATGGGGTTGGGCCTGCCTCTGCTCCAGCTCTCTTGGAGAACAGAACAAGGAGCAGCAGTGGCAGCTACTCAGAAAGACCATCTGTAATGTTGTATCAAAGGTGATCTGTTGCACAGTGATGCAGGGGAACCTCTCATGCATCAGCAGCACAGCAGGTTGCTGTCCTGCCCTCTGCTCCCCAGGCTGCTGGTGTGCTGTCCCATACAGGGTCCTGTGGAGGGACACAGCTGGTAGCATTCTCTGCAGCAGCAGCCTGAGCTCCCTAGGTCAAAGCTGACACCTCCCAAATGCTGCACCCCATGTCAGCCTCAACCTGAGTGTCAATAACATCAGCCACAAATGCCTCACTGGGTGAGCTGAGAAAAGGTCCTTGTCAGTAAAAACGCAGGGCTGTGTTTACACTGTTGTAAGAAATGATGTCAAAGTTGTGCCCACATCAGTCAAGCATTGAATCTAATTCCTTCTTCGTGATGTCCTGGACGTGTCTTGCTGCTCATCCCTAAGGCTTGATCACACCAGCACTCCCAAAGGGATTTCCAGCATAGGCAGTCTGTTGGCAGCAATCCCACTGTTCCCTATACCTGCCATCCCATCTCTCCCAAACTCACCATCCCCTTCCCTTCTGCACCTGATGAGAGAAGTAAAGCAGAAAACACAGGACCAATTCCTACATTCACCCTCTTGTGCCCTCACCTTCTTTCCTTTGGAGATTCAGCTGGAGCTGGCATGGACAGTGGGGCCATTGTGAGCTCACAGGGAAAGAGATGCTGAGATCCTGGTGCCATCCACTCACCCACCCAGTGCTCAGTGGGATCATAGAATGGGCACACGTGCTCAAGGGTCATGTGATGCTCACAGAGTTGGATGTGCAGCAGGGAGAACACGATAAAACAGCTGAAGCCCTTGGAATTCACTTCTGTGAAGAAGGAAACATGCAGGGGCACAGCAAGCAAGGGGTGATGGTTGCTTCATTCCTCCCTGATTGGAAAGGGCCTTCCACTGGCTTTTTCTCTCTGCTTTTTTTGGAGGTCAAATGCAATTGGCAATGCCAGAGAGTGGTGATTCAGAAGTTGACCTCAACTGCTGGGTGTGGCTTTTTATCAGGCCAACAAAAGCTCAGAGATCTATAGCCAGTCTAGGAGAGATGGGGATGAAGGCACCTCATGTTATTTGGTGAAATTAATGAAGTCTAGTCTTTTTTTTTCCTCTTGAAAATTGAAATGCTTTGGGAAAACTGTATCCTCTGTCTCATGGCTACAGGCAGCTCTCCTGAATAAGCTATTGTCAGGCCTCAGAGATGTGAGTCACAGCATCTTTAATCTCTGGGCGGGAGCGTTCTCCATGGCTTTCATGCTTTGGAATAAATCTTCAGAGATGTTCCCAAATTAAGCACGATTCCTTTCTAATCTCCTTGCACTTCTTCCTCCCCCCATTTTATCAGCCGGGCTCAAACACATTTCGCATGGCCTACTTCGAAGCAAACTGATTAGTGCGATCGCTTCAGGTTTTAGGAGGGATCAGTGCTTACAGCACGGGAAAGGGCTCCTACTGTTGCCAGCAGTCCCAGCTCCACAGTGGCTTGGGAGGCTTACAGTGATCTGCCTGTGAGCAGAGCTGACAGCAGAGAGTGGCATCAGGGATCACACACTCACACGGGCACCTTGCGAACTCCAGCAGGAGCCTGTCAGTGATTCTCTGAGCCCTCGAGCATCAGAAGAAGCATCACGGCTCTATAACATAGCTGGTGCCTCCTGGGCTTGGGGGAGAAAGGGGAGAAAGAGGGAGAAGCTGCTGCTCTGCAGAAGGGATGTGCTGTGCTGCCCAGTGGCACCCCTTCCCTTCCTGCCCCTTGGCAGCAGCCGGGTGCCACAACCTCTGCCTGCTCCCTCAGCCAGAGGCAGCTGAGAAGGGGATCTCAGCTCGTGCTGCTCAGCTGGCACACATCTGGTGCAGAAGAGAGGGTTTGGATCTGCATCTCTGCCTTGTGGGATTCAGGCCTGGCTGTGGGGTGTGAAAAGCCTGAGTCGGGAAGCAGTTGTCTGAGTGTCACACTGCTGAGGGACGGGGATAGAGAGGGGTGGTTTGAAAGGGGGTGGTGAAATGCTGCGGGAAAAACACTAGCTCTGGATCCATGTGTGTGTATTGATGTTGCCTGCAGAGAGAAAGCTGCTCCTCGTGGCTTTTGCTAATCAATTTTCCTGATAAAAGATGCAATCTCTCACTGCCAACCTCGCCTGCGATTCAGCTCATGCAGGTCTTGTGTTGTCTGACAGAGGGGCTCCTCACACACCGTGTCCTTGGATAGCCCCTAAGAGCTACGTGGACAAAACCTGCACAATGATTAGCTGTGTTTTGCAGACAAGAAGCTAGAGATGGAAGAGTTATGCAGAAGGAGATCTTCTGCATCTGCAGTTTTGAAGCAACAGGATCCTGAATCCAGGGCTACATTTGCCTGGGGCTGGGAGACTCAAAAGCGTTAAGTGCCCTTTGATTTGTCGCTTGGCCTCACAGGACTGGAGTGGGACAGGCTATGGTTTCTGAAGGTGAATGAAATAATAACTAAAATGCTGAACTAAAAAATCAGTGTATTTTGGATATGTAACACCAAAATGGGACATTGCCTATGGAAAGGGGAAGCTCATGGAGCTCCACAGAGCTCACGGAACACAGCAAATGTTGATGGTGGAGGGGGTAGGAGAAGCAAAAGTAAACAAACAAAAAAAAGCCTTGACAGATGTGGGCCTCCTGAAGCTGCTTGTTTCCTGCCTCTCCTGCAGAGTCTCTGCCTTCACCTCCTTGAGCAAGGTGATAAGGGGCCCTAGAGCTCCTGCCTTTGCAGTCTGGTCCCTGTGTCTACAGTCTTGTGGGTTTTTTTTCCTTGATTGACAAGAGTGGAGGACCCTCATGCTTTAGTGAGTGTATAATGGCTGCCTTAATGTCATTTATTAAACCTTTGGAATAGCTGTGCTTTCTAATTACTTCTTCCGACCTGCCTGAAGAGCACCTTTTGCTTTCAGATTAACTTCTTGCTGTCTCTTTGAACTTGTGCCTCTGTACTCCAAGCACCCTGGGTTTTGTGAGATCAAGGCAGGCTTGGTTAAGGTAAATGGGAAGTAGTGATCAAGGTGGTTTTTTTTCCTTTCCTGCACACAGACGTGCCAGGTTTGCTGATGAGACTCTGTGTGGCACAATCAGCTGCTTTAGAGTCCTTGTGCCTTCAAAAGAGACCCTCCAAGAAGAACAAGTTAGTAGGTTGCCTTTGAAGGGGAAAAGCCTTTTTCTTAATGTTCAGAGGGGCATCAGTAGTGTCCAGCATGAGCCTCCATACACACTGCACATATATTCTGGGCATGGGCATGGGCCTCTTTGATCTGGCAAGCAGGGAGATTTTGGGTTTAAGTTATAAGTACTTCCTGTGTGAATGAAGTTTTGCAACTCAATGTGCAAAATGTACAGACAGTCAAATATTCTGGATAGAAATGGCAAAGTCCAGACCCAGACCAAAATTCTCCACTATATAGTGGGATAGTGGTTTGACTGAGTTTAAATCAGGAACAATCGCATTCTTCTTACCAAATACAGATTTGGCAGAGCTTCTAAAATGCTAATTCACTGTAGTTTAGTTGTGGCATGGAGGAAAGCCCTAAGGTTTTCCTGAATACAGACAGGACTTTTAGGCATGAATGATAATCCGGAATTTGTGGCATCCTTATTGTCCAGAGCAATGGGGCAGGAGTTGTCCTTGGGCTTCGTGCAGCACTGAGCACACCAGGCAAGCTGACAAACCAGCATCCTCTCTTCTAAGGTTTGTATCCTGCCCATCTATTTCAGGCAGAACATTAAGTTGCTTGTGGTCTCCTGAGTGACAATGGCTTTCTTACGGAAAACTAGAAATTAAGTCAGGAGGGAGGTCTAGGGGTCACCTCCACACAAAGCATAAACCCAGCTGAAGGGTGTATTGCTTGCTCTTGAAAAGTACAAAGGTAGAATGCCATCCCTGTCCAGATAAGGTTTTCCTTAATTTCTAACCCATATCCTCTTGAGCTGCAACTGAAGCCTACCACTTCCTTTCCTACTTGCTGTCGTCACAGAGAAGACTCCCTACTTCACAAGAACTTCTTGTAAATTTGCAAATTGTTTTTGTATTTCCCTTTTCTGAGACTAAAACAATCACAGCCTTTTCAGTCTCCTCCTGCCCTTCTTATTTTTCAAGGGCTCTGATACTGCTGGTCATTCTTCTCACCTCCTGACACACAGAGACCGGGTACCCAAAACCTGGCACGGTGTTGCAGCTGTGTTGAGAGAAAGGATGCCGTGTTGCATCTTGTGGCTTATGCCTGATGAAATACTCCAGGATGCAGCAGAACTCTTTAACAGCTGCACACATGGTGCTCCAGCAGCTTAGGACTAAAGAAGCCCTGAGCACAACCCCCTTCCATGCTGGAAATCACCTCTCTATTGCTGCTTGCACAAAAGCATTGCTCGGGGGAAACTGCAAAACCCTGCTGTAAAGCAGGACAACTTACCTGGGAGACAGATGGGCTGAACCAAGCACAGCCCGTTTCCCATGGAGTTATTCCTGGGGGCCGAGTTCTGCTTGGACTCTACGGTGTTCAGTAAATGAGATGCTCCATGCTCTGCAGTGGCTGTTGATGAGAGGCATTTTGCACTAGCAGAGTTTCTCTCTCCTCTCCTCAGTTGCCTGTTTTCCCCAGACCTGTCAGAACTGCATGTCTGTTCTCTCTGTGAAAAATTTGGTGCAAGCAGCCAAAGGATTTAAAAGTTATTAGGGGGGAAAAAAAAAAGAGAGAGAGAAAACAGCAGCATAATTCTGCTTCCTTCAAAAATAAAGCTTAAAAAAGATGAAAGGTATTTGCCTTGACTCTCTAACTTAGCAGCCAGCTGGAGAGACTTTGGGAAAGCAATTCCAGGAGCCTGGAGCTCTTAGCATCAATAAAACCTGCTGCTGGGACAGCCAACCCATTTCACTGCAATCCGCTTTCCTCCACTTCCTGGCCGTTTCAGGTTTTTTATAGTGGCGTTTTTTGGAGCTGAAAGTCCCTCAGTAGCTTGATCCACTTCCTGTGCAAGATAGCAAATGGTTGCTCATGAATGGCAAGCCAATTCCTTGCCTGAGTCCGGGTTGTGGCACTGAGCTTCTTCCTTTTTAATTTATTGCTGCAGAGGCTCATAAACAGTCTCACACAGGTGGAGAAAACAAACAAACAAGGGTGACAAACAAGGTACCACAGCCTTGTAAGCTGTGGTAGCCAGCTTGAAGGCTGGCTTGTGGTGGGGCTCAGTGTCTACAGCATGGCTGGTTTGGATGAGGCTGGTTGGGAGAGCACCCACACTCGATTACTCCCAGCCCTACTGAAGGATGCGGATAAAGCCTGAAGGCTTCAAAAAGCTCTTGCTCACACATCTTTCTTTTTAAGGCTACTTCCCCTGTGACTGTAGATGCCTCTGCATATCCCAGCCCTCTTGGGATTTCTTCCATGACAATCCCAGGGCACTGAGGGACACTGGGACATCTTTTCATCAGGGCACCGAACTGGAAGGCTGAAAACTTGAATCAGTGTGACCGTGATGAAAGTGCTGGAGTGTCCATCCTCGGTGACCTTCAAAGCTCAACCAGAAAAAGCCAAGAGCAAACTGATTCAATCTTTGAAGTTGGTCCTTGGAAGTTGGAACAGGTGATTGGACCAGAAACCTCCAGGGGCCCCTCCTCACCTAAATGAGTCTGTGATTGAAGGTGTGGTTTGGGCTAAGACTTATCTGTCTGGTCCTCAGGTCTCCACCTCTGGAAGAAGGAAAAGTCACCTTCCTGATTCTGCATTATCCATCCAGCTGAAATCATAAAGCAGAAAGTCAAAAATAAAATACCCAATCCCTTTTTTCGAGGCTGGGAAGATTGTTGTGCTTGTCAGACATTTCATTTTTTATGACATTCTCACTGAATTTTTTTTCCTGAAAATGTTATTGCTTTTTAGCTTGACTGAAAAGCCTGCTTTCAGAGAGGAGAAGTTCTCAATAGCCATCTTGATAACGCTTTCTGTTGTTGTTTTTTAGAAAAACCCAAACGATTAAAAGCACTCATTACAAATGCTGTAAGTCCCTCACAGTCTGCCTGTTTTGAACTCAGCAAAAAGAAAACAACAGATAGTTCTTTCTTTTTCACAAGATAGTTTTTCCCCTTTATTTTTTTTTTTTAAGTCTTTCCATTCAGGCTGTGAGCTTTTCAGGGCAAAAAATTGCCTCTTTAACAATGTCATTTTCCAGCTCCCACTTCACCAAGATTTTCAATTTGGATGGGAGCTCTAAGTCAGATAATCATTCAAGACCACAATGTCTCTTGTTCAAAGCAGTGCTGACCATTTGAGGTCACAACTCCAAACTAAGACTTTTATTAAAGCCCTAAGTTTGAGGGTGTCTTTTTTTTTTCTCCAGGAGCTGTGTTCACTGGTGCTCTGTTTGTTTTGCAAGCTATTACATAAAAAAGTAATTGTTTTTTTTTCAGGGAGATGCTGTAAATTCTTTGCTTTTCAGGAATTGCAACTATCAGAAATTATCTTAGTGCCTAAGAGATCTGTCTTGTCTATCCCTTCCCTTAACACTTACAAACATGTATCATGTTGATGAATTTAGATGGTCATTTAAAGGCAAATTGCTTGTCCTACTTTTTGCTTCTTATTGATTGTCATGTAATTAACTGATTCATTTTGTTAATATTATCCAGAGTGTCTGTAACCCACTTAATCAGCAGAGCCTGATCAGAAGACTTAGGTTTAATTAGGCCGCTCTAATTGCCCCAATGAAATGATGTTTTCTCTGTCCTGAGCCATTACTTATAGAAGCCAGATTTTTTTTATATATATTGAGATTTAATCAGGAGCAGAGAGAATAATATTTTGCCTCCTGCAAAGGAGGAAGGACTTCTCTAAGCAAAGACAAAGGGATGAGGAGGAAGGACTTCTCTAAGCAAAGACAAAGGGGTGAGGGAGAGCAGTCACACATGGTTAGAGGTAACACATCCCTTATTAGCTGAGCAATATGATGGTCTGCCCAGCCAGCAGGGCCAGGTGCATTTAAGGTTGTATGGTCCATGCTGTGAGTTCCCAGGATGGCCCTACAGCTCGCTGGAGCCATACGGGGCAACTTGGTGCCATCATGGGAAGGTCCTGGCCCAAACTGTTCCCCAAAGGGAGCCAGCACTTGGTCTCTGCAGGGTACAGGTAGCAGGGAGGGAAGTCAATACTCCTGCCCTGGAGAAAAACACTTTTGCAGGAAAGTCCTTCTTGGTCATTCAAGCTGATAAGCAAATATTTTTAAATGTGGTGAAGGGTGCTTGGTAGATTAAGTGCTTAGAAAGTAAGTGGGGTGTGTGTGTATGTATTACATATTCATATATATTCATTCAGCTTTCACACCCAGGCTGAATATGGTGGGTGTTTCTGTAGATCACGAAAGTGATGTAATGGAGATAGCTCTTATGGGAAGATGGTTGCAATCCTATTTATTTCAGTCCTGGTCCTGCAACTTGATTTGCATTAAAGGAGTATTTGTACCCATGGGCAGCACCACTGAACGCAGCCCCGAAAGATCCTGGTGGTGGTGCTGGGTGAGTGGTGAGGACCCAGCTGGATCACGGTCCATAGGGCTGAAATCTGCCCTTGGATTTGTTCTGCAGCTCTCTGAGTGCTCTGTGTCTGAGCTTGGGAAGGAAAATTGCAACTGATTGTAAATGTCTTGCAAAAAATGGACCTTCAGCAGGGCTTAAATAATTTGCAAAATCAAGCTGAATTTGGGAAGTCATTTCAGCCTCCCCTCCTCGCCTTAAGAAATGAGGGAGTGTTTTTTGTAAGTGCCAGTATAGCTCGACTGACATTTCCTAAATCCAGGCTTTTTCGTGTTTGCAGGTTGTGTTGTTGGCTTGCATGTGCTTATAAAGGTACACGAGATAAGACTGGCTAATTAGCTTATAAACAAAATAGAACATTTCGCTTTGCGTCAAATGAAATCTTTTGGGTTGCTGACTCAGACTTATGCATGTTTAAAAACATTTTGGCAAAAAAATTAAATTAGATGCAAAGGTGGTGCAGAGGAAAATACCCTGTGGGGGACAGCCTTCCTCTGGAATGAAGGGCTGGCTCCTGAAAGCAGTCAGCAGTCCCAAGGAGTGGGAAATGCCTGAAGCACTCAAGCTGCTTTTGCAGGTTTTTCTCAGAATGGGGGGAAATTGCTTTGTAGGTGAGTGATGCTAAACTCAGGTTGGTGGGTGAGCCTCCATTTACAGGTGCTCTTCAGTCAGCACCATGAGCCTGTGGAGGAATCAGCTGATTAATATAAAATTAGTGACAGAGACTGTGATTAGTGCTGGATGCAGCAACAACGTAGGAGAAAGCCCAGGGCTTTGCCTCTGGAGGATGTTGCTGCATTACCTGGAGGCCACCCCTCTTCTTGCATCCTCCTTCTGCCCCTTTGCCACAGGTCTCTTCTCCACCTCATGGCTTTCAGGCCATGGCCTGTGGCTCAGCACAGGGTGGAGGTCTCTGCCATCGAGGGCAGCTTGATTTCCAGCACAGGGACGAGGAGGTATTTGGAGAGGGATGCACCAAACCCATGAGGAAGAAAGTGAGTGTGCAGCATTTCTGGGGCTCAGAGCTCACTGGAGCAGCGGCTGTGCAGATTTTTTTTCCCCTGCTTCTTCTGCCTTTGCTACTTTAAGGAAATAGGATTTTGTGGGTCTTTTTTTTTTTTTTTTTTGTAAATAAACAAGATTAGCAAAGATTTATTTTTCTCTCTTCTAACAGTAATAAGGATTAGGTACCACTGGAGCCAAAGGGACAGCAGTCATAAACGAATCAAAAGAAAACTGTGAAATCTGGTATGTAATGCGTGGTGGCGGAGGGCTCCATGGCCAACACGGGCAGTGGTTACCCAGCTGTGCCACTCTGCTGTGGGACACGAGAGCTGTTGTGCATGTCCAGGGGTGCTCACCTGGGGTTCAGCCTACAGGGGGCCCAGGGTGCACCAGAGAGTCCTGCAGGGATGGCTGGGTGGGATGTGGGTCAGCCCCGCAGCCGCAGCCCTTCGCCTCCAGGCACAGCTCTAAGTGTGGCAGCTCAGCAGCCAGACGGCCGGGGGTGGGATGTGTCTCAGCCGCCTGACTCGCATCACTCTGGGCTCATGACTCAGTTTTCTTTTGGGTGATAATCATGCAAACATGCCAAAAGCAGCAGCAGCAGCAGCAGCGCTGGGATCTTCGCTGCTGAACTTCTGCCTCCTTCCAGCGCGTGGCCTGGCCGCGGGTGGAATGGCGTCTGACCTCCAGAAAGGAAAAAGATTTTTCTCCCTGGAGTTAATATTTTTAAAGCACTTAATCTTTCCTCTCTCAGTAAGTGGCTTTGTTGGAAGGGCAGATGAGCTGTCTCTGGTGGTGATGAAACGGGATCACAACTCCAGCTGACAGCAACTTGTTATGATCATACTCAGTTTCCCTCTCGTGGTTTGCAAAGGAATTAACTGGAAGGATATTTAATTACTTTCTCAGCTGAATATGGTCAAACTACGCTGGTGCACCGGGATCTTCATCCTGCAGTCCTGCTCTCTTCAGAGCTTCACCAGAGAAGATGCAGGTGGCACTGCCAGAGTTTGCTAAAGCTGTAGCTCTGCCCTTCTGATCATAATTACAGATGTTCACCTCCTCTTTTCACTGCATAATGGCTGAAGCTGTTAGACAAGGTCTGAGGTGTCCTTCCATTAGGAGATATTTTCTTGTATTATCTCTCCCTCATGCTGTTTTCTGCCTGCTGTGAAGGTCAGAAGTTCTCTTGCCTAGGACCTGTCCTTATTCCTGCCTGTGAAGAGCAGGGTAAGAGGCCGCAGTTCCTCCAACATGTTTCTTCAGAGTTTTCATGGGGAACTGGAGAGGGTCTGTGCTCCACAGAAAAGGAAGGAGCCTCAAAAAGAAAAAAAGAAAGGAGGTGAGGAAGGTGTAAAAGAAGGGAGAACCCACAGCTCAGGGAGGTCAGTGAAGAGCTGCTGTGGTCCCACTGAGATGTGGTGGTGGTTGTCACTGAGGGAGTGCCATGAGCTCAGACCATGGTAGTGACTGGAAGACAGGCTCTGTTTGATAATTTTAAAATATTTTTTGACTGTTTTTATTCAGCTAATCCTATAGAGTCCCTGAGGAAGATGTTTCGCATCCTCCCCTCTCCTTTCTTGTACTGGAGGAACTCAATATCCTGCAGAGACAGCAAGGGAAATGACAGGATTATTCCCCATAGTGATTATCCTGCGATCTCTCAGGGCTGTATAAATGGGAGCTGATTACAGTAGAAAAGGAGTAAATTGTGTAATTAGAGAGAGGGGAGAGGGAGGACTTAACCTCTGCCTGATGGTGCTAGTTTGGAGAGAAGAGTGGAAAAGAGAACACTGAGCAGCATCTGCGCTGGGACCCACAGCACTGTAAAGGGCTGACCTGGTCCCTGGCTGCTCCTGAAGCTTTGGGCAACCCCTGTGGTCTTCCCTTCAGGAAAAAGAACAAAATATTTCTTTCTGCTCTAACTCTTAGCAAATTTCTTTGGGAAGAAAGGCGGTGTCCCTCATGCATGTCCACCTTGCCCCAGGCTTGTAGTTTGGTTGAGTCTTGAGTGGGCTGGCTGCACTTAGACATTGGCATCACCCCAAATTTCCCTCCGGGACTTGAGAGGAAAAGCTGTTGCAGGACAGAGCCCTCAGCAACACCTCAGCTGAGTCCTCAGCAACACCTGTGTTGGGTGTAAGATGACTAAGATCTTTCCTGCTGCTCTACACAGAGCAGGAATTTTTCCTCCCCTTCCCCTCATTATTGACCCAGCCTGGCCTGGGCCAGGAAATGTGTCTGTTCCCATCCCAGGGAAAAAAAGCACAGAGCAGAACTGCTCTCAAAGCCATGGTGAGGGAGGCTATTAATGTGAATATTATTCATGACAGGAAAAATAGCCAATTACTTTCCTATAGAACCACTCTCTGCCCAGTGAGCCAGTAATTGCAACATCTAACATTCATCACGGAGCTCTGAAAGCACTTCAGGAATAAAATGCTGGCAAATGGTTAGACTTGAAAAAGATGGGGGAAAAAAGTAAAGTTAAGGTACTAGATATTCAGGGGGTGTAAAAATGGCTGCAGGGGATCCAGGCCCACTTACACCTCAAGTCCTACGAAGACAAGGATTTGACTTTGTCTTATATCCACCCTATTTTATGTTTTAAAGGTGTATAACTGTATTAATGTAGATGTTTAATAAACTGAATAGTAAAACAGGATGTAACTGAGGTGGGGATACTGCCAAAGGGGTTTTCTTGATGTTTAAGAAGGTCAGCTGTGCAACTGCAGGTGACCAAAGTAAGTTTTTGCATTTAATTTATTCCCTAGGTTTACCAGTGAAACAACCAACAAAAGGAAAATCCATCATTCCCTTTGGAATGATGAAAGGAAAAACGAAGTCCTTTCAAGAGCTGGAGGGCTTTGCATATGTTTGCTCTGCTGGACTGCACTGAAGGCCACCTTTCACTCCCTGCCTGTCTCCAGGTGCTCCACAGACAGTGCCTGGAGATCTGCCATATTTCCCAGGATCTATTAACACTGTCAGCTGCTGAGGCCTCCAGCAATCCATAGGCTCCAGAGGATGTGCTCCAAGGCCTTTGAGCAGCACATCTTAGCATCACAGGATGCGTGGGAATCTCATCTTGAGGATGTCCTCCCTGCCTGACAACAGAAGGGTTAACTGCATGTGTCAGAGGACATGGCTTATTTCATGGAGTTGTTTGGGGTTTTCCCTGGGTAGCCAGAAGGGTAATTCAGCTGTGTGTTTTCAAAATGCTGTGGGTTTGCACCCTGTAAAATGTCTGTCCTTTAAATTGCTTGGTGAGCGCCAGTCCTCATTTATCATGTCAGCTGAGAGCCATGGAACAGCAACAGCCTTGATCTTTCCTGAGGACTAGCCTGCCCTTCTCTTCGATGCAAAACAAATCTACGCTGAAATAGCTGCTGCCCTGAGCTTGCTTTTCACCCTGAACCCCCACAAATACCCTTTAGGGTGTACCAAAGGGATTTTCTTTTTGTTCCATGAGTGCAGAAAACGATGCTGGCCCGTCATCAGAGATTTTGCATCAGCCATAATGTCATAGAGAATATATAATGTCAAACCTGTCAGAACAGGTAAGCTTGCAAAATAACCTAAGATTGTGCCAAATTGAGATACAACTGTGAAGGGACGGCACCTCCCTCTCCTCTTTCCTCAGTGCCAAGGGTCACCTGCCTGTTCCTGTCACAACACCCAGAGCTGTAATTCCTGCTGCCAGGAATCACTGCAGCCATGGGGGTCTGCCTTCAGATCCAGTGTCCAGCTTGCTTCATTTTACAGCCCGTCTGTCTTCACACCTCTGTGGGGAGATGGCGCCCAACTCCCTGACAGCGCCTGAGCCAACATGCCTTCCTCCTTTCCCTTTTCCTCCTCCCTTTCCTTTTCCACTTTCCTTTCCTCCCTTTCCTTTCCCCATTCCCCTTTCCTTTCCCCTTTCCCCTTTCCTTTCCTTCCCCTTTCCTTCCCCTTTCCCCTTTCCTTCCCCTTTCCCCTTTCCTTCTCCTTTCCCCTTTCCTTCTCCTTTCCCCTTTCCTTCTCCTTTCCTTTCCCTTTCCCTTTCCCTTTCCCTTTCCCTTTCCCTTTCCCTTCCCCTTTCCCCCTTTCACTTTCCTTTCCCCCTTCCCTTCCCCGTCTCCCTGCGCAGAGCGCCGAGCGGGTCGATGCGGATCGGCGCTCGCTTAGCCACGCCTGTTGCCGTGGGGCGGGGCCGGCCCGGCGGTTTTCCCGCCACCGGCGCGGCGCGCGCGGGCCGGGAACGGGGCTGGGAGCGGGATCCGTGAGGCGATGGTGGGTAAAAGGGGGGTGGTGGGGGGTATGTGTGTGGGGGCACCGGGCCGGGGGGGCTGCGCCGGAGTCCCCTGGCCCTTCGCTCTGTGTGAACGTGTGTGTTGTGCCTCTGTCCCAGAGGAGGAGCCTGGCCCCCAGCCAGCTGGCCAAGAGGAAGGCGGGCGATGAAGAGGAGGAAGAGGAGGAGGACTGGCACCCCCCGGCGGTGAGCGAGGGGCCCCGGCGGGGTTTGGGGTGTGCAGGGGGTGTGTGTGTTTCCCCTGCCCCCTCAGCCGTGGGCAGGGGGATGCGGGGCGGCGGCGGCGCATCCAAGTCCCGCCCCGGTGCCGGATCCTCCCCCTCCTTCTGGGCATCACCCCCCACGTTTATGCTGTTTCCGCCACCTGCGCTAAAAGTTTGTGTCTGGGCATCACCCCCCTCATTTATGCTGTTTTCGCCACCTGCGCTAAAAGTTTGTGTCTAGGCACGGGGCTGGCAGAAGAGTTTCGTTGCGTACCGACGATGCTCGTGGTTATCGAAAAACTGGTCCCCGGGAGAGCTTCCCAGTGCTTTGTGAAGGAGTGGGTGACTGGGTAACTGGAAATAGGTCAGTGTTTAAGACAAAACAGAAGGTTAGGCCTTTTGTAACAGGTCACAGGAGCATCAGTTTCACCGATTATCTGTAAGACACAGTTAAGACCTCGTTTACCCATTCATAATGACACTAGTCCCAGCTCTAATCCTAATTTACAATTATGTTCTATGTCAGACGGGTCAGAGAGTCTCACCTAGTGTTTTCTGTGTCAAATCCATTTTTCTATGCCAGCAGGTGGTTGAAACCATGCCTCAGGGTGAAGAGGCTGAAGAAGCTGACTTAACTGTGTTGAGTCCAGAAACAGATCAGTGACTTGTTTATTTTCATGCCTTTCTAAGTGTTTGAAATGCAGGTTTCAGTGTGAGGCCTTTCACCTGCACAACAACAGGTGCCATGGGAGCCTCCGGGGAGATGTGCATGTAGTTTGTTTTCTGCTACTGACCCTTCCTTTTCTTCATTCTGCTTTTTTGGGGGGACAGGTCTAATCTTAGTGTGGACGAGCCTGCCCTTTTACAGGTTAGCAGGTGGTTCTTGTTTTCTTAGCTAGGAGAATATTTTAAGCTTCGGGTAGAGGTTAAACTTTAGGGCACAGTGACCTTGGTGGTGCTGCTGGCTCCGTTATTCGGCAGTGGGGGTGAGTGGTGGTTGTGTCTGCTCAGAGCTGCTCAGCTGCCTGGCTGATGGTCTGTGTGGTTTGGTGCTCACTGAGTGTGACAGCGATGCATCTTTCTGGTCTCGCCAGATGCCCCCTGTTGCTGTTTCCATTTTCCAGGCTCGGAAGAGGCAGAAGGCCAGCGGTGAGACGGAGAGCGGGGAATGTTACAGGTCGCCTTTCCGGAAACCCTTGGCTGCTCTGACCAACAGACCCCACTGCCTGGACAGTGCTCAGCATGTGAGTGGGTGTTGCTGCTGGCACACCATAGCATGTGCTCATCCATCGGGGAAGTCCAAGTGCTTCTGTGGCCCCATTTAATCAGAGGTATTATGGAAGCGACACACCACACACACACAGAGTCTTAGGAGAGGTCTTTTGCCAGCTCCAGCCATTTAATATTGAAGGAGGTGTGGGGGGGGAGCTTCCTGTAGTGGAAATCCTGAATGAGAGAGTTTTGTGGGGCCCAGCTGAAGGACAGTGCCCAGGGACATGGGTCACTTTCCCCCCAGGTGGGTCAAGTGCTGGCTGCTTGCCTGGTTCTCCCCAGGCTTCCACTGCTGGAGACCAGATGCTGGACTGGCTGGGTGCTTGCTGATCCAGCATGGATGTTCCTGCAATGGTAACCCAGATCCTTTACAGGAAATGAGTTGCCTGACTGAATTACCAAGGCAGGGGGAAGCTATAGCTTTTAAAGAAATGAATAAAGCTGGTGGATTTAGGAAGATGGGAGTTCAATTTCATGCATTAGAAAACCCAAAGGAAAATCATTTTGAAAAGTGGAGTTGGTGGAGGGAATAGTGCTGATTTGTGACTTTCATCCTTTTGGATTTTCTTGAAAATAGTTGGAGTTGAAGCTTGAATAGATTAAATAGAGGAACTCTGAGCACTTGGCAAAATTGAGTTTTTGAAAAATGTCCTGGACTTGCCTACTTGAGCAATCTCTGATTTCAGGCTTCTTAAATGTGTTTTCTTTCTGAATTCCTAGGAGGCTTTTATCCGCAGCATTTTGTCCAAACCCTTCAAAGTCCCCATTCCAAATTATAAAGGTAAGATGAGGAGGTTTAAGGATTGTCTGTGTTGGCTGACTCGGGTAAAACAGATGATGCTTAGGCCTGTCAAATACATCTGTGGGGATTATTATTTTTTTTTGCACTGATGCATGTGTTCCAGAAATCCTGACTTAATTTTGAAAGAAAAATACTGGCATATTAGCAAAGTCTTCATATTTCTTACTAGTATTTAGTTTGGATAATCCTACATTTCAGAATTGGATTTTGTAGTCTTACTGCTATGCATTTGATGTAGTGCCAGGAGATTTTACACTGTATCGCGAATACAAAAGCAAGATGAATTCCAAGCCACGAAGGTTTACCATTTAAATAATGATACTAACAGACAGAAGGCTGAGGTGAAAGAGATTGTATGTGCCAGTTTTATTTCTGCTTGGCTTGGTGTGTTGAGCCTCAAGGTGATCTTCAAAACAAGATAGTTTTGAAGTTCAAAGCCTCAGCTGGTTTGAATCAGTGAAACACAAGATCTCAGAAACAAATGGGCCTGTTCGTGTCCCCTGTTTCCCCTTCACCCTCCAGCTGAAAAACTCCAATGCAGATCAACCAGTTTCACTCAAACTTTAGTTATAAAAATACGCCTGTAAGCAGACACTGAATATGGAATGACAAGCCCCAGAAGAGTTTGGCAGAGTTAGCTTTGTGGAAAAGCGGATTTGTCAGGAGGCAGAAACAGAGCTATAACTGAGAGCTGCTTTCTCTGGCTGTTATTTTCCTCTCTTTATTGAGAAGTGTGGCTGTTCAGCGTGCTCTTTTCTTGGTGTGTGTGTGTGCTGCTGCCTCAGTTTGTGATACACTCCTGTTTTGCAAGGAACCTTAGCAAGCAGTAGACAAATAGACCCTGATTGAATCTTTTCCAAGCAAAATCAATCCTGGGAGCACAGTTGCCCCAGTTTTGGTGGGAAAAGGGATTTCTTTTTGTTCTTATGCTCTTTTTGTGTTCATCTCTGTTCCAAAACTGTGACATCAAAATACAGTACTAGGAAAAGGGACTCAAGCTTGGTTTCTGTTATTCAAAGAAATTGAATTGGTCATCAGAGAGAAAATAATATTAGAATATTATTCTACTCTAGCAAGTAAGTAGTGGCAGTATGATGCTAACTATGATACTGTAGAACTTCATCACTGTTAAAGATCAATTCCTGACCTTGCATCAGAGATGCATCTCTGGCTAAGTCTGGGCTAGGTGATCCCAAAAGAGGATTTGATCCAGTATGTACTGTATGTGGGAGTGTATTTATTGAGCTGCTGAGGTGCACATTCTGGAGCCCTACTTGGCTTTCAAAAAGCCAGAACAGCCATCTTCGGGCAGCAGTGCCACTGCTCCATCTTTGCCTCTGTTCCTTCGTTCTGTTCTTCCCTGCTGCAGAGCTTCCCGCTGTGCGCCCGCAGAGCGCTGCCAAACAATGGCCCTGCTTAGTTTGCTGTCTGCACCAGCTGTGCGTGCACCTCCACTCCAGCACCCAATTAATTCACTGTTCCTAAGCGTAATCCAACTCTCCTGCAAGGCTCAGCTCTCTTCCAGGAAGATGCTGTTCTTTGAGTTGTGCCTTTTTTTCGCTTTCAGGGCCCCTGGGCTTGCGCGCGCTGGGGATCAAACGGGCGGGAGTGAGGAGTCCTCTCCATGACCCCTTTGAGGAAGGAGCTCTGGTTCTGTACGAGCCCCCGGTGCTGAGTGCCCACGACCAGCTGAAAATAGACAAGTGAGTCATCACCTGGCAGAAATGGCTGCAGCTCTGACCTCCTCCTGGGTGCAGGTTTATGTGCTTTTCTCCCAAACGTGCTTGAGCTGGGGTCTGAACATCAAGGGAAGTTTGTTTCCAAGTGTTCTGCCTCTGAATTGGTTCAGGTATGGTAACAATCAAAGAAGGAATGTACCCATGCAGGATTGTTTGTGTTCTTCCATAGACTGTTTCATCTCCCGCACATCAAAAATTTAAATCTGTTGCAGGGAATGAGCCTGCACGCATGGAGAAGCTGTTTAGAAAATCCTATGGCTTAGCTGTCAGTCAGGAAACATCAGCATCTAAGGACAAGCAGAGGGAGATGACTGACAGTCAATGTTAGGCTGCCTAATGGTTTTAATTTTGAAGTAGTTTCTTTTAAGCCGCTGTTATAACTTAAAAGGGCTGTCAGCTAGATCTTCATGGGCAGAGGAGGGGGTTTCTCTCTCTGGTAATGCAATTACAATATTGTTATCGAAACAAGAAAAACAATAATGACTTTTTAACTGTGTCTCTGAACCGTATTCTGCCCTTGTTTTAACCACAGCCCACATACATGGTTTCACTGATGGTTTAGACTGTGGATCAGGCCTCTGTGACTTCATTCTCAGAACTGAATTAATCCATTTTTCACTTTCTTGTTGGCAGTTACTTCCCCTGTACCAGAGGGAAGTCCTCAGGATAACAGTGAGATTTAACAAAACCTAAACATATGCTGTGCTGGGTTCATTAATCACAGTCTTCTTCCTCGACTGCCTCCTGCAGGGACAAAGCACCTGTCCATGTTGTGGTGGATCCTGTCCTCAGCCGTGTTCTACGACCCCATCAGAGAGAAGTAAGTTTTCCGTCGGGACCTGAGGGTGTGGTGGAAGGGCTTGGTGCACTTCAAAAAGCTGCAGTTCCTCTGCTGGAATTGTTACAGGTCTGCATAGACCTCACAGACTGACAGTCTGTGACAGTCTAAGGGACTCTGGTCTGTTGCAGATGTGAGCTGAACATTGGTTTTAACCATCCTCTTAGATGCCTGAATGCTGCCAATATTCTTTGTCCCTTTTTTAAGCAAAGAGTGGGGGCTGAAAGTCCTGCCTTTACTTACCTTGATGTCTGGAGATGGAGATCTGCTGATTGGATATAGGTGCAATAAACTCTGTTGCAACTCAGTCTTGAGTCAAGCAGGGCAGTCTGTCCACCACTGTTTTACTGGTCAGCAGAATTGAGTGGATCTGCACTTCCTGAGCCAGGAAACACTGAAGTTCCTCTTTCTGGTACCATGTTTCTGAACAAAGTGTGGAGTAGGTTCCTACTTCAGTATGCTTTATTTGGAGGCTACCCTTTACAGGTGTGAGCTGTCTCTGACCTACACATGACAGTGGACAGTGCCAAAAAATATGTAAATATGTTGTAAATGTGTGCAACATCACAATATGGCAGCAGTGGGTACAAACCTCCAAATACCTACTACAGGTATCTGGACAGTTAGAAGTTCATCTCAGATGCAGTATATTATCATTTGAGCCTGGAGGCAGCACAGATGGAAGCTGTGATTGCTGATCTTGCAGGCTAAGCAGGTCAAGCTGGATATGTCCCTGCCTGGCAGATCTTCACATGGCTCTGGGGGTGCTGTAGGCTGCTCATAGCTTGTACTTTTATCTCTGAGCTGGTCCTGAACCTGTGACCCGGTGTAGTGCTCGTCCCTGGCTACATAGCTGGAGGCACTCTGGTTTTGTGTGAGCTACTTCCTGCTGGTGCTTTTGTCAAGTACTCGAAGTTATGTTGATGTCTCTGCTGTTTTTTGGCAGGTAGATATTTCTGATACAACACTTCCTGTTCTAGTCTGACGAGTAAGTCTCTGCCTGCTAAGATTCCTGTGCTGTTTTATGCAGGTGTTTCTCCTAGAGAGTTGTACAGCTCTGCTCCAGCTTTGTTGTGACTTCTGTCCAGGTGCTGGATCCACAGCCAAATGCAGGCTTGTGGATAGTAATATAAGTCATAGTTGTTCAACTGGCTTAAATACATTCCATTAGCCTGTTGCTAAAGGCCTAAGAAAGAAAGAAAAAGACTTGGGAATGCAAGTGAAGGTGTTCCATCTTCCAGTCCTAAATAGTGGAGTACAGAGGGGTGAATCTGTGCAGGTGTGTTTAGGTTGTATTCCTTGCTCCCTGCTCTGTTGACACAATGCAGGGAGCTTGTACTTTCTCAGCACAATGCCCTGGTTTTCTCTGACTTTCTTATCATCACATGGTAGAGGAACATTTTGCAGAATGTTTCTCTTTTTTTCCCCCCCCCCCCCCCTTTTATCTGTCTCAGTGATGTGTCAGAGCCTAATGCAGGGCTGAGCTCTTCTCCCACCATGTGACGTGGGTTATAACCTCAGCCCTGTGCCTTCTCTAAAGCTAAATCTGCTTTGGACCTTGAGCCCCCAGGTGAGTCATTGTGCTTCTAGGCAGAAGTGATGAAGGCTGCTAAGAGTATTGTGGGAATTAATCGGGCAGCAGAAACAATTCTGCTCGCTCTATAATTCTGTGCTTTTAAAATTACCTAATTGGGTGTCGTTAAGATGATTAACCTCTTTGAAGTGATCAATGCATGTTAATTTATGGCCTGGGCCTGCCTAATGCAGTCAAGGGTAGAAATTTCTGGGATTTCATGTCAGGAAGCTAGTTATAACTGTACAATTAAAATGTAGTATGATTTCCTGCGTGTTATGAGGTACATGTTGGGACCAGCAATGTTGTTCCAAACCAGATGTGGCTGCATTTCAGTTGTGTCTCGGGTGATTTCCCTCCGTCTCATTAGAACACCGCATGTCCCCAGGGATGTGTGTGTGCTGGTTGTTGCAGTATCACTCCTGTGCATTGTGGTAATGAAGTTGTCATTCTGCTGCTGGTGTCCCCATCCTGCTCTGAGAGAACAATTTTTTGGCAGGGAGTGAAGTTCCTGTGGGACTGTGTGACGAGCCGGCGGATCCCCGGGAGTCATGGCTGTATCATGGCAGACGAAATGGGGCTGGGCAAAACTCTGCAGTGCATCACGCTCATGTGGACGCTCCTCCGGCAGAGCCCGGACTGCAAGCCTGAAATCGAGAAAGCCGTGGTGGTGTCTCCCTCCAGCCTGGTGAGAAACTGGTACAACGAGGTGGAGAAATGGCTGGGAGGAAGGATCCAGCCACTGGCCATTGATGGAGGCTCCAAAGAAGAGATTGACCGTAAGCTAGGTACAGAAATGTTTGCAAACTGTGCGTTTTGGCTGGTTTAGGTCAAAATCTTGCGCTGGGAGAAGCCCATGGCAGCTGATGTGAACATCTCTGAGCTGCCACTAGAGCTCTGGAGACTGATTAAAGTCTTTCCACTGACATGTTTAGATCAGACCCTTACATGTTTAGTAACAGTTGATCTTTTGGAATAATCCAGATCCAGCTGTGTAAAGTTAGGGCAGTCCCAGTGCTTCTTACTTTGCTCCAGCCACAAGGCAGGAGAGGAGGTGGGAGGGTAATGGAAATGGGGACAGTGTGGGGAAAGGAGCATGGATATACACGTGTGGAAGAGATGCTGCAGAGCAGCATAGGCAGGTTTTCCTAGATTTTTAAGGCAGAAGTTTTGACTATTTGACTCTTTTTCTATTAGTTTTCATCATCCTTCTTCTTTTTCCTTCCCCCCCTTTCCATCTGCAGTTGGCTTTATGAACCAGCGTGGCCTGCGAGTGCCTTCACCCATCCTGATCATCTCCTATGAAACCTTCCGACTCCACGCCGAGGTGTTGCAGAAGGGCAGTGTTGGGCTGGTCATATGTGATGAGGTACTGGGGCATCTTTAAGGAGCATCCATTCCTGGCATTTTCTCAAGATCTGGGTGAAACCTGATCCTGCTTTCTTAAAAGGGAAGTGCACAGTGGGAAACAAGGCTTAGCTGTGGACAACACCCATTCTGGTGTTTGAGAGGCTCTGAGTAACCAGATCAACCAGACTCTGTGAGCCTGAACAAGAGAGGGTGTCTCTGTGAGCCCAGATATGAGGAAAATCCAGTTGGTGGCAACTGTGGCTGCTTTGTAGGTCCTGGGCAGGGTGGGGGCACCTGCTAAGACCCTCTCAGTGTGAAATGCATAGCAGAAAGGAGGTCCACTGCCTGCCTGACTGTTGGGATCATAGTCAGAGATCCTGGCCCTGGCTCATTGATCTGGCTTTCATTTGGTTTTGTCTGTACTCAGGTGAGAAATACTTTCTGTTTGGCCTGGCCTCATGTTCTGCCCAGTAATTTTTAACTTGGCTCTATTGGGAGCAAGGAGTTGGACTGGAGACCCCTAAGGTCTCTCCCAGCCTAAATAATTCTGGGATTCGTCTCTTGTGTGTAGTGTTGGCTGCTGTCAGCCATCTTATCTGGCCATCTTATTCTGTGCCTGTGGGGGAAGTTTGAAGAGCACCCCCATGGCAGGACCCTCTTTCCCTTCTCTGTCGTCTCATGTTTGGGGCAGAGGTACGAGAGCTAGGTAAGGAGTCACCTCATGCTGTTTGTTCAAGAGGAAACAGAGCTGGCATGACTCCCAGCTCACCAACTGCTGGATCAAGCTTTGCCAAGCCTTGTGTTGTCAAGCTCTGCTTTCACTTGGCTGAAATCGAGTTGTTTTTTCGTTTATAGTTCCCTATTTATAGGTAGTGAGAGCCAGAGATGCTTTGAAGGACAGAATAAAACAAACGTCCTCTGCCTCCTTGAAATGATCCATCTGGGGCCTCGGTGGCTGTTGAGGTGTCCACAACTGCCTCATAGAGGGGATTTGTTAAATAGTGGTGCCACCCAGTGGTGTGGCTTTGTACTTGCTAGAACAGTGCTGAGAGGAGCTTATAAAGAACAAACGGCCTCATGAGTGTACTTCCCATACACCTTTTATCTGCTCAGTCCGTGACTGCCTGTACTTCTCAGTGTCCCTGGGATGGGGCCAGCAGATAGGGAGGCTGGGAATGCATGTCCTTGGCCTTGTGTCTTCTGTATGCTTTCAATAAATACTCATCTCCGATGTGGTTTGGCACTTGGAAAGAGCATCTTATCACTTGTGCTTTGTCCTGTGTAGCAGTCAGATGCTAATAAAGTTGCTTTTATCAGGCATGAGAAATGGGGCCTGTATTCAGATTACCCTGTGAGAGATGCAGAACCTCTTTTTATTAGTGTGCAAAGGTCTGGCAGTCCTGGATATATAGGTGGACTGAATTGCTTGTGATCTTGATTTTTTGGGTGAAGCAGTTTTACTGGTCCAGAGTTCAGTGCCTGGTATAGGTAGCTGAAAACATCCCTGTCCTTGAACAGGAAACAGTTCTTATACCACGTGGTGCTTGTTCTTTTCATGGTAGGCCTTCTTGCCTGGGTGTGACTCATATATTCCTGGTCTGGGAAGCTTGTAATGTCGTGTTTCCTCACATAATGGCTTCAGGTTTTCCACCAGATTCTTGCCTTTGAAAAAAGTCTGTTGCAACACTTACTCCACTACCGGGAATAGGAAAAATGGTGAGATGTCTTGTGGGAGATAAAGCATATCAGTGTTGATGAGGCTCTCCAAGCTGCTTCCCAGCAGGGCCACTGGATTTATCAGCTTGATTCCTTTTTTTTTCTGTTTTTTAAAGGGCCATAGACTGAAGAACTCTGAAAACCAAACTTACCAAGCTCTCAACAACTTAAACACACCTCGACGAGTCCTGATCTCGGGCACCCCCATTCAGAATGACCTGCTTGAGTATTTCAGCCTGGTGCACTTTGTCAATTCGGGCATCCTTGGTAAGAGGTGAATGTGTGAGAGATGTGAGGGAGGGGGAGTTGCTGGCCAGCAACAACTGAGACATTAGTGGGAGGAAAGACCATGGCAGGGGGCTTGGAACTAGATGATCTCCAAGGTCCCTTCCAACCCAAACCATTCTGTGATTCAATGAGACTTATTCTCAGTTTGTATCCAGAAAGTCTAGATCAAGGTCCTCTGTTCTAGAGGCTGTATATCATCAGAGCTCTGTTTCAAGAAGGTTGTAATTTAAAGTACACCAGGTGTAACAGGTACTTTGGAAGGGAAATCAATTAAGGTGAAATGAATATGAGTACTACGTGGCTGATCTTGAGTAGCTATAATGGTCAGCTAAAATGTCCACATAGGCCAGGAGATTCTCTGACAGTAAGACCTTGGAGATACCACAAGAATTGCTGGACAGGAAGGTCCAGCCCATAATGGTACTTGCCACAACACTCCCAGGTTATAGCAAATTCAGAAACCTAAGCCAGGAATGATGTCTTTGTAGGAGAGAGGCTCCATGGTGAGGAGGGTTTGATGTGACATTCTGTCTGCATTGAGTGTAGAGGCAGCCTGGGAGACAGCTTTTCCCTGCTCTCATCCCCATCAGGGGGATGAAGTGATTGGTGCAAGGTGGAATGATGTATCTTATGGGAGAGTTAGGCAACAAAGCCCAAATTTCTGGCAGTCTGTCATCCCATTTTCAGATACTCTCAGAGAAAGCTGAGGGTGATGTCTAGCAGTTGGAGTTAAGACTGCTTTTGTTTTTTAAGGCAAGGGAGGCCTATGAATGTGGGGCTAACTTCATCTGAGATACAAAAGAGTCTGGAGGAGAGATACTGATTAGTGTGAATTTTCAGGGTCAAACACCTTCTACAACTGCTGGTAGCAGACTGAAATCTTCTGTCTCTGGCTTCTGTGCTCTGCTTATGTCTGCAAGCTCTGTTTTCGTTTCAAAAGCAAAGTAGTTTTTGCATCCTCTCCTGTATCACTGGGAGCAGGTCTGCTCCTTTTCAGTGTGGAACAGCTTGTCTTTGTTGAGAGGTCATTTTCTTTCTGCCAAGGAATTAAAATAAACAACTGTGTAAATCATTTATTTGTTGCTATAACTCCTCACACATGATTGTCTCAGGTTGTTGAACCAGTCCAAGAGGCTTCTCATTAATTCTAGTGCATGCACAACTTGGATTAAACACAGTTCATTGAATTATTAGTCTTACAAGCAATATTTGGGCTGTATCTTTTTCTGTTCAGCTGTTCTGCCCCCAGGAGTTCTCAAGGAAAGGATGGAACGGGATGGTAGATGTTCTACACCTGCTTGTTCCATGTGCTTCAATTTTGGGTAGTTATTACAGGGAGCTGATGTGATTTCACCCACCTCCCCCTTGACCTGTACTCTGGGCAAGATTAGTCTCCCTGTACTTCCAGTTCATTCTTCCTGAGATGAGTTTCATAGTGGAACTACTGCAGCAAAGCTGCATGCATGCAGTAGTCATTTTTCCCACTTTCAGCTTATTACTGTGACCAGTAATAAGCAACTGATTACAGATAATTTTGGAGTAGGCACACATAATGCCTGTGCTGTTTGTTTGCAAGGACAAAATCTGGGAGTAAAAGTATAGCTGGAATGTGAACAAAAACAGTATGTGCCTGATGGTTTAAATGAAACTGTGTGACCTTTGGCTGTGCATTGTTGTTGGAGTACAAAATGATTTTCTGTTGTACTCATTTGCCTGCCTTGTTTGAATCTTTTTTCCTGGCTAGAAAAAAAACAAGTCATATGGATGGGGATGAGGGTTTGCTTTATCTGCTGGACTCCATGCTTAGGGTGTGATAACTGGTGCTGTGGGATACTGATCAAAGGTTATTTGGTAGTAGTTCTCACCTTCTCACTTCTGTTTTGTACAGGTACTGCACAGGAATTTAAAAGACATTTTGAAATGCCCATCTTGAAAGGCAGAGATGCGGATGCAAGTGAAGCTGAGAGACACAAGGGAGAAGAGAGGCTTAAAGAGCTGATCAGTATTGTGAACAGGTGAACTTCATCCCTCTTCTCTTTGCAGGGCTTTTGCATAAGCCCTTTGCATAAGCCCTGCTATCTTTCCAAATTACATTTGTAGCTGCAATGAATTCTCTTGCCGTTTACGTCTATTCAGCAAGTGATTGTGCAAGTATTTATTGCATAAGAGATCTATATAGCATGTAGCTTTAGTCTGGAAAACAGTACTGGCATGGTACAGTCAGCTGCAGTCACCCCCAAGCAGTACCCTCAGGTACTGAATCGTTATTTGACTCTTATGTTTCTGTTTTCTCCTGGGATCTGAATAATCAGCCAGCATCCTTTTATTTGTGTTAAGATAACTACAAGTGTAGACTGGGTCAGACTTGAGACCCATCCAGCCCAGATGTTGGCTCTCTTGGGCTAAGAGGACAGACTACTGTTGTTAGAGATGGGACTTCTGTTCCCCAAGAAGCACCTCCGTGATGTAAAATGCTGTCTTACTTACCTTTGGTTGAATTTTTGTATTTGTTTAAACCTATTTTCGTGAATACAGCCAGTTTATTCACATCTGCTGGCAGTTGCTTGCCTTTAAGAGCTTTTTATAGAAAAGGCTCTTGAATTCTCAGCATTGCTGGTGTCTTCATTTTCTTAAAATTTTTTTTTTGTTTGTTTCTTTTGTTTTGTTTTTAAACCAATCCTTTGCAACCATCACAAATACCATAGTGCATAGTCATGATAAATTGAATTTCACACTGAGTGCAGTCTCTCTCTGTAGAGACAGTCCTGACCTTGACTCAGATCAGCTACAGAAGTGTAAGAAAAAGGAAAGGTTGGAAGGAGAAGAGCTTTTATTCCTTAGGTGCATTAATTTCTCTTTATAGCTGATGGAAAAGGGGTGTAAAAGTGTGTTCAGGAATGCTTGTGGCTGGCTCTGCTGAGGTCTGTGTCCCTTCCTTTATTGTGCAACAGTCATAATACACAAATAGGGAAGATGGAGCACACAAGTAGTAACAGATGAATCTGATAGACTTGGTAGGAATTGCAAATGGGATGGTGATGCAAAGACGTGGAATCACAGATGTAAGGCTGGAAGGGCCCCAGAGAAGGCATCTAATCCGTTTTGCTGTCCTAAGGTAGAAGATGTTAGGCCTAAACCATCTCTTACTTAACCCCCACCCAGCACTGAAGACCTTGCAATTCCCTAGGACACCTTTTCCAGGGCATCACTGTCTTTGCAGTTAGAAAATGCTCTTAATGTGTAACATAAATCTCCCTTACTGCAGTTTAAGCCTATTATTTTTCATCCTACTGCTTATGGGTTTGGAGATCAGATTATTCCTTTATTTACCAGCCTTTGACAGATTTTGGGGCTGTCATACATCCCTGCTTTCTTCTATAGGTTTTGTAACATATTTTTGATGTTTCCTGGCAGAACTGGGTTTCTGCGCCTCTTATTCTGGTTGCTCAGTTCAGCACTTTTTCTAATTCATCCCATCTTTTTTTAAGTGTAGTAGAACTGCTCCATGGGGCATTTCCAGAGCCCCAAAGGATTTTGCCCTTTGCTGAAACCTTGGGCCAGGCAATAAGCCCATCTTGGCTGAGGATGGCTTCTAAGTTACTAAGTGGGGAGCTGCCTGCTTGTAATTTGGGTTATGCCCACAGTGTGTGATGGTTAATTCCTGTCCTCATTTGCTGTCCATGCTACTGGTCTTTGTAGCTTGAACTGTGAGTGCTGCTGGTATTTTGAGGAAGAGCAGAGTTTCTCTTTTAAGTGACTGAGCTCTGTTAGGTGGAATCAAACCTGAGCCCTCCAAGTTTCATGAACCACATTTGGAAGTCTGTCAAAGACAGTGGGTTATCCTGAGCTCTGTAACATGGTTTCATGTGGATGGTGGGTGTCTGGCCTTTTCCACGTGTTAGACTGTCACGGACTTTTGGAGATAAGATGTTAAAGGGACCGTGTTTTGACCACATGAAGAAAACTAGTGATGAAACAGGGGTTTGATGTCATCCAAGCATCTGATCTTAATTTCTCTCCCTGCAGATGTTTAATTCGAAGAACTTCAGACATCCTGTCCAAATACCTGCCAGTGAAGATTGAGCAGGTGGTCTGCTGCAGGTACCAAAAAAGCATGGACTGTGCCTGGGAAATGGGATGAGCAACAGGAAGGACTAAAATGTTGCCAAGAACCCTTCAGTTCTTATGGCTGCTTCCCTCTAGGAATGAAGTTGTAGCCATTGGCAATATGTTGCTTTTCCTCCTGAAGCCAGGATGGACAACCCACAACTGGCGATTCTGGTGTTCTGGTGGTGTGCAGCAGAGCCCTGGGCCCTGCAGAGCATCTGCAAGCTTCTCTTCCAGCTCTGGGCTGGGATAGCAATGCTCTACCAGCAGCTTTGGGGGTTGTTCTAATCTGTCCTTAATGTAGCTAAAAAAAATTAAGCTGAAAGGAACACTCTGTGCAGGTGGAGCAGGATGAGCTTTGGTTTGGGTGCAAGCTGAGACTGCAGAGCTCTTGTTCTGTTTCAGACTGACACCTCTGCAGGCTGAGCTGTACAAGAACTTCCTGAAGCAAGCCAAGCCAGTGGAGGAGCTGAAGGAGGGCAAAATCAGTGTGTCATCTCTCTCTTCCATCACTTCCTTGAAGAAGCTCTGTAATCGTGAGTTGTTCCAGTCATGTAGTGGCTTTGGGTTTTGCACTGTTGGTGGGGTTTTTCTGGGTCTCCCTTGTGCACTCCACAGTTTCTGAGCTCTGTTTATTCTCCAGACCCTGCTCTTATCCATGATAAGTGTGTGGAAGAGGAAGAAGGATTTATGGGAGCCCTGGACTTGTTCCCTGCTGGCTACAGCACCAAATCTGTGGAGCCCCAGCTTTCAGGTACTGTGGAACTCAACAGTACAGATGTGCTGACTAGCACAGGCAGCCATGAGACTGTATTTAGCATCTTATCAAGTGCCCTTCCAAGGTCTGGAATTTGGGAGCTTCTGCTCTAGCTTTTTCTTTCTTTCATTTTTATCCAGGAAAGATGCTGGTTCTGGATTACATCCTTGCTGTCACCAAAAGCACCAGTAGTGACAAGGTGGTTTTAGTGTCTAACTACACTCAGACACTGGATCTATTTGAAAAGCTCTGCAGGAGCAGAAGGTTTGTCTTTGGGCTTTACTTCTTTAATCCT
This sequence comes from Chiroxiphia lanceolata, assembly GCF_009829145.1. Classification (NCBI taxonomy): domain Eukaryota; kingdom Metazoa; phylum Chordata; class Aves; order Passeriformes; family Pipridae; genus Chiroxiphia; species Chiroxiphia lanceolata. The sequence continues at coordinate 5,477,609 of NC_045645.1, forward strand.
GTGAGACTGTACTTGCAGCCTACACTGTAAAAGAACTGTCTATTTCTACACTTTCTATCAGCAGGAGCTCATGATCTCTTTTACCTTGAGTATTCCTGAATTGGAACTACTGTGGCTTGAGCTTTGTCTGCTGGGGTCACTCAGCAGAAAATCTCTGGCCCTCTGCAAAAGTTCCTAAAGCCCATTACAGGGCTGGTTTTGACAGATTTTTCTCTTATAAGTAGGATGCTCTAAAGATGGCAGCAGTCTGATTGTAGTAAATGCTGTTCTAGGTATTTATATGTCCGGCTGGACGGCACCATGTCCATTAAAAAGAGAGCAAAGATTGTGGAGCGATTCAACAGCCCCTCGGTGAGTGGAACCTGCCAGATGCGAGCAGGTCTCCTGCCAGTTCTGAGGGCTGCGAGTAAAAGTGTGGCTGCCCCTGTGGTCTAATCCAAGCCTGCCTTTTTCCAGAGCCCCGAGTTCATCTTCATGTTAAGCAGCAAAGCGGGTGGCTGTGGTTTGAACCTGATTGGGGCCAACAGGCTGGTGATGTTCGACCCCGACTGGAATCCGGCCAACGATGAGCAGGCCATGGCTCGCGTGTGGCGGGACGGCCAGAAGAAGATGTGCTACATCTACCGACTGCTTTCGGTGAGTCAGACTCCTCTCACCTCCCCAACATGGAGCTCTGGGTGCCAGCCCAGGCTGCAGCTGCTGTGATTTGGGCCAGGAGGGAAAGAACTCTTTTTGTGTTGGTGACCAGAATTGATCGGAACTTAATTGCTTCCTACCCTTAGATGTGTTGCCATGGAAAACCATGAAGGCTCTAGCTTGGAGGGTCATTACTGCAGCCCCTGGTTTCTAACAGTGTCTGGCTTCTGAGAAACAGAAACAACTGTGGCTTTGCAGATAAGAGATGCTCCTTTGAAGTCGTTTAGGCATCTGACTTCTTTAATTTCGTGGGATGTCTGATGCCAAAGTTGCTGTTTTTCAGGCTGCAGCCTGTTTTAGTTGGGTGTACGTGTGCTTAAGAAACAGCAGGCACATTCCTGGAATTGCAGCAGCATTTGGGATGGGGCTGCCAGTTAGCAGGTGGGGTAGCTGCTCTGTAGTGGAAAACCATGAAGGAGACTAGTATTTTCAGGCTACTGTAACACTTTGTCCAGCAATGCCAGTAGTGATTACTGCTCAGAAATGTCCCTTCTCTGCCCTTGTTCACATTCACCTCCCATTAGTTCAGACTCTGGTTTCTTCTTTTTTGTTTTTTTTATAGTGTGTATTTTGAGGTTGTTTTGGGGGTTTTGGAGTTTTTCTTGAGTGTAAGCTTGGGTTCCTTGACCAATAATTATTTTTACTTTAACAAAACAGACATTCTTTGCCCATCTCTTCCTAATGGAGTTACACTGCTTCTCTGACCTGGCTGCACTTGGAAGCACTGCTTGTGGAATTAGGAAACCAGTCTGCAAATCATGACTAATCACCCCCCTCCTTGGTATTGTGTTTGTTTGCAAAACAGACGTTTTGCTCTTAGATTTTTACCTTCAGAATGTAGCACACTGAGCTTTCTGCACATCTGTTTTACAAGCAGTCATCTCCCTCCAGACAGGGTGTGATTGATCTGTGTGTGGGTGAGCCAGCAAATACTTCTGATGCTTGTGTCACCCAGGGCTAGCCCTTGTTGCTGTGTTTTGGCGAGGTTGTGCTTGGAATTTTTTGTCAGGGAGCAGCTGTAGCTGCTCAGCTCTTTTCCCTTCTTTCCTGTCAGCACAACCTGTGGCACAGTGTCTGAGCTTTAGCTACGAGTGGCAGCTCCACCTCTTCCTCATCCATATGTCCACTGGATCCACTCCTGTAGCCACAGTGAAAGACAAGCAGAGTGGGGTTGGATCGGGAACCAAATAGACATGGTTGGAGTGCAGCACAGTAAAACTTGCCTGTCATCTGTACTGGCTTGGCAAGGCCCTGGGGGTTCCTGACAGCTTAGTGCTGTTTGATCTGTGACACTTCCCCGATGTAGGGCTCCTATAATACTGCTGTCCCAATTGTGCTTCATCTCTGACTCTCTCTCGTGTAGACAGGGACCATAGAGGAGAAGATATTCCAGCGCCAGACCCACAAGAAGGCCCTCAGCAGCTGTGTGGTGGATGAAGAGCAGGATGTAGAAAGGCACTTCTCCCTTGGGGAGCTGAAGGAGCTCTTCACACTGAATGAGACCACCACCAGTGACACCCATGACAAGTGAGTAGTCTGAATGATGAGTGGCTGGGATAGCAAAAGAACCACTCCACAGTTTGGTCTTGTGATTCAGGGATTCCTCAGGCCGCAGGAGGAAACTCAGAGAGGGGGCCCCAAGCATCTCTGCTTCTGAAGCTGTTAACTGTCTGGGGATGAGCACTTCCTTGCTGTCCCCCCTTTTTGTTGTCTTAGAAGAGCTGTGCTGGTGGACAAGTGAGCAAACTATCTTCTTGCTACCTGTGGTTGGAAACTGTAAAATACTGCAGTTAGTGAAAAGAGAGAAATGGATCAGAGCTGCTCAGATTGGTGGAGCCCAACCTGGTCCTTCCTTGTTGCTCTCTTCCTGTTGGTCTGTGATTTCCAAATGCTGAACTGCTTCCCACTGCTAGGGCTTCTCTATCTGCTAAGAATTCATGAAGCCAACCCAAGTGCTCTTCTGGGGACTAAAACAATCCTCCGTTGTCTGCCCTTCTCCCCCACTCCTGAGACTTGTGATATTGTAGCCACCAGAAAGACAACAGGCAGTGCAGGAAAAATGCTTCACTGTGAAGGTTAAGATTCTTAGTTCAGCCAAGAAGTGAAGAGGATTAGTTTTAAGCTGACTCAGAGCTTAGCTCAGTGTAGGTATCCAGTCTGCATGGCAACAGCCCTTGCTGGCAGGGCTGCTGCTGCTCTTTGTCTCCTTATGTGACAGCTCAGTAGGGCATCTCCAAAACAGCCCAAGCACAACCAGGTGGCTGTCGTGGGAGTCAGGATGGAGCATTTTGAAGCACAGTGTGCTCTTTTGAATTCTAACATCCTGATGCAATACTAAGAAGGAGTTAGCAGCAGTCACTCCAGAGCTGCTCTAAGCAACATCCCACACCTTTCAGGGGAAACTCCACCTCAACTTCCTTTGGGTCCTGCTGGACTATTCCCACATGGTTAAATGTGGAGAGGGAGTGCCATTAGAAACAGAACCTCTGGGTTTCCAGAATGTGTGAGTCACTCTGTATTTGTCACGTGCACCAGAAGGTAATTGTGTGTTTAAATGAAACACGGTAGCAATTCAGAAACTGGAAATCCAGTTGTTGGTGTCACAGATGAAGGGGAGTTAATCCAAATGTTCCGGGGCTGCATTTTTAAACAACCCACACCCTGAAGCAGCAGAGGAGCCTTGCATTGATCTTGCCACCGACTGTGTTCCAGGATCAAGTGCCGTCGCTGTGTGAACGGGCACCAGGTACGGCCCCCTCCCGAAGGCTCCGACTGCACCTCGGACCTGTCCCAGTGGCACCACTGTGCGGATAAGCGGGGGCTGCAGGACTCCGTGCTGAGGGCTGCCTGGGACGCCGCTGTCACCTTCACTTTCCATCATCACTCCCATGAGGAGCAGCGAGGGATTCCCTAACCAGGTTACTGTCCCCTGTGGGGGCAAGTTTAATCCCTTTCAAGGAAAGGGGCAGTGGGGAGCTGTGCCTGCTGGACTGTTGTGTGGCTGTGGAATAGCAGAACAGTGTGGCTTCAGAGCGGCTGGAAGGGCCCTTGGCAGTGTTCAGTCTACTGCAACAGCAAGGAGCCCGTGGCTTTTTCTCTGCTGTTGTATTGTGTGCCTGAAAAACATCCCCTTGGGAACTGGGAATAACAGGACCTTGCGTGCTTGATCTGACTTAGCACTGGTTCTCCTGCTGTTGGTGTCTGTGCCTTTGACTCAGCCAGGTTTAAGTTAGGCCTGGAGTTTTAGAGTGCTTGATGTGCAGTCATGTGTTTGGTTTTTTTTTTTCCTTGACAGCTATGGCTTAAAGCTGCTGATCAAAACTTGCAGGATCCATTTCTGCTGTGAAATGTGAACCTGGCTTATTACTTGGGAACAACAGGATGTGTACAAGGGAAAAAAATTTTAGCTTTTATGTTGAACATCTGACTGGAAGGATCATGCAGGCAGTAGAAAATCAGGCTCTATTATGGTAACTAATTTCTAAAACCACTTGCTTTGTTATGGGCAGGATCCCCTGATCTAGCAGAGTGTTTTAATTGAGATCACCTTACCAGCCAGAAATAAAATTCACACTTTAGTACATTATGGGTCTTAAATATATTTTTATTGTAAAAATGTTACAAAAGACCAAACTATTTAAAACCTCTGTAAAATGACTGCAGACATTGGAAAGGGGCAACAGGATTGCAAATAAACAGCAAGCTACTTGGTACATAAAGCATTTTTTTTTGGTATAAAGTAAAATTTTCCAAATGGAAAGGCCTGGGGGCTTTGTTTAAGATTATTTTCTACTCCCTTTAAGTGGAGGAAGGAGTTCTTATTTCACAGAATGGCTGAAGTTGGAAGGGACCTCAGGTGATACTGTGCAATAGCCCTCCTGAAAAGCAGGGTCACCTAGAGCTGGTTGCCAAGGACCACAACCAGATGGCTTTTTAGTCTCTCCCACAACAGAGATGGTTATGGATGAGACATTGGCTGAAACAACATGAAATTTGTCACAACACCCAGTGAAATAAATAACTGCTTGCTCAGAAATCTGGAGGAAGTCACAGAAGCCCCTTTGATATATGTCCCACTTAAAGTACTCAAAGGAAGATGGCAGAGTTTAGATCACCTGGAAGTACAGCTGTTGACCCACATGAGGTCACTTCACTGTCATACCCCTTCAAATGAACAGAAAAGTGACAAGAACAACTCTGTACTGCTTGAAGCAGGGGAAGAAGCCCCCACCTGTGCTGTGAAATCAATTGTCCTGGCCTGGGACCAAACTGCTTAGTTCAAGCTGATGGGTTTTCTCTGCTCCTCTGTCCATCACATGACACTGATGTAGTCAGCAAAGGCCTGGGAGGAGTCCCACGAGTCGTTGACCACACTGCACACAGCTTTGAGACGCCGAAGCGCTTCTTGAGCTGTTTCTGTGTCCTGGTCCAGCCAATTTTGGAAGAGGCGGAGGTGTGTGAACTGAATCTGTCCCCCTCTCTGCTGGATGTGGCCTTCCAGCTTCTTTGTGAACTCCAGGAGCCCATCAGGTTTGATGCAATTTGAGCTTTCCAGGGAAAGAAAGATAAAAAATGTCATTAAGAGCCTAGGCTGTAATTTGAGCAGTTTAAATTACTGTTCCCTCTAGTAACTGCCAGTGCAGGTACATGGGGATGTTTCAAGGCTAAGTGCACCTTGAGCAGTACAAAGTGTGAAAAACAAAACCGAAGCACAGTAATATGAAGGGCTGGAAACATCTTAAAACTAAGGTGGTAACCACTGACAAGTTAAACTCATTATCCTCCTTAACCACTGACTTAAGTAGATCTAGATGTGGCCTTAGAATGTTGCTGGACCCAAGCTGCTGGCTAAGCAGTGCCAGGAGCACTTCAGTCTCACAGCAGCTGTCAACTGCCTGGACCAAGGGGCTTGCCCCAACCTACAAGTCCCAGCAGCAGCCTCAGCAGTAAGTGATCATTTATGTCTTCCTTCTGAGAAAATCTGAAGAGCACATGTCAGGTCCTGGTGTTTCTAGGAGATTCAAAGGTCACTTCCCTTGCACAGATGCGTAAATAAATATCAAGTTGCATGCTGGGCTTGAATCTGTCAGTACAGAGGTACAGTAACAATGAGGATTCAAGGCTGCTGGAGGAGTAGCCATGGTTAAATAAATTGTCAAGCCTGTGTGTCTGCAACCTGAGCCATCAGGATGTAAGGAAAGGGTGGGGGCAGAATCATGCAATGCAGTTGTTAATACTGCAGAAGTGCCACCCCCCACATACTTCATGAAGGTTACTGCCTCTCCTTATGGCCACTCAGGCTCAAGAAGAGAGCAGCACTTCAGATGAAAGACCAAAGATGAGGAAAGGAATGTAGAGGCCTCCACAGGATCTGACAGGTAATGACAACATTCCCTCCACAGGGGCAGCGGAAACAGAGCTGTTCATACTGATGGCTAAGAATAAACACAGAGATGTTACTTCTTACCTACAGCTTGGGGAGGGCCTGCAGCAGCCTCCCAAGGGAGCAGCAAACCAAAGCTGCTTTTAAGATGGAACTTAACTCATTTATAAAGGGAACAGTGACATGCCTCAGAGATGCTGGAGGTTCCTGAGGCTGTATGTGCCCATTGCAGTACTCTCAGCTTTTCCTGGGCACACATTCCTTCAGGGAAGGAACAAAACCATGCTCAGGTTCTCATGGTGCCAGAGCCCAGTTCAGCTCTGTCCCTCCCCAGACAAGAAATTCAGTGTTTAGTGCAGCAGAATACCTGACATCCAGCTGGCAAAGAGAAGAGCAGGAATCTTCAGAGAAAATGTCTGCAAGGGCAACCAGCCTGTGATTCCCTAAAAGGGGAGAAATGTCACTTAGATGCAAACTGGGAACTGTCTTGAAATTTTAAATGGCCACAGGGCTGGGATAACAGTGCAGAAAGGAGGCTGTAATGATGTGAACACAGCACAAAGGGCCCATCTCTGCACCCTCAGTTTGTCCCCCTAAGTGGCCTAAAGTGAATTCGTCCCCCTGAGCACAGTGTTCAAGGCAATGAAGACATCTGCTCATAGGGCAGTTGTTTCACTAGAAGAATTCTGGTTTTGTTTGAGAAGTCCATATGCAGCTTTGTTTTAGAAATTAAGTGTATTCAGGTTATGCCAAGCTTTTCTGTTTTATTTCATTAAAAGAACAAAAAAGAATATTCTGGATTCACCTGAAATTAATTTCTCAAACATTTCTACTTGGTCATTTCTCAAAATTCAGTTCCACTTAGTCACAAACTTTACTTGTTCCCATCCCTCCAGTGGCTGCCAACAGCTGTTAAGACACAAAATGCCCAAACTTGGGCAAAATCTGCGCCTTTGAATGAGAGGCAGAACATGTGCTGCTGGATCTGTTCCTGTTCAAGAGCCTGAGGAAGATCAGTGTTCAGTCAAATCTGGAGACCTGCTGATACTTGCTTTTGCTGCAGAGAAAACCAACTGTAATGCCCGCACGGCACTTGGGCCCTTGGTACGTTGCTGATCACAACTGAAATTTTGCCTTTAAGAAATGAACCCAGTGCTTCTTACTCTGTGAGCTAAATGGACTCTGTTCATGGATAAGTTCAGCACTGCGGTGTCCCAGCTGTCAGTGACTCCAGCCCTGAAGTTACCTCCAAGAGAGCTGGTCTAAGGCCCCACGGCAGTGTTCACTGTACGCACCAAGGCGATTCCCGGGCAGTTTGAGGCTCTTCAGGGATGAATTTCTTTTCACTGTATTGATTATTTCTGACAAAAACTCAGCAGTGGAGCTTTCAAACAGCCGGCAGAAGGAAAACGTGATTTCTGCGGAAGAAATGGATTGACAGTACATGTGAGTACTTCCTGTGCCTCATTATTCCATGATTACATTCTGCAGACAGCTCCAGTCCCTAATCCATATGGAATAACAAAGCTACTCCAGGTGTGGATTGCATATAACAGCACTTCTGCTCTGTCAGGAAGACAGCTGAGATCACACCCAGGGAAGTGGCTTTGCCAGCTGACCCAGTTAAAGGCTGATGTGCTCTGTAGGTTAAAAATCTTTGTTTTATAGCTGAGACTACAGACTCTTCTCTGCACCATACATCAGCCTTGCAGCTGCTCTTCTCTGCCCTGCTGGCACAAAGAACCAGGCATGTTCCCACTCTGCCAGCAGCTACAGATCTGCTCCAGGGACTGCTGACATTTGGCTAAACCTTACACGTCCAAAGATCGCCTCTTAAATGTCAGCCAGCTGAAAGCAGCCACTGGCAGCATCTTTCCAAGCAACAGCACCCAGGAGTTTGCTGTACCTTGCAGGACGGGATCCTGAAGCAAAAGCAGAACTTCTTTCTGGTGCTCAGCCAGGTTCACATCATGAAAGCTCAGTTTCTTCAAATTTGGGGTACACTCTAAAAGCAAAACAAATTCTCAGGTAAAGCACTGTACACCCTTGACCCAGCTACCAGCTAACACCCAGAAACTGAGCTGGACTGTAGGTAATTTGTGCTGGATTTTGAGTAATTAAAAAGGAACCATGGCTGACACCCATTTCCTTTTCTCAGGAGACTTCAAGGACTGAAGAAAGCTGCACTGTGTGTGCCCCAGTGACGCTGCCCAAGGGGTACCTTTGAGTGCCTCCAAAAGGAGCCCGAGCTCCTGAGAGCAGGGCAGTGTGGCACTGTCCAGGGACAACTGCTGGAGGGACTTCGATGCCTGGAGCACTGGCAGCAGGAACATGGTGTGCAGAGGTTCCCTGGGGAATCGGATCTCCAGCTGCTCCAGGCAGCTTTCTAAGGGAAGAAAAACAAGCAACAATGACACCACTATCATTTAGGTCGGTAGAAATTGCCTGTGCAACGTGCCCTGCCCCACAGAGCTCCGTGGCAACTCAGACCTATGGTAATGTCAGTCACTTACAGCTCATTCCAGGACTCCTGCCAGACCAAAGGGCTGCTAATTTCTACAGGGCTCTGGCAGTGAAATAAAGCTTGAGAAAAGGTCACTCTTTAGGCACAAACCAGTCAGTGTCTCTCCGGAGCACAGCTCTTTGCTGAGCCCACTGCAGACTCGCTCACACTTTGCTCACTGCTTTTCTGGCCATTCAAGGGCCAATAAGGGTGACGGGGACCTGTGAGCTGAGCACATGCTGCTACAGCTCCCAGGCTGTAACCCAAAGGCTTGGCCACTGCTTTGCTACCTTCTGTGGTACTGAGATGATCAAGGGATGCCTTCCCTCTGCTTAAGGATCTGTCTAAGGCTTAGAACCTCACAGTCAATGGCATGGACAAAAGGGAAGCTCCCAATTAATTTACAGATCTGGTGGGATACGCTCCCCATGGGCAGTCACAGCCAGCAGGTCATGACTGGCCCTGTACAAAGCTGATGTTGCAGCAGGCTGGCATACAGCTTTCTCCAAGACTCAGGCTCCACAGAGCACCTCACAGATCGGAAGTGACAAACTGCAACATCTAAATCAGAAAGGCTGTAATTGCCTAATAACACACCACCATAATAGTGTGGACTGAAGCGTGTGCCAACCTTTTACAGCCGTATCTGCCTGCCAAGTCCTGGTCATCACTCAGGAGGATGATTCCTACCTGGGATTTCTACCTCACTGCAACTTGGATCTCCCTCTGGCCTGTTCCCCTCCGGCTGGTTTTTGAGGTCGAAGCTGACCGAGAGCGTGTGGAGCTGTGGGAAGGCGCTCAGGATGCAGCGAACGAGCTCCATGCAAGGCATGTGGGAGAAGATGTCGCTCACGCGCAGCACACGGAGGCGGCAGCCCGGGTGGCGGGAGAGGGCCCGGAGCCCAGAGAGGATGCAGCAGATGTTGGCATCCAGGCCTGGAACAGCATTGGTACAGAGAGGTGTTAGCTGTGTCCTACAGACACCGAGGCAGCTGGAGCTGCACCAACAGCCGCGCAACCCGAGTCAAAGGCTAAACTCACTGACTGCTGCATCCGTGTGTTCTAAAGCTACACTGTGCACGTGGGAGATGGAGGTCCAGCTCTTCCCTTCGCCCTCTCTGAAGGGCGTTTAAGCACAAAGCTGAGGGGGTTCTAGAGCAGAAGGGCCCCATCCTCTCCCTCAAACAAGTCCTCACACTGATTAAACATCTCTCCTGACACCCAGGATGAGGCACCAATACTCTTACAATGCCCCTCCCAGTAAAAACAAAACCAGGGTAACACCCGAGCAGTAACTCAGACCATTAGGGCAGGGCTGGAAGGAAGGCTCTGTTCACAGCACTGACCGTTGTAAGACAGAACCAAGTTTTCTAAAGACACCCAGGAGCTCAGCAGGTTACTCAGAGTCCGACAGGTCTCCCCAGTCAAAGGAATGGAGAACAATTCCAGAGTGGACACGCTTCGGAAGCGGTGAGCAGCTTTCAGAGAAAAGATCCCAGCAGGTCCTCCTCTTTTCTTACAGCCAGCACGGCCAGTGCACGGAGATCCAGGGGAGGAACTAGTCCAGTTCTCTGCGTTTTCGTCCTCCGTGGTGCTGGTTTTGTCAAGTAGCCCTGAATTACCCTCTCTAGCAACAGTAAAAACAAAATCATACAGGTCTTCTGGGTCAGCATAGGGTCCCCTGCTCCGTCTGAGGCAGCGACGTTTCCTCCCCACTGCGGGTTTCAGCCGTCTGCTTCGTGTCTTTCGAAGAACAGGGTGACAGGACAGCTGCCCTGAGCCACAGCGAGGGGAAGATCCCCCCTGAATGCTGGTGTGGTCACAGGGCCCCTCGCTGATGGCCTCCTCACACGGTTGGTTTCGCAGGGGAGAACTTCTTGGGACAGAGAGGACAGAGTTCAGGTGAGCATCAGCCTCCACTGAGGCCTCAGGGAATCCCTTCTGGTTCTCACCATTGCTCCCCTCCCTCTCAGCATCACAGCCCCTCTCTGCTCGATCCTGCACCAACTCCTGGCTTGGGGCTTTGTCCTCTCTGCAAAGGCCACACTGATAAGCGAGGGCATTTCCTGAGCGCCAAAACCCAGCGCTCATGCTCAAAATGAGAACGAGAAGAACCGTGTCGGGAACAGGCCAGGAATACATGGACACCTGGCTGACAGAGCCGTGGTGAATCAGCCGGTGGAGGAGCAAAACCAGCGAACGCCTGATGGACTGGTCGGAGGAGAGGAGGTGCTGGAACTTCAGGATGCGCAGGGAGCCAGCCAGGTTTTCCAGCACTTTGTGGTTGTGCTCAGCAGCGAGCTCCACGGCGCCCTGCAGCATGTTGCAGAGGGTGAGCTGGGACACGTGCGGGGAGCTGTGGAGAAGTGGTGAAAAGTGATGGTCGTTGAGGCGCCAGTCGGAGGAAACGTCCAAGACACCGTGGAGAACATTGGAGAAGAACGTTTCAAGGAACTTCTTCCTCCAACAGGTGATATTCTGCAATTGAACAGGGCATAGGAACAAAAAATTCAGCGTTTTTCTCGTTCTTTTTAAGATAAATTATTGCTGTCTGCTAACCTGGTAAATGCAGTGTCCAAAAACCCCTCCTGCTACCTCCACTGAGACCACCTTTCTACTTCTCAACGTCCTTCCTCAGTGTATTCCTTGAAAACCTGAGTTTACTCCCACGGCTCTCTTCATTCTGCTTTTGGCCCAGTTTAAACATATTCAGTGGTTTGAAGCTGAGCCATGTTTTTTGCCTATTGAAAACCACGTCATCGGCAATTTTCTTCCTGAGCATCTATTTACAGGCTGTCATTAAGTTGCCTGCTAATGATTCTTTTATGATGATGACTCAATGAAGCTGCTTCAGTTTTCCTACATAAAACCATTCTGCAAACTCACTGTCTTCTGTAACTATTTTTCTCATCCTTTCTAAGACATCAGCACATGTTTTTACCAGCATAGGTGTAAGCGCGACATAAGATACTGTTTTTATCCTTTGTTTCCCTGAGAATCTCTGAAGACAGAATTTATTCTTTTGGCAAACTCGCTGCTGGGAGATGAAGGGTGTGGCTGCACACTTCCGTTCCTTTTATGAACCCTGCTTCCCAAAATGTTTGTGCTACCGGAGTCACACCTTGGTCTGGAGCTCTATGAACGCTTATAAACAAGTGCCAGCAATCGCTTAGAAGTGGCCAGAAACAAAACCTCATGGAAAATGGCACCTGTGTCGTGCCCCTTCTCCCACCTTAGTGTTTCCTCACCTCTGAGTTGGGCGGCCTGGTTTTCATCACATCATCCCACAGCTGGCGCCAGATGGGCTGTGTCGAGAGGCCTGGGGGGGAAAAACCATCAACGGGGTGCTTTCACCCCTCTCCCCATCCCAGTGCTCTGCCCTGGGGCTCACCAGGGTGCCGGGAGCACAGACCCAGACCCTGAGACACAAGGACAGGCAGGGGAAAAACTGTCGCCTTTGACGGGGCACGAGTTAAAAATGTCAGGTTTTATTCGTCCTCAAAAGGAGCGAAGTTACAGTGGGAACCCTGCCGGGGTGTGGGACAGAGCACGAGGGTTTGGATGCAAGGGATTGTCCCAGCCCCGGTGGCAGGGACGGTGCTCTGGGGATATCTTTCCTGCATAGAGGGTTCAGCCCCTGGGTCGGGGCTCCCCTCTCCAGCGCAGGATCCCTCTAGTGTGGGACTCGTCCCTCCAGGTTTGGGGGCACCTCCGCAGCCTCCCACCCCATCACTTTGGGGGCCCCATCCTTCCCGCCCGGGGGTCCCCCCCGCGGTCGCCGCCGTCCCCGGCGGTGTCACCTGCTCTCCGCGCGGCGCCCTCGGCCCGCTCGAGGCGGAAGATGGTGAGGAGCGGCAGGAGCCCCCGCAGGAGGTGCCCGGGCAGCGCTGCGGAGAGGGAGAGGGCGGCAGGGTGCGGGCAGGCCCGGGCCCCGCGCCCCGCCGCCCCGCGCCGCCCGCGCCTTACCCCAGACGTCCCGCTCCAGGGCGCCCATGCTGCGGCTCACGGCGGCCGCGCTCAGCGCAAACAGGCTGCGCGGCCCCTCCGCCGCCATCGCCGCCTCGGGCACCACCCGCCCACCCCGCGCCGCCATCTTGGGAGGCGGCGGCAGCGGGCGGCCATGTTGGGAAGGTCGCGCCGGGTGGCGGGGCCAGACGGGCGGGCGGCGGCCAGGTCGAGCCGGCTCCAAAGCAGCGGGCCCCGGGGAGAAAGGATAAAGCGGGCAGGGAGCGCAGCAATGGCCGTGCTGGCGCTGTCAGGGGCGCGGCAGCCGGCGGCGGCCATGCTGGGAAGGGCCGCGCCGCGGGGGGAAGCCTCGCCCTGGCGAGGCGGCGCTTCCGCTGCCGGCGCGGGCAGGGGCAGTTCCGGCGGGTGACCCTGCGGAGTCCTTCTGTGCGGCGGCAGCGCGATGGGACGCGGCGGGGAGCCCGAGGTGAGCGGGGGATCCTCCTCCCATCCGCCCGGGGGACGGCGCACACGGTGCGTTTGGGCGACCGTAACGCTGTGCTCTCTTTTCTTTCCCCAGGAGGAAGAGGAAGAGCTGGTGGTAAGACGGGGAGCCGCGCCGGGGACTCCCAGGCTCGGGGGGCTCGGGCCGGGCTGTGCTGGAGGCCCAGAACCCGGTGGGGAGGGGGGTTGAGCCCGGGCCGCGACGTGGCTCCCCCTTGAAGCCGTGGGGCTCGGGGGGAAGCGGCGTGTGGGGGTGTCCGGGTGCTCAGCGCGGCCCCGTGTCCGCAGGATCCCTTAACCACGGTGCGGGAGCACTGCGAGCAGACGGAGAAATGCGTGAAGGCGCGGGAGCGGCTGGAGCTGTGTGACGCGAGGGTGTCCTCCCGGTCCGAGACGGAGGAGCAGTGCACGGAGGAGCTCTTCGACTTCCTGCACGCCAGGGACCACTGTGTGAGTGCGGCGTCCCTGCTGGGGCTGGGGGCAGAGCTGCCTTCAGCCACGCTGCTGGCAGTGCTGGCAGGTCGAGTGTGACATGTGGTAGCTCTTCAGTCAGAGGGAGCTCTGAAAAACTGTGTTTTCTTATTAAATGCTGTTACATTAGATCTAGCTAGGATTCAGTAGCTTATTAAACAGTTAAATAAGTCACACCCATGGTTTGTGGCCTGTAGATGGCACTTGGCTCTTTCAGTCTTGTATTTGACATTTTAAAGTTTAGCCTTTTTAACCTGAGCTGAAGCTTTGTAAGACATCTTGTTCGTTTTCTTGAGTGACTTGTTGCAGAACCATGAGAGGAACTGAGGGGAGGCTGCAGGGCCATGTGCATTGGTGGTCCAGAAAACCAAGAGGCAGGTGGTAACACTCTGCTGGTTTCCATCCCTAAACCACGAATTACTGAGATCTCTCTCTCTCTTTTCCAGGTTGCTCACAAACTTTTTAGTAAACTGAAGTGAAGGTGGGCATGAACGCCCACCTGCTTCCACAGCCAGTGTCAGCGGTTCCTGGATCACAGTTCTGCTTCCTGCCGTCCATCCTCCATGCTGAGCATCACCAAAACGGCTTCCTGGCAGCGTGTCACTGCCTCTTTGCTCCTGGAAGATGTGAAGCTGTGCAAAAAAAACATGTTGATGTTCCGTAATTTTCTGTATTAAAATGTTCAGAGTTCCCATGGAAGTGCTTTCTGTTTATTTCCAGGTTCTTGTGCTTCTGATTTGCATGGGGTTAAGGTGAAATCAGTGGGTGTCAGAGCCCAGTTTAGCAGAGAGAGTCATCCTCGCTTGTGGGAATGTCCTTTTTTTTCCAGCCATGATATGCAGCAGCTGCAGCCCAGTCCCATGGGGAAGAATTTATCTGTTGGAGCCACAAAGATTATTTTCAAGACCCTTTTCTAGGAGAGAAAACTTCCTTCCCCACCCCTGGGGGAAAGCTGTCACCTGTCCCTCACTGTCTCCTGCTGCTGCCTCCTGGCAGCAGCCAGCTTTACCTCCTTGCCCAGGAAACCAACAACGTGGCTGTGGAGGTGTATGGTGTTGGTTCACCTTCTCAAACCCTGACCGGGTCACCTGGGGGACATAAAGCCTTTCTCTGTGAGTCACCAGCCTCTTCTGGGCACCTGGGACTGTCCTGTCTGTGCTCTTCCTCTTCCTTTTGTGAGCAGGATGTTCAGTAGCAGAAAAACTAGCACGTCACAGGGCTGAGAAAAATTCTCAGCTGTTCTTCCAAGAGGAATTAAACCTGCCACCTTTTTAACTTGGCTGTTCTCTACCCATGTAGTAGTCCATAGTCTTTTTGCTGGTGGATTTCAATCTTAATCCCTAGAGGACTGAAACAGATTTTTATTGGGGTAAGGGTAACGTTACTTTCAGGAGTTTTTGTTGTGCGAGGTCCAGCTGCGCGCGCGTTTGTTGCTGCTGCAAAGCCCGTCTGTTGCTGGATCCTTCCCAGCCCCAACCCAGGCGAGTAATCACGGAACCACAGAACGGTTGGGTTGGAAGGCACTTCAAAGGCCATTTAGGTACAGCCCGCTGCCACCAGACCCGGATTCCCAGAGCCCCATCCCTCCTGGCCGGGAGCACTTCCCGGGTCCCGCCCCGGAAGGCGCTGTCGGGGAGCGATGGCGGCGCTGCTCGGGGGGGCGGCGGCCGCGCTGCTGCGGCGGGGAGCGGGAGCGGTGCTGGGAGCGGGGCAGCGCCGGCACCGGCACAAGGAGAAGTGGGTGAGCGGGGTCGGGGAGGTCCCTTCCCGACGAGGCTGCCGGCGCATCCGCACCCCCACCGCGCTGCTTCGCACCCGCGTCTCTCCCCTCTCACCCTTTTGCACCCCATTCCCCCCTCTGACCTCCCCACTTGGCCCCTCTCGCTGCACCCTCGTTCCGCTGCTCAGTGCGCGGCCGTTCTCTCTCCCCGCGAGCCCACCCCGTGCACCCAGCCCCTTTCGGCCATGCATGGAATCGTGGAATCGTTCGGCCATTCGTGGGATCATGGAATATGCCGAGTTGGAAGGGACCCATCAGGATCGTCCAGTCCAACTCCCGGCCCGGTGCAGGACTCCCCAAGAATCACACCATGTTCCTGAAGCATTGTCCAAACGCTTCTTGAACTCAGACAGGCTTGGCCACTTCCCTGAGGAGCCTGTGCCAGTGCTCAGTCACCCTCTGGGTGAAAAACCTCCTCCTGATATCTAACCTAAACCTCTCCCGAATCAGCTTCATGCTTTTTCCTCGAGTCCTGTCACATTTGTACTCCTGAACCCTCTCCGGGCCACCACCAGCCTGTGGATGTAGGGGTTCACCTGTCCCTGCCACTTTCAGGGGCAGTGGAAAGGCCTCGTCGACTTCTGGCAGCACAGAATCCAGCGCTGGATTCTCCCAGAAAAACATGGAGGCTGGGTGGAGGTACTGGGATGCCGAGCTATTTTTCTTTTAATGTCTCTGGTATTTTTTCCCCCCAAGGCTACCACGGCCCCCCGCATCCCGTCCACACGGCTGGCCCTGCACCACTTCGACACGAGCTACAGCCTGCACCTGGGGGAGCTGTGGCCCTCTGTCCGTGCTGGCCTGCTCTGTGAGCAGAAGTACGGCGCCCTCCTCAACAACTTCTCTGCTGTCGACCACGTCACCCAAGAGCTGGAGCTGCTGAATGCCACCGATTTCGTTTCCGAAGCCCTCCAAAAGGCACAGCAATCACAGCGGGGTGTGGCTGCGAGGGAAGCAGTGAGAGGCTCCCAGGAGGGCTGTGTTCAGGGCAGGACTGTGATACAGGCAGAGACATCGCCACCGTTTCGTGCCTCCATCAGCCCCAAAATCAAGTGTTACACCTTCCCCAGGGGTGACATCACACGCTTTTGCCCTGCACGGTGAGACATCCCTGGACAGACCACCCACTCTCGTTGCCAGCCTTGGGGGTTGCTGCTTCCCTACATCCCAGTCCTCACTTCCAACTGCTCTTTTCTTTTCTTTTCCCCTTGCACATTTGCTTGTGTTACACAAACTGGTGATTTCCAGGCCAGACATTCTGGGGCTCCTTGGTTATTATCTCATGGATGCAGCATCTCTCCTGCCCGTCCTTGCACTCGATGTGCAGCAGGATGACCTTGTCCTTGACCTTTGTGCGGCTCCAGGTGGCAAGACTCTGGCTCTGCTGCAGACTGGGCTTTGTGTAAATGGAGGTGGGTGTTCCCTTGTTCTCCATCCTTAAACAGAGCTGGAAGAGCGTGCTGTGCTCATTAATGTCTGACTGTAAATAATTTCTGAGTATAAGAGTTGGGAATCAGGTGTGTTTTTGCAATTCCCAGTGTTCCTGTTGTGTCCCTGCAGGGCATCTGGCAGCCAACGATGTCTCCATTTCCCGGACAAAGAGGCTGCACCAGATCTTTCATAAGTATGTTCCCAAAGAAGTCAGGGAAACTGTGAGTGTCACGTCCTACGACGGAAGGGACTGGCAGGATGTGGAAGGTGACACTTTCCATAAGGTAGGTTATTGGGAACCGGTGAAGATAAACCCTCTTTTTGAGGAAGGCAGCAGCTTATCCTACAGTATAACTGTGTAGTTTTCCACAATCTGAAATGCAGAGAAAGAGAGAGGACTAAGACACATAGGGAATAATATTTCCTCCTGCTATCCCTTCCTTCAGGATCCGGTGCATATGTGCATTCAGAGTGGTACTTTTATTTGCTTGTGTAATACCATGTTCTTGTCCATCACCTGGAAGGGGTTAGGTGTGAAGATTACATAATTCTGTTTTCTCAGCCATGTCCAGCCTCAGGGGCTGGGTTTGATGCTCTGGGAGGTGTTGCTGTAGGAGCACTGGCCATGTGTGCTTCTGTGACATCTTCCAGGCAGACACCCAGAGGAGGAACATTAAACGAGGACATGCGCAAGTGTGAGATGTTTTCCACCATCTCTGGGACTGTTTGCACATTCCCAAAATGCCAGAGCAGCCAGATGATTACAGTTCGGTGTGGTGCACACCCGTGCTCAGGCACCGGGAGCTGCTTGTGCGTGGTGAGGGTGGAGGAGGTGGGCACGGGGAAGCTGCACAGGGGGACTCACTGAGCTCGACCTGGGCATGGGACTGACAGGGATCTCTGCTGCTGCAGGTGCTGGTGGATGTGCCCTGCACGACGGACAGGCACTCTGCCATGGAGGAGGACAACAACATCTTCCACAAGAGGCGAACCAAGGAGCGTCAGATGCTGCCCATGCTGCAGCTGCAGCTGCTGATGTGAGTGAGCTCGATGCTGTGTGCTCGTGCTGTTTGTGTTACAGTCGTAGCTCTCCATGGCCAGCACTGAAACCTCTTTTTACTTTGTCTGTCCCCAACTGGGAAATGTGGGAAGCGTGCGTAGTTTTCTGGAAGAGCAATAGTTGGAATGCATCAAAGCATAATATAAGTGTAAGAAGGTGCAAATATTCTTGGTCAGATCACAGGTCCTGCCTGTCCCCAGCAGTAGCTGTAGGAGCTAGGGAGAAGGGTCTAAGGAACATGATAGATATTGTGTTGTCCTTTTGGGTGATGGTCTCCCAGATCCCACTGATCAGCCCTGGAGGATCCCTGAGTGCCCACATCTCCCAGCACATGGGGTGCTTCATCACCCCATTTTGCTGGGAAGGCTGGATCGACTCACCGTGCTGTGACAATAAGGAAACAGAGAGTCCCATAGCAGTGCTTGTACTGCAAGAATCTCCTCCCCTCTACATGCTCTTATCCCATTCCCTTGGACATGACTGCAGGGTTATACCTTCCAGCTGCTCTCCAGTAGCATCTCTCCCATGTTAAATTCATTATCAGTCTAAGCATCCATTTGACTCATTGCCTTGGCCTAAAACAGTCCTCACGCTGCAGTGGCACAGACTGCTGAGTCTGTGGAGTTCAAGATTTGTCTGTCTCTTCCTATGAGTCACCTGCTGGCTTCCCAGTTTTGGTGGGTGGTAGTGCCTGTGCCCCACACTCCTCTTCTTCCTGTGACAATGCATGTGTTCATCTTGCCTGCAGGGCTGGGATCCTCTCTGCCAAGCCAGGAGGAGATGTGGTGTACTCCACGTGCTCCCTCTCCCCGCTGCAGAACGAGTGTGTGGTCGAGAGAGCGGTAGAAATTGCAGAAACCCAGTTTAACATCAGTGTCCACGTTGAGGACTTGAGCCACTTTCGGACGCTCTTCCAGGACACGTTTTCCTTCTTCTCAGGTTGCCGGCTGGGGGAGCTTGTTCTGCCTCACCTCACAGCCAACTTTGGACCTATGTATTTCTGCAAATTACGTCGGATGTAGAAGGGGCAACAGGCTATGTCTGTTTGCTGTCAGGAAATATCCCAAATTTCCAGGGAAAGTACAACTGCTTTGTATTTATTTTTCCTTTTAAAATGTCCCAAAGGAAGTCCGCTTTTTTACTGCAGACATAGAAAATAAATGAGAAAGACCTGCTGTGAAGTCTCCTGAATATTTTATGTGTTTGAGACTGAGGTGTTTAATCTAGGAAAGAGAGGTCTTATCAGAGGGAGCGATTTATCCATCTGTGTGGGGCAGGATAAATGGCCCTGTGTGGGTGCTGCTTTCTCCCTCCTGTCTGACTGCTTTGATCCTACATGAGCAGGTTTGGGTTAACAAACACCATCTGGGGATCTCAGTCTTTGTCCCAGATCTCACCATCTGCATAAATGAGTTGCATCTGTCTCTGCTTATCTCCTGCCTTCAGAAAGAGCAGCCTGAGGTCCTGAAATCAGAGGTTCCTAAGAATGCCCCTCCTGTGAGGCTGAAAATATGTTTGTGATGCTGGAGATTTGGTGCTGTGGAAAGGCCAGTGACTGCTGCTATCCCTCACAGACAGGAAGGCTGTGGGAAAGTGTGAATGCTCCTATGCAAGATGCCATTTAATGTTTGGGGGGCAGGTGTTTGTATGATTCTGAATAGTAACTAGTTATAGAACCATAGCCATCAGTGAATGATTACTGAGTTTATGATAAGAGTTGCTTAATAGCTACATTTTTATTTCTGTGAGGAAAATACAGTGATGGACAGGGTGGGCATGGCTGTATCCCTCACAGGGCAGCCCATATGAAGTTACTCCAGTGTCAACAAGAAAGTATTAGAGATTTTGTAACCGTTTTCTCTCAGCACCACCCTGCTTCTGCAAGGGGCAGCATCGATGGAAATGGGGGTGAAGGCGTGAAAACTCACCCATGTCCATCCTTGCAGGAAGGTGCAGTGCATAAATTTATCATCATTTGAACCCAGCTTAAAGCCAGTCCTGCTCTCTGCATGGCATCCTGGTTCCTTACAGGATCCGTGCTTATTGGCAAGGAGAGAGGTCAGGAAATGGTGTTTCCTTCCTCCTTCCCTCCTCTTTGTAGTCTCTGCACTGCCACTGGCAGTCATGCAGTGCTGTCCCTTTGGTCCTGAGGGGACCATGGGGGCTATGCCCCTCTCTTCTCACGGCTGAGGGTCTCCACCTCCTTCATGAACCGCAGGCACAGCTCCTCCTGCCATGGCAAGGCCAGGCACTGCACTGCCACGGGCATCCCCACGGCTCCTGACACAGCCTGCAGTGGGCACACAAGCAGTGAGGGGTTACCCCGGGGGCTCAGACTTCCAGCAACTTCTGGAAACCTGGTGTAGGCACGTGGCTCATCCCAGAGAGTGGGGAGGTTGTGGTTTGAGCCCTGCTCTTCGAGTGAAACTATTTCTTGAATGTCAGTCATCAGTGTGCTCCACCACTTTCTGTACCTGTTTCAGCTTCCTGTCCCAGGGGTCATCTCAGCATCCTTGGTAAAGCTCCAGCTCTTCCTCATCTGCTTCTGTCACTGTGCTGACAGGTACAACCCCAGCAGGGAAGTTCAAGATGTTGTACAGCATCGTGGAGGAGATGGCAGCTGAGAGCAGCCGAAGAGAGAATCCAGCCATTCACAGCCTCCTGTCTTGTTTCAAGCTTACACATTCCATGTTCACTGAGGCCCCTGAGAAGTGTGTGTCTGTCTCCACCTGCTCAGATAGCTTTATGGTCGTTACTTTTCCTTCCTAATTCCCATAAAATGCTTAGGTGGGTGGTGAAGCTCCCTGGTACCGGTCGTTTCTCTCCAGTCTCAACCACTGTGGTCCCTCCTGGGAAGGTCCCAGACTCACTTACTGAGGAGTTTCCCGGGGTATCCTGTGGTGAAGGCAGGCCCCAGGACAGGGCACAGCACAACGTCCAGATGGAGTTCCTTCCACTGGGTGATGAACTCGGAGCGGTACACCTTGGGGAGGAGAAGGGAGATGACACGGAGCCCATGCCCATGCCTGGGGCATCTCAGCTTTTTCAGGGCGTGCACCAGGCTCTGGCACAACTGAGGAGGCAGCAGCAGTCAGCAGTGCTCGAGGGAAGAGGCAGAGGAATGCGTGTTTGCCTCTACAGCATGTGGCTAGGAATTGGAAAGGTCCCTCTGTAGCCATTCCCTCTCCCAGGACAGCCTTTGTTGTGCTGGGACTGTTGAACATGGATGTTTGTGCATGAGCCTTGTGGGCAACCGATGAAGTCCTGTCTGGGCTGACCCAAAAGCCCATCTACCCATTCCTGTCTCTCTTTTGTGCCTTTCCCTCTGTCCTGTCTCCTCCCCAGCACCTCCTCTCCTGCACAACCCCATTCCAAACCGATGACTTTCCAACCTGGCACTTGCCATAAAGCCTCAACTTGTAGCAAGATGCCAGAGAGGAAAGTCTTCAAAACATACCTGAATTTGATGGTTATGATTCCACATCTCCTTCACTGACCTGCAAGTGGAAATCATAGCAACATCTTTAAGCTTTAAGAGGAGGAGGAATTGCTTAAATAGGCCTCTGGGTTGATAAGCCCTGGTGATTTTAGCAGTTACTTAAAACAATACAGCTTTCACAATCTAAAGTTTCCTTTGGCATCTGGCCAAGCAATTAGCAGCAAATGTCTGGAAGTGCTGGAGAGAAGGTTTCTTTGATGAGTACTCTGGATTTAGTACTCGTTCTCTTCCACAGGCTTCCTGTATGACCTTATCTATCCAAATCCCTCAGTCCTGCCAGGATATCACTAAGGGCAGTGCAGCACTAGGGAGCTGTGTGCCTAAAGGCTGAAGCCATGTCCCGGATAGAAGGACAACCCCTGCAGAGAGCAGGTCAGAGCCTGTTGTAAATCCAGTCCACCCCAAATATGGACACTTAGAGGAGAAGGTATTGCCCCCTTTTCCAATGCCTTTGACAGTGATTCTTTAAGTGACCTAAACCACTCATTTGTGACACCCACCCAGCTGGGGGTAGATCTGCCCCCATGCTGACACCCACTGCAGAAGGGGCAAAAGCTCCAGGTGTTAGGGAGTAACTAATTTTCTAGTTTGCTGCTTACAGTTTCCATACATTCCCCTTCCCAAATGTCTACCCTTGCCTTTCTCTCCAGACTCCTTCATCTCACTCTTCAGAGAGAACACAGCCTCTCTACACCAGTAGATTCAATCACTGCTACAAAGGACAGAGGTGAAAAAACCTTCTGAAGTTGGTCTGCAGCAGAGGGAAAGGAAATGCCCTCAATTATTTGCTGCAGCAGTTTCTGATCCTGTCTCATCTTCCCCTAAAAATCTTCAGCTGTTTCCTCCTTCAGCTGTTTGCCTTCCTCCTCCACTCTTCTCTGTGTTCTCTCAATCTGATAAGCTACATGCCCACTGAGGAGGCAGACAGGATAACTACTGATTAGCCCATTTTTCCCCCCTAATAATTATGAATTGTGCCCTCAAAGAAAGCTGTTATTGGAAACCGGTACCGTAAAGACAACTGGACCCTTAAAGAAGCTGTGCAGCACCCTGGAAGGAACCAGGGCTTGCTGAGTTAAGGACTTACCTTCCCGTTGAAGGGGATGGGGGGCACAGTGGGGTCCATCTGGAACATCTCCTCGCAGAGCAGTGCCCTCATGCACAGGGCCAGGCTGTCCACGTCCCTCGCCATCGGCCCCCAGAGCACAAGGAACTGGAATGGGAGAAGAGCAAATACTCACATCAAGCAGATGGATGTGCCAAACACTGATCCACCCCTCTGCACAGCCACGCTGCTGCAAGGGGTGGGCAGGCAATGAGGTGGGATGTTTCAGATGGACTCCAGATAGGTCTTGGTTGTCTCAGGTTTTCCTCTGGCCTAGAGGAGGACATAGGGCTTTTCACAGGATATAGAGAAAAGCAATTAAAAATTCTTGTACCTGCCAGGATCCCATTGACAGGGCCAGTCACTCCAGACAGGCTTTTGGAAAAAAAGAAAGAAGTATATTGTCATTTCAGTAATTGGGAGATATTCCCAATACACTTGAATAGCACAGCGGGGCCTTCAGTTCAGGACCAGAACCAGGAGGAAATTACTTCAAGTATTTGATTTATCTGAAACGAGAAATTTTGACTAAAAGGAAAAAACCCCTCAAACTGAAATCCCAACAAATCTTAGTTTTGTTTTAACCAAAAATGTCCCATTTTGGCATTATTCAACCACTTTAACCCCCTTGTACTTCTATCTCCAGGGGAAAACCTGTCCATTTCCCACAAAATCTAACCATGCTGTCTGCTGGGAGAGGTTTTGAGCAAAGCAAGCCACCCCTTAAGAACCATCCTCTCTGTTTCTTCCAAGTACTTGCCAAGTACCTTCCCCTTTGGCTGAGTCTGGCAATTAGCAGGGTTGGAAGGGCAGACCCCAGCACCCACCTGAGCCTTTCTGCCGTGGGTTTGAGCCCACACAGCCCACAGAAGCTGGAGGGCAGGCGGATGCTCCTTCTCTTCCCTGACACAAATGCAACTCCATAGGTGCACTAGCTCAGGATCAAACCCAGTCTCCTGCTGTCCAAGTGAAGCCATCAGTGGATATTCAGGGAGGGAATATTCATCCCAGATAAACACAGTGTGAGAGCCTTCTTCAGTTAGCCTTGGTATTAGGGGCTTGCTTTGGGTATGCTTTATCTCCAGGTATGTTACCTGTGAAAATATGAGCTGGTTTATCCGGTACATATTCAAAGCAAGTGGAGCAGAAAGAAAAGGTGTTGAGAAATGAGTGTTGCAGTAGGAATTCAGGGCCACTTCCATGCTGGTTGGATGCCTAGCTACCTCATTCATCCCCATGTCATGTCCTGGTTGCTCCCAGGGGACAGTGAATGCCCTATCTTCATTAGTGTTAAGTTAGAGCAGACATCTTCTTGGCAGCTGGATGGGTTGGGAGGTCCCACTTGCTGGGAATGCTAGTGAAAGCTCTTTTGAAGATTATTCAAAAGCCATCCAGAAGCCAGGTTTTAGGGGCAAAGACGTAGGGGTATGGACAGATCTGTAAGCTTAGAGTTAAGAAGAAGCAAAAGCTTTCTTACTTCTTAGAGGCAAGAGACATTTCCAGATTTTGAAAGAACTGAATTTTGGATCAATGAAGGTCCAGTGCTTCATCATCTGTGTTCTCCAAAACCTCTTCCTAGTGAGTAATTCACATCCCCCTGGCTTTAGACTCCCGCCTCATCTCCTCCAGCCCGAGGAGAGCTGTGATCTCCCCTTCTCTCAAGGCAGACTTTCCTCTTGTTGGGGGCTGCTGGCACATCTCCTTGTTGTAAAAGCTATGGGGGCATGAGCTGGAAGGAGGAGCTGAAGGCCAACGTCAGCAGACACCCCAGTGGGACTCAGATCCCGCAGAAGGACGGGTTACCTGCTCCCTGAACTGCTGGACAGCCTTTGCCATTTTCTTCAGACCCTCATCCCGGGTTTTCCGAGCTTCTTCCATTTTCTTCTGGATCATCTTTTTGCCCAGCCATTTCCAGACCACCACAGCTGCCACTGACCTGCCAAGCAGCGTGAGGGCAGCAGAAGTATCCACCTTCCTCTCTGGCAGGAGCTGCCTCAGCTGCTGCTGGATCATGATGTGGCCTTCGGGTCTCCAGGGATGGAGTGAGAAAGAAAAGCAAGGCAGGAGCGGAAGACCTTTCCTGCCTCCCCAGACCCGTCCCTCCTCTCAGCACCACTGTCTTGGGTCAGCAAATAGTTCAAATAGTTCAGTCTGAAGCTGACCCCTGCAAAGCTGCCATCTGTGGAGCGTGCAAGGGAGAATGATTAACCAGGAAAGGGAAAAGGTGACGTTTGGTCAGTGAATCTTGGGGTGTTAGGTTTATAGGGGCTTTCTGGGCTGTGGGAAGCTCTCCACTGGGAATGGATAAGGGATCAACTGAACAAAAGAAACAAGGAAATAGCCGTTCTCCTGTTTCCTGTGTAGCCTGAGAGGACAATGGGAAAAGGGGAAAAAACAGCTTGAACTTGCAAGACTTCCTTGCACAGGGATGGGGAATGTATGCCGAGGGGATGCACAGCTGTGGGGTACCCTCAGCTCACCAAATCCCTTATGCTGCTCCCATGGTGGCCAGAGGTTGCTGCAGGAGGTCCGTGCTCAGCATTGCCGTGATGTCTGCATGCACCGGGAGAGGCCGTTCCACTCCATGACGCTGGTATTGCTTCAGGAGTGGAAAATTCCACAGGCTTGCAGGCCAGAAGCAAACTATTTCCACCAGACATTGGAATAGCTGGTGTCTGACATCTTTCCAGCAGAGATGACTCTCACTACAAGCACTAAGAGCCACACACTTAGCTGAAGGCAACAACCCAGCCAACATCAGCCATGGTCTGTCTGCAGTCTTCTCTGTTGGTTTTGGATGGTGGGTGCTCCCTACAGGTTCTCCCTTTGAAAAAGTATTTAGGCAGCTATGGATTGTGCATTACAAAACTTTGCAAGATTCTAGTGGAGTGTGGAACTGGATACGGAATGGAAGCTGAAGAGCCTCTCCCTTCAGGGCTAGGTAGTCCTCTAGTGCTCAATTTTTCATTGTCATGTTCATTCTTAGCAGTTATAAGAGTTCACTGTTGTTTTCTGTCACAATTTGTGTCAGTAGGGAATGTTCTTAGCTTAGTTCTTAACTAGGGAAATTTATGGACTCTGAACAAAATTGTCTTTGGCGTCCTTGCAGAAACAGTCTGGAGCTGACGGGAGTTAGCGGCGTGGTAACAAATTAAGCCGGCCTTTTACTGTGTCCCTTCCAGTGGCACCTTCCTTGGAGGATGCCTCCTCAGCTGTGGCACTGCACGGGGACATGCCTGCAGCCCCTCCAGCTCCTGCTCCACGGTGCTGGCTGCAGCAGGTGCCTCTGGAAGGCACACGTGAACAGAGTCAGCACTGCGACAGTACCGAGCCCTCTCCAGCCTCCAGGAACCCACGCAAGCGCTTCCTGAGACAGAGGTGGGCTCTTTGCCTGTGTGACAGCACCAGAACCTCTGTGATGGACTGAGCAGATGTGGGAGGGGTTTTTCCCTGTGCTGGGAAGTGTCAGGGCATTGGCCTCCCACATCCACTTGCACATTGGTACCTGTGCTCTGATCCTGCCCTTTAGACACTTAGCAAATGTTTAACAGAGGCAGGGACAGCTGTGTCCAGACTGACTTGGCATTTCAAAGGGCAGATTTTCAGCAGGCAGAGCTGCATTTCCAGATGGCCGGATGCTGCTGAGGAAACCCCTTTTCCCATCAATGTGTGAGCATCTCTGCATCCTTTGTGAACCAGGGCTCTTCCTGCCACCACAAGGCCACACATCCAAGGGAACCTAAAGCAAGGAAGCAAAGGGATATCCAAAGTTAAATCTCAAGTCCATAGCAGGGGAGATAGACCTACCTGGCTTACAGGTCAACACTCACTTGTCCACAGTGTTTTTGTCATTTGAATTGATCCAGGTCAAACCCATCAGTGGTGTTTAGATGAAAGCCATGCACGACACTTTTCACAAGAAGAGTCAACTCATAGCAGCTGGGATTTCATTGTGGCACCCATGACATCTTCACTGTGGACTATCCCAGAAAAAGGCAGTCAGACAAAGTCAGACAGACTATTCCTGTGCCCAGGAAAGGCTGCACCATCTTTGCTTGCAAGAGCAAAAACTACACTGACTTACTGTCATCACGCTCCATTAACACCTTCAGGTCTTAATCAGAATGGGTTTTGACAGAAATTATTTATAACTAAGCTGTCTTCCCTCTAAATTGGTAATAAATATTTTTAAGTCAGCTTTGACTCCATTTTGATTAAAATTATGAAGAATAAATCCTTACAGCTGCATCTTGTGTTCATGTATTTGTAACCAAACACTCTGGTGCTCTTTTTCAAAATGATTTACAAAATGAGGCATGTTAACTATGCTGCTCTGAAAGAATATTAAAGACATTTCACAAAATACTGAAATCATAGTGATTTGGGCTGGTCCCCTCTGGAGAACTTGTTGCAGTTGGCTCAGAGGGCTGAATAAATGTTTTCTGGGGACTCTCCAGTTTCTGACTCATTTCAGCCTGGAATATCTATTTGGAGCATAAGACTCTCCTCAATTTCAGTCCAACTCCACCAGCACTCACAGAACATAACAGCTGGTAAGAAACTTGCCACTACCAAATCTTCACCTTTCCAACAATCAAGAACATCAGTTGAGAGGTGAGGGTTTGTCTCTATCAATGCTCTTCCATGTTGCTCAGCCAGGACCCTGTTGGCTTTCCCTGAATAAACTGCAATAGGATGGGAAGAGAGGCCTCCCATACCAACCATGACACCTCTGACAGCAGGGTCTGCTCTCTCTCCTAATCATCTCTACATCTTTCCCACTTTTGTGAGTATTGCACTATTTTCCTTGAGCCTTTCCATAGCCAAGTGGGTTGTATGGATCCTACTTACAACTTCTCCAGCAAGGTAGAGACGTGATCAGCAACGATGCTGTAGAGAGCTGTTAGCTCTTCATCAGAAGTCCAGGAGCATTCCTACTTCTTCCATCATGTCTGGTGTCTTGCACGGGTCTGTTCCCACTGAGTGACAGCAGAGCCTTCAGCACTCTGATGATGAGGGACTGGGATGTTCCCAGCTGCTCCATGACTGGGCACAAAGCTGACAGCAGGAAGCTGGGCTTTTCACTGGTCTCCTATGGGCAAGCAGGGCAGCAGGGAAGCTGGGTGATTTGAGTGAAAAGGAGAACAGTGGCAGGAAAAAACAAACAAACAAACAAACAAAATGAGACTGACTGTGCTTGGTGAGATGAGGATTTGTGCAGCAAACAGCTGTTTCAGACTGAAGGACGTACCAATCCCAATTTTTTTTTTTCTTTTTTTTTTTTTTTTTTGTGTTTCAAGGGTGAGCTTTCCTATGTTCAGATGTTTCACTTCACCTCCCTTTTAAACATGTCCTTTTAGCTACTTCAACTACCACCTTGAAACTTGTTTGAAGTGAATGTCTGGGATCCTGAAAATGTTTGTGTCCCTAATGTCCTGTGTCACTGCCTGCTACATCACAGAGCTCTCTGTGTGCTTCAGATACTGTAAGGGGACAACTGACCTGTTCTAACAACTCATGCTCTGCTGGTATCAGTTTTCTAGAGAGTCTTATTTGCTCCTGATGCTGTGACTATGTAACATTGTGATATGCTAAATAAAGAAAAAATCCTGCAAAGTAAAGTAAAACTAAATAAAAAAGTTGGATTGCCTGATGATTCAATCTCTCAACCTTGCTTGTTTATTTATCTAGTCATAGAATGAAATATGGGTTGAGGAAGGCAGATCTAAATTTTTATCAAAATCAAGAGGGAGGAGGAAAAATAATCAAAGCAAAGACCACAGCCAGACTGTTGTGCTGGAGATGAAAGAAACTAGTAAAAACAAAGCTCTTTTGGCCCAAGCAGCATTTGTACATAATTCTCTGAGACAGACCAAAGCATGGACTTTGGTCAGTGCCAGGCAGCTGAACAAGCACTCTGCAAACACACAGTGCAGGTCTGGGAGGGCTGCACAGCCTGAGCCAACAGCTCATGGTGAGGAGCTGCAGAAGGCTTGGAAACACAATAACACTTTGCTGGTAGGTGTGGGAAGGGGCTGACATTCCTACTCCAGAGCGGAGGAGGTCTGGAAGAAGAACTGTCCTGAAAACCTGACTTTTTGCCCTACTACAGGCCTCTCTCTCCTTGTGTTTCAACACCTGAGCTCACCAGACTGCTCTCAGCATCACCCTCCCTACTTTCCCCCCACATTTATGCAGCAGTGACAACTGATATCGTGGACCACCTGACTTGAGAAGGGCCCCGAGTTTTACTCAGGAATGTGCTTTGCTCTCTGTCCAGCTGAGGCACTTACCTGCCCTTTAAGTTCCTGACCAGACCCCTAAATCAGGTCCAAACTTGTTTCCCTCACACCTTGTCCATCTTCTTCTGGACACGTCTTCTCCACCTCATTCACTTCAGTGCCAGGAGAGCTTTAGCTGAGCTGAGACCAGGGCTGAGAGCATCCAGGCACTCTGCTTCAGTCATCTGCTGGATCACAGTGAGAAATTCCCTTTGGGTGCTGGGTCCTCGGATCTAGTGCTCTGGGATCCTGAGATCTAGTGACTGGCTGGAGGCAGGAGAAAGGAAAGTGGGAGGAACAGTAAATCCCTTCTAGAGCCATCCACAAGGAGCGGCTGGAATGTAGAGTGCAAGGATGCATGGGGAAATTCCTTTTAGAAATAGGACTCTTTCAGCCTTGCACAGGTACAGAGGGATAGACAAGCAAAGGACATTATCCTTTCCTTGAAAAACAAGGTCTGTGCATGCTCAGATCTATCCAGGAATACTACCTGGGCAGGTTACCTGTTTAATGGTGAGGTCCCATCCTCCCTATGAGAGGGTAGCTAAAAACCTTTGCTCCTGGCCTGAGATAGGTCATGCAGCAGGATCTCCATGGGTGGTGCCCCCAGCAGCAGTCCTGCAGAGTCAGGGCATCTCCTTGGAGCAGGGCTGTGCCATGGATCTTCTCCTGGCTGTGTGGGGATCAGAGGATGGTGAGTCAGGCTGCGTGACTGTGTCACGCTCACTGTGTGACTCAGACCTCCCTGTGGCCATGGGAGGTGGCTGGATGACTGCAGCATCCCTGCGCTGCCCCAGGGAGGCAGGTGAATAACAAGGGCACTGTCACCCCTTGGCTCTGTCCTCCTGTTGGGAAAATACTGCCTCCAGCCCTGGTGCCTGGAGAAATATGAAGGCTTGGAGAAGGAATCATTGCTAATGATCATTGCTAATGATCATGCGTTGCTTCAACACACGCCTTGTTTCAACACACACTTGCTTATTCCAGGCATCTGCTTCATCACTCCCGCCTTTCCCTCCAGTGTCTTCATTCACCTTGAGAGCAAAAGATGGGTCAAGAAACAGCACACAGTTGTCACGGTGTTTTTGGAAACACCAAACAGTGTGAGTGGCCTAAGTGTAGACACAGAAATGCTTTCTCAGTTTTCCCTGAAGTGTTTATAGGCAATAAAACCGCATCTTTTCCCGTTGTTTAACTGGAAGAAATGATGAGGAATAGGAGTGAAGACAGATCAGTTACCATTTCTCACAGAATATTAAGCTTTCCACTACTCCCTGAACAATTAAACTGCTGGATGATGTGGAGATCAAGGGAGCAAATGAGTTCAGGAAGGGGACCAACAAGTTTGTGGAGGAGAGCTCTCCTGGCAGCTATTTAAACCGATGGGCTGACTGCAAGTCTTTGCCAAAAAGTCTCTTAGCCAACCAATGGCACAGCCAGAGAGGGAATTCTGCACTTACCAGGTTATATTCTCCCACAATCATCTGCTCCTTTCCACTGCTGGAAGTAAAATATTGCAATAAACAGCTGTTTGGTCTCACATCATACAACAGATATTTTTTCTCTATTGTCATGGGGTTCCTTTGTTACAGCATTAACTCTCATTGCTTCCTTTTGCTTTTTTGATTCAGTTTAACAATGAAGGACAACTTAGACAGGGGTGAGATTTTTTCTATTTTTAAACAGCATTTTGTGCCAGTTTATTGAAATATTAGTTCAGAGCCTTGCTATCTACTTTTGTATCAGGTGGCTGGAGTGAAGGGCAGGCAATGAAAAGTCATCACAGTGAAGGCTGGCTCCCAGAAATCACACATTTCTCTTTGTGTTGTGGGCAAGCATCTCCACCTCCTTCATGAAGCGAAGGCACAGCTCCTCCTGCCACGGCAGAGCCACGCACTGGACAGCCACTGGCAACCCCACAGCTCCTGCCACAGCCTGCAAAAGTTAAGGGCAGTGCTGAGTCAGAGCACCAGAGGACCCGGGGAGGCACAAGACATTATGGGAAGAGAAGGCAGAGGAAGACAAGCAAGGGGACAGCTGTCAGGCTGACGTACACCAGCCTTGCAGCAGCGCCACACACAGGGTAGTAACACAGAGAATGCCAACTGCATGGCTAAACCAGCTCCCACTCTCATCAGGAGATGTAGACGAGCATCGGGACAATGTCCCAGAGGTGTCACTGTGCCAGTCATAACCTTCTTCTATGATTTAAGCCTTTTCCCCTCTGACCTCTTTCAGCCTCTTATCCCAAGGGTCTCTGTAGTGCCCTTGGTAATGCTTCAGTTCCTCTTCGTCGGCTCTCGTGACCGTGCTGACCGGCACCACCCCAGCAGGGAAGTTCAGCACGTTGTATAAATTGGTGTAGGAGGTCGCAGCTGGAAAAGATCACACATGAGAGCAATGCAAAATGGCAAAATTCAGTGTGCGGGGCCAGCAGTGACTTTCAGATGATAATTTGGGCTGCAGGAATTGTAATCTGGAGTGGCTGGACCTGAAGAGACCCTGAAAACATGCTGCCTCAAAGGGACTTTTTTGATGGAGAGGTTTGAGGGCCACATGGCTGCTGAGACCAGAGAGAGACGCACACCTTCACCTGTCAGTCATGTGGAGATCAGATCTGCTCTGGGAGGGACAGACATGGGTATTTGATCCGATTCACAGTCTGCATCTATATCTCCTACTCCCTGGGGAAAAGTCTCAGCTATCTTTTCAAGATATTCCTGTTGTCCAGTTATATTAACATCGTCTTGGGGATTTTGGATCCCAAAAGGTCATTGCTAGGGAGATGGAGGACCCTGACTGTTTGCTGGAAGCTACAGAAAAATGCCTTTTTTCTGCCAGTCACATGCAATGGGCCTTTCTGCTTTTTGCGAAGTCTTGGGAAATGTGAGACAGCTGCATTCAGAAGAGCCTGGCCCTGTACCAAAGTCTATCACCCCTCTGACAGCCACTCCTCACTGCCACTCTCTGCTGCAAGAGTAGCTCTTGGGCTTTCTACAGGACAGACAACGAGGGGAAACTCACTGATGTACAACTGGGGACAGATGTGTCACTAATGGCTGCCCCATAATAATCCAACACCAGCAGCTCAGATGAGGTGGGGGAATGAGAAGACCCACTGAGGTGACCTCTCCCTTGCTTTCTTCCACAGAGGGAAACTGAGCAATGTACAGGGTTTGGGGAATGTCCAAGAGACCAAAATATCTTGCTCCAGCTCTGCCCACAAACACGGCCAGGGATGCACCCAGAGACACCTCAGTGGAGATTTACCAAAGAGCTTCCCAGCATAGCCGTGGTTAAAGGCTGGCCCCAGGGCAGGACAAAGGATCACATCCAGCCTCAGCTTCCTCCATTTGGCAATGAATTCCGTGCGGTAAACCTGGGAGGAAAGATAGAGGAGATGACAAAAGTGTCTGTTGGACAGCAGTGGCAGGTCAGTGCTGACACATAGGAAAAGGAGGGGAAAAAACCTTCCTGGATACAACTAAAAAAATAAGATAAAATCTGAGCTGTGCTTTGAAAGGGCCTTTGTTCTTCCTCCTTTAGGTTTCCTGTCAGAATACCATGTGCTGCCCAGACCTAGACATTAATGCTAGGTGTGCATTTCTCACTTGATTTCGTCAAGCATTAACCCAATCCTTCCCATGAACAGTTTTGTTTTTGAATTGTATTGAATGGAGATCAACAGCAGTTTGAAGAATTAGGTCTGGCTGACTAAAAATCACATTTCCTAAAAGATTTGGTTATTTCGATAGAAGGTTCTAAAAGACATGAATCCAAAATATTTTCACAAATACTTCTCTCATGCTGCGAGGGGATACAGGTAAGGAAAAGAGGCAGCAGGAGACAGCAAGGCAAGCCTCAGGACATCCCCCCACAACGCAGGAGGCACAGCTTCAGGATTGTCCTGCAGATCCAAGAGAGACCTAGGTTTGTAGTTTGGTTTACTACAGCTTTGCTGAACATCAGGCAACAAATTAATCCATCCTCAAAGAGCTGTTCCACTTTGTCTTAGCAAACAGACGTGGAGGGACCACAGTACAGTTGTTCCTGCAGCCATAATCTGGTTACATACAGACACATGTCCCATGGTCCTGTCCCTGTTGTGCACAACTGTCTCACTCCAAGTTTTCTGTACAAGAGCCTTCCACATCTCTCACAAAAGCCCTGGCCTTGGGGCTGTTTTTCAGCCTGAACTCAATTTCCACCTGCAGTCTGAGATTCTTCCTGATGAAAGTTCAACAAATGAGATGGGTTTCCAAGAAATACT
Organism: Chiroxiphia lanceolata; assembly: GCF_009829145.1. Classification (NCBI taxonomy): domain Eukaryota; kingdom Metazoa; phylum Chordata; class Aves; order Passeriformes; family Pipridae; genus Chiroxiphia; species Chiroxiphia lanceolata. The sequence continues at coordinate 5,510,537 of NC_045645.1, forward strand.
GGCAGTGTAGCTACCCTATTTTTTCTTTTTTTCTGAGAAAAAAGCTGGTCACTAGCCAAAAGTTTTGAATTGGCTCTTGTTTGCACTAGATGAAAACACGTGAATATTTTTTCACTGAACAAAAGCAACTGAAAATATCTTTGAAGCCATCAAACCTTCTAAAGAGTTTTCTTTTTTTTTTTTTTTTTTTTTTTTGGGAGAGAGGGTGTTCCTTTGTTTTGTTTGTTTGTTTGGTGGTTTTTTTTTTTGTTTGTTTCTTTGGGTTTTCCATGTGTATTTTTGTGTGTATTTTTGTGCTGGTTTTGTTTTTTTGTGGTTTTTTTTTGGGGGAGTGGGAGAGGAATCTGTTTTCACCTTAAAAAAACCCCTAATCCATTTCCTTCCAAACACTCCCACCAGTGTGTGGGAGTGACCAGGCAGCTTTGTAAGAGTTTTTCCTCTGCCCTCTAATTTGTCAGAGCAGCCTGCTCATCCATCAAGTGACTGGCACTGATAGAGGCTGGGTGGTGCAGGCTGGGGGCATGTTTCTCCTCAGGGAGGATTGTGAGGGTGTCCCAGCAAACAGATCCTGCCCTGAGGGTGGACACTAAAACAGCTCAGCCTCTTCAGCCTTGTAAAACACCAGCTGAGAGAGGATACAATTGCTCTCTATAAATAGACATAGGAGTGAGGCAGAGGAAAATACCAGAGAGGAGAGGTGCTATTTACACTCAAGGACAGAAATAAAATAAGGATAAACTGGAAGGGAATAAAGAGCACGGGAAATATGAAAGTTTCCAACCATCAGAGCAGGGAGGAGAGGAACCAGTCCATAAAATCAAACGCAAGCATAAAACTCAAACGGTTTAAAAGAGGAACCCGATCAGTTTGTGGGCAGCACTGGACACAGCTGCCCAGGAGAAAGCTTCCTGTCCTAGATTCTACAGAGTTCACAACCACAATTTTTAACTCCTGCTTTGTCTCTGCTTGATCGTTCAAGCATGGCCTTAGCTCGTGACAGTATCACCTAATGTCTGAAATAAGGAATTTGCACCGAGAGACAGAAAGAAGAAAAAAAAATGAAGTCTCATTTTTAATGACTTTTCTTATGCTATTTTTGCTTAGACAATGCAGGGCAAAGGATGATGATTCGTTTCCAACCCCAAATGCTTTGCTGAGTGTGAAGCAATTGCTTAGAAACTTTAGAGATCTCTCACAACATTCAGTAAGGAAAAAGGGAAATAAGAGTCACGTTACCGCCACTGCTCCGTGCTGATCCCAGAGGTCTTTGGCAGATCTGGAAAAGTGACAGAATTAATCAGCTTTGTGACTGTGGCAACAGAAAAGAATTAGGAAAATGCTTAGACAGCCCATTTTTATGAAAACTGCATGACCATTCTGGGAAAAAGCTACGGCATCATCCAGCTGATTCAGCTGGGTTCACATGTGCTTACAGGTGCATCAAAAGAGCTTATGTTAAACCATGCCAGGACACCTAGACAGAAATCATGGCAGTCTCCTAAATTCGCTTGCTCCCAGTTTGGTGTGTCTCTCCTTCTTTTGGAGGTGCAGGTAGCTCACACCACAGTGCATGTGCATGCAGGGACCTCTGCATTAACTTGGCACGTGATGCTCTGGGCACCAGAATCCACCTGATGGTGGATTCCCGTATCTCCCTGTGCTGATTTCTGTCACTAAAAAGATCCTTAAGCTCTTAAAATAACCCCTGGCTGAACAGCCCTGGATAACACAGTGCTGAGACCAGGTGGTGCAGAGGAAGCCCATATTCATCTGGCTCAGCCTGTGCCACACAGCCCTGGCATCTACCTGCACGTATGGGTGGGGACATCCAAGCACATCAACTTTCTCTAGACCTACTTCAGTGTGTCTTACCCCACTCCACAGAGAGCACTGAGATCTCGAGCAATTCGTGGGTACTTTTGGAGAGAAGAGAAAAACTTGGGGTTAGTCAACAACAACACGGCTGAAATAGCTGGCTACCATGTGACTCCATTTTGGGAACGCTTCTTGTCCTAGCAGAATTGGCTCTGAAGAACTGGTAGGGTTTCCAGTGAAGTGGTTTTACTCCCCTACCTCTCTGCACATGGAAACCTTCCCACCTTGCTGATTTCCTATAACACAAATGAGACACGTCCACACACTTACTATGGGTTTCAAAATGAAAGCCAAGATCCTTTTCACCAGAGCAGGAAGCCTGTAAGTATTGAACTGGGATTTCAGGTTGGGATCCACGATGTCTCCTTTGCTGGAAGGGCAGAGAGTGAAAAAGGACAATTCATTGTGCCAGAGCTACAGCAATAGCAGTACTGCTTCCAAGGCAGAGTTTGTCTTGGAAGGGACTCGCTAAAAGACAAAATCTGCCTGTTTCTAAGGAAAACACTGAACAATAGATGCTCACAGCAAATGTTACAGATAAATCAGTACTTCACTGCCTGTATCATCAGTGCTCTAAAAGTTCTGGAGAGCTTTGCAGTGGGGCCTGCTTCACCCTGAAGTGAGCAAGTGGCTGGCTGGGTATCTACCATGTTATCCATGCATGTGAACTGGCTGCTGGCCACACTAAATTCATCCTTCCAGAGACTGCTCCTCTCCTGCTCCTGTATCAGTTTGCACCCACAAGAATATAAACACTCTGGATGCAGCCACTGGCTATAGTATATATTGCCAAGTCTCACAGCTCACACCAAAACAGGGGTTTTACTCACAAGCAGTCCACCAGGTGAGCAGCACCATCCGAGAAAATCCCTCTGGTGAACAGCTCATCTACCATGTAGTCAATCTTGGGCGGTGCAAAGGGAACAAGCTGCAAGGAAACCATCCCTGTCCAAGAGGCAGCAAAGATGAATGATTCAAAGAGCCCTCTGTGAGCCTCCCTGCCTCACCAGTGAGATGCCTGGGAAGCAAAGTAGTGGGAAGCTTGCTGCTGTAGGACAGCAAGACCCCATTTTCAAAGGGAGCTGGGTTAGCAGTATCTGCCTGCTGTCCTTTCCAAGGCATAAACACTTACTGTGACCTGGCACAGACTCCACTCCTCCACATGTTAGAGAAAAATTATTAGAGCCTTCAAAACATCAATTTTTTTAAAATTAATTTGCATCATTGGAACAGCTCCCATAGAGAAATCCCCACTGGTAGAACTGCAGAATAATTTAGGCTAAAAGAAGTCCCTGGGGGTTTAACTGCTCCACCTCGCTTCCCACTTACCCACCAAGAAGTCTGTAAGCTGTGTTTAGTAGATGAGGGATCATGGAAACTGCTGTGATTTTGATATTTATGGGAACAGCAAACATGATGGAAAAAAACCAGTGCTTGGGGTGACTTGGAGATATCTTAAAATAATTATCATGTCTGCTAGGCCAGAAATATAAACAAGATCACTTCAGTTTGGGAAATAAACCGTTGCATTTGCCTTCCTCTATTACAGGCAGGAAAAGTGGAGATGGAAAGTGATTTGTCCAAACTTTGTAAGGAGCAGGGTAACAGCTCCAAGCAACCACAGGCATGGAAACCCACCGTGTGCCCTGCATCCTGGAGGAGCTTTCTTGTCTGCTGGATGGCCCGTTTCATGCTGGGTGAGGGCTGGAAGTAACCATCTCCTTCATAATACCCAATGCAAAGAGGATTTGAACTGGTGTAAACCTGTGAGAGGAGGAGCCACGATTTACACACATGACACATGCAGGACTGGACCATTCCCAGGGCTCAGGGAGGCACCAGCTGAGCTCTCCTGGGCTGGGGGAATGATAGGAACAATAGGGCTGGGGAAAAGCAGTGTTGTCCAGAACACAGGTCTGCACCAGTGGTCCTTGGCATGGTCTTTCTGACACCACCTCCTGCCTGCCAACCCTGCCGTGTGGCTGCTTCTTTCAGTCACTCATGCTGGGTGTCCTCTGTCCATATGAACACGTATTTCCCTGGATCCTTTGCTATCTTGGGACATGAAACCAGATAGGAACCTCCTGAGGTCTCACTTTGTTGCTGGGAACATAGAGACATGGGATTACCTCCTCATCGAAGGGGATGGGGGGCACGGTGGGGTCCAGCTGGAACATCTCCTCGCAGAGCAGCGCCCTCATGCACAGGGCCAGGCTGTCCACGTCCCTCGCCATCGGCCCCAGCATCGCTGTCACTGCAGGGACAAAGGTCCTGTCACTGCAGGGACAAAGGTCCTGTCACTGCAGTCAGGTGGGCTGGTGCTGTCCCATGTTACTGGTAGGGGTCCAGCAGGGAAGAGTTTCAGTCAGGCCGGGGGAGAGGAATGAGGAATGAGTGTAGCGTACAAGGAAGTCCAGCAGGGATAACCTGTCGGTCTCAGAGCAGGGGCAGCCTACTAAGGCTGACCTTCTGGGCCAGGCTTCTGCAGGCACAAGGAGGGAGGGCTGCAGCTTTCTTGCCAACAGCAATGCTGCCCAGCAGCAGCTGAAGCTGGCAGAGTCTCCTGGCACATCTCCAGTGAAATATCCCAGGCCTTTGGGATGTGCATCTCACACCTCTCCTGCTACAGGTTGCATTGCCTGGACAGGTGTTGATTCATTTCTGCTCAGATTCAGCAAACACCTGCCACCATCCAGAAGAGAGTAAGTGGTGTAAAAAGGTAGTAACACATGGCAGGTCTCATAGGTCACTGGTTTGACTGGCCGTGAGACACATAGCAAGCACCCTTGCTGGCCTTTCAGTTGTAGGAGATGTAAGAAGCAAAGGTTTGACAGTAGTGACATGTCATCAGGATGGACTTACCTGATTGCATTCCTACGAGAGGAGAAACGACACCCTGTTTGCTGGGAACATAATGGGAGAAGCAGATTAGCAGCAGGTCACCACACTGAGCTGCAAACTTCCCATTTGCCCTCAGTCAACATCTAGTAGGGCAAAAGGTCCTGCACTTCCTAGGCTAGAAAAACTTCCATGGTCTGTAAGCTGCTAGGGGCTAATCATCTCCTTTCCCTGGTGCATCTAATTCCTCATCTATGGACAAATCACCTCTGGTAAACAGAAAACTCTTACAAGCAAAGCAAGGGCTGGAAAATACCTGAAAAGGAGGTGACCCTGTAGCATTTGCTTTCAGCTTCTTGGTCAGGGCTATTAAAAACTGAATAAGTCTTTGTTGTGCTAACAGGTAGAAGTCACCTTGTGTCATTAACAGAGCCTTTAGCCCAAGCTGGCACGAGGGCAGGTTAGCTGCTAACTTAAGCCTGGAGGAAACCATGGACACTATTGCAAAGTTTGATGCACTTTGGGGGACACCTTGCAGTCTCCACACTGGGTGGAAGAAGAGGACAGAAGTTGGGATGTACCTGATCCTGTTGCCTGTGGGTTTGAGCCCACAGAGCCCACAGAAGCTGGAGGGCAGGCGGATGCTGCCAGCTACATCTGAGCCTATGCCCAGGATGGAGCCGCCCCCTGCGATCAGAGCTCCCTCCCCTCCCGAGGAGCCCCCGGGGCTCTTCTGGTGGTTTAGAGGGTTCAGTGTCTGGCCAAAGATGAGGTTGCTGCAGTCGTAGCTGGGGAGAAGAAGATCACCAGGTGAGTGAGGTACTTCTGTCTCTGCAAACCATAAATACAGGGCACAGAGGATCTGTACAGGGATGAGAGTGGAATTAATCCCAGCAGGTAGAATCAGCATGAAGTAGATTTGTTGGCGCAGCTGAATTCAAGGAGAAAGAGGCATCAAGTACGAGAGAAATCAGTTCAGGTTGAAATAAGGAGGCAATTAACTCAATGTGCATGATTAGCTTGGACAAGGGGGGAGCTTGCCCACACTCTCTGTGATAGCAAGAGTCATGTATCATAGTGTTTTCATGAAGGCAAACGTGCAATTACTTTATCATCGTCTGTGGGATGTTGGTTTTCACAAAGGGGATTGCCCCCTGGTGCTTTAGAACATGGACGATGACACTGTCTTCTTCCTTCACTTGGCCCAGAAACTTCACCATCCCTCCAGAGGAGATGTGGCCCTTGGGGATGGGAAACAAAGCTCTTTACGTACAGGAGAAATCCTGTTTGCCACAGGAGGCATCATGATTTATGTCTGTTATTGTTACAGTTCCAAAGTTCCCACCTAAGTTTTCTCAGAGGCAGAACAGGACCTGACTACCTCAGGGAAAACCCGATCAGAGCGGGTTAGAAATTTCTGAAGAAAACAAGATTTCATCAGAAGAAAGGCAGGTTTGCTGGTCCCACAATATTTGATCCAGATTCTTGTCTCAGAGAACTCTTAGCCAGTTCTGAGGTGAGGATGAGACATCCTGGCCTGTTTCCAGCTCCAAACCAAGAGGCAGGGGAATCAGGGGTGTACCTTGCAGTTAATGTGGTCCTTGATGCTGATGGGAATGCCATAGAGCAGCCCCTTCTCCTTCTGCTTCTTCAGTTTCTGGAGCTGATCCTCACAGCCATGAATGAAGTCTGTCACACAGTTCACCTCCCGATTCACCTCCAAAGCCTCTCCAGAACAGAGAGGAGCAGCAAGACAGAAGAATGGGTGGAAGGAGACATTACTTATATTTAGTTTTCAAGCTGAAAATTCAATCTCAAACCTTCAGCATTTATTTTTCAGATCTTATCTATAAACTTCAGGTGTTTCTTTCTGGGATAATTTTCTGCCCTGGATCTCTGTCCTACTTACTTGCCTGTAAGCCACTCTTCAGACATCCCAGTACTGACAAATTGTAATCCCCAGCATTGCTGCTTCTCTCAGAAAATGAGCTGGTTTTTAATTTGAAAGTCCCACTGTCCTCCATGCTGAAAGCATCACTCACTTTGTCCATGTAGGAGTAGAGGACACTTTCTGGGGACAGGGACCCCTCCTTCAGCTTCTCTGCCAGCTCCATCATTGTCAGCGAGAGGATATGTGTGGTCTGGGTGCCTGGGTTCTAAAAAGAGTAGGAAATTGGGTGCAGAGGGAAAAAAAAACAAAAGAAAAGGCTGGTGTTGAGGCTCCAAATACCCAGTTCTAACATCTGCCCAGCAATCACCTTGAACGGAAAATTTTAGAAGAAATGCCCTGCAGAAATGCAGACCTCCCACAGAGCACTGCATGTGCTGGGGCAGGGAATTTGCTGACGGGGAAATTTGCTGAGTCTTAGTTCATAAAACCAGGATCAAAACAGGGAGAAAACTGCTCCTACACTGGAGAGTTGTGTGAACCTGTAAGAGCGGTTTGACCTGTCTCTGTTTACTCTCCTACAGGCCTTCACCGCTCTTCTAACTCTAACTCACTGAATAGCAGTTCAACCAGCTAAAGTTTTACAAAATTTATCATTAACATGGGAAAAAAAAGTGTGTGGGCTGTTTGCAACCTCCCCTCCAAGAGAAGAACAGCAGTAGGTGTTTATTATGGGTCTAAGACAAATCCCAAGTACCTGACCTCCTAAAATCCAGGTGCTTCTTTACCTGGGCATGGGCAGGAGGAAATGGCTTTTGGTCACTAATGTGCAGATGTTGGAAGGATGTGAAGCCCCCTTGTACTTTGAGGGTGATGGGGCAGTCAGGTCCCCACGGAGGGGAAGAGGTAAGGAGGATGGGAGAGGAAAGGCTTGGCAGTGGGGATTGATGAGGAGAAAGGGCATAGAGAGGTCTGGGGTGGTGATCTGATTGAGAAGGTCCCAAGCTCCAATTCATACTCAGAATTCTCTCAACAGGTCTGTTTTAAGAAATACTTCCTTTACACTGTCTGTTATGGGAGGGGTTTTCATGACAATGGAGGGCCATGACACTTAAAAAACATCGGATTGGTGACGCTGGAAAACATGCATGTACCCTAACCACCATTCAGAGAGGGATTGATCAGAGCTCCCCCATTTCTTTGGTTATCCAAAATATAACTTTTTCCTCCCACACACACTTTCCCCCAAATTTACCTCTTGCTTAAACCTGCGAGCTGCCTTTTCCATCCTTTCCAGGGCCAGATCCCGAGACCTCCTCGCCTCATGCATCTTCTGCTGGACCTGCCTGCGTCCCAGCCATTTCAGGAGCACGACAGCTGCAGCTGAACTGCAGAGCAGAGCTGAGAGGGCACGAGGGTCCCCCCACGATGGGTCCAGGACCTGCCACAGTCGCTCTTGGGTCATGATTTCTCTCCCCGTCCTTTTGGTTCGAGTCCAGCTGCAGACACCTGAGTCTCCCACCTTCTCCTCAGGAGGGCAGATAAATGCAGACTTTGTGACTGCCCTGCTGTGCAGGATCAGCTCTGAAGCAGAGTTGCTTTAACAAAGTCCAGGAATGGACTTTCTAGACCATGGACTTTGAAAGGGTCTGCCTGCTGGAGCAGTGCTGTGAGTCAGGCTGCAAAGCCATGTGCTCAGCTTACTCAGTTTGGGGGAGCTTCCCCAAGGCTGGGGTGTCCCCCAGCTGTATGTCTCCCTAAACCACTGTCTGCTGCTGTCCCTGGCTGCACACAAAGCTGAGTGCCTGCAAAGCCCAGATCTGGGCTATCGCTACCATACCCACATCTATTAATTAATTAACATTTACACTCATTAACTAGAGGTGCTTGGCCATCATCCCTGTCCCTCAGGCAGCATCACCTGCAGCCCTTTGAGCCTGGGAAAACTTAGCTCTGCTTGTTCTGGGGAACCTCATGCAGGGAGTGAAAATGCACCTGTGGAGAGGTGGGAGCTCAGGAGAATGAAGAGAATGCAGGTGACTCTGGAAATGCAGCGTGGAAGGAGCCATCTGAACATGCCTTCAAGGAGTATGACTCCTCTGTATCATTTTCAAGCCAAGCCCCTTTGAAAAGCCTTTTGGCAACCTGGATCAGAAGGTGAGCACTTCTGGGAAATCCCCTCTGGGGGATGCAGAGTCCTATCTGCTCTCCAGTTTCCAAGCAATCCTCCAGCCAGCAGGGTGCAAAGGAGCTGGACCGTATAGTCTTACCAACCCCAGGAACTGCCCCTTGCCATGGGTGCTCCCCCTGCCCAGGACTGTCCCATGGCTTAGTGTGGAAAGGAGGGGCTGAAAAAATTAAGCTTCTCTTGATCCTCAGGTATCTGCAAGCCCACAGGGAAGGAAATAGGGCATGCCTCCAAGAGCTCATTGCCAAGATGCAAGGCAACCCAGGTGTACCTGAGGAGATGCTGGCCCTGCTCCAGGCAGCAGGGTAGCAGAACTTGTTAGGGGACTGCATCCAGGATAACCATTGCTCTCTGGTGGAGAGGTCTGCTTTGGGGACCGAAGCGAGTGATTGTGCTGCTACCCTGTTACCTTCTTGCCTGTTAGAGACGCGCCCGGTGGGATTATTCCTGTGGCAGCAGGGGAGGGAGTTTGGGCGAGAAGTGAGACCTCGTAAATTGTTTGCTGACTGGAAAGGTGAGGAGGATCACTCCTGTTCGGACAGGGAAGGCTGAAGAACGAGGCAAACAACTCGGGGTGTATGTCACCAACCTCTCCCCGCTGAGTGCTGGGAGCAGCCTGCAGCTGGCCCTTTTGGCAGCCTTAAATCCCCAGAGCCTCCCAGCAGCTTTGGCCCTGCCTGGTGCACTGTCCCGTGGTTGTGGCTCCCTGGAGGTCTTCACTCAGGGTTTCCAGTGAGGAATAATTACAGGCTCAGGTTCACTGGTGGCTCCGTGGTTTGGACTCCTGCACCCTGCCCACCTCCATGCCAGGGAGAGAGCAGTAAACCAACAGTGCTTGGCTCTCTGGGAGCAGGAGTGCTGGTGGCATTGCCTTTCCTGGCACGAGCTCCTCCAGGCTTGAATTTTAAAATACAAACAGATAACCCCATCCAGCATCTTCTGTGTGGGCAGAGAGCACCTGTGACTGGTGGAAAACCCCACCCAGACTCTTTTGAGGCTTTGCTTTACATAGCGTTCAGTCATGGAATGCCTGAAGCTCCCTCCCTCCTGTTTTCAAAGCCTGCTGATAAAGAATGGGGGTCCTGGGGGCTGCTTTCTCCTTGGCTGTGATAAACACTCTCCCAGCCTTTGAAAAGACTCCATGCTTTTGCACAGCTCTGGTTTAAACAACAATACACTAAAACCCCAAACAATAATCCTGCCAGAGCTTTGTTACCATCTGCTTTTGACATTCCCACATTGAGGAAACACTTTTGCATTCTGGTATTCCTTTCTGGAACACTCTTGGAAACTTGCTGGGAGCAGCCAGTCCTGCCAATCCCAGTGCCAGCGGCTGCCAGTGGCTGGAAAACCCTCCTGGAAAAGCTGGTATGGGCCAAAGGGGAGGAGAAGGTGTGCAGGGCAGGCTCTCTGCCATGCATCCAACCCTGGCACGCTGCTCAATACAGGTTTCAAACTGAAAAGGGGTGGATTTAGATAAGATGTAAGAAGAAATTCTTTACTGTGAGGGTTATGAGACACTGGAATAGAGCACCCAGATCTGTGAATGTCTCATACCTTGAAGTGTTCAAGGCAAGGTAGGATGGGGCTCTGAGCAACCTGGTCTAGTGGAAGGTGTCCCTGCCTGTGGAAGGGGGGGTGGAACTAGATGATCTCTAAGGTCCCCTCCAACCCAAACCATTCTGTGTTTCTATTGATTTCTCCTTCACGGTGTGCAGGGTGCCAGCAGCACAGTGCTGTGGGAAGTGGGCCAGCTCCCTCCTTGCTTGCCAGAGTCTGCTTTCACTTCAGGTTGCTGGTGAGTGCTAGGGAAAACACCAGATTTCATCCTCAGGGAGCTGAGAACAGAGGGGAAAATCCCTGTTCCTACAGCACTCCAAGTAGGAGCCCAAGCATCTCAGACAAAACCAGTCCCCATGCCTCAGTTTCCCCATTTGTATGAGAAAGATTGTGTTCTTTTGTTTCCCTGGGGGGTGTTGAGAGGGCTATTAAAATCCACCCCAACCCCACACACAAACAGACCTGAAATAACAGACTCAGATAACAAAAGGTACTGTATTAGGACAATGACTGGAGAACTCCACCACTGCAGAGCTCACCTTGCCTTCCCCTTGTACCCCAAAGCCAGCAGCAATCCCAGTCATCACCACATCCTCACTGAGGGGAACATGAGTCCTGTGGGTCAGACCGAAGGATGACCCACGCTGATGTGAGCTGGGATCCTGCTCCAGGCGAGCACGTGGGTCTCAGAAGAAACTGTTCTTCTTCAGAGCGAGTCTCTCCACCTCCTTCATGAACCGCAGGCACAGCTCCTCCTGCCACGGCAAGGCCACGCACTGCACGGCCACGGGCATCCCCACGCTGCCACCAAAGGCCTGAGGCACAGACAGAGTGGGAGAGGGCATGAGGATGTCCAGGCGAAGGGATGGGGGTGCCCGTGCCCCTGGGGAACCTGGCACCACTCACCTTTGCCAGGGTCCGGTCCCACCAATCCCGATAGTAGCCCTTGTAGTCCTTCAGCTCCTCCTCATCCTCATCCGTCACCATCGTGACAGGGACCACGCCAGCGGGGAAGTCCAAGACATTGTAGAGCATGGTGTAGCTGACTGCCACTGGGGGAGAGGGTGAGCTTGCAGTGCCAGCCTGACACAGGGAAAGCCTTCACCCTCCTTGGTGTTCGTGAGCTTCCACCAAACAGGGCACTTGCACTGGGAACTCAAGGGCTGAGGGGCAGAAACCGGCCCCTGGGCTCCCACATGTACCAGGGGGGTTGTCCCAGGAGTACCCCATGGGCTGGGACTGCAGCTGTCCCAAGGGACGAGCTCTTCCCAGTGCTGGCCAGCCAGTGCCCTGGGGATGTGAGGGGAGGAGGAACACTTCTCATGGATACTGGTGGAGTGCCACAGCAGGGCCGTGCTGGAGGCAGTCCTACCTGAGAGCTTCCCAGGGTAGCCGATGCTGAGGGCTGGGCCCAGCATGGGACAGAGCATGACATCCAGATTCAGCTTTTTCCACTGGGCAATGAACTGGTGACAAAAGTCCTGAGAAGGAAATGTGCTGGTGGTCAGTGGGGTGGATGTGCCATCCCATGGCTGCTGGTCGAGGCTCTCCTTGGGCATCCAGCCACGTTCTCAGCTCTTCTCTGGGACCAGCCAACAGGCTACATCAGGCCTGGTTCTGCTAAAATCCAGCAACCTTTTGCTGCCTGGCCAGCAGCCCGCTCAGCATACAAAGCACCCTCTCCCTGGTAAACTGGAGGTGGGAAATGACTGAGTGCAGGGGCACATGGTGACCTGGGACAAGGTCACCTGCTGCAGGTGATGACCTACGTTTTCAAAGTGTAGGTGTAAAAAATACAGGCCTGATTCAGAATCATGAACTTGTCTACATGTTGTCCTAATCTTTAAATGTGCTGAGGACTCGCATGTCCAAGTGAGATCAGTTGAGGAGTGACATGTTCCTACCTTACATCACTGATCATCTCCTAACCTTGGTGGGCACTGAATCTGCCTCTTCCCAAAGAGAAATCAAACAAAAACTGTCTAACCCCAAAATGCAATACTTTACCTCGATTTCGTGATGAAGACTCCAGACTTCATCCACTGTGCTGAAAAAGGAAGCAAAACCAATGAAAGGCATCAAAAGGTGTTGCAAAGAGAATCTTGAGAGGTAGGGAAGAGCAGCAAAAAGCAGATGGGCACAGGTTAGCTCTGCCCCTGGAGCCAAAGGAAGAATGAACTTTAGCATACCCTCTCTGCTATACAATTTGAGTTCTTTTTTATCTCTAGCTGCCCAACACTGACATTGCAGAGCAAGCCTCCTTCCCTGTGCATACACCTTTTTTCTGCCTTATGGGGTCCCTACCCTGTGGCATGATGGATGCATTAACCAGTGCTGAAGCAAACACCGTATTTCATTCCCACAGGCTTCATCCACTTCCTAAGAGGCTGTGAGCCCCTGCTCTCATTCCCACCTCAACACTAGAACAGTTTCCCAAACCCAGCAGGGTTATGGCATTGACACAAACTGCTCTCAGTTTGCTCCCACCCTTGTGTTTTCTGCCTTGCATTTCCTCAGGCACGTGCAGCTGGGGCAGTGTCCCTAATGTAGCAAACACTGCTCCCCAGAAGAGAAACCCAAATCTTCACACCCTTGGTTAGGCTCAGATTTACTCACTTTGCTCTCATATTTGCTATGATACTTGAAAATCGAGGTACCTGAGAAGGAGAAAGTAAAAAAAAGGCAAATAATTGATGTGTCCTGAGACAGCTCAGTCAGAAATATAAGGTGTTTATTCAGTGGTCAGGCAGGACTTGTGGATTTTCCCCAAAGTGGGGAGAGAAGGAACAGAAATAGCATCACTCCAGTTTGGAGATGTGTCTGAGCACAGCCAGGAAGCAATGCCTAGAGACTTCTCTTTGAGAAAGCCTTATTGCAATGGGATACAAGTTATTCACCACATACTGCTTAATTCTGTCTATGCTAGAAAGAAATGGAGCTTACGAAAGGTTTGGCAATCCAGGAGAGGAGAGTTTTCAACCAGCGTGGTGACTTTGCCAACCAGAAGAGCAGCTCTGTGCCGACTTTTTCAAGTTCCCCATTGCTGAAAGGGAAAGGAGTGTTTAGCTGAGCAGTGGTAGGAAGCAATCACAGCAGATCAGCTTTCTCAAGCCAACCCCTCTGAACAGCATATCTAAGTGACAGAGGTTTGCTCCATTCCACTGGGCAATTCTGATTCTCACAGTATTTACAGGATGTCAGCTCTCAGTCTTCTTCTGTCTATCAAGGCTAGTAACAATCCAAAAGAGAACCAAGGTTCAGCTGAATTACTTGATGCTAAGCTCCCCAGTAAATCCCAGTGCCTATAAGCTGCTACCTACATCTGATAGATCTGCTACCTGCATCCATGTGATAGCCAGACCCTAGGAAGGATTTTTATAGACAGGCACCAATCCTACCAAACTGCTCCAGGCATTACTTACAATTTCTTGATAAAGGAAGTGCCTCCATCTGCAAACATTCCCCTGACGCAGAAGTTAAAGATCATGTAGTCCACATTTGTGAGTTCGAAGGGCACCAGCTGGAAGGACAAGAGAGGAAGTAATCAGTGGCAGAGGCACAAGGAAATCATGTGGGAGAAGCTATCGAGGGTTTAAAATGAGCCGAGCTGGGTTGAGGAGTTTCTGACAAGCCCTCAGGAAAGCCTCTAGCATCTGAGGTCACCACGTCCTCCCCACCTCACCCATCCTTCCCTGAAAATTATGTTTTCCCTTTAAGCAACAACTGACGACTCAAAAGATACAGAATGGGCTTGGCCCCTTGATGTCCAAGCAGCCCACGGCTCCTACCGTGTGGCCGGCCTCCTCCAAGAGCTGCTTCATCTCCCGGACGGCACGTCTCATGGCAGGGCTCGGCATGGTGAAGAAATCGGTCTCATAGTACCCTATGCGGAGGGGCTGCGTGCTGGAATACACCTGCAGAGCAAGGGAGAGTGCCAGCTGGAAGGATACCAGGGCAGCCAGCAGTACACCTGTGACACAGGGCAGGTCTGGAAAGCAGCACTTCTCTCGCCCACGTGCCCACCCACAGGTCAGGTGTTTTCACCCTGAGTGATGGCAGCTCTTCCCAGAGACTTCCAGCCCCTCTGAGGTCCTGTACCTCTTCATTGAAGGGAAGGGGTGGCACTGTGCTGTCCAGGCTGAACATGTCCTCGCACAGCAGCGCCCGCAGGCACAGCGCCAGGCTCTCCACGTCTTTTGCCAATGGCCCCACTGCTGCAGCCACTGGAAGAGACCAGAAGAGAACATTCATGGCTGGGCATCTTTCAGGGGCATGTTCTGCAAAAGCAGGACCTTTTGGAATCATTTTGTCTTTAGTGTAATGTTGGTAACAGTTCCTCTTTAAGAATTGGGCTGGGGATGCCTGCAAGTGTCTTCCCACCACCAGGTCCATCATTATGGACCCAGAGCTGTTATCCATCAATATGTGCCCTGGCGTCTCCATTTCACGATTTACAAAACAAATAAACAAAAAGCTTTGTCAGTCATGACACAAGGACAACACTAAACACCCCCTTTGACTGCTAATCCCACCTCCCACAAAGCAGTGGCAGACACGGCAGCAACCTGTGTGTGTTGTTTATGTGTTTATGTGTTACCCAAACTGCTCTACTGGACTCATGCATATTTCAGTTTCTCAGAAATCATGGTATGTGGAGGTGGCTCTCTGAAAAAAGTCCCCGAAAGGGAACCTGCTTGTATATACAGGTCTTGGAGAAAGTCCCCCATAACCATCTGAGGGTCCTTCTCTTCCCTGCCCTGCTGCCCTCCCTGGGGGACAGCCGTCAATTCCTACCTGCCTTCTGCCCAACGACTCCAGACAGTACTCCTCTTTTACTGCAAAGAGAAGAGACACACACAGTACAGCAGCTGAGTATTTTTTGTTGAAGGGAAAGGCTTTAAGTAGTAGCAAGTATTAATTAAAATTGCAGATGCAAAGGTTGGCAGAAGGAAGAGCCAAGGAAGAGCCAAGGGGAAATCCGAGAGAGACTCTAGCCTAGGCCCAAGTGTCCTGTCAGTCAGGAACAACCACCCCCTTAGCATCTGGATGGAGAAGTTTCCCCATCTCCATTCTGGGAGAACTGATGCTTCCTTCCATATAGCTCCAGAAAATGCCCAGGCAGAAGTGATAAACAAGCCCTTCCCAGTTCCTCCCAAGTTTCCCCTTGCCCACAGGAGTAGGATCATCCCAGCACAGCAGTTGGTAGGGCCGGTCCCACCTACAGACATCGCTGCATTTCTCACAGTACCTGAGTCTGTTCCCGGTGGGTTTGAGTGCACAGACCCCACAGAAGGCAGCAGGAAAACGTAGGCTCCCTCCTACATCCGTCCCAATGCCCAAGATGGAGCCACCACCTCCTACAAGTGCCCCTTCTCCACCAGAGGAGCCTCCGGGAGTTCTGGTGTAGAGCAGAGGGTTGCGCGTCTGACCAAAGATTATGTTCTTGCAGTCATAGCTAAACAGAGAGAGAGATTGCAAATGAGGAATGCGGGTATCTGCTGCTGTGGAGCCCAGTCACTACAAAAAGACCCTGAGAAGGTAATCAGGTAATTCATTAGTTGTTACATTGACATCACTTAGTCTGACGGAGCTTCTTAAAGATCCCATGAAGACCACCAGGCTTTTCCTGGTAGTCACAGGACCTGGATTCACTGACAGCTAATTTCAGTGTCACTAAGCCTTCCTCAGAGAGAACCTCTGGCAGCACAAATACAGTAAGCCTTCTGGAAAGTCTCCTTGTTCAGCTAGTCCCAAGTGCCACAGGACACCCAAAGCTGAGCCCCTGCTTGAGAACAGGCCAAATGCCAACTGCAGCGATATTTGACATTGGACTTCCCCAGGAACTGGTGCAAAATCTGATAATTCCCGAGGCAACCTGTCTGGGTGGCTTTTTTGAAACATGGTCAGCCATTGCCACATCACCTTAAGGAAGGCATTTCATAGGACTTGGGCAATAGTCACCCACAGAGGAGCTTTGTCAGAGCTCACTTGGCAGGATGCAGGGACACTGTCCAGCAGAGCACACCTGAGCTCACCCCATATCAATGACACCAAGAGTGGTCTTGCCAGATACAGCAGGATGTTTGGGAGCAGGATAATTTGAGGTTGTTAGCTAAACTAGCTTCCCCTTCCATGAATATGTGTTTGCACTGTAGGATCATCTCTGAGAGGTTAATTTAAAAAAAGAAAAAAGTGATTTAAAACCACCCAGGACAGGAAAGAAGAGCAACAATTTCTCTCCTTGTCCTCTTTTGCTTCTTCATTTCATTTGGAACTAATTTTCATCCTCAGTGTAAATGTGTTTGCTTTTTTTAAGTGAAACTTAAAGACATAAGGGATGGGGACCAGGTGTTATATAAAAAGAGGAGGGAAATGAGAATGAGACTGGGTAGAAACCCTCCCCTGAGATGAGGAAGGGAGTACCAACACTATGCTGAGGGAATGGAGCACCCACCTACCTGATGAGGGACTGGGGAACATTGGTTTTGACAAATGGAATTGCCCCCTGTCTCCTGAGCACCTGCACCACCACACTGTCCTCTGCTGCGGGTTTATTGAGGTTCTTTATAAAACCCATGGTGGAATCGTGACCCTGGGAACACAGGACAACGAGGTTTCCAAATGGAGGAGTGCAATTCCCCCTGCCCCTGTATTTTTATTTATATATTTAAGCATATACACACACCTCCAACAACCCATCCACCACACACACATTTCTTAGTGCATTGACAGTAAATCTGACCAGTCTTCCCTGTTGGCTTATACAGGAGACGAGGCAGCAAACCCCCTCACCTGACAGGGCAGGCCATCCCACATCAGCTGCGACAAAGTCAAGCCACATGCTGAGGCCAAACCTCCCCTTGCCACCAAACTTCAAACCACGTGGATCTCAGGATACGCACAAAATCACGTTGGCAGTACCTGGCAGTCGATGGAGTCTTTGATGCTGACTGGCACCCCGTAGAGCAAACCTTGCTTCCCCGTCAGCTTCGCCTTCCGGAGCTGGGTCTCGCTCTCCTGCAGATACTCCGTGATGCAGTTGGTTTCTGTGGCGATTTGGAGGGCCTTGGGGAAAGCAGGCAAAGCCCACAGGTAAAACACAGCCTGCAGCACTGCACAGTGGCCTTCTGTTCTGCAAAGGAATACCTCCCTCTTCCCCCTTTTCCATCTCCCCATCTGAGCAGTCGGTATCAGGGCAGCCCTTTCTGCTCCTTTTCAAGACATTTTCATGCCAAACTTCAAAATTATTTCTGGACACAGGGTGGGCCATAGCACCAGCTGGTGCATGATGAGGGAAGCACTCAGCCCAGATGAATACCGTGGACTTGACTGAGCTTCTGGGGTGGCAAAAATGATAATCCCAAAGAGAGAACCTAGGAGGTGATCGGGACATTATGGCAAAAGTAGAGAATGAACATGAACACTGACTTTTTGAGGTTTACCAACCCATTTGGAGATAGAGGGAAGACAACAGCAGCACTCTGTGACTTCCCTACAGGTATACCTGCCCAGAGAAGGTGTGGACTCACCTAGGAAGGTATGGGCTCTCCAGATGCTGAGTTTGCTGCTACTTTTTGTTCCAAACCAAGCTGAGAACTATGGCAGTCAAAAGCCCAGCTCTCTCCTCACTCACAGAAAAGCACAGAAGGGCTCACTAACCAGTGAGCAGTGGCAGCATTTAAAACAGGTTTGAACCTTGTGCTGGGCTTCTCAAAAAAAAAGCCAGTCCCACTGTGGGTAAGATGCTGCCCCGCCACCCCTGCTCCTCACCTTGCCCACATAGGCATAGAAGACGTGGTCCAGAGGGAGGGAGCCATCACGGAGTTTCTTGGACAGCTCCGGCAAAGGCAGAGAGAGGATGGAGACTACATTCACAGAAGGATTCTATGGGAAAGGTTGAACAGGCAATGTTACACCTCTGCTTCAGCTGGTGGGTTGCTTTCTCCTTGGTCCCCTTTGTAACCCACACAAAAAAATATCTTCAATTTAGCAGCTAAATGTAGAATCTGCCTCAAGACCACATCCTGCTCTACCTGATACCAGCGAGCATGGTGTGAAACCTGCAGGGCCAGTACTAGCCCAGGCTTTCGCAGGCTTGCTTCCTAGCTAGAGCAGCCTCATCAAGCACGTGCTGATTAAAATACAGCCTTTCACACAGCTTTGTTCTGACAGGCCTGGGGGAACATCTTAGTGCAATGCTCTCTGCTGAATTACAGAGTGGGAGCTGGCATCATGATTATAGACATTGTTACGCCAAGGAACAAACCCGGACCTGGAGCCAGCTCTTCTCCTGGCACCACCAAGATATCCTACAGGGAAGCGCAAAAATCAGGGAGCCCCTTGGCTGGCAGCAGTCAGGTCTTTTTTGGGTCAGCAGAAATTTCCTCACCATCTACTAAATACCATGAAAAACGTGTCAAAACTCTCCCCTCAAGCTGGACTCTGAACCCGAATGGCTCTGCTCCAGCCTGAGGCCGGGTTGCCTAACGGGATTGCGGCGCACAAACGCATCTCCCCCTGCAGCTGCGGCTGCTCTTTGGCCTCTGCTGATAACACATCGCCTCTCGCCTCTTCCAGCTGCCCCCTCAACCAGCCCGAGCCTCCCACCACGGCGAAGGTGCCGGAAAGCTTTCAGACAGGGATTTTCCTTTCCTCGCAGCCAGTGACTGTTTATCCCGTTATCCCCCGCTGCCCCAGGTAGCGCTTCCTCCTCATCCCCACGACAGCGGCGATCGCTGCGATGCCGACGGGTACATGCACACGTTGGCTCAGAAAAGGAAAATAACAACAACGAATCCCCGCGGGTCCATATGAAGGAGCCGGGATACCGCTTGGCAGCCCGGACAGCCCTGCGGGAGCAGCCGCGCCTCTCAGGAAAGGCGGCACAGGGGGGGTTGTGCGACGGGAAAAGCGCCCAGGTGCGGAGCCCCCGCCGGGCAGAGGTGGCTCGGCTCGCCCACCCGCCTGGGTGTGGGAGCGAGGACTGCGGCTCCCGGCGCTCACCTGCTCCCGAAAGCGCTGCGCTGCCGTCTCCATCTGCACCAGGCTGCGCTCCTGCCGCTGCTGCGCCTCCGCCACCTTCCTCCAGAGCCCCCGCCGCCGCCGCCATCGCAGCAGCAGCAGCAGGAGGGCGGCCGAGCCGCCGAGCAGGGCGGGCAGCGGGACCCGCATGGCGGGGCTGCAGCGGGGACCCCCGGCCCGGCGGGGACCGCCCCGCTCGGCACCACCGCCCGCTCCGCCCGCGCCCGGCGCCGCCCGCACGGCCCGGCCAAGGGCACCCGCCCGCCGGTGCGGAGAGCGAGGCAAAACCTGGGCAGGATTCCGAGCCGGAGAGGGATTTCACCCGTTTGCCGCTGTGCGGGCGCGGCGCGGGCAGGGAGGGGGAGGTTCGGCAGCAGGAAGAGTTCCTGGGTGACAGCTCGCCCCTCCCTGTGCTGGGTGGTCTCTATCTGATGAGGTTTATTCGCTTTTCCGTTCCCGGAGCGAGGCTTTGATCTCCTCGTAATTTTTCCGTCCCTCTGCGGGCAGTCCTGGCTTGGAGCATCAAAGCAGCAGCGAGGGGAGTCCCAAAGATACCTGACTCCTTTGCATTTCTTAGAGCGAAGCAACTCTGTGGGAAAAAGAAACAGTAAATGTCCCAGGAGGTGGCCAGCGGAGTTTACTTGTCACGGGCAGAGTCATGGGTGTGCCTGCGCTATGCTGAGTACCGCGGCTTCCAACAAAAGAACTCTGGCATCCCTGCTCTCCGCGGCCTTGCGCTTCGTTTAGAGGGGAAGTCCAGAATAATTTCTTTGGCCACCAGCCCGACATGGGGTCTTGTCCTTAAAAAAAACTTCACCACTCCCAAAAGTTAGTCAGCAAATATTTCAAGCTATCCGCTTTAATACTGCCCATAGAGTTGTGAAAAACCTGTTGGGAAGGATCTGGGATATTTTCTCACTTTCTCTGCCTCCCAGCAGGACGAGCTGCTCCCAACCCACCTGCAGGCAGATGCTGAGCTAGAAAATATGATGGAGTTATATGCATCCAGACTTGATTATTTTCCTGGCGTTATTGCTCAGGCCACTGGCTTTTTTTACTTCAGTCTTCAGGATCTCAGGGCTGCTCTGGCAGCACTCGAGCCACTTGTGCCAGCGCCTGGCTGCCTCAGAAGGAACTGCTGCACTGTATGTACACCATGTCCTGGGGCTCTTTGCTGAACACTGTGGAAGCCTCAGAAATACTCAGCCCTCCCTGAACTTGTGGCCTTCTTGTTCTGAGGATAAGCAGCTGCCTGTTATCTGGGTCAAGGAAATTACATGCAAGAATGGCGGCTTTCCCTGCTGAGTTGGGGTTTTTTCTTCTTTTTTTTTTTTTTCCTTCCCCTTCCCCTCCCTTTTCAGACCATGGAACTCAGAGGGTTACACAGTAATGCAAACTCCCAAGGACGCTGCAGTCCCATGCTTGCAGACTACTCACAAGGAACTGTGAGGGGATTGGGTTGGTGGGAGTGCCCTTGAACTGAGTCAGGAGC
The DNA here is from genome assembly GCF_009829145.1 of Chiroxiphia lanceolata. Taxonomy (NCBI): domain Eukaryota; kingdom Metazoa; phylum Chordata; class Aves; order Passeriformes; family Pipridae; genus Chiroxiphia; species Chiroxiphia lanceolata. Next base: position 5,531,399 of record NC_045645.1, read on the forward strand.
ATGTAATCAGCTCAAGGTTGGTGAGAGCAGATGTTGTCTGTCATGCCTATCTCAATCTTTCCTTCTTTCTCGCCCCTGAGGCTTCAGGCTCCTGCACTGATCTCACCCTCAGCTGCACTGATCTCACCCCGTGGTAGCACAGTGCCAAAACAGGGCTGATCCCTTGCAGGCTGTAAAGCCATGTGCACCTGAGGTGTTTTAACATGAGAACAAGAAAGGTGGGGAACTTTGGAGAAACAGAAGTTAAAACTAGTTCTCGTGGAAGACAATATTACTTCTCCAACCCTCTTCCCCCTAGTTTAAACCCGGTTTGAAACCTTTCATGCAGGAACAATTTTCAATTTCTGCAGTTCATCTTGTGAAAGAGAAGAAAACGAAACAGGAGTGTTATACCAGGAGCTGCTGCCAGAGACTCTCTTTCTCCCCTTTCCTGGCAAAGTGTATGGGGGTAAATAAGTGGGGTTGAGGCATCAGGCAGGACAGTGGTAAAGCTTGGGTCTCTGCTGGGGCTGGCCAGCCCCAGGAAGTTAAATCAGAGCATGGGAAATCCAAAAACCACAGTAGGTCTGTGCTATGACCCAGCTGCCAGCAGAGAAGGGCCAGGGGATGACACAGAGCAGAGGATGGGGGGCTCCAGCGTATGCAGGTGGCAGCTGGGAATGTTCTGTCCAGGAGGATGTGCCTGGGAATGTCTAAGAGAGGTTAAAGGGATCTGATCTTGCTCCTTGTGGGCTGGGGTGGGGGCCAACTGCTGGCTTGTGGGGAAAGTGATACCCTGATGTCCCTCTGGGACACTGGTGTGTCCTTGCCAGATAAGCAAGTGAACTTTTCTGCTGTTATGTCCACAGGGCTGCCCATATGCTGCTGCAAAAAGAAACCAAAGATTGGGGTGCTGGAACTGAAGATTGATCCTACCCCTGCTCCTCCTTCACTGCCTGGCAGGGCTGCAACCTGTGGCTAAGGGAAGATGAAAGGATCAGCTGGATCCATGAAAACATCTTTCCCCATTGCCCACACACCCCCCTGCGTTCATAGAGCTGTGACTGGGACACCACACCCCAGAGATGCTGTAACCCTGCAGTTACCAAAGGAGGGGCAGAAAGGCGTCATCTTCTATCTGTGACAAATCACACACACAGTCAGCCAGACCGGCTCAGGCTGAAGGATCAGCTGGTTCCTGTTCACCTGACACCAGAGCAGTGGCAAGAGCACAGCAAACACACGGTGGTGTTTTCCTTAGCACTGTCTCCTGGTGTCCGGAATGCTGTGGCCTCTCAAGCCAGAGGTTAGGTTAGAGTGACTAATAGCTGTGTGCTCACACACATATTTCTTGTGTGATGCAACACAATTCCGACACTCACAGCCTCCTGCAGTAGGGAGATCCACAGTTTATCTGTGTCCTAGAGGGAAGTAACATCTCCTGTTGGCCTCCCACAGCTAATTTCATTTACTCCCCTTATTTTCAAAGAGGAAATCAGAAACTGTTCACCCAGGAATTTTACACTTCTGTTTTTCCATTTCACCCTACTGCTTTTGGACTGTTTCCCAGAGATTAACAACCTGCTCCTGCCACCAGCTGCCAGTCACCCACTTCCCAGGATCTAGCCCTCTGGGAGAAGATCCAAGCTACACTTACAACAGCCAATAGTCCCTCTTCCTTAATTTCTCCTCTCCTAGTAGGTTCCTGACTCTGGAGTGGGATTAGTCAACATGATCTGCAAAAAGGTGAAGCAACTCCTCTCAGAGCTGGAGTTTAACCCCTGTGAGAAGGTTGCTCAGCAGCTTGGGCAAGAGGTAGCATTACGTGGCAGTGATTCCTTTTGCCCCTGCAAGAAAATTGCATGTTTCAACCAAGTTGTTCACTCCTTGACACTTCTGTTGCTCACTTTGTAGTCACTTCTGCCTGTGGAAGGTTCTTGTCCTCCTTGCTGCCTGTGCTACAGAGGTCTGTCAGTGGGAGGGCTGACAGCTCCAAATCTGCCTCAAGCTGGAGTGTCTGAGGTACCACAGTCAGTTTGAACACATGGTTTGTGCCAGCTTTGTGGACTCTGTTCTGAAGCAGATTAGGGATTGCTCACGTGTTTTCCAGCAGAGTGGAGGAGGAGTTGACCTAGGACCATGACTTACATGTGCAACTTGCACTTGCACAAACTCTCTTGCTACTTGTAGCACCTGGCAGCTGTTGCATGGTAGCTTGATGGAGAGTACAGAAAAGCTGAAGAAATCGTAGCAGTGGGGTCCCTAGGATGGAAGGGACCCTTTGGGAGATCCCTAAGATTGCTCAAGACACCTTAAGCAACTGGTTTCAGCTTTTGAAAACCTCCTTTCTATATAAATGGGGGAGCGGGAACTTATTTCTAGTAGTCTGTGTTAAAACAATCTGAATCTAAACAGTTTTGCATTAAAAAATAAATTAAAAAAAAAAGAAATTCTAAGTGAGTAAAATTACTCATGTAGTTGTTTTACACAGCTGAATGAAGATAATTTTATTGGCAATTGTGAGTGATTACAGTATTATCTGCCATCAAAAAAGTTATTTTTTTGAACGCTAAAGGAATTAATGATACATAAAACTGTGCTTAGATTGAGTGCATTCATCAGCAGAAACGCCTTGTGCTGGCACTGCTACACTGTAATTACTCTGTCTGCTCAGAGGAAGAGAGCAGGAGATGGGGGCTGTTGTGGGTACTGACACAGATTTACATACACACTGAGCAGCTCTGGTGCTCGAGCAGGGGGAAGCAGAGCTAGAACAGCAAAGCAGGTGAATGGGGGGACAAGTTTCACCCCTTCTTTTCCTTTGTCGTGCATCACAGAGAGAAGAACGAGGGTGATTTCTGTGTTTAAAACTTTACAGGGCGAAGCCAGCATGGAGAAGATGGTTAAACGCTCCTCAGAATATCAAGGGGTGAGTCCAGTCTTCATAGGATGCTGCCTCACGGTGTGGTGAACCGATAAAACCAACCCTGGGGTTGCAGGCAGTCATTGCCCAGACCTGGGAGACTGATGGTGGTGGTGGGAGTGGTAGAGATGGTGTTCCCAAGGCACATCTGCTCATGCCACGTGCTTTGGGAGAGCCTGTCGTGCTGCCTCATCAGTGGGGCTGGGAACATGGGTGCATCTCAGCAGGGAAGGGATGAGGAAATGTAGAAGAAATGCTCCCCAGCTTGCTCCCCACCTTGTGGCCCTTCAAAGGACACATAACGCTGGGGGGGATGCTTACAGACTGAGACATGGCAGGAAAGGCTGTTGCAGGGATTGTGAGCGCTCTGTACAGAGTAGCAGGATGCTTGCCATGATACCAAGGATTTGGAGGGGCTTTTAAAGGAAGGGTGGTGGGTTGCAACCCCTTTATGGAGCCCATGGGTCCCCTCCAGTGATGGCCCCATGCTCTGCTCAAGTGGGGAACCTAAAACCTTCTGTGATCTCCATCTCCTTGTGCACAGCTGCCTTCTGAGCTGAACCTTGAGCTAAATCAATAAATAAAGACCAAAGAGCCTTTTCAGCCCGAAGGGAGCACCAGGTGAGCGTTTCTTGCTGCACCGCGGAGAGAGGCTGCTGGATGCGTTCCGCCTTTCGACTGTAGCCACCAGAGAGCAGGATTGAGCTGCTGTCCTTACAGGAATCTCCTGCTCGAAAGCTTTTGCATCCTAAACCCCTGCTCTGTAAGCTCTGAACTTACAAGGAATGTTGTACGATGTAAATAGCCCTTTTCGGGCCCTTGGGTGATGGACCAAGCTTTTGTGGGGAGCAGTGCCTTGATTTCAGGTGGGTTTTTTGCTGTCTTAAGATGCTGGGAGTTCTGCTGTTGGTCCATTTGGGCCAGATTGTTTTTGCTAAGGAGGACATCCCAGCAGGGCTTGATCCTCTGACCTGTTAGTGCTCAAGAGACCTGCAGCTCTGCTGCTACCAGGGTTTGTTGCCGTGACCAGGACTGTGCCTCAAGTCTGGCAGGCTGCCTGAGCCTTCGAGTAGAATCATAGAATCATTGGGGTTGGAAAGGACCTCTGATGCCACTGACTCCAAGCCTTAACCCAGCACTGCCAAGTGCACCACTGAACCGTGTCCTGAAGTGCCGCATCTACACATCTTTTAAATACCTCCAGGTTTTGTGACTCAGCCACTTCCCTGGGCAGCCTGTTCCAGTGCTTGACATTGGAATAGACTGAATGGGCCAGGGCATCTCCACCCTCTCTGGATGCACATTGCAGAGAAAGGGAAACAGTTAATATTATTTGTGTTTGGAGCCCCACAGTCCAAGCTTTGAGGCTAACAGGGGCAGCCCCAACTTTAATCCTGACAGTCTTCTCCCGAAGTGATGTTATTCCATAGGGTGGGGTCAAGATTTAAGCAGGGTCCTGAGTCATAGCAGGGTCCTGAGCCCTTGTACGTGTCTGAGTGTGACCGGGCTGAATCCAAACCTCCTTGGCCACTGGCACTGTGGTTTTCCTTGCCTGGAAAAAAAAAGTACACAAACACTGAGTTCTTTCCTTGCCTTTCCTTGTCTCACCTTTCCCTTCCCCTTCCTCTTCCCCTTCCTTTTCTCCTTTCCCTTCCCCTTCCCCTTTTTTTTTTCTGAGATCTCTGCTTTCTGAACAGGCCAGGAGAGGGAGACAGCCAGCCAGTTACTGCACAGCCCAGATTTCCAGCTAGCCCTGTTTGCTGTGGGATGGAAGCTAACACAGTGTAGGCATACATGTTGATTTTCCCAGGGGGAGATTTGATCTGTGCAGCCCCCCGGGTTACCTTCAATTTACGTTTACACAAGCAGGGTGGGCGTCAGGCAGAAGGGGGAACTGAGGCACGGAGCAGGACCATGCCTTGAGGGATCCGATGGGTGACATCCTTCTTCTTGGTGACCTCCTGGGCCCTGCTGCAGGCTGTGATTGGTCTGTGTTAATCTGTGTAAACATCCCTGTGTCTCAGGTGGGTCCTCAGGTGGTCTATAGGGATCCATTTCAGCATTACCACAGCTGTCACCTCTATAGGGACACATCATGCCCAACACTGAGGCACCCCCTGCTCCGTCCATGCTGAGTGTCTCTGCAATGTCCTGTACAACCAGCAGCTGGTCCCTGGTTCAAACCTCCATGATGGAAAAGTGGGGACCCACACTCATGCCAAACAGTTATTGGTGAGATCACCGGGCACTGTGGAGGTTCAAGAGGCAAGGACATGCACAGGCAGTGGCAGGAAGATCCTTCCTGACTCCTGCCATGTCGTCTTCCAAGAGTTATTGGAAAGCCACAAAGCACTGTGGCCCGCGCTCACAGCAAACGAATCAATCGATTGATCAGTCCCTCCCACTGCCCACGTCTTGCCTTCCCCTCTCATCCCTCCTGGGCCAGCACCACCAAAGGACTGGTGAGATCACCCCTATGTTGAAAATAAATAAATAAATAAATAACCAAATAAAAATGCTGACGTGGAGAAGTCAATCAGCTTTGTGTGGCCTTGTAATATCTCATTTTATCCGCGCCACGCTTTATTAAATTCTCATAAACCTGTCAATGAGGACAGATACCATTTCAGTTTACCCCATTAGTTCTACACAATGACATCGGGAGAGAGGAAGACAGGGAGGTGGGAGGGAGGCACTCGGTGTGGAGAAAAGAGGAATGAATTTAAAGAAAGAAAAAAAGAGAAACCCAGAGCCAAAACTCGGCTTCGTGACAACAATGTAATAACATCGGTGCTCAGGGAAAGTAATTGAATTAAGTGGCTTTTGTTAATGGTTTTAAGATTTAGAAATGTAAATAATAGTTAGGACTCTTTAATGGGACTCTGGTTTAGGTAACTGCATCCCTGAGAATAAGAAATGCTTTGCTGTTTAATATGATGTCAGATAGTTTTGTTACTCCCCCGGTTTCATGCCTGCAAAGCATATTTTGCAGTTTTAAAGCCGGGTGTGTTTATCATCTTTCCTTTCTAACTTCAGACGGAGCTTAATTCAGGAGTATTTGCATGAACCCTTCTTAGCCAGTCCCTATCAGTTATTTGCACCGCCAGGAATAAAGTATTATTTCCCCCGAGCCGCTTTGGAGAACTTCCTGACTGCAGGGTTACTCTGCTCCGAAGCCTCCTGTCTATTTACATGTTCATTAAAGGCAGGCAGCAGCGATGCTCTCTGTGGCAGGGCCAGACTCAGCTCCTGGAGTAACAGCACTGGGACCAGTGATGTTACACCGGGCTTAGGCCAGTGAGGATGGAGAATCCAACCGACAGGTAGGATGAGCCGGGTGATTTAGAAATGACTTTCATGGGAAACTCGTTCTGCTTAAAATATTACTGGATTTTCATTTAGGAACCTATCAAAGTGCAAGAATAAAGTCTGAGCTGCCTAACCCACATAGGTCTAAACAAACAGTCCTCCCTTCTGCTCTGGGATCTGACAGCTCGCGGATTGGAAAAGGTCCTTCGGTAAGGCATGGGCTGAGTCTCAGGGAAACCCACTGTGCCAGGCAGAATAGGGGGCTTTGCATTTATTCAGGCTGAAAATCTTCTCCTTCGCAGGATGAAGGCAGTCCTCTGTTTGTGCCACAGGGATGCTGCCATCCCCACTTGTCCCCTTAACTCTGCCCGCAGCTGTGTGGGCAGAGGCAGCCCAGGGACCTGCAGCTCTGCTCCTGCCGTGCAGGAAGGCAAAAGCTCTTCCATGGCTTTTGTTCCAGCCCCACAGCAAGTGAGCAGCTCTGCCTACACTGGGTCACTCTGACATGTCCTTTGGGGGGCTGCCTTCTGCCTTGCTTCACCCGTGACCTACAGTGATCTCTGCCAGTCATGGCTTCAGCTCTGCTTCTGTGGCTGGAGACCTTCCTTCTAGCTGCCAGCTGCTTCCCACACCCCGTGGGATCTCAGGACATGCACAGCCTCAAACACCTCTCTCTATCACGTTAATAAACCTTCTCCCATCACCTTCCCAAGTTTTTCGCCATCTCCTTCATAGGCTTGGCTGGAAAGAACCTAAATGCCCCAAGCCTAAGCCAAACCTGACCCAGATCACGTGGGCAGAGAGAGTTGTCAGATTCTAACTGCAAAAATAAAGGAAGGATTCAAGTAACACATTTCTCCAAGGTGTTTCTTGAGTAGGTTGTTTGCAAAAAAAAGGAATAGTTCAGTTCCTCCTGAGGAATTTGAGAAGATATTTCTCGTTGCTGTCCATTTGTCATATTGCTATAAAGGGAAGCTGGGGTAGAACAGAGGGGTTTGTTTCTTCCCTCATGGGAAAATAAAATAAGAACAAGAAGAATTTACAATTAAAACAACAAAACCTTCATTAATTTCCCTGCATTAGAAAAGAAAACCCAACCACTCCATTAATGATCAAATTATTAAAACATCGCAATTTCCCTCTGATAGATCCCTTTTTCCTGACCATGACACCAGAGCACTGCTCATGGCAGAGGGCAAGGCAGCTGAAGGCTGGGATCCTGCTCTGGGCTCTCCTGTGGGTGCTGTGGCTGTGTGCAAGGTGCTGGGATGGGATCAGTGTCTTTCCCTCCTCTGCAAACACGTAGAACTCTGTCACCATGCCTAGAAGGAGACAGGACAGCTATGGCTGTAATTTGTGGCTCTGCTCAGCAAGTTGGGGTGCTCAGCAATGCAACAAGATAACAGCTGGGAAGAGATTTACACAGCCTTATAGACAGGGGAGGACTATTTAATGCTTGGAGGGCTATTAAATAATTTGCCATGGTAAGACCCAGGCAATGCTATTTTCTGCAGATAAAAAGCAGGTTATTTTTCATTAGCTGCAAAAAGCCTGTTGGCGGTGGTGAAACCTGCCACCAGGTCTGTAGCTAGACACAACATGAGCAGATAGGAGCAATATCCTAAAAATAACTGAAATCCACTGAGGGCTGCGTTGAACTGCCTTTTTAAAGTGCATCAGGTGAAGGAATAAAGGAATAGGATAACCCTAATTCAAGAGATGGTGCTGATGGATTGGGAAGTACATATGCATTGAACAGGAGATGTGAACATGCTCCCAATCTGCTGAAACTGCATGTAGATGGGAGCCTGGCTCTGACTGCAGTATTTTGTTCAATCAAGACTGAATTGAAGTTGGTTTTGGTGGGGCTGTCCTGGTATTTTCTTCACTGACAAGGTCCCTGCCCAGCCAGAAGCCTGTTAGAAGCAGACGAGGAAAGAACAGCCCTGCGAGCCAAGGAAATCAGACTCCAGATGATTTACATGGAGCATGAGGGGCACCAGAAGGGCAGCCAGCCTAGAAAATGAGATTATAAACTATCATCCCTTGTTACACGCTGGGATGTGGCTACAGGGTGGCCCTCTGGCATCATTCAGGGAGGCAGCCGTGGTCTAGTGTTGAAAGTAGAAGGCTTTTGTCTCCTCAGATTGGAAAAGCCCACATCCTGAGGAGTGTCTGAGAATATATGCCGTTCTTCCTTCCCTCCTGCAGCCTTTCCTGACCCATGTGCAGTGCCTGACACCTTTAGAGGCCCCAAGAACATCCTAAATGGTCACTGCCACACTTTGCTGTCCCCATGGTGTGGTCTGGAGATGTTTGTGGAGTCAGTACAGGAGTGGCAGTCTGGTGGACTGAGATGGTGGAAAAGAAGTCCTTCCTCCAGGTGGCCAGGTCCCACAGAGTGTAGCACTCAAGGTGGACCCGTTCCTGCAGTCAAACTACCTGCTCTGGGGGAGGTGGTGCCTGCAGGGCATCGCCCTGAAGTTGTTTAAACATTGCTCCTCTTGAGGAAAGGAGAGGAGAAAAGAACCTGGAAAGGGGATAGAGGAGCCCTAATGTGGATGCACCAAGCTCCCTAAACTGATGTAGGGTTCAAGCCAGGTCAGTGTCACATCTGAACCAAGAAAATCTGAGCAAAACAGTCCATCTGCTCACGCAAGTGTGAAACCCGCTGGTAGAGGCTTGGGTGTTTAATGATCTTCACCTCTGCGATGTGAGCCCACGGGAAGGGAAAAGCTGCACAGAAAGGAGCCCTCAGAAGAGGCAGAGCCTGGTGTTTAATCTGTTCTGGCACGGAGGTGGTTAATAAGATAATCTCCGGACCCTCTAACACAAAGAGAAAGTGAGTTTTCTGATCCATAAAGGATCAGTCTGCAGGAAGCCCCATCAGACTCCTCAGCGTGAAATTACACCACAGCAGGGGGGTACAGTCCTGCTACTGTACAACATTAGAGAGATGAATTAGGACTTGACATTCATGTGCTTAATATGCCTATTCCTGGCATTATCCCACAAGGACCAGTCACCGCCAAGGACTTACGGTCACCGGGTCTAGGAAGGTATTTAGGGTTGCTCATTTGCTCGCTTCCAGAGCCAGGCTATCAGGCTTCCTCATCTAATCTCTCTGCATCAGGAGCAGGGGGGAGCACAGCCTGGCTCTTCTATCTCGCATCAGTCTGGTCCGGTGAATAACCACGGGGTGCACCCTTGTTGCTTGAATAAATCACAGTGATCCTCCGGACTGGTGAGTGTGGAACGAGGGGAAAAAAAAAACCCATGATGTACATAAAATCATGACTTGGTCCTCAAGAAGCTGAGAAAGGGGAAGAGAGCCAACCCCAAAAGTATGTCTCTCGCATAGTTGCTGCTAACAAAAATAAATATTTGCTGGCAAGGAAAGCCTCAGCAGATCTATATTAGAAATTATTCAAACTGGGTTTGCCTCCCCGGTGTTAAACTGGTTGGAGGTGTGCCTTGGACAAACATGGGCACTGAGCTACTTTACTAAATGGGCTTTGTCAAGAAGCCAGAGTATTTCCAAGCCCCAGGTCTGGGCTGTGTGAAAATTCCCGCCTGTTTGAACTCCAAGCCAGTACAGAGTACTTTTGGTTTGCTTTTTATCCATGAAATATTTTGTTGAGAACAAAATTTTAGGGGGAGGGGGAGAATATACTCCACATTCTGGAAGAAATAAAAAGAAAAATGTTGGCTACAGGGCCAAATAGTTTTTGAACTAATCATTTTCCAAGAAAAAAATCCAAATATTTTTTTTTCAGAAAGTAGCTGTCCTGCAGGAAATTCCTGATTTCATGGACGTCCCGCACTTCTGGCAGGAACACTTGTGATCAAACTGATTGAAAAGCCATTTAATTGGAACTGTTTTCAGAATGAGCTAAAATTTGGCAAAGCTAAAGGGGGAAAGCATGGACAGACCCAGGAGAAATAAATGAGAAGTAGAATCCTCCCAGAAGATGATTTTGCAATGAGCTGGTATGGAGGAAGAGCGAGAGCCTCCCTGGCACGAGGACATCCTTGTGGCTGTGATCACATTGTTTGGCACGTGGGAGCTTTGCAGCCCACAAATCCTGCTCCTCCAGCTCTCCTCTTCAACTGTTTACCCTGGGAAAGGGGAGTGGGAATATGGTAGAATCCTGGGACTCATCTGGCCTGAACATACTGAGTGTGAACATGCAGGATCAGCCCTGAGCTTGGCCATACAAAAGCATCTCTTTTGTTGGACATCGGGAAAGCCCGAATTTGTAACCCAACACTTTGAACATGGACACATTCTTGCTTACCCCACTTAAGCAGAGATGTCACTAGGCAAATTCAAGGAAAAGAAGTGAATTGGGACTCTAAAACTCAAAGCTGCAGTATCAATATGGGGCAGCACCACCATTCCCCTTCACTGTTTTCTCCTGCTCTCTGTCAAAATTCTAGCAACCCATTGGGGTGGAGATGAGGATTTCTATGGGCTCTTTTTATCTTAGGCACAGGCTTTGTGGGAATATTTTCCTACTTAAATGTAAGTCAGAGCTAACATTGTCATGAGTGAAATCAAATAACAGTGGATGCCCAGATATCTTTACTTTTTTCCATGTGATGGAAGTTTTGGTTCTGGGCTCATAGATCCTGACATCAAGCCAGGTGTGGACATGCATCTTGGACATACAGAGCAGACTCTGGTAAATGCAGTTACCAACAGACAAACAATACATGGAGTTAATGGTTGGGGTGGCTGAATACCCCATCCCTATGGATAGGATGAGCTTCCCCCTCTTTTTTTTCTCTGCCTAGTGGAACCATACAGATGAGTGATGTGTAGTCACCACTCCATTTTCCAAATCTTCAACAAACTAGCCCTCAAGTCCAAATAAACACTTTCAGGATGATACAATAAAGGTGTCTTGGATGCTGAAAACCTCCCAGTGTTTTGGTTGTCCTGTTGTCCGACCTGGCAGACACAAAGTATTCCCAAACTCATTCTGTTGATTTAAAATAAATCCCAAGAAAAACATCCCTAAATAAACCAGTGGAGGCTGATGGAGCACTTTGCACCTGAATGATAAATTCTCATTCTCCAACAGAGTGACAATTTTTTTAGTGTGCTTGGCTTTGTCTCCTATGAAACCAGAAGTCTCCCAGTGAGGGTTGGGTTTCATGTCTGGGTCACAGTTTCGACAGAAAGGAATTTTCATTATGGTCTTGGAAACACTTAAGCCTCTCTGTGCAACTGATCTCACTGAGCTTTTCATAACCATCAGGACCAAGGATGCCATCAGCAATCAGGGGTGAAATCCCAAGCAACCCGAGAAGGAGGTAGGAGCCTTAGGATGAGACAGGATCTCATAGTGAGATTAACATGGGCTGTGAGGGTAATTAACCACAGTAATTATTTGCTGAAGGTGAGGTGGGGGGTACCTCCTTGTTGGCAGGCTTTAGACTGGAGGATGGATTCCCTGCTTCAAGGGGGAGTCAATTCACCAAAGTCCTTTGGCTTGTGATGTGCGGAGTGACAGACTAGATTATGAAGCTGAAAGAGAGGTTTTGGGACCAGTCTAGCAGTAGCTGAGTCCTCAGGCCACACATACTGTGAGAAGTGAATAACTATTCCCAACATATCGAATGATGTTGGAGAGAGAGAGTCCCAAAGAGATATGAGACCTAGGAAGTGCTAAAAGGGCAGAAAGCCCTAAATATACTCTGATTAGCAAAATTCAAAGATTGTATTTCCAAGCCTGGGTCTTGCCCTGTTTTTGAGGACATAGTGAAAGGACTAGTCCCTGCTCTATAACAGCCCTTTACATAATTACAGCACACATGTGTCTGAAACTCCTTTTGCTTTCTCTCTTCAGGTTAAAAAACATCAATAGTCTTAATTTTTCTTTATGAATGCTGTTTTCCAGTTATTGTTTTTCTCTAGACTCTCTCCAGCTAATACACATCTTTCTTGAACTGGTTCAAAACCAGACATGTTTTTCTATCTCAGGTGTAACCAGAGATGAGTAGAGAGAAATTGCATCTTATGGCCTCTATCAGGGTTCTCCATGGTTGTAAAAGTACCTCATGGGTGTTGCATGGCTTTAATCAAGAGGTTACACCAAAAATCTGTGACAGCAGTTGTGTAGGTTGAAAATGGAACGCTCTTTTGTGATTTTTCTTTCTTGTTGAATGTGACGGAAAGGTGGAATATGTCTCATCCCATCCCATCCCCCCCCAGTTTTCTCTGCATGGGTTAGATGCTAAAACTAAAAAATGAGGTAAAAGAAAGAAAAATAACTGTTGTAAGGTTAACCTCTGCATCAGTGTGCTATATTCAAAGGTTTTCTGCATCAAATAAAACAAGTTTGGATGCATAATTGCAAGAAAAAAGAGCTGGAAGGGCTCCACCATAGCTTATACCCTGATAACAGGTGATGATCCTTGTTGATTCAGCTGGGTCCTGGAGTATTATTTGGGGTGAATCTGATGACCTGTGAAACTAGAGCATCAATGAATGCTCGAGGATATTCAGGCTCCTTTGACAAACAGGAAAACCAGAAACAAGAATGTGAAGCTCTTTCTCCAAACCACACGTAATGGTGCAGCAGAGACAGTGGCAGTGAGACAGGCATCTTTGACTTGCTCAAGGTCAAGGCTGTCCTGTTTCCCAACTGAAAGTTAATAATTCAGCGTGGGTGGTGGGAGCTCTATTTTTAGGTCTCTGTATTCTTGTTTAGCTGATCAGATTTTTACCTCCTGGAAGCTGCTACACAGGCTCATAGTGCTCATCTTGCAACAGCTTTTTTTTTTTCTTTTTTTTTTTTTTTTTTTTTTCAGAATAAAACTGCTTTTTAAACATTTGGGAACTGAGGAGCATGCTTGGGTGGTATTAGGGCACCTCTGAGCTCTTCAGACCAACCTCCTGTCTGGATCAAGGCTGTTGCCAGCACCAAGTCAAGCTATGTTTACTCAAGCTTCCCAGCTAGAAAGGGCTGGGAAAGAAGTGCTGATGGAGTTACTGTGAACACATCTGTGAACTAAGGCAAGCAGGAAAGATGGTGATTGTGGGAGAATTAGTAGGGGGAAGCTTTTGCAGTGCTGAGGGTAACTTAGGTCTCTCAATTTTCTGCACTCTCTTTAATGACCTGATTTTTCTGTGCCTTGTTGTAAGTCAGTTCCTCTTGAATCACAGTGTTTACAGCAGTAATTTGGGTTAGAAGGGGCCTTTGGAGGATCTCTGGTCCATATGTCACCTTGGTCATGTTGGACAGCATGTGAACTTGGGGTTGGTAGGAGCTCATCCTTCTCCATCAGCTGCACGTTAAGCAGAAAGTAAGTCACTGGTTTCTAGAAGACTGTGGTGAGACAAGATCAAAAGACTGGCATTGTCCTCAGAATCCCACCTGTTCCTTAGTGCTGGAGGGGTAGCTTATTGGTTCTGCTTTAATTACACTTCAGAGGAGACTCACAGTTTTGTGCCAGACATGAATGTTTTTCATGGGCTCAGATGGAGGCTCCTTCCAGGCCGGAGACGATAACCTGTGTTGGAAGCTCCTCATGGAAAGACTACGGGACTGTGTCTCTGAGCGCTGAAGGTTCCTGCTTCTGATGGGAATTGCTGGGAACTCCCAAATGATGTTCACTCATTTCTTTTCTACAGCAGCCTTCTCATGTGCTGATGGGCAAGTCCCTTGGTGTCTCCCAATTTCTGCCTCCTACCAGGAAAATATCCTCTTCTTCTCCCACCTCCATCTTCTCTGTTTAGGTGATGCACCTCTCTGGGGAAAGGTTGGGGTTTTTTTACACACAATGGCTCTGTACGGAGCTTTGCATCGCCGGGCTCTCATACTCCCAAGGGAAAAAAAAAAAGCCTCAAGCAGGATAAAAAAATAAATCCTAAAAATAGCACTCTGCTGAGCAGGTTTGGGGGGGGCTGCTCTTCAGAAAGCCAGCGAGGCAGCCCTGAGGAATGCAACCAGGGCAAGGGCAGAGACAGCCCTCTCCACCGGCCCCCACCTGCCCCTCTTTCCCCCACTGTGTGAACCTACTGTAGATTTCTTGAATTTCCCTTTGATGTTTATCTCCCCCCAGTAATTCTCTTTGGGGGGATTTGCTAAAGCGGCGGTTGGAAGAATACAGCCTGGAATAGGGCGGCCGAAGGGCGAAAGAATGTTAGAAACAGGATTAAGATCATATTCTACAAGCGGTTGTCAGTCGCTGAATAGGGCTAGAGTTTCTTATCGGGCCAGGGTGCCAGAATGCCTTTGGATTCTTCTCCCCTCTTTTCCCTCCCCTCTGCACAGGGCTTTCAGCGCAGTGGGGAAAGCATAATCGTGGCCCTGAATGGGGAGGTGGGCTCTTGAGAGCTTCTCCACACGGCTCAGAAGCCAGGAGAGGGGATCAGGGGATTGCTGAGGGTGTCGCGGGCAGGCAGCACGGTTAGCTTGGGAAAAATAGTAATAATTACAATAAAAGCGGTGCTGAAATGGCTGGAAGATTTTTAGGTGCAAATCTCTATATTAAGGGAAGAGTATTCCCCTTTGAAAGTCTCAAGCTCAGTTTCTTTTCTTTTTTTTTTTTTTTTTCACATGGGATTTCATGGCTTTCACTGGGCATATGAGTTGCTGTTTTTTCTTTTTCTCTCTCTTTTCTTAAGGTGGGATTGGAATCCTGGTGGGAATTTAATTGGAAATATTTGGGGCTTGCTTCTGAACGTTCCAGATGATAGGAAAGAGAAGTTCCAGAAAAGCAGAAGACTTTTGAAATAAGGAATTTTGAAATAAACAGAAAGTGTATTTTGAAAACCAAAAGTGTGTTTTGAAAACCAAGAGGCAAAAACAGTTGCGAAAGAGAAAAAATTTTGGAAACTTCTGAAGCTACTTTCATATAAAACAAAAACACAAACACACTGAGCTTGCCTGGGCAGTGGAATCAAGTAGTATTAAATTCCCCTGTGTGCTCATTTCAGAAAGCTAAGGTCATGCAGGCTTTTGATGTTTCCACCTGTAAGATGCTTTTGTCTTTTTACAGATTAGCACCTTATGAGAGAGATTTTGAAGGGGCCAGTGTCCTCACCTTTCCCAGCCTGAAACACGACAGATGGACCCATGTGAGACCTCTTGGATGTGTACGTTTCACCAGAAAAGAGGCGTTTCTGGTAAAATATTCAGATTCCTTTAGGAAAATCTGGGTTTCGTTTGACTATGTGGGTGTGGAATGTTTTTCACTTGTTCTGCACAAAGCAAACAGAAACCTTGCCATAATTTCTGGTTTGTGTTGGAAAAGGAAGTCCTGCAGGTAATGTCATTTCTGGGCTGCTCAGAATAGCTGGGGAAAGGAACAAATTAGCTTTTCTGGATAATGTCTACCAGTAGCTATTCTGTAGTGAGGGGTTGCATTTTTCTCTAGCCCTTACCTGATTTAAAGCACTGGGAAAATTTTGTCAAGAGATCCATTGATGAATAAGAACTTTGCAGAAGCTGCAGAAATCCAGCAGCAAGAGGAACTGTTTGCCCAGAATTTGCACTGTTTTGGGACTGAGGGTGGTGAAAGCCAGAGGGGTTAAAATCCATCTCCCAGAGATCTGAGAGTATGAAAGCATCTCTGCTTTTAAATTAGTTTCTCCCTTGTGGTTTTTGACAGCCAACTACTGAAGTCAAGTTGTCCATTATCTACATGACAAAATCTCATTAATTATTTTAGAAACTCGAGAGAAACTTTCTTTATGCTAATGGTTGGCAATACTATGACACTTGAGTGACACAGGGACTGAGTGCCGTTACCATGTCCAAAAGCAACGAGGTTCAGGAAAGTTAAATAGCCCACAAAAAAATTAATGTAAAATAAATTAGATTTTTAAAATTCCTCCGTTTTTCACAGTCCTTAACAAATAATGCTTTCAAGCGAAATTACAAGGCTACATTCTGTAGTTCTTATTGATTTCAATTGTAACTTTGCCTAAATAAAATGTACCCGCTTTTTTTTTTGACTCTTTAAATCCATCATTCCTTGCTATTACTCCTAGACTTTGTCAGCTCACTCGCTGCTACAATCAGCCCTTGTTGTGTGAGGGCAATCTACTTGCATGCTGTAAGAGCTCCTGCCCCAAGGACCTGACAAGCTGCTGTGTTTTTGCACTTAAAACTTATGCTTCCAATAATCTTTAGTCATTCAAAGTACCGGAATATGAGCAACCGCTCCTCATTCATGGCAAATGGAAGGAGATGGGGTTATGGGAGGAGGAGGGGCCATCACAAGGGCTGTTGAGGCAAAAAAGGTGCTCTGTGGTCAATGTCCATTTTTATCACTTACATATTCTTCCTCCCATTCTGCTCCTGGGTCAGTGTTTTTTATGTAACTCAAAGATTTATACCATGAATAGATTAGGCCAGTTAAAAACAGTATTATTAGCTTCTTCTCACAGCTGAGGAACTCAGAACACCATCAAATAAATGTCAAGAAATTGCAGTAATTCCACTGAGGTGATCCAGGAATGCTCCTTCCTCAAACTGCTCCCCAGGCACATTCCAAGAGCAGCGAGCCCGCTCCTTCCATCCATTTTGCATTTGTCTATGGTTGTACCAGCTTCTCCTGAACATCCTCTTCTGAGTGCAAGTGGGAGACATCAGGGTCAGCTTTCTGAGGAGTTTTCCAAACTTTGGAAACTTTTTCCAACTTTTGGAAGTCAACTGAGTATAAACCAGGGCTAGACTTGATAATATTAGGTTAATGGTTGGACTCAATGATCTTAAAGGGTCTTTTCCAACCCAAATGATTCTATGATTCTAGATCTGGCTCCTTAATACTCATAATTCCAGTTTTACTGTAGTGCCTCCACCCCGTGCAAAGGCACCTTCATGTCCAGTCCTACCTTGTGACACGAGCAGATAAAGCAAAATCAAGAATTTCATGTAACATCTAATAACCTGTATCATCTCTTTGGCCCTTCTAATCTCCTGTCTTTTGTTTAATCAAGCTTAAGACATCATAAAACAAGAGATGGCACCCTTGAAAGGGGAGGAACATTTACAGGAATCACCGGGAAACGGACTGTTACCCCAAATCCATAAAAGAAAAGGAAGTCGCTGGACGATTTGCTTCTACCTCATAAATTTATGATGCAGCTGTGTGCCCTTAGCCCCTGTTTGTTTTGCCACTGCCAGCACGGTGCAAAGTGCTCCTCATCACATCAGCTCAGCGTCACCACCAGACTCCTCCAAGCAGAAACCCAAATACTGAGCTTCTTTCCCCACAACGCCGGCCTGTACCACGGCCACCTAAAGCCACGCTGAGGCTGTCGAGCTTGGTGGTGGCAGTCAGCAGCTGCAAATGGCTCACTGGCACTGGGTGACAGCCGGGGGGACAGCTGGGAGCCCACGGGGGGGACGGGCGACTCTAAACACATGCTTAAACACGGCGCTATCTGCCCGATAATCAGTAACGTCGAGAGGGCGACATTAAACAAAATAATAAATCGTGTGCTGGGCTTCAAATTGGATCCCCCTTTTTTTTTTTATTTGATTTTGCTAGGATTTATTCCATTTGACAAACCACGCTGTTTAGAATACAATAGTGGCATAATCACAGCCTGGGGCCCTCATTCTTCAAGATAATGGGATACTTATTCATCTAAGGCAGGTACAAGTCTGTCCTTGGCTTTCATTTTACAAGATTACTTGTATTTCTGTCTCATTTGCAATAGGTGATATCTGTCAGAAAGCAATTTTCATCCAATTTGGGGTTCTTAATATTTTGTCTTTAAACTCCTTTGTTGTTGATTTTTCCTTCCCCCACCGCTTGACACGCATTTGGCAAGCAACCTATGGACAAGCTGCTTTTTTTTCCTCCCTTTTAAACAAATAAATAAATAAAGAGCATCCCCAGCCCTGTTTACATAGCTCAACGATTTATTAGTTAAGCGTGACAGCACAGGAATTTTTCAATGTACCAGGACTCCTGGCTGGTGTGTGTTCCACTTCATCCCCAAGAAAAAGAGAGCCCCACTCACTTTTGTTTGGCCTGACAGTCTGTAAGTTCAGACATGGGAGCCCCCCGTGCCCCCAGAGATGTGCCAAAAAGAGGTGTTTTAAAGGCCAATTGGAAGGGCCGAGCTGAGGTCCTGATTCAAGCTTTGAGGTCTTAACGTCAACAGTTTTTCAAGTAAAGATGAGTGAAAAGCAATTTTTTTTTGTTTTGTTTTTGTTTTTTGTTCGTTTGTTTGTTTTGGGTTTTTTTTTTTGTTTTGTTGTTGTTGTTTTTTTTCCCTCAGAGATTTTTTTCAGGTATTTGTGGGAAATGAAAAGAAAAAAGATTGGTCTATTAGCAATATTCTGTTTAGTGCCAAGAAGAAATATATGCTTTTTCAGTTAAAAATGAAGTGAAATGAGGAAAAATATGTGATCATCTGCTTGGACCTAAAGAGCACTTAAATAAAATTCTATTTGGAATTTCAGCCCTTTCAGACTCCCTACGTGAAAAACTCTTCTTTCCTTGCTTTCCTGTTTTCTACCCTGCAGCCGCCTCTGCTTCTTTTGGGTGCCCCAGGCCAATTTGTCCTTAAATTTTTGATTTGGAAAACACAACAGTTCCATCTCAGTTGATGCTTTCCTTTCCCTCCCTTCCCATTATCCTTGTGGAAAGCTTCAGGAACACGGGCAGATGTGAAGCCCCCTCCCATCCCTGACTGGTGCTGAGACCTGGGGGAGACATGACACATTCCTGCAGGTAACACAGCCCTGCAAACGTCCTGGGAGGTGGAGGGACTTAAAAACGCAGGTGGAAGCAAAGCAAACAAACAAAATTGGGGAAACGGGGCTGAACTCAAAAGCCCATCTCTCATCTCTCTTTGTTTAAGCTGTTTAGAGGAGCTCTGTGCAAAGAGGAATTACTTTGAGGCAACTCAGACACCTTCCTTTTCTCCGTGGGTGTCTCCAAAGGCAAAACTAATTCACTTCTTCTGCTCCATCAGGTCTCCCCTCCATTGTTCCCCACTAATGTAATTTTTTTTTGTCCTACTTGAGAAACATTCCTGCCTGAGTAATTGTCTCCAGCACAGAGAGCAAGGAGAGGAAATTAAGATGTTATTGAGGGTTTGAGAGATATCTCATGTTTCAGACTGGATCAGAAGGCCTATTTTTTTCTCCTTTAAGGTACCTCTTGTGGGGAGGTGAGGGAAATATGTTGGATAGCTTAGCTGGGGTGGGAGGGCTGGGGTGGAGGAGGGCTGATCTTCAGGAGGCTGTGATGCTTCTCTCTTCTCTTGACACAGCAATACATATGTCCTTAATTCCACATGCAGGTCTCTCTGCTGCAGATAATCTCCTGGGGGCAGAATTTCATCTTTGGTGGTCTCCACTGGGCAACCACAAGAAGTTTTTACTAGATGGTTCCCAGTTCTACCTGGAGAAGAGGGGAGGCTGGACTTCTTAAGATATCAGATGAGATTTTATTTTGGTGACGTGAAGAAAAACTGAAGCTGGCACAACTTTGGAGTATTTTTTTCCTTTCAACAAGCCCAAGCTGAAGGGAGCTGAGCTGCTTCCACCAGGCGAGTGATTTATCTTGTTACAGAAAAGTTCATTTTTTAACTAAAGAACGAGACTGTACACATGAAAATCCATCAGCAAAGGTTTTTCCAGGGTAACACAGTGGATTTCAGTTTTTCTCATATGTTTCCCAGGGCAGCTGTGGGGACCTGCATGGAGATTTTAAGCCGGCTTTGAAACTGCTTTGTGTTTCTCTGCTTCTTTTCGTGGTGTCGTTGGAGAGATGGTCTCCTGTCCCCAACAGCCACTCCGGCCATGGCCACCAAACCACTGAGATGGACACTTGGCTTAACTCACAGAGCCTTTGTGATGCTCGTGACCTATTAATTGACTCCATAAGAAAGAAACAGTGAGGAAATTAACAGAAATATTGCACATCAGATTAAACTGTGCTTGCAGCTGCCTTTGCAGTCAGGGATGGTGTAGTTTACTGTACAACAATGAGAGCTAAAAAGTCAGTCTGGAAATAGCAGGTGCCTCAACCAAGTTTCTTGATGGTGGTGTGCCCCCTTGGGCATCTTCCCATATGGAAGAGCTCCATCCCCATCAGATTCCATCCCCATGCCCAATACTATGTAACTTGCAGCCTCCCAGTGTCCTGTAGCAAGGAGTTCTCCCACCTAAAGATGCCTTCTGTAAATGAGACCTCCCTGGTTTGTTTTGCAGGTGGTGATGTGACCTTGGGTTTGTTCATTCAGTGCCCTTGTTCTCCCCATTGCAAGAGGAACAGCCCCGTGGTTTGGGGGGCTTTGCAAACCTCATATGGGCAGTGCTGGGAGCTGGACAGTCACAGTGTGTGTTGGAGTGGAAAACAGTGCTGCACAGACAGTGTCACCAACATGGAGCACTTTAGGTCAGTTTACACCATTTTAGGCTGGCTGTTATAACCCTACCCAGGTTCCTCAGTCCAGTCCTACAGTGGACCCGTCATTATGAGATATGTTTTTCCACTGCAAAGCCTATTAAAAAAAACATAAGCAGGAAGTTTGATCTCCAGGGAGATGAGAAGTCCTACCAACACCACCTTTTATTGGAGCTTTAGTTATGTTGAAATAACCTCTCACTGCTGTGTATCAGTTTGTCCATGTGTTTTCTTGTGGATACGGTGCAGTCCAACGCTGATATTTTGCCTTACTAATGCAGAGAGAATGTGTTTGAAAGAAAGCCAAGCTGAAGGAAATCTGTACCTTGCTGGTGGACTGGATATGCTTTTTGCCTCTGTGTGTGAGCGAACTAACCTCGCTTTAGGCCACTGCATTCCCTGCTCGGCACCTGTCAGGAAAGTGATTTGGAAAACCGTGGGGAGTGGATGCTGCTGGAAGCTCAAAGTCAGTGAGCATGGTCTCTGGCCTCGTGGCTTCCAGAAAAGCACAGCTGAAATGGACTTGGCTTGTCCCAGCACTGCCCTGCTCCCAGGAGGAAAACAACTGGGATGCAGGTTTGTGAAAGAGAAGCAGGATTAGAGCTGCAAGGTGCAATGCAGTCACCCTGCTCCTAGTCCTGCAACATGGATGTGAGTCTGGCACTGCCTGGTCTTGGCTGAGCTGCCTGGATGAGTCTTTGGTAAATCAGGGCTTGGAGAAAACTGTTTCCCTGACATCTGTTGATTTCAGTACAAGTCAGACAATCAAACACCTTGCAGGCTCTGTGTCTAATCTGGTGAGCCTAGTGCAAGTGAGATGCAATCCTACCGTTTCTATCCTGCCACCACAGGAATGAAAATATTCTCCTTCATCATCTGCAAAAGGCAAAGGACAGACTGCAGTCTGACGGTGGGGAGGCTGGGATTCATCCCACTGGGAATCACACTCACCTGGGGATGCTGGTCTGACAGTCCCTGGCAGTGGGAGAGACTAGAGGAAGGATGCTGAAGAATTTCCCAGGGCTGAGCTAAAAGCCAGCTTTTAGCTGGCTACAAAATCATGAAAGGGGCTACAAATCATGAAGACACCAAGTAAAATGTGTGCAAAAGCCACGAGTGACATACAGGCAGAAGCTGCAGGTATTTAAGTCACTTAGGCACTATTAACAGATAGGTTTCTTTGACATGTGCCTTGCAGCAGGTTAAAATAAAAGACCAGCATGGTCCCTGCTGGACTTGCAGTTCCTGAAAACAGAGGCAGCCCCAGTGTATAATAGGATCTTCACCGCTGCTGTGGGGCTTGAATAACATTATGGTGACTTTGCATAGATTTTTGCCCTTAATGCAAATAGGGAAATGATTTTCTAATCAGGTAAGATAAGGCTGAAACATGATAGATAGAGTTCGGTTTGTTAATGAGATAAAAAGAAGTAGCCTGTAGCTTCATAAACTATTCTTAAAAATAATGCAATGTTAAGAAAAAATTGGTTTCTTTGGCTACCAGTCATGTGAGAGAGCCTTGATGCAAATCTTTGTAATGAGTGCATTTCGATGAGCGTTTGAAAAATATATATGTATTTATTTGCATTGATATGTTTATATGGCTTTACATATCAACTTAGTCAGGAAAAATTGAATAAAATGTCTCAGGTCTGGGAAATGAGAAGAGATTATGAAAAGCAGATTTAATATAGCACCGTTTTTTGATGTTTGTGGCACATTTCATCATATTGCCAGAGACACCCAATTACACAGCTTGCAGAGTAATCAGCAAATGGGGAATCTGAAGGAGAATATTAACTGTGGCCTTTTTTTTCCCCTTCCTCCTCCTCCTTCTTTAGCAAATATTATGTTATGCTTTATGGAAATGGATCAAAATGCCACATGTGCAGTTAATACTGAGCTCTGGAGCTCTTTCAAATCTTATTTTTCCCCTCACATTGTATTTTTCTGGAACAAACCTCCTGATAACTTTAGGACATGGTCTTCGAGGCCAAAACACCACCTTAAACTTCCTGCAGGTTTGGGTTCCAGTTTTAGCAGGTGGCTGACTTTACCTCATCAACCTTGTGTAAGGGGAAATTTGATTTATTAATTGAAAATGAGCACATGCAGGGACATGATCACAGCTCATCCATTTGTTTCCCTCTTTGTGAAGGCAGGAATTTACTGAGCTGTTTGGTGGCCTTGAAGGTCACAGACACTCCTTACCCACATGGTTTTTTATATTCAAAGCAGACCTGTAGCTGCAGTGAAAAAGGAGATCTAATGATTAATATTCCCCTTATTGCGGAAAGAAAACAGCAGTGGTTGCAGTCTAGGACAAATGGCTGGATGATATTTTGGGTGCATGTGATCAAACAGTCTTCAAAGACACTGATGGAACCGGGTCAAACACATTAGCACCAAAATTCTTGCAGGCAGGGGTGTTCCCAGTCTCTGCCCACGTTCCCACTGTTCTGGTTCTCTGCCTGGTTTCGGAAAAAGTCACTTTTATTGAGAATGCCTGAAAAGTTATTAATCATTGTTACAAATGCACTTGCATTTCCTTCCAGATGATTTTTTTCCCTTCTGTTTTTTCCTCTATGATGTTTCTACAGTTGGGAAAAGAAATTAGGGAATCATACTGATGTGGGATTATATTCTGAAATAGAATAATTTGACTTTTTTTTTTCAAGAGCTTCATTATCCTATGACTTCAGGAAAATATTGATAAACTCAGAAATTTTTTTTTCCATCAGCTTCATCAGGCATCAGATTGGGCCCAAGATGAAAAGCCCTTGACATTGCTAGAAACTTCTTGCCCAAGCAGCAGTTTCACCTTCCAGGAGACGTTCAAACTAACTCTGAGGAAACAGCAAGGTAGAGGAACAAGTTTTGTAGAAGCTTCTCTGCTGTCTTCTGCAGCACAGCCCACCATGGCTAGACCTACAAAAAGGGGACAAGTCTTCCATCTAAAGAACAGAAACATCCTCAAAATCACAGGGAAGTCCCAGTCATTTGAGAATGGTCAAATTTATCCTGCACCACTGTTTAAAGATGCACTCTCTGGTCAGGTCTTTCCCATCATCACCTCATCACGCATGAATTTTTTTCCTGGCTTGTGCTGGAAGGTGATGGGAGAGTAGAGCCCCTGTGCTTGCCTTGCACAAGGTGCTGCAGCCACTGCTTTAGTGTCTTGTGGCCAAGGGGGACTTTTCAGCTGCCACTGCAGCTGGAGACATCGACCCCAGGAGCAAGAAGCTGTTACTCTGCACCTTTTCATGCAGCCTTTTCCATGAGGTCCCAGCCTCAGGTGGTGTTTAATGACTGATTCGCAAAATAAATTTTCCTTGATTTTTTTTTTCTTTTTTATTAGCGGAGTATGAAAACAGGCAATAATTTTACAGAAAGCAAGACGGGCACAATTGGTACATAGCATCATGCTGCAGCTTTTCAGAAATGGATATAAACTCTTTTTTTTTTTTCCTTCTTCTTCTTCTTTTACCTACCAGAATAAATAAATATGATACACATTTGAGTTTCTCAGTAGTGAATTCTAAAGCACAAGGTCTTACACTACAGCTCAATTTTACAGCGATCTGTACAGTATATTACTTTGATTTCCTTTGTGTTCTTTAAAAGCCTTTGTTCCTTTGCAAGATGGGTTTGACACACAAACACAGATACACTTTGGAGCTAACTGGATGCCTTGGGTCAGAACCTGGGAAAAAAGAATAAATTGGTTGCCTCCTGGCATGAGAAAATAAAACAAAAACTTATTTTCCATCACACAGACACATCTGAAGTTCTGCTGTATGAGATGGACCCTCTGAATTGCCAGAGCAGCTAGAAAGGGCTTTGGCCTTTCATAGGGCACCATGTGCACCATTTAACTTGCTTTGGGTTTAATATGTTTAATATGTTAATATGGGTTTAATTTTAGAGAGATTTTGCAGAGGACTTCCAGCTTGAAACCCAGACTACTAAAAATATAACTGTATGTTTTTGTTAGTTTATGATAAGTCGTATATTCTTCACAACTCAATTTGGGAGTTAAAAGTTGTCCTTTGCTCCTCTGAAGTTGGTGCAGTTATCCCACTGTGGCATCACGGCAGTGATGAGGGTCTTACTTTATGTAGTGTCTGGGTCTTACTCTACAAGTCACACAGACTGCATGACCTGGGACACGCCCTGAACTTTGCACAAGGTGCTGAGGCCGTGCTCAGCATTGGCACCAACGAGAGCCTTCGCTAGTGGGGACACCCACAGGCAGAGGAGGCACCTCAGCTGTCGCATCTCTTCCCCAGGCAGCCCGAGGGAGCCGGGGACAATGAGGATGCTGTCATCTGTGCAGCTGGGAACCAAGCTGAGTGTCTGCAAAGCCTGTGGAAAACAGGGAACGTTAATAATTACTGGGCTGTTTTGTAACGTGGTGGGAAAGTCGCAGCCCTGCACCAGAGCGGGGGATTTTTTCTGGTTTGTTTGTTCCTGCACCGCTGAAAATTTGTTTGGGTTTGTCCTTTTCTTATCTTTCCACTGTGGATTTGGGCTGAGAGCAGATCTATGCAGAAAAATAGCTGTTTTTCAGTCAATTGAAAAAAAAAAAAAAAGGAGATGTATTACGCTGCTCTAGAACAGATCATAAAAAATCAGCAAGGGGCACATGGAGGAATAAGGAGGGAGGAAAAGAAAAATCAACACAGCCTGTAAAAACCAGCAGGAAAGTTCTGTAATTGACTTTTTTCAAGCTTAATTGAGTTATGTCTCATAGCTACTGTAATTAAACTAATAGAATATGGTGGATTTGAATTTGCATTTCTTTTCTACAGGGGTTTATTTAATCCTTTATGTATGAACTCTTCAGAAATGTCCTGACGTAATTCAAAATTGTCATGTCAATGGAATTACCACACGTGGCACACAGAGACAGAAATAACTACAGTTCCCTCCTCTATGTCCACCCACTTTGGTGTCTCTTCAGCAAAGATGAGCATCTCTTTGGCTGGCTGCAGTGACAACACACACCTAGAGCTGGTTAAAATTCTTCACATGGTGAAATATCTAAATGAGAAATGAGACGTGGGGGGGATCTGCTTGCTGATTGTTATTTTCGTATCTGGGGGCATTTTTTTGTGTTTCCTACACAGCAAATGGTGATTTTTCATGGAGGGAATATCAGAAAAAAATCTCTCTCTCTTTATTCCCATGGTCGCCATCATGGACATTTCCCTTTGTTAGCCAAGAACTAAAAAAGACAAGAAAAGGGAAAAAAGATGTCTCCATTCAGCCTCCCAGCATCATTTCTGGATATTTTCTCACTGGTAGCATTTAGCATTTCTCCTGCACTGTTTTAAATTTTTTTTTAATTTTATTTTTTTTATTTTATTATTATTATTTTTAATACCTATCAGACTTCTCTTACAGAGTGAAAGAAATTTAACTGCAAACTCTTACCCTGAATATTGTAAATGGTTTTCTCCTGGGCCTTGATCCTACAAGGACCGTATATAAAACCTTTAAAAATTCAGTAAGCAGGGTTTGGAGCTGTAGCTGGTTCACCAAGGAGAGGCAAAGTAAGAAAAGCCATAGGAAGGGGAAAAGACCAGCAGAGGAAATCTCCAGATACATAACCTGTTTGCAAATAGGACTTAGGGAGAATTTTTCCAGTCTCTCCACTGTTTTTAAAGGAGTGGGCATATTATTTTTCCAGCTTCTCTGCTACGCTGTGCATTTGTTTGGCATTCCTTTCATGTATTAAAAAATCAACTTGATCATCTGCATTATGGAACACAGAATGCTGCTTCTCTTTTTACATTTACCTCCCCGTGGCTGAAACTGTCACAGGGATGCCCTGCCCTGGCACCAGGTTGGCACAGCATCCAGAGAAGAGAGATATCTCTTTTTCTGCCCTATAATAGTTCTTCTGTCTGGTGATGCTCCAAGAATTTTATGCCTCTGATGGAAGAAACTGCATTATATCCAACTGCAATGTTTGTTAAAATGTGTCAGACCTCTGCCTGGACAGTGAGGGGAGCGGAACCTCAATCCATTTTGATTCTGAGAGTTCATCACTGACCTCATTTTCCTAAGTAGCTGGGGCTGGTGGAAGGACAAGGAACAAGCAGACCTCACACTGCAAACTGAGAGATTCACAGGAGTTCTTCCCACCTGAAGAAACCTTCAGGTTTGCAAAGTTCAAAGAGGAATGATGCAGAATCACTCCCTTCAGTCTTTCCGCTACATACACGGGATTAAATTGGATGGCGAGTTTCTCTCTAGGGTTTTATTTTTTTTTTTGTCCAAAATAGCCCAAAAGCTCAGAGGCACTAAAACAATATGCAAGACAAAGTCAGTCTTGACAAATAATTATTAAACTTTTGCAAGATGGAAGCCTAAATTCTTGCTTTTTTTCCATTTGCAAATTAATTTTGGCTTTAAATATCAGCACATTCCCCTCACTGCCATGCAAGTTTGACTATAAGAAGAGAAAACCCAACCTTTGCATAAAATACCTCAGGGGCTCATATATATTTGAGGCAATAATTTTTTTCTTTTGTTTATTTTTAAATTTTAGATATTTTCATCCTGATTCAGAATGGGAGAAAAGTTCTCCAGGTGAGAAATATTCACGTGCCCTGGTCCAGGACCAGCTGTACCTCAGTGAGCTGCTGCATCTCACGAGGCAGATGAGGATGGCACTGAAGAGATACCCCTATGGACTGGTGGAGATTCAGGTGTCTCCTCTCCCAATTTGCTTTCTGAGCTGATGTCCATGGTTTTTTTGGTGTGACAGATGCTCCATGAGGGAAGATCCCAGCAGCTGATCCAAGCCTCTGTGAGGATATCAGCAGTAACACAGGGGACGAAGAGGGTCAGGCACCAGGGTCGGTCGAGATGTGTGAAGATGGTGAATGTTTAAGTGAATTTTTGCACTGTGGCACGGGGAAATTTTCCCTCCATGGCTCAGTGGGGAAGGTCTTGTCTCCCTCCAGGGGATCATGGCAAATCTAATGCTGGATCAAGCGAGCTTATCTCCTGTGCTCCCTGTCCTCACCTTGGAGAAGCAGGCCATAAATCCATGTTTTGACCTTCCTATGGCAGATTCTGTGGTATCCACTGTGAGCCTATGGTGAGGCTGTATCTGCCCTGATCTGAGCTGACATCATCCTTTCCATCCCCACGGGTAGAGAAGAGATGCCTGTCTTACCTGGGATGGTATAAGAGCAACTACCACCCTCTGTTGTCTGCCTGAAATACCCCCTGACATGAGCTGCAGTTTCATGGGCATCTTTTATTACTTTCATGAGAGCTGAAGTCCACATTTGGTCTCACACCCAATTACCCCATTTGTTCACTGGCACCACTGAACAACATCAGAAGGGGTGTTAAATTAAATTTGTATTTGCTCTGCTCTGGTAAAGCAACTCCACAGAGGTGGAGGAGTTAGCAGGGGACAGAAAAAATATAGGTAAATAGAGCCTTTTGAGGAAGGAGGAGAAAAATTAAAGCTTTGTTCGGGTGCCCCTGGTTTGGGTGACAGGCTACAAAAAATGAAAGCTGGGACTTTCAAAGGATGTTTTTGGACAGAGCAAATGTGCTTTGGTGGTTTTAATTTATTCAGGCTCCTTTGAAAGCGGCAGCCAAAAATCTGCTTCCTACAAATACATTTGGTTTTGGCAAAGTGGAGAATTCTGCTGGTCACAGGGGCTGATTTGACACAGTCAGGAGAACTGAAGCATGAGAGAAAAGCCCCAAACTGAAGTGTCTGTTACAACAGAAATATTTAAGGAAAATGCTCCACTTTCCTTGGGAGTTGATGCACCTGATGAGCTGCCCCCTCCTGAGGTCTGCTCTTGCTACAACTTTATGAGGGATAAAAAACTACTTCCCATCAAACTTGGCTTTTCTTACACCTCTATTTGCAGGAGTTAAATGCTTTTTCAAGAGGCATTAGTGTAGCTGAAAACATTCTTTCCCTCCATGTTTTAAAGAGGTAATTTGACCCCTGGCTGCTGCCCCGGTATGAAGCAAGGTGGGAGCAAGAGGAGCCAGAGGCTATGGGTCTACACTTCAGGTCAAATCATCTGCATGGACAGCACAGCTCTGCCCAGTCTGTCAGTGACAGACCCAGTCGACACTCTTGGGATACAAACTTATCACCTACCCCAGAGTCTGTCTGGATTTTTTGGTCCTAGGCAATATTGGAGATTAGATCTGGATATCATCCCTCCCTAATGCTCAGGACAATAGCAGTGGGTCCAAAAGATTTATTTGGTTTGGAAAAAAAAAAAAAAAAAAAGGTGATTTAAGGTAAAAAAACCAAGGAAAATCACCAAAGGGTGAATGATGGGCCATTTCAATAAGATCGAAACTGTTCAATGCAGTAATTTTGAAGCTGGTGAATTTTGGTTACTTGCAAACCCTGCATTTTTGGCAAGTTCATCTATCCCCCCTCAGGTCCAAAGAGAATATAAAACCCCTGCTTACACCTGCTCTGCCTCCAGCAGTTCAGCATTTTTCACTTGTTACATTCTCACTTGATAACCAGTTTTGAACTGAGGGCTTGAGGTTAGAACTTGGTGATCAGAGATTTTTTCCTAGACACAGCTTGTGTTAATCAAGTTTTTGTCAAAGATCCATGTAATTCATGGTGTATGAACACACCAGGAGTTCATACAAAGTTTTTATTATTCTCTATTGTCAAAGTTAGACCAAAATGCTCTCCAAAAAGAAAACCCCGAAATTTGTGAATAGAGTTTACACTTCACTGCAGATCAATGAGGAAACAATATAGATCAAAAATAATCCTGTGAATTTGGCCTTTATTTTCTCCCAGCCAGCAGCATTTAGCCAATATTTTGTCCTCTTTAAACAAGTGCTATTAAAAAGTAAACGAAAAATGCTCGCCTTATAGGAAGTGCTTAAACAGGAAATTCACCTTCAGATCATTTCCCAGCTGTTATAAAATTAGCTTTAGCAGAGAAGGGAGAAGTGGAGTGGTGAAGTGCACAATCATTTCTCTTCCTCAGAAACACCTTTAGGATGCTGACCCAAGAAGAGCATCTAGCTACCAGCTGAGGCTGGGAGGGTGGCTGTAACTTTGATACTAGCTACTAAAATTGAGAAGGAAGGGGGAATAAAAGCAAAAGAGGTCACAGTTCTGTAACACTGACAGTAACACACAGGTGATGGGTGCTGTCAACATTATAAACTATATACAAGACAAAGCAGGGCTCTTTCTTTCCCCAAAGAACGCAACAACAACAAAAAAAAGGTGAATATAACACAGTTGGCACCTTATCTTGGGGATGAGGAGAGGGGGCTCCTCCTGAACGTTACAGGCTTAACTCATGGCAGTCCAGAGGACAGCTCATCTGTCTGAACATAAATCCTCTCCCCCTTCCTCCTTAAACAGTTAGCGAAGACCAGGCCGGTAGCAATGTCTGATGCAATCGTGGTGCTAATAAGACGTTAATAAACGCAAAGTCTTCCCTGAAAGGGAGCACCTTACTCCAGGAAGAGATGGGGGTGCGTGGGGATTCAAGGAGTGACATGTCTAGTGCCAACCTCTGGTGCATCTTCTCGTGGGCAGTGGTAGCTCCTCTGGCAGTCAGTTGGGCAGGGTGTCGAGCCCGAGGGACGCGGCGTGCTGCTTTGCCCGGAGCCTTAGGTTCTCAATACTCGTCGTTTTACTGTTCAGGCTTGGAAGGGAGCTGGAGGCCTGCAGGATGGGTGAGGACCAGACCTGCTGAGCGTGGGAGAGCGACTGGTAATAGGACTGACAGTGCAGAGAGCTCAGTGGCGCCATGTTGACGTTCATGCCCAAGTAGGGCATGGCAGACGGTGTCCCCATTTCAAAGGAGGAGTAATGGACCAGGTTGTTGGTGGCTGCCATGTGCTGGCGGAATTGCTCCTGCAGGCGGAAGAGGCTCAGGGGTGAGGAGGAGTAGGAGTGAGTCTGAGCCAGGCCACTGCTGGATGAAGGCGTCACAGTCGCGCTGATAGGGGACTCTGTAGCAGGAGACAGAAGGGATGGGGGTTATTCCTACAGGCTGGATGCAGGTGCTGCTTTGCACCCCATTACAGCTGGGACAGCAGCATGGGCTTCTCTCTTGCATTGGTGGGCAAGTGAGAGGGGTTGTGACAGCTCATGAGAGCTAAACGTGTGTCTGTTCCATACTTGGCACCTTACAGTATAGAAATGGGGCTGAGCTCTTTGCTCTGGCTTTCCTGATGCCGCTGGGCACTGTTCTCCCCAAGATCTCACCTAAGGAGAAGGTATTTGCTCTTTCTGCAATAGACATCATACGCTCTGTGGGTTCTGTTTAGTGCTGAGGACAAGAAGACAAATGTGGGCAGCCTACCTGTGAGCACCCACACCACAGGGAATGTGGGACTATACCCAACCACCAACACCCCCCTTGGAAACGCCAGGTCCTGACACCAACCCTCAGGAAGATGCTGCCCCTCACCTGCTTTTGGGCTCGCTCTCTTGCAGTTCAAAGCCTTGCTGTCCACACCAGGGCTCTTGTCCACTTTAGCCTCATCCAAGGTGCTCTTAAACTCCTCCTCTCTGTCGGTCTGGTCCTCTGGTGCCGATTCACTGGCCGACTGCTCCGACAGGGTCAGGTTGAGGTCTGTGCCAACCTCGCTGGGGAGGCTCTGGACCTTCTCGGTGTCCGGGGTGGTGGCCTGGGTCTCCAGCACAGGCGGCTCTGTCTTGCCCTCGCTGTGGTTCCCTTCACAGTCCTTCTGCTTCTGCAGCTGCTCTTTCTGCAGGCTCCGCTGCTTCTTCCGGAACTTGGCTCTCCGGTTCTTGAACCAGACCTTCAGTGCCACAAACAACAAGTGAGAAAAACCAGTGAGAATCCTGCTTAATGCCAAATTCAGCATCATTCAGCCTGGGAGCTCGGGAACCCCAAGTAATGAGGTACTGCAAGCCCGAAGGTCACTCCACTTTGCTGGACCTTAGAGCTCTACTGTTTTCAGTGTATCTACCAGTAACACATCAAACATATTTTAAAAAAAATATCCAGCCTCTATGTTGATTCTTTAAGACACTCCATTGCTGGTGGGTTTTTTGGTTTTGTTTTTTTTTTTTCTTCCTAAATTTGTTAGGCAGTTGCACCCAAACAGAATGTCTTGCAGCTGTAATGTTTGATGACACTACGTTGGCTAACACTCTGTTAGTTTCTAAAACCATTTGGTTATGAGTGGTGCCAACACTTAAAGTAAGTCACAGGCGTAGGCTGTTATCTGGGAACTGAATTTAGGGAAGGAGGAGAGAATCCTTACATTTTTCAGCCTAAATCAGTAGACATGGATTAGAAGAAATATATTTGCAAATCTTGTTAGTGTTGTTTGGCTAGTTAGATAAGGAAATAAACATTTTTTAGATCAAAATGTCTTGATACTTATGTAAAAGAACTATTTTTTTTTACTACTTTTTCTCTTAACAGTGAAGAACTTGCTATTTGTCTTTTAAAGCCCAGCAATGTAAGAACCTCCCCACCAGCAGGTTATGAACTAGCACATTGCACTAGTTGAAACTAAAGAAAAAAACAAAACCAAACAAAAACCCGAAAACCAAACCCAAACCTTGGCCTGAGATGTTACAAATATTGACACTGGTGGAAAAGAGCAGCTGGAATTACTTGGGTCTCTACTCTTCTGAGAAAGCCAGAAAAGCCTTGCAAATAAATTAGTAGACTTCTATTGCTGTTTCTAAAATTTCCCCCAAAGAAATGTGAAAGAACAAATGAAAACCAGTGTACACTTCAGACAATCCTAAATTTAAAAAATGTGTATGTGGATTAAAAGTTTCTTTAACAGACGTATGAATTTGGATGATTTTAGCCTCCCTGCCCCCACCTTCGACAGCTTTACTGCCCAAAATCTTTGGTTGCACTGGAAGAACACTGAAAGGTCAAGGGAGCTGTCAACCCTCTGGGAGCCCCACTATATTCTTTTAAACATCCCCACTCACAAACCCACGAAATAGCAGTACCTGGACTCTGGCTTCAGGTAGGTTTGTGCACATAGCCAGCCGCTCTCTCATCACCACATCTGGGTAGTGAGTCTTCTGGAAGGTCTTCTCCAGTGCCTCCAGTTGCTGGGCAGTGAAAGCCGTGCGACTTCGCCTTTGTTTGCGGTGCTGGGATCCATAACGTGCCTCCAAAATGATGTCTTGAAATGTACAGCCGTTGGAAGACAAGAAAAGTGGCCAATTTAATTATTGGAATTTGTATGTTGACAGCTGAATAAAGCACTGGCTAACATCAGACGAAACTATGAAATGGTTTTTTTCTTGCTTTGGAGCTAAAAAGACACATACACACGTTTTGCTGGATAATTGAGGTGTCTGAGGAGGCAAAACCATGGCAGGGGGGTTGGAACTAGATGGTGTTTGAGGTCCCTTCCGACCCAAACCATTTTATGAGTCTGTGATTCTGGAATTCTGTTCTGGAGAGGGAACCTCTTTCTATGACAGCTGTGGAAACTGCTGAGACTCTGGTGCTAAATTTCGTTGAAATAAGTCAATCTGCTCCAACATCAGTGGGCCAGGACACACAGATGCCCTGACCCTACCATGGCCTAAGCATCTTTCATTAAGAAACACAATTAAAAACAATGTGGGAAGATCCCCCATTGTACTTCTTTAGTGACTCACATGTAGCTCACTGTAGTATTCAAGGCATGATACTGGACAGCTGTTCTGGTCTCCAGTTCAGCAAAGCATTTAAGCTCATGTGCTTATGTTCATCTAGCTTGAAAGCTTTGCTGAGCACAGACACTCTCCAGCATCTGGGGTGGAAACAACAGCCAGGACCACGTCCAGCCCCACTGACTGCAAGCCCAGAGCTCATGTGCTGAGCTCTTCTCAGTAGAGCATCTACTCACAAGGCCTAACTTTACAAACTGTGCTTGGAAAATTGAGGGCAGAGAAGAAATTCAGACTGGGGAAAATCTGAGGCCAAGAGTAAAGGGCTTATTATTTTACCAGAGGCGTTATTATTGCACAACAGTTAGTGGGAGTAGAAAGATCTTAAATCAATGAAAATAAGTTACTTGAAAATGAAAAAAACCCACCCTTTATTATGCAAGTTGGGACATGCTGTGCTACAGCCTTGGAATGAAACAGTCTGGCGAGAGGTTTGCTCTCAAAAAGGAAATGCAGAAAGAGCAGTGTCTGGTATCATTTTTAATTCAGTTAAGAATGTGACTTCCAGTAGAAGAGAGGAACGAGCACACAAGAAAACAACCAAACAGGGAGAAAAGTTGGAATTATCACACGCAGGGCCAGATGAAGGCTCTGGCTGCTGTTTACTTGTGTTTTTGTCACGAGCATCGTGACATGAATCTAAACAATAAAACAAAACCTGCTGTCAGGCCAGCCCCAGCACCACACAGCCAGGTCCCAGATATGCTGGCTAACGAGCGTAGCAAATCAGCTTTGCACCACTCAAACATTCCTCTTCCAAAATTTCCAGCTGTTTCATTCTAGGTCAGCATTTGCAGTGCCTTTCTGGGGGATTGCCAAAGCCGTGTGGTTTTGGCAACCTGGCAAAGATGTGATCAGGCTAAAGGTCTTCAACGATACAGTGTTGGTTGCATACAAGGGACTTTTGTGCTCGAGGTATCGGGGCAGCTCGGGGAGTTCAAACGCCGGTGGTAGCTGCCCCTTTTGGAGGCAAAGGGACCATCCTTGATGCATCCAGGCACAGCTCACAGTGCAGCCAGGCGAGGAGAGGGGATGTTGCAAGACAAGAAATGAAATTGAAGCTGCCCCAAAACATTTTAAAAAGCTAACATTTGTGTTTCAAGTGCATGAAAACAGGGGAAAGGGCACTGGTTAAACACCCTACCTGCAGGCTGGAATATTCCCGAATTTCTAGAGTAGAGGTTAGACTTACCAGCTCCCCAGAGGCAGCAGCTCATGCATTAAGTTTGGCCACTCCAACGAGAGCCAACCAGCAATTATTTTAATGTTTTAACTATGTTTTCAGGCTTTGTGCGAGAAGGAGAATATAAATTGCAGGTGAGGCTCTGCAGTTACAATCAGAAACCTCTGTTTTCTGACTTAAGGTCATTTGCTTTTATGCTGCTTTATTCTGACTGTCCCTGGAAGGCAAATGAGATCTATAACCTGCACTGAAAGATATTCAGAAGTAACAGAATGTGAGGCAACTGCAAAGGAAACAGCTCGTAGGTATATAATGCCTACCCTGCCTATGATAAGCAGACAAGGGGACTGTGGGATTTAATTTGGAAAGTCTTCCAGGTGGGTTATTAATTTTAAAGATAAGAGGTCAGGAAACCAATTGAATCTCCCAGTCAAGAATATGAGAATAGATTTTTTTATTCTTTTTTTTTTTATCTTCCTGTGCTTTATCCTAGTTAGGGTCAAAGACATTAAGTCCTCCATGCTCTACCCTAAAAGATACAGGTGATCACAAAATTCTTTCAAGGGATCCTTGCAGCAGGAAAGGGGCACCTTGAGACCCATGGTCTGCAAGGCACATTGCAGAGTTCAGGGCCTTCTGCTCCCATCTGACCACCTACATACTGAAAAGGTGAGGGAACAAGGGGATGGACGACCAGGACAAGGGAAGTGCCCACCTGTCATCATTCTGCAGCCCAGCAGTAGAGCCAGAATTAGAGTCAAGGTCTCCTTAATTCCTCTTTGGTTGTTTATTGATGAGGACAGTGACTCCCTTCCCTCCCCTGTGCTGCCCCAGAGATCCCACAGCTACAGGGTGGTCGGAGGAATCAGTGGTCTGAGGAGGTCACTACTGACAGCTGGATAAGGGAACATTGCTGGCATGAAGATTTGACAGTCAGCTGTGGTTCAGTGATCTGAAGAGTCTGAGACCTTTATCATCATGCCTTTGTGGGCTACTCTCCTGGGAGGACCTTCCTGAAACTTGTGCATCCTTATTTTGGCGTAGGCCCTTATCTGTTAAATTTAGACCACAAGTTTTCTGGATAGATAATTTATTTCACCTACTCTAGGCTAGGATTCACTCTACATCTTTTTTTTCCCTACATTTTTCTTTTCCCTTTGATATCAGACAACTAGAAAGCTATCATAGAACAGAGGCATATTTTCAGTCAGTCAGGGAAGATTATTCCATTCTGAGGTGGTTTCTAGAATCACATCTATAGTAACTTTTTGCTCTGGCTTCTGTGTCCTGGTTGTCAGGTCTGCTCTACCTCACTGCATCCATGTCCTGACCAAAACAGTGATGTTGCAGCTGCTGCTCACTTGCATTGCAGAAGCCTTTGATGATCTCAGCCAGGTCTGGATGTTTTGTGACAGGTTGAAATTTAGAGCAGATACATGTGCCCTACCATACCAAATATTCTCAGGTCTCCATCTATTATTTTTGAACAATTCCCCCTTCCAAATCGTAAAATACTACTTGGACTTTGCACTTCCTTCTAAAGACAGCATTGATGCAGTGCAGTTACAATCATGGCTGAACACAGAAAACCAGCTCAGATGCTCTGGACCAGCAGCTCCTGTCCCACTGTCCCACCATCGACAGTGCTGTGTAAATAACACAGTGTGGGCAAAGTCACACAGACTTGATTGGAGCCTGAAAAGGCTCTTTTATGGAAGGCAGCAGGGCCTGCATGAAAATGTCACTCTAGTCAAGGTCTAGGATTCCCCAGGAAAAAATAGATCAAGGTTAAACCCAAAGAAGATCCAAATGAAGACTGTTTGCCAGGGAGAAAGAGTGGTTTGTAGGACAGAAGTGAAAAATATCTGCTTGAACGGACAACATGGAAAAACAAGCTATGGCCTGGGATGGCAGGAGATGGCTGTCAGGGGATGCAAGATCTGGACCCCTTGGTAGGGGAGTCCAATTCACTGCTTGCTCATGTTTGTTGTGTTCTTATTTGCTAACAAGAAAGTAAAATTTTCTGCTATTTTCTGCCCCCCCTTTTTAAAACATATTTCAGTGTCTTTTTAATTCTCCCTTTTCAGTCCCATATAGTGGGGCTGCACCCACCTCACCCCTGAGCCTCCCAGCCGCCGGAGGCCGGTCTGCAGCAAGGTGCAGTGGCCCTCTGACAGCCAGCACTGCAGGGCAAGTGTCCCCTGCAGAGCCTGGCCACATGGCCAGTGAAGAGGAGCACAACATACCAGCTGGCTGTGTCACACGCCAACTCACAGAGGAGTTTCCCTCAATGCAAGCAACAAGGGTTTTGTGGCTCTGGTTTGTTTCTTTTTTTTTTTCCCCTCCCCAGGGAGCAGCAAAAGCCATGAGTTGTTCTTACCAGCCAGTCTCTCTGCCAGGGTGAGGGCGTGCACCGAGGGCCGGTAGTCGGGGGCGTGCTGGGCTTGCTGAGCTGCCTGCTGGTGCAGGTTGTACATGGCACTCAGCGAGTTCATGGCGTGCAGGGAGTAGCCGTTCACTCCATAGTGCTGCATGGTGACATAAACCTGAAAAACATCAGCCGGAGGAGAAAGGGACTTAGGGATGTGTTGTCCCAGCATCCTGGTGTCTCAGCAGAGCTCTGGAAATGCTGAACTCAAAATTAAGCTGCTGCATGCAAAGCAGCATGTCCAACCTCTTAACTCCAACAGGTTCTGGGATGGGAATCAATTCCTATACCAACACTAGTCTGGCTTCCAAGCTTAAAGCCCAGCATCTGACTAAATCCCACTCAAGATATGCTTATCAAAAGATGGGAAAGTTTTTTCACACACCACAATAAAATTCAGCATGTTACTGTGACTTCTAATGAATTGACCTAGCTCTATCCTAGGACCAACTGGGATTTTGTCCCTATCATTGCTTACAGTGGGCTGTTTCATAATCCCATTGCTGTAATATCAAATAATCTTTCCGATCTGAACCCACTCATGTGTAATTTGTTCCCATTCATTTTTCTTAAGGTTCTTCTTAAGAAAACACAAATGATACAGAAAAGAAAAAGAAAAAAAAAAAAAGGCATGTGGTGTAAAAGAAAATAAATCTGTAGCGTAATAGCACACCAAAAATGTTATGGTTAAAGAGGGAATAAGGTTTGCAATAAATACTGACATTTCATAGCTCAATAGCAAGGAAATTATTTCAGAAAACTAATGGCTTTTTTTTTTTTTCTAGTGTGGGCTCTGCATGAAACTTCAAGCTCTTTTTCCTTACAGACCATCTGTAAAACTGAGCTAATATTGATCTCAAAAGCCGAGCGATGCTTCATTCATCCCTGCTGTAAATGACTGAGGGCCTCCAGGATGCCGTTTCTGCAGTTTGTAAGACATCAGAGAGGAAGTTGTGAAACATTAGCCACAAAATAAATTTTTTAAACCGCCGTTTACATCAGCAAGTCATCATCTGGAAAGTCAGTGCAGTGAATGAACGTTCAGAGAAAGAGGGGCAGCTGGACTAACTTAAGGAAAGCAGACGTCTTTTCTAGGCAACCTCTTAGAAAACAATTAAAACGCTGGGGGGAGGTGGTTCAACACCCATGGTTGGGTTTCAGGAGAAACCTGATGTGTTGAACAGCAAAAATCTGGAAGAGCAATTATCTGTTGTATTTTCTGTACTGAGAAAACACCTTCATTTTTGCCCATGATTTATACCGTGGAGGACAGACTCAGGGGGAAGAGGGAGAGATGGAAATGAATTGGTCCCATTACCCCTCCTGCTCTGAACTCCCATTCTCTCCGTCTTGATGTAGGAAGCACAAACTTGGAGTGACCCTGTTTAACATCCAGAGACCAAGCTGTAGCTGCTTGGAAAAGCAGTTGAATTTTTTACTAGAGGGTCTGGCAGTGACCTGGGGCATCTTTTGACTTCACCCTCACAAGCATCTCTCTTGGAGGAGGGAAGTCATGCAGCTGGAGTTGGGTAAAATGCTCTGCCAGCTCAGGGATGACCATTGTTGCTCTGGGATGTTTGGGGGTTTTTTTGACTGAGGGATTTTGGGGAATCAGTGTGAGTTCTGCTTTTGGGATTGTCTTCTCAAAGAGGCTGTAGTAACTATAAACCCCTAATTTGAGAATCTAGCATTCAACCTCATTCCTGTTTCCCCAAGTCCCTTGTCCTTCACCACTGCATCATTTCAGCACTGAGAGCGCTGATGGAGGGTGACAGATCCAGGTGTGGTGACACCACAAAGATGTAATACACACCCTGATGCCCTTCATCTGCTTTGTGTCTACCTATTCACCCACTCTGGATTCACTCCCCTTATCCTAAGCTGTGAAAATGGACATGTTTTGTTCAGATGCTGACTTAACACAAAAATGCCATAGCTCTGCTCTAACACAGCCTAGGGAAGACCTAAGCAATGCCAAAATTGTTTGCTGGTTCTCTGATCAAAGTGAGGAACTTCACCCGCCAACAGATTTTTGGCATTTGTATTTATTTTCCCCACAAACCACCCTGGGTTCACAGTGAAATTATAGCTGTGATGTTGCTTTCCTGGACTGCACAGCTTTGCTGCTGGTGGCATGTCTTAAGGGACAGGAGCGTGTCCCAGTGACATGTCCCCTTAACGTGGCCACAGAGGACATCTCCCATCACCTGGGGAATACTTGCAGGTCTCTGACTCGGACGCAATTCTGGGTGGTTTCAGTGACATCTGTGGCACAGCCTCACCCTACCCTTGGTGTGGTTTATTTCCAGAGAGCATCATCCCAGCCTGCAGCAGGGCAGTGCCAGCACACACCGAGCTGGCTCAGAGGGCAGCAGTGCTCAGCCAGTCTCCCTCGTCAGTGAGTCCGCTGCAGCCGGGTGGAAAGTTGTTCCCTGCTTCTCACAGAGGAGAGGGATGGGCTTTTCTGGCCAACACAATCAGCAAACCAGAGATTTGCAACTTTGTTTTGCCTCCTCCCCTCCCACCCCCTAACTTGTGAACCAGCTGGCTGGTTCCACCAGCTTTGGCCAGCGGGGTGGAGGTCTCAAAGCTTATTAAGTTCCTGCGTGTTTCGTGAAAACCATTCGAGGACACAGAACCTATTAACTGCCCTGGGCTGCTGCCAGACCTCTGTCCTTAATAGATGCAGGAGAATCCACACCGGGGCTCAGCCTTGCCAGAAGATACGTGGGAGGCCAAGTGTCTTTGACTCCCAACTCACAGAAACGCCTGTTTTTCTTTTCTAATCCCCCTTGCATGCCGTCGGGTTGTGTAGCAAGCTGGCACATTAAAGGAAAAATGAAGAGGGAGAGGAGGGGAATTTTCCCATACTATTCAGTCTTCCAAGGACACTGCCAATGGTGTTGTGTCTGGAGCCCAGTGTTTCCACTGAAACACTTTCTCCAGGAATATTTCAACTTATTTGATTGCTGAAAGATGATTTTATGTCTATACACGCCTCTGAACGAACTCTTCTGGGTGACCTAGAAGAAAGTGCACCAAAAAAAAAAAAAAAAGGAAAAGAAAAAGGACTTCATTAGGATGGACTCAGGACAGGAGTCAATGCCCATCACAGCTTTGGTGGTAACTGCCTGGTACAATGCAGTGCAGACAACAGGCAGAACTTCCTACTCACTTGTGCAGCAAATGTATCATCCCAGATTCAGTATAAAAAAATGAGGGAATTTACTGAGTGAGACTGTTCAGCCTAGTAAGCAAAGTTAACTGAGACCACAAACAGCTCCTGTTTAACTGTCAGCTCCGAGCTCACTCCAACCCCAATAAATTAAATATTTAAAAGACATCATGCAGCAATTTTTTTTAATGGAGAAAGCCATTCATCAAGCCACTGCTGTGTTTCACAAGCTGTCGAATAGTGCTTACACTGGTTAAAATAATCTTTATATTTCATTAAGCAACCAAATAAGCTGATCCCTTCCCACTGGCTGTATAGATGGTTTTAATTTTCAAAATCTGCAAATGCATCTTTTATGTCTCTGGGTGGCTGGAGGGCCTTGGGAACAGCCGCAGCCGGGAGGAGGATGAGAGCAAAGTTCGAACTCCTGCTTAGTGGAAGAGAATGAGAGGGTAATGTAGGGCCCATCCTGCAAGAAAGGGGATGCCTCATCCTGCTTTTGTGCATTAGAGATCATTGAAGAGTTGGGAGCAGTGGAGAAAGGAGATGGGAGCTGAGGAAAAGTGCAGGAAAACAATAGGTGAGAGAAAAATACCAGTGGCAAGAGTCTGTGGGCTGATCCTGCAGCGTTTGCTCAGCACAGGGGGTGGGTGCTGCCATGCAGTGCCCAGGGCTGGTACCTCCTGGGGCAGGTGGTTTCCTTCTGTGGCCCTGAGGGGCCGTGCATCAGTGACTCTCTCATCCCCAGCATCACAAGACTGGCTCTCTCCCAGCTGCCCACATTTCACAGCTCCAGGCTGTGAGGTCTCCCCGCCACGCCCTGTGCCAGACCCTGCTGGGGTTCCCCCTCCTTCTGCCTCCGCAATCCTGGCATTGCTACCTCAGTCCCAAAAATTCTCCTATGGCTTTTTACCTCTCACTTATATTTTCACTGTGGAAGACTCATGGCTGCTGTGCCTATTTTTCATCCCAAGCCTGCAGACCTCTCAGACTGCAGGGGTTGTGTCCTTCTAAGATCCAGCCTCACAGAGAGGACACAAGATTCCCCTTAGCTTTAGCTGATGCTGTCTGTGAGAAGTCCAGGTTTTTCCACTCCCTGCATTGCTTTGAGACCAGGCAATGTAGGTCTCTGCCCATCACAGACTAGCCCAGGGAGCAGACCACTCCTTATTCAGCTCCTGCTGCTCAATCTGATGCAGAAAAATTTGTACATTTACCAGCCAGGAACAGGAACCCTGTTATCCCAGAACAGATTGGGATAGCTCCAACCAACAACGTGTCTCCCATCCATCCCTTCCCAACACTGGCCTCGGAAGCCTCTGGTTCCCATGAAGTCATATAGCACAAGAGTGGTGCAATTTATCGTGCACCACTTAACGGTGTGGCATGAAGGGGAGATTTGGCTCTGGGTTTTAACATTATCAGCTTTAGCTTCTCAATTTTTCTATTTTCCAACTTTCCCTGTTTAACTGGTACCTAATTTTGTATAATTTTTCATGTAATTCTGCCTTGAGAGAAGATGCGAAGAGAGACCCATGCGTTTCCTCGCCAGGTGAAAACTCCTGTTCTGAATGGCTTGTGTATGTGTGGAAGCGAAACAAATCTGGGAACAATAAAACATCTTTTAAAAATGAGATATTGAAGTTCTTTGAAAAGAACCTTGCAACAAATCATCCATATTTTCCCTTCTATCAGGAGAAAAAAAAAAAACCGCACCCAAACAAAACCATGAAATTCACTCTGGAGCTGTATTAAGCAGACCCAAGAATTTGAGATCAGGGCCATTTTCTGCTCGCTCTTGTCCTCATTTCACTGCCTTACTCCCTCCATCAAAACATCATCAGTCCATACCTGGTTTCACCTGCCAGCCACACACAAAATCTTTAGCAAAATTACAGAACTGACACAACTCATCCCTGCAGCCTGCAAACTCAAATGTCGTTTGTGCTGGCCACAGAGCTTGTGTCAGTGCTGGCGAGCTTGTCCCTGTCCTGATCTGTCCTGAATAAAGGCATCCCCAGCAGATCCCTGTGCCAGCACTGCTCTGAAGGAAAAGAGTTTTAAATCAAGACAGTGGATTTGCTCCCCAAGTCTATACTGAGTGAGATGGAATGATTTTCTTCAATAGCTTATTCTGGCCAGTTTTCCCAGGGAGAAACAAACAAACAAACAAAAAACCAGGACAAGACACTTGCTCTTCTCAAGCAAACTGTTGGGTGAGATGAGTTTGAGGTTGGAAGTAGGACTTGAAGTTTTGCAGGGGCTTTGGACCATTTTCTCTTTTCCCTTCAGTTGGTCCCTCCAAACAGAGAGTCATCCCAAACTCAAAGAAGTACTGAGACTAAATTTGTTGATCTACACAAGATGCTCAGGTGCCATCACAAAGAATGGGGCAATAAAACTCGTAAGTTAAGAACACTGATTTTTCCCTAGAGAACTCAAGAAGAGGATACAGGATACCAGAGTCTGTTTTTTACTGGTAGGCACTGTGGGGTGTTGTTACATTATCACTTCATCAGAGCTGTCCCAATACTGGGAAGGTTGGTGATGGTGGGGTGGGGAGGTGTATGAGGCCTTCTTTATGTGGGAAATAAGCTGTACAAAAAAAGTTAAATCTGGACTTTGGAAAGCCATTGTCAGAAAGGAATTTCAACACTCTAGTTCACTATTTATAAAGAGAGATTCACCACAGATGCATTTGAAGTTTGGAAGAGCTTGGCACGGCCTCGGGTTTGTGCCCTATGCAAGGCACAGCTTGAGCATGGGGAAAGTATCAGTTAAAAAAAACCCTAACACGAAACAAAACTCTGGTACTCTTGATTTGTGTTCAGGGTCCTGCAGGTGACAGAAAAAAAACAGGAGCAGCCCTGTCACATAAAAGGAAAATTGTGGTCCTCAGCCCCAGCACCTGCTAAGGATGGTACAAATCACTACTCGTGTTTATGCAAAGCACAGGAACACACTGTTCATTACTAACAGGTAATAACAGCAAATGGTTTGTGCTACAACATCCCATCCCCCTTATCACCACTGGCAATAAACATCATCAAAAATAAAATCACAACGAAATATCCGCCCCCCTCTCCTGAAGCTGTTCTGCGTTATGATTTTATGCTTTAATTCCTTATTCAGAAACACTTTAAATCAGCAAGATGAATAACGAATCTCTGACTCTGTGTATCTCACATTCTAGGAAAACAGGCTCACTCTATATAAAGAGATTGGGTTTATATATATTTGGTACTAAATGAATTACATACCTGGGGGGTTATGAATAAATGATCCATGCAAGATCATTCAATCTTTTTTTTTTTTATATATCCCTAAATCTTTTAGATATATAAAGGTCCAAAATCACGTAAGATAATAACCAACCTGTTATAAATCAAGTTTTGTTCCTCACGTGAGATTACCGAATGTCTAAGGAAACAATTTCACCTTTCTAGTGGATGAAATATAAATAATTTGAAATACTGCAACACATCATAGTTTCTCATTCAAACGTCAAAGTCTGAGAGCAACATGCACCATAAAAATAGGCTTCCAAAGGACTCTTCTTGTAACTGAAATAAAGGAAT
Organism: Chiroxiphia lanceolata; assembly: GCF_009829145.1. Lineage (NCBI taxonomy): Eukaryota > Metazoa > Chordata > Aves > Passeriformes > Pipridae > Chiroxiphia > Chiroxiphia lanceolata. The sequence goes on from NC_045645.1 coordinate 5,575,065, forward strand.
TGAGAACAGCTCTCAAAAAAATTCCCGAGACTTCACATTTCTGATCTTCCTGCAATATTTTTACACCCGTGTAAATCCCTGGATTTAAATGGTGTTAATTTCTTACTGCAGGCAGAGATCTTAATTGGACAGGATCTACTTAAACGAGTCATAACTCTCCAAAAGCAAAACCTGACCAATTGCACCAATTCCTGTGGCTCACGTTCAGCTGTAACTAGTGACCTTGGCATAAATAAAGAGACCTTTTTCTTAAAACCAAGAGGACTGCTAGCAGCTGAAATTTGGAAATACTTCCAGTTAGGGACAGCATCATAGTTTTGGGGTAGACCTTGTCAGATAATTGCCTCTGTTGAGGCTGTGCTGCTGATGAGCACAGCAACTGTATCTGTGATGCTCATCTATTTGTAGCGGGAGCATAATAAGGTGCTTGTGAGTTTTATAAAACAAACCTCAGAGCATCCTGCTGGGACAAGGAAGTTTTATTGTAGGACTCTAAAAACTCTGACATCAGGCTGTGAGCAGCTGAGATAACAGGCCCTGCCTCACAGAGGTAACTCTCATCAGCTGCTGCGATTTTTATTTAAGGCTTTTGTGAAATCATCATTTTTCCCCCAAAAGCCCCATACAACAGAACTGAGCCATTGATTAGATGGTTCCTGGCAAAAGACTTTCTAGTGCCTCTGTTTGTAGAGGCAACCTTCAGAGGGGCAGGCTCACTATGCCTAAAGTAAAATAAAGACATCCTGAAAATCTCTGCTTTTGAGTGAGGGATAAGTTTTAGGGCTTGGAGCCCAGCAGCTTGCTATGTCGAGCCAGGTCTGGCATCACTAAACATCACCGTGGTGCTAAATCTGTTGCTTGTCATAATTTACACAAGACAATGAGTGCTTACAGATCAAACCAGGAAAAAATCTCCTTTTCCTCCTTTAGAGCAGCGCTCAAGCCTCAGGAAAAGCTCTTAGAATTTATATTGAAGCATTTTGCTGGCTAAATAAGAAAAGCTCTTAATATGAGCATCACTTTGACTCTAGTTTCTCATCTCATTCTGCTTCCAGCTCAGTCAGCAGCAAAAAAAAAAAAATAAAAAAAAAATAAAAAAAAAAATCAAAAAAAATCATGCATTTAAGATTTCTTATGATTAATAGCACAGCAGAAACTGAACCCTTCAGCCCAGCCCTGCCAACATTGCTGCTGCATGCTCCACATCCATGGCTGTGAAATGCAGCAGCATCCCACTGCAGCCAGGCTCACACATACCTGTGCTGCCCACCTGCCCTCACCTCTCCAGACTTTGCGGCATCTCTGCCTCCAGACTGCCCTGACTTCAAGACTTGGAGTACCCTTAAAGCCTCTGCAATCAAACTACTGAATTCACAAACAGTTTAAAGGGTTTATCTTGGGTGTTTATATGAAAAAAGTACTTTCCCCCATCCCACCCCTTCCAAAACAAGCATGTTTCTGGCTTAGCTGTATTTCCACACGGTTTGTCTGGCTCAGACCTTCCCCTCACTTCTGTGAAAATGGCTTTGCTTGAGAAGCATCATTTTGTTTTCCCTAACGCTGGCAAAGGGAATTTTCCAAACCAGACTTCCCAAACCCTGCCCTTCCCCAGGGCTGCTGGCAGCATGAGGGTGGCTCGCTGCTTGCTCTCTGCCCCCCAAAACGGCTTTTGCCTGCAGCATATTTGACTGCAGATTTCTTCCAGGAGCGAACTGACCGGCTTGAAGGCAGCTTTGTGGGGCTGCTGTTGGGGGTTCAGGAATCTCCACTGTCCCTGGAAGATGGAGCGATATCCTGGAGGATTTTACCCATGGCATAGTCCTGTCAAAAAATGTTTCAAGCCTGTGACATTTAGTGACAATGACCTCTGTCTGTCCTGAGCACCACAACCACGACGCTGATCTTACAATGTAGCCCTGAGCCCTAACAAGGGAGATCAGACACTGCAAGAAGCGCTTGCAGTCCTGACAGATAAGCTCTGTAAAGATTTGCTGAGGCAGTTAAAGACATTCCTAGTCCTGCCCCTACTGCTCTCAGGTGCTACAAAAGCCTGGAAGCCAGGCTGGCAGAAGGGAAGCCAGGCTTGCTCCGGGCACTCCCAGTGCAATGCCTCAGCTCCAAGGGCAGCAATTGGAATGAGGCATGGAGGGAGGGTGATTTCTCCACCCACCATCACTACTCCTCAAGTAAAAAGTTGGAGCTGTATTTCTGGGTGTTAAGCTGAGAGCAGTTAGGTACACACACAAGGAGGAGAGCAACATGTTTTAGTGAAATGCACAAATGTGGTTTGTGCTGCTTTCTTGGAGTTTAACCCAGCTGGCACGAAACTATTTTCCTAGGTGCTCTTTCAGCTGGTTAGTTGACAAGCTGTGAGGCTGTGACAACCAAGTGCAATTCTGCTTGAGGATGATTTGGAGAAATATAAAGAACAAGCAAATTTTGAAAGCAGCGGAGTTGAGAGCATGAACCCAGGATGTTTCTGCAAGTCCAGATACACCCTGGCTCTGCCCCTGAAGATGGTTTTTACAGCACTCAAAACAACAGTCACAAAACACATGGTGGCAACTGCTTCTGCTCAGACTAAGATCAACTATAAGGCAAAATGACAAACAAATCCTACTTTAGTCAAAAAGAAAAAAAATAAATTCTGAAGGGCAGTTCCAGCAAGCCATGCAATTGTGAGGCCCTTCTAACACCTTAGAAGTATTAAAGTAATACCTAAGCCAGAAATTTTAAGTTTTCCTTCAAGTGATAACACTCATCGTCATCCTGCCACTTAAAAAAAAGCCGTTTGAATTCAGTGGCTTTCACAGGGTGGGGCTGGGGAGGGGGGGGAAGACTCGTGCCACCTTAAAACAGGGCCACGAACTGGAGTCAGCAGCAGTGGTGCCAGGGGCTGGGGAGCACCAGGGCTGCATGTAATGCTTCCTTTCCCGTAAGCGTTTGGATCCATACACCGAATTAACTGCGGCTGCCAAGGTAAGCAATGTAGTTTGGCCACCAGCAGGTGATCTGTGCTTTAAAGGGCTGTAAAGCAGGCAGAGCAGCTAAATGTTCACTGGGTTTTGAGGGGAGATGTGGGGTCCTTCAGCAGAAGCATGTCTGCTCGCTCCCCCCGGTGCTGAGGACATGAGCTTCCCACAACTCCCTTTGGGGGAACATTTTCTGCCCACCAAGATCTATCAGCTGATCTACCCCAGTGTCACTGTCACTCTTTCTTTGGAAGGTCCTAGTGGAGCTCCCAAGCATCAACCCCCACACTTTTCAGTTTTGGAGCAGCATTTCTCGAATCAATATTTGCTCTGGCTGTACAGAGGCTAAAGTTGGTCCTAAGAGAGCTGTGCCAGCAGCTACCAGGAAGAAATCACATTCTTATTGTCTTCTACCTACAACTCTTGGCTGTAAACACCCATTTCCCACCCTTTGGAGAACTGCTGGTCCATCCTGCTCCCAGCCCCCCTCAGAGACGCTCTCCTTCCCAGGAGCTATATCTGTACCAGACCTGCTTTAGAAAACATGAGGAGTCTGATCCAAAACCTAATGAAGTTAAAGGGGGGAAAAAAAAAAAATCAATTTCAATAGCTCTTAAAAGTGAAATAAACTGGTGAGAAAAGTTCCAGGGTTTGGCTAACCCAGTGCACCACAAATTAATTCCTGAATATTTAGTTACATTTACAAGTTCTCCACCCTCTTCACAACAAGCATATTTTAATGGAAATTCCCCCAAAGTTAGCTTATCATTAGGTGTATAGGATTGGAAAATTTTGGATTTATTGAATCCATGTTCTTCAGCATTTTCCCTACTCCTGTGTTTTTCCAAGTGAAGCGAGGTAGCTGTAAATGTGTTCTGTTTAGACACGAGTGGTGGAAATCAGCACTCAACCTTTTGAAAAGGTTTAAACCCAACTGACATTTGTCAGTGGCTCTGCAGATGCATTTCCAACTTGACGAGCTGAATTTTGGGATGCCACTGAAAAATCACTGGTGTCTTAGAAAACATGGACTACTTCTACATAAAGTGTTTAGCCATAGCACCACCAGTATATTCAGTAAATAGCCACATCATAAGTGCTGGACCTTCTCTGCACCTTTGTGCAGAAGAGAAAGAAACTGTTCACTCTGGCTTCTTCTCATGCAATTGCCCTCTTTCTCTGTAAAGCATCCTTTTGAAGGATAAAGACACCGGGAACAAAACCCACTGAAGTCACTCCCTCTACAACTATATTTTGCAAAATATTGCCTGGCCAGCTTGCCCCCTCTCTGATCTGTGGGAAGCTCCTTTGGCTCCGTTTCTTTGATGCAGGTTAGTGACAGTGGCACTGAGGAGAAGCAACATCTGCACCAGCGCTGTGAAAGAGCTGTGCCTTCTGATATGGCAATAAGATCACTACAGGAGCCTCCTCATATGTGTTAGCATGAGGAGAATCTCCCATTCAGTCATCAACATCTCTCTAAATCAGCAGGAAAAGCTGGAAAGCTGATCTAAACTGGTTTTCTGTGTACCGATGGTACAGTTTTAGGTGTATTTTTGCATGGAGTATGTTGGTGTAATTTAATACAACCTCTCATCAGTCATGGGGTAACTCAGGGTTGAAGTCACTCTTACTCTTTAAGGAATTTTGTGCCATTACAGCTCTTAGTTAGAATGGAAAAGCTGAACTTAGAAACATGATCCGAAAGCCAAAGGGTTGTAGGTCCAAGTCTCTCCAGCCGGGGCAAGCAAGGAAGAGGGATTGAGTTGCATCAACTTACTCATGGGTGAAAAGTCAACATGGAAGGGAAAAAAAGCTAAACAGTCAGTGTGCCAGTTCTGAGATGCGGTTAAGAGAAATGCAGAGCAGTGAGAACCTGCAGATTCACACTCTGCCCACCACTGCACAGGGAGTGTGGGCCAGGGAGGGCATGAAACCTCTCCTCCTCAGGAGGAGCCCCATCCTGCTCTCCCTAGGACAGACAGGGCAGAGGGACAGCCTCGTCTGCCCGGAGCACCCCTTGGGGCTCAGCCTTTGCCCCTCATCGAGAACACAACTCACGTTCTGTAGGTGAGTGAGGAACCCAGCAGGGTCAGTTCACCACGGCTTGGAAACTCAGGGAGGAGACGAAAGAAAAAGCAGCAGGACTTGCTTGAAAAGCCGGGAAAGGTGGATACTGGAGGTTACCCTCGCAGCCCAGTTCGCTAAACCCCGGGCAAGCTGGGAAGCGGCCGGCGGCTCCCGCGGCCGGAGGACGGTCCCACCCGAGCCATCTACGAGCAGATTTCGCTTCTCATTTGCTTTGTGTTCCGTGCAGAGGTGAGGGAGAGAGAAGGGGAAAAAAACCTCAACCAACCAACCCTCCAGCCCTGCCTTTGGGGAAGCGGGAGGCTACTTCAGTCAAAACTGTTATCCATTAACATCCAATTATCACTTGGTCCAAGCCATTAATTATAAATCAGCCTCCTAATTGGGATAATTAGCTCTCTGCTACTTAATGTAGTATGACTGATGCGTTTGGAAAGAAAGTAATCAGTCCATTTGTTTAGCGTTAGGCGAACAAATCCAACTCTCATGGTTTAATTTCAGCCGCAGCCTTCCCACCCCTCTCACCCCCCTCCCGGCCCACCATCAGCATTCAAAGCTCATTGCAGCTCGATTAATTGTTTGGCAATCACGGCGGGGAGGGGCACACGCATCTCCGCGGGGCTTTCGAAAGGGCAGCCCCCGGCCCGGGGATGCGAGCGGACTCGCCACTCCCTCGAGGGGGAATCGCTGGGGTTTTGGGAAGGGGGTTAATTAGAGGGGATGGGTTTGAACCTGAACACGACCCACATCTACGATCGCTCCGGAGGAGCGACGGGCTCTACGCCCCGCAGTTCCCCGCATCCTCTCGCCGCCTCGGCCGGGCCTCCCTTCTAGAAACCATTTCGGGGAGAGCGGAAAAACTTTCCTTTTTATTTTTCCCCCCTCTCCTTTCCCCCACTTCCCCTAGATGTCTCATTAATGCCGGCTGCTCGGCGAGCCGCCGATAGCTGCGGGACATGATTAGATATTTATTACTGTCATTTACATGGAAAACTTGAGCTAACCAAGTGGAACTGGAGGGGGCCGCCGGAGGGGACGGGATGAGGCGGAGCGGGGACATTTCTCTTTCCCCGGCGCTGAAAGCGGAGCCGGAATGCGGGACACATCCGGAGCGCGGCCGGCTGGAGCAGAGGGTGCGGGGGGAACCCCGCAAAGCGCCCATCCAGGGACTGGAGTGTTGGGCCGAGCCCTTCCTGGGTCTCGAGCTTCGGTACCACTTCACTCCGCCCGCGTTTCGTTTCGAAAGGGATCGGGCAGCGCTCGGTGCGGGCATCCCACCGGGAAACGGGGGATGTTGCCCCTTCCCTCCTTTCTGCTGACAGCTTCGCCGAGGCGACCCTCGAGGACACCAAGGACCCGTCCCGGGATACGCTGACCCCTTTTTTCCCCGCAGGCGCCCGGGCTCTGTCCCTGGAAATTAATGGAAAGCGCAGCCGGGAAAGTCGCCGACCGCGGGGACCGGAGGGCTCCGTACTGGTCCCTTCTTGCCCCTTCTCTCCCCAAATAAAGGGACAGCGGCGGCCAAGTGTCACAGTCAAACCCCATCTCCATCGGAGGAGAAACTTCCCCGAGGGCCTTCCTTGGGACTGAAGGAGCCCGTGTGTCCGGTGCCCCCGCAAGGCTCCCGGGGAGGTCACCCTCGTTCTCTCCTTGCCCCGTGCAAGGCGGACGGGTTCCGGATGCCCCGGGCAGCCAACACCGAGCGAGGACGCGGACTTTTTTCCGCTCAAGTGCTGGTCGCGGCGGAGCACAACCGACCCCCACTTCCCTATCTGTTATCCCATGGCCCGAGGGGCGACTCTGGCGGAGATGTATGAGATCTCTTGCGGTAAAAATATGCATGCGGATCCCCATTTGGTTAGCCCTATAATGGAGGTGTAAATAGGTTTCGACTGCGAAGCCCTTAATTTATCAAGAAGGGCTGACACGGCAGGTCTGGGATTTAAATACCCCTTAAAGAGAGAGAGCGGGAAATGTGGGGGGAGCAAAGACTGCCCCTTCCCTCGTCCCCCAGCTCCTTACAGACGGGTCCCCGTCCGTTTTGCCGTCTAACCTCGCAAAACGGTGATGTGGGGGTGTGATTCGTCCTAGAACGCCTTCCTAGTGCTGCCGGAGTTTTGCCGTCCCTTGCCGTCCCTTCCGCACTCAACTTCCAGCCACATCAGAAAGAAAAACCAACCCCAGAGCCACTCCCAGCGGGGCCATCGCCGGCCTCCCCCGCTCCCGGCCCCGCTCGCGGGGGTTTCTGCCCTCGGCAGCTCTCACCAGGCTGCGCAACTTACTAAAACAGCTTTATGTAAATGGAGGGAAAGTTTCGCTCTTCCCCCCGCCGAGCCCGGCAGACTGAGGGATGCGCGTCCCACACCATTCCGAGTTGCATCCCTCTCATCCCTGGCAGCTGCCTAAACCCGGCACCGGAGCGAGCCCAGGGGCTCTGAGTTGGGATCAGTCGGGAACAAGGCCCCGGGGCCGGTAGTGTGTTGGGTTTTTTCTTTTTCTTTTCTTTTTTTTTTTTTTTTGAAAGCGTGGTATACTCCAAATAAAGGAAAAAAAAAAAAAAAAAAAAAAAAAAAAAAAAAAGAAGGATAGGAGGGGATGGAATTTACTCTGGAGCCCGAGCTAGGCTTCCCCTCCTCGGCTGTGCGCGCATCCCCACCAGCGACCTCTCCACTGGTCGCGGATTCCCCCCCCCTCCCCCCCGGAGAGATTCCCCCTCCTCGCAAGTGAGCCCCAAATTCCTCTTATTTCACCCTCGGCATCCCCAGCCCACCCGGACCCGCGCTGCCCGGGTTGCGGGGGGGAGTTTCTTACCTGGGGCGGTGGGGCAGCCTGTCCGCCCGCCGTGGGAGCGGTGACACGCGTGGGAGCGCGGCGCTGCGCCCCGGCCCGCCCTACTCCATCCGCCCGCGCTGCCTGCGCGCTGCCTGCGCGCCCGGCGGAGCTGCCATCTACCGGGAGTCAGCATTGGAGAAGGATTTTTAAAAGGAGCTTCATAGCGACCCGGGAGCTACCCAGCAAGATTTTCAATGGTCCTCCACCCTGTCAATCAAAACGGGGCTGCTGATACACCCCCCACCCCCCAGCACTTCTTACCAGTCATTTACTTCAAGCCGAGGTGTAAACGCCTAATTAAATCCCTGGGAGCGGATGGGATGCCGGTGGAGGGAGGAGGGCTAGACCCCAGGACCGGGGGAGGGGGGCGATGGGGTCCGTAAGACACAGGGAAGGGAAGCCGTGCCTCTCTCCGCGCCCCCCGCTTAGGATCACGCTGGAGCAGACCCTGAAGTTTCCCTCTCCCCCGACGGCCCCTGGGTGGTGATGCTGGTGGGGGATAATTTCCCTACCTTAATTATAGAGCCGCCGCGCCCCCCCCCCCCTCCTGGCCGCCTCGCTTGCCCCAGCTTAGCTTGCTGCACCTCTCAGCTACTCTTTAAAATGAGGGGGGGGGGAGCGAGGAACGGGGGAACGGACGCGGACACAACACGGAGAGATAAAATTAGGTGCCGTGGAAGCAGCCCAGAGGAGCTGGTGGCGGATCCACTGCCCGTCCCGTCGGGGAAGCTCCACTCTGGCAGCCGGGAGCGCACGGGCGGCCCTGCTGGGCCGGGAGGGCCGGGGAAGGCAGAGGGAGGGACAGCGGGCAAGGGGGAAACCCGAGGGGCTTCGACGGGGAAGGAACGAGCAGTTAAGGCATCTCCCCGCTTAAGATTTTTTTTTTTTTTTTTACTTTCCCCCGAAATACATTTTTTTCCCCCTCGGTATGTAAAAATAGGAAATTCAGCTTTTCATTTTCTTTTATTTCTTTTTCTTGCCCTCTTTCTCTCTCTGCGGGGTTTTCGCAGGTACGTTCCCGTCCAGCGGCCGGGCTGGTTATCTGGCAGAGCTCACTAACTGGAGCGGTGGTTGTGTTTGCTTTTCAGCTTTGCCATGCCTTCGCAGCAGAAAGAGCAGTTTAAAGCCTTTAGAGAGATTGCTAATAGATGCCAGCTCCTTGCCTTTAGATTCTCTCCCAGCCCAGGAGGATTTAGGATGGGATTGGGAGACGAGACGCCATTTCAGGCTCCAAAACACCCTGTTTTAAAATGACTGCGGGTAAGAGGATTAAAACAATAATACCCTTCTCTTCTTGAAGGTTTTTTTTTTTCCTCTCTCCCTCCTATAGAAAAGATTTCTTCTCCCAGAGCAAAACCGTTTAGACAGGAATTAAGGGAACAAGAAAGAATAAGAGGGGGGGGGGAGAGGACCTTTTAATTTGAGCTTGATATTTTGTACAAATTCTGACAAAAAAAAAAAAAGGAGGAAGTCGGTCTGGCTCGGGACACCAGAAGGCTCGAAGTGCCACTTTCTTGTATTTATTTTTATTGTATATATTTGTCCTTTTTAAACCAGAGGTTATGGGGTACCAAGTGATTGTTTCGGGAAAGAGAGGGAGGGGGTGAACCTATTGAAATCTATTCCAACCTATTCCAGCCCTCGCTCCGCCGAAGTCCCGCTCGCCCCCAGGAACGAGGGGAGCCCCTCACCCTGCCTTCCCCTCGCACCCTCTAACTAACAACCACCCGCTTTTGGCCAGCATTTGGCGAAACTCGGCGCACTGATTGCCGTGATCGCTTTTCGGGTACGTTTTCCGCGAACCTGTACCCCGACTGGCCCGGGCACCACCCCGCAAAGCCAACGAGAAGTCGCCCTCCTTGCTTATTTTCGGGTGACTCTGCAAAGGACGCCACCACCCCCCCCAACCCCGAGTTTGCCACTGGCACCTTCCCTGCTGTGCTAATCACAACGAGTTGGGACGGGGGACGGAGGGGAGCCGCCAGGCGATGCTTCCCAAAATTCAGCGACCCCCTTAGAAGCCCCTCCTCGCCCCTCAAAGCCTCGTTGGGAGCAGCCCCGCGGACCTGTAGCTCGCAGGGTCTGGGGCACAAACCGCAACCCGGGCGGCAAAAATCTGCTCAAAACCCGGCAAACTTTGCAGGGCTCCTCCGCTCCGTGCAGCGGGGAAGGGGTTCCCCGTGTGCCGGGGGGGCTGTGACTGTCGGGGGTGGGGGCAGCGCGTCTCTTCAGTTGTTTCTGAATTGTCTCTTGCTGCCCAGGCACGAATTCCCAACCCCTCCGACCGCGGTGTCACCATTGTCTCGACTCTCTGCTAGCTGAGCTATTAAGCACGGGAGATTTTGTGATGACTTCGACGAAAAATCCTTAGTTTTAATTCCCCCCTTCCCCTCGAAGAAATAATAAGTTTCCGTCTGTCTTCAGAATATCTTCCCGAGCTCTCCAGCGACGAGATTTCTGCTGTTTAACCAGCCCTTGTAAATAAGTAATTGCGTTTAATTCAGCTCTTCTTCGCTGAAACGAGTAAATAGCGCATTTAGCGCAGCTCGGAAAAGTGACCCCAGTTTGTCCGCAGAACTGATTTATCACATCTCCCCCCCGCCCCGAGGTATCGATGGGGGCGAAGCATCAGGGAAAATCGGAACCAGTGGTGTCGAGATTACGAGGGTTTCTTCTTCAAAACGCGGGGAATCGAGGGAGGGATACGGGATGCACAGGAGGGAAGGCAGCCCCGGCAAGGGGTGGTTGGCAGCGGGGGGTCCCCCCACGAATCCCCTGGTCTCCTCACGACCCACCCCGTCTATGCCGGGGCTCCACAAACTTGTGTCCGGCACCGGCTCCGACACAAAACCACGCCTTGGCTGGGCGAGAAATGGTCATTTTCACCTCTGCCAATAATAATAACAACAACAACAATAATAATAAAGAATAATATTTAAAGGGCGGGGGAGGAGGAGGCAGAAATGGGACAATTTTTTGTCTGTAAGTGTTGCATCGCAGAACAAAATGAAATATGAAAATAAATAAATCTGCCACCCAGACTTGATCCTGCACTACAAGGCGGGGTGGGAGGAATTTATTAGTTCGCCATGTAGGAAGGACATTTTAAGTTTCTGTGATATTACCGGTAATATTTTTGGCAGGCTGACTGAGTCTATAGTTGTACCAGAAGATCCCCTTCAAAGACCAATTTTTATGTCTTTCCTAAGTGAACCGGGAATTTCAGGTTTCAGTGTAGGCTCTAAGCACCCTCACCTATATGACGGGAAGGACAACTGCTACTTTTAATTTGAAAAACTGCTTTTTGTGGAAAAAAACCCCTCCAAACAAACCAAAACCCAACCAAACAGCAAAACAAACAGTGGAATGATCAGACCAAAATATTGGAAGAAAATTGCGAGTTTCTCATTCTATTTAGAAATGTATGTAATTTCCCTGTCTCGGGTATTTAACACACAGCCCTCCGTTGCCATGCCCATCCACACAGAATTATGTGTTTGCATTTGAAGAGAAATCGTGGTTGTTTCCTCCAGGACAACAAAAATCAAAGTCAAGCTGGTTATGTTTTAAACAGCTAATGCATTAACTCCCTCTTTCCCTCCCTTTTTGTGTTTGGTGTTTTTTTTTTCTTTTTGTAAATTTTATCACACACCTCTTGCCAGGACAGTAATTTGTGCTAGAGAAATAACGTTTAATTTTAGGTTGAATAAAGAGAAATACACCTCCATCATTGGAAGATGAACAAGGAAGAAAACTTAGAACACTGGCAGACCTCCTTACCCCGGGATCTACGGCAGATACAGTGCAAGAGGATTTCTGTTTGCCTCAAATTATAATGGCAACAAGGTCTTAAAATGGCTACTTAACTAAATCAAGGCCACTTCGCTTGGTTTTGTTTTGGGTTGTTTTTTTTTTTTCTTTTTCTTTTTTTCCTCTCACTCACTTTTTTTTTTTTTTTTTTTTTTTTTGGTATGGGGCATCTTTTGGGGGTTTGAAATGTTCCAGACATTGTCCAGTACTTTGTCCCCGACGCCAACCGCATTCGTGTGAGACCGAAAGGGGATTAACTTGTGAACTTTTAAAAATCAGAACTTAAATGAGAGGCAAATCTAGGCCACAGCTCATTGTGGGAACCGTTTCTTAAGCAATTAAAGCGAGAAGAAATTCCTCGCAGCCTTTTTCCTTAAAGCAGCTTTCTGAAGGATTTAAGGAGGACTAGTGTCCGGTCCATCAAGAAAGATTTAAACTGCACAGTGATATAGAAAATCTCCACTTGCTCTTATTTAAAGGGGCACTATCACCATTTCCATAAGACCCTTGACATTGTTTCTTTAATCTTGTTTATAAACTTAAACAGATTTAAAAAGTTTTTTTTTCTCTTCCCTGCCTCCTTTTTTTTTCATGAATTCATTGAAAATATATTTGATGCAGTATTTGAAAAGAGACCAAAACAGGCTCACAGTTGGCTCACAGTTAAGGATTTTCTGTTACTAAAAAGTCTCAAGCCACAGCTTGCTACATTTCTCCTTTTGCTCTTGGAGGTTTGGAGCAAAGTGAGATTAGTGGGAAGAGGAATTTATATTTTTTCCTCTGGGGTCAACTATGCAATAGAAGTTTCTTTCTCTCCAAATTAAGAGGACACAAAGCACCTTCCCCCCCCAAATCGACTCCAACCTTCATGCAGTGCTTGCAGTTTAACATATTTTCTCTTGGCTGAGGGCAGAATTATATTCTAAGCAGCCTCCTGCAATGTCAGGTTTCTTTCTTTTATTCCTTCCCTTCTCTTTCTTTGCCCCACTATACTTGTGCTCTCTCCTTAAGTCCTGGTTGTTGGGGCTAGTTCCTACCCATGTTTAGAGGTCAGACAGTATTTCTTACAGGTTTTCCAGTTTAAGCTACTTGACAAGGTTTTCTGTACAGCATTCAAAAAAATACCTGCTAACCTTATTCCAGCAAAACCAGTTGTTCCCCCTTAAGTCTTAAAAAGAAGAAGGAAAAAAAAAAAGTGAACACCTTGGAGTCACCAAAGCTTTTGGTGCTTATAGCTAATTAATAGCCCTAATGATATTTTTCCAAGTCCATGAATACATTATGTTTGCAATCCAAAAAGCGTTAGCCCCATTCAAGGGTACTTCAACATCTGCTCATTTAAGGGCAATTAATCATTTTGATATATGGTTTAAAATTGACTGCTTCCAAGGGACTTTTTTTTTTTGACAAGAATAACAAAGCAATTTGCCAGGAGCCATCTTCTGGACATGTTATTAGCAGAGCCTTCATCTTAAAGAGGGTTTAAAAAAAAAAAATCCTCAGATTTAGGTACCTGCTTTAAAGGGAACCCAACACCTTCTCTCTCCTACTTGCTTTCTTACACTTCCTACAATTCTTCATCCAGCCTTTCATTTCTCTGATAAGAGTTAGAGAACTCTTCCATCTAGACCTAAAGTTTATACCTTGATTGCAGAGGCATGTGGGTTTATACTTTCACCCCTTGAGGAAAATGTGAGCTGAATATCACAAAATATGGAGCAAGCTCAGCTCCTCCTCCCATTTCTGCCCTTCCTTAATTGTGATAATAACTAGTTTTATGTATTGGAGTAAAAAATGCTTCATATTTCCTCACTGGCCTCAACCTTCTCTCAAAAGCAGCCAAGGTTTGGGTTTTTTTGCTGCTATTAACTGCAGTTTGTAACTGTAATAAGCCATTCCTTAGTTTAGCCTATTTTTAAAAAAAATACCTGTAAGGAATCAAATCTACCAAGAGCATTAGGTGAAAGCAGCCAAAAAGATCAATTTTTTCAGCCTGTGGTTCCTGGTAAAAGTGTTAGCTGAGAGAATGTAAAGGGAAAGTCTCTCCCGTGCAGGGAATTTAAAGTATAGTTATGACAGGCAGATCTACTTATTTATTTATTCAGTGAATCCCAGCTGTGTTCAGAGGCTCCTTCCAAACAGGGGGCCCTTTCCAGCCCAGGAGCTGCAGAGGAAGGAGGGCATCCAGGGCAGAAGAGATAAGCAGGAAAGGTGATGAGAAAAGGCAAATAAATAGAGGAGTGATGTGCCCAACAGAGGCAGAGTCGGGAAGAGGCCTCCCTCAGCCATATCCCTTCCCTCCTGGGAGCAGTGGACTTTGGGGTCCATCCTCCCACAGGGACACTCCACTTCTGGACTGCTCTGTCACAAAGGCACAGGTGTTTTTCTTCCTGTCTTTTTGCAGACTGCCTACAAAGAACCAGCAAGATTGAAATGTTGCACTAATATATCAAAAGTGTTCCTATTTGATTTAAAATGTTATTAATTTTGTTTTCTGACTTAGTGCACCCCAAATTCCCTGTGTGTCAACACCTGGGCTGGATTCATAGCCCTTTATCTGTGGCTTTATTCTGGTCTGGGGCCATCCAGTGCCCAAACTGCTCCTTATCCTCATTCAATTTTTATCCATCAGTCTGTAGCTAACAAAACATCACTATTTGCTTAAAAAAAAGGTTATCTAAATGAGAGGAGGTGGTTTAAAAAACGTCCTCCTTACCGAAGATTTGGATTTTGTTCAGGAATTCGGAGTAACTAAATAGCCTGGGAGAAAAAAATAGCCAACTAGGGAAGAAATGTGGGTGGTTCTGAGCTGACTCTACTGCTGCAGTGTGCTGCAGTTGATGTTTGGGTACGAAACATCTCTTGTTCTCTGAGGATGGAGTGAGGATGGAGAGCTGGGGGCAGAGACATCACTCTGGTCATGTGGGGGGCAGACCATGAACAGGAGGTTGGTCCATCAACCACCACGTGGCCAAAAAAGAGACCTGGTAGCTCCTTGGTTTTGAGATCTTCTGAGAAAAACATTTTTCCTCCCCAGTGAGGCTGCAGTACTGACGATTTAATGTCATTCTGGATCCTTTACCTTCGTATTTTGCTGAATTTTTATTTTTCTTTTTTTTTTTTTTTTTTTTTACATTTTTTTGTATCATAAGGAAAAAAGGCAAAGAAACATCTGAAAACATGCCACTGTTCAGTCAAGCCCGTGGTTCAGGAGGGCTTGAGCACAGGCTGAGGGTTCAGCCCATCTGCTGCTGCTACAGGAGGAACTGGGGAAGCCTGATCTGCCCAGATACTTTGTGAAGGGTGGGCAACATGGTGGATTTGTGGTTTGGTGTTTTTGTTTGTTTGTTTGTTTGTTTGTTTTTTATATCTGTCTCACCCATGGATTAATTTAGGGGGAAATAATCTCTTGGGGCTTTACAATGGTCATACCAAAACCTGGCATGAACATATCCACCCACACAGCTTCACAGACATCCTTTATGGCTTGGGTCTGCCTGCAACTTTAATATTCTCCACACTCCTCGGACGCACGGTGGGATGCTGCCTCTCCTCTGACAGGCATTTCCTTGCCAGAAAAGCCTTTTCTTGCTTGTTTGAGAGGTGAAGAGCTCTCCACGTGGCCACTGCGCTCTGGTTTGTTATTTACACCCTGATGGGACTCGTGAAAAGAAATGTGAATGTGGAGGAAGGCTGTGATACGGATGTGGAGTCAGTCCTTCAGTTTCTGGAGTGCTGAAAGTGTTATCCGAGCAGAACAGAAACTCCAGAAAGTTGTTTAAATTCAGGTCCTGCCTAGGGGCTTTGCATGGAGAGACTCTGCATTTTCTAGATTGAGACCCTTCCCACGTGAGCAGCAAAGGAAGCTCAGTCTCAGCTTGGCTTCCTTTTGCAGCACCCCATGATTTGGACAGGTGTCATCAGCCAGGGGGATTTTTTATTTGTTTTTAAGAGCACAAGGTAAATCCATAAGAGGACTTGCTTTCTCTGGGAACAACAGGATGTGCCCCCCTGTATGTGCACAGGTCATGTAAGGAGTTCGAGGCAATGAGGGCGTTTCTGGTCCTGATTTTTCCGAACCCTTAAGGCACTGTTGCAATAGCTCTCCGTTGCATTAGCTGAGGTCTAACTCTGCCCTGTGGGGTGCTCTGAATCCAACATCACTGTCTGCTGTGGTTTATCCTCCAGAGCATTGATTCTATTTGTCCTTGGTTACATCTAAGTGTGCACCCAGGCCCAATTTATATTGACAGTTGGGTTATCCCAACCTCCCATCACTGAAACCAAAGGAGGGCTTTGCCATTGAGACTAAAGATTTGTCCCTCATCTAGCAGATAGGCCCAGAGCTAGATCTCCCTCACCATCTTTTCAGAAAGAAGTCCAAATCTTGGTTTCTTGTACATCAGTGTAGGCTCTGCCTGTCCTGGCAGTGAGGCTGGATACACTTCTGTGCTATTTCAGTGGTGTGAACCCAAAGTAATTTATTCCAAAGTGATGATATTTATCTGGATTTACATCATTTAGCACTAAGTTCGGGCCTTCGGTAACGGATGCTCAAACGCCTGACTGCATTTATTTTGTACCAACCTCTGAGCAAAATGACAGATATGTTTTCCTGGGGGATAAAATCCACTTCCCAGGCACACAACCGGGCTAGCTGTGTTTTCTGCAGGAGAAATTTCAAGGACGTAAGAGGACTGGGGAATATGGACTCTTCCTCCCAGATCAGGAGCACGGCCTGATGGCCACCTCCACTGGCACTTGTGCAACACTGGCTCCAGCCCTCGTCTTGTGTTGTTTGAGCAGCCAGGGGAAGTGTTTCACCCCAATTTCCCTGCACTGGTCCCCTCTGTGGGGATGTGTTGGCTACAGACACCAGCCAAGGTGACCCACTGTGGTGCCATCCCCTGTGCCACCCCACCACTGCAGTGGGTTTCTCTGAGGGGGTGACAGAGGAGGGGAAAGGAAAATGAGCCCTGCTTAGTTTTTGGGTAACGCAGACATGAAATATGTTAGGTAAACACGTTATTAAAAATGATTTGTCATCCCCCTGCCTCTCTCAGCTGCATGTAACTCTATCTCCAGACTATTATAGTATCAAATATATTTTACAAGAGTTTTACCTACAGGTGACTTGCTCTTTATTACTGGATGTAGGCAAAATCAATACTTTAGTAACCAGAAGATCATTTATTTTGCTTTTTGAAACATTTTTCAACAGTAGGAGAGCAGCTAAAGCCTGCGAAGCTATGATTAAGAACCCCAAACTCTACCTTCCCTTCCTTCTCTCCCTCCTAACCCATTTATTGACTTAAATAGGTAATTTCCAAACCCAGAACATCATCCTGAACAACCACTGCTGCTGCACGGTTTCCTTTTTTTTTTCTTTTTTTTTTTTCCCCCCACCCCTTGCAGACAGATAATTCTTTAAACTTGGGTAATTTCAAGGGGGAATCAACTTAATATAAATGTACCTGTCACTGGTTGAAATAGAAGCAGATTCTGGCCTTTCAATAAGGCCACTTCTGCAGTCCCACACTGGGGAAAAATCAAAAATTGCTCGGAACTGATAATGCATTCCTCCAGCTCCACAGCCCTGATGGAGTTCAGTCAGGCCAAATACCCCAGCTGCTTTTATGTGTTTATTTTACCTTCTGATTTGTTTTGAAGGTCATATGATGCAAAGATGTTGGAGAGAAAATGCTTGTTGTTTAAGGAGGTCTGTCCCTGAGTCACAGTGCTCTGCTGCTGGCAAGTGCCCCACAAGGAAAGGAAAATGCTACCAGGCTGGTGCAGAGGAGAGAAAGGCTTTTCCCTCCTCTCCCCTGCCACAAAGGCTTTGTTATCCTTCAGGTTTATGGCTCCTCTTTCAGTAGCTGCAGCTGATAGAGCACTGAATCAATAGTGAAATAGTCTCAGGGGGCTGAAATGTCCGTGTGTTCCGATGCTTGGGAGAATGGACTCGGAGGGAGTGAACAAGTGACATTGCTCTGTCCATGGAGGTGAGGGCTGCTTGGATAAAAGCTCAGACTTTAGATGCCCAAGAAACAGTTGAGAATCTGTACTCCACATCAGCCTGGGGTTTTATTTGCCCTCCTGGTCAGCTCCTGTGAGCCAAGGAGAAGGGGAGTGGTGGGGAGCAGTGGCCAGGCACCAGCAAGTGCGAGGAGGAAAAACCTTCCTCCCGAGGACCGTCCCTCCAAGCACCTTTTGCCCACCCTGGGATGCGCTTCCTACCCATCCCACCACCCCTAGCCACTCTACAAAAACTTCTGGTCCAATGAAACCCTGTGGTGTGGCCACTTTGGTGTCAGGCAGCCCACCAGGGTCCCGTTCCCATCTCATGATCCCTTTCAGCAGCAGGAACAGGACTCCAGCTTTAAGGAACTTTTGTAGAGCATAGTCTGTGCCTTCCAGTTTGTGAGCTGCTGCTGAGACTCTGTACCTTTCTTTCAGCCCAACACAAGGAAGAAAAAACCTTGGGCATCTTGCCAGCTTGCACATCTGAAGGAAGCAAAAAAATGAGGACTGATGGATGATTTTTATGTCTGCCCCCCGAATATACCAGCCTTCTGGGAGGTAAACATGGACTAAAATACCACCTCTGAAAAAAATCAGAAAGAGAGCTGGGTCCAGTTTTAGCTTTAGCCCACTCTGAATTTGAATATTTGGGATTTTTTTTCACGGTTGAAAAACACGTATTTACAAGTCGAGAAAAGGAAAATTAAGTTAGTATTTCCCAATGGAGCACTGCTGTCAGAGAGCTGTGTTTCTCTAATGTTTATGGGGGATACACCTCACAGAGGTGTTGTGCTTACTGTTTGAATTTTTTTAGTGCATCAAGGGAACCTGCCTGACCTGTGGTCCAGCACTGGAAACGCAGACTGGTCAGAAAGCAGGAGCTACAGGAGAAGAGGTAAACTAGGCTGCAAAGCCCTAAATGCCTCAGAGGTACGTGGAAATTCATGTTTAATTTTCTTATGGCAAAGAAAGGGGAAAAGCAAAATAGAACAGACTTTCAGAGGACTAAAATGCTATTTTTTCCCCTGAAAAAATAAATGCTTTGACTTCTCCAAGTGTAGTTCTGTCCCCTGCAATGGCTGTTATGCAGGAAACATGAAATCTCCCATTTCTTTAATTCTGCTTTGGACTGGAAAAGCATCGAAACAGTTGGATTTCCTGTGGAATGGGTGTTAGGAATCCCACGTGAGCTGCTGTCATTATTTCTGATTTCAAGCCTGAGAGGTGGAGTGGTGAGGGGACCATGGGAGCACTGGGAAGATGAACAGGGGTTCATGAAGCTGTGTCAGGGCTGAGTGTGGCTGGAACAGACTGGAAGGTGACAGACCTTGGCCCTGGGGATCAGTCAGGTGGAGCCTGGCTATTTGAATGCCCATGGTGCCTCTCCCCTGGCTTGGTTTCTTTCATATAACCCTACTTTTATACTGTTCTACACTGTTGTTGTTGTTGTTTTGGTTTGTTTGTTTGTTTGGGGTTTTTTTCTCAAATGTTGACTCTATCCATTAGTTGTAATGGCTCAAAACAAGATAATTTGCCTTATGTGCTCTCGTGGGTATTTTTCCTGCCTGGGCTCAGCACTCCCTTTGGTTTTAACAAAATTCAAGCAGCCTTTTGGTATCAAGTTAAATGAGAGAGGGTGTTTGCTTAAAAAAGTGCATATACGTATTTTTGTATACTCATATTCAAATACCCGCACAAGTGTATGTTTATAACCTACAATACTTAGGCTGTAATATTTATCATCTGTAATGTCTTTTGATAAAGACTTTCAGAGTTGCTTAGTTTTCTAGAAAAATCTTATCTAATAGCCCGCTTGTGACAAGAGGGGTATTTAAGGTTTCTTTTCAATGGGTATTATCTCTGGGTAAAATGTAATTTCCTCTTTCGGAGGGAAGAGTTTGATTCCCTCACTCCATATCATCAAGGATGCTTCTCTTTTTTCATTCTGGCACAGCTACACAGGGTCACACACACTGGGGTTTGGAGGATGGGAAGCCCCCAGACCCTGCAGCTCAGTGTGGTGCTGCACATGTAGTTTCACAGCTTTACTACAAGTGCTGTGGGTACCAAGGCACGACCCCATGTCCCCCCAAATAAAGAAAAAGCAGGGGATGTACATAAATTGCTGCAGGATAAAAATAAGTTTTCTGTCAGGAGTTTTGCTGGACTTGAGTTGGGGTTTATTTTTTTCTTGCTCCTCATCCCTGCTTTTGAAATGATCTTGTCGTACAGGAGGGGTTGGCAGATGCAAAGCCCCTTTGTATTTTGATTTGGGTAGGAGTAAATCTCCCATACATGTAAAACCTTAAATTTTAGGAGGTTCTCTGGCTCCTGCCAAAAAGATGCCAGTCTGTGTCCTAGAGTTTGGAAGTCCTGTGGGCAGGAAAAATGAAGTGCCATCACCACTTGGTGCCTGGTCTTGATTTCTTTCTATTTTACTTTAAGCTTTTTTTGCAAGGATATCATTATATGAGGCTTTTCCACTTTATTCTGCTTTCTGTCAGAGTCATGGCAGAGGACCTGGGTCTGGCTGGGGGACATCTCAGCAGCATATGCTAAAATTTAAGCATCTCCCAAAGGTGGGAAGGCTGAGGAACACCATTCCCTTACACAGCTGGCTAGTGTTTGAATAAATTAGACGCCCTGGTCTCCCAGTGCTGGGCTCTAGCATGTCTGTAGCAGTGCTGTGGCTTCTTTTCATCAGGGTTTGCCGATAATGGTCCAAGTTTCACCCAACAGAAATGCTGCTCAAGCCCTGGTGAGGTCTTTCCTTCCCTTCACCCTTCTCTTGCCAACCCCAGCCGAATTTTGCTCATTTTGGAGGGAAGTCACTGGCGGGAGCCTGGGAGGTGGCGGTTCAGGCGGTCTCACCCTCTCTGCTCCACCATCCACCGTTCCCACTAGAGCTCTGGCCATCTCGCATTCACAACGTGTCCAGCAAAGTTTGTGTCAGGGGGTTTAAACTTTAGATTTGTGTGACCAAGGAATTCCCAATTCTGCTGCATGTGTTCCCCTGTCTCTCCCTCTCCCCCCCGTCATTCTCTTGGCTGTGAAACAGCACAAGGAGACTCTTTGTATGCTCCTAATCCTGAAGCAACACAGCTTTAGCAACATCCAGGGATAAAAGCACCATCAAACCACAACTTTATGGGGGCAAATCTCCTCTAATCCCTCGCTTTAGCTAAACAAAGCTTCTTGCCCTAATCCGCTATCGCTTTAAAAAAAAAAAAAAGCTCAGATTTTGTTTTTAGTAAGAAGATGATCCAAAGGACTAATTTTAAGAGAGACTAACCAACTCTGACAGCTTTTAAAATAGACGACAAGAAAATAGATGCAAACTTTCCTCTCAATTCAAGGGTTTTCAGGCTATGCAATAAGAAAAATATCCAGGGTTTAACTGCTTTCCTTTAAGCTCACTCTTATTGTATTAAATGCTCTGACCAACTCAGATTCAAATCACCAGGCCTAAATGCCATTTGATCTTTAAAAAGAGAGTTAAAAAGTGTGCATATTATTCCCAGGAAGGCAGTCCAAGGAAAATCAATTATCATAAACAAGGATTATATTACACACACGGTCAATATGGAAAAACAAACACAATGCTGATAATGGGCTGATGGCTCACATCTGAAGCCACTTTGTCTGCATTAAAGATGGTTCTTTATTAATTTCAGGATGGGTGTGTGTAAGTGTGGTAGTGAGGAGTAATCAAGGTCTTAAACAGTCAGGCCAAGCTTTCACTCCAAACCTGAGCTAAATGTTGACTTTTTCTTCCCTTTTAAAATTTTCTCCCTTGCAGGAGGTAGGAGAAGTGTTATAGTTTGACTCGGGGGCTTAGTGTGTGTGTGAGGCTTAGCGCTGCTTGGCTTCAGATGTGGGAAAATGCTGGGCTTGGAGGAATCACGGGGAACCACTGTGGTTCCCTGGGGACCCTGCTGGTTTGAGTCTCTGCAGTGAGCAGGTGTCTATCTCACTCCCACTGCACTCCCTGGGGGCTGCAGGAAACCAGTTAAACCCACTGGTTTCCTCCTCTGTTTTTTATCTTGGCACTTGGCGTTCAGCAGTCTGCCTGGAGGATGAGGATGATGATGAGTGGGGTTGTTTACAGCATCATGGTTTCATCTTTACTCATGCTTTGCTCTCGAGGAGCAGGAAAGATCTGTACCCACATTTTTCCATCGTGTCTGATACAGCCTGAACACCCTGCTGATGAGAGGAGGGCGACCTTAGCAAACCTCTGTTCCCCCAGCACACCTGGGCAGGGAGGGAGGGAGGGAGGGATGAGATTGCCCACCCATCCACTCCCATGCTGTGACCTTGCCCCAGAGTGGGGATGGGACCTTTCCTCATCACAGATCCGTCCTTAAAGCTGGCTGGGGAGCAGCAAAAAAACCAAAGCAGCATTTCTGTCCTCAGGGGAATTCCAGCACTTTGAAATGTGCTTTGGTGCAAGTATCACTGTAAAGTCCAAGTTGTCTGTGGATAATTTTGGTGTTCTGATGTCAAAGGGTGTGAGTAAATACTGAATACAGCATGAACGTGATATTGAATAAAACAGAAGCTGTGGGAATATCTTGACATAGAAAAAACGTAGAAGTTAAACAAAGTGAGGAAACTCCCCCCTGTGCGGAAACTTGCTGAAATGAAGCAGTTTTGATGTTCAACGTGCTGAAAAAGTCTGTGCAGACTCTTTGGATGTTGTCCCACTGTGAAATGTTGTTGAGCATGACATCTTTTTGCCACGTGTTGGCTGATTGCAGTTAGATGGGGAACGGTTCTGCCTGAGTCATTGGGAACGTTCTCCATGGATCCAGCTCATGAGGGAGCTCCCAAACCCTTCTTGCTGCGGCCCATCCCAGCCTGTGCACCAGTGGCTGTGGGTCCCGTTGCACCTTTGAGGAAAGCCACTGATGATCTCCAAGATGTTGGTACCCTTTGCTGGCACCGCACGCCACTGGCTGCACTTGGCTCACCGTGCATCTGTGAGAGGGAGCGTGTTTCCCTGCAGCCCTCGGCTGCCCGGGCGCGGGAGCTTTGTCCTCGACCAGAGAGACGTGTATAATCTTTGGCTAAGCTCCCCCAAGACCCCCAGCTTCCCTCTGCTCAGCCACACTGAAAGGGCCCTTTTGAAGTCCGCCCGGCGTTGCGGGGTGTGTTTGCCCGCGGACGGTGTATGCAACCAGCAAACACCATTTCTGGACAAAAATATCTACGAGGTCCATATCCTTTCAGCCTGAAAGTTTCCCTTTCTCATTGACCTGTGCCCAGAAGTGACTCCTGATTTGAATAGCAAATAGTAGCTGTCTTTCCCTCCACAGTTAAGCCGTTTTCTTTTCTTCCTCCCAGAGCAAGGTGGGAGCTTTTCACTGGGCTCTCCAGAGCAGCCCTGCTGCTGCGGAGGGGAAGAGGAGGCAGGAGAGGAGGTGGGTGCTGAGTGGAGCCCCCATCCTGGCTCACACAAAGAGCCTTTGATGGACCTGTTTTTCCCTCTGCAGACCCAAGCAGAGGTGATTTTCCACCAGGTAATCATGACCCTGTAGAAGTGTTGTGGCACAAGCCTGGAATGTTTTGGAAGCAGCCTTTGGTTTGGCCGGCATGGTACTGGCTCAGCAACAGATTGATTTCATAGCACCTTGTGTCACCTGCTGATCTGCTGTGTGTTCAGCACCAGGCATGGAATAGGGAAACCCCAGCGGACCAGAAGTATGATCAGTAGGAAACTTTAACACTTTGAACCCCAGAGCACCCCCAGAGTAAAGATACACCCCCACCCCTGTCCCAGCCCCACTCTGTAGAACAGGAATGAGTCAGTGGGTTGGATTTTGCAGCCCATAGTCAGGTCCAGGAGATCAAATGTTACGTGGAATAAAGCTTTTGAAAGGCAATAACTGGATTTTTTTTGCCCAACATGCTTCTCCTCCTGCTGGCCTTTGGAAAAGCTGTGATTTTTACAGCCCTGGGGGATGCAGCCCTGAGGCTGGGGGCTCTGCCTTTCCCGAAACAGTCGCAGGAAGCTGGCAGGTAAAGAGGGCTCAAAAGGGCTCGACTGAGAGTTGTGGAGGCAAAATGGGATGTTTTCTGCCCCTCTGATGGAGCAGCCTGGGAGAGTTTCCACAGGTCACTGGTACTTTGCCTTTTCAGTGCTCTTCCACTGGAGCGGCACAATGGGGAAAGCGCCTTCATTTGCTTTTGTGCTAATGAAGTCAAACAAGCATCAGGGAATTTGCACTGGGGCTCTGTCTTAGGGGTTTGATCTGTATTAAAAAAAAAAAAAAAAAAAAAAAAGACGGTTCTTTGGGTAAAGCTTATCCCAAAAAGCATCTGGTGGACTGAGGGCATCTCCTTTGTTTTCCAAAGTTGGGTAGTGAGTGGGAGTGGGGGATATTTTTTTCCTCTAGATTTAGATTTGGATCTTTACTTTTCCTCTGTTCGAGGGGGAAGTGATGGGATGTGGGAATACCCAGTTAGAGCTCAGTGCTGGTCATCAATCTGTTCACTGAAAAGTAAGTTGCAAAAGCCTATAGCCTGGCAAGCAATCTCTTTTGTTCTCCATACTTAAATCTCCAGGTCCAGGAGTTGTGATAGTGCTAGACTCTCCCTTTTGACTTTAAATTAAGCTGTAGGAAGTGACCTATGTATCATTTCAAAAGTGTGAAAACCAGAAAGGAAATGTGTGACATTATGCTTTGTTTTTCTCTTATCTCTTGACTTTAAAGTCCAAGCTATGGACAAAGGCACTGAATAACGTGGTGGGAACATTTTGAGGCTTAATGCCATTATTGAGCATGATGAGATATTTTGTAAGATTGTAAAATCCACTCTTTTGTTATCTAGATGAACCTGGCTGAAATCTGTGGTCACTGTACAACTACTACTGCAATATCACTTCTATTTTTCACCCTAAAAAAAAGTGACTGGGAGCAGAGTTTCAGCTCCAGGTTTTGAATCTGAAGCCCAGAGCACCCAGCTCTCTCCTTCAGCCTATTCTGCTTTCTATTGCTTTTCTTAACATCGGATGTGAATAGCTCATAAAAACCCCTGCAAACAGCAAGCAAGCAGCAAACCCAAACATGTCCCCATTGCAGCAAATGCTGGAAGAAATAAATTCAGCTGAAAGATCCCTGTCTTGGTTTTTTGTTATATTTCTTTCTCTTGGATAAGGCAAAAGAAGGGAGAAAAATTAAAATCCCTTGGTTGCAAAAATGCCTTCAGTCAAGTTCTCTCTCTTACTGACAGCTCAGTTCCAGCTACAGAAGTCTTAATGATATTTTGGCCATAATGCCGAGAGAAGCAAGAAAGCCCCTTCAGACACCGGGAGCTTTCCCCCGACTGGAGCAGTAAGTAGACAGCTGAAATGTATCTTTGAACTCAGGCAGGGAAAACTAGTTTGTTGTTGTGTCCCTCCTCCTCCCCTCACCCATCGTACCGCTCTGGCACAGCAGGCACTGGTGGCACATGTACCCGGGGCCTTGGGGCTGTCCCCTCAGGGTGCTCAGGGATGGAGGTGCAGCCTTGGTGCTCTTCTCGCCAGGGTGTCTCCTTCACCTGGCCTGGAGGTGTGTTGGTAGGACACAGGGTGGGTTGCCTTTGGGTTGCAGGCGTCCCATGACTGCTAATCTCGCTCTGGTCACCAGCAACATGTGTTTCCGAAGGCTCCCATGGAAGGAAAGCAGCTGGACTTCCCCTGGCCAGCAGCTGGTGTCACCAGTGCCTGTCTGAGTGGGCTGTGACACCCTACGGGCTTGAATGTTGGAGGTTTGTGTTAAATTGGGGTTGAGCTTGGGGAGAGGGAACTGCTCTCCTCTTATGTGTGGGTCTTCCAGGGTCTCCAGCTCCCCAGTCCAGGTGGACTTATCTCCTGCCCTACAGCCTGGACCTACCTCACAAGGCCCTCAGTGTCTGTGTCTGGCAAATGAGACTGATCTCATACCTCTAATTTTGGAGTCAGGGACCTATATTCCTTTTTTTCTGCTGCTGACACCAAACCTGCAGGCTGTTTCTGGTGATGACCCTGTCCTTGGAGCAACCCCTAGGTAATAAGGGATTGTATTCATGGATGTCCAGCCTGTGGGGCCAGAGGCAAAGGGCACTGCTGTGGAGACTGTGTTCCTTCTATGCATCTCTGCCTTAAGAGGATCTCAGAGATGTCCCCTCCTCTGCCCACACCTTCCTTGTGTCCTCCCCAGGGTTGAAGGCGACCCCAAGCAGTCTGGGAAAGATGCTTAGAAGTGACATCTTGGTGCTTCCTGATGCTCAGCCCTGTGGCTGCTGGGCACTTTCTCACCCATGCTGTGTTTGGCAGTGGTCTGGGGTACTCAGCTAAGAGCCCATCCACAGAGGTGAAGCCCCAGTCCAAAGAGGAGCGTGTTGGACTTGCAAGGCTTTGGGTGCTCACTGAAAGTAATGTTCAAAAATGATCTTTTACCCCTTAATCAAAGTCTTTATCCGTATGTTTTAGTTGCCCTTAAGCCCCAGCTGGAACCGCTTGCAGATCTCTAAGTAATAAGCACTAATGTTTGAGCTTCAAAATCACTTGCAAAGTTGCAGTCTGGCAAAGCCATCTGGTTGAAATCTGTCAGTATTTATTATCCACTGGAAGTTTCTCTCTGGACAGCTCTGATGCTGCCTTTCATTATCATGGAAAGCTGATCATATTAAACTAATTACAGGGAATAGCTGATGACAAGTTCCTCTTTAATCTGTGATCTTTTTTTTTGAATCAGAATTAAGGTCATTCTCCAAGGCCTTGATTTTGGAAACCCCCTGGCAGCAGTTGTTAGCTAGGTTAAAATATTTACAAATCCATATATGTTGCTCCTGTTAGGAATGAATAAGCAGGGATTTGCTAGTGGGGCTGAAATTCACCATTGTTTTAGAGGCACTAAGTATTGTTCCCATGTACTGCTTATACCACGTGGGGTGGGTAAGAGGGGCTTTCACACATTCAAGCTTGCCAAGTCAATTTTTCGTAGGCAATGTTAGGTTGTCTTTAAATCAACATCATTTGTTTCCCATCCCTAGACTTGGACATACTGAGAGAATGCCAGTCTGGTCTGCAGGAGCAGTGGAACAAGGATTTCCAGGCTACTAATGCTCCTTCACTGCCAGGCTGTGAATTGAAAGTGGCCTCTGTGCAGGCTGGTCCCTGCCTGTGTCCTCACAGGCACATGCAGGCAGATGCTTGTGGGGCCAAGGTGGGCAGCTTGGGGAACGTCCTGAACAGGGGGGTTGTGTCCTTGCAGTGAACGGCAAAATGGATTGAAAGGAGCCACCAGCACCTGGGGACAGCTGGCTTTGGCTCTGCCTCCCTGCTCTGCTTGCTGGTGGGTTGTATGTGGGATGATGCAACCCCTGCCTGCCTTACTTTCCCAGGTGTTGAATTCAATCCTTTATGAAGAGGTAGGAGGAAAATCTTGGTGTTTTACTTTCGCGATTGGAATGCGTTTACTTTGGATAACACTTTTTTTTAGCTGTTATCTGGATATGCCCAAAGTTTGGAGAACAAAGGTCTACCCCTCTCCATTGCCTTCAACAGTCTAACATGTTACCACATCTGCTCACAGTCTGTCATGAGACCTGGATAGCAGCTTCTCTGCCATAGCAGGTTAGCTTCTCACATACATTTTTCCTCCCATGTGGATTTACAGGAGAGGAAGATTTTGCTTCTTAATGTTTATAAAGCCTGGCGAGGACATTGCTTTCCAATTACCTCCATACTTTACAAATTATTTTCCTGTAATATGATGTAATTTATAGCTTGATCTTACTGCCAGGTCCCTAGGATGTTAACTTGGTATGACTGCCTCCATCCACGCAAACAGGAGCAACTGGAGTCCTTCCCATAGGGCTTACTCAAATACACTATATTTAATAAGAGTTAATCCCTTTAACACAGTTGCTGGCCTTGCCTTTTAAAATTGGATTAAGACTGATGCACTATAGAGAGTTTTTAATGCCAATGAACTCAACCTGTTCTAGAAAATGGAAGTTGTAAACACGGGTACGGATGCTAAGATCAGTCTAACCTTAGGAATTGGCCTTGGGAAGAGCTGCACAATGGCCTTTTTCGCACCTTTAACTCGGCAGGACCTGAAGGCAAATCTGCAGGCAGATGAGCAAGGCTATGAAGAGTTCAGCTGATTCTTTGCCTCTCTCTCAAAGGCACTTTTAAATGGCAGCAAGGCAGAGAAAACACTTCCAAAGCAAGTGTTCTGAGCAGGAAAAGCACCAACATTAGGAGACTGGAGAAGCCAAGCCCTAGAAGTGACCTTAAAACTGAGTA
Source organism: Chiroxiphia lanceolata (assembly GCF_009829145.1). Lineage (NCBI taxonomy): Eukaryota > Metazoa > Chordata > Aves > Passeriformes > Pipridae > Chiroxiphia > Chiroxiphia lanceolata. The sequence continues at coordinate 5,603,070 of NC_045645.1, forward strand.
AAACTGATGCAGATCTGAATTACTACTGGATAGGAAAAGTGAAGCAAATACTATATGTATGTGTGTGTGGTGATTGACAAAGGGTTGTGAGACCTATGGGCTAAAAGAAGCTGTAGAAGAAATAGTTCTCATTCTCCCAGAAATGTCTTTGAGAAAAAATGCTTTTGGGTTAATTTTCTGAAAAGTTTAGGTATCCTTTTATTCCATACCTGGGGACAAACTATTTTACCTATAAATTTTAAATGCAATTATGGATTCACATTTGAGCCCTTACTTTTCACCAGGGCTGGTTTCTTGAACTCTAATTTACTCCCCTCAGCAACACTAAAGTTTTCCATCTTATCTCCCTCTCGGAGCAATGAAGAAACAGAACCATACATGACTGTGGATGTGCCTGGATCTCGGATGCAAACGGGGCAGGATGGAGGCTGTCCTGTGGACAACACCTGGACTCCATGACATACTCAGGACTTGTGCATGGGGCTGGGCTCCTGGTACTGAGCAAGGCTGTACCAACAGGCATCTAGGACTTGGCTTGATTTATTTCCTCCATACCTTTCATGCTTTTTCTAATGTCTTTTACTTTCCAAAGCAGTAAGGGGACAGAGGTGTTTGCTTAGCCTCCTCTGTTTGCCCCATCATTTGTAATATGAAGCCATAAAATTAAACCCAGGATATCTCTAGCATATTGATAGGCATTAGCAATCTCAGCTCCCTTCTCTAAGTGGAAGGGGCAGTTCACTGAAACAAGCAATTACCAAACTGCAGTGGTATTTGGATGGGAAGAAAAGAAAAAAAAAATAAAGAGAAAAGGAATAAACAGACCTGGGGAACTCCAATTTGACATAAAAAACAACGTGATGGATAGTCCACAGTGACCATTGGCTCCAGTGGCTGGAGGACAAGAGAAAAAAAAAAAAAAAGCAAGCAAGAAAAAAAGCCAGGACAAGCAATCTGCAACCAGCCTAGGAAGATTACTGCCATAAAAGCAATGCTGGAAGGGGCTAGTTATCAAGTGGAAAACAAGAAAGTACAACTAGCTCCCCAGTCACCAGATTTAGGGGACTCTGGTTGGAAGGTTCATACTCTGGTGGGCCATTAGAGCAGAAACAGAAATGGATGCAGTAATCCAGAACATATTGAGTCTCTAGGTTACCATGAAATATAATGCAGGGAGAAATGAATTATTTTCCAAGGGAAGCTGTAGAAAGCACATATACAGACTTTTTTTTATTGGAACTGTGCTATCAACAGTCTCTCTTAATAGTCGAAAACAGCTTCTTATGTTTTTTATAGAGTTTTAAAGATCCCTGTGGACGTGTCTGGAGGGGCTGGATGGGGGGACCTTCAGGCAGAGGAGGGAGTGGGGGAAGAGGAGAAGGGAGGTGAGTGCTGTAAGAGTGAGCACGGTGCTGATTTCCTTGGGCTGCCTCAGCATTTGGGTATGGTGCTGCATTATGTTAATTTTGTCCCATTCCTTGCACACAAATAATGATACACATAAAATCAGTTACATGTGGAGCCTAGTTGTTCTGAGTGTTTTACTTTGCAAGAGGGTGTACCACCATTTCTCAAAAAATTAGATGGAGGTAAAAAAATGCGACTTAATGCTGTTTCTATCCACAGTACCCACAGGGAATGGTAGACAGGCAGCTGGAGGAGCCCAAGAACTAAGCTCCTCCTTATTTTGGAGGTTCAGGATCATCTCCCTGTTCTCCTAAGCCCACATTTAAAGAATGAAAGAATCTCATGAAATCCCTCTCATGACATTGATGGGACTTTAAATGTTTGGGAGTGAAAATATTAAGGCAGATCTAGGAGGTTTTGATGGTTTTTTTCCATGCACAAAGAGCAGTTTTATGCTTTAACATCTGTATCCGCTTGTAATACCAATGTCTTGTGAAAGAGCTCCTGATAATGACATGAAGTTGTCACAAAATGAATCTTGAGATTATAAAAATAATGTGTAGTAAGGTCTCTTTTGCCTTGTCATCTGACTTTAAGGCTCTGTTCTGTGTGCACTTCGTGTTTGAAAGGCTTTTTGACAACCATTGAAACAAGGTTCCTCCTTGAAACAAGGAGGAAAGGGAAGGGAAGGGGAAGGTGGAGGCACAGGAAAGGGGTAGACCACAAACAATCTGAATAACCTGTCTCATAGGAGCTGAGGTTTGAAGAGATCAGAGCCAGGGATTCAAATCATGAGAGCTCACAGCGGAGATTTTTAGTCACAGCAGAGTCCTTCCAAGAAAAAAAAATGCTGAGTTCCCGTGATGGACAGAGCACAGAAAAGCATGAAAATCACTTTGCTTTGCAATAGCTGCCTGTGTCTGGAATTGGGAAGCTGCCTCTAGAAGCAGCCTCTGAAATGTAAAGACTGCTGCATGCAGGAACCAATCCACCAGCCAAGAGCACAGAGATACCGTCTTCAAAATACAAAGTTGGACTACTTGGAGTAAGAGGGGGGAAAAAAAAAAGAAAAATCAGTCTAAAACTCAGAAATTCCTTGAAAAAATAAATTATCTTGGTTAGAAAATATGCTTGATACACACTGTCTGCCCACTTAACACTGCTGTGCTTTCTCTTCCCTGTTACTCCACAAAACTGTTCAGCAGAAGAGCTCATAGCTGCAGTTTTTACTCTGTTTCAATATTTTTTAAAAATACCTATTTTGTTAGATTTCTTAAAGTCCAGCTAATGCCATACTAAATATATAAAAAAGAATATGGCAGGACCATAAGTAGAGTCTCACTTCATCCCTCTATGGAGAGATGGTGGTGGCAGGATAGACTAATATACACAGTAAGAACAGGTCAAAATAATTTCAGAGACCCAGGCAGTGATCTGGCACACCATGCAGCCTAAATCACCTTTTTTTTTTTTCCTTAATAGCTAAAGATGTGCTTAACTCATCTTAGCATTCACCTCTTCAGTTGTACCCCTGCCAAAACATAGCCCTGTACACCAGCTCTGGCCCCAAGAACCAGCTGCAGCCCTGTGGGTGGATGTGGGCCCTGGCAAAAGCCCATTAGGGAGCTGTGGGATGTGGATGTTGAAGTGTGGTGGGCTGAATGGGCAGGCAGGTGGCTGTGCCGTCTTCCTCGAGGGGAGGGGGTTCCTCCAGCTGCTGGGTATCCCAAGGAACAGAGATCCGGCGTGGCACGTGCTGGAATTTCTTTCTTGCTGTGCCAGCTTCTAGGTCTTGTGGGAGCATTTGGGGTGGCGGTGGGGGCAGATTGGCACAGATTTACATGCCAGGCTTGTCTCTAGCTCTGACTCTGCTGTTCCGCCTGGGCTTCCTTCATTTAGAGTCCTTTGTTACAAAATGTAATGGATATTGCCCTAGGAGCCGTTTTCAATTGCTCGTGACGATGTAAGAAACAATTAGGCAAAGCATATTTTTGTTTATATCCTCCCTGCCTCCTTTCCTAGGAGAGATTTAGAGATCCCTGGCTGGTCGGGTTATTAAAATGTTGCTCAGTTTGAATGAATCTTGCAGGGTGGATTGCAGTTGTGGCTCCCCAGAAGCCACGTAGGGGTAAGGGGAGAAACAGGAACTGAAAATCATGAAACAAGCGGAAACCCAAAGAATTTAATATCTCATTTTCTTCAAAAAGGTTTCTAAAGCTGCCCTAAAGGCAGTTTGTAGGCTGGCATTGTTCTACTGAGAAAACCTGCATTAGGCGCTTCAAACTGTGCCAGACTTGGACCTGGGACTGAAATCTGTGTTTCAGTGCTTGTGGCTGGTCAGCCAGAGCTATTTGGAAGATGATCCAGGTAAGGGTGGAAAAAGCAGTGGTGTGGGAGGAAGGGATGGCAATGCTGGTCCCTGAGCTGTGGAATGGTGGGGCTCAGGGAGGCTCATGGCTTGGGTTGTCCCTCCCAAGCTGAATGTGTTGGGAAGTGCCTGGACATGGGATCCTGAGCAGATCCTGTGTGTTTGTTGAGAAGATAAAGAAAGGGATTGAGAGAGAGTAGGAATCCTTCTACCTCTCTTGCTTTCCTGGGGGATGCTGCTGGTGGATGTGACTTGCCTTGGGTGCTGTTGACACATAGACTGGGATGAACAAGTGTGCTCTCAGCTCAGGTATCCAGCAGAAAAGGTTGTCAGCCAGGTCCTGAACCCAGTGGGAACAAGGCCAAGGGACAGCTCAAGAGAGAAAGGGGCTGCTGAATGGGAGGGAGAAAGGGAAGAAGCTGCTTAGGGAGGGAGGTGACAAAAGGTGACAGAGGCCTGTCATTGAGAGCATTGAGAGCAGTGGGATGCAAGTCCACGTCTGAGTGTAAGGACAGGCTCGGAGTGGGGATGTCTGAGCACATGATCCCAAAAGCTGCTACATGCTGGGGCCTTCCAGAGAGAAGACAAGAAGCAGAGATTGCTGTCATGTGGGCTGTGAGGACACCAGGCTTGAACCGACCAGGCTGATCACTCCATCCTTCTGCCATGGGACTGATCTTTACTGGATGTTCCTGTATGGCCTGTCTCCTTCAAAACGACCCAAATAAAAGGGTTCCTGCAGTCATTCTTTGGGAGGAAGGCCCTCCATCTATTAGACATGTTGCTGTGTTTGGCAGAAAATGGACCCTGCTTATAAACACAAAACCAGCCGAGAGCAGCCAATGCCAGCGGTGAAATACTCTTGCTATCCGCAGGCAGACCGAGTGCAGCCCCCTGCCCCCATTAGGGAGGGCAGGCCCCTTCATCAGCTTAACGAGCCCAGCGATCTGCATGCAAACAAGGGCGGGCGGGGGGCAGCATTCATCACTGCAGAAAAGGGCTTGGAGATGCTCACAACACATGGCTTGTCCTTGGGAAATTGTAGCCTGAGGATAACATAGTATTCGGACCTTCATCTGGCACAGGGAATAAACTGGAAGCTGCCTTCCTCAGTCATTTCAAATAAATCTCAGTTACTGATACAAAAGGCTCTCAGGGGGTCATTGATAAACCTCAGTGTGAAACCCAAACAGCACAGCTACCTCCTGGTGAGGAAGGAGCAGGTTTAGAATGGGTTAATTAGAAAGATAATGAGCTAACAAGGCTTCATTTCTGTTCAGTGGCTCAATGAGGAATTCATTAGAAAGGCTTAATCTAACTGAACAATCCCAGGGCTTAGAGAGATTGCCCATTGATTGCCAGCCCAAACTGTTTATTTACAGGTTTTTGCTGGCTGAAAGGTCTCATTCCTTTATTTCTAAGGCCATTCGGATGTGCCATAAGGATGCTGTGTGTCCCCAGCAAAAAGCAGTAGCAGTAAAAATCTGGCAGTAAAGCCAGATGGGAAGGGGAAAGGGATCGATGATCCCAGTAACACCAATCAGGTAATTTCAGTGTGTTCCCTCAGCTAAGGATGAGGCCAGGGATGTTTATATATAGCATTTGGGTGGTACGTTTGGGTGGAAGGAGAGGAGAACTGAAACATTAGGAGAGAAAAAAAATTAAGCACAAATGCCATATAAGTGGAGAGAGGGGCTGGAGCTGAGCCCTCCAGGCTTTTCTTTGTTTCTCACTTCATATCATAACATGGGTGTCATTTTCCAAGTTGTTTTCAGGGGCTTTCAAACACCCTGGGGAACTTTCCCATCCTGAGAACGTGAGGTGCCTCCACCAGGTCAGGGAGAAGCCAGGAATGTGCCACTGGAGAAATCTCTGAATTAAATCTCTGCAGACAAATCCCCTTTACTCTTAGCCCGCTAGCAGCTCCACTTCTCTCCCTTCCTTTATGGCAGGAGGTGGGACTTGGTGCTGGAAGGGCAGAGGGATGGACACCTTTCCCACCACCGGACATGAGTCTCCAGCACATCAGGCACCGAAGAGATTCACTGCAGCCCTTTGTGGTTCCCCGTGGTCTGCTTTTCATGTTTTTACAAACTGAATTGATGGTGGGCTGCACAGAAGTCCCAGGAGGATTCTCTAGTTGAGATCAGCCTCTGATGGTGCCTCTCCTGAGAACTGACAATTTCCTAAAAGGGTGTGGTTCATCTCCAGGAATCTTGGACCAGAACTTCCTCAGTTTTTTTCATGACCTGACATACCCATTTAATGGTACTTTTTAGTGACATGTGACAGGACTGTATTTAGTAGGAAAATTAGTGTCTTGGACAAGGGTACTGGCTTTCTGAGGTAGGTAGCACCTTTGACAAGGCCATCTGCCAGTGCCAGAGAAATGACAGGGTGATGAGCATAGACATGAGTGAGGTTGAGAGCTGGAGGCTTTCAAAGGTCCCTTGGGCATCTTCCAGTGGTGTACAAGTGAAAAAAAACTAGAGTGCCTTTAAATAAATAGGAGACTGATAGCTGATCTGCCTCCAGTCTTTGTAACCTCTCTGTGGTTGGTGAACACGACCTGTCGATCAGAACCATTATGTTTGCAGCAGTGAACGAGGCTGGTGGTAATTTCTAGATGGAGTATGTTAGAGTCACATCATATTTGCTGAGCTTTTAAAAATCTTGCTAGATTAATAGCCTTTAAAGAAAAAAAAATCTATCTTAGTGCCACATTAACCACAGGCCAGTGTATTAACTGACAAAACCCAAATTGTTCTTTAATATTCCTAAAGCTGGTGTTAAGCACAATAAGAACAATTTTCGCTTTCAATAAGAATCTGACCCTGGGTTTGCCCTCTGCCCTGACCTGGTTCTTTCTCTACAACCATGAGGGACCATGTGGAGTCATTCTGTGCTCCCTTGAAATGATGATAATTAAAAAGCATTTGCTTTCAGATTTTTCTTCCATCTGATTATCCCTTCCCCTTTGGTCTCTCCTCCCTTCTGGATGTGCAACTGGATTTTCCATATTTTTTTCCTCCATTACCACTGAATTCCTTTATTCTTCTTGTGAATCATAGCACACAGTGGCCCAGCTTCTATTTACTGCTATATTGGACTTCCTGAGATTTATTTATGGGAGACAGAAGCAACACAGCTCGCTATTCAGTGCGTTGTTCTGTTGATATGCTTGCTAGCTCAGTGCAAGATAGTGGCTGTCTTTCACCTCAGTTTGCCCATGCTGTGAAGTTTGAATAGCAATACCTGTCTAGAAAGCACCTGGTGAGGTTTTAACTGGGTAACCTCAATTATAATTGCAATGACGGACGTGTCAAAAGTTGGAAAAAATTAAAAACAAGAAGTAAATTTTTTTCCCTTCCACGCAATGTGTTATTAAAAGGAAAAGCTCCATCTGTCTCTGGTGCTGATACCTGGACATTTTCGTGGTTAGCTTCAGTGACAGCTAGTGCTTCCAAGTGATTTGTAAGGGATATGAAACCTCATGCTTCAGGGTTTAAATTGATCTCCAGGTGTTAGGATATTTCCGTGTAGTCATGGTCCATTTGCCATCAAGCAGGGCTATTGCACCTCCAGCTAAAGACACTGGTGCTGGTTCCTGGTTGGGATCGGAGACGTGAGCCAGAATGTGGTAACTCCTGGACACCTAAAATTGCAAGCAAAAGTGAGATATTTTGAGGAAATAATTTTTATTATTATTATTAATAATTTAAAAATATACAATGGAGGAGACCTGCAGAAACCAAGGCAGCATCAGTTACACATCACTGTTTAACAAAACCTGTCCTCTAGAACCGTGATGACTTGGGAAGCAGTCGCCTTCCTCCCTGTCTACCCTACTGTCTTTTACTGCCCTGTTGGCACTGGAGCACTGCTGTTACCTCAGTTAGCAAAACAATGAAGCTTAAAAAGGCCTTTCTCCTTTGTATTTTTTTTTTTTTGGAGGACAGATTTCATCCTGGATCGATCAGCTGATTGTCATGGAGGGGATGGAGGGGCAGAAACTTCTTAAGCCGACCCTAACAAGTGGCTGGGCCTTTCAGATTTAGAGTAACTGAGGAAATCAGATTGTCTTCTTCTGGCCAGGAAATTTTTCTCTCCCATTTGGAATCAAAGCAGCTGTTGTACATCTCAGGCAATCATCCCTTGGACATGCTGAATGCGAGAAAAAGGACTTGTAGCACCTGATTTGTTTTCCGAAGCGACTGAAATATTGTCATGCTTCAAAAATAAGTACAGAATGCAGAGATTGCCTATGCAAATAGAGCAAAATAAAAAGGGGAAAAGAAATAACTTCATTTACTGATTTATTCAGAGCAGAGCAGACAAACAGCACCATCGTCAATTTGGAGGGCTTCTGTCAGGAAAAGAAAACACTCAGATTTCAGCATTTCTGACAGTACACTTCTTTAAAATCCTTTAAAATCCTGCACCTGGAGCTCCCCTAAGAGCAAGCTGATGTAATTCACTACCTGCAGTGACTGTGGCCAACGTCTGGTTTATGGGTTTGGCTGCTGCAATATAAAATCAGTGCGTGGGTAGGTCGTATTTTCTTTGATCAGAGGTCTCGGTAATGCTGCACTGGTGCAACAGTGCAAAATATTTATCAGCTCAGAGAAGAGCAAGGGAAGAACTGTTGAAAGCAGAATTGATGTTCCTAACTTGCAGTTTTGTTTGCTCTTGATTTTAGGTACCTGCTCCCGAAGAGAAGTAGTTGAGGGGGGTGGAAAGAGCACAGTGTATTGTCTCTGTGTTTCCCATGCATTGTTCCCTATGAAAGCATCTCCCTGCAACCTTTACCTTCTGTTCAGACGGCCCCAGCCTGTGAGGAGAGAATGGCAGATTTGTGCTTTCTAAGCTCCAGATGGGGCTCCTTTCTTTTTCCTCTGTAAGTTAATGGTGTCTTGCTGAGACCAACTGGGCATGTAAAGATTTGGGCAAAACTCACAGCAGTGGTCTCATAACCTCAAGGCTTCACAGTCTCATCCCAATGTGACGGCCGGTCCCCAGCGGTCCCCAGCGGAGCTTGTCTGTGGCTCTGATGTGGTGCCAAAGGAGATGGGGAAGGTTATGCTGATTACATCTGTTTACCAATGGTTAAATAAATTAAAAGCCCATTGCAGACCACCAGCAGGCCAGGGTCCTGCAGCTCCTGCTTTCTGCCCTAGGTCTTGTTTGCACTCCTGTATTGTTCTGTGTGTCAGTATTGCCGGGGTGACTCTGGTTTGGTCAGGATGAACCTTCACAAATAAAAATAGATCAGATACAAGCTTCCTCCTCCCAGCAACTGCCTCAGCCAGCTCCTCTCATCAGAGTAGGGTCACACCAGTGAAGTCAGTGGCTGTGCTGATTTGCACCAGAGAGCAGCTGGATCAGCTCCCTCCTTGCCCATATCCTATGCTAAAGACAAAGATGGGAAGAAACATTTGTGTGATCCCATCTAAGGCCTTGGTAAACCCTGGAAGAGGACAAAAATCCTTCTGCAGCAGGATTTTGTACTTCATTGTCACTGTTGGCACAGCATGCCAAGGGTCTGCCCCTAGTCTCTGTATGCTGGGCATTGTGTAAAGTCATTGCAAGGGACATTTGCTGTCCTGAAGGACAGGTAGTTGTGATAAGTGGGAGGAGAAATGAGGCAGCAAGAGAAGTGGTAACAGTGATGAGAGGCCAGGGAAGAGCTGGGACATGGCTTCCACTCAGGAGTCTGATCCAATACTGTCACTCCAGCTGGCAGAACCCTGTGGGAAGGAGGCCTGGATGGTAAGGAAGACTAAGTAGCCAGCTAGGGCTTCTCTGCCTCTAATTTCTTTGATTCTCTGAGCTAAGCCCTCAGATCCCTATTTGAGGATTTTTTTTATAATTCATTCCTAAGAAGCCAGATTACCAGCCATATGGACAAAGGATACTAGAGAAAGATTATTAAGATTATTAAAACAGATTATTTTTGCCATTGGAATAGAAGTTGTGATCAGTGGGAAAGGCTTGAACTTTTCCCCACTCCTATCACATGCAGAGATGGTTTCCAGTGCTGCTTCATTTCACCTATGAGGACTCACAAGGTCTTGTGCCTTTCAGGAACTACCCTGTGTGCCTCTAGAGACACTCCTGGCTCTCCTGGTGCTTGAGGGTGTGTTGGTGTCCCATAAAACCTTGTTGATCAAGGCAGTGGAGTAGCATTGTGAAAAATTACATGTGTGAGCCTCGTTTGCCAGATCTGATAGGGACTCGTGTTGGAGGAAACTCTTTGACAGAGAGGGAATCTATTCTCTCCCTGCTCCCCCACTTGGAGAGAGAGTCTCCCTTCTTTCACATCATCCATCAGTGTATCTGTGATGCCATAAGCTGGGGCAGCTGACCCCAACTGACCAGAGGGACATTCCATACCATATGACATTCAGCATATAAAGCTGGGGAAGAAGGAGGAAGGGGGTGACATTCAGAGAGATGGTGTTTGCCTTCTCAAGTAACTGTTCTGTGTGATGTAGCCTGGCTTTCCTGGAGATTGCTGAAGACCTGGCTGTTCATGAGAAGTGGTGAATGTATTCCTTAGTTTGCTTTGCTTGCACATGTGGTTTTTGCTTTACCTATTAATTTACCCATTTGTCTTTATCTCAAACCATGAGTTTTCTCAGTTTTACCCTTCCAGTTCTCTCTCCCATCCCACCCAGGCTGTGAGTGGCTGTGTGGGGCTGAGTTGCCAGCTGGGGTTAAGCCATGACAGAAGGCTCAGGCACAAGTCACTACAGAGAGACTTGCAGAGGTACCAGGCACAGACGTTATTTTTGGTATAAGTGTTCTTGTTTCAAGTTTTTTCAGGTGTGAAGTTTCCCTGTTCGACAGCCCATCAATCACATAGGGGACACCATTAATAAATCTGTCCATGATTCTCCCTTGAGCTTGAAGAAAGAAAAACTCCTACTGTTAACAATTATTATAGAAAATTAACTCCGTAGCTTTAAACAAAGTCTCATTGCAGGCTATTTCTGCATCATAAGAAGGGGAGAAAAAAATCACCCTAAGATCTACAATGATATGAATTTAAATTTCTTTGCAAAACACAAACATTGGACAAGAATTTAATACTGAAAGTAGAGGCAAGTTCAATGGCTTCTCATACCCCTCTGTTGAACCTGACTCCTTGCCAACTCCATTTGCTGACTGGATACTGCAGAATGGCATAATGGGAGTCACCAACATTACATTTAAAGAGCCAGCAAGGCCTGCTGCAATTTTGGGTGACCCCATAAAAAAGGTTTCTCCATCCTTCCTGAACCTCTCCCAGTGTTTTTTGGCCAAGCTTGGCTGTGTCTTTTAGAAAGCCTCTGCTCCTGACTTCCTGATCGTCAGTAATGAAGAAGGTAAGTGATGGAGAGTTCCTTCCAACCCCTGGTAATCCATTGCAATGGCTAATTACCTTTGACTGCCAGTGATTTGCGAGCTCTGACTGGTTTGAACCTTGCTGGCTCCACCTGCCAGCAATGGATGTCGTTATATCTTTGTCTTCTGGATTAAAAAAGGCCTTTATGCCAGGTAAAGGAGCCACAGACCATGAACCTGTCTGTGGTATGTGGGAAGTGTATATCCATGGGTGAAGATCCTGTCATCCCAGAGCCCATCTTGGAGAACAGCGGGATCATACAGGAAATTTGCTTTGATTTTTCATATGTTTATGCCTGCTCAAGGCATAAACTGTCTTCACTGGTCTGATCCATGTGCACACATCAGGGAGTCAAGATTAGACAGCAAGGAGCTGTCATATAAATGGTGCATTCCCTGTGCCCAACACCAGTTCTGAGCAACCACAGGTCAGTAAAATCCTACTTTCCCCCATAACCTTGTGGTCACCTCTGCAAGGGCACATACCACAGGCCTCCACTTCAACCCTTGTGCTTCCTAGGAGCTCAGTGCAACCTTCCTGTGTCCCTCCTCCTCCCAAATCTCCCCGTGTAGTGTCTTTTGCTTCCCTCTGTCTCTGTCAGAAGCTTTCTCTGAGTTGATGAATCCATGCACAGCAGTGGGTTATATTCATTTGTCTTGTTCTCCAGTCCATTTATCACAATGAGTGCTCTGTTGTGGAGAATCCTGATAGAAAGTCCGCTTATTCTCCTGGTTGGCTGCAATGTGGCGTTTCAATCAGCTGATTGCTTATTACTGTGACCTTGCTGGAAAATCTAGGCAGCACCCAGAAGGCTGGGTAGAGAGGTCTCCCTTTGTCACTCTTCTCACGTGGAAGAATGACAATAGCATTTTCACTTCTCTCCTACTGTCTGCTCTGAAGAGTTTTGCCTTGGCTTTTAGTTTCCCATTGTTATTTTCCAGTCACTACATGTGGGATAGAAAGGTTTCCTTTTACCACTTACCCTCAAACATCTCATTAGCTGGGAGGATGGGAAGCCTGGAGTTGAAGGAGTGGATGCATATAATAGACACTATGGGAACTGCAGAGGGTCCTCAAGCACCTTCTAGGTATCCAGGGGAATGGATTAGGTAAGGGTTTCATAGGTGAGCATGACCAGTGAGACATTATGAAGAGGATTTAGAGGTGTGGCACAACCTGCTTCCCATCTGTGCTTGTCCACAGGTCCCACAGGATTGCTCAGAGGATCCCCAGCTGTTTGCAGTGTGGCATCTGGCACCACACTGCAGGTGGCCATAGCAGGCCTGACAGTGAGAAGGGGATAATTAGTGCTATCCTGGCCTGATGCTGGGGTACTTCTGGGTTCTTCACACCAACCTCCCATCCAGAGCAGGGCTGTTGCCAGTGCAGAATCAAGTTGGCCATGGTTGTGTCTAGGCAGGGCTTGAACACCTCCAAGGATGGAGAACCCCCACCTCTGGTGTCCTGTCCCAGTGCTGCACCATCTGCATGGTGTTTAATTGTTCCCTGCTCTCCAACACGAACCTCCCAAGCCACAATTTGTGGATGTTGCTCCATCTTACATGGTCTGGTACTGCTGAGAAATGTTCTGGCTCTGTTGTCTTTCTAAACACCTCCAATTAGCTGTATGCAGCATTAGTTCTCTGCTTAGAGACATGGGAACAAGTGACCTCTCGAAGTGCTTTCCACCCTAACTGCTGTGATTAGGTGACCCACTCTGTGAAACTGCCACGACTGCTCACAAGTTCTTGTGCAGGGACATCTACAGGGCTGCTCCTGGGCATGGTGTAAATGGGTGTGATTTGCCATGATTTTTTCTAGCACAGGTGATTCCTGCTCATGGTTTGGTTTGTGTATGTGACACGTTTCCCCTGTCACAGCCACACCAGGAACCATGTCAGTCCCTACAAAGTACACATTACTTGCAGGCTCAGGTTTGCAAACACGTGCATGGGTTTAGCCTTAAGTATGGCAATACAGAGGATTGCATACTTCAAAAAGAGAGCTATTCAGTATATCATCTCACCATGATATAAATGTAGACACTACTCTTTAATACTTTCCCCTGCATCCATCCATTCAGCAGCAAAAGACCTGGTGGAGGAACGTGATGCAGCCTGAGCTCTTCCCCATCACCAGTCAGAACAAATGGACTCCAGTAGCAAAGCACACCGTGGCTTTATCATTCTTTTGACAGGTAATTTTCTCCCCAGTGAATATATCCCAGGCTCTCAGAAAAAAACACTTTTCAGTGGCTGGAATGAAGTTGTTTCACTCCTGGCAGCGAGGAATGAGCCCGGCAGTGGCATTGCCTTGTTGCTCTGTGTCCCTCTGAGCCCCACACTCCTGAAAGCCTGGTGAGATTCTTTATTATCCCCCGATTATGTCATATGTCCTCACTTGCCTGTTATGACCATCAGGCATGTTATTTATTACAGTGTTTTTCCACCAACCTGTTGTAGTCCCTTCTCCAAGGCATGTCGCACACCACTAGGAGATAATGTTCTCTCCCAAGAGTTTGCAGCAGAAAGGCTTACTCAGCTGTAAACTCAGATAAGTGCTGCCCCTCACTTGCTAGCAAACCCAAAACTCAGATGCAAGAAGGGCTGTGATGTGCTGCTGAATGCAAGAAAGCAGATACAGCCTCTGCTGCAGGGAGAATCAACACCACAGAATGAAATAAGCTGGTAGGGACATACAGCAAGGAGAAAAATCAGTCAAGGAAGTAGGGGAATGGGCCTAAAGAGAAACTGGGGAAAGAATTGGAGGCTTCAGCAGAAAATCTTGGGCTATACAGTAAAAATGAGGATGAGAGCCTTTGCAGCTCTCACGTGAATATGAATGCAAACAGGATATCACCACTGCAGTCCTCTGGGAGATTTCAAATCTCCCCAAAAGATCTTAAAATCCCAGCATCCCAGGTCAGGGTAGAGGAGTGGCCCTGCAGGGGCCATTAGGCTTCATGATGCTGTATCAAACAAGGGCTTGAGCACCATCCCTGGGTTTGGCTGCATAGGAGGAACCCAAACAACAAGAAAGGTCATTTAACACAGTGATATTTCCAAGAGGAAGAGTGTTTTGCTTTGGAAAAATGCTCAGTTTTTCTCTTTCTTCCCAACTCCTCACCCCCTGCTCTTTCAGTTTTCAGCCAGACCAATTCCTTGAACTGACACAACTTCTCAAGGATACACAGGGAAGGGGACAGGAATGCACAGAACTGTAGCATGGGAAGGGAGGAGAGCACAGCAGTCCTGATAAAAGGAGACTTCAGCTGGGAACCCCTGAACTGGTGAATATAGAAAAGACCAATATTTTTTATTGTACGTTGTTTGTTTAGAAATTTTCCATTGGGATTTCAGTAAATTCCCTTTGGATTCAGGGTCTGGTATATTGGAAAATCATCATTGCCAGTGAAGCTGAAATGCTGAAGCTGTGCAGAGCTGAGCACGTGCTAGTGGAGCCCGATCCTGCCACTTCCAGTTCAAGGCCCCAGGAAACCCTTCCCTTTGGTTGTCACCTCACTCTCCTCTCTCTATCTCTCCTCAATCAGTCCAACTGGGTCTGACAGTGTCTGAAAGCTTTCCTCCCTCCAGGCCTTTGTGGATCAGTGCCCGAGTCTCAGACCTGGTAGTAATGAGCCTATAAAGAAATAATGAGCTGGAAAGAGAGGAAGAAAGGGAGGAGAAATTCCTCCAGACATTTGGGGTTTTTTTATTATATTTTTTTGCTATAGCTGTGATCAAGACTTGCAAAGGTTGCTTTTCTGAGAGAGCTGCTTTCTCACCTTATAGCCTACTCCACTGGTTTTCTCACTGCCCTTGGGAAGACTTAATTTCTATTAAAATACAGGAATCTTGAGGAATTGAAGGGTCTGAATTTCACCACCTGAGCAAAGCCACTGAATTGAGTCATTAAATACCTGGGATGCAGGTTGCTCCCTGAACAAGTCAAAGAATGGCAAACATATTTTTGGCAACAACCTTCAAGTCCTGGGAAGACAGAGAGAACAAATGATGCTTGGAACGCCTTGCCAAGTCATTGCTCTTCAGGGCTGCAGGCAGCATGAGGTGCTGAAAGCATCCTTGGTTGGCTATAGGTCCTTCCTCCTTTGCAACAGCATTGTATGGGTGCTAGTTGTCACTGTGCAAGGCTGGGAGAATATTTCTTCCAGATAGGAATATATTTTATTTTGAAACATGATTCTGAATCAGGACAAAGAGAAAAATTAGAATCAAAATCTTCCTCTAGAGAGAAAGTGATGTGGCTACCTTGGTTCAGGTACAATGAAAAATTCTGCTTTACTTCTTTTCACTTTAATTTGAATTACTGGGAGGTAAGTGTTTCCCTCCATTTGCTTGAATGTTAATAATAAAAGTTGTAGAGCAAGAATTAGGGAATTGAGAACACTTTGAATCATGAGGGGTGGAGGAGCCCATGTCACAAGTTAGATTTCCTTTCTTTCCCTGCTTTTTTTTTTTATCTTGAAAAAGATATAATTTCAGCTGAGCCATCCCCCCAAATAGAAAAATGATGAATTAATTAGGGAGAAGAACTCTGAGACTGGCTGTCAGAGAGCCTTTCCCAGGATTACCTCCTGTCCTGTGGAATATCTGGGCTGTGACTTGGCCCATTCTTGCAGCACACCAGTTCATGGCACAGTTTTTCCTTCTTCATCACCTTCATCACTTACCTGTGAAGACGTGGGTGTTGTGAGGGCCAGAACAAACCAGTAGGGCAAAGCCTTCCTATTTTTGTATCTTGCAGATTCCTAGGGATGCAGAGGAGAGTTCAGGGCTACAGTATCCAGGAATTAGAAAGGTTCCTTGTATACCCCAGTTCAGCTAAGAGGGTGTTGCGTGGATTTATGCAAAGAGGTTATTTAACTCTCAGGAGCGTCCCCAAAATTTCTGGGCTGGGTTTGTCAGCCCTGTCATAGATTTCACGTGCAGAGCTGTTTTCTGCTAAATCCCTTACTGGGACCTCTGATGCTTTTTGCACCAGAGCCCCACAGAGCTCTTTTCCACAATGCAGATATACAATCCCTCCTCACCTCCCTGCTTACAGACTCAGGAATCAGCTCCTTTTTGGCTCTGGATTGCCAGTGTGGCCCAGAAACCTACACCTGTTGAATTTTTTATAGTCATTAAACCACGCAGCAAACCCATTTTAGTGCCCATTTTAGTTTTGGTTGTAGTGGGATCCGAAAACCCTGGTGTCTTGCTCTTCCACGTGTAAGAACTGTGCCTGACTCGTTTGCTGAGGCAGACTGCAAAGGGAGGAAGGTTGGGCTGTGTTTCCCTGACCAGCACAGGGGGAACTAGCAGGGTTTGCTACCTTAGTGATGGAGGGAATGCCAAATGGGGGGAATGATGCCAAGGGACCAGCTGAGTGAGAGGCAGTCTGTCCCTCTTTGCAGCTCCCAGTTGAGCTGGGCGAGTTGTGCTGATGGGTCACTGGTCCAAAGGAGCCCAGGAATGGGATACACCAATCCCCTGCTCCGTGCACTCCTCTCCCAGCCCTCCCTGAGCCCCTGCTCCCTGGGACACAGCCCCAGCCTTGCGAGCCTGGACAGCTCTGCTCAATTTGAGCAGATCTATTTAAAATTCAGCTGGGAGATGGGCTCCGGCTTGTTACAATGCCGTTGCTGGAAATGGAGTCATCACCGGAGACTATTCCTTTTTACAACTTTAGGTATATAGATTTCCTCTCAATTCAATTTATTTTTATATAGTGTCTTTAATACACTGTCTCTCCAAATGCTTTAGCAGATAGAATTGAAATAATGAGATAACGCTTTGCAGAAGTGTGTGCAGCCGCTCTCAGACAGGCAGCGGGGTAAAGCGATGGGTGGAGATGGAGCAGAGAGTAAAAGGTGGAGGCTGCATCACTTGGAAGCAGCAGTAATATGAGCAAACATTCATGCAGACTATTATGGTGAGCACAAGGCCTGATGGATATGAAGAAAAGCTACTAGTCAGGTGTGATCGAAAAGGAGGAATTAAAGAGTAATTTCAATTGAAGAAAGGTGGCTCTAAAAGGGAATGAGTTTAAGGGAGGGATGCTTTCAGACAAATGGATCAAAGGCAGTGAGAGCAATCCTTGATTCTCTCTGTTCATCAGGAATGGAAGTCTTGTTTGCTCCTCCATCACTGCAATATGAAACAGAGATGGGGACAGCGTAGGCACCGAGGCTCCGCTCCGCAGAAGTGCCTAAATTGCTGCGTTGCCCTATTGACTTCCCTGGAAATGGCCAAGTGTGCAAAGATGCAAATGCACCCAGCTGGAAATTTCTCCCTGAGTCCGTTTTCGATGGATAATGTTGATATGAGAAGCGCAAAAGGTTTTAGAGAAGAACTGGTCAGAAGTGGAAACTGTTTCAGTCTCATTAACACAGGAGTGACAGGACAGACTGTTTTCAGGTTTTGGCTAAAAATGAGCATCAAACCAAAACTCTTAGGTGAAAAATGTAAACAAAATTGAAAAGGCAACTTAATTTCATCCACCTCAACTCACTCCTACTTGGCAGGGAAGAGAATTGGAGCACTTTTTGTTTTTATTACTGTTTGGACTGGCAGGAAAAATGAAATCATGGGTTTTCCTGGAAAAGGGACACCCCTGTCACCACTCAGCCACAGTGAGTGACGGGAGAAAAGTTGAAAATCTTTCTTGAACTGGGATTTCTGGGCCTAACCAGTGATGACTGAACCCGAGGGTAGTTTCACTGGGACTTCTTAAGGGATAAATCTTGAGTGACAGGGAAAGCTGTGAGCAGTCAGAGGCTGCTACTCAGAGATCAGGCAAGAAGATGGAGCAAGCTCATGACACCTTGTGGTACCAAATGGGTTCAAATCACACCTTTAAAGGAGAGGGGAGTCAGGGGGTTGATGAGCACAGGGACAGTGTGCCCCGTGCAGCTGCAGAGATGCACATGGGTGCACAAGTCTGGGGAATGAAATTATTGATGGTGTAAACCACAGTGACTCCGCTGCTGAATTATTTGGGGAGCCCCTGCTTTCTGATATTCTTCTACAGCTCCCTTCCCAACACCTTCTCCATTTCACAGGGCCAAGCTGTCTTTCCTCAGTACTCAGTGGCTCCCACCAACATCAGGGTGGGAACATCTGCATGGAAACTGTTCACCCAGCCTTGCCCCTTCTTCTTCTGCACGAGACTGCCAATCCTCAAATCCTGAGCTGTTTAGAGGGATGGAGAGAGAGGGTAGTGAGAACTGTTGACAGCGAGAGGACAGGTAACTCAGGGCACTGCCTGTTGAAGCTCTGCTGCTGCATCCTCATCACGGGAGTGAGGGATGCCAGGAGTCCACAGCTTGGCACAGCAGGGAGCAAACCATTACAGCTCAGTGAGGGTTATAACTGGGACCTGTCTTGAATATTATGGCAGGCCAGTTGGAAATGTCCAGGGAAGGACTGTGGGGGGGGAGGCAGGGATTGCTTCTCTCCTCAGAGCTTGCAGGAGCAGAGCTCAGGAGGGTTCCTGGTTTGCAGCTGCTTCTCCTTTTCCAGATCTGCCATTAAATCTCAGTGAACATCTCATATTTGCTCTGAATATATCAATGTTTTAGATAATGTGGAGGTGAAGTGAACATCTCCTGCACAAGAAATCCCAATCTTGATCCCCATTTCTAAGCGATCGTCAAAACCTGAAATAGTTTTATCCGTGCAGAGGATGGGTGATGCCTCTGGAAGCAGAGCTGAGTCAAGCTGGGAGTGTTGGGATCTAGGGTCCTGATTTGGAATGAAAAGAAAAGGTACAGAAATGTGAATTTTGATTATGTTTCATTTAATGAGTTTTGAAAAGATTTGGAGCTGAATTAAAAGTAACAAAAAGCCAGGGAGACAAATGACCCTTATATTAAATTCAATTGGCTTTTGTGCAATTTGTTGCATAGAGAAGCCTCGTTAATACATTTTGCAGGTGGTTGGGTCATTTGTCACTGGAATCACGCTATATGGAAAGCAACTTTCCTCTCTCTTCAGTTATTTTGCTTTGAAATGAGTTTCCCTGGATCCTGTCTGCTGGCAGGAGCTGAATTGGCTTCAGAGGAGCCACATGGTTTCATGGCAGAGAAGGATCTGGCCTGTTATTTTCTATATATTTGTAAGTTATCATTATTTAACATGGTCTACAGTTAATATCTCAAGTATATGTAAACACAGCCCTCACTGGAAAAAACCCTGCCCTATATTATAGTTAGTAATATTTATTGTTTCCTTTTGTTTTTCTTAAGAGCCAGGGCAGCTTCCCTTTCCAGAGGGAAGAAAGGCTGAAAAAAACAAAAAAGCAAAAGCTTATTTCGTTTGCATTTTCCTAATTTGCTTTTCTTTGGCTCAGACATGTGTTGCCTATAAGCTATTAAAACTCTTTCTCTAGGGTTATTCTCCCCCCTCCATCCCCCATCTGATATTCACAACTTCATTCTGCCTGGATCAATGACTGCAAATTTGCTTTATGACAACTTGAACAAACCCATGATGGATCAGAAAGGACCTCAAAGTAGGCTGAAGCCTACTCAAGTCAAGAGCACCAGACACGTTTGTTAAAGACCTCATTGGCCTCTGATCCTTGGGTTGCTGCAGTATTGATTTTTAGG
The DNA here is from genome assembly GCF_009829145.1 of Chiroxiphia lanceolata. Classification (NCBI taxonomy): domain Eukaryota; kingdom Metazoa; phylum Chordata; class Aves; order Passeriformes; family Pipridae; genus Chiroxiphia; species Chiroxiphia lanceolata. Next base: position 5,622,843 of record NC_045645.1, read on the forward strand.
GTCCGAGCTCAATTGTGCTGGAAGTCGAGTCATATGGAGTCGCATGCTCGTGGGGGAGACAGGAGCTTTATAATGGGAACAGATCGATGGGGAATGATTTAGCACAGAGGGACCTGGAGGCTTGGCAGGAAAGTTAAGCAATAATCGAGTTTTGGGCTCAGAGCCGTTTCAGGCTGGCGTGCTGCCTGTCTCACTCGGCTCGCAGAGCTCTGGGGCTGCAATGCCGGGTCTGTGCGTGGCGGGTTGGCACAGATCCTGCTGGCCCCCAGCGCGGTGGGCAGCGGCCGTGCCAGGTGTGTACGGGGAGTCACGGCGCTGGTACCGTTGATTTTGAGTGGGTGGGTGTCAGCCTGCTTCCCCAGCACTCTCTAGGTTTAAAATAAACCAGATTAGATCCCCAGATGCTGTGAACCGAGACCTAGCGGTGTTAGTCTGCTGCAACTCTGGGCTAAACCCATAAGCGACTTTAAGAGCCTGAACATGGAGAGCAGAGCACCTGAATAAGCAGCATATTTTGCACAGCCTGGTAAACGTGGTAGATTTTTGTTTTTGAACTGTGACTTGTAAATAGAAAGTTTCTCTATTTTCTGACCCCTGGTCCCTCAGTTTGGAGGGAGAATTGGAGACATTCGGGCAGAGATTGGCTTTCTACTGTGTGTCAACATGTAGCATCCTGGGGCCCTGGTCCATATCTGGGTTGCCCCTAAATGACAGAACACAAAAATCCAAGCAATTCTACTAAAAAGAAAAGGGTACAGGTCCAGCTTACATTTCTCTCTCCACTGCTGCATGCCTCAGTCTACCTCTGTGATGTGTAAGTAAAGACCTGCTTTGAGATGGTGGTGGCACCTCTGCAGTGTTTTCATATATGACACCCACAGGTTGTTTTCTAAAGCCAAGTGGGCTTTATGTCTAAGGTGACTGTGAGAAAAGGCTACCTCAAGGACCCTTTCTTTTATATATGAGCCCTCAGGTCATCAGTGTTGTGTCATCTGTGGTGGCACATCTGACCTCATTTAAGTCCTAAAGCTTTCATGGAGTGGGAGTTGTTTGAGATGGAGCTTGAGGGGTAAAATCCAGTCACCATCCCAGCAAAATTCTTCCTCTTTTGACTTATCTTCAGGGGTGTTGCAGTGCCCTAGTTCCAGCTGGGAGCCAGGACCTGTCCATGCAGAGGTTCTGGCATAGCACAAAACTCATGGGTAGAGTGAGAGATAAAATGCCCAATAAGAGCAGAAAAGAGGCTTTTGCTACTCAGCTCAAGTGCAGGTAATTTGCTTTTCCTATGAGGAAACTGGGCCTGGATCTAATTAATAAAGCTATATTCCCCAGTAGCAGTCCCTCTGCAGCCTGTGCTGCTGCCTGGAGGCCATGAGATGGACTGGGAGGGCAGACGGGGACTTTTCCAAAGGAAAGGCATGTGCACAACTCCTTTCCTGCAGCAGAGTAAGGGGTGGTTCAGGTGATGCAGATGAAGACTCGTATTTTGGGCTTTCTCCCCTTTCTGTCCACCTGCCCTCTCCTCCCATTCCTGCTATCCATGTTGTGCAGTCTGTTGTCAACACTGTAAAAGGGTCCAGAGAGGCTATGGGTTCTCCATCCTTGGAGACACTCAAAGCTCAGCTTGACAAGGCTCTGGACAAGCTGATATAATGCTGAGTGGTCCCTGCTTGGAGCAGGAGGCTGAACCAGAGGCTGGACAAATTTATATCTATCTAAATTATTGTTACCCTTCCTTCATACCAATAAGCTCAATCAAGCTTAGTTTGATTGTTTCAGGTCCCTCTGCTCCAACTGGAAGGACTGTTTCAAACTATTTCTGTTGGTGAAAAGGTTCTTCTTTTTCAGTCTGAGGATATTCATGGTCACTTCCCAGCTACCCCATGTCCTTGTCATGACCTCACCTACCCCTTATGGGTATCAGTGGATGGATCTAGCAGAAACAGAGCTAGACTGGCAGCAGAAGCTGGCTCAAAGCCCAAGGAACTGTAAACAAAGACAACTTGCCTAGATTTGTTTAGATTCTATATTATTTTTTAGTGAGGCTGAGCCCTCTGTGCCCACATTTCCCACAGTTTACGCTGCAAACAAACATATTTCCTTTGTGCATAATTTCTGGCAGTGTTTCTTTGAGGGCCCCTGTCTTTCCCCCTCTGGAGGGACAACTTTTCCCATCCCACTGATGCTAAGTGACTGCTGGTGACAGATGCAGGCTGAGAACAGGTCGAGAGATCTGGATAAGTGCAATGAGTAAATCTTTGCTTGGCAACTCACAATATTTTGGGGAAAAAAAAAAAGGAGAGAGGTGTCTTAGCACAGTGACAGCTAGGTGCAGCGTGTGCTCTGAAATCTTTGCAGAGAGGTGGGAAGAGGCAGCCAGGTTTCCTATGTATGGGCAGATTATGAAGTGTGGGGATTAGCAAGGAGTAATTACAGTGCCTCCACTGTATATTAAGTGTGTGAAACAATATATAGGCACTCAGCACACGGCAGGCATTATAGCTGGGTGTCATAGTTGGCATTTTTAACATCCATTATTCAAAAATTGATTCCATGCCTGACTATCAAGCAGCATCCAGCTATAATATGGGTGTAGTACTACACAACAGCACTGTCATCTGCTAAGAGCTTTATAAACATTAGCTAATTCTGCCTACCTCTCCATCAGAGACAGGTAAGGGCTGTTATTTCTGACTGTCTGAATCCCCAGGGAGAGCTGGGATTAGATGAAGGTGCTCTGGGGAAGCTGCTGTAGAGGATGAGGCAGAGCCACAGGCATGCAGGGGGTGAGCAGCACAGAGAGTGGCCACAACTTGGAATTACCCCCAAAGCCCTCCAAACCCAAAGAAAAACACTTCCAGTGCTCAGAGATGTTGAAAAACATGACCTTTAAAAACCGCCACTTTTTGTACTCACTTTTATTTTTTTAAAGCATTTTTAGGAAAGTATTTCATTTTTGCCTTTTGCAAGAACCTCTAAGAAGGGTTTTCATTTGGAAGTTCTTTTCTGCCTATCTTGTTTTTTTTCTCTTTGAACCTCAGGAAAGGAAGAAGTAAGGGCAAAAAAGGTAGGGAAAAGCTAGCGATAAGCAGATGAGGGAGGGAAAGCCCAAACATGAGAATAAAAATTTTTCTTGATTAAGTGAAAAAAATGCACTTGGTCAAAAAGATGATTTTTTTTTTTTTTTGCTATTGAAATTATCTGATTTCAGGGGGAAAAAAAAAAAGCTTTTTTTGCTACTGAAAATATTGATGACTCCAGAGATGAACAGATTTGTGGGTCCTAAGCAAAGGCAGCAGTATCATTTTAGAGAGCCTGGCTGATTTTTGGTGGGTCCACATCTCCTTGATGGCTGTTGACAAACCAGATATCATCTTCCTCTTCCACCTCGACTTGGCTCCAGGAATTTCCATTCTCAAACCTCCATCTCTTTAGGCAAATCCTCTCTGAAGATTACCTACATTATCTGCTTCTCCCTGGAGACAGCTTCCTCTCCTTTGCTATCAATTAACAACAGCTCTCACCAACCCCTCAGTTTAATTGCACCATCTTTAAAAGCAGCCCTGACGTTGACATGCCTTTTTCTCCTATTTTAATTTCTTCCTCTGAATTATTCTACTGCTGCTGACTGCAAACACCAGCACTGAAATCCTGGGGGGAGTTGATGGACTCCTGCCCTCCTCTCTTGGATCCAGGAGCCTCCTCCCCACACCCATGCCAGCATCACACCTGGGGGCGTGAAGTCTCTGTGGTTTGTATCTCAAAGTCAAGCAGTGCCATGAAGACAAAGATGGTGATTGTATGGAAAAGCTGTTTTCCAGATCGTGTAGTCCTTTCTACTGGGGGTATATTTGGAGGTTGTGTAAAAAGCATGAAGTATTGTCTGTGTGAGTGGTAGGCTCTGACTTATCCCAATAATCTGCACCGAGACTGTAAATGTGAAGCACAGAGCCCATAAAGGCTCAGATCGGATCTTAATTGCAACAGCAACAAAAGAAAATGCAGCACAGACTCTCCATAACCTGTTTGTGCCAAAACCAGGGTCAAACTGCCCCTTGTGCACTCCTGTTCCCTTCCTTTCCTTCTCTCCTTTTGGTGCTGCTTGTGCAGGTAGTGAGTTTTGCTCAGACTTGGGTACCTCAATCTTTCCAGAGTCACCCAAGAAGCATTTGTTCCCTGAGGGGGTGGTTTTTCCCCACTGAGTGTTTGTGTTCCTGTGGATATCTCAGGCCTAGTATCTCTTTCCAGTTGGTGGCTGCTCTGTGTGGGGTGTCACGCTGCGAGGTGAGGACAGGGCTCACCACAACCACCAGTGTACCCCAAACCCTGCTCCAGTGCATGCACCTCCAGTACAGCCATGCGAAGAAACACAGACATGCCCTTGGGCCCAGCCTCATTTGAAGGTTAAAAATAACACAAAGGTGCTTAGAAAAGTAAAAAAATAGAAATTAAACCACCCCCGTACTTGAAAGAAACCTGCCCCTTTAAGAAAGGATTGAACGTAATCTATTTCCAGCGTACGAGAGATCGGCTAAGGATTGCTGGGACATTTTCACTGACACAAATCTACATAATCGTTTTAAACTTCTCACCATTTCTTCCGATTATTCTCTTTCTGTCACTTTAGGAAGCTCTAAAACTGATTTTCTCTCCGTAATCTTCCAGTATTGCTTAGCACCCAAATCTCTAATATTTTAAGAAGATTATTTCATTTATAATTGATTGAGTGTATTTGCCAGTTTGCTACTTCAAAGATGTTGTGCTTTAAGGGGTTCAGGTAGAGCATTACTAAGTTTCCACCCCTTACCCCCCATCCAAAAAAAAGAGGCAGAAAAATTTTGCATCCTGCTTGACACTTGATGTTTTTTTTTTATTTTATTTTTTTTTAATATATTATTGGTATTATTTACATTGTCAGCATAATGAATAGCTAAAAAAAGGGATCTCCAGACATGAAAGGCAAATCGAGCTGTCTCCAGCTGCAGGCTCGGGCCGCGGTTTCCATTGCAGGGAGCAGTCTGATGAGTGGTGATTGCAGGCAGTCACCAGCACATCTCCCTCTGCACCAGCCTTCCCTCCCAGGGCTCTGCTGCCCACCTCGCTGTTCTCACTGGAAAATGGGCTGGAGAACCGATAGGAGTTAAAGTATGTTTTATTTTATTTTTTTTGCCTTTCAGTGGACAGGATGCTCTTCAGCCGTATTTGCTCCCTGGGGTTGTTTTCTGCCTCGAGACAGAAGGTATTACACGAGTGGTGAAGAAAGGGGCAGGGAGAGATGGGCCTGTGCAAAGGGCATTTCTGAAACACACTGCTCTTGGAAGTCATCTTCTTCCAGCTCAGGACCAGGCTAAGGCAGCTGCTGCCTGCAGGCGAGTGGCCTCCATCACGTGGTGGTGGATGTTATCTTGTAGAAAAAGGGGTTGAGAAGGGGAATAAAGGTGCAATAGGTAATATTTACTGAGAGTGAAGGCATTAGGACATTTGCAAGTAGAGATGTGGAAGGAAAGAGCCCATTTAATGCACTGCCACTCCCCACTCCATAAACAAGATGCCTCAGAAATAAGGGGGAGATTTCCCCATTCTCAGTCCTGCTCTGCCCTTCCTTCTTTATCACCTGTGAACTAGCGAGGAGATGCATGGCACAATACTCAAAGGAAAGCTCTGAGCCCTCTTTTAGGGCTGGCAGAGACTTAGTGATGCTCTGTCACAGTCATTTCGGGGAATGGAGCAGCTATCAACTAACAAGAATGAATTTCAAGGCTGATCACCTGAAAGCCAGGGATAATGGGAGGTCTGCACAATCAAACACGTCTCCTGTTATAGTAAAACAAGCAACACTTGAAAAAGACATGGAAACAGGCTTCTTTAAATCCAATTCAGGGATTTGGAATCTCCACTAAACGCTTAATTAATTTTTGATTAGCTGAGAACCCATTAAACAGACTGATTCTTCTAGCTTTATAAGTAACGGCAGCATGCTGCTTTAATTAAATTAATACTAAGAGATGTTCATTTTCAAATCCTTATGTTGGTTATTTGAGAAAAAATCATTTCATTCCCTTCCCTAAGAGGTTTACCATATTCTTTTATCCCAATGCAGTATCTCTCCCCACTCTGTTTGTGTTGCTCTTGGTTTGCCTGGAGGCAGGATCTGTTAGGGCCCCGAAATTCTTCTGCTCAAGGGGCATGGGGGTGTCCCAGTAGCTTTTAGGACCAAGAACCTCATATTCCTAATAGGGTTCACCCTATGGTTGTGAGCAGTCTGACTGTTCGGGATCTCTCAGCACTGGCTTCTCCCACCCACTCTCCCTGTGGAGTTACCATTGGCTATTTCCTGTGTCAGGTACTGGAGATGAATCCCAATTCTTCTTCCATGACATAGCAAGCAGCCGTGAGTTACCACCTTCTCTTTGGAGGGCAAGAGCCTGTTCACAGGCAGCTGCTGCAGAGCAGCTGATACAAGGTAACAGGTCCCAGGTCTCCCAGGTCTCTTGTGTGACTACACCCTGTGCCAGAAAACATGCCGCAGCTTGTTCACTCCTGCTTTACAAACTTCTATGGATTTCTCTATTTCTGAGTGGAAATCAGGGTTGCTGCCCAACCTTGGCTTCTTCTCCAGCCACTGATACCTTCGTGTATGTGCTGGATTCTCTGGTGATGGGAGGGATGCAGTGAGGCTTTGGGCCTTTCCTTGGCAATGGAGATGTGACATGGACAGAGGCATCACTGAGTGTGATTAGGGAAGGAGCCTAGACTCAGTCTTGGAGGAACTCTTTTCATGGGAGGATTTCAAGCCTCCCCTCTGCCTTTTTTTCCACTCCCAGCAAGATATGCAACTGAATTTTGCAGCCTTCTCCGCCTGGCACAATGGGTGAAAAACCCCTCCTTGATCACTGCGGGGCCAACATGTTAAAGTTTGCAGCTGGAGGCTCTCCTGGCTTCACTCCTGGGTTCTGTGCAAATCTCTGAGCCATCCCCCAGCCCACACTGGTCTGAGCCTGATCTGAGCCTCGCAGGTCCCATCCTGTGCTGAGTGGGGTCCACGTGCACACGGCCATCCAGGGAGTGAAGCTTGGAGCAGCCAGTGAATTCCCATATTTATTTATTTATGCAGGTGCCCTGTGCCCAGCTCAGAGACCTGCCAGTCACAGCAATCCCATATGACGACATTGCTTCCATGACGCTACTGAACAGCTTTACATTGATTATGATCCCATAAGTGGGAATCCTTTCTTGTCGTCTGAGGGCTGGGATTATTTTTTTCCTTTTTTAAGCTTCTTCCATTTGGCAGCAGCAGAACAACTTTTGCAAAAATAGCTCACAAGAACCCACTGCTCAGATGAACCCCTTGGGAATAACACCCGACCAGGTACAGGTGTGATTTTCCTTACACCATCTCCATGTTGTTTTGGCTTGATTCCCATCCCTCGCTCCATTTGCTCTGGGCATGGCTGGATTAAGCAGAGCACTTGCTTCACTCCCTGCTGTGTTTGTACCATCAGATGGAGGGCAAAACACAGGGCTTTCAACACACCAGTATCCCCTTGCAGAGCTTGGATGTCACCTAGATCCCAACTGTGGGAGCAACAAACAGGTCAATGCTGGGGACGCCCCCAGGAATTTAACCACGGGCACAACAGCAAACGCTGCCATCACACAGGATCCGGACACAGGGGCTTGGAGAGCAGTCCCAGCCTCTCATACCTTCACCCTTTTGCAAACCTCCTCTTGCCTCCCCTCTTCCCACTGCCCACTCCTTGTTAGGAGCTGTCAGAGGCAGCTGGCTGCTCGTGCATTAAATTAGCAGATGTTGCGGCTACACAACATTAAGCACAACAATACTGTTAATGTGCCCTCCGGAGCCCTCTGCCTCCTCCTCACCGGGCCTCGCCAGACACAGCCTCTCCGGAGGCAGATTAATTTCAACTCTCTGGATCATAATAAATTAATTTTTATTAGAAAAGGTGGCGGGGGGGGGAGAGCAGGGGGGACGGGACTGATCTCCTGAGCTGCAGAGATTTAAGCCAGCTGTCGACCGTCTCCTGGCATTTGGGTTGGGAAGTAAATACAGAAGGAAGGGATTTTTACAAAACACCCATCAGCCCTCCTTGCTGGGAGGAGCGTGAAGGAGGCTTGGAAGTAAGGGAGGAAAACCTGTGTTGTGGAGTTAATGCTGTACCCAGTCCAGTGGTAAACAAACTGGAGGGGAGATATTTTCTTCCTTACAGGTGGGGAATTGTCTTTCATCATGCCACCCTAAAGACAGGCCTCCCGAGATGTGAGGCTGTGAGGTCTCAAAACAAGCCCTCCAACCCTTCTTTTGCTAAGAAGCCCCTTTTCCCACAAGATGCTCACTGGAATAGGATTTACCAGCTTTCCATTTTCACCACTTTTGGAGATTCATGGCACAGTCCTGCCAGCCCCTGGAGCATTCCCACCCCAACCCCGACATGTGCTCTGTGCCCAACCCAGCTCCCCAGCCACAAGCAGGAAGCAGATCAATCGTAGCTGACTCTCTAGTCCCACAGAGTTTCAAAGCACAGGAGATTTTGATGGTTCAGCCTCGTTCTCTTGGACGCTGAAGGCTCAGAGCTCCTTTTGGCTTAAGCAGGGGCTGTCTGTACTCAGCACTTATGAAAATCAGCCCCAGGTCTTTGCTCAGATTAATGATCAGCATGAGCACAGTGGCTCTTGGAAGCCCAGATCTTCATTTACCGGTGAGGAGTGCCCTGCCAGCTGTGGATTTGGGGGACATGGGAGTCGGGCTCTGTCCGGCCATCCCTGGTTTCACTACTGAGCTGAAAACTTGGCCTGGTAGTTTTAGTATCCGTCAAAATACTTGCTGAGGAATCTGGACCCTGGCAGGTTGGTGGACAGGAATGTGTTACCTATTAGTGCTGTGTTAAATGACAGTGCCATTTGCACTGGTCATTTCAAAGGCCGGTAAATGTAGCCAATATCTATGCAAAGTCAAATCCCTTTCAGCATCCTGTCTCCAGCCAGGACCAGCAGTGAACACTGATGAAAAAATGTCACACCACAAACTCATAGTGGTCCTTCACCTGGATATTCTCCCAAGCCCCAGATGTGTGGCTGAGGGACTTTCCAATGTAACCAAAATTAATTTTCTTTTCTTGATTAATTTCTCCAGTTGCCTTTGATCATTCAGAACATCCAGTGGCGAGGAGCTCTGCAAACTAAACAGGCTTTGGGTGAAAAATTATTTTTCCTTTTCCAGCTGGTCTGAGATGCCACTTGCGAGTGTCAGCTCCTGCCTCCCAGTTCTACAGGGAGAAAGGGTGAACAGCTACTCTCTGTTTACTTCTTTCAGCCCATTTTATCTTTATCACTTCCCTCCTCAATAATTGCTTTTCCAGAGATGAGAAAACCTCATCACTACAACTCTTCCTCATACACACACTGTTATGTGCTTGGTAGTTGGCTCAACTATTAATATACCTCCTGGATGCTCAGTTGGTCTCTGGTTGCTGATTTGATGAATAATACTGGATTTTTGGTTTTTGTAACTGTGGAGTTATCCTGCAGTGTGAGAGCCATAAACAACTGTCCTCCTCACCCGTTTTTTTCCTCCCCAACTTGATATCATTTAAGTTAATAATAACCCAGCATTAATTTTTAACCTGGACCCATTTGATTACTCGGTTCCCAGCCCAGACGGAGGATGAGTTGTGCTAGTAAGGCAGAGTGGTGGAAGCAGGTTTCACCACAATAATGAAGAAAACACAGCTCTGAAGCCACGGCTAGAACTTGGGAGCTGGTTAGGCTGAAGCATGGATCTCCAGCTGAGGTGCTTCTGGATCAGGATGTAGCAGTCCTTGGGCAAAGACCTGCCCATGCACCTGCTGCTGGTGTGCATCGTCTGTGGCCCTCAGCTCGTGAGCATCTTGTTTATCCATTACAGAGGCTGTGCCAGCACCTGAAGCTGTCACCCTGCACACTTCTCCTGAGCTTCCCTTTGACGAGAGATCTTGGGAGAAAGGAAACCGGAGCACAGGGTGAGTGCAGGGGCTGGAAAGGAAAGTGGTGCTTGTGATAACACAAGATCGGGTTTCACTGAGTTTTTTCAAGCACCAATTGAAAACCCCTCCCGCCACTTGACAAGTTTCCAAAATCCTCTTTCTTTACAGGATCTACCCATGGCCCTTGAGTAGGGAGAAGAGGCTGTGAAATGAAAGACCTGTTTGCTCTGTGAAAGAGCTTGACAATGTGTTGAGAGAAAGTGTTACCCACTGCCTTCAGAGCATTCAGAAAGGCATCCATTTATCTCTCTCTTTTCTTTTTTTCCCCCTTCTTCTTCTAAGGAATCTCTGGTTGTAATCCCTCTCTGAGATTTTTCACAGTAGTCTGATAATGTTAATATTTATCCTGGCTCAGAGATGAACTGACAGCACTGTGTTCTCTGCTCTCATTTTATCTCTGTTCATCTATGAGGTGTTCTGTGTGGCTTTAACTTCCTCAATGCCTAACTTGGTGCAGCAACAGGTAAAACTGCCCTCCATCACCCTTCACCTCTCTTACCTCTGGTAGTTTATTTTCTTTGGGTTTTGTGGGGGTTTTTTTGTTATTATAATCTTATTAAAAGTCTAAAGATTTTAAGTAATACTAGAAGAAGTTAAAGTGGTCAAGAGATTTGGGGTTTCTGAGGACAATTCCTAGACTAGTCCTTGCCTTGTATTAAAGAGGTGATTGCAGACTTTTGGCAGAAGGGTTTTAAGGACATAGAGATAGATTATTATTTTTTTTTTTTTTTTCCCCAGGAGTTCAGTCTTTGAAGAAAAGGACCCATGGAGTGTTGGAGTTTTCTCCTACTGGTGGTCAATATTCTGGAGTCTGACCATAAAGGTCAGTGAAGAGCCCATCAGGGTTTGTGTTACCCTTGGAAGAGATGCCTGCAGAATAATATAATTTGTCATAGAGACAATCAGAATTTCTCTCTCTGGGGTATGGCACAAGCAAGTGGAAAAGGGCAACAGTGGAGTTTCTTTGTATGGAATTAATGCCTGCCAACACTGGTTGAACATCTGTACTTACCTTAAAGCCTCCTGCTCGGGAGCCAGATGAATACAGGGAAGTCTTGGTTTGCATTTGTATAAAAATGAGTTTACTGGCCTCATGTGTGCCAAGTACAGCCAAGAAACAAGTATGAAGATATCTAAACTGGCTTACAAAACTGTAATGGCTGAAGTAATCTCAAAATTGCTATTAAGAACCTGACTTAAAAATGGGAACATTTGCAGCTGGCTATACTTCCCCAGTGACCTCTGCAGATCTACAATCCACCCTCGTACTTGCATGAGGATGATATGGGAGTGGGGAATGTCCTTGAAGCCACCCACAAGAGGATAGATACCCAAAGTAACTGATTTCACCTCGAACTTTTATTGATGCAGTGAGTAACCTCAGTTGTATTGGGTCAGATGTAGCAATGTGTGAAATTGCACTGAGCAGGTGGAACACCAGTTTGTGTAGAGTATGGTTTTACATGCAAACACACCAGCTTTCTAGGATTGAAGTTTTTTCTTCATCACTTCCACTCCATCCAGAGCTGAGCTCATTTAAATCTTCCAAACCTTCTCTTATATGGAAGATTGATTCCAGGTCTCCTCCAAACTGCTCTTTCTCCTCTAAGGTAGCTCCAGATTACACTGATTTCTAATCATCTCTCATCTTCAGGGGCAAAGAAAAAGAGTTTGAAGAATCTGGAAGTTTTAGAAGATTTTTCTGCAGATGACACCAGGTAATTATGACTAATGACAGTTTTATTTCAAAAGCTGAATAATACCATCAACAGCTCCTAGGATTTTTCCTTCTTTTGTATATAATCAGTTTTGATTGTCTGTTGACCTGTGATTGAAAAAAACCCAACCCTCTGTAGATCACTAGGTTTCTACAGGAAAGGCAGGATGTCCAGCAGTGTCTGCAGTCACAAAACAAAGGAAATGTAAAAGTATTTAGTAGTTTCAGTACTCCAAAGTCCCTCATTTTGAAGAAGTTGCTATATGGCAAGCTTTTGGAAGTATGCTTATCACAGTGATGCAAGAGTAAAAAAACCCTCAGATAAACCAAGAATTTTTTGCTGTGTGAGGAGGAGTTGTTGCTCACACTAAATACTGGCTTGTCACTGTATGACAGTCGTGTTAACAGAAACTCAGCTTGTTTTTACAATCCCGTCCCAAGTATGGATTTGTACCTGACCTGCTTCTTTACATTGTGTACGTTTCTGGTCATAAGCAACACACAGGCCATGTAGGGTTGTCTCAGAGTCTGGGCCAAGGTAGATGCTGGCTAGCTAAATTGATCAAGAAGTTTTTGATGTGGCCATTCATTTCTCAATAGCACTGACTGACAAAGTGACTGAGCAAAACACGTGGAGACGCAACGCCCAGTGTGGTCAGGAGAAGTCTTTTTCTCTCCTCTGATCCAGGAACATTGGATCAGGCCTTTCCAAACTGAGACAGAAGAGAATCAGCCCAGGAATACCAAAGAAAACAAATGTTTAAGAAAGGTTGAAGATGTCAACAGCACAGAGATCAGAGCTTCTTTTTTGAGATCTATGGTGCAAGCAGTAATCTCCAGAGAAAATCCAATTCCCTACAGTCCATAGTGCACTGCAGACTCACAAACATTATTTCACATGCCAGCACACCCATCTGAGGGCTCCTTCCCTCCCCATGAAATCACTGGATCATGTAGAAGGTTATCGCTCTCTACACAAATTCCATCATGTTGTATCAGGATTGACATAAGAAATACATGTGTTAATGTTACACCATAACATTCATACACTCATTAATTATAATTAATTAATTCTTACATCGTGCACTAGACATGGCCACTTTGCTGCCTTCTGCTACAGAACTCCTCCCGTCATCTGACCTGGCTCCTCCAAGTGAGTCTCCTCAGTTAAACCAATGGAGCTTTTTCCAGTTCTTCCACTAGATCTGCAAAATATATGCAGATTTATACAGTGAGGCTCACACTAAATACTCTGGGGGAAGGAGTAAAATAGACGTTAATCAAATATTAAAGGACTTATGAGACAGGGAGAAATATACATTAGGACATAGTTTGGGGTTGGTTTTAAATGTTATGTATACATAGATACAATTACTGTGTATATATGTGTATTATTGTTCTGTTTTAAACAACTGGATTGGATAGGGTAAGAAGAAAAAAGGGAAGAGGCAGGAGTTAAATACCTAATAACACTAATTTTAGGCAACTGTGGCTAATTTGCAAATGGATACCACATGGAAACATGCTTCCTTTAATCTGTGTTGCTTCAAAAAGGAAAAAAAAGAAGAGGAGGAGAAGGCTGGGGTTAGTAAGCTATCTGACAGTCTGAGCAGCTCATCTCTTTGCAGGGATTGGGTGGGGAGCAGATATTCCCAAGTGCCTTGAGTATCAAATGCATTGGATAAGGCTTTTGATCAGAGGGGCAAGGTGTTGCCTTCGCTTCCCTGGGATGGTTCCCACCAAAGGCAGGTACCTCCCGAGGGAGAAAGGAGGGAGGGTTTGGTGGCAGTGAGAGGGACAGGGACAGCTCTGCATTGTGTGTTTACACCAGACCCTGGCCTTTCCCCTGGCTGTGTTCCTTGTAATTTCTGGAAATCAGAAATAAGCTGATGTGATTAGAGAAGAACAGAGCTGGCTTAGTGCTCTTCAAGCTTAAAAAGGTGTTAAAGACTTGACAAATTACAAATACAGAACTAATAGAGATCCTAAATAAGTATGGTTACCTAATTCCTTTACACTGAGAGAAAAAAATGAAGGGTGGCATTACTGTGATTGATGGACAGATAGCAGCCTGGCCAGGGAGGAATAGCTGAGAGCTGGGGCGCATCAAAAACCATTTTACAGCCAGCCCAGTCTTCATCTGGGTAAGGACTAGTTTTTGCAGGCTCTTAGCTTTGTCGATGGTTTGATACTGGTGACCCAGTGGAAACAGAGTTTTGTGGTGTTACTTCTCCTCAAGGAGGGGCCAGGCTTGGTTTTCTTTAGGTTACACATTTTTTTTTTTGTTCCCACTTTTTTTTTTCTTTTTTTTTACTTTTTTCAATGCAATCTCAAAGTCATCTTGCATTAATTAGCCGTCATCTTAACGACACTGTTGCATGTTAGATGGAGAGATCTCTGAATTCAAATAAGACTTGACCCCAAGAGGGACCAGCTCCCTGGCTTTTTCTTCTCATCTCCTTAAATCTAAAAATTGCTAAGTGATCTCTGAGGCTCAGGCTTTCCTCGGAGATTAGTGTAAGAAAAGCCCCAACATCTGCAAAAGTGACTGCTTTTGACAACCGTACAGATATCTTAAAGAGCAGGAATTTCCCTAATAAAACCCCTTAAAATAAGTCTTCTTAAGATTTCTTAATGCCACAGTGATCAGTTTGCATGTTTCAGAAATTCAAGAATTTTTTATCTGCTTTGGAAAGTTATGAAAAAAAAATGAAGCAGGTTTATTTAAAGGGGAGAAGTATTTGAGATGCAGGAGAGACGGGGTAGAAAAGCTTAGGAACTGGTGATAAAACCATAAATTGTATAGCTCAGGGAATTTGTGGACTGACTAAAAATGACAAAGCAAAGCAGCCCAAGTTGGTCATCAGAATAATAACAAAGAGGACTTTTACCAAGGGAAAAAAAAAAAAAAAAAAGCACGTGGACCCTCTGGCATTCCATAGGCAATTTAAATAGCTTAATTCGGCATTGTTGTGATAGCCATATGCCTGATAGCCTGTGGGCCAGATCCTCTGATGGTGTAAAGCCGAGGCTTTTCCACCTATTCAGCAAAGTATCCCTATTAAAGACAGCGTTTTAGGCATCTGCTGAAATGTAAGTGTGTGCTTAGATCCCAACAAAGACACTGGGAGTTAAGTATCGCAAGGAAGCTGCTCGGGCACAAGGAGAGGTTTCAGTAAGTACATCCTGGAGCTGGGGCATGAGCCCCTTGCCCACGTTTGCCATGTATTTCTAACCTCTTGGATGCTGGTGCAAAAGACCAGGCTGCCTGAGGTCCCAAAACAGAGAGAGATGTTGCTGGAGATACCTGTAGGTTTCTGAGGCTTGATCCCACACTCCTTTCCCTGCCTGGAGCCTGGAGAAAATGCATGGATCTGTAGTGTGTGGCAGAACCAGGTGTAGTGTGCAGAGTGGGATGGGGTGGGATGGGGTCCCAGGCTGTTGCTTCCAGTGGTAAAATTCAGCCCGGTATTATCCCTGCTCAGCAGATCCCCAGCAGGGTGAGTTGGGCTGGACATGTCAGAGGAACCCTCAAACAAGAGCTGTCAGCCCCTGGGGGTGCAGGGGGTGTGCAACTGCAGCCTGTGCTTACAGTGACACTGTGGACATGAACACACTTGGGGTTGGTTCCTTGAGTTGAATTTCAGCGAAAAAGTCCCACTAGGAAATTTTGGGTGGTTGTTTGGTTAGGTTTTTTTGTTGGTGGTGTTCTTTTTTTTTGTTTTTGCCAGTTTGTGGGTCTCCAATAAAATGAGGACAGAAATTTAGGTGTCTGAATTTTGGATACCTTTTTGTTTACCTGCTCATGTACTTCGTTCCCATAAAAATGAGTAGGTTTCAGCACCAGATATTCCCACTTGACGTTTTGTTTTCTCTCATTTTCTTTCATTTTAATTTTATGTTCTAGAAAGATCAGAAGGAATCCAGACAAGGCACAGGCATTCACCATGGTGATTTCTGTAGCAGCTAGTGAGAAGGATAAAATGGAATTTTATCAGGGATAAACTATACAGGGATACACTTAGATACATTTAATTTGCAGAGAGGTTGCTGATGATCTATGGCTCCCAGTCTACAAGCCTGTGATTGACAGGGTGAAGGAACTATTGGGGTCCAGCCCAGATTTTTGTGCAAGAAGTGAATGTAGGTCCTGGATATTTGTTGCAGATTCATCCCATGCACCTCAGGGGCTGTGGAATGGGTCAACAGAAGGCAGCAGGAACCAACACAATTATTTTTCCTTCTCCTTTCCCTTCACGGGCACACTTTCCAGCTCCATTTCAGAGCAGAGGGACATACCGGAATTACAGAATAACCCACTGAAACCAAGAAATCTTGTGCATGCCCAGCCCTAGCAGAGGTGGAGCAGGAAACAGATCAGGGATTAGACCCATGAAGGGCCATAGGTTCACAATTACCATGTTAAGCCCTTCAGTCCAGCTGTAAAGCCTCTGAACCACTACCCAGCTCCTGCTTGACCCCGGGTGCTCCTTAAATCTTTTTGGTGTGCTGGTTTTGCAATGCTAAAATTCCCAGGTGCTGAGGAGATGTGTCGTGGGGCCTCCTGGGAGCACCCCTATCGTGCCTTGGCTGAGCAGCTCAGTGCCCCTTCAAAGGGCTCCCAAGGCCCCAAACAAAACACAACAGTGATGGTGCTGGTAGGGATCAGAGGGCGTGGTAGAAGATCTCATGGCTAGAACCTTTTATTCCCTTTATTTGTGTGTATGTCTTTCCTATGTCCCAGTGAATTCATAAACTATTTTTAAAAGACCTGTAGGATAGAATGGAATAGAATAGAGTAGAATTTTGGTTGAAAGGGAGCTGCAATGATCATCTAGTCCAACTGCCTGACCACCTCAGGGCTGACTAAAATTTAAAGCAAATCCTAGAGTTAAGGTTATCCTAGATCTGAACATGTGGGTGCCTGTGGGTGGGAGACATTGGGTCAAATCCCCTCAGACAGGGGTGTAAATAAATACCTTGAGGGAGTGTAACAAGGCATGTGATGTTGTGTGATCAACCTTAGGATTCTGAAATATTTACTGTAAAGCTTAATATTTTTTTCTTACAAAACATCAGGCTTTGGGCTTTTTTTGTTTGTGTGAGGTTGTTTTGGTTTGGGTTTTTTTTGTTTGTTTGTTTGATTTAGTTTGTTTTTTCTTTTAAGAAGGAAAGCAGGACATTTTGTTAATATGAGCATCTCAGACTGCAGACTTCTGAGGGGAAAACCAGATCAGGCAAATGCACATCTCAACCTCTCTGTATCTCAGTTTCTTTACCTGTGAAAGGGGCACAAGATTGCTTAGACTGCCTCTTCCAACGTGCCTCTGCGCTCCAACATGATATAAAAGGTGTAAATTAAGACTCAGGTGTCTTATCCCTATGCAGCAGTATCAAAAATACTGTTCTGAGTGAGAAAAAATTGTACCACTGTAAGGAAAGTTTTATTTAGGACACTGCAGATCCGGATTTGCTGCCAGCAGCCTAAAAACTAAGGAGAACTTGAAGCCAAAAAAAAAAATCCTTTCTGGTTTTATATCTCAATCAAGAAGAACTGTCCTTTTTAATTCAAACGCTGGGGTCTAGAGTTGTTTTCCCTGCAGATGCTGTGTTGTATTGGGAATATCAGGAGCTGCCAATTGCAATAACAGTTTCTAATTCCAAATTAATTCAGTGTAAATGAACTGTCAAGAGAAGATTGATTTGTTTTGGTAATTGCCCTGATGCAGGCTGCTGGGTGACAGCGGGAAAGAGCAAAGAAGGGAGCTTTGGCAGGTCTGGCTGAGCCTAAGGGTGGATTGAGGAGATGGAGACCTAGCTGCAAATATCATCTGTCAGGACCACTGCTGAGCCCGATGCTTTTTTCCAGCCTTCAACCATGTCTTCAGGAATGAAGCCGACTCTGCAAAATGCCCCTTGAGTTAAAGACACTGGTGTGTTAAGCAATTAGGAAGGAGGGAAAAAACCAAGAGTCCCCCTCCACTGGAAGGGCTGCTCTTACTTCAGCCTCCACCTCTGCTCCACTGCTGTGCTGGTGGGCCACCAGCCCTCACCTCCTCCAGGGTGGCCAAGTGACAGTCTCGCTCTGCCTCATGGCTGGGAAGGGCTGAAAACGGGGGATCTGGTGCCAGGCGAGACACAGGGCTCCTGCTAGGGCATGTCGTGCCACATGGGACGTTTCATTCTGCCTGAGACACGTGGAGGAGGTTTGATTCCCTGAGTAGCTCCATGTGGATGTGTCCAGCCCCTTCCCAAGGGCTTCATCTGCCACCACAGCGCACGGAGCCCATCGGGACACAGACCAGCATCAGCACCACCCCAAGGCCATGCCAATGCTGTGGGGTCCACAGCACGAGCAGCAGCTCTGGGTCTAACCCAAAAAAATAATTTTAGCAGGAAAGTCAGTGTTACATTTCCATCAGTGAGGGAAAAGGCTGAACAACCCAGGACATCAGGAAGCAACACTGTAGCTCAGAAGCAGACTTTGGAGGGTAGATGTATAGATAGCATTAGCTAGTTCAGCAATGTGTAGGTGCTTTATAGGAAGCAATGAGCATATGATTTTTAATCCATATTACAGATAAATATATAAACTTTGTTAAAATTACTCCACAGATACAGCATTCAGGCTATTGCTACAGTCTGTAAAACAGCAAGGCAGGAAAACTCCCAGAGCAAATGACACCGTAAACTTCCAAATGTTAATGAAGTTGCTTGCTAAAGCACTGCCAAACAAACTAGCTTTTGCTTGCTGTAGTTTTGGGTTTGTTTTTGTGCTTAAATTCCCTGATCAATACAGGTGCTGTGTGACTGAATTGCTAATGGAGTCTGTAGATTAGTTTATCAATAGCATTTAAATACTTTTCACAGTTGCAGTAGATTTTGAATTATTTATTTGTTTCTGGTCAATTGCTTATGATCTCATTAGCATTTGTCTGTAAAGTGATACTAGACATGCTGGAATACTTTAAAGATTTCATGGCTCTGCAACTTTTTATGGGAGAAGGAGGTGTCAGAGCTTAAACTCACAAAATCCTACAAGAGTCCTTTTTAAGGTAGGGAATCTGCTAGCAGGAGGGGAGGACTCAATCTGCTTTTTGGGGAAAGGATGGATATAGGGTTGTGGATAGACACAGAACCTTTCATGGGTATGCCTGGGATCCCACAGAAACCCTAGAGACAAACTAGAACATGAACTGAAGCCTCTTGAATCCATTTCTCTAATCTTCATAACAAATCCATTCATCTTCCTGATTAAAAGAGTCACAAATACGCTAAACAATCTCATTTCATATGTTGTGTTATTCTGATTTGATGGAGGAGGGGCTACATTGTCCTGACAGACATTACATTTGTCTTTTAGTCTTTTGATATGTCATGTGTGGACTCCACACAAAAGTCATAACTGGCTGAATACATCTCAAAAGGAGAGGGGTTGTGCCTTAAAAACATAGGAAGGATATAATTTTTAAGTATTGTCAATGTACTTTGGGAAGGAGAGAGCATATTAAATGTAAAGCCAGGATAGACACCAATAGGAAGAGACAGGAGAAATGTCAATTGAAGAAGATTGTGGAAGGAGGAGACTATTTAATCCTCAGCAGTGGCCTGTGATGTCCCAGTATACATTCACAAACAGCAAGAAAGCTGTTAAGAAGCTGTGGAACAAACCTAGGAATTTCTACCATGGGATGAAAGAGTAGCATATTACCTGGGAAGCCTGAAGCAAGACTGGGGAAAAAAATCTCCTTCTGGGAGTCACCCATGCCATGACTGCTCTCAGGTGGGCAATGGACTCTCACCACTCATCTCATGAGCTTGTTGAAATGAGAGAACAGCTAAGGAGGTGTCATACTCTGAAGTGTAATGTACTGTGTTTACCATCCTCAGGCTTTGCTCTGTGGCTACTCCACTGCTCTGTGCAGGGGCAGATGTGTTGCTCTTTTCCCAGATCTCATCCCTTGCTTCTTTGACTTGGAGACAATTGACTGCAGCCAGGTCATGTTATGAATCAAAGGTCCAAAAACCTCAAAGATCTTCCTCACCTCTTACAGACTCATCCACAGGACTTTTTCTGATGGATTTACTGCCAGTCCCCTCACTTTCAGGTCTCATCACTTCACTAACCCAGATGTAATTTGGTGGCAACCGGTGACACCTCACAAAAATGAGGGCAGGGAGTCCCACTGAACCCCACGGGGAAGGGCTGGTGGAGCAGTGACAAGTAACTTGAATACTGTATGAGCAGTATGGTGTTGTTTTTGACAGATAACACACATTCTCCCCCCGAAAGGCTCTGGGACCACGCGGAACACTGACTCAGCTGGATCTTATATATAACACTTTTTCCTTTCTTTCCTCTTTTGTCTTCTTTTCTTTCCCTTCTCTTTCTTTTTCTTTTCCAGTTCAGCCTAAATAATGATCTAGGACAGCACTGTCTCTTTAAAGGTGGCCTTTTTAAGTGCAACCTAATCTTCTTCTATCCACTTGGACCTTGGATTTAAAAAATTTCACCAATCCGGATTTCCAAATCCTTGCAGATTCTGAGGGGGCTTGTTTATGGAAGTATCCTTTAGAAAACGGCTTAGACTTTAAGATGAGGAAACGCAGGGAGCTAATGTGAAGATTTAGGACTTTCTAGGAAGCTTGCAGTGCCTAAGCCCTGCTTGCTTGAGCAGTCTGAAGGTCCTTTTGCAGACTAAGAGGGATTAATACCCCTTTAACCAGCAGGGCTATGCACACATTCATAAATATACCATCTCTCTCTAATCGCTTCGCTCCCTAATCCACAATGATTTCTTAGGAATTATCATTTTATCTCAGCTAAATAAGCACATTCCTTGTGCTTTCCTGTAGAAAAATAAAATCTTTCTGAAGCTTTTCTTTTCAGAAGTGGTGCCGAGAAAATCAAGCTTTTATTTAAGACCTTGAGTAAATAAAGGAAACTTTGTTTATTTGCTTCTCAAGCGCAGGGCAATCAGTCACATCCACCGAGCATCTGCCTGCTGATCCACCCACTCCCCAGCCCAAATGACTCCTCTGGAGTCAGGATCAGGCTTATTTGTTTGCCCAACATCTCATGAAGTGACAACACCTCTCTGAATGTACAAGAGTCAGGTGGAAAAGGTTTTTGCAAATTCCTGCTAATACCAGTGTGATGATCATTGGGAGAGACCATTTTTGAGAATCCCATTTAGTTTTTCGTTCTTTTTTTTATAATTTTACACTGTTTTAATTTTTGCATTTCACTTGCCCAAGCTCAGCTACCTTACACAGGACTATCAGTCTTGATTTTAGGGAATGTCACCCTTTTTTAGCAACATACTGCTCCCTGGGTTCTCATGCAGCAATATCCTGCTGGCTGTAAGCACAGCTGGTTGCATGGGGTTGATCTTGGGGCAGGGAGGAACTACAAGTAATAAGGAGTCTGACTTCTAAAGGCATTTTAAACAAGAAAAGAAAATAGTTCTTTTTATTGCTAAGAATATTGCACAGAAGTGAGTATTTCTTTGGTAAATCATTCCCCACTTAGGCTTTGGTTTCTAAGATCACTTTCAAATCCAGAAATGAGTTCAGGCAAATTCCAGCTGAAGTGAAACACTCAGCTCTGGGAAAGGCTTTGAGTTTAATATAAAAAAAGCCTCTGAATTTCTTCTATTTCTAATTCTTGCTCATTTTAGTTAAATTCTTGCCTTCTATCACAAAAAATACACATAACCTTGAGAATCAGAACAGCTGTGCTACATGGGGAGCTCCAGCACCGGTAGGTTTTAATGTTCACAGGTCAAAAGAATTGTAACAAAATATTTATTCTGGAGGATTTTACTTTTTAAATAGAATTAAGAGGGACAACATGAAAGATAGTTGTAGAAAATTGGAACTATTTTGGAGCACTTCTGTTTGTTTAACATAAATATTTAAAAAATAATTTGGGATGCGAATTAAAGAATACATCTCTTACCTTAGTAGATCTAATAATGATAAATGAAGAATTAGAGCTATCTCCAAGTATTTCCAGAGTTCAGAGGTATTTGAATCTGTGTTTTCTTTTATGTCCCTCTCTACTGAGACCATTCAATTTAATAAGAAATGAAGTAGTGTGACAAATCTGCTGCAGCCTTTTATTACTTCCAGTCCCTATGGGTTTTATATTTTTTCTTGTTCCTTGCCCCCTCCCCATGCACTCAGTGGCCAGAATACAAATACAGAAGCCATAACATGGAAGTATAGATGTCCTACACTGAAATCTTTGTCCCGGGGGTGTGTTTGCAGTGAGCACCCCAGGCTGCTGTCCATGTTCCCCTCAGGGTGCTGAGGACTGACCCTGACCAACGTCCTCCTGCATGGATGTGGAAGAGCCCCATTCCCTCTCTTTGTGCCAGGAGATCCTTCAGTATTTGCTGTGCCTGCAGCTGGGCTCAGTGTAGATCCACCTTTTGTCCACCCTTGCCTGCACATGGGGACCTGGATTTGTAGCTCATGTGAGCTCAGGGATGGGACTGGCTGAACTGAAACACTTACGTGAATGAGTGTGACAGCTACCAAATGAAATCTCCTCTCATCTCCTAGCAAGACCATCTTTTGTAGAGAGGTGCCTCCAGTTGCTTTTGGAGGGTGTTTTCCGAGCCATAGCTCTGCTGGCATGGCATCTGCCACTTTCTTTTGCTGTAGCTGGCAGGTCTTCAAAGCAGCCAGACCTGCTGATATTCCTGGCTCTGGTTTTTAACCTGTGCTTGCCTACTGATCCTAGTGGGTTCCCCCACAGTATTAAAGGACTTGGAGCTCTTTTGCCACGAGGGTGTTTCCAGTGTTGTTTCCTAAAGTCTTCTTGCAACAACAAAAATATCCTCCGTGCTCCAAAGGCTCGGTTAAACCTGAGACTGATCCGACTTAAGGGAGATTTCTACCTGGCCAAGGCCCAGGCTTCACAATGCTCTGCCCTAATGCTCACTGAAAGCTTGAAAGTGGCTGGGAGGATTAGCTAATGGGTAATTTAAATGGGTCATTTCATAAGAGATGGGTATGATAGGCAAGCTTGAAGCCTTGCTTAAACCCTGTGGCTTTGTCTTGTCTCTGTGTGTCTCTTTGTGTCCTTGCCATATGTCTCTTGGCTACTTTTTCTGTTCTCATCTTCCACCCCATCAATTGCAGAGCTCTCTTTCTTTGTATTCTCAGCCAGTCTCAGCTAAAGCCCATTTTTGTCAATGGGAGTCATAGACTAGGCCTTCAAACTCCATCTGACAATGAATCTGCCCCACATGGAAACAGAGGAAAAAGATAAGGCTAGGGAAAGGAGCTTTGTATGTGCCTGTACATACATGCATAGATTTATTCTTTCTTTTCTTATCTTTGTGTTTCTCTTTTAGACTGAAAGATCTAAAGGGTAGGAAATTTGTGATAGCAAGCCTAGAAAAGTATATATAAAGGCTGCTAATGACAAGCATAGTTACTGCATACCCTTGACTTAATAATCCTCATTAGAACTGGAAAAACAAACATATTATGCCTTAAACTGTAAGAATGCCTTCTAATGGAATTTGAGGAATTAAAACACGGAACCAGGGTTTATCAGCCTGTTGCTAGGAGAGCTGTGGTCTGTGTTTGCTTAGGGAATCATCATCAATAATCCCTTAATCTAATCGCAAAATATAGAAAGCTGCTGCACCAGACTGACCCTATTGGATGCAAGCAGTAAGCAACAGAAGAGAGTGACGGGGTTACCCAATAGCAGCTGTTGAGTTATGACTGTATCCAGGAGAAGGCCGTGTGTGCAAACACCTTGGAAGCGTATGAGGATGTTTTTGTGTCAACGAATGGACCAAAGGGACCTCAACAGAACAACCAACCAAGCTGTAGTGTTTCCCTGGGAACAAAAGGGTCTAAACGCATGAGAATGGCCAAACATCTGCTGGAAACAACATTGATCCTATTTCTGGAAGTGACCAAGAGGGAGGGTACAGGGGAGAATGGGGGACACTTTTCCAGAATAGTCTCTAGCCTGTGGCACTTTGCTGTTTAGACCTAGAGAGCCAGCAGGGATATCTTGGAATGAAAACGTCTCCATTTTTGTTCATGAATTTGTTCAGTCTCCTTTTGAAGTAACATAAAATCTTAACATCCGAAACATCACGTGTTGAGGAGTTTCATGGTGTATTTACAAGCTCTAATTGTGTTTAGCTGGGATCACCATTTGATAGTGTCATTAGATTTTGTCTACGTCTTGTACTGGAAGAGACAACGAACAAACATCCTTTGTTTGCTGTCTCTGAGCTTCTTGCCACTTTGTAGAGATACAAGTGCAGTTTCAGGTGCCTTCCCAGGGGTATCTGAGCACAAGGAACACAAAGAATTTCCCTGAATCTTACGTAATTTTGTTTCCATCTCTTTGAAAGGCTTAAATAAAAAATGGTGTAAAAATGGTGCAGTCATTTGAATTCACATTTGCAATAGTGTAAACCTTGGTGCATTTTGGTGTGTGGATGCAGTGCTGTTTGTGTGTGTGTGAAAGGAGAGATAGCAGGGTGAAGTAGTAAATTGCCATTCGACCCATTCAACAGTTGACAGTGTTTTTTGGGCAGCCACAAAAAAGCCAAAGAGAACCTCCAAAACTTGCTGCACCAGTCAACAAACATTTCTGATAACCCCTTTTTACTGATGAGGTCCTCTGAGGAACCATTCTGGCAGCAAAGCTGGAGACTTCAGTTTCTTTTCATATGCTGACAATCCAGAAAGGTGAAGGTTCTGTTTCAAGGTGAGCACACTGGCCCTGGGTCAAATCTCTCATAAATCACTGTCTAACTCCTCTATCTCCCATCCTATGCCTAGGATGAGCATTGTGATTTACTGCTTGATTCAGAACTCAGTCCAAAGTCAATTGAAGTCAGGAGGTTGACACCAAGAAGTTCAGCCCCTAAGGCTATTTAAGCAGGACTTATTGAAGGAGGGACTTTCAGACATGAACCTTCTGTTGCCTTTTTTCCACTATTTTTTATTTTGATCAATGTCTCTATGTTTCTCACTCCCATCCCACCTCCTGGATTTCTGACCTCTACCGTGACTCCAAAGTCTGCAAAGCAGTCAATGTCAAAGTTTTCCTTGTCCCATGAGAGAGAGGGTAGTCTGGCAGGAAATGCCCACAGGAACAGGTGAAGCAGACATAGGGGCTCTTTTCCTGTTGCTGAGGCTGACTTGAGCTGAATCTGGCCTGAGGAAGATCCAAGATTTCAATTTGTGTATTATATATTGGTCACCTACATTTCCTACCAGAATGGGGTAACTCATTACAGCTGTTGTCTTTAATATCCATCCTTCTCTCCATTGAGAGGTGATAAGGCTCACCCAGTCTCAGCCTACCACACCCATACCTGTTGCTGGGATAATCCAAGGTCCATTCTTCCATCTTGGGCCTGAGCCCAGACCCTCCAAGCCTCTGGGCTATGAATAAGACCTCAGCACTTCAGTGCCCTAGACAGCACTGGGAGGTCATCCTGAGTGGGGCAGCCATAGCAACAAAGACCTGGAAGCCTTTGATGATGTCCTTGGCTAAAGCCAAACTGGTTTTCAAAGAACAGCCAGGATAAGTATGCAGAAAGATGTTGTCACCATGAAGGGTTTGATGTTCTTTCTCAGTGCCTTCAGCAACATCCTCAGCTTTCAGGGGAACCATGCATTTTGGTCCTACCAAAGGGTCGTGGTAGACCGGCAGTCTTGCTTCTTCCAGGGGAGAGACCTGGATGGGGTTTTAGGAATCTGCCTGGATCTAATAGTCCTGGGAACCCCTGTTGCACCCAGAACTGTGAAGCTTGTTTAGAAGGTGAGATCACTGACTTGCCACTCACCTGTGTGGGGTCTGGAATGTTTAATAACATCCCAGCCTCTCTCCTGCAAGAACTGCCAAAGTCTTCCTGCTCTATCAGGCTACCTGTTTTCCAGAAACTTCCCAGCTGTCTAGGAAAAGGACCTCTTGGAGTCCTCTGTTCGATGTGGTTGACATTCCCAATGGATTCAGAAAAGATTTTGGGAAGGAAAAGCAGGAAGGAGCTGAGAAGAAGACAGATGGTTACACGCACAGATACGTTGGCTGATGGTATCGATCTCTTTTTCAGGAAATCGTGGAAAGGTGTGACTACAGCAACACAAGAGGGCATCCATGGGCATCCCTCAAAACCCTCTGCACAGGCTGTCCATGGCAGAAGGAGAGCTGGGGCAGGGATGAGCCCTGGTGGCCTCTGTTCTGGCCATATGGTTACAGCACTCCTGAATCTTGTCTAACAGTGATTTTCCTTAAATGCAATCCTTTAAGGTGTTAAATCTAGCTTTAACTTATTTGGCTGATCCAACTTAGATCAGATTATGTTTGTATTTATTGGGATTTATGGATGTATGATTGCCTCTGAGCCCATATGGACAGCTAATTTGTCAATTAGAGCAATGCTGATCATTGTGGAGGCATGGCAGAGGCTGTTAAGCACCATTATCGGTTTCAACCAGGTCTGACCTTGAGACACACATTTATTTTGTCTGACAACCTTTTATTCTCACTGCCGGATTACAGATGTGTAAATTGGGCTAAAACCTTGAATATTCATCTTAGGTACGTCAGAAAAAAATAAAAAAAATTCAGAACTTGTTGGCGATGAAGGATATGACAGAGAGAGCTGTTGAGCTGCATGCAGAGAGTGGGATCTGCTTAGGTCTTTCTTTGTATTGTACTTATGGCACTTGGTAGGGTTTGGGGCCAGCATGTCAGGATAGTGCCCTGGGAGTCTAATTAAAAACAATGGCCATTTTCCAAGCAGAAGGAGGTCAGCTCTGATTGCTAATTAAAGGCCATTATTCCTATTTCATAGTAGCTATAGCAAGGGCAATTTTGCCCTAAATCAGAGGCAAAGGATGTAGGTTGGTGATTTCAGTACCTGGCAGAAACAGTGAATACCATTATGCCAGTGACAGGTAAAAAGGCTGTGACAGTCCTGTCATTCTGGGAGGTGAGAATGTGCTGTTGGGTCATGACCAGCCTTTCATCCATGAGAACCCCTAGGTCCTTCTCTGCAGGGCTGCTCTCAATGACTGCTTCTCCCAGCCCGTACTCATGCCTGGGATTGCCCAGAACCAGGGGCAGCACCTTGCACTTGGAATTGTTGGACTTCATGAGGTTCCCATGGGCCCACTTGTCAAGTTTGTCCAGGTGCCCCTGGGTGACATTCCATCCTTCAGGTGTGTCAACCACGCTGCTCAGCTGCTGAGGGTGCACTTAATCTCACTGTCTGTGTCATTGATAAAGATATCAAAGAGCCCTGGTGCCAAGGCACAGCCCTGAGGGACACCACTCATCACCAGCCTCCACCTGGACATGGAGCTATTGTCCTTTGTGATGCTGGGCTGGCTCTCTCAGAAGATGGGGCTGGCCTCAGGGCTGTGTTAGAAGGCTGGGTGAGAGGAAAAGAAATTCCTGGTGTGAGGTCAGCCCTGCTCTTGTCCTGTCCCACCAGGCTGTTCAGATATACCATGGTATAAGCTGAGTTGTGTGTAAATGTGAATGTCAGATATCTTGGGGCCAGCTGATCTATGTAGGTTAAATGGGTACTTGGGGTTTTGTCTCACCTAACTATTTAGAAGTCTTGTGTCAAGGCATCTCCCATGACTGTGGGATAGGGTATCTGTTGGGGATAATCCCTGATAGAAGAGGAATGAATCATCATCTGCAGCTTCTGATATCCCTGTGAATTGAGAAGGAACTTTGACTACTGGCTTAAATGAAATACCTAAATTGTAAACAGCTACCATCAAGTGAGATGAATGCTGCTGTGGGTATGGGATGCAAATGTGGGCCTAGAGAGGGGAACTAAGTGCTTCTTAACCAGCTTCCTTGCCTTCCTGTCAGGCTCCCACGACCACATTAGTCAGATACTTCATAAATCATGTGTCTGAAAGAGCAATTGTTCCACACACGTCTCAGTGATTCTGCACTTGTCACCTTGACCCTGGTGTTTTACAGAGAACAAAAATTATACCCACACCTGTTAAAGGACAAGACGAGCACTAAGGAATAGGAATGCTTTAGTAATATGCCCACAGCCTTATTGGTTGCAAGGGACTTCGTCCTGTAGATGATTCAGAGGACCGAATTTATCAATTTGCCATCAATACTGAATTATTTCTGTTGCAATAATCAAGTCTAGGATCTAAATCAAGAGAGGTATTGTTTGTTGGTTGCTTTTTTTTCTCTAAGAAAGTATAGATTTGGAGCGACCTGAGAAGTAGGAAATCATATCAGCTTTGCCAAACTGGTTAATAAACTGAAAAAAAGGGGAAGGCAGGAACATTTCACTTCAGTCTTTTGCAGCTGGCCATTGTTCTCAATGAAACTCTTTTGTTTCTCTCTAACAGAGAAAGGGAAATGTCCTTGATGCTGCTTTGCCTTGGGAGATCCATTGGCTAGAGTCCCACAGCATGAACATCTTGGGTGGAAAAATTCAGTTCTAAAAATAGTAAGCATGAAAAATATTAACTCTTTAGAGTGAATGGTGTAGTTGCTTGTTTATCAAATGGGACGTGTAAACCCATTACGTAAAATGTCTTTCATGGCCCATATGCTTTCTAAACTAATCAGCTTTGAATCCTGCTAAATCCCAGATTCAGATAACAAATGAAGAGCTCAGCTCACTGGAAGAAAGGCAGCCTCTCTCTGTTGGGTATTACAAAGAGTCAAAGGTCACCTATTCCCCATGTGGATCACCCAAAAAAGAGATCATACTGATACCACCTATGCTTTTGCGTGCTAAGTAAGTATTAGTGAAAGAGAAATTCGTGTCAAACACAACTAGAGGGCGAAGTTTTAGATTAAAACTCACATGATGGCTTTGCACAGGATGGAAGATCATATCCTAAAAGAAGATTTTGCCTTCCCAATCGTATTGTGATGGTATTTACAAGGCAGGGATGAGGATGCTGTTGGCTGACACGCCAAACCAGCACAAACAACAGGCCTTTGGCTCTGACCAGCTTTCTCCTGGCCTGCATTTGGGATGGGCATTCTGCTGGTCATCACCAGGTACAAGGCATTGCTCCCTTCCATGAGATGTGGATCCATGGGGAGGACCATAGTGATTTGGAGAGGAGATGGGGTTGCTCACAGCATTCCTGGTGTGCAGGCAGTGCCAGATGGGCCGTCCAGGACACCTTTCTTGGGGCAGCTGCAAGTTGGCAGTGGGTTCTGTGGGAGTGGGACTATTTGGACAGGCATTTTTGTAACTTTGACTCTGTTATGTTTCTGTTGTATTCCTACTGAAGTTAAGCCAAACCTGACCTTCAAATACAAGTTCTACAAACGATATTTGCCCCCCCCTGTAGATAGGTGTAAAGTTTGGTGAACAGGAGTGTGTTTGGGGCTACCTGACAGTGCAAGAAACCCTTCCTGCCATATTACATGGGCTACTGATGAAGTGGGTACAGAAGACAAGATAAACTGGGCTATTCCTCCAAAAAGCAAGCAAAAGAGGCACTGAGATCTCCACACTCACTGGCTTTGTTAACACCTGCAGGAAGTAGTGCTATCCCTAAAACAGACCTCTGCAAGAGGGTACAGTTCATTCCAATGGAAAGATGTCAGGGGTTATCTCCTTTCTAGCCCATGCTTTGTACCCTCACAAAATTTGTCAGGTGTTGAGTACATATGATCTGAAATTTCTGTGAGTGTCAAATAACTTTTTTTCCCAGCTATTTCTCTCCCAGAATGCCTCTTTTGGATCACCACTCACTTACCTTTTTTTTTTTTTTTTTTTTTTATTTCAAATCTGAAATGCTTCCCTTCCTTTTTTGATTTTTATTCTTACTGTAAAAACTTTGCTTCTTTGCCAGCTGTCAATTCCTTCAAAAAATGCAAGTGTAAGCACAAAATTTTTAGTAACTGCAAAAATTGTTGATTGATCAACAGTTTTCACAGAGGATGGATCTATACTTTTCCATAAGGCTGTCAAATTTATACTGACAAGGGTTCTGGAAGGTCTTTCCATGAAAATCTGTATCAGCAGATTGCTTGCCAGGAATTAAAGAAAATCCAGCTAAGTTGCTTTCTCAATGTTTGCTGTCCTATTGTCCAGTGTTTATCAAATCATTTGAAGTTTCACTATTTTTTTAAGGAGCTGAGCACAGGATATCTCCTGAGGTGCTTGGATACTGGGTACCAAGCCCTGTCTTACCTTAGTTCCTCCAGATCTCCTAAGCAAGAGCACCTCAGCTGTGCTGTATCTGGGCCCCTCCACCCCACAAAGATGGAAGAAACCCATCCTTGATCCCACACATTGTTTGCACAGGGTGGATGAGGAGCATGCATGGAGATAGGACTGGGATCAAACTCCCAGCTTTGCTGGCAGTGCTGATGTACCCTCGTTATTTTCTGGTCATTGAAAAACTATTGGTGTTCTTGTTGCTTTAGCTTTGGTACTCCATAGGTTGAGATTTTAGGAAAAACCTCTAGGCAGATCAGATCTTGAATGCCAAGGAGAACATCATGACCCACACTCATCATTCTGCTATTGCATAAAAGGGTTCCTGGCCAAGGGCTACATTAGGCTCATCTATTCGAGTTAATAAAGAGAAGGTTAAATGGTGACTTGATTTTCATCTACAAATACCTTCACAGGAAGCAAAGTTCTGGTAGCAGACAGCTTTTTAATCCAGAAGACAACAACTGAACAAAGCCCAATGGTTAGAAGATGAAGCAGATGAATTTAGAGCAGAAATGAGGGACAGATTTTTGTGAGGGAGGAGGATTAACAATTGATGAACCTTTCCAAAGGGTGTTGGGTTCTCTGCTTTTCCCTTCTTGGTGGCATTGACTTTCTTTTCATCCAGAAAAATTCTTCTTCCAGAGCTGGAAGAAGACTTTGTGGAAGGATGGAACAATTTTTTATTTCCTCCCACATCATATCTCTGTTTGCACAAGCTCACCTTTCTACTTGTGCCTCCTTCCCTGCAGATCACTCCAGTGCACAAAATTGGGCTTGGAGATGCTGGACATGAAAACTGAGCTGCCAGATTCAGAGTGCAGTTATTCCTGAACTTTACATCAGAAATGCACTTTTGATTTTAGGTTTTAAAATTATTTTATCATAGTGGAACTGATTATGAAAATTAATTAGAAAAAGGGTAGATTTTTGAATCAGCAAGGAAAATAGCCTGTAAAAGGAATTTAAAAGTCCAAGGGAAAAAAAAAAAAAGAAGAGGAAATCAGAAAAGATTTGATGTTTGAAACAATACTGAAGATAAGAAATTTTTACTTTCATTTATTTTTTATTCTAGGGAAGCTTCACATTGGATGAAAAAGAGGGTGGGTGAAAAGATATTTTTGACATTTCACTTTTTGGGGCTTTTCAATAATATGCAATAAATTGAAGAATAGAAGATAGAAAGAAAGCCATCCCACCAAACTCTGTAACTACTTTTAGACTTCAGAATAAAACCAAATTAAAAATATTTAGGAGCTTGCGTTAAGGCATTTTTTTATTGGTGATGCTGTGCACCTTAATCTGTTTGGCTATCGAATTTTTAGTTTAGGGAAGGTCTGTTTTTAACTTTCCTAAATCATCCGGTAAACAAGGTGATGAGATGAAGACAATAAATTTAAAAACAAGAAGATTTAGTTAGGACACCTAATTAGGATTTCTAATCAGGAGTCATCAAGACCTATAATTAGCAGGGTTGTTCAGACTCATTGCTTTCTCTTTAATGGCCATAGGACATCCAAATGGTTTTAAATTATGTACCATGGGCTCCTAATCAGTTTATTGAACATCATAAATTGTTAAAAGGAGTTAATAGCTTGTGTTTCTTGGTAGAAAGTGCTAATACTGGAGGCAGAGAACTCATCAAAAGGACCTCGTTAGAGAGGGGAGGAGGGAGATTGTGTCTCAGTGTCTCATTTTGTTTTAGTAATTAGCTTTTACTGGATTATCCGATCCAAATCTTTATTCAGTTTACTCTGTCAAATCTAGTTTGCATTTTAAATGGAAAATTGACACGTAGAACAATTTGTCTCCTGACTGGGTTAACGGGTCCAGCTGGCAGGAGGCTGCTGCGGAGAGGGGGTTATCGCCCATGGGGGGACCAGCCGGGGGGTTTCCCCAACAGTTGATGTCCTCCAGCCTTTGCCCTCCTCTCCTGCTCCAGCAGCTGAAAGGCATCCACGTGTGAAATTACCACGATGCAGTCCCAGCTCACCCCTGAGAGCAGCCAGGGACCAGCGGCACGGGGAGCACACCAGCGTGAAGGCGTCATCTGGGAGCAGATCAGCTGGTTCTGAGCAGGCTTTTGTCTCTGACTGTGGGCCAGCACAAACTGCTCTAGTAGAAGTTATAAGAGAGCTCCCAGTGGACAAGTACAAAACATTCTCCCTGCAGGGAGAGCATTTCCTAAATTAACGGCAGGTCCCTGGTCCCTGGTGTGTGGGCATTAACATCCACCTTATCGGCTGTGACAGGATGCATTAAAATGCAGAGATTCCTACTGTTTTTCTGGCTGTTGTTGTGGTTTCTGTGCAGATGGTTTTGGCTGCCACAAGATTTAAGGATTCAGTGCAAAACATTAACTTCTAAATGTCATCATCATAAAGATGCTGCTGTGAGTTCAGTACAGTTGATTCAGCACCAAGGAATAGTTCTTCCCTACAAAGGAGTGAAAAGCAGAAGCTTCAGATGTCAAAGCAAAGCCTCCCATTGCCACCCCAATGCACGTTACATCACATAGTAAGGGTTCCAACTAATAGCTGTTTGACTAAAACCTGGAGGAACAACCACTGTATTATTTCAATTTTCAGGAGTCCATTCCCAGGACTCTGGTGGGTTTTGCTTTTCTCTTTTAGCATTGCATGACAGATTTACGACGTTTGATAAACTAGTGACTGACTTCCTTAGGCTAAGTGTGTATGACGTGGAGGCTGATGCTGGAATGACCAAGGTTTGCAGTGCAAATTAATCAGGTTTACCTCCCCTGACTATTAATGTTATTATTCACTCGTATGGAACAGGTCTGCAGCTGGGAGAACGAGACCCTGTGACTCCAGTGGGTCAAACCCCCCCAGTCCTGGCCTGAGTGGGGATCCTCTCAGTGCCCCTTCACTGAGTGGCAGCCACTTGGGGAGTTGTCTCAGCCCCGGTGAGGACTCAGTGACATAGCCAAAGTCACTTGGGGAAACCTCTGGCAGAGCAGGGACCCACGGCTCGCTTGTGTCTTATAATGCCGCCTTCTCCCACTGTGCTCCCTGCTTCCGAAGAGTAGGTCGTCTGCTTTCCCCAGGACACATGTCCCTGGCTCAGACATTGCACCCCCTGCCAGCTTTAAGGAAGTCTACAGAGCCACCTGGGAATGAGATTGCAGCAAACACCATATCTCTTGCAAACCTCTCTGAACCCATGGAACAAGACAAAAGAGATTCATCCCCCTCTTCCTGCTCGAGAAGAAGGGCTGGGAAAGCGAGTCTTTCCATGCTAATGTCACACAATTACTTCTTAACTGCCAAAACAAATGGCAGAAATGGGGAAAGTGACACCAAATCAAAAATGTCACAGGTGATCGATTCATGTCATCTACCGTCGCCGCAGCCAAGGCTGGCGAGAGAGACACAGTGATAACACAACACTAATATTATATTACAGCCTTCACGGCGCCGGATGCCAAGTGATGAATATGTGTCACTTTATGTGTCGCTCACTCTCCGGGCCTGGGCGGGCGAGCATGGAAAATGGAGTGCTCAGGATTAATGATATCGAAAATGATAGAGAGGAGATTGAAAATTCCTTCCTTCCTGAACCATGCAGATTGAAATGTACCTCAGAGCTATCTCTTGCTGCCCTCCTCCTCCACCCACTTTTTAAAGGTCTTTTCTGCAGCATTTTGAAGAAGAAAGGAAAAAGGAAAAAAAAAATAAAGGAAAAAAAAAAAAGAAGAGAAAAGAAAACAAGAGACAAAAAGACAAGGGATGAAAAAAAAAAGACGAGAGATGAGAGAAGAAAAAAAAGAAAAAATGAAGAAAAGAAAAAAGAAGAGAAGAGAAGAGAAGAGAAGAGAAGAGAAGAGAAGAGAAGAGAAGAGAAGAGAAGAGAAGAGAAGAGAAGAGAAGAGAAGAGAAGAGAAGAGAAGAGAAGAGGGAAAAGAAAAGAAAAGAAAAGAAAAGAAAAGAAAAGAAAAGAAAAGAAAAGAAAAGAAAAGAAAAGAAAAGAAAAGACAAGAAAAGAAAAGAAAAGAAAAGAAAAGAAAAGAAAAGAAAAGAGAGAAGAAAAGAAACGTGAACAAGAACATAAGTGAGAAGAGGAGAACTTTTTATAAATCATGTTTTGCTTGGAAATTTCTTCTTCTGCTCCTTATGGTTTTATTTGTGATGAAGAT
Source organism: Chiroxiphia lanceolata (assembly GCF_009829145.1). NCBI lineage: Eukaryota > Metazoa > Chordata > Aves > Passeriformes > Pipridae > Chiroxiphia > Chiroxiphia lanceolata. The sequence goes on from NC_045645.1 coordinate 5,656,983, forward strand.
TCCATCTTCAGATCTATGTCTATTCTCTCACATACAGATACAGCATGGAATATGTCCATGATTTTAGCCCAGGACCACCACTTCTCAGTTAAAGACTTGATGTAGCCAGAAGGTTGTGGCTGGAGGGAGGCCCTTGAATGATGTGCTGTGATTAGCAAGTAATCTTACTGATCACTGTCAATGAAAACCAGAGCATTCTAGTGCTCATAACTTCTGTTTCTGCAGCCTTCAGAAATTTCAGGTGAAAATCAGAGTCCCTCAGTGCTGGTAATTTTCCACATCTAATGAGAAGAACAGATAACTGAGAAGATGGATCACAGCTTTAGGGATGAAGTGACCTGTCCAATGTCACAGGCAGAGCTGAGCTGACACGTGGCTCCTCCATTCATATTCACACACTGTTTATGCATGAATGCTGCAAGGTGACCCATTCCCAAGGGCCCAGGGACTGCAGGCACTTCAGTGAGGCTGGAGAAGGTTACAGATGTAATCAGGATTAAACTCTGTCAGCCCGTGGAGGGATGGTTTCATGCAGACACTCTCTTACCCTGGTCTCTGGCTGATGCTGGTTCTCTGAGCTGCAAGGCCACATTGCAGCACCCGGAGTTGTTAAATGAGGTGTTTGCAAGGCTTGGCCAGAACCTGGCAAGATGTGGGGCCTGGAGGGAAGATAACCAGGGACAATTCACCCTCTGTGTCTGATGGTGGCTACTTGTGACCACCCTGGTTTTGAGGATTGAATTTACCTCCTCATGGCTGTAGCCATACCAGTCCTGGAGCTTCATTTTGGATTTATCCTGGATTTTGGCAAGGATGCCTCAAAGCTTTGCTATAGAAGGCAAAGGAAGAAAAGAAAGTTTTTAACATCTTTTTTTGCTATACTTTTTCCTTTAACATTTTTTTTTTTAGCTCTCAGATACTTTTAGTTGGGTCACCTCCCCAGGTGGGATGAGGGCTTATTCTTTCCTTCTAGCAACAGTGGAACCCATCTACTGCCTTACTGTGCCCTCACCTGATATTACAAATGCTGCTCTTCCCGTGGAGCTTGGAGCTTTCTGTCTTTGAGGCATGGTTAATGGGGACAGAGCCTGTTTTGTTAAGCAACTGATACTGCAAAATGGAACAGCCTTTTTTTTTTTCCCCTTTCTCTCTTCTTAACCCATTACGACTCCCGAGGAAAATGTGTTTCACACAGAAAAGAGAATTAAAGCAAATAACAGACAGCTGAAATGGGATGCTGAGTTTCTTAAGAGCATCACGTTAAAAAAATGCTGGGGTGGCTTCCTGCCACTGACTGCCAAACACCCGCCTGACTTTGTCATCAGCCTCTGCTGAAGAATGAGCACTAACAGCGAGTGATCTTGAGCACTCACAGCCACTACTTTCACACAGCAAAAGGCTGAGACTGGAGAAAGAAACGCAGAATCAACTGAGAGTACCTAATTAATTGGATTATAATTACATTTGGAAAGCAAAAAAGGTAATAGATCTGTTTGAATTATGATCATCTCAGGCTCTTCAGGGACAGACTGTGCGGTGTGAATCACTTGTATGTGATCACCAGAGACACGAAGAATTAAGTGACTGCAAATATTTTAAATAAGAACACGTGCTCACTAGTGGGAATGTTGGCTGCCAGGCTTGGCTGGCATGAACATGCTTGCTTTGAGGTGGCAGTCACTGTTCTGTTATATTCTAATTTTTTTAGAGGATACCTGAGCCAAAAATTTTGCCTTTGGTGTGGTTCATCTGTGGAAGAAGGATCAAGCCCTGAAGACAAATGAAGGCCTGGAGATTAAAATGACATGTGGGTGCCTTCCTAAATTGTAACTCAAAGAGGCCACACACCATCATTGGACACATATTTCTGTTTGTCTTTCCTGACTCTTTTATCTTTTTGTTGTTTCCGTGAGCTTGCAGTTCCGACTTCCCCAGCCTTGAATATACTTTTTCTGCACAAATCCTTCTCATAAAAAAAAAAAAAAAGGAAAATGGAAGAGAAAGAAAAGAGGCATTTCAGAGATACAGAGCAATAACAAAAGCCTGTAGAATTCCAGCAGAGAGTAACAGGGTGGTGGAAGTATTCGATCAGAGCCATAAATCTAATGAGATTGTAATGATATGCAAATTAACAGCACCATGAGCTAAATGGGTAAAGTTTCTTTATGGAGCATATTAAGAGGCATTTTGCCTAAGTGGAATGGTTGGGTGAACAATAAATGGTGAGCCACAATCTGCAAGTATTGGTTGACAACTATAATAAGATAAATAAAACCAGACGAAGACAAGTATTATTTCTCCATTTAAAAGGACAGATGCTGCAAATGAAACTGTACTGCCCTCCTGCAGAGGGAAACTGCAGCTATGCAGCCTTCATGAAATACCAGGGATTTTTGATTGCTCTTGTTCAAATTAATACTCCCAGGAAACTTTTTGAAAACACACTTTTGAGCCAGCATTTATATATATACAGGGATGGACAAGAAAATGTGGAACCCCGGGCCAAATTGTTTTCTAGTGTAAATTATGCAACCCCCATTAGCTCTACCAGTTTATGCTAGCTTTGGATCTGGATCCCAAACTGTACCTGCCAGCATCTGACTCTTGATAAATATTGAGTGGTCTCACTATGACATTTTAATTATAGCACTATGGATTTCAGGAGGAGGGGGAGCAAAAGAAGAGAAAGCGTTTATTTTTGGGTTTAAGCTTAAAGGAAATAAAAATAAAAATAAAAACACAAGGGAAGAAAATAGCAGCTCCCCAGATCCCACAGAGATTTGGTGGAGATCAGCTAAATCTCAACTCTTATCATTTTCAAGGCCTCCATCCAACTTTATTTTACCTGCCTTGCCACGTGCACCTACTCTGCAATTTTCTCATGGGATGGCTTGACATCTCTTAGCTCTGGCACTGCCATTAGAGCATGAAGTAATAGCCAAGGCTGTACTAACAGGAAAGTCTCACAAGGGAGCTTTCTGCTTTCACAGCCGTGAAGCAAAGAGTGGCCAAACCAGCACCAACCAGCGGCACAGAGCTGGCTCAGTGTCTGAGAGGATGCAATGTCTGGCAGGGACATCAGCTGTGCATCCCCCTCCAGGCAAGCCTGTCTGCCTACTAGAGGGTTGCACTGCTTACTGAGTCGGTTCTCCTCCTTGTCAGGTGGATGGATGCTCACCTGCAGGCAGAAGGCCGATTGCTGGTTTCCTTTGTGACTATGCCAAGGTTAAATCCAAACTTCTTAAGTGACACAGGCCTTTTGAATGGACCTGTGAAAATCCTGCCTATATCAAATGCTGCCTAACATACAGTTTTCCCAAACTTTCTCTCTGTTTGCCAATATAAATGTTTCACCAAGGCCTCCAGGACCTGGATCATCTCTCGATTCTAAATCTTAGCATGTACCTGCTATCCAAGAAAGACAACAAGCCTGAAGTGTTTGAGGAATGTAGTTCAACAGATCCATTTCAATCTAGGAGTTAAGCAACCTGGTTTCTGCTCCTCGGTGCAATTTCTTTATAAAGCCCTTTCAGATCTATAGACAAAAAATAAGATTCAGAGAAGCTAAAGCCAGAAGTGTTATAGCAGTGTAAATGTGGGTGCATGGCATTTCCCCTTCAGAGCTTACTAATAAAATAACCATCTCCATCTGTGGTCAAGTTTAATATCTGGCAAAATCCATTCTGTTCACCTCTATTTCACCATCTGGACTGCCCTGTCAATTATTAGCATTGTGCTCAATGGAGCTGCCACACAGCTCATTTTTGTGCTTACTAGCTTAGTAAATAAATGTGTCACACTAAACATCATGACTTCTAAGGGAGTTCGAAAATAAACGGACAAGCTAATAGGTGCAAAACTACATTAAAGCTGCTGACCTCATCCCTCACAGACTGCAGAGCTGGTTGTTCTGTGAGGGACAGAAGGGATGGAGCCTCTTCCTCTGCCCCTCCCCATCTGAATGTTGGGGTCCCCCCTACCCTGAACTCAGTCCCTGTATCTCTAATGGTAGCCCCAAATCCTTTGTGTGCTGGCCCAGCACAAAGCTGCAGGTTATTTAGGAGTTACTGGAGCCTTTGACTGCAGGATGTTGCACCCCAGCTGCTGAAGAGGATGCTGAGCAGAGTGGCTGAGAACTGAACTCACTCTGAATTTCTTTACCAGCACTGGCTGGCTTTTGCTCTACCAGTGCTTTTGCTCTGCCAGAGATCTCTGCACAATGGTGTGATGTTCGCACCATCAAAATGGCCAGGGGCATCAAAGAGGGGCAGTGCTGGGTGATCGATACTGTGCTCATCCCATGGAGCAAGGTTAGGAGTCAAGTAGAAAGAGGGTCAGTTCTCTGTGTCTTCTAAAATATTTTAAATTCGAGGCAGGGCCAGTGGTGAAGATGGGGCTGATGGGCTTGGGGTTTGTTGGCTGTTGGTTTTGGTATTTTTTGTCAGATGAATGAATCAGTCTCATATGAGGGATACCCAGGCTGCCCATTCAGTGCATGGCCAACATGGCCTGTAACTGCTGTATTTATTTGCACAATATCTTCTGGGCTCATTGTGCTGAGTGCAATAGAGTCACCAAGGAATAAAAGGGTAAAGCAGGAGCTCAGTATGCTCGATGCTTTCCTGAAGTGGGTTTTGTTAGTGAACATCTCCTGTTTGATCATCTCCAAAGAGAAGATTGAACCAGTTGCACCTGAAGACAAACATTGGGCTGTTGCACAAACCAAATATCCTTTATGTTGCCTGAAGCACCTTGCCTGTGGTTGGTCCCTGGTGCTCAGGGACGAGATAAAATCTGGCTCCATTCTCCTTCTCCATTTTTGGGTTGAAGGGAATGAGGTCAGTCCCTGATAGAGAAGCAAATCCAGTATACTTTTGTCCTACCCATTTATTCCTCTTTCCAGCCATGAATTGAGGCTGTTTAATCCTTCATGTACAACTGTGATACAGAAAATTCAAAGAAATCAGAGAAATGTAAAATGAGACTGGCTTGCAGAATGAGGGCAGCCTGTGTATGAGCTCAGCTGAGATTGCTGAAGAAAATAACACCTTAGTGGGCAGATAAAGTTAAAATCTGTGTAATAAAAGATGCTACCTCTGCCTGCAAGCCTCACCTTCTCTTTCTGCCTTCTTCACCAACACTCCACATTACACTCACACTCGTGAATGCAGCAAGGGCAGCTTCATCTCTCAAAACCCAAAGATCTCCACAGTTAAATCCTCATGTCCCTTGAGCCCTTTTATGGCACCCGAGGTGGAGATCCCCCCATACAGATTTACCTCTCCATGCTGAGCCAGCATGAAGCCAATTCAGTGCTAAGTGCAATGTTTCCCCCATATGTTCTTGCAGATAGAGCAATATTATCCTGTATTAGGGAAGTGGCTGACTATGTTGCTTGCAACATGCCAAAAGCCATAAGACTATATTGGTTTTCAGACCCCTGCTGTGTTGGCTTGGGCATTTTCTGTTCTCTTCTATCAGAGCACTCTGTTTTCGGCAGAGATGTCAGGATGCCAATGAGCCAATGAAAGAAATCTCCTTGGCATTTATCCTTTAGTATTTTTAGGCTCTTAATCTTGGGATGGGAAATCTAGTGCTGGAAAAGGGAAGTTAAAAGGATAGTTGACTTTCTTTATTCTTTTCCTAAGAATGTATGTGTGGTGTTTTTATGGACAGTGGCGCTGACTGCAACTTAGGTCTTGTACAATCAATTAAAATGTCAGTGTGATGGGATCTCAGCTTGGATATTTCTTGTACTCACTTTCAGCAGCATGTGATATGGGAGATGAATAGGGAAAAACCAAAAGCTGGATAACACTTACTCCTGAAGGTCCTTGGTAAAAAAGTTTTGGTCTTGTGTAAGTTTGCCGAGCTGGTGGGTAGCAGAAAACAACCAGAGCCAGAGCAAGAGCCAAAGGTGAATTTACAGACAAATCACTACCTTGGCACTAGCAGAAAAATCAGACTTCCTCAACAAGTCATTCATCAACAGGGAATATTCTGAATAAGCCAGATCTGGCCCTTATTTGTGCTGAAATAACTCCAGGGTAGTGTCCTGACATCAGTGGAGTGATTCCAACTTCAAGATGTAACAAGCATCTCAGTGAAGTCAGGAAGCCAATTGCTTCAGGGTGAATTTAGGCAACTGGGACTTATTGCATGAAGGTCTGGAGCATCACCTGAGCTGGATACTCCAACCCATAAGACCCCTCGCACTGCTGATGTGGGCCATCCAGGGTACACTGCTGGGCTTACTGGTCTGCTAAAAGAGAACAAAGTAGAACTCAAGACTGGGATGTGGACTCTAGCAATATCTTGAATAATCCCCCCAGACAGGAACCCCCAAAGTCTCAAAGGTGCCATGGAGATCATATTCTGGTGACAGCAATCTTCCTTTTTCCAGCAAGACAGGTAGAGACCATCCAGCACAGGGTCCTGTCCAGAAGCTTGACATTCACAGCAGGGACCCAGTTAGAGAGTTCCCAACAAGTTTTCCATCTCTCTGGTTCCTGCCATTAATGTCCAGCTAATTAGTCCCACAGGCAATACTTTCTTTAAGCCCACCTTATTTTATGGGTTCTGGGTCTGTTCTCCACAAGTTGCAACATGCAGCTCTTCCTTCCAGACCTGACTTTAACAATCCAGTCCACAGGAGCTGCCTAAGGACCTGTGCACACCAAACATGTGCAGCAGCTGCCATTCCCTGTGGGACCCTCATAACCCGCTTTTACTTCTAGGATCAGCCAATTCCCCCCAAAATTTCAGCCACCAGTTCCCAGTGCTGTGTGACTTCTGCTCTGGGCTGTGATAGTTGCTATGAGAACATGGCCCAAAGAAAACAGACCTTTTCTCCCTTTGCAACCATGATATTGCTTTTTTTCTTTTTGAATTTCATTTTGCATTTCCACTGACCTATAGTTAAATAACTGTAGCTGGATCAAAACCCAATGTGAAAACACATTTTACTCCAGTGGGGGGATTGGTTCTCAGAAACTCTGTAACTTTTGAACAGCTACCCATCTGTCCCCTTCTACATTTTCCCAACACACTGCACTTTGTCATTTCCACAGTGTGAAAGCTTTTTTCTCATTCTTACTGTTCTTGCTGGGTTTGGGGGCTAAGTACAAATGCTTGTAAATGCTACCTCCCACCTGAGATGAGGCTTCAAAAAAATATATAACATGTTCTACCAGCAACCCTGAGACACACAGCTGTCCCCTGCTCTATTTATTTCTCCCGAATTCCACTCTTTTTTGTCATTCACAAACAAAAATGTACACACCAAATCCCATCCTTCAGCATACCAGCTCCTGAACACTGGAAATCTTAGGTGAGATGGTGGGATAGAAAGTGAAATTATTTGTCTTGTTTATGTGTCCTCTAGGGAGGGGATGGGATTGGGAGGGACCATCCCAAAGGGTGAAACACAGAGGAAGGTGTTACAAGAAAAAAAAAATGAAGAGGAAAAACATAAAGAAGAAGAAAATAAGTCTTCTTGGTGGAACACAAATGGAGTTCTAGCTAGGTATCATTTGCTGAGGAAATTGCATTTCTATTTGGGAATAAATGAGTGTAAAACTTGTTTGAGGCCCAGGTAATAATAGAACAGGGGAGGAGGAAATTGAAATTTATGACTTTGCAAATGACTCCTGTAGAAAAGAGAGACGCACATCAGAGATGTCTTTTTTATCCGACCCCCCCTTCCCTCCCTCCTTGTTTTCTCTTCTTCCCGCAGATGAGGAGGACAGGTCTGCAATAAAACAGGTCTAAGCTCTGCCGGCCCGGAGATGCTTCGGGGAGGGGGGTGGGAGGCGGAGGGGGGAGCGGGGGCGAGGGGACATTAGCACTTGCTGTAACATTGTCAGTGCCGATGTAAATGGACGTGCTACATAGTCAACAAGACACACTTGGCTGCCTGCAAGTGGGAAGTACTTAAATCTTGGCACTGATAAATGAAATATTTTTAAGGGAGCTAATCAGTGAAAATGGGGTTTCATCAGGCACTGACATGTCTCGCTTGCTTCAGCGAGTCCAAGAGAGAAAAATGATTGTGTGTGGCGCGGGCCGGAGCCAGCCGGAGATGGGGAGCGAGGGGAAGGGGGGCGAGAGGCGGCAGCTGAGGATGCTCGCGGGGCACAAGCCGTGGGGACCGGGGCCGGTGGCAACCCCGCCTCCGTGCACCCCCGGCCCCCGCCGGCCCCCCGGGGCGCACACCCGGCGCTCCACACCGGCTCCGCTTCGCCCGGGCGTGATGGATGGCCTGGCACAGAACGGGCTCCGTGCAAATCCCCAATCTGCAGCCTGCTGGGCTCAGTTGGATCAGCAGCAGGCTAGCTGGTATTTCTGGATAAACACTAATAAATCTTCCTTTTCTCCATGGCAAGTGGTGCTTCCTCTGCCTCCCCAGCCCCCCATCTTTCCTCCTCTCGCGCTGGTGCGAGGGGAGAGGGAGGAGAGGTGAATTCAGGGTGCAGGGATGGAAGCCAAGCCCTGAGATGGGCAGAGATCTGGCTGGGGAAAACCTCTGAACTATGGGCTTGCAAAGCCTCCCACAAGCCCTGCTACCTCCAGGTTTGCTGCTGGCTAGTGGGGCCTCTGTTTCACTGATGGATGTCATGATGGTCATCCATTTCCCAAAATCTGAGTGAGCTGTGGGTGCAAAGAGGCTCCTGGGAATCTGGGTTTGGCCCTTAGTCTCTGGAGAGGAAGGGGAAACATGATACAGGGCTTGTGTTCAGCATTTTCAGCTCCGAGCTTTACAGTGGCTCTTGTCTTTGGTTCCATGAGTGTGCTGGGACTAGATGAGAGCCACATGGGCCAGTGTCTTGGGCAACAGAGAAATTAAATAATCTGGGAAAAGTGGCTCTGACCTGGCTCTGACTCCTGAGCCAAACCCTGATGTACACAACTCCATGGAGGTTCCCATGGGACTCAGCAGGTGAGTGACCACAGACATCCCATCAGGACAAGGAAGACTTTTCACCTATGTCAGCCAAAATCCAGCTGCTGAAGCTGTCCCTGTTACCAAACTACCTGTAAGTGACCCCCAAATCCCCTGTAAACCAAGACACAATCAGTAAAAGTGGCAACTCTTACCATGTCCTCACTCTGTACCAGTGAGGGATATACCAGGATTTGTTCTCATCTGAAAGGTCCCTGCATGTGAAAATTATCACTGAATGAAATTGTTTTAGCAGACTAGCAGAGGGAAGATGGAGATAAAAAATGTGGAGAAAAAAAATAAAAAAAGAAAGAAAGCCTGGTGCTTACATCCTTTAGTCATAAAGATTCAAAGAAGGATTCCCTCAGTAATCAGGAAATGAAAATGTCCTTCAATTATGGAGCATTTTAAGACATGATTATTTCATGTGCATGCTATTAAGAAAATGACAGTGGAAAATTCATCATGAAATAAATTAATACTTAAACATTTTTGAAAGGTTCCCTGGTGTATTCTTACCCTCCTCCCCTTCTGACACAATAATGTGTTGTTTCTAAAGAAAATTTTATTGGACTAGAGATGATAAAATACACAATGAAAAATACATTTGGAAAGCAAATTCATAACTACTTTTTTTTAAAGGAGGCAGTTTAGCTGAAAATACGCAAAAATGAGAAAGACAATTTATTATTTTCTACTAGGGGAAAAAAGACTTTTTTTTTCCTTCCCAAAGTCAGCCATGCTGGTGTTTGAATAATGGCCTCCCAAACTTGCACAAAACCAACGATTTTGCCTATACTTGGTTTTCTTTTTTTTTTTTAATTCTACATCTCTCCACCCTGCCAATGCAGCAAATGCTAGACATCACATTACAGCATGAATTTATAATGACCATGGCTAAAGCTGATGCTCACTGGAAAATGCAGATAGCTGTAAGAAGTGTTGGATTTGATCTGATTACAAATGAATTGGTGCTGGAGAGAGATACAACAACGTGGCATCAGATACTTCAGCTCTCCAAATGTGTCTGTTCCAGAGTCTGCTGAAGCCAACCCAATCTTTTTGTGTGGATTTCAATGGAGTTTGGCTTAGAGGGTGCCTTGTGGGAGCCACGTGGTACTGCACATATTTACCTCTTGGCTGAGCCTTGCTGGGATGGTTGGAGACCACCCTACCGAAATGTCCACCCCAGTCAGCAGCAGAATGATGTCTGTACACACACACCAGATCATCAACCAGCTCAACCAGAGCTTGGCGTCTGGTCCAAGCCAGCAAAATAAGGTTGAACTGAGGTTCAGGGGCTTTAAGGTGAGGTGGGAACCTCATGGAGGCTCTATAGATAAGCCACGAAGAAACTGAAGTTGCAATCTGAAAGCGGAGAATGGGGTTTATGTAGGAGGCCCAACTGTGCAACCTGCCCTTGTTGGTCTTCGGTGCAAATGGGATGTTCTGAGCTTGTGGGTGCAGCCAGCAGGGCAAGCTGATATTTGTTCCTGTAATGGGAATATCATTTTCAGGAGACCTTGTCAGAGCTAAATGCTGGGCCAGACAAACCTTGCAGCTCCTTAGGATGTGGGGAAATTGTTTGAGGACTCCCGGGAAATATGAACTTCTCCTGTATGAACTACTCCCTGACACCCCAGCAGCGTGCAGAGTCCTGCACAGCCAGAACACATTTTTGCAGGCATCCTACCTTGAATTTTATCTTAGCTGGTAGTCAGCTGAAAATACAAAACAATACAAATCCAGCAATGAAATAAGTACTGTTGCCCAGATCTGCTCCTGCTTAGAGCAAGCAGGTGGGGGGATCACCTTGTTTTGAACAGACAAGTATGTCTGCTGGACTTGATGGGAATTGGACTTGATGATCCTTAGGGGTCCCTTCCAGCTTGAGATATTCGATGATTCTATGATTATAAGCCTGTTCTGCCACTGTGCTTTTGTATTTGACCCGTATTATATGGTTGTAGAGTATCTATTTTTCTGTTCTATGGCTCATATTTTGAAGAAGGACCATAATTCATGAGGGGTGCCTGCCTAGATAACTCACAAGTGGGATATACATGGCTGTCTCTTACTAAACTACATTTTGCTGCTAACATGTATTATATTTGTACCATGCCAGAGGGGGTGTCTGCAGGTCTAAAAATGTTGGTTATAACAGCTACTCATGCTATTAGTATAGTTGTAGATATTATATGATTTATTGATGTGTTTTTATTTCCCACTGGTATGGTATAAATATATTTATTTCACAAAAGTGGCCAATAAATTTCCCTTATGAATCCTGTTATCTGCACCATTACCCATTGATCATTTTTATGAGGTCACAATTTAAGGTGTACATGAATTTACACCTTAATTTGTGACCCTTTCCAAAATAATACATAGCCACTTCTGAACTATTCACCTCACAAGAAGCACTGCTCATTTTGCTGCTTCCTACTGCACTCAGTATTTGTTTCTCATCAGATAGTGCCCACGCATCATGTGCCATTCAACTGTTTCATCCTCTCAACACACACAGGAAAGTGGATAAAACACCAATGAGATGAAACTTTCCTGTAGCCAGCTCTTTCTTTATGGCATTCTGGAATTCAACAGGACAGAATAAGATGACAAAACCCAACAACTAACCCAAAGATACACTTTAATCTTCCTGCTATAAAGACGGAGATTTCCTAACAGCACCCAAAGAACAACAGGAATGCCAAAAATGCAGATGTTCCCAAGCAACCCTCTCTATTTTCTCACTTTTCATTGTCTTATAAACAATCTTTAGGATGTTGGGCAACATGGAACAACTGTCTCCTTGTGTCCTTCATCAGTTTACTCTTTGATTTATAAAAAGCATTGAAGCCAGGAGTATTGCATCTTTATTTGTTATCTCATTCCCATGTGCTCATGTTTTAGAGTGAGAGGGCAGTTTGAAGCTCTGTGTTAGATGCAATATTCCCCTGTTCTGCTGGTGACCTTCACTGATGGTGACCTTCACTGATGGTGACCTTCACTGATGGTGACCTTCACTGATGGTGGCCTTCTCTTCCTTCGCTGCTTCACAGAGTGACTCAGTGCTTCACATACACTTAGTGGCCGTCTCCAAGTGTTTTATTTTCAGGTCTACTGTTCAACTCTGATCTGCCATTGGTGGGTCTTGGTTGTTCACTCCTCTCTGTGGGAGTGCCTAGTCACAGCATTTGGGATGTTTTCCTGCTGCCACATGCCCAGTTTGGCCAGAGTAGCACTCCTGTCTCACCTCCAGAGCCGAGCTCTCAGCAAACTCCTTTCTGTGTTACAATGACTAATTCTTCGTAAGTCAAGAAAATTCTCTTTCTCCTCCCTTCCTTCCTCCCTTTTGTTTAACCCCTCCTCCTCCCTGGAGCTGTGCTTGCTGGTCTATGCCCAGCCATCCCCTGCCTTGATGCATGTCCATTTTGGTTTTAGTTAATGCCTCTTGATCTCCTTCACATTAGCTGAGCAAGGTGTCACATAGGCTTGGCAAGTCCATCTCTTCTACTAGAAGTTGCCTGGACAGAATATTTAAATTGTTTGCTTGGCCAGGCTGTGGACACTGTACTAACAAGCAGTCCCAAATAAGCTCCAGAGTTCGAGCATGTTCCTGGGGTTGCACACTGGTGATAACACTTTGTGTGAAGGTAGCTGTGCAAAGCATGTGTTTATAGATAAGTCAGGCACAGTGTCCTCAATCAGTGGCAATGCAGCCCTTAGTGGCCTGGGTTGGAGAGAGGTGACAGCTTCAGATCTTGCCTCCACTATGTGTTGCCCTCTTTTCAGCCAACCTGTTTGTCCATGTCCCACTTGGGGCCCAACTTGCCCATGGACATTTCATCAAACACTGCAGCAAAGAGTGTGACATTCTTCAACCACCAATGGACATGGCATGCAAGATGTTGCCCCATGTCATGTGTCATTGTCAGAGAGGAAACATGGGAAAGCTTTCACATCCCATAGGTCCTGACTGTGATGCCAAGTGATCAGGAGTCCCACAACCTTTTGAAATCGTAGGTGGGAGAGAACCTGAAAACGTTTGAGGGCAAATGTGTGCTGCAGCAGAGAGATTAGTCCTAGGTTTTAAACAACAGGTACAGCATGAGCCAGAGGCCTCCTTCCCCACGCCCCCTCCATAGCTCTCTTCTCACCCAGAGTTTGGCTGCACAGACTTTTTATTTGCACACAGTTGTCCTTAAAAATAATAAGTGACTATTTGCCTGTTCAAAGCCAGAAACAAGTTGACCAATTGCTGCTGTGTTTTACTTCAGGGTATCCATCTAAAGGCAGAGAGAGAATCAGTCTATAATGGTTTGCCTGGCTTGAAAACTCCATTTTGGGCCACGGAGAGTCATATTTCAGAGAGTATTGATCACAGTGCAGTTTGTGTTTCCTCACGTCCATGATCCTGTTTGCAGCCCTGTAAAATAATAACAGTACTCATGTCAGTAAGGTAATTACCATTGATCTAACACACTGTGACAAATTTTTCAGTCATGCCACTTGATTCATACTTAAAGTTATGGCACTGCTGACTGCTCCTTAAATAATTGAAGGATGCCTTTTGTAAATCAGCACACTCTTGCCAAAAAGTGGCAGTTTCTTCTTTGTTCCAGGCCTTGTTTCTTAGCTTCATCAGGGATTTTGAAATTAAACAGACAGCTTTCCACAACCTACATAGTTCACACTTGGAGCAGATATCATCTGAGCTGGCAAATCACTTATGACATCTTTGTTCGAAAAAAGTGCAAAAAAAATAAGAAGAAAAAGGTTAAACTACAGGGAAGATCAGGGTCTCAGTGGTTGGGGGGGGGTTGCTAGCAGGTGGTAACAACAAGAGAGGCAAAGCCAAATTTGGTTGATTCAAAGCACCCATGAAAGCACTTGTCATCCTCTTGTGGCTGGGATTACCAAAGGCTAAAGAAGAGCAAGAGCAGGGCCATGTCAGCAGTGAAAACAGTCCTGGTCTCCTGCTCCCAGATCCACTGACTGCCCATGCAGGAGAACTTTGCAGCCTCTCTTCTGAGGAAATCTGTTAGGGATCTGCACCTCCTCCAACCAACCTCCAACATGCTGAGGGGGGCACCATGTCTTCTTGGCCTGGGCTCTCCAGGCTGGTGTGCTTTTTCTGGGGACATTAAATACTACTCCTGCCTCTTGAGCTGCATTTGGGACGTGGTAGCACTACTAGACAAGTAATCAGAGTATGGTTTTGGGTGGTGGGACCCATTGGCAGGTAACCAGCTTTCCCCCTAGTGAAGTGTGGACACTGTTCAAGGTGAACTTGGATCAGCTCACCACAGTTTTCATCGAACCATCCTCCTCGGTTGTCAAGGAAGCCTTGGAATTAGTTTAAACTGGACATCAAACACCATGAAGGAGGCATTTCTCACTGACAGTGATGCATAGATGTTTCCTTTGGCTCTGAAGTACCTTCTGGAAGAGCCTCTCTCTCTTTCAAAAAAATATGAAGATTATTGAGGGAGATCATCTACTTGCTTTCCAAAACTATTCCTCAGCAGGGCAATCCATAATGGACAAGTTTGCCTGTGGAGTAATCAATAAAACCTCTATGTCCCAGCAGACTGGCCTCAGCTACTAGACACTCAACCTTCTTATTTAGAGACCCTCCTTTGCAATGTGTAGAGGACTTTGGAGTTGACACAGGGGTTTGCAGCTCAGGTTCAAAACCAAACAAGGGAAGACTGAATTGTATCTCTGTCATTGTCATGGCTCAACTGCTGCTCCCTTTGCTTCCACTGATTAGGAAGAAATCCTTGACTGTGAGAGTGCTGAGGCCCTGGCACAGGTTTCCCAGAGAAGCTGTGGAAACACTTCCCATCCCTGGAAGTGTTCAAGGCCAGGCTGGATGGGGCTCTGAGCAACCTGGTCTAGTGGAAGGTGTCCCTGCCCATGGCAGGGAGGTTGGAACGAGATGATCCATAAGGTCCCTTTCAACCCAAACCATTCTGTGACTTGGTGGATTTTGTGAGTTCTTTCACAGGACTCCTGTGTTCAAGGAGTGTGCAGATCTGCAGCAGCAATCATGGCATTATAGCCTTTGGAGAACAAATTGAATGAGCTGTCCTTCAAGAGAGCCTCAAGCCTGCCCCTTTAGCATTGTTGGGACACACAAAGCAATGATTCTGGCTTTGATCCACTCTGCTACCTGTAAAGTGTCCTCTTTTGTGAGCATTCTTGTACCTGCTTGAGATGAGGCCAGAACAAACAGAAAGCACCTTAAAGGAGCTTACTAAGTAAGTCTGGGATTGAGCAAACAGCATATTCGAGGGGTCAAATTTAATTCCTTCCTTCCTTTTGTATTCAGATTAGAGGCCAAGGTAGATTTGTGGAAGCCAGGACTCCTCAGCTAATGCTGCTTTTGCACTTAACCTGCAATTTACCTGTCAGTAACAAATACATAAAAGGCCAGCTAAGCTCTTCAAACTTCCAAACAATTTACCTCACCATCAGATGGGCTCTTCAGCATCCAAGAGCACAACAGTCTGCTCACATCTAAGAAAAACATCTGCTGCCTAAAAAAAGTCCTCCTCAAAAATGCGTCTGGTGAAATAAATGTGCATATTTAAAGGAGCGGCATGTTTTAAGTCAGTCAAACCCCTCAAAAATAATAATAAAAAGCCTTCCAAAGAGACTACTTGCCAATGATGTATTGGCTTGGTTAAGAAGGGCTGTGTTTTCAGAGCGTCCTAAATTCCTCAACTCAAGTGCTGAGTGGAGGTTTATTAAGTGACCTGTCTGGATGTATATCAGCCTTGTCCCTAGTGGGGGTCCTGTGTTAAATTCCATCATTAAAACCTATTACCAAGCTATCAAAACCCGCTGTAATTCCATCTAATGACCTCATTTCCCTAAGCATAACTCCGCACAAGGTTTGCTGATGCGGTGTTACCTCTTGGTGGGCCACAGCCCCTCAGCAGAGCAGGGGGTGGGGAGGGAGAGAGGGAGAAATCAATGTCTGCGGAGATGACAAGGCACACGGCCAGTGACTGGGGACCAAGAAACTATCCAATATCCCATTTCCCATCCAGTCTATTAGCAGCTGAAGTCAACCAGGGCTCCGGGTTTGATTGAAGGCTTAGCTGAGACCAGATAGAGGAGGAGAAGCCCAGGCAACATGGCCACCAGGCGAGGCTCCTTTCCAGCGAGCTGGAATCACTCCTAAAAGTCAGAGTGTATAAAAATGGATTATTGCATTAAAAGTTCAAAATGTTCTTTTTATTTCATTTTAATTTTTTTTTTTCTCAGGGTGGACACAAGGAAAAAAAAGGGAAAAAAAAAAAAAAGCCTTTCCTTTCTCCCCCCCTCAATCCCCCCTTCCACACACACACCTCTACTTGCCATGAAATCATTTCGTAAATACAAAAAAGGCCCCTCAGGCTATTGGTGCCCAGACACTCATTTTTAGAGTGGATAATTGACTCCTTTCAGTTGATAATTCATAGCTTGCATATGCCAGCTAATACATCAGTGCCCAGAGACTCAGCGAGAGCCCCAAGCACAAATGGGAGAGGGGGAAAGGAAAAGAGGAAAAAAAAAAAAAAGAAAAAAAAAGAAATATTTCGGATGATAGATGAGTGCATTACGGCTTTATGAATGAATTATGTCCTGCAAATACCTTGAGCAGGAGAGACTGTCGGCCTGTATCTATACTAATCTGGGAGGAATTATGACGATTTTCACATTAAAAAGGGAAAAGGGAAAGAATTAATTGAGCAATTGGGCCATTAAAAATGTATGTCAGCATGTTCTGTATGTCCATTTTCCAATTTATCATATGCTAGGAAGCTTCCTCCCAGGGTGACTGCCATTTTTCTTCTCTTTCTTACGTTTGATTTTTTTTTTTATTTATTATGGGTTCCTGTCGAACAAAACTGGATCAGGATCATTTTGACAAGATAAAGTTTGGGTATTTTTTGCAGGATGGAGTTGTCTTTGTGCTCTGTGTCAAAGAAGAGGGGTGAGGGGACCCTGATGATCTTCTTCTTTGCACCCCACAGCTCCTACAGTCAGTGTTTCTGACTTAATAAAAAGAGATTAATTCACCCTGTTTGTAGATTTTTATTCCTTTTCCATCTGAGAAAGTTTGAGATGAAATTTGGCCATAGGTGGGCAGATGAACTTTTTATTTAAAAAGTTGTAGTTTACCAGTGCTGGCTCATCTAAAAGCAGTGAGGGTAAGTGCCAGCACATGCAAACACCTGCTCTGCTCACATGTGTGAAATGCCACACGTGTGTGGCTCGAAAAATTCACCGACACAAACGATGCATCGCCCAGCTCCGGCATTTATCTGTGGGCCATATCCATTGTTGGCCAAAAATGTGTTCTGGGTGGTTATAGTGCTCATATTCCACGTAAGCACACTGTAGAAAGTGTTAATTATTTTCAGATCTGAGAAATAATTTAGTAGATTAAAAGAGTTTGCCAGTGGGACAACATTTTGAGAATGAAAGCAATATTATGAACTGTTTTCAACTCTGTAATTAGTAGGGTTGTTTAAATAGCTGAAATAAGAACAAAATTTTTTTTTCCGCTTTCAAATATGTAATACATTCCACTACATTGGCTCAAAATTTTAGTACCCTTAAAAAACAGATCTTAGAGACTAGCAAAAAAAAAAAAAAATCAGTAACTCAATGTTTAAAAAAAAAAAATCCTGTTTAAGACCTGCCAGCAAATTTCAAGCAGCCTGACCAACACATATTGTTTAACCTGTGTCTTCAATTTTCTAATCCGGGAATTATGCTTCACCTGAACTTCCTCTAATACAATTAGCGTGGTGTGTTTGCTGAAACATAATGCCTTTACAGAATAATGTTTTATGCTGCAAAGCATATCTAATCTCTTCATGCAAGCCACTCTACGGCAAATCATTTTATAATATGCAGAAAATTTTTGATGTTGTTTACATTCTCGTGTTTATGAGGTCTTTAATTGATTGTAAGCTGCTCTTTAAGTACTTAAAGGTCGTTCTTTAAATCCTATTAATTTTTCTTGTCTTTGGGTGTTCTTTTTTCAGACTTGTTAAATATTTGTTCACACGATGGCTGAAACACGAGAGTGCTGGAGGAGAATTTCAGCAAACTATTGTGTTTGTATTCAGGACCTTTATGAAGGATGTGTAGATTTATTGTCTTACTTGAGGTGCAGCAGGCCCCTAAATTCCCCTTGATCACCATGTATGTGGGACTGGGAATTTTGCTGTGGGTTTGATTTAGTTATTCTCTGCTCTTGTACACAATGAAGAGGTAAGCACATCTCGGTGTAAATGTCACCCTCCTGGAAATCAGAGCTTTTTTAGCAGCTACTCCGCTGTACAGAAGCTTTTGGGAGGTCTTAAACAAACCCTGAGAGAAGACAGAGGTGTATATAAAAGAGATGTGAAACAGATTTCTGCCTCTGCAAATCTTTCTGATCTTTGAAAGACACCTGTGTTCCCTGAGACTCTGCACTTTTATACAGGGGAGAAAAGCAGGGACACTTATGAAGCAGCACCCAGCAATCCTGTGCTCAGGGCACCGTGGCAGAACCATCATCAGCTCTTGGTGCCACCTGATGAAGTGCCCAGTGCTCTCAGGCAGCCCCCAGCTGCAGTTATTCCACTGCTTGCACTCAGGTGGGAGCCCTCTTCTCCATCAGGGATGGTCCTGAAGAGCACGTATCCCTGTGGACAGTTTTGTCTTCAGCAAAATGGCTCTTTTCCTCCCAAAAACGACCACAGCATTTTGGCCCTCAATCAAGGCTCAGAAAGAAACTAGGAGGGAAGATCAAAGGTTACACGTGTACCCCCTGAGCTCACCTAGGGCAGAAGACTCAGCACCGTGGCTGAATGTGAGATTTGGAATCCTACATGGATGCAACCTGGAGGGGTCGACCTGAATGACTACTGGGAGAGGCAGGACACTTCTTGTGCCTCTGGGTTCCCTCCAGCACCATTCAGTCCAGCTTGGAGAGCTGAACTGCTCTAGGGACATGAGGCTAAACCACGTGGCAGGAGAGGGTTTGCACCCTTCTTTGAGAGGCTGGGGCCCTCCTGAGACAATGGGCTACAGCACAGGATCAGCAATGAGCCAGAGACACATTACCCTCTACACACTTTGCCCGGCTCTTCTTGTCCTGGCCACTCCTGTCCTGCAGCACAGGAAGAATTTCACTGTGGTTTTTGCCCATTAGGGGGCAAATACCCAATAATATTCACTTCTTACTTCTGGGGATCTTCATTTTCTGAAAACTATGTATCAGAGATTAATCACACAATGGGCCATCTCCACGTAGTACCACTAAAGTGCTCTGAGGCCTGTTGCAGCACAGAATTTTTGGCCAATCACCTCACCTTTCCATGCCTCTGTCCCCCAGCCAAAGGATGTGGGAACATACTGCCTTCCCCACAAAACCTCTCTGAGCTGGTGATGGCTCCTTGCTCTGGCTCTGCAGAGTGAATTAACCCAGAAGGCCCTTCCACACCATGGCAACTGAACATAGTTCACCCAAAAACCAGCACATCAGTCTTGCTGATTGCACATGCCTTCTTCTGGAAACACACATCTCAGTAAAGGATTAATGACAGCCAGAATCCCATTAAGAAAGAAACACAAGTTCCCCAGCTTACTTAATATCAGGTTTCTTGCACCTGGGTCACTGAAGTAGGACGTAACCTGCAGAATATAAAATGTCCTGTTGTTGCCTTTGCCACTGACATGCACAGAGAGGTGTTGTGAAGAACAGACATTTATAATCCAGCCTCCCTCAGACGTGCTAAGGCACGCACAGACCTGAAGGTTGTACATAACCTTTGCAACAAGGTTGCTGGTATGTTCTCCCTATGACTTAGCAGCTCATGTTTCGGATGGAGATACAGAAACATGGATTTTTTTTCCTTGATATTTCCCACTAAAAGACAGGAATGAGTATTTTCCTGGGCAACTCCATGAAAACCTTACTCTTGAAGGTTGAAACATTGAAAACACCAGTGCTAGTAAAGGTGTGAGCATGCAAGTGCAGGTGTGTGGCAGGGACTGTGCTCTGCTTCCATGCCCAAACAAACACGGAGCTCAAGGTGTGCTGAAGGCCATTTGTCTACAAAAGTTTAATGATTTTGACAATGTTTGTATATCAGATAAAAGGAAAGTCATGACCTGTCCTACCTACAGAGAAACCCCAGGTGCCAGACAATCCTGTGGTTTTCAGCATCTTGCAGTGGGATTTGTGTGCCTCTGACCTCAAAGGTATTTCAGAGGAGACCAGGCATTGCTGAAAATGTTCCCCAAAATGCAGCCTGAGTGGGGGACAAGGGAGCAGCCTTCAGAGTCAAAGAGACTTGTCCCTGTCCTGCTTCCTGGAGGTGTTTACCTGGGAAAAATTCCCCTTCAGAGTAACTTAGTTTAGTATCAGATGATTTTATGCCTTTTGTCTGATGTATTTATCATTCTATGGTTACACCAAGCAAGAGAAAGGCTAAATAAATATGGAGAAATAAGTCAATATGCTACCAGAATAGCAGTCTATTCCCCCCCCCCCGAGATTAGAGTTTAGTAACAGACTGAAAAAATAGAAGCTACATGTTGCCTTTTGTTTTATTTAAAAACTTTTTTTTTTGCTTAAAAAAAAAATCCTTTTTAATCCATTTTAAAGAGTATCTATCAGTAGTTTTAACTCTTGTCTCCCAGAAATACAGGACAGACTCTTTTAACCTACATTGTTAACACAGAAATCACTATACTTCCTGAGGAAAAAAGGCAGAAACTAAATAAAAGTTAGGATTTCTGGAGAAACACTTGCAATAGGAACAGCTTCTTGATGGAGTCAATAGCTACACCCTGACTCAAGTGAATCTGGGTCTTGCTGTTTCAATACCTGAGATGAATCCATACAGCCACACGGTCCATCCGGCCACTCAGCAGGATTTAAGAATCAATCAGACATAATTTGCCTACTTTTGGTCAAACCTCTATCACTAGCAGTGCCTCCTATTGCATTTCCATGGTGCTGCCACCGGGACACAGCAGCAGCCTCAGTGTCCGTGTCGTGCTGAGGTGTTCAGAAGACTCCTGCATGCAGCTGTAAGAAAATGGGTCAGGGATGTGGCACCTCTCTGGAGCCAAGTCACCACTGAAAACCACCAGAAAAGCACCCGCATCCAATGCCATTTTCTCCACTGAGCTTTATATTGGGTCCTTTCTGTGGTGAGAATTTTTTTTTGAGAGAAGGATTTGTTATTATTAGTGATAATGAAATCAGCCATGCCCTTTTCTCCACCTGCCTTCCCCCAAATCTCTCTGTTTGGTTACCTGCCACTTCAGGGATCCCACACTCAGAGTGTGCTGATAACTCGGGGATGGGACCTTTCTTATTGAACAAGGCGGGAAAAGCAGCTTCCAGTGTCAGGAATTTCTTCCAGACGTTCAGCATCTGTATTTAAATTAAGAGGCTTAAAGCTCTCCTGAACTTTTCCAGGTTTTTAATTTTAGTTTAACTTCAGGAGTGAAGTTTTAAGCCCAGAATATCATATCCGGAGTGCCATCTACCGCGTCTTCCAGGGACTGCCACGAAATCATGTCTGAGCTTGGAGGAGCACAGCTGTTGGGAGCAGTTCGCCTGGAATTCTGGATGCAGATGTTTGTGCATAGGTAGGGATGGGAGAAACTCGAGTACCCCAGTGGGAAGCTCAGCCCCACGCAGCCAGTTGCTCACTCCCTCACAGTGGGATGGGAGAGAGAATGGGAAGGGTAGAAGTGAGACACTCCTGTGTTGAGATGAAGACAGTTTAATAGCAAAAACTGTCTGTGCAGGTAAAGCAAGACAAGGAATTAATTTGGTACTTCCCACGTTCAGGCAGGTGTTCAGCCATCCCCAGGACAGCAGGGCTCCATGACGTGTAACGGTGACTTGGGAAGACAAACATCATCACTCCGAACATCCCCTCTTTCCTCCTTCTTCCCCCAGCTTTTATTGCTGAGCACAACATTGTGTGGTCTGGGTTATCCCTGTGGTCAGTTGGGGTCAGCTGTCCTGGCTGTGTCCCCTCCCAACTCCTTGTGCACCCTCAGGCTCCTCACTGGTGAGGTGGTATGAGAAGCAGAGAAGTCCTTGTCTCTGTGTGAGCCCTGCTCAGTAATAGCTACAACATCCCCATAATCACCACAGTTTTGGTCACAAATCTACAATATGGCACCATACAAACCACTAGGAAGAAAACTGAATCTATCAGAGACAAAACCATTACAGCTGAAGAGAAAAAAAAAGTTTGTTCTTCTTGCATCTTGAAGTTAATGCAAATGTGTGGGAAAAAGTTATATTAGAAAAGCCTTTCAAAGTACTGAAAGACAAGGTAACAGATTAACTTATCCTTCAACCTCAAGCCATTTTATTATGACCTGACACACAAAAAGTTATTAGATTATTCCTGTCCTTTGCACATGTCTCTGTGGAGAGCAGCACCCTTCAAAACCCCAGTGTTGGTGAAGAGTCTAAGGGGGAAGGCCAGGGCTCCTCCAGGCACTGCCAGATCTGTCACTCATGGTCACAGCTTTCCTGTCCTCAAGAGGTGTCCAGGACACCACAGTGCCTCTGTCACAGTGACATCTTCATTCCCACACATAGGAAGCAGCTATGAGACACCTCAGCGGGACCCTTTGGAGCTCAGGTTTTAACCTGCAGAGCTCAAGCTTGTCATTTGGGTCAGGTATTTTGGTAGCCAAATCTCGAGGTCTAGCCTTGGGGGATGCTCAGTGGGGCAGGAACTCTCTGGTATGTTATGTTAGGAGGCAGCACATTGCAAGATACGTGATAAAGATGAAGACTGTCAGGATTTACCCAAACTGAGAAGATGCAGCGGATGTTGCTCACCTGCCCCAGCTGTGGGTGAGCTGGCAGCCCTCAGCTCGCCAGGGTACAGGGCACCCACAACTTCAGGGCAGGCAAATCCCAGCTCCAGGTGAGGAAATGTGAGGAACTGTTCATACCAGTGGAGCGAGCTCCACCTGCTGCCCAAATCCCTGCGAGCGGCAGGCAGAGCCGCAGCCTTTTGCCCGATTCCTCTCCAAAAGCAAAATCCTGTTGACTGGGGAGCAGGACCCGCTGCGTCCCACAGCCTTTCTACAAAGAGGCTCCTGTAACTTAATCCCAGCTTAATTCCTGGGCCAGACTGTGGTAACTGGGAGCCTATTGCCACCAGCATCCCCCGTCCCAGTCCCTGCTGTCCCCAGCATCAGCCCAGGGGAACTGGGGGTACACGACTCAGCCTGGCCTGGGCAAAGCACTCCCCAGGTTTTGAGCTGGTGAGGGGTCACAGCACACTGGAATCATAACATACTGGGGCCACAGCATGTCTGTCCACCTGCAGTCAAGTGAAATGTTTACCCTCTCTTTTTGTTGTTGTTCCCAACCAGAATTAATTACAGCAGAAGGGCAAATTGCCTGTCTTTCGAATGATTTCTTGCAGTCAGATGCAGGCAGATCACATGGGCCTGTGTAGCTATGGGGGTCTCTGGCTTTGGCTAAAGGATTGGTGTAATCCCCATAAATTCATTAGCATTTATCAGCTCCTTGTTTGTGGCTATACTGCTCCGTCTCCCCCTTTCTTGCCCTTCTCCCTCCATGGAGCAAAGATTTATCGGTGAATTAAAGCCAGAGAGCTCCTGGCCGATGAGCTGGGGAAGGAGGATAATTCTATTACTTGTCAGAGCAGTTAAGGGGGAAGTTGTGTGCAATAACCACAGCTCAGAGCACAGACTCCAGAAGTCCAAGCTTGTGAGCTGGCATACGGGAAAAAAGTAGGGAAAAAAAAAGACCAGGGCTCAGGTTTTCCTCAGTGGATCTCCATGGCAAGGAGGCTCAGCAGCAAAGCCACCCATGCAACTCTTGCCCCAACACTAGGATCCCTCTGCACAGCCATGGACTACAGTATCCTGTCAGTTTTTAACAGGGTGCTGAGAAAGGGGATACTCCTGCCAGGGGCAAAGCCTGCACTGAGGTGGGAAGGACTGCCATGGCCAGACCCATGTCCCTGCTCCTCCTCATCACTGGCAGTAACAATTATGGGACAGGGCAGGGAACTGATCCAGCAGGAAACTAACAATTTTGGAGGAGAAAAGGAGATCGGATGAGATTTTTCAGCCAGATCAGGTTTCTAGTGTTGATAGAAAGAAGGGGTCAGCTATGACAGTGGAGGCAGGACCACTGTCGTGGCAGTGGGGTGGACTAAGACCAGCTGGGCTCATGCTGGTGACAAGAACCCATTTACATAATCCTTTACTTTTAACTGTGATCTCAGTAGCAAGCAAGTACTATTTGTGGACAATAACTTCGTTAAGGAACAAAAGACACCACAGTGCTCTGGCTGTTGCCAAATCATGAGCCCATCTTGGTTTGTGCAGTATCTGTATTTCCCCAAATATTGTACTGTGCCAAAAATACACACTCAGACCCAGCACTGAAGGCTTGATGTGTAAAACTGAACTGAACATTCCTGCTCTTCTTTTTTCAATTGTACTTTTTGCTAGTGACACCTACCATCTTCATCTGGTAGCACAGAAAATGAATACTGCCACCTTTCCTTGCGCTCTGCAGAGAATTTATGTTTCCTACAGCTTTCCATGCCCAAGATGCTGCATCAGGTCTTAGCCAAGGTTACATTTCTCTCTGAGGGTCCCTCTTCAGCCCCAGGACCTTTTCCATTACTGGGGCCATCACACCTCACAGCTGCAGCAAAGCTCTCTGGCTGCTCTTCTTGGAGGTGTCAGGGTATGTGCTGCTTTTTATCAAGGGTGGGGAAGGATTCAAGGGATGAGGATGTAATACAGGAAATAAATGACCTCCAGGGCTGCTCTGTGAGTCTAGAAAGTCCCAGACATCCCTGAATTTGCATCCCTGTCAGCTAAATTGCCTCCAGAAAGATTCTTCAGGCAGAGTTTGGCTCTCACTTTAATGCGAGAGGATTTTGAGACATAACACCTGGTGCTTGGGCATCACTCATTGCTCACTAGAGGTGTTCGCTGAGCTTAGGACTCACCTGTCTGATAGCAGCTCCTCATAGCCAGGGTCACAGACTCCCACTCCTGTGACCCAGGATGTTTCTGAGCACACGCTGGCCCATCAAAAAAATTTAAGAACAAAAATGCCAGTTCGGGATCTCTTCTGGTGTTTGCAAATTGTCAAGTCAGAGGCCTTGGTCTAGAGGCTCTGCCATGCTCGGAGAGGTCAGTGTAATTGCAGGATGAGATCTGGTCATCTACGTTCAGCAATTGCTGCTGAAAGGCTGAGGGTATTTATTTCCCAAGGTCTTCTCTTGCAGCCTTGGGTATAAATTTCCTTCCATTTATTTGTTAAAGGCTCTGCTCCTGTGCTGTGTGTGGGCTGTCAGCGGTTGCCTTGGACATTTAGGTCAATCACAGATATTATTTCTGTCTCTGGAGCTGGCAGCTCTCATCCTGGGCCTTGAGCTTTGTGCCTTGCCTATAAATAAAACACCATTCATCCTCAGCAGAGTGGGAAGAGGCAGTGATGAGCTCTAAGTGATCTTTCACAGGGAGGGGGGCTCATTTTGAATGGCTCGACCCCTCAAAGAATTATGAAGCCCCCTATTAAGCATCCCTATTGCTTTAATAAGGAAGCCTGGTGAGAATTAGGGGATAAAAATAGGTGTTAGAGCTGTTCAGTGAGGCAACTTGTATTTGCAGCTGATCATCCATGGCCTGAACAGAAGTCTGTGTGCAGGAGACTGGGAACAACTGGTGAACAAGGACAGGCAAAGGCGGAGCCTGAGGGGTGTAGAAACACTTGTGTTTGCTTTAGTCCTTGTAGGTGCTGGTTTAACATATGGCTGATGTTCCTGGAGGGAATGAGCCCCCAGAAGCAGAAATCTCAGTGATCCAAAGGCTTCTGGACCATGGGTCAGGTCAGTTCAGTGTTCTTATTGCTGACAAACACCAGTTCTCAGACCCCATCTGACAATAGGCTACTGAGCCTTTTCCTCTTCAGATGAGTACATTGACATTAAAAAAAATCCACAACAAAAAGCTTTTAAATATAAGTCCTAACCAGGGGTGTCTTCTGGTGGACACTAGATTGCTCAGCTCAGAGGTTTTTGGAGACAGCCTTTTTGGCTGTAGAGACAATAAATAGTCGTTAATTTGGGTGATCATCATTCTGCAGCCATTTCTCCTCTAATGGCCTATGAATGTAGATCTATGCACTGGTAAGTAGAAGAGGATGTAAGCAGGAGAGGCTGTTTTTTTCAAATTATTCTGGGTACAAACAAATTTGAAGCATTGACTCGTAAAGGGAAATGGGAAAAGCTTGCAAAACTGTTGAAATACACATCAGGCAGGCATCTTTTACTGTAAATTATTCCTACCCCAAAGCAGCAGTGATTATAAGCTCTAGGTCTTTGTTTAATCTCTTACTTCTTTAAGAGTGCATGCATATTGTTTTGTCATTTATGGGAGTCATTTTGCAAAGTGGATCCAGGGTGTTTTCAACTGAGGTTTTACATTGCTCGTGATTGACTGAGCTGATTCCCTTCCAGACACTCGTGTATCTCCCTGCTGCATATATTAGAGCTGAGCACTTTTTATTTCCTTGCAAGGGAAATGAGCTCTGACGAATGGGGATGAGATGAATATCACATTATTTGGGGGCTGAGACAAGGTCAGGGGCCAAAAAGAAGACATTTCCCTGGGTTTGGCCCAGTCTATATCTTCTCACTTTTTTTTTTTTTACAACCCCATGCTGTGTAAAAATACAGTTAAATAATATTCCAGGCACCCGGTGATTACTATATTAAGATGTGATGAATTGCAATGCTCAAAAAAACCTGACAGCCCTTTGCTTCTAGATTTCCATTCACAACAGTGAGGTATGGGCCAAATTTTGGCAGGGGGACACTGAGAAGCTTCTGGGGCGAGGGGATCATAGAATCAGCTGGGTTGGAAGGGACCTCCGAGATCATCAAGTCCAACCCTTGATCCACTACCGCTGCAGTTACTAGACCGTGGCACTAAGTGCCACATCCAGTCTCTTTTTAAAAATCTCCAGGGAGGGAGAATCCACTACTTCCCTGGGCAGCCCATTCCAATGTCTGATCACCCTCTCTGTAAAGAAATTCTTTCTAATATCTAACCTGAAGCTGGGTCGGCCGGTCCTGCTGCCACCCTCCATCTCAGCATCCCTCCTGCTCCCTGAGCTTTGCCCTTGGCCCAGATGAGCCCACTGCGGGGTCTGGTCTGCCAGGCTGCTCAGCATGGATCGACTCCCCCTGTCGTCCTCAGAAAGGCATAGATTTTCCTATGAGCTGCAATTCCTACTCATTGACAAATCCATCAGTGCGAGGCCTGGCTCTTTCTAACTCGTTTGCGTGTCCCCCCTAATTAGTCCATATGTAACCATTATTGTGGATAAAAGACAGAAACATGTTACAGTCATCCTCACAAATCATCGTTTGTCCAGATGGCCCACAACGTACATTCTAAACTTCATTAACAGATTGTAACAATTAATTAACTGATGCGGGAATCACTTGGCTCGCCACCAAAGGCAGCTGCCCCCAGGAGGGAGTGCAGCCAGGGAAGGACCTACAAAACCCATCCCCAGCTGCTGGCCAAGAAAGGGATCAGGGTCAGCAATATGAGACCTTTGCTATTGTTTTTTCAAATTTTAACTAGATATTTTTTTCAATTTCTAAATCTGATTTTTGAAGGAAATGCTGACTGTTTTCTTGAAAGATTTATCCTTGTCTTTCCCAAACTGGGAACCATGTGGCTTGAAATAGATCTGCCTTTCAAACCTTGCCAACAACAGGGAGCAGTTCTCTCATGGCCTTGGATGTATCTCTAGCTCTATGAAGTTGCATGTCTTTTTTTATGCTCCAAAGTAAGCAGATTATTAAAAAAAAAAAAATTCTCAGTCTAAAGCTCAGTACCTATTGATAAATTTGTAATGAATTTGTACTCTAGGCTATTAATTGCATTGCAGATGTTTAGCCACAGGATTCCAGTGCAGATGGAGATCGATAAATGTTGAGATTAAATGATCCAACTGTTTTGAAACCCAAATAATCACTGCTTGAGCTTGTTCAGTTTGGGCTGAGGACAAAAGTAAATTTCTTCCCTGTGGACATTTCTATAAAATATAGTTGACACAAGAAATGATGAGACTCTGGAAAACTAGACTGAGCCATAAATATTCATCTCTGCAGTGGATCCGAGAACAATAATTTAACTTTCTTTAATGCCCAGCTCTCAGAGTGCTTAACAAACTCTCTATTCTTGGCAATCCTCAGATGTTTAACAATTCAGAGCCCCTAATCCATAACTTGGGAGGGAAAAATGAAGATTTGGTTCAAATAAACCCCTGGCTGATGGAGTTAGAGGAGCTTCACTGTGGCATTTGCAATCAGCTAAAAAGAACAGAAAAGGATGGAGAAGAGTGCCCCTGTCTGTAGGTATCTACAGCTACTTCAGATAAGCTCTCCTACCTTTTTTTTCCTGCTTTTAAGTTCCTACTTCCTAGGACAAGCATCCTCTACTAGCATTTGCATGCCCTTGACAGCAGTTTCCACCTCTCCCTCTCCTGGGCCCTCCCTGGCTATTTTCAGCCCATGGAACCACGGTAGACCCTCTCCTGCTGCTTAAACATGCTGTGCCCAAGGACAGGGGAAACCTTCCCTGGCCAGCTGCAGTCACAGGGGCACATAACATCCACTTACCTTCTGAAAGTGGTTTGCCCCAGCACCTAATCAGAGTCCTTGTCATCTACCCCCTTCCTGTCTGGAACGGGAATTTTGCTCTATGAATGAGTCCTGGGAGCAGCCCAGTAACGGGGGACCAGCAATGCTGAACTCAGTGTGTTTCTGTGCGGAGGCAGAGAATGGTTTTTAACCTGAACAGGGCAAACACTCAGGAGATCTGCTCTGTGTGCTCGATGGGGAGGGTTCTACAGCACATCCCAAGCAGATTCAAGAACTCAAACAACTCTTTACCCCTAGAGGTGCTGCTGCTTCTCTCTGTTCCTCTGCCTTTTCCCATGTGGTCCCTCATCCTGCCCCTCACAGGGATAATGCAATACAGCGGGGGGGTCTCTTTGCTGAACTCTCCCTTGGTTTTCCCAGTACCTTTTCCCTTCGTTTCTTCCTGGCAAAGAGCTCTGTTGTTGTTATAGCAACCTCAGCGCGGTTAAGTCTCTAGAGGCAAGGTTTATAGGGAGAGACAATGTATTTTATTAGACCGCCTGATAAAGCTGAAAGAGAAATATAAAAGAGAAAGAAAAAAAAAAAAAAGGAGGGACAGAGCAGCTCTCTGGCTCCCAAGCTCATCACAGGTCCCCAGAGCTGTGAGTAGAGGGGAACAAAGCAGGTGCAGAGAAGGAGGTGACATGTGGGGATTTGTGGGCACCAGGGCAGACCCGGTGCAGGTTTGGTCAGGCTGGCAGGACGGCAGCCTGACAGCCCAGGAGTTGCAAGGGTGCTAATCTGGTTCTATCTGGTGGAAAGCAGTGACTCAGTGGGAAACAAGACTCATAGTCAATGTTGTCTCTTCCTGACAAACACTAGTACTGTGCTGGTTTGCCTTCACTGCCCCAGTACCCTCACAGCATCTCCCAGGCACTGGTGGTTGCAGGAACCACTGCATCCAGTGCCAAAATAACTCCAGTCCTTCTGATTCTCTATGCTTTTAACCTCTGATGAAGCTACTCAGAGCAAACCTTGGCAGCACCCACCCTAAATGCTCCTCTCAGGGTACACACCCCACCTGATGTATCAAAGGCAGAAGAAAACACTTCAAGGAGCTAATCAGCAAGATAGTTCCTAGGTCACCTTCTGGTCTAATCCCCAGCCCCAGCCCAAATTCCAGACCTTCACCTGAGCCTGCTGCTTTCAACACTTCTTCCAGTGCATCTCCAGTAGCATCAAGTGTCTCCTTGCTCATATCCCACCTGATCTGCTCTGCTCACTCAGGATCTGAGCTCTGGCATCCATCAAAGACAAGCCACTGCTTTAAGGTGCCTCATCCTTCAAGCAAGCGGCGCTCCTGATGTTGGTGCATCCCCATCAATCACTCTGGATAAAACCCACCTTCTATACAGCTGATGCTCAGCTCAATGGGATCTATTTCATATGCTGACTTCTGGGAAGTCTATCATTCAGAATGTCAGTTTTCAGTTAAATTTATGGCTTGCTGAAAATTGTATGTAAATAATGAACTCAGGGCAAAAAGCTTTGCAGGCAGTAACGTAAGAGCTCTTTTCATTCTTCCTGATGTTTCTAATCTTCAATATTGCTCAACTGGCAAGTCACCTTTCATTTTGCATATTCTGTTCTGTTTAACGAGGCCCTTGTAACCTCCTGAACAGAAAAGCAGATCAGGCAATAACTCACAGCCTGTCTGCTGAAGAAAACACAAGCACTTAAAAGAAATGTAAATTAACTCAGCATTGAACAGGTGGCTCTGGGGAAGGATGGGCTTGCAAGTGGCCCAACAGAACAATGCAGGATGGAGTCAGCTCCCCTGAGCCAAAAAGAGAAGAAAGGTCTGTGGTGGCTGATTTCTTCTTTGTAAGAGGAGGGGAAGTTGCACAACACTGTAGATAAGGTAGTGCAAGGCTTCCTTTGTTTTAGTAGCTGCAGAAAATTTTGTTTTGACATGTTTGATAACCACAGATGCTCAAGGATGTTCAAGAGTTGGATGAGGCTTTGAGCAGCCTGGTGTAGTGAAAGGCACCATAAACCCCATTTTGGGTTGGAAGAGACAACAGGCATGCCTACATGACATGCAACAGAGTTATAGGCTCAGCCTTTTGTTGACACTGAAGTGCTTTTTAAAGCATCAAGGACTTTCACCTTAATCACAGAAAGAGATGGAAGGGATCACATAGAGGGATGATGATGTATCCTAGATGGGAACGTTGCAGTATTTCAGCACTGCATTTCCTTGTCCTGAGTGCTGCTGCATGCAGGCTGTATGGTGCTATTCTGTACTGCTACTACCTAATTGGATCAAACTGGCTCTGATTACATTTAGGGACCTGATAAATAGCATATCTGAAAGCCACTCGCGCGTTACAGCCAAAGTGGCTCTTGCTGTAGGGAGTTAATTAAAGCCAAGGCTATAAAGCTCTTTTTGCTGCTCTGGAACTTGGCTTTTGGGGGCAGCTGGAGGCGTCAGTCCAAATGGAAACAGTCTGAGGAGCCCACACAGACTTATTTCCATTTAGAAGCAGAGTTGTCGCTGCAGTTCCAATAAACCGTGAAGCTGAAATGCGAAGCCTTGCTCAGAGCTTGTCTAGAGCTCATCACCAAAGCAGGTTTGATTAGAATATGTTGCCTCCTTGACACTAACATATGCTAAGAGTCCTTGGTTTCCACTACATTTGTTCTGCAAGAGTTTCATTTCTCTGGGATATTGGACACTGAAGGGAAAGGCAAGGTCAGAAGACGATGAAGAACTGTGAGAGTCAAATGAGCTTGAGGTATTTTTGTGGCTCATTCATATGAAATAAAAGGTCAGTTTAACCCTTCAGTCCTTCATTTTGGTGAATTCCCTTCACCCAAGGCTCCCTCACTCCATGACAGCACAGGAGGCAGCACCAGAGCTTTGTAAATGTGAACTGGAATCACCACGTACCCACCTGTGTTGCAACGTCTGTGCAGATGACACCTCAAATGAAAAACCACAGTTGGAACTGCTGTAGCTCAGGGACAGACAGACATCAGTCCTGGATGGGGAAGAGCAAGGAGACTCTTAGGTCCTCCCTGGGTGCCAGGGTATGTGCAAGAGCCCCGTGGTGGGACACGAGTTGCTCACCACACGTCTCTGGTGGTGGGGATGGAGTCTGTCCATCAGGCAATTCTCAGTGGCTTGATACAGATAAGTTTCAATCCCATCACCATCACATTCCTTCAGTTTTGCTTCCCACACAGTAAAAGAAGACAGATCACTGCTATTCTCACTCTAGACAGTCCATCAGCTCCTCTGACTGATTCTTTGCTCTTATTAGCAAAGACCCATGCTCATGAAAAACCAAGTACCTTGAATCCTCTTGCCTGACCAGACCCATGACACATCTGAGGGTCTGTAATTGCTGATCCAGGTGGCTGCTGCTCATCTCAGCAGATACCATCCTCCTACCTTCAGAAATGTGTTTTTTCACTCCTGGTCCCCAGTTGAAACAAAAACCCTTTCCACGTAAGTAGGGAAACAATAAAATACAGAAGCCCTACACAAACCCACCCTGGCAGGCGACAGTATCACTGTTGAGAACTTTTGCTCTGCCATTTGCCTGAGGCACGATTACCAGCTCATTAGAGCTACCCAGTGGGAGAGAAATGATAAATCTTACAGAGTGAATACAACCTTGTAGCACAGTCACCTGTCCTACCTGAGAACATGGTCAGAAGCAACAGCATTGATACAGCTGGTACCTGCTCCTTGCTGGGACTTGCTTTCTTGCTTTTGATAGGAACTTTCAGGAGCTGCCAGTTTGGTGTTGCTCCATCAGCTCTGGCCCTGGGCTGAGCCTCCTGCAGGTACCGAGCAGAGGAAGGACAGATGACTGGGAGGGAGTTGATGTCCTTCTGTCACCACAGCTACAAATCTGTCTGGAAGCATGTCCATGTGCCTCTGGGAGAAAGAATGTCTAGGTAAAAGGGAAGTCTGGTGGGTAAGTCGCAATAAGATGCAGTGACTCTAAGCAGTGTGTTCTGCTCTACCACCAAATCCTTAAGTGACCTCACTTCATCTCCTAGTACATTCAGTTCCCTACCTCCAAAATGTGAACGTTCACTGCTTTCTCTCTTTTGCCTGTTTGTTTCTACTCAGACTTCCAGGTTTTGGTGGCAGCCACAGCTTCTTGCCACGCCTCATATATACACATCCTGACCCCTGGGACCCTACAACAATCTGGGCATTGATGTAGTAAAACCCGGAGTGCCCGTCTTTTATGTGCACTTAAAAATGTGAGGAGCAAGATGTACACCCTTACTCCTATTCACTCCCTCCACCTGCTGCTACGTACTTGCCTGTGAGGAATAATAAGGCAAAATATTTCACACGGAATGGGCTTTCTCCTTTTCTCTTTTCGGCACTTTGCACCTGCTCGTTAATGAATGTACACCATCCACACCGAATTGAACTTCGAATGCCTTTTCAGTGCCATAGCCTAGATAATAATTACTTTTATGACTCACTCGACTACATGCTGCTGGAGCACCATTAGGAGAATTGACAGCACAAATAACAGAAACATTAAGCCTAATGATGTTGCGAGTGTTAGTCCTGATAAAGTGCTCCCAGTGACACCAAAGAGGAGCTTTTCCCTTTAGCAGTTGTCCCTCCCGGGGGGGGGTGTTTTCTTCCCATCCCTGGCATCACAGAGGAATGTCAGCTTTGAGTTTTGACAGTAGGAGTGTGGGGTGCACACGTGTGCCACGTGTGTTCGTGCAGCAATCATTCCCATCTCAGAATAGAATCATAGAATCATAGAAAGCTTGGGGTTGGAAGGGACATTAAACATAACCTAATTCCAACCCCACCCCCATGGGCAGGGATGCCATCCACTAGACCATATTGCTCAGGGTCCCATCCAACTTGGTCTTGAACAATTCCAGGCATAAGGCATCCACAGCTTCGAATTTTCAAACATTGACCAAATGCTCTGAAACACTTTTTCCCAGTGGCTCCACTCATCTTCTAGACAGTAAGTTCCCCAACCCCATCCCCAGGACCCCCATCTATTCCCCATGAGGATGAGTAACTCCCTGGAAAGTCTGGACAGAAATGAGAAGCGGAAGACAGACGTACCTCCACTGCAGTGCTGCTGCAGTTACACCCAATGTGCATCTCACTGCAATAATTTACTCTCATTTCCACTTTTCCCCTAACTTATGATTCTCAGGACTGGAATTAATACTTCCCAAATTATCTTTAAATAGTATATCTAAGGATCATGAAGTTTTTTGAATGTGACAATGGACTTGATAGATTTAATAAGAGACTTTAGTTCACGCAAGGAGTTTCCCCCACTGTTATTCCCAGAAGTAAAACTGTCTCCGTGAAATAGGCATTTCCTTTTCTTTTAACAGGAAAATTCAATTTCTCTTCCCTTTTTCTTAGCCAGTTCCTCCTCTGTGCCTTCATTGCCACAAATTCCCTAATCTCGTTATTCTTGGGTGTTGGAAAAGCGTAATCATCTGAGCCATGAAATCGAAGACAACAACATCACTTCCAGGGAGGTGACTTAAGTCGGAGGAATTAATTCTCCCAGCAGACAGCTCTTATTTAGAACAAACGTGATTTTCAGAACTGAAGCTATGTTTTTAATGAGGCTCTGTGAAAATATGTGTAGCCCAGAGCTGCTGGGAAATTCAGCATTGTGCCAGAGAAATGCATCAAGTCAAGAAAACAACAGCCAAGAGGATTGTTCAGTCAGTTCATCCCTCAGTTCCCTGCAGAGAAAACCCGTCTGTGTATTTCTTATTCTCAGAGATTGCTGCCCTGAACAAGGGAATCTACAGCCATCTACTGAGTGTCTGAATCTGGCCCACCCAAAAGATGCATTTTGAGGTTTAATGGAGAAAAGAGAGAGGATTTCCCTCCCTTTCCTTCAAACGAAGTCAGCACGTATGAGCAGGTGGATCTCCACACAACACAGAGTTAAGACATGAAAGTCCTTGCCCTGGGATGTTACAGATGTTGAGAGTTGTGGTTTTTTTCTTTCCCTGGGAAAAGCTGACACCCCCTTTTCAGCTCTGTGCCTCAAATTCCTTTCTTGCCTGTTGTCTTTCTCTTTACCCAGAGCAGGGACTGCCGTACTTGCACCTACATAGCGAAACACCAGGGGCATGGATGGGGGTCCTGGTCATCTCCGTGGTGTCAGACCACATTCAGAGTGATTTCCAGGGATTTATCGCCATGAAAATGGGTTTATCCAGCAAGGATGCAGCAAAAATCTGCCTTAGTTTTTGAGCAGGTTGGTGTTTTCAGATGAAGTATAAGAAAGGAAAGCCATTTATAGACCATCATGCAGGGTGAAGCTGGGAGGGTAGCCTTGGAGATCTTTCCATGCTCTGCTGCCTGGGTTTATCTCCCCAGTCAAACAGCTCTGCCACTCCCAGGTGCAGCTGTAATTGCCAGCCAAAGGTTCTTTTTCTCCAGTGAACTTGATGGCCCTGTGAATCGTTTCCAGCCCAGAAACCAGCTCTGGCTGCTTATTATTTGCACAACCAGCCATGGGGCGCAGGCATCAGCGATGTGCCCCGCCCTAAGGAAGCTGCAGAAGCCAGACCTTTTGGGTTTGCCAGCAGCATGTCCTTCCCACACATTGAATCTGCCTCTGAATGGAGAGTGCACAGACCCGGAGACAGCAAATGGGATAAAGCACCAGCCCCTTGCCGTGGGAGAAGGTCCTAATGACAGCATCATGCTTGCCTGGCTCAGCTGGAGATAAAAAGATGAACCATAGATCATACTGATTTCTCATGCCGAGATAACAGCAGAGAAGGATTTGTCTCCAAAAGAAGATTCTTTCCTGCCTATGTGCCAGCAAAAGAAATAATTTTTCTGTCAGACTTTATAACAAACTTCATCAAATATCCATCTGGCACCAGGCCAGAGAGCTACGTATGACACTGTGTTTGCTGTCACAGCAGATGGATGGGAGAAACTCCAACAAAGGTTTCAGCAGGAGAGACCTACTGTGGTGGTTTTGGGAAGGTACAGAGATCTCCAGAGGCACGGCTTGTTAAAAGCACTGTTGCAGAGAAATCTGGCTTTTTGGATTTGATAGAAAACAGGGGGTCTGATAATGAACTGTGGTCCCAAAGCTGCCTTTGAATTTTGGTCCTGATGTGGAGACAGAGTTTAACAAGATCCTTTTTTAGGGGTGCCTGGAGGATTGAGTAATAGAGCAATTCTCAAGTGTTCAGATCGGAAATTTCAGCTGCAACCCAGGAAGTTTATTTCCTGGCAAAAGCATCATGAGAACCAGTATCTTCTCAGGACAGGCCAATTTCAAGAAATCAAAATTTCCAGATGACAGTGGGCTCCCAAGAAAAACTCCTGGGGACTCTGCGTGCAAGGATGCCTTGAAAAACATCATGTGTCCTCCCAGGCCTGACACTCTCTGTGCTCTGAGAATTCAAAGCCGTGTCAGCGTGTGCAGGTCCCACAGAGACAGACTGAGTGAGTTAGAAGTAGCAGGAGATCTGCTGATGGAAACAGCAAAATCTCTTCAGCACAAACTTTGTAAATGAGACTGAACAAAGTCGTGGAAATGAGCCTGTTTGGAGCAATCCTTGCTGACCAACCCTGACTGTCCGGCTGTCTCCTGCAGCCTGGTGGTTCACTGTGAGCCTGGGTGAACAGTGGTCTCCTCCCAGCAGTGGGGGCAGCTGGGACAGCAGAAGCCCCCTGACTGCATGGAGTGAGTCTCAAAGATCTTTAAATTGGTTTTAAAATTAAAAAAAAAATCAAGCTCCCAGCTTCCCTAGGAAGTGAGTGAGAGCAAACGGTGTAAGACAACACCAGGGAGATGCTCCATGCCCTTAACCCATTTAGAGGGCTGTGCTGCTGCAGAGGATGAACATCTGCTGTGGCTTCACATCACTCTGGGGACATGGCCAGGGGGTTGCCCTGAGGCCATCCCAAAGGAATAGCTCTTTGGGGTAATCGGTCTGAAAGCCAGGAGTTTTAAACAAATATACAAACCTCTCCTAGAGCTTGTTGAGGTGGGGCTGCCAGCGGTGTCTGGACATCCCTTCTCTGGATGCTGCAAGCTCAGCTGAGCTGACAGCATCTGACAGCTGGAGAAAACCAGCCTTTCAGCCTCTAAGTTGAGCACATTTGCTATGGACTCACTGGAGACTAATGACATAAAAGGTCCTTTTTTTTTTTTTTTATCAGAGGGACTTCGCAAATGGAAATTTCACGTTTTCATGGATGCTTTTGCTCTTTCATGGTTTTTTGTCCCCTCTTCCAGGACTTATCCAGGGAAAAATGCCCAATTTCTTGCACAAGACAGACCTGGAAGGTTTGTACTTTGCTGTGGACTTGTGAGTCCTGCAAAAGAATGGCAGTTCAGGAGCATTCATGGAGCTCCTGAGTCAAAATCAGAGCAATAAGTCAGAGAGGGAAATGAGGGCTCCTGGCCAAGGGTGAGTATTTCACAGGAGGGAAGGATGGAAGGGGTCAGCCAGCTCAGCCTAATGAAAGGAAAGCTCTAGGGAATCTACAGCAAATCTAAAATGTTTCAGGGATAAAATTTTCCAGGAGGTAAAAAGGTATCTTGGTTAAAAGCCATTGTTGGTACAATGATAAAGGAAATAAACCAGCCACAAATAAATTTGGGCTGGAAATTAGAAAAAGTTGATTACATTTCACATAATATTTCTGGTTTATTCTTCCAGATGGAGAGAGAAGCTCATGGTTCAGGTTAGTGTTGAGCAGCTGCTGTGGCAGGAATACTACAGGCTGCAAGTCCAGGAGGATGGCAATGGATGCTCTGTGCTTTTTTCTCTGCTCCCACTACTAAAAAAAGAAAAACCTTTCCAGGGAGTTCTTCCTAATGGCCAAAAAAATCCTTTCTGAAGGGAAAAGGTTTTCATTTTACACACATTGTCAGTGGAGCCTTCTTAGCCAGCTCATTTCCCAGGTCTTTAACCAGCCAGCCTGCCTGGAACGGAGAGATTTCCTCTCGTCTCAAATCACTTGGCTGCACATGGGAGAGAAGCCCTTTGACGAGGTGAATTTGCAAGGCTCTCAAATCCTCTTTATTCTCGCTGTGCTATCCTTCCTTGACTCATCTCCAAGAGACCGTGTTGGGCTAAGCCCAGAAGGAGCACGGAAAGGTGACAGCACCAATCCTAGACACACACAAGCACACACAGATACAGCTTCCACCCCTTCCCTGCACCATAAATTAAATACCATCTATACCCAGGACTGGGAGGGATCTGCTAAAGTAATCCAGTCCTCCATCACCTGAGACTGAATCAGAGCAGCCCACAGTCCTCACCCACCCCAGACCAGAAACCTGCTCCTCCCGTGTTCCTGATAAACCAGAGGCCCACAATTCACACCTGGCCTGTTCAGGTACCCAGGGGCAGTTAATGTACACATGCAGAAAAAAAAAAAAGGCTGAATTTGGCTATTCCTGAGTAAGTCAAAACAAGGGTTGTGAGAGTAGGCAGTGGGACTAGTGTTTAGACAACCAGGACTTCAAGGAAAAGTGCCATTCAAGAGGCAACACGAACTCTTAGGGATGCTTTTTTCCTTGCAGGTACTTGCATTTCTAGGAAATCAAGCAGGAGAGCGAGGAGCACAAGGCGAAATGAATACAGACAGGATTGGGGCACACACAGTGTAGGGAAAAGGGAGAAGGTGGTTGTTAGACTGAAAAAGCAGGCAGGCCAAATGCTTTCTGAGTGCAATTATTTTAATGGGTCTGTCTTTTCCAAATTCCACATTGCACACACGGAAATAGCAATTTCAAAAAAAGACTCACACCAGAAACACTGACTTGGAGAACAAGAAACTCTCCCTATCTCCCAGTACACAAGGAGGCACGAGATTCACAAAAACATTAGTAACAGCTGGTCAGAGAGTGGAGAGACAGACAGACAGACATACATGGAAATTCCAAAAGACAGAAAAAGGCAAAAGCAGGAAGGCAGCAGCTGTTCTCATGCCCACCTGGCTCTGCAGGCAGGCAGCTGGGGTCACGGCCTGGCAGACAGACCCACTACACCAGGGGATCAGCATCTCACTCGTCCTACACCTCTGCTTGCCCAGGTTCCATCTCTGCTGGTTGTCATCTCTTAGGTCCCAAGGATTTCAGCTCCCAGAGCAACACTGGCTTTGTGGTGACCTGTATGGGCAGCACAGGATGTGCCAGGCCCCAGGGCTGTGTCAGGACTTCCTATATGGCAGTGGTTGTGATGCCACAATGTGAGTGAACCACACCAAACTCCTAACTGGCCCTCAAAGTTCTACTTTTGTCCTCTTTCCTGCCCAAGGGGCCTTCCACTTGTATTGGATCAGCCATTGTATTATCCAGCACTGGAAGCATTTCACTGTGCAGCTGTGATAAGGAGTGATTCCAGTATGCACTCCAGATTTGGCTTTCAAGTCTTCAGTAAACAAAAAAAAGGAACTGTATGGTTACCACTTGATTTTACTAACTTTTTGGCTCCAAGTGCTCAAAGAAAAGTGCTGCAGTAACCATATTCATGTGGGAAACGCCTCTAAAGGACTTCCAAACTGTTGTTTGCTATTCCAGAAGGCAAGCTGGGAATCAAACCTACATCAGCAAGCTATTGCTACAGCACTCATGGGCAGACAAAAATCATGGGAGCCTTTTGCTCAGCACAGCAGTTCCTGCATGCCGATGGCAGGCGGTGCTGGAGGCAGAGCACGCCCGTGGAAACAAGCTCTAAAGGAAATTATGCAGAGATCAGATCATACAGGCTCATCCACCTTCAAGCAATCTCCAGGCTCAGGTGTGCTAATACCAACCTTGCTGCTCATCTTTGAAGCAGCTTTAAGTGGAGCTGGGAGCAGGAGTTTTCCCTTTTGCACAGTCAGGGAGCTGAGCAGCAGCACAACTAAATGAGTTGCCCAGGACCTGGAGGCTGCACCAAACGTTTGAACCCACATCTTCCCAGGCCCACACAAACATCCCTCTCCCAAGCCTGCCTCTTCTCCTTCTAGCCAGTATAGACCAGCCCTGCTAAAATCACAGATGTAATTCCTTGTTGTAGAAGGAGCTGTTAAAGGCAGCAAACTGTTGCAGCACTCAGGGAGGACCCACATTAAGACTGAGTGTTTAGTCACCTTTCACGGAGGAATTTTTCAATCCAACCTCAATCCAAGTTCATGAAGGAGTCATCAACTGCACAGTGGCTGCCCAGAGCAACCAGGACACCACATGCATGGACTACTCACCACCATGGCTCCCCTATGAGCACACGTGCCCTCACTTAACCCAGCACACCAGTCATGTGGCTCTCACAGCCTGGCCATGCAGAGCTCTGCTTGTGGCCCAGGGGGGCCGTGGCCCTGTCACAACACAAATCCTTTGCAGCACTAATTCGTCAGATTAGGGTCTTTCCAAGGCAGAGGGGGTGTCTTTGCTTGGAACAGCTCTTAATAAATTCCCTTCTGCAAGCTCATCCCATTGCTTTGCAAGCCCATGAACACACTGAGCATCCTGTTTCCTGCAGCAAGGAGATCCACTCCTTGTAATGGATCTCCCAGTCACTTCAGGGAAGGAGATGCACTCACCTTCTTCCAGCACAGCTATACTGAAGCCCATACAATTATCTACTCCCCGCCCCAAGGTGATATGTGCCCCAGGCCAGCCTTCCACAACAATATGGGAAGGAGTTGCCTAACACTCAGTACACAATCATTGCCCAAAAATTTCATTTTCAAGTTCCTGTTAGTCTCTGGTTACTGCAGGATTCAGCCTGCCTGACCTTCCAAGATAAATACTTCGTGGAGTAGCACAGCTGCAGCTCAAACTCATTAACACAAGAGGAAAACACGAGCACTAATTGTGATCCTTGTGATTAGTTCTCTTAGAATGGGTGACAAAATCACCCAAACGAAGGCAAGATGTTGCAAGGATTTTCAACAGAGGGGAGATTGTTTCACAATGCTTTTCCAATAGCAAACACATAGCTTTGTCCCTACTGTCAAAAAGTCTGGCACTAAAAATGCCGAAATCTTCTTGTGACTGAGTAGCATCAAGCTGTAATTTACTGCATTCCTGCTTCTTTTATGTCCAAGAATTGCTTCACTTCTGAGAAGAAAGAGCTGTCATTTGTCAGTCCCATGTAGCCTCTCCTTCCAACCACCACATTTCCATGTTATACTAGACAAATTAATTCATTCCCCTCTTCCCATCTGCTCCCCAAAAAAGGCAGTGTATTTCCAGGAACTGAGAGTCACCTTTTCACAGCAACATCATTATCAATTTTCTTTTAAAAACCATATAATGGGCATGTTTCGGCAAAAATCTGTATTTTTTTTTCAGCTGTTGCATCCTTCTCCCTTAAATTGGTTCAGAGACCTGACTGTCTACTGGCTTTTCACGAGCACCTTTCCCACACCTCTGACTGATGGTACATCAGGGTTTTCCAGCCCAGCCATTGCAGTGTTTGGCTGGCTGCTGACAAAAGCTCTGCCTGGGTTTAGGATGCAGCCAGGTCCCTGGGCAAGTTGAGCTGTATGGCCTCTCCTCCTGTGGTGTATTTGGCCACTGGCCCGTTGCCTTCCATGGTGAAGAGTTTGCAAGTCTTGGCGTTCTCATGAACCGGTGTGGACTTTTTGGAGGAGATGGGGGAATTTGTGGGGCTCAGCTGAACAGCAGTGGTATCCTGCACCGTGTGCTCACTAGTTTCAATTTCAAAGGCTGTGTTGCCAGGTTTGATGAGCCCAATGTTGGAACCTGGTTTGGATTTCCTGGCCCCATGAGCTGGGGGCCTCCGGCTGCAGATGCAGCAGGCACCAAAGAACGTGAAGGCCACCACCAAC
Organism: Chiroxiphia lanceolata; assembly: GCF_009829145.1. Taxonomy (NCBI): domain Eukaryota; kingdom Metazoa; phylum Chordata; class Aves; order Passeriformes; family Pipridae; genus Chiroxiphia; species Chiroxiphia lanceolata. The sequence continues at coordinate 5,698,477 of NC_045645.1, forward strand.
AAGATGGGTCCAATGATGATGGGAGGGTTGTTCACGGGGAGGAAGGTCCCAAAGGCAAATGCTCCCACTAAAGTGATGTTGATCCCTGCTAGCATGATGCAAAGTCCACAAGCGCAGCAGAGAGCAGGGGAGGGGAGGCCCTGAGGTCGGGTCTTTTTCTGGATGGGTTTTTGGGACAAAGAGGCGCTGCTCTTTTCGCTGAACATGTTGAGATGAGTCTCAGAGGTCACTTCAGTCCTCACAGGATAGCCTGTGTTGAGAAGGCTATCTCCGGTCTCCTGCTCCTGGAAATCCCTGGAGAGGAACAAAGAACCATGCAGCTGTCAGAGCAGTGAACCCAAGGCACCTTTCCCCCAGCAGCTTCTCCAGGTTTACTGATGCCAACAACTAAGTGCAAATCCAAGCCTGCTCTCAAGTCTGGGCTCTCCCTGACTGTGGTGGTCACATGCAGTCAGCATCAGGCTGGAGCACTGAGCCCAGCGTGCTTAATGTCCTTTGCTATCCCTATGGATGATGCCATCCACAGATACTGTGAATGACACACTGTCAGTCACAGAAGTCTATAAGAAAAGGATTCAAATGTGTGTGTTTTGTCAGCTGGACCATGCTTTCTGCCATGAATCACACCGTCTTCAGCGTGATCACAGGAGATCCCACAGAAAGGGACCAGGAACTTGTTTGCCTCAGTAACTGTAAAACCAAGCTTGCACAATGTTTGTGCACAAGCAACAGCAGCTCCTGGATGGAGGCTCATGGAAACTGAGATGATGAAGCTGAAAAAGAGCCTGTGTGTGGATCGGCCTAGGACCCAAGGCAGGAAGACATAGCCCTGACTGACAGTAGCAGCTTCTCCATGGAGAAGGTTATTGGATGTGATAAGAGCTGGCTTTGTGTTTGCTGTACTTCGCTGGAAAGTCAAATTGCCAGAGGCCAAATTGTCAGCAGTTTGCTGGTGATGTCTTTGATTTTACAGGCAGGAGAGCATTTCTCTTCCCAGCCTGGTGGCAAACAATAGCGGTCTGCTCTCTCCTACTCCCCTGCCTAGCTCCCGAGCTTCTTCCCCTCTCTGCTGTCAAATCCTTTCAAAAGTGTTGTCAGCAGAAAGCTGATACACACAGTTTCTACTGCAGGAGCCAAGAATCACTGTTGTGCTATTACCAGTCTACACCCGCTAAAGAAAAAAAAAAAACCAACATCAAACCAAACAATAAACCATCACCCGTCACCCTGAAACATGCCAGTGGGATCAGCCTGGCATTTTCAACATGTTTCCTAGGTTATAAAATTTTCCAGCACCTCCAGCTGAGGCAGAGCTCTCTGCAGCTTTATTGGGTGTCATATCTGATTTCCTTGGCTTGGGCTTTTGTTTAGACCTGAATAAGTGCAGCAGTGAACTTCAAGTGAGGTTCATATTCAGTGAGACATCAGCTGGAGCCAATAGGGACAGGTGCATGAAAAGATTAAATCCTTCCTCATCTAAGGATGCCTGACTGGGAAGGGATCTCTCAGCGGGTAAAGATTTTTCAGGAAACTGAGAATGTCCAAGGGAGAAGGGGTATTTTCTCCATTAGCCAGGGTAACACATATGCATGTTTCCCTAGCAGTGTCCTTTTGTTCTGCCTGGGAACCCTGGCATGCTGATGTGAGCTGGAACCCTAGTTCTACCTCCTTCAGCAGCCCTGGACCAGCAGCAGCAAGATAGCTTCTGGTTAAAGACACACATACACACACTGTTTGCAGACCAGCTCTTGCGAATGCCACTCTGAACCTTTTGCACACAGAGGCTGCAGACAGCCCAGTGTGGCCCTTCCTCCTACATTCTCCCACTGCAAAGTGCTCACCAGGGAACTGTGTGGCTTCTTGTGGTTAAATTACATCACAGATTCACTCTACCAGGTTTCTTGACTCCTCAGCCCTCACCCACTTCCACTCTGAAAGATTTCCCCCTCCTGGGAGAGCCAGACAGTTATCATGGCTGCTGGGATCCAGTGGGATGCACAAATAAGCTGGCAGCCTCTACTCCTAGGCAAGACGTCACCAGAGGTCAGGCTCCCACTGAAATTTTCAAGAGGAGCTTCAACCTGTTGCCCATTGGATCTCTCAGTAGTCACCTGTGATCACTCTAAAGAGACCATGCTGGTTTCTGGTTGTTTTCAAGGCTGCAGTGATATCACCCAGCACAGCCCCTGGTAGCTTATTTTCTCTACCTAGCAGTTTTTGTTCATCATTACAGAACCCTGAATGTAGGGGGTTAAGCTTGGGCAAAATCCTCACTGGACCTTGCCAGGCAGTAACAGGGGAGGAGGAGGAGAAGAGGCTCATTCAAGCACCATGGACAATGATAAATCAGGGTGGTCCATCCAAGGACAGTTCACCCCAGCAGGTAGAAGAGAACCACAGACCCACTCCAGAAGGATAAATGACATGAGAGGATGATCCAGCTCAGCTCAGGATTGGTTCAGGCACCATTAGCTTCCCAGGCATTCATGGTTGCTTCCTAGGAGGAAAGGGGACCAGATCTACAGTACAGAAACAGGGATGTGTAATGTAAAGGACTGAGACCTCTCATGCTGCAGCTTGACTGGAGGAGGCATTGGCTGCTCCTTGGGCCCCCATAAGACAGAGAGACAGCTGACAGGTTGTGCCAAGTGACTGGTCAGGAAACAGCCACTATCTGCCTCCTGGCAAGTGACAAGGGAAGAAAGGAGTCAGGCTTGAGATCTCATTTAAACTGTGTGAGCAATTCTGGGGCTTATCACACCCTTTCTATGGCTGCATCATAGGTGTTCTGGCCATGCTGTGTCCAAGCCAAAACTTCTTTCCTATCCTCCTTGCTTGAAGCAGCTACATGGGGTAACAGACTTTTCTCAGCAGAAAGTGATGGACTCCCTGGAGATTCTAAGGGGAACCTCTTCCATGAGCTTGGGGAGAGAAGATCCTGGAAGACAGGCCTTGTCACAGGGTTGGGACATGATCTGCACACACACCACAGGGTAACCAACAGCACGGAGAAAACAGTATTTCTGGGCTGGGAACATTCAGAAAGTAGATCACTGTTTGCTGTTTTCTTGATCTCCATGGAAAACATCAGGGATTATGCACAAGGGATTCCAGTTGGAAAACCAGATGACATGGGGATGAGAAAGCCAGCAGAGCAGTGGAGGATAAAGCAAAAAACAAACCAAAGCCACAGAATGCCTTATGCTATTCTCTACCTAATAAATCCCTGCAACAACACAAAGTCCATGTTTATTCTGATTGTCATGCACAGCAAAAGCATCTTTGCTCTCCTGTCATTTCCTAAAACACAGGCTGATTCTGTGGGTAATAGGGTCAGGGTCCTTCTCCATTCCCATCTCAGCCACAAGAATATACTGGTGTGGGTCAGCTGTCACTGCTGACCTACCTGAGGATCTCTGGTAGCTTTTACCTTTCACTTCAGCAAAATCAATGGCTTAAAAAATGAACAAATTTCCAGCCAAATTATACTGCCCAAAATGAACAACTTCTGTTCCATCAGGATTGTAAAAAGTTCTCTTTGGGCTCTTTGTTTGAAACAGGTTCTTTTCTTATGGGTTGGAGTGTAGGTTTCTTCTCCAAACAACATTTCATCTTGAAATGCACTACTGCAAGCACTGCTATATAAGAATAAAAGCTGCATGTCCAAGCTAGCATGATGGAAATCCAGAGGCTATAGTGATTCCTTCCAGGGGAATATCCATCCCTCCCTATATTCTCAGGGGGGCAAAGAGAGACTTTCATACATATCTCTGAGACTTCCTAGAGCTCGAAGGACATGCTGACATATTCATCCAGCATTTCAGGAGCATCTAAAGCCATACCAGCAGCATGTACAGCTAAGCACGTTTCCCTCTTAGTTGTCATGAGAGGGATCGAGCTGTCATCCTTCCACACCATCTCATTGCAACAGCACAACCAAAATATTTGCCAGACTTCAGATGAGTCTCCTTTCTAGAGGTGTGATGGAACAGCAAAATAATGACAGTGATCAGCAAACGGAAATTGCAGTCAGGCAGCTACAACAACCTCCCGCACACAGGCAGACTCACAAACACACAGACACGCACCTTTTAGCTATCAGGAGAAGCACAAGAGTTTTTTTCCCTGGGCAAAGTGCTGGGAAACTCTCCGGCAGGGCCAGAGAGAGCCTCGGTGTCTGGAAGGGGAGGACACTCACCTGGGCTGGAACGTGGAGCCAGGGAAGGTGATGGAGAGAAATGTCCCGGGTCTCCCTTTCACCCTTCAGTCCGGGATGACAAAGCCATGGCTAGTCCCAGCAATGCCAGGGGTGGAAGCCCAGCTGTTTGCTGGGAGGCTAAGGATCTCACATCCTTCCTCCCCTCTCGTCACCGAGGTCCGGAAACTTTGCTGGGGTGTCAGGCGTACAGTCCTCGAAAGAGCTCAGCAGGCTCTGTGCGAGCTCGGCTGCCTTCTCCCCACTTTCCTCCTTCTCCTCGGAGGATGATGTTGTTCTCCTTAGGCAGAAGGGGGTTTAGCAGCAGCATCCCTGCCCCGCCGCATCCTCTCCTGCCTCCTCCTCCTCCTCCTCGAACGAACCCGCGGTGCCCAGCGAGGCTCAGCCCACCGCTCCCCGCTGTCCGGTACCGCTCACCCTCTCCCCGCTCCTTTTCCTTCTTCCTTTTCTACTTCGAGGCTGTAGCTCCCGCCCCCTTCAGCTCACAGAGGTGCCTGGAGCAGAACAGCCCCTTTTTTTTTTCCCCTAGGGAGAGGAAAAACCCAGGAGGGCGTCTACGCCGAGGGTCAGCCCCAGCCGCCCTGCGGCGGCCCCGGGGCGGAGAACGGAGCGCGGCCGCCGCAGGGGAGAAGGGGAGACACCGCCAAATGCCAAGGAGTAGGATGTAGGCTCTCGATGCTGCAGCGAGGCACGGATCTCTCAAACACAAGAGGTCTGAAACGCACGTTACGAATAAAAAAAAAAAAAACAAAACCCACAAACAGCTGGTGTGCGGTGCCTTTGGATGCTGGAGGGATGTGGGAGGGATGCAGGAGGGAGTCTTTGCTGGGCGGCCGGCAGTGAGGGGTGCTGAGACAGGACCTCCAGAGGCGGAACGTCCAGGGTGTGGGGGGTTGGCAAATTAAAAGAAAACCGTCCCCAAATGCAAAACTGATGTTTAAAGTGGCAATCAGATCTCAGGTACACTCAAAGGCACTTACACTAAAAACATGTCTAATGCTAGACCCTGTTGCTAGCACAGCCAAAATCTTAACTCCCATGTTAAGAAGCCAACCTCTGTCTGTTTGCAGAGTTGGTGACCACAGGAAACTTAGCAAACTGCAACTTATGCACTGGATGGTGTGTAGATAATCCACCCACAGCTGAAGAGGTGCTGATACTCACATGTCCTCATCTGCTCTCCATGCCCACACTTGCTGTAACCAGCCTGGATAATGCCAGCAACAGCTGAGCAGAGGCTTCTCTCCAATTTATTGCAGAAGAATCCTGTACAAACCAGGCTGGAGCTGACTGAACATCAATCATGCTCCCCTCTTTTTTAAATTACTGCTTTCATGATTGAGAGAGAGAAAAGGAGAAAGGTAACAAAGATGGTGAAAAACAAAGGTCAAAGAGAGAAATCACTGAAGAGAAATGAACACTTACTTCTCTCTATTCTCCAGGCACCACTCCAGCCTGAGTATTCTTAATACAGCATCCTCCTCTACTGCATCATACTGCATTTCACCTTGCAGGTCATCCTAGAAATTCAGGCAAAAACAAGCTTTGCAGAAAGGGGTTCATTCTCTGCCAAGGAAGACAACTCTGTTTTCTCCTCAGCTTAAGTAAAGCCAACAGCACACTGCATTGTTTGAGCAAGAGGGCAGGAGGGTGTTGGAAAAGCAGTACTGATCAGATGAATTGACTGCCTGGGCTTATAGAAAGAAATAACTGGGAAATCTCACTTCAGATCTTTCCAGAGATGCAGTGTCTCCTCTAGGGATTCCCTGGACTCGTAACATGAAGTTCAAAATACCTCAGTACTCAACCCTACCAGAGGAGTGAGGGGAGAGGGCACAATGGAAGATTTTCTAGAGAAATCTCCCTCTGGCACATCTGAGAGAGATGACTCTACATGTGGCAGAACTGGTGTTTAGTGTTTGCTGACTGTTGCTGGGTAGAAACCAGAGTGGCTGAACTCATTCTTGGTGTAACTCCACAGAGCTCAACAGAAGCAGTTGAATAAGCCCTGTTTATGTAGGAACAGTGGATGTCAGAGGGAAAGAGACCGTCAGGGTCTTTGATTCGAGCCCACTGCTATCAAGTTGTATAATAGCATTCATAAAGCACTCAAGCTCCAAAGGGGGCCAATTAATACTGAATGACCTGTGAGTTGTTCCCTAATTGCTCAAAGCACTGATGAAGAAGGCTGCTTCTGCTTCTGTTTTGCTGTTGCATGTCTCTCCATCACACTTTCTGCTTAATGGTCCATAAACCCAATAAAAATGCTTTACTGAAACATTGCATATTTCGAGCTCCACTGAAACAATAATTCTGTGTTTCGCACATGTGGCCCTGACAACCTGGCAGACTGCATTCATGTGATTAAAACAACTGCTAATTCAAGAACTAAAATTAAAGGCTAGATTTCCCACTGGTATAAATCAGAGCAGATTCATTTCCTTGCGGAGCTTTGATAGCTCATGAGCATTCATGATTTGCCAGGGGGGTTTTGCCAGACTGATGGTTTCTAGTTTTAAACTTGCCAGGCACTGGGAAGCCCTGCCTTCTTCAGAGGAAAGATCCCAGCTCTCAGCTGATTAGAAATTATATTCCTCTGGGAGAAGCTGTTTGTTCCCTGCTTCTGCTGAATTCAGAAATTAGCTGCAGTCAGAAATTTTTGAATGTGAGGCAACATTGCCTGCCTGCCTTTTCCCACTGTCAGTTCCTGATTCTGGTTTCAGTCCTAAGAAACCTGTCTCAAGCCCTCTTGCACCCACAAAGGCTGGGCTTCAGTGCCATCACCTCCTGGCCTGGAGCAGGTCAGGATGGTGACTACCACGTATGAAGCCCTCATACAACACACTGGCTATGTGAGGTTTCTCTCTGCAAGGATAACTGAAAAAGGTGGGAAGGGTGAGAATGATCCACAGAGGTTTCAAAGGATTTTGTTTGGGACTCATACTCAAGTGAAAGCACATGAGCAGCATCCACACTTAGGAAAACAGCAGCATGCCAATGGCCCAGTTCCTCAGCATGACAGGACCAAAATGCAGCAGCCCATGCTGCTGCCAGCTGAACCATGCCCATCACACAAGAGTGTGTGGGAGACAGAGAATGCCTGGAAGTTTATGGCCCTTAATAAGATCATTAGACAAAGGTCACTGCAGAAATATCCCCCTGCAGATTTCCATGAGATCTCCAGAACTGGCACCTCTCTGCGAGTTTACAGTTTAATTGCCTCTTTAGGGAAGGAAATGCCAGACTGAATCTGTTGTTGCTCCAAACCAGCTCTGAATGCCACCCTATCTGTCTGAAAGTTTGCACTATGGCAGGATCCTCTCTGTCTCATGGTTCTGTGCTGTCTCTGGCACTTCAGAAGGGAAAAAAGTAAATTTCTGTAGCAATGTTTACATGTCTACAACATAAAGAAGGAGGCAAAAAAGAGATTAGTATTTGTCATTCCTAGAGGCAGCTGTGAATTTACAATGCAGGGGATTTAAACCCACGAAGGAGACACTTCCTTGTACAATGTGTAATTAAAATCACAGGACTCTACGGTGAAGAACACCAGTATTAATGTTCTCAGACCCAGAACACAGATAAAACTGGACTGTCAAACACAACAGAGCAGTTGCAGCTTCTGGCTCACCATGTTATGATTGAGAATGAACTAAGGAGGAAAGCTTGCTCTAGGTTTGCCACTGTCCTTCTAATCTAAGCCTCTGTTATTGAGAGCTGTTGAGGCAGAATAATAGGTAAGGTAGATTATTTTACCTAGTCCCATATGACTGTTCCCACATCAGGGTGAAACTTTTGTTTTTTTTCTGAATATAGACCCAAACTGGCTTTCCTTATCAGAGAGACCTGGCAGACACACTTCATGCCTAGTCTCACTCAGTACAACTGCAATATTCGATGTACTCAGTGCATCTCAGCAGGGGTGATTCCTACTTTTACTCTTTCCAGGAGCTCTCTCACCATGAGCAGCACTGTCTTCATGACCTGAAGCATCAGGGCCAGCTGTCCCCAATTCCACTAGCAGATGTTCCCATGCCCATGGCTTCTCATACTGTCCATCAACCCCCTTAGAGCAGGGCTCAATCAACTCCCATTTAATCATTTCAGCTGAAGACTGTAGGCAGAATACCAGTATCTGCTCACCAGGTCACATCTCCTCAGGCTGCTACAGCTCCTCACCATGTGCCTGTAGAGCACTCAGCCCACCCGAACCCACCGAGCCCCTCTGTTCAAAACCCTGTAACCTGACCTGGACATCTCTCCCACATGATCCACTCATGTCAAGAATGCCATGCACAGTGCCGAGGAAGCTGAAATCAGAACAGAAGAGACTGGGAGACAGACTGAGAAAGGTATAAAGAGTTGTCTTTGTGCCACGTTGTGTGGGATTTGAGCCCTGGACAGATGGGAATCTCAACTGGACAGTCAGCAGGTACCATCAGCCTGACTTCCAGCACCACTAAAGCTTTGCTTCTACCCTCTGATCTGATGCTCTACTTCCAGAGCACTTTTGTGGTTTGTTATGGTTTTTAAAATAATCTGGAGATAATTTTTCCCCTTCGCACAAACAAACAAACAAAACAGGCTTCCAGAATTTCAAACAAGTTTCTCCTTCCTGTGACACCTCAAAATACTGGAAAGTCAGCAGACAGGAAACATCTGTGCAAGTGGCTGTCCTATTACAAAAAGACATCAGTAATTTTTTATGAAGCTTTCTCAAACAGGAGGAAATCAGCGGGTCAGTTATCAGCAAGGGGCAAATATTTTTAATTACCTTGCAGGGAGGATTATGTCTCCTCTCCTCTGTTTAATTCTCAATGCCTCACTGACAACCTAATTAGCAAGCAGCATCACTGGAAGAGCAGACCTGAAGTTACGTGGCTTTATTCTCCTAGGAGTCAAACACTCAGTTCACTTCCCTCTGTCATATGGTGGATCTCTCTGCTGACCAGATCTCGACAAGGTGTAGTTGATCTGGAAGAGACAAAACCACAGAACGTGCCCATCAGCTGCTCTCCCTCGTGATTTCAAATGTGGCTCATCAGAGACTTCAGTGTTACATCTTCTTTAAAAGAAGTGGCTGGTAGAGATTTTAGCTGAAGGACTCTTGGCTCCTCATTAACTGAAATCAGAGTTTGCTTTATGTATTGTAGTTTGTACGTAGTATGTTACACATTACACACTATAATAGTTTTACTTGTCTTTCCCTTCTTTTCCAGGGAGAATACACCAATACATGTGATCTGCATTGGAGCTGCCAAGGCAATGGAAGCAGCACCACAAGAGCCACTGATATTCATGAGAACGGAGTCGGGCCCCAAACATGAAACATCACAGGAACAAGGAACTGTCCTTCCAAGAGAATTTATGCTCTTCCTATTGGGAGTATGCCTTAGGTGAATTTGAGGACATTCCTGAGGATGGGATTTTGGTGGCATCACAAACCAGCAGTGGTGAACTGGAATTTTGGTTCTGAAGAAAAGCAAAAATGATGGAATCTGAAAGGAAACAATAACCATATGCCATGTCTTCTCTGAATCCAATTCTTGTGGCTGAGCCCTATACACGAGGAAGAGGCCAGCCAGCTGTGCCACCTTCTGACACTGGATAATGTACCACAGGAGTTCAGCCTCGGGAACCAAATCCACCAAAGGATCCATTGGCCTGGCCACAGTGTCTTTCTGTCCATCCAGCCACTCAAGAACTCCCTTAAGCAAGGTACTGCTGCCCAGTTGAGCCATGGACAACATTGGAGGCTGGCTGCAGGCATGCTCAGGTGCCTCACCTGCAAATATGTTTATATCCCTCATCCCATGGGGAAAAGCACCTACACGGTGATTTAAACCGACGGCATCTGTTTCCCACAGGAAGCAGGCTAAGCTAGTTACTGTGCATAAAAAGATGAATTATAGCTTTCCAAATTCAACCTGGCCCCGGACATAGAGACCAAATCCCCTTTGGAACAGATCTGACGTTGCTTTGTGAGACAACAAAAAGAGACTTAATTTATGCCTCTTATATCCACCTGGTGGTCAACCTGCAGCACGCCAGACCACAAGAGATACTAATTACCAGCAGCACAAATCACATCACTCTTGCCAGTTTGGATTCCTGGAAAAGCTAGCTTTGAGGGATGTCAGACTCAACATCATGAACAGATGGTGTTTCTGTCTGAAGAGGAGACATGTCCTTGATCAGCCTGTCACTGCTTAGGGAGCTGATGCTTTTGTTTCACATCCAACAGTCTTCACCCAAGGACTGGGGCTTCCCAAGGCAACACGAAGTCAACAAAGGTGATTAAGACCTGGAAATACAGGCAGAAAAGCAATGTCAGGGTGATACAGTTCATGTCCCTTCAAAATATCTAAGAGCTCAGACATGGGTGTGATCTCTTGAAAGTTTTTGTGACTTGCAAAAACTTTCAGGCCCCTCATGGCTCATCTGCAGTACCTACAGTAGAACTCCTCACAAGGTGAGTCCTTAACTCTCCAGAGCAGCAAAATAAGCACGAATTAAGTGAAAATTCAAGGTCAGCACTGGAAATCCTTCTGTGAAGGTCTGGAAACCTTTTCAATGGGTATCCTATCTCCTCAACTGCAGGCTGCAGGAAAAAACCAGACTGTTCAGACCTTTCTGTGGCTTAGGCAGATCCCACAGAACTTCATGGAAGTTGTTGCAGTTACTTCAGCAAGCTTTGAACAAGGTCTGTAGGATGCTGCCTTGCAAATATTTACCCTCTGTAACACGGCAGATGTCTCTGGCCTCCATATGGGATATCAAGTTATAACATGGCATAGCACAGATCATTAATCACATCCTTAAATGAAGTGATTATAAGGTCATCACGTCAAACATTGCCTAGCACCATTGTGCCTTCACAAGTTTTATTTTACACAGAGCCTGGGGAAGCATCTGTTTAAAACACTTGACTCCAACTCATTAGCTCTGCCACAAAGCCTCTCTCCTAATACACTTAATCTTTCTGCCTCTCTGTTCCTCCAACACCCTCCCAGCGCCATCACTGGACACAGTGAGCAGCTTCTCCTCTCCCTCAAAGTACCTGCTGTCAGGATGGATTCAGTTCTCAGATGCCACAGACCAGAAGTCCTCCTGTATTTGCCTGTAGCAGACACAGAGAAGCACACCCCCCTCACCAGACCCCATAACTACCCACTGGTTCCGTAGGGAGCAGCTACTTCTCACAGGTTTGAGATTAGCTGCATGTGGTAGACGTGCAGCTAATGACTTCAAGACCAGGGTCTCTTTTCCTTCACAAACAGGATCCAGAGAAGGAAAAGAAATCCCATGTGCCATGAGCACTATGGGAGCTCATACATGATTAATTCACCATGCTTTGGAAAAAGATCCTCAGCAGAAAGCAGCAGTATGGTCATATAACCCTTGCAGAGTTTTATTTATAGTACCTGAAGAGAGAGGCGAAGAACCCCAAGTCAAACAAGCTGCATCTCCTGCAAAGAGCAGTCACCAGTGTTTGCCCTCACTGACAAACTGAACTTTTTCTTTTAAGCAACTGGCACAAAACAGAGGTTCCTATTCCACCACACCACTTACAGACTGATGGGATCCATAAACAGGTAAATTAGGAAACAAATCTCTCTCTTCCAGCACACACCATTTCAGAGATATGCCAGCAGGTGTTGGTGTCAGTGGGTTCAGAGCAGTGGGACCTGGATGAGCACCAGCAGGCTGTGACTGCCAGCAGATACAGGGAAGCACTACTCACATACTCAGGCTGAGAGAATAACTGTTGGGGCAGGACAAGAACCAGACAGAGGCACCTTTCTGTTGACATGGTTTAGTGATTAATTTTGTAACTCACTGAAATTGTACTATTTCCCTTTCCCACCCCACATGCAGACATTGCAGGTAGGGAAAAGCTGCCTTGAGCATCAGTGAGACCCTGTTAACTCCTCACCCAGAGATGCAAATGAGGTAAGAATTAAACACAAGGCACTCAGCTATCATCACTACCAGGATAATGGGAAATTCTGATTGAATCTGACATCCTCTTTAGCAAGAAGCGTAGAGCTGAGAAATCATAAAGTGCTATTGAAAGCAGATGTTGCTTTACAGGAGGACTTTTCCACAAATGTGGTCAGAGCTGGACATCCCTTCCCTCATCACCTTTCAGTATGCTTTTTGTAACACTAACATTTCACCCCTTCCACAGAGATCAGGGAATAAATGTGCGTTTATGTGCCAGGTGCTACAAAAACATGCAGATGTGAGGGATTTCTGTCTGAGAGAGGACAGGGGAATGGTGATACACACAGGTGTCAGAGTAGGGAACTGTGGTGGAGAGGCTTTCCAGAGTTTGTGCAACGTCCAGAGACACAGCATAACTGCAAAGATGCTGTGAATATCCCATCCCATCCCACCCCACCCCATCCCATCCCATCCCACCCCACCCCATCACCAAGGGGACTCAGCTTCTAGAAGTCTGCAGAAGATAAGGGTTTCACTCTTTTTCTCACTGAATCATTTGTAAAAAGAGAGTAAGGACACTTAACCTGTCTGTTTGTGTATTCCTTGGGCAGCAGAAGTGGTGTCTAGAATCACTCACCACCATTTTAAGCAAATTGGAAAAAATGGTCTGTGTATCCAGCATCCTGAAGATCAAACTGTGCAACAAACAAAGCAGCATCTGAGGCTGAGGGTAAGAAACTGCAGCTGGGAGAGAAGCCTGGCTGGCGCTGGCTTGGCTGGGGGAGGTGGTTAGTGCTGCAGCAAACTGCTGGGGAATGATCTGCAGGACCTAATGAAGCCAGGGTGGGTTTGCAACAATTTTCTCATGCCCAGCAAGTGAGAGATTGCCCTGAAAATACTGCAGTGTGTTTGGATACGGGATGAATTCACCAGCTGTTTTCTGAAAAGCCTGAGATGCTGCAAACTTGATTAAGGAAGAGAAGGAAAAATAAATAAACCCAACTAATGGAAACAACTTGGATGACAGTTTCTGTGACTATTTAAAAGGAGTGAAATTACCTCCTCTGAACGCAAGGTTCCCCATCATCTTTACATGTGCTCTCTAATTGATCATTAATTTATCTAAAAAAGAACAGGGGGTTATAGAAGCATTCCCCTGGCTTTCTGGTCAGATGAGAACTGAATGTTCCCTCCCTCCTCAGAGACAGGGATGGGGATCTGAGCTTAGCATTCATTTTCAGTTCTGATCTGCAGTCCCTGCCCAGCCAGCACAGAATTTACCTCCACCGAAGAAACCCCCTTCCTAATGCCTGTTGCTGGTTTCCATGCAGACTTGCTTTTCTCCTCTCTTTTCAGAATCTGACTCTGCACACTCCCATCCCCTTCCAATTACGGACTGAATTGTGTTAGCAGCACCATGCAGTAATTTTTCCGTGGGATCACCAGGCTGGGAGCAAACACAGAGTCGGCTCTAGAGATTCAGCTAATGAGGGGCACCTCATTAAGTACCTCGGAGAGAGCTTTCAGCTGATGTGTTTTCCTTTGCACTCAAGATGGGCCCGGAGCACACACATGGAGTGCTCACAACTGCTACCTCATTAAGTGCAGTAACTCAACGACTTGCTGTATCTGATGGTCTGTAAATAATTAAGCGTGTCCCTTACTGCTCCTTGCTGCTCCCTTAGCCAGTTTTCTAGCCATCTCCTTGCTGTCATCTTTCCTCCAATGAAATTTTTGGGGGGACTCATTGTATGTGCCCCCAGCCTTCCCCCTCTGCTGCTGTAGCTGCCAGGCTGCCAGGACAAGAGAAGTTGGCACTGCTTTGTCTGGGAAGGAGCTCATCAGATGGTCTCCAGCATCTTCTCTAGGGCCTCCATCCTCCTTAAAAGCCTCACCTCACCAAGGACACCACATCTTCTCTGCCTTCAGGCTTTTACCACCAGCTTGCCCATGAGGAAGCTGATCCCTTATCTATGCCAGGTACTGCTCAGGGCATCCCCAGGCACAGAAGGATCACAGGCTCACCTGGGTGTTTGTCACGTTTAACCCCATTTTATAAAATTGGAGGCAAATGCTCCTCCCATCCCTAACTCACCAGGGAGGAATCTTCTCTTGGTTCCTCTGCGTGTTCAAATGGGTGCAATTTGATGCTGGGTGGATTGAAAGTGCACTGGTACTTCCCTGTGAGATTTTCTGCTCACTACTGGGGCTTGTATAACACCTACTCATCTCAGTGGGAAATGGTATATGCTTCATAGAAAGAGCAAGAAGCCAAAGTACTGAGTATGTGCATTTCTCAAGCAGTTCTGTATTCAACTGCAGCTTATTTGTGATTCAATAACATGGTGATCTCGGCTTCTGGAGAGATGGATTAAATCAATGATTAATTTAAAGTAATTTATACCTTTTATAACCATTCAAGCTTATTTCCCAGGCCTGAGACCTGTAAGCCATGCTGGATCAATGCCTGGAAATCTATGAGTAGTATTTCAGGTGTACCTGTAACACAGCAACATCCTCACTGCTAAGGAGACAGTTCAGCCCCTGGCTCAGCCAGAGCACTGTTTTCTGGCATTTTGGGTCAAGTTTACTCATTTGCTCCCTCCAGGGATGATCCAGCAGGTCTGGGGATGTACAAGTGCAGAACATGCAGAGATGTTTTTCTCATCTAACTCACCCCTGTGGTTCCTCTGTAGCTGCTCCTGTATAACCTCAGTCCACTCTCAACAGGGAGGCAAGGTCCACAGCTCCCCACAGGCAAACACCCAAGGGGCTCTGGAGCAGCCCAGAGGTCAAGGGGCACTTGCAAACTCAAACCTTCCCTGTGTTTATCATGTAACAGAGTTCTGGTTGTTTTTTTTCCGATCAGGAGATTTTACTCAGCTCCTGGCGATAACCACACCACCCACGACACAGAGCAGAGACTCCTGCACCAGACTGGGACTGAGAAAAGGTTGTTGTGACTCGGGAAATGACGAGATGTGCTTTTTTCTTCCTACCTCTGCCCTGAATCCCACATGGCACCTTTGGAAGGACACGACTTCTCTGCACCTTGCTCACCCCTTCTGCAACACGTGGCTAATTTTGTTTGAGCCTCTCAGTCTCCCTGGCTCATCTGCTCAGCCATAAACCCTCCTGCTCTGCACCTTGCTCCAAGTCTGCAGCCACCTGAATGGCCAGAGGAATAGAAACAGCTGCAGAGGGACTGAACTGACGATGACCTGGTTTTATAGACAACATAAAGTTGACTCTAATACTCGAGTGGCAGAAGTGTCTGTGTGGGGAGAGAGGAGCAGAAGAATTGACTGCAGGAGAAGTAAAAATTAAGAAAATTAATGCAATACAATTTCCCCAGATAGCACTTGACTGGCTAGTTATATCACAAGTGGTGGGTTTGTTAGAAAGCATTCATAAAACCTGCAGTATAATCCAGGAGAATTCATAGGAAACATTACACAGGAATTTATGGGTTTGCTGCAAAGTTTTATATTCTCAGTACTGAGGCTCAGTTCCAGAACACAGACTCTGAGGTGGGAGGGAAGCTTTCTCTGCTCTCCAAAACAGGCAGGAGGAGAAAAATGGGGGAGAGAAGCCTCTTTAGGGGTGGCAGGAACTTTTGTGGGACTTAGTATTATGCCAGTAAGGTACCAGAGCATTTGAATTGGTTGCTGGTCCCTCCAAGGCAGAGAGAATTGCCCCACATGTTGATTCAGGTTTTGATCTGGCCTTTTCATTTGCCAGAGCAGAAGTCAAATGAGTATTTTATTTTAGCCCTCCCAACTGTACCCCCAGTCCTTGTGAGAGCAGGAGGCAGGATAGAGGAAGGGCAAGAGGCAGGACACAGGAAGGACAGGAGCAGGACTCTCTCTGCACAGAACAGAGATGAACAGATAAACAAAAGCAATGCAGGGAGACAAACAAACACACACATGAACAGCACCATGTGAGCCTCACTTCTGAAGGAAACCTGGCCAAAAAAATTATTGAGACCTATTCAGATCCTTGCCAGCTGGATCCAGCAATAGGCATGTGCATCTGCACAGGCATTTCAGAGCTCTGCTTCTGTGACTACCCAACTACAGGTTCATAGCAATGAGCAAATTTACTGTGCTGGGGATGGGAGGAGGGAGAGGTGATGCCTCTGCCTCACTGTGCAGTGAGCAGGGGTCACCCAGGAGCCTGCCCACACCACAACTGCATCCAGCCCCACCAGGCATCCAGCTGAGATCCCTCTGCAGCAAGGTGGAGGGAAGGGAAGGAAGTCAATGTAAAGGATGGAGAAAAACAGCAGTAGTCAGCCAAGAATTAAATACCCTGAGAAAGTACCAGCAACCACCCCTTTTGCTTGTTATCATTCCTTTTCATTTGCTTTTAATTGGCTTAACCTATAATTTGTTAAACAGGCTGCCCAGCAGGTATAATCTCAGAGCTGACTGCTATGCAGGTGTTGCTTCTAGCCTGAAGTAGAGAGAAACATATTAACATCAAGATTGGGGCACAGCCAGGAAAACTGCTGATTCCACTGAGAAAATACTAAACATAAACAGTGTCCTGCTTCCTGCTGCTCGCAGGGGCATGAAAAATCACAATGCAGACAGGACACTGCTCAGACCAAAGATCAAACAGGACAGGAACAATGCAGGGACACACACAGGAGACCCATTTGGAACCCAGAAGGGCCAACCCACACCAGAAGAATCCCAATTTTTCAAGGCAGGGAGCTCTTTGCTCTGCATTTGCAGGGCAGCGCTGGATAACATGGTTCTTTGGGTGGAGATGTGAGTAGCAGAACCAGGCAGAACTGATCAGAAGCCTTTCAAACCCTTGTTTGCACAAAGAAAACCATACGAGGTTTCATCCAGAACATCATAGGCCCCATGAATCTAAACTGATTTTCCTGCAAAGACTGGATGCCTACTTTCCTCCTAGACCAATCAAGGACTGGCACCAGGTCCCAGAGGCTGCTGTCATGTGGATTAAGCAGGGCAGAGCTCCCAGCTTTCCAGCAGAGACCTTGGAGCCTGGAGATGGATACGGAGATCCCATTGAACCATCAATCCCTAAAAAGCTACTAAAGGAAACCAGAGTCAATACAAAACCCACAGACATTCCAGAGAAGGTACCAGGCCTGAGAGCATCGAGCTCACACAAAAACTTGACCCCAAATTGGTCTTCTATCCTGCAGAAAAAAACCAGATTTTTATGCTTACTTTAGACACTCAAGGACAGCTGCAATCCCCAAACATAAGTAACAGAAGCTATTTGGCTGCTTAGATATTTTTTGATGGGAGGAAAGTGGTATGGCGAGACCAGAACACCCATCAGTTCATTTGGAAAAGGAATCCACAATAAGGTATCAGCTTCTGCAACCTGCTAAAGCTTTATTTTCCCCACCAAGTGCTTGTGGACACCCAGTGAATGTTATGGGTTAGACACCCAGTGCCTGAGGGTAATTCATTTCGGTGTGAAGGACAGATTGACTTCAGGCCAGTTTGTAAAATGAGCCCAAGCTCCCACTTTCCCCTGTTTCCTTTCACTTTCTGTAAAATTCCCTTGGCGAGGCAGCACCACTGCCAGGCAAGTTGTATTTTAGACCCTTCTGAAGACTTTCTATCTAGCTATTTTTGGAGTACAGTCCTGGGTCTCCAGTGCCACTGGCCCTGACTCCTCCACTGTGTTCACACCCCCAGTCCTGCTGTGTGAGGCACTCACACAGGTCCTCTAGGTCCAGCTGAGGACATAAACAGTATGTCAGAAGCAATTTCTGTCAAACAACACACAGCTCAGCTCACCCACGGGTGAACACACAGAAAGCAAAGGAGTAAAGGCAACACGTGGCCCATCTGCAAGCCCTTTACCCAAACCACGCTCCTGTCATGTTCCCATAGGCCAAGTACTGCCAGATGAAATCCCCAAGCCTGGCACCCTAAAGATGTGTGAGAAATGCTGTTTGTCTCCTCCTTCTCCCTAATTTTCAGTGACACAAAACAGTTTTGTGGCCAGCAGTTTCCATCAGCTCCAGCCAGAACAACCCCTTTGGCTGTAGGTGTGAGAATGGGGCAGTCAGTTCTGCCATTAACCAAGACCACCCCACCTCATCCTGCCAGACCTGAACTCCCAGAGGCTCATCACCCTTTTGTCTTTGCATGATTCTCTCCTCTCTTCCCCACACACAGTCTCCTTGAACCCTACACTGGTCTCATTCCTCTGCTTCACATGTAGTCACCACCATCCTGGGCCTCTGGGGCTGCGGGAGCAGAGCAGGGCTGACTGAGGAAATCTGCTATAAGGCAGAGGAAGACTTTGTGACTGGTTTTGGTGAAGATCTGCCACTACAAAGCTGTGCTGAACCCCTTGGTCACTGGTTCAGAGGCAGGAACTCTTCCCAAGACTGCAGCTGACACATCCTGCCCAGAAAGCTCTAACTTTGAAAGCAACTATTTCAGGATGAAGATGAACTGTTGTTTCTCTCTGTAAGTCTTGTGAGAGCAGTGTGACCCAGTGTTTTTCACCCTCTCTCCTACTTTCATCCGTCATAGGAAGCAAACATCAGCTCTCTGAGGCCAGACAACTTCCACTCAGGTTTCACCACCAACTAATTATTGCAAAGGGGTAGGAAATTAAAACCTGTCTAGGATCATACCAGACCTGGGCTAGGAAAATTCTCAAGTTCATCCTCTGTAGCTAAGCCACCTCTTACAAGCTGAACAAGAAAGATTATTAAAGATAATTGTTATTGCAGTTTTGAGGCAACTGAGACAGCTTGTACTGGGAAGAACAACACATTGTGCCCTTTTTAATCATTGGATTACATTTGCTCAGAAAGGTATCAGGCTGAAAGATGGAAAGGCTCAAATCTTTGGGCCATCAAACAGCAGCAAAACAAAGAGGGAGCTGAATGTCACTGGAAATGGGGAAGATTAGGCAGAGCAATGTGGAGTGTGGTTGCACTAAATCTTTCAGACACTGCTAAACCAGTGCTGCTGGAGGACTTGAAGCAAGGGGCTGCAGTGGTGAGGAATAACATGTAGGACAACAAAAACATCTTGCTAACTGCTCCCTTGCTTCTGATGGGCAAGGCCAGCATCTCTGTCCCTCATTCAGGCCTTACAAGGCCAGTGGGGTGGGTATGACCACTGTGGTCAATGCAACTGCATCTGCTCTTTGGGACAAGATTCAGTCTGTACGAAAGGTGCTGACAGGCAGTTTAGATGTGCCACTGGACCTCCTTTTGGGCCTCTTTTACATGCTGAGATGAAGTGGCTTGCATTGGGTCTCACCACAAGGCTGTAGCAGGGCTGAGGACTAACCCTTCTCCCTCACTGACACCATACTGATAAAGCCTTTGTCCTCATTTTCTCTCTGTGTACCAAATCATATACCAACTGATCTATCTGAATCTGCAGCTTGTAAACATGTAGAAAAGTACAGGCACTGATCCTGTACAGGCAAGCTCACCTTGGGGCAGCAGGAAAGTCTTCTTAAAGCCCTTTTTCCAGTCTCAAAATGTATGATTTCCAATCTCCTTCCTTAGGACACAAGAGCTGGGAGGCAGCTGAAGAGCTTTTCTCATTCTAGTGAGACAAAGAGGCAATACCAATACAAGGTCAGGTGCTGAACACACAAGCATTGCTGACCTGCACATGGCACACACATCTTCCTTCCAGCATCGGCTTTTGCTAATTTTACAAATGACATTTTACTAAAGAGAGATTAGTTCAGGTTTTACTAGAACTGGCCCCTCCACTTGTTTTAACTTTTACATTAAGCATCAAGATGCTCAGAGCAGAAGAGGACGAGGTTCTCTAATAACTCAAAAGTCTCCAGCCAGTTTGGAAGAGAGTTTGCCTTCTTACAAGCTTTTAAGAAAATAGGCTGCTAAGCAGAGGGGGAGAAATGCTCTTGCTGAAGAAAGGGCAACAGTTGGCTACTGTCAATTGAATCTAGACAGAAAACAAGAAGGTTTTCTGCCCCTAGGCCAGGGCAGATTGAAGCTGCTCTGAAAATCCTCAGTGCTAAGACAACCAAGACAATTGCATCCATATGAGACACGAGCTGGCACAGCTACCTCTGAATTCCCTCCAGTCTATGCCCCATGACAGCTCCTGTTGGTAATAGGCCATAAGCAGAAGAGACAATGCTTTCTGCAGCCTCCACAAGGAGACATCCAGAGCTCTGCATCATTGTGAGAGTCCTTAGCAGACCACAAATAGAGCACTTGTGTTAAGAGACAGCTCCCACTTACACTGCCAGCAGCTGCCCTCTCCTACCATGGCAAGAGCACTGTGGAATAAAGGACCTTGCCCCTTCAGAGTTGGCGCCTTGTTTTAACTATAAGCATTGAGGCCTTGGTGACTGGGAAGGAGGAAAAAAAAACAAACAGCAGTGAGAGCCTTATGAAACCTACAGCAATGCTCCCCATGAGATACTCTTGGGGTTTGAGCTGAGCAGGATGGGTTGAAAGGAGGAGAAACAGCAAGATCAATAAACAGTACAGCTCATCCCTGAAGCCAGAGGGGTTCTCCACAGTCCAAGACTCATCTCAAACCATATAGAGGAGCACAACTTTAGTACTGACATTGCTCTGTTACAAAGTGAAAATGTGACAGTTCCCCTAGTGTTAGGTTATGTGGAGACACAGGGTAAGGTCCTGAAGACTGGATGTCCCAAATAAAACAAGGAGACAGAGGATTAATTATCCTATTTCCTTTCTTGAAACTGGAGGTAAAGTGAAGCACAAAGCAGTTCCCAGGATGGGCGTCTGTGTGGATGGGTCAAGTTAGGGGTGCTAGAGAGAGAGCAAACGTGCTTCATGCATCAAAATCTCTGGGGACACAATCTAAAGAAAAGGAATATTTCCTTCAGTGGCTGCCTTTTTATAATAGATTGGGCATTTTATTACATTTCAGAAATCACAGCACGTATGTTCTCACGCCGTACAGACTTGGCCCCTGCCAGGCCTCCAGCTTCTGTCCGGAAATAAAACAATGGGGAAAATCTGCATTCCTCTCTGGAAACGTTCCCACAAACAGCAGCACAACTTTAATTAATATAATTAGCACCCATAATATATTCTGTTCTTACAGCTGTGACAACACAGGCACCTCGATCTATACTAGGGCCTCTCTGGTGTGAGCTGGGACATTCTGTCCTTTTTCAGCGTGTCACGCCACTGCCACAAAGGAAGTTCTTCCTAATGGGTTTTCCAGGGGAAAATCACGACGATGGACGATTTGATGTTTCACAAGAGCCTGTGGTTCCCCGTCCCAACTTTAAACAGCCCTGTTAGATCACATCCTAACCATGCTGCTGAGAAGCCCCAAGCTGTTTCCAGCTCCCTGAAGGGGACATGCGGGTGTCATAGTCTACATCCCTGGAAAAGGCTGCAAGAAACCCTGAGCTGGGCTTCCAGCTGGGGAGACTGAGCTGTGCTATCAGGCAAGTTCACAAGTTGCTAGACAGATCAGCAGAGAGAGATTGATTTTTACAAGCAAGCCAGATAGAGAGGTTAAGGTGGCATTAAATGTATTTTCCACTTCCCCTTTGCAAAACACCCTGCCAAGGTCTGTGAGTTGTTCAGTCTGTGACTGAATCCTAATGCCCCTAAGGATAGCAGGTTTTTCTGGAAGTGGGGGTTTAAAACACATTTGTTTGGGTGACAGAGACAAAAACGGCAGGTAACAATGGATAGGAAATGTTGTGGGAGGGGGAGAGGCAACCCCCCAGACCTTCCCTTCTCACCTTTTCACTACCAGCAGGCTCACAACTGTGCCTTTTGCACTGCGAGATGTAACTTTGGGAACTGTGACAGCTCCGGAATAAATTCTGAGAAAGGGCCGAGGATGCAGATTGAAAGACAACATGAATATGTGCCCAATGGGCAAGAACCAAAAAGACCTATTATCCCTGTGGAGTGCACAGACATGCAGTAGCAATCATTAAATGCAGTCAATTGTATTATCTCTCGATGTGTTCTTCTCCTGTGGACCTGACAATTTGTCTCATCCTACACCTTCAAACATCCGATAGCTGGGAGATGCAACAAGTGAGATCTTGCACCACAAGATATCATTAGTCTGACTACATACACTCAAGGCTGTTTATTTTGCCTCAGTACAAAGCAGAACTATTTAAAACCTGGATGTACAGTCATGAGAACAAGTGAACCAAGAGCCCAGCATACCTGACAGTTCCCCTCTTTCACGCACTCTGCTAATTCGTGACCACTGATGTTCTGTGACAATTTTCCCCCTCATTAACAATTACTTATTAGCCATATAATTAACTCAGCCTCCTCACTGATGCTCTGTGAGAATCTGGCTCTTCCCTTCCCCCAGGGGGCAAATATACCTCTCACAGCCTCACTTTGCCCCAGACCAGAATTTTTTCATCATCCTCCTTCTCTTTTCATTTTTTTTTTAAAGAAAATAATTGAAATGAAAACAATACTGTTTCTACCAAGAGACGGTGGCAACAGCTCTGTAGCTTTTATGAATTACAAAACGTTGAAGAGAATAAGCCTGCTGAGAGGGAACAGGGAGATATCACTTGCTGTCATCAAGGGACCTCCTGGGAAGAGCTGAACCCTGAGTGTCCCAAAAATTAAGAGTGTAAATTGATATGTGCTCCTTTGCTTCACAGAATCTGCGTCATATGAGGCAGGGGTAGCTGTTACCATGGTAACTAATCTAATCTTTATTTTAATTTTTGTTGTAGTCAGATCACAACAGATAGGAAATAACTATGCTGAGAATTGGAGCAATTGTATGTGCAAACACATGCACAGAAAACGTGCAATTGCATACACGGCTGTAAGTAAATGTAAAAAAAAATGTTTTAAAATGGGGAATACACTTTTTAAGGAAATAGAACCAAATTTGACTCAGTCTTGGAGACACACAGAACAGAGACAGCTCTATGCACAGACATTGTGTTCAGTGTAACTGAGCCTATCACCGTCCTAGGGAAAAGGACAATGTACAACTTCTATACCTTCTCTTTGGAGAAATACCTTATCCCATCCAAAACTGCTTGTCAGCTCATTCTCCTTCCTATGAAGAGAAGAAACACAGGAAAGTCTCGGTTGTGTCCTGGTACAAAAGCCCTGATACGATCCCTTAAGCATGATCCCAGGATCCAGGTATCTGGGTGGTGTCCTGGTTTTGGCTGGGATAGAGTTGATTTTCTTCCTAGTAGCTGATATAGTGCTGTGGTTTGGATTTAATGCAAGAATAAATTTGATAACACACTGATGTTCTAGTTGTTGCTAAGCACTGTTTACACTAAGTCAAGGCCTTTTCTGCTTTCCCTTCCACCCCTACCATGAGTGGGCTGAGGGTGCATGAGAAGTTTAGAGGGGACACAGCCAGGACAGCTGAGCCCAACTGACCAGAGGGACATTCCATACCACATGGTGTCATGTGCAGGATATAAAACTGAGGGAAGAAGAAGGAAAGGCTGATGTTTGGAGTGATGACATTTGTCTTCCCAAGTCACCACTACACGTGATGGAGCCCGGCTCTCCTGGGGATGGCTGAACACCTGTCTGCCCCTGGGATGTGCTGAATGGATTCCTTGTTTTTCTTTGCTTGTGTTCACAGCTTTGGCTTTGCCCATTAAACTGTTTTTATCTCAACCCATGAGTTTCCTCACTTTTACTGTTCCAATTCTCTCTCCCATCCCACACAGGGGGAGTGAGTGAGTGGCTGTGTAGGGCTGAGCTTCCCTCTGGGGCTAAGCCATGACAGTGGCCCCCAGTTAGGTACCACCTTAGGCCACTGCCACCACCACAGGCTTTCCAAATGACAAGCCAGATCCTCTCCTGCTCTGAACTGAGATAGTTTTCTTGACACCATCAACAAAGCTCAACTATTTTACATCAACTTTGTTTCGTCAAAGGGTCCTTTTACAATGACTCTTTTATTGCTGTTTCCTTTTGCCTGGAGAGCAGGATTTTCCATGAAGAGATCCCAGACAGAATACCAAACTCTGACACTTCTGCCACCAATCCAAATGTAGAAGGTGGCTTGCAGACCTAACAGCTTAAGGACACAGCACACAGCAAAACTCACCACCAACAGGACCCACCCTGAAATATCCTGAATCAAGGGCAACATCAGCTAAAATTCAGCCTGTTTTCTGAGCCATGAGACTGGAGGAGTGTTGTGTCATGGGTGAATCAGACAGGAAGGAAACACGGAATAAGAGGTCTTCTTTAAGTTTCATAGAGACAACAAACATCTCCGCCCTTTGCTGACTGCAAAGCTCACATGAAGTCCTTTAGCTGCTGATTGCCAAAGCCTGGGGGTTGCCCACAGGAAAAGTAGAGTAATTGCATGTCTTCTTTCAACATCTCCTCCTGACCACTGACAGAAAAAGGATCCAGTTACACAGGATTTAGCTTGGCCCAAAACAGCCCTTCTAATTCTCAGCAAGAAGCCAAGATGTTCCAACGTCCAGTTTAGAGGGTGATGGGATTACCAACCTTCCCTTCAGTTATTACCAAACCAGACCCCTGCCTTGAGGGCCAAATCTCTCGTTAGCGTAGGAGGAAGCAAGTCAAGACTGTGGAATAATAGATTCCCTAAAGAAGAAGTTTTGCTTTGAGGCAGTGACTTAATTTGGGCAAATGAGAGAGGTGTTTAGAGAGAGATGGATGTTTGTGCCTGGAACAAGAACAAGCAGAGGAAGCAGCTCAGTAAATGATATGGGTTTAGGTATTTTTAGTAATGTAATGCAGCAGTAAGAGGAAAACAAAGAAGAAAGAGTAGGAAACAACAAAAATCAGTTCAGCTTCAGCCAAGTACAATGGGATCACACCTGTGCACCAATGCAAGCTCCTGGTCACCACCTTTGTGGGCAGGCTAGAATAAACCCATTCCTATGATTCCACTGTCCCACAGAAAACCTAAGGCCAGGGCTGGACTGAGCACACTCAATCCCATGGGTTTTAATCACACCCCACTAAGACATGTCCGTCTTCATCCATCTGCTCCTGGTTGCTGCTGGGAACCCTCCCATCACCTCTGATTGCAAAAACAGCAGCTGTAATTAATACTGTGGAGACACTTTCAGATGCTCATCTTGGCAGCCATCTGGCTTCACATCACACATATCCCTGCTAGGCAAAGCAGAAGGGTATTTTATCTCCTGCCACTAATAGCTGAAGGATGAACTAAGACACAAGCAAGATTGATGTGAAAGAGGAGATAGATTATAACCAAGCAAGAGGCAGAGAGAGGGTGCTCAGCAATACATCCATGCAAACAAAAGGGGAGCTATCTTCAAGAAGCAACAACTGTGAGTTTGCATTCCCTGGGGGCCCATTTTGAACAATGTTCCATGAGCTTTCAATCATTTGTTTTGTCTACTTTCCCTAGTTTTTCCTACCATCATCATTTTTGCTCATCTCAGTTTCCCTTCTCCAGGCTTTGAGTGCAAACAAACACAAGAAGTCAGGTCTTTAACAGCTCTAATTTGATGCAGTTCCCTGGATGTCCTGATTTAACTCAGCCTGGTGTCTTCAAAGGACCCTTTAATAGCAATTACAGGCCAGATGAGTGAGATTTTAATTTCGAATTAAGCCAGGCTAGCTCAATTCAGAAGTGCCAAATTTTACCCAGCTGTACCATTCAGCTCCGAGTTCTGCACTGTGTGTAAATACTGGAAACACAACAGTAAAGAAATGAGAAAACACACTTCCTGAGATTAGAACAATCTCTCAGAACCATGTTTGTGCAGTACCTTGTGTAATAGGGACCTTTGCTGCATGTGAGGAGTTTAGATGTACATTTTAAGTTCAGATTTGAGATAAAAGTCTCTATCAAAGTAAGCATTCCATCCTACAACCACCAGTGAAAATTTTGCCCCAAGACCTAAGATGAGTATCTTCTCTGTGGAAGATCCCTGCAGGAAACATCACGCAGCTAAGATAACGATGTTGAACTCGGATGCAGCACTCAGTGTAATTTTATTTCAGCTGCAGAATTTTACCGGGCAGCAATTTGAGATGAGGCAAATTCTGGTCTCAGGCATGCTGCTGGCTTGAGGGAGGACTTGTCTGAGCCACATCAGCTGGCATTTCTGCCTGATTCCTAAGTTATGGCAGTCATTTTCTTGCAAAGGAGATGAGGGACCTTGCAAATGTCCTCCCAAGTGGGACTCTTCAGGCATCCAAAGCTGCTGAACCCTGTTCTGGTAAGCAGAGGTGGGGATCCAGGAAAGGACAAATTCAAAGAGGACCAAAGACCAAAAATGTTCATCTGAAACCTATCAGTGTGAATCTTGATCTGAACAAACTCAAGCCAGTGTTGTCTTAATGCCATTTTAAGGGGGATTAAGCAATGTGCAAAAGGGCAACATGTGTTTATTTTTTTTAAATCCCATCTGTGTCACATGGACCGTAAACCATCCAGCTTTTAAAAAAAATCAATAAAGTGGGAAAAGAAAAAAAAACAAATCCACTTTCTACACAAACTTTTATTCACAAAAACATGGCAAGAAACAGAGCTGCCAACTGCTACACCTACACTCATCCTCTGAATTAGGTCTCTTCAGCAAGTTAACATCCTTTTTCCCATCCAGCTTTCCTGCTTGCAGATATTGAGACAGAATGAGGTTGCAAAGAGATTTCTATTACCATCACTTCCTTCCATGCACATTTCCCTTTCCCACTTTGTTTTCCAGTGCAGGGCTTGGGTTTCTTCTATTCTGTTTATTTTTTTCTTCCTTGCCCGCTTAAGTTAAGACAACATCATTTTGTTCTGTATTTCCACGGCTCTTCCATGGTGATTTGTTAACAATGTTGGGTTTGCAGTCAAACGACTGGAAAGATAAAAAGTTGGCAAGCTGCTTCCCTCATTAGGGAACACAGCACAGCCTATCAGCTGAATTATTCAACAGAAGAAAAAACACTCGACAAAAACAAACAAACAAACAAAAACCCTGCAAGAGTAGGGAGGGAAGGGAAGCTCATCCACTTCAGAGCTATCATAAAAGTTTGGCAGCATTCCTCAGAACTCATTTTGGGATTAAACCCATCTGAGGAACTCCGGCAAGGCTGAATGGTTGTGTGGCAGCAGACAGAAGCTGGCATTCATAATTCAGACATTGGACTGTATTGTTGCTGTCTTCAACTGATAATGATGGAGCCCAAGGGGAGAATATTTCCAAAACCGTAATGTAAGGGATTCCAAAACCGTAATGTAAGTTTATGTGCAGTTTGTGAGTAACTGGTGGTGCTGGAAATCTTCCATATCCAGCTACAGGCTTTAACAACTCACCACGACGACTCGCAGTAATAGTTTGTGTGTGTGTGTGTTCTTGTTGTGTAATAAATACTGTGTAATTCAGAAGAGCTTAACCACCCATGAGAGAGGAGAGTGTTGCCTTGCATGTGCCAATGGCAAGAGGAGCTGATGTGTGGCAGCTTGTGCCGTAACAAAGCTATGAACTGGACCAAAAACTCGGATGGGAAAGTCAAGATTACCCAGCATCTTTTCTCATGTAGCCTGAAAAAAGAAAGTACTTGTTTCAGGCACAAAGTTAGGCAGGATGGTCAAGACTTTGAAGTTCCTCATACTGCTGGGAAACTGCATGCAAATGAGTAAAACCAGGATCTTAGTCTTAACTCCTGAGGGAGATGACTAAGGACACAGACCCTGGTGAGAGGTTTCCTCCATCTGAGCTAAAACAGAGTTGGTATCTTGGAGATGCCTCCAGATTATGGACGAAGTCCTCCACTGGAAAAGTCAAAACATAGACTGGATGGCACAGAAGAGCATGGACAACTGTCCATACTCCAGAAGTAGCATGGACAGGGAAGAAGGGGGATACTGGAAGAACAAACAGGGACTGTGATTTAGATATCAACTGGTAATCAAAAGCAGGAGAAATTTGGACTTGTCAAAGCAAAAATACACAAAAATAGGGAAGAAAACAGGAAGAAAAAATCCCGAGATCTCTACCTTTTCTTGTAGCTGTATATTATTTCCTGTGCAAAAGTAAAAGGCATTGAGTTAAGCTATAGGGATCTGTTTATTTTAATTGGTGTGTGATATTAGGAAGGTAAAACCAAATCTGGAGATTCAGGAAGCACATCCTTTAGCTGCTGCAGAGCCTGAAAGAGCAATGCTGCAAGTGCAGCAGGTTACCACCCACTCACTCGTTCCCAGGCAGGTTCTTTCTTTCACTTAGAAACATTGTACAAATAGATTTTTGTATATTTTTGTGAAGAGATTGGTCATACACACATTTTGTGTAAAAGTAACTTCAGTGATGTTAGCCCCTGAGAGGAATCTGCACAGAAGCCAGAATTTTTATGCCATGGTTGTGCTGACAGGACAGGATCTAACAAATGAAGTGAAAGCAGGAACAATGGAATTCATCAAGCAATTAAATCATTTTAGCTGATGACCCAGACAGAAAGAGAAGTCAGGCAGTGAGGTCTGCTGATGACACTGAGCCCTCACTTAGAAGAGGAGCAGAATATCACAAGCATGATGCTGAGCACCTCAGTAATGCAACAGGGCTGAAAGTCAATAGGAGACAGCATCACTATTAGGGAGCAATTAGAATTTTTGCTGTGAAGACTTGACCTCTGGTCTCTTGTTCCCAGAGGAGAGGAAGGACTGGGTATGCTGAAGCAAGATAGTGGCTGCAAATACCAAGACACCAGAGGAATCTTAATGCAATTGGGTGAGGGATTTCTATGGAGGGGGGAGGGATGAGGGCAGCGAGTAAGGCAGTGACGTGCCCTGGGGCACACAGTTGGAACTGGAAGGGGGGGCAGTTGCCCCATGAAGGGCTCAGTGTATTTACCTGGACATGCAAGGGCTGAGAAGGAATGTGATTACAAGAAATAACTAGAAATGCAGAGATATTTACACTGGAAGACGAGGTTCATTGCATGAACCAAGGGGTAGAGAGCGGCTGCCGATGTGTTCAGATGTTCCCTTCAGGCTCTCCTCCAATCTTTACAACAGCCCAAACCTTTCATGGCATCTGTACACAGCTTTGAAGGTGGGAAAGGCAAGTAGCCCTCACTTTCAACACACAAATTGAGCTAGAGCGCTTACATCCCTTCCAGCCCTACAGAGAAGGGAAGGGAAGCTACGAGACACAGGCTGAACAGATGGAGCAACTCTTTCTGGAGTAGCTGCAGTGCCAGCTTAGTGTCTTCCCCAGAGACTCCTTGCAACCATTATCCTTTGGGATAACGTGTGTGGAAGGGAAACACACCACATATTAACAGGATCACTTTCAGATGACAGTGTTTGGTGTATGTTTGCAACACCACACTGATGACAGCTGATATTTCCATATCGAGACGACCAGTCCAAGTTGCAAACTGATTCCCTAAAGATCACCCTCATCCACCCCGGTTTTTTAGAATCAAAAGCAAATTGGCCAAAATGGATTCAAATACTTGGTTGAGACTTCTGTAAATTTCTCCACAGAATCAACAAGGCAGAAGAGAAACTGTTAGAGCTGAGGAATGTATGGCTTTGCTATTGATTAAAGTGAAGGTCTTGCTGCTTCCCAGACCTTGGGCAATGCTTTTGGCAGTAGGGAGTGTGCTGACATGGTTCAACAAAAGGTAATTAATCAGAAGCCAGTGTAATTGAACACTCCCACTGCTGCTCAATTAATCTGATCACTTCCCTTATAAATTCGCAATCTCAGCCTGTGGCTGCAGTAGACCTTATTTATATGCCAGTGAGGTTTCCAGTTTGGATCAGACAGACTGTTCTGGCATTTCCAGACCAAGCCCTAGGGCTGTGTTCATGCCACTAGCACAGATATCACTGCTGGCTTCCTGCAATATATCTGCAGGGGGAAATCAGATGCTCCAGCAGCACATTTGGTGAGAATAGCAGGATGAAGGCTTGCAAAGCTGCCCAAGTGGTTTAGACCTAAAATGAAAAGAAGTGGGATAGCCAAACCTCATAGGGCCCTCATGGTATTTTCTTCAGGAGATAGAGCCTGTTCCACTTTCAGGTAAAACTAGAAGTTAATTGCTCAGAATGGGGCAGCTTTACAGCTGCCCCTTCCTGCACTGCAACAGAGCTGAGAGCAGGTGAAGAGATGGGAGGGAATGCACCCTGCTCTGATAAAGTACCACAGTGTTTTTGCGGGGCATGGATAGAACTGTGAGACAGTTTAAGGCAGGTCATGAGGAAAGCTGCATCCAGCTGATCCTGGAAGGACATTTGGGGGATAAAGGGAATCTTCTCTAGTCAGGGGTGACACAATCCTTTCACAAAACATGGCAAAAGGCATGTTCCGGATGGCCTCCCCTCAGCTTGGAGAGCATTGGCAGGCTGCTGCAAACACAGCTTGAAAACACCCAAACTAGGTTAAGAGTTCTCTGTAGAGCAGCAAAGATATGAGACATCTCAATATAAGGGGAAACCAGTCAGCATGGGACCAACACTTGTTGAAGTCAGTTGGAAGCTTTGTTCCAGCGCTCGGTGCTTCAGATGAGCACGGAGAGCATTTGCTCCACAAAAGTTTTTCACGGCAAGGATATACATTTTTGTCTGAAAACAGTATGTTCCCATGGATAATGTCACACAGAAACAAAACACAATACTCACTTGAGAGTTATCAAAAGGACTCCACTCCTGGATCATCCCAGCAGTGCTGAGTGCAGCCAGTTCTGCCCATCCCTCTCCAGCAGCGCTTTGTCTCAGTCCCGATGCAACCTCTCACTTTCATTTAGCTCCTCTCTGCTAGAGAAGAAAAGCCAGTCTGCTTCATGCACCACCACCATAAGTCCCTGTCAGTGTCACCAATAAAATCCCTTGGCAAAGGTTTGTGACAAGCAGGACCATCCGCACAGGTCTCCAGCAAACAGCTACTTCTGCTCGTATAACTGAAGGATACTGCAGTTCTTGCATCCCCAAAGCCAGCACGTAGTACCCCCAAAAGTCATTTTAATTTCTAGTACCAAACAGCTGGCACAGCAACCAACTGTACTGGTCAAGCCAGCTGCCAATAAGCCATGCAAAACATTAGTGCAGGCACACAAATATACCCTTCTCTGCTCCCGATAAGTCTTTAAAGCTGGAACAGTTTATATTGGGATTAATCCTGCAACCCAGCTCTCTGACTGAAAAGGACAGGACTTGACCCTTCCCACATTCTCTTTTCACCCGCCTTTGTCAGTCTGTGTCTGCTCTCCTCCCACATGTACCTCCACGAGTTGTTTCTCCATTTCATTCCACAGCAGGCTGCAGAGGCCATGCCAGTCTGCAGGAGCCTCCCCTGGATAAGCAAGAGGATCTAGAGCTGTTGCAAGAATATCTGGATGAAGAATAGGAAATAGGATGAAGAAATAGAAACAAGGGACTGAAAAAAGGAGCAGGAAATGAGGCAACTTTGCTTTCCCCATAAGGAGCCTGGAGCTAGGTGCAGGCATTATGATTCCTAAGGCAGCTGACAAGAAAAAGTGTCTGAGGTCCAGAGTGATGGTTTTGGGCAAGGGAACAATGGGGGAACTGAGATTCACACACATACACATATACAGGGGTGCCCTAGAACTGGCCACAGGATTTTGATTCGGATGGGGTGCCAGTTGGGCCATGAGATTTGTTCTGGGTCAAACAGAAAGCATAAACATAAAGCATCTGACTCCCAGGTCCTCTGTACCCTCTACCACTCAAGAGTCCTTGCCTTCACCCTGTTTCTTGCTTAGCAAAGCATTTCAGGAGGCCCAATTCCCCCCCTTCCCTCCCACTCCAGGCTGAATCAGAGCAAAGTTGCTGAACTGGGGCTGCTTGTCATCCTGCCAAACTTTGCTAACCAATCTTGGTGCGAAAGCAGCTGTGACAGGCAGCAGCAGAAAATCTAATGTCAAATTGATCAGCTGGAAGGGAACCAGCAAAACACTGGGACTCTGGCTCACAACCACTGGATGAGTCAATTCCCTCCACTCTCAGTATTACAGATGTTTGACTGGGTGCAGGGTCCAATTCCCCGGTGCAGCCCCTGCCAGCCAGTCCCCACAAAACAATCTAAAGATGAAGCACTTCTTTTAGAGTTTGGGTTTTTTTCCCCGAGTGGAAGGGAATTTGTGTCTCAGTGACATCTCCCTCCAGACTCAAAACAGCTTTTTCTTTTTTTGCAAACAATGCCAGTGAAACACCACCATCATTTTTACAACTTTTTTGTTTTCTTCCCAGAGAAGTGCATTTCTGTGCCTGGAGCATTTCAAAATGTGCTGATGGAATCTAGCAGGGGTAACCAAACACACACATCACATGGAAAACAGAATCAAGGAAGGAAAGAAGGGTATAAGCAAATATTTCTTCAGGATTGTCAGGCCTTTCAGTTACCATGGCAGTACGTTTCCATGGAAGCCAAATTTGAAGCCTGTTGCTGCCACTGGGGTGGCCCAAAGAAAATTATTAGTTTTGAAAATTAACAAAGCTACTCACTACCTTGAAAGCGAGCCCACCCACAGCCCTCAAGAAAACAAAGGCATCTTTGCATCCCTGTAAAGGATTCAATAAACACGCAGGGAAGGAAGAGAGAGCAGAAAAAAATACCACACAATGAAAAATAGGAGCTTCCTTTTATGCAACCAACAATGCAGAAACCACGCTGGTAAGCACAAGGCTGAATGCACTTGGTGAAATGTTGCACATAAAGGTCAGCAAATTCCTACAGAGCATCCTGTGTCACTGGCTCCTGAGTGGACAGAATGGGGGATGCTTTGAGACTAGTGCTGCTTGGTTGCCATTTGTTTGAAATTATTTCCCCCTTAACCATGCTGATGGCTCTCCCTTGATTTGCTCATCCACCTTCCAGGAAAACCTTCAGGAGGGGAAGCAGAATTTTCCTGTGGATTGCCTTAATCAACATTAAAGATCAGCTTAGCTCCTTTGATGCTCCCTTTCCCAGTCAGAATATCTTTTTGAATTCTTGAGTTACCTCTTGCCTCACTGACCCCAGTTCCTCACCAAAAAGTCATTTTCTACAGCCCCTGTCATTTTTCAGAAGCCAGGGAGCCCACCTAAGCTGCCTGGTGTACTTTATCACCTGTGTCTGAAAAAACATGGCACACCCCAACCCTAACCCTTCCCAAAGGGGAGGCATTGGAATTTGGTGTTGAAATAATCATGTTCCACAGGCTGCCAAACAAGGGATATGCAGGCAACACAGGCAAAGCCAACACTACCTCAAAAGGACAGATCACAGAGTCTCTGATTTATGACTTTCTGCCTAGAAGCAACTGCCTCTTCCTCACTAACATGCAAAGAGCATCATGAAGGCCTTCCAAATTAGGTCTTCTGGGAATAACACACCTGAGGAAAGCTGAACTCTCATTGAAAGTTAGAGATCAGAGAGAAATAGGCACCTCTTAGACCACCAGCTCAATCTGACTTCTCATTTTTTAGTCAAAGAAAGATCTAAGGCCTGCCTCACCGAAACATCACTCTTGTACCACTGCTATAAGGTCTGTGGTGCTCTCTGCTACCTCTCTTGCCCAGGAGGAAGGAAAAACAGATCCTTTTAAAGCATACTTCAAACAAAAGCATTTGATGTGAATGTAGCAGATTTCCTTTGAAAGAAAGATGAGTACAAATAAAAGACCTGCCACCTGGTTTGGGATTCCTGCTCTGTTCAGGTTTCACTCAAGCCATGAGCTGCACGGGGCACTGGGGAGTGCTGCATCCCACCTTTCCAGCTAAACAACCTTCCCCACCCAAACCCCATCATAAACTCTCAGTCACAGACCTCCAAAGAAACAAAAAAATTGCTCTGCAAGAGGAAGTCTAAACTAGACTACACATGAGAGCAGAACAACTGGCTTAAGGCAATGCCTCCTCCCTGTGTGGGAATGTTTTTCTCAGTTCCCAGCGTTGTGCAGCTCTGGCAAAACCACTGCTACCCACTGCTTGCCTCCATCTGTGCCAGAGGTTATTGCCCTGCAGAAGGAAAAGCACGTCCAGATTTTAGATCTTTAGCCAAGTCTGACATCGTAGCTTCAAGTCCCGAACAGATGAGTTTGCAAGGATGTACCAGTGGGGAGCAAGGATGCTCTAATACAGGTAGTGTGTGGAGGCAGCTGCTGGCAGCTGAGAGCAGCACAAGGGGCAGATGTGGCCCTGAGCCCTCAACTGAAAGGCTTGTCAGAACCATCAGGCAAAGTTTAACTATTTAGTGCAAGTCCTGCTGGGTATCTCCAGCTTCACACCATTTCTCAAAATCCTTTGCACTGCACCCATCCAACAGCAGAAGTGTTCTCATGCAGGAGGAGGCTGCAAGCCCAGAGCACTTGCTCACCTAGACTGCACCTCCCTCTGCTGAAGGTGATGGCATGAACATCCCTGAACTGGAGTTTTCTTTTCTTTTTCACTCTCTCCTCCCATGGTCAGTTTTGAAAGGGGAAGGCAAATCTGGCTAGCAAGCCAGCTTCCTCCTCACTGGGGAGGACACATATATTGGATTCACTTTCCATGTTGGACTGTGGGGAGAGGGAAAGGAAAGGACTGACTATCTGGACCAACAGCTCACCCAAGAATACAGGAACACCAGCAGCTTCAGTCTTTGCTCCTTAACTTGTTCCCTGGGGCTACTTCTACCACCAATGAGAGGCAGCAGGCACAGAGCAGAGTCTGCAAAGGAGCACTTACCAATGCTTGAATAAACCCACGAGACACTGACATCCCTGGGCAAGCAGTCCCTTTTTCCCATTTCCATGCTAAAGGTGCTGCTGAGACTTCTGCAGTCTCAAAGGCTCCAGGCCTCCATCCAACAGTACTTTGCATCGTACCACTGCTCCTGGCCAAGTTTCAGGATTTTTGCTCCATGCAGAAATCAAAGGGAAGAACATGAAATGTAACAGTGCAGATAAGTTCCTGAACTCAGTTAGTTCATCTCTTTTGAAGGTAAAAGGATCACAGGTTCCCTTTCAACCCCCTCCATGTAGTCACAGCTTCATTTTACCATTGGAGACCAGAGACTGACAAACCAATAGAAGAGGGAGGTATGATTAGTCTTCAGAGACTTAAATTGTCTTAAATCCAACGTCACACAGAGAAATAATTCTCTCTTTTTCTGTGGAACCAAAAATTAAGAGGAAAAAACCCACACAAAACTGCCAAATGTGTTAAACACATAACTTAGAGCATTTTAATAAAAAAAGCAAAATACATTTCATAATTTTTCGACTGGCACAACGTATAAAAACTTTTAAATAACAACGTTAATATTAGTCACAAAATACAGCCTGTTGTATAAAAATAGCCATATGCACACTGATAAAAGATAATGTAAAACCACTCTGAATAGGCCATGCAAAGACATTCAGCTTTGACCTTTCAATTTCCAAGTGCTTGTTGCATCTGCTACTTTATTCCTTCTCATTCTGCTTGTGGGGGGGGTTTGTGCCGGCACCTGGGAGCCTCCTCCTCACCTCTCTGCACACAAAGCCCTGGCAAAGGGTTTCAGAAAGGGCTGGCAAGTTAAGGTGCATCATGTCGGGCATCTTAGTGGCCCAATTTTCACAGCTTATGTTTTAGAAAGTGCTCAACATCCACGTCCTTCTCCATGGACGCCTCCCCTTGGTCACTCAATATCTTCAGCTTTTCAGCCAGAACCCTTCCAAATTGTTCCTGACTTCCAGTGCACCACAGTCCTAAAACTGGGAGCACAAATCCAGACACCCAGCCTGAGAGCACTGCAGGAGGCAGAACGCAACGGCTGCAGCAACGTTTTTGTACAGATGTACCACTGCATTTGGCATTTCTAAATTATTCACACACCAAAATTCACTGAGTTCTGTCCATTCACGTTAGGAAGCCCAGGCAGGACACATAAAAGGTCACTGAGAAATACAAGTTTACAGAAAGGAAAGTATAACTTAGGATAGCCTTAATATAATAAAACCCCAAATGAATATTAAAAAACCCACCTAATAGTAAATGTAAACTGTTACATAAACAGTCTGTTATACCGTGGTTATCAGAATTAAGAATGTAACTGTTTGACGGGGACATAACGAACATCAAACCCCAGAAAATGAAAAAAGAGATTATATGGAGCACATTTTAGTTAAGAGCAAAGAGATGTCAGATAAAAACCCCACCCCTCCCAGTTTTCACTCCACATGCTGACAGACAATCTATCAACAACATAAAAAACTACCCGGCCTTCTTCATCTCTAGAAGCCTGAGCAATCCTTGCATCTTTACAGTATCATCCTCATTCAATTTAAGCCCAGTGAAGGTAATGCAGACAGAGATCCACCCGGTCACCACCTTCGTTTCCTGAGTCTACAGAAAGAGAGAGGGGCACTGTTGGTTGAAAACAGTCCCTGCTGCTGACAGGAACAGCAGCACCTTCAGGATGTGCCATCAAGGAGAGCAGCCATTGGCAGGGAGAGGGTTGATGCTCTGCTGGGCAAAGCATTTTATTTCCTGATGTTTTCAAGTTTGCATTTTAAAGTGTGCTCTTCTAAGAAGAAAATGAGGAAAACTTAGTGATTTATCACCTCAGATAATACAGCAGCAAACCCATCTTCTGCAGTTTAAAAAGATCAGTTAAATTATCTTAATGCACTAAATCTGACAGGCAAAAAACATTCCCATAAAAAGCTGTCCCCTTAAAGTTACAAGTCACATCACAAGAGCGAGCTTCTAATCAAAGTGTCGGGAGCGGAGAAGCTTTTACCGGTGCTGAAAATCCAAATAAGAACACAGACTGATCTTGCCATCTGCAGCAGGAGAGGAGTTTAGAAGGCTTTATGAGGAACTGGCTGGAAGTCACTGGTTTTGGTGGCGTGTGCCATCGCCCTGCGCTTGGCGAGGCGGGACTTGGAGGGAGGGGAGAGTTTCATGGAGCACACGGCGTGGGCAACGCCGTCCTGCTCCGCGCTGAGCTCGCTCTCGTGCTGAGACAGCTGGCGGTTCAGGGCTATGGCCTCTGCAGCAAAGAGGGTCAGGTCTTTTGTGCTGCTGTTCCTGCCAAGGGAAAAGGAGGAAGCAGTTACAACACAGAGCCAAGTCACTTCACCTGGTTACTCTCACACCAGAACAGCCGTTTCCCGGCAGGTTTGTTTCTCCTATGGAAACGTGGAACACAGCAGGCAAAATGACCACTTAATATTTGCATCTATCCTCACTGAGAGGAACAGCAACACGAAACAAACGCTCTGGGGTTTTGGCAACAGCCACAGTTCTAGTCCTCCTTCTGCCAAGGACTTCCAATGTAAACCCAGGAAGCCATCTGAGATGTTGTGGTTAATTTCTACGTGTTATCCAAGGATGGACTTATGGGGCAATACTGCTGTCGTTCTTCAGAGGACTGCAGGACCACTACAACTACACCTGTGGCTTGAGGAAATACATTTCTGATGGGAAGAACCACCTAGAATCACAAATGGCAGACATTGAAATAGAGATGTGTGACTGAGGCTCCCTGGCAAACAGAATCTGCCATCAAATCACTTCAAATGAGGCTTGTCCTGCTCACAGTTACATGGATACTGTGATTACCACCAAGCACAACGAAAGTCGGATCTGGGTCTGTTTATGATGGTTATTCACCCATCAGAAAGTCTCTTTGGATAACACACGCCTTTATGCCTTTTTCTCCCCCTCCTGGGCAGCAAATTGCCAAAACCATCATTATTTCCTGTCTAAGATTCACACTGCACTGCAGGAATCCCCTCTAATGCTTTCCCCACAAACAAGCAAGATTAGATCATAAAGAAAATTCCGAGCTTCAATATTTCTGATGTTCTGAACAAAATCACTGCTGCACATTTGGGAAGTTCCATTCTCAGTCAGGGATGTTAACCCCTGATTTGTCAACTCCTAGCCCTCATCCATTCTTTCAGTAATTATTCCTGACCAAGTTTACAGAAAATGAATCTCACCTTTGAAGAACTTGAGGGGTAGGTAATCCCCTTTCAGGAGCCTGCTAGAAGAAGCAGTTAAGAAAAGTTACTTACATATTAGAAAGCTTTCTCAGGAGAGTGACAAATCAGGTAACTCCCCCAAATCTTTAAAACTAACAGATATTGCACACAAATTAATTCACTGTGGGCTTACAAATCCCTGTTTGTTTAAAAAATATATTTCATAATCTGTCTCTCCTCACAAGATGATTTCACCGCTTGCAGGTATAAGACTACAGCTTTGAAGCCCTCCAGAGGGTCTAGTCCTTCTTTCCTGAACAGGAAACTGAAGGAAAAGAGGACACTGCTGTTCTTTTAAAACTGTATCTACCAGCATTCTGCATTTCTGTATTAAAGAGTAACACAATAATCTGTGTACTGCAGAGCTTGGTATTCACAAGAAATCCATTTAAAATGCACAAAGCAATAATTAAGAAAACCCAAACCAAACACTTAAAGGTTGACAGATTCAACCGAATATTTACCACACGGAGAGAATAAAGCCGCTGTGTATCATTTAATTAATCAAGATACAAGCACTAAAACACACAATGGATCTATTAGAAGTTCAGAGACAGAGAACAGCTTGTTTGTCACTTTGCAAGAAGAATAACACTTAATATAAGATAAAGGGGAATACGTACTCCTTGAACCCATGAATGTTGCAAAACTTGAGCAGCACTAAGTCGTTCTTTGGCGTCACAAACCAGCAGCTTTGAGATGAGATCTTTGGCCTCAGAGGATATATGCGACCAGTCCTTGTCAGGAAATTCATACTTGCCTTCCTGGATGCTCTCAAAAAGCTTGTTCTAGTGATAGAAAAATTTTTTTAATTGAAATACAATGTAACCAGAAGACTCCTCAGATGGAGGGTGCAAACTGAAACCATCCAGTCTCCTTATGGAGGCAATGGAGAGCGACAGGCAGCTCCACAATGATTCAGTGCATCCTAAGATGGACACAACACAATGTCTGCTGAAAACACCTCACCCCTCCTGATCCCCCTCATAAGAGGGCAACTGAAGTACTCAGGTTTTAGAAAGAATGAGTTCAGGCCCTGCACACTGACTCTCCTGGGGCTCAACCTTCATCTTAGGAATTCCCGTGACTACCATAAATCAAATCAAGGATTATAGAACACAGGAGGATTGCAGGGTGGGGGAGAGGATGAGGAGAAGCTCTGAGATCTCACAACAGGAGGAAAGAGAGGCAGTTGCCCGACTTTACTTTGGAAAATGACATTCCTCAGCTTCTGTATTACCACCCTCACTTCTCAGTGACAGATCATGCCCCACATAACTGCCTGGGTCACAGACACAGCTCTCCACTTGCTGCCATTATAGCAAGTCTTACACCCTAAGCTCACAGGCAAACTCTGCTCTCCCCACATGCCCAGGACATGCACATTTCACCTGGCAAACTCTGCAGACTTCTCCTCTGTCCCAGCCACAGTCTGTGCCGCAGTTGCCCACAAAAGGGGGGTAACCACTGAGCATGATGTACAGGATCACTCCCAGGCTCCACAGATCACACCGCTTATCATAGAACGTGGCCTCCTCCATGAACACTTCCACCACTTCAGGTGCCATGTACTCTGCAGACCCACACTAGGAAACCGAATTCAAGCAACTTCTCAAAGGCAGGGTCACATCAAAACAAGACTCAGGTTTATCATTCTCTCTTTATTCCAACTGGACTGTTCTAAAAGCAGAATCAGGCATCAGAGACTACTGAAGTTTACTGCTGCCTTTCACTTCTGGTCTGATTTTGTTAAGCCAAGTCCCAGCTGATGCATTCCTGCTAAGGAGTTGCCAAGAGCTTTGAAACATTTTGTGAGCATGGGAAAAAATTAACCCATTTCAGGGGTAAAGGAGTACAGAGACCTAACAGAAGGCAAAGGAGTTCCTACTGTTCTTTAGCAGCATCATTGGCTGTTCCATATGACTAGGATCCCCAAATACAAGGTCAAAATATTAATTTACATCTTTCAGGTTTTCAGATCTTCTCCATTAATTATCAGAATTTTCAGAAAGTAAACAACTGTATCACGGGTAGTGATTTCTGTAAGACTCCTGAACACTGTCAGATTTTTCTTTCCCAGTAATGGCAAAAGCACAGGACTGTAGTTTTTCAAACTAAAGTGTATTATAAAGGCACACACTGATTATAGAGCTTGCATTCCCCTTAGCTCAGGGGTCTTAGATACAGAACCCAAATATGGGGAAATGAACACAAAACTAGGGTTCAAACTCTGTCCATAAGCACACAAAAAGTGTGCATGGAAAGCTTCCTCATTTGATTGTGTAAGGGATGAGTAGGACAAACATGTCCCTTGTTGACCAACAGGAGAACTAATAAGGTGAGCTCCTGTGCTATGACTGGGAGAGCAAGACAGTATTTATCACACATACACACTCACATGAAATGAACTATCTACCACTGGGTGTAGTGGCAGTAAGCCCTTTGGAAGCTCTCCTCTGGAGGTAAGAAAAATTGGTTTATTGTAGAACAAAACCAAAAAAGCACAAAGCCACAGCAGGTCTCTCACCGGCGTTGTCAATTCGGGAGTAGTTATTGGAGTACATGCACTGTTCAGCTTCACCCCACTACCAAGATCAAAGTCACATATTTTTACTGGTGATATCTAAAAACAAAAGACAAAACAATAAGAGGTCAGGAAGACTGGGATTAATGCAATATATATGAATATCCCATGTAGAAAGTGGAAGATCCTAGGACAGAACACAAGTACCTAATGAAACCCACTCATTCCATTCACCTCCTCTGCCCACACTGCCAGCATCTGATCCTGCTGCATAATTTTTTTATTTGATTAGGCAAGTGTCAGTACACACCAGGGCACTTTGGGAACTGGTCACATAATGTGACCAGCTGCCCTGTAAATGTTGCTTGTCCATGTGGGCAGTGGCTCAGAACAGATGAGGTGATAGGCTGTAATTGCCATGACCCCTCTAAGGCCAGTTGGCTTTTTATCTCTCAGCCAGATGTTGACATTTTCACAGCTCAAAGAAGAATTTAGTCTCTTTTAAGCTTCAGTTCTGTTACATTTAGTTGACGTTCAATAATGAGTTTGAAAGTTTTCAAGAAGAGAAAAGACACAAGGACTTTTTTTGGAAACCAAGTTAAAAAAATAGAGCAGAAGGTGAAGAGACCAGAGCAGCACCTTTTCTGGAGATTCACACAGGATGTTTTCAGGCTTCAGGTCCCTGTGAGCAATACCTAAACAGAGAGTACAAATATATATCAGAAAGGATACTCTGCTGCTTTATTTCTCACAACTTCTCTTTATTAGAAGGTGGCCTGGGAAGTATTCTAGGTCTGAGCATGCTACACACAC
Organism: Chiroxiphia lanceolata; assembly: GCF_009829145.1. NCBI lineage: Eukaryota > Metazoa > Chordata > Aves > Passeriformes > Pipridae > Chiroxiphia > Chiroxiphia lanceolata. Next base: position 5,739,904 of record NC_045645.1, read on the forward strand.
CTGCCCTCTTAAATATAATAATTTAATTGTATCTGTTAAAAGTCACTGTTGTATCCTGCTATACCTTTATCATCCTTAGCTGCACATGAGAGTCTGTCAAGGAAATAAGAACCTGCTAATACTGGAACTCCTTGGCTTAACCCAAATTAATTATGTTAATTAAAACCAGATTATTAAAGTGACTAACCTGTAGGAAAGTTTACTTGTTTACACAGTTTAATCAAAAGATTTTTGTGCCTTTTATATTAAAATCCTTCTTTCCAGATGGATCAACTGGTGGTTTGCTGAACTCCTAGCAGCACAGACAATATGTGAGACATTTTGCCCCACAAAAAAACCCCTGAGTTCCCAGATGAAAATAATCCCTTTGATGTACACACTCACTGCTGAAGCAGAAAAAAAATTAAAGGTTCAGTTGAAGATGAAGAAGAAAAGCTAAAAGCAAACAACCAAAGGGCCTCTTCACTCATCTGCTATCAGAATAGGCAAACCTAACAGGGAAGCACAAAGTTATCCGTGTAATTCACATGCAAAGGTGGTTCTGTGTTGTCAAAGCAGTTCTTCAAATGCCTAAACACACAATTTCTGGTAGTTCTCCATTTAACTGGAAGGTAGAAAATGAGAGGCAAAAAAATCAAATCAAATGAGCAACTTGGCTGTAATTTAACTGCACTCCAGCCTTGATTTAAAAAATTACACTCCAAGCACACCTCATACTACTTCAGAGTACGAGAAAGAAAATCCCATCAAACTCTAGGTAAGGGAGTTCTTAATGTCTTTTCTTCAGCACAGTCCATAAGACGTGCCTTCAAACATAACAGCACAGCCCTGATCTAAAGGAATCGGAGCGTTCCTAATGACGCAGCTCGCGTTGCTCCGGCACAATGAATCCATCAAGATGGCCTGTGCTGACATTTACAGCAACAAGGCTGACAGAACTCCCCAACAGTCGGCTTGGCTTGCCAGAAACATCTTTTTGTATCATTGTGCGAATTCAAATGTCCGATTATGTAACATTTTATTTCGCTGTCGCACGCAGCGCCGAGAAAACAACTGCCTTCAAACACTCCTCCAGCGGATTATTAGCAATAAAGCACACACGTCCCAAGTGGGTGTAAGGCAGCATTATCATCCAGCTGAGTTTTAAACTACCCCTGGCAAAAGAATTAGTTGTCCTCACTCAATTTTTTTTTTTTTTAAAGCATTTAGCTGTAGCACTTCACCATTAAGCTGTGCAATAAAACTGCTTTAATTTCCTGTTTACTTCAGTGTTCTGTGTGCTACTTACTAATTATTTTAATGTCACACGGAAGAACCATAACGAGAACAACAAAATGAAAGGGGATGTTGCTGAAGCCCATTCTGCAAGCCATGTCCCCTCTGCCCCACTTCACAGCAAACAACAAGAAAGCAGATTGCTGCTCTACAGCCATTGTAATGAATCACTCTCGTCTTGTTTGGGGAAAGGGGAATTAAAACTAAAACCTGAGAGAGAACTACAGAAAGGTATTAGTTGAGTCAATGTTAAACTGCCTTGAACAGGGTACCTGGACTTTCAGCTGTTAAGAAACCCTAACACATCAAATAAGAATTTCTCTATAGGTTCAGCCTAAGTTTGATGTTCCTTATCTGCCCCATATCTCAAAGTCAAAATCTGCTAAACAGAGGTATTCAAAGAGTACCTTCTCTGAAGGTTTAAAGTTGAGTTATCACATAGACAGGCTATGAAGATTACCAAAATCTTAGTCCAAACTAAGGTTGATTTCACATTCAAACTAACTTCTCCTAACAGTCACAACATGTGACAAGATCCGTATTTCTCAGGTTTAACACTTTATTCCCTATGCATTGCTACACTTTTCTTCTAAAAGGGTTCAGCCTGCTGAGGTACCAGTGCTGTGATTCCAACTTAGCACATAAGCAGCCCTGTGATGTACAAGCACAGACTGCAACTGAACATTCATGGAACTGGGGCCAGTATTAAATAACTTAGGCAGCAAATGCAGATCTGCTGAGATCTACCTGTCTAATCAGAATGGCAAAATACAGGAGGAGAAAAAATGTATCAAAACAAACAGTCAATAAACACAGCCTCCAACTACATGCCATTCTACTCAGAGGGAGTCACTGTGACATTAACTGAAGCTGCAAGGTCAAATAATCACGACACAGGAAAGGCTTCAAAGGGATCCATCACACCGAACACGAACATATACTCTGGGATGACCATAACACACAGGAATTTTGAAATGAAACAAAAGTACTCTCAAGTAGAAAAAGCAGGAGGAAAACACTTTAACATGAAAAAACCTTCTACAAACAGAATTGCTTTTAAATCTAAGCAAATTTCAAACGAAATGAGGACAGTTTCAAACAAGGACTATGGTTCACTGTAGGTCTCTCAATTTAACAGTGGGGGGTCTAAACGTGGAGACCAAAAGTTACTATAAACAAATGGGTCTTGTAACCAGCAGAAGTTCTGAATAAATACAACAAAGTATCTCTGTAGACCTGAAAGAGGAGGAAATTAAAAAGAACATTAGCTCCCTTTTGAATAACCTTTACATGGTGGCTTAGGTAACAAGAACAGGCAAACAGACTCAACCCCAATATTAATTCTCCCTGGATGCTGATTTAACTTTTCTTTTTGAAAAGCCTATACCATCCTAACACAGGCAATTACTTAAAATACCACATTATGAAAATAATATTATAGAGTAAAACAGCTTATGTCATCTGGCATTGCTGTAATGGCTAGCAAAGGTTGACTACTGACAGATAAATGTGCTTCATAACCCAGGTGTACAATACCAACTAGTAAGGATGGAGGCAGCCTCCTCTTACCTTTTGTATGAAGAAAATCCAGAGCAGAGGCAATGTCTCTCACCACTTTGCTGGCTTCTCGCTCGTTGAAGTGCTTCCTCTTCTGTATATGGGCCAGGATTGAACCTGTCAGAGCAACAGGTGAAAGGGAAAACCTCAGCATGAGCCCTGAACTAGTTCCAAGTATCACAAACCCATAACCTCATTTCTCATATTTTGTAACAGCCTTTCACAGCAGGCAACTTCTGAGGACCCAGCAGGGGAATGACTAAGAAGAAAAAGGTCCAACTGAGCAGCTTCAACACTTAAGTGTGCTAGAACACAATTTTGAAACAGTGTGGCTCTCTAGTGGAAGCACAGCATGAGAGGCAATCAGTTTTTACTGCCCCAGCACATGACTGGTCTGTTTTCCACACCCTGGGACAGTAAAGACTTGCCAACAGTCCTAGTAAAACTCAAACATCAGCTAAGGGGGTACATGAGCACTTCAGCAAAACCCAACCTACCCCAGGTCACGGGGGGCCATGCTCAGTCAAACTCTCCTCATTTTGTCACCATTGGAACCCTGCCCTGAAAGTCAAGCACACACATTTTGTGCCTCAACACCATCAAACTAAAAAGAGATTCAACCTTTAAATGCACATTAAATTTCCCACTGACATCAAGGCAAGGCTCACACACTGACTTAAAGGAAAATTTGCCCAAGGATATGAAATCTGACAAAGGACATCTCTAATTGGAACATAGTGAAGGGCTGGTAGCTTGCAGGTAGAGCCCCACTGGTGTCTCTTTAACAAAGAATAAAGGGAGGTTTGATTCCTTATCTGCCTTAAGTGAATTCATTCAATCTTCTCAAAAGATTAAAAATGTCTTTAAAAAACTGATTATGTGTAGTCCACAGAGATCCAAGACCCCTAAATAGCCTTACTACTGCCTTTCATTTTCTTACTGAGACAGGTATTTTGTAAAAGCAATCAGGCAGAGAAATTCAAGAAGTAACTGCCACTTATTATTAGCCCCAGTACATGAAACTTTTTCTCTCTCAGGTGATTTCATTTTTATTCTTGGGTTCTAGATGTGGAAGGAAATATTCCATTGGGTAATTCCTGTTCTTATAACATCAATGCTTCTGCCACTCCTCCACACCAAGGATTCAGAGAGGGAAAGGAAAGACAGTCAAAAAGAAGAGAGATGGACAAAAGACTCCTTCCTGACTGCTGTGTCAGATGGGTGGAGGAAGGTCCCTTTACATCTGGTTATTAGATTTCAAATATAAAAAGTTTCCCTTGCCAAAAAAACCCCACTTTCTTTTTTGCTGAAGATTTCTTAAAGTACAGACTTCAAAGGGTTTTTCTGGTACAGTTGTTCTTTGAACCTTTAGAAAGCAGTAACAGTTTTTCAATGTTTCCATCCCTGTGGAAAAGACCCCACACTTTGCAGGAAACAATCCTGAGCCACCTGAAGTGCTCATTTCACTCAGCAGGTTTATTTCAAATTACCTTTGTGAATAGACCTGATGTCCAAACTCTCTCAGATAAGAATTATATCAATATCAATGGAAACATATTCTACTGATTTTATATTCAGCCCACATAGAGAATTCTCACAAAGAAAGAATAGCAGGGCACTCCTGCCACAGTTGTTCCCACCTCTCCAGCATTCAGAGAAAGCATTATATAGCACCTCCCAAAACACATTTTAGAGGGGAAAAAAGGGGGGGAAACACTTTAAAGTCATGCAAGTTCAGTATAATCAGCTGGATTTTAACTCTTTCAATTATAAAACGCTGTCAGACAAAGATATTAAAGGGATTCTGCATATCATAGAGAACTGAACACAGATAAAAGTGGAGCAGAGCTCCTTCGGTTACCAAAGCTACAGGAAGGCAAAGTTGAAAATGAAAAGCCCAAATTATGCTCTAACACCGTAAGTAACACCAGTCTTACTCTTTTAAAAACAGTTCTCCATCTATGCAGAAAGAATTTGTACTTCTTGCACAGTTTGCTACTGAAAACTTTCTTGACCAGAGACAATAGATGATGTTCTCAGGACAGAACTGCACTCCTTTAGAAGCTCCGTTTTTCTTTGAAGGGTTGGCCATGCTTAACTCATGGCCTTGCACAGCCATGCAATTAGTGGGTACTGTAATTATACTCAATGCAGACAAATGTGAGAAAGCCCATGAAGTGCTTGATGCAGGTTTCTCATTCCCCAGGTGAGTGTTAAGTGCTGGAGCTCAGTGACCACTCTTGCTCAGGTGATGGGCCCTCAAACACCCACAAGCACAATTACAGCAACCCCAGGGAGGAGCAAGATGATTTTCCTAACAGTGCTCCATGAGTTTCAGCAAACAGAGTCAATTCTACATCCAGGGAAAATGCTACTGGAGTATATAAATGCTGTACAAGGATCATGCATAATACCTGACATACTGTGTGTCTCCCCTTGCCTGAAGGGTCTGTGACCTACTAACTATATTTCAAACCTTCCACTTTACCAGAGCTGACATTTCCATCACTTAACTACAGAAAGGGACTGCAAATGCATGACCAGAGCCATCAATATTCAAGAGTAACCACACTTTGAGCTTTGTATAATATTTCCTCTACTTCTTGTGTTCAAATTCTCAAGCATTTTAAAAAAAGCTCTCTACTTGCTACTCTAAAACACTGAGACAAACAGGACTAAAATGATTCAGTGAACAAAGGCACAGTACCTCCTCGCAGCTTCTCAAAGACAAGGTAGTATCTTGTGTCATCTTCAAAAAATTCTATTAACTCCAAAATGTTCCTTGAACAAAAAAGAAACAAAAAAAAAAAGGGAAATAGAAGAAACAAGCAGTGAGTGTACACACAGAAATAAAGAGTTTCAGCATGGATAATTAGGAAGTGCCAGAAGTAATCAAAAATAAAAGTTCTAGTTAAACAAGTTGCTTTGGTTGCCCATGGCATTAAAACCACATTTCCAACTCACATTGAAATTTAAGTGTGGGAAACAGGCCAAACACCAAAATCAGACAGGATTGTGAGATTCTGCTGCCGCTCAGTTGACAGGAAGATAATTGGTAATAGGTTGTATTTAATAATTTAAAACATTGCATTTGTGCCGAAGGCAGTAATAAAAAAAATAAAAATTAAATTGGCATTCTTTCTCTCTGGACACCACAAAGCAAAACACACAGGGCTCAAAGGAGACAGGCATCTGCCAACAAGTTATTAAATCCAGCACCTTAGTTGCCATTTTTAGACTAACTCCTGTTCAGCTCACGTAAAGTCTTTGCAGCACAAACATCCCATGTTTCCTTGAGAATGTCAAACGTGTAAGTCAGAATTTCCTACACTTAACAGTACATACAAAACCCAAATTCTGCATGTGTTTTACAGGAGTTTTACATCACTTATGTAGTGGATAACCATACGCTCTTAACCTCACAAGAGAACAGACATAATCTGCTCCTCCACAGCACAACGAAAAACCATGAGTTTGGTAAACAAGTTTGGTTTTAAATTATTTCTACATGTTATGTTAGAATTTGTTAAAAAACACTCAATTAAGCTCCACAATTGTAATACAGGTAACAGCTGTTGTATACATTCTAGATTAACAGTCACATCTAAAAGTAGCTTCAGAATTGGCTTAAACTCATCCCAGAGCTCTCAGAGCACGCTGCCAGTGCCTGCACAGTTTTACCCACTCCTCAGACACGAGTAGCAGCTTTAAAGTTGCTTCATCCCGTGGCTACATGAAGTCAGCACACATCAAAATGAGAGCCAAATTAGCTTTTGGCTGATCTAAGAGTTCCAGTGCAAAAGCAGAAAGGTTGACACAGAGAGAAGGATGAGCCACACATTAGGGAAAGGTACGGCCAGACCTCCTTTCAAAAGCAGCTGCTATCAGGTCAGCTTTTGCTGATGGTGAAATCGCAGGGGAGAGAGTCAAAATGTTAATTCCTCATTTGGACAAAAGCCATTAATCACTGAGAACATCCAGGCTACACTGACCTGGCTGCTAATTGAGTTATATAAATTTTAATCTGTAAATAGTTGCCCTAAATTCCACAGGTAAAAGAAGGGAAAATTCTTATTTTGAATAGGTCAAGTCTAAATTTCAATCGTTTTTAAGGAGACCACTGCAAAGGTTCTAACCACGCCACACATAAGAGGCTTAAAAATTTGAAAAAAATAATTAAGATACTTTAAATAAACAAAGACAAAACTACACTTACTTGTTACCCTGACACTGGTACAGCGTTTCTATTTCACGAAAAACCCGACTCCGACTATGCCCAGCATTTTTTTCAATGATCTGTGAAAAGAGTTAAGAACTCATATTTGAAAAATGACTGCAGGAACTATGCATGTAGCTCTGGAATTAGGTAACTGCTCCAAGGTTTGAATCTCAGGCATGCCCAACAGAGATAAACAGTGCACCTTTGTTTGTTTAATTTCTCAACTGGTGTTTATTTACAGAGCAGGGCAGAGTCAGCAGAGCTCTGGAAGGCATCCGAAGGACAAGAGAAATCAGGACAGGAAGAGAAGAAAGGAACTAAATTCACATGTTACACGGCCACTGACCAGTTACCACAAGCTTTTTCTTGCATCATTTTAACTCTGCAATGTGCAGAACAGGATATCCTTTTGAGTTCTAATAAAAATAGATTTGAGTCACATCAGGCACTGAACAGCCAAAAAAGAAGAGATTTGTCGTTATTAGCATTTAAGCAAAACGTACCAAATTCGCTACAAAATGAGAGTTTGGTTCATAGTGCAAACTTTATGGAGACCCAATAATAGAGCTAAATGTATTAAAGAAAACATACATTCAATCTCAGAGTCCTTCAGAAGTCACCTTCTCCTTCACACAGTCCTCAGGCTGAAAGGGGACAAGAACAAGGGCTTTCCACAGAGGCCAAGACTGAATAATTGCTACGTAAACTGAAAGCTCATGACATTACCACAAGTATCACCACCATCTGCATCCAGTATCAGTGTCTTATTTTTACACCCTGACTTCTCTGGTGCAGAACAGGCAACCATTCACTGATACTTCATGGGACTTGGTATCTGACCACATCAAATTCAGAATGCAGTGGTTTGTTTACCTCAGACTTGCAACTTCAACAATTTTACGAAGTACAGACAAAATTATAGCATCTATAGAACTATACTTTTAAAGGCAATTAAAATTTTGTGCCTATGGCTTTTGAATAATATGGAACATAAAGCTTCCCTATTGCTATTATTTGTGTTTGTAATTAAATGGGGGACTCAGGATAACCACAAATCTGTAAGTGAGCCCCAACACTTAACATAATGATGTTACAGAAGACTCACCTCTATCTAAAATTAAGAGGCAGCTTCACATGAAGTAGTGGCAGTAACTGATGCTCTCTAAACTCAGAGCAGCACCTAAAAGCTTGCATTGTTTGGTAGGCCATGCTGTACAATGACTCACTCTCTTCTTTCATAAGAAGAGATAAAGGTAGGACTAAAACCAAAGGAAAAAGGAAAGTTTGCCCTGAGATCACACATCACACAGTGATTTACTGTTTGTGACTTCTGTCTGCAGCTGTACAACAGTTCACTCTGGAGGCACAACACTTAAGATGACAGGTTATCTCAACAGTTATAAGAACAGGCTCATTTTGAGCATTAAAAATTTCCTAAAAGGTTTTGCTATTACCCACTCTCTTACAGGTTTTCACTGAGATACGAGGAGGGAGAAGACATGTTACAGACAGAAGTGATGCTGCTTTTACTCTATACTTACTTTCACTGCATATTCCTTCCCAGTTTGGAGGCTGACAGCACCCTGAACTTTAGCATATGCTCCCTCACCAAGCAGCTCAGCAGTCAGCTTGTACAAGTCTGCCAAAGAAAGCCAGCAGAAAGGACACATTTCAGGGAACAATGTCAAGACAAGCTATTTACCTGATAACCATCCCTCAGATTTATGCAGTATTAAAGTAGGTATGCCAGTCCTAACTATGCTTAATTTTTCACTTCTCTCTTTCAAATTCCAGAAAAATTACAATTAAACTTCATTCCAGCATCAAAACTGCAAGTCTGTTCATACAAGAAATGTTTAATATCTCAGCAATTGCTAGGACCTCAGCCAACTTCCCTGTCTTTATGTAAAACTTGGAAACAATTTTTTTCATGTGGAAAACATTTCATTCCTTGAATGCCTGTCATACAAAATCTATTTGCAGAGATAGTGTTTAAAGTACAACTTAAATTTGGACATTTAAACCTAGAAGAATTTAAGATTTAAACCTAGAGGGCTGCTGCCAGCTTTATTTGCAATGTACCTGACAATGCTACTTGCCCAGCAAGAAGTTTTATACTGATCAGTTTTGTCTACCTGAACTATATTTTACTTACAATGCATCACATTATTTGTGCTCCCAACAATTCAATCATTTTGACATCAGCACTGTTCCTACCCATAAAACCCCATGCAAACAAGCAAAAGAACCCCAACTAAGAAAACCACCCAAACCCACATCAAAACAGATTTCACCACTAAGAGGGGGGAAAAAAAAAAAAAAGAGACTGAAAGCCAGAACATGGGGGATAAGGAGAAACAGAAGTGTCAGCTCATAATGTTTGCCAAAAAGCAATGTTTAGCTAACAAAACTGAGGAAAAATAGCAAAGGCGAAGCAGACCACTACAGTTCAAAGCTTATAAATTGCCACCAACCTTCAAACTTCCCAGGGACGTGATCTGTGGCTCTGGTTCTTTTTTTCTTTCTCCTTTTCCCACTGTCTGCTATGGGGACAGGCTGACTGCTGACCATCTCTGGCAGAACACAGAGGTGACTTTAACAATCTATTACTTTAGGAGAAAAAGCACATGCTCTTGTGTGTTTATTTTCTTATCTATCCAAAAGTTTCTCTGCTTGTCTTCATCACAGGCTGACACCTCCCCTCTAAATATCAGAGGGAACCTAAAAAGACAATTTGGGTGCTAATTAATAGTTCTGGGGAGTTTTGATGAACTAATGTAAAAACAGGAGGAAACAACAATGCATCTATACTGAAACCTCCTCTCCCAGCACAGTAAGGCAAAACAGAGGAATAATCTCATCAACAACCACCACGAGCTACCCACAACAGAACACATGCCCTGATACCAGACAGGATTTGCAGCCCTCCCAAGGGCACTGGTCTCTGAGTTATTTTACGCTTTCACAAATACATTTTTTTCTAATCAGCTTAAGAAAACGAGCCTTCAAAACAGCAGGAAGGTGTGGGGAGGCTTCAAACCACACAGAGAAAACACAACCACAGGAGTTAACAGGTCAGAGGAGCAATCTAGGTCAGCTCATGCTGCCAAAGGGCCAGAAAGAAAACTATTTCTCACAGAACTATAATGTGCATTTCTAAACCACAGATCAGTGGATAATTTACTCTCCAAAGCAAGCAGTGTTTATGGCATCTAGATATTTTTTTTCCCCTACATTACTAGCTGCAGATATTACAAGAGCTGAGTCAGAGGTAACAATTCACTGATGGAAGATAATAAAGCAAAAAAAACAAACAAACACCCTCTTATTGTTATTGAAGGGCTAAATAAAAACATTGCCATACCCTTTGTAAAGTTAACCAATCTCCAGAAAGGTTAAATGATTCCACACTACTCTCACATGAGCACTTCACCACACCAGTCACATCCTGCCAAGTTGGTCCTAACAGTTTAAAATCTCAGCTCTAAATCTTCAAGGCAGCAGCAAAGTGCTGCTAAGACATTTCACAGCCAGGAGGATTTCTGAGTGAATTCAGTATTAAAGATCTCATACTACAGAAAAAACTAAATCTGTAGAAGCAGTGTAATTACGAGAACACTGGTAATGAAAGAAGAGCAAGTCCTAAAAACAAGAATGACAAAAACACTTCTGTCAATTCTCTTTTAAGAGACTGTGAACAGCAGGTTTTCTGCCTTTCACTGTTCCTAAAGTGCTCTAAGTAAAACACAGGAGAAGCTTCATGGCAGAAAACATTACACAACAATCTACCAATCCATGAAATACTTCTTCTTTACTCCATTGCATTTTTCTTGTCAATATCTGTCAGTAACAGCTACTGGGAGTGTCACTTGGAACTCGCATGCCTGAAAATTTAAGACAAACGTATTTTGAAAGTCCTTTCCCCTTGACAATAGTAAACCCTCATTTTCAAGTCTTAGGCAGAATGTGTTCAGAAATCATCATGATGGATGTCATATGTGACTTCCTAAATACAGTAATATAAAAGCACGTTTTACCAACTTCTGAAGAAATAGCTTCTTTTTAACTCAAACTGACACACATACAGTTTCAAATTTTAACACAAAAAGAAGGCTAGCATTACAGAGCTCTCCTCTTTTTCAGTTCAGCCTGCTTTAGAAGTTATTCAGAACTGGGATTGAAATGACACATGAAGCTGCTCAGAGAGAGGGCTGCTCTGCTTGAAGGAGCTGATGGATTTCCACAAGGTGTCAAACAAGTCATTTTAATGACCTGACTTTCTCCAAGTCACACCTTGACAGGTTCTATTCTATTTCAAGTATCACGGTTTCAGAGCTTGTAACAGACTAAAAATTAGCAAAAAACCAGCATGTGAATCCTGTGTCTTAGAACAGCTGTCATATTTTTTCACAACTGACTCCTGCATTCTGCCAGTTGGCTATGATACTTACAGTCAGCTGTATAATAGCTCACTACATTATTTCAATTCTCTTCAGTCTGACTCAATTCCTAAATTACAGAGAACTGCTTCCCTGAAACCAGGAAGTTCACTACTCTTGTATACAGAAACCAAATTACTGAAAAGTTAATGGTTTTAACCTACAGTCTTGGCCAAATTTGCTATCTGACTAAAGCATGAAATGTTTGCTGCATTACATTCTTATTGTTCTGGTCTGCTACTTCACATCATTGTGTAGTTCACTTCTGTCAACACAGCTTTTCCTTTAAAGGTATCACAGCTTCCCTCTCATTACTCATTTTATTATAATGAACCAGTACTTAAGCAACAGCTGGTAGCACAAGAAAATGTCCTCAGCACAGCCAAACGCTTTAGAGAGTTTTCAAGCTTTCAAAGAAATGCCTTTTTTTTTCCTGTGACTGTATAACCAAAGAGTTTCTGGTGACAAGGATGCTGTGGGCTCTGAAGCAGCTCACCCTGCCACACAGAGAGCTCAGAGACTGCATGAACTGCTCTGGTGGGAAACGGCCCATGGGCACGAGAGGTCCAAGATGAATGTCCAACTGTTGTCACTTTACAAGCACTGAACACCTGCTTCCACCAAAACCAACTTGCCCACCCACTTTACAATCCACTGTGGATGAGTTGCAGGGAGGTAGGAGAAGAACACTGCTTGGTGTTCAGAACAAACTACCAAAATCTTTGATAAAAAAGCATTTCTTACATCCCTCTTGACCATAACCATCAGACTGTTCTCCAAGAACTACTGGCTGACTTGCAGTCTGACAAGAGCTGAAGAAAAAGGGAACTGTTCAAATGCTGATCTGTTCTTCTCCAGTCAGTTTAGGATTATTGCTCACAGTGTAATGCAACCCAGTAAAATCCACACTGTAAGCAAAAAGGGAACAAGTTTCTGTCTTAGCTGCAGTTTTGTTGAAGGCCTGAATTTTATTATCATCATTGTAATTCACTGTTGAGGCAATATTTAACATACACATTATTCAGAGCCTGTGTGGGAAGGCAGTTACTGCCTTTCCCTTTTCCTGGAAAGAAGACCTGCAAACAAAGCCAAGAGAAGAAGAAAAGGAACAATTACCACACGTTTCCCTTCATCCAGCCCTCAAATCATCTTTCATCTTGCTTCCTAACACTCCAGATACACACATGCCAAAATCCACTACCCAGATGTAACTCCCCTCTCACTCTAACCTGCTTCCCAAAGGAAGCAAAAGTACATTTGGAAAACAAGCACACATGTACAGGAAGCACTTGGAGAACACAGTACAGGTGCCTCTTTCTATTAAGATGATACCTTGCTTGTGTGTCTGAATTCAGTGGAAGAAAGCAGTTTAAGCAGAGTCTGGGTATTACCACCTGCTTCAAAATTTAGTCTTGCATGAGCCAGGTCGTTCTGCACCTGAAAAGAAACACAACCACACATTCAGAAATCACATAAACATCATTATATATGCTCAGGTCTCAAGACATAGCAAGGACCTGTTGTGCTGGGCTTCACATGAGCACACAGCAGGGGCACACCCCTGCATTAAAGACCTTACAACTTTAAAGTATAGTGTTATTTCCAGCACTCCCCTAATTTCAACTATCTTGCAAAAGCAGTGAAGGGATTTACTGTGTTCACTAGTTCCTGTTGTTATACCATTGGAGAACCACAACGAGTTTAGGTATAAGTTACAGAATTACTCTTAATGGACAAGAATTATCATACCCCTAACCCAGACCAACACTCTGCCAAGGCAGAGCACCATGACTGCAGCCATAAAGGCATCAAGTGAAAGCATATCTTGAAATTGGTCTTAAAGGCATCCAAACAGGGTCCAACAGACTAGGAGCACGAGAAAGTATCTTCCACAGCTGAAATCAAACCCTTTGATTCCATACACATGACCCTCACATTTCAAATGTAAAAATACCTGCTCAGAACTCAAAAAAGTTTAAAGCTTCAGACATCCAGAGTTTTGGACAAAGAAGTAAAATGGAAATAGACTTCAGTCTAATTTTCCTCCCAACTCAGTGTTTCACATTGTTCTTGGACCCTCCCTTCTCCACCAACACTTTGATTTCTGTAGATGTGGCTCATAATGAAACAGAACTCACTCAGCAGGTGCTCCTACTACAAAAACTGGCCAGTTGCAGGAAGCTCAGAACAACCTAAGCTACCTTTACTAAGTAACTACATAGTGATTGTGCTTGTAAAAGTTACACATCAAGAGAGATACAATTTGAAGAGGGAGAATTCCCAATTCTTTATGACAAATCAGATGTGTGTCAAATCAAGAGACAGATTATTTTATACTCATTGTGTATTGCATTGAGTATATTGATTTCAAATGTAAGAAGTGAGTACCCTTACTTCACCTTTGCACTACTTTGCCACAATTTACCCTTAGCCATCAGAGTCACCTTGTCATCCCACCTAAATTAAAACTTTTAGTTTCATTTAATCTGGATTCTCCATGAACAGAGAGGAACTTAAAACCATTCCAACATTTTCTCAATAATATACAGGAGCATCAACATTTTAAAATGATCACCTGAAATTCTTCTCCATGATTACTACCAGGGAAGCAGGGAGAACATTAACAGAGAGGAGAGCACACAGCACTCCCTTCCCTCTCCTGTAGGAGAAAACAGCATATTTTAACACACATGCTGTGCACGTGAGATCTTCTCCTGAAGCCTGCCTATATTTCCCCAGGCACACATGCCTCTCTTTAAAATCATTAGCTATCATTCAGAAAGAGCTGTTATCATCCCCACTTAAAGGCAAGGGCAAACAACAGAAGTGTCCTGACCCAGCTATGAGTTGACAAGTAAGGGTAACAAGTTAGAACTGAAGGTGGCTTAAAACCACCCTGTGATCTTTTTAATTTCTTGTTCAAGGACAACACGCCTCCGAGACAGCCACATGGATGAGAGGATATAACAGGGTGTATTTCACAGAGCTATCAAACAAATGAGTGGTGAGCCTTGTCAGGAACAACATGGAATAACAACTGATTATTGCACGAAAAACCATCTTCCCTCCTTCCACAGCCAGTAGAGTGAAACAGAATATTTAATGCTACTGACCACTGGCAGACAGTTCATAGTCAAGAGTTTCCAGCACAGTGCAGCAGGAACTTGGCAGCAAAATTATTTTAAACTCCATCACACATGGAGAAAACTTCTTGCAATAGTAGTTTGACTGAAGTACTTAAACCTTCACCAACTCCTAGAGCACTTTTAAATTCAGGAGATACACAGTTTAAGTTCTGAGGGCCACTTACTAAACAGCAAGCTGCTTACTCTCTTCTATGTCTGACAACAATAACTCTCAGAAGACTGTCTCTCAATTAGCTCCTCTAACCCCACACAGCTTCCTTGCTGGTCTAAACCAAAGAGAAAAACTTCTCAGAAGACAACTTTTAATTTCATACAGATGCAAGATAAGCATTTCCTGCTCTTGCTCCACACCCCATAAACGATCCCTCAGATAATCACATTTGTCAGTGGGAAAAAAGCTACACAAGATACACCCATATTAGCAAGCAGCCTTGTTTTGAGAAGTTAATCTAACTAAAAGTGTTTGTGAAGTTTAAAGCAAGACTGATTTTTCTTTGTTTTCCCTTCCTCTGTACTTTCAACTCTAAAATTAATAGTCATTAAACTCCACTGCATTGCCACATTTGATGTCACATAAAATTCATACCAGTGTTTTAAAAACATTTGTTACCAGGAAGGTACTGAAAGGTGAGAGAAAATTCCTCACAGCTGTAAACACCTTTTTGAAAGCATTAGGGACTACAGATAGAGCATTCATACTGTGAAATAACATCACAGAATCATTTTGGCTGGAAAAGACCTTTAAGATCACCGTCAAGAAACTTCCAAGTGTCCAAGGCACCCAAATCAATTACCTGGGAGGCTGCCAGTACCAAAACCAAATACCTTTAGCAACAGAAGAGGTTCAGCTCTGCAAGTGTGTTTTGCCTTGCTTCCATCCAGCACCTGGAAGGCATGAAGAGGAGCTCTGTTTCGGGTAGGAAAACAACAACAACAACAAAAAAGTTATCAGAATATACACCAATCTTTCTGAGCTCATTAAGAGACATAAAATTGCGTATGGTAAGGAGGCTTAAAAAAATCACAACAAACAACCTCAGTGGCTTATTTGTAAGCAAACCTGACACCTCACAAACAAGTGCCGGCGGTGGCGGGGTTTTGGCTGTCGCGGGCACCGCTGATGCCAGCAGGGCTGTCCCCAGGGCTGTCCCAGCAGGGCTGTCCCAGCAGGGCTGTCCCTCCTGCCTCAGAAGGTCACCCCGGCCAGGCCACCACACACCGCAAACTGCACCCCACGCAGACTTTCCGTGCTCCCCGGGGGCTCACGCGTCTCACTGTTTTATCACAGAATGAAAAACACACGAAGTAAGAGACTTCCCGGGGCGGTCACATCCAGGAGCGCGTCCATTCACCTCTGCCCGCTCTTCTCCCTCTCCAGCGCAGAGCAGCCGCCGCAGGAGCGCACAGACTCACCGCTCTTTATTAAAAAACGCACCGTGTGCGAAACGCCGCAGTTCAAACCTTCGGGGAATAACTAAATAACCCTCGGGGAGAGCCCTCAGACCCGAAGCCGCCGGCCGGGGGGGTGCTGAGGTATTTCACCGCCCTCCAGCCGCCCCTACACCGGCACTGCCCCGGCAGCCTGGCGCTGACCCCCCCGCACGGCCGGGCGAGCCCGGCGGCTCCTGCGGGCACAGAGCGCTCCCCCTCCTCCCACCCCTGCCCTGCCCTGCCCTGCCCTGCCCTGCCCTCACCTCCGCGGCGGCCGCCGGGTCCCTCAGCGGGGGGGGCGCCGCTCGCCCCCGCCCGGAGCGCGCGTGTGCTCGCGCGGGGAGCGGCGGGAACGCGCGTGCGCGCGGCACCGCCCCCCTCTACCCTCCCCGCCCCGCTCGCCCCGGGAGCGCGGCCGGCGGCCGGCGCGCGGCTCGCTCTGCGCATGCGCGAGGGGCGGGGCAGCGCCTCCTCTGAGGGGGCGTTGGTGGGCGGGGCACCGGGGGTGTTGTGGGCGGGGCACCGGGGGTGTTGGTGGGCGGGGCACCGAGGGTGTTGGTGGGCGGGGCACCGGGGGCGGGGCGGGTCCGGCAGGTTGGGGTCTCCTCGTTCTTGGAATCGTAGCATCGGTTTGGTTGGAAAAGCCCTCTTGGGGTCATCGAGTCCAGCCTACGACCGACGGCACCGTGCCAACCAGTCCAGTCTCTCCTGGACTCCACCCCGTCCCTGGCCAGCCCGTTCTGGTGTCTTTGCAGAGAGGGTAATCAGCCATTGGAATGGGCTGCCCAGGGAAGTGGTGGATTCTCCGTTCCTGGAGGTTTTTAAGATGAGGCTGGACGTGGCACTTAGTGCCATGGTCTAGCAACTGTGGTGGTAGTGGATCACGGGTTGGACTTGATGATCTCAGAGGTCCTTTCCAACCCAGCTGATTCTATGATTCTATGATTCTAATCAGCCCTTCTGTGAAGAAGTTCCTCCTGATTTTCAACCTACACCTGCCCCGGGGCAGCCTAAGACTATGTCCCTTTGTCCTGCCACTGGTTGCTTGGAGAAGAGACCAACCCTCACCTGGCTGCAACCTCCTTTCAGGGAGTTGTAGAGAGAAATATGGTCTCCCCTGGCCCAAACAGCTACATAAGAGGGGCAGCAGTGTAAAAGCAGCGTGGTAAAGACAAACATTCTACTAGAACGCTTTAAAAAATATTTTTAAATAATTACTACTGAATCAGGCTTTTAATTTTGCCAGGTTTATCCCTTTTCAGGTTGGTTTTATTGCCTGCCAATATATCTGTCTGGAAAAAACATCAGGTTCTCTTCCCCACAAGACACCTGCTCTGCACACGAGCTCCAAGAGAAAAAGGGCTCACTAATAGCAGAAACCTTGCTTTGGAGTTTGCAGATGAGCCCTTCTTTCAGTTTTACAAAGAGAAGCTCTGATCCACTTCTCAGGTGTTAAAAAGGCTCAAGAAGAGGCAGTTGTCAGTAGTATTTCCCACCATAAAGCTGAGCAGGAAGGTGGATTCATTTGTGCAGAAGATGGCAAGAAATAGCTCTTTTCCATATCAACTCAGATTGACATTTTATAAGGTTATTCTCAGTTTGGGTGGCATTTCAGTTCTCTGATCATTTTAGTAGAATAAATGAAAATATGTAAACTTGGTAAATTTATACTTTGTATTAAAAAGAAAAAAAGAGCAGATCAAAATCAAGTCCAAGAAGAACTCCTGTGAGAGACTACTCCCTACCTTGTTTGTGATACAGTATCTTTTCCATAAGGATTTTGAACATCCATGGAGATACTGGCTTTGCTGGGAAGGGGGACATGTTGATGCCTAGAGACTTCAAGCATTGCTACACTGTGTGGCAATGTGGGAAACTTTGAAACAAAACCTGAATATGGCTGTAAAAAAATCAAAGTAAATTGCGAGTTACCAAGTTGCCAAGACTTCCAAAGTCATATATAGATGCTCTAACTCATTTTAGTTTGCGTTTGTGAAGATCTGTGAATTTACACACAGTGTTAACCCATTTCAACTGGGAGATGGGAACTGCCAAATGGCAAAGAGCCTGTAGGACTACAGATGGCAAAGGGATATAGCTCTTTCCACCCACAGCACACCAGAAACCATCTTGCCATGAAGTTGCCATGAAGCAAGAGCAAATTCTTTCAGCTACACTGGCCCAAATCTTTCAACTCTGCTGCCACATTTAGGGTCAATAACTTGTTGATATTTTTTGGGTGTTTTTCCCCCAAAGCTGTTCAGTTCTGCTAGTGTTGGCTGGCTCAAGTTGAAACACAAACTTCAGCTTAGTTAATGAATTACAGCTTTAACCCATGAGCATCCCAGCAGTGTATAGTTTCTGTCTGGACACGCAGCTTGGTACCCACAACTCTCAAAGCCACGAGCTCAGCAAATCTAAGGCAAGTTAAGACATATGCTACCTGCTCTTGCTGCCTTCTCTGCCAAGGGGCCAGGAAGATGCACCCCAGTTTGAGAGCTGCCCATTCCTCACCTGGTTTCAAAGGAAACAGCTCAGAAGCAGAGACAGCTGAAGCCCACAGGTCACAGAACAGGATGAAAATCAGTAGTATCTTTGTGGTATCCTTTCCCAGGATGAAAGCATTCTTTGTTCTCTCCACCAGCTTGGCAGTAGTATAAACAGCAGAAGCACTGAAGCCTGGTTTCCTAGGGATACACTAGTGTGTGTGTTAGGGCAGTGCTCTGTTGTCCAACAAGGTGCAAGCCCAGGTGAATATTTCTCCATAGCAAAACCTCTCCCAGCAGCTGTTCCCCACATCAATCTCTGGTAGCCCGTCCAGGTCAAGGACACTCCTGTTTCCCTCTTCCCTCAGGGAGGGCATTAGTAGTCTTTGTGCTCCACTACCTGCCCACCTGTTTCCACAACACATCAAAACCTTCTATCCTTGAAGGGTTCAGGACTTATGCCTGCACATCTTCCTTTCTTCTGTTCCACTTGAACAGAAGTAAAGGGTAGACTGCCATGCCACCACGTTCAGACTCTCAACATCTAGGCCTGTATCAGTTCAGGGGAGGTCATCTCAAGATCTGGTAGAGTGTTTTCAAACTGAATTCATCATGATTTTTAATTCCCACCCCTTGCTCCTTGAATCACCTTTCTCCACTTGGTTAGATGGTTCTTACACAGCACAACATCTTCTGCCTGTGAAAGCAGGATCTGTTCTCAAAGCAAGGTGTATACACTTGAGTTGTTGTTTTTCTGTCCCTTTTGTTACTTGCAAGATAACCCAGCTGCACAATACACTTAAGCAGAGGTCAAATCTTTTTTCAGTCTAGTTTGTTATAAAGCAGGAGGGGAAAAAAAAAAGTATTTTGTTCTTCATTTTGTAGTTTTTAGTAGAATAGGCATGGTATTTCTAGGAAATGTTTATGCTAATATTTCAGTCCCATGAAAAATGAAGAAGAAAGCACCTCCTCAAACAGTATAATTGGTTTATTAACTACAATAAGTAATTCTTCCACATGACTTTTACTTTTATTTTTTAATAGCTTTGCAAGTACTTGTCTGCTTTTTACTCATGCAGCAGAGAAGAGAAGGAGCCATCTGTCCTGGCCATTAGGCAAAATAAGAAGTAATTACCAAAGCCAGTTTTGATTTAGCAGTGTTACAAATGGATCACAGTACTTTGGCCTCTGTTTTACTACTGAAATTATTTCAAACCTTGGCTAGAATTATTCTGCTCTTATCTGCCCACAGCCAAGCACCTGAATCTATATTTAAGCACCTGCAATCTAGTCTGCTTTTCAGGACACACAGCATGTACTGTTCCCTCTGTTGTTCAAGGAATTTGTACAGGCTCAGTTTCTCTGAAAATTTAGGCAATTAAACCCAGAGAGAGGCTTATGCAATCACATTTTCCAGGATCAAGCATCTGTGTCATTCTTTTGTGAATGTCCCTTCTCCACCCCTACTCCATGCCCTAAAAAACAGCCAAAAAAAGAGATAAAGCACTGTTTCTTTAGAAAACCTTATGATTCATTATCAGTAGCGTGGGATATCTCTACCTCTAGAGACCATGTTTCAGTGTTCTGTCTGGCAAAGCTGTTCACAGCAGGGGACAGGGAAAAATTCTCAAAATGGACATTAAAATTTTCCATGTGGATGTGAATACCAGGCTGAAAGCTGCTTTTCCTCTAGCCAAATCCATGAGGAGTACTTGCACCTTCACACAGTGCCATCCCGCTGCCCACTGGGACAGACATCCTCTGTTTAATGGAGAGCCTGAGTAACACGGGACCTGGAAAACATGTGGCCTTCTGGAGACCCACAAACCAAACCTTCTGCAAACAAGCAGAAAAATGCTTGTGTCCACTGTGCAAGCTGATCATTAGAGGCTGTTACTGTGCACCCCTGAACTGCCCCATATACCCCAAACAGCTTCTCAGCAGCAGCAGTGACTCCTACCAGTCCAGACTGCATTTCATCCTCAACAGTTCCTCACTGGACAACAGGTGTGAGATCTGGTGATGTTTACACGTGGTGTTTGGATGATATATTCTTATTAGAATGAACAGGGCAAAGCTGTCTCATGCCCTTGGGTTCCTGGGGATATTACTCAGATGAGTAACCTCTTTGGCCAAAGTTCTGGATGCTGCAGTTTTATCCTGTGACACTGTGCATGCTACATCTATCTGAGCTGCCTAGAGGTTTAGGCAGTATTTGTACATGGATAAAAGTCTTAGGGATGGGCAACACTTCAGGAAGTCCATCTGACAAGAGAAGGTTGATATCTTCATCCTACCCAACTGGGTTCCTCAGACATGAGAGATGTTGCTGTACAAGTGATCAGAACAGAAGAGGGAGGCTCTCAGAGACTTTCCTCATGCGCTTGTGCAAGAGAAGAGAATTCTTTAATCCTCCTATTGCTATGGGCTGGTTACAAGATCGTAAATTACAGACATAAGTGTCTCTGAGTTGTAATGAATTTGGAAATTATAGCACAAAAAGGGTGTCTTGGGGAGAAAATTGTTGTAACTGCTACAAACAAAAGTGGGAAGATGATTTTCCCTCTGAGTGGCGACATTTTCAAATGCAGAATCCCAGTTTCATTTCACTGCATTCCTGATCTACTTAGATGTTTATTTTTGCATCAGAGAGCAGTAATATCGAGCAGGTTGCAAAGTCAAGCATGAAAGACTTAGATGAGATGCTGAGGCTGCTGCTTCCAGCACAGACAAAATATTATGTGTTCCTAACAAAGCCAGTTATGAGTTCCAGGAGCAATCCAAGGACTGAAAGGAAAACAAGTCCTCAGAAATGAGCACAGTCACCAAACCAGCAGAACATTTCTCACAGCATTAGAAAACAAGACCTTCTGTAACATTATCTCCACCTGTATGCATCTACCAGAACCAGTACATCTTCCCTGCTACTTCAGGCTGGGACTGAGACCTTGTGAAAATCTCAGTTCTTATTCCCCACGGTGCATGTAAGAGTGGAGAATTCTGGCACTGCCTGAACTCTGCAAGATGAGTAGGGCTGTCCCCAAGGGAGGGAGACCATGAATGCAGTGCTGGTCCTGCCCTCCAGCCCAGGGTGTCTACAGCAGTTTGCCCTGAGACTGCCAGCTCTCACATATGCTCACCTGACAGCCACATGAATGGATGGCAAAATGCTTACCTTGCTCTGTCATCAGAGCATAGCCCAAAGCAGTTGGTAACTGGCCTAGTGGATAACAAATATGAAATTATAACAAAGAGGTCTGCCCCAGTATGGCAAACCCCGTGTGCTACAGTTTCATTGAAGTTAATAATAAAATTGCTGCTGGAGGATTATCCTTCCAAAACAGGCTGAAGAGTCACACAAGTTGAAGAATCCTAAAATATGGATCCTCTTTCACGCCCTCACAATTATTTTTCCTGGTAGGATGATGCTGAATGCCTCCCATCACTTGCTGAATATGGAGCAACCTGTGCCCAGCAGCCAGCACCTGGACACAACTGTTCTGCAAGAGAAGCCCTACAATCCAGGGTTCCTGCAAAGCCCCAAAATTCCTTTAAGTTTTCACTGAAACACATGATATGTGAGAACAAGTGCCAAATACTTTACAGAAGCAGCAATCGTGGAGCTGCTGTACTCCCTTAGTATCCCACGGGCATCATCTGAACAGTGCTATCCCAGTTATCCTTGTTGCTGCCAAAGAACCTGTGGCCCAGCTGGAGAAAGGTTGAGTGAGCTCAGACATTGGAAGATACTGGAGATGCCAGGGCAGTCAAAGTGTGGCCACCAATGAGTGATTACACGGGCAGTGAGTCCTTCCCTATGGATGTCAGTAGCAGCCTCATTGGAGATGAATGGATTGTGTTCCACTGAAACCTTCAAGAAATTTGCAGACAGGTCATGCTTTTATTTCCCCCACAGCCACCTCTGTAGAAAGCAACTCTTGTGTAAAAAAACTCATTTGCTGGTGCTCTGTTTTTCCTTACTACACACGCAGTAGTCCCACACACACTGCTGGCATTTCAGCTCTGACTCAGGGTCTCTTTTCAGCAGCGACCTGAATGCCACACTCTTGCTTGGAGGTTTTCTTGACATTTATGAGTCATTTATCCTTCCCTGACCCGCATGAGGGAATCTGGCTGACCAGGCTGTGTTAGCATGGCCATCAGCCCCCAGAAAGTAAAAGCTGTATACATTCAAGAGAAACACTCTTGCCTCTAGTCAAAAAAGTCTTTTAAACATTAGCCCATCTCCAAAAAATAATCAAGGAATATTGTAGTGTTATTAGTGTTATTAACCTAACCTAGTGTTATTAACTCATCTCATTCCTTTCTGATCCTGAGTGGATTCATGGTCATCTTCCAGCACATACAGATTTTGGTCCCTTGGAAACAACAGCTTCTAATTGTCTCCTTTTTCTCTCTTCTGGAGTCTTCTCTTACATTTTACAAGCTTTTACCAAGACAGAAGGTCTGTCTCAGGCCAGATCATGTCATGGTTACTGTGAGCATTCACCCAGGACTGTCCAGCCTTAGCATGGACAAGTTTAAACCCAGGAGCCACCACTCAGACCAGCAACCCCCCACCACCACCCCATGGCCCAACCCCACTGGGCTGCCAGTGGGTCTCCTGCCAGGGTAGGTCAGCCCTGAGCCCTGCCCATGCCTGGCCAAAGGCAATGTGCTTACTGGGTGAGCCCAACTCCTCCCATTTTTCCTTCACCGTGGCACTTTGTTCCACAAAGCCCTTTTTCTCCCATCCAAAACTATTCCTAAATTCTCCCAACGTCTGCAGATATTGCACAGCACGGTGTCTGTCCCATGCCAGCCTCTATCTGACCCGGTGACCAGCACCACAGCCTTTTGTTCAGTCCCAAAGGAAATGGGTGGCTGCAGAGAAGAAAAACAAAATCCTGGCAGTAGCACATTTCCCTTTCATCAGAAGAGCCAAGGAATTTTGCATAGAGATAGATGAGTCCCAGGCACCTGGCAGCCAGCTGAACAGATGAATCATTTGAGAAGCTGGGGCTAACAAGTGATATGTGCATATTTAATGCATCCCAGTGTTCCTGCCTGCTTTCAAATTGCTCAGGGATGTTTGTTGAAGCTCTGGGGATGTTGGAGCCTCACAGGCACACTTCAGCCTCCTGAAAGGAGAAGTTTGACTCAGATACTTCTCTCAGCGCTTTCTGCTTCATAAACATCTCTGCTGTGCTCAAGCATTAAACTCTCCAGGCTGGGAGGCACTCAGATGGATGAGGATCTGGGGAATTGCTCAGTGTCTTGGAGAGAGACAGAAAGACCTCTCTGCCAGTGAATGTTCTCCCTGTCTCCCCTTTCTAAACTGCTTCCAGAAATACTAAAGATACAGTTGTCACAGCACAATCATGAGCTTTATTTCCTTGGGTAAATCAGGTTAAAAAGAAAAGGAGAAGGGGGATGAAAAGGAAAGCAATGACAAAAAAAGACCTTTGAAATTCTTTTTAAATTGGTACTTGAGATGAGCCTGTGAGGTGATCTTTCAAAAATAGTGTTTTCTCTTCCACGAGGAATCTATGGGAGCTCCATGGTATGGAGGAGGTAAACAGGAAACACTCACTAAGCAGCAGGGCTGAAATCCTCAGGCATGGGTTAAAAGTACACTCCCCTTTCATAAGGCATAGTGCATAATTACCTGGTGGAATTCATTGCTGCAGGAGAAGTTGAGGACAAAAATCAAAGCAGGCTTCTGTGCTTTATTTATTTATGGAAATTATTTACACCAAGTCTTCTTTAACCAAGGAAGGTTAACGCTTTCTCTCTAGGTATCTGTTCACTGACAGCACTATTCCTATGGATTTTATTTTCCATTGTCCAGTTTGAATCTCCCAAGCTACAAACTGTGGCTGTTGCTCACTGTCTCACCATCTTCCACTGTTGAGAAGAGATTGACTTTGTCATCTTTGTACCTCACCTTGAAGTAGTTGTAGGCTGCTCTCAGTTCATCCCTCAGACCCCACTGCTGAGGCAGCTTCTCCATAATTCCCAACCTTACCAGCTCCCAGAGGGTGCTGTGCTTTGAGAACAGCCAGGTCTCCCTCCTCAGGAAGGCAGAACTTCTCTCTTGCCTCTGCTCCACAAGCAATTTGTACCCATGGTTCTGATTCATATGAAGAGGCAGGAACTCGGATCCCAGGACCCACACACCTTTGCCAAAAGTAGTGAGTAAAGCTCACCACCATGTATCCCTGGAAAAAAACCTTCAGGTGGGATTCTGGTGAAAAGTCTGCAAGGGGAGGATGCTGACCAGCAACACTGACCTCTGCCAAGCTGCCTCCTGAGTTGTAAACTGAGGTCTCAGCATGGCACTGAGATCCATCAGTGCTGCAGCTCTCAGGGGAAAACCACTCTTCAGGTTATCCTGGGTGCTTTTTCATGATGCCTGTCTTACTACAGATGAATCAGAGAAGAATGAAATATGCCAGGCTTATGAATGTTTCTTTAATTAGTAACAGAACAAATATGTTTGGACTTTGATTATTTTACACAGAAAATATTGGAATGGTGTATCAGGTGTTTTCATGTTCATTTTGATCTGTTTTATTTCTATGTAAAAATATACCTCTGGTACACAAGATCTAAAAAAAATAGATTTTCACAAAAAAGTAAGTGCTTTGAGCACTAAAAATTCACTTGTGCACTGTAATGTTGGCCTAAATATTTACATTTTCGAGCCATGTCCCCTCCCTACCCCAAAAATGGGCAAACCCCAGGTTATAAATATCATCTGTGTATTTTGGATACAAAACTTTCCCCAAAAAAGAGCAGGAAACACAAATGCAACAATTCTGTGGCTCAGACAAATTGATTTTAACTCCCCCAAAACAGTAAAAAAGAAAAATAGAAATACTTTTGTCAAAAGAGAAATGGCACAGGGAACACAACATTAGTTGTCAGGCACTGCAAGCAGAAGGGGAAGAAATTTTGACACATACTTTTCAGGGCAGTAATGGCACAGACCAGGTAGCAATGGTATGCTTTCAGAAGGTCAAAAAGGTTTAAGAATCACAGGATAATATTGGTTTGGAAGGGGGCCTCAAGAACAGAGTAGATGAGATATCTCTTAAAGTCCTTCTCTACCTGCTGTAAGGTTGGATAATGGAAAAGCAACAATTTCAACAGCCAGCATCTGCTGATCTGGAGCCAAGACAACATATCAGAAAATGCTGACATGTTGAAAATGTTGTTTTCTGGCAACAGTTTCTTTCCACCATTTTCTGAGACTTTCTCATGTATACTGTGCTGATCACACTGAAAAGTGACCTAGTTCACCTCCTCGGTCATGGGGCTACCCTGCCATTAGTCCAAGAAATACTGGATGCATCCTAGAACGTCATGAAGTCCCCTCTTCCAAATATGAAAAATCCCTTGAAAGGAAAAACGGTAAAGCATGAATTAGGCCAGAAGGAGAGACATTCACAGCTCATGGTTAAAAACAGTACATCAACAACGAACCACGTGAAGGCAGCTGGGATGAAATGTCACCAGCTTTGCAGGGCTGGTCTCAGGTGTCATCACAAACCCACTGCATGTGGGAAAGGTAACAGGCATTATGTGGTAGCCAAGGTCACATCTGCTCACAGGGCAGGAGTTGCTACTTTAATATTTGGTGATCAACGTAGCTGACGACAAAACAAGAGGAAATGTCACTGAAAGTTTGATATTGTACATGGGATTGAGTCTTAGAAACCAGAGTGTGCAAAAGTGAACCAAACATGCCTCCTTCTCCAGTAAATCAGCGGCTTTCTGAACCAGGAACCATACAACAGAGACTGGGATCTATTAAAGGAAAAGCCTGTCCAGAGGTTCTTGGAAAACTTAGGATTTGGCCCTGGCCTGAAGAGGCTCTTCTGCAGTGTTCATAGTTCATTGATTTGGAATGCCCAGAGCAAGTCCTTGGGAGTGGGTCTCCCATCACAGGGTGTCTTGTCCCGTTGGACTCGGAACGAGCCAGCCGAGTTCGCCTGCCAGAAAACTTCAGTGGCAAATTCGTTCTGTCATTTCTTTCTGCATTGAAGGGGGAGAGAAAGAAAAGAAACAGTAAGCGCAAAAGACAGGTTTGAGCAGTGTGACGTGTCAGGCAGTTTGGTAGGTGTCCAAAACCAACCCAAGGAAGCAACTGTGGGAGTCTCAGGAAGCGTTTCTCTCTTTCCCATGCCAGCCCTCCTGGGAACTGCTCTGCCTCAGCAGCTCCATCCTGGCATCCTCCTTGGTCTCTGTGCCACAAGGTTATTTTGGCTGTGCTCTAGCTTTGAGAGCAGTCCAAGGAAAGAGCTTTGGCTGAGACATTGAAAGGTGCAGGCCCTGCTCAGCCGTGGAGCAGCCAGACAAGGCGATGCTGCTCAGAGCCTCTCTTTGCAGCTGCCTAGGGAGGCAGGACAGGGAGCTGCTCCCAGTTCTTGCTCTGGGAGCTGACCACAGCTCACCCAGAGGACCTGTGGTTTTGGCAAGGGATCCCACAGTCACACTGCAATGCAAATGAGTGCTAATAACAGAGGCCACAGGAAACCTCCAGCCAGATCTGTTTAGGCTAAGAGACTGTTTTCTTCAGCCAGAATGGCATCATGCCAGCTGCATTAGGAAGGTGTCCAGCTTTCAGCTGGTGGAAGATGGTATTTGTCCTTGCCTTAAGGAGCTCAACTAATAGTTTCTAAATCACATACATTGCTGCAGCAAGGAAAGTGTGATTCTGTCTCATCAGATTCATGGTTTGTGAATTTGCATGTGCACACAGATCCCCTCGTGCACCCCAGAGGAAGGTTTGTACACGAAAATGTGCTCCCAAAATAGATCTGAAGTAGGACTGGTCTGTGGAGAAGGAAGAATGCAACTCTGAAAAAAGAAGAACAAGGAAAGTGGGATGACCCCACAGCTCTGCCTTAGTGTGTAACCAGCTGGACCCCTGCCAGTGCTGCAGCCCAGCACCATGTCCTGCCCTTGTCAGGGAGGCAAGTGCACGGCTTCTCTCTGCCCCCATGTCTACCGATTCGTTAAAGAGAGGGAATCACTGCCTTTCACTAGTTCTGACTGTAAAAAAGATCTCCTTCTCAGTTCCCAAGATTTGCTAAGAAATCATATCCCAAAGAAGCTTGACAAAAGGGAAATTGAAGCAGCAAAGGGAGATTCAGCCAGAGGAAGGCTTAGAAACTGAGAACTCCTTCACCCCTGTAATTTTTCCAAGCTATTTTGGCCTAACAGTGAATTTTCTGGCTAAGGATATGCTGCTTTTTTTTTTTTCTTACTCCTAAATCTGCAGACTGTAGATTTCCATGTCAGTAGATTTCCTCAGTAGCATTCCACGTCAGCGATGCTCCAACCATAATACAGGACTCAGACCTGCTGTCATGCTCCAGATGTGCTCTCCCCACATGCCTGGAGGCCTTCCATAATCACATGCAGGGAACAGGCACCTCTGCAGGCAGGAGTCTCCCCTGTCATGGTTTCATGTGGACTAACTCCAGCCATGCAAATGCAAGGTTAAGACAGTTGTCTGGACTCATGAGGCAATCTGGTTGCAGGACACTCACACACACACATCTACAGCAACTTAATGACTGAGGGAAGGAGGTCCTTCCTCCTCCCTGGTCCTTCCTCCCAATCCTGTGGTTGGGTCTGCTTGAGGCTTGAATGCCAGGCAATGAGACAAAGATAGACCAGAGGCAAATGTGTCTCATTTCCTTGTAGTTTAACCCTAGTTGCATCATGGGGGGAAAAAATCTGTTCATCTTAGATTCATCCAGACCCATCAGTCATCTCATGTTGGGTGTGAGTCACTGGCATTGAAAGCCTATTTAGCAATGTCAGCCTCTGCTTTGGCTATTAGGTGCTAATTAGTTACATTAGCAAGCATCAGTCCAAGGGGATGACACAATTATGGGATGTTTATCAATGCTGAAGAACTTTGTCATGAGGAGCACTGGTGAGGAACAGAAGACAGACTGATGCTGAGCTGCCATTTTCTGGAGCTGAGGGCCATTGTGTAATAAATGTCACAATCAAGTTCTACAAAATAATTAAAGCAGATACTGTTGTCATTCAAGTCTCCCCTGATTAGATCATCATGTCTCCATCCCCTGAAATCATGATCAGAGCAGACAGGCAGCCAATTGACTGGGACAAATGAATGCAGAGGAGTAAAGTGCTTGGCATTTAGGGGCAGGGGCATCTCCCCCACATCCAGATCCTAAACAGGCAGCTCATCCTGCGATGTTTCTTAGATCTTTCTGGGATTAGACCCTCTTGGTCTTCCCTGACTCTCTGCTGCTGGATACAGCCTTTACTGCAACCCAGCCCTTATCACACCATGATAACTACAGAGTTTCCTAATAATTTTTGTCCCCACTGCAACATGTCCTCTCTAGGTCACACTACACTCAACCTTGCCTGTGACACACTTGTATGTCTTACAAAACTATGTGCTTTTTCTAGTGTATGTGCCCAGGCTGTCTGGTCTCTGCTTCCCATCAGTCCTGCTGTTTTCAAGGACTGTCACTCTGCCTGGCTAATTGCTTCCCAAGGGGAGCTGCAGGGAAACTGGCAGCTTCAGAGAGGCCTCTCAAGTTTGGCCTTGATAGCTGTTGTCTGAAGCTGTGTATCCTACAGGGGCTTGCCTTCTCTGCAGCCTCATTGTAATTCACACTGGGATCTCAGGCAGGGACCTTGGTCTGGTAAAAGGAAAACTCAAGACTGTGGAAAGGAGGCTTTGGCTCAAACCTGACCCCTGAAAGCCACGTGGACACAACTGGCTGGAAATACTTTGATGTGCAAATTGCATCAGAGCTGCCAATTCAGTATGGAGGGACACTACACTGGGGTGGCCCTGAGGGTACTGAAGAGCCATTCATAGACATCACTGCAGAAGCAAAGTTTAAGGAGGGTTTTCCAAGGGCAAAGGTTTTCCTTGGTGTTGCTGAGAAGTTCTCTCTTAGAGCACTAAGGCTGATGGTTACAGGACAGAAAACATGACTGTGTTTCTGAGGTAGGGTGGCTGAAAGAGTCCGGAGAGGGTGACTGCATGCTCAGAGTCCTGCCCCCACCTGAACCTACCAGTGCTCTGTTCAGCCCATGCCACTCTCACCCTCCACCTCCCCAGCCCTGGGGCATCCTT
This sequence comes from Chiroxiphia lanceolata, assembly GCF_009829145.1. Lineage (NCBI taxonomy): Eukaryota > Metazoa > Chordata > Aves > Passeriformes > Pipridae > Chiroxiphia > Chiroxiphia lanceolata. The sequence continues at coordinate 5,769,597 of NC_045645.1, forward strand.
ACCAAAGGCTCCAGCTCCCGGTGGTCAATGAGGCTGAACTCCCTGATGAAGTAGTAAAAGTGCTTGTAGCAGGTGTTGACATGAGCCTCAGCACCCATGTTGATGATGCTGTCAAAGTGGTGGATATAGACATGGACAAAGACACGGAAGAGGCGGGTGAGGATCTTGGTGCAAACTTGCTGGAATTGCTTGGGGAAGGGAACACCTGCAAAGCAGAAGCAAATTGGAAGCCATTTGACAATTTCCAAGCATTTAAATGTCACTGTCACATTTGACAGGCAGTCATGGATGACAAGGAAGGACTCCCTTGGCTAATGTCAAGAGTGACAGCAACAGTGGGGCAATGTTCCATCTAACTCTTCCCACATATTCCCTCATTGCCCAACAAGCAATTTCACACAGGCATGGGCTGAGGATTTGGGGAGCTGCCCTAGGAGAGAAAGTTTTATTACCCACTGGAAGAGGCCACAGATTTTCACATGTGGCTCAATCCAGAGCAATCTGGCAGAAGACCCTGCCCTCTCTCCCTGCCTTTCCCCTACAAGCCTGTGCAGGTATAGGATAAGTTGGGGTTTCTTTCCTGGAGGGAAGGGCTGTCGTCGGTCTCTACTTTGTCCATGAACAAACCACCTCCCAGAAGAAAAGATACCTTCCCTGTTCCTCTGAACCAAAAGCATGTTTCACACTCTTTTTCTTCCTCCCCACACCCTCAAACATCACTTCTGATGCATCAACAGAAACGGGTGGGGTTTCTACCTTTTTTCCTGATCCTTGTTTCAATAAAATGTCTCATTAAATCAGGAAGAAAACCACCCATCTTAATGATGTTTGGGTTGTAATTTCACTGCACCTGTATGATGCTCCCTCCTGAGATGACCTCCCAGGATGGTCAAGAATGGGACCCACCATGCATTGCTCTATACTTTTAGCTTTGTTCCACACAAGGACACACTGTGGGACATTTATATCCCTGTCAAAATGCACTGCTACCACAGTGAAAATCTCAGGGCTGTGATACCATCAGTGCCAGTAACTGTGTGGTAAATCTCTAAAGGATACGTGGCTTTGAAACCCTAAACATTCTCTTTTTTTTTGCGAGGACGAAAATAAAACAACTGGAATTTGTTTTCCTGAAGCTTCTTCCTCTGCCCAGAGCAATTCAATGCAAATATGCAAAGAACAAAATAAAAACCTCCTTCCCACGGTTGTACCAGCCTCCTCCCTTAGCTTCTCATTAATGCAGCACATAACCTCCGAAAAATCTTTTCAAACAAACTCTGCTCAACCATGGCCAGCTCACAAATTTTGCGCCGGGAGATGCATCAGCAAATCTCCCAGCTAAAAAATTAAAAAGGGTAATTTTATCTTTGGATCTTTCTCATCAGCCTTGCAAGGCAATTAAAACACTTTTTCCCAAAGGCTCCTGTTTTGTTTCCCAGCAGCAGTGCTGTGCCCTTTTCCTCCGTAGGTGGCAAACACAGCTCTAACAGATCCCATCAGGGCTTTCTGGGAAAGGTGTTCACAGCTGGCAAAGCACAACCAGGCTGTGCCCATGCCAACACCTTAGAGATGGTACTGGAGACCTGCTTCTGCCCTGCACCCTTGGCTGCAGAGCTCTCCTTTCCTGCCAGTCTGATACAGGCAGGGATCACAGAGAGATCTCCTGGTTCCCCTGCAGCCAGGACAGACACGGTGCTTTATCAATGGCTTCATTTGAGCTTTTTGCACTGAGTGAGAATTTGCTGAGCAAATAAAAGCTGTAATCACCCAGCTGGAGACTCAGATATGCCATTAGGGTGGCCCCTGCAGACCAGCTTTGAAGAACTGGTCAAGAAACATTTTTTTTTTTTTAATAAAGAAAAGTTTGTTACGGCAAATAATATCTGATGAACACACATTGCTGGGCCCTGGCTGGGGAATACACACTGTTCTGAACAACCCAGTCCTGAGCTGAGAAGGAAATAAGATTGGAGAGTGGATAGCAGGTCAAAGGATCTCAGGCTGCCAGGGCTGATAGAGCCGTGGTTCAGACACTGCTGTCATATGAGCCACCTCCAGAGCTGGTAGATGGTGACATGTAGTTTTCCATGGCTTTGGTCCTGAGGTTAGCCAGGAACCATCTTGTCTTATACATCAGTCACCAGCAAGTCTTCATGGACATACCTGTAGCTGAGAGACTTAGAGGGAAGACAACTCCAGCTACATCCTGTGTTTTCCAAAAGCAGCTTTTCCATCAGGGAACTGAGATTTAGTGTAAATCATAGAATCAAACCATAGTTTGGGTTGGAAGGGATCTTTAAAGGTCATCTAATTCAAATCTCATGGCTGTGAGCAACTATGGGAGCTGCTGAGCTCCTATACCTAATGAGGTATGGAAAGATACCCTCAAGCTGCCAGGATCTCCAAGGACATTTATGGGCTACCCCCACCCTGTGATTCACATGAACCAGCAGCATCAGGAGCTCCCGGCAGGTGAAGCTGGGCTGCCCTTCTTTGTGTCCATCACCAGGTGTCAGTGTGTGGCCATCCCCTCCAGACATGGCCAGGCTGCAGTGGTGGCTGCCTGTTACTAATGGACTTCTGCATGTCACCCCTCACCCTACCATGTCATGACACCGCCAACTACGGTCCTTTGGGACCAGGGGTCACTCAGGTCTGGCTCTGACTCTTTCTCCCTGCAACAACCCCTCTCACTTACACACCTGCCTAGGGAGGCACAGCCCTGGGCCATCGGGTCCTGCTTCCTCTCCACGTGCTGCAGCCACATCTATGTCTCCTGTGCCAGGACCCTCCATACAGGCTATGGATGCTTGACTGGACCCTGCATCTGGCACGGGGCTCTGTGCCAGCTGATCAAAGCCCTTCCCTGCAGGAAGGAAGCAGGGTGGATATCTGATAAGCAAGTTGCCTCTGCCAGCAGCAGCCATGGCTTGGAAACAACCCACTGCAGCCCCAGCAGGCACTGGCCATGCTGGCAACAAGCTGGAGAAATTCCCCACCCCCTTGCCCAGAGCTGAAAGAAAAAGGCTCTCCAGTAAAGGCTGCAAGTGAACAACCCGGGGAGAGCAGCAGAAGGATCCAGCACACACACGGCTCACTCGGGGTCACAGCTGCTGGCGCACCAGATGTCCAGCAGACAACGTATGTGACATCCTCTCCAGCACGTGAGGGGACACAGCGAGGGCAGGCTGTGCCTGCTCCCTGCAGCCAGGCATGCACTGCAGCCAGCACATCCCAGCAAGGGGAAAGGCCTGGGACAGGGATCTCAGAACTGGCCACGCACCTATCCTGCCCTTGCAGATGTTTCACTCCAAAATGAGCAGCCACGCTCATTGTCATTCACATCACGGCACCATCACAGCACAGAGTGGGAGCAGCAGACTGGTGAGACAGAGGGATGAGGCTGGTGAGACAGAGGGATGAGGCTGGTAGGACTGACTCTGTGTGGCTGAGAGGTCCTGTCAGCAGACATATGGCAGGCCAGGGCAAAGTCAGGATGGAGCCCCAAGTTTTGACAAACCACTCTGACAGGGGTGATGCTGCTTAGTTTGGCTTCACCCTCCCTAGTCCTACACACCTTCAGGGACCCAGCAGCACCATCCCAGTTCATCCAATTGATGCTGGTCTCAGCTGCCCCAGGGGGATAGCAGAACACCACAAAACCCACCACTGCTGATTTAAAAGCATTAAAGCTACCCTTACATTTAATTCACTGGTGCTCACCATCCAGCAGCCTTGGAGAAAGCAGCAGCAACCTCCCAGTCTGGCAGGTGGTGGCCACCCTCTGACTCCTCTTGCATGATGTTTAGTTCAGATATTAGGAAAAATTCCTTCACTGAAAGGATTGTTGGGCATTGGAATAGACTGCCCAGGGAAGCGGTGGAATCATCACCCCTGGAAGTGTTCAAAAGGCATGTGGATATGGGATATGGTTTAGTGGTGATCACAGTGCTGGATTAACGGCTGGACTCGATCCTAGAGGTCTTTTCCAACCTTAATGATTCTGTGGTTCTATGAGTGATGAGGAGGGGACCACAGGATGCAACGTGAACTTGCTCAAATGTCAGGAAAAAGATTTATAGACAAGGTCAGCTCTTCCCTTCCACCCGTGATCCCAGGCGTGTGCTACCCTGGCACTGCACACAGACCAGACAGCTGGGAGCAACTCCTGTCCCAGGGCAGAAACAGCCCAATCCCAGGAGGAGTGGAGCAGAGCAGCCATCCACAGCAGAGGAAAAGGGAGAACTTTACCCCTGCTCTAAGCCAGGGCAAAAGCTGTAAGTACAGCAGGTAGAATTTCACTCCAAGCAGTGTGACTCACAGCCCTGAAATGAATTAGCACCTTCAGTTTTTCTTGGATGTTTTGCTTGAAAATCCCAAGATATGATTTAAAGCTCCAAGAAATCTGTTTTTCCCACTCTGTGCTGATTGCTTCAAAACATAAGGAAACCATGTGGGACCATGTGTAAAAGGAAATGAAAATGAGAGGTAACAAGTTGCCCGTGCTTATGGTAAGGGACTGCCAATGGCTCTCGGATCTTTCCTGCCACCTCCCATTCCTAACACTTGTGCCAATTTAATTTTTTCATGATGAATCAGTACTGGGAAGCTATTTTGCTTCTTGGCAATTGTATTTTTTTTTTCCTCTGCAAATGCAGTAATTCAGTGAACTTCGTGATGAATTGTTATTTCTCAGTTTCATTTTGGCCACCGTGGTGTTTGGTGATTCATTTTTCCTAAAAATAAGTCTTTAAAACCCCATTTAAAACTAATGGCATGATGGCAGCTGCAAGCTGCTCTGGTGTTAATTTTGGAAGAAAATAGCACAAAAAAAAAAAGACAAATTGTGTAAAAAATAGCCAGCAGAGATAACACCAATAATTAGCTGAGTTCTGAACATTTTTCTCCTGTTGTTATGGCGAGAAAGTATCAGATAATTTCGCACCAAGTTTTCTCTGGTTTTTTATAATTGTTTTGGGACCATGCTTGAATGGCAGAGCTTGAGCTTTGAAAAGCTTTCCAAGAACTGTTCCAAAATCTCCTGTGACTGATGCTCTGTAGAGCCGCAGGCAAATCTGGCAGAGATCACGGGGTGTTTCCGGCACTGGATCTGGTCCAAACCCTGCGTCTGCACTCATTTAGGAACAGAGGGGCTTCAGCAGCCACAACGGTGCTGATGTGGGACACCTGGCCTTGTGCAACCAGCAGCCTGATGCTGGGCTGACTGGTGCAGCTGCCATGGGCCCTGGAATCCCCATCCAGCCAACCCTCCTCCCCAGCATGCTGCTGCCCAGCAGCAGCTCCCTAAAACCAGGCACCACAGGGCAGAACGATTACAGGGAGGAGATGATATTTTCCAGGTGGTAATTTGTTCATGTGGCCACTCACTGAATAAATCTGCTGATATAGTTTTACCAGCTGGTAAAAGTACACCTGTAGAATCATTTATTCTTCTCCCTGAACGGTAACAATGCTTATTCTCCATTTAAATGTATTTTTCAGGACAGCTACATTGGTTGGAAGAGTGGAAACAAAGCACTAGCACACACAAACTGATGCAGATCATCTGGAAAAGCTGCTGCTGCTGCAGATTTATAGCCATCAGGTTGGCATAGCTCACCCCATGCAGGGATTTGTCTCATCTTAACTGGCTGACAAAGAGATTTCCACTCCAGAGAAAGGATTACAGAGTGGGATGGAGCCCTGCAGGTGGATTTCCCTGGGGATGGGGAAGGCACAGTATCTCCCCAACTCGTGCTGTGGTATGCAGGGGGCTTGGCAGCGACCCCAGACCCATTAATAATCCCCACCATAGGGATTTTCTGCTGATGCCATCCGAGGGCTGCAGTCCTGCTGGTTAAGTCTGCCAGGTCACAAGCTGTCTGCTGGTGTTGGGCTCCCTTCCTGCCTTTTAGGATGTCATCTGTCCCTCTGGCCTCACTGCAGAGCTGGCACAAGCTCTGAGTCACACAGCTTGGTTAAACCAAAGGTGTTTTGCACTTGGGTCACTCTGCTCCCCTCGCACCTCTGACACTGCTGAAGGAGCAGATGCTTTAGTGGTGCCCAGCTCTGCTCTGGCCACTGGAGCTGTGACCATTTACCCCAGCCAAGGTCTCTGCTGTGATGCCAAAGGACCCTGTGAGCCCACAAGCCAGTGAACCATCTCTGCTCCTTTCCAGCTGAGCCCCTCACCCTGGGGTGAAGGATTTCCCCCCTCTGACCCATGAAATACCGTAACTGTCAGGACAGCTGTGAGCAGGCCCTGCTGAATCATGTGCTGCTTCTGGCTTCGTAGGTCTTGGATGCAGAAGGATGCTGAGGTTAGCCTCAGCATACATTAGCAAGTTTGGGGAACACTTTTGTTTCTAAAATAAACAAACTTAGTAAAAAGAAAAGTCTGTTTTGTCTGCGGTCAGGTGGCCCTAGCCAGGGAAATCTTTGTGCTGGGACAGCTTTATTGCACATGGCAAAGAGGGGCCAGCAGGGAAAGCTGAGATGCTTTCTCAGCTCAGGAAACACCTGCTCAGATGGTGGTCAGCTGTGCCCACGGACCTCTCCAGCACAAGCAGGACTGAAACAAACCTTCATGCTAAATCCCATCTCTCCTGCTAATTTCTCAGCACAACTCCAAAGCATGACATTTATAATTTCTCCACATCAAACTCCATTCCCCTCCTTAAAACAGCTCACATCTCCTCTGTGTCCTCTCACTGCCTTCCCTTGTCCTGGATCTTTTCCCTCATTTCTGGCTCTTTAGGAGAGAGGCTGAGCATCAGCATTTGGTCACTCTGGCTGCTGTCCCTGAGTCCCACACCCTGCCCAGCCTCCTCCATCATCCCAAGTGACAATGAGGAGCAGCCCCTCAGGAGCAGGCGGATGTGACATTTCCCTTCGGCCAAACACCTCCATCTTCTGAAATGCCAGAGCTGCCAAGCAATTACCCAGCACACAAGGCAGGCCAGTGAAAGGCAGGTAACTGGGGACACACTGATGGCAGAGTACCACCAGCTCCCTCCTCCCCCTGCTCCCCCCCAACAGCGCTTTGGAGTGCAACCTCAGCCTGAGTTCTCTCTTGCATGTGTGAGGCTAGAACCACAAGGACGTGCTAGCAAGAGGACTGAGGTCACTCAGGGGACACAAGGGTCCCCACAACTAAGGGGCTTGGAAGAGGGACCCCAAAAACAACGTTAGAAGAGAAAAAAATGGATTTGCCCCATGACCACCTGCAGCTAGCCTGGATCTGATCCAGAACTGTCCCCACACTGAAATGAAACAAGAAGTGGAAACCAGAGGCACCAGCCATCCCACCCCACATTAGGATGTGTTACACCTTGGAGGGAGAAGTGCCAGAAATAGGGTGCAAACCAGCAGGGCCATGACTGCATTGGGCTTTTGCGCCTCAGAGGGAGACACGGGAGAGCAAAGGGTGCTGCAATGTCCCTCCTGTGGCTGCCTGCTTTCTGCAGTGTTAAGACTCCATGTAAACCCTCATTCCCCAGAGCAGCTTTCAAACAGCATCTCATCCCAAATCCCACTAGAAAGGCATGAAACCGGACCGGGTCATTCTCCTTTCTGGCTGAAGGGAAAACAGAGTAAATCCATATCTGTGCCTCTGCTTTTAATGGTGTGCAGACCTTTTCCTCGGGGACAAACTGGGAAGGGGAAGACCTAGCCTGCTCCTTGTGGCTGCTGTCTCACCCCTTGGCAGCAGCAAGCCAGAATTAAAGGGGACTTTGTTGTCCCCAGCAGTGCTGGGGCTGCTGGCTCAGAGCATCCTCCACTGACACTGTCAGCCAGCAACACTTCCAGCCTCCTCCGGAATGCGTAGACACCACGGAGCCCGCGAGGGAGAGATGGCTCCATGGCACAGTGAATGTCCCTGGTGAATCCCACGGGCTGATTCCCCTATGCACCCCGAAGTCATCCTATCTGCCTGTCCTCCAGCACAAGGATCCAGCACTGCGCTACCCTGACAGCCCCAGACCACCAGCAAGGGCAAGAAGGCAGCGAGTGCCTGCAGGTTTTGGCTTCAGGGAGAGAGAAGGAAACCCCCAGGAGGAGAGTTGTCCCACCCTAACCCCTCTGGCAAAGCCAGAGCAGCCAGGTCAGATCAGGGGCCTGGGGGGTGATCCCATCCCAGGGCCAAAATAGTTTGGCACAACCAGGCTGCAGGCACTGCCTCCTCTCTTGCTTGCAGAGACCCACAACCCCTCTCAGCCCCCAGGGGCCAGAGACTCCCCTGAAAAAGACACACAATTATCTGTACAGCACAGCCAAACGGGGCTACAACAGTGAGTAATGCCAGTAATCCCAGACAGACCATTTTCTTCAATGTTTCCCAGCATATTAATGAAAATCCTGGTCCTAAACTGCACCGATTTCACACAGCTCTGTCAGCTGTGCTGCTTGGCAAAACAAAAAAGGTCAAGCAGACTTGCAAAGCCTTGCCTTTCCCCCCAGAGCACCTTAAATACTTCTTTACACTGAAGTAGCTTTATGTTCCACCTGTAAAACAACCACTCCAAGGCATGACCTGAGGCTCTGGAAGCCCCACCAGCCAAGGCATCATCTCCAACCCTCGAAGTCATCTCCCCAGACGACAAAAAAGCAGTTAGGTAGCAGCTAATATCGGCCTTGGCAGGTGCTGAGCATTGCAGATCAGCAGCAGGGGGGTTAGTTTGTAAGTTGTGTTGCCTTTGGCAGCTGCTGCAAGCTCCCAAGGCCAAACTTTTTGAAGGGGTGTATTGTACACCCTGGGCCTTGGCAGTGGAAAGGCCAGATCGTCCTGGGGACAGGCATATCTCTGCTCAAGTGATGCCTCAGCCACACAGCAAGATGTGAGGTATAATCAGGGCTGAGATGGAAAGGGCTGAGGAGTGAAGCAGCAAGGTCAGACAAAGGCTAGACCTTGGGACCATGAACCCACGTGGGAAACAAGAAAGAAATTGATTTGGTTAGTTGAGAGAAGAGCAGGGACGTGATGACCACCTCTACCCAGCCCTGCAGCTCAGCTCCTTGAGGACAGGCAAGGAAGCTGATGACCTACCAGCCTTCATTCCTCACAGGCACAGAATACTTGGAAAAGTTCAAGCATAGAAAAGGAGAACATTGTGTTCCACATCCCCTAGCATCAGGATGAGAAACCTTGAGCTCAGTTTGTGGCAAAATGGTGCGGGACAGACACTGAGTAACACCTGGAACAGGAAAGGCCACAACACTTGGGATCACAAAGTCCAGCAAGACCAACCCTGAGGTGCACCAGTGGCTTGGGAACCCGCACCAGTTAAACCCCCCACCTTCCTTCAAAGAACCAGAGCACACTCACCTATCCTGGTGGGGAAGATGTCCTCGTTGTTGATGAGCATCTCGATCCAGTCCATCAGCATACACATGTACTGCGGAGCCGACAGCTTGGTTGGCTTCTTGTATTTGCTATCGTCCTGCCACCTGTACTCGTACTTGAGCCCCCCAGACATGATGGGGCAGCTCCTCTCCGTGCAGTACTCCGACATGGTGCCGTAGATGAGGTTGATGCGGTTGAAGAAGTCCACCACGTGCACAGCGATCCAGTCATTGATGCTCTCGCCGGGAGGCAGCTGCACCACCGCTTTCAGGTCCAGCCCGGACTTGAGGGAGGCCTGGGCTTTCTTGTACAGCTCAAAGCGTTGGGTGCCGGGCTCGAACTTCTTTCGGGGACGAAACGTTTTGTCTTTGTTGAAGACTTGCTTGAGACACAAAGCCATGGTGGGCAGGGCCTGCCAGGGCGAGGGCAGAGGCTCAGTGCAACATGAAGCCCAAGGCTGGGGTCTTCACAGGTGGAGGTTTCTGGAAGGAGAAAGAGGCACATTTGGGTCACATATGAAGCCCACAGCAGCATGTGTGGGCACACTCATAGGGTTGAGTTCACACCAGCTGGCCTTGCTACTCCGGCAGCACATGGGAACAGAGATTTGAGGTGAGCTTCTGGCCCCTCCACACCCACCAGGGTGACCTGGAGCAGCTGCTGTCACCTCACAGAGCAGCTCCCAGCACTGGAAAGTGTGAGCACTGCCACATGTGCCCCATGCAAGGAGTGACGGCAGACAGAGCCCTTCCTCCCTCCTGAGCACCCCAGGAGCTCACCAGGCTTCAGTCAGCCTCTCACCTCCTGGCTTTTACCAATACCTGCTGCAATAAAGCAAGAGCCACGACATCAGCAGAGTTCACCAGCTCAGGTTGTTCGAACCTGGTGGCCCTTTCCTCTTTCTGGCAAAGGGGAAGCATCTCTTTCCCAGGGATTTCTCAGTACTAATAACCCCTGACCCTGCCGCAGCGGCTGGCGAGCGAGGCCCCGGGGACCGCGCTGCGACCGCAGCTGTCTGCTGGTTCACACAGCCCCAGTGCCGAGGTGAATGGGAAAAGGGGGGGATTGCTTTTGTTGTTCTGCCCCGTGTGTTTGTCCTACAGAACAAAACCCACATCCGAAGAAGGGAAGTGCAGCCCGGCGCAGCAGAACAACGTGCCAGGATGCGGCCGCCCCTCCAGGCGTGCACACAATGCACAGAGCCAGCCCTCGGTGTGCCGGAGCTGATGCTCCGGGTGACTCGGTCTGGAAGTCAGGGCTCGGCAGAGTGCTGAGCTCACCCCTTCCTGCCCGAGATTAGCAGCACAGACGAGGGCTGCGGTATTTTCCTTTTCCTCCCTGAAGCTCCAGTGGAAATCCCGTGCATTTCCAGCGGTGGTAACGTGAGAACAAGTTCCCCCTGTGCTAAATGCTTCGCTGAGGCTTAGGGAAGAAAAAAGTCCTCCAACAGCCTCCCCCTGATGGGAGGAGATGAAGAAGCAGTTAAAAAAAAGGAAGGAAAAGGTGCATGGAAAAGGGAAGTGACTGACCCAAAGTCACAAGCAGGAGGGAATGGTGCAAACCTTGGATGCACGTTCATCTTTAAAACGACAACTTTAGCCAAAAGCTTGCTATATAAACCCTGTTTCCTAAACTCAGTCCTGAGCCCCAGGCAGATCCTATTTTGCCCAGCAGAGATCAGCTAAACATCTGGCAAGTGAAACCCTCTGCTCCCCTTACTGCTCACCCCCGGGGTCATCACTCAGAGCCAGCAGGACCCAGTGATCATCCCAAACAGGATCTGCCTGGCAGGGATTTCTGCACTGTAGCCAGCAAGTGGCAGCAAGGGCAAAACCCTGGCTGGGTGCAAGCCCTGGCATGGGTGGGAACCCCAGCACAAGCGTCATTCTAACTAACACTAACCACGGCCTTTCCCACATGCTGGAGCTGGAGCTTTGCCACTGTTGCGTAGCTCACAGCACAGTGGCATCCAACCCCACCATCAAACCCTGTGCTGTACCCAGGTACAACCAGACCTGAAAATGTAAGTTTTAGGTGCTTTCTGCCCCACAGAGGGGGTCACAGCCATCACACAATGTTATACAGTATGACTTTAATACCAGGGTATCGGCAGACCTTCCCTATCTCATGTGGCTGGGTGGGAGTTTTTTAGCTCCATCCCTGTTGTCCTCACTTGTTGCCCAAGGACAATGACTAGGGGATGTTTCTTGGATGCTTTTTCTTCCCTTGCTCCAAGCAACTGGCTCCAACCATGTCAAAAAGTTTGTTCCCCACTTCAAAAAAAAAGCATGATCTCTCCAAAATACCAAATGATGGAGGGAGCTGGCATCCTGTCATGGTTCCTCCCTGTCCCAAGGGAAGAGGTCTGTGGTACTGCAGCCCTGATGGATCCCAATGGAGGCCAGGGGACTCCGGGCACAGTGAGACTGTAAAGAAAAGCCCTTCTCCGGGGCTTCCTGGATTCCACATATTCAAGGAACATCCTGTTGATAACACCTCTAAAAAAAGCCCTCTGGGGAGTTTGCTAATGCATAACAGTTTCTAAAATATGCATGTATACATACATACATATATATTTATATATAACTACTGCAATGGGGATCCTAATCCAGTAACGCAGGAAGTGCCAGGATACCCTCGGGATGAGGCACCCAGCAGGCTCCATATGGAAGTAGGCATGATGAGGCTGAGCAGTGCCTGGCCCTGCAGCCAGGTTTCCCTGGAATTTCAGCAAGGCACGCAGTGCCAAAAGACATTTCTCCATGTCACCATTTCTGCTGGCCTCAGCTCCATTCGCTCTGCTCCAGGAGCTACTGCTGTTTGCAGGCTCTTCCCTGCAGAGACTGGGTTGTTCCAGGGTGGTGAGCAGCCACCCCAGCAGATGACACCCCATTAAATGTGTCACTCCCAGGGGCCAGCAGCAGTGAAATCAGTTCTCCTTTAGTGTCTCACACTGCCAGACCTCTGCAAATATTGAGCCACTAAGTGGGAAATAAACACCTCATCTCCAGAAGCCAGACCTGTAACTCATCCACAGCTGCATTCCTGCATCACCCACAGCTGGATCTCTGTGTTATCCTGCATGCTGCTCTCATTCATCAGACAGGCAGGAATGTGCTTCATGATTCGGCACCATCTGAATAAAACACCAGCTAAAAAAAAGAGAACGACAAATCTGCTAAATATCTGCCAGCTGTTTTCCTACCATGCATCTGTTGGAGATTCCTGGGAATGGAAAAGAAAAACCTGTTGCTGCCCAAGTACTCAGAGACCTGTCCCTGAGCCCGTGGGATGCCAGCACAGCACTACAGCCTCTCTGCTCTACAGGCAGCAGTTTTGCTTTCAGGATCCTTGTCAGCACCACCACCAAATTACCAAGTCATTAAAAGACCTTGTCAGTCTTTGATGGAGAAAAATGTTCCCCAGAAATTATATTTAACACAAAGCCAAAAATACATCCTGGGATTTATGACTCGAAGAAGTAGAGAGAGGCACTGAGCCAAAGGACAGATTTGTTCACTGCTTAGAGAGATCGATGTGCAGGGAAGGATTGGAGCAACAGTGGACATGACCAGGACATGAAATCCCAGCTATGGGAAAAGGGCCTCAGCAGTGAATGTAAGACCAGATTTTCCCAGTGTACACCTTTATGCATCTGACCTGTCTGGTGCTCTTCCATCTTCCATCACCCCCCAAGTAGTTGGGGCAGATCCATTTAAAGAGATGGAAAGTGGGAGATCTTCCAAGGTTTAGCTGCGTGTGGAGTTCTGCTGAGCCTGATGTTCAGAGCTGTCGTGTTTCTGGAAATCAGGCTGTCATCCACTGGGGCTTGGGGTGGGACAGGAGACCCATCCAAGTCCAAATCGCTGCTTGCACTGCCTAATTTGGGAATTCTGAAGGACGAGCTGCCATTCAACAAGCTTAGACAGCAGCTTCCTACGACATGACCGTACAGATCCCGCCGCCAGCCCTGGCAGGGCCTGGGACAGTGCCAGAGCAGCAGCCTGCAGGTCTCTGCCTTCAGTTCCCACATGCAAAATCAAAGCTTTTCCTAGAGGAGCCTTGGCAAAGGCGGCAACCCCCCCTTCCCCACGCCACAGTTCCCATCATGAGGTGGTACTGGCACCCCAGGGGCTCACACGTCCCTTTCTGAAGCATCTGCAGACCCTCAAATCAAATTTCATCCCACTCCTGGGAGCGGACAAGGAGCAAAGCAGGTGGCTCTGGAGCTGGAGACCTTCCCTGCCATCACCTTCCATCCCCACAAAGGACAGTTGGAAGAGGATGAGAAAAGCTGCTGGGTAGAAAGAGACAGACAGTTCCCATGGGATATCCACACCACGAGTACGTGGTGCTCACCCCCGTGCTCCCAAAATAGCCTTGGCTTTGCAGAGGGCTGGCTACAAACCCGGCTGAGTGGCCACAAAATCCATCCCACCCCTAGCCATGAAAGCTGCTGGCTTCAGTCCTGCCCCTGGTTTCACCACCAGCAGCAGAAGCAAAACTCAGTGGGGTTTAGCAAGAACCAAATGAGCACAGGATGAAGCTCTGCAAGGACACGGCAGGGCCGCTGCTGGGGAGGTAGCAGGCAGAGACACGTGAAAAGCTGATTTCCTAGACTGCTGACAAGTCTAGAGATGAAAGGAAATGAACTGGATGGGAGCGATGTAAGTTCAGGGTCAGACTAAGCTGCTAATTTCAGATTAGAGCGTTGTTTTAATTTTTTTAATTTAAGCTCTTTCTTTCTTTCTTTCTTTCTCTCCTTCTTTCCCTTCTCATTTGAAAACCAGAGAGGAACGTGGCAAGGCAAAGGCTTTGTTGTAAATTAAAAACAACTCTGAAAGGTCTGTTTAGAAACTGGCAAAACAAAAGGGGAGAGCAGGCAGAGCAGCGGGAGGGGAGCTTCCTCCCCCCAGTCCTGTGGGCGTGAGGCAAGGTCACCAAAGCAAACCTCTGCTTTTGACCTCAAATAAGCTTTAGTCAGAAACCCAGCAGGAAGGATCAGTCAGACACACTGCCAGACTCCAGGATGGTGGTCATGGTGACGGTCCCACGCTCCCTGCCTCTGTTTCCCCAGTTTTAAAACCGATCTCCCTCCCCAGGCTCCCTTTATATAAAGGGCTGCCAAAACAAAGGCTTCAGGGGGGAAAAAAGTGCTTTGCAAGCGCCTCTGAGCAGCACTAATGATCGTGAAGGATAAGGAGAGAGGGAAGCTCCACACCAGCACCTCCCAGGGCTCCAGTGCCCAGCGCATCCTCCCTGGATCCATCCCAAGACAGTTACACACTTGCACAAGCATCTGCCTGGAAGTCACAGGAGGCCGTGTTAGAAGCACATTCCAACCCTCCTGTGACAGCTGGGGAGCACAACAAGGGGTCCAGCACTGCGGGCAATCACAGGGAGACTCCGGCTCCCACTGCTTTGGGAAGAGGCTGAGCAGGGAGAGCGCAGATCCGTCCAGCTCCAGGCATCCTAGAGCAAAGTGTAGGTGAAATACCACCAGCTCTGCATGTCCCCCTTGGGCTTCCCTGGGAGGATCTTGTGTTTGGGGCTCCCAGATGTCTACCGCTTCTCTGCTTTAGGGGATTCCCTTCTCCCCACCACAGCAGCATAAAAGTCCCATCCAGCCCCATCCCAGGGGGAGGAACAGGACAGCATCAGCTCAGCCATCATGTGCCAGAGTCCAGAGCCAGCCAGCCTCAAGATGGACAGTCTGCCCAGAAACCAGCTGGTCCCAGGACACATCAGCTTTTCACTGCTCTGGGAAACACCAGTGCCTGGCTGCGGACTCAGCAGCCCCGTCTCCGGGCTTCCCTTCCAACCCTGTCTCCAGGCTTTCCCTCAAGCCCCAGACAAGTCCAGCCTGTCCCAGGTCTTCAGCCTGTCCTAGAGCATCTTTGCAACCAGGGCTGCTTCTTGGTGGATTCATGCCCCAAAGACCAAGACTGCTTTCCCTGAGCAACTCTGGAACTGCAGCCACCCAGGCAGGGGCTGTGGGTGCATGGTTCTTTCAGGAAAGGGAGTGTATCCCCTCTTTTCCAGCCTTTCCAGCCTTTTAATTGTCTAAGGAAGGTGGGCTGCAGAAGGAGATGCTGAGGAGCACAGTCCTGGGGTGCTGGCCCTGCTCCCTCTATGCTTCCTGCTGGAGCCAAGCCCCAGCTGGGCTGTCCGTGAGAAATGGGGTTATTGGCTGCCGATCCCAAATATAACCCAAACGATGGAAAATTCCAGGAAATGAGCCAAGACAAGATGCCGGAATGGGGATTAAGGCCTAGCACGCAGGCTGGGGGAACTTGAGAGAAGCCTTGGGCTCTCAGCAGTATCTCCCTGCTGCCAAACCCTTCTTCTGCAAACTCTCCTGGTGCTGCCAAGACCCATGAGAGCATCCTTGAGCACCCACCTCCAGAGCAGCAGGACTCAGCCCCCTGCACCCCACCTGGGGGCAGCTGCCAGCAGGAAGCCCTGTTGGTGCTTCCCCTGAATCACATGGTGCTCGGAAATCCCCAGCTCAGTGCAAAACAGACCCAGATGGCTTCCAGGAATGGGACTGCACACTCCCTGGCTTGCCCCCCAGCTTTCCCCGCTGTCCCCCTGCTCTGTCCCCTTGCCCTGCCTCCCTGCCACACCACCAGCAAAGCAGCAGCTCCCTAAGGACCACAGCCCAAAGGCACCAAAAAGTTTTTCCTGAGTTACACAAGACACCTCCAAGCAGAAAAGCAAAGTACCATCTCTCCAGGTTAGAGGTAGCATGTTCAGTTCATTTCAGGCATGATACCCAGTGGGGCTGGGGGTTTTTTGGGCGTACCTCATTCCTGGGGGCTGAGATCTTGCTGCCGCTACCAGTGGTTTGCTGGGAGCCCTTTAAAGAGGTGTCCGATGACCTCAGTGGTGTCCGACAGCTCTGGCTCAGTCCCAGGGGTGATTACTCCGTTGTCAGAGTCGTAATTCCAAACACCGGGAGTTCCAGGCCCTCGAGCTCAGGGAAGAAGACGAAAAGAGATAATCCAGCTGCTGAAAACCCATCTCCACTGCTTGCTCTCCGCCAGTTCCCCCGCCCACAACTTTCCGCCTTCCCTCCGACACCGGCAAAGTTCCTGCCGGGACTGTCCCACTCGGGAATCGGGTGTCTGCCCACACCGCGTGTTGCTTTCCCTTGCCCGTCCCCCTTCCCCTGCGGGACCCCCTTTCCCTGCACACCGCCAGCCATTGGCACGAATCCCTGCCCGGCATCCCCGAAACAGGCTGCCTTGTATTTACACGCTGCTGAGCTGGGACACAACAGAGGAAGGGGAAAAGACTCCTTCCTGCAGGCGTCTATGCTCTAGCTGGTAGAAGGATCGCTCTTTCCCCGGCTAACACCAACCCAGGTCTTGCCCATCCCGTTCTTAAGAGCACCTCAGGAGCATCCTCAGGGGTGCAGTGCTGTCTTTTTCCAGCCCCAGGACTCACCTCATCGCCGGCGCTCCTGTTTCCAGTCTCAAATCCCTCCGCTGCACTTTCTGCTCATACTCGGGAAAAAAAAAATAAAAAAGAAAAAATTATAAAGACAAAAGTCCAAGCCAGGCTCTACTTTCGGGGCTGCCGGCGGTTCGGGGATCGCCGCAGCAGGGAGAGCCGCCGCGCTCCGGCGCTCACTGGGGTTTCGTTAGAGAAACGCGGGGACCGAGGGTTTTTCTCCGGTCAGTGATGTCACATCCTGACCCTGCCGGCAGCTCCAGCTGTCTCTGGATAACCCGCTTGGAAGCCGGCCTGCCGGCCCCCCCAGCCGCCGCGGTGGGCTCGCACGCTCACCGAGCGTGGGTGGGCACTCAGACCCACACCCACACCCCCGCACCATTCCTGGATGCTGAGATCCTGTTTGGCGTGCGGTCCCATGCCGCTGGCTGGCTCCCAGCTTTCACGGGAGAGCATTGTGCTGGGGGAAAGGAGATAAAATCCTGGGGTGGGTGTGTGTCCCCCCCGCCCCCCAATCTTTCCAGTCCCTCTCCCTTCATCCTTCCCCATCTGCACACACACAAAAACCAGCCAGAGGTTTCCACGCCAGGTCAATCTGGACACGGCCCTAAATAGAAAAGCCGGAGATAGGGGAAAGAAAAAAAAACCAGAAAAACTTTCTCCACGCACAGCACTTACTTTCTGTCTCTCTCTCGGAGGTGGGGTGAGTTCTAAAGCGCGTCGCGATATTTAAATCCTGCTCAGCAAAGGCAAGCCTGCGCCAGCACGCTCGGCGCCGAGAGGAGCGGCCAGCCAGCGTGGGATGAGCCCGGCAAGGGCCGGGATCTGCTTTGGGGGGGGGTGCAACACTTATGGGTGTTGCTGCGGGGTGGGAGGCAGAGCACAGCCCTGGACATTCACGGCCCCCTTCCTGGCACGGTGATGTGTCCTTCCCGGGGGATGAGCCGGGCTCAGCCGCGGTGAGATGAGATGCTGGCCTTGCTGGAACGTCCGCAAATTGTTTGGCACCGAGACAGTTCTAGTGAGGGAAATGTTTCTAGGTTTTGCTTAAATGTGTGTAAAACTCAGGTTCAGCCAAGTGTTTGCAGGCGGTGGCGTGGGCTGGGGAGTGGGGTGCAGGGCAAGGTGGAGTCAGGAGCAAGAGTGTGAGAAAGGAAACCACAAGCCCAGCAGCCTGAGATGGTGGGAGGATCTGGCTGCTGGGCACGTTTGTATGAAGCAGGAGGGTTTAGGATGAGGGTTTGACTCCCTGAACCCTGTCTGGCATCCTGTAGTGCTTTGGCTGTGGATTTACCTCCTGACCCCATGCATCCTGTGGGGTGCATCTCTGCAGGATCCAGACTCTTTTCCCCATAACAGGGCTTCTCAGCTACAGGTGATGCCAGGGTTTGCACTTAAGGCACAACGTTCAGAGACAGTCTTTAAAAATGAAATTACACAGCAGTCTCCCAGACCAGACAGCCACGAGGGAACTTGGCTCAGCCCAAGCCCTGCAAGGCATCTGGTCGCCTTTCCTCCCTTTCTCTGTGCAGGTGGTTTAGTGTAGGTGCAATAGAAACTCTTTGGCACCTGCAGCAGCATCTTATTAGAAGTAAAAAAGACACTGTAAGGGCTATGTCATCAGGCAGCAGCCACCAGCAGATCACTTTCAGCTGAAGCCAGAGGGAATTGGAGCTTGCACACCCCAGAAGCCCCTTGCTTTCGTGCCTGTACTCATTTGGGACGTGGCTGAAGGGCAGGTCCTGAACCAGGTGGAGGCAGAAAGACACACCAAGGACATACAGGATTCACCTGTGCTTGACATCCACTACAATCTGAGATGGCTGAGGCTTCTCACACATGCCAGCACGTTTCTGAAGAAAAGGTAAAACCTTGAGGCAAAGTGCCCTGCTCGCTCAGCTCCTGGGGCAGGAGGGAAGCACGAGCTGTCAAATTCATCTGTCGGGCTGCTTCGACCACCACCATCAGCAGCTAATTCAGTACAGCAGCCATAACCCCAAAGCTTGGCTCTTTATGTACATCCACCCCAGGACCTGTGGGCTGAGCCTCTTCCACTTCAGCCTTGCCCTGCTCACGAGTGAATCTCTTACAGTCATTGCAGATAGTCGAAATAACACCCCTAAAACCAGGATCTGGCTCAAGCAGCCCAACAGACTCTTCCTGGCCATTGTCAAACCAGCCCCATTCCTGCCTCCAGCAGGTTCAGAGAAACTCTTTTTCATCTCCAGTGCTGGATACTCCCTGCTTGCACATCACAGCCACCCCAAGTCCCAGCAAGGGCTGGGCAATGTTGCTGCCCTCCATCACGGGGACCTGGCAGTCACCAGTGTCCACACCCCTCCCCAAGGGATGCAGGAAACCTCAAAATGTCCTCAAACCTCGTGAGCAGGAGGCAGAGGTCTGCAGAGCAAATGTAACTCCCAACAGCCAATGCCAAGCCAGGAGGAAACTTTCAACTGAAATCCCAGCAAAAAATGGGCAGAAAGCCAAAAGCGAGGGGGCTTGGCCAAATAACAAATATCCCGAAGGCAGCTCATGGCCAGGATTTGCAGCCAGGCGAGATGGAGCCAAAACACTTAGAGGCAAGATGGGGTCCTCCCACCCTCAGTGGTCTGGAGCCAAAGGAGAGGGGCCAGGAGAACAGCAGGAGGGCTGGAGTTACGTCAGCTGCAGCCTCACAAGTCCATGGGGGTGAGCAGCATATCCTGCTCAGGGAGTGACCCCCTCGCCTGAGGTTTTGGAAACCTCACAGAGCAGAGAGCCCACGGTCCCAGAGCCACCCGGGGGCCCAGCTGTGGGGAGGGAGGCTGGAGTCAGTTGGGAGAAAGGAAAAGGTCTGAGGGGCAGGTTTGGGGCAGGAGGGATGTGTTATTGTGAAGAGGGCATTTGATTGTCCTGGAGGAAGGAAGAGGGGGAAGTTGGTCCCACTCCTGAAGGCAGGTGCATGGCTGAATTTATCAGGGGGAAGGAAGCAGGGATGGAAGCAAGCCCGGAGCGCTGGGCGGCTCCATTGGACCTCATGGAGGGTCACAGGAAGAGGCCCAAGGCAGCAGTGCAGCTTCACATGGCGGGACATGGCAGTGCTGGGGGGGGAGGGTGGGCACAGTGAGCCCCCTGCCAGCCCCCCACCAGCCGTGGCACTGGGCTGGGATCTCCCTGGCCACACGATGCCCAGCACAGCACACACCCCATCAGCACAGTGCCCCGTCAGCAGCCAGGGAGGTGCCTGTTCCCAGGCAGGGTTTGAAGACGCTGCATGCCTGTGCAGACCACAAGACAAAGCAAAGGGAGCAGGGGCTTTGCTCTGGTTATTCCCAGAGAGGCAAAAGACGTGCCCAGAAAAGTTCAACTCAGCTACATAGTGTCGGGAACAGTCAGTTCCCGTTCCTGCTCCACCATGTCCTGCACAAACTCAGAGATAGAGAGTGAGAACTTGTTCAGCTGCAGATCAGAGGGCACTGGAGTCATTTTCTAAGGCACAGGGAAAAAGCCAGGCACAGATGAAAAGCACTGGAGTCAGCGTTTTAAGTGAGGGTAAGAACATCATCCTTCAATCTGCACTTCCTTGATTGCTGTGACTGTTGCCTTCCTCAAGCCAGGGTGTCTCCCTGGAGAGCAGGACAGGCTCTGGGTTCCCTGCTGACATAGGGGTACATCTCCCCAGGGTGACAGGGGTGGGTGGGCAAGCCAGGGGGTTTGAGATGCTGATAACAAAGAGCCTCTGGCTGCAAAACTTGCTCTACTACTCCTAGCAGGAATTCCTGCCACATCCTAGCCCTGGGCTCTCCTCCAGCTGGAGGCAGACCACAGCCAGCACTGAGGTGGCTCCTACAGCACCTGGTTCAGCCATGGAGTCCTTGCTGCAGGATGATGGAGGGGCTGAACTTTACAGAGGGCCACCAGGAGGCTTGGGCTTCTCTTCCATGAATATGACCACTTGAGGGCTACTAAAAACAGATGCATCCAGCTTGGGAAGACCCTGGCCCATGAATGACTGGAAATCAGTAAAGCAACCTGGAAAATTATTGCAGGATGTTTGCTCTCTCCAGGGCAGCTCAGGTAGGATTGAGGACACTGGACTAGCAGAACCACTGGCCTAACTCAGTGCAGCCCACCATGTTATTGACCATACAGGAGCAGCCTGGACATCTCCATGGTTTTCAGCACAAAACTCAGAGTTCACAAAGCTGAGCAGCAGGCTCAGGCAAGCTGTGTGTGTGCCCAGAGCTTAGAATAAGGAGACAAACCTTCCCTCTAGTGGCTGTATGGCACATGATTCCCACAGTTACCTTCTCTACCGGAGAGTGTTATTTTTTAGGCTCAACACAGATCCTAAGTGCATCAAATCGTACAAATTCTATGTGAGTTTTTAGTGGCTTAAATCTGGCACAGCTGCTGGTTTGCACAAAGCCATAGCCAGCCCCAGGGGCCTGTGTCCACTCTGCAGCTTACAGTGCCTCTTCTAAAAACCTGTGATAATTCCCTGGATGGACGGGATTTTCACACCCAATGTATAGGAGTCGCTGCTAAAATAAACTCCCAACAATAAAACACACTGTCTACATTCAGTGCTTAACTGAAGTGTTCACATCAGAGAATCAGAGAATGGTTTGGGTTGGAAGGGACCTTTTAAAGGTCATGTAGTCCAAAGAACAGGCTGAGAAAGGATAGAATGACGATGAGTACTACAGCAACAGGATCCTACAACTACACTAGCAAACAGTGTAGGAAACTTTTGTAACTAAGACACCTCCCTATCAGGTCGTGGCTAAGGGTAACACAGAAAATCTGACATGAGCCCTGCCCAAAAAACAGAGAGACAAGCAGCATGCCCTTCTTGCCTCCTTTTCTTTGGCAAAGAAGGGAACGCTTGCCAGCCCCAGCAGGTTGACAGGATGCAGTGTGGCCTGGACATAATAATTAGTGCTACGGGCAAGTTAGTGCCAGGGATTTGATGCAGACATGGGAAGTATTTCAGCATTGCTCCTGGGAAGCTCCTGGCTGTCCTGTGTTTACTCCTCTCCCTGTGCAGTGCTGGTAACCCACACATGGGCTGCATGTCCCACTGCTGCACTGTGTCTTTGTCCACAGACCTGCTGATTGCCTCTGATGGGAAGGAAAACAAGAGAAGCTCAAAGCATGAATGTTTTGGGATTCTTTTGTTGAAGGTAGGTTTAAAAACCCAAACCTGCTACAGTCTGTAAAGCCAGGCTCTTACCAACACTGCTGTGTTAAAGCAGCTCCCCATATTCATTTTTTTCATGAGCTGTTGCTCATGGTTGGTGGTTCTCTGTCACTACTCCAGTCCATCTTGCTTTTATTACAGATAGTGCCTTTCCTGAAATGGGAACAAGAGCTATTTTCTGCCCCTTCAAATACCATTTGTGGAGCTGGCTGACTAGATGCCAGTCTCAGAAAAGTTAAGTCTGTAAAACAGGCCATAATTCCTCTACCCTATTAAAAATATACACAAAAATAAACCCCTGTTCCTATCATCATACTGCCCAGGAATAGCAGCTCAAAGACAGAAACATAGCAACAGGATCCAATTAATGTATCGATTAAGAAGCAGAAAATTCCCAGAACAAATATAGTCACTCTGTTTTTTAATCCTGAGAAAAACTCAGACCACAGTATACATCCGTGTAAGAAACCTCACAAAGAAACAAAGAGGCATCTGTTTTACACCATTGCTCCTATTCTTTCTTCTTGATGGACAAGCCTGTATAAATTCCACACAGATTAAAAAGCACTGGACCATGCAATTATAATGGTGGAGGGCATTTAAAATGCATTTACTGAGAAGAAACACTGGTTGTCATCTCTTTCCTGATGTCAGTACAGCCCGTTACATAGCTCCCTTTCTGTCACTTTATTTCAGAGTTCAAAAATCCAGCAGGCAGCAGAAGTTACAGGACGGGGAAAACGGCTCTTTCTGATAAAGTTACACTGAAGTACAGGGCTCCATTCTGGCACTAAGTTACTGTCATTCAAGTGGCCCGAGTCCTCATCTTGCATCAGTGCCAGACAGGCTGCACTGTCACATTCCCAGGATGTCTCCAGATCCCTTCTGTAGCCAAACCCAATTTGCGAAACAAAGAAGACAGGAGCACCCCATGCAGGACCCCCTTCCTGCCTGCTGCTGGCTCACTTCACCCGCAGCTCAGGCTCTACGACTTGTCAGAAACCTGACCAGGTCTCAGTTCCCTCCCAAGTCCACTTTGCTCAAGCTCTGCTATAACTGACATGTATTTAAATTCACTAGATCTGTGGTTGAAGGTCTCCACTAATTCGTAGGTCTCGGAACGATCGGTGGCATAGAAGAGCTGTGCCTGGTTGGCCAAGCACTGGGCTTGGTGCACCACCTGTGAGTGAAAACAAAGGACCTGTTACCATCCACGGTGGGATTTAAGTGTCCCCTTGAAAAACACTTCAGCAGCTGAAAGGCCACAGTCCTACACATCAGATGGCTCAATTCCAAGTCACCTTTCTTTAGCAAATCTCAGCAAACCACCTCCCTCTTGTTCCTGACCTACTTACACACTTTGGCACTGTGTGTTTTAACCACTCCCCTGCTGTGTGGGGGCCTCAGAGGTCAAATGTGTCTTTTCTCATCCCTGCCCACTCTAAGGCACTGGAGATGCACCGAGTCCTCATCTTTCCCCTCTTACAGCTGACCTACTTGCAAAGATTGATTGTTTACTCTGAGATACAACAGGGCAAAAGCATTACCAGTGGCTGCTCACCATTTCCAAACAGGTGTAAGTAGGTCAGTTAGAGGTGGGATATTTTAGTTATCTTGTTCCACCACTACAATCCCCAGTGTCATCAGTCCAGGCCCTGTGCTAGTGCAGATATGCAATTAACTGTGCACCCCCACAGAGAACACAGGCACACAGAAACCAAACACAGCTCTGGAGGTCTCCTGCTTTGACAAATATAGTATTAACCTTCAAAACACTGTTTTAATTTGTTGACGGGTAAAAAGCAGAAGCTTTTTTTTTTTCCTACAACAATAAACTATAATATCCAAATTAAAAGAAAGGGAATGCATGAGCTGAAATCACCAAAGACTGATGATTCCCTTCTAGCTTTCCCTAACATGAGTAGATTAGGTTAAAGAAATCTAGCAAGACCATTCTATGGCAAAGGGTCTTTCAAAGACTTCACTATAATTTGGTTTTAGTTCAAAACTGTAGGAGGAGTTGCAGCATAAAATGAAGGAAGGCAATGAGCAGACTTCTCTTACCAAGAACTTGGAGTCCATTTCTGCTGTCATTAGTACTATCCCTTTTTCCTTCTGCAGCTCGGGATAGTGGTACAAGACCAACTGGCTTGGAGCTGTTTCACCTTGGGTCTGAAGGAGAGAAAGAAACCTGTCAGTATCCCACAAAAAACTTCAGCTCTACTGCAGATTTGGGTGCTTGATTACAAACCTTTGAGCATTAACTGCCACAGAGGCAGTTTTCAGGGCTTAAGGGCCTGTTTGAATTAAAAGTTCATTATTCATGGTATTTCCAGAAAACAAGGGATTTGCAGAATTAGATTGGGGTTTTTTTCTTGACTAAAGACCATTTTGCATATAAAAGAACCCACAACTTTGAGAAAGATATTTCATCTTACAGCATCTACTGCTATTTTAAGCAGCTTGCACAAACAGTTCTAAAAAGTTTGGCTCTTGCTTCTATTTTGAGACTACTGAACTTCTGCCTCATTCTCATTTAGATTAGAGACACTTAATACTCATAACTTCACTAATTTACCTGTGATTAATTTACTCATTAACTCAAAACTAATGGCATTTTTTTCATGATAATTCTTTTCCAGTTAAGCTAGATAACCTGTTGGTTAAACTATTTAGCAAACACCCTGTACTGCAATATGCTGATATTGTATATTTCTGGATCTTAAACCAATTCTGGACTTTTTATTTCAAACACTCACCTGAACGTTTATTAGGGAAGTAAAATGTAATTCTGTTCCTGACCATTGCCCCACAAAGAACTCATAACCTTCTTTTCTTGGCAAGGCATAGAGAAACTGCAAAGAAATGATAAAATAAAAAACCAAACCAATTTTCCCTGTCATAGAACAAAATGATGCCTGTGTCACACTGGCCTCCAGCATTAATGTTTTAGGGAGAGAACCACAACAGAAAAAAGGGTTTCTTTGCCCCACCAGGAGTGACAGGACAACAAGAACCAAACTTCAAAGCAGACAATAAACCAGAATTACCTTATCGGTGTTATTTCATTAGCAAAGATGTTAGCACATATTTTTAACAGTATTTTATGAGACACACAAAGGAAAAGAAAGGACAGTGGAGAACATTCAGACTCTGACCTTTTTGTTCCTGCCTAGAAAATTAACACCAGAAATGGTCAAACGGAAGGTAAAGAACATTCAGAGTATTTAATCCTGTAATTTCACCAACTGCTCCAGAACAGGCAGCAAGCATTTTCCCTCTGGAGATTCACAGCCTGTTGGGCTCCATAGGCTACAGACTTGCTCATTTTCCCACACCAAGGGAAAGGACAACATGGGAGCAGAAAAACATGCAGGATACCTGACTAAATGCCAGTGCACTGTACAGATATGCACTTAAGGCTATAAATAACTTTCCAATCTCCAAGTAGCTCGGGAAGCCAGATATATTTGATCTTGCTCTTGGCAAGTGAAATATATGGGGCTAATCCATCAACCCAGTAAAGTCTCCATTCCCTGGGAGATTCTGTGCTCCCGTTTCCTCAACCCTACATCTCTTCTATCTAGATCAAACTGTTTAATACATATGAATGGCCACTGCTTTATCTGAACACTAAGACAAGTATTTGAACACCTGGGTTTTACTAATTGCACAGATACAATAAGTATCAGAATACGTGAGGGTCAAAAGTTTATGACTTAGGCTTTGGAGAGGAGAAGCACCACGTTGCAGCTACACAACCACGCGCGGCGAGTCTCTGCCATACGCACCGACGGACATTTCTGGGCTCTCTTCCACATTAAATCAAACTTCTCTGCCTTTGGGGAAGGAGAAAGAGAAATTCAATTTTCACAACACAAACGTGGATGCAGAGTTGTTCAAAATCACCTCATCAACCTCTGCAGGGTACAACTTCTACCTGGAGGAGGTCCCACACTGTGGGAGCAGCTAACGATGAGCGCATGGAAAACTGTATTTAGTTCTTAGTTACCTAAACGTCATTGGTATCCCATTTTCACAATGCTGTCCCCTAAAATGCAGCAGCAAACTCCTCTGATCCAAAGATTTATTCCTTGGAGGTAGGGGCCCCATGCCTCAGGCTTACATTACATCCTCTCTCAGTAATTCCTCCACTGCATCACATAGTGTCAACAGTCGAGCAAGACAACATATCCCAGCATATCCAGGTTGTGGATTTTACATCATAGTCATCTGTTCTTTGGTATAAAATTGCAGTCAAGATATTCACTCAAATAATATACTTAGTTCTTTTTTATATTAAAACCACAAGCATGTTTGGTCAGCCCTGATGAAACCTGGCAGTCTCATTCATGTGTTCTCTGTGTTCCCCCAAATCTTTTGCTTCCCAGCACCATATATTAATACCTACTCTAAGGTGCTCAGGAAAGAAAACATATGCCATTCATCAACAAGCAATTCCTCTGTGTGTACTTCAGAGCACTGGAGAAATTATGAAAGGCCTTTCTTCCAGCCAACAAAAAGCTTCTGGCAAAAGACAAAGGGGTTTTTTTTTTCCCTCATGACACCATGAACTGCTTCCTAACGTGCCTGGGATCTGGTTTGCATTGAAGCCTTAAAAAGTTTGCAAGCTTCTCTTAAAACAGTGCACCAAAGAACAGTGCCAGCCCCACTAATGAAAGACCTACATCATCTTAACTGGAATCCCTGGCTTTGGCCCTCTGCTACAGTAAATGGGCAAGTCAAACTATTTTCACAACATCCACACGTTGGGAAAACTGAAACCCAGAGCTGCTTGTCTTCAAATCCCACACTGCCATTTTCAGAGCATCCAGCACATCATACATTTAGGATACAGCCTCCCACTGACCACAGTTGCAGCTCAAAGGGCCAAATACAATTGCAAATCAGAGCCCAGATCTAAATGAGGTTTCAAGAACTCAAGGAACACACGGTTTGTGCACAGCTGTGAAAAGGCAGATTTAAGAGATCGCGATCGCAGAATGACTCTGAAGAAAAGAATAAAAAGAAATCCCAAAAGCAGAAAAAAAAACCCCTCCTTCAGCCTAACACAGACTAAGACCAATTAACATCTGGTAAAGTTATCAAGAATAAGAAATATGATCTTATCACAGGAAACACCATGCAATCTCAACTAAAGACAGTGCTGCCAATAATTGTAAACGTATGAAAGAAAGGCACACGTGATTATCCACGTGCAAGTTACCAGCCAAGGGCTCCAGAACTGCCAGATTAACCTTGAGTCAGCTGTTTGTGCTGCAGGGAAGAAGGGAAAGGAACAAGCAACTCTGAGAAAAAATAAGTAACTCTAAAAATACAAATGCTACCTATATAGACTCGAGGGCCCTGTGAAGAGTATTGGATGCTCATAATAAAATAAAGCCTGGAAATTCAAGCCAGGTATGCAGAAAAAAGTACTTGATTTATTGAGACTCCTCCAAATGACAAAAAAAAAGGGATATGCATTTTTGGAAACAAAAGACTTTGTTTGGGGTGGTAAGATCACTCAGCCCAGAAAGAAAGCTTGTTCTTGAAACCTCATTTTCCTTCAATGATTGCTTTTAAAAGCAACAGAATCACAGTTGGAAAGGAAAGCTTTACATGCTGGCTTTTCAAATGCATAACTACAGGGGAACTACTTACAGGAATAACAGCATAAACTGTATCTTTTGCAGAAAAATACTGATTCCAAATCTGTAGGAAACCAAGGAGATGAGATACAGTTAAAATCCAGAATCTAGCAGTAATATTAAATGCTTTAGAATGTCAACTAACCTTTGTAAGCACTTTGAGAGGTCATTTTTTAATCAAGCCTGACTGACTTTCTTGCTAAGGCAACACACTCCTCGAAAGGTTGCAGAGTACTTGCACCAAATGACAGATTTCAACCAGGTAACAGAAATCATCAGTGGGCTCAGAGGTGGCTCAAGATGTATTAGCCTTCAGAAGTGCTTCTTACATTATTCTCAAATATCACACTAATGATTTCCAGAGGGTTTGAGAGGTGTTTTTTTCTGGTGCTGGTGGTTTTGTTTTGGTTTTTTTTTTTAATAAAGAACATACAAAACATTTTCAACAGAAGACAAATCTTTGCATAATGCTCCTCTGTGGTGACCATCTCTTTCTCCACCGCAGCAGGATGGCAATACCTATAGAGAAACTAATAGTTCCTAATAAATGGACAAGCACAGGTAAAAGTCCAGAGTTCAGGACTTTTTCAGTTGCTCTTCCCCAGTCCTACACAACTCATGAGAATTGTCAGCAAAATTTTTAGTCAGTGAAACAGAAATAGGGGAAAGGAAACATGAGATCTAACCCAAGCTATATCAGAAACACGCAACAGACGTGACTTTTAACTAGATAAAAGGGAATACACTACAAAGCCAAGCAGGTATTAGGGAGGATAATTTCATTTACACTGCTCTTCAAACAAATAGACTCACCCTGCTCCTCCTTACCCTAACCAACTCTAGTCTGAGTACACAGGCTCCCAAGTGACAGATTTTTTTGACTCAAGTCCAGATATATTATAGATGTATTATTTATCAGGTAGGTACATCCTAGGAGGACTTACCTAGATGGATAAAACTTTATCTTCTTCTATTGATATGCATGTGAATATGCTTTTTATAAACATACATCCATAGCTGTGTTTTATTTTTCAGTCTAAGTAAAATTTCCATCCTTACATGTAGATTACTATTAAGCACAGATATGAAGCAAATCTTATTCCATTTAAATCCATTTAAATCCATCACCTGTTTTATCTCCTCCGCCGATTTTTCTTTCACCATCTCAACATTAAGAATTGAGTCAAGTGTCTGCAAGAGAAAGCATAAAGAATTTGCCATGATGGCAGTTCTCTGATTCTTGTAAGAATCCAGAATTAATGGATGCATCTACAGCAAACAAAATCAAACTAGAGGAACTTAATTCAATTTCCAGTGTGACTTAGTCCTCTTAATTGCCAAATAAACTAGTAAAACATCAGCAGCAACACACCATAAAACGGATTCACACACTGAGGCAGGAGAGATTTTTTCAGGACACAGCACATGCTTTGCTCCAGTTGTGCAGAGCTCTACTGAGGCTGCAAGTGGAGCTGCATCCTTTTGCCTTCAGCCACCTCAAACAGATGCTTTTTGGCAGATTTACACAGAAGGTGCGTTTCACAAGAGTGTGAAAGAGAATAGAACTGTTCTCTTGTCCCTGGGCTGGCTGATCATTGGAAATGTATTTGCATGATGTAAAAGCAGCTTAACCCTTTCCATTTACTGTTCAGAACAGGTCCCCCAGTTAGCAGGAACTTCCAGGATGTCATAGAGAAAGGACAGGTTAATAAAAAACAGGTTAACAAAAACCCAGAGTGCCAGGAGTTTTAAGACTGAACACGATCCCAATAATAAACTGAAATCTTACACTCAAATGGAGCATAAGGAACACCAGATTTATGTCAAAGAGCTCTTGGCTGAAGATCTGATTGTGGCAATACAAGTTAATCTACATCCTTGATTTGTCACAATGTCCCCTCCTAACACTTAGATTTGTTTCCCTTACCTTATCCTTTGTGAATCCTCCCTTTGATGTCTTAGTGCCCAAGCCTCCTGCCTACAAGAAAACATTCTTCTTTAGTTTTATAGCTAATGCCTTAATACCATTTTTTTGCCTTCCTTGCCAATCATAACATGGCTGCTGAGAAAAATCTCCTGAGTGGGAGCTCAAGTTTAAGATATTTAAAGATTCCTGCGGTGTATTTTTAATAAAATAAATGACTGATTAAGTGAAGTAAATAACTTAATGTTAATTATGAATGTCAAGGCCAGAAAGGATCGGTTAAAAGCAAACTATTATGCATTTTTGGATCCAATATTATTTCACCCTTTTTTTGCGTTCACTAAAAAATGATAAATGCAAGATTGTGTCAATCCATCTGGTCAAACTGATCTGGAACTAATTAAACACCTAATCAAGACATCAGCAGGGAACTTACAGTCTAAAATACAGCAAAAATAATACACTGGAATACAGAACAATACTTTTAGCCACCACACAGTGAAATTCCAGGGCTCCTACGAACTGGAGCACTGCAAGTTTGTAACATTATGCTGAGCCCATATAAATAACTTCATAGCTTTAATGTATGTGATTTACAAAGAAAATTGGCCTTGCCTTTTCTTCCATGCATCTGACAAATTCTCCTTGTTTGGAATATCCCACAGGCTGCTTTTTCACTTCACTTCTTTTTTCCATACGGGATTCAAACACATCTGGGCTGGATCTGAATTGGAAAAGGGAACATTAACAGTACAATGGAACCACAGAACATCTTGAGATGGAATGGACCCATAAGAGTCATCCAAGTCCAACTCCTTGGAGCATAACTAGACAAAAATTCATATAACTAAAACATTTCAGTTTTCAATTATGACAATAAACAGGGACAATCACTGCAGTGTTAAGAAACTGTCTAAGCTGTTGCACAGTGTATTTGCTGAATCTCCTACGATCTAAGGCTTTGGATTTCAGTTTTTGGCACTGGATTCCAACAAGGCCACGTTGGATGGGGCTCTGAGCAACCTGGTCCGGTGGGAGGTGTCCCTGCCCACGGCAGGGGGGTTGGAACTGCGTGATCTCTAAGGTCCCTTCCAACCTAAACCATTCCACAGTTCTACGATTGAGTCTATGAAGTCTTTTGCTTCATTTATTTTTGTTGCTAAGTAAGGTAACCCACCTTTATTGGGATAATTCAAAACCATGATTCTTCTACTGGCTGTTCCAGCTGGGGCCTTTCCAACAGATGGACTTACACCCAAAATAAGACCAGCTTCTACCTACTAATTTTCTGTTCAAATCTTCCTCTATAGTATGACAGAAGACTAGAAGCTGGAATACTCTTTGCCTGCTCCAATGGTTGCCAAAGGTGGAAGGCAGTGCTGGGTGCTGAACATCATTTGGCCTTTTAAAATGCTTACTGTGGTATTTGATTCATGTTCTTAACTTAAAATTCTGATTTTTTTTTTTTTTTTTTTTTAGCAAACCTACCTATTACCAAGCTGAGCACATCAGCAGACCACCTGGGCATGGACAACATCCCCGACACTGGCAATTCCCCCCATCTCTCTCTCATTTTGGGGTGTCCCGCCCAATATTTGGGGTTCCCTTACACTTAGGAGATACCCAGGATATTGGGGAGACCCCACAGACTCTGGGAGGAGCCCCTCGGATGTCAGACCCCCCCCAGTTTTTAATGTCCCACCACGGGATGTTCAGGACACTGACACAAGCTCACTGTTAATCCCCCGTTTCCTCCCCCAAATTTTGGGGTTCCCCCACCCTTAGGGGACCCCCGGGATGTTGGGGAGACCCCCGGATTTGGGGGGGGAACTCCAGGATGTTGGACCCCCGCCCTCAGATTTTAATGTCCCACCGTGGGACACTCATGACACCGGGACAACCCCACCACTGACCTCCCTTTCCCTCCTCCCCCAAAATGACACTCACTGACTCGCTGCCAACCACACGCGAACTTCGAGGCAGCCATAGGCCTAAACTAACCAATTTCCGCATGAGGGCGCAGTTCTAAAATATAAGGACCTCCCTCTTTTAAAAAAACAGCTCCCTCAGCACCCCCTTTGCCCACAAAGTAGCTCCCCCACCCACCTTCCCGCTGCCCCCTTCCCTCCCTCCCTCCCTCAGCGCCGTCTCCCCCCCGCACCTCCGCAGCTCCTGGATCTTGTGGCGGTACTTCCCGTAGAAGGGGTTCTCCTCCAGCGCCGCCTCTCCCGATCCCGATCCTGCTCCCGCTCCCGGCCCCAGCACCCCCCGAGCCGGCGGTGCCAGCAGCCCGAGGGGCCGGAGCGCGGCGCGGCTCCTCAGGGCCGCCCCGAGCCCCCAGCCCTGGGCCAGCTGCCCCACCATGGCCGCCATGGCCGCTCCGCCCCGCGCTGCTCCCGCCCCGCCGGCCGCCCACAGCCCGGAGCCCGCCCCGCCAGGAACCGGCCGCAGCCGCAGGCTGGGAGTGAGCTTTTATTGGCATCGATTAAAAGTCCCGGTACATCTCCTCGGATGGTGAGATTGACGGCGAGATAGGCAACAGGTTAGCAAAGGCATACAGTGCTTTCGGAAAGCTTCATAAAAGAGTTTGGCGAAATAAACACCTGAAGAACAGTACAAAGATCGGTGCTTATAGACCCATGGTGCTGTCTACTCTCTTATATGGATCTGAATCATGGGTCATCTACTGCCACCACCTGCGTCTCCTAGAACGCTTCCATCAACGCTGTCTCCGCACAATCCTAAACATCCACTGGTCAGATTATGTGACCAATCCATCTGTTCTAGAACAAGCAGCAGTCACAGGTATTGAGGCCATGTTGCTGAGAACACAGCTGAGCTGGGCAAGACACGTCTCCAGGATGAAGGACCACCACCTCCCTAAGATCCTGCTTTATGGTGAACTTGCCACCGGCTGCTGCAAGGGAGGAGCCCCGAAGAGGAGATACAAGGACTCCCTGAAACAACATCTCAGCCTTGGCCATATTGACCACCATAACCGGTCTACTCTGGCCTCCAAATCAGGAGGTCTGGAGACACACCATCTACAACACTGCTGATGCTTTTGAGAAAGCAGGCAGGATCACCCTTGAGGAGAAAAGGCAACGGAGAAAGAATCATGCCTTGCAGAATTTACCATCTAAGGAGTTGTTCTGCTGTGCCTTTTGCAACTGGACACGCCTGTCTCGTATTGGCCTTTTCAGCCACCAACGCGCTTGCAACAAACGTGGGTAGAGCCCTTCCCAAATCTTCGTTCGCGAAGCCCAGCCATGGCAAAGCGGAGCCTGAGCCCCACGGGGTGGGGAAGCGCAGGGGAGGGTATGGAGGGGTGGGTATGCAGGGGTCACCCAAACCCACAAACACGGCCCAAAAACGAACCTGGGAACCGCAGCACGACAGCGAGTCTCAGCAGTGCATCGCGCTGTTCTCGCTCTCACCGCTTCATTTCTTTTGATTTCAGACATCGCTGTTTTCTCTAGGACGTGCTGCCCTCACAGCTTTTGGCCGCCTCTCTGGTACTGCACCAGCAGCAGGCACGAGTTACAGCAGGGAGCTCATCCGGACAAGCGTATTGACTACACTCTTGGCTTTTGTGCCCTCTACCATCTTTTGTGCCCTCTACCATCTGCAGCGTGAACAAACACGGGAGAGGAACCCCTGCCAGCACCCGGCCTCAGGGCTTTGAGAAGCACGCGGGACGCAGAGTGGTGGCGTAGCTGAAACCTCGCAGGGATGGGACCGGTGCTCCCGGCTTGCAGCACGAAAGCGACCACGGTACTCGGGGATGATCAGATTTTGTCTAATTGGTAGCACAAGTCCACCCTACAGCAGCGCTGACTACAGCAAGTAGCAACCGAGTACAACTCTCGCCGTGCAAGTTAAGGAGCACCCCCGGGCAGTGTGTCCCAGCGCCGATCGCTGCCCAGCTCGGCTCCCCGGGCACAGGCAGAGGACACGGGCAGTGGAACAGCACACATCATGTCTAGCTGACAGGTCTCATCACTGCTGTTGAAGAGCCTTCTGAAAGTAAAGCAGACCGCAACAAAACAAAACACTAGTAGATTCACGTGGCGGCAGCGTAATCCCTTAAATTTGAAGGTAAGTTAAATTTCATACAAATAAAGCTACCAAAAATATTTTGCAAACTCTGGCATATGGCTATGATACAGTATGTACAAATAAAATTTCAGAATGGTTAAATTTTATTGCTTTTTTTTTTTATTATTTGGTTAAGGAATTACACAGTAGTGTATAAAAGGGCGCGGGAAGCAGCAAGAAGTGAGTGTTTGCTTCTTGCTCTCTCTAAAGCCAAGGTTGGTTGGTTTTGTTTTGTTTTTAAATACTGCATTTTCAAACGTCACATCAAAAGCATTTTGGTGTTGGGTGACAACAGCATTACCCAAACAGGATAGAAGAGCAACAGTGAAAGAAGCCGAGGAAATGGATAACAGGGTTCCATTTTGTACATTCCTTTGCTGATTCATACTTCCAGAATACAATTATTGATAAAACATCCAGTCTGAAGTTATATAAAAGTCAACAACTGCAAACCAACTTCCACATAAACTGATGTTTCAGCGAGGTGGGCAGCTTCACTAATCATGCAAAAAACTCTTAACAAGATCAGTGATATTTGTGAGCAAAATCACCCAACTTGGCTCTGATACAGCCTGCAAGTGAGAACCCCCTCTTCAAAAGTCATTCTTCTATGTTCCAGAAGGTTACAAATATACTCTTGTGTTTAGATCCACTACCACAAACAGATCTTTAAGTTCCTCTACAGTAAGGAATTCTCACTTACAAACTGGGTCTCAGTGTAGAATGACGATGCCATTGCACGTGCCTACCCTGCTTTTTACATCCTTCTGTTGGCAAGGACACAAAAAATAAAGGTACCAAGAAGTGACCACGGTCCCAATAGTCAGGAAACAGCTCACAAATCTACTCTGGGCCTTCCCACCTGCTCCACACCCTGGAGTGTAGCAGTGCACTGCCAAAGCACGAATTGTTCAGGAGCTACTCAGCAGGCTGCACTGTAGGCTTTTACCTCTTAAGCATCTGATAAAGCTATTCAATATGTTCATTAAAAAAAATAAATAGACAGGCTCATCTCACAAAATATAATCTGGATGCAGCACAGCAAAGCTTAAAGAATGCTGAAGTGAAAACCCAAGCACTTGGCAAGTTAATTGCTCCTGTAGGCTTATGATATAAAAACACTCTCAGCTCTTCCCTTTAAAAATACATCCTGCTATCGATGGGCATGACTTACCCCTCCTGCTTTCCTCTGATTGAGGCCAAACTCATTCATGGATTTACTTAGTCAAAGTCAGAAATTCAGCTGAAGCTCTTAACCATCCATTTCAGGCTCAGTCTCTCATTATAAACCACTTACTACCAACACAGCCCCTGACACAAACTTCCCCTTAAATATGCATAATTTACTCTATCTCAAATATTTACAAGCAGAAGCAGCCCATCTTTACAAGACAGATTTTCTTCTGCTCTACATAAAGTGCAGCTCTCTAATTTAAGGCAAATTTCAGTGAAATATAAAACCATAGTTTTATTTTAGTATGTACACATTTTAAATTAAAACCAAGAACTCCTTTGGAAAGGAAAGAATGAGAGGAAAATGTTTCCAAGTTTGGGAATTTTCTGGATTTTAACACAGTCCCAATATTATGTCCTATAGACATATAAACTTGTAAATTTCTTTTCAATAAATGCAAGTGAAAAAAAGAGGTGGCAATGTGTACAGTAATTTAGCTCCAAAGATCAGTAAAACACTGGGAAAGTGCAGACGTAGTTTTTCATGTCCTGTAGCTTCCTTTAGCTACAGTAACATCCACCAATATCAAATTTCTAAATATAGATCCTATACACCTAATGCTAATCTCAGTTCTTTTAGTGTGTATTTCTCATCTCCATCTGTGTCAAATTCCTTAAAGCTCTGTGACTCTTGGGCTGTGGAGCCAAGCAACTTTTGAAGATCTTCGTATGAGAGTTTCCCATCAGCAGCTTCAGGTGCTTTTTCAAACAAATTCTGCAGATCTGCAAAGAGAACAAGGATTGAGAGTAGCTCCTTTAAGTACACAGGAATATCCTTTAAGCTGCTTTCCCAGTTTTACAGCACTCTTGTCTCACTACCCAGTAATTAAGTACAGCATCTCTGAGTGTGGAGTTTGCCTCCTGTGTTGTCACAAGCTGCTGGTAACAGTTTAGGAGAAAAAAAAGCATGAACATTTCTGGATTAAATTACACTAAATCTTAAAAAAAAAAAGTAATCCCTATTTCTGGCAACAACTAGCAGCCCATTTTACAACCACTAAGTGCATACAGATGCAGTTATCCTCCTCAAAAGCAAGCTCTGAATGACTGTTGCTATACCAACAGTGCAGATGATATAAAGGGAAAAGTGTCTATTCACTTCGTGATGCAAAGAGTTGCCCTTTCAGTAGCTGAAGAGACTGAACAGCAAGATCCAGAAACCATTCATCTGACCAGGCAGTGTTCTCTTAAAAAAATAAAGAGAAAAGAAAAAAGACCCAGAACACACACATTCACGTCTACTTCTTTTTCCTTCAAGCACACCAACTCTCCCCTTGACTTCTCTCCCCATCCTACTCAAAACAATTATAATTACTTATAATGCACTGCTTAAATCTCAGTTTCTTCCCTTTTACATGCTGCTCTTTCCTTTAAGTTATTTTGTTGGGGTTTTTTTTAATTACTTTTTTATTAAAGCCCATAGTTCTCAAGCTTTAAAAATTGACCTCACTTTTCCCAGAATGCTTATACTTATCATCTCCTAAACATTTATATGAAATACTCAGAAAAAAAGGTCAGCCTAGAAAGGACATACCTTCAATGCTGGAAATTCCTGGTAAGGACAGATGGCTCAGCTGCCCATTACTCTCTGTGTTGTCATCAGCTGACCTTGAAGTCAGCCTTGAAAGGTCTGTGGGCTTTGCTGTAGTACTTGGACTACTTTCAACTGTTACAAAACAATTTCTATTAGTCTTACTAATTCCACAGAATTACAAAATTAGCAAAGTTAGCAAAACCAGACAAAAATCCAATAAAGCTGAATTTATATATTTTTTTTGCATCACAGATGCTGTATGGGATAGGAATGCTGCAAAATTATTTCAGAATACAGAAGTGTTGTCCCCTTTTACCAATAACTGAAAGAAGAATTTTAGGACACAGCCTTTATCTTTCATTCTGTACTAGGAGATGTGTATTTGTAAACTCCCATACAAAGAATGATTTGGAAGTGTTTTGTGCTTCCTACTCTGAGGGTGCTGAGGAAGCTTTATTAAGCAAATTACATCTGCTCCCCTGGATTGTTTTCATCTTATCAATACAAATATTCCCCAATAGCAAGGTCTAAACTTTCAAGCTCCTGCCTGGAATGAACAACCAGCACAGTCCTATTGTAATGGAGTATTTAAAATCTGATGTTCAGCACTACCTGGATGTACACAGCAGAAATGCAGAACTGAAGGTAGCAGAGACACAGACCTTTCCTCTGTGTTACACTTAGATTTTCAAAAAGCAAAACCAATTGTTACTGGGTATAAAGTTCTCCAAGTTAATTGCTGCATGCCTTCAAACACAAGCTACTGATGTGAATCCTGCCATACATATGGAAAATCACCTTCAAGCTTCTGGAGTCATATACAATTTTCTGTACCACTTTAACTAAAATAACCTTCATCAAAATCTTAAGGAATGGTCTAAATTATCCACCTTCATTAGTTATCCTTTGAGTTACACAGGGAAGTACAACTACAAGACACTCTTACCATTCTTTGTTGTCTCAATGGGTCTGTCATTTTCTGGCTTGCCTGTGAGAGCACTGATCAGCTGAAGCTTCTCTCTTAGTTTTGATACCTGAGAATCTCTAGTTCCTGCTTCCTACATATGTAGAGGAAAAAAAAAAAGCTTAAAAAATACCCCTTCAACAGAGGTAGACGATCAGGAAAGGTAGTAATTTAAAATATGTAAGCAATTTTGAGTGACTGATCCAGGCTGATCAAGTTTAAAATAATAAACAAGATTTTAAAACAAAAACAAACAAACGAACAAAAATCAATGGAAATATGATAGGAATAAATTCACATACAGCAGAATCAGTACCTCAACCTGAAAAACAGACAACTATTTTGCAGACAGCAATTTCAAAAGATTCTGACATTTAGTTCCTATATTCCCTATAGAAATAGACAAGACACTGAAAAACCACAACATGAAACAGTCAAACATACTTGGAGTGAACATTTATATATGAATTGAATGTCTCAAAATTCTTTCAGCTGCATGGAAGGACACTACAGCAGCTCTGCTGTGCTGTCCCACATGTAGTCAGAATGGCAAGACTTTAAACTACTACAACTTTTCTTCAGTTGGCTTCCTGTCCCCAAAAGGGGCTGGGTAAGCTCTCCTAGTCTGGACTTTTAAAAAGCTTGATCAGAGCAGACTGTTTCCAGACCTTTGCTCAATTAAGGTTCATTTCAAACATGATTAGAAAGACAATTACATGCTCTACTAATCCAGTGTAATTTGTATTTGCTTACTTTACCTTCAGTTCTGTATTTGACTGAGTTTCACTATCTAGTTGATCTTCATTTTCCACTTTTAGAGAGGTAGTTGCATCATTCCCCTGCAGAAAAAGAACAGAGCACAGTTTATTCATATGCTTTTTATTTTCTACACAGAGTTTATTTCCTTCAAATTTGGCAGGTACGAAGCAGGAAAAAACCAGGGCAGATACCTGCTAGAATAAACATGAAGTTATAAAAATGGGTTATGTAATTTACCACAGCAACATCAGCACCTTCCTTTATTGCTAAATATAGAGAACATATTCTCACTGACTGGCCCCAGTAAGGCATACAGAAGGCAGTGGAAGAATTTATGAACATATCTAGGTGTTTTTGTTGTTGTTGTTTTGTTTGTTTGTTTGTTTTTAGAATTTAAGTACTGTTGAACAACGCAGAATCCCACCTGGCTCCTGAGTGGTCTTAACAGACCTGTGCCAAAGTGATTCCTAAAACATAGTTCAGTTTGTGATTCCTGCTCCATAAAGCAACCACCCAAGTCTTAAATGTCACATTTTTCTGTAGAATCTGCAGGGAAGAAACGAGATACTGCTTCAGAGATACTCTTAACGTTGGTTATCTGTTCAGAAATACAGAATGAATTCCAGCCTTTCCTAACGAAATCCTCAGTATCTCAGGTCTCATTCTGACATTTTCTTTAGTTAGGTCTGAAAAGCTGTAACTGCAATGTAAGGAAGGTATTAAAACTACCTCAGCCATCAAATACTTACCACGCTGGTAGACAAGTTCTCTCTTTTGTCCAGATTATTCACAACAAGGGGAGAGTTTTCCAGCAGCGTAACCTTCCGGCTGAGGTTGCCAATGGCTGAATCCACGTTTAGAAGCCTGATGTCATTCAACTTTCGGTACAGCACCACGGTGTTATTTAGCTCTTCCAGAGCTGCATGCAGTGCCTGGCTTTCCTGAAATATAAACCCAGCACGTGTCAGTTTACTCAGCCTCGGCAGCGCTCCTGCTATTACCAACACGACTGACCCAGTTTAGCCGGGCAGACTGCAGGCTGGCTCTGCACCCACACCGATGAAAACATCCAGCTGGAAGTTTCCAGAAAGTTACTCCGACTTGCAGAGCTTGAAACCGAGATTCCTCCTCAGGTTGCAGCCTTCCCCGGGGTTGCAACCTTCTTCCCTAGCAACCTCTTTGTTGCTAATGTAATCACTTCAGCTGTGCCAGCGGACACAGAAAGCCTATTCGTCTCATTTTCCAGGTCAAGCTTTGTGAGCACACCAACTGTCTTTCCCCAGAAAACATGTACTGGGCATATTTATACACCAGATTCATTTTTGAGGAATATATTGACTCTGTTAAATGTAAGCAAGTGCAGTTATTCCGTTCCAACCCATTCAGCTAAACGCCCACACATTAACCTTTTTTTTGTTGATGAATTACTACTTTCCACACCTCATTACATTGAGGGTGACTCAATACATGCCACTCCCAAATTTGCTCAGATTAGCAAGTACCTGCCATAAAACCCACTCCATGAGCCTTTAACTCATTTCCATTTACATTAGCAAAGTACACCTACATTTTGTCAGATATCAGTTTCAGTCTTTTTACTCCTCACTCAGTCAGAACACCAAAAAAAAAAAATACTCTTAGACCAGGGCACTTTCCTGTTTGCACACACACAGGAACAAACTACAGGAAAATGATCTTATGCTTTGTTTTGAAGAATGCTATTTGTATTGCTTGATAAAAACCATACATTTTGCAGACCACAGTACTGTGAAACACACAAGTAAGTGACATATCCATGACACTTGTATCAAAATCCCTTATGCAAGGGAAAAAAAATACCTTTTTGCAATTTTCTGTCTGATTTCTCTCAGTCCTTGGCATAACAGTGGAGGGAAGTGAAGGCATCTGTTTTAATTCCTTCTAAGGAAAGAAGCAGAAAATTATGTTACCAAATGCCTGTAAATAAGCTTTTAATAACTGGCAGACTGTTGCTAAGGATGTTTTGGTAGAATTATAGTCATTCATGTCTGTTGTGCATGCAGTATTTTAACTAGGCTAATAAGAGTTTTCTCTTTCAAACACATAAGGTCCAAATTTATTTTTATTAAACACTCCTAATTAGCTCTTCTCCACTGAATGAAGTATTATGATGCACATTTTCTGCCATACACACTGCCATATCTGCAATGTTTTTGTAGAACCCAGTGACTGAATCAAGCTTTATTATGTGCCTAATTTAGATTTTGTCTGGAAGAATTAAAGCAAGGCTGTATTGCAGTTTAGCTGAAAATCTGTAATTATTGGCTCAGTTTGTTAACCCCAAGTGAGAGGTCAGTACAAATGCAGCAAGTACTTTTTGGTAAGGACAGTCAGTAATTTCAGCTGTATATGCATCCTTAATTCAACCAAAAAACTCTCTCTCAATTTTCTGACCATCCTCAAGCCTATAACAGTGCAGTTACCATAAGCAGTACCCTGCAAAGTTTCCCAAGGCTCCACATCTCAGGAGTAGGAAGCAAAAATAAGCAGGATAAGAAGTGCAGTAGGGAAGAAAAATTCTGGCTACAGAGAAATAACATCCTTGGTACCATGTAATAGATGACACACAGGGATTAGAAGATTAGCTAATTAATGTGCCAACCTACTGAAACCTCAAAAGTATTTTGAAGGCTTAAGGAGAACTCCACACAGTTCTTTAGCTTTCTTCGTATTAGTCAGGTAACCATTAAAACAGTGTTAAATCAGTAGATTTTCTTACCACATCATTCTGGAGTATTTCTATGGATTTCTTGTATTCTTCAATAGCTGTCTGTATATTTTCAACATCGTGAGCCACACTGGTAAGAGTGCTACCTATGGTTGCTACAGTCTGCAATAAAGAAGATGACAGAAATCTCAGCCTTCCTCAAACTGCACTGTCCCCAAATTCCAATCTGCTAAACACAATGTTTTGTTAGTGAAACTGCAGGCAGACTGCCACAAAAATATGCACGTGAGCTTGAAGAATTAAGAACTTTGCACTCAAAACTGCAAATCAATTCGGTTGGAAACGACCTCTTAAGATTGAGTCCAACCATTAAACTAGCGCTGCCAAATCCACCACTAAACCACGTCTCCAAGTTCCTACCCATGCACTCCAAATACTTCCAGGGGTGGCAACTCAGTGCAACATGTTTCAATGTTTCACAATCCTTTTGGCCAAAATATTTTTCCCATTATCCAATTTAAATCTCCCCTGAACAGCTTGAGGCCATTTCCTCTTGTCCTATCACTCGTTACTTTGGGGAAGAGACCCCCCTCTCCCGCCCTTGCTGCAACCTCCCTTCAGGTAATTGTAGAGAGCAGTAAACTCCCCCCTGAGCCTTCTTTTCTCCAGGTTGAGCCCCCCCAGCTGCTCCTCATCAGACTTGTGCTCCAGACCCTTCATCAGCTCTGTTGCCCTTCTCTGGACATGCTCCAGCACCTCAGTGTCTTTCTTGGTAATGAGAGGCCCAGAACTGGACAAAGGATTTGAGATTTGGCCTCACCAAAGATGAGTACAGGGGGACAATCACTGCCCTGGTCCTGCTGGCCACACCATTGCTGATACAACAAGCCTTAAGACTTACTTCTGTTAGGACACAATGAACACCCAGCATGCTTGTAGCAGCAAGTAAGAAGCTTAAGAAATAGCTTTGTACTCCTCCCAGAAAAAAGAAATCCTAGTAGCCCAATCAGCCAAACCACACTTAATTGCTTTGCATATCACTAGCTTGTTGATTGCACATTAATTTTGTAGGGATAGGAAATGAGACATGGAAACCCATAATGCCACAAAGCTCACATTAGGCCTTAGCCAAATATAAATATTTATTGCTAAATAAATAGAACTGCCATGGAAGAGCTGGCAAGTATCAACAAGCCATTCTTTATACCAAAATAAACAGGACAGTTCTTGGTAAAGAATGCTCAGCTAAGGCACATGGTAAGACATTGCATTAACAGAGAGCAATCCATTTTATTTTCCAATTAAAAAAGCTAAACAAACAACCTATTTGTAAACAGAGTCATAAAACTGCAGACAGACACTTCCATGTGCCTCAAATGATATTAAGATTAGCAACGTGAAGTAAACAGAAAGATCAGCTCCAAGGTAAAGATGTGACAACATAATACAAACAAATGCATCTCCAAAGGGGATAAATAAGGCCTTCCAATTTTTTACCTGCCACATATTATCACAGGACCATACACTATCAAGTATATGAAGTCAAATTTTAAGGACAAGGGCAGCAAATATTCCTTGCATACAAATCAGGTAGCTCCTGCTGTCCCCAAGAGCCCAGCTGCAGATCAGCAGCACAGAATACATTTAGTGATAGCTACATTTACAGTGCTTACCTTCTGAAGTTTTTCTACTGTGAGAGGAAGAGAAATCAGATCAGCAGCAGACTTAATGTTGTTTTTGAGATGATTTACTGTTGAGGTCAATAGTGATACCTAAAACCAAAAGGGAATACTTAGAGTTAGGCAACATAATCCTGATTCTGACCTTCCCCAATACTAGTGACCTAATGTGTAACATTAAAACATAAAGTAATACAAAAATATATATGC
This sequence comes from Chiroxiphia lanceolata, assembly GCF_009829145.1. NCBI lineage: Eukaryota > Metazoa > Chordata > Aves > Passeriformes > Pipridae > Chiroxiphia > Chiroxiphia lanceolata. Next base: position 5,812,339 of record NC_045645.1, read on the forward strand.
ACACACACGAAACACCTCTCTCTCTAGAAATCCTGCCTAGGCTACACTAAAATATTCTGCTTCTTGCAAAGGAGCAAGTTTTTATTTAATTTTTTTTTAAGCTGAATGAAAGCCATAGAAGCCCTTTCTTTTCAATAAGGTACCCTCTGCCAATTTGACATTCATCCTCTTAGAGAGAGGCTGTTGCCCAAGAAAGACTTAAAGACTGTGCAAGAAATCCTTACATGGAGGAAACAGTCATCCACTTTTGTATTTAGCAATCAAACCTGCCTGGCAAAACCCAGTGAAGCCACGCAACTTCTCTAGTCAAGTGACGGGCAGAGAAGTTGCACAGATCACCCAAACCTTCTGCTGCAGAAGGGGAACAGTGACAACCTATGCACAGCAGGTTAGCTCAGTTTCTGTCACCTGATTGCCCCTGACAGCAAGTTATTCAGTGCATCTTCATGATTACTTATTCATTCCAATCTAGAGGTTGTCAAATAAATTAAAAAGCGCATGCTAGTCATTCATCACTAATGCTCTCACTTCAAGATCAATTTGTAGCAATCAGCAGTCAAAATGAAGAGAAATAATTTCTTCTCACGCTTGACAACACAAAGGTAGAGTGGATAAAATCCACTTTCTTCTGGTTAAAAAAAAAAAAGTTGTTTCGCAAGCTGAGGAAATGAGAAAGATTTCAATTTTGCATTAGGTCAATGTAGATCAGCTGGCATGCAGACTCTAGTTCCACAGCTGTAAATATTGGCTGAGATTATTCCCAGCAGCACATCCCAACAATTCATGGAAAAAAACCCAGCAACTAAATTCTGAACCTCAAAAGATCTGGCTCAGACTGAACCAGACCCTGAAGTAACTTGAGGGCCTGCAAGAACCATGTGCAAGTATCTTTAACGTCCAGGTGCAGATAAGAGCATTTTAAAAGTCCCATGAAGGATAAAGCAGACTATCAGATGCCAAAGAAAGCAAATCAAGATACATTTATTAAGCACTTAACCAAACAGGACTGAAGAAAAACCAATCTGAGCAGGCACCTCAGGACTCCTAAAAATTAAACCCAGAGCACCCATGTCAAGGAGGGTTCCCCACACACACCTCCTGACACCATTCACTGTGAGCAGCTCTCAACTTTTGCCCTCTGGGGCAAAAATTTCAGGAAGAGCCTTGCTGGATGCTTCATTTGAAGGGTGAATTAACAGAGCAGCTCTATTAAGGAAATAGCTCACTGGTAAGTGGCTTAGTTCTAGCAGTGTCAACAGTGCCAAGATTTACACCAGCTCAGAGTCTCAGTGTGTGTCAGTAGATTTTATATTCACCAGTTCTTCGCTTGCAGCAACAGGAGCTTGCACTCAGCCAGGTAACTCTTACAAAACACTCTCAGAAATTGGAAATGTCAAATCTCTCATCACAACCATCACAACTATTTGGCAGGAAAATGAAGAACTGCACAGTTCTGAGGTTTAAATTCTGCCTCAAGTTTTTGCACCAGTTACACAATTTCTCCTCTTTGTAATCGGTCTCCAGCCCAGCTGGATGCTCAGGCTGTTTTCTGCTTGTTTAATAATGAGATTTACACTCTATTTTAACTTTAAAAGCAGAAATTTAGCATAAGGTCACAGTAGATAAAACCTCAGCACAGCACTTAAAATTAATTTCTGGAAAAAAAAAATTGAAAGGAATATTTTATTATTTTCTACAAGCAAGTACTGATCCCTCTCACCTGTTTACTGATCTCTGTGATATTTATCCAAATTTTATTCAGCCCCAGTTCTCCAGTCTCAATTTGTTCTAGCTGCTTTTGGTTCTGCACCAGATCTTCATTCAGTTTAGGAATTTCTTGGAATGATGTCTTTTGATTAGATTCCACTAAAAGAATGAAAAAATAATTAAATATGTTTAAAAAACAAAACAAAATGTCTGGGTAAACAGTGTTGACAGGCAGAAAACAAATTACAAATAGCAACATCTACAGCAGTGAAAGAAGGTAATAAGGGTCTATATATGGGTTTATTGCCAATTCAGGATTCAGTGATGTTCAGTGACAGCTCTTTTTTGTTTTAAGAGTACCGATATCTGCAGAGAGAACCCAGAGAGACTGTACTAAATTTAACACATTTTGGCAGCCCTCAGCAGGTCTTTATTTAGTGCAGTTATTTTGCATTACCTTCACAGGGGAGCATGAAATAGTAATGGGCCTGCAAATAAGAACTGCCCACAGTCCCAGAGCAAAGGAGGCAGGTGAAATGAACCTCAGTGCCCTTTCCAAGCCTGCAAAGGGGCTGCTGACGATGAAGTAAATTCCAAAGAGATTAACGTGATTACAGTTGCTCTGTCTGACAGAGTGACAACTGAAAAAATAAGGTATAATCTTATACACTAATGCCTGTTGGTAAACAAATCAGTAAACAAGGTCCTTGGAAATAAAAGTCAGTTATTACTGCAGTTAATACCACAGGAAGGGGGAAACGTGCAGCTCAGAGCAGTTCAAGGGAGCCTCAGAAATGCAGCCCTTCCAGATCTGCAGTGACTAAGCTGTTTAGCTGTAAGCACTATTAGACAACCCTAAATCCCCCGGTCTGAGAAACAAATAAGCAAAAGTTTTGAGGAGGAGAGGAGAGTTCCCCAAAATCCACACCTCCAGCCTGTAAGGCAGCACTGGAATGCTCCTCCAAAGCAAACTGCCACCATTCAGAGCAGCCTGCCAGGAGCAGTGGGACCTATGTGGTATGTGGCTGGCAGCTCCCAGAACGAATTTCCATGTGTGACCCACCCAGTCAAAAGGGGAAGCCTGTGGAGTGCGTGCCCAAACACACACAACTGGAAAGTTGTGCACCTTCAAAAAACCACTTCTCTCCTCTTGAAGCAAGTTCTAAAAGTATTTTCTAAGTTCAGAGTAATCTGATCACCAAAGATCCAAATAACACTTCCAGTTAAATAAGACCTTGAAAAGTGTATTTTAGCCAAAACAGACTGAGAGCTAATTGTGCACTTGATACAAGCAGTTCACACTGAACTTGATATTTCAGAGGCTCTTGTAGACAAATTATTTTCTGTTTTGCCACTCTCACTGTGTACAGTGAGACTCCACAGTTTTTTGCAGTGCTAGGAAGTACCACAGGTTCTCAGCATCACTACTAACAAGTGAAGGGAAACACCACATGACTTCCTCCTATTCCAAACACACTGGATGCAAAGATGTCTTGTTTTTAAAAAGCACTCATACTGCACTCAGTTTGTGCAAAGAATGGCAGAACATAACAAATATCACCACAGGAATCCACTCTTCTGGGGAGAAAAAAAAAAACTGGATGAAGATTCAGAGGAGGAATGTTCCTTTTCCAAACTTGCTGTAGGACACATGGATCACATGCCCCTGTTTCTGTTCACCCACACATTTTACCAATGCACAGTGCTGCCTTTTGGAACCAGGTTGTTCTTGCTGTCTGTTTTTTTGTTGTTGTTTTTAAATGCTGTGCCTCATTATGAGGCTCCCATCCAACTTCTAGGCAAGCTATTACAGTGGCAAGGAAATCTGACATGTTTATCACCATAGTATTAAATATACAGCTTTTCTGTCAGAGCTATTAAGAAGAAAACAAGCCCATCTGTAACTGCCAGACAATCTGCTCAGAGAGAACAGCTGCTTCAACAAAGGGGTCTGTGTAAAACAGGAATGATGAAACTCAGCTACACCAAAGCCAACAAATGTTGTCCTGGTGAAAAATTTTTACTGCCAGCACACTCTTAAAGCAGAGCAGCCCATGAAGAGCTGGTTGACCCAGAACACAAAACAGCTACTGCAGAGCTGTGGGTACACTCACAGCCACAAAGCAGCATCTGGAGCTGAAGGTATCCTCCATAACCGGTGGACAGGAATTACAGATAACTTTCAGAGTTCAGTATCAGTTAACACAAAAGCATATCTATCATCAGTTCTTTCTCTCACACCCAGCCAGCCTGTTCCACCTTGGCAGACAACTCCCTACCTCACAGCAGTTACACACCTGAACAGAAGACCTAAATACCAACAGCAAAAAATTTCTGCACACACCTCAACATCTCTTTTACCACAAGCAAAACAAGCCCTTTGCTTACCTCCAGCCCAAGCAGCCTCCTAATTTTGGAACTGATTTCACCAGCCTTATAAGATCATTCTTGTGTCCTAGGCACTTAAACTCTGAGATGAAGACCAGAGCTATGGCACAAAACTCACAGTAACAGTGGTGCTTCTCAGGTAAAACACAGCTATCTGGCTTTCCTGAAGCAGCCAGAGACTATCCGAATGCTTACAGCTTCACTCTCTTCTGCTCCATTCTCACAGCTCCTTAGCTTATCCTTGTGTTTTTTGATATACATATAGGATTTTAAACACTACTAAAATAAGGCACCAAAACATATCTTATGCCCAGAGGTGAGGTATGGAGAACCAAGAGCACACTTTAGGTGCCAATCTCACCATTTCTTACACCTCAGCACTACAGAAGTTATTCTATTGAAATCTTACATGGACAGGGATAACCTGAGACCTAAGAGAAAAACGCCTCACATTAACTCCACACTTCAGAGGACTGAACATGACGTAACTCCAAAACATATGCAACCTGATGTAAAAGCTGTACAAGAACAGGTCAGTGCAAGCAAGAAAAACATTCAGAGGATACAGAGAGAAAACATAGTATCAAAGCAACATTCAAACTGCAGTAACACCATAGCAAGCATCAGAGGATTTTTAGAAACGTTCCAGACTTAATTTTTTTTTAATCTTTTTTTTTTTCATAATTCCCTAGATTGCTTTGACAGGGCTGCTCAGAACTTTTTTAATAGGGTCTTTCTTTGGCAGACAGCACTCCTAAGACTGAAGTCAGGAATTTTAGAAATGTACGTACAAGCAACTAAGGCCCACCTAGTCCAGTGTCCCTGTTCCTCAGACGATATAGAGCAGGCAAGAATATATAACATTCACCTCAGATTTGCCAAACCTCCAAGTGTTCTTGGCTCAGAAGACTCTTAAGTTCAGGGGCAGTTTACCTACTCAGTACTTTCAGACTTTGACCCAGCAATTAAAGCTCTTCATACTGCCCAAAGAAAATGTGAAAGAGTGGTTACATTTATACTTACTAGTTCGAAACTTCTCCTTTATTGCATCCAGATCCTCCTTGAGAGCCACCTGCATCCAGACTAAGCCAACACACGCTACCACACAAGCGGCAAGAATGACAAACGCACATAATGGGTAACAGAACTTGCAGCATCGTAGGTAATCTCCCCTGCATGAAACAAAGTAACGGGCTGTGAATACACAACAGTACCTAGAGAAGTTTTATTTTAAATGCTGTTCTAGCAAAGTAAGGGACAGAGTTGTAACAGCACACATTTGGGCTGACAAGAGCTAAAAAAGAGCATTTCCAGGAATAAATAAGGCTATAAAGTGAGGTCAGGGTGGCTACTCTCTGTTCAGTTTATCCTCAGGAGGCACATCTAGCATATTTAAAAGCAGCTGTCAGGTTTCCCTTACTAAAATTTTCACACAAACTTATGCTAGGCACATCTGCTTGACAGCTTGGAAAACACGCTTCAAGACAGGGTATCACCATAATGTTACAACAAGTAATATCTTCTAGAGCGTTCCAAATTGCGAAAGCCCAAGTTGCTCTGTGATATGCCTACTTTCAGGTGTTCTTAGGGGCTCATTATTAATGCTGTCGCTTAACTGAGAAGCTTGTTTATTGGCAAAAGCACATCACATCCGTGAGAAAAGCAGCACTGCGCCAGCTCGCAGGACTGTGCCACATGTGCTGAACACACGAGGGGGACTGTGCCCAACAACATCAGCGCCTGATACCGAGCTGCTCTAAGGACGCGACAGAAAAGAGGAAAACAGCCAGAGGATGGTTTAGTGGAAGGTGTCCCTGCCAATGGCAGGGGGTTGGAACCGGATGATCTTTAAGTTCCCTTCCAACCCAGGGCATTCTGCGACTCGATGACACTTCTATCCCCCAGCCAGGTGACCTGTCGGGCCGGACACACTCAGGGCAGCTCCTCCGGGTGTTCCCCGGCAGCCTCTCACCCACCCCCTTTACCCCCAGCTGCGAACCCGACCCGCTGAAGGCACCGCAGCCGCTCCAGCTCCGCCCGGAGCAGGACCGGGCCAGGCCGGGGACCCCGCGCCCCCCCGGGACTCACTTTCCGCAGCGGCCCCGCGCCCCCGCGAACTCGTCCTCCTCGGAGCTGGACTCGGAGTCGGAGGCGGGCGGCTCGGTGCGCAGCAGCCGGTGTCCCGAGCCCTTCTTGGCGGGCTTCTTCCTGCGGCCGTCGGCGGCCAGGCCGATGAGGGCGTTCAGCTCCTTCCGCTTCTTCATCCTCTTGTGGGGCGGCGGCGCGGCCGGCGGCTGGCTCCCGCCTCCCTCCTCCTTCTCCCCCTCCGCCGCCGCCGCCGCCAGCGCGCCCCGGCTCGCCAGCCTGCGGCCCGGCGGCGGCTACAGGCGCTCCGCGGGGCCGCGGCTGTTGCTCCCCCGCCGGCCCCGCGGCGGCTCGCCCGGCCCCGCGGCCGCCGCCCGCCCCGCCCGCGCCATGGCCGCTCCGGCCCCGCCGCCGCCGCCGCCTGCCAGCAAGGCGCGCTCCCACTGGCCGCCGCGGGACCGCCCCGCTCGGCGCCGCGGAGCGCGCAGGGCCGCGGGTTCGAGTCCCGCCCCCGGCGGGTGGGACGAGCGGTGAAGGGGCGGCGAGGAGCGGCGGGGGCGGACACCGGGGCTGGGGACGGACACCGGGGCTGGGGACGGACACCCGGCTGGTGCCGCCTGCAGCGGTTCCGGTCCGTCCCCTCGCCCCTCCAGGCTCGGCGGGGCCGTTGCCGCTGGAGTTAGCGGTGTCAGGGAAGCGGCGTTGCCCGGCAGCTGCCTGCCCTCCGCCTGCCACAGAGCCGTGCCAAAGCCGTACCAAAGCTGCCACGGTGCCTCGGCTTACACAAAGCATCGCCAGACCGACCCGGTGGCCCATTCACTGCTCTCCCTGCGGGGTAGATGCTGTCCCGTTCGGCTCTGGGATGCGGCTCCACAGCGCCGGCAGCGGGGAGAGAGGGAGGGAGGGAGGGATGGGAAGTAAAGGTGAAACCTTCTGAGACAGGAACATGTGATGAAGACCTTGGGGCGGAAAATCCCAGGGTATGGTCTTTTCCTCTCTCCTCAGCCCGCATTCCCGGCCAGGAGCGAGCCGGTGCCAGCGGCGAGGCATCAGGGAAGGCAACGCTTCCCAGCCACTGTGGCGGCGTTCCCGCGGGATGCTCCCTTCGCTTTGCCTTGCCTCCCCTCCCAACAAGCGCTGCCGTGATTTGGCAGCCGCTCGGACTCTGGACCTGCCTCTCCGCCCCGCATTGGCTGGCACCGCCGGGGCCGTGGGGACACGGGAGGCAGCGGCGGCGGCGGCTCTCAGCGCGGCGATGAAGCTCCTGTGGCTGGGCGTGGATGTCTCCAGGGTGCTGCACCTGGCCGCGGTGTTCTGCCTGACCTGCGTGCTGCTGAAGGCCATCCAGCTGTACCACCGGCGGCGGGAGCTGCTCCGGGCTCTGGCCGCCTTCCCCGGGCACCCGACACACTGGCTCTTCGGCCACGTCCACGAGGTGGGGCAGAGCCGGGGCTGCGCTGCCGGCGGGAAGGAGGAGTGCGGGGAGCAGTCTCCCCGAGGGTTAGGTGGGGGGGATGCTGGTGGGACTTGTCCCTGCGGTCTGGGAGAATTGCTTCTCCCAGTCCGGGTGTGAGTGGGAGATGGGCATCCCTTTTATCAGCCATTCAAACTGCTTTCTCCGCCTGCGATGCTTAGAGAGCGCGGCTCACACAGGCTGCTGCAGGCTGCACGGTAGACAGGGGTGGTGGCTGGCTCGCAGGCAAAGAAAACGGTAATACAGTGTGGCAAGGGCAAGTTCATCCCGGGGTGTGACCTGGCGTTGGTGCTGGAGGCAGCAGAGCTGCATCGCTCTGTCCCGGGACAGGCTGCACTGTCACCTCTCTGCTCCTCTGAAAGCCAGGGCAGGGCCGCTGCAGCTGTCCCTGCGGCGCCGAGCTGCTGCGATGCTGAGCAGATGCACGCTGCTCCCGGCATCCAGAGGCACCTTCTGTCCCTTGCCAGCTTCCATCGGCCTCACCGCCAGGTGAGCCAGACAGGGCATTGATCGCTGTGAGTCACGTTTAAGCCCCGAAACACATCCTGGGTATTGCATCCAGCAGAGGGGCCATCGATCCTGTTAAGGTTGCATTTAAGTCATTACTAATTAAATCCACGTACATAGGTGAGCCTTGTTCTGGGTACCGGTGGCATGGATGACTTGCTAACATAGATCACCTGTCTGCCTTGACAAACAGATTGCCACAACTCACTGGCAGCTTCATGAGGAGTAGCTGAACTTGCTTGATGCAAAAGGCTTTTCCATACATGCTAAAGGCTGCTTAAAATCAGCCTGACTTCTGCTGGACTCTGCTGATGTCCTGCCCTGGCCAAATCTGTGGCTCATTAAATAACTGAGTTAGTGACTCACTCCCAGATACTGAAAAGTATCTGAGAAATCAGGAGGGGACCTCCTGGTGCTTGTCCCCACGCCATGGCAGCCCCAGTTTTGCCACGCTGGGCGGAACAGTCAGTCTTTTGGCAATGTAAGCATGAAGATGGGCCAGTTCAGGGCTTTATTACACTGCCAGTTAGACTTTAAAACCGCAATTAAATAATGTTTGTTAGTTGTGACTATTTATCCTAGAAGTGGATATAACCATTTGTGCTGCCTGCTTGCTCCCATCGTGGCCAGGTTGTTCACGGCTCAACCTTTACCTCAGTATTTTTTGAAGAATTTCTCTTTTGTGAATTTAGTAATTTGTTGATTAAATGCTGCTGAATTCCCCGGAGTCCAACAGTTCATTGAGCCAGGAAGGAAACTGGCAGTGCTCTGGGCACACGCTGAATACAAAGTTTGCATGCACCTCAGAGGAGGACCTGTGAGCTGTACTCAGGGAGAGTATTAACATTTCCTGTTGATTTAAGCGATTATTTGACAGTTGTGGTTCAAGTCAGTTCAGAATCTCAAATATGTTAGTCATGGATTGGGTGGATCTCCTGGGATTGCATGACTTCGTTTTCAAGCATTTTCTGCTTTGAAACAGTATTAGTCTTTGCTTATCCAAACCACACAATAGAAATGACATTGAACTATCAGGAGAGGTTGTGTAGGCCTGTTCAGTCTCACTGCAGAAGCACAACTTCACTAAAACCCGGAGTGCCAGCTGTGAGCTGGACGAACTGACTTCCCCTGGTCAGGGTTAGTGGGAAGTTAGAGGAGAGCAGGGGGTTGTCAGTCCCTCAGCAGCCCACTTGTGCCCTGTGGGGAGATGTCAGCCCGGTTCTGACTGTGCACAGTGCAGCTTTGTGCTCAGATTTCAGCTCCTGTGTTTTCTCTTTCATTTGCTATCAGTGCATAGCCATTAAAAGTGCTTTTAAACCTCTTCCCAGATGCTCTTATTGTTGGATCCATTTCAAAACTTGCATTTCAGCATGAGATCAGGCAATTATCTTTCTTCCTTGGACACAAGTGGAGGTTATACTTTTCAAGCTTACAAGGGAGGAAGAAGAAGAAGTGATGGCCTTTCATGCAGAGCCTGATATCTGAAGCCCTGATTAGGAAGCAGGAGCTTTCCATTCCTGTTCCTCTGCAGCTTCCAGGACTTTACACCCTCTGCTCCAGGAGTGCTTGGTGTAGCAGGTTACTAACCTTGGAGGTAACCTCTCCTCTCAGATAAACCCACTCCACTCTCTGCCAGCACAGGGATGGTTCTTTATAGCACACAGAGGCCACTGCTCCAAAAACAAGGTTGGATGCAAAGGCTTCTAGCATTAGGACTTCTGCCAGCAAGACTTGCTCGGCATCTCTCAGTCACTTCCATTTATGCTTTCTGTGATTCATGATGGGAGGAAACACAAGCAGCCCTGTCAAAGGGACTTTTACACGTTTAAGCATCGCTCACCTAAAGGCACCTTGCCAAGCCTTGCTTCTGCTGGCATTACTGAAGGGGTGGGTGCTAGGCAGGGCTACCTCCTTTTGTCCCAGACTTGATCCCCACAACCAGAGAAACTGATGGTTCTCTTTATTAAGTTCAAAATCATGAACTTGAGCTAAAGAAACTGAAGGTGAGCCTCGTGTCGTAAATGATAACTGAATGTGGTTCATCATTCTGCTGAACGTGGGGCACACACAGGATGTACTGCAGGGACCCTCCAGCTCATGAGGAAGCTTAGCCTTAGAGCACGAATCTGGATGTGCCCCCACACAGCCTGTGCAGTGCCCTGGCAGAGACCCCAGCACTCCTGAGCATCCTCTCCAAGACAAGCCACACGTGGCTGATTATTTGATGTGGGTGATCACTGGAGTACAGTCCATGTCCCGGGTTGAGAAACACCAGCCAGACTAAAAGCTGAGCTAAGCTAACTCAGCACCAAAGCAACTGAGCAAATATTCACTTGATTCAGTCAATAGGGTGACTTTGAGGGTGATTTCTGCACGAGTACGCTTATTTAATTAATCTTTAGGCTTCAAGTCAAAGCAGTAGCAGCTCTGTCAGCTTCCCAAAATCCTTCCCCCTGCATATTGGCCCAGAGTAGTTTCTGCTCAAAGCAAAAAGAATTCTTACATGGCTTTGTCTCTGTGATTTTTTTTAATCTACCTGTGACTGTCGATATTTCCACTGATCTTTCCCCTTGTTCTTTATCTATTGCTCGTTTAATATACAACAACACAGGCTGTAAAAGCAATAAAGCGGTGATCACTTTTGAGTGAACTTTCCAGTGCTGCTGATATGAATACTGGTGCTCATGTTACTCCTCAGATTGCAGCTTCCAAGTCTGGAGATAAATCTTTCTGGGAGCATTGGCTCTTCATCGCCTATAAATTCAACTCCTGGAAATCAATAATTCTTAATCTAAAGTTATCAACCAGCATTCCCTTGTCTGTATACTCTGTTGGTGACTTTGGACTCATTCTGTTGGATTTTGCTTGGACATTGGCCTTCTTCTCCACCTAAATGGCTGGAGGAAGCTGTGGCCTGGGTTTCCCAGTCAGGAGGCATTGCTGCACTGGGCAGACACAGCAGTGATGCTTTTTGCTGCTTTAGAAGTGCTGCTGTATTTTATCACAACTGCGGGATGCTAATTGCTCAGCCGTGTGCAAGTGAGAATGTATTTGCCCACCACAAAATGCAGATGCTGTCTGGGGCAAATCTGAGTCTTCTTTGGGGTGGCCATGGAAAAAGAGCAGATAATATATGTGGGCTGATAGGCACCACCACTGTGCCTAAGGATGTTCTCTATGTTAGAGTCAAGTGATAAGGAAGAATTATTTTATATGAGCTTTAAAAGTAACAAGCATCTCTGCTTCTCGTGTTCTGCAAACTCAGAGGAACAACACCTTGTTCTCCTTTATCTAGTTTTGTGATCAGAAAGACCTTGAACTTTTAAGACAGTGTATTGGGAGATTGTTTTTTTTTTTTTTCTTCCAAACCTATGTATTCTTTCTGTTTTTACTTCTCCGCAATTAGTTTCTCAAGGAGGAAGAGGTGCTGGAAAAGGCAGAGATCTGGGCATGGAAGTACCAGCCTGCTCACCCTGTGTGGTTTGGGAGTTTCTCGGCATTCCTGGTTGTCAGCAATCCCGACTACGCCAAGGTTCTGCTGGGCAGAGGAGGTGAGTGATGATGCCTTCAGCTGCGGAGCAGCAACCACAGCCTGCATATTTCCCATGCCAACCCCAAAATTCACAGCAAGGCAGGGTCTCACAGAGAGGTTTTCTTGCAGAAATCATCTAAAGGCATGGAGAGATACTCCTCCTTCATGCCTTGCCCTGGGTGCTTCAGCGCAGGGCTGCAGGGCTGATCATGGACCCTCCAAATCCATTGCTGGGAAATCACACTTCCTCAAGTGCTCCTTGAAAAGTTATCCATTTGGTGCCTGACCCCAGCAAGAAGAAGACACCTGGGAGCTTTTTTCTCACCTCAGAGTCCTGGCTCCTACTGCAGAGAAGTATCTTTAGGGCATTGAGACAACGTGTCTCAATAGTGCACGTCACAACAGTGCTGTCTGGGAGGGTTAATCATTTATCACCCTGCACAGACTTTGACCAATATTCTGTTTTTTTCTGGTGTGAGCATCTGCTTTTATACGTGTTTATTGCAGCTGGCATAGACAGACTTGTTTTGTGGTGAAATACTGATGAGTTCTGCAGGGATGCCACCAATTTTGCTTCATACCCAAGCAAAAGTGAGAGCCCAGAGGGAGCTTTCAGGTGGAAATCTGTGGGTTGATGCTACTGAAATGTTTACCATTTTCTCTTTATGTTTTTTTTTTCACAGATCCTAAGGATAACATGAGCTATAAACACCTTATCCCATGGATTGGTATGTATTCCCAGGGCTTTGCCTACCGGGAATGATTCTGAAGTTAGTCAGAAATATGTTATAAATAAACAGCACTGTGCTTGTTCCTTGATGGAGTTATAGCCAAAAGCTCCCTGAAATTATTACATTTGTTGGAAAAGGTGCTAAATAGTGCTATTTCTTTATTTTCAGGGAAGGAAAGTTCAGGCATAGCCAATATGTACAAATGAGAACCACTTAGGTGTCCATAGATAGCAAAGGGTGGTGATGGGAGAAGCTTAGATTCAGTAGAGGACTGATCAAAAACACATCTTCTGTTCTGAACTTCTCTGCTCCAGCAGTGTTGGTGTTTCTTTTCAGAGGCAGCACTGTATAATTTTGGTGAGCAGGGCTTTGCTCAGCTCTGGCAACCCTGGAGCTGATGGCAACAGCTCAGACAGCAAATTTAATCATGCTCTTTGGAGGCCAGGGCTGTGTCTGCAGACAGGTGAAAGCAGCCTGCTTGTGCCCAGCAAAACATGCCTTGCCTGTGTTTCCCCAGGGAACGGGTTGCTGGTCTTACATGGGCCAAAATGGCACCAACATCGAAAACTCCTGACTCCAGGGTTTCATTACGACGTCTTGAAACCGTACGTGGCCCTGATGGCAGAGTCTACTAACGTGATGCTGGTAGGACTCACATCTGATGCTCCTCTCTCTGCCCTGTTTTCTTTTCCCTGATCATGACTGGTTAGCAGGTAAATGCTGGAGCAGGGTTTTCTTTACCTGGTGTTTGTAAGGACATACTGTACCCTGACTGTCAGTCTTTCTGAGTCGCCACAAATCCCTGCCCATGAGTTGGAAGGAATGAGGCAGGTTGAGCCTCCCTACAGTGGCAATGTCTCTGATACTGTCTCTGATCTGTGGCTGAGATTTGAGGATTAATGTTGCTGCCATCCTCAAACTGCGCATGGCCTCAGTCCCAACTGCAACTTCTTTTAAGGTGTTTTTTGTAAATGAGGAATTGAAGTAAATAAATGTTCATAATAAATCCTGAAATATGAAAGTTGGAGCAGAGGTACCCAAAATTAAAGGGTATTATTTGTTGTCAATGTACCCATGACTGGATTGCAATCCCTGCATTGCCTCATACACAGTGAAACTGCACTGTTCTTCCATCCATTGGTGCTGGACACAATGGAAACCCGTAGGAATTACAGGCAAAGGACACCGGTCTTTGTACACGTGAACTGGCAGGAGTCTGGGTGCTGGATCTATTCCTTTTCGTTTGCCTCCCTCACTGTAGCCTCCCCAGCATCAAATGGATCCTGGCCGGATCCCTTCTGCTGGCCCAGTGAGCAGCCAGCAGCCAGGAGATCTTTCACAATGCACACAAGTGCTTGGGAGTTCAGAATTCCTTGCAGACCGTGTGGAAGTGCCTGTTGTGGGAGCCTGTGCCACCAGGTGGCAATCGTTGTATGTGCTTCAGACATGCATCTGTCCGTATAAGCCTGGTTTCATGCTGTGGGGGCTCAGATCTGACCGTGCTCCTCCCTCTCCTCCCTTTCTCAGCTTTTGAGTCCACTGGTTCCTTACAGCCAGGAAAGGACAGAGGATTCAACATCACCTCATGTCTGCCGGGCAAGAGAGACACTATTTATAGTTTCCCTAGGGATCCCCTATGGAAAGAGTTGAGCAAGAGCTCCCATGTTTTATGCTGGAAAAACACAGTGACAGAGGGATTGTATGATAGAGAAAAAACCTTGGTCCAAAGTTTGCATCTTGAGCACCAAACTCGTGTGCTTGAGAACAGGCCCAGTGAAGCCCAGTGCCAACATATGCTGCTCTTGTGCAGAAAACACACTGCATCCTAAGAAAGACTTTGGTAGCACACCCCATCACCCAGAAATGCATCTGGCCTGGGCTTCTCCAGGGTGCCCTTGCCCCAGGTAGGGTGTACCAGCACTCACCACTCCCCTGATCCAACAATAGCAGTTGCCTGAGGCACATGTTGTATTAACCATCCCACTCTTGGCTTCTCTTCTCCAGGATTTTGATGGCAGCTAAGAGATCCACTTCTTTTTTTTCCCCATTTTTCCGAGATGTATCCCTATCTGAGCACTCATTTAACTGGAGTATGACTGCAGATCATGCAGAACTGACCCTTGCCTTCTCATTTCTGTCTCCTTTGTGCCTTAGGATAAATGGGAAAAGCTGATCACAGATGGAAAATCAGTGGAGCTCTTTGAGCATGTCAGCTTGATGACTCTCGATAGCATCATGAAATGTGCCTTCAGTTGTCACAGCGACTGCCAGACCAACAGGTCAGTGCTGGCTGCCCCAAACCCTGGCAGGAAGTTTGCAGCTCAGAAGGGAAATGGGCAAACTCCTTGTCACAGTGCTCCCAAATTTACAAGCACCCACCATTCCCCTCTCCCCAGGGAAAACACCTACATCCAGGCTGTTTACGACCTCTGCTACATGGTGGATCGACGCCTCCGCATCTTCCCCTACCACAACAACATCATTTACTGGCTCAGCCCCCAGGGATTTCGGTTCAGGAAGGCCTGCCGGATTGCTCATGACCACACAGGTACTCCCTGCCTTCATCCTCTCCCAAAGCTTTCAAGCAGGGTAAGTGATGGCTGATTAGAGGCAAATAAGTTACCTCCTTGCCCATGCAGTGATCCTGCCCGGAGGTTCAGGTCTGGGATCCATCAGCTTGGAGCACTGGTCTGATCTAGGCATGAAGCAAGGAGGTCTCACAGCTCCTGGGTTATTAAACTGGAGTAACAGAGGAATTCCCCTCTGGGAACGCTCCTGCTACATGAGCAGAGACTGGTGAGACAAGGGATGGGCACTGCAGGCAACACCGATGCAAGGAATGATTTTCTTTTCCAAGCCCAGGCTTTAATGCATTAAGGGTGTGTAAAATAGGCTGAGAAGCCTGTGAGGGACAAAGAAGTTTTCAGGAAAGGATGGCCACGTGCATGGCATTTGTTGCCATGCTGTTGAAAATGCCAAACTGCCTGGGATGCAGAAGCACATGTTAAATGCATCGTGAACTGATCAGTGGTCACCCCCTTGGGTAAGCTTTGCATTTGAAGGATGATTTTGCAGCTTGGCACCTCCTTCCCTGCTGAACCTTTAACTCTTTCTCCCCCAGACAAGGTGATCCGTGAGAGAAAGGAATCCCTAAAAGATGAACAGGAATTTGAAAAGATCCAGAAGAAGAGACATTTGGACTTCTTGGACATTCTACTGTGTGCCAAAGTGAGTGATGAGGAGAGTGTGTGTGGCATGGCACAGGGTGCAAAAGTCAGTCAGTCTTTACAGGAGTGCCACAAACCACCAGAGACCCTCAGGATGGCACAAGCCATTAAAAAAATTAATCCAGTCCTGCCCAGTTGAGGAGGGGCCAAGGTGATCCAATTTTCCATCACTGAGATGTTGGTAGCATCTTTTTTGGAGTACAACATGCAGAGGGATTTTGTAGTCCTGATAGTTTAATGTAGGAGGATAAAGAGATTTATAAGTATTATATGTTATATGTAATATATATAAATTTTATATATATATGGGCCACTGAGAGTGTCTCTGGTCTGTTAGGATGAGAATGGAGCTGGACTGTCCAACGAGGACCTGCGTGCCGAGGTGGACACATTCATGTTTGAGGGCCATGATACCACAGCCAGTGGGATCTCCTGGCTCTTCTACTGCCTGGCATCACACCCTGAGCACCAGGCACGGTGCCGGGAGGAGATCCAGGGCATCCTGGGGGACCGGCAGACAATTCAGTGGTAAAGTTGCACATTTCCTCAGCTGGTAACTTTTTTCCTATCACTACCGTTTCTAAGTGAGCAGTATCTTCAAAGCTCAGAAGCTGGGGTGCTAAAGGTTGCTGCATGCACAGGGGCTCCACAGGATGGAGCAGATACTGCATCTTTCAGCTAAATCTGCCACACTAGGAAGGGCATTCTGGATGCCATAGCAAGTCCTGGGCCACCAGCACTGCTCTTTGCTCTCTCCCATTTTCTCGCCACAGGGCATCATAGTCGTGGCTTTTCACCTTTCGCTGTCACTTTGCACTTCAGTTTGTTCAGAGGTTGTTGAGGTTGTTCAGAGGTGTCCTGGCATCCCCAGCTTGCAGCAGCCTCTGGTTGGACGTTGTGGGTCCCCCTGTACACCCTGTCTGTTGCCAGGGGATCTTCTCGGAGGGGTGGCACAAGGGGCCTCCCAGGGCGGGGCAGCGGGGGGAGTGTGGGGCTCAGCTTGCCTCTACCCCAACAGGGAGGACCTGAGCAAGATGACTTACAGCACCATGTGCATCAAGGAGAGCCTTCGCCTTTACCCACCAGTGCCTGGTGTGGCCCGGCAGCTCAGCAAACCCATCACCTTCCCTGATGGAAACACCTTGCCAGAAGGTCCGTAAATCCCATTCCCGCTTCACAAAATTGCATTCTCAGACATCAGCTGCATCCTCGCTTCCTGTGGCACAGCAAAGGTGACAGTTCTGCCTCTGTGGGCCTTGCAGGCAGAGATGTTCAGACAGGGCCATGCAGATGTTGGCATCCTGTTGATAGACTGAGGTCTGGGCTGTACAGCAGCATCCCCGTGATGTCCTTCCTGCCACCATCACTGTAGGGCAGCCGTGCCTGTGCCGAGCCCCTTCCCTTCCTGGCCAAGCACAAGCTCATGGTTTACCTCTTGGCAAATGGTGCAGGGGGACAGGGACTGGTCCCATGCCAAGTTGCATGTAGGAATTGTCCTGTGCTGCTGTTTTGTCTCTGTGATTTGGCACAGCTGGGGGAACGATGTGCCTATGCTGCTGATGCCTTCCTCATTTCTAGTGGTTGGCTACTTAGTTTTCTCTGATACAATGTTTAGTTTTCTCTGATACAATGACAAAATAGGTTTCCAGTTGACAGATAAGACCACAGTGATTTAGACAGACCTTTGGGTGAGCATGCTGCAACCTTCCCTTTAGTTTCTTTTTCAGTGAGCCCTTCTCTCCTCCTTGGTTGCTTTACAGGCACCGTTGCTGCAGTAAGCATTTACCTCATTCACAGGAACCCTGCAATATGGAAAGATCCTTTGGTGAGCCTTTTTTTGCCCTTCTCATAGTTTTTCCCCTTTGTGCTGTACCTCTTCCCGTGTCCCCTTCACCTGTTAGCAGGAGAGAAGAATTCTCTTTCCAAGGGGTTCTTCAGAAACTAAGGAGCATCACGTTTCTGAAGATACCAGTCAGTACCGTGTTCCTTAAATAATCGCTTTTTCTCGCTACATATTCTTCATTTTCAGGTGTTTGACCCTTCCCGGTTTTCCCCAGAGAATGTCTCTGGCAGGCACTCCCACGCCTTCCTGCCTTTTTCTGCTGGAATGAGGTAAAGTGAATTGAGCACTGAAGGAGTAGTGGTCAGAGACCACCACCTGAAATCCTGGCCCTGCAGTGTTCATGAGCAGACAACAAGCATTTGTGCTGCAGAGGGGTTCTGATACCAGCAGGCAAAATGGGGAGGCAACACTGCCATGCCCCTTCTGGGGACAGAGAATTGCATCCCAAAGCTGTGGAGCATCCTGCTGGTATCGTGTGGGGAGCTTGCAGCTTTCTGAGCTCATCTGCTCTCCTTCTTGATGCAGAGGCCCCATCCCACCCTCCCACCCTTTGATTCCCCCTTCTCCCAGTCCTTCCCTTTGCCCTGTGCTCAGCCTGCCAAGTCAAACACATTGCAGACCCTTCCTGCTTGGAAACCCACCACCTCATCCCTGCTGGCCTCTTGTTTGGCTTCCCCATCTCCCTCCTGCTCCATGCTCGTTGAACACATATTCCTGAGCTCCCATTGCTTCCCTAGATTCCTCCTGCTCACCCCATACCCCTGCTTTCGCTACCCAAAGCACTGCCTGGGCTCTCCCTGAGCTGTAGAGGGGAAGAAGGTTGTGTGAGGGGTCTGGGATTGGCCCCAGGGGTTTGGTGTGCCCAGCACTGAGGTGGAGTTGGCTGAGCTGCTGTTCTACCACAGGAACTGCATCGGGCAGCAGTTTGCCATGAACGAGCTGAAGGTGGCACTGGCTCTGACCCTGCTCCGCTTCGAGCTCTTGCCTGACCCTGCCAATCCTCCCGTCAAAATAACTCGGATCACTCTTCGCTCCAAGAATGGGATTCACCTGTATCTAAAGAAAATCCGCTGACGCTGGAAAACATCCTGCCTTCACCAGAGGGAGGGACCAAGCAGATGGCGGGACAACGTTTCTCTGGGGCAAAAGTGCAGGGCAGGATTTGGAGATGAGGGTTCCTGATTTCTGGGCTTCTTCCACCAGCTGAAAGCCCTTTCCACGCTGGGTTAAGGTAGCTGGGATGACACTGCACAGACCCACTGCCATCTGCTCCAGAGCACTGATCTTGGAGCAGCCAGGCATGGCCATGCTGTCCGTCCCCTTGCCCTGCCATAAGGGCTGGCCTGGCCTGGGAACATCTGCAGGTCCCACCAGCTTCCTTCTTGACAAATCCTGCCTTCACACTCATGTCCTGTCCAAATCTGTGACCATTTCCAGCCCTGTTCTGTCGTCAGCACCTTCCTCAGTGCCTAGAGGTCAGCCCTCCTCTCCTGCAGCAGGGACAGCCCATGGCAGACCTCTGTCTCACTTCTCACACTCAGTGTGTCTCTATTTTACTGAAAGCACTGATTCCAGTTTGGGCTCTGAAATTCTGCCCAAACTGCAAAATATTCTGTAGTTTTTGTCTTAATAAACCAATAATTTTTCCTGCAACAGCAGCTGTGTTGTTTATATTCCTGATGCTTGCCTGCTTCGTCACAAATGCAATGTAAAATGCCTTTAGAAATGGGAAATAAGGAGAAAGCTCATGACTAGCAAGAGATCACCCTGGAGGTGTCCAGCCAGGCCAGTCAACTGCCTGTGGGTCTCTGGTCACAGCCAACACACCATCTCCTTCCATGGGCAATTCCTTAACAGGAGTCCGATAAGAAATCTTCAGTTAAAGTTCAGATAGTTAGAAGGGGTTCCCCCTCCCCTTTTTTTATTAATTTTTTTATTTTTTTAAGCTAATAAAGTTAGGAGAGTTGCATGCTTGAGGTAGACTGGAGGACACCAGAGAGCTTTCTGCCTCTGCAGGAATCACTACTGTAGATAGGGGTAGAATATCACACAAAAAACTGTGAAATCCCAAATGCTGCTGTTGCAGTTATCATCCTAGAGATGTCAGCTGCAGTTCCAGCACTGTGAGCAGGCTGCTGTGCAGTAAGACACCAGCTGAGTTCACACAACTGTCATCTGCAGATGCTGGATTTGCAGGGATGTGCTGCTGGGGCAGCTCAGGAAAACACCTGCGTGCTCCAGCTGCCTGTTCCCTCTTCAGACACGAGGTGCAGCTCTTGAGTTGAAATCAGAATTATCCTTGCAATGGAGAAAGACAGAGTATGCTTATTAAAATGTGAAATATTATAAAACTGCGAGACACTACAAGCTCTTTGGAGGGCCATATCAGGATACAAAATTATCTTGATGAACTGAAAAACTGCTGCAGTAAATAGGATGTGAGTCCATAAGCAAAAGAGCAGGCACAGGCATGGCACAAAACCGAGAGAGGAAATGACTGAAAGGCAGCAGTCTCTCCAAAGGGTATTCTGTAGGTATAGAAACCGAAAAGGTAATATGAATTAATAATATCCTACTGTTGCAATCAAAGCAAACATAGTACTTGGATACATAAACACAAATATTTCTCAAAAATTTTTCACTTGAATCTCTTTCACTAGATGAAATGAGACAGTGTCCTTCAACCATGTTTGGAGATTTAAGTATAAAGGCAACAGCATTTACTTCAAGATTACATAATCTAAAGTGCAAAATGAGAAAAATTTTAATCAAAATAACTGAAGTCCCTGGAAGCAAATTACATAAATCTCTGTACTGTATATAATTTTATTATAAAGGTAAGATTTGAAAAAAAATACCATCTAAAGAGAAGTGGACCTTGGCATTCAAATATGAAACATTAAAGCAAGAGCATTCAATGAGCAAGAGCAAAGGCTGATATCATGGTATACCCACTGAAAGGGTGTAGGTTAAAGGGGGTCAAACCAGGGGAAGTTGGCATAACAGTCCTCATGTAGATAAATGGTAGCTGCTAAATTGAATTTAGGTAGATACAGATTACATAGCACAGAGCACTGCCTAAGGCTTCTTAAGTCCTGACATTGGTTACCTGGGGAATCTGCATTTTCAGAGGTTTCAAGAGCTGGTCACTGTTTTTATTGCATAATCCAAATGCCCAAAGAAGGCGATTGGTCAGGTGTAGAGCTCAGGCAGGGTACCTCTGGTCTGGTTTTTGGGAGTGGACTGAATTGGGGATACAGGAAAAGCTGCACTGCTGCTTTCCCGGCTGGATCATTCAACATGTGAATGTTTCTGGCCTTGGGACGGAAAAGCCTGACTTCTCCCATCTTCACTCTGTTCAGCCGTTGTCCCCCTTGTGACTTTTAGGATTCACTAAAAATCTGCCTCTTCATGTCTGAAGAGGAAAAGCAAAGGTGCTCTGTAGCATTCTCATCACTCTCTCTGTGTTGTGCTTGTGGTTTCTTCTCAGGAGAAGGGAGCAGAGCCTGGTTCCCTCTGCGACCACGTACCCAAACCCGACATAAAATCTGCTCACAGAGCTCTCTTTGGTGCTAAGACCCTCTAAAGCACACTCTTCTAAATAACAACACACATGGCAGCCCAGCTCCCAATTTTCCCGAGCCACGTGGGTCAGCACTGCATGGCAGGCCAGCTCTGCATGGCAGGCCAGCCAGCCTGCATCCCACACCCTGCATCCTACATCCTGCATCCCACATCCTGCATAGTGCATCATCCCGCATCTCTGCATCCCACACCCCGTATCTCGTATCCTGCATCCTGCATTCTGCATCCTGTGTCATCTCACATCCTGCATCACACATCTGCCACAGCTGCTCTGCTTCTGAGCTGGAGAGCTGGGCTGAGACTGCAACAGGGATTCTGGAGCTACTGTGTCCCAGTGCCAGAGCAAGCCAGGTCTTCCCAGAATGTGATTCCTGAGAGCACTTCCCACAAACTACCCTTTCCATACTAGATATTAGAGACATGGTAGTAATAAGAAGATCTGGTCACATGGGATGTATCGCTCAGAGCAGAAAAGGCAGTCAAGGACTAGCTGTGGAGAGGTTACCTCATTCTTTAATCCTTCCCTACTTCCTGCAGAAAGGGTAATTGCAGAGACGATGGCTGATCTTGGACTGCCTGGTTCAGACCTTCAGATAACTAATTTAACAAGAACTCATGACAGGGGCTGTGTGGGATGCAATGGGATAAGTCTTTGTTTCGGTTAAAAACATCTTGGATTTTTCTCATTGCAACAGCTCGATCTTTCAACAGCGGCGGAGCAAAGATGCCACTTACTCCCACAGTTATTCCTTTCCCCTGCAGACTGTCATCATCACTGTGCAGCCACATCCTGGTCATGTGAAGGTGCCTGCCCATCACAGTCTGCTGGTGGCACTTCCCCTGATGCTGCTGGGTGTGAGGGAAACAGCAAAGCCATGAGGGAGAGCGGTTGGCTCACACCACCGGGGATGCAGTCCCTGCACAGGATGCACACCACTCTCCAGGAGAGTTCATTATCAGATGGTACCAGCAATTTCCATCTAAACCCCACTGGGATTTTATGCTGGAAGCAGCCTGTAAATTAGATAAGTATTGCAACATATTTTTTAGACAGCTTGGTATTAAATGCTTCCAGATATACATTCATCCTCAAGACATGTGTGGTCAGATGGGATCCAGGCAGCTTGCATTACCCTGCAACACTTGCTGGGCTCTTGCCATGATTTTCTCATCTATCATGTGTTTGGAAGCTTGAAATTTTATTTTTTTTTTGGCATTACAGCTACATTTCATCTGTCAGCACTAAGTGCTGCAGGAACACACAGGGACAGATGGGCCCGGACTCTTCTTCCTATTCGAATAAACACAGGCACAAACAGGGAAAGCAGCTGCTGAAGGTCATGCTCTGGGGCACAGTATCCATTTGCCACCTGAATTTCACCTTCTCAATATACCAGGTCTTCTGCAATGGATGTCAACAGTATGAGTTAAATCTGTGAGGAAGATCTTCTCCTTCTTCTCTTTCAGTGCCTAAAGTAGGTGGAGAAATTCCCAAGACTCAGAAAGCAACTTCCACAGCCTGCTGTGTCCATGGTTGAGACATGGGATAGAAATTCTACAGTGTAATGAGGGGTTTTTTTATGTTGATGGCCTGGCCTGTCATAGCCCCACTACCATCACATGGACACACACATCATCAAGCCATCCCCCCCAGAGGCTCTTTGCGAATGTTTAACAACATTCCAAGTGTCCTGTAACACCCAACAGCATTTTCACCAGTCTAAAATGCCCAGAAGGTCTCTGTTCACCCTGCCAGCATCTCCAGACTCCTCTGGCTATTAGAAGACCCTTGTACCTGCTTTTTCATGCTGAGATCTTCTTTTGGAGTTTTCTGCTTTCAGGACTCTGGGAAGCAACAGTGCTGTAGATTCTCCTGGTGCTAACAGATTGTTCTGGCCTTGCCCCAAGCCCTTACCATGACCAAAACAGTGCTGTCCCCTTTCACTTTTCTCCACTTGTAGCTCTGCAGTCACTTCACTTTCCCATTTGAACTTCTTGCAGAGGTTTCTTCTTCTGCAAAAACTTCTGAGTTATCTCCCCCAGGCTGTGCTAAAGAGTGCTAAAGAGTGTTCACAGCCCCTCTTGCTGTGAAACCTCTGAAATACATGAGAAGGGCTTTTCTCTCCCCTCCAGCAGTGAAACATAGAATGCAGAGGCTGGAGGCTGGATTAAGCACCCAGTTTTGCTTTCATCCAAGCACAGATTCTCGCTCCAAATTCCCATAAATGTGGGTTCAGCCACTCTGTTCCCCGTGTTCCCTCCATATCATCTCAGTGCTTGATATCTCACTTGACCTTCAAGACAACCCATATACCTTGGCTCCACACTCAACAGTTATTTCTGGTTATTTTATAACTATGAGGGAGCCACTTCAGTAAAAATTGACCCTGCCCAGTAACCCATGGTCAAACCCACTGTACAGGGACTTTGTCACCACTGAGAATTTATGTGTTGCTATAAAAGTTTGAATATGTGCCTTCTCCAGCAAATCCATTCACTGGCTTGGCCCCTCCACCTGTGGGTTTTGGGGTATTTATGGATTATTTTGTAACTGATTGCCGAAAGGTGCCAGCCAGACCCAGATCAGTCAGTCTGGTAATTGAATAAGTGTCACAGGTCATGCTTCACTGACACTAACCAAAGGCTCAACCCTCAGACCTTCCTGTTTTCCTTATGTAGACCTTGTAAGGCACCCAACTATATAATTGGATTTATGAGTGTGCTGCAGATCTTCACATGAGAGACCCACAGTAGCAGTCCCATCTTCCAAAGTCCTCAGCCCCACGGAGCTCTCGGTCTCCTCCCTCCCTTCTGTAGACCCAGGCAAGGCCAGACAAGAGGATGACTGGTTTTGGCCATTTTAGAGATGGTCGAGAGGAAAAAGGGCCTGGAGGGGGGACAGTTTCAGGTCAGAGTCCATGATGCACTGGAGATGGGGAATGTGCTCTCTCAGCACATGCCCCTTGAACCTGATTTCAGAGTTAACCCCAAGAGCACATCAGACTTTTCCAAACTCTCAGTAACATTGCTCTCCTCGCACCCTTCACTTGCCCAGCTTATTTAGGTCAGCCCCACATTTTGAAGGCAGTTTGCAGAGCCGTGGATCTGATTCAGACAGCCCACAAGTGGCTCCTTTTGCTGCATGTTCATCCTTCTCCTCAGGTAGGTGAGAAGCATCAGCAGGAGCCTCCCAATGGGCTGCAACCCACTCACTTCGCAGCCAGCTGGCCAACGAGCCTGTGCTGCCTCCTCTTCTGGTGGAAACCCACTAATCACTGTGCTGCAGGACAGGTGAAGGATAAAAGGAAGAGCTAGAAGTACTAGATGTGTCCTAAATGTATCTGCTACACCTTCCACGGCCATGAGGTCCCTGGAGTCAGGATGCTCCTGCTCAGAAGTGTAAAGTTGTAAATGGCAAACTGGGTCCCTCACGCTCTGGCTACAGCCAAAGCCTTCCCTAAGAAATGCCTAACCTGGAAGACTGCAACCTTCTGCCTCCTAAAGATCAACCTTTAACTCTCCTCTGAACTTTTGCACAGATCCAGCTGGCTCTGCATAACGAGGTACACCGTCTTTCATGAAGATGGCCAAGTGTGTGAAAAGCTAATGCTGCTCAGGGTAATGCCTGCCAGAGACCTTCTCCAAGGCAATAAAAGGAGTGTGTCAGTGAGTGATGGGGACAAAGCAGGATGACTAATGGCAGACAGAGAATATATCCCCTTTCCTCTTTTCCCAGTCTGAAGAACCAGAGACACCATCTTAATATATGTTACATGAGTCCAGTCCAGGGGAAAGTCACATTGTGGAGCTGAAGAACAGTGTTAGAACAGGGCTCAAGCAACTAAAGCACCCAAGAGGTCTTCAGCTGCTGTAATACTCTTTTCAATGCACACTTCTGCCATGTTAACAAAAGCCCCATGCCATGTGGACAGCTGTGGTGTTGAGTGGGTCACCTTATTCCAGCTGAGGAACTTACACAACTACTATTTCTAGAAAGGTGCCAAAAAATCTTATCGTGCAGACAACACTGGCAGACTAACAAAAGAGTATTTGCAGCCCAGGAATAGACTGAGAGTAGATCTTACAGTTGACGTCTTTCAAGAGAAAAATATGTTTCTAGAGCAGTCTTCTACTACCAGCATGCAGAAGGAGTGGACAACAACCCCTCACGTGGGTTCACAGCAACCAGACACTTTAAATCTCCCCGAGGCCAAAGTATGAATGGTACTGCCTATAACTACAGCTTTTTCTTTGTAATCATTAATTCATGAATAGGCCATGAGCCAGCTGAGGTAAAAGTCACTCCACTATGACACACTTTTGTGGAGTCAGGCAACTCCCAGACAGTGGGTCTTGCGACATTTGTTCATATATTCCTTCCGTCTAACAGGTTTATATATTTTCAGTGGGGCTGTGCAGATTTGCTTCAGACAATGATCTCCATGTCTCTGCCACTGTAAAAATGATATATCTGAACAATTAACATGAGAAAAACTGTAGCTTTTTCAATAAAATTACTCTCCAAGAAGAAAACATGGGTTTCAGTTGGACATTACATATTTTAGATTAAAAACTAAAGGAAAGTACCCAAACATTAGAAGTCCTTTGTCTCAGAGATGTGTTACATTGAAGAGAACCACTCACAAAGTTCAGCAGCCCCTATATGGTAGCCTATCAGATTATCAGTCTCAGCAACTGATAACCTTGTAATACCCTGACACAAAAATGCAATATGCCTGGAAGTCACCCTCACACAGCAGGCTTCCAGCCCAAGTCCTCCACGAACTCTGCATTGCCATTGCAGGCCTCTGTGTTTATGGAATGTGAGCTCAGGTAACCAGCAGGATCTGCTCAGGGATTGCTAGAAGGGTCCTACCTGGGCCCAACAAAGCACTGCATTGGAAAGGTAAATGTGGTGATGCAGAGCCTTCTTTGGAGGATGGTGAGATGCCATGTGGACAGAGGAATGAGGAATCACCAGGACTGTAGAGGAAACATGTTCTTACCATCACACCTCCCCATCAGGTTGGATGTGCTCTCAAGCTAGTTTCAATCATTTTATTGTTCTGCAGCTCTTCCTCTCCTTGTCTCATCTACTGACCATGGTAATTCTTCTGGACATCAGTTTTGTCTCCTGGCTTGTCTGTGGTAGGAGCTCTTGGGGAACAGGGCCAGGTCCCTCGTGTGCTGTTGGGGTTATGTCTGTTGTCTTGATTACAACCTGGCAGAGCTGGGTGATGCTGCAGTCACTCAGAGCACTGCTGTTACACATGAAGGTGGATGAATCCATCCACCCCACTCTTTGGGAAGAGGTGGCCTGTGTGTTCCTCACTTCACATGGGTGGATGAATGCCTTCCATGCCTGAACTGCCTGTGGAGAGCACAGAACTAGAGCCCCAGCCTGGTTGCCTCTCACCTCCTCCCTCCTCTGGCTTCATCCACCTGGGCATGGAGGACTGAGTGTGTGTGGCAGTGCTGCTGGGGTGCATGGGACTTAGAAGAAAGTAGGGAACGTGCACAGATTGTTATCCACAGGTTGCAGGAAGCAGGTCAAAGGGTGAGTGGGAGCAGCAGCAATTGGGCTGCCGGCCAAGCTGACGCATTGTTTACCGTGATGTTTCTGCTGCTATAAATTGCTGTCAGCTCCACTTCACCAGGCTCAGCTCCAGCAGAGGAGGAGGGAGAGGGTTTTTACCTGCACCGAGCTCCCTGTCAGGTGAAGGTGTGAGGGAAGCAGAAGAAAAGAGGCAGGAGAAGGCAGTGTCAGCCATCCCAGACCAGCATGGTGTCTCTGTTGGACAACGTAACCAGACCTTCTGCTGTGGTCCTGCAGCTGTCTGTGGTGCTTGGGGTAATCTTTGTGCTGCTGAAGGTGGTACAGTTCTACCAGGAGAGGAAGAAACTCGTCAAAGCTCTGGAGGCATTTCCTGGCCCCCCGAAGCACTGGCTCTATGGCCACAATCACCTGGTAAGGAGTGAGATGGGTGGGTTTGTCCCAATGACTGTGCAAGATATCAGGCAGGATAAGAAGCATTGGATGGGGTGTGTGTGTCCCCTGCTACTGTCCCTTTCTACACGAGAGGACCTCTGCACAGGGAGTGCCAAGACTTCTGCAGGGCAGGAGGAATGGTTATCTGGATATGAGATGTGCATCATTTGGGAAAAAACAGTCATGCTGTATTTGATCATGTGCTTAAACATAGAGTTAGGCGATTTCTTGGGTTTTCATGAAATTACATAAAAATGAGCAACCATTGAATGTCTCTCTTCTACATTAAACCTTCTAGCAATAAGAGTCTCTCCCTTTACAGCCACTGCAGAAGACATGGCCACAAGAGCAGGGCATTTTAATGCAGATGTTTTCATTGCTCTGTAGTGAAGATATTTTACTTCCACACTGCGTGCCCACCTTACACTGCTGAAATCAGAGAACAGAGGTATAACACCTTTGGTCCTCCTGACCTGTCCACCAGGCGTCTTGGTATTGCCCATGCCAGCTGTAGCTTCCAGAAACACCAAACTGGTCTCAGCCCAGGCTGTCCTAAGGTGGCTCAACTGCAGCTGGCCCCAGCTAGGAACTCTCCATGGAGTTGCCTTGTGCTGCAGGGAAGTGGTGGCTCAAGCAGCTTTGCCACTTGTGCACAGTTCCTTTGCAATGCCCATCCTCTCCTTCACCTGCAGTGTAAAAGCCCCTGTGTGGCAAGTCCGCCCGCTCTTGCTTCATTTCCCAAGAGAGGATGTCTTGCCTGTACTTTCCATGACAGGGCAAATTCAAGCTCTGCTCTCCCTGGCATGCTCTTTTTCTGCTTTTATTCAGTCCCTGCTTAATTTTCATTCATTGTAGATATATTCTGAAAAAATATTACATCAACTAGTGTCGTGGGGAGAAGAATACCCCTATGCCTTTCCCAGATGGTTTGGACCAGTCCTACCTGCTCTAATTGTCCACCATCCTGAATATGCCAAAAGCATACTTGGTCGAACAGGTAAGTCTCTACATCTGGTTTTGAGAAGTCCTACCAAAAAAATCATGGGAAACTTGCCTGGAGTCATCCCCTCTGCTGGCTTTCTTCACAGCTATTGCAACTCCTCTTTAACTCCTCTTCACAAACTCTCAGCCTGACCCGGGTTTCATGGAGCAATTTGTATTCTTGTGCAGAACGGTGACCAGGCGCCTGTTCCTTCCATACCTTATCTCCATTGTCATTGGTCTTACTGCCTTCTATGGAATCTACCACCACTATGCTTGTGCTTCCCAGTAAACCCAGTAATATGAGTGAGCTGGCATGGCAATGGATCTGAGAAAACACCTCAAGTCTCCTCTGCTCCCTTCTGTGGAGCATGATGCCTGTGAGAGGTACACACATGGGCATCTCCAGTAACTCCCATCCATTGTTCTCAACTTTAGGATTTGCCATGGTCAGTTCCTTTCCACACACATTTATTGTTCTTCCTTTCTCTATTTTTTCAAGTCCACTGAGGTTGTATTTGTAGATGGTCACTTTTAAACTCTACCTCTAGTGGTAGAGTATTTTACATATTGAAATGAGATTAATTCTATCTTGTGATTTAGAGAGCAAAATCTAATGTTGATTTATCCTGAATTTTCTTTTTTGAATTCATTAGTCATTCATACATTTCTGGTATCTGCTTTGTTTTACAGATCCCAAGGCCAGTGTACCCTACAAATTCCTGCTTCCCTGGATTGGTAAGTCAGAAGTAGTAGTAAGGCTGCCAAAACCATGATCAGAGCCTGGAGGAGCTGACTGAATCTTCTCTGTTTGTGCCTTCAGGGGAAGGGCTGTTGGTCTTGGAGGGAACCAAATGGTTCCAGCACCGGAAGATGCTCACCCCAGCCTTTCATTACGATGTACTGAAATCTTACGTGACCCTGATGTCAGACTCGGTCAAAGTGATGCTGGTAAGAATTCCCACTCCTGCCACTTTTACCTTTCAGCTGCGCAGAGGTGCAAATAATCAGATCTGGGAATGAGTGAGGGAAAGAGACTGCACTCAGTGCCTAGAGTTTCACTGAACTTTTGATGAAATTGTTCCTCTTACCTTCCTTTGGACATTGCAGTTATTCTTTCTTTCTCCCCCCCCCCCCCAATAAAACCAACCACAGCTAGAATATCCTTTCCTAGCCCAGTAGAGGAAGAAATGTACAGAAGAGTTTGATTGGATTCACAGAATACATAGTGAACGAGGGCCTCTGCTTGCAGAAAAGAAAGTGATTAGCGGTGTGCATCTGGGAAGAGGGACAGGAATATACGACCTGATCACAGATGGTAGCCTGTCCCTCCTTACCCCTTCCTCCACCTCTAGGATAAATGGGACAAGAAGAGCACAGAGAGGAAGTCAGTGGAGCTCTTTCAAGACGTCAGCTTGATGACACTAGACAGCATCATGAAATGCGCCTTCAGCTTTAATTCCGACTGTCAGACTCAGAGGTCAGTGCCTGAACTTTCAAATCCTGGGAACGCAAGTGCTCCTGTTTCCCCCTCACATTGCTAACACCAGCTTCAACCTTGGCCTCATTACAGCAACTCACACTATTACATTAAAGCTGTTTTTGACCTGAGCTACCTCCTGAGCCTAAGAATCCAGACATTTTCCTTCAAGGATGTCTTCTACAACTTGACTCGCAAAGGCCGTGAGTTTCAGGATGCCTGCAAGCTGGCCCATACCCACACAGGTATTTCTCCCCCTTTCTCCCCAATTTCTCTGTTTCTCTCCCTTTCTTCCCAGCTGAACCTCTCCTCCACTTGCGCCTGGAGTGGCTCAGAGGGGGGTTGCAACAGACACTGGCCAGAGGGTTACACATTAAACAGAGTCCAAGCTGCTGACCAAGTGGTCAGGTACATGAGGTCTCTGGAGTAGCAACTAACTGAGGCACTCTTCTCTGCAGATAAGGTAATAAAAGAAAGAAGGATGTTGCTCTCCAGTGAGGAGGAACTTGACAAGATCCTGAAGAAGAAGCACCTGGATTTTCTGGACATTCTTCTTTGTAGCAAGGTGAATGTTTGAAATGATCGCATCAAATGGTAAAGAACACACTGAGGATGCATCAGCAGGGAAGCATCCAGGCCCTGGCTGAGATTCCTGGCAACAGCTTTCCCAATCCAGCTTTCCTAGCTCAGAGAAATGTGGATGGAAAGGGAAGGAAACACAAATGTGTGAAATGCAGTGAGTGAGCATGAATAACTTGGGTAGACTTTCCTCTTCCTTGATCATTTCCATTGAGCACACTAATAATTTAAAAGAAGAGACCTCTCAGAAACCAGAGAGGAATGAGGTCTTTGGAAAGGTTACAAGGAGAGCATATTGTCTGTAGTCCTGTCAAGATATTTTCTTTATTACCTTTGGTAGTTTTACTTTCACGGTCGTCTTCAGATACTCTGGAGAGAAGCTGCCATTTGTTGTTCAGGAGGGAGAGTGTACCTGCTCACCCTGTCTTTCTGGAGCTGCTACTTTCTTTCGTGTCTCAGTCTGAAAAAAAGTCATCCAAACCAGACTACTGAAAAATGTAACTGGGACCATTGGTAGGAGATCAAAAACGGTGTCCTACTGATGGGCTGGGAACTTGTCTCCCACCATAGCCCAACTCTGCCACCCTCTTGACTACAGAGTTGGCAATCTCACATATATTGGATAAATTTTCTGGTGACTTCCTGATGTACAAGGAAACATAAGTGACATCAAACCATGCAAATCCTTTGGGTATGAAAATAAAAGGCCTGTGTGCTTAGGAATGATACGCTCTCCTCTTTGATAGGATGCAAATGGAGTTGGACTGTCCGATGAGGACCTGCGTGCCGAGGTGGACACGTTCATGTTTGAGGGTCATGATACCACAGCCAGTGGGATCTCCTGGCTCTTCTACTGCATGTCATTACATCCAGAGTACCAGCAACGCTGCAGGGAGGAGATCCAGGGGATCCTGGGAGACCGAGACACCATTGAGTGGTGAGCTAGGACATCTTATTCATTTACCTTGAACTCTTTTCTCTTACCCTTTGACACAGTCCCCCACAACATCCTTCTCTCTAAGTTAGAGAGAGATGGATTTGATTGGTGGACTGTTCAGTGGTTTAGGAATTGGTTGGAAGGTGACATCCAGAGGATGATGGTCACCAGTTCAATGTCCAGATGTAGATCAGTGACAAGTGATGTCCTCAGGGGTCTGTACTGGGACAGTACTGTTTAGTATCTTCATCAGTGATGTAGACAAAGGGATCAAGTGCACACTCAGCAAGTTTGCTTTCAGGGACGACCTTGGGAAGATGACCTACACCACGATGTGCATCAAAGAGAGCTTGCGCCTGTTCCCACCGGTTCCTTCTGTGTCCCGACAGCTCTCTAAACCCATCACATTTTCTGATGGACGCAGCCTGCCAGCAGGTCTGTTGAGTTTGTTCATCCTTCATGCTCCCGTCTGTGCCAAGTGGGGCTTCCTTGTTCATGCTGCTGTGTGGAGGGGATGGTGGGTCTTCCAGCCTCTCTTGTCTCTCCAAAGGGCTGTGTGGGGCTACCACAGCTTGCCACCACATGAGCCTGGAAAGGATGACCAGAGAGAGTCCAAGGATATGCTCCAGGGCACTGGGGTGTTTACAGAGCTCACAGGGGACTTGTAGAGTGTTGTTGCTGGCGAAGTAAAAGTGATACACTGATACAAAAAATGGGTCTCAGCTCTGAGGTCATTGTTTTGTCCATGTGAGGATCTCAGCAGGTGACCTGCCTGGACAGGTTGGGTATCATCACTGCCAGATCTCCTGCAACAGCCCCTATAGAGCTCAGGGAGAGAGACCATCCCAAAACCACCTTTTCTGCATCTCCATCTTGAGGTGTCATGAGCTTTTTCTCATTTTTCTTTTACAGGCTGCCAGGTTGCACTGAACATATTTGCTATTCACAGGAACCGGGATGTCTGGGAGAACCCTGAGGTATTTCAGCTTTGTAACAAGAAAGGGAAGATGATGTCTGAGCCCAGATATCCATTCCACTTGTGCCTTGTTCAACCTGCACCTCCCTCCTATGTGGTTTTTTTTTCCCCTTCTCATTCCAAGAGTCCAAGTCCCACTGCAAAGTTCAGTCGAGTTGGCAAACCCTCCAAAGGCTTTAAATGTGACAAAGTACTGGATAAAGGTGTTGAATAGTCTCTCTGTATGCATGGGGACATAGAGACACCCAGACTGCTTTCAGGTACCCTGGATAGTCTTAGATCTCAGAGTGGTATGAGAAGCGTCAAACGCTCCAGGCAGTGTGTGATTTGAAGCTGATATTTTTGAGGCTTCAAGAAATAACTGGAAAACTTGAAGGAGGATGTGCAGTTGCCTCCCTCCAGTGGCTGTCTGGAAAGCAAGGATCAGGCATCTCTGGAACAAAGGGAGTCTTACTTTATCATTGCTGCCCTGGATGGGAAAACACCTGCAGGCATCTTGGGCACTGTGGTGGGTAACCTGGATATCTCCAAGGGTAAGATCCACTCAGCGGCTTTGTAGAGAGATGTCTGTTAACTGCAACTCCCCCAGGAAGGGCATGGACAACATCCAACCCTAACCTGGAGGCCAGGGAAGAACCTGGTGCTGCTCATATCAGACCAAACACTGACCGAGTGGTCTTTGTTGCTCCCACAGATTTATGATCCCCTGAGGTTTTCTCCAGAGAACTCAGCACAGAGGCACTCCCATGCTTTCCTGCCTTTCTCTGCTGGACCCAGGTGGGAGATCCTTCATCCCTCTCCTTCCCATTAGGCTGCCTTGCATGGGAGACCTAGCTCATAGCCAAGCTCCTGAAGCTAATCTTCCCTCAGTCTCCATGAGCCAAGTTGGCTTGGCCAACTCAAACAGGCTTTCCATAACAGGATCTCCCATTACAGAATCTCCTGTAAGAGGATTTCCGTGCTCCATCAGCTCCAGAGCATTTCCAGCACACTAAGCTCTGTGGTCATTGTAGGCTTTCACACACTTTTCTTATGGCTTTGTGGACGTGTTTAACATTTTCTGCTGCCTGCATTGGGAACACAGGCTCCCTTATTTAGGGGTGAATCCCAGTGCACCTCAAAATGAAGCTGGGTCCAAATCTTTGTGGTTCCCATGCTGTATCAGTAGGCAGATGCAGGATACTGAGGTATCAGTAACTTGCAAGAGGATCACCACACCGAGCCAAAAATAAGTTTTCTGAGGTGTCTGGACTTTTACCTGGATCCAGGCTGCACTTTCTAGTGAAATAAGCCCACGTTCTCTCAATCTCATATCTTTTTTCAATGCTTATTGATAAAAATTAGGAATACCCCACCACAGAGCTGGGTACATTTTGGTGTGGCATCAGGGGACCCCCTAGATGAGCTGTGGTGTCATTCTCACAGTAGCTGGATGTGCCCCAGCTCACACATGGGCTGAGCCCAGTTTGGGGGCAGTCAGGGCCAAAGGCAGCAGTCAGAGCATTTGTCATCCTCTCCCCAGGAACTGCATCGGGCAGCAGTTCGCCATGAACGAGATGAAGGTGGCGCTGGCCTTGACCCTGCTCCGCTTCGAGCTCTGCCCAGACCCATCCAAGCTTCCCATTATGGTACCACAGCTCGTCCTCAAGTCCAGCAATGGGATACACCTGCATTTGAAGAAGATTCCCTGATCCCATGGGGTACCATGGCAGGCGGGCAAGAGCTCTCCCAAATGTCACTCCACTCAGAGGTTTAAGCGGGGAACGAGGTCCACGTTGGCCACATTGGATCTCTCCCACATTAACCCCCCACCATTGCTATCCAGGAGGGCACACCGAGCCCCTTCGAACAAACACCAAAACCTGCAGATCCAAGTCCCCTCCTTGCAGGGGGAGCAGCACTGCTAAAGGGGTTCCACAGGGTGGCTGTGGCTCAGCCTTCACCTCCATGGGCATCCTCCATGTGCTGATCATCTCCTGACCTCCAACCTGCCCTCACACGCTGCCTGGCGGGACTTCTGTCACCCGTCTGTGGATTTGTTCCATTGTCAGTCTCCAGGATGGGATTGGCAGTGAACAATGCTGGCATGGTTTGCATGGATGTTTAAAGCCTGGGTGCTGCCCCAGCACAGAGTCCTTCCCCTGCCTCCAGCCTGGGTGTGCCAGGGCAGGAGGGCTCCTCCTGGCAGCCTCGCTGCATCCCCATGCACCACCCTCCAAATTATTCCCTTTCTGTGGCTGGCACTGTGCCCACCATTATGGAGATGAAGGCCTGTAGTTTCTTTCTGCCCCAGCACTGAACTTCCTTGAGTTGAGGGTGCTCAGGAGCCAGCACAGAGACATGACACCAGCTAACCTGGAGAAAGCACTCACCCCACTGAAAATAATGTGTGATCAGCCTTGGCCTCGTCTCCGAAACAAGAATAAAGCTTTGTGAGGATGCTCTCCAAGCATGACTTTGGCTTCCTTTGCATTTGGGGGTCAGGGGGTACAGGAGGAGCCCCAGCAGACCAGAGACAAGGCTGTGCCCGGGGGTGCAGCCCTGTGAGTATTTCCTCAAGCCACAAGCACTGTTTATGTGGGTGGGTTTGCCCCCTGATGAGCCTGAGGAGCCTGTTTCCACACCTCCCACAACACACATCAACAAGCCCTCACCTTTGACTCTAGGAGTTTCCATGGTAAGGAAACAACTGAAATGAATCCGTGGTCAGACAAAGCAAAACAAAAATACACACCACACACACAAAAATGCTGGTGGTAAGAACAAAATCAGCTTGCAAAACAAAACGAGTCCCAAGATTTAGCATGAGTCTGCCTCAAAACCTTTTCTGCAGAGGCTGAGAGCTGACCACTCAGTACATGAGTGACCTGCCCAAGAGGTGAAGGTGAGCACTCTCCCTGGGATCAGGCTTGTTTTGGGAGTACAGGGAGCCCTTCCCCAGCACCAGCCAAGGTGGACCATCTGGATGAGCTGCGGGCCCAGGGTGTGAAATGGATCACTAGGTGGCAGTTGCAGACCCGGAAAAAATCCTCCCTGGTCCCTGGTAAAAACCCCCCTGGGCTCGGCAGGGAGCATGGCCAGGCCCAGCAAGGCAGCTGATGTGCCCTATCCCTGGGGATACCCCCGTCCCCATCCCCACCCTCAGCCTGCAGGGCAGCGGGGCAGGCACTGCTCCGGGACAGTCCCAGAGTGATGGTGTTACCCACGCACAGCCCGGGGAAGGTTTGTCACTGAGAGTGCCTCAGAACCCAGCAGTCGTCAGGGGAAACTGAGGCTCAGAGTGACAGACAGCCACGCCACAGGGACGGACAAGGCTGTTTGGCTTTCACCCACAGCAATGGCATCACCAAATCCCTGCGGGCACTAATGTATCCAAAGCACTTCTGTCCGTCTGTCCATCTGTCTGTCTCTCTGGGCAGCTCAGGACAACCAAACTTGAGCATGTGCCCATATGACTAAATTCCTGCAGCCCCCCTGCTCCCCATCTCTGCTGCCTGCTCAATCCTCAGTTTGGGAAACAAAACTCTCCTCAGACCTTTGTGTTGGCTGTCTGGGACACGGATGCTGGGATTAACCAGCAAGGTGCAGCTTGCATTTATTTTGGAAGGCATCTGGAGACCAAGTTCCTCTTCTCCTAGCCCACCCCTTCTTACTCCCAGGAAGAGACTGGATGCAGGCTGTGTAGGTGCTGGTGCCACCACACTTGCACCTCTGGTGGACTCAGGCTGGTCTAACAGGTCAGACTCCAGATGTCTTCCTCTCCTGCTCCAGCACAGCCAGGCCTTTGGAGGGCAGCAGTTTGATACATCTTTTCATTACCGAAAAGTGCTGTTTGTCAGACATTTCAGCCACCCACCTGGGAACAGCCAAGCCACCTCATAGCTCTGCTCATCTGCTCTCCAGCAGGTGGGCCAAGAAATGAGCTTCGGGAGCACTTGGCCACAAAGACCCATCCCAGTCTCTTTGGTGGTGATTTGCAAAGGAAACTGGGTGGCACTTGAAGATGTCACTACAGCATCTTCTGGTTTGGATGTGGGGGTTAAGGCCAGAGCAGGGCAAGTTAGGTCTGAAGAGGACTCCCAGTTGCTACCCACCCCTGGGTCTGTACAGGGGGCCTGTGTTTTTAGGCCATCGCCCTGTGACCAGCCTTGACCAAGGCTGCTCATTTGATTTCCAAGAGTCCCCCTGATTGTTATAAATGACCAAACCACAACCACTGCAAGTGGAGACCTTCTCGAGGGAAACTGCTCTTGCAAAGCTGCTTGGGAAAGAGAGGAGAAACTGCCAACAGTTTTGATGCAAATAATGGATTGTTGTTCCAGGCAGTTACGACAATAATTGAGGTAACCTGAGCCAAACACTTTAAAATCCCTTACCACTAAGAACTGTGCTTAACCCAGGTTTGCAGTTTGAAGAACCAAAGCTTTTGGGGGGTCTCACAGCACCGATGCATCAAGGAGCCCTAACACAGGAGCAACCAGGAGAAAATTCTTTCACTTTTCAGCTTGGCTGGGTCAAACTGAGCAACACAAACATCCCCCCACCTTCAGATGCTGGCAGCTTCTGGACAGCAGCGTGTACAAGATAACCTCCTCTGCCAAGTCACCGCCAAACTGTTTTGAGAGCAGCAAAGGAGTTGTGCGAGAAGCCAGGCAGCAGCCACTGACACAGATGTAATCACCTGCACATTTGCCCCAAATGTCTCCCTGCCAGGCAGTGACATTTCTGCGCTGTCTCAGCTCTCTCCTCCGTCACCATGGCTACAGCAGCCGCCAATCCACGGGCGAGTCCTTCCAGGGTACCAACAAACCCTCTGGGAGATGCTACGAGAGCCAACCCCTTTGGCAGGGAGACACTTCGGGGACCCCGGGATAGCCCATAGCACCAAAATTTCCCCCTTTTCTTATTTCCCTTCTCCTTTTTATTTTCTCCTTTTTTTTTTCCTTCTTTTTTTTTTTTTTGAAACACAAACAATAGAGCTAAAAGGTTGGGTATCAGGCCGATAATCATGAATGACGTGTCATTATTACACACCACACATTCATTATCTCCCACTCCAGCCATGTCACAGGCGGCTGGAGGAGGGCAGATAACGGGGTGCCTTCATGCAGATGGCTTATTATCACGATGTTCCAGGAGGGGCTTTAAGACAGTTAGTGATGCTGTTTGCCAGTTAAAGATTAGAGACCCCAGAGAATAATTAACAATCCCAAAACCCAGTTTTTCTGCTGGATTCTTCAGCTTTCTCCCCCCTCCCCCATCCTCTTTAATCTATTCACTCTAGCAGGTGTAATAAAGTGATAAGGACAGGCTCCGGGGATGTTTGTTTGGCTACTACGGGTGTACAAACCAACAATGGATGGTATTTTACTTCTGGCTTTCAGTGGCTTGAATCGAGACCAAAAATTTTGCAGCCCCCTTGCCCACACACAGCCACCCCTCCCTGCTCTGCTCCCAACTCCCACCCGGGTGGCTGAGCTTCTTCCCCACCCGAAGGACAGCGATGGTGGGATGGGCTCCCTTTTTGTTTCTGGGGGTCCAAATCACATCTCTTGGGTGCCAAGGTGCCCAATGCCAGGACATAAACCCCAGGCTACACTCTTTGGGTCCAGGGCAGGAGTTGGTGGCTCTTCCAGTTTATCTGAATACGGCAAGCCTTTAATTAAACTACCTTCCAATAATTTACACAGCAGTTGTCCACCTGCCCAAACTGCTCCGGGGTTGTGGTTACAGCTGGAACAGAAACAGAATCTTAAACCCTCACAGCTAAAGGGCCTCAGGAGAGATCAGGAAAGCATCAGAGCAAAGGTGGATTTCAACAAGATGCCCCATTATCTGCAGGTCCAAGAGATGAGTTGCACCCTCCTAGGTGTCAAAGAAAAGCTGTGATACGTCTTGCAACAAGGTGATAATTCAAAAAACCCACCCTGAATGTCTTCTGCCCAAAAGGAGATGGTCCTGTCTGCAGCAGAACCCAAACCTGGATGCTTTCCTGAAGCCCAAGCTTCAGAGATAATGGCATTATGGAGTGAGGGGTAGGATGGAGCACCCGTCATGTCCTTCCCCTTCACTGTGAAGGACATGGTCACTCCACCATGCTGCATGGAGAGAGGTGTTGGGGAGGATTTGGCCCCAGGCAAGTTGTCTCAGGCCCCTTCAGAGGGGTCACAGAGGCTGGGGGAGGTGCCCATCACCTGGGGACTGTCAAGTACAGCCCCAGCTATGGAGGACATTCCCGAGCTCCCAGGGTTGGCATGGAAGGCATGAGCAGTGGCATGCCAGAAGTTGTCATCCCAATCACGCTCATCCTTCCAGGGAGGGATGAGACAGCATTGTGCTTTAAAGAGCATCCCGACCCTATCAGCAAGAGATGAGATATCCTAATTACGGCAGTACAGGCGAGGATCCGGGCTGTATCAGCCAGTACAGAAAGGTAAACAAGAAATATAACAATGGACCCTTAACACTCATTAGCTGTGTCAGATAATACCTCACTTTTCTCCCTTTGGGGCTTAAAATCTAATTAAGATTTTCCAACAATAAATTTCATTTATGCTCGCTCCCTTTTGTTCTTTTTAGGATCACACCGAGAAGCATCTGCGAGGCGGCTGCGCAGCTCAAGGGAAGGCAGCTTCACTCAGTCAGCTTCAGCTTGTGCTTCGTGGACAAGGGAAACTGAGGCAGAACAGCACCACGGACAGTACAGAGGTGAGGTATACCACTGAGGAGGCATCCCTGGCTCTTGCTTGAGATGTTTTCCCCTGGGAAGTGAACTCTGAATGGGTACTGGCTGTGATAAGACCAAGCACTGAGGCTCCTGGACTATCCAAAAACGTCCAGCAATAAATCCCCATTCTTCTCCTTGCTTGGACCTACAGCCATGGTAGGGATCCATGGGGAAAGGGATACTGAGACCCACTGAGTCCTGAGCTCACCTCCGCTCCAAACCCGCATCCAGGCACTGCAGGGTGAGCAGCTCAAGCATCCATCACATATTGAGGGTGTGCACAGGGCATGGAAAAAACTCCTGCTGTTACTCATTATAAGGATAACATTGCTAACTCCTTTTGCAACTGAGAAGTAAAAAATTAATGAGTTCCCCTCCCCTCACCACACCCCCAGCCCAAGTGCTGATGCCACGGGAACATGTACCGGCTAATCCTTAAACCCTGCTGAGCACAGCACTACCACTGAACTCTGGGAAGCTTGTTTTTTCCAAAACCACATGATACTTGGCACCTACGAGAGAAAAGTCACAGGAGCAGCATCCACAGGGGCATGAGTGGGGAGATGCAAGACCCAGCCTGGGGCTGGCTCAGCCTCCAGCTGTCCAAGTGAAAGTGGTAGAAGAGAACAGTTCTGACCTGATGCTGGGGGTGCAGCCATCGTGCCTCAAAATCTGAGGGCCTGACCCCTCTAACCGTTCTGCCTGTTTTCTTCTACTCTCATGCAATTTCTCAACTGGAGCTGTGATTTCTCAACTCTGAGTCTTTGAGGGCATTTTCGAAACTCTCACCTACCTGAGTCTCTAGGGGAAAGGCTTTCAAGGTGGGTCTGTTACTTGAAGGCTCCTGCCTGAAATTTTGTGTCACCACCTGCTCGGACATGGGCAGCTTCCCCTGCAGGAAGTGCACAGCAGGGTCCTAAAAACACCCTGCTCCCCTCAAAACCGGGGGCTGTCAAAAATGCCCCTCTTATAAACATCCCACCCCATCCCTCCCAGTCCTGCTTCAGCTGGGCTGCCCTTGATTTCCGAGTCCCTTCATCCTTTCATAAATTGTCAAGAAGAGGACTCTGAATGCCACTTGACTAACTCATGTTCCAGGCATGGCCAAGGCATTAGAGCTCTTTTCAAGCTTCAAATGCCATGGCTTAGAAGCACTTGCTGCTCCCATGGTGGCCCTGGCACTGCTCCCACCACAGCAGAAGATGGACCCTGGTTAATGAACAGCCTGGCAGGAGCAGGTTGCACTATGGCCAGTTGCCCTGTGATAGCCAGCACTGTCCGGAGCAGCCTCCAGCCACTTCCTGGCAGCAAGGATAAGTGATTGCCATTCACAGCCTCCAGCCCTGGGAATGGCCCCCAGCTGGCTGTAGGCCTGCATGTTGTGGTCAGTGGGATTCAGGGAGTGCTGCCTTTCACCCATTAAGCAGCACTGGGAAGCGCTGGATTGGTGCCGTGCCTCAATTTCCCCTCCCAGCAAATGGTGAATGACGCTCAGCCACATTTTGCAGCCTTGACGTGGTCCAAATGCTGAGCATTCCCTGATGTCCTTCATTTTCCCAACTGCCTGAAGGCTGGGAGAGCTGTGAGATGCCAGAAAGTCCTTTAGCTGATTAGCAAAACGGCCCTCTCAGCTGTCATAGGGGCAACAATTCTCTTTATTGCTCACAGGGGAGATATGTACAGGGGAGAAGGCTTGTTCTGACATTAAAATGTTTCGTGTAGGTTGTAAAAAGGAGGGTGAACTGGGGAGAAAAGAGCAGGTTTTCCATCAGCAACTCCCCACAAGGCAGCTGGGGGTACAGGGAGGTCCCAGACACCCAGCAGGAGCCCCTCTGTGTAATAAGCAGATCAACACCCTCCTGGGACTTGGGACATCAACCTTGCCAAGCAGGTGGGGTGACCACCAGGCAGGAGAGGTGACACCTCCAGACCTCTCCTGGGGACCGATGCCCACGTGGACACCAGTCCCCGAGGCAGAAGAGCATGTCCCACGGGTGTGGAAAGATCAGGAGATGGTGGTGCCATGGGGAGGTCGGGGACCCATCACACACAGGGGGTGCCAGCGCAGAGGGGCTCTGTGAAAACGCCCATCGCGATTGTGTGAAGCCAATTGAGAGGAGGAAGGAGGGTGGCTGGTTGGGTGCCTGCTACATGGCAGTGGTGATCACCTTCTCCTCGGGCTCCACCGTGTTCTCGTAGGCGTGGTGGTTCTCTTTGGACCTGCACGGGGAGGGAGAAGCACAATGCCGAGCTCACCCCCAGCAAGACTTGTCTCCCCGAAGCCACCACTGCGAATCCTGACCTCGCTGGTGCCAGCTGTGCATTGACTGAGGGGTGAGGCGGAGAGGACAGGAGGGGTCACCCTGCCAGGAATGAAATCAAGAGCAGGGTGGGAATCGCTCTAATTTTTGGCAAGGTCTGTTTTGACAGTCAACATCAACGTGGTGACTTGTGGCCACTTTTGGTGGCTTCCTCTGTAGGAAAGGTGTGATGTAGCGTAAGAAAAATGTGGTGTAGCAGGTTGCAAGGTGGTGGATGGATCATGGGGCTGAACTGCAGGGACAGGGAGAGATGAGGGAGGAGGGGATACTGGGATACTCCCTTGCCCTGCCTTCTGCTTAACCTCTGGATGATAAAAGTCCCCAGACCCAGGTGCATGGGACACGTAAGGCCCTGAGTGGGAGAGAGTGTGGCTCTGCATGTCTGAGCTGTCCCCAGGTGGACAGAACAGAGCTGGGAGCCATGGGGAGGAGGTCTGAGAAAGTCCTTCACCTGAAGTCGGCTGCAGCTGATATGTATCTCCCTTCGTGGCCATTGGACACAACAGGATCCTGCTTGTCCTCTACAGTCACCACGGTCTCAGCATTTTCCCTGGAGGGAGAGAAGGGAGAAGCTGAGATAGGACAATGAAGGAGCCGTGCTGGGGAACAGCCTCCCAGTGGTGATGGCAAGAGGAAGGGACTGATCCGACACTACAGAGACAATAACGGTGTGATCCTGGCCTCGGACATACAACTCAGCCCCCTTCCCAGCAGGACAAGGGTGAGGACAAACACTCACTGCTGGTTTGCAGAGGCTGTGCCCAGATGCCAAGTGTCAGCCCCTGCCTCTGGAGCTGGGACTCCCAGCACCGGGCTGGCACTCGGCAAGACTCATTGTCAATACGTGGGATTGTTTTCTCCCACTAACTGGTTTTTCCAGTCTACTTCTATGTAATCTGTTGCAAAATAGTCCCCTACAGATCCCAACTGACACAGATGGAACAGTCAAGGCCCTGCTGGTGCTGCAGCCCTGGCTGGGCTGTATGTGTGCACATCTGTGTGAGCAAAGCAGAGCCGCTTTCTCTCAGGTGTGAGTCTGGATCACTTGCAGAACGAACCATTGGGCAGGGATGGAGTGTTTGACCTCAGCCAGAATCTAGAAGCTCAGCTCTGGAGCAAGCCCATAGCCCAGATGGTGCCAGGGGGGATTATCTGCGGAGTGTGGGTGCAGG
The DNA here is from genome assembly GCF_009829145.1 of Chiroxiphia lanceolata. Taxonomy (NCBI): domain Eukaryota; kingdom Metazoa; phylum Chordata; class Aves; order Passeriformes; family Pipridae; genus Chiroxiphia; species Chiroxiphia lanceolata. The sequence continues at coordinate 5,854,580 of NC_045645.1, forward strand.
TCCGCCCTGCACACACATCCCTGACTCCTCCAGGGTGATTTCAGAGGCTTCTCCAAGGAACAGACTGGCATAAACAAGCAGCAGCTTGAGCTGATAGCTGCTGTCACAGTGACAGCGTGTAGCTGGCAGGGTGCCAGGCAGCCAAGCCTCGCTGCCCGCTCTGCTGAAGAGAGGCCAGATTAATTAAAACAGGGCACCATCCCCCCTCAAGCCCCTCACAGCATCCTCTGCCTCTGGGGTGGGAAGAGGCAGCCAGGCACAGGCAGTGGTGGGAAACACCATCCCTGCCTCCCACTCCATGGGCTGGGGGTTCCTTCAGTTTGAGGACAAAGGTTCCTCTTTGGGAAACAAAGACCTACAGTCCTGGCAAATCAGACCATTTAGATATAGGTATATACTCATTGCATCATGCATTGGCCCTGAATGCATCCTAAAGGGACCCCCCCCTTCAATATATCTGGGGATGAAGCCGACCTGCTGTGCATCAGGATACACCCCAGCTCTCCCCCTCCCCAGCCTGGAGAGGCTGCAGGAATGCACAAGCACAAGAAGACTCCAGCACCTTCAGGTGCAAAGCCCAAAGCGACAATGCCAGTGCAGAGGAAGTGGGAAACAGGCTTCATTCCCTGTCGACTTTGGGCTCAGATTCAAGATCAGGTTACTGCAACTTTGCCAGTTGGCCTCGCTTGGCTGAGCAGGAGCAGCAGCCTGTGGCTTTGTTTGGCCAGCAGTGGACGAGAAGTAACCTGTCCCACAGAGCCTTCTTCTGATAAGTAAGGCCACCTCATTTGCCTGTGCCATGGGCTCCAGGTTGAGAGCTCTGCCATGGCTTGGATACCTCCCCTTTCTCCCAGCTCCTCTCGGTGCATTCTGACAACTTGGATCTGTCTGCTTCGCAAACAAAGCTGCTTTGAGCTTATTATCCCACAGATATAAGGCACATGGGAACTGCACCCGCAAAACCACAGAAAACCAGGCTCAGGCCAGTCCCCTGAACATGTGCCCCTGTAAACCAGCCACAATGCTGCTGCCTTCTCATTCCCAGCATAGCACTTTCTCGTGGCAGCATTTGTACAGTGCAAGCTCCCACCTGGCAATAAGTAACAGGGAGCAGAGACCAGGGCAGGGAGAAGAGGACAGAGAGATGAGGACAGGGAGTCTTTGCTCTCCCCGCCCAGCTCCCAGCGCAGCGATCACAGTGTTCCCAGCCCTGGTACAAGGATGGAGGCTGTTGGAAGTGACACGTGCCCAGGCAGCTAAGCCCAACTCCAGCAACCTCCCACACTTACGCTTTCTTCTTACACCAGAACCTGTTGACCACGAAAGCGATGGCCACCAGCACTAGAAACACAACCACTGCGATGACACCCTGTGACCACGGCTGGAGGCTGCCCCGGGCTACAGGAAAAGAAGAGGACACAAGTTAGAAATTCACCCTCAGAATTTATCTGCTGAGTTTCTCCCATTCAGCTTCAGCAGCACCCAGCCAAGAGCTTGGTCCTACAAAGCCAAGCACAACATGTTGCTGTCAATTCAGGCAAGCTTACCTGGGTGATAGCAATAAAATAAAGCACAAATAACAGTGGTTTCACTGTTGGCTTTTGCATGTGGAGTGTGGTGCCCTGCAGCTTTGGGGTCCCATATACAAATACATACACATATATATGTGCTGTGGGCTGCTGGTGGCTCTGTGATGGGGGAAAAAAGGGCTGGGGGACGTGGAAGAAGGGAGGGAAAGAAAATGTTTGCCAAGGGGAAGAAGGCAGAGGAGTTTCAGCAAACTGTTTGTTCTCCATCCCCAGATGCCACAGACACAATTCCCAGGATTTTTTCCAAATACTCACTTGTAAAATAAGGACCCTGTAACAGGGACAAGGTAAAATTTGGTTACCACTCTCACAGCAAACAGTTGTCACTGTGGATTTCAGTAAAATGCACCATCCAAAAGTTCCCAGAGCAGCAAACTGATTTATGACGGGAAATTGAAGGCTGATGCATTCAGAGCAACAACCTCAGTGCAGAGGCCAAGCAGGGCTGGTGGGGGCCAAGCAGCACAGGGGTTGGGGGGGGGAGCTGGGAGCTGACCAGGATATCCCCTTTCCCCCCACAGATGGGGTGGACTCGCAGGTTCATTTTCCTCTATCCTATACAGGGATCCAGCCATGAGTGAGAAGGTTGTGACATGAATTCCTGGATGTGGGAAGAATGTGAGGGCAGGGTAGTGAGAAGAGGAAACCTTTTCCCAGTCCTTGCTGGGATGGCTGCTCCTTGCCTCCCACTGGCTTTTGGAGCATTCAGGTGTAGTCAAACCCATCCTTTAGTCAAATCCATCCTGTAGTCAAACCCATCTTTAAACACTGTCATATCAGCACCAAATAACACCTTGTCCATGCAGACACATTCCTTCGGGACTTAATTACTATTTATTCAGGCACAGCTTTTCCTCATCTGCTGATCAAAATGCCAGCCCTTGCACATTAGAGAGGTCTTTCTGCATGAGCTCGTGGGGTAGGTGAAGGATGCTACACCTGCCAGCTCCAGCATCAGCCCCAGAACACTCAGCCCCAGACCTGGCCACTGACGCCTGCAAGGCTGAGCTGCCCCTGGACAAGCAATTGGTTCTTCAGTCTCACTCAGGAACTTTACGCTAGCTGAACACTTCATCTGTCTCACAGGAGATAAATCTCTGCTAGAAACAGAAAAATGATCTTTACTAGCAGCAGTAAAAGTGGGCTGTGTGATCTACATGTGCAAACTCCTCATCTGTAACCAGCTTCACACTGGCTCTGCTGCTAACAGCTCTCCTCTCCTTCCTCTGATTTTTGGGAAGGGGGCTGTCCTTTGGTAAGGCCTCCAGTGTTTACTGCAAGAGGCTTTTACTAAAAAAAAAATGCCACCAAACCAGAAAAACCAAACCAACAACAAAAAACAATGCTCTTTTTTCCTCTTGGAAGTGAAATCAGCCTGGCCGTTTGGCTCACCAGCAGTGCCAGTCTGGAAAGCACTGGCACTCCTGGGCAAGGGGCTGTGAGAGCAGCCCCAAACAGCATCTCTCAGCCCCCTCTCCCCACAGAGACACTCGCCATGTTTACTGCAAGGTCCCAGGGCCAAAACTGAAGCAGGAGGAATTCAGACGGAAATTCCCTCTTGTATCAGCGTGTTTGTATCAGCAGCTGCTGGTGGTGCTAACCGGGAGGATGGGGGGTGGCACCAGGGGGTGGTGGCATTGGGAAGAGCAGGGTTTGGTTCCCTCCTGCCCTGCCTGGTGGGCAAGGATGCTCCTGCCCCTGCTGCCCACCAGCCCCGGGAGTGCAGCCCCGAACACACCTATTGCCTCCCGCCTGAGCTTTGTCTCACTTTGCATCCTCCCTCACTCTGCCCTTGGCTGTTGGCCACATTTATTTATTAGTTGTAGTTTATTTTTCCTGTTGGAGTCAGGGTTTCCAGCCTAAGCCTAGGAGGGGGTGATCACGTCCAGCCCTCCGTGATGTTTCTGCTGGGGTTAAGGGAGTTCAAGGTCAACCGGGGAATGAAGTCAGTGGTGACTGAAAGTGCCAAATTTGGATCTCGTGATCTTCCAGTAAACGGGGGGAGAAGATAAGTGGTAGGAAATTTCCTTGGAGCGACTGTGCTCAGGAGGTACTGGATGTTTTCGCAAGCGAAACCTCGCTCAGACAGCTGTTTCCAGCAGATTTCAGAGCATCCAAAGCCAAAAGGAAAAACACCAAACCAAAATCAAGGGGTTCTGGCTTTGAGAGATCATGTAGGTCCTGGCTGCAAGGGGAGAGGAGGGTGGTAGGGTAACGGCAAATGCCTCCACATTGGGCTGAAATCCCACATGGGGAACTTACAAGGGCGTAAGAAAGGAGGAATGGGACCAGGTAGAGGCAAGAGCTTGATAGGATTTACTCTAGGTGTGACTATGGGGATCCCAGTCCCGGGGGGCACTGCCTGGCTGAACTCTCATCAAGCACACCAGGAGGGATGGCCAAAGGGATGAGTCTCACCTGTGGAAACAGAATTGTGTTCCTGGAAAAATGCTTTATGAGGGATGCCACTCCTGGGACAGCCTGTCCCTCAGGCTCTGCCACCTCCTCTAGGTTTCACCCCATGTCAACAATGGGGTTTCCCCTCACCAGCAGGATCCTGTAAGCCAAACTAAGCAATGTGGAATCTGCAGCCCTGGCAGATGTGTGTCCACACATCTGCAGCTACAAACCAGACCAAGGGAAGTGCCAACGCTAAAATAAGCCTGTACACTTTTTGTAACTTCATTTCCACACTCAACAGCAAAATTGAAAACACGGATTTTTGATACATCTTTCCTGAGTGCTTGGAAAACATTGGCTGGCCCCTATCTTTTCCACCCTCTGAGGAAGCTGTGCCAGGCTCTGAATCCTCATTAAAGGGTTTCTTTTTCTGCACTCCTTCCAAGCAATAGCAAAACTTTCAATCCTGCTGACAGTGGAGACCCCAGACTGTTAAATCCTCAGCAAGTTGGTAAACAAGCACAGGAAGAGTGGTCAGGGCAGGGGTTTCAGAAGGAGAAGAGAGGAGGGAATTTTCCAGGACTTTGCCAACACGAGATGAGTTTTAATTACTCCTCATTATTTCTAGCATTAGACAAGCCCTTCAACAAATTTCCTAAAAACAATGCCCTAGCCATAGTAAGTTTCTCTATGAAGTTTTTTGGAAGAGAACAGGAGGGCAATTTGCAGAGGAAAATATTTGCTCTCTCTCCTCAGCAATGATCAAAATTACAGATTAACAGGAGAATCTGCGAGCTCAGGGAGCGACCCAGCACAGCACTTGCCCAAGGACGAGAGTGAGAGAAAAAAAAAAAAAAGCCTTAAGAAAACAGATTACTCGGTGCACAGTCCTGTGAGAGGTAAATCAGAGCTGCTTTATCTCCACATAAGCAGGTAAGATAAGCCTCAGGTGGCAGTTTCAGCCTTCGGCAAAACAGGTAGAAAGTTTCCATGCTTCAGCTCCAGTAAGACCTTCCAACCCCCGGGACACCCACCCACCCCGATGTGCAGCCAGAGCTAAAGCTTAGGCAGGAGCTGGGATGTATCTTCTCTTCCCAAGAGGCTCTTCCACAGTTGTCTCTTGTCCCCCACCGAGCAGTTCCCACTTGCTTGGGGCTCGGTGCACCTTCCTGCCTTCCCCCTGCCTCAGTTTCCCCGGGATACCAGGCAGCTGCCTGCACTTACCTTCCTGGCAGAAGGCAGGCTCCAGCTCCAGGAGCAGTCCCAGGAGGAGGAGGAGGAGGCAGCGGGCAGGCATGGTGGCAGGCAGGGCCGGGGGCTCCCGGGATGCGGAGGAGCAGCCGGGCTCTGCACTTGGGCACGCCGCCCTCCCACAGGAATGAGCGCTAGGTCAATTATCAAACGCATTAACGAGGGAGGCCGATGCTCTCACCTGCTTATTCAAATCCTGCTGCGGGAAGGGGCGGAAGGAGGTGCCTCTTGCTTTCTCCCGCGGAAGCTGGCGGGGAATTTGGGGCACGGTGACTTGAACCTGACAGTCCCCTTAGGCAGGGCGTGGAAAGGAACTCAGGCACAAAATATTTGCATCAGTCCAGGAGGAAAAGGCGACATCCAGATGGGTAAAATTCTTCCCCAGTGAAGCTGCAGTGCTTGGGGAGCGTGGTGTCCCCCAGGTACCTGTCCCCCCAGGAGGAGAGCAGGGGGAAGTTCAGTGATGCCCCAGCTTTGACAACCCTTTCCACCCTGTGAGACTCCCACTCATTTCCTTGCTCTTTTCTTTTCAGCGTCACTAACAACTCGGCAAAACATATTTGTGACTTTAAAACATCAACTTAATAAACCAGACTCAATGTCTGCTACTACCTTCCACTTCTTGCATCTTGTTTAATTGGGAGACTATTAAAAAGAACAAACACAGCTTTCACTTTATCGAGTCTTCAGGGCTGTCTCCAAAATTTCTTGACACCAGAAGAAGCAGAAACACCCAAAGACCTGCAGCAGACAGCAAGGCTCACCCTTCACATCAGCTGTACAGACGCTACAGGATGGGGAACATTGCAGGTCCTGAGTTAAGCAGTTTCCCAGCCCATGCCAGGTTTGGATGGCTGGCAAACCCAGCCCATGGAAGAATAAAAGGTATTTGGATTCAGAGCTGAGAAACTTCACTTACTCCTGAAGGAAATTATAAAACTGTGAGCCGGGGGTTTAGTCGTCACTCTTCTTGTGGTGGGTCAGAGCATCTCTGCAAGCCCAGACTCTGAGCATCTCCCTTGGCAGCATATGAACTCCTGACCTCTGGGTCTGGTGATCTCCCCTCCAGGCACCCTGCCTGGGTGCTGGGTCCCACCATGGGAGCCCACATGGGACCCATGCTCGGGAATGTGCAGCATCCTCAGGGATACATACCTCAGGAACACAATACCAGTGCAGGACTGCCCTCCTTCATCCCTCCTCTTTCCCCTGTATTTAGAATAATGTCATTTATCCTGAAAACAAACCAGAGCTGACTAGAGCTGTGCAAGATTGAAGGACAGTTCCCAATTCTTTCCCAAATTCCTTTCCATGACCAGGTAGGTGCCCACCTGCAATGCTGGATAATCCCATTCCCAACCCCACTAATTCTTGCTTGCGAACCCTGTGGGTCAGGGACTTTCCTGCTACACTGGGCAAGGAAGTGTCACAACAGGGGCTGGCCCATAATAAGGCCCTGTAAAAGCAATCTAATCATGTTACAGAGGAAAAGGAACGTCTTCTGAAGAAGTAAAAGTGAGAGTAAACTTTGGGTTCCCCATTACTTGCTTCCACATTATCTGGGAAAGCATGCAGAGTTTGCCATCTTTGCTGCCTGCCTGTTGCTTGTATCTCAGCAAACTCCCAGCAAAACCACCCAAGCTGTTCAGAGCAGAAGGCTTTATCAGCAGATCAGAAGTCCTAGAGAAGCCAGTCCTGCTGCTGCCCTTGGGAAATTCAAGGTCTGAGACATTCTGCTGTTGCCATCCCCCCCTCAGTCAAGCCTGGAGCTGTGCAGGTGGCTTCTCCTCCGTGTGTACTCCAGTCTTATCATACCAGGGCTCTGCCCAGTTTAGCTCCAGGGACCCTGAGCTGACATTTCAAAGACAGGGATGCCTCAAGGATCTGCCTGTATGCTACGGTGTGTTGGGGTGACAGGACGTGACAGACCAGACCCTGAGCTGAAGGCAGGGCTGCTGTGCCTTCCAGGCAGGGATCTTGCTCTCGGCTCCTTCCTGAGGAGCAAGCAACACATTCCCACATTTATATGAAATTCAAGAAAATTCAATTATTTAATCGTTTTGGGCTTGCTGATGAGGCCAGGGAATCGCTCCTGTGCTTATCTCAAAGCCCTTCTCTTCTCCAATGCATGTTTAGCCCAGGACAGCTATTAGGAAGGTATGTGCCTTTGTGGAGAAAGCTCCCATGGCACTTGCCCGGTTGCATATCCCTGGGTCTGGCCTGGGGGAATGAGAAGTAGCAAGTCACTGTAACAGCAGCAGCCTTGTTGCAAGGGCAAAGTCTGAAATTTCGACAAATAATTTGCCAGCCAGCTCCTCCTTTTGTCATTCTGGCCCTGGCCTGGGACCTGCAGTGGCAAGTAGCTCTGTGTTTCTGCAGCAGTGTGCTGGAAATCTTGCTGTGTCTCTCATTTAAGCCTTCAGCATCACCCAGCCATGGTGAGACAAAGCCCTACAGGTCCATTTTACAGGTGAGGGAAACTGAGACATGGAGGGGTAAATCATCATGGCTGGGCTTCGCGAACGAAGATTTGGGAAGGCTTTATCCACACTTGTTACAGGCACGTTGGTGACTTATGAGGCCAATACGTGACAGACATATCCGGTTGCAAAAGGCACAACAGAAAGACTCCTTAGATGGTGTATTCCGCAAGACACGGTTCTTCCTGCGTTGCCTTTTCTCCTCGAGAGTGATCCTGCGTGTGTTCTCAAAGGCTTCCGCAGCGTTATAGATGGTGTGTCTCCAGGCCTCCCGATTTGAGGCCAGAGTGGACCAATTATGGTGATCAATATGGCCAAGGCTGAGATGTTGTTTCAGGGAGTCCTTGAATCTTTTCTTCGGGGCTCCTCTCTTGCGGCAGCCAGTGGCAAGTTCACCATAGAGCAAGATCTTAGGGAGGCGGTGGTCCTTCATCCTGGAGACGTGCCCTGCCCATCGCAGCTGTGTTCTCATCAGCATGGCCTCTACACTTGTGACTGCTGCTTGCTCAAGAACAGATGTATTGGTCACATAATCTGACCAGTGGATGTTTAAGATTGTACGGAGGCAGCGCTGATGGAAGCGTTCTAGGAGACGCAGGTGGTGGCGGTAGATGACCCATGATTCGGAACCATACAAGAGAGTAGACAACACTATGGCTTTGTAAACACTGATCTTTGTGCTTTTCTTCAAGTGTTTATTACGCCATACTCTTTTGTGGAGTTTTCCGAAAGCACTGTATGCCTTTGCCAACCTGTTGTCTATCTCCCCGTGGAGGGGTAAATCACCTTGGCAGCATTCAGTCAAACCCAAGTGGAGCCAGAGCCAGAGCCAGAACAGTTCTCTCTCGGGGACCCATATGAACAGTTGCCTGTACAACAGATCTTGCTAAAAGCAGGGATTGGAATTTCAGGATATCCTCCAGATATTGGGGGTTATTTCCTCTAAAAGATATGTAATTTTTAGGAGAAATTAACAGAGCAATATTCCTGGGTGATACATTTCAAAGCACAGATGCCAGTTCCTCTTTGAAAAATGTTGTGAGACTGTGTTTTAATGGAAGGTGTTTGTCTTTCTCCTTCACTTCCTTCCTTCCTCCCTCCTTCCTTCCCTCTTTCATCCTCTCCATTTCCTCCCCCTCTCTCAGACAGAGCCACAAAAATAAAAAAAATCTATGAGAGCAACTCTGAACATCCCTTAAAGAAGAGATTGTATTTTTCCTAGGAAAAAAAAAAGTAATTATAAATTTGTTACATTTCAATAGCTGCTAAAAAACATCAAAAAACCCCGAACAAAAAACCCTCAACACAAGCAAATAAAAAACCCCCACAGACCCAATTTTTAATTGCTTGTTTCTTTTGACATTTGCCATCAAAACCAAACATTCCTTGCTCATGCCAGAATTCTCTCATTTCCCGTTGACACTTGTCTTTCAAATCCTGCCCAGTATGGATGCTACCAGGAGAGAACTAGGAGCTACAACCACTGTGAAAAGGGCATTTTCTTGGCCTGGTGTGCCAGTGTGGATAAAAGGCAGCAGAAAAAGGCAGATCCTGCTCAGCTTGTCTTCTTCCATCACAGCCCTGTACCCAACTTGTCTTTAAAAATGCCTTTAAACTGCGACGTATTTTCTTATTTATGTGCTGTTGAAAACTCCAGGTTTCAATGATAGGGCAAAAGGAAATCACCCCATGCCAGCCTCATCCTCCCCACAGCACACAGGGTTCAGCTGGACACACGCACAGGGTCAAGAAAAAAACACCTCTTGGCATTTTATTAGACATTTTGTTACTCCATTTGTGTATCCCCCAGGGCTGATGCTAATCACAAGCCTTGAATAAACAGCAGGGAGAGGTGGTGGTGGCCATGATCCCTCTTGGTCCCTCCTTTCAGGAGAACGTGCATTTTCCCCTTCTCCTCCCAGGCAGCCTGGATGCTCCAGTGGGGTCAGCCAGGACATCACCTGTCAGGGCACTCTCTGGGAGCTGGTACCCAGAACCAGTGTGTGATGGGACACAGACATTGGCACCAGAATTGGGCTCCAGGTGTGCCCTTCTTTTTCCCTAAAGATCTGCTCAGTAGTTTCACTGTGGCCCATGAGTATTTCATGGGACCCTCTGGATGATATTTTTTACATCAGTTGATTTTGGCATGGATCTCTGGGCAACACTCACACCCTGCACTGTCTGTGCCTGATGCTGCAGCTCCATACATCCAAGGGCAGCAATGGCCTCTCTCCTCTGTCCCTTGTCCTCTCTGAGCTCCCTACCCCTCTGTCCCTGCCAGGAGCTCTGACGGCACATTCACATCAGCCTCAGGCCCTACAGCCTCGGAAAATTAGGCTGAGAAAACACCTCCCTGATCTGTCCCACCTTGCCCTGGGCTGGGAGGACTCAACTAAAAGTCACAGAAAATCCTCCTGCCTCTGCTGTGCCTTCTTGTCAGGGGCTGAGCCTGCATCCGTGATTCCCCCTCAGCTTCCCCATCTGTCCAGAGGGCATATTGCACCCCTAATCATCTCTGAGTGTGGGGGAAAGCACCACTGCAGATAGGCAGGATCCCAAGGTGATGCTCAGAAAGGGAAAACGGAGCTGACTTCGCTCTGGATATTCCCTCCTGCCCAGAGATACCGAATGGAATGAATAATTTGCTATCCGATCATCTCTAATCTTCATCCCATAAAATCAGCAGCAAGCTGGGAGGGTTTTTGAAGCCTCCAGCTGCATTTGCTGATAAGACATGAGGCAGGAAAGATTGGAAGCCCATAAAAATGATAATCTCAGGCTTCAGTGTAACTTGGTGGAAGGGTTTTCTCCTGTCCTTTCATTAAGGATGGATTTCATGATCTTCCTTAAATAACAACAAGCCTTCTCACGAGGAATCTCCCACCCAAAAACTGATTGCATTGTCACTAGGAAACGGGAGGCCAAGAAGCCAGAAAAAAATAGATGGAGCACAGCTTAGAACAAGGGCCAAGGCCAAGGGGTAGGAGGAAAACAGGGAATTGGAAGTAATTTCTGAACACAGAGAGAATCTTTAGACACTGGGGCTCTCAGGCACCAGCACCATGTCAAGCTGCTGGCCATGAGCCTGGCTGTGGAGTAAAGCCTCATCCTCCTCATCTTCCACCTCCTTGGCATGAAGAGAAATATCGTGTCCCATTTCAGTGTGGTTTGATACACCATCCTTGTCACTGTTCCCAAATTCAGTGAATTGGGAGAGAAGAAGGGAAAGGAAAAAACCCAGCTCATCACCCATTTCCGTGTGGATCTCAACCAAGATGGCCAAGAGAAGGAGAAGTAAAAGGTGGCTGGCATGGTGGGGGCGGATAGGTTCAGGAAAAATTTACCTCAGATGCCAGAATAGGAGAAAATTAAAAGTGTAAACTATAATCAGATGTTAAGTTGCTTTTCTTCTGCTAATTGAAATAATGTTTTCTCTGCTACCCACCACTCTACCCCTTTCAGATGCTAATCCCTATCAAACATGGACTTACAATTACAAATTCATAGGCATTTTTCCCAGGAGCAGAAATTGCTTTGCCCTGTAACCTCTAAGATGAGGTCTTAATAGGAATTCACGAGCAGTCGCTGGTAAAGCTTCATTAGCTGGAGAGAATAGACAAGGGCAAGTTGCAGTGCTCCCTAACCACTCTAGGGAAAAATTAATTTAAATTACTTTGTAAAGTAACAAGGCCAGATAATGTGTTTCCTTCTTGGATTACTGTTTTCCAACACCCTAATGTGCTGACAGATTAGGTTACTTTGCCTGTCTTGATGGTGGTCCATGCTAAATTGTGATTTATGGAGTGCAGAAGCCTTTGGAAGAAGAAACACTGACCCCTTGGGCCAGAGCTGGATGGAAATGAGGTGAGGACCTGGCTGGATCTCACCAGGCTGGGTTGCTTGGAGGTTGTTGGGGTGGTAGCCACCTGCAGCACAACTTCAACACAGCCTAGAAGAGAATCCTGGCTATTGAAGGTGACACTTCAGCATTTCCCTGCTTGAAAACTGATCCAAGACTCCTGCTGCTTTGGAGCAGCTCTAGATTTGTTTCCTGGAAGCCAGATCCTGAGTGACGCTGAGTCCTGTTTTCCCAAGGGCTGGACCAGTTTGGAAAACCTCTTCCAGAAGTCCCTCAGCAAAGGTACTGCATGGGACTGATTCCCAACCAGCTAAAACCTAAAATGCACTAAAATATGCTGCAAAGCAAGTCAGCAGCCCCAGGATGGGGGAGCTGTAATTTCACATACCCTCTCCAGCCCTTGCCAAGCCTCCCCAAAAGGAACTATAATTCTCTTCCCCTGGTACCAGGCTGGATGCTCTTCATGCCAGTGTGTGTTTATGGAGCTTTGCAGCGAGCCAAGTGAGGGACCACAGGAAGATGGGATGATAAGGGCTTGGCAGAGGGGCTGTGACTCTTCCCAGCACCCTGGGCTTGAAGCCGTGCTTCTGTGGGCACTGCCAGTGCCTGGCATTATTAACCTGAGACTTGTCACACAGAGTGGCCCAGTCTGGCTAAACCCTCGGGGGACGAGAGCATCATTCAACGAGGAGACAAAGAGTTCAAAGGGCCCTTCGGCAACAAACAGCGCTGATCATCTCAGCTGATTAAATAGGTTCCCAACTGAGCTGGGAGTCCTAGGAGACCAATCTGAAGCTGGGAAGATTTATGGACAGCTACCCGAATTGGAGAGGGAATGTATTGATTTTATTCCTGGCTTCTGAAGGGGATTGCTGTTGTTTTTCAGAGCAAAGATAGGGCTGGTGAGAGATGCATTGAGACAGAGGGGTAGATAGGTAGGTAGAGGGTTGCACAAACAGAATTACAACCCATCTAGTCATTTTCTTGTCCCCACTTACCTGGGGGAAAATAAAAACCCCACGGCACACAGATCTAAATTCTGTCATTCTCCCATCCAAAACTACGAAACTTCAAAATGGGATTATAACCCCCAAAGATGAGGTTTTGTCACCCCAGTTTCTGCACTTACTTGAATTTTTGTTCATCCTCATCAGCAACCCAATGCTGTTCAAGCCCTGACAAATCCTGGACCACCTTTGCTGGTGACAAGCTCTGTGTTTTGATAGCTCCAAGCACAGTTAAATGTGTCCTTGAGTTTTCTTAACTTTGCTGTCTTGCATCAGGCAGTACCCAGACTCTTGGAAGGCAGAGGAGCATCAGGAAATGTCACGTCCCATGAGGAAGACACCCCTGCATGGCCATCTAGGCACCCAATGGGTAGATAACAGCCTGATTTCAATAGGGCACCCCTGCTCAGCACCATCTGAGGAGGTTTTCCTTCTCCAGCCTCACAGCCTTACTGGGGCAGAGGAGGGGCCCTGGGCAGAGTGAGGAGTATTCCCAATACAGGAGATCAGCCTCAGCATCCTTGAACTCTGTTGTTCAACCTACAGAGCCCTGCCAACAGGCACCAGCCCTGTCTATTTCCATGCTCATCAGCAAGAGCAGCACATTTTCAGGTGGTCTCTCTCTCCTCTTCCTTCTCAGCACCAGAGGTTTTGCCTGGAATATGCAGGGGGAAAAAAATAACAGGGCCATCGGCAGCAAGTGAAACGAATCTAATAACCTCCACTTCTTTTCAACAAGCTCCAGTTGTTGCTTTACAAGTGTACTCCAGCCCCGGCAAGTGCCAAACAAAAGCTCCCCTCTCCTTCTCTGAGCCTGTTAAACAGCCTTATTATTTCAGCGAGCTGCATCTGCCGGGCGGCAGCCGCGATTACCATAACACAGGGGCACGATTTTGGCCTGGATACTTCCCCCTCGATTCGGCAACAGGCGAGAGTGTTGGTCTGGTAGAAAAATAAAATGAAAAATAAAGGGCAGGAAAAAAAGATTGAATGCATGAAGTCACTTTTCTGGCTGCTACCCAAGCAAACAGATGCAGGTAACGGAGGAGATGGGAAAAGTCACGTCACCTTCTCCTCTGAGCAGCGGCTTCTGTTGCTGGGGAAGGGAATGGGAGGGACATGGAAAGGCCAGAGGGATTTCATGTGAGTCCAAAGGCTGAAAGAGGCATTTCTGGGAGTATATTGATGTTAGGAGAGCTTTTTGGGAACCTTAACCCATTCCTGAAGCCTTGGAGGCTGCCAGCCCCACCAGGATGCTACTGTGACCAAGTTGAGTACTATGAGATGGGGGCAGGGATCCAGGGCTCCTGTGGGATTGATAGGAAAAGGCTGAACAAAGCCAAACTGTGCTGTTGTGCTGCAGCAGCTGAGAACAGGCTGCACTTGGATCCAGCCCTGAACAGGTTTTGAGGACAAAAGGTGAACACTCCTGAGAGATGCCTTTGCCTGGGACTGAGGAGGAGAGGCTGTTTCCAGGACTGGGAGGGACATTAATTAGAACTCAATAAATAGCAGGGCATTGGCATAGTCACCGGAGCCCCCACTGGGAAGTGTGACTCTTCCCAGGGTCACCTCACCTCTGCTGAAATCCCAGGAGACTCAGCAGCCTGTGCTTTGCTGGCAGAGCCAACAAGGAACCAGTGACCACAGGCACAGAACCCAGTGCCCCCACATTCCAGGGAGTGGGGACCAGAGGACTAAGACCTCCAGAGCCCGGCTGAGCTGTGGGGAACACCAGCTCTTCCAAACTTTCTCTCTACCTTTCCACCCCAAAGTACAGAATTCTACAGGAAAATAGCTGCAGTGTTCAAATATAGTGGGTTTAACATAATGGTTGTTGGTCTGTGGTAACTCCAGGAAGACCTGTAGAGGGTAGAAGAGTGGAGAAAGGGAAGGAGAGGGAGAGGGAGAGGGAGAGGGAGAGGGAGAGGGAGAGGGAGAGGGAGAGGGAGAGGGAGAGGGAGAGGGGAGAGGGAGAGGGAGAGGGAGAGGTTCGGAGAGGTTCGGAGAGGTTCGGAGAGGAGAGGTTTGGAGAGGTTCGGAGAGGTTCGGAGAGGTTCGGAGAGGAGAGGAGAGGAGAGGTTCGGAGAGGAGAGGAGAGGAGAGGAGAGGAGAGGGAGAGGAGAGGAGAGGAGAGAGAGGAGAGGAGAGAGAGAGGAAGAGAGGAAGGAGAGTAGGAGAGGAGAGGAGAGGAGAGAGAGGAGAGTAAGAGGGAGGAGAAGGAGTAGGAGATAGGAGAGGAGAGAGAGGAGAGGAGAAGGGAGAGAGGAGATGAGGGAGAGGAGAGGAGAGAGGAGAGGGGGGAGGGAGGGAGAGTGGAGAGCAAGAGGAAGCAAGGAGAGCAGAGAAGCGATAGCAAAGAGGAGAGAAAAGGAAAAGAAAAAGAAAAAGGAAAAGAAAAAGAAAAAGAAAAAGAAAAAGAAAAAGAAAAGAAAAAGAAAAAGAAAAAGAAAAAGAAAAAGAAAAAGAAAAAGAAAAAGAAAAAGAAAAAGAAAAAGAAAAAGAAAAAGAAAAGAAAAAGAAAAAGAAAAAGAAAAAGAAAAAGAAAGAAAAGGGGGAAAGGGAAAGGAAAAGGGAAAGGAAGAGGGGAAAGGACAGCCTTTACACACTTTATTTGGAAGACACCACGATCCCCCAAGCCCCTCTACCGGCTCTGCGCTCCCTCTGGCGGCCACGGGCGGAGCGGCGGGAGCGGGGCAGCTCCGGCCCCGTGCCGGCCCCGTGCTGCCGTCGGTCCGATGTGCCGTCTGTCTGCGAGCGGGGGTTCCCCCAGACCCGTTCGCAAGAGGCGCCGCCCGAGCTGGGTGAGTGGCTCTGGTGGGACCCCGCCGGGACAGCCCCGCTGGCACCCCCGGCACTGTGGAGACGTCGAGTGCGAGCTCCTGCTGCAGGGCGGACCGGCGGGCAGGGAGGTGGTGTTGGCATTGTCAGCGAGGGGACAGCGTCCCCGCTGGAGGGGACAGACAGGCTCCCGCTCACGCCGCCCTTCTGCCTGTCCCGTTGCGGGGTGTGGATGTAGAACCGCATCCCCAGTCCCGGTGCCTGCACGCAGCGATAGAGGGGACAGCTCAGAGCAGGACGGAGCCAGCTGGAGGGTGGGTGGCCCCAGGAACGGGCAGACAGCCGAGATAGGAGCAACGGCTGCCACTGCTGGGCCGGTTCAGCCTTCCTGTAACCCTAAGAACACCCTGGGAAAACCATCCTGCTGTGGATGGTTTGGTGCCATTTGACCCAGAAGAAGGGATAAAGCAGCTCAAGGTTTGCTTGGATGAGGCAGAGAGCAGCTTGGGAGTGATTTCTGCTGGTGCAGCCAAAAGCAAAACCACCCTGGTGTTTTGTCTGGTGGGGACAACCAGTAGGGCAGCATGCAAGGGACAGAGGACATGTGTGTGAGCATGTCATGGGCTTTGGTGACTTGCAGACACATGCAGGACTGCATGTCCACATCCATCCAAATGTGTATTTAGGACTGGTGCATCCATGGACATGGCCACAGGTGTGGGACCCGGAAAAATGAGTGCGTGCATTGGTGTGTTTGTGCCCCGTCACACCTGTAACAGCACATGGGCCGTGCATCTGTGAGCAATCAGTGTGCACACTCACCTGTCATGTGCAGGCACAGGTGTTTGTGGAGTGTGAGTGTGTTTGTGATTCCTTGTCACACGAGTACTGATGTGTCACTGTTAACACACTTCAGTGATGTTCCACATTGGAGCCTCATCCAGCCCTGTTCCTTGCCTTCCCCCTAGCCCAGTACTCACAGGGCACCAGCTCATCAACAAACAGAGCCTTCCCCACCACAAGCAGCAGCTTCCCACCCACAGCATCCATAATGGCACACTGCTAACAGTCTCCATCTACCTGCCAGGCCAGCCCCCTCTCCCATTTTAATGCCATTCCTTGGGATGGAGCAGACTGGATGCTCAGAGGAGCAATGTTGTGATGCTGGACAGTTGCAAGACACACGACTGGGATGGTGTTGATATGTTTTACTTCAGCTCCAGTAGTGTGTGAAGGGATATATCGCAGCAAGCAAAGTGCTCTGGAGACATGACAGCTGCTGTAAAGCATTCCCTTGCTCCCATCCCCTCGCAGGGATCCTTGGATGGGCAGCAGATGAGATCGTGGCCGGACTCTTTAGACATGCAGGAGGGCCCTGTCTTTGGTTTCTGTGGGCTCTGGGCAAGCCCTGGGGCAGCAGAGTGCTATTCCTGCCCCAGAGACTGTGGTGTGGATAGTGATGATGGTGGAAGCAGGACAGATGTAGGATAAGGCTGGTCCTGCTCCCTTCCCTTCCCTGGGCTTTGGCCATCTCACCAGCTACACCTTTGGGGTTGCTCCCATCCACAGAGGGTGAACAGGGCATCCAGGCAGCCGTGCTCCTCTAGGCACTCTAGGCTGTGATGCTTGGCATTTTTGGAGCCATTCACTCCTCCCAAGCCTGGCTCTGAGTCCCACATCAGGAAGGACCATGGCTTGATGGCACCTCGCACCTGCCACCTCCTCCTGCTGCCAGCCAGCTCATTTCATATGATGCAATCCAGGATGCTCTGCCATGGCTTTCCCGGACACCTTTGGGCAAGTCCTCAAACCTCTCCCAGCCCAGTCACCTCCTCCCCCTGTTTCCAGCATTCCTTTAGCAACACAATGCCAGCAGAAACCTGCCTGTCATTTCGCACTGTGCATGCACCGAGGAGCACGGTGCCACCGAGGCTTTGCCGGCCTCTTTACCAAAAGCCCTTTGTTGCAGGACCCATTCCCACCTTGGCACGGTCAGATTAAGCTGGTGCCATCCAGGATTTACCGGAGGGATGGGTAGGGAGCAAAGCCCCCGGCCCAACCACGTGCTGCTGGGCGGGTTCGGCCCCGGTACATCAAAGTGCCGGGGCAGTCTTAACTGTGATCCAGACGCTCCCTCCCATTTCCTGTTGGATTCCCGTCTCGCTCCTGTGCCCGCATCAGCAAAACAGAGTGCAAAAATAGAGGCTGGGCTTTACCATAACACAATAGTAAATTGTTCCCCGGAAAGGTCACTGGGGCGGCTGAGAATAGCTTCAAGATCAGGGGAAAAGGAATGTCTACTGGGGGGACAAGTTCGAAGATGCTTGCTGGACCCCCTGTCGGTGGTGCAGGTCCGTCCTCCTGAGCCCCTGCAGCCTCAGAGCATCCTCATCCTTCCCCACCCACCCCCAGCCCTGATGAGCTGCGGGGCTCTCCCCGCACCCCAGGACCAATTTTGGGATGGAAACTGAAAAAAAAAAAAAAAAAAAAAAAAAAAAAAAGAGTGAGAATAAAGGTGAATGGAGAGGTAGGAGGACCAGAGAGAAAGAGCAGAGGTGGGAGGAGAGGGGGGATCCTGCTTGCTGCTCATCTCCTTGCTGTGTGTGACAGCGCGGTGTCCCCTGGGCACCACCGGCTGGCTGCAGCCTTTGTGCGGCGGTGGGAATGTCAGGGATGAGCCCCGGGACGAAGAGCATATCGAGCAGTCCCAGAGAGCCATAAATTACTCCCTCCTGTTGTCACTGGCCTGTCGTAGTGAAGAGGAGAAGCTTTCTCATCGGTTGCCAGGGTGGGAATGTTTGGGTCCTGTCGTTCCTGTGAGCATATTTAATTCAATTATGTGGGAATGCCCTTGATGAAGCAGGTCCTTGCTCCTGGCTTCAGCAGTGTTCCCAGGCAGGGCAGCCAGTGCAGGCTGCCCTCAACATGGCTTTACCAGAAAGGTTGTAATTAAAACCGGACAATGAGGCTTGAAAATAAAATCTACCCAAATTTTGGTTGGTTATAGGGGTTTCTTTGTTTGTTTCTTGCACATCCCTTGCACCTTCTCTTTTATTTATTTCAATTTTATCCTAAAGTCACTCCCTCTCTGTTCTCATTCCCCAGTGTCATCCATACAATGGCAAGGGAAATTTTCTACCGCTGAGAACCTGCCACCAGTTTCCTGCGACACATTAGAAACACGGGTGAACAAAAAATACCCTTAAACACACCTGTTTCAAGCTTGTAAAGAAAACACTATTTGCCAAAAGGTTTCCTGCACTACAGACCAGAACCCCCATCACCTTGTGGTGCCACCAGCGAGAGATGGTGGCAATGCCAAGGCCAATGTCACCCACAACACCCTCCTGCTGTGCTGATCCCTTCTGTGCTGCGGAAACCAGGGCCCTAAGGTGCTTTTCCCAACTTTCCTTTCTGTTTTGCATAAACAGAGGGAAAAAAAGAGGTTGGGTTGGGGGTTTTCCCCCATGTATTTGAATCCACAGAGCAGCGCACATCACCATTTGTAACACAACACGATTGTAAAAGAAATTACCATTTGATGAGAAATGAATTAAATTTTCCATCAGAAGACGAGAATGAGAAGGGCTTCTGAAAATTACTTTTAAAAATGAATGCACAGGCATGTGAATATCTGCTACCTTCTGTGAAATATGCATCTTGGTGGCAGAGCAGCAGCAAGTTCAGGATGCTCTGGAGAAGAAGATACAGGAAGAAGGATACTCTTCTCAGCATGGCCAACACAAAGCCACCAGCCACTCAGATGGGGACAGAACTGTGGAGAATGTCCCAGCACAGCAGCTCTCATGGTCTCCCCACCACCAGGAGTGATGCACATTGGCCATCCCACCAGGGAGCAGGTGGTACTGGCAACCTCTCACCCCTTTCCATCGGTTATAGACCCTATACGTGTGCCTGGAGTGGTTTGAAACCTTCACCTTGAGGGTGGCAAAAGCTGTGTGGCCATGAAGGACGTTTTAACTGAAGGAAGAAAAAAAGCAGAAGGGAGAGGTGGAAGCAGAATTGCCCTGGTGATGGAAGGAGGGAGGGAGAGAACCAGGAGGTGGGAGGCAGAGATAACCAGTGGTTGAGCTATCAGCTCATGCTGGGCTGGGAGCAGGGCGAGACGGGTTAAACCAGCTGTGCAGCCCTGATCTCCCAGCTCCAGATAAACACCCAACAGCCACACACTGCCCCACACCTGCCCTGTGCCTTGTCCCAGTGCCTGGGATGAAACCAGCCCAGTCCTGGATATGGGGGCTTTGCTCAGCCTGGCTGTCAAGAGGGACCCCATGTCCCTAGTCTGGGACTGTGCCTGGGCAGGGCTCCCTGCACACCCAGGTTGGAGGTTGAAACGGGGTCCCCTCTTTCACACAGGGACCCAGAAACTTTAAAAGCAAGAGTTAGCTGCTTGTCTGCCGTGGTGGAGGCTTTAGCAGCTAAACTTTTGGGGGGCAATGCTTTAAAAAAGCCGAGGATGCTCAAAAAGGCTCTGTTTAAATAAACAATGACTCTGAAATTCATAGAAGTTAAAGACAAAAAAAATACTTGAGTTACAATTCCTGGTCATCTGCTCCATGCTATTGGTATGGTGTTGACCACCAGCAGCAGCATGGTGTTTTATGTGTGTATATATATATATATATATATATATATATATATATGTATGTATGTATGTATGTATGTATAATATATAATATATATTATATAATATCTATTATATAATATATATAATATATAAATTAATATTATATATCATATAATATATATTATAAAGGTATATATAAAATATATAGTATATATTATATTTTATATATATAATATATACTATATATAAATTAATATTATATATAATATAATATATATATTAACATACACATGTTCAATGGACTACTTAGCCTGTAAACACTCCCTAATTAATGCTATATTTTTTTAAAAAAGTATTTGTGCACATGGTTGTGATAACTTTTTTTAAAAAAAGAAAAAAGAGGAATTGGTGTCACTGCCTGTTAAATCATGGCCGAATTGCCAAAGGAAGTAGCACGGCCCCCCAGCAGCCCCTTCCGTGCACAGTCACCCTCGCCAAAAGGAGGGAAAAGGCCACTGGAGCCTTTGGGGGACCTGCAAATAACGTGCTGGGGGTAAGGGGGCTGGTAACGCTCGCCTGCGGCGGGGGCATTGCTTCATCGCCCGCCTTCCTTCCTGCCGGCCCCGCGCGCTCTTCCTCCCGCCTGCTCTCTCTGAAGAAGCCCAGCCCAGGCTGGACGGTGTGAGTCAAGCAAGGAGAAAAAAAAAATAAATAGCAGGTCTTTTTGCAAGGTTTTTGCTGCCTGATTATGACTTTTGGTGGCTGGGAATGAGCCACCCTGGTATCTTCATCCCGCCATGAAATACCAAAGTAGTGATGGGCTCAAGCCATGAGGTGGGACAGAGGCAGACAGCAAGTGGAGGCTGCTTTGTAAAACTTTATTTAGAAATATTCTTGATATATTCATTATATATATATATTTATATATACACACACATTACAACAAATGTGTTTTCTAAATAGCACGTCCACAGTGGGTTGAGACTCAGGGTACCAGGTCTGGTTACTTCATTTCTGCAGAAAAAATGCAGAAATCCAAAGGGAGGGTGGCAGAGAAAGGGAGGGGGCCGAAAAAAACCCAAAATCGTAAGGCAGGAATTCACTCACACGGTACAACATTGCCCCAGAGCGCCGCTTCCGACAGAAACAGGGGATGATGGTCCGCACAGCGAGAGACGAAGCAGAGAGGAGGAGAGGTGGGCAGAGGAAATGTACCATTCAAATCACAATTAAGTACAACTGTACATACCCCAGGAGACCTTACAGTGCCCTCTGCCAAGGGCTACAAGCAGGCACGTGTGTGTGTGGGGGGGTTGGTGTTTGAGGGTGCTGCCAAAGTTGTACCATTTTCCCAACTATTCAGCTACCAAAAAAGATTTAAACAGAAAATAATGAATTTGTGTGGAATGAGGAATTTCTGGATGTTGGTGGTTTTTTTTTTTTCTTGCAGTAGTTTAATAAAAAGGTTGTTTTGAGACCAAGAATGTCTTTACCTGGGTGACAGCATCCCACTCCCTTCCCAGAGGGTCCCCTGGCAGCCCCCACTGCTTGCCTTTCCTACCACTGGCACCAGTACCAGCCCAAACCTCTTCCTCAGTGTCACTTTGTCACCTGCCAGCACCTCTTCCCTGGCACAGCCCTGTGGATAACCCCTTCTAGTAAAAAACCCCATGTATGGACAATCCAGACCCAGGAAGGAGTTTTCCTCCTTTTCCCCAATTTAAGATGGGGGAGATTGGTGCATTCCAATATTTGGGGTCTTGGAAATCCTTACATGGGCCAGGATCCCTTCTCAGGCAACTAATTCCACCTAATAAGCCAAGCCACACACCACCCTCTTAACTATTATTTACAAAGAGGCATCAGAACCAGGCAGGGATGGAAATGACAGAGCTCTGAAATAAGCCTGGATGGGCTTGCAGACACCCACTTAAATTCTCTGTGTTCCTTTGTACCTCGGCATCCTTGGGAAGAAACAAGTGAGGTGGAAGGTGTCCCCACTTAAAAAGATTTATCCCCTTCCAAAGGATGTTTGTGTGTGGTTTGTTGTTTTGGGGTTTTTTTTACTGTAGCATGGCAGAGATTTCTGTGCCTTGACACCTCTGCAGAAGGCGGGGGTGGACTTGGGGCAATTGCCCCATCAGGCATCAGGCAATGGGTGGGGGGGTGGGAAATGATGGGACTGATGTGGTGATAGCACAGGGTGGTCCTCAGCTCCCAGCCCCCACAGCAGCAGCCTCCTGCTCCTCAGTCCTCCTGCTTCCCAAACACCCTCCCGGGGGGGCAGCAAGGATCAGAGGACCATCTCAGTCACAGATATCAACTTTGCAGCAACCTGAGCACTTGGGAATGTAAGGACCTCCCTAAGGCCAGAATAAATCCAGCACTATGGTCCATACTGTGGGCATTGGCACAGCTGAACCACCACCATTTTCACACAATAAAATCAAAAACTTCAAAGCATACCATTAAAACCCTTTTATATCCCTATGTACATGCACACTGTTGATACATCATTGACTCCTTTTGCCTTTTTGTTGCTTTTTGATCATAAAAATCCTCCAGTCCAAGGAGATACTCCACTAGCAAGTATTTTTTTCCCTTACCAATTCTGAAATTCATCTTTCTTGAGAGAAATTCTGGCCCTAAGGAACCACTGGGAAAGCTCTAGTAGACCACAACAGGCTTGGAGCTCACCTGCTGAGTGTTACCAGCAGAAGAATAAGGGACTGGGAGGGTGGTAGAAAACATCTATGTATGTACCTTTTCGTTCAATGGATACTGCATGACAGTGTTAAACAGAAGCAATCCCACGTCATAAATACTACAACCCCAAACAATTCAAAGTTAGGTAGAAGGGAAAGGAGGAAAGGGGAAGAAAAACAGAAAAAAAAAAAAAAAAGAAAAAAAGAAGAGAGAAAGAAATAGTCTTAATCCTTTTAATAGTTCTTTTGCTGAGGGTATTTTTTCACCTCTGTAAAAAGATACAGACAAAAGCTCTCGGACAACAGGAACACGTGGCCCCAGCTCCTGTTCAGACCAGTTGTGTGTGCCACAGGCTGGAGAAGTGCTGCACTGGCATCATGCAGCAGTCTCCAGCACCACATGGAGCAGGAAAGCATCAGTGGCCTCTGCCAGCAGTGAAAGAGGAGTATCATGCCTCAACCAGGCGACTGTTTAAAAAGCAATGGTCGTCAAACGGTCTGAAAGCCCTCTAAATGCTGGAGAGGCGCTGGCCATGTCTCCTCCCCCTCCTCAGGGTCACGTCACGAGCAGTATGTACAATGAAGATGACTTCAATGCTTTTCTTCTTTGTACGATCACGTACCTAAATACCGAACGTCCATCTGGGTTGGTCCCGTCCTCAGCCAACGTTCCGGCCGCTCCGCCCCGGCCTGGGGAGAGTGGGGAGCCCGAGCTCCCGGGGAAAGGCAGAGTCACAGATCCCGCGAGCACAAGTTCCAGCATCCTCACGCTCGGGCCTTGCCTCTCCCCCTCGGTGCTTCGGGAGCAGTGCCAAGGTCATCACCGCTGCGCGTTGCCTTCTACGGGGAGGATGGCGTGGTGCAGGCTCCGCGTGTGCTTCGAGTCCAGCGTTTCGTGCTCTTCCGTGAAGCTGTCCGGGCTCGCCGCTCCGTCTAAAGAACTTCCACAGCTAGAGTTCGGAGACAACATGTCCTGCAGGAGGTCTTCCTGGACTATCCCAGAGTCTTTGTTCACTTTGCCCCTTTGGTTTCCTTCTTCCTCCTGGTCGTTGAGCAGCTTGGCCAGGAAGTTGATGTACTTCATAGCCAGGCGCAAGATCTCGTTCTTGCTCAGTTTTTTGTCGGGCGGGTGGGTGGGGATGAGCTTGCGGAGCTCTGCAAAGGCTCCGTTGACGTTCTGCTGTCTCCACCTCTCCCGGCTGTTGGTAAAAATGCGGCGAACCACCTTCGTGTGAGGACCTGGAATTCCAACCAGACAGAATTAGGAGCAGGGAATAACAGGTCAGGCTTACTTTGCTGAATAGGTCACTGTTTCCCAAATTGACTGACTTATTTTAGTGACTGACATCAGCAAGGCGGTGAAACAAGAGTTTCCAGCTAACTGGAAGCTGATACGATGAGCTGAGATAGTCATAACTTCTGCTGAATCCAGTGGAAGGGGAAAATGGAGTTGCATCTCTTTGGGTGTCTC
Organism: Chiroxiphia lanceolata; assembly: GCF_009829145.1. Lineage (NCBI taxonomy): Eukaryota > Metazoa > Chordata > Aves > Passeriformes > Pipridae > Chiroxiphia > Chiroxiphia lanceolata. The sequence goes on from NC_045645.1 coordinate 5,878,714, forward strand.
CTCAGATGTGTAAATTTACCTCTCCAAGGAGGAAGGCTTAAGCCATGACACGTGTGCAGAAGGCTGCTATGCTTTTAGGGTATCTCAGCTCATCAACAAAGGTAACTCAGCAACAAAGGTCCTCTTGAAAGCTGATCTGACTAGATAGTTTTATTTTGTATCGCAAAAGTGTCTAAAGGATACATCATCGAGACAGGAGGAAATTGGCTTGAACAGAGGCTTTGACAACTCTAAGATCCAGAGACCCTCCCTGCTGCAGGCAGGATCCAGTGCTGACAGAGACCATAGGATTGCCACCAGCCCTCCGGGTGTTTTGTATGAAACAGGATGGTGGGATTTGCCCCATAGCAATGAGGACAGGTAGCAATGTGACCCACAGAGCAAAGGCAGTGTCCTTGCTGGAAGGGTGATCATGAGGGAGGATGAAACAGTTTCAGAGCTGAACTGAGGGCCTCCTGCTCTCTCTCTACATATCACTGCCACAGGGCAAAAACTCCCTCTGACACCAACTGGAGAAGTGAAAACATTGTTTAGTTAAGTGTGAATTCCAATTAAATCCCTGACATTTTACAGCGGTATTTCTGGCAGAGCATGTTACACAGGATGGACATACAAAACACACCAGTTCTCCTTTCAGATCACCAGGGTAACTCCTCTTACCATGAGAAAAACATTCCTTCTGTGCTAGAAGAGACCCAAAAGCACATCTACCCAAAATATACTGCGTTACAGGAGCAGCAATTCTGTAAATCAGGATTGCAGGTCCTTGGGTCCATGGAAATCAGCTCACATAAGGGGACACTACCATAAGATGCTTTATTACATCCTTTCCATCCTCATCTCCAGGAGACATCAACAGTGGAAGGTCACATCAATCTCATGGAAATCTGGGAGACTGACCATGGCAGAAACTCTCAAAGGGTGGGAAGCATCACACAAAACGAAAATCATCACAGAATGTGAAGCAAAGACTTGCAGGTAACACATCAGTGAGTTGTACCCCATCCCCATGGTCTCTCCCTTGTATTCCCCACATCGAGACACTTGCCTAATTACTCCCTTCTGGAGGGAGCAAGTCCCTGGCTGTGGGAAGTAGTTTAAGCTACAGTTCTGCCATCACCCAGTGAAACCAGCACCCTGTGGGACATTTTAGCATCATTATTCTTGTCTAACAAAACTCTTGGCTGCCTTGACTGTGACAGAGCAGCTGAACAAATGTGACTTTGGAAGCATGCTACTAGGCTGCACCTCGACAGATTCCACCTTCCACAACACAAAAAGAGGAATCCCACATTCCAGCTGATGAAACACCATCACACTTCACTTCTTTCAGGGGAAACAGAGTCCCTTCAGTCCAGCACATCACACAGAACACCCTGCACTGCAGGCTTTGTATGCAGACACATTCCCAAATAGCCAGGTTAAAGGTGCCAGCTTTCCTTACAGGATGCTCAGGGGCAGGGAGCCCTCCAAAATCACCAAGAGCCCCTGGGATAAGCTGGGGGATATAGAAATGAGAAACACATCTTCTCCGACCTCTAAGATTCCAGTCTGATGCTTTAATAAAGGTAATATTGACCCCTAAACAGCACATAATGCCCTTTGTATGAATTAATTTGCAAGAGCTCATGGAAAGGGAAGGTTTCTTGTCCCTGATGTGCACAGTCTGCTGTGCTGCAGGACTGTGGTGGGGACCAAGGGGACCTCAACAGCACTACCAAGAAAGCATTGAAGAATGTGCTATAACCTACTACAATAATACAACAATTTTAACACTTCAATGCTCTTTCCAGAAAAGACAAAGAAACCAGACTTGAATCCAGAAGAAGAAGTAGCTTAAAACCCATTTACTCCCATTAGGTTATGAGGAAAAAAAAACCATATTGGATTTTGTTTATTAAAAACCAAACCACAACAAAAAAAGACCCCAAAACCACCTGGAGAGACTTCCAGTCTTCACAGGCTTCAAACATATGTCTGTGTTCACTGAAAGCTGGTAACTAAAAGGCATCTATTCATAAATAGGTCAGAAATCAGAAAAAAAGACTTGTTCATTTTCATCCAGGGGCACCCAAACCAAACACCAGTATATAACACAAATTCTGACACCACTCAGATTCTTGATTCCTGCATCAACTGAATTAACTATATCTTTTAGAAAGAGGTCAGGTTTGGGCCAAAACCTGTCAAGCAATGGAGAAAATTAAAATGCCCCATAGCTGTGTTATATTAGAAGATCTATTTCTTATAAAGAAATTTGCCTCATAATTAATTCAAGCAGTCAGATGAGAATTTTTGCCTGGATTTTGTTCCACTTGATTGACCGATGCTTTAAAAATTGTAATTAGAGATCTAAGGAAAACTAATAAAAAGATGAGCTTCCAAAGTTCCAGGATATACTTTTTTACAGATACCTTTTCACGTTTTTATCTGCATTTATAGCTATTTTTAAAGAAGATATGAAATGCACGGAACTTTCCACAAAATAGATAAAGGAATAGTTGCAAAAAAATTTCACTCATTTCCTTACAGAGAAAACCAAACACCGAGTGCCTGGCAAGACTTTCCTGCCCTTCTGCAGCTCCCAGGGGCTGGGGACCCTGAGGAGTGATGCTCTTGTGTGCCACAGATGTCACCTGGCAGGTGACCACCAGAGCAATAAGTAAAGCCCATCAGACCACACAGATGCCTCAGCATGGGATGTACTTTCCTACAAATTGTTCCTGTTTAGACAGCATCGTCTGATACATATTTTTCTCCCCCCCAAAAATGTTGAGCCCCGTCTTGGAAATTCACATGAGCCAGAACTTTCAGGATTGGACCCAATCTGTACACCTGAATCAAAGAACGTATCCAAAAACTTGGCTGCAACCAAGTATGTCTGTAATCCTTAACACCTAATTAAATAGAGAGTCAAAAGCTTTAGTCGGACAACGTGATTTGATGGACTTTTCACCGTAACCATTAAGCCCCAGAATTGAAAGACAGACAAAAAGCCCTTCTTATGCCGGGGCTGTGACATCCCCCTGTCTCATGGGGCTCCGGTCTGAAAGGACCAGGAGAGCACAGAGGCGGGAGAGAGAGACTGATTAATGCAGTTAATACCCTGAGCCCGTCATTTGCTGGCTGTATTGTTTTAGAGTGATGCGGATTATGATTTGATCTTAGATTAGCAGAGTAGAAGGAAAGGGACAGATAGCTAAAAAGAAGGAAAATAATTGTCCAGCAATTGAAACACAGTGTTTACAATTGCTAAAGAGAAAACACGTTTCAATGGATCTCATGTGGACGGGCTGTTAACTCCGCAGATAAACGGGTTGGCCTTCCACGTGTAAATTGTTCTTGCGAACACCCCTTTGCCTGGGCAGCGCTGCCGCCTGCACTCCGCATCCCGCACCCCACTCCAGCTGCCGGGGAGCAGGCAATGGATCCTGCACTGCCTTCTCCCTCCTTTCCATTCTCTGAAACTATCCTGCGGCTCCGACAGGAATGCCCGTGCCTGGGATCTCTGCTCAGACACCAGACTGTCACCCGCCGTATTTGCTCCCGCGCTCTGCCACGGGGTATTTCTCCACGGCAGACAGCAGCAAGGTGTGGATATACACTGAATTAAAATGCAAAAGGCAACCCCATTGCGCCCCTGCAGACCTCAGCACAGGGTTAGCTCTTTGCTTCCAGGCAGTTTAAAGGCAGGTTGTCCTTTCTGCCCAAGGCTGTGGTCTGCATTGCGAATGTCTCCTGGCTGAAAGGGTTTACAGGCACAGCATCTCACTGCAATGGCCCTGATCTGAACTTCAACAAAGACTTACATTTAGGGTCTTCCTTCGGATTTGATCCCTAAGGAGTGTAATTAGCCATTACACTGAACTGCTTCGCTGGGTGAAGTCAAACCCACCGAGCACGCTGCTGGGCGTTAGCGGGGACGGGTGTGGGCTCCACTATTCCGAACCTTACCGCAGAGCCACCCTGACTCCCTAGGCATCCTACTCGCATTTCACGGTTTGGGGCTTTAGTCCTTTTGTTATTTGTTATTTGGGGGTTTAATCCCGGAGTATGGCGCCGTGCAGCAACTTGCCCCTCTCAGCAGAAGTGGACCCCCCTAAAGAGCCGGCGCAGTGGCGAAATGCTCTCACCGTCGGTGATCTCCATCTCGTACGGAGACGGTCTCCGCTTCACCCGGTTGCTGCCGTACATGGAGAAGGAGTCCGGTTCGCCGAAAAACCCGCTGCAAACGAAAGGCAGAGAGGCCGTGAGGACACTCCGGCATCCCCCCGGCCCGGCCCCCGGTGGGGGGAGGCAGCGTCCGGGGGCAGCTCGGGGCCGGCGGGAAGCAGAGCTGCTCCGTGACCTCGGAGCGAGCTCACGGCTCACGAAGCCGAGCCCTGGGTCGTGAGGCGACACGACACGCGGCCGCCTGGGGACACGCAGCGAGAGACGCCAGCCCCCCGTGAGCAGGGGGATGTGGGCAGCTTGGGATATCCGGGCTGGAGGCTCCGGGCAAAACCCACCCGCATCCCCGCGGCTTTGTGCCCTCCCGCAGGCGGGCGCGCACGTCCAGCCGGGCCGGGTCCGCACCGGGTCCGTCCCCGCACACCCCCGGGCTGGCCCAGCCCCTGCCAGAGCCTTTGCTGTCCCTTGCGCTTATTTGAGGGACTCGTCGGAGAACAGAGAGTCCGAGGAGCTAAACCAGCTCTCGTCCGTTTACTGACGGACCCCCTTGCTCTGCCCGGGACATTTCTACTGTGTTGGTTTTTTTTTTTTTTTCTAGGAATGACAGTTTTTCGTTTCCTCTTTTTTTTTTTTTCCCCCTCTCTGCCCTTTTCCCTTTCTTCCTTTGCAAAGTTGCATGCAACCCCGCGATGACTAAGCCCCGAGCCCCGCTCGGAAGAAGAGATGCTGCAGCTCCCCTCTCTTCCCCGCACCTCCCTCCCTCCCTCCCTCCCCGGCACCGCATTCGGGGAGACACGGACCTGTTGATGGTGGCCAGCGGCTGGCCCAGGTTGTAGAGCATGGCCCTGCCGTGGGGCTGCAGCGGGAGCGCGGGGGGGCTCAGCTGCACCATGCGGGCCTCGCAGGCGGCCTCGGCGGCGCGGCACGGCTCGGCACCCGGCGCTCTCTGCATCGCCTCTCCCGCCGCCTCACGGCCTTTTATGTCCAGGGAGCCCCCCCGGCGCACCAGCTCGATGACGGGCACAGGGGCGGCGGGGGGCCCGGGGGAGGGCCGGCCCGCCTCCTTGGACGCCCCGTTGAGCAGCAGCTGGGGGTCCGCCGGCGCCTCCATGCCCCCGCGGCTGCTCTCTGGCTCGCTCGTGGTCTCCGCTTCCGAGTCGTGCCGCCGGGGGGGGCGGGCATCGCGGGGGTCACTGGGGGGCGGCGGGGCGGGCGGCCTGTCCATCGTCCTGCGGAGAGAGGCAGCGGTGAGGGGCGGCCCCGCTTTGGGGAGGGGGGTTTACCCCTCCGCAGGTACCGCCCCGACGGGGGTGGCCGCTTCGGGGCTCGGACTTGGCCGGTGAGAAACGGGGGGAGTTACTAATCACCCTAAAATCATTTAGAGTTCGCTGGCGGCACCAGGGGGGTCTGCGGGTCCACCTCGCCCGAGCCGTGCGGGGCCGTGACGTCACGGAGCGGCCCTGCCGTGACGTCACGGAGCCTGGCGGAGCGGTGCGGCGCTTTTGACGTCCCGCAGCGCCCCGGTCCCGCAGGACGCTCCACCGGGCCCGACCCCCCATCGCCCGGTACCCGCGGAGCGGTGGCACCGTCGGGGCGGCCGGTGCAGCAAGAAGGGCTCGGCCAGCGCCCGGCGCACCGAGCTAAATTACGCGGCCAAATGATGGAGGAGGCACAGCGCGCGCCCCCGCTTTTTTGCGGGGTACTTCTCTCCACGTCGGGGCCCCGGCGGTGTTTGCCGACCTGCGGAGTCAGCCTGACCGCGGCCCGGCCTGCCGGCAGCGGCCTCAGCCTCGAGAGTGGCCCCTTTTCCTCCCGTGTCTAGTTTTTACTATTATTATTATTCGTAAAACAGCGAAATACACCCGAAACCTCTTTTTGGGGGAGAGGGGGTTAAACCAGCCCCTAACGGAGCCAATCCCCCCGCGCATTCACTACAGCAGGAAGGAGGAAGGGGCCCGGCCGCGGCCGCACACAGCATTGTCCCCCTTCTCCCACAGAACGAATGCTGTCGCGACAGGGCACCTCGCGCCGAGGGCAGGCAGCGATATGGCGATTATTGCCATGCTTTTTCTCCCACATATCGCCTCGTTCACTTTCAGATGTTTTGTTCGTTCGTTTGGTTGGTTGGTTTATTTTTTCCCCATATAAATAGGGAGCTTCGCGGAGCAGGGAGCTGCCGCCCATCCTTCTCGCTCCTTTGCCTTGGGTAATTTTTTTCCCGTTTTTGATGGGCTGAATTGCGAGAGAAATCCCATTTTTTTGCCAAATCTCACCATCTCTCTGAAAAATAAAAAAAAACCCCAGCCACCCAACATAAAGCACAAGCTCCCTGCCTTCCCTCCAACCCTCTAGAAAGAAAAATCTAATTGCCTATTCCGATATTGTATAGGAAGAGATTACTCACATGTGTCATATTTAAGTAGGGACACCGCAAGTCTCTCCTGTTTCAACAAAAGCGCTCTCAGTGTCAGGCTGAATTTACTCCTCCCACCTCAAGGTACTTACGACTTTACAGAGAGGAAGGACACCCGCATCGGGATAAAACTGCTAAATCCTGGGAGGAAGAGAAGGGGGGGGGGAGAAAAAGAGGAGAGGGTGGATCTCGTGGGTCCGGATTGCCAAAGATCAGCGGAGAGAGAAGGGTGCAGGGGAGAGAGAAGGAGGGAACAGCACCCCGGGGTGGCCCCTGTGACAGGGTACAGTGGCCACCCCCGGGTCCCCCCCCCCGCCGCCGCCGGGAGCCGCCGCCTCGCACAAGGGGCCACAAGGAGCGACGAACACGGCCTGGCGTGGAAAAAAAAATAAACAAGAAAAAAAAAAAAAGGCGTGAAAAAAAAAAAAAAAGGCCCTAGGTTTGGGGTGAATTGGGCGTTTTTTTGGACACATTGCAAGCCCGATCTCTCCGGGAGGAAATCCCAGACGGGCCCGGACACGGGGTTGTTTTTCTCCCAGTGGGCTCGCACGAAGCGGCCGCGGTGACGGCGTTTCTCCCGCGTCCGGTTGGAAAATTTAATTCCTAAAGGGGCAAATTAAATTCCTCAAAGGGCCGGTTACCAGGCGCGCTCCCGGCCGAGGAGCCGAGACAGCCGGGACCGGGCCGGCAGCGGGGTGAGCCCGCTCCCCGCCGCCGAGCAACAGGAAGGCGAGGCCGGTTCCCCCCCCGCCAACGAAATCACGAAAAATAAGGTTTACTCCTTTGTAAAAAAAAAAAAAACCCAAAAAAACCAAAAAAAAGAAACAATCCCGATGACGTCTCCCCCCGCCTTCGTTAAAAACGAAATACATAAACCCGCAAAGATATCTGCAGTATTTTGCCCTAAATTGGGGTGGTTTCGTTTGGAGAAATGGAAGGGGGGGGTTGTAATAATTCCCCGCCTGCTCGTTTCTGCTCTGTAAAATCCTTTTGTTTTCCAGCAGCCGATCGGCAGGAAATTTCCAGCCCAAAAGCGCACCTCTCCCTCCGGTCGTTTGTAGGGAAATCACCCCAAAACGAAGGGGCGAGAGGGAGCGGGATATGGGGGGACCCCTCCTCCCGGGAAGGAGCGGTCAGACTCCGGCCGTCAGCCATGCCGTGTCCTGGTGTTTTTCCCTTGGGAGAAGCTGGAGGACCCGGGCCCGGTGGGTGCTTCACACCCGCGGCCGGTCCCCGGGGGTCCCGGGGCGGTGGGGGTATCGCACCCCACAATTTCAAAGGGGAAAGTGCGTTCTCCTCCTCACCCATCCCGCATCAAAGAATAATAAAAAAAAAGATTAAAACCCAGCGGCGGAAAAAGGTTTTGTGTTTTTTTCCCCTGTTCGCCTGCCTCTCACATGGGGTAGAAGCCCCCCCAAGACCCCCTCGCTGCCCGCTGGAGCCCCCCAAAATCCCATCCCGCCGCCCGCACCGCCCAGCTCGCTGCAGGGCCGATTCCTCTTTACTCACCATTTGCTTTTCATTGGGAAAAGTGAGTGGAGCCATTTTGTGGCCTACGCATCGTGGCTATATTTGTAGTAAGTGTTGGGTGGCTTCAGCTGGGTAGGCTCTAATTCCACATCACGTCCAGTTTCCTATTTAGTATGGAGAGCGGAACACTACTGCAATGTGGCCGAGAGAGATAAAACCCCAGCAGTGGCCCGCCTGCCCTGATAAGCTTCTAAACCCATTATTTATGAAATGATTCATTATTATTTGGCAATTTTATCGAAGGAAAGCGGAAAATTATTGCAGGGATATGCATAGGAATAACTCCGGAATGCATGCCTTCTAGCTTTTTATGTGTGTGTGCTTAGATGCTCTTAAAAAGACACTGCAAAAAAAAAAAAAAAATAAAAAATTGCACTGTGACTGCCCGCATCTGAATAGTGATTCTTTATTTTAGTCCTCTTGGAGGTTATTATGCCCCTGTTTCCCCCCCTTTTTTTTTTTATTATTATTAAATATGGAACACCTACTCCGTTCTTAATTAAATTTAATGAGCCAAAATAAATTGTTGGAGATGCTGAGAGAGGGGGAAGGGGTGTGTGCTGCTTTGGGACGAGAGGAGGTAAATAAAGCGCATTTAGAGGAGATGTTTTGGAGAGAAGTGGCCCCATCCCCAGCCTTCCTCCCCCCGTCCTGTGTGTTTTTGCTAAAGGGCTGAACTGGGACGAGCTCCCCGTATTCTCTCCCGTGCTTGGGCGGGGGGAGTCCGAGCATCCTTGCGAGGCTGGGGGATGCTGGGGACTGGGAGCAGAGTAGGTTCCCAGCCGGCACCTCTCGTCCTCGAGAAATTTGGGATGTAAGCGGAGCAGCCTGGAGGAGAGGGGGTTTGGGGAAGGGGAGACAGGGCCCTGGGTCTCCCCGTAGAGATGCGGGGCAGCCAGAGGGGCTCGGGTCCGTCTGCGCGCCCCGTCGGGGAAGGGGCTCGGCCCGACCGCGGGGGTCTCCGAGCCCGGGTGGACGAGGACTCCCGGGCCTTCCCAAAGCCGCCGTGCAGCCGGAGCGGCTGGAGGGGACGGGAGGCGGGCGGTGCGGGGGTCCCAGTGCCCTGCGCGGGGGTCGCAAGGCAGCGGGACGAGTGAAACCCTTCCCGAAATGCCAGAGGCTCCCGGCATGGAAAGAGAGGAGGGGGAGGGGGCACTGTAGGGTCGCAGACTCCTTCCTCCGAACGCCCACGGGTAAAGCGGTCCTAAAGGCTCCTAAAGGGAGAGGTTTTCGACAGCTCGGGGATCGGCCTGCGCGGGAACAAAAAATCAACGAAATCTCCCGCGGCACGGGGTGGGAAGGAGGGGGCCCTGGCTGAGCGCCTCCCGGAATGCCCCCCGGTCCCTGCTGCGGGGTTTGGGCGAGGCGGCGGCCCCCGGCCGTGAGCGGAGCGCGGGGCTCGGGGGAGAAGCGGCGGTGCGGACCGGCCGCACCTGCCCGTGCGTGGCGGGGGCGGCGGCGAGGCTGGGGTGCGGGGGTCGCTATTGTCTCCCCGCCACCTGCACACCCTCCCGCAGGGGGGAAATACCGGAGCTGTTATTCTTCCTTTCACTCCTTCCCCTCAGCCTCCCCCGCTCTGGACGCGGCCGTGGGAGAGGTTTCCCCAAGCTCCCCCCGCGGCACGGCCGGGGCCGGGGCCGTGTCCCGGCCGGCAGGAGCCCGCACGATGCCGGCAGCGTGAGTGGGGCGGCGGGGCAGGGCCGGTCACGACGCGCCGGAGAGCCCGCCGTGCCTCCCGCCAGGAAACACGACCATTTTCAAGCCGGCTCCTCTCACCAACAGGAAGCGTTAAAGATAGAACAGCCGGGGCTGGGCGGGGGAGATTAGGAAGCCGAGCATCTTCTGAGTACCGAGGGCCGCTGCGGGGCCATTCCCAGCCGCGCCGGTCCCCGTGGCCGAGCTCAACCCACCTCCGCCCGCACGGCAGTCCCACCCCGAGCCCGAGGGGACCCATGTGTGGCACCTCTCCCTGTCCCTGCCCTGCCTCGGGTGGGCTTCCCGGCCCCTCACCAGGCTTTCATTAGAGAAGAGGCAGCAAGTCCTGCAAACAGAGTGGGGAGAACCGAAAAGATACAGAGTAAAGCAGTCAGTGATGCTCCGAGGAGGACCAGCGCCTTTTAATCAAGCACTATAAAAATCTTTTATTATAATTAAAGATAGCTAGAAATCACAGAAGAAAAATAAAAAAAACACCCCAAACCCAAAACAATAAAATCTTAAACCGTGCTGCCCCACCCCCATGTCATTCCCTTGTGAGCCAGTGCTTGAATTTGGGCCCCATTGCCCACTTAACAAAGCCAGACCTGGATTGCCATGTGTTTTTTACTTCGAACTGCAGTAGATGCTTCAGGAAAAAAAAAAAAAAAAAAAGAAACACCCAGACATCTTGAAATTACTCAGCACCACACTATGAAAGGAAAATGCCGCTTTAGGGAAGGGTGGTTTTTTGTTGCTTTGGTCAAGTAAATTAATGTTTCGCTTGCTCAGAGGTTGCTGTCCAAGATTATATGATTTGTGTAACTTAATATAACACCACACCCTTGTCCTGAGCTGTGTGGAAGTAGTTTGGCTTTTGTTTTCAAATTGTTTCTAGCCCTCGAGCATTTGAAGAAAATCTTTAAAATATTAACCAATACAACTGTCATCTTCCTGTGTTTCCAGACATTTTACAATAGGAAACAAAGAACAAAACCCTGCAACAATAGCTCAGAGGTATGAATTGCCTCATTCATCTCACTGGAATGTTCAAAAACATTAACTGTTTTTTGACTGATTCAGCAGAAAATGTGCTGGCAGATAATAAGCTTATGCCTGATCCAGGGAAGATTCAGGGACTGAGAAAGGTTTTATTTTTTAGCACAGCAAAAGTAGCACCTTTCCTGAAAGGAAGCAAATATTCTTGTTGATGGAAGAGGCTGCGTGAGAGGAGAAATTCTGACATGGTTTAAAGGGAGCTGCTGCCTTCCTCTCTCTGTACTGGCTTTGAGATGGCACATGGCTTATCTCACCCCAATTCTGTAATAAATTAATTAGCAATTAGTGCCCAGTCAAACATACCACGAACTAACACTGCGGTCCTTTGGATTTGACTGGGAAAGGCCCAGGATTGTAGAGGAGGTTGTTTTAACCGTTAGTTGAACACTCAGAGCAGGAAAGCCAAGGTCAGCACCGCAGGCTGAACTGCTGCTGAGACAATGCCATCACTAAAACAAAGTTTGTTCCAGCGCCTGTTAGAGCACGTTGCTACAGGCAGGGAGAAAACACATGGCTCGACCGCCATCCTGAACTGTCCTCCCATCAGGAATGGTGGGAATGGGAGTGAATCACCACTTCCAGCACCGGTGTTTCATTCCCAGGACCAGGAGGTCAGCAGAGGGCTGTGTTACACCACAGCCATGCATCCTAAGCCACGTCCTCAGAGGCACTGGCCAAAGGTGGGCAGAGCTGTCACAGCCAGCACTGGGCACCTGCCGGGGCTCCAGCACCAGGGACAACACATCCTGACCACACCTGAAAACTGAACAAGAGTCAGAGTCTTAACAGAAATGGACCTGTTAAACAATACATAATATTCCACAAGGTAAAGAAGCTGGTTATCAGCAGAAGGTTATGGAAAAGAGCTGTTTCATTAATAGACAGACAGTAGTGCTTGATGACAGAACATTTGTATATTAACTCAGAACAAAGTAAATCTAATATTTTTGCTTACCTCACCACCCAGTATCACAATTCTTGAGTTCAGGAGTAGGTGAACCAGTGAACTTCCAGTTAACCATTCTAACAGTGACTGGGAAGCTGCATGTGTCTTAAATAAAGGCACCATCAGACAACTGAAGACTAATTTTTTTTTTTAATGAAACCTTTGACATTTATAAGCAGTATGTAATCTTAAATAAATAGAAAACATGGAGGGGAGAGAAAAAATTCACAAATTTAAAAAGTGCTAGTTTCCCCCAATTTCCTTCAAAGATTTCATGATACAGAAAGTTACATGTGCCATTTTGACTAAATTCAAGATAATTTTATGCAAAGTAAAGCCACAGTTATACTTCCCTCCCCCCCCCCCCCCCCGACACAACCCCCACACAGTAATCCAACCATTTCAGCAAATTTCTAGAAATTAGTGCTTTAGCTCTGCCCTGCTCTGCCATACACGGTATCAGTGGCTCACAGTTGGCACAAACATGTAAAAATCAGTGTTTTTAAAAAGTCAACAGGAAAACATTTAAGTAATCACTGTTAAAATTATATTAAGAGTATATCTTGGGCTCAGGTTGATTCAACTTTCATATGCTTTAAAAATCACACCTAACTGTAAACAAAAGTGCACATGTGTCAGTGCTGACCTGCACTGCCTCAGCCAGGCACTTAGAGGTGGCTGTCCCTGACCTGGGCTGAAAACTCAGCTCTGCAGAGTTTTACACTGCTGCAGCAGGGGAACCTCTTCAAAGACAGCTTAACCCGTGGTTTCCTATCATCTTTTACAGAGGTCCCTCTGATTTGTAACAGTGGCTGCCAGCCATCTCAGGGGACGTTCAGAACAACTTTGGCAACTGCCTGAGTTGTTTCACATCAAGAATGGTGCCAACAGAATTTAAGCTGTTTGACTGGTTTAACGTTTCAAGGGTTGGAGTACGTAGATTTCCAGGGAACACCTGAGTATCTCCGTCTTTCCTACCAGGTTGTTCAGTGAATTCAATCCTCCCAGGTAACAATTTGGTTTTTGACTTTAAATCCTTTAAGAACTGAACTGAGTTTTCATCTGCTTGATCTGCTCTGGGAGGAAAAATTTCATTTGCAATATTTCTTAATACAGGGTTGCTTAATTCCGGTGGAGAAGTCAACTCTCTGCTGTGACCTTTTAGGTGAATGGGAAGTCTTCCATCAATTCTTTTGGATAATTCAGTCCAGTGGTTGAAGCTGTCCAACACAGCAGCACAGTTTTTGCCTGGCATGCTTTCTCTTTTGACAGTGCCAGAATTGCCATCTTGAACCTGCAGTTCCTCTTCGTCTTCACTGCTGTCACTGCCCTGTATCAGCCCATATCGCTTCATGTACTTCTTGGTTGCAAAGGACATATTGTTTGGTGAAATTAAGCTAAGACCTACCATGCTCTTGTCTGTATTTGAATGCAAGATGTCTTGGAAAGAGAAATCTGCAGGAGGATTTTGGCCCGAGCGACTGAGAGACAGTCGAGATAACTGGTTTTCACTGAGATACTTGAGTGCTATAGCGTTTGCTTCCATGCTCAGATCAACAACATTAGGAGTTAAGCCACACATGCTGACATTGGCAAATGACATATAATTTAATCCAGGCACCACTGCTTCGGGATTTATGCACGCCAAGATGCTGAAATAAAGCATCGAAAAGTTAGTTTAGCATTACAGGAAAACTATGAGGTTCACAATATAATCATTTTGCTCACTGTAATGATCTGTCCTTCCTCCTGAGCACCACAGCTCCATCAGGCTGCTCAGCACCCAGACTGTGCATTCTGTGTGTACTGAGAAGCAGCTACTCAACCCCACAGTATCCAAACACTGTTAGAGAATGGATGATATTCGCTTCTGATTCAATACAAAGTGCCCTCATATGAAGAACTCACCTCTAGCGGGTTTCAGAACTGGTTTTGGTTTTTCCTCAACAGTGAGGTGACATTATGTCTCTGATCCTCAGACTTTAGATTTTACCATCCAACCCAAATTTTATAACTAGATAGAAGATACAAGCCCAGTGACAGAGCCAAGAACAACTCTTTCCCATTGTGTGCCAATTCCAGAATTTTTACAGAAACTCTGACATAGTGTCTCTTTCCAGAAGCCTGCAAGGTTCTAGTTTTTGAAGGCATCCTTCAGTAAGGAAATGTTCATTCAGTCTGTTGCTTGGTACACCAATTTCTTGCATACATTATGTGTTAAAGACTGAAAGGACAAACTCTGGTACACCAGCAGTGGTTACAAAGGAGTGCATTTAGTACATGTGCCATATTCTAGTTCTCAAACCCAAACCCCTCACGTCAATAGTTAAGAGGTTTCCTATTTAACTGAGCACCAGTTCTGAAGTTTGCTTAGTGAGAATAAACTGGCTCAGAACAACCACCACTCATTACGCTGTGGAGTTGCACTGTTGTTTCTTTCTCTTCTGAGCTGTAGACCTTTTCTCGGAATTGTTTATCAGTCATGAAAGTGGCAGAAGGAAGAACTCCACCCCACTCCCCAAGTTTGAAGACAAAAAAACCCCAAGAGCTCCAGTTCTATCCTATGGTTCACTCATTAGCACATTATTGACATTAAAGGAACACTGAGAGACTCTCCCAGCTGGGAGGGTAGCCCAGAAATTCCAGAAAAACACCGAATAAAATTCAAACAAAAAGGAGAGAAAAGAGTTAGAAACTGTATGACTGGAAACAGCTTTTGACATGTGGTTGAAGAGATGATTAATTAGGAGGTGGCTAGATTTTTTGTTTACATAACAGCTACATACAGGGATCAACAAGACAATAAGTATGAAAGTGAAGCTGTACCAGGCAATCAGCCTATGCCCAAGCAGCTACAGAAGTAAATTCCTGTGCTAAAACCCCTTCTTCAGAAGTTACTTCCGCTTCTTCCTCTGTTTCAACAAGGCTGTTTCCCTCCCCAGCCTCTGCAGTCTCTCCATTCAAGGCAAAGCACTGACAGTAACAAGCAATTAGGACAGAATCAGTTTTGATTAGATACCAAAGCCATGATAACAATTTCATGTACACTGGTGAAGTGCAAGACAAAGGTTAAGAAGCAACGAGAAAATACACAGCTCTTTAACATTGTCTTCCAAATCCAGTGTTTCTCTGGAATACTTTGACATAGCTCAAAGGATTGAAATTACTCAAGCAGCCTCATTATTTAGGAAATTGCATGCTACTGCATGTACAATACTTCAAGGATCATCAGATGCTCTAGCAGCTAGAACTACTTGTGTTATATTTAAATAATCTGACTTACTAGCAGAGCTCTTAAACCTATCTGAAATGCCCATAGCATGAGCCAGTGTTTCATCTTTGCAGGAAATGTAGATCAAGTTGCAACCAAATCCCCAGTGGCAAGGAACACAGTCTCTTCTCTTTACCCATTGAGCCAATCTTCATTTTCAGTTGGATCTACAAATTACTATTCAAAAACCACCAGTATTTTACCTGGCACTCTCCACTTTGTGTGTATTTTTCTTCATATTGTCAGGCGAGTCCAGTGTCACTCCAAGACTCTTCAGCTGTTTGAGTGTAGCACTAATGACACTCCCTTTATCCACCACTCTTGGGTCAGTCTCTGAAGCCACTTCTGTTGTACCATCAATATCCTGACACTTAGGACTATCATCATTAATGAATACAGATTTTACAGGCAAGTGATCTTGTTCTTCTGAGGACTTTAAGAGGTGGTTTACTTGGCCCTACAGAAAAAGGGAGCGGGGAAGAGAGCACATGACAAAAAATATGACATGCAGGACTTGTGAAAAACCTAAATCCTGGTTTATTCTTATGCAACTTCAAATACAACTTGATGGGTTAATAGCTTATTCTGACAAAGAAGGCAAATTCAGATTCAGTTCAGATGCAATCACTTAGAGCAGTCTAGTCAAACACTGGAACATCTTATATTTCAAGCTTTCTGTAAGAGTCTGTTCTGAATTTAAGCACATCATATACTGATATTAGTCAAGATTAAAGTATCTGTCCTTTAAGAGACTTGAAGGTAAAATGCTATGTTATTTTAAAGGCCACTAATTTGGGAAGTTACCAGCTGATATCTTTGATGTAAGGAATTACTGTTTATTAGACAGTAGACAGCACTCCTTGTATGCATGAAAGAGTGAAGTACAAAATAACCACTTAAACCTTTAGAGAAAAAAAAAAAAAAAAAGAAGAACCACAAACTTGGAACTTTCAGTAGAGCACAACATGTGAACTTGAAAACCACATGCAGTTTTCACTGATGCCAATACCACATCATAACTTCAGCAGTGGCTGTTTTGACTGTTGCACTCAGTGCAGAATATAAAATGTGCATGAATTACCAACAAGTCCTGGTAAAGCCTCTGATCCCCTGAGGGATGCCGAGGCAGCAGCGAGACGGGTGGCTCCGAGTTCGGCTCACTTGTTACCACCACCTGGTTGCTGGCTCCCTCTGATGGTTCCTTCTGTAAAGACACGCTGACACCTTCTTCCATGGATGAGCGGCGAACAAGTGCTTGGGAGACGTTTCCATTTCTGGAAGAGAACACCAACAGAGCTAGATGCTCCTTTGCAACAGAAAAAGCATAATTATCACTGCATCTACCTTATCATTTCACGAACAGAGGAGGATTAAAATCGAGTACTGGAAACAGATCCTTCTGGTTTGTCTGCTGCTTGAGGCTTTGCTCCTTTCTGCAGTCACTTTCTTTCAAAAGTCATTTGAGGACTGAGGAAACAGCGTAACACTACAAGAGTTTTTCAAAAGATGATTTAAAAGTGGCAATGGCTTCTCTGGACTAGTCAAAACTCAGTGACGCTCTATGACAACCTTAAGGCAGATGAAAGGAAGGTTATTAACAATTTGAGTTCTTCTTATGTTTAAGCATTTGTATGTAAACTTGAAAGCCTTCAGGAACAAATATGTTAGATGTGCTTTGAAACATTTATTGAAAAATATGGTTTTACCAAGGTGAATAACTGACCTGTGGTAGTTTAAAAACTCCCCAGACACGGTACACACACGCACGCTCAGTATCACGAACTAAGAACAAACACCCAGCTGAAATATTTCCCAAAATCAGATGTGAAAGAGGAGCAATAAAGGGTAAAACGGGTAAATACTCTAGAATGAGTTACAACACGATGCTCTCCATTCCCCTCAGCCAGCTGGTGTGTGCATTGCATAAACCTTTTGAGACCAGACATATCAACACTACCATCATCCTGAGGAGATCCTTAAGCGACCCTCCTCCCCCTTCCTGTTCCTCCTGAGGAGACAAGTGTAAGATAAGGGAATTTCAGAACTCAACTGATCAATTGCCTGTGTTGAAAGAGATAAGATTTAAACCACGTGATAGACCAGATAGTCAATGTAGGTTATCAGCTACTGTTACACTAGCAATTATTCATCATTTCCAAAAAATGTTCCCCTCCTCCTCAAAGAAATCTGGGTGGTGCTCTACATTCTTACTAGGATACTTATACTATTCTGCAGGTTTATGAATCCAAGTTGAAGAGAACCTTAAATGGCATCATCCTAAAATGGCATCATCCTAAAATACAATGTTCAGAAGACTGATTTGAATCCATCATATTTGCGGTAGCAGTATACGTTTGCAGAGAGTATTTTAATCAAGGACTATGAATGTTTAAGTTATAGTTTAATTACCAACATCTTTCTCAATATGATTATTTTAGAAACCTAATTTAACTGGAAGGGTATTCTCCCTCTTTTGGCTTTTTACACTTAGAGAATATTATATCACTAAAAGTGCTAAATTGCTGAGTTATTCCCCATAGAATGTATGTAGAAATAGCATCCATTTAAAAAATTAAAGTTATTTTATAACTTCCAAAATCAGTTTGGGATTAGTCGTTGCACTATAAAGAATCTGAGCTTAAAAATCATTAAACTAACAGCAGTGAAGTCAGTACCTGCATTCACTACACACAAAGTAACGAGGTATAAAATCCAGAAAAATTCAGGGAACAGTTACATAATCATAAACTCTTCATCCCCAGACCCTCAGAACTGGAAGAGTTCTGAATGCTGACAGGGAAAAGCCACTGTAAGAAAACAACTGCCTATAGCAGCATCCCCTTTTCCAGTCAGGATTTAAGGTAAGAAAAGGAATGCTGCCAGCACTGTACATGCTTTTACAAGTTAAAGGCTTTTACCATCAGCTCCTGCTGATAGGTAGGCAAGCTAAACCTGCATGACTGATAAATGCAGACTCTAAAAGGCAACTGTGTTTTGGTGAGCTGCACAATTCGATGCACAATTAAAAAAGAAAGAAGGAAAGAACACAGCTAAAGTCAGGTGACTATCTATAATTTCCAAGGATAAAAATGTTATGAAAGTAGTAACTTATGAAAGGCAGTTCAGCCTATTATGTGAACACAAGATATTTCTGGTTACTTACTGGGGAATGTTCTGATTAGTTCCTTCTTCCACAAGATGAGTACTCTCTACGAAGCTGGGAATGTCAACCACTCTTAAAGAAGAAGCAATACTTGTATTACTTGCATCTTGTTCAGCACTAATTGAAATGCTTATGTCTTCCTTGGAAATCTCTTCATCCTCTTTTCTCCCTTGGGGTATGGAATCATCTTGTTTCTCTGAGGCTGTATTCCAAAATAAACTAGCACCTAGGGCAAAAATTAAAGATTTACCCATTTAAGGAAGTCATTACTTTCTTCTGAGATGCTTTGGCTTTGTAAAGCCAGAGGACTAATTTTCTCCAATTCATGTTTTTTTTTTTTTTTTTTGCCATTTAAAAAGCGATTTAGGGTTTAAATCAGCTAAGAGTTGCCAAAACGTCATTCAAGTCCTAGTTTCTTCCAAAGCATACTTGACAAAAAGGAATTGTCATATTAAATCATTTTAATGCACTGACCTTGAGCCTGTTTGAAAGTTTCCTCCAGACTAACCACAATATTTCCACGGATTTAACAGGAATCAATACATTAATATGTAACTTTACAGATACAGCTGCATAACTTGCCTAAATTAAAGCAAATACAGTCTCCTCTTCATGCATGATTTACAAACAACATCAATAATATATGTATTAGAACCCTATATGGCACAGATACTTTTCAAAACAGTGTATTAATTCAAAAAAAGATGTGGATTTTTCTTTCAATAAGGCACAGTTTTCAACAAAAGATCTTTCTAAAGCTATTGGACAAATAATTCTTTCAGTGATGGCAACCACTGCCATTACAGCCCAAAGACAAAAGTAACTCCAGCCTAAACTTGCAAATAACACCAAGAGAACTTAGCTGGCTTGTGGATCTAGGTGCACGTTTGCACAGCTTCAGCAGTTCTGCAAAACATTCCCTCCATGGCCAAATGAATCCCAGAAACATCCAGAAAAAGCGGTGCCAGTCTATTTTAAAAGAACGAAGCGTTACCTGTGCTCACAGCAACGCTCACACTTCTCCTCATGTGCGAGCG
The DNA here is from genome assembly GCF_009829145.1 of Chiroxiphia lanceolata. NCBI lineage: Eukaryota > Metazoa > Chordata > Aves > Passeriformes > Pipridae > Chiroxiphia > Chiroxiphia lanceolata. Next base: position 5,897,998 of record NC_045645.1, read on the forward strand.
TGGTGAGGTCTGTGTTTCCATAGAAACGAGGTCCCTTTGCTTCTCAGGCTGCAGAGCATGGATTGCTGCTGCCGGCTGGGAGGAACGAGCCTGGCGAGCCTGTGCTTCCAGTAAGCGTTGGATCTGTAACGGTTATTGGAAAGTTACAATTTGCACCATTACATATAAACTACAATGGGCAAAAGTGAATTTACTAAATTGGGTCCCTCCAAGATCTGGATTCAAGTCCAGGCTGCGCTGCCAAAGAAGTTCTGATAACCTTCCAGTTCTCAGCAGTGCACACAGCATTAATCAAAACACCAATTTTGATGTTGGCAGAGCTAGCAAAGAAGAGGTTTAAGCACACTGGCAAAGCCAGCACCAAGACAGCTTGAGTAAAGCCTATTTGCACCACACTTGTTGGAAGTATTCCTTGTCCCTTTCACTCATACACAAAGCCTATTACCGACTTACCAGCCAAGCATTTATATGCCAACTGTCCCTATACCAACTTCGTGTTAATTACTAAACTAAGCACTTAAATGATAAAATTAAGGTTGCTCAGGCAATCTTCACTCTAGGATTTGCATCCATTCTGTCCACCCATTAGTTGGCAGCTCCAGTGAAAAATAACAGTACAGGCTGCATTTCTGCAATAAGGAGAGGTGTCTCTCACGCACAACCCAGGCTTTGAGAGCTTGATTTTACATACAGGAACTATACCAAAAACTTATTTCAGCTGTAATTTTCTAGTTTAAGTACTGTAAACAACTTCCCAATTTGTATCATTCATCATCAGCACCAAAATTTAAACTCTGGCTCTTCAGCCTCAAATCATACTCTGCAAAATACAGAGACAGCAATTAAATTAAGGGGCTGATATTTTGAAGAAACTTAACCTGGTAAGGTAACAGAACTCAGTGAGATTCCCAAAGCCCACTTTTCCAGCACAGCAACAAAGATCTAAAGAATCCTGCCAGTCTGCTGCAGACAACTGAAATCTTCAAAGCAAAAGCTCAGGGAGGTGCAGGCTTGCAGGTGGACAAAGCAACAGATGAGAACATTCTGTGCTTCATCTGTATGCTTACAACAATTTCAAAGCCTAAGCAGTAAGTTATTTTTTTTACACAGACAAACATGCATGTGACAAGGCATTTATATATTTTGCATTGCAGAAGAGTGCTAAAGGGAAACTTTTATGTTATGGTAATATGATAAAATAAACACAAAACTGAATTAGATGTGAGTCAAATAGTTTTCATTTAAGGGACACTAACGAGCAGAGCTCATGAGGACCCCTCTCCATCCCCAGACTGCAGCTGGTATGACAGGCTCCCTTGCTCCAACACGGATAGACAGCAGTTAATTTAATTCCTTTGGCAGTGGAACTATCAAATCATGATCACTAAGAGGCCAGAGGAGAAAGCTGCCATTTCCACAAACCTGAGCTTGAAGTAATTTGAGTTGTCTATCTTGCTCTGTAAGAACCCGGTATGCATCTGGAGATAATCCCATCATTCCATTATCTGATCCTGCTTTAGAAGCAGGCGTGTGCAGGCAGGGTGAGTGGGCTGCACAGAACTGGGGACTCGAGGGGCCCACACTTGATGGCATCCTCATTCCAGGTGATAAGCTGTTGTCCAGAGAACAGCTCCCTGCTTTCCCATGACAGCTTGGGCTTATAGGGCCGCTTGGGGCATATCCTGGATTGCAGCAAATATTTGGGCAAATGATATTTTGATGGAGCACTGCACATGGCTTCTGTTGAGCCACCTCCAGCTGGATCTCCGCTCCATGTTTGGGGTTCATTTTAGCAACTCCTTGCCACGAGTTTACCGGATTATAGTGGATGGAAGCAGGACACTGACAGCTGCATCCTGGACAGCAAGGTGGCACTTGAACTGGCACCTGCAGGTCTGGTGGGTGTCTGCAGCTCTCTGGTGAGAAAGCAGAGTTGTAGAGGACTGGCTGTGTGACAGCAGGAAGCTGCTTGGAATTGGATACTGATGTTCTCCTAACCGGAGGCTCTCCCTGTTGTGCGACACTTTCGGGATTTAACACAAGTCTCTCCAATGGCTTTCTGGGGTGGTGCACAGATGTATCTGGGGAAGGCCCACTACAAGGGGTTGAAGGAGAAGACGACCCTGAACTTTTTCTTGATTGAGGGCAAGTGTTCTTACAGTGCATCTGCTGCTGCACTAGAGTTTGCTTTCCTCTGGAAGGCATTGAAGCCGGAATTTTCTGGTTTATAGGATTTGGTAATTGCCTCAAAGAGGGATCTCCCATATTAGCAGAAAAGTTCTGCCTGTCTTCAGAGTGCTGGGTGGGGTGACATGTAGATCTCAAGCAGGACTTCTTTTTAATAGGCTGATTTGGCACTGAGGGTAGACTTTTAGCATTTGAAGTCCCCATAGGCTTAGACAATTGTCCTGATTCCACGAAACTCCCATCCAAAATAAGTGACAGTTCTGGCACTGAAGGGAAAATCCTGGTAACCTGAAAGGACAATTACACAAATTTAAGATAATTTTAAAATATTATCTGATCATTACATGCAGAATTTCCTCAAAGAAAATGTTTTAATTTAAAATCAATGTATGATGATCATCAGTTCGAATTCACTACACATTGAATACATTCCTAAAAGACTGGAGAATTCAGATACAGAAAAAGCAGCAAGTTCTCTAGGGTCATTCTTAAAGGAAAAAAAAACACTTTCATGCAGCATAACAGACATAGGTACCAAATGAATGGTCCATGTCATTTCAAAGTATGTATATTCCCCTTCTAGAAAGGGACTACACGTTCCCTCTTACTATTTTTAGACCCAGAAGATTGGTACAACAGAACTTATTTAATAATCCACAACTGTTGCATCCTTCTAGACCGTACAAGGGCTGCTATTTATTGTATTTGTGTACACTTCAGTAAAAAAAGGACAGCAGATCTTTATTTACTTATTTACCCAAAACTACATGAGTTTGCTGTCTCTGTCGTTGCTTCTGACACCGCAGCTCTTCCAATGAACAGCAGCAAGATTCCTAAAGTAGAAACTACTATCTCTGTTTCCAAATCCTAGCATATACAGGAATTAAAGTGTCTAGAATACTGGAAAAAAGGCAGGTTAACTTGAGCAGGAGTTAGGACTCTCAGTTCTTTTCTTCAATTTTGTTTTCCCCTTCTAGCACTTTGAGACAGAGGCTTTACACTCTCTGGTCCCCTTACAATGAGTTCTGCTGCTCCAGCTGTCACATCTGAGATGCCCAGATGTGGGCTCTCAAACCACGACACCAGAGCAATTATTTACTTACCTGTTGACTCACTGGGTGAGGACTTGGAATTGGTCTGGGAGATAAATCCTCATCTTCTACACCAGAGTCGTGATCGCTTGCTGACAGTTTGCTGGGTGAAGAGCCCTGGAGAGGACTAAAACCAAAATAAATCAAAGTAAAAACGTTTGGTTGTGAGATTTGGCAGCAGTAACATGAAATTTCATGTTTTTCACTGTGCCATCTGCAGTGCAATATCAGCATCATTTTTCCAAGAAGCAGTTGCTATCCATCTTCTCCCTGGTTAGACAGGGAGTTCACACAGCAAATAGTTTTAAGATCAAACAGTGAAAGTACAAATGCTGCTTCTGGGCAAAGAGATACGAACCCTCCCTCCCCACAGCCTCACATATACACATCTTTTAAGTGACATTCTAACAGCAAAGCACTGATTTATACTAAAGATAGAAAGTGCTACAGTAAAGATGTAACATTGTTTGAAGGAAAATAAAGGCCACCTCAGTTACAGATAAAAATTTGATGGATAAGCCAGGTTATTAAAACTGCTAAATTTCAACCTATCCAGGTCTTAGAGCTGTGAGAAGAGGGAAGAAAAAAAGGAATTTTTACCAACTTAAGTAGATTTCAATTAGAGATTTGCTTCAAAGGACAGATCTCAAAAGCTTAATACAGTGAACTAAGCTTCATCAGTAAGGAAGCCTTTTCAGAAACATTCACTGTATTACAACCACCAGTACCAAGAGTAGAACTCTGAATAGTTTCTCTTGGAATACAAGTCAACTCAACCATCTCACTTGAAAGAATATTAACTCTAGGAATAACAAAAGCACATACACAGATTTTAATGCAACAATATGTATACATAGCTAAACTGACACATGGCACAGAAGAGGTCAGAAACCTCATCAAATAAACATTTAATTTTTGCATATAAATGATGTCTGAAAGATTTACCTTCTGATTGGAAGTTTCTTGCAAACTCTGCTGAAGAACTCAGTTTCTGCATTTTGGTTTTCTGCACTCAACTCAAATTGGATAGGGGTCTTGTCTGAGGGTTCAACATTCTGGAAAAAAGTGTTCCATATTTGTGAAGCATGAAACATTCAGACTTTCAATCACTGAGGTACCACTCCCAAAAGAAACAGTTTTAAGGACGTTTAAAGGATTATTTTCTGCTTATCCTCTACTTTCAAATTTTTTACCACTACAAGGAGGGAGGCAACTTCCCTTCCTGTTTAACACTGTTCCCTTGCTACTCTGTGAAGTGGTTGGGCTAATTATAGCCACGAGCAGATGCTTCCTTGCTGTAACTGCTCAGACACTCCTCCACAAGCCTTCACAACTAGAGGAAACAGCAAATGTTCCTATACTGCTTCACACACCACAGCTGGGCAAGTCCTGGAGGCAACAGAAGTGAATCTCTATTGGGAGGATGGTCATCTTCAGAAAGCTAAGCTGCACTTAGGCCAAAGGTGGAAAGCAGCCCTGAACAGGGAAATTTAATTGGAAGAACAGAGTAAACACAGCACAGGACACACACTACAGTTGCTGCTTCTTTGTCAGAGTACAGCAGCACTTATTAGGCAGATTAACAATTCAACTTCAGATTGTGAACAAGTCTAGGAAAACATGCAAGGGAATGATATTTCCTAGAATTTCCTCAAACCTTACTAGTTATGTCCCAGAGGCTGTATCACAAAATTCTTTCAAAGAGTTACTTTGCAAAAAGATAAAATTGTTCGTACTCGATTACTGTAGTGCAACAAGAGACCTGCTGATTAGTGACCACTGAATTCCTTTTTGCATTCAACTTCAAGCAAAGCACAGTTCTCAGCTTTGCTCTCTAGAAAGCATCACCCACAGCAGTTGTTAGATGTGGCCAGTGCACACACAGCACACCAGATTAACAAATGCTATAGGAAGTCTGAATCTCTGCTCATAAAGCCAAAGTCACTGGCAGGGGAGCACAACACAGCACATTGCAAAGACAGATCCTCAAGGCTGTTAGAAAAGTGAGCAGTGCTGGCTTTGGAAGTCATGTCCCAGTTTGAGGGACAAACTGAATTTACACTAATCACTGGGAAAAGGTAGCTTTATGGAGCTACATCATTTTCAAGCACTGCAGTTCCACTCAGGTCACATTATAAGTCAATTTTTGAAGTACCATGATGCAGTAGGAAACCAAGCCACTTACTTTGAAGAGCTGTACTGTCTCGTGGCAAGTCAAGATCTGAAACCCCAGTTCAGCCTGTCCACTGCAAGGAACACACTCATAAAACTCTGGTTCCTTGTGTGTCAATGAATAAAGCACAGTAAGAAACCTCCCAGATTCCGAAAACACCCTAAAAGAGAAGAAAAACACATCTCTAAAAAACTTAAACATGAAGAAGGCCCTTAGATTCTCAACACAGGGAGCAAATTTTCACACAGTTTAGCAAACTGGTGAATCACAGCACTTTGAATGGTACTGAGCTATAGATGAAGCAGGTGGATTTATGATTGAAACCACATACAGGAATCAAGGAAAAGTAGAGAAATTCATCTCCTTTGTAGTTCAAACCTGTATGATCACTTAGGACTTTAAATGACTTCCTGGAAGACTTCAAGAATAGCATAGAAGAAAACATCTGTAAAAATGATACTGTGTTTAATTTTCTTTTTAGAATCTAATTGAAGATGTATTATAGAGACACTTAGTGGTTGAGTTATCCCTAACCTTCAAAAAAATTCTCATTAGCAAAGAAATTGAAAGAAAAAATTATATTGAAGGCTTTTTTTCTACAAGCTGAGAACAAGGAGTAACAAATCAGCATTTAATACAAAAGTCCAAGGATAATGACAGTAATGTGTTTCCAGGAAAAGGTAGCACTACTTTCTTTTTATAGCACTTGTAAAATGTTTATTTGTGGAATTTTTTTTTGTTTGCTTTTTCTTTAAATAATATATTTCTTTAAAGCAGTAGAAACAGGATGCTTGGAAAATGCATTCACATACAATTTCAAAATTATGCTTACAACTTAAAGAGTTAAAAATGTTTGAGGCAGATCAACCAGTTAGCCTGCAGAGGTTAATTCTGTTTGCATGGTTCATCAAATCTCCCTAATCCAGTTCCATGATGAAATCAGTGAGAGATAATGAGAGTCAAGCATCTAACTTCTCTATCTAATAATCTAATTGGGCTCTTATCTGTATTTGGATGTATTTAAGTTGTTAAGGCAAGGAAGTCTATTCTGTAAGTACACACACATTTGTTCACCAAATGTGGTTTTATTTTAAAACTTAAAAACAGTTGTGGTCAAGCAGAAGAAGTGTTTATGCATAGAGCATATTTTAAAGTTTCATTTAAATGAAGTGCAGTTTTAAACTGTAAACACCTGAACTCCCTCCCAGCTTCCATGTAAATATAACTTGGCAAACATCACAAGTGAAAAGATTCAGAGAATGAGGAATGATTATCTATTAACATCATAATGAAAAAAACCCACCCCAGAATGCAAATACTATTAAAAAACCTGACTATTTAACAGGAAGGCATAATAGGGCAGTATTAGCTGCAAAGCAATATGCTTTAATATGTTGGCCAGGTACAACCAGGGAGAAAGCTTATGTCAAGGAAAATACCCATAAGAAAAGTTCAAAACCAAAACCAAAACCCCATCATTGTTTAAAGTACTATTTCCTGCTTGCAGCTTCTTATTTAAACTAAAATGCAATGACCTTCATATTAATGTTTACCCTCTTCTGTCTTTGAGATATCAGCCCAGCTTTCCAACAATTCAGTCACAGAAAATTCTTGAGGCAGAAGCCAAAACCAGAAAGAACATTTAAAACAGACAGCTCTACCTCTATACAACATATATATCACAGAATTCCCTCAGATATCTTCGAACAGAGCCCATGCTGCCATGCCTTTCTGTGCAATACATTTTCAGGCAGCCAACAGCTTCTGTGTTTTACCTATAAAAGTGACTTGCCTTTCTTGAATTGAAGAACTGAACAAATATCGCAAGCAACAGGCCCAGACTTGAGGACTACAGATATGAGTAACTCCACTCAGCCAGCTAGAAGTAAGAAAAAATATCCAGTCAGAGCCAGTTCTGTTACCAAGCTTCCACTGTGTAATCCCTCAGATACATGTCAAATCAATGTGTATTAATGTGGACAAACAGAGCACAACACTTACACTCCAACTAATGGCAGAGCATAAGCCTTGGGATCAGACTCAAGCAGCAAAAGTAATTTCCGTGTTTGGTCCATAGTAAGGTAGCTGAAAGAAAGCAAAAGTTGGGAGTTTTTTTTCAGTATTTTGGAAGGCAGTCTTTCAGAAAAAAATCCTGAAGAGGAAAAATACAAGTCTAGAAAATACTGTGAGAAAAGAAGTTGGGGAAAAAAATAAAATAATCAAAACTGCTCTTATTCCACATTTTCAGCAACTCCTCAGCTTTTCATCAAGTCCCCATGTATGAAAGAATTATCAAAGATAAAATGTACTTATTAGTAGTACTAATTCTAGTATTTTAGTGAATACTAGAATTAGTATTCACAACAAATCCAGAAGTGCAAGTCATGTTAAATTTGAAGAGTAACTTTCAGAGAGGCACTCAAAGTCTCTCTCCAAATAAAACGACATTCAGTTGCTTCAAATTATTTCCCTGATCTATCCTTAGCTCATCCTACTAAATTAGTTCCCAGTCAGAATGATGATTCCCCAATACCAGCTTAGAAGCACCATTAACAAAAGAAGCTTTGATTTGCATTCATCTGATTTTCATTCTAGGACAAGCGCTGCTGTTGTTTAAAAAGCTGGATGGTGTTTATATTTATTATGTTATCCAGAGGTGTGTCTCCCTACCCCAGTAGGAAGATCCTTCTACTGAAGCCAAGAGCAAGAATTTCTACTGAACCAGTTAATGTTTTTGCTCCACCCCATTTCCTGTTTCTTGTTCACAACTTTCAGTATTTTTCCAAGACCAGAAGTTATGTTATTTTTATGCCAGCTATTTTACTAAAAAGACAAGTACAGTTGAGGTTTCTCCTACCTACCTCCTTTAAGAAAGGCAACAAGCTGCCAGGCAACTTTGACAGCTTTAGCAATACCCTTTACTCACCCACATTTACAGGTTCCTTGAACTTGTGCAATACTCATAGGGCTGTTCAAATTTCTTGCCAGGGCTGTTGGAATAATTGGGACAGACTTCACGGGGGTGTATTCCAAGGTATTTGCCACAGTAATAGAAGCCCAGCGAAAATTAAAATGTAGATTATCCAGGTTTTCTGTGAAAACAATGTGAGCTCTAATAGTGAGCAGTTTAGAAAGATCCAGTGATTCTTTACTGCACAGACTGTTCTGCAGACCCTAGAAGTAAGGAAAAAAGAAGAGTTAAATACACTTATCTTCCTGTGATTACCATGATTCAAGATGTATTACATTAGAAACTCAAATCATTCATCATAGCTACTATTGCAACAGGTACTATACAAAAAGCCATTAATCCATGTCTCCAAAGCTCACTGCTCTACCAAATATAATGACTAATGTAGAATACACTTGAAAATTAGTGATGCATACCTTAGCATTGTTTTATGATGTATTAGAAAACTTAGGGTTATTATATTTTTATATGAGTAACAGACAACTAGAAGGTTCAAGCTGATCTGTCGAAGTTTTCTTACTTGCAATCAGGAAATTTGTAATTTAACATCCTGAGAAAATTTAGATGTGAAGCAAGCTTCATTTGTGCTATAAAATACACACTACAACAACTACAGGGAAAAATTTACAGGAATGGATGGTGGATTTAGTAGACTCTATGTCTACAGCAGAGCACAGAAGACAGGCACAGTAACTATGGCTACTAACCTACATAAGGCTTTACATGTTTCTTGTGAGTCACTTCCCTAGCAACACCTTATCAACAACTGCCTAAACACTGCAATTCATTCATGATATTTTAAAAAAAAAAAAAAAAAAAAAAAAAGCTGTTTTCTCAATATTTTGCTGGTTATGGTGGTTAAACCAGCTGAAAAACCTTGGCCAGACAAAAAGATTTTAGTCCAAGATTAAAGACTGTGAGATCCCTAAACACCTGTGATGACTAACTGATTTCAACAGTTTTCAATGCACTTTTCAATGACACTCAGGCAGCTCATTTCACATAATTAACTACAGAGTTAATTGCTTCAACCATAAGCTTGCTGTGTTGGGAATCAGGCCCTGTGCATAGCCCAGCCTCCAGCCTAGCGGACAGTTTACTGTTCAAGAGACCCAGCTAAGAGCTGCCAACCTTGAAAGCCGAGCCGATATCTTCAGCACTGTGCACTATAACATTATCTGAAGAAGGCCCCCAGGCACTGACTGTACATGGAATCAGAAAGTCTCCAGGAAGAGATGCAGTCGGAATTTTGCCCGATCCGCCAGCAACTTCCCGACCAGGATCAAAGCGGTCGACTGTCAGCGTTACGCCTTCCCCGTCTTTAAAACAAACAAATAAAGTTAAGAGTCCAAGAGCAACAACTCAGGCTACTTAACAGCTTACTCAACCAGCCAATACTGACTGTCTACCTGATGCTTAAAATTACCTTCACTTACTGCAAGGGTCCCAAGCAAAAAACAGGAAAGTAATTTCTTTTCATTCTGCTTTGCATGGCGATAGGCAAGACGTAAGGTTTTCTCCAGCAGAGATAACTTGGGGTTTCTGAGGAGAGACAATAAGCAAGTTTAAGTCACAAACCATCTTCACAAGAATATTTGGCTTGACTAGTCCAGTAAACCAACATCAGAAGGGAAACAATTTTTCTATGGAGAATAAATAGGAAAGAGAGAGAAGAGCTTTTTCTTTCTACGGAGAATAAGTAACAATGAGAGAGAAAAGCTTTTTCATCTGAAGGGCACCACTGTCACAAGAACTAGAGATGAACACAAGTGAATTATTTTAACAGTACACAGGAAAAGTTAGAAACACTAAAAGGAAAACACAGAACCTTTAAAAAGTCTCATAAGTTTAAAGAGTAGAATAGGCAAAAAAGCTTAACCAATTCTGAAGTGGTGTTAACTCATTTTAGCACTATATTTACTGTGGATGCTTAAAGCAGCAGCACACTGGGCCCAGTGACACAGGAATGCAAGTATGGAGAAAGGTTAGGCAATTATAAAATCACTATTTGGTAAAAACTGTAGTAAATTGGAATCTAGGGCAGTAAATACATCAATGTTGTTTTAGCTTGAGAGAGCTTATCTGATTTTGGCCTGAAAAGCAGTCAAAGTCGAAAATGAAGCTACTGGTTTATGTGAATATGGTGATGGTGCCTCATATCCTACCTGCTCGAGATTAAGTGAAGTGCCTCCATAAAAGCAATTTATTTTAAACTTTGTTAAAATGTTGAGGTTTTAATATTAACTCAAAGAAGACTGTGTGGCAAATTCAAGTGGAGGCCCCTTTTGTAAGGGCTACCCACCCTTACGTGCACAAATATCCACATACTTGCTCTAATAACTACAGCAAGATTTTTGTAGCACCTACAGAAAAATCACCCATATAAAGTAATAATCATTACATTTTACCCTCCATTTGCTTTTCAAGTCAGATTTGGAATATCCTGCCCTAGAAATTCCAAAGTGCTTCAGATTTGCCTCTAGACCAATTCTAAGCAAACAATAAGAACCAAAACATAGGAACTTTTAATATTTTAATCCAAATTACTGAAGCAAGTCAAATGTTTAGTTGTAAGTTTTACCTGAGACACACCATCTGCATCCCATTTGTAAAAAACCATGTTTTTCTCTGTATATATTTAGAGACAAGGTAAAACATGTTGAAGAAAGCTACAAATATGCAGTTACTTCAGAAAACTGAAAGAAACTAAGTTACTTTAGACTAAAACCCCTCCAACCCACTTGACTGTGCTACCCTATGGAAAGGGAAACTCAAATCTTTCCAATAAAAATCCCTATATGCTTATAACATAAGCCTTTGTGCCTTGTCATACAACAGCATTAAAAACCCAAAATGAGGCTTCGAATCACACAATTTATAATTTATTTTAACCTTCAGCTTCACAAAAAGGGTTACTGATACCTGTAGTAGGTAACATGTGCCCCAATGACATCACCCATGGGGGTTGGGTCCCAAAGTGCACACTTGGACAGAGGGAAACTGAAAGGGACCATCCTTTCGGGAACAAATCTGGGAAGAAGATCAGAGATAAAAAAATGGGCAAAGGCCCATCGTTATTTTATTATGTTTAAAAGAAGGAACAAAAGTGTGACACAGTAAAAACAAGAAATAGGATACGTAAGCTGTTGGTATTTTTTTTGTTTCAAGTCCAGCTCAACAAAGCAGAAAGTTTGTCTTATGAAGTTGTCAGAGTTACAAAGTCAACACAAAACTTTTATTTTCCACCTGACAGTTTCTTCGTACAGATGAAAAGTCAAAATACAAGTTTACAGATAAAGCCCAAGAAAAAGGTGCTCTGGATAGAGTTTAGGGAAGAAGAGAGTTATCAGTAATTAGAAACTCCCACAGAACACAGAAAAGCTTGATTTAGCAATTTAACATTAGTGCAGCCTCCCAAAACCATATTTTAGTCACTTTATTTAAAGCAAGCACACAATCCACTTAAGCTTTGAAGGCCTCTGAAATAAAGCTTTGGCTTAACTCAAATAATATAGTGCAAAACTTGCCATCAGACTTCAAAGAACCCTAAAGAAATTAGTATGTAACTACTTAAATTATTTACACGAGCAGATATTTTTGAGTTTTGTAAACCAACTATATCAAGTAAAGTACAGAACAACTGACAGCCCACATCACTTGGCAAATGCCTCAGCACCTTTTAACAAATAAGTGAGAAGTTTCTTTTGTAGTTATCTGAAGCGCGAAACTTTGCCAAGAAAAGGTGCTTCCTTTGCGTTTCCTCACGCTGCCAGGAAAGGACTTTATTTTTAAGGCAGTCCTTTAAGGAACTCACCCACCTCTCGTGTTTCTAGCGGCACTCAAGTGATTCCCGTTAAAAGCCAAAACCAAAACAAGTCAAATAAGCCAAAACAAAACAAACCCCAAATTTAAGCTTACAAAAGGGGAGACTCCTTTAAAGCCCCGGTTTCCACTAGCTGTCGGCACGCACGAAGCAGAACCCCTCCCTCCCATAGCTCTTTATACCCCGATGGGCACTCGCAGAGGGGCCGGGGGCGATGCGGGCCCGCCCGGCGCGGAGCGGAGCGGGTACCTCAGATCCAGGTCGGGCCGAATGGGGGGTCGGAGCAAGGCCGCAGCTCTGCCCACCGTCCTCCTCCTCCTCCTCCTGTGTCCGCTGCAGCCTGTGGGGCAGCGGAGGAGCCCTGCGGGAGGAGTGGAACCGGTGCCGCCGTTCCCCCCCTCCAGAGCCCCCGAAGAAATCCCAATCCCGCCGGTCCCGTCCGCTCCGGCGCCTTCGGCGGCCGCCGCCCGCCCCCCGCTCCTCGCGGACCAATCAGAGCGCGCGACCCGCCCCCTCCACCCGCTCCGGACCAATCGGCGCGCGGCGGGCGGACCGCCCGCTCGGCCAATCCGAGCGCGCCCCGGGCAAACCAACCGCCAGCGCGCGCGCAGGGGGTTTAAAAATGCCCTTAGCGGGGCGGGCAGCGCGCAGGCGCAGTGCGGTGGCGCTGTGGCGTTGCCATGGCAGCGCGGGGTGCTGCCGGGTCCTTCCCAGACCGGCTGTGGCGGGTGAACCGCGAACCGGCACCCCCGGGGCGGGCGAGCCGTGAGCCGGCGCTCCCGGTCCTGCTGCAGCGCCGCTCCCGCTTTGCCTGTTCCCAGCGGCTGTGCCGGTCCGTGAGCCCCGGCGGCGCCCACGTGTCCGCCCCGCCCCGCCCAGGACCCGGAAGCACTTTCCTGCCGCGGGGACAGCGCGGCGGTGGCTCCGCCACAGCCACAGCCCCGGTCACGGCCCCGGCCCCCGCCCCCGCCGCTCCCCGCCCGCCGCACGGCCGCCGCACGGCCGCCGCCCCGCCACCGCTGTCCTGCTGCTGCTCCGCCGCCGCCTCCTTCTCCTCATGAAGCCCGTCGTCGTCTTCGTCCTCGGCGGGCCCGGAGCGGGCAAGGGGACGCAGTGCGCTCGCATCGTGGAGGTGAGACGGGGGCACTGGTGGGGGCTCTGCGGGGCGGCCCCGAGGGGCTCTGGGAGGTGTCGGATCCCCCGCGGTGGGGTCCATGACCCTCCTTGCGGGGGTCGCTTGGGGCAGCGTGTCCTCCCCCGTACCTGCCCTGCGGTCTGGTCTCTTATGGAGCTGTCGTCCGCCCCCCGACCCTTGGAGGCGACAAATAAAAATAACTGACCCACATCTCCCCGTTAGCGGGTGAAGTGGTGGGGCAGCCCCCACTGCTGCCCCTGTCAGGCCGCCTAGCCTTTATCCCTTCTCCTGCCTTTTCCCTCAGCCCCGCGGGATCCCACTCCGCCGGTGGGTCTGCCTGCGCTGGCATCCGACTTGGGGACGCCCATTTGGGGTTTTTGTGGCCACTTCGGGGACACCCGCTTGGGGTCTGGATGCTGTCCCGCTGTGCCTTGGTGGAAGGGCGGGACAGCGGCCCTGGAGACATTCCCGGCTGCCCGGGGGGTGCTGCCTTGCCAGGCCGGTCCTGCAGCCCATCCCGGGTGAGTGGCTCTGTACACGTTGGCACGGCCACGTAGGTCGCTCAGATGCTCAGACTGCCGGTGTCGTGGCCTGGAAGTGGATCTGAGGTGTCCCACGGCGATTGGGAACACGTTGGCTTCACATGTGTGGGATCAAGGTCCGTGTCTTCTGAAGCCTGTCCCACAAATGTAACAGCTGGCACAGCAGGCATTGCAGGGTGTTGGCTTTCTGGCCCTGTGCCATCTCAGTAAATTGTAGAACTAAAATGTTAAAAATAGAATTAAAATTTGGTTCTGTGACAGAATACGCTAGAGGTCAAGGAGTGTCCTGATCCCATAGATCTCGTTCCTGCTTTTCAAAGAGGCTAAAACTGGCAGCATAATTTGACAAAGCTTTTGGTTATATTATCAGATTTTCAGTTCTCCAAATACATTTTTACAGCGCCCTGAGACAGTATCTAAGAAGGAACGGTGAATGCTGCATGGTGTAGTGCTGCCCTTTTAAAAACCAAAAACCACAGGGATAATTATACTGTATTCAGGTGGATAATTACGGAAGTAGTTAAGGCAGAATGCTTCCAAACATGTGTGTATGTTGGATTTGAAACAGCTCTTTGATTTTTTTTTTCTTCCATTTTTTTTTCTGAGCAGTTGCATGTATTTTTCTGATTAAAAGCCATGTAGGATCAAAGCTTATCCATCCCCTCACTGAAAGAAATGCCTAAGAACTGTGGTGATGCCCTTGTTCCTGAAACTATTGGTGGGAAAGAATCCCAGAACTCCTGGAATGGACACGCTGTGTGTGTTGTCTGTTCTGGTGGTGCCCTGGCAGTGCTGTTACAGTTTATCCACGCTGCTGTTACATCCCAGACCTCGGTATTGTATAACTGAGTTATGTGAATTTGGTCCAGACTGAAAAATGCCGTTATGACTTTAGTTCTGTAGGATTTCAACCTCAAATTACAGACTCGCATTCAAACCAGCATATTCATTAAATTAAATTGTGGCATGAAAGGTTCGTGGTGCTCATAAAGCCTTTTTGGTAAAGTCAAATTCAGCCTCTGGCACGCAGCAAATGAGCTTAAACTATAGGGGAATCTTGTAGGCTGTCATTAATGGCTTTCACCAAACCATTAGTGTAGCCTCAGGGCTGAAGTACCTTGTGTGTGGCTGCTGGCCTCTGTTTAGAAGTATAAATGCCTTTGGCTGGATAGGCTGATATAATTGGATGAAGACCACTTTATTAGGAGGAGTTCAAATGAGCCATTGCTGCTCAAATTGTATTTGCAGTTAGAAAGGAAAGATGGAAAAGAAAAATTTTGCTTGTACTGTATTTATTTTCTTCTCTAAGCCTGGAAAGGGAAATCCAAATTATAATAGTGCAAATTTGCTGTAGTTCTGCTAATCCTGTTCACTGCATGGAAAGAGGTTTATGGAAGTCAGTGGGCTGACAGTGGAAAGCACTCAGACCTGTTGACTCCCACAGACAGCCTTCCTGCTTGCTCAGATAGCTTCCACGGGAGTCACTGGCTAAAACTTGGGGGAGAGAAGGTCTGAAGTAGCTTGAGGGAGAGTTGGACTGATGCAAAGCTGCTGGAAAACTTAGGAAAAGCGGACAGGAGCGGGGAAGTGTGGGTGAAACACAGCAGAAGTACTGAAGAGCAGTGGCTTTTTTAAGCACAAATCCTCGGCCTGGCCCCTGGCAGCCCCCAGAGAGCCCTGGTGCAGGCGGGCAAAGGGACCTAACGTAGTCAGTGCTGTATTTAGGTTGAAAATGTGTTTTTATTTGTATTTTAAACCCTGTTGGCAGCTTGCCACAGAGAAAAGGGCCTGTAGCTGAGTCATAATAAACCTCATTCATCCTTGTTGTAAATGGACTGAACAATATTAGTTTACATTTGGAATGAATCTGACCCGGTATCTTGCTGTAAATCTGAAGGTTGTGCTGAACAAAAAGTCAGTATGAGCTATAAATATGTCTTGGGTGCTATTCATGCTGGAGATCTGGGACAGAGCCCATCACATGTGGAAGAAGTCTCATTTGGCTGAGGTGAGATCCTGTATTATTTTAACATCAAACTATTTTTATTAAAAACCAAGGGTGTCTGTGTTTTGTAGAGTAAGGGTGTTACGTTACTTAGTACCTTGGAATGATTTCTCAAAGAAGCGTTGTAATTGTTTTGCTGACTACACTTTACATTCCCAAAAAAGGGAGATGGGCATCCCGTGTTGTAGGTGAAATATGTATTTGTTAAGTACTAGCCTAAATCATGACTGCTCAGTATGTGTGTGCAAAATCCCTGACTCTAGAGAAGGCGTGTGTATTCATGCCAAACTTGGACCCGACTGGAGAAATGATTTGAGGGAAGAAGACATAATAACAAGCGGAAATGGGTATTGACACAGTGTAGGGAAGGGAACAGCAGGTGAGTGATTAGGACTCTTTATCTCCACAGATAAGGTTGGGTGAGACAGCTGAGCCAGGTTGGCTTTCCCCGGCACAGAGGGAAGGCTTGACTCTTGTATGTTCCACAAATGCACAGAATTGTCAGGGAAATGCAAATGCAGCAGAACTGCTGCTCCTCTGGAGCAGTTCCTCCTATTTAGGTAGGGATAAAGCAGAATTCCCTCTTAAGTTCTTATCCTCTCCCTTCCAGCTCTGCAGATTAACTCCTGAAACCTTCCACAGCTCTGTTAGGTGGAGCTTGGCATCATCTGGGACTGTTGTGTAGCTGTCGTGTGAGGCAGAATATTTGAGCGTGTAGTTGAGTGATGTCATTTGAATGCAGGTTCTTGCAATAACCTTCGTGCTTTCTACAGTGTATTTTCTGTGGCTGTGAGATAATTATGTGTGCATAGGACAAAATGAGTGAGTCTTATCGCTGACTTCTGAACTTTGCTTATGAAATCACGGTGGTAAAGTCAAGGGGAAAAAAAATATGTTTGTCAAATCTGCCCAAAATACGCTTTCTTGTACTTGAATTTTAAATCCTTACAGCCTTTGCCTGAGATGCAAAGCTCTTTGGTTGGTGCAAAGAAAAATAACTAAATCATTTGTTGTTATTTCAAGCAAGATTTGACTTGTATGTTTTGTCTTCTTTGTTTTAGCAAGGTGATCTGTAGGGATTTGGGGTATGCAAGACATCCCTTTATATGTGCCTAAAATATAATTCACCTCCACCACAACCCTATCCTGTATATTTGTGGTTAAATCTAAATTAATTCCACAGGGTGGGGTGCTGAGCCTTCTCCTTTTATAAGAGCATAAGTTAATATTCAAATAGAAAAAGCTGTTAAGTTGCTTTGGATATATGATAAGAAGATTTCTTAGGGTGAAGGAAACAATGCAAAGAGCAACTCATTGTATCAGAAACACTCCTCTGAAAGCAGGAGAGGATTTAGGTTTTGCTGTCATGTAAATTGTCTTCTGGAAGTCTGCTGAGAGACAGCATTAACTTCCTTGAAATAAATACTTTTTTTAATTGTTTGCTTTAAACTCAACTTCTGAAAGCTCTTTCATGAGTGTCTGATATTAGTATTCTTCTTAGCCTTGAGTTCTCATAGTTGTTTTTTGGAATAGGAATTTATATTTCTGAACTTTGGAGCTTTTTTTTCTTTTTTTTTTCTTTTTTTTTTTTAAATATGGTGAGTGATAATTTAAGTCTTCCCCCTGAAGATTTATCCCTGTATGCTTCCATTTTGCAGAACACTGGGTGTTGAATTTTGGACTTCCCCAACCATACTGGGTGCCTTTTATTGAGCTCAATCCTCCTGAAGCACTGGGGTGCTCTGTTTGCCCCCCTCTTCCCTGTGGGCACTGTCAGTGGGATCTCCTTTGTACATTTTGGTTTTGTTAATGTGGTTTTTTTTTTGTTTTTCTTCCCCCAGAGGCAAGAAGATATTTCAAACTAAGAAAATGTCTTAACTTTTTTTTATTTGGAATAAGCAGATGGAAGGTCTGCTACTGCATTATAATCTGTACCCCAAAGCTTTAATTGCCTGTGCTAACAGGACAAGCAAAGGCTTTCTAGGTTAAAAAAAAATATGAAGGTTGCAGGCTTCACATGGTCCTATTTTTATTTTAACTAGTTCTTGAATGGTGTACATAGCAAAAACTTTGGTTTTTTATTAAGGTTGCCCAAGATATGACAGGTCAGCAGTAGGGCAATAAAAGTTTGTATTTTATTTGTTTAAATCTTAAGCCCTGTGACTTTCATTTTCGAACTGACAATGATAAGCTAAGCTAGGAGTCAAGGTCAGAGGAGTAATTTGTGTTTCTCTTGCTTTCTGCTCCCTTAAGGAAGTCTCAAGCTGTGTGTTTAGTGGAGAGATGTGCTGCTGGACCCCACAGGGCTGAATCAGAAATAAACGCTGTGCCCCTTGAAAGGGGTCTGTGTCAGGAGTCTTTGTGGCAGCTGCCGCTCACCACTGATCCTTTCTTGCTGCCTCGACATTGCCAGGGCAGACTCTGCCTGATTCCAGCCTGACACAGATATGACTCATGTATTTTCACTTCTATTCATCTGTTTATTGCATTTACCGAAAACAAAGCATGTTCTGTCTGTGGAGTGGAAGTTGCAAATCCTGGCTGACAGGAGAAAGCTGGAAGGGCTGTGGGACGGGAGAGAAGGGCATCCCAGGGAGGCTGCGGTCTCGGGTTGTCATTTGGAGATGTGGAGCGCGCAGCCTGCGTGTCCCAGTTTGTCCTGCTGCCTGGGGACTGAGTGAGCAGGCCACTGTGAGACAAACAAGTGAGCAGTGCCCTGCTCTGCTCTATCCAGTGCTGCTGAGTCCTGTTCTGAGGAACACTGCTGTGGTGGGATTGATGGAAACTTGAGCTTGCCTTCCCGCTTCACTGGGATGAATTTTTTTTTTTCTTTTACTTGTTATGTTTTATTTTTTTTATTTTTTTAAAGCAAAGGTGGAAGATGTCTAGAGTAGCGCTGAAGGCAGAACTTTTTGATTCACAGTTGATTTTTGTATGTTTTGAATTATGGTTCTCCTAACATAAAAATAGTTTTAAAAATAATGAGAACTAGTGCAATAGCAACTTAGTGATTTTAGAACAGCATTCCAGTCTGCTAGCATAGCAGAAGACATTATCTCTGAAACATTTTGGAAGAGTTAATTCCATATTTTCTTTTTTCTTCTTTGTAATCTCAAAATCTGTCCGGATTTTAGGTGCTTGGTGTCTGAGTATTTGGAAATTTTTTTTAAGCTAGTTTCTCTTCAAGTCTCCCTTTCAGTCTGACATTACGCATCCTGCAAGAACTGGAGAAACTGCTTTTTCATTGTTTGGCAACCACAGTCCTGCTCCCTTTTTGATTGCAGAGGAGAAGGATTAGGCAGTAGTGGCAACAAGTCACGTTCTGGGGATTACACCAAGATGGACTTGGCACTGCTGGAAAGTCCTGCTGGCACAAGGCAAACCTTGTCAAGACACAAAAGTGTTTTGACCCTTGCAGTCACATCACAGCCCCTTCTGTGAGCTCTTGGAGTTGTGATGATTTGCCCCAATTCAGGACACTTGCTGAGGGTTTATCTCACCTAAGATGAAAGAAAACTTTGTGCCCTGAATGCCTTGATTAAAACTGGCAAGAGTAGCTCGAGTGCCACATCTCTGAAGCCTTCTGTGTGTGAGCAGCAGCCAAGCCGTTCTCCCTGCTTGTTTGCATTGTTTAAACCGACATGTTTTCCTTGGCTCTTGGCTCATTACAGTTAACAAATAGATGTTTTGCCCCTGAAGGAGAGATTTGTTTTTCTTATTGCCTGGTTAAGCCATTCTGAAGGTTACTCTTGAATACAATTTATTATTATCTAAAACAAGTCTGTTTGTACAACAGCACTTTAAAACACTTCTGTCTTTTCCTTCCCAGTTTGGCTGTTAAAAACTACTTTAGTTTGCTGTTGCAAAAGACAGAATTCCAAAAATTGTCTGACTCAATTTTGTTTTCATGCATGAAAAGGGAAATGCCAAGGAAAATTAAGTGGTTTGGTAATCCTCTAAAACTGAAGGGATTATATTTTCCTCCTGTTTTCTCCTTTGTAGAAATTTGATGTTAAAAAAATCACTGTTCTTTAACTTCAGCAAGAAGAACTAGATGTTAATTTAGTTCTTCAGCAGAGTAATGTTTCGTGCTTATAAGGAAAGATTTATTCTGGTTTATGGCTTCTGTAGGTCATAGTTAATATTTAGATTTGCAATTAAGTAGGCATATCCAAATGCAATGCACATTAAAGCAGGAGTACAGTGAGCTTACAGAGAATGTCTGGAACAGTGAAGCTTTTTCTTCACAGTTATTTACAGTAAAATCTTGCTTCTTTTTTTTGCCAACTGTGTACAGTTTTGGAGATTGGGGTAATTATATCCCTTCTTAAATTATGACTGTGGCAGAACTAACTTGCCATGCTTTTGTGGGTGAAATTGGAAAGCAACTGAAATGTTTTAGAGTCACTTAGTGGGTTGTGTAATATTTCTGTTGTACCTAGTCCAGTAGCCAAGTTTTTAGTCCCAAGCTCACAGCCTCACGAAGTGTGTAGTCACATTATTATGCCTCTCAGACACCTTGTTTGAAATTTGCTTTGGGTGTTGCTGCAGCCAAACTGCTAACCCTGAAGTTTTTTGCTGTTGCTTTTGTTTTGTGTAAAAACTTTAAGATGAGAATGTGTATGTGTGCTCTTGGATATCCAGCTAGCTTGGGTAATAACTAAGGAGATGTCTTTATTGCCTGTTTTTATGGACTATCGAGGAGCATAGTACACATGGTTAGTTTTCTTGTGGTGTTAAATGAGCTGAGAAAAATGATAGTTTTGTGCTCTGAAATTTCCTTTATAACAATGCCTTTCTCTTTGGTAGGAATATATTTTTATGCCTGCAGTAGGTGTCTATTTACAGTGATAAATGCCTGAGAAATTCAAGTGTA
This sequence comes from Chiroxiphia lanceolata, assembly GCF_009829145.1. Lineage (NCBI taxonomy): Eukaryota > Metazoa > Chordata > Aves > Passeriformes > Pipridae > Chiroxiphia > Chiroxiphia lanceolata. Next base: position 5,918,801 of record NC_045645.1, read on the forward strand.
ATAAATACTTTTCATTGGTATTTTGTATTAGTGACTTTTTTTAGCTGTAGTTTGAGGTGAAAGAGAAGAGCAATGGTGTGTGTGCTGTTCTCCTGCATGCTGCCATCAGATTGATGATCTGAACCTGATCTCTCTGCTCTTTCTGTTTACTGTACACGGCTGACAGAGGGTGGCACCAGTGTAGCTGTTTTACCTTCATCTGCCACGTCATCCTTAGGAAGAAAGCACTGTCCTCTTCAAGGGCTGCCCTGAGTTTGTCATGTTCATCCCAGGAAAGGAGGTAGCAGGGGCAGGCGTGGAGGAGTGGGTTTGGAGGAGTAGTGCAGGAGGTCTTTTTGTGCAGTTGCCGTCTTAGAGATGATTTCACCAAGGTGGAGGTGGAAATTGGTGCCAGAGCCACAACAGGAACATAAGGATTTCTGACTTATGCTTGGGATATTACTCCAGCTCCAAAGGACCTGGAATCACCTCATCTGCTTTTCTTTAAGTAGGTAATTAGACAAAATTATTGTGTTGTCTTGTTTCCAAAGATAACAAGATTGCCTTTGAAAGCCATACGCAAATACCTGACCAAAGCCCTCTTGAGCATTTTACTCAGGGATGTCCAGTTCTGGGCCCTTCACTCCAAGAAAGACATTGAGGTGCTGGAGCATGTCCAGAGAAGGGCAACAAAGCTGGTGAAGGGTTTAGAGAGCAAGTCCTATGGGGAGCAGCTGAGAGAGCTGGCAGGGCCTTTAACCTGGAGAAAAGGAGGCTCAAGGGAGACCTTGTCACTCTCTCTACAATTACCTGAAAGGAGATTGTACCAAAGTGGGATCGACCTCTTCTCCCAAGCAACTAGCGACAGGACAAGAGGAAATGGCCTCAAGCTGCACCAAGGGAGGTTCAGGTTGGAGACATCAGGAAGAATTTCATCACTGAAATGGATGTCAGGCATTGGAACAGGCTGCCCAGGGAAGTGGTGGAGTCGCCATCCGTGGAAGTGTTCAAGAAATGACTGTATGTGGCACTTAGTGCTATGGTTTAGTTGACATGATGGTGTTTGGTCAAAGGTTGGACTTGATGATCTTGGAGGTCTTTTCCAGCTTTAATGATTCTATGATTCTATGGCTGTGCTTTCCATGCATAGTATGCTATATTGTCAGACTGCTCACTGAAGAGCAAATAGATCCATCACCAGCAAGATGCTGTTCCTTGTGTTTTTCTGTTGCAATGCAAAGATAAATAGGGTTGACACTGTTGCCTGATGTTAACCTTGCACATGTCCAAACTGAAGGCATCCTGTGCCTGTTTGTTTTGCATGTTCCAGAAATACGGCTACACGCACCTTTCTGCCGGTGACCTCCTCCGGGACGAGCGGAAAAGGCCGGGCTCACAGTATGGAGAACTCATTGAGAACTACATTAAGGAGGGGGAAATTGTACCAGTTGAAATAACGATCAGCTTGCTGAAGAGGGTAAGGAAAGGGCTGTTTCCTTGCAGGGTCACTCCTGCAGACTAAGCAACAAAGCAGTGGCTGTGTTCTGAGAGAGCTACCTTTCCTCCAGTGCGAGTACTGTGAGCTGGCAGACATGTAGGTGCTTCTCTCAGCAACCATTTGTGTTTCTTTCTGACTGCTGGAGAGGTAATGTCCTCTGATACCTGTGGATCTGTGAGAAGGGATTATTTTTATTTTATTTTATTTTTTAGTAGCTCTAGGGAAATCAGTGAAACTGTATTTTTTTATTTCCCCCATTAGCTGTTGACCCTCTTGGTCTGGATGGTCATATTTGATTGGAGGGTAGAGGCCTTAAAGGCACTAAGATTTGTAAGTTTTATCAAAATAGATAGTCAGGTGAAGGAGAAGAGCATCTACTGATGTTCTTGTGGAAGGATAAGCTCCAGCCTTTATCCTTATGACATGTCCATGAAAACAGTGAGAGTACCTCCTTTAAGAAAGAAAAGGCTTCTGTTATTCATGGCACTACATTTTTCTGGAGCTTTTCTGCTGGAATTAATTCTAGATCAGGAATGTTTTGATGTCTTATTGTGTAGCAACACTTTCCAGTATCTTGTGGAAAGTCAACTTTAAAGCTGGGATTGTGTTAGGAGATTTTGAGCTTTATGAACTAATTAATTCAGTGTGAACAATAGCTACGTTGGTGCATCAGTGAACTAATTAGCACGCATTGAAGGTGAAACAAAAATACATTTTGTAAATCTGCAATAATCCCGAGATAAATGCTTTTCAACTTACCATGTCAACATTTGGGGGTAAATTAATAAGTAGATAAATCAGTGTATGTGTGGGAGACTGTGAATTGAATTATCTTTTATCAGGCTATGGATCAAACAATGGCTGCCAATTCCCAGAAGAACAAGTTTTTGATTGATGGATTTCCCAGGAATGAAGATAATCTTCAAGGCTGGAATAAGACTATGGATGGAAAGGCGGATGTTTCCTTTGTTCTCTTTTTTGATTGTGACAATGAGGTAAAGAAGTGTGTCATTCTGTAACTTCCTTTCTTGCAATATTGTGAGAATCATTCAGGAAGAAAATTAAACTCTGTCAGGTAGAATGGGCTAGTTTAAGAGTAGAAGGAAAACTTGGCCTGTGATTTGGAAGGATTTTTTGGCAACTTGTTTATACAGATGAAGAGCTGCATGTTTATTGAAATAGGCAGCTGATGACTCTTGGTCTAATCATATGTGAATAAATTATTTTGAAGAAGTACTTCAGGTAATTGCATTCTTAAAGAAAATTTATCAAAACTTTAAATACCTTTTACAAAATTATTTGGTTACTTTTCAGAAAATATTACTCTGTTTACTCTTAGTAATTTGTTGTTTAGTCCAAAATGAACTTGATACAATGTCTGCTTTAATTCTAAAGTGCAGCAGCAATCTTTATTTTCATAGTAACTAGCTGTGCTATGGGATAGTAGTAATCAATGTTCTATTCAGCAAGTCATTAGATTACAAGGGCATTTTGACAGTGATGCATTATATTCATTTAACAAGTGCCATGATATGCTGTCTTTTTAATATGTCAGTGCCCTTGAGGCATAACATAAAACTGATATAAGAATCCCAGCACCTTAAACTGACTTCTTTTCCTTTTCTCCAACTTCCTGAGGTTTTGTTGCATTTTTTTAAACTTATTTGCATTTATTTTTTAATCTGAACACATAAGGGTGTTTTTTTTCTATTCAAAATCTTAAATAAGATTATTTTTTTCAATTGGTGAGGAGTTAATTTGGGATTCTGATTTTTTTTTTTTTGCTAGATCTAAAAATAGACAGTGCCTACGTGATCTTCTTGGTTTTTTTTTTTTTTTTTTTTACTATGGTTGCATTCTGTAAGAAAAAGTAATTTTTAACCATTGTCCTCTTGCATCAGTAGGATAAATGTGTTCATGAGGTGGCCATGTGTCAGCTTTGCTTATTTAACTTTAGGTTTAAAAACTTAGTCCATTGGGAAGCTTTTAACTTTCTTCACTTTTTTACTTGCATTTTGAAGTCCTTGTTATAGTGATGCCAAATAAGAACATTTTACCCGACAATAACTTAGTTTTGTCAGTTTGCCTTACAAAAGAACATACAGTGACTTTCAGGCAGGCATATATTAGCAATCTCATTTGACGTGCTGCTTTTTTCAGAAAGCCTGAGCACGCCCTTGAAAATCTGATAATCTTCTTCTTTAAATGTCTTAGGTTGGAGACCCAGTCAAACCACAAAGCTTGATGTTACTTTTACTTCCTCTGACCCCAAACCCATTTTAATAAACTGATGAAGTGTAAAGCTACCATCCTTTTCCTCTGGAAGAATCTAACTTTCCCTGTGAGTTCTGATTACCTCCACCAGATCTGGACAGTATCTTGTTTCTCGGGCCTATTTAGAAGTTCAGGGTCTTTGTTTTGTTCCTGCTTTCGAGATGGCACTTTGTGTTCTTGGTTTTAATCATCCTTTTGATGTGTTTTTTTCTTGTAGATCTGTATTGGCCGCTGTCTTGAAAGAGGCAAGAGCAGTGGCAGGAGTGATGATAATCGGGAGAGCCTGGAAAAGAGGTACTGTCTTCAAAACTTTTCAGTTCCCTTCTGTTTGTGTTTTGCTATGTAATGTGGTGTTTTTTTCTTTTTTTCTTCCCTGTGCTTTCTCCTAGAATTCATACATACCTGCAGTCCACTAAGCCTATCATAGATTTGTATGAGAGAATGGGAAAAGTCAGAAAAGTGGATGCCTCTAAATCTGTTGATGAAGTAAGTGTATAAGGCAAAAAACTATGGGGATGGCAGTGGCAGGGTACATATTTTTGGCCCTCTTCTGAGATGTGTTTATGTGTGATTAGTGTGCTAATTAAGCACTGATGTGTATTACTGAGGGAGGTTGTGGAACTCTCGTTTTGACTCTGGACGAACCGAATGAGATGTGAATAACTTTAGGAAATTGATTAGTTCTGCTTGAACATGAGCTCAACTAAACAGATTTTCAATGTTTCTGGGTTTAAGTGCCTTGCCTTTTTCATTTTCATGAGCTTTTGCTCTTCTGAAGTAGTGTTGCTCTTCTGTCTGGTGCCAATTTCACTCTTAAAGAATTACTCTGAATGTTCTGAAAAACCCTATATATTTTTAAAATGCCGTCAAATACTATTTATGTTGGTTTGACTTGAAGTAACTGTTTAACGCTTCATAAAATTAATATTCTTCTTTATCTTTTTAGGTGTTTGAAAAAGTTGTACAAATTTTCGACAAAGAAGGCTAATTCCCTGCTTGAAACTTCATTTAAACTTGTGCTTGAATCTTGCTTGAATAGCTGCTACTGCAGTCCACTCTTTGTAATTATTTTAAAAGATTTTTTTTTTTTTTTTCACATATCTAATGATGATTGTAAAAGCAGTTAATTAGAAATTGATCTGTTTTTTTTTAAATAGGAAATCATTTCTTGTGGCTATAGTATACAAATTTCAGGGTTCTCCGTTAGTAGAAGTCCAGTTACTCACATGGCAGAATCACAGTTAGTACATCTCTCTGAAGAAACTATTTATTCTGTCACAGTTCTGTACCTGTCATGGGCAGGCAGCCCTTTTTAGTCCTTACTGCCATACACCTATTTTTATTTTTTTTTTTTTTAAGGATTAACTGAACAGCAGCATTAAGCAATGAAGGACCCATGTGCCCTTGTTTGTTTTTTGGATGCTTGGACCAAATTTAGCAAGTTTTTTCGGTTGGTTTTTTTTCAAAATATAATTTTGTCAAAAAGTCACTGATGTCCCTAAACATGAATTCTGGAAGTCAAGCTACAGTTAATATGAGAATCTGTTTTAGCAGTTCTCAAAGAACTATTAAATATGCTTTTCAGGAATAGACATACAGAATACTTTATGGAAAGTGGTGCTTTCTTATGACTCTGGATGTAAACTGTCTTCTAAGTTCTTGAGTACCTGGATGACTTGGCTCTGGGATTTACCTTGTTTTCATTTGCAAAAGATTAAGAAAGTCAATTTAATATTTCAATGCTCATTTACTTTAAATTATAGTTATATTCTTTATTACAGCATGGTCTTCACAGGATGGCAAAGCTCTTAAGTAGTGTAGTAAAAGCAAAATCTTCTAACAGTTCTGTCTTAGGTAACAAGTGGAAGGGATTGTTCTTTATTATTGCTGAAATACTGTGTTACCAAATGCTTTAAGGTTTGTTACCTGGGGAAATATTTTTATGGTTAAACTAGTGAATTTGTTTCCCTAAAAATGTATCATTTTAATAGCTGTTTGTTTGAGAAGTTTGTAAATTATTGCACTTTTGTTACAATGTGGTCAGCTGAGGGGAAGATAACTGCAGAAAATGTTTCATTCCCTTAAACAGATTGAGTCCTGCTTCACCATGTTCTCTTGGAGTAGCCAAGTACAGTCAACAGCAATAGCTGGGATAAGCAGAGAACTAATTGAAACAAACTGGTTTAAATGTTTGCACAGATGTGGTGCAATTTTGTCTTTTGTTTAACCTTCTCTCTCCCCTGTATAGCATGCATGGGTCTGTGGGGGCCCACCCATGCATTCCTTGCATGCCCTGAGCTTCCACTGAAGGCTTGAAGGATGAGAGTTTTAACTAATTTTAGTGATGGAGTGGTTCTTCCTACATTAACTGACGCTCTAATTGGTTTGTGATATGCTAATTACACGGAACGGCAATTTGGAAATCTTGACGTTCAGCTTTTCTTTAGTGACGACTTTCTCCATTTAGGAAAAGGTTTAAATTATGCCTGGCTTCTAATTAGAATCAGATGTGTTGGTCCTCATCCTGCAGTCAGGTCTGTGCAGGCAGATTTGTATTTGCAGGAATTCTCGTCTCGCTGAGGTTGTCGAGGCTGCTGGTCTGGGGACGAGATGGGTACAGAAACAAAGGGTAAACTCCAGTAGCTTTTCCAGTCTGGTAGGAGTTCAGACAATGGACTGGGCACAAATAGCTGTTTACTACTGCAGAATATATGGACCATGACTACTTTTGTGAGTGTGGGAGGCTGATGCTTTCACTGCGAGTTTCCCCTTAAAAAAAAAAAAAAGAAAACGTGGTATTTAGTTCTTACTATAAAAGTATGCTGACATAGGATAGGATCCAGCAAAACTGCATGTTTTGATATGAAGGTTAGAATCAGGGTTTTTCAAAAAATATTTCAAATAGGATTCTTTAATCCAGTTAGATTTAATTATCTTTTGTTTCTAAGTTATTGGTTTTTACAAGTTCTGTTCACAATAGAATATCCATTTTCTTTCATCCTACACTTTTCTGTGTATTTAAGTGCTGAAACAAAAATAACCTTTGGAGCAAGTTTTAGAAAAAAAACCCCAATGTTTTGGCAGTATTGAATTCGGAGTGGATTGTAATGTGTCTGTGCAAGGACTAGAGTTTTTGTCATTTTATTTATTAAAGATGCCATTAAATGTGTTACCACTTCTTCCAAGTTGGACTTATGATTGAAATAAAGATTAAATGCAATATGCCAATGTGTTGTGTCCATTTAGCAGCAAAACTGTATAAAGAATTTGAGGAGATCCAATAAACTCTCTTCTGTGGCTTAATGAGTACTTGGATACCTGTCACAAAGGATATTTTTCATATATATCTGTCTATATAAAGTGAGTTTTTTATTAGCATTACATACTTCACTTGGCTGCAGACACACAGGTATGTGTATAAAAGTTATAAAAGCTCAGTTTTCACCGTGAAAACTGAAGTCCTGAAGACCCTGTTAGGCAGAGGATAAGACCAGGAAATTGCCTGGGGAATTGGTACCTTTTCTTAGTTATGTAGGTTTATCAGATGACTCTGTTTGTATAGTTGTGCAGTGGTAATTCATTTGGCACATCTGTGAAGGAAAAGGGGCTAGAAGTGGTCTAGGAAACACAAACCTGTTGTGCAGCTGCTGTTGGGAGACGCTTTTTGTCTTGGTTTCTCGTGCTTCCTTGCCCAGTCACCAGCTGATCTGAATGCCATTCTGCTGCTTTGCATCACATGCCTATGTGCTGTACTCCAGGCTGTGTTCTTAAAGGAGATTGGCACAGCATAATATTCTTTATAAAAGAAACCGAGAGAGTGCCAGGCTGATTTTAAAGTAACCCATTTTGTGTAAAGGCTTGTCACAAAATGGGTTGTTTTGTCACATGTAGCTTCCCAGTAAACAACATGTTGGACTTGGAATCATAGAATAACTTATGTTGGAAAAGACTTCTGAGATCATGGAATCCAATCCTTCCAACTTGAAACCTTACTCTGGGAAGATTTGCAGAGCTGGCCTGAAAGGGGTGGGTAAAGCAGGGGATTTTCCAGCAGTGGTAGGTATCTTTCTGCTGGTAAAACCTCACAGACCAAACTCTTGCTGGAACCTCACCCTGAGGTCGTAGCATGTCCTCAGGGACTGACTGACAGGGAGGGGCAAAGCTCCCCATCAAATTAGCGCCTTCTGGACAGACATTTTCTGTTAAGTGTCCCTCTGTGGGAGTGGGGGCAGGCAGAGAAGACCATAAGCACGCAGCTGAGGATTGCCTCAGTGTAAGATACTCCCCACCAGCAACATTTATCCTTAATGAGAAGAGCTGGCTCATGAGGGTGTTCCAAGGTCTTGTGGAAAATTCTGTGTCTTACAACAGTGGGGACATCTATGTGCTGCTGCCCAGGCTGAACTGGGGAGAAGGGGAGAGTTAAATGGAAAAAACCCTCAGTTCAGACCGGAGCTGCCAACTGTCGTTACCGGTTGGCAGTTTGTAGCTGCCAGCATTTAGGAAAGTTGCAGCTTAGGGGATTACTTTTCTGCTTAGTTTGAGGTTCAGTACCAGTTCGGTCCCTGTTGTGACACAGATGTCTCTGAAGGCTGCGATCTGTGACGGCTCCCCTGGCCTTGTGCTCGGGTGGGGAGGGCAACACTTGGCTCCTGGGCACAATCAGGTTATTTCTTCAAGATGTGGTACAGCAGGACTTGGAGACCGGGGGGCTGTGCTTTGGAGAGCTGGGGCTGTGCCCTTGCCACAGCCCAAAGATCCCAGGGGTTAACAGCTGATAATGGAAACTGCGAGACAGTGTGAAGAGGATTCGGCTGATCAGGTAACAAAGGAGACAGTAACAGAAATACTAATACTTGGTTTCATATAGCAGCACTGCACACACTCTTTTGATCTGCAGAGGTTTATAAACCTTCCGGTGGAGATAGGGGAGCATGGATGAATTTAATCTTGCAGCTCTGCTGTTTTTCATGGATTGCTTAGTTTAAGATGGTGGTTTTCAGTCTGTGGTCTGTAGAGTATTTCTGTTGGTAACAATAGGCGTCTTTATTGAGTCTTCTAATCTGCTCAGCTGAAGTATGCTCTATCCTCTTTGCTTTCTGCCTTTTAATGCCTTTTCTTTACGTTTGTGAATTGCAGATGTTCTTTGGGATAGGGAAGGGAGTGTGCTTACCAATCTCTCTGTGTCGTGCAAAATAAAGAAAATCCTTAAACCTTCAGCTGGAGCAACCTGAACATATTTCTGACATGAACTTGGCACATAAGCTGTTACAAAACCAACATTGCACATTGCTTTTTTTTTTTTTTCCCCAACTACAGAAAATCTGTGTAGTACCTCTGCTCTTTTCTCCTGTGAGTCAGATCAGCTGTGTCTGTCTATGCTCCAGCACAGTGCTTAGCAGCAGTTGCACGAAGAAACCTCTTCAATCACTAGTGTTAAACCAGCAGTGACCAGTTATGCTTCAATGGAGGCAAGTGAGATGGTTGAAGAGGAGAGGGAAGATGCTTAGAGAAGCTCAGTCAATTCTGCTTCACTAGTCAGACTTCAGCTTTAGGTACATACCTGTTCTGCACAGCTGTGATGCTTGTGGAGTCCAGCTACTTCATGATTGTGCTGTATGGAAATTAAGGCAAATGCACTCCCTTCCTACACGTTCCCTGTCTTCCCTCATCGACTCTGCCCCCTTAAATTCCAAGGGTGAAGACAGGAATTCTTCTTCGGGATAATGCCATAGAGACTGAACTGGGCAGGAAGAAGGAAACTTGAACCTTGCTTGTGAAGCATGAGAAGCACAGTGTGCTTCACTGTGGGCAGCAGTGCCAGGCTATTTTGTCATCCTGGCTTATAACTGCATTCAGACAGCAAAAGCAGAATTTTTCTCTTTCCCCTCAAATGTTTGGCAGAAAGCTTGCTTTTGTCTAAAATGCTTCTTAAGCACTGTGTGAACCATTCAGTCCTAAACCAAATACCAGTTTGAGTTGTGCTTTTTCTTTCTAATTTACAAATAGGAGGGTTTGGTTTAGTTTGTAATAGCTGCTGCAGCGAGACAACACTTGGAAAATACAAGGCGCTGTCCCAAAAGATATTATCTGCTTTATTCTGGAGGGCTTCTTAGCACAATACTGTTCCTGTGTGGTAAGAAATGGGAAAGATTGCTGTGCAGCTACCAAAGTGTAATGGGATGGGGATGGTACATGGAAATGGTATCTCGGACAACTTCTGTTCTCAGCGTGCACTTTTATTTAGTGCCATGAGATATGAAGAGAGATTTTGGGATAGAATTAGATCAAGTCTTGGGAGTGAAGCTTAATCTGTTCTGGAGGTCTTCAAGGACTATCAGGATCTGTCGGGGTGTATGGAGCATGTAGTGTGTGGTGATCCTCTCTCCTGACTAAGCATAGGGCTATCTCTTCAGATTCCTGTTCAGGGCTTTACTACTGTTGTCTTCTTAAACCAGAGCCAGCTGAAGTTCCTGGCTATGGTCACCAAGCATCCTGAGATCTGTATTTTGTTCTAACTCAAATTTCTCCGTTCTTGTCTGAATACCCTCTGTAGTTTCATTTGGACATGATGGAAATCATCAGTGCCTTAATTTCAGGGGGAGGACTGGCTCAGTTCAAAGTTGAGCTGCTGCCCCACCTCATACTCCACACACAAGCTTCTGTGAGAGGGAGATGCTTTCTGTGAGTTTGAGTGGCTTCCCTCCTTCCATTTTCCCTTCCAGGCCATGCATCCTGGATGCACAAGATTTCCCAAGGTATAGTAGTATCTCCATACCCCAAGAGGGGAGGTGATAGCTGGACCGTGGAAGAAGCCCTTGGGCACAGAAAACAACAATGGCATGAAACATCGTGGATGCATTTTTCAAATGAAAGTATAATCAGGAGCCACATTTTTGCTGGGTAGTCAAAATGTTTGTGGAAAACAGAAACAGGGATAATTTCACCACGTTCTTTGTAATTTAGAAATTTCTGTGGAAATAAAGAGCATTTGACCGCTTCCCTGCAACGGCAAGCGTGGGGTTGTAAGAGCAGTTCCTGAAGCAAGCCTAGCTTTTGGCTTGCTATGTGTGACTCCTTGTGAAGCTTCCCTGGGCTCTTGGATGCTGCTCTTGCCAGCGAGAGCAGATTGCTTCCAGCAATAAACATCCCACAAAATTATGTATGTTCTTTAAGAAAAGCACCAAGATTTTCTGCTAATTGCAAAAACACATAATGGATGCCTTCAGCATCTGTTATTTATTCTCCAACCAGCTTTCATCCAAAAGTAACCTTTAAACAAACATTAAGATTGAGGAGTTTAACTGTTCCAATGTGTCACATGTCTACACCCTCCAGTTTAACGGTGTTTGAAATGCATGCTTAGAGTTGACTTCTAGAGAAAAGCAGAAGTATATCTCTAGCTCGGAGACGTTCACAACCTGGAGAAAGGTGATGGTCGGTGCCTGGATGTCTCTGGTGTTTACTTGTGGTCTTTTTTGGGAGCGAAAGACCGGCAGAGAGGATTTTGCTCACCCGGCAGTTGCTTCGATCCGCCACAAGGAGGGGTGCAAGGTTCGCGGAGAGCAGGATGCAGCTTGGAAGTGGCGTTCGTGGGATGTACAGTATTTCTCGTGTCTTGAAAGGCCTGATTTTTAGTTAAAAAGCCTGATTGTTTTTAACGGTGTAACTTTTTTTAAAAAAAATCCACATAAAGAAATAGATTTTTTGGATGAGTTTTTTGTTGCACTGAGATCTGCAGTGTTGGTAACTTGGCAACAGTAAATGTCATGCTTTTTTTTTTTTTTTGTCAGTTTATTTATTTGTATCTAATGAGAACAACTGGATGGGGCCAACTTAAGTATCGTGGCTGTTCTGTGCCACTACATTCGTGATAGGTTTGCCATTCCCAGCATGAACCAACTAGGCAATTTTCCGAGCTTGACTTGAGAGCTTTTTACTAGTGAAGGAGTTTCATACCTGGTACCATGACAGAGTTCCTGGTGTCTCTCCACCCCAGAGTGCCTCAGAAATGAGATCTGCCCGGGGCTGGCAGAGGGAGGATTAGGAGTGAAGCTGCTGGAAAAAGCTGAGTGGTAAGCACCCGATTCCCTTTCACAGGGGGAATTTTACAGAGGGAAAGCACTGTAGCTACACAGGCAAAACCTTAATTGCTTTTTCTGTTGATTGATGTTTTTTGGCAAAATCTTCTAGTTGCCTTTCCATCCTATTATTCTTTCCAAATGACTCTGATGGAAAAGCATGGAGTAGTTTGCTCCTTTGAACACGGCTGTGCAGATTCTACCTGAGTATCCTTCAGCAAAAACAGCCCCATGCTTCCCAGAAAGGACCTCAGGGTAGGGGAATTGGAAGAGACAGAATGGAGTTGGCATCTTGGCTGGTGGAGGTCAGAAAAGAGAACTTTGGAGGTGCCAGCAGGGTTACACCAACAAAACTTTGTGCTGGGGCATGGCCAGTAATTCTTGAACATGGGGCATGAGCAGGACTGGTACCAGCAGCCACCCCGTGTGTAGGCTCAGCATCTCCTGCTATTCCAGTGACATCTGGGTCTTGTGACACCTCCCAGACAGACAGGAGAGCAGCACAGTTGGGGGCTGAGCATTAATGACTTTGCAGCCCCCTTGCAGCAGATCTACTCCTCTGTGCTTAGATGTGGTTTTGCTTTCTAAAGCAACCTGTATTACAGATGGGGAGATCAGTGTACAAAGGAACTCAAACTCGGCAGAAGCACATCCTACAGGACTGGCAAAAGGAGAAATAGCCTTTGCAAAGAGCAACTGCTCAAATTTGACCAACCTGGCTCCTAACTCACTGCAGTTAACAGGACAAGGTCTCAGGAAGGCCAGGCTTCCTGGGGTTCAGCAGAATTCACTGCATCTGTTCAAGGAGTCGGGAGTCATTTACTTCCAAAGTTAGTCCAGGTGTTTAGGTCAGGATGTTAAACAAATTCTGCTGTTTATCCAAAGTATTGAGAGGAGGTTTTTTTTTGTTTGTTTGTTTGTTTTCTCAGGGAAATTCATAAATGCAGTCTTTTAGGGCACTTGCTGATGGTGGTAGAGCAGTTCCTCAAGAGCAAGTTATTCTTAAGTCAGAGGGCAGAGTCTGAGAACAAAAACTGTCTTGGAAGTCCAGTCCTCCTTGAAGGATGTGACATCTGTCAGCAGTCATGTCCAACCTGCTAATGTCCATCTGTGCTGCAGAATAAAAGACTAGATAATTGTGTTTCAGAGAACATGTGTTTTTAAAAGTTAAGAAGAACGTCAGTTAATTAAAATGGTAAGGCACAAGTGACATTATCATTAATAATAAGTCACAGCCTTAATTTGAAAATTACTGAAAAAATGATGCATCCATTAACGGACACTTTGATAGGGATTGCTCTGGAGAGGGGAGATTTTGAGTCTCTTTGGGAGAGCAGGTAGGTTTCTGCTGTCTAAGTAGGCACAGGGTCACCACAGCAGCTAATGAAGGTTGCATGAGGCATATGAAGACTCTTAATTAGTTTGGCTGTTATTCTTCCATCATGAGCAATTCATCAACTCCTGCCTTATCTACCCTACTGTTCCCTCCCTGAACTGCAGTCCCTAACCAGTATGAGATCTGGGGGGAAAGGATAAAAGTGGGGAGATGAGAACCCCCACAAACAGCTGAGGAGATGCTGAAGGGTGCAGAAATGGGGTAAGGTCTTTGGCAAACACCCACATGTGAGAGTCCTTGGCACAGAGTAACCCTGATGTGCTTGCTACTAATTGTTCTAATTGGTTCCAGCAGGGAACCCAGCCCAGATGGGTGAGGACAGGCAGTTACTAACTGGGCTCCTGCTGGTCCCCAGAAGTCAGTGTGCAATTGCTGACTGGAGCCCGGGACATCGCACCCAGGCAGGGAAGCACTGGTCCTGCAGTCCCAGTTTTGGGATCCAGGGAAGGAGCAGAGGTGAGAGCTCTGGGTTTAGTTATTACTGCATTGGTTTGCTCAGGGACAAAGTTGCTGGCTCCTTTGGGCTGTCTGAGAGGGGCTGGGTGGTGTGAGTGGAAGGTGCTGGGATGTTTTTGAGCAGTGCCAAGGATGTTTGGCTGTGTAGCTTCCTTGTATTTCATAGTGCATTATTGGAGGTAGAGACCTGAGCTCAAGACCTTGGGATCTCTTGGGCAGAGGTCTCCATCAAGCTCAGATCTTTCCCATGCTCCTGGTCCCTTCCCCAAGGGTAAATGCCCCAAAGCTCCCAGGCTGCTGAGGAGTTTGATGTTACTTTAAGGGGACTTTGGTGCCTCAAAACCTGCATGGAGAGCCTGCCAGTCACTCAGAGAGCATGAAATTCTGTTAGAAATCATCTAAGCTTGGGTTTTTTGGGTTGCTTTGGGGTTTTGTTGTTTTTTTTTTTTTTCTTTGCTTTCTGTTTCCTTTTTTTTATTTTGGTTTGTTTGTTTCTGTCCAATAACCACAAGGAGTAGGAAAGATGGATTTTTTAATGTGGATTCAGATTACTCTATCATTTCTTGGAGCTTTATTTAAAGGAAAAAAAATCCTACCCATCTCCCTCTAACTCCAGTATTGAAAACTTTAATGAAGCATTGCTAGCTCTGTTTGGTAGAAAACTTCTCTTGCTGCCCCTGTGCTTCAGACTTTAAACTGAGAACATGAGTAAAGGACAAGAGGTGAAAGAAATGCTGACGATTAAATGAGTTACCACACACCTGCAGCAAGTCAGGGAACCTCCCTTGCTGGAGAAGCTGCCCTGGTTTATCAGACTGGTGACAGATCTGCCTGGCAGGGCTCAGCCCTGCCCACAGATCAGCATGTGATGCTGAGGAGTTGGTCTTTTCTTGGCTCACTTTTAAGTCAGAGCAAGCTCTAAATTATGGGCAAGTGAGCTGCATGAGTCAACCCTGACCCCTCCTCTGCAAGTGACAGAGGTAAGACAGAAAGACCATGATCCCACCAGCCCCATTCTCTGTTTCATGCACAGGTGATGCCATTTTCCCTTTTCTACTGCAAAGTGGTATTGTTAACACCTGAGACACATGAAAGAAATGACAACTGCTTGGCATGGTGCTGAGATGCTGCTGTGCCTGGCTGCAGAGACAGATGCTTTGTTCCCCAGCAAACTCAAAATCCCAGGCTTGATCCTTTGTGCTTTTAAGTCTGCGATGGTGTGAGCAGAGGGAATGGTTTCTTTGTGTGCCTAAAATTGAGTGTCCATCCAAATGTGCCTGTGTCAGGTGGGTCTGTGGAGGTGGAAAGGAGGTGGTGTGCTGCTGCTGGCAGCCACGGGCAGAGAGGCTGCATCAGCCTGACCCTGCCTTGTGTAGGACACATCCAAGGTGGGGAGAGGACACCAGTGGAGTGGCAGTACTGGGCTGTGTATAGTAGGGGTGAGACCCTGTCTGGGGGATGGGTTTACCAAATGTGCATTCCTGGGGACGTGGGACCCTTGTCTGAGCTCTGCTCACCCCATCCCTACACACACAGACACTGGTCCCCAAAACCTGCTTCTTTAGAGTTGGCACTACCAGCTTCCCATGAGGTTCCTGTGGGGGTGAAGTCACCGTCAGCAGAGTTAAAAAGCCTTTCTGGAGGTAAATAAAGCCCCAAGCTGTCCTATTTTAAAGAAGCTGCCTCCCACGTGTGAGCTTGGGGTGCGTGTTGATGGGAGCCTGCCGCAAGGGTTTAGTCTGAAACCAAATCCTCTCTCCCTCTGCCTTTCTCCCCTGAAATGGGAGCTGTCATCATACTGCTCAATCTTTTAAGTCAGCTTGAATGCCGATTGTCTCTGTTTAATAAAAAGTCTCTGGGATGCTGTGTGAGGCTGTGGCTGTTTTAAGGTGTGCCCTCACTTGCTCTTTGGTATTTGCCTGGTCTTCTCTGCCTTGTGACTCCAGTGAAGGTGCATTCCTGATGAAAGGTTTGTTTTAGTGAAAGTGGGGTTGATGGCAGGGTCTGCAGGTGTGTGAGTAGAACTGTTGCTGAGGCCACTGTAGTCTCTTAAAGTGGGCACTCATCAGTAGGGAGGGAAAGAATGATAAGCACCCGGAGTGGCTGCAGGTCCCCCTCACTCTGCAGCTGAGAGGAGCCCCTGGGGTCGTCTCCTGCCTCGTGGGTGAGAGCATGGCTGTGGGGTGGATGAGGGGGAGGCAGGCAGAAATTGGGCTCTTGCTGCTCTCTGATAGAAAACACAACTGTGAAACTGCTTGAAATACCCACCATAAGTAAAAATCCCACCAGCAGCTACCGGGAAGCTTTTGGGGATGGGCCAGCAGTGGGATATTCTCTGCTGAGCCCTGTTTTGAGAGTCTCAGGCTGCTTCAATAGGGAGACAATATATCTCAGGTGAAACATAATCCCTCTGACATGAATTAAATAAGCTCTCACAGCAGATACCTTTCCCTGCTGACTGTGGCCTTTTCACTTTTTGGCCCCAGACCAAAGCCTACTTGACAGTGAAGTCTTTAAATAAGTCAGTCAAAGGGTGGTGGAGAAGAGAAGGCAAACATGATGTTCTGTGGTATGGAATATCCATTTGGTCAGTTAAGGCCAGCTGTCCTGGCCATGCTCCCTGTCAGCTTCCCTTGCTTCTCCTCACTGGCAGAGCATGGGAAATGGAAAAGTTCTTGACTTCTAGTAAGCTCCACTTAGCAACAGCTAAAACATCAGCATGTTATCAACATTATTCTCCTGCTAAATCCAAAACAAAGAACTGTAAAAGCTACTAGGAAGAAAATTAACTCTCTCCCAGTCAAAACCATTTGCTGTCTGGGGTTAAACCATGGCACTCAGGTGAAACATAATCCCTCTGCCAGGGAAGAAATAAACTCTCCCGGCAGGTACCTTTCCCTACTGACTGCGGTCTTTTCCCTTTTTGGCCCCAGACCCCAGCCTACTTGACAGGGCCATCTTTAACTATGTCAATCAAAGCACAGTGGAGAAGAGAAGGCAAACAGGAAGGGCACAGTGGAAGGGCAGGTTTCAGAGTGACCTGGTGACGGGGTGGGGATGCGAATTGTTGGAGCGTGTGTGAAGTGAGTGGCTCCAGCAATGAAATGCTCAGTCTTTCAGTGAACACAAGGAGGGCAAACTGTCTGGCTCCAGGACAATACCTGGTGACTTGTGTAGAGGAAGAGCCCTGGCACTGACCAATGCATGAGGCTGATGAGAAGTGATGTGGGCAGGTCATTCAGAAAATCTGGTTTGCTGGCCCGGGAAGGACATAATCACCTTGGCCTGATGTTATCTGGGAGGCTGTGAGACAGGAGGCAGTGAAATGGGCAGGCAAGCAGGAGCTTCTGGCTCACAGTCAAGCCTTGGGCTCCCAAGGAGGGGTGACTTTTGTGGGAGAGGGGACGTGATTCACCTGGGCTGAAGAGGGATGCAAGGGGTTAGAGGAGAGCTGACGTGAGGCTGAGCACTGGCTGGGCTGAGTCTGCTTTAGGCCAGCTCAACTTTACCTATGTCCTCTCTGACACTGGGTGCAATAGTTTTCAGATCTGTTTCTTAGCATCATTTTAATGGGGTTGGTGCTTGAATTTCCCCCCCCCCCCAATGAAATTTCATAAAAATCTGTACTTTTCTTAAAAAGTTTCAATTTTTATCTGGGATACACACCTTTGAAACTATAGATTAACATACCATAGACCCTGGCTGGGCAAGGATGAGGCTCTGGACATCACTGTGCAGTGAGGTGATCCCAAATCCCACAAGATCCCAAAATGTGCATCTCTGTGGGAACTAGGCAGCTAGCTCCTGATGAGCTGAGTTGAACTGACTTTCTCAAAGGTTCTGGGACATGAAAGATAGAGGACTACAAATCTCCCAGGCAATGTTAAAGCACCAAATCATCTCGTCTCCTCCTTTAGTCTACATCAACAGACAATGAACTCACAGTAGCCATTAGCATAAAACCTTGCTTGTGTTGGTTGCTTTAACACTGAAATTGGTGTATTTCTAGGTTAGTCACAAAAATGTCTTGGTTTATTGTTATTTTCAATTACATTCTTATTTTTGGATGGCAACGTCATGAATGAGAGGGACCTGCTGAATACACAGCTATTGCCTTTCTTTGTGGAGAGATTATGTTTTGTTGTGCTTGCAAAAATGGCCTCTGCTGCCATGTGTTGCCCTTTAAAAGCGAAAGAATAATAAATGAGAAACAACAAGAACAGGTATCTCAGATATGGTACCTATTTGGAAGGAAAAATCAGGTTTAGTTATGTTAGCATTGTTCAATTTATTTTATATTAATTTTATGTTTGGGGTTTGTTTTTTTTTTTGGTGTAGCCTGATTAGTTCCACATGTTTTCCCCTAAGGTTTGGACCGTAAAACTGCTTGTCTGAGTCATCAACTAGATAAATAATTGGCGAAATCAAGGACTCATCTCCTAAATCGTTCCCCGGTTGCTTCTGGCCCTAACAGAGCTTGGTTGCCTGTGTGTTCGAGTCAGCTGTGTTTAGTCCCCAGTCTGGGCTTTCACTGGCCCCGGGAGACCAACAAAGTGCCGATTACGGAGCCTCGCATCAGCTTGTCTTGGCACATCTGCTGGAAGAATGCGGGGAGCCGCTGGGGATCGTGGTCAGGGCTGGTATTTATAGCCAGGGTGGAGGAGCCTTCCCGAAACGGGCACCCTGGAGTGCACACCTGGCAGCTGTGCCACCCCTCCTGCGAGGGGCTGGCGTGATCTCCTGCGTGGAGGTGGTGGGGCTTCTCCTTCGTGGTGGGTTTCCCGAGCCAACGGCTCAGGAGGTGCTGACCTGCCACACAGGGGTGCCTGGGGATGCCACAGCGGGCTCTGAGATCTAACAGGCTGATCCTGAAATCCCAGCATCCTTGTTTTCTCCTACGGCAGGTGTCAGTCTCAGGTCCAGTAAGTATAACCACACTCCTGTGTCCTGCAGAGTAGCCCACGTGATGGGAAATGAGAAACACGGGTACAGCCCCCTCTTTCCTGGGGTCCAGCCATGGGTGAATGCTGGGAGATTTGAGATGGACATGTACTTGCTTCTTCATACGTGGTGATTGTCTGGTTTCTGAGATAGACATGAATTCCTCTACTCGATAAGAGAGATGTTGGACTTCAGTTCTTCTGTCCCAGTGGCTTGGAATATTTTTTTAGGGGTGCCACTTGTGTCTTGTGGAAATCAGATCCAAAATGTAACACACCAACCCCCTCAGTTGGAGAAGTTGTACTTGGAATGTAAAAGGAGCTGAACAGGATGGTCTCTTGTCTGGATATGTTGTTTTTGTTGTTTTTTTTTTTTTTTCTGGGGGGAAGGAGTATGATTGCAGTTTAAAATGAAAGAAAGCCCCAAAAGCAGGATGAGAGACAGCTCAGTGGTGATTTCTCAGCTTAAGGAAAAACAGTGTAAATCTGGAACAGACCCACTGTCTTCAGAGCCGGCTCCAGGCTTCTCAGCAGGAGAGTCACAGTTTCTGCTGAATTGGAAAAATAAAGCAGCCCAAATGCCTCTCGTGAGAGGTCCTGGCCCCTTGGCTTGAGTCAGGCGTGTTTGGAGCAAACCTAATACCTTGGGAGGGATGCCACTGAGCCCCAAGGAGGTCGCTGGGGATGGGGGAAGCAGAACCCTCCCCTCCTTTGGATGGCACTGAGGAGTTAAAGGTAAGTGAAGCTGAAGGAGAATGAATGGATTATTCTTTGCTGGAAAAAAAGGTCACGTTAACACACTGAAACGTGTGATGGTGACACCCATGAAAGTTAAATCAGCTCACTGAATTACATCTGAGTAAATCTGTGTGCTTTTGTGTACTTGTCCCCATCATGATTTGAGCTACTGTGGCTTTTGTGGTGGCAGTTTTGGACACGGGCATCCAGAGCCCACTCGAGTCCTCGTTTGACTGGTGCCTGGTTCAGATGGTGGGTGCAGACTCTGCTGAGATCATGGACACCTGCTGGACTGGGGAGGTGATTGAGGTCTTGTGGTGGTGCTAAAAAGGAACCATAGCACTGTCCTCCTCTGTAATGCCTACATTATCCCAGTTAAAACAATGATGAGAAACTCGACAGGCACCTTCCTGCAGGGGCTGACCTCTGGTCTGTGGTGGTCTGCCTTTGGTCCTCTCCATGCTTCCTCTGTTTTTTCATGAAGCAAATGGTTTGTGCAGCTGGGTGCTTTATTTTGGTAGGTCTTGTTTTCTTTTTTCTTATCAAGATTTTGCTACTTGAAAAGTGGTTTCCAAAGGCAGTACATTGTGTACCATGGGGTGTCAGCATGGGATTGGCATGGGGAGTTCACCCCAGTCTGGGGGCTCCCAAGAGCTCATCAGCCATTCTGTGCAAGGGGAAAAGAGCTGAGCTGGTGGATATTTCCCATGCAAATGGTTAACTACCCTGGCAAGCCAACTTGGAGACAGACACCAGGTCTCATTCTTTTCCCTAACCATCTTGTACTTAATAGAGGCTTTCTCCCCTCTCCCTGCCCTCTTAACATTTGGATTTGGATTTAGGTCTAGCTTTTGAAGAGAACAGCTCTTTTCTCTGTGGCTGCTCAGCCCCTTCAGCTCTTCCAGCTCAGGAAGAATGGGGCTGTTTCCTGGTCTCCTTGTGGTGCTAGAGGGTCCCTCCACATACAGTGATCATGTGGTGGTGGAGAAGGGTGGAAAGAAGCAGAGGACTGGAAGAAGCATTTCGGCAGTCAATGCAACTGGCTGGCTTAAATTACATGTTAAAGTTTGCCAGTTATCAGTGTGTTGAGCATTTTGCATCATTATAAGATTTTTAGGAGTCCCGATGCAGATTTTCTGTATTTTGTTTGCTGAGATTTGTGTGGTTTTTTTTCTTGTAGAAAGAAAACTTGCCCAGCATTTTACTGCACGCATTTATGCCCTTTTTTTAATATACAGTGGAAACAAGCATCTGAAATCATTCTTCTCCTTCTGACAGCAACATCTGTAAAACCTTAATGCTGGAAGGAGGCAGGAACCAAGAGATTTATAACCCCCTGCTGAAATATTGGAACGACCTTATTTCCCGGCAATTAGCTTTGCTCAAAACATTTTTGTTTCCTATTAGAAGCAATCTACCAACATTTACATTGATGTGTTTAATAGTTGTTGGCCATCTCTGAATTCAAGCAGGCAAGGCAGGAGGGGAGGGGAAGAACACGCTTTGTAAACCGTGAGAGTATTTGTGTTGCATCGTGTGTTGTGTGTATTGATAGCAGTGAAAACATCCATCATGCTATGCTCCAGAACAGGGAATGACATCTCTTGGGAAAGGGAAGAGAACTGGTGTTTGGCCAAAGCTTCTCTACCACTGCAGCATACCAGGAGTAGCTCCAGTGCCTTTGGAGTGGATCTTGATTCAGCTGGAGCTCTTGAACAGTGGAAAGGTGAGCAGAGGAAGGAGCAGCACCTACCTGCAAGCTGCTGTAGGAATGAGTAAGGTCAAATGGTCATGAGTTAGGTTAAAGAGGGAATGGATGGATGGCTCATCGTCCTTCTTCAGGATGCATCCATCTCCAGCAGAGACAGCAGCTCCTGAGACCTCTGTGGGGCAGTCTGGGAGAGCAGTGTTCTGCAGGAGCCCTCAGCAAGAAGTAGATTTTTTGATTAGGTGGCTGAGTTTGGGGTTGTTTTTTTTTTTTTAGTATGTTGATGTAATGGGATGAAACTGAGAATCAGATATTTTAGGTCGAGTTGCAACATGAGGAAAACCTAATGTCTGAATGCATTGATAGGCTGGGTTGGAAGCAGCAGCAAGTACTGTGGCAGTATTGTCTTGTAGGAGCAGAGGAAAGAAATGCCTATTTTCTCCTTGGCTTTGAGATCAGGAAGATTAATGTGTATCTAGATGAGGTTCCGAGTGGATCTGGAAAAGATGAATGGTTTAATTGTTGAAAAAACGCAGTTTTAGGGATGTTGAAACAAAGTTGAACTTGAAATATTGGGGATGTTTAAGGACAGTGTCTTGTTTCTTTGTTTTGAAATTAACGTGCCTTGAAAATGGAAAGAACAAAAAAAGACAATTTAGGATATTGTTAACTGGCTGTGGGGCGTCCCTGTAATGGGCAGCATGGAGGAGAAACTTCTTGGTGAAGTGCCATAGCCCTGCAGGTGATAGATGATCACCCCTGGCATTCCACAGGCTTTTGTTGTCTGTTTACTTTCTGGAGGTTTCCTTCACCATGAGATATCATTTTGGATGTTTGCTCCAGGATGGGCAGCAGATGGTGTCAACTCAGTTTTGTTTAACTCATAGATGATTCACTCACTTTGGCTGAAAATGAGCTTTTCCTGGCCCAGTTGCTCTTCCAGCTATACCCCAGTTCCTCATCCCTTATGCTGTGTGGTTGTAGCTGTTTTACAGGGCTGAACTGTTAGCTGGATAACCAAATGGTCTGGGTTAAAAACTAATCCCTTTTGGAGGTGTGGCAGTGAACCATAGCCTAGAGCTGCAGGCATTGAGGATGGTAATTTCTCAATCTGACTTTGCTTTGGGAGCCAAGGCTTTATATAGTTGTACATGAATATTCAGTCATTCAGATGATCTCTCTCCAATGGCTGATTGCTTCTGCAGTCCTGTACATGCTGACATAGCCACTAACTAGCAGAACTAGAGATGCACTGCAGGTAAAGAGGGTCTTTTGACAACCTTGGAGAGCAAAGATATGTGCCCCAAAGAGGTAGTGGTTACCTGCCCTTTCTACTGCCCTGGGGACACTGGTTGGGTTCTCAGTGGGGTTTGGGGCACCTCTGCTGAATCTGATTAGTGGGGAGCTGAGGCTCAATATATCTCTCCTTGAAGTATCACATGCAACTCCACCTGATCCATGAGTCTTCATGGATGGCTGGAACATGACAACACAAGCTGAGGACTGGGACATCAAGCCTCCACTGATATATGGAGACACCAGGGGCTGAGATGAACACACCTCTCCTGCTCTTTGCCACAGGCTCACTGCAATGCCTGCTGTGGAGGGAGAGTGCTGCTGTCAGTCATCAGCCTGTCTCACTCCAGGCATTCCTGCACAAGTCTCTTCAGGTTTGCCTCTTTGTGCACAGTCTGATAATTCCTCCTCCGAGGAGTTTATTTGTCTTTCCTTTTTCTTTCTGAGGGGCTGGGGCAGCTCCCTGCTACCTGTCCTACCTTCCTGAGACACAGGCTGAAAAAATTACCCTGCTCTTCAGCTGCAGGCAGGGTCCTTGGAACATACCTTGGGCTGTCCAAGGCTGTCCAGCTCCCTGCACCAACAGGAAAACCATACTCAAGCATCAGCAGGAGTTGGTTCCCCCAGAAAGGGATAAACTGGCCACGGACCAACTTATGCTACTTTAAGCAGCAGAAGGTGAAGGGCTGAAACCAGTTAATGTAGCAGGTGGTGAGAGGCAAAAGGTCAAGGGAGTTTCACTGTGGAGGTTGGCCCTTTTCTGAAAGGGACAAGTTGCCTTAAGAGCCTCTTTAATATATCTTTCCCTGTGGACTTATTTCCCTAGTACCCACCCCAGACCGACTACTTACCCCCTTAAACAGTGTTGTGGTTAGAGGAGCAGCAGGGAGGCTTTTTCCCCAATTACCAGGTCTGTACATTCCCTGTCATCCCCGAGACAGTGAGTGTTGTCCCTGTGCTGTGCTGCTGGTACCACAAGGGCAGTGGGAGGACCAAGCCAAGGTTGGATTGGGCTCTGGCAGGTTGTTTGGTTTGGCCCTTGTTCCCAGAGCATCGTCTGGTCACAAGTGATATGTAGCTGGGAGAAACGATGCAGAGATGCAAACTGCTCCCCGCTCTTAAATAGCTGGTAATATTTGGGGAAGATGATGTGTTCATTTCATACATGGCACCAAGGATTCAGCCCATGCAAAGCTGTTTTTCTTGCAGGTGGCCTGGGACAGCTTCCACATGTCCCCTTGGAGATGGAGGGTGTCCTGCCTCACTCCTCATCTGCTGGACAAAGAGGCTTTTCAGTAGTGGAGGTACCATAATTCAACTATGTATTTTAGCTGAAAGATGTAGCTCTGTGCTTTGGGGGTTCTTTTATGCCAGAAACTGTCACACAATGTGTGGGAATATCCCCTTTCCCTTTTCCTGAAGGACAGGTTTCTTTTCACCTCCCAGCTGCAGGCAGGCTCAGCACACAGATTTGTTTGGGGCCAGGGATGTGTGTGTGCATGTGTTTATTTATTTTTTTTTTTTGAAAGAAACTGTTGTGGCGGCCAACAGCTAATCCTAAATTTGGGATACCTGACATGGTAATAAGAAAACAAACCTTCCTGCACTTAAAATGAGTGACAGGCCAGGTTTGGCCCCAGCAACCTTCAGAACTGGTTTGACCTTGCAACCAGATCTCCTGGGCTGACTGACAGCTTTTTATGGTCGCATTAGGGCTGAGCTGACCTTGTTTATCTGGGGATTCACCTGGGAGACAGCAGACATGTCCAGGGATATTAAGTCTCAAGCTGAAAGTGTTTGCTCAGGTATTAGGGGGAGAGTTAATTTAGACTGAATACCTCCAATGTGGCACCAGCCACTGCTCCGAGGGACACTGTGCCCCTCGGCCGATGACAGTTGGTTTAGACTTTCTTTAGAGTTTGGAGTCTACTTCAAGTGGAGCAATGCAGAGCCCTTCACCTCTCTCCGAATTTCCCTTCACACTTAATGTTTTTGGGCTTTTGGTAAAATGGAGCCCAAGTGAAGGCACAGGTCAATCTTTTGCAAAGGGGGTCTTGCTGCTGGCACCAGAAGTGTGTTGGATTGGGTGGACTAATTTTTGTTTTATAAAATATGATGCATGAGAGCTGCCATCTGTCCCAAGCAGCTGTGTGGTTGGTATCCCCTTCATCTGATACCCAACAAGTCCTTCCTTTTCATGCAGAGGAATTTACTTCCCCTGCTGCAGTGACTCAGGAGAAGGCTAAGGACTAGCAGTGCTTCCTCTTCACTTGTGTGGACCCACAATGAGAGGTCCAAACCCTGGAGCTGCCCTCCTCCTGCACTCTGAGGTTGGGCAAAAAAGAGCTAGTGCTCTGCCCTGTCTGCCCTTATCTACACATTTGGGACCATCCAAGGGATGCTGCCTCAAGCCTAATCCATGCTGATGTTACCCGGGGAGCTAAATCATCCCAGCAGAATGATTTCATCTGCAGTGCAATTGGTTGCAGCCTCTGATTAATACCAGCACACACATGCTCTGGGCAGGTGGTACAGCTCTGGTGCAGGGGGAGATGATTCTAGATTCAGTGAGATCTTGGGGTTTAATTTTTTTAAATTATTTCTTTGGGCTTTCAGGCAACTAACAACCCTCAATGCGAGAATGACTGTGTGGGTGGTCCTGGCTGCATCCCATCCCTGGGTGATCTGCATCCCATCCCAAGTACTGCTGTTTCCTGGGGTTGGGCTGGCACCTTCACTGCTGGGATTCCCCAGGTTTTCCTCATCTGCTTTTCATGTTGACTCACTGCCAATCCCCCTGTTTCAGATTCCTCTGGAAAGCTTCTTTTCCCTCCACTGGGACCATAATAACTTGTCAGAAGCGAAGGTTTCATGTGCCAGCATCCTACATGTGGGGGTGTGGTCTCTGATGGATGGGGTTGGGCTTATGGCAGAGAGGCAGAGAGTGGCTTGGGGGAAATCTGAAGCTGATTCTTGGTAACAACATGCATGTCCGTAGTGTGACAGATGGAACCCTTCCCTGGTGTTGTAGGAAAGTTTTATTTAGTTATTCCTATCCCATTTTCCATTCTGGTATTGCCTGGTATCACTCCCTGCATTTCTTCTGCTCAGGTTTCACCTCTGCCCTCCCTCTCCCCTCAAGATGCCTGTTTGAGAATGTTGGAGTAATTGCTCGCTCACTGTACTGCTTGCTTTCACCTTGGCACTGGATTTTTGGGCCCCAGCCAAGGTGAGAAGTTAAAATGCCTGTCTGGTGTGAGAGAGGTAACCTTGTCAGGATTCTCACAGAAGCAGTAGAAGCTGAAATCCCCAGGGAGGAAGGCCTGAAAGCAGCTTTCTCTGCAGGCTGTGGAGAGATGGCAAAGGATGCTTTTCTTTGACATTCTCATAGTTTCTCAAATTTTGAGATCAGATGGGACAATTTTAAATCCCTCGTTGTAGGCTTGACTTCATTCAAAGATCACATGTGCTCAAGTATAAAGTTAGCTGCTGCTCTGCAAAGGGACAAGCAGCAGCCAGCCACCGAGCATCCTGTCTGTGCACAGCACGAGAGCTGTGTTCCTTTCCTCTGCATTGTTTCTGTCTAGCTCAGGGTCTCAGGTCCCCAAGGAGCCTCCCCTGGGATAGCTGGAGACCCTCTCCTGAGGTCCCCAATACCCCCGTGGTCACAGACACTGCCCAGATAGAAAAGGGAGGAAGGCACAGATGAAAAGCTAGCAGGGAAGACGAGGAGGTGGTCGTGCATCCCACAGCTGGAGAAGGAGAAAGAAGCTCACTGGGTTATGTAAGTGCTCCAAATCCTGAATATTTATTTCTCTTCCTGACCCACCCTGCTTTGCCTTCCTCTGTGTCAAGGTCTGGTAGGTCTCTAAAACCAACAAGTTCCCATGGGCAGGAAAAGCCCTTTGTACTAACCTGGGAAGGATGTCCATGCTAACTGCTGTTCCTACACATTCCACCTGGGAGCTGGTGGGAAACATAAGCTCAAAGTGCCCTCTGGATGTGTGGATCCTCAGCACGGCATGGGCCCTGTTGTTGGTCCCTCCTGAACTAGTCCACCATTAGAAATGAGCCCAGCAAAGAGGGGAAGCGTTGAAGCAATTTGGCCTGGAGGGCTGGAAATGCGGTTGCTGCAGCATGAAGCCTCCCTGTGCCGGGGGAGGCTGGGATCCTGCTGCTGAACTATTTATTTAAGAAAAAAAATATTATCATTTCAGGCGTTGGCAGCATGGGGTGTATCAGCCATTGTATCAAAGATGTGGTTTTAATGCACTTTCCTCCGCTTAAATGCTATTTGCCTTCTCCTTCAGGCAATTGAATTTAAGAAAACTCTGGTTGCCCAGGTTTTGTTGAACAAATTGGCCCCTCCACACACAATTCCCAGGAGGAGCCAGCTCTGCAGAAACTCTGGGAGCTGTCACTTCAATGCATGGCTGGGATGGGCTGAACGGATTACCCAGCTCTGCATCGTCTGCTCTTTTATCTGTCTCAAAGCAATGGGAAGCCAGGAATAACCAACCCCTCGGGGTTCCTCTGAGCCCGGCGGTTTCTGGAGCCCGGGGTCAGATGACTGTTATTGTAGCTAAAGGTGTTTAACCCCAATTGATTTTGACAAGCCCTATTAGCAAATCCCACAATTACTTATTGGGTTTGGAGAGGAACGTTGTCGATTTAAAGCTGGAGGCTCTAACCTGAATGCTGCTGACAGGATGCAATAGGTACCGAAGCTGCTTCTGCAGGAGGCAGTGGGAAAACTCCCCATCAGTCTTCAGGGTCAGATTCTGACCCTTCCCCAGGGCCCAGCAGTCCTCAGGGGTGTCAGAATCATCCCAGGAGAGCGACAGGTTGGAAAAAGATGTATGAAGCCTCCTACTCCACTAAGCACAGAGCATCCCAGGAGCAACCCTGGGTTGGGCTTAAAGCCCAGGTGGCTTGTTTGTAGCACAGCTGCCTGCATCCCAGCCCTGGGGAATGGTGCAGGAGCCATGGAACCTGGTGTAAAGCATAGGAGAGTCCCCAGAAGACTGCTGAGAACAGGATGAGGGTTGTTTCTGCTCCCCTTCAAAACTGGTCTGTCCCCTAGCCGGGTGCTGACTTGTGGAGAAGGGAGTTGAGGGTGTCTGGTAGCAGTGGCTGCATGAGTGGAGGGAGATTGCTCAGCATCTTTGCGTGCTTGGAACCAATGTTTATCCCATGGGATTGAGTTCAGAGCCCCAAAGCCCTGCAGGCTGGAGCCACTGCTGGGCAGGGAGAGAAACTGCACGGAGACTTGTGTCTGCAAGAAATACCAAGCGATGAGTTCTCTGAGGCTCGTATCCCAAAAAAAGCCTGAGATCATTTGGATGTGAATGGCAGTGATGTGCCTAAGTAGTCTCAGAGGATCTGAACTTAACAGCACTGCTGAATTTTTATTTTTTTTTTTTAAATAATGCAGTAACTGGGGAAATAAAAGCATCATCCCAGGAAGGAAATCACTGCATTAGTCTAACATTTTAATGAAGCGCTGTGCTGTGTTGCTCTGCAGGTCAGATGTAGGTGTTTGTAGGTGGCGAGCAGCAGCCTGCTCGTCACCCATCCCGGGGCAGAGAAGCGCAGCCATCACACGTGCAAATACAGGTTAGCCCAGGAATTGCTTTCGGGCAGCAGAACAAACAACCTCCTGGAAGCCGTGCAAGTTTCACACTTGCTTTTACTTCTTGGTTGCTTAGGGAGGGGAGTCACCCGCTCAGGGAAAACAAACAGCCGGCATCGCCTGCCTGGCCGGGGGATCGCGCCGGTTTTACTGGAGCCCAGCGAGCGACCGGAGCTGCCGTGAGACTGCGCCGAGTCCTCTGGAAGGTTTTGTAACGAACGCCTTGTAAAACGCAAATATTTGAATAGCGACGCTCAGGACTAATGTGCCAGGTCGAGGAGCAACTGCTCGTGTTTTTTGAAACTTAAGGGTGAACTTCAGGATTTTTCAGAAACAAAAGCATTGAATACACTATTTGCGTACTCATCCCTCAGTTAGTGGACAGGATTATGAGCCATTTATTTAACAAAGAGACCCTAGTTATTCAGCAGTCTATTTACTGTTTCTTCATCATTTGGCAGCAATTCATAACTATGTCTTGTTTTCCATTATGGGCACAATTGCTTTAAGTGTGCTTGTTCCCCATGTACCATCTCTGAAATTTATTTTCACTTTGAAAACTGCTCATATTCTTCCAAGTAAAGGACCTTATTTAAATGGAAAATATTTCTTTCAGTCGGTTGCTTTCAAAAGAAACAGTTCCTTGTCCTGTTTTGGGTTATTAAATTGTTTGTTTTATTGCAGGCTTTTTTAGCTCAGCCTCCAGAAACCTGGGCAACGGAGGAGGCTGCTCTGAGTGTTGGAGAGCACTTGGGGTCGACTTCGGTGATCGACGTCCTGTGTAACCTGGGTCAAGTCGCTGAACGCCTAATGGTAAGGAGGCTTTTTATGCTGATTTTGGGAGATTGTTAGTTGTCTGGCAACGTGTCTCTGGTCTCTCTGCCTGTCTGTGGGGCGTGAAGAAAGGCTGAAGGAGCTGTGCTGCTCCCAGCCTCACCAGCCTGCTCTTGACTCTGGTGAGGTCCCAACCTGACCAAAGGGACTCCACAGTGGAGCTCATTGATCTCCGTCACAGGAGACCTCATGCCCCAACCTGCTCCACTGGCATAGGGGTGTTCACCTGGAGAACCCAAACTGCCAAGGTGCTTGCATCCCTCCTTGGGCACAGAAGTCACTCCTCCTTCTCCAGGTGCTTTTTTGACCTCAGGACTCTTGATTTTGCAGTCCTATGAGGAGAATGGGGCTTTGCCTGTTCCCACTGCCAGGCAGGCAAGAGAGCTGAGGCAGCAGCATGGCCAGGGAGCCATTTGTGGGGTGCTCAGTAACATCCCAGCCATTCCTGGGATGCTCAGTGCTAGCTTGAATCAGGTCATTAGTGGCCTGCAAAGATTTGTCCTAAGTATTATCTCTTCTCCCACCAAGCACAATATTTAAGGGAATGATGATATCAATGAGAAAACTCCTGGTGATGTCTGGAACAGAAACAAATTACTTTCCCACTAGGGAAAGGTCATCTGTGAAATTTCATGGACAGTGCCCCCACTTGCTAAAAACTCCCTTCACCCGACTATTTTTTTTTTTTTAATTTTATTATTATTTTTTTTTTGGTGTGTGTAATTGCGTGTCAGACCAAGTGCACTCAGAATGTGAGCAGGGTCTGATACAAGGAGGGTGAAATGAGATAATCCATGTTTTCATCATCCATAGGCCTCTCTTTTCACGGGCCGTGGGCCGTACTTTATTAGGCTGAGCAGCTCTGGGCCTGCAAGAAAGAGGAGCCCTTTCTCATCCCGATGAGAATAGTGCAGTGAATGGATTCCAAGTGTTTACTCAGCATTTGTCTCGTGGTTTATCAAAGGAATGAGGAGGAGGTGCCGACAGACCTTTTGTCCTGCTGATGTGTTATGACAATGTTCCATGAATATGCAGAATGGCAGAAGGGATTAGAGCCAGTACAATTCCCCTCCGGCGCTTTTTTTTTTCTTTTTCTGCCTTTTTTTTTTTTTTTTTTTTTTTTTGCCTGGGATGTTCAGGGGTTTAAGAGTGACCTGCTCACAGCCAGGGCACTAAACATCAGATTTTCCTACAGATAGGGGTGTAAAAATCCCACACTTGTCCAAAGCTGTTAGCATCTGACTTGAAGGTTGGGCTATCTTAGTCACTCGCTGCTCTTTATGAAATTTCAGCTGGCAGGAACTGCCTGGCTGAAAGCTTTGTGTTTTGGGAGACATGGAGATATTGGGGCATAATTAAAACTTGAGTCAATCAGTGACACGTGAAGCCCGGGGCCAGTGGTGATGTGACTGATGCTCTCTGCTCTGCCACTGTTGGTGTAGCTGGCAGTGGCACCTTGCCGTGTTTTTCTGTTGCTTCCCAGAGTCCTGGTCCAGGAGTTTGGGTGTGATTCAGTAAATGGTGCTGACATCAGGCACCCATGCTCTTCAAGTACTGTTTTAGGTGGGCAGGTTAATGAGTTAACCCTTGCAACACACCTCTGAGGCAGGTGATGAACATTTATCTCTGTTTTCAGTATGGGGAGACTACAATAGGATGGTGAGAGCAGACACATCGTTCCACAGCACCAGCACGTTTGGTGTAAATCCAACCTTTTCTTTTGTGTTTCTGACCCTTCATCTCAAGGTAACTCTACTGAGCAGATGGGTCAGCAGCTATCGGCTGGTAATGTGTGTTTAATGTGTAATTATGCAAAGATGTCTCATATGAGAAATTACTCTCCATTGGTTTCCTACATCCCAAGAATCTTTTCTGCCCTGCTGCTTCAATGGCCTGGAGTGGAGCTCCCCAGATACATAAAGGGAATTATGACTTTGTGTCCATGTTAGGTCTTACCCTAGGAGAAAGGGTGTTGGACGTGCTGAGCACTGGTCTGGTTCTTCTCCTGTCCAGATCAAAACACTGCTGAGAGCTGTAAAATCCACCTGAAATCTCCCCCACCCCAACAAGGAATTTGAAACTACCCTGTTCCACCACTGCCACATATAGGTAAATTGATTGTCTTGGCCTTTCCTAGGATGTCCTGCCTTTCTGTTTGGGATTTTGGTTGCTCTGTGGAGGATCTGGAGGACATTTGGTCTGTGTCAGAATAGAGGTGGGACATAGTCAGCTCTTATCAAGCTCACAGGAATCACCCTGGCTGTGATGACCACAATAGCTGCTGTGGGGACATCCAGCGAAGGCCATTGCACGAGGGGAGAAATTGCTGTCATATACTCCTTTGCAGGGATGTTTGTGCAGCAATGCTCTGATGGTGATCAAGGGCATGAGGCTGCTCTCTTCCTGCCCCTGTGGAATACAAGGTGTGCAGGGCTCTGGTCTGGGTCCTGCATAGATCATCCCATGGCAGGCTTAACCTGGGGCCACCATTGCCGCGGCTTTCTCCTGGCACTGGTAGGAACGGGGGAGTTTCTTCACAAGCATCAACCTGAATAAGGCCTGTGAGACCCTCTGGGGCATCGAGTTTCTGTTTGCAGAGCGAGGTGCTTGCTGAGCAGGGTGTTGGCAGGTTTGTAATTTGAGTGTATGCAGGGGAAGCAGTGAAGAGGCAGAGCCTCCTTGCGAGTCCCGGCTCTGGCAGAGAGGAGGTACTGCCTGCTGTTGTGGCTTGCTTGTTCTGCCTGCTGAAGTCCCTCTCCACCCACGTGGGAACACAATAATTAGGTTAACGAATTTTGATACAGTTATCCCAAGCCCAGCTCTTGGCTGGTGGCCCCATGACAGCAGTTGGCAATGGCTCCTGCTGATGGAGGGCGTGTGCTGCAATTTGCTCCCCGGGGAGGTTCTGGATTGGTTTCGGCTTTGGAGGAAAAGTGACTTCCTATCTCCAGAGGCCAAGGACCAGCTGGTGCTGACATCCCTTCTGTGGGGTCTGATCAGCACTGGTTTGTGTTCCTGGCAACTGATGATGGGGGACCTGTGACACCTCAGGCTCAGTTCTTAGGCCAGCCAAATTCTTGAGACTGGATTAAAAAGAGCATTTTTTTCCCTGTCTGCATTCTCTCTCCATCATCAGCAACACAGGATCTTCCTTTGACCTCTGGGGGCACGCCTGAAAGATCAGGACAACAGTTTTCTTTTTGTCCTTTGCAATCTGGTTTCCTCAGTTGTGGTGTAAGGAGTAAAGAAACCAAGACAATTAAATGGGAATAAATCCTTCCCACTCTGAGAAATCTGTGATGAAAACACAAGGGTTGGCAGCTCTGGGAAGGAGGCCAACCTTGGTCCCCCAGGATGCTTACAGCACAGACATCTCACTGTTGAAATGTCCTTCCCTTCTCCTTTGCTCATCTTTTATCCTCTGGGATTATGTTGAAGGCTGGAGGCTGCATCTGGGCCCCTTTTCCCTAGGGGCAGACTAAGCAGTGGAAGAACAAGCCCATGGCAGATACCAGCCTCTGGATTTTGTGGGTCTACAAGGCAAAGCCATTAGGACTTGTTTGCAAGCAGCTAATTCTGCCATGGAAGCTGCTGAACCCCCCTGGTGTGACCTGGCATGCTCCTGGTTGCCCACCCTGGCACCTCTTTACCCCTTCATCCCTGCAGTTAGGTACCTACCTCAAATGCTCAGTGTCCATGTGCTGTTCATCTAGGACTCGAGACAGTTCTTTTGGCTTCCACTCTACCTGAACGTGTTTGGGCCTCTTACAACTTCTTTTAGTTGCTGATGATTTTTTTTCTTAAGGAACTTTATGGCAGGATGTAAGTTCCCAGTTCTTGGTGGTTTGAATGGAAGACGGGTTCCTAAGTTGCTCTTACAAACCTCTACCAGACTCTTTATGCTGTAAAAATGATGACCAGATCCTAGTGTGGGGTGGTTTTGTTTTTTCTTTCTTTTTTTGACCCACTCCCAGGCTTGGGCCAGGTTTTCTGTGTCTCTCTCTGCCTCAGTTTCCTTCCCTGTGTGGTGGGGGACAAGCTGCCCACTTTTGATCTTTTAGGTCTGTGAAGATATGCCATGTTTGCTGAGAGAGAGACAAGGCAGGAAAATTTTTGCAAAGTTTGTGCACTCCAAGTTTGGCGTAAAGAAAATGGATAATATTGAATCACCTGATCATCTTCCAAAGAAGAGTGTGTAGTGCAGCAAACTGACTGAGAAAGGGAAACAGCTGATGCTGAGTTTTGTCTCCTGACTTGTCTTGGGCCTGCGTAAATCTTTAATAACATCTGTATCTGCCCCTGTTACCTCTGGGAGACCTTCAGCTGTTGTTTTCTAGGTGACGATTTCATGTCATTTTGAAGAGGATTTCTTCCCATAGCACTAAGGGACACCACCTCCCTCCCAGCCTGGCTCCCGTCATGAAGCTCTGCTGATGTATTTCATTCAACATTTATGCTGCAAGGACAAAGCATACACTTGGTCATCCCTGGGAGGGAAATCCTTCCCTTCCCCTGGCATCTCAGCATCTCAGGTCTCAGTCATATGTCACCGATGGCCTCCTCACCACTGACCCTTCTCAAGCTCATCGAATGGAGTGAGCAGAGAAAAAGGTGAGGCAAGCCAGAAGTTCTGTCTGTAGTGGAAAAATAAGGATCTTCTGCGCCTTTACCACGGGTTTTTCATTCAGAAAACTCCACCAGAGTCTGTTATTCACTCATTCCTGCTGACAAACTAAATGATGAAGGTTCAGTGAAAACTTAACCCGTATGGTTCAGCCATCAGCTTCGTCCTACAGAATCACGATGAAAATGGTTTTTATGCAAACAGAAACTAAATGCATGTGATATATATGCTGTGTAACTAAAATAACATGATGTATATGGGGAAAGCTTCCAGAGATGTCAGTTAGATGCCTCTACAAAGTCAGAGAGTATTTGGATGGTGGTCCCAATGATGTCACTGGCTTGCTACTTTGCTCCAGATGAGTCAGTCATTTATGCTCTACTTGCTATCCCCATTTAGAAATGGGCAAAATAATTTCTTACCTTTCCCCAAGAGCATACTCTATTGGACGTTTTTAAAGAAGGGTGCTTGAGGTTGACATCGTGTGGTCTCCAATCCTTGCTCACAGGCCCTCCTTGAGGCTGAGACGTAGTGCAGGCAGAGTTCTCTTCCATGCTCAGCTGCTATGGGAGTTCAGTGTCAGGTTTTACACCTCTCTGCTTGGGTAACCAGGATCCAAGCCAGGTTTAAAGTCCAAATTCATCTCCCTCATCGTTTATACTCAAGACGGCACTACGAGATGGAGCTGGCCTCATTACTAACCTTCTAGATGAACCCTAAGACCTGTTCAGCCTGCACAGTTATCAAAAGCTTCAGTTTCTTTAAAGCATCATATGGACCCTTCTGGTTCAGGCTACAATGTGACTTTGAGCTGGCAACATGAAAAGAGAAGAGTCAGGCCTGGGGCTGCTGGGGACCTCTCTCAAGTCCACCCCTGTGTAGACTTGTGTCATAGCACCTGAATGAGGGCTGTGAACAGGAAAAGTGAGCTGCAGGACACCCTTGGGAGACACAGACACAAAGGCAAAAGGCCAACAGAAAGAGGTGTTGAGAGGGGCTTGAAATTCTGTCAGAGGCCTTGTTTCCCATAGCTCACACTGCTTGGAGGGCTTGGGGAGGTATGAGTGCTGGTTTTGGGGGGAACCAGCCTCCCAAGGTCATAGAGTTGGCCCAGGTATGTTTCAGACTGGCATCAGCTGCTTCTCATCTAAACAGAAGCAACTCACCAAAGGCCAGTGATGTGGTGAGGTCCTCCAGAACAGCTATTCCAGGGCAAGCGGTGACAGAGGAACCACAAACGCTCTCCCCAGACACTCAGTTCTAACAGAAACTGCCCAGGACCTGGATGCTGCTGCCTGCCTTCATCAAACACTGCCGTGATATGGAGATTCCCATCTCAGCTGGGGGATTCCAGTGTCCACACCACTTCAGAACTGGCAGATGGAAATGAATTAACAGAATGTTTGTGGACCTCCAAAATAAAGAAATGTCCAGGCTGATTCTCCCAGCCCTGAAGTAGCATCAGCCAGGGATGGTTTTGGCTGGGAGGAATGTGAGACAAATGCTGTGATTCATACTTGTCCAGTCTGATTTGAGTCTGAATCATCTCTCCCGCCTTCTCACGAGGAAATGATGGGATGAACACTGGCCTGTCATGGCTGGAGACCCTTTTCCTGCACTTTGAAATCATTGCACAAAATCTTAGTCTTGGAGACACCTCTGTAGGCTAGTAAACAGGCATGTGGGCTAGGTGGGAGGAGCTCTGCTCTTCTTTCCCCCAAATCACCATCTCATGCTTTCAACTCTGCATCCCCCTCCATCCTTACCATTTCAGGAGACTCTGTATCCTACACAGACTCCATTCACCTGGTCCCACCAGCTCAAGGGGTGCCCTGTACACCCTACTGATGTTAGTGCTCCCCCTGCACCAACAGGAGGGGATTCCCAGAGGTGCCTGGCTAGGCTAGGGGGATTAAAGAGTCTTTGTTTCAGAAGTATTTTAAGTGGTGAGAAGAAAAACAACCTGCCAACTGGGCTGCAGGCAGATCAGGCTGAAGGTACAAGACAGGAGGAAATTTTTCATGACAGAGGTGTGCTCCTGGCCTGAGGGGAGGGAAAAGGCTATTATGGTCGGAGTGAATAAATCAGTGCTGGCAGGAGCATTAAACAGAGGAAAAAGAGAGCGGGTAGTGAGCCAGCAAGGTGGGATTTTAACCATCTGCCTGGTCTTGTTACTGGTAGCTGAAAGAGACCAGCAAATCGACAAGGAAAGGGAAAGTCTTGCAGTGAAGTCCTTGCCTGGGAGCCCTGGTGTGCAGCATCTGGGGCGGTTGGGCATCGTTTCCTTGATTTCATTGACAAACCCAAGCCTCAGCAGGCTTGGGGGGCTGGCTGGAGCCCTGGTGGAGACAGGGTCTGGGCAGCAGAAAAGTCTCCTGCATGGCAGGTAAGAAGAACTGAGTGGAGGCAGAGCTTCCCAGCATGGAAGAGGTTTGGGATAATGTGTGGGGTCAGAGGGAGAGAAATAGTGTGGCAATGCACAAAACACTCTGGACTGGTTTTCAGTGGAAAAAACCCTAGAACTTGCCCACAAAGGTGAAAAGTAGGTTGCAAGTTTCTTTTTTTTTTTTTGCTTTTTCCCTGATGTTCCCCAGTTTTGGTAAATGCTTTACCTATCATTTTTGTGAAGAAATGATTTTGTCTGGACCTTACTGCACACTTGCCTACAAATACATAAGTGACTCAAAGAGTTAGTTCTCAGGAAGAATTTATTTGCTTTGGTTATCAGTTTCCTGCATCTTGAAGAAATGGAACAACTCAGGAAGGGTGTTTAACTGTGGCTCCTTTGACCCCAGGCAGTCATTGCCTGGTGTCCTGGGCTGCTTTTTGTGTGGCTGCCGATCCTATAGCTGAGCAGTGTGGTGGTCCCACTCCTGCATGTGTGCTAGTTGGGGTTACAAGCCACAGAGTCAACCCTCCAGGTCTACTGTTTTGCTTTCATTGCTGTCCTCCATCAGATGTTCCTCCTCTGAGAGGTGGCATCCCGTGAGGGAGATGTCCCAGACGGAAAGGATTTCCCATACACACCCCCCAGCTGAAGTAACCTCGTGCAAATATGTTGAGCTCTTACATAGCTCTTCTTGGGGGTGCCAAGCAATAGGACAAGAGGCTATGGGCAGAAAATGATGCCCAGGAAGTTCCACCTGAACGTTAGGAAGAACTTCTTTCCTGAGAGGTAACCACGCACTGGAACAGGTTACTCAGAGAGAGTGTGGAGTCTCCCTCACTGGAGACATTCAAGAACCATCTGGATGCAATCCTGTGCCGTGTGCTCTGGGATGACCCTGCTTGAGCAAGGAGGTGGGATCAGGTGACCCACTGTAGTCCCTTCCAACCTGACCCATTCTGGGGGCGATGTGATTCACCTTTTGGTGGCAAAGCCTTCCCACTGCACAGAGTAGCTGTGGGGGGAGGATCTCTCAAGGTTCTTCTGAGGGTCCCCATCTGGGAGGTTGGAGCATGGATGGATTCAGATAGTGATGCACGGAGGGTGGGAATGGGCTGGAGGAAGGTACTTGTACAGCTTTCAGCCAAGGAAGTCCCTGAATGTTTGGTTGTTAGTAAGTAATGGGGTAATTCAGGGCCATGTTAACAGCACCATCAGCAGGTGTTGTGTCATTGAAGCATCCTCCAGAGGCCACTGCTGGCTCTGAGGCTGAAGGATGCTTTGGAGTGCTTACTGTGGAAGGTCTTGGGGGAAGAACTAGAGAACTCCTCGCTCTCAAGGCTCTCACCCCCTTTTCCCTTGCACATTCCAGGGGGGACTGAGTAACAGATGACTGCTTCACGGCTAAGGGGAGGGTTCTGGATACAGGGATGCTCCAAATGCAACCATGCCTGGTGCAGGCATCTAGGCTACTGTTTCACTCAGGATAGGAGAAACCCACCGGTCTCTCAGCACAGCTGCATTAAAGATCATGAGCCTCCTACCCAGTTACCCCCATACTTCATATGGTTTAGCAAGAGATTGTTTTGTTTTGGGGCAAGAAAATGCATATTTTTCTAACCCACGTCATTGCAAAGAGTAGCTTGGAAATGTGGCCTGGGTACCACTGGTGCAATACACACCTGGGTGCATGGGGGGCTTAAAACAGCAGCTCACTGAGGGTGCACAACCCCGTTCCTCTGCAGTGAAGCAACTTCACCTGTGCTATAAAGTGATTTGTGTGTGCAACATTCCTAGAGGAGGCTGCAGTTCTAGTGCAAAACAGTTCAGCAGCTGGTGGTGAAAGAGCAGTTTAAATTGCTCTGTGTACTCAGTTAGGATGAACTGATGCAGAAGGCAGCAATTGCTGGCAAAACTTACACTTGCTTAGTAAATGTGATTTATTCCCTTCTCATCACCTCACTTTAAACAGAGATCCAGACTGTGTTTGTTTGGTAGCCATCTTTATTATTGTCTTCCAATTTTTAATAATAGATCTGGGCCAGAGGGCACCCTGAGTGAGAAAGCATATGTGGGAATCAGAGTCTGTGTGTTTTGGCCTTCCTTATTCCATGGTAAAATGCAGTTTGTTTCCTGTCTGTGTGCCTCTGACCACCTCCATCCCGCTGTTTTATCCGTCTGTCAAAGCTACTTTGACATCTGGGTCTTAACCCACTGAAGTTGAGAGTAATTTGAATGGTCCTGTCAGTTTTAAAGTAACTACTCACCAGCTGGAGTCTCAGCCAACCCCCAGCCTGAGATGGGGCCAGGGCTTCTTCTCCCACTGTGTGTAAAATGACATGAGATCAGGGCCTCGGACTATAAACACTTAAAGCCCTTGGGTTTTCAGAGCCCATTGTCCAGATGAGATGTCTCTCCCTTTGCTAGATCTGATCTCAGGTGCAGGCTGCTCCAGATCCAGCCATACTGCTGGGTTTTCTTTTCCAACTCCTTTTCTGTTGTTTAGACTTAAAAAAAAAAAAAAGGAAAAAAAAAGTGAGTGATAAGTAAGGGCTATTTGATATGACGGAGAAAAGCTGTTCCTCTTTTGCACTTCATAACCCTTTTCCCTCCCAAAACTATTCTTGCCAGATCAGAATACGTTACAATCCTCACATCAACATGAAAATCTCACCAGCTAATGTTTGCAAAGCTGAAGGTTTCTGTCTCCCCCAGGGGGTTAATTTTCTTTGTGCATTCTGGAGTGATCTTTAGTGACTCCCTTCTTGGGCATCTGTCCTGCCGTCCTCTCCAGTAAGTGGAAAAGTCAGATCCTCTGAGTGAAATGAAACAGCTGCATCCAACACTTGCTTGATTTAAATGCACACTCCAGGAGAAATGCAAATCTTTCATTCTTTTTCCCTTGTCTCTCCCAAGGTGAACAAATAGTCCCAGCCGTGTCTTTGACTTGCTTTCCTCCCTGAAGGTCTGTGTCTTCTGTGGAGAAAGGTACCTTCCCCTAAGGCTGTGTTTCACCCTTTTTCATGTCCTCTCTGTCCTCCAGCCAGCACCTACACTCTTGTTACCCTAATTTGGCAGAATGAAAACTGAGGCAATTTACTCCAACAGCACTGCTCTGTGTGAGAACAGGACTGGACTTGCCATGGCTCTGTTAGACCACGGTTCCCTGACTGAGCCCTGGAGAGTGGAAGAAGAGCCACAAATATCTGCAGGAAAAATAAAGCAAGGACAAAACCACATGCAGGGGAATGAGCGATGGTGGGAGATAATCTGAATGGTGAACTTAAAACCAGTAGGAAATGCTTAAAGGAAAGAGCTGAAGACTCTTTTCCAAAAGACTGGGTGACTTTTTAGTTTAAAGAGGAATGAAGAAGGATGACATGACTCGATGAAGATCACTTGCTTGCCTACCTGTGGAAAAAGGCTTTCATCATCCTTTGCTACTTGAAATACTTTCAACCAAGTTACAAAGTTGAAAGTTGCAATTTTTACTCCACGCACATATGAAGGGATCTGGCACTGCATTAATGGTTTAGACATTAGACATTCCCATCTGCCTTCTCATGACATCGACATGTAGCTACGTATAAAGCTGTGATCTGGCTACAGGAATTCCCCCCTTCTTGTCCAGCCCACCGTTGTGCAGTAGCTCCCTTACCTGCTCTGGGCTGGGGTCTCCTTGGGCATCTGGCTTAGAGATGATTGTCGGCAGCAATGGGTGAGGATGGTGTGAAAGCTCCCGGCTTTTTTGTTGCCGCTGAAGCAGCCAGCAGCCCCCAGCTCTGCTATCGGCACATGGATGAGGGGCCGCGGTTCTGCCCAGCCAGCTCGCTCTGGAGCGCAGGCTGAGAACTGAAGAAGTTTTCTCCAAAAAACAGTAGGGCATTCTGAGACCGGTGTCTTCCTTCAGCTTCAGACTGTCTGCAGTGATAAAGTGACTCCCACTTCCCCTGTCCAGCCTCAAAGTGCCATCCCTCTCCTGCATCCCTTGCCCACGCTGCGGGAGGTACCTGCGGGCAGCCCTTGAGCTCTGGGGACCATTTCTCTTTCTCTCGGGAAAAAGAAAAAACCTTTTCCCAGGATTTCCTTACCCAGGAGGTCTCACCAGGCTGCAAAGTAACTAAATCGAGGGGCTTGGTTTTGTGGAGAACCCCTGGCTGTTGCCGGCACTGACTTGGTGCCAACTCTGAGTGCTTTCCATAGGGAAAAAAGACAACGAAATCCAAGCGCGGGAGGGGTCCCGGCGGGAGGTTACCTGCTCTACTGCTGGGGGCTGGCGGTGGCACCAAACTCGCCCCGGGCTGGCCGTCGGGACTGGTTTTGTTTGGTTTTTCTCCTGGGAGGAAACACCTCTTCCGAGGAAAGCGAAGCGCCGCGGAGCAGGGCCGGGAGCAGGGCCGGCCCAGCGCTGGCCCCGGGACCCCTGGGGGAGGGACCGCTCGGGGGCACGGCTGCGGGACGAACCCCAGGAGAGGCTGGGGGATTTAGTCGTGGGAGTCGGGACCCCTCCCCGGGGACCTCCTCCTCCCGTCGGGGGAGAGGGGCCGGGCGGGCCGGCACCGCACGCCCCTCCGGGGGGGCGAACGCCCTATATATTGCCAAGCGGCTCGGGACTGACCTCCCCATCGCAGGGAGCTGCCGAGGCGCCAGCCCCTTTCCCCTTCCCCTCCCTCTCCCCCTTCCCCTCCCCTCGAGGGGGGGCTCTTTCTCCCGCCGCTCCCCCCCATTCTCCGAGGAGGAGGAGGAGGAAGGTGAGGGCCGTATATGAACGCGGCCGGCTTCCCCTGCCTGCGAGGCATGTGCACGCTGCCGGCGCCCAGCCCCGCCGCCGCGGCCAGCCCCGGCTCCCCCGGGCCGCCCCGGGGGTCTCCGCAGGCACCGCCGGTGAAGCCGGAGCCGCGGGGCGGAGGGGGCAGCCCTGCCCCGCCGCCGCCGCCCCCCGAGGAGCCGCCGACCCCCGCCGGGGGCCGCCGGAGGAAGCGGCCGGTGCAGCGGGGCAAACCCCCGTACTCCTACATCGCCCTCATCGCCATGGCCATCGCCAACGCCGCCGAGAGGAAGCTCACCTTGGGGGGCATCTACAAGTTCATCACCGAGCGCTTCCCCTTCTACCGGGAGAACCCAAAGAAGTGGCAGAACAGCATCCGCCACAACCTCACCCTCAACGACTGCTTCGTCAAGATCCCCCGGGAGCCCGGACATCCCGGCAAGGGCAACTACTGGACACTGGACCCGGCTGCAGAGGACATGTTTGACAACGGGAGCTTCCTGCGCCGGAGGAAGCGCTTCAAGCGCACCGACATCACCACCTACCCCGGCTACATGCAGAACTCCAGCGCCTTCACGCCCCCGCCCGCTGGCCGCCCCGCAGCACCCGCAGCACCCTACCCCAATGCCCTCTGCTCGCCTGGCTACGGCCCCCAGCTCTCCAGCACTGTCTTCCACCCCTATGCAGCCGGGGCAGCACCGCCGGCACAGCATCCCAGGATGTTCAGCATCGACAGTCTCATCAGCGGGCAGCAGGCCCTGCAGCCCTCACCGCCCTCCGAGCTGGGCCACCCATCCCTGGGTTTGCCCGGAGCTGAGTTGGCTCCCGCCTGCTCCGCCAGCAGCTCCGAGCCTTCCTGTTTCCAGGCACAGCCCGTCAGCCCCGGCTTGTTGGGCCGGGCTGGCCCCAACACCCTGGCTTACCCCTATGCCGCCTCACCCCCTCACCTGCCCGTGGCGCAGGGCAGCTACTCGCCCAGCAGCCCGCAGCTCTACGGGGCTCCCAACAGACTGGCCCTGCCGGCCATGCGGCCTCCGGCCTGTGCCGAGCATGGCGAGCAGCTCCTGGGGCTCTCGGCATCGCCCCTCGGCCAGTTCGGCTCCAGCAACACCTACATGAGGCAGCCCAACTTCCCTGCTGGCCTGGAGCGGTACATGTGATGGGCTCGAGGGGGCTTGGCGGGACATCCCCAGGCTCCCAGGAGCATCTCTGGACAAGCGGACTTCTCCCTGCTGTGGGGGCCAGCTGGGGTAGAGTCAGGGCTCCCTGGTCTCTGGCTGTGTGCGGACACAGGTGTGGGAGAACTCAACTCCTCTCCTTCTCAGCTTATTTTGGAGTGGAGGCAAGGTGATCTATTTTTCTGCCCCGCCTCTGGCTGCATCTGCCAGGCAGGACTCCCCACACTTGCCCTTCTGCACAGCCTGGCCCCGGGGATGCCATCTGCAGCAGTGCACCCCCAGGGTGAGGAGGAGCACAGCCAGGAGGTGGGTGCACAGTGTAAGGTGCAGGAACTCTCACAAACGGGCTTTCTCCTCTCTTCCTTGGGTGCCTCCTGTGTAACTGGAATGGAAGTTATCCAAAAATCCCACTAAACAAGTTCACTGGATTTGAAATGAATATTTAAGGTGTTTATCATTTTCTTTCCCTGTAGGAAAAGAAATCCCAACTTGACTACTTCTTTTTACTATTTTTAAAAGTT
Organism: Chiroxiphia lanceolata; assembly: GCF_009829145.1. Classification (NCBI taxonomy): domain Eukaryota; kingdom Metazoa; phylum Chordata; class Aves; order Passeriformes; family Pipridae; genus Chiroxiphia; species Chiroxiphia lanceolata. The sequence continues at coordinate 5,961,110 of NC_045645.1, forward strand.
ACCTCTATTGTTAGAAAGGACTTTTTTAAAATAAAGCTTTTTCTTCCAACATGACCAGTGCTGCTGTTCCTCTGGCTCTGGATGGATTTTGGCAAGAGGAAATTATAGTCTTGTAACTGGTGGGAAACGGACTCGTGCTGCTGTTGTGACACTGCCACGTCTTACATTTTCAGTGACACTTTCCAAAGCTCTCTATTTTATTATGATTTTCTTAAAACTGACTGGTAACTCCTGTAAGGTTTACCTATGCAGCTCTTACTGGACTTGATGATTTCCATTTGTGTACGTGGAATGTGTCTTCTCTCTGAGGAAACCCTTGCAGATGAAATTCTGATTTAGCACATTGAGTTAGGAGATCGTATTTTTTCTTCCTAGCAACAAAATCAATTAAAATTCTAACCTGTTCACTGGCCAGGCTGCTGCTATTTATTTACACGACTGCCAGCCAGACTGTCTCACCAGGTTTGAAGGCAGAATTCCCCATCCCCAGATTTAGATTTTTTTTAATTTAAACATCCTTTGGTGCCAAGCTAGGATTTCTCTCCTGTTTTTCAAGCGTGCCCTCTGAAGCAGAGCAGTTTCTATAGTCCTTATTGCATCTTTCTCTCTAAGAAGGAGTTGGATGTTGGCTGAGCTTTGGTGTAAAACAGCATCTTATTGCCCAGTGTCTGGGCACGGCCGAAAGCTGGTGAACATGTGGGTACCCAAGGAGTCAGCTTTTGTCCACAGCTTGGGAGCTTGTGGCTTTTCATTCTTTCATTCTGTGTGCTTCATAGAAAAGGAGAGGGGGATTAGTATGAGAGGGAAGGGAAGAAAACGCTTTTTCTTCTTGGCTTCCTTAAAATTTGGACTCCATCTCTCTCTAAAAACTGACCTAGATCTGTTCTGCCTTCAGCTGAGTGCTGAGTGCTGAGTCTCCTCTCTGGCCCTTCCAGCTTGACCCTTGCAGCTTTCCCTCTGGTCCCAGGAGCAGCTTCTGTGCCTTTACCTTAGTGATAACCCTGCTCAGAAAGGGTGTTATGAAAAAACTTCTTCCTTGGAATACTTTGGCTCTTTGCAGAAGATCTCTACAGGCTGACATCCTCTATCTAATGGAAATTTGCAACACGCCATTCCTACCTGTGACATTCTGTCCGCAGAGATGACTTAGAGGGATGCTGAAATATTCACTTGCAAGGACAGTCATCAGAAAGAACGTTTGTCATAGCTCACATTCATTCCCAGGGCCTGATCCTGCAATGTTTTGCTAACAAAAGAACTTTTGAACTCTTGCCTAAGTATCCAGGGTGTTAGGGCCAGACGTGCCTGAAGCGCTGGGTCTGCTGAGTGATGGGGCTGTAACTCTGCTGGCTTTGCACCATGAACAGGAGGGTTGCTGAAGTAGGGAAGAACCAGGTACTGGCATGAAAGAAAAACAGTGTTGGATGGAGAGGGTGGGCAGGAGATGCCATGGTTCTGCCTGGGTGGGATGCACTGGGAAGAGTTAGCCAAGCTGTGACATCTCAAACTGGGCTGTGCCGGCTCCTCCCCAGCCACCCTGAAGACTTGCAAGAGCAGGGAGCTGGTGTCAGGGAGCTTTCCAAGTTCCTGGCATCTCTGGGTGTTAAGTACTGGTAAAGCCATGGGGGGTCAGGGTCCCTGAAGGGCTGGACTGTGGCTTGCTCCTGTCCCCGAGCTGCCTGTGCCTTCCTGCCACAGGGCTCTCCAGACAGTAGCACCCAGGTTGGGATCTAAGGATGTGTCTGCAAGAGACCCATCCCACCCCTGTGCTTGTGCAAGAGGGGTCTCTTCAGCCAAGGTGGCTCTGGTGTGAAGCAAGAGTCACCACAGTGGACTGAATCCCTGAAAACCTGGCTCAGAGAGAGCAGATGACCCAATTACAGTGTGTTGGGACAAACCCTGATGTGCAGTGTTGGGTTGCACATCTTCCCAGGTCGGGGTATATCCCTGTCTGCCAGACAGCCCCAGCCCAGAGGCCCCTGCAAGTATCAATAAACCACCCTCACCGTGGGCCTTACACTGCCAAACAGCTGAAAACCAGGAGAAACAACCCCCTTTTCTTCTTTTTCCTGTAAATATTAATCCTCACACACACAAAACGCTGGCAACTCGTATTGTGATTGTCATTAAACTAATGCCTTAAGAGTGTCTTCTTGGTTAAGTTAATGTGTCCCAACCAGGCTTTTAAGCTTTCATTCAAAGCTTTGTTTACAGTTAGGGTGAATCTAGCAAATGAGTAGGATTAAGGTGTCATGTAAAGCATGAGCCTTGCTGGGACAGAGTAGTTTTAAGCTTTGTAAAGTTTATACCTGAGCCCTTCATCTGTTTTAGTGTCTTTTCCATGTCCCTGTTTAGTGAATAAGAGGGATTTGAATGAAGCAGGAGAAATTATCACCCAGATTTCAGTTGTGAAACCAAGTCTCCTTTGAAATCCTCCCCTCTTTATTTAGGGACTTTAGGGAATATTAAGTAATGACAGTTGTAACTATCTCGAGCTCACACAAAAGACAGATGCAAAACTTTCTATGCCCTCTAAGATTGTGGAATGAATGTCATCCTTCAGGGTGATGGCAAGAGGTACTCTGGACTTCCCATGGTGGGGAGAGCCCTGTCTCGAGCAGGTAAACTGCCCACATGGGAGGTGGAGTTGATCCTGAACACCAAAGAGATTTAGGTGGTTATCTGGGCTATCTTGTCTGACTTCTCAGGGAGTAACTCTTTGCAAACCAGGCTGATTTCAGATAACTCGGGCTGCACATTCAGAGACACATAGCCAAAATGAGCTGCCACTTTGAAAGGATGCTTGTTTTGCTCTGGGAAGCACTGGCTGCCCAGGGAGAACCAACTGAGCTGCTGCATCTGTCTGTATACGGCAGCATTATGCATGTCTCATGCTCATACCACCTTCCTGCTGCTTGCAACAGGTTCAAACAAGCAGTAAAAAGTGCTCTTTCCAGATTATATTCCCATGCTCTAAATAGTGTTTTCCATCCTGTTACAAACAGACACAGCATTAGCTGAAATTTTAGTTGAAACACATTTCCTGAAGAACTTATTAGTCCCTCTGGTAGAGTTGGATTTTGTCTGGATGCTGCCAGCTGTCCACTGGCAGTCCCAGTGCTGGAAATGTAACACCATTACTAGCTTTTATTCTATGCAATACTTTGCCCTTTGCAAATACATGGCTTGAAGACAGTCAGTGGTGTTTCTTTGAGGTCAAGATCGAGTCAGTAAAGTAAGATGATGGTGGGGATATGGGCAGTGGGTGCAGTGGGACGGGCTGAGATTGGCTTTGCCAGGTAACAGTGCGTTTTTAACAGATTATCATCTGAGAGTCAGCACTGCCCAAGCTCTGAGCTACATCTCGGGCTATCGATGGTCGCTCACCACCTCTGCTACATTATATTTTGGCCCTTTATATTTGGGTCGTTCATATTCGGGCAGGAGCAGGTGATGCAGCTGCTGTGTTTGTACAGAGCAAGAGCAACGCTGGGCTGCCCTCCACCGCTTTGCCCCACGGGGGTAACGCCCCGGCATGGGGGGGTGGCAGGGGCGAGGTGGCCGGGAGTGACAGCCGGCGTGCTCAGACCAACACTGACCTCCAGTGGAAAGCCCTGGGAAGCCGCTCCCGGCTCCCGGCGGAGATGCTCAGCATGTACCGGCAGCATCCCGACCTTTGGGGGCGGTCCTGTTCATGGCTGGTGGGGGGGAACAGGACATCGGGGAAGCTTGGGGTACGGTCAGGATGAGGCGGTGAGGATTGTTCAGGGAGGGTCGTTATTAAACACAATGGATTAAAATAAATTAAATGCAACCTCCAGGCTGGGAAATACCTAAAACACTAGTTGCTGACTCAGGGAAGATTTCAAAGAGGAAGGGTTTCTCTGGCTATACCTTCTTTTACCCTTTTCCTAAGCCGTCAGTGGGGATAGGGTATCGGGCTGGCTGCCCCCTGCAGCTCTTCTCCCTGGAGTGAAAATAGGGAAATAAGTGGAAGCACAGTGAGAATTCGTGCCCTTCATGGAAGGTGAGGGGTTGCTGATGACAGATCACATTGCTGCAGCAGCCAGCCTCGTTGGCAGCCTGGCTTTGTGTTTGAAATGTGCTGCACGGTGTGAGAATGGCAGAGCTGGGGACTGGCCTGACTCTAACAGCACCTGAGCTGCAAGGCTGCAGGCGGGCAGCAAAGCAGCAGAGCCTGAGCATTGACATGTAACACCTACAAGCTCTTGGGAGGGCATCTGGGGTCCAGTCATTTCACAGTCTTTGTACTTTGCTGGAGTGGTTACACTGCAGCAGTTGGTTTTGTGCATGTATTGAATCAGCTGTGTTATCCCAGCACCAACAAGCAGCCGTGGCTCGTGGCAGCTCAGTGTGCTGCATGGAGAAAGGATGCATCTGGGCCAGCTATGTATGGGCCTGGGAAAAGTTCATTTTCCATTTGCATCAGCAGTGCTGAGTCAAAGGCAACAGTGTATGACCTCTGCAGAGAATGGGTCCACTGGTTTCAGGCATTTTGGATGCTTTCCATCTGCACCAGAGACATCTCATCTTGCTTTTAAAACTCCCCTGCTAACCAGGTGTTGGAAATCAAATCCAATCTATAGATCCATTTTCAGGAGGCTTTAAGTGACCTAACCTGGCTGGAGCAAATGGATCTCAAAAAGCACAAAAATTGTCCAAGCTCTCTGGTCACCCTGGCTCTTTGCTCAGAGCAGACCATGGATTTCAGCAGAGGAATTAGTTCACCAGTGCAGGCCAAGCCAACCCAGATATTGGTTATATCCTTTTCAGATGATCCCTGCTTGAAAGACAGGAGAGTGAGTAAAGCTAAGGGGTCTTTTCAGTTTCAGAAAGATGCTTATATGGAGCTGTAACTCTCTCCCAAGAGCATCTCCCATCCAGCAATTCCCTAACAGAGATGAGTTTACCCATGGGAAAACAGGAGGCTTCTGAACCAATCTCATCTTTACCCTTGAGAAATCACAAGTTTTGCCATCCCAAAAACACCATGAGGGAACGTTTTCCTGCCAGACCCCAAATGCATCCCAGCAGAGCTGCGCATTCTCTAAATTTTATGGAAGTGACAAAACTGACCACTTGGTCAAGATGCCCTTACAAGTCACCACAGAAGTGATGGAAGTGGGGTATGGTTTTGCCTCCTGCACTGTAGCCAGCACCCACGAGGTGGCAGCCAGATGACACCCTGGCCAGACTCTGCAGCCCACCCTCAACTCTCCTGCCCAGACCCCACCAGCTGCAGACCCTCTCCAAGCAACATTTACTCCTCCCTGGTTACTTATTGTTAGGTTTTCCATAGTGTTGGTTTAAGCACGTATCCATCTTCCCCCGGCTTGAAGCCCTTTCTTTCCAGGCTGTCTGCTGCTTGGATTCTCCCCGAGCTGATGCTCACCCTCTAAGTATAATTGCAATACAAAGTAGTTTCAGAATAGCGTGCAATAGTGGCTAATTATTTGGAACAATTATACATAACAAAGACAGAGCCAAGCAGCAAGAGGGCTTAATTGTCTGGCCAAGCATGAAATAGCACAGGATTATCGCTCACAGGGGGAGGGGAGGCAACAGAGGAGAATTGCCCCATAGAATAGGCAAGAATCCAGGCTGCTAGAGAAGACAAAGTTTATTGAAGAACTTGAAAATTCCCCGTTGAAGCATCTTCTGAGATGGCAGAGAAGACATGAAAAGGATAATGACCCAGAATATGGGCTTAAGGCACAAATCCCTACACTGACAGACTCCAGGCCTACAGCCGCTTAAGAACATGCTTACATTTTAAGCTGATGAATAGTCCCCTTTGACGGCTCACGTGCTTAGAGTTAAGCTCAGGCATAAGTGTTTGTAGGATTGGAGCCCAGATTTTTATTACAACTGGGCTCTTCTCAGTAATGACAGGAAATAAGAGACGTATAAACCACACAAGCTTCCAGGGCAGTGCCATGAAGCCCTTCACTCCATGTGAGTGACAAGGACCCGTGGTGAGCTGTGGCAACATCCGTGCCTTCCCTCCCTGCCACGGAGCTGGGGGAGCAAACAACAACTGTGCAGGTGGTGGGAGCAGCATGTCCAAGCCATGGGTTAAGAGTTGAGCCTGAGAACCCACAGGTGTGGGCGAGAAGAAGGTGAGGAGGTTGCAAAATGGAGACAGGATCACTGTTAAAAGCAAAAATAAAAGTGCTGTGGGTGTTGCTGGAGTTCAGCCTTGCTTGGGACTACCTGACAGCAACATGCTGGGGAGCTTCTGAGATGATGGGGAAAGTAGGAATAATTTTCAATAAAAGAAAAATGATGAAAATGTATGAAATAAAAATGAGCACATCAATGCAATAGCAGCTCCTATCCAAATATTCTCTGCTTAAGCGTGAACCTGCTCTTTGTGCAGAATAAGATTTCTCTCATGTGAGATCTTCCCTGCTCTTTCCCTACCTCTGAAGGTTTTATTTACAAGGCTTCCCATTTTCACAAGACAGTTACCTGCTGGGCAATAGCACCTGTCCTTCTACTTGAACCTAGATCACTGTTTTTCAATTATCTTTAGGGCTGAAAGGATTTGTTTTTGCTAGTGGGACAAACAGCCATGTGCTGGTGACCGCAGATGTGCTATTCACTGGTATTGGTGGTGGTAGGGAAGGTGGAAGGTGTGGGATATGGATGCTTCAGTGGGCTGACTGACTCCAAGAGGGTATGAGACCTACGGCACCTGCCATCCCACGTGCTCCCATGTTGCATGTCCCAGACCTGCACCCATGTGTGAAGGTTTGGATGAGGGTACCCATCTTATGCAGCAGCATAAGAGAGCAGCTCAGCCTGGGAAGTAACCTTTTCCTTAGGAAAAGTGAGTGGACATGTGGATCTGTCCCACGGGAGGCCAACCCCCCCACACACACTGTTGGCTGTACTGTGCACACCCATATCAGTCCCACAAGTGCTCTCCAGGGCTGTGCTCCACAGGGAGGGAGCTGCTGGAGGAGGAGGTGGCCCTACCACTGCCTCCTTTAGGAGACCTCACCTATGCCTCAGGCATCGGCACCCCTGGTCCAGGACTGCTGCTAGCAGCCACTGGAGGGCATTATGTGATACATACAGCCTTCTTATCCGGCCATACGTGCAATCTCCTCACCTTTCTCCGGTGCCGACGTGTGCTCTGGAAACACCCACATTGCCTTCTCCTCCTTTACACCCAAACCCCCACGCTGGGGGACCTGGGCAGCTGACATCACCCATGGGGAAGGGTCAGGCCAGCACGTACCACTGTGGGCTGGGATGCCCCTCAAGCGCTCAGTACCTTCCCAAGCCACCCCGGTGCCTCGGCTCATCGCCAGTCAGCTGCAACACGCCTGTGCCGCGGCTCAGAGCAGCAGAGCACGGGTGGAGGATTTTCTCTGGAGCCAGAGGTTAATTATGCTTTATTGGATAATTTTCAGCTGCCAGTCCTGGCAATAAAGGGGATTTCCTCTAGATGGCACGCTTATCTCTGCACTGGGAAGGAAGCCCACCAGCCTGCTTCCCCCGCAGGACCCCAGCGATGTGTTTTCAGGGAACAGATAACTTATATCCTCTTATATAATAATTTTAATGATAATAAGGAAAAGGCATTTTATATTGAGTGTTGTTGGGATCTGGTTAGCTGGGTGATGCTGAGTATCCATCTTGAAGAAATCAGGTCTGTCCAAGTAACACATCAGCCTTTCCTTCGGCAGCCCTCAGTGTTGCTTCTTCCACCTGAGTGATCCAGTTTCCTCTTCCCAGCAAGAATAAGCAAAGGCTTACCTGCAGTAAGTGAAAGAAAGGGGGATGTGAGTGTATGTGAAGCCTCAACACCCCCAGAGTGGCTGGATTAATTTTAATCTGTGTGTTGGCAGCCTTTCCCTCTCTTGGCCCTGTGCAGCTCGGGGTAGCAATTTTTTCCAGTGGTTTGAAGAAAGGGACAGAAGTTCACACCAGTATGGAGACACTGGGGATGTGTTTCTTGTGTGATCCTTTTACCTACTGTGTACTGCAGAGCACCTGTTTCACAGAGATGGAAAAGTGTCCCTTACAGCCACACTGATGCTACCACAAAGTCAGCCTGGGATGTGCCAAGGCTGCACGTCCCAATGTGCAAAGTAGGGATTAACTGTGGGTTCTGGACTTCAAGGAAGGAGCTGGTGGCATGTGGAAATGCCAAAGTTGGGCTAAGGGGTGAAGCTGTGACCTGGTGTAGATGCAGTGGAGGAATCAACATCCACAGCCATACACTGGTGGGGAAACAGAGCTGAGATTCACCCTTCTGTGAAGATTTAGCCCCAGACTGTTAAAGTGGTGCCTAGTTTGATAATTTTTCTACCTGGCAGTCCTTCACCATGTAAAGGGAGAGGTTTGAGGGGTTTGATTCTCGCTCTGCTTCTCTACATGTGTGAGATACTTCTCTTCTCTTCCCATACTTTAGGTTGCAAATTTTTCTCTCTGTTTATTCAACTCCTTCCCAAGATGCAATGAGGGAAAAGGAGCCCTGTGGTATATTCATGTGCAATCTCATTTGAGGTCAAGAGGCAAAATATGTTTATTAACCTCTTTGCAAGGCAGATTTGTAGATATCAGCACATGCATGAAGGGCTGATTTTTCACAAGGATACAGCAGATTCACCCCAACCTGATCCCTAGCTGGAGATTGCAGGATACTTCCAAATGCAAAGACTTCTATCACCAATCTTTTTCTACATGAAAAAAAAAAAAGTGAAACATTTTTATATCGACCAAAGTGTATTCCAGTGATTTTCCGCCTTCTCTGTCATTTCCTCCTTTGAAGGCCCTCCCTGTATTGCTTCTGGCCCCCAAGCTGAAGGTCCTCAGCTGGCATTTCTGGCAGAAGTGGACTTTTGTGAACTTGTTAGGTGAGATGGGCATGGGCTGCTGAATTGCTGAATGCAGAAAACTCTGCAGCAGGGATTTCCTGGACACGTTTGGCATGGTCAGATGCTAACATGGAAAACCTGGACTCGGTAACCTCATCGTGAGTTTCTAAATCATTGTGAATCTTGCCATTTATTTAGGTTCTTGCACTGGTGCATTTGGAAAATATTATTCCCTCTCACATATTTCTCTCTCCACTCCCCCCCCCCCCCAAAAAAAAAAAGACCAAAAAACCAAACCTAAAAATCCTTCCTTCTATTTTCAGGGGATTTGGGGAAGAATGAAGTGATTTAGCAGGCTTGTTTTCACAGGAATATTTTTCCTTGTGTGGTAGGCAGAGTTACCAAGCTGGTCTATACACATTGCCATGTGCCAGAGCATAATTGCCTTCCACATGCATCGGCCTTTGGCTAATGTGTTTTTTATGGCAACCAGGAGAGCTGGCTTTGGTGAGTTTCAAAAGTGCACCTGGTGGTTTATGGCCTGAAATCGTTGTGTTCCTCTGAGTCATGTAAGTGTATGTATCTCTTTTCATGTCAGATTGCTGAAGAACAGTACTAAAAAAGAGCTTATAGCAAGCCAGAGTTAATCAGTTGAGTATTAAGCTGTGTATGACCTTGCCTGGTGGGCTTCAAGCCCACATGGGGTGGGATCAATTACGAATAGAGAGCAGGAGACAAAGTTTTGGAACTGCAAGCCCAAAACTAAGGTCCTAAAGTCAGATTACAGCACCAAAATAAATGTGTGTTTAAGATGTTTCCCACTCACCTGAGGAGCAGAAAAGACAGGGAGACTTGTTCTCCAAAGTTTCATGGGGGCTCAGCCCTGCACATGGGGTGCCTGGGAAAAGCTTTTACTGGAATCCAGGCCTTTTTTGGTGTGTACTTTGAGACACCTGCATTTGAAAAGCCAAGTCAACAAACCCGAGCTGTCCAACATCTGAACACTGCAGGGATGGATATTGGCACTTGGCTCCGGTGGTTTCCAAACCGGGAATTTTATACATCTCTCACTATCTGTCACCACCATTCCCACTCACCCCCCTGCGCTGGGAACTCTTGGTGTGCAGACTGCAAACTGATCTTTGCAAGCTGGGAGCTGGCACTACAAGGCTGGAAAAAAGGTCGAACTGTAGGGAGCACTGAAGGTCTGAGCCTTGGATATGGAAAGAAGAGAAATAATATCAAAGGAAATCACATAAGTGGAAAAAGAGCCCCCTGGGGCAGCCCAGGCAGCAGCAGGTCTGTCTTGTTCATGTTTTCAGAGAAGTTAGAGGTCAGCCAAGCTTGATAACGAGGTAATACAGAGAAATCCATCACTGAGCCTTGGGGGACTTCTAGATGCGGTTCTCATCAGAATAAACGAATTTAGATGCTGCTCGACAGAAGCAACAAGAACGATTATGTATTGCAATGCCAACAGATCATATGGAAGGATCTGGGAACAACGTCGGCTGGACTGAAGCTGAATCCTCTGCACTGCCCAAGGGCTTTGCTTCCCAGGGCTTTGCTTCCAGCTAAACTCCCTCTCCAGGAGATGCTCCGGCAGGAGCAGCCCCCTTAGGCGTGGACATGACCAGTGCCAGGGCAGAAGCAGCGATCGCACCCCGCGGTGCTCCGGGGTTGGTCTCCCTGCCCTCTGCTACACCCCCCGGCAAATAACGGTCTCGGTGGATGGGAAAGGAAGGAGTTTTTCCCTGTGCGGGAAAAAAAAAAAAGTGCCTGGTAGTTGTGGCCAGTTTTGCAGTTTGCAGGGGGCTCCGACTCGGTCGGAGGCACCGGGAAACCCAGGGAGGGGAGAAAGTTCGGCCGTGGGGATCCACCTGCTAAAGCCGTCATCAGGGCATCAAGCACCGATCCAACACGCCTGGATCAAACGCCTCACTAAGATAGGCGGGAAAGGCAGTGAAAATCAATTTAAAGGAGAAAAAAAAGTATCACCATGATCGGCTGACGGCCTTTATTATTTTTTTCTCTACTTTTGAGACTTTCTGGAGACTCTCTCCACTCCATCAGCGCACAACCCCATTCCCGTTTGATTCCGCAATTTAACGTGAAATGTAAAGCAGAGTCGGGTTCAAACGGGAAGCGAGGCTGTCTGTAAGGAAGTACTGCAGAGAGGAGAGCAGAAAAATTAAAAATCTGCCCAAGGAAAAATGCTTCCCTCCCAGCCCTGCACTCCCGGGATCGGCGGGGCGATGACAAGGCAATCTTTTCGGGTAAATCAATTGGGTTTCTCTTTCGGAAGACCGCATCATTTCTTACCCCGGCGCACATTAAAACACACCCCTCGCTCCGTGTGTGGATGCACTGGCGGGAGTGTATGTGCGAGTGTACCGTGTCTGGGATCCGACCATCTGCTTTGTTTCTGTCCAGGGTTTCCCTTTTCTAAATCATTTCGGGACGAGTGTAGTTTAGGTACTTTTTCTCGTTTTGATTCGTTTCTGCAGCCAATCTTGCGTGGCAAAGCCGAGGCTAAGACTGCCTCGGCGAACAGGAGCCTCTGGGAGATGGAGGGATCAGGACTCATTCTCTGTCTTTTCATTTTGGGTCGTTTCCGACTTTAACGGGAACAATATTGTGCCTTGAAACAGGCAGAAATCGTGTCGATGGTGGCTGGTCGGGGCTTGTTATTACTCGAGTTGCGGCGCTCTGGAAGCGCGATGCTGAGGAGGAAAGCCACGTCCAGGCGGGAGCAGGACAAGCCACCGGCCGTATCCCATCAACAACCACATCGGATCAACCCTTCTCGTCTCCCCTCTACATTTTCGGCCTCATCGGGGTCCCTGTGACCATGAGTATAGCAGCAAACGGCTCCACCCGAGCCCCTCCTTGCTGGGGGCTCCCCCCGCGGTCTGCCCACCCTTCTAGGCAGGAGGGGGGAGCCGGCAGCCGGGGCAGGGCGAGGGTGTGGGGGGATTGGGGGAGGCAGGCAGAAGACACCCACATGTTTCACTTCGAGCCGTGCGAGACCAGCCTCTAGACAGAGGCATCGGGAGGCAGCCGCCCTGCGACCGGGCGCCGCGGGGGCGGCTGAGCATCTTCCCCCCCCGAGCATCCCCCGGGCGGTGTCCTCTGCCCTCGTCCGCTCGCAGCGCGTCATTTTTGCTGCCCCCTCCCTGCCCTCCCCTTCACCGCCCTGCAGAGGCACAAGGCGCAGCTCCCGGCGGTTCCTCGCTGCCGTGAAATGCACCAAGTAGAAATTCAATCGCCCCGTTGTGTGTGTGGTCGAAATCTCTGGCAGCTGCTTCGGAATTTTTTATGACACTTTCGTTTATGTATGGGAGGCATAACTATTATTTTACTTAATAAAAATGGAAAGCGGCTCGGGTCTTTTCCCTCTCCGCTCTTTTCCATTTGTTCTTCCCATCGTCTTTCCACCGGGCTGATGAATGGAGAGCTTAAACAATGTCGATAGGAAAGATGCGGCATCTCCGAAGCATTTCTCCGTGTTAGCTAATTATATATATAGGAAAAAATATATTTTAGAAATAAAATAATATAAATATATGTCTAGTCGAATATATACATACACATATGAAGGGGAGATGTATGCGTATGTGTTGCAAACGCAGGTTAACAGCATTGAAGAAGCATAAAAGCGAAAGCTCAGGAAAGCTCCCCCAGAACTGATACACGCCCGCGGGACAGACTTTCCACCTTCCCGAGAAACTCTCAGCACACTTATTCATCTATTTTTCCCCCTTCGGTCGAGAAATTCTCCTTGATGGACACGCTGGCGGCGAGGGAAGTGGATGTAACCGGCTCGGCAATCTCTGCTTCCACTGGAGACGCACGGGCGAAGATGTCCGCTTCTGCCCTCTCCGCGGGGTCCCCCAGAATTCGCCGAGTTTGTGCACCGAGTCGTTAGGGCTTGAGTAATTGTGACCGGCATTTGGAAACGGGGCCGCGCAGCTGTTTGGCCCGGCTCCCCGGTATTAGTGCTGGAGATTTTGTCGCCAAATGCTCGCACCTGTTAACGGCAGAGACTGGCAATTCATCACCGCGGATTCTCACACTGCCGAACGCGGCCCTGGCAGGGGGACATCTCCTCATGATACCCCCCTGGAGGAACCCATCGCCTTCCTCCCTCCCCAAGCATCCTCCCCCGGGAAAGCGGTTATGTGTTCCCAGAGACTCCACGGGGGGAAGAAAAAAAACAAAACAAAACAAAACTAACATTGCGAGCGTGGTTCGGCGTGTCCGCGGCAGAGACGGGGACAACCTGCTGCCACTGCCACCCACGGGACATGGGGTGGGCGGCTTCAGCAGTGGACGCGTTCCCCGCACTGCACCAGGGCGGCGGCAAGCGGGGCAGCGGGTCTGTGCCACACGCCCGGACACTTCTGTGGCTGAGGGGCCTTGGGTGACTGTTTACAGGGAAATTCTCCCGCTTCGCCTGCAGCCCGCGACAAGGTGCCTGTACGCTGCCCGCTACCTCCTCCCTGCCAGCCGCTGGGGAGGGGAGGCAGGAGGGCGGCAGACAGGCGATCCCGAGGCCGCAGGATACTCCTCTTTCCCAAGAGTTCCTGGAGCCTGGACGAGCCGCGGGTGGGTCGCCTCGGAAAGTGGTACCCGGCTGGGCCAGTCCCGCCGGGCAGAGATGCGGCACTCGGGTGCCGTCCCAGCACCCCGGGGACACGCACAGCCTTTGCTTTGGTTATTTATCGCTTGACTGAGCGCTACCCCTCGCCCTCCGCCCCGCACCTGCCGGGCGGCAGCATCCCTTCAGCGGGTGCGGGTCGTGGGAGCCCTCGGGGGAGGCGGGTTTCCAGGCGGGGTGTCCCGGGCTCGGTGACGCGTCGGTGACGTGAGCGCGTGGAGAAGGGGAGCGGGGATCCCCAAATTCACACGACCCCTCAAAGGGGCCGAGGGTTCGGTCCTGGCGGAGTGAGGGTCCCTGTCGGTGAGATCGCTGGAGGTCTGCAGCTCAGGGCCCAGACTCGGGGATGGGTAGCCCTCCAGGGGAGAAAGGCACCCTCCGCGGACCTCCGGGCGGAGAAAGGCGGCCGTCGCATCCCGCAGGAATGGGCTCTGCGAGCCTCCAGCACCGCGGGCCGCTCGGAGCGGGAAGGGCCTTTACCCAGCGCCGACCCCCTCTGCTGCAGCAGCCGACTCCAGACGAAGCTGGGGGCAACCGAGCGCCAGGGAAACGGGCAGCGCCTTTCCTCGAAAGCATCCCAGGCGGGGAACACGCTCCCTGGGGACCGGGCCGGGCCCGGCAGCCCCTCTCCGTGCCCCGCGGGGGCTGCAGCGGGCGCCACGTGATGCCGGGGCGGCCGTATAAAGGCCTGGGGAGCGCTGGCAGCAGGCGCAGTGTGGGAGCGTTTCCACCGGGTCCCAGCTCGGGAGGGGTGGGGAGGGGGGAGCCGCCTTCCCCACTTCTGCCCTCCCCCCTCCCTCTTCCCCTGCCCCTCCCTCCCCCCTCCCCCTCCCTCCCCCCCCCAGCTAGGCAAGCAACCGCCGCAAACCCCACTTTTTTTTTTCTTTCTTTTCTTTTCTTTTTTTTTTTTTCCCCCCTCTTTCTCTCCTTTTATTATCACTATCACCATTATTTATTATCGCTGCTCCCAAGCTCCCTGCCCGGCCCACGGGCGCCCCGTTTCCCCCGCCCCCGCCCCGCGCCCCCTCCGCCGCCCCTCCCTCCGCAGCCACCACCCCGCAGCCACCACCGCGGCCCCGCCAGCAGCGGCGCGGCGAGCGGGGCGCGGAGCGGAGCGGCGGCGCCGGGGCGCGGAGTCCCAGCGGCGGCCGCAGCCCTCCCGGCACGGCCCCGGGCCCATCCCGGGAGCCGCCGCTAGGTGGGGGGGGGAGCCCGGCCCCGGCCGCCCCGGCCGCACAACAATGACTTTGGGCAGCAGCGGCGGCGGCGGCTGCGGGATCATGTCCGAGCGCTCCCCGGAGGAAGAGCCGCTCTCCGAGGTGGAGGACGCGGATATCGACGTGGTGGGCCCGCCCCAGGATGGGGGCAAGTACAGCGAGGAGGAGGAGGACGACGAGGACGAGGAGGAGGAGGACGAGGAGGACGGCGGCGATCCGCTGGGGCTGGCGCTGCCGCGGAGCGGGGCCGCCAAGGCGCGCATGGGGGGGTCCCCGGAGCGGCTGTCCCCCGCCGGCGGCTCCGAGCCCGCCTGCGCCCGCGGCGCCGCGCCCGGGGACAAGGCGCCCGCGGGCGGCGGCGGCGGCGGCGGCGCGGGGGGGAAGAACCCGCTGGTGAAGCCGCCCTACTCCTACATCGCCCTCATCACCATGGCCATCCTACAGAGCCCCAAGAAGCGGCTGACGCTGAGCGAGATCTGCGAGTTCATCAGCGGGCGCTTTCCGTACTACCGGGAGAAGTTCCCCGCCTGGCAGAACAGCATCCGCCACAACCTCTCCCTCAACGACTGCTTCGTCAAGATCCCCCGGGAGCCCGGCAACCCGGGCAAGGGCAACTACTGGACGCTGGACCCCGAGTCCGCCGACATGTTCGACAACGGGAGCTTCCTGCGCCGGAGGAAGCGCTTCAAGAGGCAGCAGCAGCTGCACCCGCCGCACCCCGAGCTGCTGCTGCGGGCCGGGGCCGCCGACCCCGCCGCATTCCTGCCCGGCTTCGCCTACGGACCCTACGGCTACAACTACGGCCTGCAGCTCCAGGGCTATCCCCACCACCACCACCACCCCGGCGGCGGAGGCGGCGGCGCCGCGGGCGCCTTCCCCTTCCCGGCGCCGCACTGCCCGTTACCGGCTCCGCCGCCTCCCGCCGCCGCCTCCGTCTTCTCCGCCGCCTCGGGGCTGCCCTCCTTCCTGGGCGGTGAGCTGAACTGCAGGAAGTCCTTCTACCACCCTCAGCTGAGCCCCACCGCCTTGCCCGCCGCCCTCCTCCAGACCCTCAAGCCGGACCCCTCGCCCGCCGGCGGCGGCGGCGGCGGCAGCGGCGGCACCAACCACCCCTCCCGGCCCTCTTTTTCCATAGACAACATCATCGGGGGGGCCGTGCCCCCGCCGCCCAGCACCAACCCCAGCGTCGCGCCCGCCGCGCCCTACCCCGCCGGCCAGGCGGGCCCCCCGGCACAGGTCCTGGCCGTGCTCAGCCCCGCCTTGGCCCCGGCACAGCCCCAGGTCAGCCTGGCACACGAGCCGCTCCTCCAGCCGGCCCAGAACTTTTCCAGTAAAATCACAACCCTCAGCAGCTGTCATTTTTAAAGTGTGCTGGGGACTGGGGAAGGTGGTGGGGGGGGGGAGAGTCGCAAAGCAAACGGCCCCTTTCCAGCTCTCCCCCCCTCCTCCGAAACTGCTCCCATTCCCTCTCTCCGTGTCCGTGTCCCCCCCCCCCTCCCCCCCGATCTTCTTCTGTTGTGTTTAAGGTAGGAAATATTTCTTTCTTTTTTTTTTTTTTTTTTTATTTTTACTTTACTTCCAGGCTCAGTGGCATCCAGATCTGTTTGTCTCTCTTTGCTCGGGGGAAAAAAAAACCCCAAAATCAGTAAATCGGGAGGGCGGGAGGAGGGAAAGAATAACACGATTTGGTCCCACAAACGCCAAAGCGTATTTATAAAGTGGCCGTAACATAAGCTGGGACCTGGGCTGGTTAAATACTCAACGTCTTGCGAGGAGAGAAGGGGGGGCATGTTAAGAACGAAACGGTCTTAGAGTGGAAAATGTTTCCTTTGAGAGATGCGGGTTTCCCGCAGGGGTCCCCCAAATCACCTGGGAAAGCGGCCAGGGGAGTTGCGGACGTTCCCGGTCTCAGCGAGCCCGTTTTTGTTCTTGCAAGTCCCTCTCCCGGGTGGTTTTGCCATGTGTGTCTGTCTCTCCCCTGCTCTCAAAGAAAATGTTTTAATGGTTCGATCTTATTTTTAGTTTCTTTGAAGCTTCGGGTTTGGTTTTAAAACGCACTGTTTAAGGTTACTTTATTTTTAAGAAGAAGAAAAGTTGGTGAAACTCAGGACTGCGGTTTATTTTTTTGCCTCCTTTTTTTTTCTTTTTCTTTTTCTTTTTTTTCCCCCCCAATGAGACAGTCAAATGCACGTTTAAAAGAAAATCCGATCCGTCAGGAAGTTTGGAAAATTCCCATACTATTTTTTTTATCCCGGTTTTCCCACCCCCTCCGTGCGTGGGTTTTTTGGTGTATTGGTAATTATTTGTATATAGATTATTCGGGAGCTAATGAGCGGAGTCCAGTTAACTCTTCACTGGTTGTGCATCCGTCATATCTATTTTATTGAGAGAATCTGTGAATAATTTGATGTGGAAAAGGCAACAGAATTTTGTCCACCGTTGGTGTAAATTAATAAATGTTTGTGACCTGGTTAAAAAAAAAAAAAAAAGTAATAATAATCCAAATCGTTCTTTGCGATGTCCTTTGTCACGCTGAGAGCCGAGAGTCCCGCTCGGGCCTCGGGGAAGCGAGTGGCTCCCACCCTCGGGCCGGCGACACTCGGGCGTTCGGCAGGGGCTGAGCGCGGGGCTGCTCCGCGACGCCTCCCTGCCCTCCGCAGCGGGCTGCCACACCGCCCGGGCCACGGTGTGGGGCCACGGGCCGGCAAGGGAAACGATCCCCGGATATGTATTTTATTTTTTGATAATTTTTTTTTTTTTATTTATCTGATTTTGGTGTCTCCCAGCAAAAAAAAAAAAAAAAAAGAAAACAAACCCTAAAACCAAAAAACAAAACCCTGCGTGTTTCCAGGGGGAAGGAGGTGGGGGCCAGGAGAAACCTTGTCCCTTATTCTTTCCCCCCCCCCCCTCCCCTCCGCCGCCCCTCCACCTCCTTTTATTTTGTTTGGAAAAGTTGACACATGAGAAAATAAGTTGAAGGGTTTCCCCCCCGCACACACGTCCCCCTTGGGCCTGCAGCATTTGAATGACTGAATGAAACTTGATCTCTGCCTAAATTTTGCAACAACTTACAAAGTAAATAAACATCTTAAAGCGCTCCCTTCTCGTCCAAACTTCTCCCCTTTCTCTCTTCCCCCCCCCCCCCTTCTTTATTTCAGGGACCAAACGTGGCTCTTTGGTTTGTTTGTTGGCAGGGACCCTGATCGAAAGAATCGAGGCCTTTCTGACCGGGCAGCCAGCTGAAGGAGAAGGAGAAAAAGGAAAAAAAAAAGCTGAGACGTACGAGGCAGGGCGCGGGGGACGGAGCCGGTCCCCGGACGAGCGGGGCTTTGTGCGAGGCCCGCCGGGGCTCAGGCAGGAGCCGGGCAGTGTGCGCCGGGGGAGCAGGGGGGGATCGGCTTTTCTTTTCTCCTCCCGCCCCCCATCCCCTTTTTATCCTCTGCCTCTGTCTGTGCCACCTCGAACCTCCGCGCAGTTTGTTGATGTTGTTCCTGAACGTGCCGCCTCCCCGCAGCGAGCGGTCTCACATCTCGCCTTCACACACATTTGCTTTTGAAAAGCGATCTTCGTGTCCGGCACTTGGTTGTCTCCCTTTCATGTCCAGCTCCTACAAAAGGGGCTACAAGACTCGACATGGGAGAAAAGAGGAGGCCAATGAATCTATTTTCCAGATTGCCAAGCACATGGTTGGAAATTGAAGGGGCTTTTGTAGCATTTCCCCTTCCTCCCTCCCTCCCCTCTCCTTTTCTTTTGCTTGTGTGCAAATTGTTCAATTGCTCTGGCAGGGGTGTTCCTGACAAGCTCATTACTAGAAGGTGCCAGACCCCTCCTCTCCCTCTCCCTCGAAGTCTTTGATGAAGTTAAAATGCGCTGATAGCTGCTCTCGGAGCTATCTTTGTTCAGCCTCCTTTAATAACCGAGCCTGCTTTGAGGAGAAGGGATCCGAGGGAAGAAAGCGATGTGCAGCGAGGCTGGGTGGTGGTTATGCGCCTGGAAGAAGGGGGGTTGGTTATTTTAGTATGAAGTAGCGATTTTTAATAATCTTTGGCTTCTCTGTTTGCGAAGTGCAGGAGGAAAAGGAGCCAAGGGTGGCAAGAGCGGATAAGAAATAGCAGTCGGTGCCCGTAGGGATGAAGGAGGCGTGTGGCCCCTGCAGTCGCGCTGGTGCAAGGGGTTCTCCAAGTTGGTGGTCTCAGGGTTTGGAGGGATGGAGGGGGGTCCTCTCTGCAGGGAAGCGGTGTTTCCCTGGAGAGCCCCCTGCCCCCACACGCTCAGGGGAGGGGGCTCTGGAGGGGGCTCTGGGACTGGGACACCTTTCCCCGGCTCCGTTCATCTCCTTTTGCCTTGCAGAGTCATTGTGGGTTTTTAAGCCGCGGTCGCCGGCCGGGATTGAAGCTGAACTGACTTGGGAGCGGGGGGATTTTCCCCTCTTAACCGGGAGTCGCGGTACCCACGCAGGAAGGGTTGGGCTCGGCTCCCCGGGGCCCACGGGGGCTGCGAGCGCCGGCGCCGTCGAAGTTTTATTTTGAGGGGAAGATCCCCAAGCGTCTCTAAAATTAGAATTTTCCCCGTTCCCTAAATTTCCCTGAAGCACCCCAGCTTATTCCGTGCCCAGACCAGACTCACGCCGCCTACAAGTATCTGCGTCGCTCGGGGAGGCGGCGGGGGGGGCGGCGGAGACCCCCCGGGAATTGGCTCTCCCCGGTCCGCCGGAGCGGGGGGCGGCGGGGAAAGACCCAGGGGTCTCCACCGGGTCCAGAATGCCCTGGCCGGGCTCGGCTCGGGGGGTTCAGGAGAAATCTTGCCTCGGCGAGGCAGGACGGATAATGGCCCCTAATTACGGGGCTGGCTGGCTCCGTGGCCCCGATCTTCACGGGACATTATTTTTAAGCGTTCAGCGAGGATCATTTTTCACGCCTCGCTGCCTAAAAGAGGGTTTTATTTATTTATTGGAGGGGAGGCGGAGAGGACACCAGCAATAACCGAGCACTGAAAGGAAAATAATTAGCTGTTGCAGTCGCTGCTTGGGAGTCCCTGGCCAAAAAGGCGACCTGGCATTTCCCTTCCGTCCCGTCCGTAGGCGAATCTCCCGGTTCTCGGGACTGCTTTCGGTGGTTGGTTTTGTCAGTGCTAAACCCCGGGCAAAGCCCGCCGCGAGCCCGATCCTTTTTTGCAGGTTTGGGATTTTTTCCCTCTCCCTTTCCGCTCGGCGGCTGTTTCCGAGCAGGACCCGGGGGATGCAGGTTCCCCTACCTTGCTTTGGCTCTGGTCACACATCTGTGGAGATGATTTTTTTTTTTTTTTATTCTTCAATGTGCCCCCACTCCTCTGCTTTCTATATGCCAGATGAAGGGGTCGTAACAAAACCGCGATGCTTTCAGCGTAGTTACTCCGCGGCGGATTTCCGTGTGTGCGCAGCCCGGGAGAGGCGGAAAACGGGGGATTCTCCTCGGGTTTGTCGGGGCGGGATAAAACGATCCTGCCCCGGAATATCCCCGTCGGGACCGCAGCGGGAGGGCTCTGTGTGTGTAATTTCTTTCTCTGCTTTCGCTTAACTAAGCCTGTGTTAAGTGGTGCGGATCCCGAGGAGGGAAGAGAGTGGCCCTTCCCTCGCCGGCTGCGGGTGTGGGACCCCGGCCCGGCCGGCCCTGCTGCACCTCCCGCTCGGCCCTCAGCTCCTGCCTCCTCCCCTGGCACCTTCTGCTTTCCATTACTGCCGATTTGGAGAATTAGGAAAGGTCAAGATCTTATTCCTTTCTCCGGTAGTTTTTTAGTTTTCTCTTTCTAGTTTCTCGCAGCCCCGAACAAAAATAAATCAACCTGGATTATAGAAACCACCTTTAGACGTCAACAACCTTTAGACATCATCTTTTCCAATAGTTCGATCCTTCCTCCGGGAGTGCCCTGGCCTTTCCTTGTGACTGCGCAGAAACTCTCATTTTCACGGTGAATTTAGGATTTAATAATAACGTCCAATCTCCCTGTGCCCCAGTGCCCGACCTGAAAACATTTTCCTGTCTCGTAACTTTGGAAAATAGCTGCCCTCCAGCATCTTATTTCCCTCCCCACATCTCTTTCGGTTTTTTCCTTTCCCGCGCAGAATGTAGAGAAAAAACGTTCAAAAAAAAAAAAAATCCCTTTTTCCGATCTGGAGAGGGCGGGAAGAGCTGTCGCATTAGACTCAGACGCAGGAAAATTGCTTTAGAAATTAAGTTGGTGCTTTTGAAATCCTCGAGATGTTCGCGGTAGGTCAGGGACCTGCGCTCGCCCCTCTGTTTGTCTGTCAGGCGAGGAGAGAGGCTGGGGCTCGGCGCTCTCCCCTCACCTCACGGACTACGGGGTCGTCTTTACTTTCTTCCTTCTCTTCCTTGCCTTTTCTTTCTTCTCCGCTCTCCTTTTTTTATTTCTTTTTTTTTTTTCCCCTTTTTCTTTCTCCTGTATAATTTCTTCCTCTTCTTTCTTTCTTCCTTCTTTCTTTCTTCTTTCTTTCTTCTCTCCTTTCCTTCTTTCTATGCTTATTTTTCTCTTTCTCTCCTTATCTTTCTTTCTTTCTTTCTTTCTCTTTTTCTCTATTCCGCTCTTCTATGTACCTGGGTTTTTTTCACTTTCTTTCTGTTTGCCTTTTTATTTTTCTCTTTTTATATCTCCTCTCCCTGTTAAATCTCTTTGTGTTTTGCTTTCCCCCTCTTTCTCCTTCCTTACCCAATTTTAATTTATTTTGTTTTGTTTTCCTGTCTTTCTCTCTTCTTTTTCGTCTTTCTCCCTTTCCTTTTTTCTTTTCCTCTCTCTTTTGCTTTTACTCTTCATGACTTCTTTTATTTTTCTGTTTCGTTTGCTTCCCCTCTCTTTCCCCCTCGTTTCCTCTTTCTCCCTCCTTCTTGTTTCCTCCCTGTTTCTCTCCGTCTCTGTCTCTCCTGTCTCACCCATTTCGTTTCGAGTCCATCGAGGGCCGCTTTACCGCTCTCTCCAGGAGGTTTCTAGCAATGTCCACCCCTGGGAATCTCTTGTTTGGCCGCAGTGAGAGGGGTCTCCCCTCCTTTGAACCAGGGGAGATACCGGCGGACCCCCTCTCTGGGCTCAGCAATTCCCCTGCCTGTGCCTGGTGGGCTGCGGGGAAGCTCAAGGCGCGTTTTCCGGAGCCCAGGACCCCGGAGCTCACCCTCCTACACCCCCTTTTCACTGGGCGTCGGTACATTTACCGGGGGTAACGCGACATCCCCGGCCCATGCAGGGTTGCAGGGGTGAGCATGTGCCGGTGCCCGCTACCCCCGGGCTCGGACGGGCCCCCACGGCCGTGAGGGGCCAATTCGCATTTTATTCTTTTATTAAATAGGATGCACCTTTGCACCTCAAGCCCGTGGCTGCAACAGGTGACTCTGAGATCCAGGAGGGGACAAAACCTACTCGCGGCAGGGTCTGACCGCGGGTTTCCGATATTCCCTCATCATCCAGATGCTACCTTCTCCTCGGGCGGATGGTACCGGGATGCGCCCGCCCGTGGCCCGGGAAAGGGCTCAGCCATTCTGGGTAGCCGGTACCGAACAGCCCGGAGCCCGGTGGCCTTTCCTGGGCACGGGCAGGCGGGATGCCTCGCTTCCCAACCGCCCTGGCTACCTGCATCCCTTCCCCCGGGATCCCGGTAAATTAGATATATGGGTATGGCGTGAATCACATTCATCTCCCTCTAAGTGTGCCAGGGCAGGATGAAAACCTGTAAGGGAGACAATCTCCCCGATGAGAGGTCGGGCGGGAGACCTAAGGGGTGTAATGAGTTTGTCTGTCGGTTTCTACGTGGGAGACCTCGTGTCAGTGCCTTGGGATGTTTCTAATGACCAGTTTGGTGGTGTTTCTCCCACTCCCCGATCTTTTCTGGTTACCGAGGTTGGGGCTCCATGTCACAGGGTGGCAGAGAAGCTCTTTTTTGGGGCCGTCTTTATTCGTTTCGTTCATATTTCGTTTTCCCTGCTTTAACTCGCCTTTTAAGTGAAATTAGATTCCTCTTTCGTTAGTGCCGCGTGTTGAAACAACACCGGCGATTCCTTTCACTCTCGCAAAAATTATCAGGTTCTTCACTTTTTCCTGCCGACGAAGACGAGCGGAGAGCCCTCAGAAAGCCCGTGGATGAGCCCCCACTCACCCCCCCCGTCCCCGCAAATTACTCTTCAGCAGTGAGAACCGTCTGCGGGGCACGCGATCGCCTTTCACTCCAGCTGCAAAATCCGTGGGAATTTTTCCCCCCACCCGGACGAGATTAGCTGGGGTGCCTCCCACAGTGTCCCCCCACATCAGTCCTCGGCAGAGGGAGAAGAGGGGACAGAGGACAAGACCCCGGGTGTAGGGAAAGTGCAGCCGGGTGGGAGCGGAGCCGTGCTGGGGGCCGGACCCCCGGCGGGCCGGGGACGGAGATGCCACCGCTTATCTTTTAAACTGAAACAAACTAAGTGGAGAAGGAAAAGCTTCCTCCGTTTGGGGATGGGGCCAAAAATTCCAAGGTCCAGCCAGACTGGCCCCCCTCGCCCCGGGTCGCGGCAGGTCTCAGTGGGGTGCGTGGGGGCGAGGGGAGCGAGATGGGAATCAGCTGTAGGGGCAGTGCCGACCCCCCCGCTTCGGCCTGCAGCGCTCCTGTGATCTCCTCTTTCCAGGAGAGAAACGTGGCCACAAAATAAAGGCAACAAAAGGAGCGCGCAGGGCTCGGCTGAGAGAGCTGGGGCCGGGCGGGGTGCAGGGCCGAGCACCCACCGCCGGCCCGGGGAGATGTGGGGGGCAACGACTAGTCCCTAGGCAAGCAGAGTCTCCCAGCGGCGCTCTCCTGGGTCTGTGCCCCTCCTCCCCTTCCCCCCAGCGCACCTTCACACCGCTAACCCCCTGAGAGTTTAGTGGTGTTATTTCTGAAATGCTTTTCCCTCTTCTTACCCCACTTTTTTTTTTCTTCCTATTTAATTACTTCTCTTGCAAAACCCGAGGCCTCTGCCACCTAACGCGGCACTGAAATCCACGTCTTCTCTTTGACTTACAACCCAAATCCCAGTCCCATGACCTTTCTCTTTCCCCCCACCCCCCACCTCGGGTCCCCCACCCTCGGTCATGTGGGACGCGAGTAAATTTATCCACCCTTGTGGAAAGGCCTCCCTTCTGCAGTTACTCCTGAGAAGCCCGACACGTTTCACAAGGAGGATAATTTCTGTTTCCCACCTTTCTCTCTCTTTCCTCCTTCTTTTTAATTTGGTTTTAATTTCATTTTCTCGCCTGCCCCACGGTGCTCCCATCTCCCGTCGGGCGCGCTTCTGCTCCATGTGTGTCTTTCAATAAGCCCCTGCCAAGAAGGTACTTCAGGGGGATGGTTTTGACGGCTCTTGAGCTCAGGAAATCACCCAAAAGAACATTTCTGGCCACCCTGGAGCTGCGGCGAGCTGAGCCCAGGCTGCGTCCCCGACAATCTACCCTCCCTTCCCACCGCACCGCGGAGGTTCCCACACTCAAGGATCTGGATATGTGTCTGGGGACAGGGACGCCCTTTTAGCCCTGCGGTAGGGGACAGCCACCCGCGGCCGCCTCTCCATCTGTCCCGCGGCTCCGGCCGGTCCCTTTTATCATCTCGGTTGCTCTTCCCACTCCAACTCCTGAGGGGAGACCGCACCCTCGGGTTCCCCCGGGAACGGCGACTGGCACAACCACCCACCCTGGGTCACACAAACCCCAGCCCAAGTGCGTTTTCCAGCTGCAGCCGGAGGTGGGAAACCTGCGGCCAGGCTGCGGGGTGGTCCCCGCTTCCCCCCCTCACCATCTCTGCTGAGATGTGGGTGGCATTAGGAAAAGGATGCCCCCACTGCCGGGGGTACCACGGCAATTACAGAGGTTATGTGCGAAGGGGGCAGCTCCGGAGGAGGGTCGTGCAGCCCCGCAGGAGGCTGGGGCCGAGCGGTGCCCTCACACCCCGCATCCCCGGGCACCTCGGCCCCTGCGATGGGGGCTCCGAAGGGGGAGTCCGGAGCCACCCCCCCGTCTGGCTCTGGGCGTTGGGTGGATATTCAGCGTGGACGAGCCGGTGTGGGTGTCGCTGCCGCCGGCTCCGCCGTCGGGGACGGCCGGAGAAAGCCACTCGGCCGCCGCAAACCGCGTGTGAGGCGGCTGCGGGCGGTGCCGGTTTGGGTTGCTCAGAATTCCCCCAACTCCTTTTTAAAAAAAAAATAAAAAAATTATTTTTTTCGTCGCTACCAGTCGTGGGCACTTTCCCCGTTCTTCCCGCAGTGGGGATTTACCCCAGCTACAGGCAGGTGTCGGGCACATTTTGGTGTAGGTAATGAAACCACGGTTCTGAGTGGAGCTGTCGGGTCTTTCACCTGCGTCTTTGCCCGGTAAACTCTCGCCCACGGGCTCACGTGGGAAAAAAAAAATGGCGAGGAAATTGATAGAAACGATTCGTTTCCCGGCCTCAATCAGAGATAGGGGGAAACGATTCCGGAAAGCGCCACTGAAATCCTTCAGAGCCCGATTTCAGATACTGCTATCGGCTGTCGGCGACGGAAGACGGGCAGTACATTTTCCCGTATGGAAAACAAACATATTGGAACCTCCCGCCAGATCCAACTGATATTACAGTTAATATTTGCAGAATTTACCTTTTGCTTTTGCACAGTATTTCTTGATCGCGCTTATATATATACCCGGGAGAGACAGAAGAGAATTATTCATCAAGAGAGAAAGGTGTCTTGTGATAATCGGAAACGGGGGTCCTTTTTTTAAAACATCTTTTCTCGGCCCAAATTTCGTGGGGAAAAATAAAAATGCGTGAAAGCACGGTAGCAGCTCCGATGAGAAATAATAAGGACATATCATTCGGAAACGAACGTTTCCCGGAAAACCGAGTGGCGAAAAGCGGATTTCCAGCGCGGGGCCGGGCCAAGGGAGAGGGTCTCACCGCCCAACCCGCAGGTGCCTGGGCGGGGGCTTTAGAACTCTCGGGTTTGTACCCTGTTCCCCGCCCCCGGCGAGGGCTTGGGACAGGGATGGATCCCGGCTCCGTCCCGCTTCCCAGCCTCAGCCGTCCGCGCGCCACTCCCGCCTGGAATTTGACCGGTTTGGTCAATTTTGCCTTCTGCGGGCGCGGGGGCTCCACGCGGCTCCCGCCGCCTTTCGGGGGTTTTCCTCGGCCACTTTCCCTGGGAAGGTTTAAATAAACCAACCTCCCGCCCAACACACTTTGTTCTCCTCTGGGTACTCGGGTTATTTCTCGGGCTGCCCCGACGGGAAAGGTGCAGGATTTTGCCGGGCTGCTGTCGGTTTTTAAGCAGGGAGAAGAGGGGAGTGGGGGAAATGGGGAGGGGGGGGGAGGGAAGGGCGGCGGCTGCCGCCTCTATTTTAATGTCATTATAGTTGCCGTGGCAACCCATTGGATCACTCCTCCTGGAATGAACCTTGTGACAATGGCTGGTTTGCGAGAAATCGGTAAATGTGCAACCGGGGGACACAGCTACATTACCGCGAACAACAGCGAGGGTTTAACATGTGACCCTTCCAATTATACTGATGATACCTCGGCGCAGCTGCCTCCGCCGCGCTGCTAAGATGTGTCTGTTTGGGGGGGTTGGGGAGGGGTCCCGGGGCTGTTTCAGGGCACAGCTCGGTGGGGATGGGGCCGCAGCCCGAACCGCCTCTGCCCTCCCGGGGACCAGTAAGAGAGAGGAACAGCATCTCTTCACCGGGCCCACGAATGTGGTCCAACCACTCCAAAAAAGAAAAAAAGAAAAAAAAAAAAAAAAGGAAAGAAAGGAAGAAGGAAAAGCTTCTTCGGGGGAACGTGGAGGGAGTTGAATATGCTGTAGGGCTGTGGCTGCTGGGCTGCGGAATGAGGACCTGCCTAGGGGATGGGCAGAGACCCCCCGCCCCCGGAGCGCACAGTACGGCACATCTGTGGCACGGCTGCAGGGAGGAACGAAAGAAACCCGCCCCCTCCCCGAAAAAAAAATAAAAATAGTTAGAAGCCTTAAAATATGGTTCAGAGAATTGCAAGTAATCAGAGCTGCGGGGGTCAGCAGTGCAAACTTTTTAAGACTAATGTTTATTTAGAAAAGTGAGTGGTGTCTGCGTTGCTTTTCTAGTGCCCCAGCACAAAAATCCTAATGGCTTTTGCAGACTTTCCATCACAAACTCCTGCACAGGGCGCGGGGACCACCGCCGAAAGCAACCCCAGCAGCCCCTTTCAAAGGGATCACTGGCACAGGGTTTATAACCCCTCGCCCCGTCTTTACATGAGTCAGTGACGGTATTTTCTGCATCGACTCCCCAGTTTTGCCGCGCTTTCGCATTTGATGTAACCCGAACACTCGGTAACATTGGGGAGGAGAAATCGGGGGATGGGAACGGCGGCCCCCAGCTCCCTCCCCAGCCCCGTTCAGCCCCGGACGGCTGCGGACCTGAAAGCAACGCGGGGGTTCAGCCGAGCTGGAAACCTCGTTAGGAGGAACCCGGGGGCAGAGACAGGAACCGGCACGGGGCGGGCTGGCCGGTGTCCTGCGAGGAGGCATCGCTGGCAAATCCATTCCCCCGTCTCACCCCTTCCAGCCGCTCTCCCGGGAGTCCAGCCACAACGCCAGTCCTTGTGTAGTTTTTGGGGTCTCTGCTGAACCCACCCCAAAATTCATCTCGGGGATAAAACACGATTGCCAGGTGGGATTTGACTACCTTAGCAGAGATTCGAGTCTCTGCCTCGGGGTGCTCCTTTTGTTCAGAGGGATGGAGACATAAAACCTACAGCCCCCAAAACCTTGCACACCTTTTGGAGCAGTGCCCCCTCTATTTAAACAGGAGGTGGATCCAGGGGAAACTCAGTCCTGGGATCTCACTGGAAAACAGCTCTAGGTGCTTTGCATCAAGGTGGGGAGAACTAAGCTGTGTTCAGTTCCCCACATCGCCCTCCTGCCCTTGACAGGTGTCAGGATCTGGGAGGGATGAGTAGGACAGCAGGATGTTGTCCCCTCTCCCATCATTAGGGTTCACAGCTCATCATCGGGGCACTCGGGGTAGCTCTGCAGTGGGATGTGCAGGAGAGAACAGGGTGGGGAGGACTGGAATGGAAAGGGGAGAAAAAGGGGCTGAATCCTGCTCC
Source organism: Chiroxiphia lanceolata (assembly GCF_009829145.1). Lineage (NCBI taxonomy): Eukaryota > Metazoa > Chordata > Aves > Passeriformes > Pipridae > Chiroxiphia > Chiroxiphia lanceolata. The sequence goes on from NC_045645.1 coordinate 5,988,944, forward strand.
CTTTCCATCCAAGTGACTACCTTGTCCTGCTCCTGAAAAGGTAAGCTCGGTTTAACCCCTTCTTTGGTCTGCGTAGGGAAAAACACGGAGCTAAAACCTGAAAAGGCTGAACCTGGTAATGGCAGCTGAAAGTGCCTCTGGAAACAAACACACCTGAGGCCTGACCCTGCCTTCCCCTGGCCAAGTCGAGCACAGATGCTCAGCTCCTTGAGTTTGGGTCCAGGGCTGATGTCACAGTCAGTGCTGCGGGGCTGAGTGTGGCAGAGAGAGAACAACGGTATTTATAAACTGCTGAAATGTGCCTGACACTTGAGGAAAGATCCTCTCCTCTCCCTCAAGGGCTTTCATTTGAAGGGCTTGACTTTGCCCTCCAAGAAGTTGATAAGACCTTCCAGCTCCCATTATCTCTGAGGGCTGTGCGGGAGCAACCACATCAGGTTGCTGTGATTGCTTGGGGAATGGAGGTCCCCCCTCGGGACCTGGCACCTCTCTTCAGGGATTGGCAACCTGGTGCAAAGCCAGGCAGTAGGAAGGGGATGGGTGGCACCAGCCCTTTGCTAATCCTGCATCCCTCCATCCCCCTTACAAAGTAAAAATGCTGGGAACACTGTTCACCCCTAAATTTGGAACATTTGGGCTGAAATTTTTTGATGGATTTGAAAAGGGAAGGCAGGGAAGGAGGGCACTGAGAGTCACATGGGAAGAAGAAAAAGCTACAGCCTTGTTGGCATGAAGTTGATTTGTCCCTTTGTGGCTGTTTTGTCACTGTACCCAGGAGATGCTGTGAACCACACGCAGATGAGGCTCAGCCATGCGAGAACCCTTCCCACAGGTATCATAACCTTGCTGCCCAATTTAAATCAAAGCTGTACTTCTCCCTGCCAGGGAAGGGGTGGGAATTTCAATCAGCTTCTCCTGCAGCTGTGTTCTGCTCCCCAGGACCTTTCTGGGGCAGAGAAGTGTGTGTGACATCGTGGGTGATGGTGCTGGTGCCAATGGGTGAGCCAGAGAGACCACGGGCCAGTGAATCAAAGCCCCTCCATCCCTCAGGGGCTGGGGCCAGTCTGATGCTCCAGCGAGGTTTTTCATCTGCCTCCTTGATGTCAGCAGAGCACGAAGGCAGAGGAGAGGTCAACCCCTCTGTTAATACACGTGTTTTAAATAACTGGTATTTTTATTTCTTCCCTTCAGTGCAATGGGCTTGGCACACATCTTTGTTTGCACAATTGTCCTGCCCATACATTCTGTTGCCCAAGTAAGGAGAAAAAGATCCCATGTGAGATCTGGAGGTGTGCTTTGCTGGTTCTGACATGTAAATATTAATCAAGAAACAACACCAAAGAGACGAAAAATCCCTCCTACCCTTGAACCCCTTCAGATCCCTTTATTGTCCAGGCATTTGTTGCACTTGGACTGGCTTTTCACTTTCTCCTCTCAGAGAGGCTGGCTCCAGCAATGGTCCCCAAATTCCTCAGCTACATCCTACTGAGGGAAAACATTTATTGAAGTTTTCAGCTTATTAGGGAAATACATATTTCTGCTTCTTTTCCAAACTCCACTGACATCTTTTCTAAGCCAGCCCTGTGTGTCAGCGTGGGGGCAGGCGAGGCATCCTCTCGCTCTCCTCTTGCAGCTGATGCCTGCTGTATGACCTTTGGGTACCCTGAAATGCCATGGAGGGGGATTCCCACCACCACCATGTGCTTTGTTAGTGGGCAATAGTGGTGAGTATCCACACAGTTTATTTTCCTCCATAAAGCTGTGCTTCAGTTCACTCACACCTCTGGAGAAACAGGGGGTAGGGACACAACGTTCGACTCCTCAGGTAACCATGTTTCAGATGACCTTTGCCAAGGCAGCGACAATGAGGTGAGAGAGCACAGGGAGGTGCCCAGTGAAAGAACTGGATGGCCTGTTTCACATGAAGACGAGGAAATACTTTTCCCTGGGACACCCTGTAAAGCTCACTCTGTTGTGGCTCTCACTCTGCTGGCAGGTTCTCAGATGGTAACTACAAGTGTTCAAGTTTGGATGTGGCCTTTAGTTTCAGATGTCCTTGAAGCTTCAGTTGCCAGAGGTTGGCAGGGTGCAGCAGGGAGAGGATCATTCTATGCTCACTGTTTCTGTTATTTTCTTTCTAAGCATTTGTCCCCAGACACTGCTGGAGAGGAGATTCTGGAGCTTTGGATGAAATCCCACAGATTTTTCATGGAAGCAGAACGGCAGGAAGACAATCAGGAAAGAAGAGGAGTAATATACTATTCTCATGGGCATTTGTTGCATTTCTCTGTTTGCTTTGCTGCATTGTTTCCTCTTCCTCCAGTCACATACTGCAGGATTATGGCAAATGAATTAAGGGATTAAATCATAAGGGAAAATTAGGATCATGCTAATTTAGAAGCAGAAACTCAGATGGGCTCATTGAACTCTAGATGATGCAAGAGAATCTTGGGTAGTGCTGTGGATATAGGTCACAGGATAATTCAGGTTCTTGGAAACCTCTGAAGGTCTCTGGTCCAACAGCCCTAAAGCAGAGTCAGCTTGGATTAGATTGCCCATGGCTTTGTACAGTGAGGTTTTGAATGTCCCCAAGGATGGAGATTCCCCACAGCTCTGGTCCCCTGTGTATAACCATGCTCAGGGTGAATTTCCCCCAATATCTAATCAAAGCTTTCTCTTCTGAAACTTGTATTCCTTGCCTTTCATTCCATGTCTGTGTGTGCATTGGAGGTATGTCCAAGTGCATCAAGACTTATTCAGGTCCTGTAGTACCTCCCTTGTAAACCAGATTGTTAGGCACAAGCTTCAGAGATGGTCCCACCTTAGACAGTGGGTTCTGGGCACCCTGAACACCTTGGACTCTCCCAGTGTGAGCAGGCCTGGATGGAGGTCTCACCTCTCCATGGTGCATCAGCACTGCTGTTGAGTCACTCTCACCTGTATGACAGGGTGAGGATTTGCTGCTGCTGTGACTGGAGACCCCCCAGCAAACGCTCCCACAACCCATTTTCAGGGCCATCCAGGAGATGGTGAGTCTGGGGGAAAAGGACATGTGGTGGCCTTTGGTCTGCTGCACCTACCTGGGGAAAAAAGGACATAGACAATAAAGGTCACCTGCTCACCTTCCTTGCTGATAACTGAGCCAAGCAACTCCTTCTCCCCAGTGCCCTGAGCACTCCTCCAGACTGCCTGGGGTCACAGAGTGTGAGGCCACGCTCAGAAACAGCCCTTGGTGACAGGCTCACAGACAGGTGGACCTCTTCCAGTACATTTTGGCAGCTGGGGATCATCTCAGTGAAAGACAGAGCTGTGACGTGTTTGGCTGTGCCTTGCAGAAGAGAAGAAGAAATAAAAGAAGAAAAGAGAAAAAGGGAAAAAGTTCTTTACGATCTCACAGCCTGTCTCTGCCACTGGGAATGGATGTGAGGGCTTGTTCAGGGAAGAGGTAGCCTGGCCCTGTGCAGTGAGGAAGGGAGAGGCAGAAGTCGTGAAACAGCGCTCTGTTTGGACTCAGATTTGATTTGCATGGTTAAAACTTGCTGATCCCACACAAGGTTCTCCTGGCTGGGAGCTGAACTTGGTTCCACAGCCAAGCTTTTTTCTTTTCCAGTGTTCAGCATAAATCAGACTTTCACGGCCGTCTTTGAGTGGAAGGAGCAAGAAATCACGTTTTGTCTCCTGTCCAGGAGCTCTGTGAGAAAGAAGCTGTCAGGAACCCAGGAACCGGCCCAGATCTTCTGACACGTGCTCTGTGAATCCTTACTGCCTGGCTCTGCCTTCCCCTCTCTGCTGTAATGGCTCCATCAGTTCCCATGCACTGCTTTTCCCAGACGAGATCCCAGCCAGGCTGCTGATATCCAAGTGGAGCTGTGCCCCAAGCCCCAAGCAAGGGACACTGTGACATCTCTCAGGCTGGGTTATACTCTCCCCTGCCTCTTACCCAAGCCATTAAGAGGGTTTTAACACAGATCCAGATCTGGTGTGGTGCCCTGCTGTGACCACTTTTGCTTTCCTGGGGTCATATCTTTAGGCTTCTTTTTTATCTGGAGAATCTGCCCAGAGAAGTCACCCTTCCTGTGTGCTTTTCTAGCACACTAGTCACTAGTCTCACTAGGAATTATTTTTCAAATATCTAGATAGAATTTCCCTTGCTGTGCTGTGTTTCCATTGCCTCCCATGCACTTCCAGGAGGATGGTGTAATACCTCCTGTGAGCCTTCTCTGACTGAACAGACCCAGCTCCCTCCACACCTTCCAACTTGGCAAAGTGGTGCTAATCTTTCTTTTCATAAGCGTTTGGGGGAGAGGGGCAAGTTCCCAAGTTCCTAATGTTCGCACAGACTGAGGAATGAGATGCTGGAAGGCAGTGCCATGGAAAGGGATCTGGGGGTCCTGCTCAATGGCAAGTTGAATATGAGTCAGCAGTGCCCTGACAGCCAGGAGGGCCAACTTGTCCTGGGGGGCATCAGGCAAAGCATCACCAGCTGGTCAAGGCAGGGGATTGTCCTGTTTCACCTTGAATATTGTGTGCAATTTTGGGCCCCCCAATATAAGAAAGATATGAAGCTGTAAGAGAACATCCAAAGAAGGGCAATAAAGAGGGTGAAGGGCCTTGAGGGGAAGCCGTGTGAGGAGCAGCTGAGGTCACTTGGTTTGTTCAGCCTGCAGGAGACTGAGAGGAGATCTCATTGCAGTTACAGCTTCCTCAGGAGGGGAAGAGGAGGGACAGACACACTCGATGGTGACCAGTGACAGGACCCAAGGGAATGGCCTGAAGTCGTGTCAGGGGAGGTTTAGGTTGGATATCAGGAAAAGGTTCTTCCCCCAGAGGGTGGTTGGGCACTGAACAGGCTCCCCAGGGCAGTGGTCACAACACCAAGGCTGACAGAGTTCAAGAAGCATTTGGACAATGCTCTCAGGCACATGGTGTGATTCTTAGGACAGTCCTGTGCGGGGCTAAGAGGTGGACTCGATGATCCTTCTGGGTCCCTTCCAACTCAGCAGATTCTGAGATTCCTGCAAACACCACATGGGTCAGCTACATCTGAGCATATCCCAGCAAGTGGGGAGGGCTTTGGTGGAGGTGGCTGTAGAAATCCTACCAGCATCTGCAGTGGAGTCAAGCAAGGGACAAAAAGCTCCACTGCTCATCCTGTTGAAACAGAAGGTTAAAGCCTCTCTGCTGGAGCCATTCCCTGCTAGTAAGATCCATATAGTCCATTAAAGTTAGGGATCTTATTATGGGCTATATAAAAAAGGTAAAGAGGAAATGAGAACCTTATGAAGGGTTTCTTATGAGTGCAGATGGCAAGGGCATCTGAGGATAAGGAAGCCTCTCCAACTGGCTTTTTCCAAACAGAATTGCTTGCTTTACAGGTTTTATCCTCTTTTAAAAGGAGATAAATAGATGCAGGAGTGTCTTTTCTGCACAACTCACACCTGCTGACCAGCCACACCACCCTTGTGATGGATAAACAGATCCTAAACACGTCATGCTCTGCCCTAGTTTCAGCTGGGATAGAGGTAATTTTCTTCCTAGTAGCTAGTACAGTGCTGTGTTTTGGATTTAGTTTGGATTTAGTACGAGAATCATGTTGATAACACACTGATGTTTTAGTTGTTGCTAAGTAGTGCTTACCCTAAGTCAAGGACTTTGCAGTTTCCCATGCTCTGCCAGTGAAGAGATACACGACAAGCTGTGAAGGAGCATGGCCAGGACAGCTGACCCGAAGTGGCTGAAGGGATATTCCGTACCACAGATCATCATGCTCAGTGTATAAACTGGGGGGAGTTGGCCAGGAGCCACTGAATCACTGCTGGGGGGTGGTATGGGCATCGTCACTGAAGGGTGAGCAGTTCTATGTTCATCACTTGTTTTTCTTGGGGTTTAGTCCTCTCTCTCTTTTTGTTATCTCCCTCATTATTATTATTATTATTTATTAATATTATATTTAATCTCATTTCAATTATTAAACTGTTCTTAGCTCATGGGTTTTATCTTTTTCTAATTGTCCTCCCTACCCCACTGAGGTGAGGGAGACTGAGCAAACATCTTCACGGTTCTTAGTTGTTGGCTGGGGTTAAACCAAGACATGCTTTCAGGAGCATAGTCTCCTTTCTTCCTAGCACCAAATTCAGCCTTCAAGTGCACTTTTAGGTCATGCTCAGCCATCTCCTGAATCAGAAGGAGCTGACTGTATTTGTGCCTCCTGCAGCCTAATTGAGGACTGATTAGACGTCCATCAGCACAGAGGAGTTGAGTCTGTTGAGGAACATCAGGAGCACTGAGAACTGGCTGAAACAGGCAATTCAGCCTTCCAGCAGTGCCCACTGCTTTGCCACTGCTTTTTCAAGGCAGCAGGGACCTCAAATACGAATGAACTTTTTGTCTGTAGCAGAACCAAAGACCCTTGGAGTCTGAGCACCCATTTGCTTGCTCTGACCACCGCCTGGGATATTTTGTTCATTTCTCATCCTGTCCCCACCTGCCATGCATGGCTGTCCTGTCTTGTGGCAGTGCCAGGGTGGGAGAAGGTCCCAGAGCTGCTGTCTGAACTGTAGGCTCCAGTGGGAACCCTTGACTACTGCCTTGGGTCCTTTTGGGGCCCCAAAGGAGCTGGAGATTGGAATTGTCCTTGGAGCATGATTCTAACTTATACAGAAGTATAATCTGTCTACAGAGAGGTTGTATGGGAGTGATTCTGGTTCCCCCATGCAGGCGGAAGCGAAGTGAAGCCGAGTGACATGACCAGGGTTGTGCAGATTACCTGTGGCAGAGTGAGAACAGCAGCCCAGCAGCGCTGTGAGCCCTTGTCACCTCTGCTCTGTGTCAGAGCTCTGGCCACCTTGCCTCCCAGCCAGGCAGCCTGCTCCTTTCTCCTTCAGACTCTTAAAATAAGACTCGCAAAGCCTTGAGCATGGTTTCGATTTCATTAATAAATCCCTGCTTGCACTTGAAGCTGCTGTGCCTTTTAAAACATTATCCGTGGCTCTGGTTACACTCCTGATGAAAGCAGGCATGGCCCTATTAGTTTTCATGGCAAACAGTACTGCCACGTCCCACTATCCTTTAGCAGTCAGCGTAACCCAAATTTCAAAGGAAAGGGAGGGGGCAAAAAAAGCATCTTCAAAAGGCAGTGTCCGTCTCCTTCATTGCAGACCAAGGGCATTACTTTTTTGAAATCCCCCTGCTAGAAGCAGCTTTCATTTATCCATACAATTTTTAATTTTTTTTTAATTGCTACCAACAATTACCTACTGCTCTGCAACTCCCACCTGGTGCCTGTGCCCCTCCAGCCCAGAAAGGGGCTGCACCGAGGAGGGGGAGTAATGGGTATGGGATGTGGAGAAGGGAAATGGGAGCTGCTCGAGCACTGAGGAGCAACAGCTGCTCTGTAGTGCTGTCTCCTCTTCATGACTCAGAGAGGAGGTGTTTTTTTGGGGGAGCAGAGTTAAGTGTCCACAGCCAACCACTGTGAAAAACCCACCCCATGGCAACAGGTTTGCTCTGGGTCATTAATCTGGATATGCAGATGGATAAACTGAAGCACAAAGGCGTTAATGCTCTCTAGTGGGAGAGGATGGGGAGAAGAAGGGGAATTCTGTTCCAAACTGCTGAGTTGAGCTTTTCAAAGCCTTCAGCTTTGCTCTGTCCCTTAGGCAATTCTTGGAGAGCTTTGTGGAAGTGGTTTTGCAACAAAAGCAGAGAGACTGTGCTCAAACAGGCCAGCAGGAAGCAAGTACGGGGATGTGGGACTGTGGCAGAGAGGAAAGGAAAGAGAAGTGGGGAAATAGGTAAAGGGAAGGAAGAAGGAGAAAGATAGTAAGAAAACAGAGGAAGATACAATGAGAAAAAAAGATGAGAATAAGGAAGTAGGGAAGAAAGTGAGGAAGCCCCTTTGCCTCTCCCAGGGCAGACAGGTGCTGGGGGCCACGCTCCCCTTCTCCCACTCTGGATTGCACACCTCCACCTGTGTCCCAGCACATTGCCTGCCCTGCAGGAATGCTTGCTGCCCTGCCCACCCCAGAACCAAGCCCAGCAGCTGTCGGAGGGGTGGGACAGCCAAGGGCTGGCCTGGCTCTTGCTGTTCACACAGAGCAGCCGGGAGAGGGTGGCAGGTGAGCGAGACACAGTCATGGCTACAACAGATGGCAGAGGCATGACATTACATGGCAGGGCTATTATTTACTGAGTGCTCGTGTTTGTCATGGCTGAAGATGACATCTTATTAAGGAGTCATGACACTGGGCGATTTTTTTAAGCCTGGGGGCCAAGAAGGCTAATGAACAGGGAAAGCTCCAGGAATAGATGGAGGGAAGTGCTGTTTTCAGGTCACAGTCAAAGCTGACTATGTTTCACTGACCTGATTTCTGGGAGATTTCTGGGTTGTGACACATCTCCCTCCTGCTGATTAGGGATGGATGCTCCTTGCCATGGCCCGACCGTGCTGGCTCAGGTGGAAGCAGTTGTCTCGAGAGACCCTGCTGCAAGGGAGCAAAGCCTGAGTTGAGTTATGAAAAAGCTCACACCCACAGGCAGCCAAACACTGGTACTGCTGCAAACAAGGGCACGTGGAAGGCAATGACTTTTGCACAGCTTTCTCCAAATCCCACCTTGCAGGAGGTTTGGAGGAGGACTCTGAGACAGCACAGGCAATAGCTGGGGGAGTGTGGGAAGCGGGACCCTGCTCATCAGTGTGGCACTCTCACCCCGGTGTGATGCCTGTCAGGACAGCTAGACCAAAAGCAGGGCTGCCCAGCCCATTTTGACCCCCTCAGCCTGCCCTGGCACCGTGTCTGCAAGACTTGCCCTCCTTAGCCTGAAAAAAGAGCCACCCTCCCGCAGCTCCCATGCACCGGCTCCTTATCGCTGACCCACTCTGTCAGTGCAGATGCTTGACTAATGTTCCCTTGTAAAATGTTGTGTTAAGCACATTCCAGTCGCTGACATTAAATACTTGGGCCAGGGCAGTGCTCACCCTCCGGCGACCGCAGCGCTGAGCCAGCCCCAGCCACACGCCGGTGCTGCCGCAGCCAAACCATCCGCTCTTTTCTGCCCCATCTCCGCCTCCCCCTGCCCTCCCTCCGGCACAGCCAGCGTGGGCAGTGGGGGAAGGAGGCAGCGGGCAGGACCACGGCTGTCTGGCAGATGAAATAATAATTACCCCAGCCGCCTCCGGCCTCCCTTGCATTCCTCTGTGCTAACAGCTCGGCTTATTTTGTTTTCATCTGCAAATATTGACTCGTTGGGTTCTTTTCACCTCGTGCCTATTAAAAAGGCATTGCTCATAGTATTGTTATTGAATTTGTTCTGCAGCTGCAAGAAGCATCCAGCGGCTTTAAGGAATTCACTCACACCACTCACACAGGCCCCGAGGGCTGTGTTCCCTCAATACCCTCCGGAACTTCTTTGCCTGCTGCTCTCAAAGGCACAGGACCTGGGGCTGGCTCAGCAAGGATTCTGCCCAGCCTTTCCACCAAAGGGGAGATCAGAGTGGTGCTGGGGATGAGGCTGCAGAGCTGTGGTCTGCTCTTGGGGGATGCTGCTTTGCTGCTCTGTGCCTCAGTTTCCCTGATCAGTCCTGTGATTTTCATAATGCACTGGGAGTGTTAATTATAGATGTGAGATTTAACTGCCTGACCTTTGTGCTGCTGCCACTTGTCCTTCAATATTCACTTCATCTTGAAAACGTGGGAGTTGTTTCCAGATGCCTTAACCTGGCTGGAGCAATAACTAGAAAAACAAATCCCTTCATTTCCCACTGAGCTGAATTATCCGGGTAATTAGTGAATATGACAGCAACGCTCACACATCTCCAGTGTGAGAGTTTGGGGTTGTAATTGCGGTGTGGGGGGGTTGATGCCTGTCCCCCATGCAGGGGGGGTTGGGGTGCAGGAGAGGGATGTGCAATCTCTCCCCACTTTCCCCACAGTGTTCAGCTGAGGTCAGGGGCAGTGGGACAGCAGCCTGCTCGTGAGGAAAGCCCCTGTTTCGGCAGCTGTGCTCAGCTTTGGCATCTCTCCCAGAATAAAACTGACTGGCACCACATTCACAGGGACTTCCCTCTGTCTCCAGCCCCCCCTCCAGGGGAAATCCCAGGGATGCCAGCACTCTGTCAGCGGATCTCACCTGATTCCCAAATCCCGAGATGGCATAGGAATAGGGAATTGGAACAGATGAGAAAGGTTGAAGCACCAGCAGGTGCCTGGTGGTGGCTGTCCCCTCTGTCACCTGTGAAGTGTCCCAGTGGTCCCTTCTCCATCAGAGGTCTGACAGATGCTCATTCCTATGAGTTGGCTGGGGTGTGGTGAGCTTTGGGATCCTCTATGTGCACATCTCCTATGGCAGGACACTTGGCTCAAGTTCTTCACCTCTCTAACCTCCCTCCAGATGCATTTTTAACCTCTCCTGGCATGAAAAGAGACAGCAGGTGAAATCTCAGCCCACCACACCTGTCTACACCCTATCAATAGCCACCAGCAGAGCGTGGGACTGCTGCTGTCACTGGTGTCAGGGAGAGCTGTGACCCCCCCAGTGGAGGGATGCTCTTTTGGCAGGAGGGATGGGCCATGTGTGGGACATGATCCCAATCTCCCTGCTTTGAGCAGGTTGCCTCCTGCCTCGTGACCAGCCTGCAAAAAATAACGCGGCTGTGTCCTTCTCCCCAGCGCCTCATTGTGGAAGACAAATGTCAGCGTCGTCATGCCCAAGTGTTTATTTTGGCAACAGCCAGGGGCCTGGCCAGCGGGCACAGGGGACATGGCAAGGAGGATCAGCCGCCCAGCGGCAGCTCCTACCATGCCCCACCAAGGATGTGGTGTGGCCAGCAGGCACTTTGCTCCTGGTTTCAGGCTGCACCACGTTGGGGCTCTCATAAATACCCACCACGCACAGGGAGGGCATCGTGCTGGACCCCAGTGGCAGCCGAAACCTGGAGGCCAAGGACCTGCCTGTGGGTACCACTGAACCTGGGGCTGACCCTCAAGGGCGCTGGCTCTGGCTAATGCCCAGGGTCATTCCAGGCATAACCCTGTGTCCCTGCCGCGGGCTGGGAAGAAAATCATCTCTGAGGAGTGTCCTGTTCTCCTGACCTTCGGTCTCCAAATATTTAGGATCCCACAGCGCACAGTCACAGGCCTTGTTCAGCTTCAGGGTGATGCCATTTGCCTCCCGTCTCAGCTGTCCCTAGTAATTAATCTCTGGCTTGCTGAGCTGGGGATGGGGAAGATCCAGTCCTCTAAGGTGAGTGCAGGCACCAGAGCACCCTCCCAAGCCCTGTCTGTCCCTTGTTCCCTGCACACCCACACTCCCCACTCATCACGGGCTGATGGTCACCAGGGATTGGGAGTAGCATCCATGGGAGGGCAGTCCCCTGTCCCTGGCAGGGTTCACTCTTCCGTCCCTGGTCTGCATCTGTCACCATCCCAGCAGTGACAAGGGAGAGCCCAAGCATGGCCAGTGGGTGCTGGGAGAGTGCATGTGGGGAGTCAGTGTAATAAGCAGGAGGAGAAAACTGGGATGTTCATGAGCCAGCAGTAAGTCAAAGAAGTAACCCTAGATCCCAAAATAGCCTGGTGTATTTTGGTCAAGGGCAAAGACCGTGGCCATAGGGACTTGTGCTCCATGTGCTGTCATTCCCAGCCCAGGCACATGGCTTTGGGCAGGCTCAGACCCGAGCCCTCAGAGGGGTCTGAGCCTGCTGTCAGGAGGTGGCATAAATTAAGAAGGATGCTCTTCTCTGCCGGGGTGGTTGTGGATACACTACCCCACTTTCATGAGTTCTTAGAGGTATCTCTACCCACTGGCTTCTTGGGAGAGAGAACTGGCTGGAGAGGTCTGGACACACTCTGGGACCTTCAGAAGAAATTCCAGGAGGAAGAACCTTGTTTGGGCAAGTCCATCACCCCAGTGAGGAGAGAGAGAGAGCTCAGGTGGCAAGTCCTTGGGGAAATGGCACTGACTGTCACTGAGCTTTAGTGACCTGAGGGTGCAAAGGGAGGAGAGTCCAGGAGGAGGATACTGAAAGCAGGAGTGACATTTTGGAAGGGGCCATAGTGACTACTGGATTTTCTTTGCTCTGATCATAGGTGTAGCTTATTATATATGCTAAAATCCCAAGGCTGGCCATGGTTTTGCTCATTTTGGTTGAACACCCACTTCTTCCATAGAGGACTTTCCCATTCACAGTTGACACAGTAAAAAAGTAAGGATTATTTTACCGTATACCAGTGCTTTGTATGAGACAGAGCCATAAAGGATGTGTCCATCAGAGACCATTGAGCCAGAAGTCCCAGGCAGATTCTACTGTTCAGAAGTCCCTTTACTATTGGTTGCCAGGGGTTGGGGATGGCAAAACCCCCAAACCTCAGCCTGCACGGTTTTATGATGAGCTAAAATTTTTTGGTGCTTCATAGGCAAAAAAAGGGGTTTTTTTAAGCTCTTTTAAAATGAAACTCCACAAAACTAAATTATCACTAATTATATTTTCATGTTTTTTATTAAATTAGAGGTGATTTTTTAGTAAGATCTTTGAAATCCTGATAGTAATTATTTATTGGCCAGACACTACATTTTCCTACCAAAAGCCATATTTGTAGTGATTTCCAAAAATAACAATAATTTCAACACAAAATACTGATGAAAAATCATAGGAAACGTGCCAATTTCAAAGCATGTGAAATGGGAAAGCAGTGAATTTTTTCTTTTTTCTTTCTTGTCAGATGGATTTGTTTCCATTTCCATCCAACTTTTGATCATCTGATGATGTTGTTTTCCTGAGAGAAAAGAAACCTCAAGTGATCACATCAACATGGCTTAGATCTTCAGCTGATGCAAGTCAGGTCATCCCCACAGGGGCTGGCACTGTGTTTCATGGGAGGAAGATTTGGCCCCATCTGTTTATGTGATGTCTTCACACCCCTCAGTTAGCTGCTGAAACCACTGGTAGCACTCCTGCTTGGACCAACAGGGCTGCAATTGAATGGTGTAGGGCAAAAACCCCCACGGAGATGGAGAGAAAATCATAAGCAAATGAAAAATGGAAGTTGAAAGGTGAGGCTTGAGGGGAGGAAGTGACTCATGGGTTGGGAATGAGGGATGGGGTCTTGGGGAGGCTCGGCAGCTCGAGCTTCAGTGACCCCCGACTGCGAGGAGTCGTGGGGAGAATGGAGGGGAGGCCAAGCATGGAGCAATGAAACGAACAGTCGAGCCCGGGGAGAGCTGTGAAACCCTGGAAGACAAGCCCATGGCGGTCATGCAGAAAGGGGAGGAATACCCTGCATTTCCAGACTGTCTGAACTGTTTAAACTTCCCTTTGCTTAGACTGGGGGCTGTGTGAGACATGACAAGGTAGACACCTGAGGGAAACCAGGAAAGCTGATCCACCTACAGCGATGGCTTAAAGCTGCGTTCAAGCTCCTGACTCCGCATCTGCTGTGCTGCGTGGGGAAAGGGGCAGCCACTGTAGCATAAAGGAATGGGGTGGTATGTTTAAAATGGTTTGGATATCCTCGAATGAACCCTCTGACCTCCTCCTGCAAAAGCCATCAGAACCCAGCTGAGCCATCACGTGTGAGCAGCCAGGGCTCGGCGAGTTGGCGAAGGACGTGCGGACGCAGCCGTGGCACACATGTACCACATTAACCAAGGAGAATGTGTGGGGTGAGTAAATCTCTGTCTGTGTGTAGTGGGGCTTGGTATATTTGCGTCTGGTTGTAAAAGAAGCTATTTGGATGCCGGCTGTGCCTTAGCAAATGGTGCCTGAAATACCAAGAAAACCTCACAGCCATAAAATGGGGCTGGCTCGTGAGTCAGAATGCTTCTTGTGAAGGTGCTGCAGTGGCAGCTGGAGATCAAGCCACGTGCTCACCCAGTGGTGTTTTCTGCCTGCCCTAACCCCATCTCCCTGCTGCCTGCACCCTCCTCTCCTGCTCCACATGGGCCATGGCTCCATGGGCAAGCACCAACAGACATCCTTGGTCTCCTCTGACTTTGGAAACACTGAGCTGTTCTTGGCTTCATTAGAGCCTGATTTCCACAAAAGAGAAATACTTGGCTCTAATTTGCTTAGTCTGGACATGGTTTTTAGTGGGGCACAATACTTAACAGGGAGTTGTGGAGCAAAGTGACTTTTTACACCATTATGGGGAAGGGATTATATATAAATATATTAATAATAGATATATGCTGTTGCAGGTAGGTAAAACTTTTCATTTCACCTCATTGTAATGAAAAGAGATTTTACCTTCAGCTATAGCACCACTTGGTGTCGTTTAATCTCTGAATATCCCTGTTACACCTTTGCCATTCCTGCATGGTTTGGCTGCAGTATTTCTAGGGGCAAAACAGGTTGGAGATTTCTAGGGGCAAAGCAGTTTCCTGGAAACCCTGTTGGTGTCTGAGCTGCCATGTGCCAGAAGACCAAAAAGATTTAATTCAGGGTCTGTTCTCCCAGGGTTATACAGGACAGACTGGAGGATCTGAAGATCTCTTGGTCCTTCAACCTTCATATCTGATCATTGCTTCTTGGGACAGAGCGGCAAGAACCCTGTTATTTGGAACATGAAATTATTACTCCAGCTACTGCAGCATGGAGATGCTTCTATTTACTAGAACAGAGGCAGAAAAGCACAGTTTTTAATGATTTCTTCTGTGTGGAAAATCTCAGAAATACCACTCAGAACCTGCCAAAGCCCTGGCTGGGCTTCCGCTGTCATGGATTCCAAATCCGGGGACTGGAACTAGAGGATCTCTAAAGTCCCTTCCAACTCAGAACATTCTATGATGATCCTATGATTCCATGATGATTCTTTGACTCTATGATGATTCCATAATTCCATGAACAGGCCCCGCCCCTTCACAACAGGCCCCACCCAGCCACAACAAGCCCAGCCCACTGACACATCTCTATATGACCCTCTGCTTGCAGCAGCCTCAGCTCTGCAGCAGAAGGTGCTGACCCCAGGGGAGGATGGAGGTCTGTACCTGCTTGGAGGGGAACACAAGGCAATGTAGGTTGCCAGCAAACCTTGTGCAAGTTTTTCTTCTGCTTGTTCTCCAATTAGATGGGCCATCTTGCTCTGCTGCTCGGAAAATAACCTCTGTGATATTCGCCAGTGATGGATTTGTTGACTGTAAAATTAAAGGAGGCTTTGGGATTAGGGATCTTGACCTTGGATCCAGCTCTTCTGAGGCTGTGGCTCAGGTTGGTTTTTTTGGAGCTAGCAAGTAACAATAAACAAGCTTAATATTGGTTTGTTATGCCTCTTATAGAAGGGTTTTAAATGTGGAGCCTTAATTGGAGTGAGCACCAGGTTAAAACTGAGTAAGGGAAGTTTATTGAAGAGTTTTTTTAAAATTTTTTTTTAAACTTGAGGGTTTTTTGTGGGAGAAAAAAATGTTTTACTCACTCTCTGGATCTATTTTTCATGGAATTAAAAAGCATGAGCTGAACTTTTGTGTGTAACTGGCATTTCCTCTTTTTCTATACTAAAATGCTAGGGGAAAGATAAAGGAGCTGGGAGAGGAAAAAAAAAAGTGATGAAAAAAATTAGCCCTTCTCCCCTCATCTTTTTGATAAAAATATTTCTAAACCAGTTTTTAGAAAACAAACATTGTTTCTTCTTGAAGTACCTAGGATAGAAACAGTTGTATTGTGGTGGAATGAGCCTTTCACTTTTTAAAAGCAGCTTTGGCAAAATATCTTAGTTTAACTGGAGGATCTTAAATTGCAGTCATCTTGAATACTCAGAAGTCCTTTCATTACCTTCTGAAAACTCTGATATGTGTATATATATATATATATATTTAATTTTTCAAGGCATAGCAGGGGAGAGATGCTGCTGAAGAGACATTCCTTTTTTTTCTGGTGATCCTCCACACCTGCCTGTGCTGTAAGGCAATGATGAAATAATTGTAGTCTGGATAAAGCTTTTAGTGCTGAGCATGAAAAAATAAGCAATGGGAATGGGGCTAATTTGTCTCTCCCCTTGGAAGGAAGACTCCTGTGGCCCAGTTGCCATAGTGTCAGCCAGAACTGATTTGCAAATGAAGGGTCTGCAACTCTAGATGAGCCTATTGCTGCTCCAAGAGTTATCCCATAATTTTCCTCTGTGCTTTTGTCTGCTTTACTGCTCAGGGGTATGGCCAGGTGCCAGCAATATGACAGCAAGGGCTGAGCACTGCCAGCAAGTCCATTTTGGGCTTAGTTATGAGTATCCCAGGTGAAAAGTGTTAGCTCACATAATCTGACTTAACTGTCAGTCTCCATCTCCAGGAGGAGACTCCACCTGGGATGTCATTTGAGGAAGGGAAGAATCTGCTCTGGATTTGTCTGCCCATTTTCAATGAGATGTTGCTTGCAGCTTTTAAGCCTCTCTTACCAGGGCAGTCCATGTTCCGTGTACCCACCAGGACTTGCTTTAGAAAGGTGTTAGTGGCTGATGGAATTGGATGATTGGGGTATGGGGGGAGAGGAACGCTTTGGCTGCTCATGATGGGTCTCTGCTTTGTCTTCTGCCCAGGTTACCTGGAGTGCCAGCAGCTGGGATTGGTGGTCAAACAGGACAGCAGTGCCTGGCTATAAACTTCACTTGGATTGTAAGGTAAGGACACAGGAAGAATCTCCACAAGCAGCCAGCCTGTCCTCTCGACCTTGTGTGTCACCATCTGCCGTGGGCTCACAGGTGAGAAATATTTGCTTTTCTTGGAGAGATGTGTCTAAAGGTGAAGCTGATTGTCGTAGTATATTTATTGTTATTGCTTTGTTGTACCCATGTGGAGCTTATTGCAATTTTACGGTGTTCATACCTGTCCCCAATTCTCCTTTAGTGTTTCAAAAATTCCTTCTGGTTAAATACTTTGCAGTGCTGCTTTGGGCAACTTTGTCCCTGTCCAGTGAGTAGGGATCCTCTTCTAGGTCTGAGGACTGAGATGTGACATGGATGGCAGTTCCTTTGATTTATATTGTCGAAGGGAAGGTTAAAAAGGTGGTTTGATGTATGTTTTGTGAACAAAAGAAAATCTTACAGGAACAAGGAATATTTTTTGCTGCAAAGAAATGTTATTTTGGTTTGTTACATTGTGCAGACCTTTAGGAATGGTGTTTAGAAGCCTTCTGAAGATAAGGGACTGGATGTATTTGTGTTGTCTGCTAAATTGTCCTATGTAGTAGTGCAGGCTGGTGGGATAGGAATAGGTCACCTGCAGAATCTGAGGTTTTGTGATAAACAAACCTACTGAGCCACATATGTGAGTCTGTGATCCAGGGTGGCAGAAGTATTGTTTCATAGTCTGTGAGCTTGCTTTTGAAGTCTCATTTTTCGGTTTGCCTTGTCCAGACATGGTGTTTTAGGGTAGGTGGGTGATTTGCTGCAGGTGTTCCTCAGGGGGTGGTGAATGAGCAGTGAAGGAGATCATGTGTAGCTTGGAGCTGGTAATCAAATACCAGCTCAACAAAGCAGGTCTTTTGCTGCTCTGAAACCACGCTGAAATTATTTCTTTTCTTCTTGGTGAAGTATGAGTTTGGAGCATCTGGGATTTCTGGGAATTCCTTCCTCTGGATGGGTTAAACCACAAGTAGAGTAGAAGCTGTGCTCATCTAATGGGCCTGTCCGTGCAGCTACAGCCAGAGCCTTCACAGGGTGATCCTTGCATCCAGAACAAGGTCCTGGGAATGAGCAATGTCTAATGGCATAATAAGAAAGCCAGTTTCAAACTGAAGCTATTAAAAATTGGGGAATGTATCTGCTCCACCTGTTAACTTCAAGCTCTGCTGAGATTTCCTGGAATATTCTCAATCAGTTGTTCATCTGAGCCTCTGGACAAGGCATTAGGCATTTTGTTTGATAAGGAAGGGAGATGTATCAGTGGGACTGAAGCAGGCCTGGAAGAAATTTGGGAATGATATTGTTTTGGTTGGTTGTGGTTTGGGTTTTTTTTATTTCTTTTGCTGGGTGGCTTGCATCCTTGCTGAGGGTCAAGATAACAGCCTGCTCAGCTTTAGATCCAGTTTTTGGATGGTTTTGTGTATCATTTAAGCCTGTGTAATATATATGTTCTGTATATAAAATAGGCATGTATTTATTATTCTCCTAAATGGCATCTCATTTCCCCAGTCTCCTAATGATTCTCTGGGCAGCAGCATGTACAAGATGCATCTGGTTCTGAGTTCTTTGTGGTGTTTAGCTTGTCATATTTCCACGTTTCTGGGACAGTTGAACAGTTTTTTTCCTTTGTCTTGATGGACATAAACTAGACTTTATTTTTCTCCTTTGTTTCTGCCCCCTCCTCACCCAATTCACAGCAACTTTGTTTTTTAAGTTCAGTAAAGACTGATCAAGGGGTATAAAAAGGGGGAGAATGGCTTCAATATTTTTAGGGTGGATGGAGAAATCAGCAGCATCAGTACACCAGTATCTTCAGAGTTAGCTCATGAAGTTAAGAGAATGACGTTTAATATTTTCTTCTCAGAAAGATGAAATTGATATGACTTTTTCAGTATGTGGACTGCTATTACCAGGAGGAAATGTAATTATTAATCTCCTTTGGGGATGTGTGAATAAAAACAGCACCTGATTACCAGACCTCTATTCAAAGTAGAATTAAATCAAGGTTCTTTTTTTTTTTTTTTTCTTTTTTTAATAGTGAGGAGAAGGTTGCAAAGAGAAACCTGGAAGTTCCTGGGCTTAGTGCAGAGATAACTGAGTTAGGTTCTATTCTAGGTGTTACTTTGGAGGGTCTTCCCTGCCCCTTCACATCTCAGAAATGCGACACACAAACCAGAAAACTCTACAGTAGTGTGTGGGGCAGGTTCCTGGTCTGTTAATCTGTACATGCTAGCAACCCAAACCCAGAGATCAGGGAAATAACAGGGCCTCACTCAAGGCTGTTTCTGTCCAGAAAAAGTGAATTTGCTGTTGTTGGGACTAATAACATTTCATGTATGAGAGTCTCTCACTGTTGGAGTACTGGCAGGGTTGAAGCCAAGCTGGGTTAGAATCTGGCTGCAGTGAGGGGCAGAGTTTGCTTTTAAAATTACTTGTGTAAGGTTTTATCTTCATTCTCTAGGCTCTTCACATTAAGAAAAGGTGTGCTGGGAGAAGGAACGTGCTGTACAAGCCTGGATCTTGCCTTATTTCTGACTCTTCTGTGGTCACATGGCAACTGCTGGCCAACAGATAGGACTTTGTAGCTGCTCCAGTGTCAAGGCTGGCTTACAGAATGAGCTGGGCCTTTCATTTGGCTTGCCTTAGGTTTCAGAGGAGTAGGTGTTTACCCTGTGTTTGCTCTGCACCCTATGTATAGCTTAAAGTTCCACTAGATGCCTTGTGACCGCAAGTTCTTCCTGAAAAATGGAACAGGACACCTTTTTGGCTGCCTTTAAACCATGGAAATTTTGCTGAGATTTTTCTGTGAAAGAGGAACAATACAACCTCAACAGAGAAAGTTAATTATAGCAATGGAAATTTTTCTTAAAGACTTTCTGATGTGAGGCTGGTATTGCTTTTCAGTAGGATAGAACTCTCAGAAATGCCACTTTTAATGAAAAATGTTTTAATGGCAAATACTTTCCACAGTGTAATGGTTATTCTTGGGTTTGTCTGAAGCATATTGAACCTCTGTATTTCTTTGTGGAGTTGTGTAACATGGTTTGGCTCTGCCTTTTCACTCCTGCTCAAGTGCAGTCCTGGTCTAGGTGAGGTGGATGCCAGGGGAGTCATGAGAACTGAATATGATGATGTTGTACTTAGACTATGATTTGTATTGAGCTGCTGTATGAAGTGAGACAATTCTGAACTCTGGACTTATGGATATTTGTTTCTGCTACCTGGGCCCCTCAAATATCATATGGCTTATTCTCGTCTCTATCTTAAACTCCATCCAGATTGAGCTACTCTCTATATATCTGGGTTTATATATGCAATAATTGTCCTAAGAATTGATCCTGTAGGCTGATTGTCAGGGAAGGACTGACAGGGATGTAAGGAGCAGATATCATCTCACACAGATTCAAACCTAAAGCAGAATTCTAGTAACAGAACATTTTTTTTGCCTCTGTAATGATGATTTGGTTTTTTTGAGGAGAAGACAGAAATTTTCATGTAGCTGAGGTTTCCCATCTGTTCTTATCCTGTTCCACCTCGGACCAAGTCCAAACTGTACTTTATTTTCTGAGTTTGTGGTGTCAGACTTGCTGACTTCCCTCTCTTTTCTGGAAATCTCTGCAACTATAAGGACAGTTTATGCTAGCTGGGGAGGTGTGAAGCAAGTGGCCAGGCTGGAACACGGTATCAGATTGCCACTGGCACTAATAAAAGGACTGATAATCTAGTCATGTTTTTGAATACCAAGCAACTTCTGTGGCCTTAATATGGAGAGGAGGAGGGGAAGGTAATGTAGAAGGGACTGGCCACAAATAAATTCACCTGTAAACCTGTGAAATAAAGGAAGTCAAGAGTTTTGTAGGTCACTATGATGCTCTCTTTGGGGTCTCATGGTACAGTCAGAATTTAGAGGCTGTGGCCATAGCTGACAGAACTGCTCCAGCACCATGCTGTGCCCTGGCAGGCACCTGCCTTTGCTACACCAGAGGTAGTGAGGAGATGAGATTCTGCCATCTGATGTCGTGATGACTGTAAGTACAAGTGGGATAAAAGGAGATTAGATACAGACATGAAGGAGAAGCTCATCAGTGGCTGTTGATCATGGAAACCTTTACTTTGTAGGAAATTGTTCAGAAAGAGGTTCTGTGCTCAGATGGACCTTTGCTCTTAAGTGCTGGGCCACCTAAAGTCTGGGTTCTGCTACAGCACTGAGGCAGCCCCACTTGGGCAGTGCAGAGACCTCATCATGTGGGTGGGTTTTGGCTCACAGCTAAGTCTCTCATGTCTGCATCTCCTGGAGGTCCAGTAGATGTGCTGCAGCTGTGTCCAAGATCACTGTGATGGCACTGAGTATGATTCCCTCAAGGGTTTTAAGAGCTGTCGTCTTCCTTCTGATCATCTTAATGCCTAAACATGTATGTGAGAGACCTGGGGTTTTGGTGGCCCATGGTTTCTACTTCCAATGATACTCTTCCATGTTAACTACTTATTGGATAACTAGTCTTGGATCCAAAGTAAATGCTTAGACCTGGAACTAGAGCTCAGTACTTCTCAGACTACAGGACAAAAATCTGTTCCTGCTTGTTTTTCTCTTTTGTGCCCTGTAAATACCAGCTTCAGTCCCTCCTGGCTATGCTGTTCTGCAGGTGAGGGTGCCTGTCACCAGCTGTCTGTTCAAGGTCTGGGATGCCTCCCTTTCTACTGAGCTTTGGAAGAAAGGAGTTTACCGGTGCCCAAAGAATTGTCTTAAGTTCCCACTGCAGGAACAAATTAAGGGTGAATCCACAGTGGAGGCCTGCTGTGGCAGAGGCTTCTGTTTACTGCCTGAAAAGTTATAGACTCAGCAACATGAGTTATGGAGCCTTCTCTAGCACCCATAAATCTTGGAGGAGAATCAGTCTTCAACCATGTACCCACCCAGGCTAATACCATTTCTTGCAGCTGGAATTAATCATGGCATTAGCCAAACAACAGGGGTTCATTAGGACCAAAGGTGACTTTAATTTAATTGAAATATAACTTGGCAAGTAAAGAGGCGATCCAGTTCACAACACCTAATGGGAGGTCTGGGTTATATATGGAAAAGTTAATGGCCGTAAAAATATCCAAACAACATATTTGTGCACGTGTTCCAGTAAAAGTCCAAGCCAACTACTTTTTAATGGTTTGGGTTTTCAGATGTATATATTCATGTTCTTAAAATAAGAATAAGACTATATGAGTGCACGCAGCGTAGAAAAGTGAGGTGGGTGAGGGTATGAGGGAGAGGAGCCTCATGGTCAGGACAGCATTGCTGAAAACCACCTTCCTCCTTGTGCTGGAGAAGGCTACTAAACCTCTTCTTTCCTCAGTGTGTGACTGTGGATATTTCAGCCTTTCCCTTAGAGGCCGAGGAATAAAAATTCTTACCTGTTTCTTGTGGTATTTTGGGTAAAGGTGCCGTACAAATGTACCCGGAACGGATGTTTTGAGTTTTTGGCAGTTTCATGTATTTAGATTTCATACGATTACATGAGCGCGAGAAATAAATGAAAACCCTTCAACTGATGATATTGGCATTCCCTTGTGAATGGCCACCCACAGCTCCCAAAATAATCATATTTAAACACCAGTTAAATCAGCCTATAAATCAGTGTGACAATGCAGCTCTTTTAACCTTCCCTCTCTCCTGTAGAACAGGTCCTCCCATTTCTGCGTACGCGCTGCCTCGTAAACTGACTCCTACATAAAATATTATTTATATTTTATTAGGTAAATATATGACAGTATGCACACATCGGTGGGCTGTGACATCATAGGACCAGCCTGCAGAGTATGTAGTATGTAGCTTTATACCTATTTTATTCCCCTGGCTGTTTTTCACAGAGAAGGGACCATCTATATTTTCATGGGCACGCAGTCTGTATATCCAGGGGTGAATGTGAATCTGTACTTTGAAACAGACCACTGAAAATAAAACCATATAGCCACAGATTCCACACCCTGCCCCCCCCCCCCTTCTCACTGGTGTTTTTCCTTCCCCTAAATTTCTTGTGTTTCTTGGTGAAAGAGCTCATCTGATGGGCCATGACAGAACATCATCTTGTAATTGATTTCTCAGGGTCAGGCCAGTGCTGGTAGAGTGATGCCAACATTGTGAAAGCTTGTGAGATGCTTGATTCTTCAGGGCTTGGACTGAGAGCCATAGAATCATTAAGGCTGGAAAAGAACTTTAGGATCAGAGAATCCAACCATGAACATAACACTTCCAGGTTCCCCACTAAACCATGTCCCTAAGCACCACCTAAATGTCTATGTGTTTTCTGAACAATTCCAGGAACAATAATTCCACCACTTCCCCGAACAGCCTGTTCTTATGGTTGACCACTCTTCCAGTGAAGAAATTTTTCCTAATGTCCAATAGGGGAAAGTAAAGAGCCTTAGATGATGGTGAGTTAGGAGTGCATAAGGGAAGGATATTTATGCAGGGAGAGGAAAAAAAAAAGGCAAAGGGGGGAGGCAAAAGCGAGATAGAGGACAGGGAAAGAAAAGGGTCATGTGGGAGACACAGGAGGTCTTAGCTGAATGGCTTGCTCAGTGTTACTGCTTTGGGCAAGCCACTTGGGATGCTTCCATGCTGAAAGGGACTGCTACAAGGCGCTGGGAGAGCACACTGGCAGGCGCCGGGTAGGAATACATCTCCTGATGGCTCGGCCGAGATTGCCATATGGTTTTGCTTAGATGGTGCCTCTTGGGACTTACTCTGTCTTTCGGTGGCCTGTGGGCCTGTTTCTCATTTCAACAGTTTCTCTGATGGTTTTATCTCCACGTCCTTTGGGTTTTGGGCTACTGAGGAGAAGACAGTCTTTTCACCAGCTGACTTGAGCCTTCAGCAGGGCTCACCTTGTAGTCAAGCTGGCTTTAAGCATTTCCTTTTCAGTAAAGCAGCTGACTCAGAAGCTTTGTGAAACCCACAGCTTACAAGGAGGAAAAGAAAAATGAGATAAAGTGGCAAATGAAAAACTGTTGCTGCAGACAGGAGATGGTGGACTTCCAAGCCCCAAAGGGAGGAGCGAGTCTGAGTGTTCACAGTGAACCCCTTTCATTATTACCCCAGCAGATGAGAGATAAGAGCAGAAATGACTGCCTATCTCTGGTTTTAACACGGAAATGTGTCTGCCAGACACCTCCTCCCTGTGCTGGAGCTGTCTCCAAAGGGATCTCCCCAAAAGGGGGAGCTTTTAGCCCACCATATGCTGTGTCCCCCACTAGCTGTCCTGCTTCACTGTGCTGGAGACCCTGTTGGACAGAGGTTGTTTTGCACCTTGTGGTTACCCCTGAAAGTAGTCCATCCTCTCTGCTTTGGGAAAATGAGGAGTGAAAGCAGACACTTTTCACCTAGAAAGCCATGGCTTGAGTTACTTCTTATCAGAGCTCTGCCACCCCTTAAGACTTGGAAAATTTTCCCCCCAAGGAGGTTATTTATCTTCTGTTATTGCAGGGAAACAGCAGCACAGGGAGGTGAACTGATTTTTTTGAGGTCTCTGTAGGGTCTTGCAGCAGGTCCCACACCAACAGCTCTTCCCACGCCTCCTCCTCCTGACATCTGCTAACATCCCTGTCTGTATGGTGCCTCAAAAGGCAAAAATGCCAAAAGAAGTGTGTTTATTTTTAACTGCTGATGGCATATTTGACCTTCCCCAGCACTTCTGGCACCTGGTGTCCTGACTAGCTTCACATGTGTGACCCTGCATCTGTGAAGCAACCCTAAAGGACTTGACTTTAGACAGCTGTCAGTTGGTGTGTGGGAGCATGGTACTGTCACCTTTACTGGCCTGGTGCTGCCCATGTCAGCTCTACCCTGGTACCCTCTGCCAGCTGATGCCTGGCACATTCCACCTCTGCAGCATGCTGACCCCAGGCTGCCTCTGTGCCTGCTCTGTGGCAGTGGGGTGCAAGCAGAACAGCCGACCTGGGCAAAACCTCTGTGGTGGGTGCAGTTGTTCAGCACTGTGGTGGCCTGATGTTGGCTTGGCCAAGAAGCCAGGCAGAATGAAAGTAAGCCAGCTGGTTGTCCTTAGAAATTTCCTTGGAAGAAATCTATTTTGGTCTCAGCCCTGGTCTGGTCCACCAGAACTCCTTGGTGCCTCACCCTGAGAGCGTGGCTCTCCTCGCTGCTGCTCTGACTCCCTGCAGACTCCTGGGCCTTCCAAGACCCAAGGGGGGGCCCCTCTGGGCCTTTTCCTGATCCATGGGGCACAGGAGACTGTGAGAAGCACCACAGCTCAAGCAGAGATGGAGTGAGGAGTGAATTGAATGAGATGCTGAGAAGACAAATGCACCCTGTCTCCTCCATTGCTTCACCCCCAGCTTTCTTACAAGGGTGGATGTGACCATTGCTGTCAGTTTGTTTGTGTGCAAAAAGGGGGGGGGCATTGAGGGGTGTTGAGCTCAAGCCCAAGCTCTTGCTCAGGTGCTAGGGGCTGAAGGTGTCTGTCCTCACCCCTTTCTTGCTCCCCAGCTTGGACTTGCTAGGCACTGAGCAACACCAGCAGTGAGGGTGAATACCAAAGAGTTGATGGGGCTCAATTTGCTCTTCTGGGCTTCTGTGCAGAGTAGCATTTGTCAGGAGGTAAATGAGGTAAACTAGTTCCTAATTAGTCTGCACAAAGGGTCTAATGCTATAAATGTGGAGAGAGCACTATAAATCCAGCTTGTAGCTCGCTGCATGGTAATTTCCCTGTATAGACAAGCCTCAAGTCACAATTCATTATGGCTCTGCTTCGTAGACCCTCCGATGTTGTGCTTCCCCTTTGCTGAGGGCAGATTGTCAAGCTGTGACCCTGCCTTAGTTAATTAACCTTCAAATGGGATTTATTTTCCCTTAGTTACTTGTGTGTGCACACATTTGGTAATAATGACTGTCCGCTTCCCTCGCACTCGCTAAAAGGGGAATAAGTCATTCGTTACAGTGTTTTACCAGGGGTAAAAAAATAAAAAAACCCCAAAAAACCCAGGCCTCAACTTTCATGGAAAATTGATAGCTTTGTGCCAGAAAGAGACAGTTCCATCACAGCCACTTCTTCAGCTGTCTGCAAATATTTGAAACCCTGAGATATTTAATGTTTTTCAGATGGCGATAAATCTGCAATAGTGTGGGCTCGCTTGAGCTTAGTGAGAGATGAAGTGAGATAGGAGAAAACGCATGAGCCAGCACGGGAGAGGTATTGCTGGTCACACTTCTGCTGATGTCAGGACAGGTTTTCAGGACCTTCCACATACCAGCTGCCTTCTCTTCGCTGGGGAAAAATGTACACAAGTGCGAGCTTCCAGTTCATTTCCCATCCAGTTGTGAGCTAAATGTTTGCTTTTTCTTTGTCTTCTCCCCCCTTTTTTTATTATTTTTGCAATCTGACATTAAAAATATGAACCTACAGCTGGGGAAGGAGAAATGTTACTGACTGAAAGCTTTTTTTTTTTTTTTTTTTCTTTTTCCATCTGGCAAGCCTGAGACATTGCTCGGGGTTTGTTTGTTTAACCTTTTGTTTGCTGTGCAGAACCTTGGTGGCAAGTTGCAGAATGTGGTTTGATTGCAGATGTGTTCGTGTTTTACTTTTTTTTTTTTTTAAGGAGGAAAAAATGGTCACAGCATCTCCATGTGCTTTGCCTGCAGCATTGCCTCTGCCTGGGGTAAGCCTTGGATATCTTTCCCTGTTGTTCTGATACACCTGATGTGCCCTGGGCTTGGTCTGTAGGGAGGTGTGTGGTCCAGGGAAAGGCTTTGGGATTGGCATGGACCTTGAAGGTGGGTGTGTTGGCAGGAATGAAGTCTCATCTGCAGCACATGCGTCAGGAGTGGGTGCTGAGAAGGGACAGAAGGGCTTTCTGACTGGCTTTCAAGACACTGGAGCTGTGCATGTGTCACAAGATGAGCAGTGAGGTTACAAGCTGGGGAAATATGGCCTGGGGAGGGGTGATATGCAGATGCTTAACTTAGTAAAGTTTCATCATCCTGCTGAAATATGGATGGCAAGTTGCACCAGAGCCTGGTAGCACTTGAACAGGAGGCCACCTGAATATTTTCTCATTTATTTTAGTTTGGAAGCAAGGAGTGAAACAATTATTGCAGAAAATGCTGTTTTATTTGCTGGGAGGAATCAAAGAGCAGTCTCATTCTCCAGACACCAGCACGTTTCACTGCAAGTGAAGGAGTTAGGGGTGATGCCACGAGGGTTGTGTGCTGCTGTGGGCAGCCTGGGGTAGCAAAGGGACTGGGGCTGGATCTCTGGGTTTCTTGTTTTCAGCCTGCCATGGCTGAATCGCATCCCCCTGCTGCAGCTGCAATCCACGGATGGTTTTTGTCCAAGTGTCTGTTCATGAGGTTTTAAAGAGACAGAAACACCTCAGCAATTTGATTTTGGCAAACAGCTGTGAGCCAAGTGTGGAACAACAACAACAAAAAAATCCCTGTAAAAATCAGGGAAAATGCCTGCGAATTTCCACACATTTCACAGAGGCAGTGTGGTCTCGGAGGCAGCAGGGTGGTCTGGATGTTTTGGCTCTGGTGTAGAAAACAGGCGCTCCTGTGCTCAAATGCCAGCTCCACCACTGATGTGCCATTTAGCCCTGGCGAAGGCACCTGACCTCTCCATGTCTTGGTTCCTCTCCTCTCCCCTTTCCCCCTTTTTTCTTAAAAAAATGAGAACCGGTGGCCCCAAATCTGGGTGGTGGCCAGCCTGGGCCTGGCACAGCCAGGGAAGGTGGGGCAAAGGTGGCTATGTTCCCAGGTTTCAAGGGAGGCTGGGGACTGGGGATGTTCCAGGAATGAAGAGTGTCTTTGACCTTGATGGAGGCCTCGATCCCGAAGCACAAGCTGTTAATGCTTAGCTGCCTCCCACCTTCCTGCCCTGCTCGAGTATCCCAGAGAAGTGAAGAGGTTTTTCTAACACCTGGGCAAGCCTGGGTTTGGCAGAGCCCATGCAGTCTCCACACCCTGCTTTTACATATTCATGCCTATCCAGAATGTTCCCTTCTGGGCTGGGCTTTCCCAGGCTTCACCTCTGGTCTGTGAGCTCATGAATCATGGGGAAAGAAACTGTTTTGAAAAGGGTGAATTTTGGGGAGAGCTGCAGCAGCTAGAGTGGCCAAATGCTGCCTGCAAAGATGGGGTGAAGGGGGAACAGTTGTGGGGAGGTGCAGGGGCTTGTTGGGCCATGAATTTGGGAACAGAGATGAGAAAGCAACCCAGTCCTCTGGGCTCTCCTCTTTCCCGGGCAGTTGCCCTCCCCTGCCTGTCGTCTTACTGACAGTCCCGATTCCTCTGCTGCTGAATGAATGGAAAAGCTCCAATAGGAATTGATTCAGGCCCTAAATTTTCAGCTCTCTGAGGACATCCAGAGCACACTGCCAACTTCAGCAGAGCTTTGTAAAATGTGCATTTCAGTTACTGTAGCGTTTTTATGTTCTGGTATTTCAAGGACAGGATTAGGAACTCAGGTGAAACAACTAGGGAGAAATGAGAATAATTGGTAAGTCAGGTGTGCCAAAGTTGAGGATAAGTTGAATTGCTGGCTTTGAGTTCAATATTTCTTTCTCCTGTTTGTCGTCCCTGCTGGTGCTCATGGCACACAACCTGCAGTATGTCAGCTGAAAGGGACCTGCTGTGCTTATTCCCTTTCTGCCACTGAGCATCCCTGAGTGGCTGCTGGCATAGAGCAGTTGGGCCCCTGAACCTGTTGTTCCCCAGGCCTGTCCTGGCCTTGCTCACCAAGGCATACGTGAGCCTTCATCCCCTGTGCGACCTCCCGGGTGCTTCCTTCCACCTCTGCAGGTTTTTCTGGGAGGATGCATCCTGTGAGAGGCAATTGTAAATCAGAGCCTCTCCAGGGAAGTTCAAACATGCATCCAGAGCTGGTTTTGGTGTCACAGAGTCTGAAGGATGTGAGATGCTCTCTATCCCTCCTCTCTTCTCCTTGGCTTACTCCCATTAGCAGTACAACAAACAGGGTTTTTGATAGAGTTAACATTGCTCTTTTGACTGAGACCATCTGAAGTGGAAGCATCACCACAATTTAAGGTCTTTTTTTAAAAAAAACTTGTATTGGTTTTATTCTAGGCTTAATTTTCTCTTCTCCCATTATTCAGCTTAACAGGGACCTAGCCACAAGTCAAGCTGCCTTACTTTGGTGCTAGCTCCTGCCAACTCTCCACTGAAAAGTGAATAACTGGAGAGCTACCTAGCAGAATAGTCAGCAAATGCTCCATGTAGCTCTTTTGGAAACAAATATTATTTACTTTCCTAGATCCACCCAAATAATGTTGTTTGTTCTGCATAATTGGCTTAAAATGAACTAAGTATGTAT
Source organism: Chiroxiphia lanceolata (assembly GCF_009829145.1). Taxonomy (NCBI): domain Eukaryota; kingdom Metazoa; phylum Chordata; class Aves; order Passeriformes; family Pipridae; genus Chiroxiphia; species Chiroxiphia lanceolata. The sequence goes on from NC_045645.1 coordinate 6,017,886, forward strand.
CATCTTCAGTACTATGAAAATGTTCTTAAAGTAACTATGGAAAGTTTTTGCCTGTTGGATTTGGAGTATAACTTGCATGATTTGAATTTTAATAATCATCTTTGCTGAACAGAAGTACCTTTCTGTCTGATGAGGAATCTAACACCTTCTTATATTCCAATCAATGCACTTCCTGGAAATTTCCATTTCCTCGTAGCTCACTGTTCTAGGGTAGTTAAGCAGAAAGCAGTAATGAAGTATATTGTCATAAGATGATGTTATTTTTACAGGCTGTAGTACAATGCTTTTCCTGACATTTTATGATATATTATTAATAGCAATGGGAACCAAAATACTTTTGCCAAGGATTGAAATGATTCTAATATGTTTCACAGTGCGTTGTCCGTGCTTTTTATCCTTTCTCTTATTTCTTTATATCCAGATCCAACAAAGCACTTAAACAAAGCACTATAAGAATTTTTTGACAACCCATTTCCCGCTTGCTGTCCCCTAACCCCTGTTTGGAAACTGAAGCTTTGTCAAAAATGAAATTTTTAACAGAAAATTTCTGCTTTCCCTGTATTTTCTGTGGGGACTGACTTCTCCCAGCAGCACTTTGGTTAAGACATGAAAATGAGACATGGGGGTGGCTCCATTCTTTAGTGTGAGAGGTGTAGGGTTTGAACTAAGGCACTCCTGGGAGTGGAGTGGTCAGGAGGCTGTGCAGGTAGGAATGGGGGATCTGGCTCTCTTACAAGCTTTGGTTTGGGATGTTCAGGTTTTCCTGAAGAGTGAAGGAGTAAGTTGAGTGAGGTTATAACACAGAGTCCTTCTGCTCCTGGACTCTTGGGGATGGGCCTGTGCAGGGCCAGGAGTTGGACTCAACAATCCTTGTGGGTCCCTTCCAACTCGGCATGTTCTGTGATTCTATGGATGAAGTGCAAAAGGCAGTGCTCCAGCTTTGATATGCATTGGGTCCTTGTGCAGAACTCTGGTTCCCTCAGCAGTGGTCCTGGGGCTCTCCAATAGGGGATGATCCACAGTGCCCACAGGCCAGTGTTTGAGACTGCCATGGAGCCAGGATCCACTTGTTGGCTCCCTTGCAGAGTGGGAAGGGCTGGCACATCTCTCTTCCTGTAGCCTTGATTCGTCTTCCACGTTTGTTGCAGGAAGAAATTTCCGACAGATGAAAAACAATATTCTTGAGATGGGAAAATGATGGGAGGTCCAGCTCTTCCGTGTAATCACATGCTTAATTTTCCTGCTGCTGTGAGGTCTGACTTGCTCCACCCTTTTTAGCAGCCTCTAATTCTATCAGTAGGTGTTTACACCTCATCTTTGCCATGCTTGAAGCAGGTCAGCAGCAAATGAATCTGAATATATGTGGCATCTTTACATTTCCCTTGAATGGAGGGAGACTGCATTATCCAGCAAGCTTTATAGGCTCTTTGCTTGTTTTTTGCCTGAGAGTTAGGCGGTTTTTAAATTCCTTTAAGCTACAAGAGCCCCCTTTCTGGAGAAGGGCACCAAGTGCCAGTGCTGTTTAAGACAGGAAATACACAGTTTTGGTTCAGGCATTTAACTGAGTGACTGAGCCTGGTGGCACTGCTGAAGGAGCAAGAACTTCGCACTGGAGGGGCAGAGAGCTTCCACCTGAAAGCCTGTCCCACAGTGCTGAAGAGCTCCTTCACTGTATTGTGGAGCTGCAGCACTTTGGTGACGTTCCCCACGTTATAAATGGACTTCATGGCTTCTCATGCGCATCCAAGTGAAGCACAGGCAGGGCCATACATATATTTTGACAACTTTTAATTAACATACCATAACTGCTTAAGTCTGTGACAATGTTCTATGATCACAGGTCTCAAGGGACATTTAACGCTTTGGAACAAACTAGTCTCTGGCCTAAAGTGTCTCAGGTTAGCTGGGGTTACACCATTGATGGATTTGGCCCCATGAGTTCAGTGGCTCCAGCAGGCTGTTTGCAAGAGTCAAACTCTGGCAAATGATCGACTCTGAGCTCAGTTGGAAAAGCTTGTGAAATGAAATCACAGCGCTTTGCCCATTAGGCTTGGGATGAAAAGCAAGCCTGAGAGCTGCCAGTGGTTCATATTTCATGTGCAGAGATTTACTTGTATTAGTTAAGGTTGTGATGAGTTTGAGAAAGAGAGAGGGAGACAATCTGTAAGCCAATGCAGAAATAATACTTCCCTATAGTAAGTGTATAATGAGAACAGTTGCTTTTATTGGATTGAAACAGTTCAGATTCTTCAAGATATACAAATTTTGAATAGTGAACTGTATCACTGGTGATTGACCTCCTGTGTTATTTTTACATCACTTCTTATTTCTCTACATCCTGACTTTGCTTCTGAGACTTTCATTCCTATTTCTCTGTTCTTTTCCTTTCACACCTCCTCCCTTAATCTTTCCTGCTCTGGCTTTGGAAGCCTGTTTGCTTTTAATGGACATCTAATATTTGTTATAGGCAGTGCACAGTTTGCACAAAGCAAGTCTCTAGATATTATTACAGAACATATAGGCAAATTTGAGCTGGTTTTAATTAGAAAGCAATGTAACCATGGCATCAAAGAGCCTTAAAGAGCTTTGCTCAGGCTGTGGTTTGTGGCAGCCACATTGACCACTGCACCAGGATCCTTCATTGCCTTGTGCTTGCTATGGTAGTTCAGGTCATCTGGCAATTAGATCTTGTAGAAAGAACAAATTGATCTGCAATGCTGAGTCTGGCACAGAGTCTCCACCACAGTTGCATGCCACAGTCCTGCCTCGTTACTGACAGATTTCCCTCTGACTTGAAGGTTTTGGCTCTTGAATCCAATGGTTGAGGTCAAGAATTTAATTAAACTTTGGATAGAAGAGGGCTGCCCATCTACTGGATCCCTTTCAGAGCAAGTGAGCTCTCACAGTAAGCAAAGGAGGCTATTTCAGCTGATTTAGTGTTCCTTGGCTTTGGATGTTACTTCCTCTTTAGTATGGGATTTAATTTTTTCCATACTCTGCATTTGGTGACCAGAACAATCCTGTAAGTTTCTTTGGGAGACCATAGATGTGTTTCAAGGCAGTGAGCCAGCTGTGGGGCTTGGGCAGGTGATTTCAAGTCCATGATCTGAGAAATCAGAGGTTGGGTGCTTAATCTTTTGGACTTCAAGGGGTCTGATTTTCTGAATGAGCTGAGGACCTGTCTGGCTTCTGAACATCTTTAATGATCCCCACAGAGCACCCTCCACTATTGTTGATCTTTAACAACCATTGGGAATAAGGATGGGGGTACAGTCTATTATTTACCTGTGCTTCCACTGGACTCAGGAACAGATTGGGCAGACTGTTCTGAAAAGCCCAAGCAACAGATCAGCCCTGGTCTAACTTCCAGACTAGTTCTGATCTGACTTCCCCTACTCACTGTCTGCAAGCAGGAATGGCTAAGGGCATACTGGAGTCAATGAACAGATGTGGTGGTCCAGAGATTACACAGAATTTTAGAGTAAGAGACAGAGATAAGAGTAAAAGATAACTTTAAATATATATATACTCATCCATATCTATAGTGGATGTACTGGTTGTGTGCACGTATATGGAGCATTAAGAGATCAGAAAATTTCTCAAATCTCATTTACAGAAGGATTAGATACCAAACTGGTTTTAAAGAAGGTTACACTGAAACTGTTGAAAATCTGTTGGAGAACTTCTGACAGAAAACTGGGATTTCAACCAAGAGGATTTTGTTCCCCTGGGTAATTTCTGGTTTTCATCAGACTCTGATCACACAGTGTAGCTCTCCACATACCTCCATTGTTCATCAGGCTGGACAAGCACAGAATGTTTTTTGCCCTGATACCTTTTGCCAAAATGTCTGTTTATATATATAAAAAAGGAAAGCTGATTATTATTTTTGCCAGCTCTCTGTTTTCTTCCTTTGTGTGCATAAAGCTTCTATAACACACCATGTTCAGCTAGGATGTCTCAAGGCAGGCTCATTCCTGTGCTGAATAACCATGGCAAGTGAGGGGAAAGCAGTGGTGTCCCTCTTGCAGTGTAACTCTGTGGCCCTCCAAGGATTTTGAGAACAGCTAAGAAGTAATTAGCTATAAAAGAGGCCAGGAGAAATTACAATAGTGGCGATAGTGTTTGCCTTTAACAGTGGCTGCAGCAGCAAAGCCATTCACTGTCAGACCTGCCCTGGGCCCCTCCTTGGGCCTGCTCTTGGTGTGCACATCTGCACAGTGTGTACCACAGGGCTGTACAGGGACAAGACATCAGGGTCATGTCACCTGTCTTCAGGGTAGCCTAAACTGGGAAAGCCAGCTGGTAGCAGGCAGCACCATGCCAGGCTTGCCTTCAGCACTGGGGGTTTGTGGGGTGACAGCAGCAAAGGCTGCGTTGCTGATTTTGGGTACCCTGGGAGTGCAGGAATGAGGAGCGCTGCCTGCCAAGAAGTGGCTGCCGATGGGTGAAGAAAAAGTGGAATGAAAATCCCTGCAGGGAGCAGAGCTGCTCTCCCTGGGCATGAGGGACTGGGGTGTTTCAAGGCAGAGACTGTGATCCCTTGTGTTTGGGTCACACTTTTGTCAGCGTGGCTCCTGAGCAGTTCACTTCCCATTGCTTGAGTTGCTTCCTGGGATGGGGGAATATCCTCTGCTCATTTGGAATCTAGAGGTAGGGTGGGTCTGTGAGAACATCCATGGGTTTTTTAGGTTTAAGTCCTCATTAGGAATCTGTTTCACAAATATCTTCTGCAGGCTGTTTTAGCCAGGAGTTTGTTGTGCAGGTCGCTCCAAACCCAGTGATGTTACTCTCACCCCTGCCCCTCTCTTTGCAAATATTTTTTTCATTTGTTCCATTATGACTTTTGAACTGCCCCTGTTTTAAGACTAAAATGAGAGAGATAAAATGTTTTTAATTTTAATTAAAACAAAGTTTATTTTATTTCATTAGCCAGCCATGTTATTTCAGGGTTTCACAATAAAGTTATATGTTACCCTGTGGGTACTTCTAATTGTGTTACAGGGTTTCTACTTCATTCTGTCCAGAACAGTTTGACTCCTGTGCTGATCTCCATCCTCCCACAGCCTTGAAAGCAGCACAGCTAATGAAAAACACTCCAGTAATAACAGGGGGCTCTCAAGGGCTCTGGATAATTGGGGAAAGGTACTATTAATTTTACTGGAAGGCAAGCCGGCTGAGCTCTAAGAGCCTACTGCTAAAGATACCAAGAAATAGGGCCTGATCATTTTGAAGGAAAGATAAGAATGTGGAAGCTGGTCAAAGTAAACCTACAGACCTAGAGAAAATACTCTCAGTAAATGTCAACATAGAGACATGTCAGACTGAGGCAGCCCTTGGTGTAGTGAATTCCTGTGAGTGAGGTAGGAGGTGAGATCCTCTCCTGCCGTGCTGTCGAGCATTCCCGATGGTATGGCTTGGAAGAGATCAGTGGGAAAATCTCATGCTTGAGGTGAAAACCTGGGACTGTCCAACCTTTTTTCCCCCCCCATATGCAGGGATGCTCCTGCTCTGTTCTGGGACTGTTTGGGCCACTCCTGGACACCTGGTCCCTCTGCTGCCTCTGGCAGCATCAGCACATTACACTTGGAAAAGAGAGATAGGAAACCAAGAGGAGGCTGCTGGGGGTCATGCTCCCTGCACATAAAGCCTTTTCCCATTCATTAGGAGTTACAGATTTGCTTAAATCCCAATCGTAAATCCTGGTATCTTGTGCAGCATGAACCCAGGGTGGCTGTAAAACACTTTTGCAGGGAACCTGAATAGAGAATTACACCGATTTAGAGGTGTTTTATCTGCTGTCCCTGGTATAACTGCAGTCATTGCTGCTGGAGTTTTGGTGCCTGGAATTTATTTGCTCCAGCAGAGAAGGTGCAAAGGGAGAGGTGTGACAGTTTAATTCTTCTCTTGTGTTCTTTGCACAGTTATAATGTTTTCAAAAAAATATTTAATAGGCGTTTAAAGTTAAATGAATCATGTGTGGAATGGAAGGATGAGGATAGCTGGTAAAGTAAGATAGAGAAGGTTTAGATTTAGCTCCCTTACTTTCTTCCAGGGATCAGAACTACAGAAGGCAGATAGGAGCCTAATTTCCAGTGAGCCAGCCAAGTAACTCTAACTTAATGGGTCAAATATCTTTATACCTTTTTTCTGTCCTATTTAGTGATAGATGGGGAGGTATTGTCTCAAGCTTGGGTAGTACATCAGCTGTCTCACTAATTTTCCTCCCTGATTATCTTGTTGGTTGGCATTGTAGGCTTACATAATTTTGTAAAAATATGAACTTCTTTTAAGTTGTTTGATCCAACGCTTTGATTTCCAACTGGATTGCACTGTACTTAACCTTCAGTATGTTATTGTTTTAGTAGTTTTGTCCAGTATGAATAACACCTTATACCATAACATCCTCACTGACTGTAGAAAGGAGTTCCAAAAGAACTGAAAAGGGTTCCAGGAAAGTCAAGCTGTATGGCTTATTTGATTTTTCTGTTTAGCCTCTTAAAGTAGCCAGAGAAGGGGGAATAAAAACATTACAAAGGATATGTTGCTGGATAAAAGATATTCCATTACAAACTCTGTCAACATTAATAACTTGCATCTCTTCAACAGTGCTCCAAGCTGTCAATAAGAAACAGGAATGAACCAAGATAAAACTGATCTGTCAGAAAGCAGATCGTATCAGAAAGATAATAGAGTCAAATTAATTTATGGTGAGGAGATTTCACAACAGACAACGAGGCAATACTGAAAACCACAGTCCAATGTAATCCCTTTGAAGAAACATTGTACTTATTACAGCTGTGATGATTGCAAATGTTTGGTTTAAAAGGCTGTGTTGCAGTCTGGAGGAAAAAACCCAGGCTATTTATGGTCTCCAGTTTTTAAAGATGGGAGCTAAAGAAAATAAGCCTGGAGAAATATGAGCTGAAGTTTAATATTTCTGTCTTCATTTAAGAAGGGGTGGTTAGAAAATAGACGTGCCAGCCTGAGGGAAATTTGAATGTGTCAACATTTTGTTGGGCTTTTGAATTTTTTTGGTCCCTGGTTAAGATAAAAAAGTCAAAATAACCCGTTTCCACTGAATAAAAAGTGTTGATTAAATAGTGTCAAAATATTTAATTCTGTCATTCTCCTCACAAGGTTAAACTGCTTCAAAACAAATTATTTCATTTTGCAATGACCATTTTGACTTGGAAAAGGATGATTTTAAACTCAGTCCAGAATACTTCACTTCCGACTGGAAACTGAAACCTTGTGTTTAAAAAGGATGCTTTCTGTTTCATGGAGTAGCTTTACTTTCCTAGAATTTGACATTTTCTCTTGCTCAGGGAATGGGAAGAGGAAGAGACTGTGTGGATTAAGCAACAGTTTGTGGTAAAGGAGAGGAAAGAAAACTTCTTGTAATGCAAAATTAGGGCTATAGCTGTACTCCTACTTAAACTTCCTTAATGACTAATGCATGTGAAGCTGTGAATCTCCCATGGTTTAAGATCTGTACTCACTACTCCCTGTGATCCTGATCTTCCTTTCCTAGTCTATGACTCTGGATAGAACACACAGCTGGGCCTGCCTTTGTAGTGGGATCAAGTTCATGTTGCCCAGTATGATCTGGAAGGTCTGTGACTCTCATTTTCCTTAGTCCTGGTCTTACCTTCATAAACCTGACCTGAGAAGGGTCCATATTATGTGACTTGCAGGGTGAACATGGTAATGCAGTCCTCATCCTTGAACCGAAGATGGCGAGGAGCAGCCAAAGCAGGCTTGGATGTGCCTTGACTTTTTGCACATCTTGCACCATCCTGTTTGGCAGAGGACAAATATCCCCTCTGCTGTATCTGAGTGGGTCTACTGAGTTCGCAAACAGCCCAATACAGACTTTGAAGCCACCCAAAGGAGAAGGGGCTGGGTGCTGTTGAGAATTGTGACAAGGGCTGTTTCTGCCTCTGCATACCTGGAGGTAGGAAAGGGGTGAAAACAAGACTGCAGGTTGTGGGGATGGGGTGTTGTTTTTGCTCTGACTGGCACCATAATCCAAGAAAGCCTGAAATTATGGTGTAGGGAGCAAGAGAATGGAGGCCTGGAGCTGCCCTACCCATACCAGTGGCTGTGTGTGTGTTGCTGTGAGAAACCCAGCTGACTGTTTTGGAGAGGGTGCTGTGTGTAGGAGAAACATTTCTCCTTCCCCTTCCTCCTCCACCCTCTTTCATCACCCCCAAAGGGACCGTGCTGCAGCTGAATTCAACTTCCTCCAGTGGGTCCAGATGTGTTTGAGGAGTTTTCTGTCCCTGTCTTTTCACTACCCCATCATTTTTTTGCTGTAAGTTTCTGCCGTCGGTGTTGATGAATGTGGGAATCCGTGGCTGCAATCAAACTGAGGGGTGGGAATACCCAGCAGAGAAATCAGGGGCAAAAAAATGTCCCCACCATCTGTCTCCCCTCTCTCTAGTCCCCTGCATTGCTTGCAAACCAAAATACACAACGTGAATTTAAGCTGTGTGTTTTTAAAGGGATGAATCCCTTGGTTCCTTCTTGCCATCAGGGCTGCCCGTGCCTGCCAGACCTGTGTGTGGGCATCGTCTGCAGTGCACTTAGCACTGACTCCCTCCCAGCTTAATGACAAGTTCTCACTTTGTTTGTTGTTGTTTGTTTTGTTTTGTTTTTTCTCCTTCCAGCCAAACTGACATTTAATTCTGCCTCAGCCGGTTAAATATAACCCCGAAACCTGTGGGTGAGAAAATGTGGCTCTCTGTCACGCTCATTTCAGAGGAGCCAATTAGCAACGGTGATCCTTGGGACTTGGCAGCCTCTTCCCGGGCACCTGGCAGCCCTGGCCCTGCCTGTCATTCTTGGGATAATGTGCTAGGAAATGGCCTTGTGGTTTACTAAGAAAAGCAAAACATACTCCCTCTTCCCCGCCTTTGCAACCCAACAACCTGTGGGCATAATTGATTTGCAAGATTTGCAGTCAGGATGTGGCTTTGTTGCAGATGAACCTGGTGAGTAGCCTGCTCCTTGCTGGCTCTTTTCCTGGTTCTCCCTAGTCCAGCAATTTTCCACATCCAAAGGCATCCAGTTTGGAGGTGCTGATGGAACATAGCTCCCTCTTCTACCTTTCTCCTTATTTTACCACTTTAATTCCCCTTCTCTCTTTCTCTGCTGCATTGCTGATACCATACCCCTCATCCCTGTGACTTCATCAGGGATTGCTGCTCTCTCAGATGCAAATGTACCATACACTGCACGGAGTCAGTCCACAACCCAGTGCTGATGATTAGGGGGAAAAAGGAGATGAGAGTGGAGTGATCCTTCCCGCGACAATTCCTCTTCACTAGAAGTTTAGCAGTATGGTCAGGAGTCAGTGATGGGTCTGGTATTGAATTTGTCTTGTCCTCTTTATGTCCTCATTATTTTAACTCAACTATGGAAGGCTCCTTGGTCTCCACAATGCCCTGGTAAAGGCTACTGTTGCTACTGTCTGTTTTCCTTCAGCAGTGACCCTTTCCTTGCAGTGCTGTGAGAACTGGTTAATTTTGCCCCTCCAAGTCATCCTGTGTGATTTGTCCTCTCTTTGCATGGAAAACATCAGAAGCTCTGTCAGTGCAAATGTACCTTTCTGAGTTTGCAGATAACAGGGTCAAAAAAACCCCAAATCAAACATAAAGGCAAGAAACTTGGGCTAGTTTAAGCCATTTATGGCTGGTTTATGCAGATGCCTGCTGTCTCTGAGTCAGGGCTCTCTTTCCCAGAAATGCTCCTCTCTCTCTCTCCTTCATGCTTTTAGGACCTGCATTTTCATTTGCCATGAGTTTCCTAATTCTGGCTTAATTCCTGCCCCTCTCCCCCTTTTGCCAAGCTGAGTATGGTACAAGGTGAACCTCCAGGTGGAGGACACCTGGGTTGTCCATTAGGTACTGGTGAATGGGGCCAGCTGGGACTGCCATCAGCCCTCTGACCTGCGTGCATTTAGCTCCTGGTGATCATAGAGCAGGCAACACAATGGCAATCCAGCAAACAGATGAACATATGATATTCATAAAAAAACAGGGGTGATTCCCTCTCTACTGCAGCAGGAATCTAGGATTAACTCTGTGCTGGTCTCTGGGGTTTAGTTGCTGTCTGTTATCACTTCTTATCTGGCAGTCCTGTGTGCTGCCATGTAACGTCTGTTCTTGTAACTGTTGGTTCCTTACTATGAAAGGATGATATCCAAAATCCCCTGCAGGGAAGGGAGATGGAGATGGTGCCCAAAATGTCCTGGGCACATGGTGCCCATGGGCATGTATTGGTATGGAGACAAAGTGATGGTTTGGTGAAGGCTCTCTGAACCCATCTCCAGTTATTAACTCCCGCCTGGAGAATGGCCCCTCTCTGGTTTTCTGACTCAAACTGAAGCATGATAGATGTCTTGTGCATGGTGCTTAGACATCACCATCACTTCTGTGTTTTACATCTGGCTGTAGGTTATCTCCAAAACATTTGCAGCAAAATAGCTCCTCAAAACAATGTTTCCTCTTAGTGTTGAGACTTATTTTCCTTGTGCTCCTTTGATTTTTATCTTCTCCACATTTTCTGTACGTCACCCTAACAAGTTGTAGAGGCTGGACAGTGTCCATATCACATCAATACTGAATTTCATTATATACAAACATCAATCTGGCTCTGGGCTGCCTTTTTAAACTGTCATCCAACCTGGTGGTGTTCAGTTTCTGTTTAGGTCTGACCATGGAAAAGCATCGGTTCAAAGCTTGTTCCCTATAATGTTAGATCAAAACAGTTCCTCTGTGTGTTTATAATAAAAATATATTTTCACCAGCTCTTGGGAGCATTGACATTTTCATCAAGGCAATTTTCTATGGCCCCAATCCATCACAGCACACGAGCTGTTCCATTGGTTCCAGTACGACTACTCGTTGCTTAAAGTAAATTGTTTGCTTAAAAGCTTGTTGGATCAGGGCCTATAAGCGAGAAAAGATTGGTGATTAGAAAGTACATTTGTTTCTGTTGTGGGACTTGATGGCAAATTAAGGACACTAGGAGGATTCCAAGATTAATGCCTCTATATTTTGGGAAAGAAATATTTTAATACTTTCACATTATTGGGGCCCTATAATAAACAGAGCTTATGCAAATGGGACACCAAAGACCAAATCCTAGACATTAATGGGGTTCAGTGAGAGTAAACTGAAGGCAGAGTTATTCTTTGAGAGAACTAAATGGCTATTTTCATGCTTATGAACTTAGCATACTTTCAACTCCACCTTAATGAAAGACACACTTGGTTCGCTGTTAAAAGAGGCCACTTAAAAGGTATTAGAGGCATAAGTCCAGCTGTTACAAACTCCAATAAATTTGGATTAGGTCTGCACTGTTTGAGTTGTGTGTGTGGGTGCCTGACCTCAAAGAAAGTTGTTGGTTTTCTAACTTATTGATATATAGCATTACATCAGGTTAATTACGCGTTGCTGTATTTCATGTCGTCTCAGCACAAACCCATGTGTGTCGTGGCATGGCATTGGAGAGCAGGGCACCAGGAGCCTCTTGGAGGGCTGGGGCATCCTGGCTGCCTGCCCACCACCCAGCCCTCCCCTGAGATGGATGCTTCACCAGGGCGGCTGCTTGGCTTTACAGTACAAAACTGGCTCCCTGCCCTCTCCTCTCTACCACGCCCCATCCCATATTTTCATTCCCTGGTGTAACTTCCCATCTTTCACCTCTCTTGATAACAAAACCTATTTTTAAATTTTTATTTTGGTGTGTAGGAGCAAAATGCCCGACGCTGTAGGGCAGAATTAAGAGCTTGCGTTGATGGTGCTTTGTGAATTTTGTCTCGCTGGCTCCGATCAGTTATTTTGGTCCTTGTGCTGTTTTGCTACGAATTCCTGGCCACCCATGGAAGGGATCGTGCATGGGCAGGGCACGTTCAGATTTATGGCTGCATCTGTGTAGATGGGTCTAGATAACAGCAAACCTTTTGCTCTGAAGGCCCCGCAGCCGCTACGACAAAAGAGATGGCTTGAAGTTGCATTTCCATTTAAAGTAACTCCAAGCGCTGCAGCCAGCCCGGCCATGTGAGGGAAACATAAAGCTCTGCGATAGGGAGCGAGTGAGGAGAGGGGGGAAAAGAGTCTGGGTAGCAAGTAACTAAAATAGATGAAGTGGAACAGTTGGAAATCTCAACTTGAGTGACAAGGGAGAAAGAAGAGATCCAAAGTCAGCAGCAGATGACTCCGGTCTCACATCCCGTCCCTCTCCCCCCCCCTCCCTCGCCACCGTCGCTGCCGCTTTCCCAGCAAAGGCACGAAAGAAACAGAACGTCTTTTCCAGATCGGGGGCTGAGCGGCCTCACATGTTGACACAGCAATAATTTTTAATGAGAAATTTTTAGTATTTGTGTGGGAGAAGTTAGCGTTGTGTACACAGATGCCTCTCCGGCCACCACGCCGTGGTCCGGGCTCGGCCGCGTCCCCCTCCGGCACGGCCCGCGGGGTCCCAAGGCAGATTCCTTTCAGGCAAAGGGAAACATTTAGGCTTGCTCACCTTTGAACTGCATGCGATGGTGTTTACCTTGGCAAGACAAAGTGGCAGTTTTACAGATATTAAAAACAGTCCTGAGGGGAATCTGGAGGCCTTCCTATATTTTAATCACCCAATTTAGCCAGCCTGAGGAGTTGGCTGGAGGGAAAACGTGTGGCAAATCTTGTTTTGTTTTATTTCACTTTTTAAGAAGGAGATTTAACAGAAAATAGCCCAGTGCTAAAACAAGAAGGGAGGAAAATAACATGCATTTTATTTTTCATTCCCTCCCCTCTGGAAAAAAAAAAAAGAAGTGGGAATTCTCATATTAATCCATAGCACCTCCACGCTCCATATGGTTTCTTTTTTGGCATTTCCTGCTGGGCTGTGCTCTACCTCAGCTAACCCCGTTCTCCTTGCCCTCCCCGGGTGTGTTCCTCTTCTAATTTGATTTCTACCTGTCAGAAAAGATGGGTGCAAATGGGTTTTGCCCACATCTTGAGGTAAGACGTCCCCTCCCTGCCAACACTCCCTCTGGTGTGCACGATTAAAAAGAAAATTGGGTTTTTGTGGGGGAAGAGATTCAAAGGAGTCATGAGTGATGTCTGAAGTTATGCTGAGGTCAGGACCTTGCTTATTGATTTTCTAACACAGCAGAACCATGTACAAAAGGAAGAGACCTCCTCTCCTCCCCCTGATCCAAGATACTCCTCCAGCTTGTAAAATAAAAAAAAAAAAGGAAAAAAAATCTGGCTGCAAGCAGTCAGGCTTCAACCAGCCTGTCAGACAGCTCTCTGCAGGAACACAATCCATGTTGATTTTACAGAGAAGGTTGTTATCCACATTTCACCACTGATTTATTGTTTTTTAACCAGCTCCTTATGGTAGACTTTCTTTTCTTTTTTTTTTTTTTTTTTTTTTTAAAAGAGGTCCTTTTGCACTTTGTGAGTGAGGGGACTCACTGGTGGTGGGATAGCAGTGGAGATGCCTTGCTCCTGCTGAGCTGGGGAGGAGCAGGGTGAGTGCTGCCATCCTCCAGCCCCTGCCACCAGCCACCTGTGATGCTTTCCTTAATATTTGTCAGAATTTAGAGATTCCATGTCTAATGCCCAGTAACACGCTCTTGTGTCCACTCTGCCCACGGGCTGCAGTGGGGCAGCCTGACTTCAAGATGCTGAGACCTCTTCAGTTGCTTGAAGGGAGTAAGATGGGTATGCTGGAGACAGATCTGATGAAGCCCCACAGAATTAAAATGGCCAAACGCGTCCCGTCGCCTACATCTGCAGAATTCATTAGGCGAGCTTGATTGGCCTTTGTTAAACAAAGATGGGATAAGGTTTCATACTTTTTCTGTGGGAGTCGAGCTAAAGTTTCAGGCTGATGATTTAGTCAGGTGTAAGCATGAAGTTTCCAATTTAGAGGAATAAATCTAAAGTGATTTTATTATCCTCTGTTTTACCCTGACACCCTGCTTCACCCCGGCTCCCTGTCAGAGCACGCATGACGTGTTTATACAGGCTGCACTGTAATCGACTGGCAGGCAATATAACACGAGACACAAAATGCATCTTCTACCTAACACAGGCTTTGGTAGCTTCTATATTTCATCATCCTCCTGCTCCTCTGCCGGCAACTCTTCCTTTCTCTGAATCCCTCGTATTCTGCCTGGCAAGAAGTCCATGCCCCGGCTCCGCGGAAGGAGTTGTCAGTGTGCCGAGACACGGAGTTTTGGATCTCCTTGTGCAGCCGCAGCTTTGTTTTGCTTCATTCCATGCATCTTCCAGGGAGATCCTTGGATCAGAATAGGCACCCTGTGGCTGGAGTAATTTTAACAAATGCGTGTGCTTAAAACACCAAAAAAATATTTTTTTTTTGGTGGAAATTGGTCAGATTTTAAATGTTTCAAATAGAAAATTTCTTGTTTGCTTATTTTCTGCACCGGGAGCAAATATTCTATGAAAAATCTATGCTAAGGTTTTGACAATATACTCATGAAAAAAAATTATGTGGTTAAGTTGGCTGAAAATACCTGTTTTTCAAAGTTACTTAAAGAGAAAGCAATATAAAAGTACTGATAGCAATGCTGGGGGCAAGAAAGCAAGCTGCTTTGGCCAGGTTCTCTGATCCCGTTGATTAGAAGCCTCTACAATTTAGTTATTAGTTAGAACATAAGGACACAAAATGCGATAGGTCAAATTCATTTCTTCATCTCAGATATATCCCTGTTGACTTCAGTGAAGTTCCTTTAATGATGAATTTGTCCCGCTGGCTCAAAGATAAAAAGAGAAGTTATTTTTGTTTAATATTTCAACAAGGGGAAGAGGTTAGCGAGGGAATTCGGTTTGCACAAGTTGTGTTTTTCCACGAAGTTTAGCAAGGGCAGCCACCACCTAGCCAACTCTGTTGTATATTTGTCTTCTTGAGGGCTGAGCACTTTCTCTACAGACTCTCCCAAACCCTTGCAAGGCAGTTTTTGCTAGATGCAACCCACACTCGCAGCCATGGTTTTTTTGTGTTCCTGTGAGCAGCGGTGGGACCTGCTCTCCTTCAGGTGCCTGCTGATCTGATTTCATTTGTGGGAAGGCTTTTGGAGGTAGAACTGTGTCTGTCTGTTGTCCCTGGCACTGCAGCAGCTGAGTGCCACCACCTGGTGCTCTCAGCAACGTGCCTAACCCTGGTCACATAGTGGTTGTTCTTTTTCTGGGTGAGTCACTTGTTGCTGGGCTTTGTTTGCCTTAATGCACAATTTTAACCGGTGTGATGTCTTTGACTTTCCCATACTTTCCTCTCGTGCATTGACAAGGCTCACTTCAGGTTTTTTTACACCTCCATCAGGCCCATTTGGCTGAGGGCATAGCAGTGAGAAAGGTCAGGATCCCACAATGCCTTTGGAGACCTCGTGAGGCAAAAGCCAGCTCCATCCAAGCTGTTTTCTCCTGTATCTAGACTGCATGGAAAACCAGAATTCCACATTCCCAGTTCAAGTCAGATCAGGACTCAGCATGTGTGGCAGTCAGAGGACAAACAGTGGGTGCACTTGGTGATCTGGGAATCCCTTCCTGTGCACTCCCTGGAGCAGAAAACTGGTGCTGTGGTGTTTGGCTATTGTGATGTGTCTGCATGGCTGTTCAGCAGCATGGATCGAGTTTATGGATGTTGGACAGGTATGCACGGAGGGTTGTTTCACTGCCTCATTCTTACTCCAGAGAGAATGGCCTTTTGCCCATGCAAGAAGTCAAAAGGTTCACTGGTCACTCTCCATCCTGGAGTTCCAGGCACCTGGCAGGTTTCTCTAAACCTTGGCTAACAGTGGCCTTTCTGCTGTGAGCTGTATTGCTTTTAAACCTGAGAGAAAAATGTTTTGATGAAAGAGAAGGAAACCTTTCCCATGCTCTTCTCATCCTTGTATCCATGGGTGCTTTCCAAAGTAATTCAAAACTATTGCAACCTGACAAATGGAGACACACGAGCAGTGTGTTCTGTGGTTTGGCAAATTTCTCTATCTAGGGTAACTCTTAGGGAGACTCCAGCTTTCTCAAAGGAAAAAGAGTCTTTAAATGGTAACTTTTCTGGAAAATGCCATTTTTTTAGATGCTAAACTGACTGTGGTTAGTGACACAGCAGTATTGCTTTGTTTCCCTCTTGGTCCACTGTCCACTGTGTTGGCTGCCATGATGTACTGCCCATGGCTACCTGTCAGAAGGCCCTCAGTGGTGAGGAAATTGTGAGAAAGCTTCTTCATGTGAGAACAACCCTAGGTCTTGGCTGTGTTTGCATTCACCTTTGATGAATGCTGCTCTTCATTCCTAGGTTCCCATAGCATGTGGAAATCTGAATGTAGGATGAAGGTCTTTGGGCATGGGG
This sequence comes from Chiroxiphia lanceolata, assembly GCF_009829145.1. Taxonomy (NCBI): domain Eukaryota; kingdom Metazoa; phylum Chordata; class Aves; order Passeriformes; family Pipridae; genus Chiroxiphia; species Chiroxiphia lanceolata. The sequence goes on from NC_045645.1 coordinate 6,034,263, forward strand.
TTGGGATGTGCCCAGATACTGTTTCTTGATACAAGGGTTGGCAACCATTCCTGGATCTCCTAGTTGTGTGGGCCCCCATGGCTGTCTTTGCCCAGGACAAAGGCTTTCAGTACAGAAAGGGAGAGAGAGCAAGAAAGCCTAGAAAAAACAGATGTGAGGGGTTGAATGAAAAGTTAGAGGCTAAAACCTTGATGTAGCCACATGGCTGTGAAGGGAGAGGGCAGAGATAGCAGCTGGCACCATGTTCACGTGATGCTACCCTACACTGACCCAGCATCATTGCCCTCAGCATCTCCTGCTGTCCTGCTTCCTCCTGGCTTACCCAGGAGCCCTCATGCCAGCATGTCCCTGCTGCCACTCAAGTGGACGAGCTTCAGCCCGGGAGACCACACGTGAACTTCTTGTGAGGCACAGATGTTACAGAGTCAAAGCCTGGCCACCCTTGGTCTAGGAAGGACTTGAGTTTCCAGTGCCCCGGAGAAGCAGGAAGTGCAGGAGACATGGATATCATGAGAAAAGAATCGATAGTCCCCCCCCTCAGCCTGACCAAATATTGGTTTTGCCATTGGATTCGTATCGTTTTTCACCGCCTCGCCAGCCCTCGGGGTGGGGGCTCCCGCTCACAGCCCCATGGAGGGTGTTTTGGGAAGGGAGAGAGGCAGAGGAACCAGACCTCTCACCAGGCAGGGTGAGGACAAGGATCAGTCACCTTCTAAACTGACCCTGGCTGGGGAGCTGGCAGTGGTGGGGAAGGGGGGGATTTTGTCATGCACTTCTCCACAAAATCTCTATCACTGTCCCGTTAGCTAATGCTTACGTTGGAAGAGATTTACTGTCTTGCATTCCCTGTCAAGTGCCCCCACTGTGCTATGACTCTACTCTGTTTAAGGTTTGATATAAAATCCAAGGAATGCAAAGGATCTTCCTGGCTTTCATCAGTTTTGGAGTAGACTCTTACTTTTTAAATCCAATCATTAATAAATGCAGCAATCGGCAACCACAATTCAGCCTTCCCCAGCAATTCCTGCTACCACAACTTTTCAGAAGTGCTGCTATCCAAACACTCACAAATTATGATTTTAAAGTCAAAATTGTATCTCCTACTGCTGGAGGTAAAACTATTAATATATAAATAAAGGCTAATTCTGTCCTGGTTGTTTTTTTTCATGAGGTCACTAGTCCCTGAGGAATTATAAGCAAAACAGCAGAGTGCCTCATAAGAAATAGAAAAAATCATCTCTCATGGTATGAAAAAGAAAGATGTTTGGAATGTTTTTAAAGGATGTTCTTTAACTTTCTTTGGTTGTAGCTCCTACCATATATATCATGTTTTCCTGGGATTGAAAATTATGGTCTTCTATTGCTGTTGCTAAAAGCTAGACTTGCTGGGAATTATGTAGCCAGTTAATTTTCTTTTTTTTTTTTTTTTTTAACGTGTAGCTGATTTATATATTGATATAATGATGCAAAACCACTTTGAATCCCCATTAAAACAATAATTTTCAACAATTCTGTGGTCTCAAAGAAATATGGACTTGTCATCTTCACAAATCTTTGGCTTAATTGTAAGTTATGTTACCTGGTGGGAAAATTGTCTTTAAAACAGGAAAAATGGTGTATGGATTTTTTTTTCAGACAGCTTTGGGCAGTGTTTCTCAGCCTGTGTAAACCAAAGACTAACCAGCCAGAAAAAACCACCACAACACCAACAAGGATCAGAGTTGTGTGTGTGATGTGAGCCACCTGTTGAAATGAAAAATTAGGCTAACCTTCAAAGCCCATCTGTACTTTGCATATCTGGATGCTTTGGTCTTTTCTTACCAATCCTGCACATTAAGACAAGATGCTTCGCTCAGGGAGTGGTGCAGTGCTGGAACAGATACCCAGGAAGGTTTTGGGATCCCCACTTCTGAAGGCTTTCAAGGCTCAGCTAATGGTCAGCCTGCTCTGGTGTTGGCAGAAATCCTGCTACAAGGGAGGGGTGGGACCAGGCAACCTCCAGATACACTTTCTAGGAAACATATCCATGCTTCTATAGTTCTTTTGCATCTTTGCAGCTGCTGTGTCTTCCTCAAAGAGAATGGGGAGACTGAGCTGTCCTTGGGCACTGTTTCTTTCTGGCCATGGATAAGAAAGCACCTGCAGTAGTTGGTGCTGTGTTTCATGGGACCACAGATGAAAATTCCTGGCCCTGGATTGACATTCTGATGTCATGATGCTTTTGCTTATAGACTAGCAGAGTAAGCAGTGAGAAAGTCCTAACTCACACTGTCCTTGGCTGGCACAGTGCTCGTGACCAGGCATGGGGACAGCCAAACTGCACCAGATCCCATGATCAGCCTGTCTTTGCCTGCCTGGGCTTTTAGCCCAGCGTGGATAGAACCCATGTTTTGGGATAATCCTCAACGTCATAAATTTACCTGTGCAGATGGGACCCAAAGGGAATATGAGAACAAAGGAGGGGAAAAAAAAAACCCCCAAGCTAAAATGTACCCATTAGGCAATCAGAATCCTTGTGCAGCCTTCATTAGTACCAGCAGGGTTATAGTTACTTTTAATCATTCAACTAACTGTACTAGTGAAAATTTTCAACTTGTAGCCATTTAAATTGGAAAGGTCTTTAAAATATTTATTATTACTGTAAATCACACCACTTAAGGTCAAAGCAGAAGCATTTGTTGGATTCGTGCAGGATCCTGAGTTGTTTTCTTACCTGGAGGTTGAGCCCTGGTGGAAAGGTCTGTGTTTCTAATTTTGCTGTGCTATTTGTTCCTATGAGATGATGGGAACACCATTACGCTGTGCTATTTTCTGTTTCTTAATTGGTTGTTCATACACAGGTCTGGCTGGAGCTGAAAATCTCAGGGAAAAAGCCATTAACACCTGCACGTTTGACCTGCAGTTTATAAATCAGAACATATGTTTTCATATTTCTAACCCCGAAAACACAGAAAAGTGTGTTAGTGGATATTTGCAGCACACTCCGATGCACGTTGTCTTCCCAGTGTCAGCAGGCCAGAGTGTCAAAAGGTATAAATCATTGCAATTACATGGATTTTGCCTGAGGTCCAGCCTTGATTGATGTCTCTCCTAAATAAGATATTATTGGGGATGTGGAACCTGCACACCTCTTAACCTGCTGTGTTAAGGTTGCAAAATGTTGGTTTTGCTCTCTTTGTGTGTATGTGTGTGTAGTGCATTTAGCAGTCTTGGTGGATTTCTCCATGTTATTTGAGTGATGACTGGCATCTTAGATGATCTATTTAGCTTGCTATTGTGGAAAACACTTCAGCACATTCTCGCATCCTGTTATAATCCCTTTTGAAACTGGCGAGACTGACTTTTGCACTTGCAGTTCATCCCAATTTAGCTAAATAGGATCATTAACAAATCCTGTGCAAGCGTGGTGGGAGAAATGCTCTCCTCTTTCAACCCCAAAGCAGAACTACCTAAACATTGCTCTGAGCTGCCAAACTCATCCTGTCCTTCCCTCTTGTGATGAGCACACCTTCTGCAAGTACACTACCTGCTCCGCTTTTATAGTGCCTTGGAGTTGCTCCTGATGCCATAAGAAATCCAAATCTCCCCGCAGATTTTCAGTCTTTTTAACACTGGTGTTTTGCTTTGTGAGGTGGCCCAAGGAAAAGGTGCTTGTAGGGTTGGATGGGCTGAAAAAAGTCAGGGTAGCTACTGCTGCAACCTGGATGAGAGTTGGAGAAGTGGGATGACTTCTTCAAGGTGTTGTCTTGAGGTCACAGCAACTTCCAGAGAAGAAAAATTTGGCCTAATCACATCCCTGAGCTGCAAACTTTGATCTGCAAGAAAATAACAATTTACATTATATCCAGATTTGCTTGTGTATTTAGGCTGTACATTAAAAAAAAATTCCCCTATTAATGGATCAGTGGATCATAGTTGAAAAAAGTGTATTTGAAAGAAAAAGAGGTAAACAATCAGCTTGGGAATGTGACACCTCTAAAAAGTTTCTACCCCTGTTGTCCTACCATGTAACTTTCCTTTGGGAGCAAGGATTTAAATAGAAGAAAAAAGAAGAAACTTTAGGTTGTCGGGTTTTTTTTGTTTTGTTTTGTTTTGGGGTTTTTTTTGTTTTGTTTTGTTTTGGGGTTTTTTTTGTTTTGTTTTGGGGTTTTTTTTTGTTTTGTTTTGGTTTTGGGGGTTTTGTTTTGTTTTGTTTCTTTGTTTGTTTGGGTTTTTTTCCTCCAGAAACAACACTTAATGGTTACCTTACCCTTTAAGACCAAAAGTTCTAACTTGAGTCAATGTACTTAGCTAAAAATCCCTGTAGAGACTCAGGTTTCTTGCTCCAGCTGCCTGGAGTGGTGAGTTCAGGCCTTTGCAGTGATTGTCAGCGAGAACATTAATGGAGTATTAGAAAAATGAAGTCCTCGACCCCTCCTCCCTTCTAGCTGGTTGTTTCTACATGGTGGGAAGGAAAACATTTTCCCCGTCAGCCATTTACTGTGCAACAGGGGGAAACTGTCAGTTTGCTATGAGCAAACCCCTGCAAGATAAGTCAAAATGATTTACCCTGTAAATAAAGTGGGCTGTTTTCTTTACTTGGAAGAATTGCCCATGTGGCGAGACTTCCTATGGGAGGGGATGTGGTTGGCCCTTCGCATTTATCCACTGTGTTTGTCTTTTTTGAAAAAGCAACATTGGAAAGATTAACAAGTCTGTCACTGAAGGAACTGATATATCAAAGCTGTGGAGACAAAGCAGGCCATTCATTCCTTACGTTTCTGAAATCTCACTTCCAGTGCAAACCAGGTCTTCCCATTAAGATGCAGATGAAAGGAGGGGATTTCCCTCTTCCTCCTTTCCCCCCAAAGTCTTGGGTATTTTTATATGTTTATATGAGTGTGCACATATATATAAAAGTTGTATATGTGTGTACATATGCACATGCTCACTCCATGCTCTGCAGCTGGAGCCCTCCCAGGCTGGTGAGCTATTTACCACTGAGGGAGGAGTCATGGGGATGCAAGGAGATGGGAGCAGCCTTAATGTAGTACTAGATACGAGGAATCACTATTCCCACAGAAATTTAGGATGAGTCTCTCAGTATTTCTGTTTTGTCTTCTCATTGTAAAAGCTGGAGGAAGTTTTGGTGTGATGTTTTGTTTTGTTTTTTATTCTAATTATGGGGAGGGGGATAAGATAGGGACATTGTTGTAGAAGTGGACTGGATGTCTTGAGAACTCTTCCAGCTGTGTGACTGTGACTTAGTGATTACTAAGGTTTTTCTCCATGTAGAAAATCCTATACAGAAATACCCGTATGTAAAGCATGTCTGACAGGTACCAGCTATGCAGGATTTATGGTGCAAAGAACATATGCACACAGATCATATTGATTAGGGTTTATGTACTGGAGAGGAAACAAATTCAGTTATCTCCTCAGGCTGAGGGATGTTCTGAGATTTCTAATGTGATGTTGGATCCACATCATCATTTCTAGGGAGGAAAAGGGAGTATATAAGGGACAACCTGGAGATGTGGCGGTCCCAGCTTGCAATCACGGCTTGGCAGATAGAGATGCTTTCTAGTCACATGTTTCACTTTATCTAGATATCTTCATTTGTTTACTTTAGCTGGTCACCTGTGTGTATGTGCTCTTCCATCTAAGGCAAAGAAACACATACTGTGTTTTTGCTCCCAGTGCCAGAAATAGTGTTGTAAACCCCGATGTGCATAAACAGCTGGTGTCCAGAGAAGGATCCCAGCCTTAAAAAAAACCCAACCCAACCCTGTTTAAAACTGCCATTTGTGGACGTGCCATATGCTTCTGAGCATATTCAGCAGAGGCAAGAAGATGAGTGCAACATGCCCTTAAGGGTGTCACTTCAGCTGCACTCTGACTCTGAGGAAAAGGCCCCCTGCTGAGAGGTGCTGCCTCCCCAAATGTGCTCAACTCCACCTGGAAAGCAAAACTCTGCTTTCCTGGACTGCTTTTCCTGTTGGCCTGCAGACCTTCAGCCACCTGCCCCTACACCCTTGCTTATGCCTCAGGCAGGGCAATGCACATCCCAGGCTGTGGAGGTCTTTCCTTGATGGTTGCTTGGAGAACATGACCCAAACAGGCATGTTTTGTGTGTGGTTCTACACAGGTTGTGACCCTTCTCTGTACCAGTGGGGCAGGAATGTCCTCCCTGCTGGGAAAGCTGTGTGGGTACTGTTGTAGTGGCCAAGACCATGTCTCCTCATCTGGTGGTGTGCTGGCAAAGGGCTGAAAGGCATCCCTGGGTGTGAGCATCAGGCTCGTTACAGCAGTGGAACCTACTGCTCTGCCCAGTGTGTGCTGGTAATGGAGGATGGGAGCAGCAAGCCCTGCCAGGGTCCAGCTTTCCCTTCCTTCCCCAAACTATTTACCAGAGGAGAAGAGTCCTTCTCCTAGTGCTGCTACATAAAGGTTTTAAGGAATTGTGTGTCTGTTGTTATTCCCCTTCTTTGTATGTTTCTATCCAAAGAACCCTTGGAAAAGAAGGGGGTGAAGAGGAAGAGAGAAGGGTATAACTTACCCAGCTGGCAAGAAAGCTCTGTGCATACACTGAAGAGGCAGCACGAGGGGTAGGGACGTGGTTAAGTACCTTTCCTTGGATGAAGAGGATTGAAAATTTAAATCTTGCTTTGTAAGGAGCAGGTTCTGTGTTTCTCGCATCCCAGGGGAATTATGGCCTTAGGGAACTTTTTTTTTTTTTCCTTCCTACCTTTAATCTTGTAAAGATTTTTGGGTCCAGCCTGCTACGTTGTGTCAACGCTGGACCTTTATTTATTGCACTACAGTCAGTGCAAACTTCAGTGACAAGCTTTTATATGACCTTGGGCTATATTCTTACCTGAATAAACGGAAAGTGTTTCTCTTCTGAACACCTGGGTTCTATTTTGTATAAAATATGTACATTCTGGAGAAAACAGTAAATATGGCCGTGAACTCCTGAGATCGAGTTTCTTCATTAAACATCCCCCACTTGCTCAAGGTGAGGAAAAAAAAAAAAAAAAAAGAAAAAAACCACCAGAAAATGCTGAAGCTTCCCTGTACAAATGACAATAAAATATGATTGCTAGGCACAATTCCATCAAGATTTACAACAATTGCTTTTGAGCTGTTAAGTACGCTGTGCTTTAGTCAAGGATCTTGTGCTTTTGTACACAAGCCTCATGTTTGGTGACATTGAACCTTCGCATGCAGATACCGATTATTCAAAAAGGGGGGGGGGAAGAAGGAAAACATGGGAAAACTACTTTACATTTATACTGCAGATTGTTCCCTTTAATCTGCAATCAGAACAAAGACTCACTCAGTTTTTATTACAGTCTTCTTGGAGGTTGTTAGCTACAGTGTGAACCCCTCTGGGGTTAAAGTGTAGAAAAATTGGGAGACGCTTTTGGTTTTGTCAGAGAAGTGGAAGATTCCAGTGAGAGAAAGGTTGGTACCTCTGTTGGAGAGTAACAGGAGACAGTGATAAGTGAAAGATGTTAGCTCATTTACAATCACTTTAGTTCAATTTACTCGCTGAGGTCACCATCCTGCAGAGTTCTGTGCAGGCTTTATGCTTTTATATGAATAGTTCCACTGAAGTCCTTAGCTTAACTAAATTATTATCTATAAGGATGAGCCAGGGGCAGGGTGATGGAGGTGATGCTATTGTTAGCCAGGTATACGTAATACATACCCTGCTTGCATTGTCCAGAGCTGTGGTGGAACACCATGGCTTTCACTTGGAAGTACTTCTGTTTTCTTTCTCAGCTTTTCCATTAGATCTCTTGCATTTCCCTCCATATCCAGCATTTTGGCATCTGCCTGCGGGATCAGGCTTCTGTGACAGGTGACACTGTTATGGGGCCAAGACAGCAGTGGTTTTGGCCAAAACATCTGCTGATGAGTCAGGAAAAATGACACAGAACTGATTTTTAATTGCTGGGATTGCTTTAAATTTTAAGGCTCTCAGAAGTTTTTTCTTGAGTAAGAAGGAAGTGGGAAGCCATTGCTGGATGCTATTTCTGTCTAGAGAGGCAGCTGGGCTCTGTATTACTCAGCAGAGTGCCTGTGCATACAGCATTGTGTCACCTTTTTATAAAGCCTGTCTGCCCCGGGGAGAGGAGAACAGTCATCTTCCAGATGGTGCTGCTCTGGCTGGGCTGGAGGAAGGGCATTGCTGTGCCTGCATCCCACTTCCCAACACAGCTTGTGAGGAGAACACAGCCGTGGACTAAATATCATAGGAGTCTGGGTGTCTGAGAGAGCTCAGGGGAAGGCTGGTGTTGGCTCGGGAACAACAGAAGCTGTTATGGTCACATATAAATCCAAACTGGATGTAAGAAAGTGTCTATCCATGACAAGTGGGGCCTCCTGGACCAGGCTGAAGAGGATAGACCAGGAAGGAAAGCGAGCAGTGGAGCTTGCCTGGATTGCACAAGGATTTAAATGGCATGGTTACTTTGACTGACAAGGCATCTCTTACGATTCTCTGTCCTTACATCCTAACTTTGGCTGTCCAAACATTAATGAACCAGCCCATTTTGTTCTATCAACCTCTTTAGTGAGGGTGACTGTAAAAAACAGAAAAACCCCACAACAACAACAACAAGCTGAAGCAGTGGTGCTTTCCAAACTTCTCTATATGTTGTGGGACTGTAAGAGGGATAACTGGTGAATGCTGCTTCTTTGCCAGTCATGAGAGGCAGAGAATAAGCAATTATTTTCCTTACCATGCTTCAGTTTCCCTTGATTATGTTTAACATGCACAGACTTTCTCTATCTGATGCTCAGGGTATAATGATATTGTTAATTACTCCCGTGTTTTATGGCATTGATTCATGTACCATATTTCAGGAGAGGGTGGCTAACAATCAGTTCAGTACCTCTTAATGAGCTGCAGGGTGCTGCAAGAAGGGGTTAAAACAATTCAGAAGAAAAGATCACCTCCTTTGTAACCTTTGTTTCAAAATCTTGACAACCCAAGGATGTTTGCTTTTCTCCCTGAAGGTTAAGTTGTCCTAACAGGTGCTAATTTTGTGTTTTCTTATGGAGATCTGTCCATATTAGAAGCAACTGTGAGCAAACAAAAAAGCCAATTAGAGTGCAAGGGTATTCTTCCTCCTCCTTGTTTCCACGTAGTCCCCAGCTACCTCTATCAGTCACCTTAAGCCGTAGACTTATCCTTTCAAACCTTCTTGAGAATCTGTAGACTTGTGCCCTCTTTGGGGAAAAAAACATCCTTTTAATGTCATGGGAAAAATACTGTCATGGGCAAGTAGATGATCCATGCTAACTGGGGTTTGTCATCAGCTTTGGCAATCTGTGTAGCAGGGTTTGAGATTAATGGAGCCAAAGACTTTAAGCAAATATTGTTGGCGTGTAGTTAAACTGTCAAGAGAGCAAGAAAAAGACTTGCTCTGCAGTCACTAAATAAAGATTTGTATTCACCAAACACAGTGAACCTTTTATTAGCAATTATTTGCAGCTCACTACTTTCCAAAAAGGAAACAACTTGGTGTAACTTATTGTCAAAGGTTTATTTGCAGTTTGGGGCTTTTTTTTCCCCTTATTCTCTATTTTGTGCGTTTAACTGGAGCAGGAGTGAAGCTTTGCTCTCTCCATTTCTTTCAGAACTCTATGGGTCAAATCTCTGTCATTCAATGTCAGAGAGATTTGAGTGCTTGGCAAAATTTGCATACGCTGTAAAAATAATAAATTCCTCCAAACCAACAAAATAACCCCAACAAACAAAACCTCTCACTGAAATTCCCCCAATCCAAATAGTGGCTATTAATTATCACAATATGCTAACACGAGGTCCAAAATGTTTTCTTCCATGTATTCAGCTATCTAGTTTGTGAGATATAATAAACCAGAACAACACATCCATTATAATATTTTATGATTATTTTATGCTCTTGGCAAAATGCATGTGCTGTTATCTCAAACCTTATTAAAGCTCAGCTGATTAGAGGTTGAAGTTTTTACATAAGTTATTTATGTTGCTTCTTTTATTCAAACATTTTCATAACAAACTAGCTAGGAAAATATTTTTCTTGGCCAGAGTCTTAAGATGAGAGACTTATGTTGTAGGTAAGAGTATGTAACTGTTTGTTTGGATTAAGAATGCTGAACAAACAGCTCTCTACATCTGTCTTTGAAACAGTTCTGTAGCACAACACATTTACAGTCTCTAAAATGAGAACCAGTATCTTGTGCTCAGAAAATGGGCTATTCAAAAATGACCTGTATAGTTTGCTTGTGACTATCAGATTCCTTGGTTATGCAGTGGCTGCCCAGCTCTTTAGGTGCCCTTTCATAGAAGTTTCTGATATATCTACTGCCTTAAAATCTGGCAGTGCTGCTCTTTTCATGAAGAATTAGATTATTCTCTCCAATATAAAAGGAAATGTTTTCTTTGGTTATATTATGGTGTAGGAAGGAGATGTATGCTCGTATATTGGTGCAGCAGAGCATTTAAGTCAGTCAAGTGAGTTCCAGAGCAATAAGATGAAACACTGGGGTGAGAGAAAATCATATAAAAACATGAGAATTGCAACTTACTCCATCTCAAGGCATTTTTTTCTGTTCCTCTCTTCTGACTCTCTCAGCAGCCTGGTGAGGTATTTGCATCTTAAGCAGCATAGTACCACGGGTAGCTGAGACAACTCATGCTGTGGTCTAGGAAGCCCAAAGTAGTCCTGGCACAACATTTCAGAGCTCCCAGTATATGTGAGAGGAACCCCATCCCCAGCTGTGCTGCTAGCACCACTGCAGGTCGGTGTGTTTGCTCTTCTGTACCTCTGCCTCCCTGTGCCCCCTTACCCAGTTCAGGTTTTAGAAGTCTAGGTTTCCTGATCTTATAGGCCACCCTCTCAGGAGTGCTTGGGCAGTTGGTAGCACAGAGAAAAGGAAGGGAAAACTATTGGAAAACCCTGGTGATTGGAGAAGTGAAAGGGTTGGCATCAAGGCTGGGCAAGGAAAGGTGCCCTTCTTGCAAACAGAATTTAGAAAATTCTGTGTGCCCAGAGCTTGTCTTCTTTAGCTATATCAGCTGATCCAGGAAAAGATTATTGTTTAGAAACCTCATCGCTCTATTTTCTTCATAGCAACACTATTCACGGGGAGAAAGTGCCCACTTCAGAATTATTTTGGGGTCAGTATGTAAATTTCTACTTCTACCAGATTTCTCCACATTCTGGGAAGAAAGTCTAGAGGCAGTCTGTTACAGAAATGGCACTTAATTTCCCTTCACCCTTTTGACATTGAAAATGCATATCTGATGGAGGTTATTTGTTTTCACTTGCCATGTGCTAAGAAAGTTTATACATTGCAAGTATTACCAATCTAAACAACACAGGCTAATTGGTGTCCTTGTAAAAACAGAACAACATGGTTGTTTGAAGGATTGTCATGTGTCCTGGAGTGGAAATGTTTAAATGTCAAAAAGATTCAGTGTCTGTGATTGAACTTTCATCTATCTTCTGAGTTTATAGCTGTAGGAAGCCCTTCATCTCTGTGTCATCCCCAAGCACCACAATGCAAAGGATTGGATTCTGTATATTTAAAGGATTCTTTTTTAATAGACAAAAGGTCTTTGTATAGAGACATTAATGATCTGTAGTGATCTGTATTGACAAAGTGATGGAGGATATTTGAAAAGTATTTAACACTTCAGAGGGAAGTCACAACAGCACAAGTGAAGAAAGATGGATGGCTGTTGAACAGCCTCCTACAAAACACGATGTGCTGTGTATTAAACATGTCCTGTAAGGATTTTAGCACTGTGGAAGTTACCATGTGTCAACTTCTCCACAGTTCTTAACAGCTAATAGAGCTGCTGTCAGTACCCTGATGGCGCATAGATTAACTTTGTAGTAGTCAAAGGACTTGACTATACCAATATGTTATCCCTGCAGCCCTACTGGGTCTTTGAGGTGGTGCAATACCCTGCTTACAGCTGCACCAACACTGGGATAAAAGTGCTCCTGTGGACGTGGGCTGCTGTCAACCAGGAGCAGAAGTAGCTGCACTGTAATAAGGTATAATTAAGGCAAACAGTGACACAGACACACTTTTTTGTTGAGCTGTGCTCTAGACTTGTGTTATCTGCTTCTGGGCATGAAAAAGGCATCTGAGCATAAATACCAGGTCATTTCACTTCCCTCTGTGCCACTGGCCACAGAAAGCAGTTCTCATTAGCCAAAGAGGTTGAATCCTTAGCATAGAAAAACTTCTTTACACGGGATGCTTCTCTTGGTGTATCTTGAGCCCCTTGGGAACCCTGGGCAGTTCAGGTCCAATGGTATGGAGAAGCAGAGCCCTGTTGTGCATGCATGCTGTATCTGGAGATTTTGGTGTAATAGGCAACACTTATGGTACAGCATGACAACACTTCCTGAATGTATGGCACGACAATGAGGGGTGCCTGAAGAGTGTAGAAACCCCCAATGAACAGTATGAAGGCTTGGGTAGCAGTGATGATAATCTCTGCAGTGAGCTCTTCTGCTGCATTCTTTTCCTTTATCATAGGCTTTTCCCCTTGTCTGTGGAAGATGGTCATGGTTCTTACTGTTACCTTGCTACCATCATCCCTAAGCTCTCTCCTAAAGAAGAAGAAAGAGCAATAGCACCAGAAATGTTCTAGAAAATGTCTGAAGGTGCAACTAGATAGTTGGATCACATAAAAAGCTGAAGTGGAATTGGAAAAATGGTTCTCGTGAGTTTAGCTTTCAGGAAAAGATGTTTCTGAGGCACTGGGTCCAGACTAATGCAATTCAGGAAGTGAAATCAAGGATTATGGTCTTCAGCCCTGGCCAGGGCTCCTGGAGGACTCAAGCTCAGGTGCTGGACTCAGATTTAATTGCTCTGGAGACCTTTGTGTGAGCTTATCAGCTATTTATGAAGCTCTTTTTTGAGTTCAAATGTGTGCGAAGCTACCTGTGAAAATGTCATGTGTGTTTACACCTCGAGGAGCTGTGATGGAGCCTGCTTTAAAGTGGGTGAAATCAGGTAGCAGCTGTGGCTGTGAATGGCTGTGAGCTCACCCCCAGCAGCAGTGGTGCTGGGTGGAGGTGCAGTCTTGGCTGGGTTTGGGGAACCCCTCTGATGGTGCCTTGCTGTACATAGTGGCATCAGCATCTGCAGAAAGGAGTGACTCAGGGTGCTGTGGGAGTGGGGGGAGAAGGCTGTGGTGGTTCCCAGCAGAATCTCACATCACATAAGCTATTTCCTCTGCAGCCCATCTCAGGACGCTCCTTGTTGACATATGTGTTTCCATTTACACTGCAGTATGTTTGCCAGAGGGCAATTGCTCCTTTAACCCCAACCCTTCTCTTTCTGCCTTCTCTGTTTGCTCACTTTAACCCTGCTCCCTTTATCACTGCCCATCCCTCCCCTTCTCTCTCCTCCACCTCTGATTCCTATTTCTTAATCTGCCTTGTTTTTTTACCCTTTGCTTTTTTTCCCCACTTCCTCCCTCCCTCCCTCTGAATTTGCCCACCATCTGTCCCCTCCACTTGACCGCTTTCTTCCATCTTTCCTCCTCATCCTTTCTCTTGTTCTTTTTTTCTTCTCTCACAGTGGGCTAAAGGTCATTCTCACATGGAAAGAGATGCCCTCTTTAGGGCACCTCTGTCTTTGGTTTCATTTCATTGTATTTGAGGTTCCAGGAGCCTCGAATTTACTTTTTTTTCCCAGTGTGTTTTTTTTGTTGCTGTTGTTGGTAGCAGTTGAATGTACTGCAGGGGTTCCCAGAGACAGCAGGTAGCCTCCATCCAAACTTCAAACAAAACCTCCAAAATGTGAAATGTTTCAGGCTGTGTGCAGACCAATGTAGCATGTCTGAATTTGGTGGAGCTATGCCAGTCACACCAGTGAAGGACCTAGTTCGGGACTGAGTTACTTCCCTTGTTCGGAGAAATGGTTTGCAGCATTTGCAACATTTTCCTGGATTGTGCACATGCTTTTAGTTTGATTTTCAGCATTTCCTATTTTAAATTACTTAGACCAAGCTTGGAACCAGTCCCCAGTCTCATATAATAATGCCTTTTGTATCTCCACTTGGCTCTCCAAGCCAAATCTGTGCGAAGAATCATTGCTGGTGGAACAGCATTGCAGAGAGGAATGGCTTTCCATAAAAATTTTTAAATACATATGTATATTTGTTGGCAAATGCTGTATAAATGTTATAGCTTATCCTGGCAAAACAGCACTTTTGCTGTTACAGAGGATTTCCTCAGGGAAACTGGTATAAATTATCCCAGCGGAAGCATCCTTTCTGCTGGTTGTGAGGAAGGTAGGTCCAAGAGCGGTGCCAGTAAGGCATTACTAACACAGCTTTGGCCTTGGAACTGGCTTGGCACTGTTCAAACTCATGTTGAGGAAGTTAGTGTGTTTAAAATTTGAGCTAGAGCATCTGTGTAGCTTTTTACATGTGTGGTTTTCCATAATGACTCTTTTTTCCTTAGCATCTTTTTTGGGCAAAAAGATAGTCCCTGTGAGTAAATCTATGTTAAAATTAAAAGAGCCAAGGGTGGGTTTTTAATGGTGACCCAGGCTCCTTTTTACTCTTTCCCTGTGACTCAGAATTTTGGGATCAGTATCACCCCCCTTGCTTCAAAAGACGCTTTGGTATCACTTTGTGCTGCTAGGGCATTGCATTTCAAAGGCTTCATTGCATCCAGGAGTTCTAGAAAATCATGTTTGAAGCGAGGTGAGTAGGAGATGTCTGCATTCACGTGGCTCTGTGATCTGAGGACTGGTGGAACAGTCTCATGTGCCCCAGAGGTGGTTGATTTGCTGCGGAGGAGTCGTCGTAGCATAAGAATTGTTCCCTCTGGGTTGTGGCTGTAGAGGTCAAAGTCATCGTCCATTTTGGAAGGTGGGGTTTGGGCTTGTGTGTGCCCTGGGTTTGTACTTTGGACCCCAATCTGCTTGTTGTTGTATCAGGGTTATGTTAAGCCCAAGCAAAAATAATTTGAGCCACGGCGTACAAGCTCATTGTGCCTTAATAAAGAAAACAACACCACATTCACTCATCACACTTTGAAATTAAAGCTGTAATGTCATAAAAGGGAATTTTTATTGTTTTCAGAGAACATAAAAGCCCTTGGAACAAAGTCAGAAGGGTATTTTGATGAATAAGGTCAAAGTCTGGTGTACATAAAGTGAGCATTGTACAGCATTATAGGTTGTACTGAGTGTCAGCAAGTTACCAGAAGCCCTGATCCTGTCAACACTCGTATGTGTGCGTGAGTTTACTCTTGTTAAAACCCTCATTCAAATGCAACTGTTGTAAAATTATGCTCAAACACAAGTGCCATGAGAATCAGCATTTTTCTAGTAAAATGGTAACATTTTGAAATTGCAAATTTCAATTTGAAATGGCCCCAAAGAGCTGAAATGTGGATTTTTGAATTACACTGAATTTTCAAAACTCTCTAAGATTTCCTTTAGACAAACTAAAGCATTTCATCTTGATGTTTGTGTTGGTTTTCTTGTTTTATAACATCCAATAGTAATTTGAAATAACAAATATTGTAACTGTAAAATAAATGAAAAAAAGTAATGACATTCCAGAAATGCTTTCTTTGGATTTTTTTCCCCTGTTTGGTAAAATTTCCTTATAAATCATCAAGTCTGCAAAGAAGGACTTAACTTGGACACAAATGTCCTTTTTTAGTACTTTTATGATGAGTTCTGATATTCAAGATAACCAGAAATCTACTTTCCTGACAAAAAAATTGTAATACTAAAATTATTTTCAAACTCCTTCTGGATGGGACAAAATTATTTTCTTTAAATACTTTTTGAACGGCTTTCTGTGTTTGCTAAAAGCAAAGCAGTATGAAAACCTCCCCCCAGTTTGTCTTAAAACTTGGAGGTTTGGAGTGTACAAGATCTTTCTGTAGCCATTATTGTATCTTTTTCAAAGTTATTTTAAATGAAAAAAAGGTAAAAAAAAAAAAGGCACTTCTGTGGAAGAGGAGGCAATTCAGTCACGAGAAAACACATTTGTTGATGAAAGGACAAAAAAATGCATTTAATCACCCAAATTTCAGCAGAGACTGATATTTAAAGCTTTGAATTTTGGTGTAATTGAAACGTGTACATCCCCTCCTTTAGCTTTAGCTGGAGGAGGGTGAAATCCATCTCTGTACATCTCTTGCACTGTGGTGGTTGGCCCCCTTCATTTTGGGTGCCGTGCAGCTCCGTTCCCCCAGCAGTTATAGTTATTCCTGTCCTTTAAAAAGGCACAAGTATTTAAGTTATGGCACCCCACCATGTCCCCAGAGAAAGGGGATGACCCTGGGTAGTGCTCCTCTCTGTTTAGGGGCCCAAGAGGCGTGGCAGGAGAAGGGGGAGAAGCAGAGGTTGGCAGCTCTGCTCCTTGCCAGCTCCATCTCAGCTGTTAGAAGCCTCAAAGAATTTGAATGGTGACTCTGAAGGGTGGAATAAAAGGTGGCAAGGAAAGCTTGCAAGGAAAGATTTTTTTTCTTTTTTTTCTCTCCACATGAGAGAAGGCAGGCTGTGACTTACAAAGAGTGGTGTGACTCACTGTGACAGAAAAAACCCACCAAGCCACAGCGTGTTTGCTCGTGCAATGGCTGTGTTGCTGCCCTCCTCCATCCCTTCCCTGTTTTGCTCCAGAGCCCACATGGCAGACATTATGCTGATCTATTCTTAAACTGTTTCTGGTTTCTTTTTGGTACCAGCTGCAGGGGAGTGGTGTCACGCGAGCGAAAAGCAGGATGTTTGGTGGCTCTGCCAGCCATGCCCAGCCTGGTTGCCCCACAGTCTGGCACAAAGCATGGGAGCAGCCTCATCCACCAGATTTCTCAGCTCCTCCCAAACTGGGTGTCTGCATTTGTCTCTGGGGGGAGGGGGAAAAAAAAAAAAAAAGAAAAAGGAAAGAAAAAGAAAGGATCAAAGTGTTAATTGTAAAACATCTTGTGGTGCCAGGGGGAAATGAAAGCAGGGTGATCACTGAAATAATCAATGGGGATGTAACTGAAGTGCATTTTCCCTCAGCTCATTAGAATAATGAGGAACCCACAAAGGACATGGGAGATGCAAACAAGCTTTGTTGCTCTGTCATTATTTTTAGGAGCAATGTGATACCACTGAGGACTGGGTTAATAACAGATAATTGCTGGCTTTACTCCTGCTTTTCTCTTTCTCCCCCCCTTCACTGAATGGTTTTATGGGATATGGACTTAGTAATGTTGTGGCAAAGTGTCATTTCCTGCTTTATTGGAATGACTCAAGACTGTGCGCTGTGGTGGAGGTCAGGAGCACGTTTATGAAGTTTGCACTGTGGTTAATCAGTAGGAGTGGGCAAGTTTCCTTCTCTCTGTCTCTTTGCCCCTGTGGGGGGATGGAAGAAAGTCTCCATATATTTGTTTGGACCATGTTCTTCTCACACAGGCTTGATCCTGAAATGATGTCCAGTGAATCAGCCTGTGACTTCTCCTGAAACCCTCTATCCCTGCTCACTGCTGTGCTCAGGCTCTGCAGGGGTTGCAAACCTGTTTGTGTGAAGCTTATTGAAGCCCTGAGATTCTGGACTACAGAGGGGCCTGAGCAATCAGCTGCTTTTCCTTCTTTGCCAACACCACTTGAGTGACATTTGGCAGATGCTTTTCAGCCTGTGGCAAATTTTCCCTCCTGCTCTGGCTTTGCCTTTGCCTTTGCACTGAAGGCTGTTGGTCCCAGGTTCCTGGACAGCCACAGTGTAAGGACCTTCTTCCTGAGCGTTGTGTCCAAGCTGTTCAGGCTCAGTGTGGAGGCAGCAGTTGGGCAAACACTGATCCAGGACAGGGCAAGCGGAAAGGAAAAGTGCTTTTATGATTGATGCTAATGCAATAAAGCAAAGTTGCTGTTTCTGACTAGTTTAGGTCACTGTTTCAATAAAACCTCCATATTATTATATTAGTTGATATCATTCATTTTTATTTTATTTATTTTTATTATCCTAAGGCCAGCTTTTTTACTTTATTTTATGACTTTGATTTATCTGTTTGACTTCCTGGGTCTGCAGAGAGATTCTCAACTGTCATCAAAGAGCTCTCAATCGCTCATGGATTTGCACTTGCTGACCTAATGTGAGGCTTGGGGACTGTATTTGCAAGGATCTGTAGTCCTGGTCAGGTGGCCAGCTCACCCCCAAGCCCATTCTGAGCTTCCACAGCAATGTTGAAGGACTCAATGAGAAGAGTATGACCCTTGGGGCCTGACAGGGACCCAGAAAGGGAAATATTCAACAGATCCGACTTGGCTTGAACCTGTGTAAATTAAAGCTGAAATCTATTTTTGTTGTATTTTAATGCCCTTCCTTTTTAAGAAAAGTTCAAAGTTCAGATTAAAAAAAAGAAAAACAAAACTCTGGAAGCACAGTTGTTCAAATCCAATCTGGGTTACAGTAGTGGAAAATCCAGAATACAGTAATAAAATGTCTTAATACCCATCAAATGAATATTAGTGAAGAGATTTGCTCTTTCTAATAAAGTACATCAAGTTGAAAATTTTACAGTGAAGGAGAAGCAAGCACCCAGTTTAACTTTATAGCTATCTCTCTATGTGAGTAAAGAATTTATAGCCATAACATAGGGTTGCAAAATGTGGAACTTAAGGTCTTTTATTTCAGCCTGCTACATACTCTGGGGGTGTTGGACAAAACAGCTGCTGGAGCTCCATCCTGGGCCATGTGGTCAGAGATGTGGGCACTGCTTATTTCATGGGTTGGCTGTGATGGGATGCCCAGCCCCATGTTAGGCTTCCTCATGTTCTTCAGAGCAATATTACAGGCAATGAATATATCAGAAGAACTGATCTGTCTGGGACTGCAGGTTTGGGAAGCAACAGAGAAGGGTCATCCAAAGGGATGTGGACAGAGAGAGTGACATGAGAAAAAGGCAAGGGAATATTTGGACCAGTAGGAAGTCAACAAAGCTGATACTAGCTTGGCTGTGTCAGGACTCCTTGGAGATAAACTATCTGTGAAGCAGAGGCAGTGTTTGCCTGCTGCAACCCTACAGTTTTCCTCATCCTTTTGTGCCATATTTGATTTATAGAGGCACTTAGTGGCCAGATGTGAGGGTATAAGCATCGGTCAGGGGGACGCTAATATAGTCTCTTCTTGATCTGTTCCTAATGAATGTTCAAGCATTTAGTCTCACTTTCTTAGCTGTACATCGTGAATGTGGATTAAATTAATCAGTGACTGGTCAGCAGAGGTGTTCAGAGGAAGCCTAAAACACAAAAAAGCAACCCATGTTCAAGTCATGTTAAGAGTGGGATGAAACCATCAAAAGGAAGGAAATTAAAATTGAAAGCAATCTTAACTCGTGCAGTTAGAGATGGGAGACCTGGAAACACAATATGTCTGAAAGTGACCTTAAGGTGATAGAGAACAGCAGATGAAATCCAAGTTCTTAATACAATGCCAAAGGCAGGGAACAAAATAGCTGTTTAAAGACCTCCCATCTCAAAGCTTCTGTATGCATGAGTACAATGAGCACTGACACCTTGGTACTGTGGAAAGATACCAACCAGCCAGGTTTTAGAGAACAGATCATGTTTAAAGAGCTCGCAGGACTGAACAATGGAGAAAGCAGAGAGGCAGTGCTTATGAAGAGAAATAATGTCAAAGGGACAATCACTGCCATTGAAAAACACTGGATAAATTACAAGCAAAGGAGGAAAAGGAATCACTAAAGGTGAATTTGATGCAGGTTTGAGGAATGAGACTCCAATGGATGCAGCTATATAAAAGGATAAAGAGAAATCTTTTGGAGCAGGCAGCAGCATAAGCAGTAGATGAATTTAAACCAGTGGCAGTCTGTGATGTTCAATCTTGGATCAAAGGTCTGGTTGTGTACTGCTCCCCGGTCATTCTGCAGAGTGCACGTGAAGTGAAATGCCAGGCTTTGGGGAAAACCCAGATCACTTCCAGATTTGGGTGTGTTACAATTCCAGGATCATGTCTGTTTTGAAAAACAGGGAATGCTGGCATAGAGTGACTGTGGAGGTGCTGTGATGGCAGATGGGTGCCAGAGTGGGAGCACTAACATGGGAAGAAAACACATGGTATGGACTACGTGCAATATTCTCTGAATACTTGGCTTATGGTAGGTGGTCCAGGTTTCTTCACTCCCCCGGGCACAACCGAGTCTCCCAGAAAAAAAAAAAAAAAAAAAAGAGAAAAATTGTTTGTGCCTTCAATAACTGAGCCACCCTTGGTGGTACACCAGGGAGAAGCATGCATTTTAAATTACAGGGAAAAAAGAAGTGGTTCACAATCTTATCCCAGTCTGTGAACCCACCAAAGTGTCTGAGAGGCTTGAACAGCCTCCAGTACCACGATGTTTGCCTATCCCAACTTTGTCTCATTATTTTCCTTTCCCTGCACCTCTGTGTGTCTGGAGCCCAGCTGAGAATGAAATGAGCAGCGCCAAAGGACTGTGAGAAAGACGATTTGTGTGGTAAACCCAGCACAGCTAGAAGCAGGAAGTACCAGATTTATCATGGGAAATCCTCTTCTTGTTAGATGTTTTCAGCCTACTTCTTCAGGCTTAAGCTATCTCAGTGCTCCATGAAGGCCCTGGTTCAACGGGATGCTCTGCATTTACCAGACTTGAAATGCGTGAAGTTAATTAACACCCTGTTAAATCAGAGCTCTGTCACTGTGTCAGACAATCCCCATTGACTCAGAGCTGCTTGAAAATTTCCTGTCTCCTGGGATAGCATAATAAGGCTACAGAGGGAGTTTAAGTTACTCAAGATGTGTTTGGATTCCCCCAGCTCTCGTTTGTAAATGTCCTGCTCTGTCCCACTCCTGCTCTGGTCCTATGTCATACACGTGGCTTTGGGGCCGCAGGCCACATCCTGAGGAGCAGGTCCTCTGCCTGCCATCAGCGTGGCAGCTCTGCAGTCAGTCACATTCTCCCTGAGTCTGGTCTTCACTTTTTCCATCACATTCAGACTGAGGACCCCATTTTCTTGCTCCCTCATTCCAGTGAGTAGTGCTGAAATCAGTGGTGCCTTCAGGCACAGAGCCAGGCTGTCGATGACACCTGTGTGTATCCATTTTCTCTGCTGTTGTGGAGAAAGAGAAGCCCGCCCCTCCATCCCTGTCTTCTGCTCTGGCTGCCCCTAAAGGTGGGTTGTCACACCTTGGCTCTGGAGATGAACTCAAAGCTCTTAGAAACTTTCTGTATGTGCAGTGCCTGGCAATAGGGAGTTTCAGAGCTTCACTATGAACCATGTGAAGAACGATGTTTATCTGTTTCCCCTTTATTCTGCTTCCTGCTGGATCTCTTTGATGATTATTAAGTAGGAAGAGATGGTTTTATCACTCCCTGTGTGCTTTCTATATGTTACTCAGGACTTATGTTTCTCTCCCATCACAGCCCACCCATCTGCCTTTGTGTTTCAGGGTACCTTCCTTTCTCTGGAGCAACCTCCATCACTACTGCACTGGTCTGAGTTGTATGCAAATTAGCACTAATCAAGAGGAATAAGCCAACCAACAGCTAGGACATAGCAGGGTGTCATGAATGATTTATAATTATTTCCTCCTAAAACCACTTGACATTTGCCATTACTTGAAGTCTGTTTGCTGTGCTTGAATCAGGCAGAAACAGATCTCCCGTTGAACATAATGGGGGTCATTCCAGTAAGCAAAACTGTGTGTCCTGTCTATGGCTACAGTATAATTTTATTGATTTAAAGTGTTTTAAGTAAAGGCATGATTTCAAGCCTGGAGATAAAGGTGACTCGTTGGTGTAATTGCACAGTAATCTTGTTCAGTGCCCCAAATAACACTGTGATGTCTCCTAATTTATGGACAGCGTGTACATGAAGTGATTAGAGGTCTGGGATGATGAGGCTGCAGTATGGAGGGCATGAATGAGTGGGAGGAGATGACAGAGTCCTAGGCAGAGGCACTTCATGAGGGCAGCCAGCTCCGCTTTGCACTTGGCCGATGTTCCGCTTGCGTCCCCCACTCGTCACAGGGGAGCAGAGGTCAACAGCAAAGACTATGAGCTATGCAGCTTGGATGTGAGTCTCTGGGGAGGTTTCACAAAAAATTTTTGGGAGTGTCTAGAACTGAAGTTTTTGAGTCAGTCTTTTTTCCAGGCTCTTCTGTTTGTAATGTCGCAGTCTGTTTTCATTGTGGATGGGGCACATCTTCTTTGCTGCAGCTGCCCCTCATGCCAGAATGAAACCTAAGGGAGGCAGAAGGTTGTTGCAAGCATTATGCTTATGAATCAGTTTCTTAAGCTTTGATGATTGTTTATTCAAATTAAGAACTTTTGCAGCATTGCTCCTCAGAGCATCCACCTGTCTGGAGCTTCTGGGAATGGATGTGTTCTATCTTATGGGAATCATGCAACTCATCACACTGGCTGTAGGACTCTAATGGCTGTGAGATCCTAACTCTGAGAGAGGGGAACAGGGGAGAAGTAGTGGAAGTCAGGACTGCAGTGTTGTTAGGCCAAGAAATTTCTAGCCACATGAGCTGAGTGTGAGGGGACCCAGCACAGCAGGTTGAAGATGCTGAGCAGGAGCGAGCTGGCCTATGACCTGAGTTTCCATGCTGTTGTGTTTTGCTTTGATACTACAGTGACTATTAAAAAAAAAAAAGTGAGAAGTGATAGATTACAGCAGAATGCATGCAGATCTCTTGTGTTATTTTAGCAAGTTAATATGTGCCTAGCACATCCCAGTGGGATGCCAGTGGCTTCCATGGAATTTTACTGGAAATGAACTGGGTACATCTGGTCAGGGAGGGAAGCCTCAGGCTACCAGCAAACTTTTACTCCCTCTCTGATTATTTTATTTAGATCCATATATGTATGTATGTCTATACAGTAGTTTAAGGATAAGACTGTTGTATTGACTAACATTTTCAGAAGGTTTTGAACGAAAACAGGAGCTTTGTGGCCTTTCAGCTGAGCTAGGGAATCTGAGCTGAGATGAATCTTCTCTAACATGACTGTAAAGCTGGATGAATCTTCTCTAACATGACTGTAAAGCTGGCTTGAGGAAATACTTGGGGACTGGTTATCATAATTTCATTGTCAAACTTTCATGCTACGGACTGGGGGATCTTGAGGGCTGTATCCTGGACTTGTTGCTCTATAATTCTTACCACCTGGGATGATGGGAAGGAGAACATATCTATTAATTTTGAAATAGCCCCTGAAGAGTTGCTGTGGCCAGCTTTAAGGCATAAATGAGTTTGGCAAAGCATGGTCTGAGAGGAGAAATTTTGGTAAAGACAAGGGCAAGATCTGGTAGGAGAAATCAGCTGTATGAAGAGACCCTAGACAGTAGCACTGCAGACAAACTGAGATTGAGAGTTAAGCAGAAACTTAGGTGTAAGTCAGCTAAGATGTGCAGATGCAATAAAATACTCCACAAAACAACAAACTAACAGCCCGTTGGGATGTGCAAGTATCACATCAGACACGTGAAAGGATCCCTCAGTTGGCCTGTGTGCAGTGAAGACCTTTCAAGAAGGTCCAGAACAACACCACTGGTTGGAGGCCAAGACCATAGGGAATGTGGGAAAGTATTGAAGGAAATGGATTGTTCAGTTTAAAAAAAAACCAAACAACAAAACCCAACCAAAAACCAGAGATATGATACAAACATTCTGATATGTTGAGATTGCTGTAGTGACAAGAAATAATCTGTTGTCCACATTCATTAAGGCTCAGAGGGTCATGGGTTCAAATGCAATCAGGGAAGCTAGTGGAGCCGTCCATCACGTTCTGACTGGTCACATTACCTTTCAGCAAGAGTCTATTGGCTTCTGGAGTAGCTTTCAAGGTATCTGTTTATAAAGGTCTGCTTGCTACCTGCCACATCATGGATGAGAAAACAAGGATCTTCTCTGCCAAGGGACTGGGCTGTAGGTGGTAGGATGGTTTTTTTACTGGGTGCTTTATAGACGTGTGTCAGAGAGCTGGATGAACAGGGAGGTCTTGTGCACTATTGTTGACTCTTAACCATATTGCAGAGCATCTGCTCAGCACCAAGCATGGACAGAACATGCTTCCATTTGCCTGGAAATGACTGGGAAGATACCATACTGCTGCCTCAGGTAGCACTTGCTTGCATGCACTGCCCATGTGAAAGAGGGATGACGTGCCTTGATGGAATTTGCCCTGCCATGGATTTGAAGCCAAACTTTATCAATTGATCTGGGACACAGGGCCATAAATCCTCTCCTGATAAGAACATCTCTGCTATGAGTGACTAGAACCACTGCAGCCTTCTCCCTCTCATTTTCTGTGATAGCAATGAGACAGTAAAAGCAGACCCCTCTTAGAGATTCGCCTTTATAATGCTTTGGCTTTGGAAGATTTTTGGGGTCTGACTACTCAGAAATAGAAAGAAAAGCATCTGGAGTGGCATGCAGGGCATGTGAAAATGTCCATCAATTCCTCTCCACTTGGGTGTGTGCTTCAAGGGCAAGGATGACTGTGGTGAAAGCATAATCGATTATGAGGGCTTAATTGCTTTTGAAATGACCACAATCTTTTTATTACCATAGCGAAACGTGCTTTGGACTCCACTGTGGTCAGTGTTTCGTTTGAGGCAGACCACAGGAGGAAGAGAGCGTGACCCTGCTACTCAGTTCCCCACGCTCCTGTCTAAAAACAGACAGGCCAAAAAAGAAAAAAGGAATTTTCCACATACTGTAGTCCTCAGAGCTGTGCAGGCTGCACTGAACTGTAGGCTGTGGTGTCTGGGGTCCTGTGCCACTAATTTTGTGGAGCAGGGGATTTGCATTTCCCAGCTCATCTGTGCAGTCCGGAGGCTGCTCGCTGGCCGTTTCCTGTCCTCAGAGAATTTTCTTGTCCATTTCTTCAAGAGGAGGAGCTTTTTAGCCTATTTCAGACAGAGGCAGGACCAAAGCAAAGACTTCACATGTACCAGCTGAAGTTGGAGAACCCCTCTGGAGATCGAGTCAATGCCCAGGACCTTGCCCAACTGCATGTTGAGTATCTCCGGGGATGGAGACTCTGCAACCTTTCTGGGCAACATCTTCCAGTGCTTGACCACCCTCAACATAAAAAAGTTTTTGGTTTCTCTTTGAATTTAAGTGAAGAGGGTGAAATTTGAACTCTGGTTTTGGCTCACGTAGCTCCGCGCTGTCCGGGTTTTGTACCTTGGCTTCTCTTTCTGGAGGCCAAATTGGAAGTGACAGTCTCAGACTTCTGTGGCTGATGTTAATGCCTGAAATGTGGCTCCTTGGGACACAGGTTTTGTCTTACCACTGGCATTTCAGGCATCTCATGTTCCTTATTCTCCGATGCTTCTGGCCTCCACTGGGCCAATTTCGCAGATGGCTCCTTTACAGCAGAGAGGAATTGTTCCCATTTCATGTCACCCAGAGGGTGGGCCTGTTGTTGTGTGAAATTACAACAAATCTGTATGTGGTGGAGGGTGTTTGCAGGCCTTACCCAAGCCCTTCGTATTGCCTAGAAGGAATTTTCTCCTTCACTCACTCCCTTTTTTTTCTGTCATGCTCTAGGGAATTCAGTAGGACTTGTGGCAAGGGAATGGTGAGTGGAGCCTGGATACAGAGGGTTGCACTTGTGAAATATCTCTGTTTTAATCCACATGTTTGTTCCAGCTAGACTATTTTCACAGCTGCTTAAGGGGGAAAAAAGGGACACTAACAAATCTTGTGAGAGACCTCTCCAGTGCTTCAGTTTCTGATTTCCAAACATCCTTGAAAGAGAAATCACATCCACTTACTTACACAAATGCCCCAAATAGACTTTTCTATAAACTGAAGGAGAAAAAAAATATTCAGTCTCTAGTTGGAATTTAATTCAACAAAGGGCTGAACCCTCCCAGCACTGGAACTGTTCCACATTTGCATCCGTTGAGGATGTGACCCCCAGCCCTCAGCCCTAACTGAACTTTCTCAGTAGTTTTATACAGCAGTAGGACACACAAGCTAAAAAAGAAATGTAGATTTCAACGGGAAGCATTTACAAATCTGTATTGTTTCCTTAGTTTCACTGCAACTATAATTCCAATCCTAATGATAAAAGCTGTAGTATTACTAAGATATAGGGTTGTTTTTTTTTTTTCCTTCCCTTTTCTGGTCTTGGGTGGTCCAGAATGTGCAGTAATTCGTGTTCTCAGCTGGGTTTCCACCACATTTCTGATTGACCTGATTACTTTCCCAATGACAGAATCCAAAATTGAAACCACATCAGAACTCACTGGAGTTGGTTCTGTTTTTGATGTTCCTGGAGCTTCTCTGGTGGCTCAGCAGGATATATGTCTTCATGAGTTTTTTTTACCCCTTTTTTTTTTTTTCTTCTCATGGTGGGCTTACATTTGGGATATGAACTGTTTAGGGAAGTCCTGGAGGGAGGGCAACAAGGGAGGAGAGAATTCAATAAAGATTTTATGTTTTGGGACCTAATTCTGCACATTAGCATGGATGGCTTGAGGGGGCTATGCAGAGAAAAGGGCTTTTTCTACAGGAAAAATGATCTCTCATGGCATTTTATATTGTTGCACTGACCCCTAACTTCCTTCCCCTTCCTAGCCCTCTGGAATGATGGGCACATATATATATATATATATATATATATATATATATAATAAGGGTGTCAAGAACTTTGTTTTTATCACCTTTGCTACAAAAGGAGAGACTGGGGCAAGCTGAGTTGAATTTATTATAGGGAAGAATGCCTATGATGGCACTAGGAAGGTTCCTCTGAAAGCTACGTTTCCGTGCTGGAAGATCTGAATGTAATTGATTGGTGAGGGTTTTTTTAATTTCTTTTCCTTCCTGTCCCAGTTTCTTCCTAGCAGAGCAAAGGAATAGAGCAAAATGTAGTGGGCTCTTCCCTCTCACAGGGACTGGTTTCCCTCCTCTTTTTCTCCCTCCCAACTAGACATAAAATCATTAGGGCAGTATGTGATGTGGGGTTGGAGCCAGTCCAACTTACATGGAGGATTTCCTCGTGCCCCTGCACCCACATCTTTGAACAGTTAATATCCACATTTG
This sequence comes from Chiroxiphia lanceolata, assembly GCF_009829145.1. Classification (NCBI taxonomy): domain Eukaryota; kingdom Metazoa; phylum Chordata; class Aves; order Passeriformes; family Pipridae; genus Chiroxiphia; species Chiroxiphia lanceolata. The sequence goes on from NC_045645.1 coordinate 6,061,312, forward strand.
CATGACACGGGTTAGGTTGCACCTAGGGGAATATGTGCCATATTAGGTAGTGTTAATGGTACTGGCACCTTCTCCTATTTCCTCTGCTCCCTAAAAGAGTTTGGAGGTGGGAATGCAAAGCTGTATGCGCTGTATTTCCGTGCAATCTATAGACAACGGGGATCCAGAGAGGACATCCAGTTTGTGCTCGGCTCAGTAGCTCCTCCTAGCAGAAAATCTTCACCCTCAGAGGTGTATTGTTTTCAGAGTCCTTTTCAGAAGGTGGAAAAAGCATTTTGCAAAACAATAGGAAGCGGATAGTGCCGTGAAAACACGCTCCAGCTGAGTTTTGGCACCAGCAACAGAAAACTCAAAGAATCTTGTCCAACTCTTCATGGCTTTCAAAATGAACATTGCGATGCTGTAAGTCAAATAACATTGTCCAACCCTTTTCATCCTGTTTGTAATTCAACTAGGGACATCACTACAGTAACCAGCTGCTCTGGGATTCTCTAATGAAAACTTTGTTTCTGAATAGAATAATTAAACCTTCATATTCAATTGTCAAACAGCTCCATCTTTGCTCAGTGCATGGATGTGATTAGCCACAGCAAACCATTCTGCAGCTTAAACTCACAATTGCAACTAGTATAAAAATGATTAATTAGGCGACGTGCTGTTTGGGAAGTTTACAAGCAGATCAATGAATAATGTTTAAGTGAAAATTTTATAGAGACGTTACGGGCACTGCAGGTTGTGTGGAAGCCTTGCTGACGGCTTAAGGATGCACGTGTTCATGTTCCATAAAGAAATTCTACATCATGGAGACAGGTTCAGCAGTTATACGTGGGAAGGGAAACCCTGAGGTTTCGGGGTTTTTCTTTCTATAAATGTTTTTGACAGAAACTCAGTTCTTTTCCCTCTCTCAAAGCAAAGTTTCTAATGTGAGCAATATTTTCCCAGTTCTGTTAAAGTATCTCTTTTTTTTTCTTGTGTCTTTTCTTCTTCATTCTTGTGCTGAATGGTGGAGTAAAAGGGAAAGGTTGTGTGTGTCTGGGAAAATTACCCATGAACTGGGAAAAAATCCACTATCAGTAGTTGAGGCGTTAAAAAAATAATTGACCAGTTCAAATGAAGTGACCACCACCTTTAATTTTATTATGTTTTTTTACACATGAAGAGAAATGCATAGTTGCATTTTGGTATTACAACTAATTTCATTACTTGATCCATAAACTTCTCTGGACTCTCTTGTGTCCTGTGCCCATCATCCTTGTGGCTTACTGACTTCTGATATCAGAGGTGAATCAGGGCTTTTAACTGAATTTTACGGGCTAAATATTCTCTTGTATTGTTCCCTAAAGCTGTTTTGGATAATTTCTTTAGAGAAAGGTGTTAATGCCTTTAATTCAATAGAGTGGTCCATTACTGGTGTAGGCATATCACAGAACAGAAGTTCTTGAGATGTTTTTTATCACCCTTCATTTTGGTTCCCATCAGAGTATTACAGTTTTCTGTCATGCTCCTTGCAGCAGAAGCCACTCCTTCAGCTCTGCTCACAGAGGTTGTTGGGTTTAGTATTGGGTTTTCTGAGCTCTTTTCCCAGAGAAATCTCAGAAAGGACATAATATGGAAGCAAAAATGAATTCACAGAGAAAGATTAATTCTGTCTTGTTGTGTGTGGTCTGCAGATAGTCCTATGTAAGGGCTTTTGATTTGTACCTTTTGCACCTTAGTCATCTTTACATTGACAGTCACAGGCTTCCTCTGAAGTTACTTCCAATATATCTTTCTCCCCATTTGCAGCCTTTACGATGAAGGCAAATAAACAAACGCGAGCCAGCGCATTTCTACCCTGTACCGTATGTTGCCAAAAATAGTAGTCAGATGGAAAAGATTTTTCCAGAAGTCTTCTGCTGTATGATCTGTTTCAAATAAAGATAATAAAATAAACAACTGTTTATAAAGAGAATACGAACGAGCAGGGCTCCCCTGCTGCCTGTTGCGAGGGCGCTCACTGCAAAGGTTGTCTGCGAGAATTCCTGATCTGGCATACAAGGTTCTGGTTTTTATCTCCAAACCCCCCACTCTGAAGCACTAGGGACAGATTTCAGGAAACTTATGTTAAATATAGCACCCCAGGAAACTCCCAAGCTCTGGTGTGAACAGGGAAGTATTGTGATGCAGATCCCTGGGTCCTCATCTCCCTCATCTGCAGGCAAGGTATTGGAGTGGTCCCCCTCTCTGTTTGGCTCAGTGGGGGGAAATATGTTGCATGAACTGGGAGACTTAGCAGTTAGCTCTGATAAAGGGTACTGCAGAGCAAAGTGTGATCCGTGTAAATACTGATCCAGCCAAAGAGGTGTCACTTTGATGGAGCTGCTGCTCAGTTCTTCTTTACCATGAATGTTCATGAGCTCTCAGAGATATGAGCATGGCTGTTTTCCAAAGCTCTGTGTTTCCCCTCCAAGCATTGCTGTAGAAGTGTTTGAGAATCAGCTCTATTTGGAGATTTCCAACTCATCTTGCATTGAGAGTGGTGGCCAGAAATCCTTCCAGAGCAGCCTTTCACACCACAATATGTTTAAGAAAGTCTGCCTCTGATCCTAGCCACATAGCTTGAAAAGCAAAAGAGCAACAAGTGAAAAAGAGCCAGGGCATGTGGGAAAGGAAAAAGTGACCCAAACTTGGGATTGATTTTTCTTTCTTTGGTTTGGTTTTTTTTTTTTTTTTCCGGGAAGATTTGATTCAAATTTTGGCCTTTGCTTTGGACCCGCTTTCCTATTAAAAATTAAAAAAGCTAAACCCCAAACCTAAATACACAGAGAAACAGATTTCCCGTCACAGGAAAAGAGGAGCAGACCTACATGGCAAGCACGGGGGAGAAGATTGCCAGAGGTGGAAATTTTCTGGGATCTGCAAGTTGGGTTCAGCTGGTTACAAGTTAGAGGGGCTAGATGTGAATATTGGATCCCTGTCTAATTTGATTCTTATGGCAGTGATTATATTTATATACAGCCTGCAGACTCCAACCAAGTGTGGTGTCTCCAGGGATGGCACAGCCACACGCAAAAGTGTTCCTACCCTAAATTGTCTGTAGTCTAAGCCAACAACAACTGAGAAGGGAAATGGAAGAAGAGAAAAAGGGGTGGTCACCAGGAAAGTTTGGACATGAGGTTTTGATTCTGGCTCCCCTCCCGCTAGAGAATCTGCCTCGATCTCTGCAAATCTCATCCCTTTTTCACCTTGCCCTTGGCTCTGCTGCCTCCATGCTGATCCTTCTGCCAGGCCTCAAGCCTTCAAGGTTTTGCTGAAGTTTGGGGTGGCCAGGTTTGGATGGCACCCTGCAACAGTGTGGCGTGGCAATGGTGCAGGAGCAGCAGGACAGACAACTGTCTTTCCCTCTGAAAACCCAGAACCTGGGCCCCTTTCACTGGATGAGGGCCTGAAAATGTGAATCTCTTTATAAACTTGGGTTATCCAGTTCATAGTACAATTCCCTGGCAATGTATCTTTCAATGGGCTTTTTTAATCTGTTTATCACAACCTTTTCATTACTCATTGTATAGTTTTGTTTTATTAGGGTAAGTTTACTTGTTATGGGCAGTGTAAGGTTGGATAAACCAGAAAGAAAGGGTTGCTGTTAGTTAAAAAATTACTGCCTGAAGTTATTGATCTGTTCAGATTGGTATTTGCAGCTTGTGCCTATTGTTGGGGCCCTTTAAGTCATTAATTTTGGAATTAGGATAGTCTTTGTTCTCTCTGCTCACTCCCAGCCCTCTCACCTCTTCTAAATATTTTATTTATCTGCATAGGGGTTTTGCAAACTGGTTCCCTTCTTGCCCATCCACTTTAACTGCAGCCAAGGTTTCCTTTCAGGAATGAGGAGGAGAGGCAGGCTCGGCTTTTCCTTTCCCATCCAGCCATTTCTGGGCTTTATTTAATTTTTAGCTGTTTTATTTAAATGTTCATAAACTGGGGGCCTAAGCCAGGCTTAGGAGTGCACCGGGAAAGCGTTAAAAAAACCACGTCTTGAGCAAGGCTGAGAAGAATTCACTGATGCCAGGGCAATGTGTGTTTGATAAACATATGGACTTAAAGGCAGATAGGAGCAAGGAGGCACTTTGCCTGCATATAGCTGTATTATTTATGGATGTCTTTGCTGTGCAGTGAGGACCAGGTTCTGTTTAGCTCTCTCTTTGGGTGGTCCGCGAGAGATTCTGAGTAGCCTTCAGTAGCCTTCAGGCATAATTGCCAGGCATGCTCTTGTATCTGAGATAGCTTAATAAAGCATTACATATCTTACTGCTTCTATATTTTATTACCTAACCCAGTGCATGCGGTCAGCGGGTAATTAAATTCAGCTGTGTTTTTACTCTCTGTTTTAAGGTCGAAGTATGAATTTCTCCGCGAATTCTTTGAAACAGACTAATACGATGCATGCATGATAAAGGCAAGGCTAATCAGAGCCAGACTGTTAGTGCAATATAAGGTTGCCCCAGGTGTAATTTATTTTCATATTATTGGTGGTTTTACTGTCGAACATATTAGAAGACGAAGAAGAAATAATAATTCTTTTCCGTGTATGGCCAGAAAGCTACAGCTTAGGTTGAGAAGCTGGGTTTTCTTTTCATTTCTATTTTATGCCACGTTTCGGCTCAACTGCTCGTGCTCCATACTGGAGTCGATTTCAATTAACCTATTCCTTCATTAACTCACTCTCAAAGTGCAGGAGGATATTGCTAGATTGCTCCGTGCCATTATGAAAAGGACTGTGGTGCAGCCTTTATTAAAAGCAATGTCTGCAGTGGAATGTATGCTGGAAAAAGCTTAAACAAATCTTTTTCTTGGATTTGACCAGCTGGGGCTGGAGTGGCTGCACGGGCTCCAGGAGGTGGAGTATTTTCACTGGGGGTGAGAGTGGGTTGGGAGCAGGGGAGCGGCCATGGGGTGCAGAGGAGGAAAGGGCCAGTTGACCCCAGTCTTCTGGCTCACATCAGTGAGTTTGGGCAAGACCATTTGTGTTTGGGACTCTGTGGTTGTCATGTCAGGAGTGAGAGTTGGCTAGCTGAAATGGAGAGGTAACAAAATCACAAATGCAGGACCCAACCCCGCCACTCTCAGGGGATTACCTGGGAGACTCATTGCAGGAAGGAAAGCAGGTCTTTGTAAAGTTCTCTGGGAATATCCAGAGTTACAATGGAGCTGCTGTGTTTTTTTCCCCCAGTCAAACCTATTTTACTACTGATGTTCTCTCTCCCTTCAAATCTGGCCTTGCTTATCTCCTTAGACCACCATGTGTGCAATCTTGCTGTTGCTGTGGCATACCAGTTGTCAGTATCAGAAAATTGTTTCATGAGCAGCAAAAAATATGAAACCTAAAGTCCTAGAGACTGGTATCCAGGGTCAGCACACAAAAGGCATCTCAACTGGTGGCTGGGCCTTAACCTCACAGAGACCCTCTCTTTACTCAGCAATGATTTTTAGAAAACTTACAGGAACTTAAGGTGTGATTCATCTCTGAACTATTGATTACAAGAAAAATGTACCAGAGAAAAAAGAAAAGCAAGTCAGCACCACCTTTCTTTGGTGGGGAGAGATGAGCACCTTCAGGATGCAACTCATCTGACTCGATTTCTTTAAAACATATCCAATAATATCTGTTTACATTAAAGGATTAAAAACAGCTGAGGAGAAGGTGTCACATTAGTCCTGATGAACCTTTATGGTCTCCCTCCCTGGGTAAGGATGTGTTTGAGATTAACCCCTGGACTGAAATTCACTGGAGATGGTCCCATATGTGCATGTATGGCCATGTAGACCTTATGGAAGAAAGTTCTGAAAACCTATGACTTTTGAGGGGGAGGACTCAAGTCACCCATGACCAATCATAGCAAAGCTGTGGCAAATCTGCCAGATGAAGTGCTGCAATTTACCACAACATTACCCTTGTCAACATCTGCCAAATGGCCCAAGGCATTGGATTAAACCCTCCTTTGCTGAAGTTCTGTTCTTTGCCTGGGGGAAACCATCCTGCAGGTAAAAGCCTCCCCCCCCCCCACTTCCAGGGCATTTCTTTTGGCATTGTCCTTTCAGACAGGTGGCTTTTGATCATGGGCAGGGGCAGGGGATGGGCACGTGCAGCTGCTTGGTGAATCTGCCATGTTCACTTGGACAAAGCTCTGTGGGCTGTAATCCAGCACTGCTCAGGTGAGGTCCAGCAACAGGCAGAAACCCTGGTTTAACACACAGGAACTCAGGTTGATGTTTGACCTCTACTTCTGCTTCCCCAGCTGTGAAACAGTGAAAGAAATGTCCTCTCTCTCACAGTTGACTTTTGCCTCTGAATTAATGTTTGCAAAATACTGAGAGCTCCCTAGCTGATGGGGCTGCAAACCACACAGCTCGACTCTGCTGTCACCAATTGGAAAGAGCCATGCTGGGCTTCGGGTTTAGTTCTATAGAATTAAGATTATTTTATTGTTCTAGGAACGATAGGGTGGTCTGGCTGCTAAATTACAGCACTCCCTGGGCTGGGCCAGTGCTTTCCCTGCTTGTTTGGGGTCAGGATTTGGCCCTTTCTGGTTTCATGTTTTCCTACTGAACTCGTGAACCTGTATCAAATGTCGAAGCAACAAGAACTTGATGGTGATGCTCTGCCAGCAAGAAAGGGCTTCCCAAAAATCAGAAGTTTCCTTCCACTGAACTCAATCCCTTTCTCCTCCTCTTTCACTGCTTTCTCCCCCTCTTTCCTTGCTCTCTCCCCCATCCCATCCCTGTCAATCTAATAGAAAACCAATCCCTGACACTGGCGATCCCTGCCTAGGATGCAGGAAAACTTGATAGTGTGCAGATGCTGTTCTGTTTCTCGGCAATATTTACTTTTCAGATGTATCTTAAGTAAGCATGAGGCTAGGAGACGCTGGAGCATTTCTGGATATGATGAAACGGTCATCACCTCATCCAGCTGGAGGTGGGAAGCCCTTCCCTAAATTTTCTCACCCTCCTTGGCCTTGCTTGGGGAGCGGGTGGAGCTGGACAAGCACCCCTGTTCCCTGACCCCTGACTCACTCCATGACCTGGGTGTGGAGGAGAAAAAAAATATGTTTCTCCCCTTCAGCCCCCCTCCTCAAACACAATCTGGGACTATTCAGACATTGTGATACTGGGGTTAACTTTGCTCTGTCTCCTCTTCAGCCTGTGTCCCACAGGCAGTTTTGGGGGCATGGAAACGCTTGTCTGCTTGAGTGAGCAGAGGGGGATGCTTTCCCCCTTGAGCACAAGGGGATGCCCTCCCCCCTGAGGGGACCGAAGAGGATGTATTTGGAGGGGGGACAAGGAGCCAAAGGGCTGCCTGAGTCTCTGTGCTTCCCAGGCATGGCTCCGGGGATGTGCACAGCCCTTGCTGTGCAATGGCATGCCCGGGGCCCTGGCAGGCTCTTTGGGGATTTGAGGTTTTCTCCAAGCCCATCTCTGATGTTGAGATCTGACTGGAACACATGCGGGAAGCTAATCGTGTGCATCTGTGCCTTTTAACAACGCGGTCGCCTGCTGATTGGGTTTAATTCTTTATCTTATTCCTGCTAATCCGTTTTCCAATCTGGTTCCCATTTGGAGACAAATTCCCCCAAACCCCAGCCACTGGTGGGATGGATGTGTGGCAGCAGGGGTAAGGGGGGGTAGAGAATGGAATAGGGCTTTCTGTGGGGCAGTTACAGGCTAGGAGAGGACATGCTGCCCCATTAGACGCTGGATAACAAAACTCCACCCCAACTTGTGCCACAAATGTATGACAGCTTCATAACTGTCTCCACTTGGGATCCCACCTCCTGCAGGCTTATTGGCATGAGAACGTGACAGCAGTGCTCTGCCAAGCATCCAAGGAATAACGGCCTGAGGGTTTTATTGCGTGGAAGGATTCCCTTCAAACGCACCACGGAGCTGGCCTGGTGGTCCAGCATCAGTGTGACAACCTGGGCTGCTTTGGGTTTTACAGCTGAAAGGTGGCAGTGCCCTTGAGTTTGCTGTAAGCTGGCTAGCCCCTGGTGGCTCTCTGATCCCTTGGCAGTAGCCAGTGCTTCCCAGCCAAGGAAGGACATGCTGGATGCATCAGTGTCCTCCTTCCTTCTCTTGCTGTCCCTCCTTGTCCTAGCCTCTAGTGTTTTCACACTCAGAAGCTGCCAACAAGGGGGAAAACGCACCCGGCATTGTCTACATCTCCACTGTGAGGGCATTTTTCCTTCTGCCAAGGGAGAGAGTGGAGATCTGCTGTCTTAGGGCTGGGAAACCCTCACCCTGCCACTCTGCTGGCTTTTGGGAAATCATTAGCTGTTGCACCTCTGTTTCTCCTCCCACTTCCTTTTGGTTATCCTCTGTTCCTCCTCAAATCTCCCCTGTATTGCTGCAGATTTTGGTTCTCCTCAATTGCAAGTTTTCATGGGGCAGAAGCCCCTGTGATGTGCTGCTGTCATGGAACATTTCTTAGGACTCACAGAGCTGGTTTTCCATAGGGAAAAGTGCATGTTTTCAGTGTGACCAACCTAGCACCAGGTGAAATCCATGAGACCAGGTGTGTTTTGGCACAAGCTGACCATGAGACCCCACAGCTCCAGATTTTCAGCTTCTTCTGCTACTTTGATCAAAACTCAGTTTCCTATCTTTGATAGGCTTTTAACCCAGATATGTTATGTGATGAAAACCTCTAGGACTGTTTTCTTGTGTAGATCAAACCCAGACAACACCCTAGTGGAAGACCCAACAAATATATTAAGACTTTCCAATTTCTCACTAGTAAAAATGAGCAGCAAAAATTTAGATACACACACACACAAATTATTCAGGTTCTACAAACAAGATATTGATGCCTGACATGGAGTATTTTGGGACCTGTGTTTCCCCAAGTGCCTTTATTAGCTCTGATTCCTTGCTGAGTGTCCAAAAAATGGGCTCTGCTCTCCCAGGTCCCCTAACCACACGTGGGGGGTAAGAAGCAGATTTTTTTGTCTTAGAAAGTGCACCTCTCTGTTAGAACACCTTGCAATTTGCAGAAAGATATAAGAGTTATGGGTGGGAAGTAGCAGGAAACTACAGGAGGCAAGTGAGAAACGGTTGATTTATTCTGCCGTAATAAAGGCCCAGAAGACGTGGTTCTTGTTCCCAGATTTATCTCTGGTTTGCTCTGTGGCCTTGAACGAGCCATTTCACTTCCTTCTGTCTTTGCTTCTCCTCCTGCTCTTTGGCCCTCGAGCTTATGAGCTCTGCAAGGCGAGTGGGCTCTGCCTTGTGCTTGCACAGCAGGATCTGATCCCATGGATGTAAACTCCTGGTTGTGAGTTGTTGGGACCTATGTGTTGGTACAGCACCTCATATGCAGAGAGCTGGGATCCTCAAGGCTGGAGTAATAAATAATAGATGTTTTCAAAAATGCAGAAATATAGCTAACACAAAGGAATGAAAGGAAATAACCATTTCTAAGCACTCAGAGGACTAGCAGAAAAAGTCGAAGAACAAGGAGTTTGAAATAACTGTGTTTTTTAATCTGTTTCCAAGTGTGTGTGTGTGTGTGTGTGTGTGTGCACATGCATAAAATCCACAGTGCATTTTATAGGCCGGCCAAAAGGCACATGAGTGAAACAGCACGTGATGCAGCCGTCGAAAGAACCCGTCACCCAGCCCGGGAAAAAAATTATGACTGTGGCTCTAACCATTTTTTATCATTTCCATCTCTATTGACTGACATGTATTTTCTTCCTTCCCTGACCCAGAACACCAGGACTCTGAAACTACTGAAATGTTTGCACAATCTTGAAGCATTTATTTAAAAGTTGCTTTTCCCTGAAGGGTAGGTACTACAGCCAGATTCAAAGTCAGATCAAAAAAAACAAACAAATACTATCTTTACAAGCCCTTCATATCGGTATGTACCAAAGGACCTATCAGCTTCCTTTTCCTTTTGGCATGCTGACAACAGCCCAGTGCCTCAGGCAAAGAGCTGGAGTACGTGTTTACAACCCTTTCAAATTCACAGGCCAAACAGGAAAAGAAGGAAAATGTCAAAAATTACAAATAAAACAGTTGATCTTCAAAAGCAACGAGGCCTGCAAATGAATAATTTTTAGGCATGCTGTATCGGATTTCTTAAATATTTGTCACAGCTGTGAGTTGCATAGTGCAGTGTTTGTTAACCTTAGAACTTGTCTTAAGTGCTCTCACGAATAAATTTATTTATACTGAAAAAATCCAAGTGTCTTAATAGCTAAAACATTTTTCAGAGGAGCTTTTCCTCTTCTTTTTTTTTTTTAATGCTGCTGCAGAGAATCCTTCTCCATGTGCTCAACACATTGCAGCTTTGCTTCAGCAGACAGCAGGAGTGATGATAGAGATAACGAGAAGAGGAAAAAAAGAGAATGGGAAAACAAGAGGTGGGAAAATGACAGGACTTATTTGTCTTGGGTTTTCGGCATGGATTCACTGTTATGTGATACCTTTTGGGTTACAGGTACATCGTGGCCTTGGATGTTTTGCTTTTCTAAACCTTTCTGGTCTTTGCGGAGATCTTGTCTGAAGAGCTGAGGGACGGGAGGGTTTGCAGTGGGAACAGTCTTGCATATGTTTAGAGACATCCTAGTTGGAGGCATCTGGTCCTGGTTAGTTTAGATTTCCCCTCTAGTCAAAAGGGAGAGACTGCAGCTCCATAGGGTGATCCTTCTTATCCCAAGTCCTGAAGTTGCTCTGAGGAAAGTATTTTTCTTCACTGGCTATTGTGGGATCCTAAATGACTAGTTTGTATTAGACCCCTCTGTTTTGGATGACTAGAGTCACTGGAGATGAATCCCACTTTCCCCACTTTCTTGGGGAAAGCAATGGAAAGCAGACAGATCTGAGTCCAAGTGCTTGGCCAGGTACGGGGTGTCTGAAGGCAGCATGTGCGAGAGTGGTTTGAGTTTACCCCAGACTCCCTGAAGACTGCAGAGATGAGTCTGCAATTTGGTAATCTGCTCTGGGCAAAAGAAAGCACTGATGTTTTCTGCTCAACCTGGGCAGGCAGATATGGTTTGAACAAGCCACTTTTAGCTCCGTGCTTTGGCATTTTGGAGGGAGAAAGAAAGTGTTCCAACCTACACCGCCTACCAGATATGGTTTGTTAAACCACCTTCTTTGCCCAAGAAACTGCAGAAAGAGGCTGAAAGCAGACTACAACTAGTACCTGTCAGAATAGGTTGCCTGGGGAAGAGATGGAGTGGCCTTCACTGGAGGTCTTCAAGAATTAAATAAGAACGTTTTTTTTCCCCCCTTACTTTTTGAAAATGAAACATGTCCTAAAATAACTTCTCATTTATCTGCTGTGGGTCTGTAGATCTTGGTGTACCCCACAGAAGGCAATGTCAGGTCCAGGTAAAGGATGCAATTCCAAAGAAGGGTCACCACGAGTCGTCTGCAGCAGTGGTGCTGCTGCTCGGGTCTGGCCCAGCTGCCAGTGTATCTGCGCTAGCCGGTATGGTATTGATTAAGAAATCCCTACTGTGATGCACAGAGTAAAAAGAGATATATTTAAAACCGCTATTTTGGCAGTGCTCGCAAACTTTTTTGGTTTTGTTTTGTTGAGAAAAGCAATCCAGTGTGAATAATCTTTTCCTGTAAACGCGCAGAAAACCTTTAATCAAATACAAATTACTTCTAGGCATGAGAAATAAATGTTTGATGAAAACGTATCTTAGTCATGGCACATAAATAGCTCTTCACAGTCCGTATATAATCTTGCATCATTATGAAAGGAAGTGATCATTAAAAATATAATTTGGAGAGCAATATTTTACCTCCTAGTTGTCAGAAGACCCCCCCTTTCTGCACACAGTTCTGGACAGGGTTAATCCCCAAATGGCTTGCACCATTGTAAATCAGGAGTAACAGACCCTGACTTCAAGCAAAGGCTCTTGGTGTAAAACACAGGAGGATCTAATCCTGTTGCCTGAGAAAAAAAATAAAAACATCTTAGGAAAATACAACCGCATTGGCACTGCAGGGAGAAAAAATAAAGCAAAGTACTTTAAACTTCTAAAGTAATATTTCTTTTCAGCTTCACCTGCACTTTTAGTCCTCCAAATCAGTAAGCTGTTATAAAGGAAAATTATATGTTCCAATCTCCTGATGAATTGTGTACTGAGATTTTGCATTAGTAACCATGAGCATTTACACTTTCCTAAGATTAAAGGCAGTTTTCCAAAGCTGTGTCTGCTTATTAATTAGTGTCTGATGAAGACAGATTGCAGACAGAAATAGTGGTTAGAAAATGGAGCTAACCTTTAAGACTAAATTAATCTCAGTTTTAATGGGTTTCAGTATGCTTTAGAGGTTTTGTACCTTTTCTGGTAAATTTCCAATAGAAATGAGAGTGGGTACAAGCACAAAAGAGAAGGTTGAGTAAACATGGTGAGGGCAGATCATCAGGAATGGCAGATCCACTGTAATCTGCTAGAATGGCCTTGTAAATCTTTGCAAGTGCACGGTGAGGCCAGGGGTTTTGAGGGGCCAGACCTTCAGTCTAGAACCACCTAGAGAGGGTCTGTTGCACCTCTGGAGCAATCCCAGCTGGTACCAGTATGGACCAAGCTCTCTCATGGCAACTCTCTCCAAAAAGGTGGGAATAGGACCAAGGCTGAATGTGTGTGCAGCCTTTGGGGTATCCTCAGGGATATCTTCATAAGGGGAACTGTCTTCCTAACAAATAACCCTTTTTTTGGGGTGGGGCTGCCTTGCCCCTTGGAGACGTTCCTGGACCAATTGAGTGAGTTGTGTGGGGCTGGGAAAAAATGAAAGCTGAGTTGACATCAATGTGAACCCACTGCTCTGTCTTAAACAGAGGCCATGAATTTTTTTCAGAGATCTCCTAAAATCAGCAGCTGTTTTATTTTCTGGCATTTAATTTTTATATTGTGCTGTCAGGCATCATGTGATGTTAAAAGCAATGACAAAAAAGCATGAGGGAGAGTTGGCTTTGGGGGAAAACCTGTTCTTGTACAACTAGTTAACATGTGTTTCCATAAATCTGCAAATCTACTTCAGAGTGCTTTGAACATAATCTGGGCCTAGTAAAGTACAGTCAATTATATATCCATTTTAATTGTAAACCAAGTTTCAAAATGCTTGTATTGTTACGTAAGTGCTTATAATTCTCTTATTTCTATCATATTTCCTTGGCACCTCATTTGAATTTACATGTATCTGAGGTCATAACTGGAATGAAGGTTCTGCTTTTGGTTAACTTTGGAGCCTAGATCAGCTATCATGAGCTTAATGAAAACGTTGTCATTCCAGTGGCTTGCTAAAAAAAAAAAACAAACACCAAAAAAGAAAAAACCCAAAACCCAGTGACTGTTCCCTTCTGTCAGTGCAGGACTCTTCTGTCATAACACACCATGGAGCAATCGCCACCACAGATAAGCATCCCTGTTACCCTAAATCAATGTGACTTCATGGGCCTGTGCAATGCTGGTCTTGTTTACTCTCCTTGAGGGTTTCTCCCAGCAGAGATGAGCAGGTGGGGTTTGCTTGGAGATGAAAATAAAAATAGGTGAAACTGCAATAAGGAATGAGATTAAAATATGCACCCTCTTTGGGGTACCCAGATTCATGAGCCCTTTTATTCTCAGGATTTTGACACTTTTCTAGATCCATCAGTTTGGCTTTTTTAATTTCCAGTGAGGTCGATCTAAGCTCTGTATCTGGAGAGTGGGTGAAGTCCCAAATATCCCCACAGATGGTAGTTGGAAGGGTAATTTTTCAGTCCATACTTTCCCTGTCTCTGGTACCTCCAGTGATTGTATGGACAGCACAAACTGCAAATAAGGGCTCCAAACTGCACTGTATTTCCAGCTCTGGAAACACACTAAAAAGCAAATAGCTCTGGTTCTTTCCTTCACGTTGATTGATTTGATGTTACTGCCAGAGGAGGAAAAAAACCCCTTTTTTTAAAATTCATTAAAATAAAATCTCCTTTAAATAATTTTAGAGTTCCGAGATAACAAACAACAAGACAAAGATCACAGCTGAAGGCTTTTATACCATCAGAATTGTTAGTCATTGTCTTTGAGCTTTGTATAAATAAATGATTGATGCCTCAAAACAAGACCCTTGAAGGTGTTTTTATAAGGCCACAAATGTGTCAAGCAGACTTATTAGATGTGAAGGGAATGATTATTTGTACAAAGTGAAATGAACATGTGCAATAATATTGTAAAATGTTTATTAGTCTAGAGTGTGCTGAATTTTCCTAAAATATATCAGGTTCTCAGTTTGCATTTAATGTAGTGTTAGGTATGACGCTATATCCTTCCTCGGCTATTTTCAGTTAGCGTTATGCTTTTCGCAGAGTAAATCACGAGTTTGTGTCCTTTATAACAAGGGTATTATCAAACGTGAGGCAATGCTACCTGTCTAGAAATCCGGTGTGAAAGAGAACACGCGCTGATCCTTCGTTCAAAGGGTGGTGGTTGGTTGGATCGTGTCTATTGAGCAAATCTTTACAGGGCAAAGCTCTGGAAGCACTTGAGCGTCTTTCCTCTTTGGTGGCTGTTGATGCAGCCAGGCACCAAGGTATGAGCTCCCTTGCTGGTAACTCTGTTCACACATGGCTCTAGCATCACATGTTGCATTTACAGTCAAAGATGGGATTCTGCCCAGTGATGGTTTTGAGGCAAGCTGGGCTATAAAGAGGTGTTTAGTTGCACAGTGCTGAGCCTTCTCCTTTGCACTTGTGCTCTACCATCAAGGCTTGATCTGTTAGCGTAGGGTAAGAGCAGCAATATAATGACTTTGTTCAACCAGTTCCCCACTAATCTACGGTCTCTCTTTCTCCATGTTTGGGGGGGTGATGGGCCGCATGTGTGTTTTGTAGAGGTTTGGAATTAACCGCTGAGGACCTGGCTTAAATACCCAGTGATGCTCTGGGACACTCTGTGTGCCACATCTGAGCTAGAAGTCTAGTGGGGGCATTGAACATGGGGCCTCAGTGGTCTGTTACACTCATTCTGAGGACTGATAAATTTTGCTGGGTTTTGTTCTCTCCCTCTTCAGTCAGGATATTGCTCCTGCAGTTGAGTTTTTCATCGGGTCAGTGGTCTGTCCTCTGACCCTTTTAGGTGTACAATGGCACACACGTTGGAGGATGGCAAGTTAAGTCATGCAGAACCATTTTGTCTTCTCTTCAGACATATACCTGGATAATGGACTTCAACTGGACAGGACCTTTCAGTCCTTCTTCAGAAAGGACATTTAGGGAGTCTTTGCTAGCTGAAAACCTGAAATAGAGCTTCCCACATTCATGGCACAAAGCCTAATCCAGATTTGGGTTTTCCTATGGAAGCCCTTCTGCAGACCAGTGCTGTTCTAGTGGGATTAGCTTTCAAGATTATTGATGGCTGCACTACTTTTTTCTTCCATTATCGTTCCCTGCTCAGGGATACAACTCAGAGGGGCTATTGGTTGCAGAAACCTTTACATGAAAGTCTAGCTTTTAAAGTGCTATCTTTTAAATTTTTTTAAGGCACATGGTCTTGAAATGATGTCTTGAAAATTCCTTGGGGAACTCCATGGAAGACATCCCCTTTGAGCTCATATACTTACACAAAATTTAATGCATTTCAGATAATTGTCACCAGCTTACTCTTTGGCTCTCCCAGTTCAAAGAACTGGTTGGATTTAACAAAGAAATTAAGGGATCACACCTAGGGAATAAAGCTTGCTGTGAAATGTTTTCTGTGAAAGCCAGAACCAGGTGAAAATCACTTAGTTTCAGGTTTCATTACAAATTTGAAAACCATATCTCAGGTTCACTGAAAGGTTGGTTAAGGGTCATGCTGCAGGGCCTGGTTTGGAATGAATGTGGCTGATTTATGTCGTTTGCTGCAGAACTTGGTTTCATTCATTACTTTGACCCAGGTTCAGGGGTCTGGTCCTCTAAGCTCTCCTTGTGTGTTGAAGTCAATGGGAATTCCCTCCGCAGAGGCCTTGGAGGATCCATCTCCATGAGAAACTCAAGTTTTTGATTGCTTTAAATGCCGGCTTTATTTCAACCCCTCACCACCTCCTCCAGTGGAAGTTAGCCTGATTCCATGCTCGCCAGATGAACTGCTCTGTTGCCCCCAGGTGCGGATCCAACCTGACTCGCAGAACCCGGGAGTCAAGTAATCTAACCAGAAGTTTGCACAAATCCATCTGTGCTGAGATCACTAATTCCCACACAGCCCTGCTAGAGGGTCCCATTGCCATTTTGCAGGCAGGCAGACCCACAGGTTAAAAGCTAGACCAGCGTGCTGTTGGGTGAACATTAGCCACATCTCTGACTAATGAGCATCTGGTTCCCCTTACCATTAAGAATATCCATGCGACTCACAGACAAGGTCTTGCAGACCTGCCTGTTGATACAGAAGGATCAGTCACTTCATCTCTGCTCCCCAGGGTTGCTGATCTTTCCCACTCATGCCTCTAGGCTGTTCTTCATGTCCATGTTCTGGAAAGGCAAGCAAAGAATGGTAAGAAGATCGAGTATGGTCTTGACACTTCTGACACCCCAGAAGCATCCATTGGAGCCTCATCGCCAACTGCAACCTTTTTGTCTTACTCTTTTCTAGTTATTAATCACTTGCAGATGCTCCCACAGCAGCATTCCTGTGGGAGACTCGACGTCAGCATGGATTCCTTGCCTCAGTGTTACCAGAGTAAGAAAAAAGGCTGCCCTGAAGTTCTGATTAATCCCTCAAAAGCAAGAACATTTGCTCATGTAGCAAACCTGGAAAGCTGGGCTAGCAATATGCCTTTGAGAAGCTGCAGAAATGCTGAGCATTCATCTTGAATTCAGAGGTTGAGCTCACTGAACTTGATGCCTGAGCTGGGATTTCTAAATAATAAACTGGAAATTAACCTGGAAAGCTGATTGGCTTGCCAACAGGGCAAAACTGAATTGCTTCACTTGATTTCTGCTTTCACCTCCCTGGGAAAATCTTTGCTTCCCAAACCAGTGGCGTGGCCAAGACATGAACCAGTTAGAACCTTCTCAGCATTAGCAAGGATATTTCTGTGATCTCTTGGCTGGAAGGTACACACCAAAGGTCAAATTATGATTGAAACATTGTCACTTGGGTGGGATCTGTAGGAAACTCAAACAGGCAGGAAAGTCAAGAGGTGGACTCATCCTGTGGGGTTCAAATGAACTCTGACACATGCAGTCAATGGCCCATACCACAGGGCTTGGCAGCACCTTGGCTCCTGGTGACTACCTTGGAGATAACTTCGTGCATGTGTATTTTGGCCACTGGCAAACGTGAGACAATTCAGCCTAGCTTAAACCTCCTTCTGGGTGGGTTAAATCAATCCAAATTACCTCATGTTTGCTGCGGGCTAGGAACACACACAGGCAGTTGCTGTGGTGGTTCACATAACGTCAGGTCGACTGTGCTGGGTGGTGCCAAAGGTGTCTCTAACATGGTACTCTGCCACTGATGGTGGTCAACAGGGCACTCCAAGGAAAATCTACAGCAACAGGGCAAACATCTGGTGACATTTTTCCAGTATCACTCTTTTAACCTTGAGCATTTTAATGTTCAAACACAAATCAGACAAAGGTGGTGTTTTGAATGTAAGGAAGTTTTTTTTTCTCTGAGGAATTCGGCTGATCGCTTTTTGAACCCACATACATTTCACAGCATCCCATGCAAAGAATTCCTTAGCTTCACCAATTGCTGTGGGAAGAACTATTTGCTTTCATTTCTTCTTAGTTTGCTCTTTGCTCTTTTCTTCACTGTTTCCCAGGACATGTGCTGGAAAGGAGAGGAAACAACTGATCCTTACTCACTGTGACCAGGATTCCCCTGATCTCTACCACATCCCACCTCAACCATATCTTCTAATTTAAGAAGTTCTTCTCTACTGAACCATGCCCCATGCAGCAGTCATTCAAGACCTTGGATCATTCTTGTCATGTTGTTGGTCTAAATACGGGTGCATGTAAAGATCATTTGACTCGGGGTTTTTAATTCAGGTCTCTTCCCACTCATAACTTTGAAGAAAAAAATCACATGAAAAAATAAAGCAATAGACATATAAGACCAGCAGAATCTGCTTGGCTTCATGCTGATGCCCTCCCCATCTCTTCCTCTTCTCATGAGTCAGACCACCATCGGTAATGCCCCTTATTACCAATTCCTTCTGTTTCCCTTGTATCTGAGCCTTGGGAATGAAGCATAGCATGACAAAATGTGGTAGTAAGAAGTTCTCTACTAGTTTAATGGAGCAATGGGATTGTTTGTTCTTTTAGGAAAAGTGATTGGATTTTGTCCGTTATCAGAGATTATTCCTGTTAATTTGCTTAAAACACTTGGACTGTATGGCACTTGAAGGTTCCAGGGTGGGGTAGGGAAGATGTTCAGAATGTATGTAGAGTATTATTAAGACACACTGGGCAGTAACCTGACACCAAACCTCTGTGTG
This sequence comes from Chiroxiphia lanceolata, assembly GCF_009829145.1. Taxonomy (NCBI): domain Eukaryota; kingdom Metazoa; phylum Chordata; class Aves; order Passeriformes; family Pipridae; genus Chiroxiphia; species Chiroxiphia lanceolata. The sequence continues at coordinate 6,079,774 of NC_045645.1, forward strand.
GCCTTTCTGTTTTACATGCTATGGACAAGTACATTACTGTTTTAACAGTCAACTTCCTGTGAAAGGGAAAGCTGGGTTTTTATTGATCTTGCGCTGTTTCAAATCCACCTACTCTCAGCTGCATGGTGTTCACTTGGAAAGCATCTGACGGGATGTTCCTGGAAAAACCTCAGTCCGCGGAACAATACAATGCTTCTTTGTTTGTCCTCTTCTTGCCGAGGCCAGTCAGCCCTACTGAATGAACCTCAGATGTTTTGATTTGTTCTTTGGTGAAAGTTTATATGACTTAAGCTATCTTTTTAGCCTTCCCGCCTTCCCCTTCAGGTTTTTTTCTAAAGAACAAAGCCGTTTGAATTAAATTGCTCTGTATTGGGATTTCAAACATTAATAAATGTTGTTTCAAAGTGTTATCTCATTTGGGGCCTGAAATGACGAAGGGCCACCGTTCTTGTGCCAGTAGAAGAGCCTCTGTTGCTTTGGGATTGTTTGCTATTTCTTTAAACAGATCGGCACTTTGAAAAGGTCATTTGTTTCCATACATTTCTTATTATAAAAACAAAAATAATGAACAGCCAGAAGGCCAGCATAGAGCAGCTGTATTATACATGCCGGGAGATGCAATGTGTAGTCTAGCTATTGAAATAATAGACTGAGGATTATTAAAAAAAGAACCCTTACTACTATTTTTGAGACCTAAGGGCTTTGCAACTGTTTATTTTATGTAGGTAAGAAGCCAAATTCTTTGCAGTGGAGCACTTCTGCTTCCCTGGAATCACAGAGACGAAAATGGCCTTCTGACATGGTGTATTAAAGATCTTCATTTAAATAGTGCATCCCCAGATGACAACCTTGGACTGAGCCTTTCAGACTTCCTCTGAAATCACAGTGCAAAGGCTGTGTGTAAAAGCAGATGTTTGCAGTATATGTATTTCCAGTGGACTTCAGTGGCAACAAATATGTTAAAAAAGGATTTTTTTTTTTCCGTTTTTTTTCTTTGTTAGTAGAAGAAGCTGTTGAGTAGCATTCATGATAATGGGTGACTATGGTCAAGTCAGGTTCTTTATTGATAATAATCCCTGGTCCCTGTGTCATTGAGAACAGTTTCTATAGGTACAAATGAGTCGGTATAAAGGAAACCAGTATAATACATCAGGGCTGGGTGGGAGATTACTTCATTTAACTTCCGCCTTCCTTTCTTTGAGGTCCTATTAAGCTAAATAATGGCAGTCTATAAAATGAAGGAGCGATTGAAGTGTGCCTGCAAGCCAATTATATCATTCTGGACACGGTCTCCAGGACTCTTTGTATATGTACATGTATGTGTGTCTTGTCTCTCTCTTGGCTGGGACTCTGACTCTCTTGAAACTGCTGTTTTATGGGCAGCAGTTTATTGTGAGAGTCTTTAGTTTTCAGAATTGTTGCTTTTATTCTTTCCCCCCTCCTTAGCCACTGGTTGCATTTTGCGTCACAAAAGGTTTTCTGTAGGGCTGTGCTCTGAGTATGGGGTTTAGAACCTGAACTTGCATTTTGGTCCTACAGCAAAATCCCTGTTAGCTCCCTCTAAAAAGGCAGGGAAAAAAGGGGAAAAAAATTTCAAAAGATGTTTTAATGAACATGCGTAAAGTGGGTCTTACATTGATTGCCTCTCTGGGATAGTCATGGGTGAAAGGAATATTTAGGGTCAGGCCTGGGAAGGAAAACATGAAAAGAAACTTAACTGAAACCAATAATAGAGGTAAAGTTCAAAAATTGATAGCAGATTATTTTGTACCAAGACATAAGAGAAATATATTTCCTGCTCACATAGATTAACTACTGCATTATAGAAAGCTGAAGGGATTATATCTTTCATGTTTTGTGCCTTGCTACATCACGGAAGAGTTACTTAAAATTTTTATCAGAATGCCACTGTTTCTAATATCCAGTGGGACTCTTGCATCAGATGATGTCATGGGAGAGAAAGTCCCATGGGTTGGTGGAGTAAGGAGTCAAGAAATAAACCACCTTGCACACTCATCAACTGCCCTTCTTTAAGATGTGATGGAAAAGAGTAAACACGAAGTCAACATTACTTTTCCTTGTTCTGTGAAATGCCTCTCTTGGTCTAGGTGAGAAATTTGGGCTGTCTGTGCAAGTCTGAGGTGGGGGAAGCCAGGGAAGAACAGACTTTCCCTGAACAACTTACAAACTCTTTTATCAGGCCTGTATGTCATTCTGGTGAGGTTTAGATGAAATAAATCTATTTCTGGCATTTCATGAAACATGACATAATCACAGGGTTACACCTTAGTAAACCATTTCTAGGCATCTAAATGCAAACAATATGGAGAATGGATTAAGTGAGACCAGTGGAGCTGTGTAAATCTTTAGAGGTTTAGTGGAGTAAGACCAAACTGGAGAAAAAAAGCTATTCAAATAGGTGCACTGTGACACCCACGATCAAATATGATCAAACAGAGAAATCAAGTGAGGCTGCATAGAATTGAGTTTGACTCCTTGCTTGCTTTATACTACCATCAACGACAGTCTCACACAAAATCTCAAGATTATGTGTGTATGTTGGTTTTTATGAAAAATCCACATAGGAATGTTTGGTAAGGATTACAAGGTGATTAATAGATGTTTTAAAAAATATTATAAACTGTTATGGAAACCAACAAGTTGTGTAGAATCACAGCTTAGAGCTGCCTTGTCCAAGGGCTTTGTAATGGTCTGTGCCTCATGGTGCTTGCATTAACCACCACGTTACTACACATATTAATAATCTCTTGGCTCTTTTTAAAAAGCTTCTAAGTATAACTTTTGCAGGAAGTGAGATAGACATGTCTGTGTATCTGTCTGTTTTATAATGGGAATGTTGCTGTAGCCGTGATGATATAAAAATATATTAGAGCTAAAACCACCCTGTTGTATTTTATAGTATTATATTATGAGAGTAGTGAGATGAAGTGGGAACTTACATTTAAACCTCTATTTTGGTTCCTTTAAAACTTGAATTCAAAATGGTCTTTAGAGGCTGAATTTCTCTCTCATATATCTACAAATATTTACTTTAACATCTAAGATGATTCCATGTCCAGACACTCCTTTGGGCACATGGAGGGTTAGGTCAGTTATCAGTGGTCTTCTCATTTGGGAAAAGTCTAGGGGCAAAGGTAACTTTAGGATGCTGTTTCAAAGTAACTGCTCTTAGGGTCCACAAGCACTGCCAGTCTGCTGGACTAGGATCACAGATCTCTTCCTTTCTCACGTCCTCCCCTATTACAGGTTATTTTCCCTTTCTATGTATAAAGATGCACTTTATATGCTCTACCTTCCAGTTTCTTTAATTAATACCAAAGCATTTTGAACTCATCAGCTGATTAGAACTTGGAAATGCCTTAAGAGAATAAAGAATTCTAATTATAAGAAAGGAAAAAGTAGGAAAAAAAATGTATTTTCTTTTTCTTTTTTCTGACTCCATAACTTTGTTTTTAGTAGTCACAACTTTCAGCAAAATGTTCATGTGTAACAAAACACGTGCTAAAACTTACTGAGGAACTTATGTCCATGGAAGAGTTGCCAGAAATTTCCCCAGTAAGAGCCTTGCTTTGATTGTTGACAGCTTTCCTAAACTTACTCTTTTTAGGCTGAAGTTTTCCATGCTGATTAAAATTGTGCCCCAAGAAAATCATACGCAAATGGTACAATCATTTTGAGAGAGAAGGAAAAGTACTGCTCCAAGAGACATTATTGTTCCCAAGGGAGCAATCCAAACTGTTTCGTGTTTGTGAGAAGGTGGGAAGGATTTTGCTGTATCTGCAAGAGACTGTGTGGATTTGGCCAGGAAAAAGGCAGTTAAAAGAAAAAAAAAAAAAATCAAAGTTTGCATGAGCTCAGTAGAAATTTGATAAACTGGGAAGACTTTTTGCCCCCTGTGCCTCCATTTATGAAAATCAGTCCCCAAAGGGGAGTATGAACATCTTCCTTGCCCAATGTCCAAGCTGGGCCTATTCTGTGGCTACTCTGCTTTTGGGCTGATGGACTGAGCTCAGGGGGTCTCCCCTGAGTCTTGGTGCTCCCACACCAGGCTGAGAAGGAAGTTAGAAAGGAGGCAGCCAGCCTTGTGCAGGAAGGGGAGAGAAGCACAGGGGAAGGGTGGTCCATTTAGGTGGTCCTTTTCCTGAGCATCTGCAGCCAGCTCCTTGGAGAAACAGATAGTGAGCTTTTGGTTCCTGCAGCAGCCAGGATTAATTGATTGGTTTTGTAATTTGTTTTTAACTGTCTAGGCTTGCTGAAAAATTGTAGTGACAGTAAAGTACTCTGGGACAATTTAGCAGGTAATGAAGAAATTGCAATATTCCCATGTTTATGCCTGGCTGGTTGTCTTCAAAATGTTCTGCAAATCATTGCTCTCAGCAATTCATGTGTGCTGGAACATCTTCAGTCTTATCTTGCCCATGGTCCTGTACCCACTTTGCTTTCTTCTCTCATGCCATGTGACCTTGTTCCTAGGTCATCCCATCCCTCTGCACCCAGTTTCACATATGACCAAGCTGAAGTGTTGCCTCTGCTTAGTGGCTTTTTAAGATCTTGTGAAAGACAAGCCAAGTGATTAAAAGCAGACTTGCAGTCCCTTTTGGATGTAGAGTTTGGGAAGCATGTTGTAGAGGAGACTTGGGCCAAGCATTAACTCTAGAAGACTATAGAATCAGAGAATCATTAAGGTTGGAAAATACCTCCAAGATCATCAAATCCAATCTTCGACCGAATACCATGTCATGAAGAACCATATCTACTCCTATTTTTTTAGCACTTCCAGGGATGGTCACTCCACCACTTCCCTGGCAGCTGTTTCAATGCTTGACCACTCTTTCAATGAAGAAATTTTTCTTAATATCCAACCTGAAATTCCCATGGTGCAACTTGAGACCAATTCCTGTTGTCTTATTACTTGTTATCTGGGAGAAGAGGCCGACCCCGACCTCTCCACAACCTTTGTCCAGGTGGTCGTAGACAGTGACAAAGTCTCCCCTCAGCCTTCTTTTCCCCATCCTAAAGAACTGTAGTACCACCAGTGGTTCCTCATAGGAGTGATGTTCCAGACCCTACATCTAGCATTTTGTCTGTGACCAAAGAAGGAATTGTGTGAAAAAAACAGATAAAGGACAATGTATTTAAAGACTCTTGCATAACATAGGAGAAGTGCAAAAGTTACCCAGCCATTCTCAATTCCAGCATTTCCTGACTTCAGATCACTTGAGTGTGCAGGTTTAATGTTCTCTCTATTTATTTTTGACTGCAATAGGTGCTTATATTCTTGACTGAAGCATAACTCATAAAAATTTCCATGCTGGTACCTGTATTTATATACAGAGATAACTGTTGCTATGGTTATGTGATGTCCTGAAAGCACTTGGGTTTTTTTTTTCCTGTTTATGTTCCAAACAGGGCTTAGTCAAGTAAAGTAAATATCTTAAAAAACCTTAATTTAGGTTTTATATTTGCTGTGAAAGTTTTTTCTTAAAAAATAAAAAAGAAAAAGAAAGAAATGTTAACATTTCACAGTAGAAACACAAAAATTTTACATTACAAGGCAAGTCAACTTTGGCATTTTTCCTTTCAGTCAGTTTGTTTTTCTAATATAAAACTAATATGACATAATGTATAATCTAATTTGGAAATTACAATTTACTTGGAAGGATTATGCTACCAGCCAATACCAACAAAGAAAGAAATTATTCAAGAATGTTTCTTTCCTCCTTAACGTGGTCGATAATTTATTTTTCCTTCAGAAGATTACTTTTTTCTTTACGAAATTTCCTGCTGGTGTGATTTGCATTAGGATTAAATAATATGTTCCATGCTTAACTTATGCACCAGAGAAAGTGAATTTTTCCTCCAATTAAAAAAAGGTGCAAATTACTGTCTTGTTATGGACTCCACTCTGCTTACTTCGCAGCAAAGAGTGTTGATCATTTTCAGATGGCTTGGCAGGAATTACTTTATTTGTTCTGACAGTATTTACATGAAGGGGCAATTTGAAATGGGTAGATCTGTGTCTTTTATGAATAAAGGCCACTAAGATGGCTTAGAATAGGAGAAGTTGAAAAATGGGTAATCCAGCCGTGGTAATTCTGACTAACACTGAATTATCGTGTTGACTCTCGTTAACCACAAAAGTTTGAGCATTCATCCAACACGTTGTGTTACAGGGCTGTGGCGTTTGCTCAGGAGCTTCCCATTCACAGCAGCACGCTGGGAGTGTATTAGTTGTATTAAATGTTCCTGTATCTCCTGCAGATGCTTTGCAGGGAGCAGGAGGGGGGAGCAGGTTTGTCAGCCTTGAGCATGTAAAGGAGCACCAGGAAAAGGGGAGGTGCCCAGGTGCTGGAAGAAGTTTGTGTCTGGTACAGCACCTAAAAGTGCAGCCTCTAGGTTAAGTGGAGAAAATTAGGCACAATGGACCTGTTTTATGAAGAATTTATAGTTCTGAGCAAAATGTGACATGGACTAAATAAGAGTTCTCTTTAAAAAAACTAAAATGTATCCACTTCTAATTTCTCCAGTTCGATTGCAAGTGAGATCCAACTGTAACATTATTAGGACTAATTTAAAGGGAAGTCTGCTACTGGATTTGGGTGGTATAGGAGTTGAATTTGGAAAATATGGGCTCAGTTATGGCTCTGCCAGACGTTTAATTTCAGCCTCTGGTAAGTCACCCTTGGCATTCCTCAGTTCCCCATCTGTAAAAGTAGGGTCATGTCATTTTCCCCCTATTCTTTCCCTCTTGCCTATTTAGTCTTGATTTTCTTTAGGGGGTGGTTTCTTACAGTGTATTTCTTATTTTTTAAAAGTGTCCTGCACAATGAGACCTTAGCCTCAGTTGGGATCTCTGCTGTAATACAGATAATATTATTGTTGACAACTGTTGTTGTATCTGTGTAATGTAGTAGCATAAAGCAATAAAGCTTCCTCCCCTCCTCGTATTTAAAACTTAGAGAACAGTTTTGTTGACTCTTCTTGTTTATTCTTTAATAAAGTTAGCTCAAAGCTATTTTCTGTAAGGCCAATCAAGTACTTCTGGTAGTAAACTAGGACTTTGAATGAACTCAGGGTACTGCCATCCTGCTGTAAAGATCTGCCTTGTGTTGTAGTCCCTTATCTCGAAACCTTGAAGATATGCTGATTTCATAGCAGGTCATCTACAGAGTAGGTAATTGGGATCATCATTTTAAAAAGCTTATTTGAGTTTTGAAAATGCTTTTTTCTGATGTAAGTAATTCTGTTCTGCTGAAGTTGAAAATTAAACTGTGTCAGTTTTTAGGTTTTTTCCTTATTCCAGCACACAGTCTGTCTGTTTGTCCTCATTTCCACAGACCTGTTCGATTTGCTGGAAAAACTGACACTGAGCTGAAGGTCTTAAAAAAACCCTAACCGCTTACCAGATTCATGAAAATCTGAAATTGGGTGAAGGAAAGAGACTCTTTTAGCCTTCCCTGCAAAATCTATGGCTTGACCTCAACCTGAGTATTAGACACCGGAGAATCTAAACCACAAAACCTCTCAGGACAATGGATTTCATAGGCTCTGCCATTCCTGAAACTTCCTAACGTGGCAGGGGTGCTGTAAGTGCAGCAAGACCTGGTGTATTTTTGCAAACACAGAACAGTTTTTGCTGTGCTGAAGGTGTTCAACCCATCCCAGATGTCTCTCCTCCTGCCCCTCTGTCTTAGGGCAGGTGAAGTGTTCAGGTAGCACCAGAACTTGGCTGCGCCAGGCACTGTTGGAAACACGCCCCTTCCCCAAAGGATATGGTGTGTAAATAGGTGCAGGAACCACAAACCATCTTGGAATAACTTGAATTCCAGCCAGAATAAGCACAGAAACAAACCTTTGTTTGGATATAAACATCATAGACCTTCTGCTGTGGTTGCTGGTGTCAAGTTAGTGCTGAAGTCCAAGGGCAGTCGTCAGTTTATACGGCAGCAGCGGACGGCGAAGTTCAGGGGCAGGCTGTAAAGATCTGCATGTTGTCGTTGCTGTTTCCAGCCTTAATTGCCAGACTTGAAGACAGAAAACAACATGGAGATAAGGCAAGTGTGATCTCACTTTTATTGAGTGAGTTTGGCCTTGAGGATTGTCCACTCCACGGCTTCATCTAAAAGTCAGTCTCTGAGAGATTCAGGAAGGCTTGGCAAAGCTGTGTAATGTATTTGGAAAATGAGCACGGAAGCGCTGAAACACCCTCCAGTACATCCCACCATAAAAGATACGTATCAGATTCCTTGTGTGGCATTTGAGGACTATAAACATGTTGCCATGATTTGCTGTGTTTCCTGAGGGTTTACAAAAAAAAGTGGCTCTTTTAGGGGATTGCCGTATTGAGATTGACAATTTGATGTAAACCATGGCCCAGCATCGAATGTTCTGTTTAATGCAATTCTGTGTTTGTCAGCTGTAACCAATTACGCTTTTCATTGTGTTCAGTGACACCGACATGGCTCCCTTTTTACCAAGTTGTTGCTAATAGCATTTTATATGCTTTCAATGGCCGAGCCCTGTTGGAAGCTGTGTCATATGCATAACCTGCTGCTCCTTTCCCTGTGTGCTGGCAAAGTGTGAGATACCCAGATCAGCCTTGAGTTCTTAGGAAGTCTTTTGTGTAGCTTGGGGAATGGGGTCTCGAGGAAAGCACTGGGACCTGGAGCTGAGCAGCAATGGGATAATCGTTTGTAGCTAAAACCAGCATCTGAGCTAAAAACAACATGTTTCTGGAGGATTGTGCTGGTCTCCTGTGTACTAAGGCTGCTAATCCTGGTTTGTGACTGCAGTAGGAAACTAAACTGGAAACAAGTCAAAGGTTTAATATTATCTGTTTCTCCCTCCAACCTATACACACAAAAGCCATGAAAACCTTAATCCTCGTAGTCCCCAGTGTGGTCCTGCATGGTTTCACAGTGAAGTCTAGGAGCAGAAAGGAGAGGTCCTTCCTGTGGAGAGAGTTTTCTGGCACAGAGTGCTCCTATGGGATGAGTGTCTTCACAGCCAGGGTTGTTTTCTTGCTGTCCTTTTCCCCAAAAAAGGAACTCCTAGTATAGGAAAAGTTCAATAGTTGGTGTGGGTAATTTTGAATGGCTTGTTGTTTGTGAAACTGTCAGTCAGGAAACTGGTGTCTGGCTCTGTGCAGGTCCATGTCTGCCAGAGAAGTAGGACATGGGGCTAATCTTCAACACATTTGCTCCCATCACCCTTTGTTTGGAGTTGGGCAGCTTCTCTAGAGGTGGGGGGAGGATCTCACTTTTTCCAGTGTCATAGTAGGCACTCCATTACCTTGTAGCTGGGAGTTGGGATTACTCTGCCTTTAGGAGGTCTTGTTGCAGTTCTCCATTTGCTCATAGTCTGCTTGCAAGTTTTACAAGGCAGTGAGTTTGGAGGTTAGGGATGCTGCAACTGGAAAGGGGATACAACTTGGAAAGTGTTATTAATTTTTACCCTTCAGATCTACTCTGACACTGAGTGTGGATTTCCCCAAGGAGACTGGATGGGTATCTTCATCCTGACATTGCTGCAGAGAGCCTGGGACTATGGGGCAAAACTTATTCCAGTCTACCTAAGTAATATTTGGGAGAGCTGGGAAGAAACCAGGTTACCTTCACTCTGCAACCGGGACTTTGCTTGTCCTTAGAATAAGTGAAAGTATTTCCCACCTTTGTATTGTAAATAAACCATTACATCCAAGCTTGGAGGAAGGAAGCAAAGTGACACTTTACAGAAGTGGTGTTGTTTCCTCTGAAATTGTCTATCAGCTACCTTCAAACCCAGGATTTAGCTGCAGCTTGTTTAAAAACAATGTCAGTCCTGCTGCAGTGCCATAAACTCTCAGAAAATTGGAAAGACCCCTCATAGTATGAGTGAGATTTTTATATCTGTTGAGTTTACAGCAAATCCATGAGAAGGACTGGATGAGTGACTCAACAATTGTTTTTCATTTTAATCGCTTTCCCAGCAGAAAGTTATTTTCTACCAAAGTAAATAGAAGGGAAAAAAAATTGTATTTAAAATTTTCATTTTTCCCCCATGAGGCTTTGGTTTGAAAAAGCTGTAAAAACATCCTTTATTTCCTTTGCTTTTGGCAACCGAAACCTTAAAATGGCTGGTTTCTAGAAACATGACATAACATTTTGGCCAATATGGCACAAAATGACAGAAATATTAAAATGAAGAGCAATTTTGTTTTCATTCAGGAAATAGAAAGAAAAAAAACCCCATCCATTTTCCATTTTATCCATATTTTTCGCCATGAAAGATTCCTCAGCCGAGAACCAGACCCATGTGGCTGTGGCACGGAGGTTCCTGCTTTCCCATTGTGGACTGCGCTCTTTGGGCCTTGCATTGCTGGCTGTGAAATGATCTGTCAAAGCCATTAATACCAAAAAATCAAGGCTGGCTCCACATGCCAGCAAATGAACCAGTTGCTTTAGCCAACCTTCTTCCCTGGGCAGCAAAGAGCCCTGCACTGTGGCAGAGCCTGGCAGGAGCTTGGCCATCTCCCCCACCACAGCCAGCTCAGCCCTGCAGGCTCTTGGGCTCCCCAGCCCGGTGCTGTGTCTCCTCATGACCCTTTCTCTTTTGCTGGCATGACACCAGAGTGGTGAAAGGCAGTTGTACCCGCTTGTGAGACTTGGCTCTGACACCTCTGCTTGCTGGATGCTTCCCTGTGATGAGGGTTCTCCGTCTGAGCTTGGATGGCTGGGCTGAAATGTCCATGTTTACCTAACAGGCTGAGTTTTCTGATCCTTATTCCAACAACTTAATCACTAAGCTACACTTAACACAGTTTTGGCCCAGCATCACACAGCTTAAATCCCATCTGAATCCTTCTGCCAGTTGGTGTGACCCTTCTGAAAGACCCAGAAGCAGCCTGTGAGAAACCTTGAGGCGCAGGGAAATCAGCAGAGTATAGGCTGTATCAACCCAGGCCTTTTGCTCTTAGCCAAACAGACAGGAAAAACATAGGAAAAAAAAAGTATGACTGATTGCACCTACAACTCCTCAGTGACTTGTAAGAGGAAATGGACAAGCTCCAGCTATGCTTTCAGAGCAGCTTCACCCCATTCCTGCTCGGGCTCAGAAGAGCGCTGGGCTTGGGGAGCAAAGGGGTGATATTGTTCTCTGAGCAATTTCCAGCATGTCTGGGGCCTGGGTTGGAATGTTCATACCAGGGTCAGTTTCTACTTGATACAACTAAAAGTGTCCCATACTGGCTATTAGAAATTTGAGCTGGTGGCCTGGAAAAATCCGCTGCAAGTGGCTGGGTCTGACCATAATGCAAAGACTTATATATGACTGGGTTGGCTGGGACATTGCTGCCATCAGCACCTTGTCTTCACCATCCCAGTGGGCCCAGGGTTTTCTTCCATTTTCCTTCTCAAAGCAGCCTTTGAAAGCCCTGTTTGTGTTGTGAAACACTCTCCTTGTCCTTCTTTGCCAAATGCGCTTTGGGTTTGAATTCTGCCTTAGCTCTGCAGAGCCTCACCGCGTATGTGTGAATGTTGGGCAGAGAAGTTTGTGGGACTAATGAAGTAATGTGACACCTCATCCTCACTCTCTGCTCTTAAACTTTGTGCAGCAGGAGGCAGAACGTGTGTGTGTGTGCAATATGCTCTTATAAATATAGATAATAGATGTGCAGGAGCGTACCTGTCACATTTTTGCTGTATTTTGGTGGTCTATAGGGTTTGATAAGCATTGATTTTCTTTTTCCTTGTTTTCTCTTCCATCTTCTAGTAGTGGTTATATTCTTGTGAAAGGGTTTTCCATTTCCTTGATGTCTTTTATCACCCACTGTGCACATGTAAGCAAAATAGCACTAATCAGAGGAATAACCAGGGAATAGTGTAAGCCAGTGTAAGCCAACTTTGCTTATTTGTCAAAGGAGTCACTTCTGTGCCTGTAAAGATGGAGCATTGTTGGAGACCGTCTGAAAATACTACATGTTAATGAAGCACAGAAATACATGGCAAAGTATATGTCTCTGCAGCACCTGTGATCTATAGCGTGCATAGAACAATCTTTGTTGGCCTCTTAAAACAAACTCCTTATTTGAGAGAAACTCTACTTTGTTTTTACTGGGGGAGATAAATGCGTTTCTTGTTCAGACACATGGTAGAAATGATTCTTAGCAATCTTTTTTCCCCTTTTTTTCCCTAAAAATAAGCTGTGACACTCAAATCATCTGCCCCCAATTTACTCCTGTGTGACCCTAAGACCCTGATCTGTCAGATCTGTCCACATCTGTGCCCACCACCGAAGAATGTGGCAGATTCAACACAACATATGGCTGGAGCAGTGCATATGATATTCATGGGAAATGGAAGAAGCATCACCATTTCCTTCGTACCAAACACCTCCTTGAGCTATTTGTACCCTGCGCTCTCAGAGATTCCAGGGTTTCGCTCTGCCGTGAATGACGCTCAGCAGCAATTGAAGTTTCAGTGCAACTGTTTGCAGATGCCTTTCTAGGGATTTCTTTAAGACAGACTAGTTGCCGAGTTTTCCTAGCAAATGAATGAGCTTAGAAACAAGGCATGTTTTCAAGCCGTGACACCATACTGAGGATGTGGCAAGACCCTTCTGGTTAGGGAATTCATTTTGCATGCTATGAGGTTTAACTTATTTCCTTTTAAATCCTCACTTTCTCTTCTCTACTTCTTTGGATGAGAGGTTAGAAATCCTAGAGACTGAGGCTTTTGCAAAACTGTAGTTCAAACCAGGATTGAAAAGTAACTTAGTGTTGTGTGTTTCAAGCTCGGGGTTACCTGACCCTCAACACCAGCTGCGATTTTCAGAGTTTGGCATCACAAAAATGTCAACAGACTTTGAAACTTGTAGGGGCTGCTCTGCTCCCCAGAGTTGTTCTCTTTAGGGTATCTCAGCACAGTTTAAGCTGTGCCAGCCTTAGGCTAGCACTGTTTGGGGTGAGCTCTATGGCAGGTCAGTGAGTCATTGTGCCTTCCCACCCACAGCTGAGCCCACCTCATGCCCAAGCCAGATCACAGCTTCAGCCTCTGTAAAAAGAGCTGAGGGCAAACCATTTTGGCTCATGCTTCTCTCCTTTGAAGGACACACACACTGCTGTTCATTGTCATTCCACTGACACGTGGTAGTCTGTTAAAATGCAGGAATTCAAATGTGTTTTGAAACTTGGGGTGCAAGGAAGCTTTTTGCCGATTTCCCAAGAAGAGCTGTCGTGGTGTAGCATAACTGTATCCACACTAAGGACTGTCACAAGTAGAAGGGTATTGGTTAAAAAATCCTTTATGTCCAGTGGAAATAGGTTTATGCTACAAAAGTTGTGTAGCCTAAACTTTACAAAGAAAGGGTCAGAAGTCTGCAACTCTGTAATCCCAGGACAGAGAATTGTTTTGTACTTTGCTTAGGTAAGTTTGGTGTGATTCATGGTTCTCATTTATTCTCCCAGTGGGGAAAAAAGCCTTGTATAGTTACAACAAATGCCTTAAGATAGAAAAGCATGACTTAACAATTTATTTTTTCAGCCTTTTTTTTTTTTTTTTTTAGTCAATGAAGAGAAAGGTAGTGCTGCCAGGAGAAGTGGAATGAAACTGTCAAACCATTTTTCACTTCTGCAGGCAGCCTCTTACCCCAGAAGAATGCAAATTGTTGCTTAATTGTTGATAAAACAAATGCTTTCGGGGATTTTTAGGTGGGAAGGAGTCTGAGTGTTACTCCTTTGGTCTCTTTTTGGAATGGAATGAGCTTATGGGGACACTTTTGTCCTGTGAGACACATGGATGTGCTCAGTGTTGGAGTGTTCAAAATGATGGTGTTCGACAGACAAAAACAGACTCAGCCTGTGAGGTGGATGATTTGCACAATTTAAATCTGGATATAGGTCTGGCTCTGAATGTTTTGTATGGCTGATACCAACCCTGAGCAGAGAAATCTGGGTGTTTCCTTCTGAGCAGGGCATCTCCACCCAGGAGCGAGGGCTGAGGGATATGATCATGTTCCAGTTCCCAAGGCTCATTCCCTCCCAGAAGGGGTTTGGATGAATGTTTAAAGGAAGGCTCAGATGCACGTCCCTGCTTCTCTTTTCCTCAGATGAGATGGGCCTCTGGGCACGGGTGTACAATGCCCCAGTCCTTGCTGCTTTGTTTGTACACTGGTCTCTGGGCAGAGATAATGGGACTGATCCAAAGCCAGTTCCAAGGCAATCACAAGTCTTTCCTTTGTCTTCAGTGGGGTTTGGATCAGGCCCAAAGCTCATAAGCAGTTTTCCACCAAGAGTTCCCAGCACTTATGTCAGTCACTGGCAACAAGGGAAGGGATAAATCCAGCATCGGCTGCTTTAGATGCCAGGCACATTCTGTGTGTGTGTGTGTGTCACAGGGGTGTATATATACTCACAGAGTCCGTCTGGGCTCCTGCTGAATTGCATGACAGCTTGCAAAGGGCAGGCAGCTACCAGTCTGCTTCCAGGACCAAACTCTAAAGATTTCAGTCTGAAAAAAGCTGGGAAGTTCCTGTACAGTGCCCAAGAAAACCTTTTTCTGGAGCAGCTGCCCGGGCACGGGGCAGGAGCTAGGATGGCCGCCCGGTCGGGCTGGCACACAGCGGTGAGGATTTCACCAGCATCCCTGAAGGCAAGGCAGTGGGGAAGGTAAGCACGGGAGAGAGAAGCTTCTGCTCCCACAGGGTTCCCTGTGCTCCCCCAAACCTATTTGTTTTCTCTACAGGGCATTAAAGCTGCTTTTGACCTCAGGGCGGGCGGTCTGTGGGGGGCACCCGTGCTTACCCGCATCAGTGGGAGTCTCTTGACAACCTCTGGTAGCCTTTGGACACCATCCCGGGAGTATTTTAGGAATGGGTGTTCTTTCAATATGAACTTTAGCCAGCCCCAACTGTGTGCGGGAGGAAGAGCCATGGGGGGACATGAGGAGGGAGAGGGGGAGGTGTTTTTCTTAAGAAAAAGGCAAGCAGAAATAGACACCCCTAGTCATTTTTTTTGGCAGGCGAGGGGAGTTTTGAGAGGGCTGGAGGTCAGAGGAGCTAGATCTTCGCCTGGATGTTTAATTGTTTTTTTGGCAACCCAATTGTTTTAATCTCCCCCTTTCAGGGGGGAGAGGGGAGCCCTCCTGCCCCCCTTTCTGTGCTGGGAGCAGGGCAGGAGCTCCTCTGTCACCTGCAGAGCAGTTTTCAGAGCAAGGTGCGGGCAGCTGGGATTTCCTGATGCAAAATGCAGCAGGAAAGCTGGGCTCTCCAGGCCAAGGAATTAATGACACTGCTAGGAGGGAATTTGAGTTTCCACATCACTAAGAAAAGGAACTGGATACCCGAGGCAATAGACCAAAGTCAAGCTATAAAGTAATTACATTTCTCCCTGCGTTTCATGTGTTTGTTTAATTTTAGTGTTTAAAGGGGAAGGTTTCCTGAAAGCACTTGCCAGCAACTCTAAAAAATAATTGTGTGTCTTTCTTTAACATATATTCTGGCAGGAATGTCCTACCTATATTTTTTGGCAGAGGCTTTTGCTTTATCATTAGTCCTTAGACTATGGTTTTAAGTTTGACTTGAGATTGGGAAGATGGCAAAAACCTACCTTTTCTGGGTTGTCACCTCTGTGACTCATCCTTCACCTGTAGGACTCTGGGACAGTTTGGTATCCTGTGCTGTGTTAATCCCAGTTCTTCCATACAGCAAGCAAGAGGTGTTTGCACAACAATCTTTTGGCATTGCTGCCTGCCTGGTAGGGTTAAAGTGTGAAAAATTGCAGACATTTAAAACAAAACTTGTGAAGACACCAGGCCAACACTTTGCTCTCCACTCTGAACCCATTTCTGGGCTGAACCAGTGCTGCACCTGCACCTGGCTCAGGATGCTGTGGGACGGTCCCTCCTGCAGACCATCCCTGTGCCTGAAACGCAGTGCGGGGTGTGAAGTGGGGGTACCCCTGATCCCCGCAGGAATCCCTTCAGCAGAAGCCACTTCCAGCACCTCCACTGCCAAAGGGGAGAGAAGGGAGCATGGAGAGGTGCTGGTGCTCCCTGGCATTGTCTCCTTGCACTTTGCAGGTTCATAGGAGCTGACCTGGAAACTGGCCCTGTTAACACTGGCCAGTTCTTCGCTTATGCTGTTTGCTGGTGCAGACAAGCCATGCACTGCTCGTGCTCTGTGCCTTGATGCAAACCCACCATGTGCCTCGAAAGGAGGGAGAGGTTTTCTCTAAGATTTGCATATTTTTTGGTGTTCCTTTCTACAAATGATTTTTTTTTTCGATGGTATGTGAGGGGCTGTGGTGCCAGGAGAGCAACCACACACTGTGAGACTTCATTTTGCCAAAGTGACATCACACTTTTATAAGGCCTCTTTGCAGTGACATGCCTTTCTGCCTTGCCCTGCTGGAGCAGACCTGGCTGTGGTTCATGTGCCTCTTCTGGGATTTCTTTGCTTTTCTGTTGGATATTTTATAAATCCTGTCCCTCTGCCTGTTGGCAGAGCTCTCCACTGCCTCTTCACAGGGTTGTGACAACCAGAGGCTGGTGCTGGGCTCAGAGACATCATATGAACCACTCCAAATTGCCATTTGGCACCTGTGAAAGAAGCCCCAGCCCCTGGCAAAAGGAAGGAAACACGTGCCTGGAGCAGCCTGTGGTGGGGGACAGGGCAGGTCATCTCTCACCCTGTCATAATGAGAGGCATGTCATCCACATAGCTTGCAAGGCGAGCAATTCCTACTCTCGTATGCATAAATCCCAACACATGGAAATACGCTGACATGTTCTGCATAACAACACACCCTTCTGTGAACCGGATAGCACAGGGAAGAGGAGAGACCACTAAATGGAGAAATAGAAAGGGATGTGATAGAAAGTGCCCATATGTTCATGCAAGAGTCACTTGTTTTGGGATTTGGGTTTTTTTTTTTAGATTAGAGGTTTCTTTTATTTGGTGCAACAGTTAGTAAAACAGGAGAAAACATAGGAAGGCACATAGTGAAATAGAACCATTGTAAAAGCATGGGGCTGAGTGGAATGGCATCAAAAATGGCACAGCTCTTTTCATACACTCACTGATAATGCGTGTGAGCTGAGGACGTGAGCGACTGTGCAGAGCTCTGTGCAGACAGACATCCAGCTCATGTCCTATTTACAGTATCCTAACTCAGGAAGGAGTGAATGTTTTTATTTCATGGTCAATTCATGAGTGGAAAGGATCGTCCCAGCATCTCAAAGGACGGAAATCCAGTGCCCTTAGTGCTGCATGGTTAATTGGGGATATTTAGGGATATAAGGAAACCACTTCATTCATGCAATTGAGATAATTTGATAAGACTTAAAGCCAGTCATTTCTCACAGCTAAACCCACACACCAACCGCTATGCAGGACCTCTGTGCAGCTGAGAGATGTGTAGAAGTCCCCCTCAAGAATGGGATGTGATCATGTGAAACAGGGAACAGCACTGCTATGTAATGCAAAACTGGCTGTTTGCATAGAATGCAGATTGTCTTGAAGTGTTATTGAGATAATTGGGGTAGACTGAACCAGAATGTATTGCTAAAGATACGTCTTTGTATTTCTGGAGTAGCTGCAGATACCTTTGTGATCAGAAAGGAAACCCTGAAAGATTTCCAGAGTCTTTGACATAGGCACCCAATGTTAATTAACCTGCTGCCACCAAAAGAAACTAGAGATGCAATTGTCGTACTAAATACTTTTGTTACTGAATATTGTTACTGAATATGTGATCCTTACTATAGGAAAATGTGAATCTTGCTGCTCTTCTCTGTCCCCTGTTCCCAATACTGTGGGGTTTTTTAACAAAAGCAGAATTTTCAGAGTTTTTCAAACACCATTTACCAGAAAATTCAAATGGAAAACTCTTTGAGCTGCCTGCCTGATCTTTGTGGGTTTGTGACAAACCATGTCACACTATCTTCGAGCTATGACTGTGGAAGAGAGTGAGGAGAGATAGAAGACAAAGGAGAGAAGATCAGAGACTCACACTGATGTTTTAACATAATTACAAGTGATGGAGAGAGTGGAGAGGTTCAGATTCGTGCGGGCTTGTGCCCAAAACTCTCTTGGGCACAACTAGGTCTGCAAGATGATTGTGGTGTATTGCTTTAGAAATTACTGGAAACTTCTAATATCATGCAGAGGTTTCTCGGATGTTAAAGCTTATCCACAGCATGTTTGATTATTCAGCAATGTACTAGTTTTTCCCACAAAGCTACTCAGTCCGTTCTGTTGGAAAGTCCATGGTGTGGTTTTTCTGTGGTTATCCTAAAGAAGTTGGCTTCATTGTCATCTCTGGTTTGATAAAGGTAGAGAAAAAGTTTTCTGAAGCTGTTGAGAAGATGCAATGATATTTTAATGCTTATCATATTTTAAGAAGATGTGCAGTTCCCTTAAATCATGTTTTCATTCATGACTAATGCAAATAGAAGCAAAGCAGGTGTCCTGTGGAGTAACAAACCTGTCTCCTTGGAAAAGTTTTGGCACTGGGATTGTATATGATAAAACACATGGACTTTCCATGATAGAGAAGTGCAGAACTAGGAACAAAACCTGCTGCAGTGATCTTTTAGCAGCATTGTGAGAGTGAAATGATGTAGTTTTATTAGTATGATGTATCGCAAAAGAATCATCCCCTTTGTCAAGAAAACCTTTCTCCCTTTTTCTTCCCTGTCCCCTTGGTCAATTATCACTGCTTGGAATTTAAGATTATTCTTAGTCTCTAGTCTAGACAGTGGGTTTTAACTTTCTGGAGTTTTCCACCCCTTCTGCAGGCTGGTTTGCTTGCAGTCACAAGCCTCATTGTACTCACAGGGGAGGTGCATTGAGTTTGCAACCGAATTCTCTGAGGCTCTATCTGTGCTGAGTGATGGTGCAGAGGATATGGGGGCTGTGTCAAATATGTCCCCAAACCAGAGCAGCCAAGATGGGACCATTTCAGGGAGGGTAGTGGCTATTCTTCCATTCCAGGCAGGAGAATCTTTGCACAACCCTTGATGGTGGCACATGTGAGTTGTGATTCCCAAGAGCTAAGGGTGGATCACCCCAGATCCAGGCTGTGACATAGAGCTTAGCTGTGGGCAGCCTCTCTAAAGAGTAGGAAATCTGCCCTGAAGGAGAGGTCCATGCAGCCCAGACCCAGTTGCCAGCAGTAGCCCTCCAGCAATTGCTCATGGTGCAGTTTGTGCTTGTATCTCAGTGTTCACTATCTACAAATAGAGCTGTCCTCTCCAAATGTGTCCTGTCATGTCTTGAACACATTTATACTCCCAGCCTCTACTGCATGCTTAAGAACGGGTACTGCCACTTTATGAAGTATTGGTGATGCCCATGATTTTAGCAGGAGTTTCTCCAGCTGGGATTTCTTTTCTGAAAACCTCAGTCCCTGAGGTGTGCAATCCAATGGGCAAATACAGATTTCAGTAACAATAAACTGGAATTTCTACTGCTCAAGGTTGTAAGGAACAGTGATTCTTAATGGCTAAAAAATTCCTGGATATCATATGGTTAAAATCACATGAATATTTATGTCATACCCATGATTTTGTGGGGAACTGATTTCCAGCCAGAGGGTCTCTGGATAACAGCCATGTGAGAGTTTTGAGAGCAGACTTTGATTTACTGCTGCAGTTCACTACACCTCAGGCAGACCATCAGCATACTCAAAATTATGGTGTTTTCTAATCTAACTATCTCTGCCCTCTCATTACATCTTCCTCCCATGTCTTTTTATCCTGTCAGCTGTTTCAGTGGGTGTTTGGTGTAGCAGTGAGATGCTTTGCTCTTTGGTGTCCTGGTCTGTTTGTTGGAGAGCTTGGGGTGCTTCAGAAATGATAACAGACATAAACTGAATTTCAGAAGCCTCGAAACATGAGAATTAAGGCTGTAGCTGTGGCCTCCATTGAATTCTTTGAGCATATGTTTTATCTATGCTTTTATTATATATCAATGCTAGACTATCCCGGCTCATTTTTCTGTCTCATCCCAATTCCTTGATGTCATATCAAGTGTCCCGTTGGGATCAATCTCTTCTCCCAGGTGTTTGCTCTTGGCTGGTCCCTGGTCCTTGCCCTATTTCTCCTGCTTTGCGCTTCTGTTGCTTTCCTCTTTCCTTGATTTGGGCAGCGAAAGACTCACAGGGAGCCCAGGGGATGGGCTGACAGAGATGGCTTTCTGGCTTTCTCTTCTGGTGCCTGGAGCTGCAGCCATGTCCAGCAGCCAAGAAGGGAATTATAGCAAGGAAAGTCCTGAGCAATCTCCAGAAAAAGCAAGCCCTAGAATCCCCCCAGTGGGGTGAGATCAGGGCAGACAGAATCTGTAGAGGTTTTTCTCCTAAAGGCTAATAAATCTTCAGTGGGATGTATTCAAAGGCTTTTCACTTTGCCAAATTTGGATGTAAAAGGCACATCCCTGTTCCCAGGTGACACCAAATTTCCAGCCTCTTTTCCAGAAGATGGAGTCATGAGAGACTCCAAAAAAATAATTGTTAGAATTTTTTTATCGACTAAGCACTTTTCTGTAATCTTGTGTTGGAAAACTGCCAGGCCTCCCCCTCTCCCACCCTCTTTGCAATTTCCTAGAAAATTCTGCTGGAGGCAGACACCTGGCAAAGGAGAATTTCAGCCCAAAAAGCTTCAATGTTGTGAATACAACTGGGAACAGGGGTTCCTGATGACACATGTTTAGGGCACCTCTACCGCGTGCTAACACCCTTCTCACATCCCAGTGCTGTGCCACACCACGTCTCCCACCAGCTCGAGCTCAGAACCTCCTGCTAGAAAATTCATTGCTTGTCACTTTGAGCAGGGTAAATGGGAGCACTTTGCAGTGTTCAGGGAGTATCAGGCGTGAGCACAAATGCGAAGACCACGGCAAGTGCTCCCTGCTTGTGCTTCAAGGTAACCCCGCCAGCGTGCGCCGCCTCCTTGCAAATGCCATACAACGTTTTTCACTCTCTGCTGGAGGAAAAAGCTGCCCTAAAAAAAGCAGAATGAGGGCTGATGTTTTGAAAGGTGTCCAAGAGTAACAAAACTCAACTCTCCAGGGCTGAGTTTCGCCTCTTGTGTTTCTCAACCAGGGTGGTTGAATGTGTTACAGACCTATCAGAAATTTTGCTACAAATGCACAAATATTAATCTACAGCCATTTCCTTTGCTTTCTTAAACATGAATGAGGATTTTTGTCTCTTTCTCCCTCCATAAATTGTTCATGGTCAGAGGGGGCATGTTCCGTGTCAAAGTCTTGACCGCCAGGATCAAACAAAAAACCCTTGTGAACTCAGAAGTGGAGACAAATAAATGACTATTACTTTTTTTTTTCCTTTTGCCTGGAGTTAAACCTTTTCTCTGTCAACAATATTGACTTTGTTCACTTGGAAGGAAACAGAGGGAGAGAGAGAGATTTCTCTAGATGCTGCACAGAAAAAAACATTTTGGAAGGAGGAATGAAAAAAGACAGAGGTTACAGGAAATGGTAGACATTTTTTGTTGAATTAAACCATTAGGAGTGACCCAAAAACCAACGGGAAAGAAAGGAAACAACTGGATACATTTAGGTCACAAGAACCAGCCAAACGGGGAGCTGAAACCAATTATCATAAATGAATGTTTCTCTTTTATTCATGACCACCGTGTATGCTCCCATGATGCTCTTTGTCTTATTATAAAAACAGATGAAACTATTTCGTTTTGTTCTTATACTTATTAGCTAATGCAACTTTTGGGCAATTTATCAAACACTAACACATGTTGTGATTAATAAGCTCAGAGAATTAATCACAGCTAAAGCCCCTTAAAAAACAGAGGATGTCGGGTCCTTCTTAAA
Source organism: Chiroxiphia lanceolata (assembly GCF_009829145.1). Lineage (NCBI taxonomy): Eukaryota > Metazoa > Chordata > Aves > Passeriformes > Pipridae > Chiroxiphia > Chiroxiphia lanceolata. The sequence goes on from NC_045645.1 coordinate 6,101,614, forward strand.
TATATGTTTGTGCAGGATTATGTAACTTAAGCAGTGACATCTAGTTTTGATGCATATTCATGCATTTTACACACCGAAAGGTCCTTGAAACCATATGTTCAGGCAGGCTATAATTACAGTAACTTCCACTTCTATGGGACCTTGCCCTGCAGCATGGGCAGAGCAAACCCTGCTCGCCCTAGACATGGGTGCTGGAGAGAGGGGGGTGGTGCAGAGAACCCACTCCCCCACCAGCACTAGGAGAGGGGAGCAGCATTTGGGGTTTGGACTTTCACTGCTGGGCTTCAAAGGGGAGAATGTCACAACTGCTGTGGACCACAGAAAAAAACCTATTTGCTCCTTTTTAGACTTTTTCAGGGGTCTTGCTGAACCCCCTGCATCCAGGAACCATTTTGAGGGGTGGAAAATACCATTAAAACTGGGCATAGCAGCTCTCAGCATCTTCCTCCCTCCCACTAACCCAGCGCAGCCTCTAATGAACCATAACTGGCTCTTAAGTGCCCCTAACCACTTCACTGAGGTTAGAATAAATTTCTAAATGGGGAAGAATAAAGGCAGAAGCAGCCAGCACATCCTGCAGCCTCACTGTGGTGCAGAGAAGCCGGTTCTGTGCAACGAGAGGCGGCTCTGGTCCTGGGGGAGCCTCCGCAGGGGCAACTGGGTGAAGAGCTGGAGCTTTGCTTTAGGGTGGTCTTCTTGATAGGGAGACAGTCACAGTTTGACATAGAGGGGAATATTTTCCACTGGAGCAGTTCAGTGCTGTGCAAGCAGATGCTGTGGGAGTTTGGGTGCCCTTTGCCACGGGGAGATCCGTGTGTCCGCAGTGGGGAGGGCTGGGGGGAATCAGTCACTTTTCCAAGCTCCTAAGTACAGTAGTGCAGCTCACTGAGGCTCCCTGTTAGCAGCCCGCTCTGCTCAGCGAGCTACTTGCTGTGTCAACATCCAGTTGACTTCAGCAGGAACAAAGTATGTGTTTAAGTGCTTTTATTGACTAGGGAGGGACTTAAGCATGTGTTTAAATGCTTTCTAGAACTAAGGCATAAATGCCTGATTCTCAAAACCCGGCAAAATAATGGGGCTGGTCTTCAGTCAGGCATAAATTCTAGAGCGTGTTACAGGAGTAGCTGAGTTAAATTCTATAGTATGTGTCAGACTAGATTTTCATAATGGTCCTAAAATATCTGTATCTCTCCATAGACCTCAATGAGATTTAGATTTCAGTCTTAAAAAAAAAAAAAAACAAGGAAAAGGAAAGCAAACTTATTATCCTCTCTGGTCAAGGCATCTGAATAAACTGTTTCTTGTGCATAAATGGCTCGGAAATGGGACTTATGCAAGTTTATGCAGCTAATTTGTCAACTGTTCAGCAAAATAAGCAAAAGGATACTGCCAGGACTGCGTGTGTGGAAATACTCTGGCACTAAGAAAGAAACACCCCCAGACAACACCTGCTGGCATTTTCCACAAGGACAAGATCTTTTGCTGTGCCTCTCACATGTCAGCAAATTGAATTTTTTTTTCTCCTGACTTAATCCCAGCGAAGTGTATTTATTTATTTTTTTTTTTTCTAAAATAGTCGCACGCCACCAAAATGTTTTTTTGGTGTGTGTTTTAACAACACGTTGGCCCTGCGGGGCTGCATTTCTTCTGGGGAAGATGGATGACCTTCCTTTACTTCGAGTTTCCAACTGAGATCGCCAGCGAAAGAAAATTAAAAAGCAGGCTTTTCGTTTTCGTCTTTCGGCGACCCTGATGTGGTTGCCGAGGCATTGCTTAGAAACACAAACATTACAGCACATATGGAAGTCTACTGTCGAGTGGAACCGAGTCCTAAAGCAACATGTTAAGTCGGAAAAATTTATGTTCATGCTAAAGCGGCAGTGTGGTAATCGGTTTCAATGGAAGTAAAAGGAATGCATCAGAGATGGAAAGGGCTCGCTCCCTTGGATGCAAGAGCAGGAATTCAGACCCACGGTCTGGGATGATCGCGTGAAGAGGAAGTTGCTTTTGTCAGTCGGAGCAAATCAGGCTTGTGGCAACTGTACTTCTCTGTGTGCACGTGCAGCTGTCTTCATAGAAGCAGCTTTATTTCGTGGAATCGTAGAGTTGTTTAGGATGAAAAAGGCTTTTAAGATCATGAAGTAGCATGTGCCCATTTATTCACACTCAAAATACCCATTTTTTTCCTTTGTTTGGATGCAAATGAGGTTGTTTCAGGCTTGCTGAAGGCAATGGAGGCACAAGTCCAAATTCTTGGTTTGCCAAGACAAGCCACTCAGCTCTCTCCAGGGGCCTTATCAGGGTTGCTTCTTTAGGTTCCCTGTGTATTAGGGAAACAAGAGATAAGTATGTCCAGGCAGAGATTCGTCCCGACTTTTTTTGAATGGTCTGAATAATCTCATGTCGACGCCTTCTGCAATTGATTCAAAAGAGAGCCTGGAAACTTGCTTAGACAAGATATGATACCTTAAAGCAAATAAATCCACATTATGTGGTTCCTCACTTTGCACTCCTGTTCATAAAAAGCTCTTGACATCTTGATTGCATGTCCAGTTCAACATCCAAATATATTCAGAAAGCTCAAATACCCCTAGTTTCTCATAATTATGTGCCTCAATTTCTTGTCTGTGAACGTCCTTACCTGATGAGAACAATGTAAGGCTAAATAATGATGGCTGTGAATTTTTCAGATATTAGGAAGATTTGTGGTTTAAAAATATTTCAGAGACAGACACAGTTTCTAACACTCAGAGGTAAAAAAAAGGAGGACTGTGTTTATTGCTGCTTGAGTTTGTGTGCTTGCAATTTCAGCATTTACTAGTCAATGGGCTAAAATACTCTTGCAGATATAATTGCCTTGAAAATTAGTGTGTGCCTTTCTCCACCCCCAGGGAGGCTGCCTGCCTAGAGACTCCCATGTTTTGGAGCCTCAAGATGGATCAAGTGTGGTGGTGGTGGTCAAACATGGGTTTGAGGCCCACCCCTGAAGCACCCATCACCACCGCTCCAGTACTGAGGGCAGGATAAAGTGCACAGCTCCAGCTACTTCTCATCCCTATGGCATCATATCCCCCACCTCAGCAGAGCTGAAAGGCTGCAGTACCTGGGTTAGACGTGCAGGTAGCCCAGAACCAGGCTAAGCCCAACACAGAGGAACTGCTGGGGCAAAGGCACTGAGTGTCTTGCAGCAGAGAAGGAGGTTTTGGGGACCTAGCACGCAAATCCTTTGTATCCCGGTTTTATCAGCTTGCCTACTCAGGGAATAGCTTGCTTTTTAAGTTGCTTATTGTTTCAGGCCTACAGCTAATCCTCTAAGAAAGTAATTTCTGTTGCTCATGGCTAATACCCCATCCTGCATTGAGAGTTATATCAGAGCAGAATTGCTGCTTAGTCAGTGGCTGCTTTTCAGCCAAAGAAACATCATGGGTTCTGGATTATTGTGATTTTTTTTCTATTTTTTTTTTCTTTTAAACCAGATGAATATTTAGATGTCATTTTCGATGTTTAATTCCTTGATTTTGCCAAGTTGAAAAAGCCACCTATTTATTTGAAAAATATTTTTGGAAACCTGAAGATAACCATGTTGCTCCCATGGTTAAAATGTTTTATATAAAACTTGTTATTACCATAGATCAATGGGATATGTACAGAATATGTTACAATAGGGCCTGTGTTAAGGATTTGTCAAGATTTCCATTATAAACCACTATTTTCAAGGGTTTATAACTCAGTCATAAAAATTCATTCCAAGCTAAAACTTGGCAAACAAAATGTCAACCCAGGAGAGATTTTCTTTTACCAGATTTGCTTTAATGCTTTAAACTGATTTGTCTATTTTAAAATTATACGAGTGCCCTGTTTTATAGACTTTCTGTGTATACAGGGTGCGCGCGTGCATGTGTGCTAATATAACACACGTACCACAAGGAAAAAACAACGTTAAAAGCACATTAGCACAGCAAATCAGAGCTCCAAAAAACCCACAAGGTTAAAAACGGGTTTGGAGTCGCAGTCTGTGGAATCTTAAGCACTGGGGATGCCAACTTTGAGCTGTCTTCAACTGGTGGCTTCAGCCGGTCAGGGCTGACTTAACACCAGCTGAGCTGCTGACCCTTTGTGGGACATGCATTGTCCCACATTACACCCAATGCATGACATCCCCAGGCATCTGAGAAGGCTGATGCTGAATATTGGTCGATATCTTGACACTAAGGTGTCAGAAGGAGTGGCTAAAGAGGGTCTAGGACCTTCTCAGGACACCTGATGTGACAGGGAGGAGATGAGATGTCCAGCTGACCTCCCATCCAGTGATCCTGGATCCTGGGTGTTTTTGATGGTCAAAGGGGAGAGGCAGGTGTGACGATGCAGTGCCAAGATTACATGATTGAAGCACAGCTCTCTGACTCTTTCCTGTGGTTAAGGAGCCAGGATCTGGCATCACCAACTGGTAGGTGGCCTGTGTTGTTCATCATTCTTAAACACAAATGTCATTGCCAACACCTACATTTGTCCCAGGTGCCATGGTACCTGGTCCAGGTATTCCTTCCCTCGTGCACTTTGGCTGTGATAGATGAAGCATGGCTCATCCCACTCACAACCCAAACCCTGCATTTGCAGCTGTGCCTGGTGCAGAGGAGGACACTCAGCTGAGCTTGCAAACACCCAACCTGAGCCCCTGAGGTTGGACAGGCATGAAAGCCTCCAACTAGTGTTGGTAGGGTGTGCTAGGCCCTCAAGCTTGCCCCTGAGGGAGCGGATTTCTGTCCTTTAACCACAGTAGGGGTCTCAGGTAACCCTACTCCCAGCTTGTGTGCCTCAGCTGGCTACCTAAAACCTAGAATAGATGAACCCAAGCCTTGGCTCTTTGTAGGATCGACCTTTAGACACGGAGGGTCAGACCAGCTTCTCTCTGGAAGGAGATGTATGAGACTTCAGTCTGGCATCCTTCCTTCGTGCACTTCCCTGGTTCCTTCTCCTGAAATCCTGGGGTCTGAAATCTTTCTCCTTATGTGGTATTTGTCATCTCCAGGTATCACTAGGCTGTGTTACATTCTGTTCCAGCAGCTCCCCTCGACTCTTATGTTGAGTCCCACTTTCTCATGGGTTTTGCTAATTGAGGGCAGAAGTAGGTCCCCCTCTCTGCCATAAATCCAGTGTACACACACACACACGCACACACACACACACACACGTAAGGTATTTAGGAAAGCTTTGCTCTGCGTATCTTAAATGTGTGTGTGCGGGGGGGGAGTGAAAAAAAGCAATAAAGAGCCTACATTATACCACATGTGTGAGCAAAGGGCTGTGGTTAACTCCCTTCAGATAGATTTCAACCAGGGCCCCTTTGTAACAGCCCCCAGAAGACTACTGAAAAGTCGGCATCCATAGTTTTAAATAGGTTAATTTAAAAAATAAATGGTATTAGAGACTTTTCCTCCCCCCATCTCAGCAAACCAAATACACAAGTGGCACAAATAGGAAAAAGTGCAGCTGTTTGTGGCCTACATGGCGTAGCCAGCTTCTTCAGGGACACTGGCAGCAGAGCAGGAGAGGGGATCCCCATGGGTGTCTCTACCTGGCAGTCCTTCTCTGCTAGAGAAATGGATGGTAATTTTGTGGTCAGTGCTCTGGAGAGGGATGATGTTGAATAGGTTGGTGAATGTGTCTTGACCTGTATGGGATAAGTAAAACCTTGACCTAAATAGAGAAGAGGGGAGTACTACAACCCCTGTACCCTTTTTCCTCCTTGCCCTGACTCACCCTCCCTTTAGTTAGGAGTGGTGACAAGCTATTGCTTTTTCTACCCTTTATGTTGCTGATGATATTGGGGTTCTCTGACTCTCCTGACATGCCTGTGCTGCTCCCAGCCCCACATATCTCCGTGGTGTGCCTGCAGAGGGCCGTGCCACAGCGACACACATCACTGTGACACGTCCAGTGCTGGCTGAGAACACAGGAGATTAAGGGACATTAATAAGAATCACATTGAGAATGAAGTGAGTTGACAATTGGGCTTTGATTTTCCAAAGTGCTTTTCTTTCTTTTTTTTTTTTTCTTCCTGGATGTTGTTTGGCACAAAGGATGACGCTGTTTGCATTGGCACCTTTTCCAGATCAGCTCCCAAAACACTTCCAAATCTAGGATTGTCAATTTTTCACTTGTCAAGAAAACAAAACAAACCAGAGTAGAAATGACGGGTTTGGCTTTCGCTTTGTGTGTTGTGAAAAACAAATAAACAAAACAAATATTTTTCTAAGTTTTTAATGGAAACTCAAATTCCCACACTTACCACAGTTACTAATTAAGCAAACCAAGAGGACACTACACCCAGGGACACTCAGTGTTTCATCATAGCTGGACAGACTGTTTATGAGCATAAGAAATGTACCTCAAACATGTCTCTGCATCATTTTATTCGCCGTCGATGCCAAAGAATTAAACTATTGGATCAGTGGAAATGAGATATCACTTTTCAGCTGAACTCTAAGTCAGAAATAAAACAGCTTCCCAGAGAACAATATAGCCACAGTGGAGGGAGCCAGGTCACCTTTTGGTGAATTTAAATGAGTTCTTAATGAAAAGGGGAATAAATTTTTCACACATTCCTTTGCATTAAAGAGAGGTCAGAGTCTAGCATCAAGGTGAGCCTAAACTCAGGAAAGATACAAAGGGAATTCCTGAGTTGCTGACAGAAATGTCTCTCTAGTCTGCCAGGAGCCAAAATGCTACTGCTGGAAAAACAGCAGGCAGGGTGGAAATCTGGGTCCAATGAAGGGAAGCTGCAGAGTGGGGTCGGTGAGGGGGGAAGGTAAACAGCATCCCCTCATCACAGCGGTCAAGCTTATTACAGAGATGAGGCTGGTGGTGGGTGTGAATAGGTTCAGCCAGATGGCAGGGACCAGCAGTTCTGTCCCTCACTAATGGAACATTGCAGCACCCAGTCCTTATTGTAAAGATGGGATGAATTTCAACACTGGCTGTCAGGATTTCTTAAAAATGTGTGACCTCAGGCAAGTTACCAAGTTCTCCACGTCTTGGTTTTGCTATCTGTAAAACGGTCTGTTACTCAAAGAGAATTACTATAAGGATTAGCAATGGAAATTGGCAGGATAGCTTTTCTCATCCGAGAGCTAATTTATATTTATCAGTCTGATGGAAACTTTAAATGGCAACGCAATGGACTTTTTTTCCAATATGTTGGTCATCTCTAAAGCAGTAATACTGAGCTGTCATTTGTATAGTGCTTTTCTGCTCTGTAGTGTTCCTCAGAGATGTTGCCAGGCAGATTTAAGCTACAATCTTGCGAAAATGGATTTCACTGTTGTGATCACCACTTTACTGAGGTGGGAAGGCTGCGGGAGGATCACAGCCTCTTCCCAGGGCACACACCCAGGGACCTACCAGGCTGTCCCGGGATTTCTGACAGCACTGCAGTCACATCTCCAGTGCCCCAATTCTCTGCTGTGGGAATGATGCCCTTGCTGGGTGTCATAGGGTCTGTCTGCTCCTTTCCATGAGTGAAGGAATGAATTGCAATTCCACGGATGACCAGGAGCCAAAGCACTGCTATCAGGATCCTCATGCAGACCCAGGCTGGATCATGGCATGATGATGCCGACATAATATATTCGCTGATGCTTCTCAGTTGGACCTGTGGTACCTCCGACCCCACGGTGGGAAGCTCAGCCCCACTGCTTGGGGACAGAGGGTGGCAGGGGTGTGGGCAGGATGCAATGGGCAGCCAGCCCTCCTGGGGCTCCAGCAGAGAGCAGTGCTGGGTAGTGAGTAGGGAGGCATCTCCACGAATAGGGCCTGGCTTTGTTTTGCGTTTCATTCCTAAATTAGACACTTAATTACTCTAGGCTCTTTCCAGCGTTAATAAGGGACAGGCATCTCCAGGGGGCAATTCAGACCTAAGTTGTCTGAAGCCCTCCTTGATGAGGAAAGAGGCTCAGTTAGGTTCCTAATTTAGAATTCTTGGTTGAGAACTTCACATTTGGTGCAAAGACTCAGTCTTCGGGGATAAGTCTTTGGGATAAGCGTGAGAAAACATGTTAAGTCCCGTAAATATCCCCTATCACTGATAGGGCCCAGGAGAGTTATGTCCTCTGGGACAGGCAATTATCCTCTTTCCCCTCATCTCCTGGGAGAAAATTGAGGGTCCATGGGGGTGGACGGTGCTGACCTGCCTTCCCTGTCTGAGTACCCGGTTCTTTTTCTATTATAACTTTATTTAAAAGGGGGGGCAGGGAGCAGTGGGGAGACAAGGAAAATATTTGTATAAGAAAACTACACTTTAAAAGACAGCTTAAAACTGGGATTAATAAGTCTGCTTTTATGGAAGCATTTCTACATGTTGTAAAACATTTTTAAAAACACTGTAAAAACTACAGAGTTTCACGTCAAATATGGCTGATTTTCTTTATAGAGCTGACCTGCTTCCCAGAGGTGATGTATACACACCATATGACAGAGGGGTTGCTAGGGTAGGCAGTGTTTTTACATTGATTACTGTAGTAAATAATAATGTAAAACCATGTATAAATAGGGAGTTCAATCCAGAGCTACCCCTGGGGTCTGCAGTTCTTTACACATGGCCCATTTTTCATCACTTCTGTGATTATTTTATTTTATTTTTGGGGGGGAAGAGGGAAAAGGGGAAGGGAATGTGCTGGAGCATTTTTTAATTTATTTTTTATTTCTTTTTTGTTTTTCCTTTTTTTTTTGGTTGGTTGGTTGGTTTTCTTTGGTTTGGTTGTTTTTGTTTTGGTTTTTTTTTGTGTGTGTATTTTTTTTTTGGCTTGGTTTTTTTTTTTCTTGGTGTTTTTTTTTTTTGTCCCAAAAGAACATCTCCTCTTGGGTCAGCTGTTGGGCAGATGCCAAAAATACTGGTCAACACTACGGGGAATTTGTTCCCTCAGAAATTCAGGAGTCCAGAGAAAAACAATAAGGAACTGAGATGGCTGAAGAGGAGTGGGCAGATGAAATGCACATTGTAGTTTAGAGACTGGGGGAGACACGAGAATATTATCCAAATATCCCACAGGAGCAGCAGCCAAGTGAACAAACTCTACTCCCTGCCTGCTGTGGGAAACATATGGAGGGGCAGGCTTAGAGTACAGAAAGGTGGCTTTCAATCCCTCAGAAAAACTTTTTAACTGGATGGATGGAGAAGTACTGGGATGGGTGTCTCTCTGTCTGCTCAGGGTGAGCCCCACTGCTGGGATATGCCCATTGCCACAAGCAGCTCTGGGCAGACAGTGATTTCAGCTCCCCTTTGATGGAGACAAAATTAATCACTCCTTAAATATATGCTTTGATGACATTGCCCCTTAGATAGGGCTTGTCCCAGCTGGAGGAGAGTGGAGGGGGAACAAGGACCTTCCTGGCTGGCCTAATAGCCCTGGTGTCCCTGGTGAAATTATTGGCCACCACTTAGCGCAATTTGTTTCATTTTGCAATTATTCTTCAGGGGAATTTTATAAGCTCCTGTAATAAGTCACTTCTGCTGGGATCTGGAGAGGAAGTGACCTGCATTAGAGGCAGAGGCATTAGCCCAGCCTCCCCTCCATGCTGCCTTGGGATCTCAACACAGTGCCTTCCACAGTCCTGCATGCGTGCACATGGAAGGCTCTGTAGGTGTGTGCGTGTGTGGATACACGTATAGCCCTATATATGGCTTCTTTATATATAGATGAGTCTGTGTGCTACACAGGGAAGCAGGAGTGCTCAGGTTTTAGGGGCTGAGGAGCACAAAAAACAGCTGAGCCCTCCAATGTTTCTGCCACAGAGAGATGTGCCAGTAGAAACCAGTTGCCCGCTGGTTTTCCTTGGCCAGGACCAGAGGCCCAACCTCCCTCATAAGGAGGTGTCTCTACCATGCTGCTGTCGCTCTATGCAGGACCAGAGGTGCTTAAGCCCATGTGCTCAGGTTCCCAAATCCGTGGTCATGGCTGAGCTCCTACTCTCCAGCCCACATCTCCCCCTGACATGCTGTGCTATAAGCTGGCTTTCCCAGGGAAGGCTTTCAGGTTTCGGTGGTGGAGCTGGGCAGTACTCAGTGGGTATCACAGTCAGCTGCTTTCTTGGCCTTTCCCACACGGATGCGAACGTCGGGCTCAGGTGGCTCCACACGGATGTAACGCAGGCACGAGCCTCAAACAACGCGCTGTGCCATTTCCACATGAGCAACAGCAACACGCGTGCACACTCACAATAAACATGTCACCCTGCTTCCATACAGACAAACACAATGAGCGCCTATATAACCACACACGCAGAGACGCACACACGCTCCTCTTCCAGATTCCAGCAGGGCTGCGAGTTTTAACTATCTAAATTAAAACCAGATCCTATCCTCCAGTGGGGAGCTGCCAGGAACTCGTCTTTTCCCCCCTCCCCGACTTTTCTCTCCCAGATGCATTGGGGAAAAAATACATGCAGTTCTCCAAAGGGGCAAATGGTTTCTCAGCATGCAGCGAGGTTGGGGACGGGGGTAGAGGGACATAGCGAGGAGGAAAAGGGAACGCACAGAATTACTTTCTAGTGGTAGAAGAATAAACAGCTTAAGTTAATAAAGTTGAGGCCGAGGAGAACTATTTGGAGAGTGTGGAGGAAGTCAGGGATTAGTGAGAAAATAGGAGCGCAAGAGCAGGAAATAGTGTGGCAGTGCAGTGGACCTGAAAGGTGAGTGGAGGACGGATGGATGGAGAAACTTGACTGGCACAACAGGGATGAGAGTGAGGAACTGAAGGGCTGTGCAGCTCTAAGTCACAGTACTGCTGAAAACAAGTCACCTTCTGTTCATCAAAATCTGCCTTGGAAGCCAAAATCTCTTCCGAAAATGATGCAACCTATTTTTAGGAGTGGGTTTACTGATGGAAATGCCTCCTTTGTTGTGAGGCACGTGTAGCAGAAATGAAAAGAAAAAAATAACAAAGAGGAGAAAGGGGAGCTCTGGGGTGTGAGGACAATGCCTGCCCTATGGGGGGACACAAAAACTCCCAGCCCCACAGCCCCTGTCTGCTCACAAGCCCCATCTGACAGCGCTGCTGTCCCAGCATGGGCAGCACCTTTGAGTGACAACCTCGGGCTCCAGGCCAGTTGCTGACTTGATGACTTTTTGCAACTGTCGGAGAAGCTTAGCAGATAAGCACACAACAGTTTTTATTATTCCAAGAGGCAGAAGACTCGCCTTAGTGAGCGGTAACAAATACGGACATTCACGACCAGGATTAGAACAAACTGCACTGGTGGGCAAGGGCCAAAGGCAGCACGGAGCTGCAGTGTAACCCAAAACCTCCACAGCTGTTTTCATTTTCCTCCCTTCAACACAGTCCCTGTGTGGTACTTCAGGGAGAATTATGAAAGTGGCGTGTAATTCAGAGAAGTAATGTCTTTTTTTTTTCCCCCCTCCCTTCTCTCTCGCTCTCTTTTTCTTGGAGTAATGAAAATTGCTGTGGTAGATCGTTTTGGATTCAAGGGAAATATTGGACTCTGTTTTCCATGGGTGAGTTAGATAACAATAGATTGAAGTGGGTTCTGTGTTTGAAAGGTGCCGCTGCTCTTGCTGCCACTCTCTATCGCAGCTTCTCACTCATCCCTCAGTAGTTAAAATCATAAATTTAATTTAAAAAAAAATGAAAAGAAAGAGGTGAACATCTTAGAAATGTTGGGCCTTGTGCAAATGAATGCAGGGTCTTCAGGGACCTTGGTGGCCTGAAAGAGACTTGCTGCTTTCATTACAGTACAAAGTCTGGTCTGTACAAATCCCCACTCTGGAGAAGGGGATTCTACTGCCGTGAAACCCCGCTGGCTCCTGCTGGTGTTTTGATGGGAACTGTTTAAAGCATGAGGCCACATCCTCTGCTGTATCCTGGTGATTCACACCAGCCAGGAGGATACTCTGCCTATGAGAAAAAAAGATGATTTTCTTTCTAGAGGACAAATCCTCACCTGATCTAATGCTCTTTGCTTTGCTTAGGCCAGGAGAGAATTTAGACTTCTCATTTTTAAACAGAAGTGATTACATTCTGACTCCTCTGTCCTATTGCTGGCATAGTTTTCCAAGGGGTTGTGCACTTTCTCATTAAAATCTCTAAATTTCACATGCAGAAAAAATCTGAAAAAATTTTCTCCATTCCTTCAACTAAAATAATTTGTTTAAAGTACTTCGAGGCCTTTCCTTTCAATTTTGAAGCTTTAAAAAAAAGGAGGAAAATTGAACATATTTAAGCCAGAAAAAAAAAAGTCTTAATTGTCAAAATATTTCAATCTAACTTTATCAGAGATCTTATATAAAAAAAATAATAAAAATATTGAAATTTTTTATCTTCCCTTGACCTTTTCCTTAAAAAAAACCCCAAGCAAACGACAACCCAAGCTAATATAGTACCATTTAAAAAAACCCAACAATAAACCAAGCCCCCAAAAGCCCTTGTTTCCACTCCAGGAAATATTTCACCTCTAGTGAATATTAGGAAGAAGTGCTGAAAAGTTATATTTCTCGCCTGAAATGGTTGGGATTGTTCAAAAACCTTAGATAGCTGTTGCATCTTGTTATCAAATTCTGTTGGTCTTTCCTTTAATGGGTTTCACATGATTTTTATTCAACGAGAAAATAACTCAGTGAGCGACTGGAAACACTTAACGTGTGTACCCTGACACATCTGCACATACCATAATAGACACATGAATTTAATGCTCAGTTGGTTCAACGCGGGGAGTGGAATTTAGTGTCAAGTCAATTAAAATATCCTGTTCCCACCCCCAGCCCACCCCCCCCCCTTGTTTTTTTCCCCCCTGAAGTATTTATCAGGATTGCTGCATGGGAGGTATGTGGTGTGGAAGTTGTGGGAGTCCTCAGCGTGCTCCACTCATGACGTGGTGTTTGTGCAGCACAGCAGTGAACGTGGTCGTTCTGCCGCCGTAACCCCGTGTTAAAGTCACCACAACGGCGCTAACGCAACGAGGCTTCGGCAGAGCTCTGCCGCGCCGTGGAAAACGAGGACAGGGATGATAAAAGGATGCTCACACGTGGTGGTTCCCGCACTGTCCTGGCTGGGCTCCGGCCGGGCGGTGAAGCGGCGAGCTTGGCTGTGCGCGCGCGGCGGAGACGTGCTCGCTGCAAAGCCCGTCCCGCTGCCTCGTGGAAGTCTGGAAGGCTACTGTAGCTAAACAAAAAAGCGTTATAAACCAAACTGTTATGAGCGGCAGATAAATATAGCGTGAAAAAGATTAATGGTTAGGCAGCTGGGGCGTAGAAACACACTGCTTTCCGTCTTGACATGAGTTGTTTTGTTTTTCCTAGAAGCTTATCCATAGGTCTGTTGCCTCCTGTCTGGGATTTTACGCCCTCATCCCAAGGACTTCAGGATGAGGGCTGTGTGTATCTAGCTGTTGATAGAGTGTGTGGCACTGTCGTGGGGCTGGGATACACTGAGCAATGTGAGGAGCGTGTAGAATACATAAATCCTCTATTTGTCAGTAATAAGGGGGTCTAATACCAGAGTTATTACAAAGGCAACATCATTGCTGCAGTAATTTTAAAACCAGTTTTGGTTTCAGTTTGGAAAATCAGCAGAGCTGGATTCTTGGGCTCCTACAACGTTCCCTTCAAGTCAATGGATTTTCCTCTACTGATGTACGTGAATTTTGGGTACAGAAATTTATTATTAACATCTGCACCCAGTACATCAGAAAAAGCGTGGGGCAAAGTCTATCTAAAGGCGAGTGCATTTGGATGCATGCATAATTTTTTTAACCAAGAGGATAAACAATTGCAATGTTTTCTATTGTTTTTGTATTTCTTCCAGTGTAGGCAACCTTTGCAGAACAAAGAGGTCTTTGTAAAACTAAGTCCTTCAGTATGTGAATACTTACACATGTCCTTCACTGTTTAACTGGAGGCAGGAGGAGCTTAAACCTTGGAGATAAGCTTGTATGTGAGCCTTTGCAGAACTGGACGTGATCCTGCACTGTGCCAGTGCAGTGATCCCAGCACACCAAACCGTGTCTGGTTCACGTTTGGGGCCAGTCCTGATGTATAATTCATACACGACATTTTATTAACTGGCAAATTTCCCCCTGAACCCGCCCCCGCAAATTCTCTAGACTAAAGGAAGGAATTTGTTGTGCGGTGGCCTCTTCCCCCTCTCCTTGCCCATTTTTTTATGACTGAGGAAACCCTTTTATTGTATGCGAAATAAAAGCTTGATGTGGTCTGCCATTTTTTAATTTACCGTGGTATTAAATACAAAATGTATCCGCTTACAGAAGGTGGGTCATGGCTTGTGGTTTGGGGTTGATCCAGTGCCTGTCGTGACTGGTTGTAGGGGGACATGGAGAAGTTAAGGGCTTCTCCAGGGTCTGAGCAGAAATTAGTGGGGTGAAGGTATGAGAGCCTTTACTCATCCCCTCTTGTGGAGTTTATCGTCCCTACAATTTTTCTTGTGTTGTGCGATGGCTGCCTTGCAGTGCTGCAAGATTAATGCCATCCCCCTGGGCTGAGGGTGACAAAGTGACCCTGAGTACCAGCAATAAGTGAAATCACCAGGTCAAATTCTGTTTTTTCAGTAGAATAAAGTGCAAAAACCCAAATCAACTGCAGTGGTGCACGTGAAGAAGATGCTGTGGATGACTGCAAGGAGACAGTACAGCTGTCTTCTTGCTAGTAAATAAATCTGTGGTTCCTCTGAGGAAGGAAGGTTATGTGAACGGCTGGGATGCTCGTGTGGGGTTTGGGAAGGCACAGGCTCATTTTGATGCAGTACTGTTCTGCCTCCTCATCTTGGTTTTGTGTTTGCTAAATGTCGTGGGCTTGTGGTACAGCGCTAACGAAAATCGGATGAAGAGGTCTGGACAGCCTGGGTGCTGATGGGTCTGTCTCCATAAAGTGCTATAAATAACATTTGGGGCTTTGAGTACAAAGATCTCTGACTCCAGAAGGCAAAATAAAAGACATGAAAGCATCTGAAACACAAAATATTAGGGCTTTAGCTTTTGAGCGATCTTCCTTTATACTGTTCCATTGTCATGAAGCCCCTTTCTGACTATGGTTAGACAATGTTAGAGATGGCAAAACTGCCTTTTCTGGGAAAAGGAAGTTTTAATGAAGAGAGATTGGGGCTGTTTCTGCTACTGTTGTTGCTGAATTCCAATTTTCTTTCTGGAAGGAGAAAGCAAAACCCAGCCCCAAAGACAAGCACATATGAAAAGGAAAGAGAAAAGAAGAGCAAAGCCAGAAAACAGCTTCTGGAGCTGAGTCACGGTGAGGCCTCCATGTTGGAGACAGGCAGCTCCCTGCCTCAGCAGCTCCAGGAGAGCTCCACCATGGGCAAACTATTTAAGGCATTGCTTTTTGTTGCCTTTTTGGTTGCAGGCTCAGAAATCCAGCTGCATAAATAAATAGCAATAGTAATGTAATCTTGGCTGACTAGATCAGATATATATATATTTTTATACATAGCAGGCTAGAGGGAGAGAGAAGAATTAAGTTAAAGAAGGAACAGAAGACACTGGAGACAAAGGGAGAGTAGAAATGGGAATCAGGGCAGCACCTGGCATGTGCCCAGAGCTGATGGAGAAGGAAACATTATCTAGCCCTTTCCAGGCTGAATCTGGTCAGTAGTCAGGATGGGGGGGCTGAAGTAGCAGGATCTCAGGCGAAAATTTCAGGAAGCAGTGGCACTTAGGACAGATGGGAGTTCATCTTCACATCACTCTGGAGTGATGGGTTTTTCAAAGGGAAGAATAAACAAAGCAGACTCTTTACATTGTTCATAATGTAATCTTGATTACATTTATTTTTATTCATCTCTGAAAATTACTACAGAATAAGAGACTCACACTCTGAAGCTTGCATTGACATAATTACTCTGTAACTAGTCCATAGTCATGGTTTTCGCCAAGTTCTTACTTATGAACAATCTCCAAAATAGATATTCTGGCAAAGCCATTAATAATTATGTATATAAAAAAAAAAGATCTCAAATGTCTTGTCTGGTTGATATACTATGTTTAGCACTAAACCATTGCTTCGTTAGTTAAAGATGTGTTTCAGGCAGCACAGGCAGTCTCGACTCTCTGCCCAGTGAAAGTGCTCCAAAACTTTCACCAAGACATAGACACAAATAATGAGTGCTGAGGCCATCTTCTCTTTGCTGAAATACTTTGAAGCAACAATCAGATAAAGAAGATCAAGAGGTGATGGGAAATAATTAGAAGCTGTTAAGCTGGCTGTTACCTGGGCCCATGGATGCTGTGCTGTTCATGTCATTTCACTTTGGAAGGTCAGACTCACCAAAATAATTGCAAGCCAATCTCAGGAGCAATTATTGTTGTAACAAAATATCAGGCCTGTAATTTTCTTCATGAAGGGAAAGGGAAAAACACCATTTTGACTTTCTGCTGGTAACAGCATTTAATGGCACACAGGCAGTTTTTGAGGCAGTTTCTCCCTCCCTCTCCAGTCTTTCCTCCCCTCAGTTTCACAGACCATGAGATTTCCAGGACTTATCCTCATCTGGTTGAGGTCCATGGCAGGAGCCAGCGCAAAACCATAATTATTCTGGTCGTGGACATAGGTGTGCCCCTTGCTCGCCTAAGATGAGGTGGTCCAAATGCTCTCCTAGAGGAAGGTTTAAATCTCTGTCACCCGTGTTCTCTGTTCGTAGTGCTGGAGTTTAACCCACTCATGTGAGAGGAGGTGCTGGTGCTGCCAGTGCTCAGCAGCTCATTGACCAACCCATCCCAGGCTGTGAAACAGGATCAGAGGTTGCTCTGATCAGCAATGGCTGGTGGAGGCTGGGCTGAGACAGAGGGTTTGAGGTGCCCTTGTGCCCCCTCCCTGAGCCTCTGGCCACCCGATCCTGAGAGTCTCCTTTCAGGACAGCCCCTGTTTGGGGATGGCTTGTCCCCTGGAGGTGATGTGGGTGAGCCCAGGTCATGGAAACAACCACTCTGTCCGTGTAACTATTGTTGTATCCCATTACCCACATCACAGGGAAAGTTTCCAAAGCTGAGCATAAGCTGTGCATATGCAGGAGCTGTTTATAAAACATAAATAGTGTGACCATTAACTGAGGCTTTTCCTTTTTTTGTTGTTGTTGCTCAAAGACAGTTCATATTATGTACTCAGTGTTTTTCAAATTAAACCATTATTTGTCCAGAGGTAGCCAAAAATGTAGCCAAAAAAACCACCTCTGATTATTTTTGACCTCTCTAAGGCTAATAATCTGCTAAAACGTCTTTAAACCATCTTAAAGAAAACAGAAACACCACTGCTGACAACTCACATACCTACTTTTTAATGCAGTGTTATTTTAAATGGCTGCGTTTATAAACCTCTAAAGACTGAGGTTTGTAATAGAAATGCTGACAGATCCTTAACACTCCATCCCATAATAACAAAGTTTTGAGAAAGAATGGGGCTGTGGACACCACTGTCCCTATTAGGGAGCTGGGAATTTCTTCCCCTCTTGTTGATTTAACTCGTGTAGCCAGAAAACTGTTTTTCCTGTGGATTCAGGGTGAGGATTGAATTGAGATAGCAGGACCCAGATGTTGTTATGGGATGGCTGAGAAGCTCAGCTCTGCCTCCATGATGGACTGTCCCCACCAGAATTTTTCCTTCTACATCCCCATTGCAAAAAACCTCACAGGAATAATGATGGGAAGGTGGTTTGGGGAGCTCTGCACAAAATGGACCACATTCCCAGCTGGTGCAGATCAACTTCCAAGGTCTTCTGCCTGTAGCCTTGCACAGGGAGTTTAGGGAAAGGTGTTAATCCCACAAAACTGCAGCATCTCTCGGGGACGGATGCTCTTCAGACTTGCTCCTCACATAAGAAGCTCCTTATATGCAACTGGGTGGATATCTTTATCCTGCTCTCTGGCCTGTAACGCTCCCTGAAGGGGAAGAAATGCTAAATGAGATTTATGTCCTCGGGAAGCAATGTGATAATTTGTGCTGTGCAGTGGTGAGGGGATGCTACCATATCATCATTAAATTAAGATGTGCAGGCCAGATGTGAAATCTTGATAAGGAGCTTTATAGGGCAGTGTGGCTCAGCTTGTGATTAACTTCACCGGCCGAGCAAGGAGAGCTGCAGGCAGAACAAAATGCCTCCATGTCCTCAAGTCATTATCTGGCTCTGATCGTGGGTTTATTTGATCTCTGCACCCTGTGATCTCACCCTTGCTCACCCAGGTCTCTCATAAAGAGCACCCACATACTCTGGAAAGTCCTGGCTTCTTAGAAACACAGATGGTGTGGTTTTGTCCATCCCACCGCCGTCAGGCTCTGTTTCCGAGGCTGTTCCTAGGGAAAGAGGGCTTTTTGAATATTGGTTTTCTTTTCTTTTATTTTTAAATCTGTCCATCTGGTTCTGTCTCTTTTCCCTCCACAAAACTGGTAGATGCACACTGAATTTCTGTCGGCTTTATTACTGGACTTACAGTGCCATAAAAAAACTAAAGGCCGTGGCTCAGGGAATGCAGGCAGGTATCTACACAGAGTTTGTCCAGGCACCCTGTGCATCACTGCATCACCCTCCAAATTTTTGGTATGCCAGGAAGGAGAGCCAGGTACTCACAGGTGCTTCACTCTACGTAAAACCCCAGGAAAAGGGGAAAAGTTCCACAGAGCAGTGGCAACACCTGGGCTGTTCCTCCTGCAGCATGTCCAGGTCATGGCTCACATGTGGGAACAAGCCTCCCCCGTTGTGTACAGTGGCTCCCTGCCCTGGGGTCCCGAGTGTTTGAGAAAGTCACAGATATTTCCACTGGGCTCTGGGTTTTTGTGAACAGTGTGTGGCACAGATCAGGACAGAGCAAATGAAACTGGGGGTTTTATGCCTTTGAAGATCACAGCCCCGGCTTTTTCTCCATGTTTTCCCGTGAAAAGTGAAGCAGCTCTGAAAGCTGCAAACAAGCCCTTGTTTGTTTTGGGCTTTACAACGAAGGGAACGGCAAAAGCTAATGAATTAACTGCCTCCCAAAAAAATGAGAGAAAAGTGACACTGGAAGAATTCGTTCAGATATTAACTTGTGTCATTCTCCTATCTGCAGGGAAAGCACAGCATCCTCAGACCTATGGAAACCACAACACTGGGCCAAATCAGGAGCACATCTGTACATCACCAGTGTTTAAATGCAAGTTTTTCTTTTGCCATAAGCCTTTAAGCACCAAAGAGCAGAGGGCTGCTTTTAGCTCTTTTAGCTTGTTTTCCTGTAAACAGTGTTAGCATCGCGATTGCTGGCGTGTGATGCCAAGCTATAATTTCAAGGATCTTGTTTATAATTTTGCAAAGATTTCAGCAGCAG
This sequence comes from Chiroxiphia lanceolata, assembly GCF_009829145.1. Classification (NCBI taxonomy): domain Eukaryota; kingdom Metazoa; phylum Chordata; class Aves; order Passeriformes; family Pipridae; genus Chiroxiphia; species Chiroxiphia lanceolata. The sequence continues at coordinate 6,120,937 of NC_045645.1, forward strand.
GGCTGTATTTTTGACTATGTCTTCAGCTTGCCTTGCCACAGTCAAACAGCTGGGATCACTGTATGTGTGTGTGGTCAAATTTACTGTGAAGCGATTAGGGTATTAAACAAAATGAAATAAACATGTAAATCTCAAAAACCATCTTGGAGTTGAGGTTTACTTCTATAGAAAAATACAGATGGAAAAAGTAACATAAAATTAAAGACATTCCTAATGGCAGGCTTTTTTTTTTTTTTTTCCTGTTACCGCTATTTTATTTTCAAGGAAAATAAATGGAAGGAAAATAATTTCAAGGAAAATAAATAGAAATTACATTTTTTTATAGAAAAAGTCCTGCGTCTCTAAGGAAAATGTTGTGGGATAGCAAAGCTTGTTTTAAATACTTATATTGCTGTATGTATTTGTGTACTCTTCCAAGTGACTGAATATATTTAGGCAGGAAGAGAAAGAGAAGGAAGCTTTTATTGATTTTCTTTTTCGTCTTTTTGGTACCAAAAGTCATCAGCTACAGTCTTGGCTGGCCAACAGTGATTTCAGCAGACTGACAGGGATCTGATATGATCTAATCTAATCGATCTATGGATGAGAAAAGCTTTTCTTTTCATGCCAGTTTGTTTGCTTAGCAAAAATGTGACTCCAAGAATGGCAGGGACCACCAGGAATAAAGGAAATATCCTTGAAAAGTCAAGTCCAGTTTTCTTTTGCTTTCTTTGGGTGGCCTGTTAATGATTCAGGTTTAATGAAGGGATTGGATTTTTAGTAGCACAGCTTTATCAGAACATTAATTATTTGTGACTCCTGCTGTTCCTTAGAGTACAGATCTTCTGCCCGGCATAAATTTGAAACTCAGTGTCTGGCTTTATTCTATTTCTGAAAAAGAAGTCCTCAACTTTCAAGTTTACCATTAAAGGAGGTTTCTAAATCCCTTTTGATCTTAGTTGTCACTTTTTAGCTCAAATTTATTTTAAGAAAAGAAAATAAAAATATGTTTTTTATTTTAATTTTTGTTTTTAATTTGTTCATTGTATGGCATGTTATCTAGTGAGCAGATACATTTGAAAAGGAGAAATAGAGTTTCTCCCAAAAGAAAAATCAAAACATTTTGTTAAAATGCTGAAATTTATCAAAATGCTGAATTATTAAAACTTATTAAAATGCTGAAATTAAGGTTTTTGATTTTCTCACAACTTCGGTTATTGCGTTGGTTTCTCCAAAATAAAATTCCATCTAGGTTTGGAAGCAGGCAGATACTCTCCTCCTTGCAGTTCCTATATCCATAGGTTAAGATTTTCTGGAAATTGATAAAGATTGAAACTTTTTTGTTTGGTAGCATCTTTTTCTCTGTTATGCACCTCAGGGATCTCAAACTTCTTCCAAAACATGGCTTTTCAAAGGAAGCTGGTGTTTTCTCTTCTACCTTGACAGTTTTCTGGAACGTAGATTTTCCCAGCTATGCTATTTTTTTGACAAATTTCTGCCTCCGTTCTGCTCCCTGTTTTTTCTGCCAGATCTCTTACTTGCATCAGTGCTGTATGAAAACCTACTGTATTATTTGTGAAACATGTTCCTTGAGGTTTTTAATGAGATTTTTTTGGCCTAGACATGCCAGTGATGGGCTCAGAAGAGTCTTTGGGTCTGGTCTACTGCTTTTTTCTTTTCATCTTCATGGAAAGCCCTCCCCTTCTTGTTCCCATGCAATGAAAGGAGGGACACCTTTAGTAATATGAAGTTAGGATGAAATTAAAAAAAAGTAAACTGGTTTTGTCATATATAGAATAATACATTCGAACTTCCTGGATTTTTTTTCTTTTTTTAGGAAAAAAAAAATTAAATTTCTTTATTTTAAACCCATTGTTAATGTTGGATCCTTAACATGCCTCTAAGGGAAGTGCCGAAAATAGATATTAAATTTCATCTTACTCAATATGGGCTTGTTTATATGAGTTACCTTCCACAAATCCTTTGAAGGGAATCTACGTATCTCCAGCTTCTACTCTGGCTTCTTTCATGTTCTTGCAGTGGGCTATCTTATATAGATGGTTTGGTCAAAAGGTCAACAATTCTGACAAATATGTGTTACTACATAAATTTGCATTTTCTGATGAATGAAAATATATACGCAACCTAAATTTTTATCACAATTTTGGTACAGATTTTTAAGACAAGCACTTAAAAAACAAAAAGAAGCAGAAGTTATAATTTCTCTTGCTATTTTGGTTTGATGGAAAATAGCCTGGCGTGTCAAATATGTGTGTGAATTCTCTTTGAGTTATCTTGGACCTCATACTCAGCCTTTGGTGGTTCTTTTGCCTTTCTCATTTTCTTTAAAAAAATATTTTAACACCTGACATTTCTGCTGCTTAGCCATTGAGACAGTGGTAACTTTTGAACTTTTTGATATGCTAGATGGAGGGAATTCCTTGAATTTCTTTGGTTGTCAAGTAATTTCATCACTGCTGTCTGTCCATCTCAAAAAGATTTTAGGTCTCAGCTATAGCAGCCAGAGTTCAGAAAAGGGAAAGAAGTGAAAGCCTGAAGTCTGGGCTTGAAGCACACCGGTGTCTTAGTAGATCTGAATCCCATTTTCCCTCTGGAATTGATCCAGCCTCATTTTCATAATGTCCCTTTCACTCATGCTTTTTCAAGAGGAATATTTTGAATATGAATATTTACATGTGTATGCAGTCTTCAGTAACACTTGCAAATGAAAAATTCGGACTGGCATAATGGAGAGAATTTTTTCTGGAGAAAATTAGCTCCCCCTTTCTTCAGCCTCGGATATGAATTTTGTATTCTTGCAACAATTTGGGAGTTATTTAGAAGTCTCATTCAGTTACTTGGTTTTGTTTTCTTTCCTTCTTTTTCCTAATGTTTTTGTTGCTTTTTTCTCTGAGAACCAATTGCACTGCAGTGACTTTTTTTCAGGAAAAATCAAACACAGGCTTTAATGGGAAAAAAAATGATAAAACACATTTTAACAACCGAGGGAATGTTTGGGGGAACCTGATCTCCTGAAATTTCTAGGTTAAACTGTTTTGGGTACACTTGAATAAGTATCCATCCATCTCTCCAAGGAGTTCATCCCCTGGGGAAGAAGTGTAGCATGTCCTCTGAAAGCCACTTTTGCCAGAACCTGAAGCTCATCGATGCTAGTTTAGGATTTGGTTACAAGCTCCAGTGCAGGTGCCCAGGTCGGCAGATGCTGACAAATGGATTAATTTAGCTTCGGTCAATGTTATGTTTTTTCAAGGGAACACAACAAGGAGAGCTCTGATGCCTGTGTGTGGACTTGGGGTAAGACATGAAGAACAAGGCTATTATGTCTAAAATCAGGTTTCATATTTTAGGCTTCTTGGAAGCTAAAATTTATGCCGACATCCTGGGTGATTCAGGGCCACATAAATAAAAAAATTAATTTCTTCCTCAGGGGAAGGGTTTGTGATCTATGAATGCCCCAGTTTTGTGCTGTTCTGCCATGGGTCCCTTACTTACCATGTCTGCTCTGGGAGAGAGATTTAAAAATAAGATCTTTGAAATCATAAGCATCAAGTTTATTTTTTTTCTGGAATAAACCAAGTGTAGCTTTCATTCTGGTTGTGTTGATTAACCATGTATTTGGTATTCTCCATTACATATTCAGTGTCTAATAGACTAACCGGTCCCCACTGGACTACTTGAAATTAAATACATTGAGGCTTTCCAATTAAATATATTAGATATCTAAACAATATTGCAGTAATAATAATTTCACATGGAGACATGTCAGTTACTCAGATCCAAGTCCAAGCAGATAATTTATTTTATTTTGTTGTTTATCCTCTGTCCTCTCATCTTCCAGATTTGTGTTCCTGCAGAAGATAATCCTGTGACAAACCACAGACTTAAATATACATAAATAAATATGTCCTTACCCCTGGAGAGATCAGACTGTCTTTAGCCTCATACAGATCTCTGTTTCCTCTTTCTCTGCCCACATGTCCATTCAGATAGATGGGTATGAAAGAACTTAAAATTAATTTACAGTTCTGCAGGAATTACTGAGAACTGTGAAAAACATGCTCCTTGTAATAAAGAATAAGGCTTTTCTCAGCCTTTCATGTTACAGGCACATGAAAGTGTGTATCAGGTTATTTCAGGGAATGGCAAAATGGATGAGCCAATGCGGACCACATAAATTCCCACTTTTGCAAATCCAGAATGACTCTCTTGTGGTGCTGGCCAGATCCAGGATAGATTTGGTCCTCATCTATTAAAAATTTTATTAAAAAGGGCAGCAAAGGGTAATAATGGTAGAAGAAGCGAGACCACATCTCTGGCTTCCCAGCTACCTCACAGCACATTTAATCCAGGAGGATGCCATATCATCCTCTCCCGCAGCACAGAAGCAAAGCAGATCCTCAGCAAGGGAAAAGACATGCTGAAAATATCTGCCTTACTGTTGTTCTTTGTACCTTGTGACCCTGCCGTTACCAGACTCCCGCGGCCTCCATTGTCTCCTGCCCTGCTCCCCATTGTTCCCTTGCAATTGGAGATGGTGCACACAGCATGGGTTGATACTGTTCGCTGCATGACATAATTTAGGTCAATCAGCATCAGTTACACCATCTGGAAAGGGAATGGCTTCTTAATACTTCATCACTGGAGGTCTCAGTTCCCTGCGTACAGTGGTCTTCCTTCAGCGAGTAGAACAGTGGTAGCAAAGATCTAGCAGGGAGCTGTAGTCGTGCTTCAGGGTTGGTTTTGTGGGCTTACAAAAGTTCAGGAGCCCCAGAGAGCCACTTTCCCCATCAGTGACCATCCCGTTTTTCCAGACTTTACATTTTCAATGTGCTCCTGCTGCCCTGACTCTCTAAGCCCAAACCTTTCTTTCCTCTCCCACCCCCTGGATGGAATTTATTTGACAGTCCTTGTGTCACTTAATTTTGTTAGTAGATTGGGATGGAAAGTTTATAAGACAGCAATAAAAGCAAGCAGATTATTGCTCTCAGGCAGAACAGGGCTTTAAGTGATTTAAGTGAGGAGGGATCCGCGCCCTGGCTCGTGTGCGTTATGCAGATGCTAAAATCATTACCACCATATAAAAATATACCTATAAATTTCCACTTTTGCATTTTCTTGCTTCAGTTTACCGTGGGCCATGATGCCATTTTCCACCGATTAGCAAGCCCAGCAGCTGTTTCATCTCGCCCTCCACTCCCTCCCTAGTCCTTTCCAAGGCTTTTTCTGCTGATGTTGTGCTGTGCTGGGTGTCTGCAGGAGGCCGGGCTGGACTTTCCTCTCCAGCTCTGTCAGCAATTCATCATCCTGCTGAGGAATGAGTTGTCCCAAACGAGATTAATCCTGCTCATCTCTGCTTCCCTCTCCCTATCTTTGTGGTGGCTTTCTAGCAGCACTGCTTTACCAATAGACTAAATTAAAGAGAACTGTGTGGCATGAGCAGTGGTACCATCACTAGTTACGGCTCTCGTGGTGTGAAAATGGCACACGGCGAACAGAGGGCTGGTCTGCCAGCCAGAGCAGGCAGAGCTGAGGGACCTGGGGGACTGATGAAGCCTCAAATATGATTGGAAAATGAAGATATTTTGAACAGATAAGTGTTTGCTTAGGGTTGATTTTTTGGGGGGGATGGGAATATTGAAAAACCTTCTCTTTCTCCCTTGATTTTCCCTTCATCCTGTCTCTTCATTTCTAAAATAACAAATGAGACAGGAGAGAAAAAAATCTCCTTACTCCTCTGTACTCCTCTTCCCTCCTCTGTACTCTTCTTCCCTCCTCTGCCTTTTTATTTTTTCCTCTCCAAAAAGTAAATAGAGAAAATCAAAAAGAGTATTAAAAGAGGGAAGGGAGAATATTTAGAGAATATCCAAAGAATAAAAAATTGGAATGAGAAATTCAAGAAGTTTAGCAGTAATTGCTGGAACAGTATCATTAAACTGTGTCTCCTTGGTGTCCTTTAGCTCTGTCTTATAATTCTGGGTAGGAAACAAAAGGTGTAACTGCAGCCAATGGATTTTCTTTTCTGTAGCTAAGATCACTCTAAGTAAAGTTCATTTTTTCAATAACATGGCTCCTGTTTTACCTATAAAGTAATATATGCTGTTGGCCTTGTCAGATGCCTAGATCAGGATCAAGCCAGTGGTGCCCCTGAGGAACTGAAATGTGTTTTGAATTGGAAAGGATGACAGTACTTTAAAAACCTTTTGTGAAAAAAAAAAAAAAGGCAGTATTGCTTGGAGTGAGTTCATTGCCTTGGAAAACTCATATTTTGTAGCTCTCTAATGAATCCTCCTACCATAGCCCATCAAAATCTCTGGTAAAGAAAAACCCCAAACACATGGAGTTTATCTCTCCAACAACAGAAATGATGCCTGGAATGAAATTCTTCCATTGTGATTTTAAAGATGCTTTTAATTACCTGGGCAAGCATCCACTCAAAAGTAGCTGGTTTATCACCCAACAGTATCATCGAAGGAAATGCTGTCACACATCTGTGAAGTTGCTGCTGAAACATCTTGCTAAGCACAGATTTGTGCTTTGTGCACATGCATGACTTGCAAGGATGTTCTTCTATGGACACATGGAGAAAAACAAGAGTAATGTGTTGTTGCACACGTTAGTGGCAGATGTATGATATACCTCTTTGCCACACCTAACGTAGTACCTTAGGAGTTACTAAAATCAGATCAACTTTTATTTTTCGTTTACCAATCCTGTATTTCATTGAACAGAAGCTTTCTGTTAAACTGAAACAGATGATGTTTTAAACTAATACTAATTGATTCCATTCCCGGAGTTCACAGTGGTAGCAAGTAAAATAACTCCCTGACCCTGCCGGTAAATTCAGATTTCAGACTGTGCAGAGCGTTTTGACTTCTCTTTTCCTTTTGCAGTGTCCACACAACGCTGTGTTGGCTCCCAGCATCACTCCCCAAAACACCATGCTGCTTAAGAAGCAGGTTTTACTGGGATGCATGAGATGTAGGCAAGTTCCCAACCCCACCAGGGAGACCCTGGGGGAGTTACTTCATCATTGCTGGAGTTCCCCCTCAGTGTAGTAAGGATAAATATGTACTGCCTCATACAAAGGTAGGATGAAATCCATCGGTGATTATGAGGGGCTTTGTTACAGTGAGGCCTGTATAAGAGTCACCTCATATATCTCATTAATAACTGAGGTTCCCTCTTCCACAAGGAAAGGAATCAGGTGCTATTTCTTCTTTTCTTTGCTGCTGGTAATATAAACTATATTCAACACTCCAAAAAATACCACCTAAGCCCTCTCAAAAATGTAAGTATTGGGGATGGTTGCCTTGGTCGGCAGAAAGGACCTCTAATTCTTTCAGCCAACCACTTCATAAAAACGTGAACACTAATGCTGGGAACAAAATCTCCTTGTATTATTAAGGTAGGAAAGTCGAATGTCTCACGCTGAGAGCAAGGGCTTTGCACTCTCTAAGGGCTGTGCACTTTCAGTGTTTAAATCAGCCTCTCTCCAAAAGCCCCCATGCTGATTTGTGGGGTGGGCAGTCTCCCACTGACCCCTCGTTCCCAGCCTGGCTGGGGACTAACAGAGGAGGACCAGCCCCATCCCTCTGCAGTGCATTTAGGATGTTGCTGGGCCACCCTGTAAGGAACATCTTCTCTTTTAGAAGTTAGTCATGATCTGGGACATCAGGAGATAATACCAAACTTCACACTGCAGAAACTGATGGTTTACTGTGGGCTGTCTGTCTGCCTGTCCATGCATCCCCGATCTTTCCATTCACATCCAAACTGGTAGTAACATGTCTGCCTTCTGTTGCAAGGCATATGCTCTTTAAGCTGTTGGTATGTCCAGCTTTCCAAGCAGGGCTCTTTAATGGAAATGTTGACAGATTACTCGGAGCTCTGATGTCGAAACACGTGTCTCTGAAATGGTACTAGGTATTTTTTTAACTATGCAAATGGAAGCAGTTCAATGCTGGAATGAGCACCATTGGTTCTTTGTGGCAAATGTGGTGCAGATCTTAGCCAAGGAGATCTCTTTGAAAAGCCTTGGGTTTATTACTGTTACAAATGAATTCCCAAATTATTCTTCACTCCAAAAAGGGGCAAAACCATCTTTCTTTCATGTCTCCAACTTTGCTCCACTTCCACACACACTTTTTAACTCGTAACCTCTGGATCTACTTGATTTCTATAGCAAAGATTGAAAGTTTCAGTCAGAGATGTTTGATGAAAGAAGAAAAAGGCCTGGCCTTAATTTAAGACAGGTTTGAAAGAGAAGCAGAAAATGTGGATACCACAATGGGAGCATCTGCTGTTGCAGGTGTATGTCTGTGTTGATTTCCTCTACTTGAGGAGCATGGAGGGGGCAAGAAGACACGTTACCTCTTTGAAATGCCAAGTGGCTCATCTTTGGCAATGAAGGACTTGTGTTCTGTTCATTAGAGGAAGCAAGCACCTTTTCCCTGGGAAATGACTGAATTCTGTTCACCAAGGGACTGACTTTCCTAAGGGACTGAATTGGATATTCCATCCCTGTGGGTCGACATGAGTGCCATACAGCTGGGCAAGGCTTGGAGGGAAGCACCAAGGGGATCAGGCAAGGAAGCAGCAGGACATGCTGTCACAGCACCGAGTGGCTTATTTTTGTGCTGGCCAATACCAGCCCCATCACTCAGAGACCCCTCTTAGCCTCATGGATGCCTGAGCTCCCACCACCGAGAAGGGGAAGAGCCTTTCTGCTGGGTAATGAGGGAGCTTGGGTGATTACAGCCCTGCCAGCTGTGTCCACAGCTGGGTGGCACAAATCCTATTGAAAGTGTCCTAATTATATTATAACGTTACAGGCAATTAACTTCCCCTCTTCCACATGCAGAGATTTCATTGACAAGCCATTTCTATTTCTTTGATGCTCCCTTGGTGTTTGCTTTTGTTCTCTTTCCAGAATGGGGCCTGGATCAGGCCCTTTGGTATTAAATATGCCTGGCTAGAAAGTCCTCAAATGCATCAAAACAATCTTGATCAGTGGAAAGTTTTTGACATGGAGCTGGATTTTATAGTGTGCATGTGTGCCTGAAGTGTTTTTTCTGTGCAATGTTCAAATAGAGGGTTCATTTCACTTTAAGATCATAAAAAATTGAGTTATTTAATAGGGCCCTTGGTTGGGTAATTACGAAGCAAAGGAAAAGCAGACAATCCACCCAGGGGGTGCGTGTGTTTTTTCTTCAGTGGTGTTAAATACTATTTGGATTATTCACTGAATAAACATTAAATAATGTAATTTGGAAACTAGGTCCCATTAGGGATTTAAATGTGTAGTCTGTCACTGGTAAAGGATTAAGATATTAGTGTATTAATGTAATATCAAAAGCTGTGGATTCCTTCTGTGTTGCTTAAGTGCTTTCTGATCAAACATGTCCGAGTAGTTTGTTGGGTTTCTTTTTTAATTGCTTGTTTCATGCTGTAATGAAAGTGATGGTGGATATAGCACAGTGTTTGAGTTTGCCTGCTTAGCCTGAAACTCTACAGAAAAGAGCCTGTGAATCTAACCCACCACAGTCTGAGACTGGAGAAACTTGGCACACCCAAACCTTCATCTTTGTTTGCAAAGAGCCCATCACACTTTGGTAATGTAAAACCCCCTTTTGCTGCATCTCCCCCTCTTCCACTCCTGCTCCTTCCTCCAGTGCCACGTAAATAGTGCTTTATGCTTTGGACATTTCTGCTATGTTTCATCTTAGAGGTTTCTTGGGACAAGGTGCTTCTACAAGGCACAAACAACAATGAGTAGCTGTGGCTTTTTAGAGATTCAGAGGCTTTTGAGTCTGACTCAATCCTATGTTGAGGCCAAGACTGGAAGTGAAGTTGAGAGGCCCTGCGTGACCCTTCAGGATTTCAGGAACTTTTCCACCTACAGTCCATTTTGGAAATGGGTCTTGTAGGAGTTCAATGTGTGAGGCTATTTCTATCCCTGTGCAGAAGCTTTCAGCAGGTTAATTGTGTTTATGCTGTTAGAGGTGGAAAATATGCCTTGCTTTTGCAATAATCCCTAACATTTACACCCTGGAGAATTTGCAGATGTTGATTTTCATTGACCAGTGAGTCCTAGGTGTCTACAACAGCATCACCAGAAGCAGGCTCTGCTAAAATGAACTCCTGGGTTTAAAAGTGCTTCTTCTATGGTGTGTTTATTCAGTTCACCTGAAATGGCCATTGCTTTCCACTGGGAAAACCCCAGTAGCATATATTTTGGAGAGGAGTCCAGAGGCAGGAGCATATCAAGCCCTTCTTAAGCAATCCCTTAATGATTTGAGCACTTTGGATTCCTTTTCAAGTGACAGACACTTTACTGCTGAAGGATGGTGAAAGAGTGGGTTTGGCAAGTTGGATTGGCTTTCATCCACTCAGCATCCAGGCTGAAGAGTGTATTACCAGGGTAAATATAAAAAGAGTATGTGAGAAAATATCAAATTATACAAGAAAAAGAACCAAGACAACAATATCATTAGAGACCCTGAACAAGTTGTAATGACGATGTTTTGTGAGACAGGCAGAAGGGGCTGAGATTTATTCAGCAGTGCTGAATAAAGACAGCTAAGCACAAAATGTGTCTGTCACAGAGGCATTTCCTCATGAAATTGCTTTTGTTATGAGCTGAGCACATCCTATTGGCTTCTGAAAAAACACAAGGCTTAAAATAAAATGTATGTGTTTGTTTAAGCTGTGTCAGTGGTGAATTTAACTAAACAGCTCATCCAAGTCAAAAAATGTGTGCTCTAAATCTGTAGACAATCAAGCATTTTATTTTTGATAACCAGTCACTGTTTATTGTAGTATACAGCAATGTTTTAAAAAGAACAAGAGTGTTCCTGCTCACTAGGTCAATTCCAAGTACTGCATTTCAGCAAATGAAGCAGGAACTAGAGTTAATGAAATTTGCAAACAAATCCCCATGGAACCCTGTCCATTAAAAATTAGCTCTGAATTAGATATTAGAAACAGTACTGAAAAATGGTCTCTGTAGCTATTGTCTTGAAAGTCCTTGGTGTAATAAAAATTTCCCATTTTCTGTAAAGGAGGGGCTAAAAAACAGAGTTGCTGGAAAACACTTCAATTCACCTAATAGGAAAATATAATTCAAATATTCATAATGATTCCTATGGACAAAAAGAACATTCTTGAATATTATTTCGGAAGCAAGTCAAAATATGCACTTGTCGTTACTATGACAATGAGCAAAAAGCAGAGAAAACCCCCCAACAATAGCAAAAAACCCCACAGGTTTGAAAGGAACTTGCCACGTATGATAATTTTTATGATCACAAACCCTTTGCAGCAACCAATTTGCTGAGTATAAGTGATCTAATTGAGGGCAATCGTTGTCAGAGGGACCAAAAATATACTAGGCCTCCATTTTCATATTAAAATGCCATGGCTTGGTTTAACATTTCCAAGTGGTTATTTTAGTCCTTTTTTTAAAAAACAAAAGCCTGTTGAGGATAGGGTAACTCTGTTGACCAGTATATTATTGGACTTGTTTATCTCTGGGAAATGGGACCACCTGATCTCAATAGAGTTTTTCTTTTTTTTTTTTTATTTTTTTTATTTTATTTTTTATTTTCCCCTCTCTCCCCATCCCCCTCATCCCCCCTTCCCACCTTCCCCCCCCCCCCCTTCCAATTGCTCGAAACATTTCACAATTAAAGCAGAAGAGGCTTGTTCTGCAGTTCTCACCTTTTGTCCTGAATAGCCTGGAAACAGAGGGACACTTTCCCCGTTGAAGTCTGGTGTAATTTCCCCTTGAATGGGCTCTCATGATAAGAACAGGGGTCACTGGATGGGATGGTATGCAATAAAGCTTGTGATTGCATGGTTCTTCATCATCACAAAACAGCCCAACACTCTGCTTTATGATAGCACAATTGGCACACACAATGGCTTGGGTAGAAAGCTAGAGAAACAGAGAGACGGGTATAGATACTAAGATGGAGATATCAGTCAAGCGATTGTCCCTCTTGGTGTGTTTCAAGTGCCGAAGTGTACAAGTGGCTGAGAACAGGGTCCCCAAACATTATGCTGAAAAGCAGTGAATGAATAAAAAGGGATGGCAGGAGTGGATGAATCTTGCCTATAGAATGCACCTTTGTGGTCAAATGTATAAGATAATATATAGCAGCTGTGTTATAAGCCAGCAAAGGGAATTGAACTTACAAAGCACAGGCTTTTCAATAGCTTCCCTTGTGGGAACACCAAAAGTTTAAGAGGTGGAGGAGGGCTTATTGCTGACTAACGCCAGCACTTAATAATAGTTGCCTTGCATGCTGTGGAACCTATCCTTTGGGCCAGTTCCTAAAGTCCTTATTTACTGCCCCTAAGTGAGAGCTTTGATTGAGTAAAGGCTGAGTAAAACCTGGGTAAAGGCTCAGGAATTGGCTGTATTTGAAATCGGTTGCCACGAGCCAGCATTTGGACTGTCCAGTCCTGGAAGGGCTCACAGTTCCCCTGGAATTACTCGGGAGCTGCAAGGGCTCAGTGTTAGAGGAGACTTTTAACAAATACTGGAACTTTTTATGACAATACCAAAACCCACAAACATTTGTTCCTGCTTCTTCATTCCAAAATTTTTATTAAAATCAAACAAAAGCATCATAAAGCAGGGCTTCAATTTTTCAGGAGAAATCTCTCTTTTTCTTCTTCTCCCCTCAGCTCCATAAATCAGTGAGAAATACTTTTTTATGAGCTCAGTCAGTACTGTGTGCGTCTTGGGCCCACTAATAGTTAGAAATTGCCTTCTAGAGATGCAGAATGAAAATCATACACCATTTTTGCTTTGCAAATCTCCATTATAACCCTTCTGGAAATCTTCTGTAGGTGGTAAGGGTTGAGGGTGGGAGTGAGGTCAAGGGAAGTGCTGACTAGAAGAGGAGTTAGAAAACTCCTGAAGGGAGCTGAAATACTCTATCTTTGACTCAAATAGTGAGATATTCATAAAGGACCAGCTGCTTTTCAACGTAAACAATAGAGGAGAAAAATAGTAATGGAGCATACTGCTTTCACACCAAGGTCATGGACAAAAAGAGCTTTTAAAGTAGGTATGGTGTACTGAGCAAATTTGATTGCAATAGATTGCTACAAAGATTAGCTGAAAACTCTTCAGTTTCAGAAGTGAGCTGATAGGAAGGGTTTGTCCCAGACTAATCTCAAGACCAAAGAGAAGGTCTTACAAATAAGAACAGAATGATAAAACTGCTGCATCCTCCTAACAGCTGTACATAAAAAGGGATTGCAAGTATTTAAAGGCGTCTCCTTTGTGTAAAATCTGTACTAGTAAAAATGTTCTCTGTTCAGTGATCTACCAACCTGCCAATATCTGGTTGAAACTCCCAATTTGTCTTACAGCACAGTAGTATCTGTAGCTCTTCTACATATCTATAAATGGACGCAGCTGTAACTACATCTTTCTACTTCCTAGTCCTCTTTTCTGGCCTTTAGGAGAAAATACCTTGCCAGGTATATGAATTATGAGCTACTGGTTTGCTATTGTCATTTTTGATTGAGTGAAAGTTTCACAGGTGCACAGAAATTGTTGTAGGATGGTCAATTTAAATAGCTTCATTTCTCATGTGGTTCTGTGGGTGCTGAAGTCCTCTGGTAATTCTTCACCCTCGGAGAGAGGACTTTCATAGACTGTATTTGGCTTCTGTGTCAAAGATTCCTTTCATTCATGGATATCTTTGTCCTGGTCACCACGTTTTTTGCCTAGCTGAACTTCGAGGTGGCAAGATGTCACGATGGGAAAAGTGTTGCCTTAGGTAGAAAAGAGCATTTCCAATAAGAAATTATCATCAGATAGTCTGAAGCCGCTTATTTTCGGGTGATATATATTTGCAACAAAGGAGCCATAAGCTTCAAAGCCTACAGGTGGTTTTGGGGCAGAGGAGGTTTATTCTGTTCTTCAGCACGTCTGTAGCAGTTCTGCTTACAACACAAACATTAGTTTGCAGCTGCAGTAGTAGGTTTTGAAGAGTCCCTCCCAGTTTTCTACAGTTCTTATGTCGTGTTGAGCAGGAAAGAAACCCCCCCACGTTCTTCCTCATGTCTTCATGGGACCCTGGTAAAGTGGGAGAGATCTTTGTGGGCCTTTTGACCTTAGTGCATTCCTTGAGGGGCAAAACACACATTCCCCAGGCAACGTCTTCCTGCGGAGGAACATATGGAAGGTACTAGAGAAGGGGAGTGTTCCCTTTGCCCAGCACACTGGGAGTGTCTGGGAGAGGTGAATGTGGAGTCAGGAGAGTGCACAGTTCATCAAACTCAAACTTTATCTTTCTCTGGAATACCTGGGAGAACATGGTGATGGATTTTTTAAGAGGTGGTCATGTGATCTTGGCAATGTATTAACTGCTTTGTGCTTTATAATCATAAAGGGATATACAAATTGCAACAATTACACAGTGTGCTTGGATTAATGTAATTGTAAGTTAATGTGAATACATGTATGATGGATAGATGCTACAGTCTGTGAGAATAAATATCCCAATCTGAAATTGGTTAGAGAAATTGTTCTATAACAGAAAAGCAGATCGCTTCTCTGGTTTCTCCTGCTTTTTCCTAGCAATGGCTATATGACTAAAATAAATTAAGGAAGGAATCAAACATACATAAGTTCCACGATTCTCACTTTTTTTTTGAAGACTTTGAATTAAGGGAATCCTCTGTGATGTAAAGGTTTGTGTAACTTCCTCTTGGAAGTCTTTATGGTTATCAATTTAAATGCAGTTTTCCAGGAAAAGAACCCATTAATCTCAGTTGAGTATACTTTAAAAAACCCTCCTTGACTTCCCTTGGTTGAGGAGGGAATTCTTAGACTGCACATTGTTGTTTTACCTGCTGTTTTGTAACTGGTGAAAAATAATTTGTTCTTCTGGGAAATGAAAAGGTACCTTTTGGTCTTAGTGAAAAGTGCTACAGAAAACACTTTTTTTAGGTGAGGGGAAAATTTTATATGATGCAATATAATAATTTTCCTTTTACACATTTCACTGGGAGGCAGTCATTCATATTTTTTTGCAATCAGAGTAGCTCAAAATAGATTTCTAAAAAAAGGAGTCATAACGCCCCACCACACATGTAGTGTCTTAGACTTTGAAAAACCCTGAGGTCTGGATAACTTGTGTTCTTACCTCTTCATACGTTTATTCTCTGTGGATCTGGTCCAGAGCTGACAGGGCAAAGTTGACTCCCACTGCACAGGTTGTGTTTGCAGCATCGTGTGAAGTCAGAGCACATTACACTGATCCCTGTACCTCAGAGGGGTGTTGTCAGAGCAAATTTTTGCCTGTGCAACATTCTGAAAATGAACAGTTCTGAATATTTTGTTTTCCAAGGCAATCTGTGCCCAACCTAAACCAGAAAAGCTTTGTACTTTCTCAATACACAGGAGGACTTTGGACCAAAGTCTGAGTATGATTCAGTGAAGAAATTACTACTGGACAGGAGTTGCTACTCGTTTGTGTTTTTTAGAGACAAGTTTGAACTGTGAAAGTTGGCTTCAGCCCACAAATCTTTCAAAAAAGGAGAACATTTATATCCATTCCAAATCAGTATCTTATTATTCTTCAAGTTTTTATCATTTTTACTGTGCTAGAAATTAATTAATACAGGAAGACTTTGATCTTGCAGAAGACAATCCTTAAAACAATATCAGTGTGATGATACATGTAATAAACCAAAATGCTGCAAAATGATAAAGAGAAACATACATACACACAAACAGAATATTTTGCTTCATGCAATATATATCTTTTGTACTCAAAATATGTATCTAAACTTGAATCTTAAATAATACAAAAAGCCACAAAAATAAGGTCCTTAAAAATATTTGGTTTCAATAGAGCCATTTGTCCCCGAGAACCGGGACAAGCAATGAAAAAGTATTTTAACTTACATAGACTAAATAAAAGAGGAACTATTGCTAGAGAAAGCAATTTGAAGGGAAGATTTGGGGGGACGATATAAAATAAGAGCAGAGGAATAAAATATGGAACAAACCAAATGAAAACGTCCACTTGGGAGAGCGGAGTGCTTCCAGCCAGACCACACTGCTGGCCAGACATCATCTTAAGCAGATTATTCAAACAAATATTAATTTGAGTTGCTAGGATGGAATATCTGGTTTAACTGTTTTAAAGTACTGTATTAATGTGCAAGCCAGTGATTAATAGAAAATGTACTCTCACAGAACAAAATGTAAAATTAAGGAATGTCGTACAAAATGCTTGCAAGGAGCGGGATGTGCTTGCTCCAAAGGGTTTCAAAGCCAGCCCAGGACTCACTGACTGTGTGGTCACACTGGATTTGCCTCGATGCTGGCAACATATCCAAGGCTGGGATCATCACCAAAATAGCCATTTTAACTGGCTCAGTGATGAGGAAATCCAGTCTTCTGCCTTCCTACCTTGCCAGGATCTCAGACTGAAAGGGAAAAAAGGGAAGGAAGTGAAAAAGACACAGGGAAAAGGGGGAGGAGAGAGGAGGGGGGCAGGGGGCAGGAGGATATATATGATATATGGTAGTGTTAGAGGCTTCACTCAGCCCTTGCTCTCTGGATATTGAAATTCTTTGCTGAAACACCTAGAGGTGATTTTTTTTAGTCCTCATGAGTGATGCAGCCTACTTGAAGAACCTAAACTCTCCAGAGACGTGATTGAAGTTACTATGGCATATCTGCTTTTGACTCCTTACTCCAAATTCATAGACTCGTGGATTGGTTTGGGTTGGAAGGGACCTTAAAGAACATCTAGTCACAACATCCCCCATATTCCTATATCAAAACTCCACACCCTCTGCCCGCCCCGTCTCCTCCCTCACCCTCCCATGGTAATATAGTATTTCCAGATATTCTTTCTCAGTAGGGTTAACTGGGGACAGCTTGTAGTATAAAATCCAAGTGAGGTTCCAGTTGGCACGTTTGGACTGCTAGGAAAGCCCCTCAACCACTCTGCCACTCCAGTTCCTTAGTTCCTTGCTGAGGAGGACAAAAAGTGCCGCTGGGCAGTTCTGACTTAGTCTTGAGACCTCAGACTGGATGGCAGGAGCTATCAGGAACCCATCTAATCCTTCCCCAGCCTCGGGATTTGGACCTCTTCTCCCTCCTGCTACAGACACGGATTCTCCCGTGTGTTTTGTGAGGGGGGCAGACCGTCTTTGTCACTAAAGTGGAGCCATCAAACAGGCTGGTCAGAAAAATGAAGCACCACCAAAATCACCAAATCTATGTGTGCATCAAGAAAGAAAACACTCTTTCCAAACAGAGACGCCCTTTCAAAGCAAAATCCCTCAGCTGAGGCATTCACTATGAAAAGAGCATTGTAGGTAATGGTCCTTAGGGGCAAATGTATCTAGTTTGAAGTTGAGCATCCCCCCTGGCATTACCTGATGCTTCCAGTTTTTCTCCCTCCCAGTAAAATGTCTGAGCAGCTTCATGTGTGAGCTTAAAAGAAGGGAGCTGATGGAATAAGCTCAAGAGACACCATGTTGTTTTTCTAAGTGATGTTTTATCTGAAGAGTCCAAAAAAGATATCCAAGTATTTTTCTTTTCTTTTTTTTTAATCTGGGAAGAAATCTCGATTGTATTTCAGTTCCTTTAATTATTTTGTCTAGCAGTGAGATCAAAGGCCTAGGTCTCAAAAGGAATCAGTCCTGGGCCAAACACTCCAAAGCAGGTCCTCCAAGTTCATAAAAAAATACCATATTTAGTCATCTAACTTAGTCTGCTATTCAGAAGTGCTTGGACCTGCTGCTCCCTAGCCAGACATGGTAAGCTGCCCCAAGATTATCAGATGACATGTGCTGAAAGAGCACCAAGTACTTATGAGCCTGTTTTCACTGGGTTTATTTGGTGCAGTCTTAGATAATCCTGTGGAGTGGCTGTTTTCTGTTTTTCACTATCAACTCAGTCTCTTTCTGGTCAGATCTCTGTCGGGGTAGCTGTGAGTGAAGGATTGGAGGGAGGTAGGGGAAATAAAATTTCCTTGCCCTCTCTGATACAGCTTCACTTGCAAATGTGGTGATGCAGTTTTTGGATAGTGCTTTTATCTGGCTCGCTTTTCCACCCTTCTGTCCCTGCATTTGTTATTCTTTGTGAGCATGAATAAATGGAGCCTCTGCAAGGACCTCATAGAAGGTCCTAGCAGCAACAGTTTAGGAAACGGAGGCTCACAGAATTGAGGCCAACTTTCCTACTTACAAAGTAGGCCCTGTAGATTGTAGAAGGGATTCCTACCACCAGCTGTGGGGCTGACCATGGCTCTGTGCACCGAACTTCAGGCTGCCACCGAACTTGGAAGCTGGGTCTGTACGACTCACTAAGGTTATTTAGGAAATCCGTAGCAGAGTCGAGATACAAGAATCAAGGTCTCCAGACTCCCACTCCAGTAAAACAAGCTATAAATCTAATGCCAAAATCACCAACATTCATCACAAAGAGCTTATCTCTTGAGTTGCACGGGTTATAAGGAGGACTGCCCTAGGAATGAAGTAAAAGAGCTGAACTCCTCTTATTCGGGATCTAGTATTCCTGCCTCCTCCACATCCCAGATCTCTTCTAACTGGGCTGGGTATTTCCCAGCTCCCTCTCCTTTCTGTGGCCATCACTGAACTCAGTAATTTCTATTTCATATCTGTCTCTCTGGGGTGCCATGGCTTCTGCAGCCTGTACTGCTGCTTCACCACATATTTCATGCCAAGCTCCTTCTGGAAAACCCCATGGGTTTTGCAATACTTAGGCATCAGCCGTCAGCCCACAGTGTAATGAATCCCCTGCAGCACTTCCTTCCCTAAGCAGCTGTCTACAAATCCATCATACTTGGCCTGTATTTTAAGACTTAATTTAAAGTGGAGACAGGAGTGCTCTAGTCTGTGCTCTGTGATTGACACTGGTAATGCCCACTAGGTGCTGAAAGGAGTCTCTCTGCACATCCTCTGTGGGCTTGTGGGGGCTGGATGAAACCTAAATGATGAGTGTGATTGTAAAAAAAGCTCTTCCCTGAGAATGCTTGTTTGGCTGTGGAGAGAGGAACCATCTTCCTTGTCACCTACAGAGTTAAGTTTTCCCCCCCACTCTGACTGTACAGATTAAGAGGGGAAACAGCCCCATAAATTCCAAACTTTCTTCATCTTCCTCCTTGTATGCCTCAAAAAATATCAGGGTGTGAATGTGATCTCCAGGGTCTGGGGAGATGATGTTCTCCAATATCTATGGCAGCAAAAGGAGCTGCCAGTAGCCCCACAGCCTCCAGCGGAGCTGTGGGTACAAGTTGGGAATGATTTGGGCTCCAGAAAACCCTTCCCCAGATGCATCCTGCAGCAGATCTGTTCTGCTGTAGCTCCCAGCCTGATATATTAATTAAAATCAGTGCTGATAATATTACAGTGCCAAGAGGCAAGCTCTGAAGGTGTAAAAGCAAACAGGTTTCCTGTCCATCAACTGCTGCTGGAAGTGGCTCAGCTTCCAGGGAAGGGCTGGGACCAGAGCTTTCATCTGGGTACCTGGGCAGGTACCAAAGCCCTCAGCCTGCTCTAGTGTTAGGAAGCCTTGGCTTAGGCCCCAAGGAAGGCAGTTTTGCAGGTGTAAAACTTCCCAGTTTCATTAAGAATAGCCACGTAATCAGTGACCATGGTCCAGACGTGGTTCATTGAGCTGTGCTAATTAATCGTGGAATCATAGAACAACAGAACGGTTTGGGTTGGAAACGACCTCAAAGACCATCTAGTTCCAAAGCCCCTGCCATGGGTGGGGATGTCATTCTCTAGATCAGGTTGTTTAAAGTCCCATCCAGCCTAGCTTTGAACGCTTCCAGCGGTGGGGCATCCACAACTTCTCTGGGCAGCCTGTGCCAGTGTCTCAACACCCTCTGAGCAAAGAATTTCTTCCTAACATCAAATCTAAGTCTATCCCCTCCTAGTTTAAAACCTTTCCCCCTTGTCCTATCACTATCTTCCTGTGTAAGCACTGTACTAGCAGGTATTAGCTACTTGACACCATAATAACTCCCTTTCTTCTCAGACAACCCTTCGTGCTGCCTGCTGTGCTATCTGCAAATAACGTCCTTGTGGTTTTAATACCAGGCTGAGGCAATGGGGAGCTGCTGGATCTGCATGACTTTGGGAAACTCTTCCATCATGCCATGCTCTGCTAGTCCAGTGCTGAAGTTTCTTACCTCCTGATTTAAAAGTCTGAGTCAGTATTTTCCTCTCTCTTTTCTTCTCATCCCAGCCATTTCTGCATGTCTTTAGCCTGCAGGCTGTTCAGGTCAGGTCTACTGCTCACTAAGCAGTGATGTTTTGATCTTGCCTGGGTCACCTCAGGTCTCCTGTGTTACCCTTGATGATGATGGACTGGGGTTTGATGTATCTTATGACACTGGCAATCTGTGATAATCCAGCCCCTGTGCTAAGCAACTATTTCTGTTCTCTCTTCCCCTGGGTGAAACAGTGAATTAGAAGTTTTTGAGGCAAGGACAGTCTTTCAAATAAACATCAGTAAAACAGCCAGCACATGGGTCTGTGATAGACATTCTTAGGCTTTAGTGGATACAAGTATTTTATTAATACTGGCAGTAACAAGAGTATAATAATAATAATAGGAATAATAATAACAACAGCCACAATCTAACACAAAACCACTTTCTGATACTTTGAAGCCAAGTGACTTCAAAAAAATTCCCTTTTAATGTTTATTTGAAATATCTTTCACTTTTATTCATCTGCAGTTTATTTAGATTTTGAGATTCCTAGGTTTTTATTTCAAAATTTTGTAGATTGATAGTTTGAAAAAAATGTGGAGAAATGTGAATACTTTATTTTCAAAATCTAAAATTTCACTAAAATCTGGAAAGAAGATGTCCAGCTGTTCTCTGCTTGAACTTTCTTATGTGTAGATTTTGAATGCCATGCACTTAGTGTGAGAACCAGCATTTTAAATGCTAAAAGATTTCTCTTTCTTACAGAATGTACTTTCTCAGTCCATTTCTTACTGCAATAACTGCACCCCAGGGTTTCTTTAAGCAAAGCTAAGACCCCCACATGCACACAAATTTCACTTACTAGCAGGAGGAGAGCACAGTCATGTGTATGTGACTTTTTCAGGATCGCCTTGATTGAGTAAGTGTGCTATAACACATTAAGTGATGCAAGAGTTAGTGTCTGTGCAGTTGCTTTTCTTCAGACACTGGAGTTGTGCTCTGTATCTCAATTTTTACCGGAGTAGTGGCTTGTGTTATTGCTGGCCTGTTTTATCCCGAGCTGTAACTCATGCCTAAACTTCTCAGATGGCCCTGGGCCAGACCTCTGCTTCTTGGGTGTTTCAACCAAAGTTTGCACAACAGGGACCCAGGCTATGACTGAATCCTCTCATCACGTAAAGAAATATTGTTGTAGTTAACAAAAGAGGAAGGAACTATCCCAAAGAGGTTTGAAACGTTTACAGCAACCTACGACATTGAATGACAAATTGTGTGGGAGTGTTGCCCCTCCGGTTAGGCACTGGTAGTACCTTCTGAACCACTTGCATTAGTGCCACTGAAGAGTTAGAAAAGTAAAGAGATGTTACTGCAATAACAACTGAACCTTCAACATCTTCCAAAAAAAATTCTTTTTCCATGTTGTTTTATTATGAACGTGCAAAGCTGAGACTTCATGCTAACACATGCATAAGTGTTGTGCTTCCACATTTGAAGATGCCTCTTACTCCGTTCTGTTGCGTTCTTGAGGGTCCTGTAATAATTTATTCTCTCTGCCTTCTTCTTCTTTTTGTGTAATTATTACTCTTTAAGTTAATCGCTTACTGAAAGTAAATAAATTCCTCTCAAGGTCATGAGCTGCAATTTTCTCATGTGGAGGGCAGTGGGTTTCCATGTTACTCACTCAGAGTGAGAGTACTTCTAATTCAAATCTGTGACACTGTATGTTCATTTTCCCTCAGCACCCATTAACCAAAACTTGTTGAAATTAATTGTGCAGCACTGATTTCATGTCACTGAAATATGAAGGAGAAATATTAATCAGTTTATTAAAAATCCAGCAAATGTCAGGGTATTATGAGCCCTAATTAATATGTGTTTAAATTCTCTGCCCTGGGCCCTCCAGTCTTTTATTTTGTTTGAACTGAAGCTTGACATTTTCAGTCAGCGCATTATTGTCTAACAGCAGGAGAGTGAAAGCTATACCCCTTTCCTTAAACACACCAGGCTGTGGAATGTGCTCTGCCTCTCTCCCATTCCTCTTCCATTTGTTAGGTACTGGACACAAGACCCCAACTCTGTTTAGGAGATCGCTTTCCTTTGGACTAAAAGAAAAGAGTCAAGCATCAAACCACCCCAGCATCTGCAGCCTGAAAGCTGTATTTCAGGGATTCAGGAACCACAATGGGTAAAATCCTTTAGTGCTCTCAAGAAGGATTCTTTTTCCATACCGAACCAACAATACCATCTATTTACCGGTTCAGAGTTTTTTAAACTTACACCATAAATCATAGCTAAGCAAACTGAACAAAAATTCCCAGGTGGCAGCAACTGATGGTTCTGTCAACAAAAATGGACACAAGTCAGCAGGAGTATTTTCATGCCACCCACAGAGTATTTCTGCTGGGAGCAATTTGACTTTCTCACTGTTGGGCCATCCTTACATCCTGTCTATAATATCACATGCTTTCTCCTTCATGTCACTTCTTCTAATTAGTCCCAAAACTGTGGAGCAGTGGCCCCACTGCTGGCATCAGGCAGTAGTTACCCAGGAGGACATAAGTTTTTGTCCTAAGCCTGCTCTCAAATTTTTTAGCTTAATCCTTCTTTGGAGATGAGTTGGAGGGGGACTTCTTACAAGGGTATGTAGTGACAGAACCAGGGGTAATGGCTTTAAACTGAAAGAGGGAAAGTTTATATTAGATATTAGGAAGAAATTCTTTACTGTGAGGCTGGTGAGGCACTGGAATAGGTTGTCCAGAGAAGTTATGGTTTCCCCGTCCCTGGAAGTGTTCAAGGCCAGGCTGGATGAGGCTGTGAGCAACCTGGTCTAGTGGAAGGTGTCCCTGCCCATGACAGGGTGGTATTGAAACTAGCTGGTCTTTAAGGTCCCTTCCAACCCAAACCATTCTATTATTCTCTGTTTCTAAACCAGAATAGAGAACGTCCCACCTGGGGCACTGATGTAGAGTTGTTACTGTTCCTGCACTCATACCCTAACTCTGTGACATTAACTTCTGGTGATTACTCTGTGAAGATATGTGAGTGCATCATTTGCCAGGGTGAAATATAAGACATAAACTGAATATAGGAAATATATTGAAAACAGAAACAGGCAAGTAGGTGCATTGTGTGTATTACTTCATAGGCTTCTCATTTGGCCAGCCCTCATTTGCATCAGCTGTTTTATTTATTCTCACCAGTTTGCCAACCTACATTTTACCTTGTGGAATCATGGATTAATCCTGCCAAACACTTCAAAGCAGCATCCTGCAGCTCACCTCCCCCAACCCCATTCTTCAGTTGTGCATTCAGTCTTGTTCCAGCTGGACTAAACCATTATAAAGGTTGTGTATGGATAGTTGTTTGTGGTCCTGGGTTTTTGTATGAAAGGTGTTTGGTCCTTTCTGGTTGGATGGCCCATGAGAATTACACCTGTCTCTTCAGGCATTGCTTGAACCTAATTCCCAACCTCCTTACTACAGGACCACTTGGGTTTAGTTTAGCAAGTGGACTCTCACCTGCACATACTTTGTCCCAGAAGACCCTGCTTCCATGATCCAAGCTGTTCTCTACCTTCCAACTCCATTTTTCTCCGTCTTCTCTTCCTGCACTGGATGATGTGGAAACAAGTCTCCAGTGATTCAATTTAGCTGGAGATGGTGTCCATAACAAAAATATGTTCAAGTGTCTTTCCTTTCTGAGATGGGCACCTTTGATCTACTGTTACTAAACATTTCCCAGTGCTTTCCAGCTTTGCTTTAACTTTCCATAATCCATCATCTTTTGTCTAACCTGGCTCTAACACAGGAAAGTTTGATCAAATTGTCATTGTTTCTCTGTCCTTGTGCCTGTCTGATCCCCATGCATCCCAGTTGTCCAGCTCTCACCAGCACAGCACCAAGCTGCCTCCTGCTCTTAGTGCCTTACAGCCACATTAAAGGTCTTGCTTCCGACAAAGCAAAAATGTTACGGTGGAGACTGATTTTCTTGGCCATGGGTGAACCACATGACCACAAACCCATCCTTCCTGACACTCTGTTGAGTCTCTACTTGTCATCACAAAGATGTGTGTGAATCACATCCACTGCAGACCCCAGGCAGCTCTTCCTATGTGCTCCACCCCACATCAAGGATTGGGAGTGCAGGGGGTGGCAGCAGACAGAAAGGAAGTCTGGGACATGCAGCATCAGCCTGCTCAGTGAGCAGTGGGGCTTCAGGAGTCTTGTGTCCTGCAGCTTTGTGTCTTGTGGTTGGATCTGCTGTTGTCCAAGGTTAGAACACTGTGGGCTGCTTTGGTGCCAGAGTTTCTCTTGAGAAAGTATTTTAGGGGGTCAGACAGGTTGAAAATCTTTTTCTGTCTGTCCTTTCGTTTTGTATTTTGGGGCAAACTGTTAAATGAGTTGGAGTGCAACACTTAACAGCGTTCAAACAGCACAGCTAAAAGATTCACTGCTGGTTTAAAGAATGGGAGATAACTCTCTTCTCACGCTTAGATAGCTTTGTGGATTTTTTGTTTCAGAGGAAAGCATTATTTTTCTTATGCAATGGTCTCATCTGCATAGTGTACTTGTACTCTTTGGTTCCTGGAAGTGCCATACCTGAGTATGTTTCTTTAGCAATATAAGAGACCAAATAAAAAACAAAAAAACGCCCTTGAATATGAAAACTTAGAATTTTGCTGTGCTCAAAATCCAGATATGAATGGATCACCTTGTTCTCCTTTCTAGGAAAAAAACCACAAGTGCTGAAAAAATTACCTTCATGGTTAGAGTCATCCCCTTTATCAGTTCTGTCTTTGTGCATTGCTTCCTTGGATGGCCGGCTCTTTGAGCATGACAAGAAATCAATTCCTTTATTTATGCTCAGCAGTGCTCAGCAAAACAAGGTTCCCAACATGAAAGCAGCCTTTAATCCCATTAAAAAACAGAAATACAGTTTAAATATTCCTCTTTTCTGCGGAGTTTGACTTAGCCAGCTCTGAGAAAACCTACCTTGTTTTCTTCTCTCTGTTGATGTTGGATGGGGTTGTTTCCCTTCCTTCTCTCTTCGCTTGGACAAGGAGTGACCTCCCTTCCCTCAGAGCCTGAGTTGTCCCAGATCTTACTTTCCCAGTCAATATGAAGCCCATGTCACAAGAAGAGTGCTTCTTCTTACACAGCATTGCTCAGGAACAGAAGGGAAAATAAAGCACCCACCTGTCAATCCCACCTTCTCTGTCAGCCTGTACAAAGGCTAACAAATGCTTTCAGGAGACACAGTGTCCTTATTTAGATCTGTTGCTACTCTGAGTAATTAAACTGAGGCTTGTAAACAAACATCACCAATGGTTTCACTGCACAAACCCTCTTGAGAAAAACACTTAACATTTGGTTAACATGGCAGAGAAAAACTCTCCGCCAAGCTTAGTAAAAGAGATGAGTCATTTCCACCACTGCCTGGGACAGGAGGAGAGTTTACTTAGCGTAGGCCCATTGGATGGTTTTCTGCTTTGTGAGTCACCAGGGTTTCTTTTCAGCTGGTCACCAACAGAGTGGCCTTGCTGACAAGTGGGTGGTGCACAAGGGAGAGATGGCCCTGGCCACGGGCAGCTGACTTTCTCCTCTGTCCCCTTGGAGCAGGGGAGCCTGAGCTAGAAAGCCCTGTGCAACAGTCTTGTCACACATCTGGTGGTAGATGTGGGATTTATGGAGGGGTGGCAACTTGCTTATTTAAGTTAACCATGGTTTTAAGACATGTAATCCCTCTGTGCTGTGATTGGTCTCCCTCCAGCTCCATCTGGTTCTCCAGCATGGGGACCTGAATGGCACATGGGAATAGCCTGCAAACCAGATGCTTAACATTTATTTTTAGTGATGAATAAACTTTGTAAGCATCTCATTATACAGTCGCCTGCCCTAATTAGTAACATTCAGACAAGCATTAATCTGCAGAAGTGCTTAGCGGTGCTGAGAGTACTCAGTGGAGCTCTGAGGAGGCATCTTCTTTGTGGAGGGATGTAGGGAGGGCTTTAGTGGAAACAAATGAATGGGGCTCTGGTGGGGTCTTGCTGGGTTTTCCAGGAGTTTTCAATGAATTAGGTTCTCCTGAGTGATTTAAGTGCAACTCTTTGCTGAACTGCATTGCACTTCCAGTGGACTCACTCACAAAAAGCGAATTTGATTCTGGCCTCATGATTTGCATCATCATCCTGAAAAGAGCAGAGAAACAAATGATTTTGTATTCATTTGCAATGATGCTGGTCCTCCCTCTGCTGTCTTCATCCTGCTGCTTTGCAAGTGTGAACAGAGAGTGAAGGTAGCACTAAATTGCCTGCTCTTTGGGCTCTCAGTCCTATCCCAAGCCTAACAGCCCCTAACACCTGGGTCTTGTTGCATCCTAGCTTGTGCCTGTGAATGAAACCTGGGCCCTGTGAGGAGCTCCATGCTGACAAAGCCCTGGTGTCACCACAAAACCATTCTTTCAGGATGGTGCCCCTTTTGAATATCCATCAAACCCAAAGTTTCCCATCCTGTTGGATAAAAGAGGAATACGCTGTTATCTTTTGCTGTAGGAAAGCCTGTATTACAGTAGATTCACAGTCCCTCAATGTACACAGACAGAGTTATTCTGAGAGGTAAAGCAGTAACTCTAATGCAAGAAAGAAGATATAACAAGTAAGTGGAAATTTTTACATAAAAGAAAATATCTGAGACTACAACAGATATTAATGAACTGAGAGAACGGACAGATGTACATCAGGGATTTGAGTGATACCTGGGAGCACATTTTCTTTTTTTTTTTTTTTTTTTTGTTCATATTTTTACATCTGGCACTTTCACCATATTAATGATTTAAGGAATAATTATTGTAAGGTTGAGTTTCCTTTTAAAAACTTTCAATGTTCCATCCTGGAATTCATTCCAGATGCTGGTAACTAAAACTGAAGAAACATGCTTCAAAATGATAGTCTTCTCCGAGTCAGGATGACAGCAAAATATGTAAACGACCAATGGCTCTCCTAGCAGCTCGGTTCTTTATGAGCTATCTGATTCCCTTCCAGTTTGTTTAAAATTTTTACCATGCAGATGTTCCTCTGGGTGACCAATTTTTATAGTTTTGAAAAGATTATATCAGTTTTCCATGGTATTGTGTTACTGTATTTCTTGGATTTTTTTATAGCACTTGAAAGGCTAATTTCTTAATCAGACATTACTAGTGGAATGTAGAAAGAGAGGTTAAAAAGCCAAACTGGCACTGAGAATTAAACACAGGTTCGTAATAATATGAAAGGAAAACAAAAAGCATCAACTCGAGGATGTTGTTATTGAATGAAAGTTGAGAAAACTGCTAGGAACATGCATTTTTTATTATTATCAAAGGTGTTAAAATATATACATAGCATATGTTTGGCACTGAATTGTTGTTACACAGTTCTGTAGTATTCAGCTGTCTTGGATAAAAACTATCACTTTGATACTGGAAAATTATTATGAAAATGTTAGTTTTGGGCCTACTAGTAAAAAGCAAAGATTGTCTTGCATGCCAGTGAGGTTTCAGTGGAGGGTTTGCACTGTTTCCAGAAACCATCTTTGGCAACCACTAAGTTTCACCTCCGTCAACAAGTCTGCATAACATTTTGTCCTTCTTTATCCTTGTCAGGAGAGCTGATGGGGAGACAAGACATTCGACTTGGCTTCACACTCTGAAATTCAGATTTCAAGCACCACTTTAGGATTATAAGTGGCAGCTGAAACAGGATTTAAGAAATGCTGGTACAAACATTAAGAAGCACTCAGAAAGAAGGGGGGGAAAGCCCCATTATAGTGTTATTCTGTTTTGTTTCAAAGTAAACATGAATGTTGTTATATTGACACACAGCTTACGTAGATGCATGGTTTGGGTCCAGTCCAGTGCTACCATAATTGCGACAGCCAGACCAGAGGCAGGTTGTTTTATTTTTTTATTTTTTTTTTTAGCTCTTCCCAAATTCCAGGTTTCTTCAGCTCAGGGTTTTGGGCTGGGCTCATCCCTCCAACAGGTATGCTGTTTCCAAATTCTTTAGAGAGTATCTTATTTCTGGGAGCTTAAGATGCCAAATGGGCAGCCTGTTTCCCGCGGAGTAGTTTCCATTGAGTCATATCATGTTCATGGGAACAAAAAGACAAACCAGAACTCTGTTAGTTTATAACATTGTGTAAATGTTACGTAACTTTGCTTCTGAAAGTTTTCTTTACCTTCCCCTGGAGCACTGGAAATTGGCCACAGCCAGTGGCAGGACGCGGAGCCGGTGGTGCTGGCACTCCAGCTGGTGTTAGCGTTTTCTCTGGAGTCTAGTCAGGGAGTCCTGCTCACACAACCGGCACTAAATCATCGAGCTTAGAGTCAGGCATAAGTTTTTTGTCAGATGACAGAGGCAGGGACCTGTCACCTCTTCTTTGCCTTCAGCCTCAGCACGGAGCACGGCCCACTGCTGAGGATCACCCGGGAATTAGCACCTAACAAATTCCCTTGCTGCTCACAGGAGCCCTAGGCATCTCGCTGCTGGTTAGCTTTCCTGCTCTCCTCCTGTTTTATGTTGTAGTTTGTGGCTTTTGGTCTTTTCTGCAGCTTGTTTCAAGCTTGTTGCACGTTTGGGGGAGATGTTTTGCAGCTTCCTCTGTACATGAGCAGGGAAACAGGAGCAGAAGTGCTCTATATGCCACGTTTCTGTCATTTTTGCAACTGCAGGGGACTTGATCTCATTTTGGTCCTCCATTCTCAGGTAGAGATGTACTTTGCAGCACGACATGAATAAATGTGATACAGAAATACTGGTTTTCTCCTTGCTGGGGGCTCAGTGCCTGTTGTACGTGAAAAGCCAACCACACACCCTGCTTGTTGGATTAAAATGAGTACAAGTCCTCAGACATGGTGGTTTCTATGAACAAGTGGCACAATTTTACCAGCTTATTCCTGTCCCCTGCTTTTCAAAACATACCTTAGTGTTGACTAGTTGTGCTGTTGCAGAAAGATCTCTGCCTGTAATACCATGCAAAGGATTTTGGAGCAGAGGTGCTGCTTGGACTGAGGAGATGTGAGATTTCCTGGGGGAGTGCTGCCCAGAGTGGGCTAGTACTAACCAAGGTTACTAAGTGCCTTATTTCCACTGCTATGAGATCCATGCACACACGATGTTGCAAGCCAAACCACAGGCTGCAAATCAGGTTTTCTTCTAAAAATCATCAGCAACCAAAGCTGGTGTCTTCTTTTTGGTGCGTTTTATTTCTCAAGCTCTCAGGGAGGTGGGTGGCTATCTTACCTTTCAGCTCAGTAGCCTTAGGGGTCAGAGCAGCTGCCTGACCTCAGACACAGATCCCAAAGGCAGTTCCTGCATAAACCTGTGTTCTGAGTGAGAATGATGCCAAGAAGGCCAGTATGAGCTGAATTTTATCCAATAAAATTAGGAATAAGTCAAGTATTCCTGGGCCTTCCAACAAACTTGATCAAAACATAACACACATCTTTCTTCTGCTCTTACATTCTACTCATTTCCTCCCACTTCAGCCTGAACTAAGTGATGCCATCCATTGATTCACCTTAGGAGGGAGATCTGTGCTGTTTCCATGCCAGACATAAGGACTCTCACTGTATTTACCTGTAACTGACTTGCTTGGTATGAAAAACTATTAGTATTATGATCAGTATTAAGTAAAATAAATAGGTTGTAAAGAACCCTAAACCTTGGAACTCTGCATCTGGAGGAAGAAAATGCTACAATCACATGTGCTGTAGGAAAAGGACAACAAGGGCATATTTCCTCTGACCTTTCTGAATTTGAGGGGTGATATCTTGATAGATTAGGGATAGGTCTAACTCTGAAAAGTGTTTACTGATACCAGAATGGTATTTCTGGTTGCTGGGACTACATTTTAGACCTGGCACTTTCCTTCTCTTCTCTGCTATTAAGATTCCCATGCATTTATGCTGGGGTAGAATTGATCTTTTACTGTGCTCGTTTGTATTGCAAGCATGCTGTTCTCTGAGGGAAGAGAAATGGAGACACTTTAGGTGGCACTTTGTTTCCTATGCTGTGGCCATTTAAGTGAGAAATCAAGGAGCTGACTTAAGAAGAGACAGTTAAGAAAAACATAGATATTTATATCAATGTGACGTATGTCGCAAGAAAAAATTGAGAATTAATGCAATTTTCTCAAAGATGCAAAATAATTTGTATTGTGAAAGGGTTATTAGGGTTGAAAAAACAAACATTTCCTGTTGTGGTTTCTGCAAAATATCTCCGGTGGCAGTTTTAGAGTCATCTGTAATTTGTGTTCTCTGGGGAAATATTTCTGTGATTACATATAGGTCTGAAAGTTACAGTAAGTATGTCTCTCCTGGATCAATGCGCCCTGGAAATCTTTATCTTCATTAGTTATAGCCTCTGTCATTCCAGGGCTCTGAAGGATACGTTTAAAGTATCAAGCATAGTCATTATAATGCAATAGGAAATAGTCTAATAAATTATCTGTCCTGTTATTGTTTCTAGGACAAATATTGGACGTAGGAAAGATTTATTAGATGGATATATTTGTGAATTTATCTTATAAATTAAACTTTTTGGAAACTGGGTCTACTATTAACACCAAGAACCCACAAGGATTTAATTAAAGGCCTATTAGTCAAACTAATTCCTGACATGACATAGGTTTCCATTACACAAACATATTTGACTTTCCAAACATGCTTGTGAGATTTGGCATTTTGCTGAGAGATACTTATTGATAAACATAACTGGGAGAAATTACTGAGAAGAAATCCTTGCTTCCACTGGACGTATAAATTACCTCCTATTACTGATGCCTGGGAAAAAATGAACATATTGTAGAATAATCTACCATTATAAAATCATTTCTAGTAAGACAGATGCAGAATGCTGGACATGACCCTATGTTTAGAGAACAAAAGGACAAGGGCCACACACACTTCCAAACCAGACTCAAATTTTCAAGATATAACACCATCATGACAACTCAGTCTTATGCTGTAACACAGTTAAAGCAAAATGGTAAGAGGAGCACAGCACCACTGGTAGCAACACAGACCTGGCAATTGGGATGTCAGAACTCCCCTCCCATTTCCATCACAAATTTAATCATGAAATCATAGAATGGTTTGGTTTGGAAGGGACCATAAAGATCATCTGGTCCCAAACTCCCTGCCCTGGGCAGGGACACTCTTCACTAGACCAGGTTGCTCTTTTCCATATGATATTGGGATCTAAGCCAGGGCCCTACTTGGATCTTGTTTAGGATGTTGTGATTGCATATTTCCAGGGCTGTAGAGAAACCAGACATGGTCTGAATCTTTCATCACTCTTTTAAATGCAGAAAGCATTGGTCATGATATCTCCATGGGACAATAGCTGGGATAATTGTGCCATTTCATGCTCACCTGTAAAACAGATATAACAGCATTTCCAGCCAATTCTCCCTGTGTAGATTTTAGAAGAGAGACTGGGGAAAGGTGAAGTCATAATGGAGTTTTGGTCCTGCTTTGCTTCTGTACCAACGACAGCATCAGTGGATACAGTCAGGGATGGGTAACTGGGGGCTGTGAATGAGCCCACTGGTGGAAATCAGACCTGGCAGAAGGTAATGGGAACAAATGTAATCACAGCTCCCTCCTTTCAGTCAGGGGTTTGTACAGTGTGAGTGGACGGTGCTTAGCCTGGTTTAGGTTTAGGCACAGCTGATCTGCCCTGGGGTCTATTCCAGTGTTGGTTTCTTTGACTCTATTAGATGTTTTCACACAGAGGTTTTGCGGTGACTCCTGATACATCATATCTCAGCTAATTCAGCAGACACCTTGGTACAATTAGTAAGAAGATATTCCCCTATCGCATCTAAAATGAAGCTTATTTTACAGCTCCTTGGCACAGAAAGTGTTTTGCTAACCTCTTACTCCAGAGCCACAGAGGTAGAATTCATCAGATTAACATTTTAGCGTTGTGGCTTCATCAGAAGGGTCTGTTGTGGTCTGCATCTCCTGAAAGGGCAGTGATCCCCTTCTAACACCCGTGTAACAGCTCACAAGCACATCAGCCAGATTTTAAAGGCAGCCTTGCTCTTACCAGATAACAAATAAGAGAGGATTGCCACACCAGTTGCCTTCTATAACCCTGTGGGTTTAAGTCACGCTGTTCCAGCTCTGGTGAGTATGACACAGGCAGAAGAAACAAACCTTGCCCTCCTACTGCTGGTGCATGGATTGTGTCGATAGGTGGGCAAAGGTGCCACGTGTGTCCCCTGTGATGTGGTTCAGGCCCATCCACATCTCTGAGGCAGCACTCGGAGCTGGGTGACTTTCAGTGAAAATCTAATTAATGGAAAAGCTTTCTGCAACTGTTCTCAGTGCTCGACAAAAGCATGGCTAAAAAAGTTTATCTGTTTTAAAAGTTTATCTGAAGGTATTTTTTAAAATCCTGCATTTTTATTCAAACAACTTTTTTTTTTCTTTACCAAAATCTTTGTGGGGGAAAAAAAATTGTAGTTTTGAGATTTTTTGGTGGACAAAGAAACCAAAGTCCTGCTCTTGTCCTGTACCTCTAAAAGCCCCAATCAAATATTTGTGGAATTTTGTATTTAATTTCTTTTTCTTTTTTCACATCAGTTGGAACAGGACTGACTTTAAAAACAATCAAGCAAATAAAGAGAAATTATAGTCTGAATTCTTGTTTGTGCTGCAGAAAACCTGTTGGTGAGCCTTCAGTATGGAAAATGTAGGGGAAGTAGGCTGGAAACTGTGATAAAATATTGACACTTTAGAGAGCTACAGGGATGAATAAAGTCAATGACCATCATCTTAGCTCTGCCTTGGACAAAATAATCCTAGTTAAATCTCCTCCATCAGACCAAGATTAGCCTCATCTCCCTCAGCAGGGCCAAGTGAACAGAGGCAACACCATATACTTTGAAAAAAGTGAGGACTGGAACATGACTATCGTGAATAGTCTGGGTAGATGTGAAGACATCAAAGGAGAAATAATTGCACAGAAAATGGGAACTTAGTGGGTTTCTTAGGCCTGATTTAAGGCAGAAGAGGGAAGCAGAAGATGTTGGCTCTTGTCCTGGTGGTAGTGGTGAAAGTGGAAGCTGTTTCAAGCTCTGCAATCCTCTGTGAGAAACTAAAGGAAATTTCTCTACAGACTTTAATGGAAAATGTTCTCTGCTTTTTAGTCTCATTCTTACTGAAAGTGGAAAATTTTTCTAGAAATTAAACTTCAATGGAAAACAGGATTTTTGAAACTTTGAACTCATGTGTTTTCCAGGAAACCCTTCATTAATAGCCAACATTATTAGAGAGGAGAGTTGAGTCATGAAAACCTCAAGAAATTTTGAGCATCAACCAGCAAATAATGAAAAAAAGAAACAAATTGTGTAAGAAAGTGGTAGAACTTTTTGGCTTTTTATCTCCTCTCTAAATAGCAACGTTATGGGAGATTTGAGCCAATATGAATCACCTCTTCCAACCCAGAAAATGAGACTGAATTCTCCTGCCAGCCCACTGGGTGACACTGCTTTGCAGTCACCTGCACTGAGCCATTTCACACCAGCCTGCCATTTGGCTCTATACCTCATACTCATGTGGTGTTTGACCGTAATGTCTCCTTGCACCCTGACCAGATGAAGTGCAAGACTTCAGGAGTCATCCCAAAATCAAGGCAGAATTCATACTATTCATACTTGACCTGAAGTGTACTGGCAAGAAAATTGCACTTCAGTAAAGCTAATAAAAGCAAAAGATCTTATTAATTCCTTTATTTTCACCTTTATTTTCTAGCTCAGGGGCTAGAATTAATTTGTGGCAAATGCATATAAGTCTCAGACTTAACTAAAATTCATTCTCCTGATCTCCTTTCTGAAGGATTAGAAAATCCTCAGTGAAAAGCCTCAGAAGACCACTAAATATCTCTGCAAGTGCAGTCCTAGGTGTTACCCACATGTCCATCAGTTGTCAATTCTTCACCTCAAGACTTGAAGGAGGCTTAGGTGCTCTGGCAAAATGAGAGGGGTCTTTGTGGCAGCAGTCCTGGTGGCTCAGAATGCTGAGGGAAATACACTGATTGCAGAAGGTACTCAAGCACTTGTAAGATCATGGTCAGTTTTCATCCTTAGTGATCTTCATCCCTTCTTAGGAGTTGATTTTTGGGATTAAAATATTGTCCTTTGCCAGATAGCTGTGCCATAATTATTCTTCCCACCCCCCCCAGGTCTTCTGAATCCGGAGGTTGTGCAGTGACTTCCACTTTCCCTCCTCATTTTGACTGTCATGAATATTATCAAAGTTAGCACCTTTTCCTGTCACAGCCCAGGGTCCTGAGGGGAGTACTAATGCAAGTCAGTGTCAAAGCCTGATCCGTGTATCCCAGAGAAAGATTGCTCCTTCCAAGCTCCTTTAGAAATACCAATCAATGTTGCCATCTGGAGGACACACGGCTTTACAGTAGACCCTGTTTCCATTTTATGCTGCTGCTGTGATACCCCCATCATGAAAGCCCAGCTCACCACAAACAGTTGTTTCACTGCTTTTCATGTCCCAGATTTTCTTTAGTTCCTTCTGCAACTGATTATATCCGTTAGTCTTTTTTTTTTTTTGTATGTTCCATGAAGCCTATCATTATTGTATTACTTTTACATCTGAGAAATTGTTGCTATTATCATTACTAAATAATAACAACCATATCTGATACCTCGATTTGTCAGAAACACAAAAAAAACCCCAAGCAAACCCTGTGTTTCCTTTACAAATGATTTCTGGTGCCTTGGAAAACCATTTCCCCTCAAAGCAAGGACTGTGCAGCACAGCAGACTCCGAGAAGGCAGGGCTCTGGCTTGCTCTCTTTAGGAAAGTCAAATAGCAAATTTCTCATGAAACTGGCTCATGGATATAAAGTACAGGGAGAGAAAGGGCTTTTACATGGTCACTTTAACCCATTCATTTGAAATATTCCCAAAGACAGGATATCATTTCCTGACAGAGGTATAGATATTAGAGGTCTAATATCATCTAGACTGCTTCTGTAACCTGTGTGGTGAGTGTGGTTATTCCATGGGGTGGTTCATCTGACCTAGCTAGACATCTGATGTAGGAAGGAATGAAGAGTTCTCCAGGGGTGTGAACTTTTGTCCACTGACTTTAAAGGGAGGTCTAGAGCTGTCTTTTCAAATAGATGGTCAGTTTTTAGATACCTGAAGGTAGCTGAATTGAGCACGTACAGCTGCCAAAGCTGGGTTCAGATGTTTAGATATCTTGAGGCACTGACTTCGCTAATCTAGACTGAGGCAGGTCCTCCCTCTTCTGGGCTAGGACAGTGAATCCTTTGTGATATGAAGATAATAGTAACCCTTATAAATCTAGAACTTACGTAGTTGGTTTTGCAATGATTTCATAAACAGTCTTAAGGATGAAGGAGGTAATCCAGGCATGTCTGTGTTCCATACCAGGTATTCCAAAGAATTTCACCACTGTGGTTCACCATTAATTGTAATAACTTCTATCACAGAAGTGATTCTGCAACTGTACCTCAACATACACCTCATATTCCTATTTATGTTGAAACTTAACACAATAACTAAAAATAAACCCTTGGGTCTGAATCAACTAGTTCTGGATAGCAGGATAAGTAAGCACCTTCTAAGGAAGACACTCAACCTACATCACCACAGGTTACTTGAACATTACTAGGAGCAGATAATAGTGCTGGAAATGACCATCAGAAGGGGCACTTCTTACCCCGAGCTCTGCCTGAGCCTTTTGGTCAGACGTTTGTTTAACCTGTTCTTAATGGCCCTGACTTTCAGAAATCCCACCACCTCCCCAGACAACCTCTTCCAGGCTTTCACAGTTCTTCCTGCTTAAAGGAGTTGTTCTTTTACCCTAATATTTTATCCAAACCCTTTTCTTACAGTGTCACACTATCACTCCCCATCTTATCCTCCACTGACACAGTTAAAAATCACGAAGTCGAGAAAACAAAACAGTGATTTTTCTTTACCAGTTCAGACAGAAGACATCAAACACAGTTTGATGTCAACGTCAATTTGGGCAGCACAGATGGCCCCTCTACAAACATCAGTGAGATCAGAAAGTGATTTCTGGTTCTCAGTGGAAACAACATCCCAAGTTGTCGTATCCTGTGAGCTCCCTGGGATAATAGCTTCCAGCAACATACACCACCATGTGCATGCTTTGGTGTGCCAAAGCTCCCGTGACCTGAGGGTAATAACTCGAGTAGACAGTGGCAGAGGATGGATATTGCAAGGTTCAGCGGGAGTGGTCCTTGTAAAAATTAATTGATTTTAGGACAAATTGCGTCCCAGAAGATCTTGACAGTAGGATCCCAGGAGGAAATGGGCGACCATCCATTCCGTAACCTCCACAAATTTTGTCAGCTTGCAAGTTAGGTTCCCTGCTCCGTAGGGTGTTTATAAATCGAATGTAGGAGCCTATATGGACACATATAGAGACATATGGAGACCTCGTGTTCTCTGGCCCAGGCTCTCCTATACTTCTTCTAATTTAAAGGAATGCCTCTGTTCCTGGCATTTCAGTGATTCATGGAGCATTCCTTCAGTATTCCTGTTTTAAAATTGGAATGCAAGTTTAGCAGGGACAGTTTTGTAAGCAGAATAACATTATCTTTAAAGGCAACAAAAATTCTTACTTGATGTCCTTCCAAGTGGTCTTGTAAATAATTTTATTCTCTGCTCGGTATAGTGAGGTTGAGTACAGTCCTAATTAGGTACTTAATCTTCTACTTTTATGTATTAGCAGCCCTCTTAGTAATACCTGTTTGTAAACAGTGTGAAGTTGGAAACTAGGGTATGCTCACATATTTTCGGCACCATTGTGATACAATGTTCCTTGTAAATCTCAAAACAGGCTATAAAAGGCTTTTCCCATGGCTTTGCCACAGGGGTGGAAACTGAGGCACAGTGCAGTGATGGGATTTGGTCCAACAGGACTCTTCTAGCCCTCTCTGTGTTGGTGTCCTTGCCAATGGTGCTCAGGGATTTAACGATGCCTGTACCAATTTTGCACCTCTGTCTCCACCACTAAATCCATGTGTTAAATTCAGTTGAAATTTCCCAGTCGCCTCAAAGGGTGTGGAGAGGGCCCTTGTCTGTATCAGCAGGTAGATGTCTGGACAGGCTGGCACACACTTGGGAGCATATTAACAAAACCCTTGGTGGAACCACTTTCCCCTGCCTTGGAAATTGTTGTGTTTAAGGGGATAATTTTGCTATTGCCACTGTTTTCTTTGGTATCCCTCCCTCAAAATCGAGCAATATTTCAGCCCAAATTAAATGGGCTGTCACTTTTAGAGCAGCACATTTGACTCCTATGTGTGACTTTGCCATTTTTGTCTTGTTGAATACTCTCTGTCTGAGTATGATGAATGATTGCAGAGCAAAGTTAAAAAAAATAGGCTGAAATCAAAATGTTTCAGCATTGTTGAAAAAACACATTCCAATTGAGCCAAAGTAGGTTTTTCAAGGAAGTTTCCTAATGGGGAAATTGTAATTGTGAGCAGGGGGAATTGTAAGCTGCTCCAGGGATTTAGTAAAAATATTTATTTTTGCAAAGGATCTTGCAGGAATCTTTTCCATAAACGACCCCCAACAGAGATGCACTAACCCCTCTCCTCATCCTTATGAGGATCAGAATGTTTCTTGAGACTTTGGGTATTGGGATTGGGTTTGGGAGCCTTTGGAGAGGAGTGTGCAGTTCTCACTATGCTCTACCACAATATATTGCATTTATCCCACTTCAATGTGAAAAGCGTGTCTTTAATTTCCAGTGAACAAAGATTTGGTTTCTAGTTCTGCCTTGTTTTCGCCATATATTTTCCAAACCCACTTTTTTTCCCCATTAATGTTCACCTTTAACCTATTGATTTGCTATAAAAGCAAGCCCTTTTATAAAGGAAAGGTAAAAGGAAATGAGGGAAAACATAAACACATTGCAAAAGCAAGGATTTCCCAGAATAAACCCACATATAACACAAATATATGATGTAGCTTCTTTTATTAGCACTGTAAAAAAGAAGGCAGGGAAAAATGTGAAAATACATTAGGGATTTTAAAGCCAAGCAAATCAATTAGTCATTACTGACATAAATTTCCCTTTCTTGGGGACGTTCAACCTTCTCATATCCCGTGGATGAACTCTAAAGCACCTGTAGTAGATTTGTTTTCAGTAAAGAGATTTAAACTACTGTAGATGTTTTTCCAAGGAAAATACGATGTTGACAGAATAATGCGTGGAAGAAGAGGCTACTAAGGCAGCTGCTATAAATTGCCAGCCTTGTAATCCCTCTTGCAACACGCCCAGCTTCACAGGATGTGCATTTGTTGATGCTCTACATATGGTTTTGAGCAAAAGTAATTGCCCCCCCTCAACATGACGAAAACTAAGCATGCCCTGCGACTGCAAAGGAAGGGTCTTCCCCTCTCTTCCTCCCCTCCCTGAGCACTGACAATGGTACGTTTTGGAAAGTAGCATCATGTTTTCACAAATATCTCCCTCCCTTGGACAGATGGCTGTGGCACTGACATGGGTTAGGACATGAGTGTTCCCAGCTGTCCCCACAGCCCTGTGTGCTGAGGGCCCAGACAGTGCCTTCAGGGTGCCCAACTTGGCTTGTGCTGCCAGTGAAGGTGGAAGTACCCCCACCATAGTCACACAGCATTTTCTGTGCCCCTCCACGTGTGCCAGGGCAGGAGAGCAACTACCTGGGTGAGATGGTGGAGACCTCTTCCACCACCCTGGACTGGAAGTTTGGCTGTTCAGCCTTTCTCCTGCAACATCCTTTCCCACAAAACAATTTTAGCATTTTAGCCTTGGACACAGTAAAGTGCTTATAGACCCTTCCACGCAGTCAAAGCTGATTCTGTGCTATTAGAGGGTTTTTTTTAAAAAAAAGCAAATACTGTAATTCAAGCATTCCTAGCCCTTTTTCCTGGTGGATGCACCCCTAAACCCCACTCTTTGTAGCTGGATTAATTTTCTGACAGATCATTTTCCCTGTTTTCTTCCCCATGTGGCCACAGAAACAGCTGCCCATGGCTGGTTCAGACCAACTGCTGCTGCTTGGGAAATCCCTGTCCAGGGCTTCCTGAGCTGGGATGGGTTTTGGACCCCTCAGGGGTGATCTGTGCGTGCTCATGCATGAGTGCTCTGGATTCCTGAGTTCATATATCCCCAGAGTAGAACTGTAAAATAGGCAGGGGAAAGGATTTTGTGGAAGAGCCCATTTGTTGTGTGTGGAAGGCATATACTGTGGGTGTGCCTGATGCTGAGGGAGCAAGAGTAGGAGCATGAGGAGACAGTTCTCCCATCTGTCCTTTGC
Source organism: Chiroxiphia lanceolata (assembly GCF_009829145.1). Classification (NCBI taxonomy): domain Eukaryota; kingdom Metazoa; phylum Chordata; class Aves; order Passeriformes; family Pipridae; genus Chiroxiphia; species Chiroxiphia lanceolata. Next base: position 6,160,534 of record NC_045645.1, read on the forward strand.
AGGAGTCTTGCTCTGTCTCCTTCTCAGCTATTCTGGTCTCAGCTCCAATAATTGTTTCTGCTGTCTTGTAATCCAGTAACTTTTCCATGCAAAATGCTTTAGCAACTGCAGCAGTGATCAGCATCCAGGACCCTTATCCAGCACCTTTGAGCAGATGCAGTGAAGCCAAACTCCCTTGTTTGATCCCTTATGCCAGCAGTTTTGAGCTGCCTTCTTCAGGACCACATAGAAAGGGCCGGAGATACTCCCACCTTGTCCCTGCTGGTGTGCCTTTGGGGGCCACGAATCTAAGCCTCTCCAGGATGAGGTGAGAACTGGAAACACCATCTCCCCTCTCCAGTGCAAGTGCCCAAACCATGAGGTTGGGGTGAAAGATTTAGGCTATGCGATTTGGGGGAGCAGTTCAGAAGCAGCTCCCACACCACATGCTGCTGCATGTGGGAAACCAAATCCCATCCATGGCAGTAAGTGAGCAGCCAAGGATGGACCTGACCAAGCACGGACCAGCCAGTGCTGGACCTGGCTGTGTGTCAGCATGGTACTGCTGCACCCCATGAGAGGGGTGAGAATAGGAGGAAAAATAAAATGCCACTGGCATCAGGAGAGTTTCACTGCTTGACAGGGGAATTTGCATTTTTTAGTGAGGAAACCTTTTTTTTCTGTTTTGGTTTGGTTTGGTTTGGGGTTTTTTTTATTGGTGGTGGTGGTTTTTTTTTTTTTATTCTCCCTAAATAAAGAGAATTGTTTCCTATAGAAATTAATTTCTATAGAAAAAGATGTGTTTCACACACACAGACACACACGCAGAGACGCAAACCATGCAGTTAGTGGGAATCCCATTGTCTGTGGAAAATCAACATAGATGGATGTTTCTGGCTGTTTACAATGGGCCCCCAGGCTGATGGCTCTGGTCTGACCCTCCCCGCCACGAAAGTCTCAGGAGGAAAAGATCTCCCTGCGTTCTTCCATTTTGGAGTTCTGCCTCCTCCATAGGTGGCTTCCTGGGGACTGTGGGATACCCGTGGGGAGGGAGAAAAAGCTGGTGGTGCCCAGGTGTGGGAGCTGGAGAATCAAACACACTTCAGGCTGACAAACTGTGGATGGCTGGGCGTGCACAGTCACAAGGCTCCCGTGCGATGCCGTTTGGCCCAGGGTTTGATATTCACCGGTTCGCACTTGCTGCACAGGTCTGTGACCTCTTTTTGAAACTTTTTCTTTACGAGTTTATTTTGGCTGGGCTCAGGCATTCATAAAATTCCTAGGGAATGGGAGGTTTGAAGCATGGCTTGTAAAAGGAGGAGTGGGGAGGTGGGAGAATGGATTGAGGAGGAGAGTTTTCCATTACCCTGTCATAGCCTCCCTAATGCAGGTCTTACGCCTCTCAGCTCCTCTCCAAAACTGCAGGCTTCAGAAAAGAGGAGAGAGAAAGAGAGGAGAGAGAGGGGAAAAGCTTCCTTCCCCGTTTGGGAGGCAGGATCCAGCCCCAAGTAGATAGGTCTTTCTCCAGTTTCCCTTGTCAGTCATCCTTCTGCAGCTTTTGGTCTTCGCAGCAGGTCAGCAGAGTTGGTGAATAGCTCAGCAAGCACAAGGCATCTGAAACAAATTAGATCTCTTATAGCCACCCAGAGACTGATGATGGATGGAGGTCTGTATTTACAGCAAAACTAATTGGCAACATACACAGACATCCAAAAAAGTATATTATTTTGCCAGACTTTGGAGTCGCTAGGCCCTTTATTTTTTATTGCAGAACATTATACAGCTAGAGATAAAAAAGAACAGTGAAAGTTTTAAATCTAATAAAAGCATTTGACTGCAGAGTAAAAATAACATACACAGAGAAGTTTGATTTGGAATCGAATTTTATTAATGGTCTTTTCTCCGCAAAATGTTTCCAATTAAAAAACAATTCTGAAGTGATGCATTAATAAACTGCTCCCCCCTCTTCCTTGGAGGGACTAAGAGTTTTAAAGGCTGAGGTGGATAAAAAAATCCATTGGATGTTATTAAAACATAATTTAATATAACCTAAATATAGTGCTTGCATACCACAGAGAGAGAACCGGCTGTATAATTGAATTCGAAACAATGATAGTATGTTGACTTTTCAAAGAGAAATATTATCAGATTGTAAGCTGCTGTTCAAAAGAGGGGTCTTCTTTAAACACCAAGGCATGTAAGAAGCAATAAAGAGCAAAATCAGACATGTTTCCCTGGACAGCATGTGGCAGATTCAGATTTCTCAAAGGCACGAATATATGTGAAATTGGGAGCATGCGGTAGATGAACAGCCTGGATTCCAACAAGTCATTTGTTTGATTTTTAGACGAATGACCTCTTCGCTTAAAAAAGAAGAGAGAGGGGAGAATACAGAGAGAGACAGACAGATAAAATGGATGTTGCAGATCTGGTCTCCGAAAAGTGTTTGACAAAATCGTGTATTTCTATGTCGTTTGGCAGAGCCTGGCTATGAGCGATGAAAGCTCGTGTAAAGTGTTTTCCCTGGGCCGAGAGCATTGTTCCCTGATAGACATATTTGCATGAGAAATAGGTGAGCTCTAGAGAAGGTCAAATGCATGCATGATGAAGGGGCTTTGGGGTGGGGAGGGGACTCTGATTCCCCTGACCACCTACAGTTATGTCGCCTTCCTTAATTTTGTTTCGAAGGGAGGATGAGTAAAGACCAAACAGATGATCTGCGTTTTCAACTCTCTGTGCTAAAAATCCAGCTTTCTCTTTGCTCATGCAGAAGGCAAAGGAATAAGTTCAGGAATAAGTTCCTTGCCCTATCTCAGACATCAGTGTCACCAAAATCTCCGTCAGGAGGAATCTCCTTCCCTAGCCCTGTCAAAGCCAGAGGCTGCAGCAGGCACGGTGGGACGCAGGGAGCACCCGCACCCTGTGGCACCTCTGCTGGCGCAGAGCCAGAGTGAAGGGGCCATCCTCGTCCCTTAGTGCCTCATCCCACCACGGCAGGGTGAAGACCTCTCTACGCCCAACCGTATCATTTGCATCCACTTCAACGCCCCTTTCCCCAGCAGCACCGTGTGAAGGGATCTAAGTGCAAATAAGAATTAGACCCATGATCTTCCTGTGAAGGATTATCCCTGATCGCCCATTATTACTATTATTACTGTGTTTGCTGGGGCGGGTTTTCTTATTCTAAGCTTTCTCTCTCTCTCTTCTTTTTTTTTTTTTTGGCTGCATCTGGGAAACCGTCCTTTGTGTAAACAGCTATCAGAGTGAGCAGGAGTATGTGATCCATTAGCTCCGCTGAAAACACAATCATTGTGTTATTCCAAGCTGATGAAAACGTCCTCTGTAGTTTTCTCTCCCAATGTCCACATGCCAATCAGCGTTTGTCAGTGATATAATTTTCTCGCATAAACACATCCGTTGTGCAACTTCCACCCCGAGTAAATAGACATAATTCCAAAACCAAATAACACACTTGGAGGGAAACGAGAGATTAGACAGACAAGGAGGTGGAGGGGGAGTGAAGGGTATTGAAGCTACAAGGAGAGATCAGCTTTAATTGCAAAGGGGGAAGATGGAAAATTCTCGGGAACAGGCAACACGGCTGGTTTATTTCTTCATAGGGCAAAAAAGCCTGGGAAGGCGAACAGTTGGGGCTATTTTTTTTTTAGTGAACATTTGTGAATGAGGACCACCATGAATTGCTGAAAGAAGGATGGCTGTTGTTTATGGAATTGGGAAAACATTTTTTTTTCCCAATTTGAAACAGAATAGACAATAAGCTATAAGTAGGGAGGTGCCATTTCCCCATTTTCACCAGAAGGCCTGCTCAGACATGCTACATTTTCCCCCTCCTCATTCAAAGCTTACATAACCTCCGGGTAATTGTATCTTTGAATCCAATATTGCAGACTTATGCAAAAGAATGTTTTCCATCCCATATGTTTCCAGTGTGTTTGGTGTGTCTGTGTGTAAGGAAATTTGTAAAATAAATCCTTTATTTACATGAGTCCCCAGACTTGGCAGAGCATGGCTGTGCCATGTGTATTCATGCAGGATTTCTCCATGACTGTATGTAGTGTTTATTCAAATATATCCTCTGCCTACACACTGTACAAAAGGCGTATGTGTACACCAGAAAACGTTATATGACTGTAGAAAATACATCTGTTCTTTAGAGGAATGTCTTATATGTGATCCTGTAGGAGAATTATTCAAGAAAAGAGGTTGGTGCAGGAGGAAAGGAAAAAAATTTAATTATGTGTGTCTGTGTGCATTTACATACATTTTGTGTGTGTATATGTACACTCTCGTGTGTCTCCTGAGGCCACAGTCCTTGCAAAACTGAAGTCTGAGAGGGCTCCTACATGAGACAGGATCTGTCTCTTGTCCTGAGGCAGAATTAAACCTATTATCCATTTTCCAAACCAATCCACGCTTCTGAAAACACGGTTCTCTGCTCATATTTGTGTGTGCACATCTTTACGAAGACGCGAATTTTATATTCTACTCTGCCTTAGAGAACCAACTGGGGTGATTTCAGAGGCCCCCCGAGCCTGGTGGGCCAGCAGCATGTTCTGAGCCTCCCTCATCAGCAGGCAAATTGCAGGCAGCTGCCTGTACGCCCAAACCACTCTGGCCGGAGATACTTCCCCCCCCACGCCTTTTCCATCTGCATGGCAGCCTCTCCTCCCGATGGGGAGATCCTGTGGGTGTCAGCCTGTGCAGCCCGGGTGTTCACTGCAGGACAGCTGTGCAGCAGCACTTGGGTTGAGCATCTCCTTGCGTGGGAGGGGAAGAGAGGCTGAATCAATGTCCCCACTAGGTTTTACAGAGCTCCTCCACTCACCAGGAGGCGGCAACATCCCTAAATGCCTCCCAGCTGCTGTGTTCTCAACCACCGTTTCTCCTGCCAAGAGCAATCTTGGCTGTCGCCCTTCCCACCCGGAGCACCGGCTATCCCAAACCCACTCATGCCCCCCGCTGCCAGTGCCCTGTTTAGGAGGCTGCCTGTCTGCTCTGCAGGGGGTGGGGGACACACACCCTTTTATATGATCCCATGGGAACCGATCTGGTTTCAAACACAAGCACTGGATCACCTGATTTGCATTTTTCCCGATTTGAGGGTCCCAGGCAAGGGGAGGGGAGAGCTGAAACCCTAAACCGCTTTGTGCTTATTTACTTTACGATCCTGTTGGGTGCAGCGTTTACTCAAATCCGGCAAGCATCTGGATTAGATAATTTGTTGGAAATTAGCAGTGTTTGATGGTTATCGGCCCTTGCGTGATTAAAACCCGGCTGTCAGCATCGTGTTTGGGTTTCAGGAAGGCAGGGACAGCAGCTGCATGAATCCCCATGCTCAGAGCTGTGGGGAGCAGCAGGGCTTGCACCACTCCGGAGGGGATCCACCCAAGACCCCCTTGCAATGATGTGGGACTTTCCAGGAGGGACAGAGGGGCAAAAGTGCTGAACAAAATTCCCTTCAGCTCCAAGTGACATAGATGTTCTCATCTATGAGGTGGTGCAGGATGCGGGGGGCTGAGCCTTCCATCCTACAAATATTTCAGCTGGTCTGTGCTGAATCCTCTTCCATCCTACAAAAATTCCCAGGTCTGTGCTTTCCTCTGCATATTTACGACAAAGGCAGGCATAGCAGGATTGCAGAAGGTCTTTGCTCTCTTTCTACACTTTGCTTTTGATTTCTCATATCTAGGGAAGAATTTGGGCATCCTTTCCCATCCCTGCACCCCCACCCAATCCCTCCACCCCCACATCCAAACACAAAAAGCATTCACTCTCTTCCCTCCTCTTTTTTCCACCCTTCACTTTTGGGTTGGATCCTGCTCCCCTTAAACTGGGGTTTTAAAGCTGGATTAAATGGTGACAAGCCCAAACCCTGCTGGAGGGGTTTAATCATCACTGTATTAATATGCACATTTTTTCACAATTCTTCATTGAGCAGTTCAGCAAAACAGCCATGGCATAGCAGATGTTTTGCTGGTCGCAGGGAAAGGGAAGTATTAAAGACAGTGCTTTGTCCACTCGGAGTCAGGGGGGCTCAGTGAGTGAAGTGCCCAAGAGATTTTTGTAGAAGATGGTCAGATATGTTTGTACCCCGTGCTGGGGCAGAACCTGGGCTGCTCCCTGCCAGGGCAGCCAGCCAGGTGCCCTCTGCCTGGTGGGATATTCAACAGCAGAGAAAGCCAAGAGAATGCTTAGGAAATTGGATAATTCTCAGATATACCAGGTAGATAAATAATTAAAGAGCAAACTGTATATATATTTTGCAGCATAGTGAGAGATGTGCATTTATAAATATATATTATATATAATATATAGGCTTTTAAAGTATGCATCATTGTACAGTGACTCTGAAGAATTAGCATTTCCAGCTGTTCATGTATAGATATATCCAGTGTATAGTATAAACCACATAAGATTGACTCTGTATGTGCTATATGCATCTGAAGAAGGGAGTTAGGGCTTTCTCAGAGCCATAAGAGTATGGCTTTGATAATATAAAGGTAATATACTATATTACTTCAAAATCTCTGCAGTTTTTTGGTGCACTGTCAGAGTCACAGTAAATGAGCAGAGCTAAAACGTAAAGGACATGTTGGTTTTATTTTTTTAATATAGTGTAATGAGCTCTTTTCAGAAAGGACACCAAATAATCTTTGTAGTTACATTCTGAAAGCTTGTTCTTCATATATGAGTACACAGCTGTGTTCATGTCAGGGATATGGGAAGTTCACACAACCTTCCGAAAGCCCTATTATGGTGCTGGCAACACCATATCTTTCTGATTTCTCACCCTTTTCTAAATGCTAGTATTTCAGTTTAGTGATATATTTCACCAATAGATAGAATGAGTAGGTAATAAAAATGATGAAAAAATATTTTATAAAAAATATGGCACATTTTGTCTCTCCATCTGAAGGAAATCTTTGCATTAGGAGGAATTTTGAGCTCATGCAGCTTCAGCCTGGATTGTGGTGGGATGTCTCTGAAATCCCTGAGTGCTGTGCACATCCTGTGCAGGAAGAGGAAAACCAGGCTTTGAGGTGTCTGACAGCCACAAGACCTAGTCCATAAATTCAGGCGAGTCAGGTAGAGGTTGAGCTTTGAGGTGATTTGGAGGCAGGAGATGAGAGAATATTCCCATCAGTCCTTTATGGGATAAAATGGGGGGCCCAACTGGCCCCATCATTTGCCCCCAACAGTGTCTGCTGCAGCAGTGCTGCCAGCTCCCCTTACACGAAGTGTGGCAGGTTATTTGGTCATCTTTGCATCAGCACAGAAGCACTGCCAGGGATGTGCCCGTGCCATGGTGGGAAACATGCACAGCTGAACCTCATGCAGACCTGCAGGCTGGTCCCACCAGGGCTGCCAGCCTTGTCCAAGCAGGATCTGAGCATTTTAAATGTATCAAGGCGACCCCAGAAGGAGTTCTGGAATCGTATAGGGATGGGCGGTACCTTTCATCCCCTTGTTTTCAAACTGCTGTTGTGCATTTAGAAGCTATTTCTCTAGCTTTCAGTAGACAGTTGTGAGACCTGGCTCTGTCTGCAGATCTCCCTGCCGGGGGTGCCCCCAAGGCTGATCCATCCATGTCAGTATATCCATATGGACCAGTGCATGGTCCCACAGTACCTGCATCCAGGGCAGTTGAGATATGGGGCAGCCCTAGACCAGACTTTGCATGTGTGTGTTCTCTGCAGGCTTCTGAACTGGGAAATTATCAAATCATCACCCTTTAAACCTTTCCAATCACTACCCACCCACAGTTTGATTTCTGGGGCCTTCAGATCTCCAGGCAGTTTGCTGCCTCGTGCTAATGAATACTGCGCGCTGAGTGAAAACTCTATCTGCACATCTTTAAATTAAACCAAACCACACACACCCACACACCCAGAAATCATTTCAGCCTACCCAGTGGGGTTTTGCCTTGCTGCATGTGCAGAATTTCTTATTGATGTGGGAACCGTGCAGCAGAAGAAACTCCTTAAATGTGCATCAGGAGTAGTAATTTCTCCCTGTTGCCTGCAGCATGGGTTCAGACGATATGATCATGAAAAAAGGAATGATTTCCTGCCCCGTAGAATGTAATTTTATGAATGGAGCCGTGTAACACAGCATAATAGCTTTCAAAAAAAACTACCATTAAAGACATGAGAGGAGAAACCAAGTTATACACTACTCTGTCATATGGAAAACAAAGCTAACTTACATGGATTGACTTCCTTGTTTGCCCTTTCATTGTTCCCTGACGGTAAAACTCTTGTGTTATGATTTTCAGAAGCACATAGCACAGAGTGGTTTATGATGTTTACTTAGCATATGGGACAATAGATGGAAAAGCGCCATAATTTGTGACGCTGACTGCAAAACAAACCTACCATTATTCACACACAGTACTGTTCCTTTGCATAAACAGCCACGTTGCTGGTTGGCAGGAACAGACCATCGCCTCCCGGGTCCTTCTTGCTGGAGCTGCACATCTTTGGGCCTCGAGCCACTGGTGTTTGAACAGAGGTGCCTTTTGACTCCAGTGGGGCAGTGCTGGCACTGCACAAGCTCTTTGTCCTTATTTAGATAAAATAAAGATCCGTGAAAGGCTTCCCGGCTCAAAAAACCCCTCATGTGATGCTTCACAATAGCTGCCGACATGGGAAAGTTGCAGAGAGGCCCCCAACCAACAACTTAGATGTAAACTTCTTGGGGCCAGGGGCAGTTCAGATGTGGAGCTGGGTTCATGTTGTAGCCCTGGTCCCAGTTCTGTGTTTGGTTTACTAGGATAAGAAATCTCCTCATCCCCACTTTGATTTATGAAACCATCTTTAGTGCATCAAGTTGGGTTGGAGTCCAAAGTGACCGACCTTCATGGTGCTTTTTCCATCAGACTTTGAGTAAGGCCTTGTCCGAAGAGCAGAGGTTGAATCATGAGTATGTCTGACTAAGTGTGTCCAGCGACTTTTACATATGCTTGAATTAACAAATCTGAGAAGACAGTGGGAAGGGACCTTGAGAAGGTATGGATTTTTCCTCTTCATCCAGGACCTAAACAGCCAGACCTAAACCCACTCCTGGCACATGCACATCAAACCTCTTCTTAAAACTCCCTAATGATGGAGGTACCATAAAGTCTGTCAGCAACCTCTTCCACTGCTCCCTTGTCTTCCCCTTGAACAGCTTTCCCTGTGATGTCTAATGTCATCCCACCTTTGTTGCAGCTCAAGGGCAAGACTCTGTCTCCTTCCCATAGGAGACACAAAGGTCTATAACCCCCCTCTTCTCACTCAGGGGTTTGTGGACTGTTAGACTGTGTCCTCTTTGCATTTTTTACACTGAACAAACCCACTCGTTTTTTATCATTTCTCATATGTTTTCTACATTTCTGACCCACTTTTTGTGGCTGTTGTGCTCCTCTGGATTCAAGCTGCTTTCTGTCTTTCTTAAGGACCTCCCTCCAAGTCTGACTATCCCTGGATTTGATCAGCTCTGATCAAAAGTTGGTTATGGACCATCTTTGTGGTTTTGACTTGAACTGGATCCAAAGCAAACAAATCCCATGGCATTTTTTCCCATTGGTCTCTTGAGATGTGGCAGTTTTATAGCTGTTGCAGAAGATAAACACAGTGGAGACCTTCCTGGTAGTGAGCAGTGGGACAGGCTTAGCTCATGTGTCTTGCATAAGATGCCCTGGGTTATTAATTTCAGCATGGGGCTGATTTTTTCTCCTTAACATGTCACACTGGCTTTTGATCAGCCAGGAGCAGTGGCACAGAGGAGAGGGAGGAACTGTACGAGTGCTAAACTTTGCCCACAGCCATACTGAAATAACAGCCCTCCTGGTTTGCTTTTTCATGCATCATCCAGCTCACCCACAGCACTTTGCCAGGGTCCAGACAGGCTATAAAACCCCATTCAGTATGTCCTGTTCCACATGGGTGTCTACTCTAGAAGTGGGTTTTAGGTGGTTGTAGCTTAAACAGTGTAACAGGTTCTCGGCCAAACTGCTTGCATGTACGTGGTTGACAAGGAACAGACAGCAGAGATTTTTTATCCAATTTCATGTCACATCAGTCTAGACTTTTCTCCTGACAGGGCAATAAGTTCTTGTGGGCAGGGAAACTGCAGTTGTGGTATTTCATCTTGACTTCAACGTCAGTCCGTGTGATGTTCCTGCAAACAACAGTTCAGTCAATACTAGTCAAGCTGTTGTGTTGGGTATGGAGAGAAGACAGCTAAGCTGGCTGCTTTATACAAACCATTCTGAGAAAAATAGACATTGTTTGCCTTTTGTAGGCTATTTGATTATTATTATTATTATTAATAATAATAATAATAGCAGTAGTAGTATTCAAAAAGCCTGTCTTTCAAGGGAAGGAACTTTCTAGTTGCACTTCATAAAAAAAATTAATTAAAAAACATTATGACATCTCTAATAAAATAACCAGAAAAGTTTCCTCCAAGAGCATGTCATTATGTCAACTCTGTTCAGCGGAGAAGCATTGTATTCGGTAAATATATATTTGGGAGCTACTTTGTGATCATTGACATTTGACATTGTTCTTACATCTCTCCCTATTAGCATGTTTATGTTTGGAGTGTACTTGACCTATTTCAGAAATATTCCTCATCTTTTCCCATTATTTGCTGAGCAGCAATAACCCTTGAAAGACTGCTGCATTTTACAGGCTGCAAAGTTTCATGGAAACAAGAGGCCCCTCTTGTGTCGCTTAAGTAGCTCATCTGTGAAGGTAAATATATTCCTGGATTTAATTAGGAGTTGCAGTATTAATATTTATGCAGATACAACTAGGTGGGGAGGGAGGTGGAAAAAAGAGGGAGTAATGGTGTACTTGTCATTGCTGAAATGAACTAATTCATTCCTCATGAGGGACACAGACAAATGTCTGAGATCTGTTGCATGAAAATAACTGCTTCACTCCTCACTCCTAACGGAGGACTGGGACCAAGGCAGAGATCCAAAGACACAGTTTGCACCAAAAGCTTGTTTTCCTTCAGGTTTAAATGCTATTTTTCATGTCGAGACAAATTTGAAGGGCAAATGACAGTGTTTTGAAGACAGATTCTCTAGGGACTATGGAGGAAGGAATTTCAGATGCTGGAGCAACAGGAGAGATCTGATCTATTCTGTCTCATGTTAGATATGATTTTTGTGTGCTGCAATACTTTTCTGGATATTAGTGTGTTTTGAGGCATGAAATGAAAAGCGAAAATCTTCCACTGTTTTGTGATTGATAATGGACAATAAAGATTCAGCCATAATGCATTCAGATTTTGAAGATGTACAATTTTAAAGTACCTCCTCAATATAATTTTCAAATGCCTTTTCATCTCCAAAGTGTTGAGCTGAAACATATTGTCCATTTTCAAATTCTCACACACAGGAAAAAGATTTGAATTTGCACTGACCCTTGAAACTCAGAGACAATTCAAGTTTTTCTGATCTTGCCTTTTCACACCTAGATGAGATAGCAGAAACCTCCTGGCTTGGACCTGACCTGTTTTTTTCGTTCTTGCTCTGACCTTGCACCCCTTAGTACAAAACTTGGTTGGGAAAGGTTTGGAGGCACATAAAACAAGGAAACTCAGCATCCATCCTTCACGAGTGGTGTCGTTGTGAGCTTAAATATGGGCAGGAGTTGTTCAAAGGTGGCATCTTCCATATTGATATGTGATGGAGAGTCCTGGCACATCAGAAGTTAGAGATCACTTGAGAACACAAAGCTGTGTCAAAGGCAACAGGGAAAACATGCTTTTTCTTGCTCAAAGAGTAGTTCACCTCTTTGTTCCCTCTTTTGTACCCAGGCTGCACCTGGTCGTCTTTGATTTTAATTATCAGGTACTGGGAGAGCTCAGGGTCAACCTGTGTTAGAAAGCATCACCTTCCCTTCAGGCACAGCTTCAGCTCTTTGTTCTGCTCTCATAGGGTAATTGGATGCTAATAAATCAGATCTCTGGTTCACCATATGTAAGACACTTCTAGTGACTGGAAAAAAAACCCCAAAACACTATTGTCTCTTTATTCCCTGTCTTTCTTTTGCTCTGTTCTTTTCTTCCATTCTTTCTGTTAAGATCAACGTTCTACTACCTCCATTCTGGAGATCAGCATTTGCTCCTGTACAATTCAGTTGCTTTTTTGGACAGTAGAGGAGAAAGATGTTTCAGCCCCAGCCCTTCACTTCTGCTTTCTGTTACCTTGTGGAAGTCACCTGCGTCCAGCGTGGTGCCACAAGTCTTCCCCACTCCAAGGTCCAAGACTGTAACTGGGGGTAGGGAATGAAGTTGTGTCCATCCTCAAAAACAGAGCAAGCCAGGGTGACCCAGATCTCAGAGGGGACAGCCTGGACTCCACAGGAATGGCAGAATCTGACCATAAATAGTGTGTACCACAAAGACATGCAGGGGAAAAAAATCCCACTTAGCAACAGCAGCAACAGTTGCCACTGCAATTATTCCAGCAAATGACAATAATTTGTGCTGACCACAGTGTGGTCTGCCTATACCTTGCCAACTTATTCCAGTCATTAATATAAGTTTATTTTGCACACAAAGAAAATAGCTCTCATTTAAAGCTCCCTGTGCACTTTGTGAGTCGTTAATGAAGTCTCATGATATCGATGACCTAAAAAGAGCACTGTGAGCTACTTTTTCTTAAGCAAGAACCATGATCCGCTGGTTGTCAGAGAAACTCATTTGTCACTTCTTGTCCCTCATATTTGTGGCCCTGTTCTTTGGAATAATAAGAGCTTGGCTTGAGGAATGGGCATGAAATGTGGTTGTGTTTAAAATTTGTTTATTTTCATTGTTTTTCTTTAGCTTTGTTCTTGGAGCTTGTACAATAAAGGCAAATAATTTAAAGGACACAGAGGGCTGGAGTTTGGTTTTGTACAGAGTGTGGGAGGCTGACAGAAAAGCTATAGCCAAGTGAAGGGACTGCATTCAGTGAAGCCAAGGTGAACTGGGGTATTTAAAGACTCTGGAGGACTTGGAGTTGGAGTAACTTCCATCTTCCCTCTCAGCTTATAACTCACACCCAGCTCACACCCAGGCTGAACTCACACCTGGCTACTGCCAGGGAAGTTACACCTCTGAAGTCATCGGCTGCAAAACTGGCCCAAGAAGCCAAAAGGAGCTCAAGTTGGGCAAGCACCTGCCAAACCACGCAGCCAGAAAGCAACAAGGAAGAGACACTAAGCCGGTATGAATCACTGCTAATCACTCTCAGAGCTAATTGACACATTCCTAAAATTCCTCTCAAGCTCCATCATTTTCTTCAGTGTCAGCAAAGGAAAAGGCATAAGGTGCGTGAGAAAGTCTTCTTTTTTGTAAATAAACAGACACCACTGCTGCATGCCAGGGCTCCAGGGCTGGCATGACAGCAGCTTTACCCCAAAATGCATTTGTGAGACTCGGGGGTGGTCCTCTGCTCCCCCCCAGCTGCTCCTTCCCAACCCACTTGTTTCAGAAGTGTCACTGCATCTGCTTCAATGCACTTAAACACATGCACATACCTTAAGTGCTCCCAAAGGAGATCCCAGAGAAACATCAGTCTTTCTCAACACCCAACTGAACACTCAGTGAGGAAGGCACAGGGTGTCCTTTGCTTTGTGAAGCTGGTCCCTTAAAGCAGCTTCTCAGGCAGCTTCTGCTGAACCTGTAGTAAAGGACCTCCACCATGGGCTGTTTCCAAGCTGCTTGTTAACGTGTACTTTGTGCCACTACTGGCATTCAGCCCAGCTCAGCTCACCTGTAGAGTTGGTTAATGGGAAGATGACAGGCAGCAAGTGCAAATAGTGTCCTTGGCTCAGGGTATGCAGTATGAAACCTTTGACTGCTGCACAGGCAGAACAGACCATGTCTTCTGGGGAAGGAGTCCTCTTTCTCCTGTGGTTCTCAACCCACAACATGAAGGTTCCAGAGGCTTCTTTGAGATGCTTCTGAATGCCATCTGAGAGAGGCATCCTCAAGAGCCTTGACATTATTGTACTGACAATCAGCGAGTTCAAAATGTATCAGAAACTGCTTGGGTAGTGTCAGGTAGTTTGACTCCCTCTAAAGTCAGTGAAGAGGTAGTCAAACTCCTCCAGACAGACAAGAGAGACAAATTGAGTTTGGAAATGATGACTTAAGCACTCATTCTTACGGCAAAATTCCACTTAGGTGTCACAATCTCCTCTGCAAATGCTAAAGACATCTTAAAATACTCTTTCCCCAAGCCAGCCCACTGAGCAGTGGGTCCCCAAGCAAGCATGCAGATAATGGTGATATGAAGGTCATACCTCTAATCCTGTGCTCTTTTCTGCCCTGCAGTCCTACATGTTGGTTCTTGGAGGGATGTCCCTCTAGAAAATATACTGAGACCTACTTTTGGCTGTAGATGGTGATTAAGTCAGTTTTCTGGGGCCAGGCAGAGGACCACTCCTTGCTATTAAAACACATCCAGAGAACAGGGAGGAAGCATTCCTCCATCCTCTGTTTCTGTGTGGTAGTGACTGTGTTTGCCAGTGATGGGGAAGGCTGAAGTTCAGTCCCTGCCACTGCCAATGTGTGTCTGAAGGGACTGCTCTGACCGCTAACCAGGGACAGCTTGAAGGCATGTACCAAAAACTACTGAACCTGCAGTACTTTTGGAGGGACACCTGTGACTGTCTCCTCCTGCAGCCCTCCAGCACGGCTTTTTTGTCTTTTGTGTTGATGACGACTTTTTTGTTCCAGTATTTGCTCTACTTGTTTTCTGAATTCCTGTTATTTGAACTTGTGTCAGTGATCTCCATAGTTTAACAATGCACCTCATGAAAAGCCTTTCTTGTTGGTCTTAAAATTGCTACATTATTACTTCTTTGGCCAGTCCCTAATTCTTGTAAACTGAGAAAAAGTTCAGTGTTGCCTTCTCTGTGAGGTCTGAGGATGTGTACTAGTGTAAAATAATTGCTACTAACAGCTTTAAGTTGTTTTTCCTTCCCTTCCCTTTCCTTCCCCTGTCACAGATGCTCCCCATGCATGTATGTGTAAATTGATTCTTTTCAGTCTCTACTGGCATATTTCTTCATAAATTCATACTGGATATTTTATTAAGATAAATTAATTAGGAGAGATAGGAGGTGGCCTAAGTAAATTTTTAAGAAACAGCTGTTAATTAAGTTTTATCTAGATTTACTGCATGGGAGTCAAACTATTGTAACTCATAAGCTGGAAAATTTGGTGTCCCCCTTCTAATGCAATGGACAGATTAAAGCTGCTATATTCCCTTAGTTTTTCTAACAACATATTTCCCTCAATGAAACAATTGCTATGACTACACTTGAGTTGAATGAGTTCTGTATTGTCCTTTCTAAAAAGCGCTAAGCTCAGCACACAGCACTGCAAAGTTGCTGGGTTTGTTTTTGTCTCATTTCAGTTTAGACATATGGCTAATCATGCTTGAAAACCACGTAATCTTATCCAGGGCAAAATTCATATCATTATGTAGGAAGAGTTTAAGTGTTTCCCCCTTATTTTAAAATAATGTTAAACTGGGATTACGCTGTATTATGTTCCTTTAGGACCTTAGATGTCCATGTGCATTCATATCAGCCGTCTGGCTGTCACATCCATGCTTGCTGCCTCAGTGAGTAACAGTGAAGGAAACCAGCATATTAGCTTCTGGAACAAATGGGGCCTTTTCTTTGTAAGAAGATAGCTGGGACATAACTTAATATAACTGCTCCCCGTTCTTAATGGAAAGCTCAGTAACATGACAGATGTCATGTCAGGTGACAGATAAATGAGTATTAATGATCTCCCAGGCTGCTGAAGTTTTACAATATAAAAACACATCCCGCCCTCTTAAGAAAATTCTCATTGTACATTCTCGATGAAAAAGATAATGTTTTTAAACAGCTTATTTTTTTATTGGATGTAAAAGTAGCCCACATCCCACAACAAAAATCGCACGGCCCTCCATGCCTGCTACACCCAGTATTGATTCTACATTTTTGCAACTGAAATATATGCACAGAACTAGGTGAATAGATAACATGGACATCTGAACACTGATTTATTTCGTCAGACACACTGAACTATACACGATGTATATGCACATATTTTATGTATTCAGCACTGTTGCTGTGCCCATAAACTCACACATCTCTGCAGGTACCTATAGGCAAAGCTGTGTCATTGAGGTCTCCAGGCATAGCTCTGAGTTTTTTGATCTAATTCTCTGTGGAGAGAATTACTTGCATGTATCTCTGTGGTGCATACCTATTTACAGATTGCGTGGTGTGTGTGGCAGATTTATGTGCTGCACTTTGCCCACACAAGCACCTGTGTTGGCCAGGACTGGTGTGGCAGGTATGGGAATATCCATATAATATACATATCAGTGCTTTATGAGCAGCTCATTGAGTTCAGCGTGGTACTCCTTCTGCTGCTTTTGTGCAGTTCATTATGGAAACATACTTGAGTTTGCTCAGTTGCTTCTCCCAAAGGCCAACTTTTGATCTTCTCTTGGGAACCTGTCGCACTGCCTTGGTCTCTAGGTACCACAGCCAATGTGTTTACCAACTCTTTTTCTCTTTCTCGCCCTTTCTATTATGTGTCCCCTTTTTTCTCGCACACAAAAGCCCTGCGCGGTGCTTGTGTGTGGTCCCCAAGAGATGCGGGCCCGGCGAGGAGCCGGTTTTTCGGCGAGGCGCTGGGCTGGAGGATCTGTGAACCCGCGCAATTAGCAGTTTAGATCCGAGACCCCACGTGTGGGAGCGGGGCCCGCGGTCGTGCCGCAGCGATGGGGACAGCCGCCCTCCGGGCGAGTGCACCGACCCCTGGCAGAAGGGTCACGCCGCGCCGCAGACAGCCCCGAGCTCAGGAAAAACCCGGAGATCAGAGCCGCAATCTGTAGTGGGGTGTCCTCCCCCCTCCGCCACCCCCTGCACAACACATGGATTCAGAAAGGGATCATTTGGAAAGCATTTGCAAACATATGGGTCGTTTTTAAGTCAAGGCTTCTTTAATTCGCTGTGTTTCCTAGTTTTTTTGGAGGGAGGAGTTTGGTGGAGGTTTTGAGGCGGGGGGGGGGGATTGTTTTGTTTTGTTTAGGGGCGAGGGGGTGGGGTGTGCAGGCTCTTGCTGCAAAAAGCCTGGCTGGGAAAAAAACCAAAAAAAGGAGGGCTGAGTGGTGGAATAAAGAGCGCAGCAAAGCTACCCTGAAGCAGCTTGTTCCCAACTCATGTCCCTTACACAGAGATTAAAAGAACAAACACTCTGCTCTTCTTAATGATGGCATTACCAAGTATAATTAATTAGAAGGGTAGCAAAAGGAATCAGATCCCTGATGCTAATTACTTTCCTAAAAGGATAATATGCTCTTATGTTACCAGTCTAGATCTGACAGAAATATGTCTATTACTGCTACCGCTGCTACTAATCAAGTAGTAAAATAAAATACCCAAGGGATATACATGCCTGGATTTGTTTATATGCATGTATGTATACATACACGTGCATATAATGATATACTCACTATATTACATTATATATATTTAATGCTGTGTTATATATAGCATGATGTGTACAAGTACTCATGCATTAGCACTTCATAGAATCATAGAACCATTTAGGCTGCAAAAGACCTTTAAGATCATCGAGTCCAACTGTTAACCCAGCACTGCCAAGTCCACAGCTAAACCATGTTTATGTATTTATAGTTAGAGTGGATTTTAGACGTATATGTTGACAGACAGCCAGGCAGAAAGACAAATATTTATGACACCACTTCCCCGCAGTGCTACCACCAAAGAAGGGGAACAATAAACAAAAGCTCCCCCACCTTTGCCAACCATGGCCTGTGCACTCAGGTCTGGGTAGGATCGGAGCTGAGTTTTCCTTTGTGAATGTGATGGCCCATTAGGCTGTGTCGTGAAGAACTAATGACTGGATGGCATTGATTTGCAGAGGAATTTTAGCTGCAGAAAATGATCGATGTCTTTCAGCCAAAGATTCCTCTCAGCAGGCTGGACGTATTTTGGGTAGCCTGCTCTGGTTACTGTGAAGGATTGCTAAATAAATGGCGGGTTAGCAGCTGAAACACACAGGCTTTGGGTATTCAGTGGGAAACCTGGCTCGCAGAGTTGTTATTATCATCACTACAAGAAATTGGAAGGGGTGTGTAACACAGCCTAAAATCCTGGCTCTCAAATGGCTTTACCATATACACATACAGTGTGGGGGTTGCTACTACAAGTAAATACTGCATTTTTATCTACATCCTTCCCCCACCTCCTTGTGTGTACCAGCACACAGATGTGATGGCCCTGTGGATGTTCATATGCCCGTGTGGGTGTGAACATACATATGCACATCCTTCTGTGCACAGTTGTGCCCCCTGTATGTGTGTGATGCCTCTGTGCCCAGTTGTGTTTCAGTCTATGAGCACATTTGTGCCCAGGTTGCATGTTTGTGTGCATGTATGTGCGTGTAGGTGCATTTTACCAGCAGGGAAAAAACCACATATGTAGATCTCTGTGTGTATATGCAGGTATGTGGCACATGCATCGGCACAGATATCACATGTTATTTTTGGTTGTTTCCCATCCTTCCAAACAGCTTCCCAAAATCTCACTCCTCCCCACTCCTGCCTCCCAGTCCTGCCATTCCCACAGACTGTGAATTTTCTTCAGGACTTGAGGCCTTTGCCCAGCGCTCCTCAGTGAGCAGAAAGCAGTAAGTGCAATTTAATGTATTATTTATGAGTGGTGGGAAAGTCTAAGGGGGTTTTAATCTCTGCTTCTCCACTTCCTTCCCAGATGAAAACCATTTCACCTCCCTTCCCAGATATTCAGCTCCAGTGTGCTCCCCCACCCCACTCCCATCTGCGCCTTATTTGTACAAATGTTCCCGTGTCTTTAGAAATCATCTTCAAAAAAAAAAAAAGGGAAAAAAAGAGAGAGAAAAAGAAAAGAAAACCCTTGGCAAACCCATATTGTACTTAAACATTTGTGAAGATTTTGTTTCCCTCAATATGGAAGCGAGAGGGGGCTCTGGGAGGGGCTTTCGTGGAGAAATGTCTCATTCAGTCTGCTGAGCCTCCTCCTTGAAGTTTCTTTTCAAGGCTGTTGGAAAGTTGGGCAAACTGAAAAGCAAAACAATAATTAGAGATAATTGCTTGTGTCCAAACACAGGCATCAAAGCCTCGGGGGTCTCATTTGTGATGGGCCTTAGTGTGTGATCCAAAAAAAAAAAAAAAATTTAAAAAAAAAAGGTGACCCTTATTTTATTTATTGAGTGGGGGAACAGAGAGAAAGTGCCAGATGGGAGGACCTCAGAGCAATCTCCAACGGCTCAGCCCTGCCTGCTTGGGCGAACAGGCACTGAGGCCAGGATAAAAGGGATAGAAAGCAGGGTCAGGAGAGGTTGCATAATTACTAGGGTGGAGGTAAAAGGGGTGAGAGGGGAGACAAGGGTCTCTCTGGCCCCACCGTGGGGATCTGTGCAGCCCCTCAGCTCTCTGTGGCTAGTGACATCCTTGGTACCCAGGGTAGGTACCAGGGATGCTGCAGGATGCCCCATCAGGGGTGGTACAGGAGTCCTGGTTTACAGGGGGCTGAGCCACCCCTTTTCCCTTCCTCCAAACTGGATCCCTAGTGTGGATCCAAGTGGATGCAGACCCAAGGGGCTCTGCCCCAAATTCTTCCCTGATGGGATGCACTGCCAGCAGGAACACGGTACCCCCGGGTTACCCACAGCACAGGCAGCACCGAATCTCTGGTGTTTTTACTGAAAACAGTGAGTTAGTCGGGGGGACTGGGAAAAGAAATAAGGAAAAAAATTTGGAAAAGGCAGGGGCGGTATTAAAACCCCACCGAACCCAGTGAAATGGTCTCATTCTCTCAGCCTTACTGAGAAGATGTGCTGCCCTGGCTGCAAGCAATGAAGGAAGAGGTTCGGGCAAGGATGGAGGTGTCAGATTTAGGGCGACTGGACTCCTTTCGAGGGGGCCCCAGGAATCCAAAGGAAAGCGGTAGATGAGAGCAAACGAGCAGGAGAGGGATAGCCTCTCCTATAGGAGAGGGATAACGGAGGACTCTCCAGGGAACTCTTGTCTCTTCTCTGGTTTTCAAAGGCTGGTTCACATGATAAGAAGTGGCCAAGGTTTGTCCTCACCCCGCCTGTCCCTCGGTAATGGGCTTGTAATGACCTAAACGATTTGCTGATTAGGGACAATAAATCTACCTTTCTGTGCGGGGTGTCTCTCACCGAGGCGGGGTGGGGGGTGGGGGACAGAGGGGACAGCCGAGGCCGAGGACACTCACCCGTCCCCGGGCAGGAAGGTGACAGCGTTTGTTTATTCGGGCTGCTGGTAGTTTGGCTGCAGAGCTGAACGTATTTATCCCAGCATCTGCCCCCCACCTTTCCAGAGGGGAAATTCCGGGGCTCGGACGGAAGAGAAGAAGTGACTTATCCCGGTTCCTTTGGGGGTGGAGTGGGGGAAAGCAGGCGGCGGCTTTGCTCGCCTCGCTCCTCCAGGGACAGGTGAAGAAGAAAAAGTTGTGTGTGTGTGTGTGTGCGCGTAACAGGAAAGAAACCACGAATGAAAGCCCCGGCAGCTCACCCTCGCCCCCAGTGCGCCCCGCAGCGCCGTGCGGTCCCGCGGCACCCCCTGCGCCCCGCCGAGGGAAGTGCACCGTGCCCGGGGAGCAGGGATGCTCCCAGATGCAAAAAAAAAAAAAAAAGTAAAAAAAAAAAAATTCTAAATAAAAAACACAAATAAAAATCCCAAACAAAGACGCAAACCAGCAGGGAAAAACGAACATCTCACTGTATTAGCATAAAAGAGCCTGCGGGACCTTGATCAAGCGCATCGCCCGTTTCATGAGCGCAGTGCCAGGAGCAAGGAAGGACGGAGGGAAGGGGTTTCTTTGCCATGTCCCCCCCGCCCCGGTGTAGGTGCATGCGGGAAGGTGGCTCCCGCGGTGGCACCGCAGCAGGGCGGGCGGAGTTGCCCCAAACGGGGTGGTCCCCCGGCGGAGGGGGTGGCCGTGCCCTCCCGGCGGTGCGCCAAGGCGCCAGCATCGCCAGGCACTTGTAATTAACAAAGAAAGATGTTGATCATTAGCGAGCAACGAACCTCCAAGCCAGGCGGGCTCTCCCCAGAACCGGACTGGGGGCTGAGGGCTGTGTCCCGCCGCCGTCCCGAGACGCTTCCCGGCCGCCGGGCGCTCCAGCCCCATCACCTGGCGCACAGCTGCGGCTCTCCTAGATCGCTTTCTTCTTTAATATTTCTTTTTTTCTTTCCCCGCGTAGGCTTGCTGTAATCGAGGCGAAATTTGCCTCATCCCGGAGCCCCCCTCAGCACCTCGACCCTTCCCACCGCACGCCCCCCTCTCTAATTGTCGTTCTCTTGATTTCTTTTATTTCCCCGCTCATTCTTTTTTAGCATCTCTCAGTCTTCCTCTATCTTTCGATTCAGCAACACCCCCTCATACCGTCTGTAGTTTCTCCATCCTCCCTCCACCGACCCCTCCTCTCCCGCTCCGGCGGGAGCGCAGAGCCGCGCAGCCCTTCGCGGGCTGGATCCCGAAGGGCTTTTTAGGCAATCCCATCGGCTGGTGCAAAATCATTTTACAAAAATATCGGAAAACGCTTGTCCCGAATCAAATCAAACCATCCTTTTTTTTGCCCACCCCGATTAATTTTTTGCTACTAAAAACGAGTGGCTTTGGATTGGGCTGGCTGAGCCGGGAGAGGCTGCTGAGGTCCGTTTCGCTGCGATTTTTAAATTATTTTGTTTTGTTAGGTTTGTTTAATTTCTCTGCAGAGATTTCTATTCAGATACCGGTTCTTCCTCTTTCTGAGAACAAGCTTTTGGAAACAACGTTTTTGGTCCCGCAACCATCGTTACCTGCCCCGGGGCGACTGCTCCAGGGGCTGACGGGGTCCCTGGGGATCCCCGAACCCTCCTGCTCCGCCGGTGGGACCAGCCTGGCTGGCCCGTACTTTCGAAATGACATTTCTCCTGGTGAGCCGAGCCAGGCTCCGAAACAAAATCAGTGTGTTTATATCCTCCGGGGTGGGTTTTCTCTGATGGATGGCTGCCCGGGACTTCTGCCTTCTACTTCATCCCGTTCGTCCCCTGATAATTCACAAGTTCGGCGTGCACACACACACCATTATATCTGTATATATATAAATGACACATGTGACAATTTCGTAATTAATTTCACTATACATTTGAGAAACACTCGATGAAATATGCCTCATACACATGAGGCACATTATAGACACATTACTTGTAATTCGAAATTATTGTTTATACAGTTCTACGTACTGTAGAAAAGTTATGTGTATCCTTAATTTAAGTATGTCCTTCAACTAAATGTAGTACATATACTTAGCTGAGTTATTTTATTGACTGAGAATTAGAATTACAAATTATAAAGCGGCATATTCGTGATACATACAATTTACATGTATCTTAGACTTACAGCATTGGTGAATACATAAATATACGGTATTTGCAGGAAGGTTTTATCAAATGTACGGCTGTTTGCGCGGGTATATCCATATATAGAGAAATGGCCTCTAAATATAAAGATATGTCTATTTTTTTAACCTCTAAACGACTTTTGAACTGTACCTAATTACCGAAACGGCCATTTGGGTACAGACACGCACGTCCTTAAATGAACCGTGCGCAGGCGGGTGCGCACACATGGACACACACCGTAGGCAGCTGAGGGCGGTGCAGGGGGGCTAGGGGGAGAGGATGGGGCCCCGACCCCTTCCCACCGTGTTTTCCGACCTGCCCGCACCGAAATGAGCCTCTTCTTCTTCCTCCTCCTCCTCCCCGCCCGCCTGGGTGAGGAGCCGCTCAGCCCCCGACCCAGCGGACAGGGTGGGATCCCCGCTGCTCTGGGCTCCCGATGCTCCCCGCACAACCCCGGTGCTTCCCCTTCTCCGGGGCACAGCCCGGCCCTCTCCCTCCCGCGGGGAGGTGCCGCTGTCAGCCCCCCGTCAGTGCCACCACAGCCCGGGTGGCGCGTCCCCTCCCACGCGGTACCCACCGGGGATCCGGGCCGGGGAAAGGACGAGGGGGGAAAAGCGAGTAAAGCAAAGCTTCCAGGTTAAGCACGCCTGCGTTCAGCAAACGTTATTTTAGGGAGGCACCAGCTCCCTAAAAAACGTTATTTTATTTATCTAGAGGCACCAGCTCTCTGTGTGCTTGCCACCCAAAATGCAAGAACACGCGGGACGGAGGGGGACAAGATCTGGCTGCGCTCCATCCACCAACCCCGGCTGCTCTCTGGGCTTGGGCACTCCCGTTTTGGTTTCGCGTGCCCATATTTTGTCCTTCCACTCCAGAGACTCAGACGCTCTTTGGAGCAGAGGAGAGGTGAAATTCACTTGTCGGTTTTGTTCTAACGCATTGATGGGTGAAATACAGAAAATTTGAAGCGTGACCTGTGTGTAGCCAAGAGACCAAGCCAGAAACCCGCCTCATCTCCTTCTGCAAACAGGGGAAATGGTTCTGACTCTGCTCAGCAGCATCCACAGGCTGCAGTGCCAGTAGAACCTGCTCCACTGCTGGGTTTTTGCTTTGAACAGATGTTGGCATCTGGTCCTGGCTTAAGTGCAAATTTACGCACTATGTAATTTAATGTAAAATACATACGACTTGATATGTAATACATATATAAGAAACAGTATGCAGCACAAAATGTACCATATTCCATATAACACAGAATCTGCAATAATTGGAGATACATAGTAACACATCGGATATTGCAAGATACTATGTCTTGTACGTGTCTTGTATGGAAAGCTCATATTACAAGCCATTAGTTAGGTTGTTTGGTGATCTTAAGATCATTCATAGTCAATTAACCCTTGGGACTAAATTATCCCACACTACTGCTGCCTCAGGTCGATATTTACATAATCTTTCAGCTCTAACACATGGGCTGTTCCTGGGTCTGAGGCATGCAAAAAATGCAGTGTCTTATCCCTAGTTTTATAAATGTGTGGGGGTGTGTAGTTACAATATATAATGACTGTTTCTTTGCAAAGCTGTATTGTGTGTGTAGTCATTGCATACGTACACGGACACTATTTCTCCATAAAACAGTAAAATTTGAAGGTTGCCAAGGTCTCTTTGTTAGGAAGCTGCATGATTTTAACATATACCCAAAGCTGTCCAAGCTAAAAGCCCGGGGAGGGAAGGAAAATCACTGTGGAGCTGAGCCTGAGGAAGACTGTCTTGCTGATTGCCTTTCTGGGCTGTGATGCCCATGCCAGGACTGGGCAAAAAGCTGGAGGCTTCGTTTTCCATCTTCTCTAGTGACCCAGCCCAATGGAAGAGCAAGCTGTGGGAGCTGAGCCAGTGAAGAGAAGAGCTAGCGTGTCTTTTGGAATGTGGCTAAAGCAGCTGTGATCTGAAGCCAGGGATGCACATTACAATTGCCCTGAGGAGCTCAGTTTTCTCTGCTGTAGCTGCTCAGGGCTATAAGAAGAAAAAGCCTTAGCTATCATCATGGGGTGCTGCTCTAGAGAACTACTCTCTTCTCTTCTCTGCTCATGTTTCTTACATGATTTTTGAAGAAATCACTTAAACTTAGGATTTCCAACAGGAATAATAGTAAGTGCATATGAGCCTGCATGTGCGTGTTTATAAGTCACAAACACCCACAGGAATCCCACAGCTGTCAATAGGAAACACGTGTATGTCCACAGAAAATCACTTTGCATTTTGGGGAGGATATCTCTGTCAAATACAGATAAATAGACGAGGGGGTGGACAGAGATACATCAACTGCTTAGAGCTTTAAAAAAAAGTAATTTGGGGAGACAGTAAGGGGGATCTTTCTCAGAGCCTAATCTATGCAAATTGACAGAAAAAAACCCCCACTGCTAATGTTCATGGAGTAGCAAGCTGTTAAAACACGCAGAGTGAAGTTTATTCTCTTAGTCACCCGGTGTAATGTTTCGATCTCGAACTCTGTAATTATTTGGTCTGTTTATTGCTTGGTCATGACTCAGAGGTTACATTATGATCTCTGATGTTTAAAACCTATAGTTTTCTTCTGGTCATTACTAATATTGAATAATCAAAAAAACGCATTTATTATTTTATAATTTTCTCTTTTCTGCCTTCTCCTCTAAATTTAAACCCAGATTTTTTTGTGGTTAGTTTGTACTGAAAAATGACTCATACTCATCAGACCAGGCCTATTAATTTACTTGATTTGTTGTTTTTGAAAGGAAAGAGAATAAGTTTCTTTAAAGTACCATCAAGTGAGTTTCTTTCCCCCTCCCTAGTGAAATAAGACATTTTTTTTTGCCTTGTGATCTGTGTGCAAAATAATTAGAAACAAACTGGTGAGGAGAGAGGGAAGGGAACCAGAGAGTTGTTCCAACCTTTGACTTTGACTTGTCGATCTTACAGTGAGGGTTTGTGAGGGGGTTTGTGCAGTACCTTGTCTGAAGGTTCACAAACCTTCTGGGTTATTTTCTGCTATGTAGTGATCCCCCAAAGGGCTCATTTCAGGTACACACAGCAAAGTATTCAGTGCTTATCTATCTGATGGGCCACTTGTTGGATGACCACCTTCCACCCATTTAAGGGCTTAAAGAGTAGGATCAGGAAGCCTGTTTTATCCTACAAACTGTTGTCATCTAAGCATACCGAGATCTTCGTGCCAAGTGCAAGCCATCAGTCTCAGGGCTGTGGTGATTTCTAACAGCCTCTGCTTTCTAACACCGTGAGGAAACCGATGCTTTGACCTTGAGGAAAATATGCATACCTATCCTGTGTTAATTACCTCTCAATACTCCCCCTCCTCCCACCGTTTTTTAGGAGGAAAACACCCAGAGCCATATAGCAGGCAGAATTTAAGAACATTTATTTGCATTCAGCCTGAGCTGCTGGGGCTCAGCTCTGTCTGGGGAGGCTCAGGGTTTTGCTCTTACTAGAGTGGGGAATCTCTGTGGAGGCAAGATGACTTAGTGGCCATATTACAATGACATCATTAATATTCCAGCATGATATAGCCTCATCTGAGCCTGAATTACTGCTCTAACCATTTAACCATCAGATATTACGCTGCAGGTTAGTGACCCTGTTGGAAAGCAGAAACCTGAAACAGTTCAGTCCCTCTTGGTCTGACCAGAGAGGGCAGATTGGGCTGGAGTCTTATTTGGACACAGAAACACAGTTCCTATGTCCTGGCTCTATCCAACAACATTAATAACTGCTATGGGCCCGTGCACATCACATAGGGCTGGGCTTTTCTTTAGGGTGGTAGCACTTCCCTTGGTTGGAATTTGGCTCCTGCCTCCGTCCAACCCTAGTAGCATTGCTCCTGAGCCTTATTCAACACTGAAGTGCCACTGGCCAATCCCTTAGGCAGCTGCTAATCCCAGGGAAATGCCCTGCACCTCTGCCCTGGCTGTTTAATCCTAGTCTCTGCAGGTTTATTTCCTAAATCCCATCTGAGCAGTGTGGCCAGATAAAGCAGAATTTACTCACCCAGCCAATAAGGGGTAAGTGAGATCTGGACTTCTGGGCTTTGATGCTCGTTTCTTGGGTAAGAGAGTTTTATTTCTACATCTTGGAGCATGGCCTCCCTCAACCTTTTCTTCCTTTGTGGGTATTGCCACTGGTCAAAGCACAGTCAGCAAATGCACCTCCTGACCCTGGCAGGCCCCAGCTCTTCTTCAGAGTAAATACCCCCTTGCAAATGTACTAGAAAGGGTGTGTGTGCACCTCAGGCTGGGATGTCCCTGGTTAAAACTTCCCCAGGCTTCCAGCAGAGGCACAGCAAAGCATCCCATTGATTTTAGTAACAGTATGGGACCAGTTTCCAAGAAATTGAGGGATCCTGCATTGCCTTGTGGCTTCTGGGTGGGATTTGAACCAATGACTGAAATTAGAAAGCTGCCTGCAGTGAGTTGGTTTCACTCCCACCCCATCCCAATTTTAGATTTTCATCTCAAATCTCCTTTTCATTGTGATTATATATAATATATAATCATAATCTGTTTGACAAGCTGGGGTTCTGACATCAGGCTCTGCTGCCAAAGAGCCGTGGATGGAAATAACTAAAAACCCTTATGTACTTTGGGCACAATGTAGTGTGCAAACAGAGCACAAACACCCCAAATCTGTTGTTCTGTCTCTGATTTTGACTGACTTCGAAGAAACATTAAGAATAATAATGAGAAGCTGATGACAATTGCAGCCTGAGGAATGCACCACTCCTAGAGAACAGATGGTGCAAAGACATTTTTAAAAAAACTTTTCTTAAAAATTAACTTGGCACCTGGGCCTTTCTTAGGACAAATGCTTGAACCTGGAGCAACCACAGTCCTTGGCAGTTGGGATCCATTGAAATCCATCGAAATCCATTGATTTTGCTGCAGAGGAATGCAGATTTAGTGAGATGCAGATTTCTTTCTCTGCGATCAATAATATTTCTTCTTTCGTGTTTGAGAGGGCTCATCTCTTTTTCTGTGTTATAACTGGAAGAATTTAGTTTCATAGCTCTAAAAATGTTCTGATGTCAGGGATAACTGACTGGGCTTTAAAGTAAATAAATAATTGTGAAGAGAAGGGGTCATTTGTTTGTCATTCAGCTCTGTGTTTTATCAAGTTCAGTGCTTTCTGCTGCTAATTTTTTACTTAGCAGTCCCCTAAGCATTTTCAAGTGGAAGTTAAATCAATCTGTAGTAAATTTAGCCCTATTGATAGTACAGTGGCTTTTCTCGAGCTTAATTCACTGGCTTCTTATAAATAGTCACAACCTCTTAGAAAACAACATGTTCAACAACTGATGTCATTACTGTTATATCGAACTCAACAAGTTATCCTAGATAAAAGAATCTTGTGAAGAAAAGTATGTGACCTTGGTGTGAAGACTTTCAATGATTCAGAGTCCGCCTTATCCTTTGATCAATGATTCCATGTTAAAAAAATCTATGCTTTATCACTTATTCAAGTTTGGCTGGCATTTACTTCCAAGTAATGAATCTCATTTGGCATTCCTCAGCTGGATTAAAGAACCATTCCATACTGGGTATTTTCTTTTTCCATCTGTACTTGGACATCCTAGTAGAGTC
This sequence comes from Chiroxiphia lanceolata, assembly GCF_009829145.1. NCBI lineage: Eukaryota > Metazoa > Chordata > Aves > Passeriformes > Pipridae > Chiroxiphia > Chiroxiphia lanceolata. Next base: position 6,188,632 of record NC_045645.1, read on the forward strand.
ATCTCCTAATCTTCTTTGTGATAGAATAATCAGATTGAGCTGCATAAGTCTCTCACTAGAAGGCATGGTTGGTTGTTAGGGTTTTTTACAGCCCTCAAATCATATGGATTTCCATATGGCTTGACATCAGCAGAGATTTATGCTAGCTTGGAATTTGGCTGTATATTTCAATTACTGTGAACATTTTGTGGCCTGGGGTGGAACACGCCTAAGAGCATGACAAATTATTTGTAACATGCATATCTGCTGAACTTGGTTTAGCAATCACATGGAGTAAAATTCAGTTGCATGCAGATGATCAGCAGAAAGCCCATGTCCCATTAAACTGTTTTCATGGGTTTATGTTCATCTTAAGTGCAATTGAGGCCATGGGAGCAAAGAAAAACATCAGCCATTGAGACAGATGCTTAACTTATGCACCTCATTTTTCATGGCCTCCGTGGAGTTGTGGTGATTTACACCAGCTGAAGACCTTGGCCCACAGCAAGGCAGCACAAACTGATAAAGGAGTCCAATCCTCAGCTGGCAGCTTATATGAGAGCTTGAATCCAACCTCACTGCTTGGTAATATCTCATTAGAGCCTGAGTCAATATGGCAAGGGGACAGAGTTATAACAGAGCAAAGCTGCAGCAACTTCACAGAATCCCTATTGCTGTAGGGCTTCTGAGGGAAAATCTGGTCCATCATTTTTGTTTGTAGCTCCAGGCAGTAGTTTTCCCCCTAAAACAGATACAAAGACAGACCTAAGTGAAATCCAAATGTTTGGCTGGTGGAAGTCCTTGGGATCCCATCCAAATGCTTTGCCTTTGTTATGGAAGCCACACAGCGAGGTCCTGAGCAGCCATGGGAATCAGTGCCATGTGTTAGTGCCCTTTGCAGTCCTGGTTTTCCACATATGTACATTTTCACACAGAAAAATTGTGTGCACGCATGTGCATGTAGCTCACACAAATAGATGCACACACAAATCACAGCCATTTATGTTCATGTACGTCTTATATAAATAAGTACCTCTAAATACAGGAATGTGTACATTTATATTTTATGCAGAGGGACGCAGATAAGACTGATGCTGCGGACAGGGATGAGTGTGTGCTTATGTTAAGCTGCTGTCTGGTTGTGTACACCAGTGTGATCAAGGGAATGTGAATAGGAGCGTGTGTGTTTATGTATGTGTGTGTGGAGCTGGTGTGGGGAAGGGCCGCTGGGAAATAAGTGATATGAAACGTCTGTACATTCCAGGGAAATGTTCGGATCCCTGAGGTTAAGGGATATGCTCTAGTCATAAAAATAAACACGCTGGTATAGCATGCCATTGATATGTGGATAAACTCACTAAGGACGGGTAAAGTTTCAGCTTTCACCTCCTTCTGATGGTGAGCTCGCTGCTTCTCTCGCTGCCTCTTTTGACAGTTCAAAGTGAAATGACATTTTAAATAAGAGGTTAAAGAGCAGAGGAAAACAGAGGTTTTCTGCTTGAACCAGGGGAAATTTGATAAACCAGTCTTCCAGAGATGCCAGTGATTTCAAAAGGCTCCATTTCCTTTTGATAAGGTTTTGAGAGAGTGATTCAGAGTAGGATCTGTTAGCCAGAGCTCTTAGCTGCTAAAATGTCAGATCAGAGGCTGAGCTATTTCCCCAAGACTAATGGTTAGTTATTGCAATCTATAGCCTATTGTGCTGAGCCCTTTACAAAATCTTTGCTCCACTTCTATCCTGCCTTTAAAATTGCACTTAGATTTGCAATGGTCAGAGGAGTTTAATTAGGCAAGACCTAAAGAAAGGCTCATGTGCTTTAAAGCTTGACCTACTTTTTCCAACTATGTGTGTTCTAATAAAAGATACTACCTCCTCTTGCATACAATGCCTTGTACATACCTTCAGACTATGACAGCTGCACCTCAAGACGAACATGAGGCACAGAAGCACCCAGAACTGCAGAGGGTGGAAGTTCTGGCCTGTCACCATTGGTTGTGTTGTAAGTTCAACCTATTATTTTTCATGATAAGTTATGGCATGGCTTCAAGAGCCAGATTTTTGACCAGAATGGTCCAGCCCACTTCATCTGAAGACCATGTGGAAGATCAGATACACCAATCTTTCCTCTGTCAGGTGCATGGAAATGTGACCAAACATCTGAGCAAACTTCAAGTGAGCAGAATTCAGGTATCCCCATGATGTGATGGGACTAGAGAGGTCCCCATCAAATTGTTCTGTGCCATGTGAGGTACATGCCAGTTCTCAGCTCCTGCCTGGGTTCACATGTGACCCACATGTGAAGAGAGAGCTCTCTGTTTGTCCATTTGCTGAAAGAGGGAGTGCAGGACCTCTGGGAGAGGCAGCAGTGGGGAGAGATTGCTGAAGCATTCCATGGAGGGTCCAGCCTGAGGACCTTCCTTTGAAGACAGCATCATGGCCTGTCATGTTGTTCTGGTGCAGCAGACCTGGGCTGAGGGGCAGAATTTGGATTTTGCTGTCAGGTAATGAGATTAGTTTGGAGGAAGGAAAATGCATATCCCATAGACTGCTGGACTGCTCTCTCCCAGGTTTCCTGCATTACACCAGCCAACAGCTCCACATCTCTCTGAGCAAGTTCCTCCTGGAACACACACAACTTTACTAAGCCATTAGATGCTCCAGCGGTGTCTGAAAAACTTGAATGTGTGGGAAAGTGGAGAGAGTAAAGACCAGGACATCTAAAATGCTGTCACAAAGGAGTCAGTCAAACACAGAGGTACAAAGCTACTATCCTGAAAACACTCAATCTAGCCTTGACCAGTGTGACTTTCTAAAAACATTAAAAGGACCGTGCTGATTTACATCAGCTGAAAATTTGGCCCACCACTCAGTTGCAGGAACCATGTGAAGTAAGAGACATGCAGGTTGTATAAACATGGATCCTATAGATGTGCAAGATAGATGATAGGAGCAGGTGTCTGTCTAGGAAAAAAAAGGCATGGTTATCTTTCTGTAACGAGTTGGAGTGTGACACACTCAAGATTCCTATTATGGGTGCGCTGTACAGCAAATCCCTGATTTTCATTCAGGGTTTTGCAATCACTGCTATCTTAACTCCAAGCCTCGTTAAATCAACCTCTTCTGAACTGTGGTACAATGTTACAGTGCAGATCCTCCCGTTCCCCAACGGGAAACACACTTGGACTCAGGAGCCATCATTTAACCTTGGAGTCTCTGAATCAACAAGGCAGTTTCTGCTCAGACACCTGGCAGCACATGCATTTTATGCTTTAACATGGCTGGTAAATCCTGGGTGGTTAAGTAAACTTAACCTTCATTTATGAAACTTGCGAACCAAAGGGTAAAATGTGCCTTGTGCAAGTAATTACGTAAAGGTCTTAGAGAGTGGAGTTATCACTTAAAGACGCCGGGCATTGCTAATGAGTTGACTGAGAATTGATCTCTCTGTAATTTAGTTATTTATATGCAGTTCCTGTTTTCCATGCTCAGCTATAGGTCAAGCCCACTTTGAACTGCTCAGAGACCCCCAAGTTTGTCAAGCAAAGTCCCAAAGCCATGGCACAATGATATTTTAGAAGAGTAAATATTGTCCTGAGGGGCTTTAAAAAGGAGGCAAAGCTGTTTGCTTTCTAGCTGGTTCTTTAAACTGGACAACTGCTTCCTGTTACTAAGGGGTCTCTCAGCAACGTGACTTTGCTTCTGTTAAACAGAAAAGAGCTTCAGGAAAAATGTCAATACCACCATCCAGGTATTTTCATATCCCGGTGAGCTGGGCAGGAACAGCCTTGGGTTTCTGAACAGAAATATGTTCACACTATTCTGCAAATAATGTAGCATGGGTATAACAGATCCTGGGCTGGAGGAAGCAATGAAAGAACTCAGGCTGCTAAACATCACCCTCAGGACTGATTTTATGCCAAATGGTTGTGAGGAATGTTCAAAATCCTGTTTGCTGCCTTATATTCATGTCTGAGTATATACACTACGTGTGTGTGTTATCCCATATTTGTAGACTCAGGTGTGAACTTAACTGGTGCTGCTGCCTAAAGGTTCATGCAGATGGGCATCTCACGTGGATGAACAGAAGATGCTCCACTATGTAAAGGTACATTTTGGATGCCTGAGCTGGCAGCTGTATGCCATGAACACCACACTCACATTGGAATGGGACACCTCTGAGAGCACACACACGTTCCGCTTCTTTCTGCAGACTTCAGCCACAGGTTCACACTGGGCTGGGCAGAGAGAGAATGTGCAAATGTGAGCACACCCGGGACGAAATAGCCAGCATCACCCAGCAGATCAGCTGAGCTGAGGTTTTTGAGCCCAGCATAGCCAGGAATAGTAGGATGCTGCTCGTGCCTAAACGTGGCTGTTTGGCAATGGAGCCCAAGTGGCCATGGCCAAAGCCAGAAATGGAGATGGGGAATCTGGAAATTGCAGAGCTGATATGTTGCAGACAGTTCTTCACCTGACAACACAGACATCTGGTAGAGGTCTTTCTTCCTGTTTGAACTGGTGTTACTGAAAATACTGGCAGCACTCATGGGCAAGGAACTATTTGCAAATAGCTGAGGCTTTGTAAGGGACTCTAGCTAAAATGGGGCAAAACTTGCCTTGTAAACACTGATGACTTGCAAGAACAGGACATTCCTGGGATCAGTTGCTGCTGAAAACATGGCTGAAATTACCCTCCTCTAACTCACTTCCATAGCTACCGTGTTGGTTTATGACTAACTAGTGCAGTTGAAGACTTTTGAAACAGTCTTGCTTGGCTCACAGCTGTGTCTCAGTTGAGGTTTTTTATTTTTATTTATGTGTTTGTTTGTTTTGTTTTGTTTATTTGAGAATGACAAATTTGGCTTGTAGCCAAATACCCTAGAGAGAGCATCGTCCTTTCTCGTGCTTCCTTAATTGTGTTTGAGAGAGACTGAAGGTACCTGGGGCAGCCAAGTCTCCCAACCTGGCAAATCATGAGGTTTGTTCAGCTTGAACAAACACAGCCTCTGTGGAGGGACTTAAATCAGCCACAGTCCTGTCCCTGCTGTTGCAATCCTGCATCTGCTGAACACCCCTGGGAGAGCAGAATAATGTGCTGTGGAGGTGACACACAGCTTTCTATGTGGGCAGGGCCCAACCCATGGCAGCAGCAGGAGCCTTGCACTGAGACTTCTTGTGGATGATGGAGCATCTCTGTTAGTTAGCTGTAATCTCTAAAAGCTGATTTTTGTGCTGGGAGCACTTCAGAGACTCAGGATGGATGAATCCCAGTCTGTATGATCCTGTGTGCTTGCTAAATAGATTTGAGGGACAAATGTGTGTCACATGACCTTGATCCCACTGGTGAAAAGATAAAGAAACTCCTGAAGGTTGGAGAGAATTTGCAGGAGGATTGATGAAATATCTTTCCCCCACCAGTTCTTGGTAGCTAGGGTCTTGTCTACACATTTGTTTCAAATCAGGTGAAGAGGGAGATCCACAAACGTGGCACCATCTCTTCAAGGAGAACAGTACCACCTCTCCAGCCTTAATAACCCACCCTCCCTTCCCCTGTGCCTTTAGCAGGCTCCAAAAGTCTCCTCTAAATCTCCTCTCAGTGTTCCAAGCCCTTTCCTCCATCCCAAGCAGAATCTCTCCTTGCTGCTGCAGGAGCTTTGCAGGGAGGAAGGAATCCTTCGCCATCTAGTGAGCAACGCTCACCATCACCGGCTGCTGCCGCTGGAGGAAGGGCTGGTCAGCGGCTCTGATGGAAAAATCCTTTTTCTCACCTCCAGCATACCAAGCTAGAACCTGTATTGTGCTCTCTCACCCACCACCAATAACATCTCGCTGACAGGCTTTTTTAGGCAGCAAATTAGTCTTACATAGAGTTTAAGCATTTCACCTCCTGGGAGGACCGCTGCTGCTAAAGCACGTGTTTCCTCTCCTGCTCTGCTTGGGATTGCAGTGGTAACACCAAGGGAGACGGATTGGTGTGACATGTTCATTTAGCTATAGATGTAGTGCAAAGTCCACAGTTGGTCTGTGGCTGTATTAGAAACAGAAACTCTCTGTGAGATACAATGCATGCACTGAGAAGGGAATTTTTTCTTGTATTTGTCTTTTTTCTTTCTTCTTTTTTTTTTTTTTCTTTCTGCTGGGATGCCCATAACTGTACAGGGTCCAAATTCCCTCTATCTCAATTTAAGAAATGTCTGATAAATGACTGCTCCTTTAGAGGGTTTCTAAAGGTTACCTGACATCTGCTGGGAGACACTAATGAGCAGGAAGCAGGGCAGGAGCTATTGATAGATCCATTCCTGCCTTCCTGTCGGTTTTCTATTGCCTGTCCCCTATTTTTAGCCTGTTTTCCAAAGGAAATAGAGAGCTGTGTGATTGCTCTGCCTCACTGGTCTATCAGTGCTGCCTAATCACTCAAACAGGCAGGTTTCAGCCAGGTTTGTGTTTGGAATAGACTCCTATTAGAACTCTTAGTGTTTTGTGGAAATAAATAGCCAAGGCAGAGGGAAGAACCCCAGATCACTGCTTTGGCTGAAGGGAAGGTTGTTACATGAGCCCAGCACTTTTTCAAGTCCAAGTGAAGCCACATAGAAATGGGATTCAGATAATGGTGTTTCATACATTCATTTATGAAGTTACTTGTTATTATCATGGCTAATTAGTATGTTAACTATATAAAGCCTTTTATAAAATGTTATATTTTTACTTGTGTTGCAAAAACATCTTAATAACCCCTCACTAGGTAGGAGATTCAGTGTGTCAAGTGCAATACAAGCTCGTAACCCACAGATGATCCCAGCCCCTCCAGTGTGGTGTTTGTTCAGGCCACAGCCTGAATTTAAAGGCCACAGTTTATCTGTGCCACAGCCACTGCACAGTGTTATGGATACTGTAAGATTCAGGAGTTGGACACTCTTTTAGAAGGCCTATTTTAGAAAAATAGGGAAGGATTTTCTCTGTTTTATATTAAATCGGAGGGACATCACAAACTGGATGTTTGGCAGGGCTAAAGAAAAGCTCATTTCAGCTGAGGATGATGATACAATACTGATGCAATACCGATCCAAACATCTATCAGTCAGTGTCTCTGGAGACCCTCCAGAATGAGCTGTTGCAAAGCAGAAGTCATGAGTTGGGTTTATCCCTCCAGCTGCTTTACACCAGCTCCAAGTCAGTCACTGTGACTCCATTCTGCATTTATTCTGTGCATTTCAGTGCTCAGGGGAGAGGTCAAGGGCTATCTCGAAGGTTAGGAGATGTGCTCACAGCCAAGGGCCATTCCTGAACTGTGTCAATATTTGGTCTTACACAGAAGATACGAGCAGGAGATAAGAGGGCTCTGACACACATCCGCTGGGAAGGCAAGGCCAGGCATCTGATGAGGAGGATGAAGGTGAGGAAAAGGATTGCCCGTAGTCCCATGTTGCAATGGAGGCACTACTTTGCAGCTCACTGGTATTTCCCTTTGCTGGGCTGCATGTAGATGGAGGAGCCTTGTCACTCCTTAAAGGAAGGAATAAGCAGCCTGGCCAAGGTCAAAGAGCAAATCCCAGCTAAAACCCAGAATCTCTGAACTTCAAACCCAAGTGCAACTCATTTGCTCCCAGTGTTATAACTGGGGAGCACCTGTAACCAACTGCAGAGCACAGTGCTCTTTGGGGTGCAGCGTGGCACCTGGTTGGCCATGCACCCTGCAAAGCAGAGGTATGCAATGGTCTGGGACCTAACAGATCCTATATTCAGTGGCCACTGCGAGAGGAAGGTGAATTCCTGTAGATTGAGCAATCTCAGGACTGTTGCACTGGGAGCTGAAAGGAAAGCTCAGAGGGCACAGAGTATGGAATGTAATCTTGAGTGTTAATATGGGGTTAAAATCCTGATAATTTTTAACTCAAGGGGAAAAATCTCTCCTGGCTCTTCCTTTCTCCCTAGCAAACTCACCCTGATTTCTATTAAATAGCTATTATGTAATTACAGTATATATTGCCTACTTAAATGCTTTCTGTCATCTGATTTACATGATTGGGCTATTCATTCTTCCCTTTTCCACCTTTTTCTTTGTGCTCCAGAGCACCAGTAAATAGCCTGCGAGCTTTACCAGAGGAATGACTGCAGCCCATGGCAACCCCTGCTCTGCAAAGGGCAGGTGTTTTTAGGGTGCTCAGTGGTTTGCAGTGAAACCTGGCCTTGGGGAGACCAGCTCCTCCTGAAGCCAATCTTAAAAATACTGAAAAACTTTGCTAAGGTTTTGTTGACAAAGGAATCCTGTCCTTGCACCTTGGCTGTGGCTCAGGAGGTGCTGAAGTCTGATGGGCAATGGCTTAGTCTCTGCACAAAGAAGCAAGTGGGCTGGAAAGCTCCTTTTACTGTTCAAACGGATGTTTCCCCAGGTTCGTAAAATACTCAGTTTAAGTAGTAGCTATATTTCTAAGGCCAGTCTCACACCTGCAACAACCTTGTAAATGGTGCTGGGATATATGGCTTTAAGACTCCTTGTAAAAAGTAAGATCAACACAAGATTTACACAGTTTTATGGAATTGTTTTATAAGCTATTTTGACAATGAATCCTGCTATCAACATCACCTCTGGTGTTAATCATGGAGGAAGCATTTAGCAGGAGCCAACAAAGATTAATGTAAACCCCTTTCCTAGGTAGCTGTTGGACTGAGCTGGTTATCTTTCAAAATCTGGGGCATCATTCATGCAGCATTCATCCATGTTTCTCTTCACCAGGTCACACGTAGGTGGAAGAGCCTTGTTGCTCCTTAAAGGAAGGAATAAGCAGCTTGGACAAGGTCACATTAAACTGAGAGCTGAGGCTCCCCACTGCTAATGTGCTCTCACTGCTCACCTTCCACGTTATCTCTCAAAGACAAGGTCAGGATCAAACTGGCACTTGCTTCGTGCTCCCAGGATGCTCCCAGTTTTCTCTGTAACTGTACCTGTGAGTGTAAAACCTGCTGTGCTGGGTCACACCTGGATCTGTCCTGCACCATAGGCAAGACTCCTGTGGTAGCCAGAGGCAAATGCCTTGGAAAAAGCAACAGCAAATCAAGGACATTGCATTTCCCCTGAGTGCTTTCCCAGAAGGATTGTCTGCAGGGCAGGGCATTTCCAACGCTGCTGTGCTTTGTTTGCTGGTTTCCCCCCAGTGGAGCTCTGTTTTCCTGATATTTTTCCAATTTTTCCTTCAACCCCGGTGGACTTTCTACATACCCAGCCTCCTTCAGCAAGGACTCCCTTGGATCCTCTGCTGCCCAAGAAGAATCTCCTCCTCATCCTCCTGCTTCAGCCTGGCTCCCAAAAGCTTCACCTGGTGGCTTTGAGTCCTGTGCTGGAAGAGAGTGAGCAGCTGCTCCCTTCCTGGTTTCTCCTAGTGACTCAGGATTTTGTAGCCCTCTGCCATCCCCTGCCAAGCTGTTTCTCTTTTATGTACTTACAAGTCCTTAACAAAAAGCACAGGGACAGAGTATGTCTGTATTTCCAGTTTCTTCATGTTCTGAAGGCACCTAGAGAGAATGGCTGGAGGCTGAATGAGGTGCATGGTATTTTGGCATCCTCTGCTGTCTGCCCAATGCAATCATCATACTCAGGCAAATCTTGGCCCTCTGCACACAAGGGGTGTTCCATGCCCGAAGTAACTGCTTTGCAGTATAAGATATGGCCACGAGATGTCTCTTTGAGCCGTACATGATTCCAGCCTGGGAAACAGGAGCCCCCCTGGATCACAAACTGTGCAGAAGCTTTTGGGGCCAGAGTTTGGCACCATCCCTGGTGAACACCCCCCTGTTGCAGTTAACAGGATTGGAGAGCAAAGCCATTTGTGTAGGCAGAGGTGATACCTGTTGTCAGGTCTGCAGGTATAGGTGGGAGGCAAAAAAAGCCCCATAAGCCCAAACAGCTAAGCTTTCAAACACACAAGTTGTTTTTCACTCCAAAATAAGAACTACTATCTTCAAACTGAGTCTTAGCTGAGAACAATCAGTCTGAGAGTAATTGGATTTTGTTGGTTATTCAGATTTGTGGAGGAGAAAAGTGTGATTGATACCTGTGGAGAAAAGGTAATGGCCTTAGTGAGGAGAGAAGGGATAAGATTGTTGGTCAAAGGGAGAGAGAAAGAGAGGAGAAGAGAGATGGATGGTTACTTGTTGTGGGATAATAAAGGCTTTACTGCTTCTGGTTTTAGGGAAATATATGTGCCATAAAAACAAGTGAGTCTATGAGTTCTAATATGCAGCATATGTGAGAAATTAACCTTATTGTTTAACTGTATCTTGTAGGTTTCCCATGAGGCTCTGGACCAGAAAGCCAGAAATGGCATGATTGTTCTGTGAAAATGTTCTCCATGTGGTAACCGAGTACATCAGATGAGTGGCAATACAATGTAATTGCCAAATAATAATTTTGGGTAGATTAGCATCATAAACTGGCAACAAATTCCCAGCACAAAATTGACCCTAATTGATCCAAAACTTGCCTACTGCTCTGAACACTATCAGTCCTTACCAAATGACCATTTTCCAGCTGAGAAGGTGCTGATGGTCATGCTTGGAAAAAATTACCCATCATCCAGTCTTCAGCTGGTTACCATCCCAACCTGGGACCAGACCATTTCTGCAAGTAAGTGGCAAAATGTTTGTTTGATCTGGTAGCTGGAACCCTTTGTTGGGAGCTCACAATGTGTGAAAAAAAGAGAAGAAAAGCTCTGTCTGTAATGCATCTGGAATGAATGCTTTCCTTGCCTGCCGATCAGAGCAGATTATAGTTCACCTGCTGTGAACTAATCTCTCAGGGAGAGGGTCAGTTGTTTGGATAGTGTTGCTAATGGAAGGCAAAACCTTTCTCTACATTCCCTCCTTCAGTGCTGGGTCTGTTTAGGAGATGAGTCAGTCCTGGGTTATTCATCAACTTACTTAGGAGCTATCCACCCAAGTTCACAAGTACCACCAAAGCACTTTACAATTACAGGAAATTATACTTAGGAGCTAATGTTAAAACACAGCTCTCTGCTCACTTCTCCAGCATGAGAGGCAGAGTGTCAGAATCGTGGCCCGCATTATTTCATTGTGCTGGAGAAAATACGTGGCAGGAATTTATTCCTTACCACGCTCCTCTTTGTGGATCTGAGCTCCAGTAGTGCTGGGGGGACATTTCCCCGGGAGAGGCTGGGGAAGGGGTGAGGCAGTGTGATGAGGAGCCTTTCTGGTGGTTGCACCAGGTCCTTGGCTTGCTGCAGAACAGCATGTCAGAGCAGTGCTGTGGGCAGGGGCCCCTGGCAGCCTGCCTTGCTCACTGGGTGCAGTGTGACATGTCTCACTGCCAGGGCTCAGACACCAGGAGAGAGGATGGTGACAGTCGTCCCCGGAGTATGCTGTGCTTGCACTACCTCCAGGTCTCTTATCCTCAGCCTTAGGCTCTTCACCCTGTAGGATTTAATGGGCAAGTACATATTGCTTGTTTTATTCATAGCCCTGCTCTTGTAGGACTGATGAATATCATAGAATGGTTTGGGTTGGAAGGGATCTTTTAAAGATCTTCTAGTCCAACCCCTTTGCAATGAGCGCTTTCAACTGGATCAACTCAGAGCCCCATCCAGCCTGACCCAGAATGTTTGCCCACCTCTCTGGGCCCACCTCTCTGTTCCAGTGTGTAAAAAACTTCTCCCTTATATCTAATATGTGGGATTCAATCAATGAATTCCCTGTGTGAAGGCAGATGGCTCTCTCCATGCCCTGTCAGTGCCTCTGACCCAACAAAGGGTCATGCTCTGGACTCTTCCTGAGGGCCTCGTGCCACCCCCTCCTCAGTTTAGGGTAGATTCAGCAGCAGGATATCCTCCATAGGTTTGTTGCCATGTAGGAATTGTTCTCTGTCTGCACGTGGGCAAGCATTGTTTGGTTAGTTTCTTATTTTTGTATCACTTGCAATGTGGGTTTTGGAACAAAGTCAATAAATGTACACATCGGTGTCAATAACTCATGTTTTTGTCTCAGAGACAGACCCTCTGTTTAGACAGTGATTTTTAATCCCACTTTAACTCCCATAGTCCCAAGGAAATGATAACTAAAAGTCTTCTTTATGGTCTTTGTAACTGCTTAGTCAATGGTTTGTACTACGGAATTTTAGTGAGAGATTTTTTGAAAAGGAATATTTTTTCAACTACGGCTTGCAAGACGTAGTTAAAATGACAAAAATGTTGAAAAGCAAACCATTTAATACTGTCCCTTTTAGCCTTTTGTTGTTTTACTCCTGGACTCTGCAACACCAGCATTACTAGCCAAGGGCTCTCAAGGAGAGTGATTTACCAGTATCAGGCCCACCCACCTTTCTTTAGTTGCCCAGCTTTGCATGTCCAAGATGCCCATCTACAGCAGAGTCCACCCATGTGAGCCTCACAGGCAAAAGCAAGCTCAAAAATCACATTTCCAGATGCTTATACCATGTTTCATGTATTCTGACCTACAGAGACACACAGAGCTGCTTAATTGTGGACCTATTTTTGTTAGACAAGATACTGGTTCTAGAACAATGAAGCTTTCCCTCTTCCCCCATGAAACCAGCCCATCAGTGGGATTTTGATCATGATGTTGTTGTCTTTTTCTTCCAAGTGTCCATTCAAACCCCTTTTATAGGAAAATTTATAACCATAGGTAATGATAAATCTTTTAGGGATGTACAAAAGATGTGTATTTTGCTCTCATGCAGCCATTGAGCAAGGTCTGTATTTCACTGCCTTCTGTTTAATCCAGGCTTCTCCTGGGGACACCCAGCTGCAGTGGAATATAGATATTTTGCCATCTGAGGCCACTTGCCTTATGATTAAGAGGAGGTTCTTCAGTGCTAGCAAGATGATCATCAATTTTATGTCCTGTAATTTCTCTGTCCTTAACTTTACAACATTTCGATAATTTGCCTCTGACTTAGTAGCTTAAATTTGTCTGTAAATCTGTTCTCCTGGGAGTGTAAGAAAACATCTTTAAATCATTCTTATGTGGAGAGACACTTGCAGTATTTTTTATTAATATTATTCATTGCTTTTATGACAAGTGAAAGCCATGACTGAGGTACTGAGCAACCACACAGAGATCTGAAAAGAAAGAAAAAAAAAAAAGAGAGAGATAAAGAGGGAGTGTAGGAGTCACTGTCAGCTTTTTGTACACCCCAGGTTGAGCAGTGTCTGTGATATTGCTGGAAATCTGGAATTAAACCTGTATCTTCCTTACTGGGCCGGTGCTTTAAATGTCAGCATGCTCTGTTTCCCTCCAATGTGACTAATTTTTTTAATTTTCAGTTCTGCAAAACCTCATTTTTCTCTCCTTCAAAATACTTAGAATAATAGATTCTTGCTTTTATTCAGGTTGTCACAGGGACATGAGAATGCTAAAATACCAGAACAAGTGTTTGTGCTCCCTATCTCTGCCTGTACTGGGTTTTAAGAAAAAGATAGTAGTGATTCCAGCGGTGTCATGTTAATTTTGTGGTCCAGGGACCGCTGTCCCTGGAGTCACACAAGTGTCCAGAGCTGTTTGCTGCAGTGGATGCTCTGTTAGTACTTTTATGTTAATAAAGAGCTGATCATGAAGAAATCCTCCTCCTGTGGAAGCAGGACAAGAAAAATCCTGACTGCCCTGAAGTCTTTGCACTGGCCTCCGTGGGGTTTGGTGTCAAACCGCTGGAGCCCAGTGTTATAATCCAGGGTTGCTGGAATAGCAAGCAATAATCATTGCTGGGATGTGACCGTATAAACCCTCCAACAACACTAAAAGCTGACCTTAGGAACAACAAACCCTCTTTAATTCCTGTGACTGTCTCTAGATGGCACTATGGCAGTAGAAGTTTTGCAAGGAGAAATTTGAAGGGAGCGAGTAAGGAGCCAGGAGGCTGCGGGCTCCTGTCCTCTGCCAGGATGTTCCTGGGCTGCAGGAGAAAGAGATCGTATCAATTTTTTTTAGTACCCCACAAGACATCAGTCAAAACAAGTCAATTTATTTCTTTCTCGGGGGCTAAAACTGGTTTCATGACGCAGAGATTAATTTCTTACAGCATCTCTCCGTGTTTCATAGCTGGGAGTACAGCACAAACGAATCCATTTCACCTTCATCATCCTTTGCAGATTTTCCACAAACTATTTGCCACAGGGAAGGATTCATCTTTATATACTTCCCATCTTACCTCAGGTTTTCAGGTGTTATTTTTCTGTTGGCATCAGGTGCTTCTCTGTGACTTAAACCATCAAGAGCATGGAAATATCACTGAAGCCTGCATTTTCTGCATTTAAAATTGGCTCAATTAGAGTCCTGGTGAGAGAAAATATTCTTCTTTAAGACAAAAAGATTGGTGGCAAATCATGCTAATGAAGTATTTAAAAACCCAAGAGAGACAATACTTAAAGGGCTAACAATAAGAGGATGACAGAGGAACAGGGAATGTACAAATAGCAGGGTAGCATTGCATTTTTGGTTTACATGTTGTTTCATGTAATTGAAGCATTGCTATTGCATCTATCACTTGTGCTCCTGCCAGAGCAATTCTAATGCTCTGTGAGTTCAAGTTAGCCTTATTGTCTTGCTTTTCAAATGCTGTTTGATTTTTCAGTAGTTAGACTCAAGGGATATATTCTCCCCAGGACAATGAACTGTTTTACTTCTTTTCTAATAATTACAGCTGCTGACTTCAGTGCTGGGTGAAGTAAGAAGCTGAAGGAGAGCCCTGTCTTTGGGCAGATGAGCAGACCTGTTTGTTGCCTTGTGGGCCCTTTTACTGCAGAGGAAGAAATGGCATCATGGGTTTGGCAGCTGCAGAGCAGGGTTTAGTTTCAGCATCCCGTGATGAGGTGTGGGATGCTGAACTTTTCCCAAGGTGTTCTCACAGCCTGGTTTTAGGAATCCAGTTAAGTATGGCCATCAATGTCCACAGGTAGGTGCTTCCAGATAGTGGATGAAAGCACCTAAATTCAGTGGGTTTAGGTAGAAATGGCTTATCCTCCTTCCTAAGTTTAGATCCTCACAAATTATTTCAGTGCCTCCTCTCCCTTGTACTTCAGTGGGAGCTATGGATCTATCTGAGGAGGTGAGCCTTGGTCAGGGGAGGGTTGTGCCCATAAATTCAGTTTTAGCTGAGCCATCAATCTGCCTGAAGAAGTCAATAGCCAAATACTGAAGCTGACATGAAACCCATGATTAGTAGAGAAAAGAAGCAGGAACATTTCTTTATAGGTAACAGTAACGGAAGATACAGACTCAGTTCTGACTTCCAGGAATTACCTTTCCATCAACCTCTCGACTTTAGATTTTAAAAGGCAGCTTCCCTTTCCAGATGTGTTACTTGAATTTCCCAAGGAGAATGCAGTTCTCTATCCCCCCTTTCAGTGGTGTTGCACGTCCAACATTCCGTTGCCCCTTTGGAGCAAGGGTGCTTCTGCCACAATGGGGACAGCTGAAGAAAATTAAGGAGACAGCCCCAAACGATTGCAGAGCATGTGCAGAGCATGTGTGGAAGTGCTGATGCTCTGGGAAGTGTGTCCTTGTAAGCTCCCAATCTGTCCCCACCACCACCCTTCTGGGTGCCCTGCCACGTGTCAGTCCCTGGGAGCTGCACTGGTGCACTTGGTTGTCCCTGTAACATCTCTTTGTGCACATGAGTTAAGGTCTGGGGTTCAGTTCTCATGGGAATGTCCTAGAGCAACCAAATCCTTTGCTTCTCCCCACTTTACATTCATACCTTGCTGTTGATGCTCCTCAGCCCTTGGAGGCCATCAGCCCAGGGCAGAGCTCAGCCCCAGTTAGGATCTCTGCTGCTCTTCACCCTTGCTATGATCTCAGGACACCAATGTGCTCCATGCCTAAAGATACATGTGTTTTTCTTGGAAGAATCAGGAACCTAGGAACCATCATCCAGGTCCTGGGTGTCACAGGTGCCTAATGCAAAGCAAGAAGGTGCTCAGAAGGTTACGCAGCACCTTCAGAGTGGTGTGGCTTTGCTCTCATTGCTGCCTAGTGCAATGAGAATCACTGGTCTGGAGCTAAACCCTGGGGAGCTGGGACAACGTGCTTTCCTGTCAGCAAAGTGGGAGGAGAGGTGAAACACCTATGCAAAAAAATTGTGCAAAAATTTATTGTGCCTTTCCAAATGCGGATCTTTGGAAACTGCCTGTCCAGTGTGAGCACACAGCAGCTTCAGGCAGGCAGCCAGCTGCAATGGAGCCATTATTGTTATTATTGATACTATTACTATTATTGTTATTTTTATAAATATTTATTAGTAGTAGTAGTAGTAGTAGTTGTTGTTGTTGTTTAAAAATATAGATGTAGTGCTATAAGATAACATGTTAACTTTGACTGATCAGCCACTGTTTGGGATGTAAGCAGAATGTTAGGGGGCTTTTCCATTAAGTGATGAGTGAAACCGAAGGAAGAAATTATCCTTTCTACTAAAAATCCATTTAGTCATTAGATCCCAGTATTGAAAGTATAAAGGAAGGGTTATTTTAGCTTTCAGCTGACCAGAAAATGACAGTTGGAAGACAACAGGAGGCTCCCTTTCACAATGTAAGAGCCCTTTCTTCCCTGGATGAGGGGAGTGTTTCTGACTGTGGCCTCATGCTGCTTGTGTGTGTTTTGTTTTTACTCTGGACTGAAATGCTCCTGTTAAAAGGTGGGAAACTAACCTAATTACACATGACATAAATAAAGTCTTGCTGTACATCAGCACAGTATTTATCTGGAATAATTTTTGAGTTATTTTGCTGGTTTTGCTGTATCCTAAAGCAATTTTCTTGCTACAGCCAAGTCCCGTTCTTGCACAAAGCACAAGATTTTTAGGGAAAATTAATATCATACCAATCACTGGTAGGCAAAAGGATAAATAACCTGTCACAGGCCATGGTACAGATCACATTAGGGCCTGACCTGCTCCAGCCCTGGTGCCAGACCCGAGCCTGTGGGAATGCAGAGGCTGATATCTGCTGTTGGAGTGCTGCCGCTGTTTGCAGTGTTACAGCACGAGTGAAAAATGAGAGATGCAGAGGTTAAAGGCCACCCATGGGGCAGCGCACTGGGGGTTCAACCTTATTACCAGGGCTGGGGATCCAAGTGCTTTGCTGTCCCCACCAGCTCCCACTGCTCACTTTGTGCCTCCAGGATCCAAATTATCCGGCAGCCCCTGGGAAAACACCTCTCCTGCTCCTGTGCCACAGCCCTCCCCCAGCAGCAGTTCTTGACCTGTGTTTGAGCAACATGTGTTTAAAGAGCAGCACTTCAGCTGCCCTGTGGAATTAGGCTTGAGGAACGCTGTGGTTTTGGGGTGGAGAATCATCAATTTTCTATTATTTTTGCAAAGGACAATGGGTGTTTGGGATAGCTTTTCTCACAGTCTTTGGCTCTGGACTTAGCATGAATTCCTGTCAAAGCCACCCACCTACGGAACGCTCTGATGCCAGAGTGAATTTATGTGAGCATATTTTGTCTAGAGGACAGAACTGCTGCCTAATCTAGAGGCAGGATGATTTAACTAAGCAATATTACATTTATTTTGGAGTTGCAATAACTGACAGCAGTTCTGGACACAGAGTAAGACTTCCAAGCAAATGCTTTCAGTGATGTGGAAATATTTCCCAGTATGTTTTTGAAATGCGCTGTTCCTGAGGACTGTGTTGCTTGAGTGAGGTTTCCTTCACTTGCTCATCTGGTAACAGAGCACTGGATGCCTGGCTCGTGAGTCTGCCCTTAAAAACCTAAGCTCTGATCAGTGCCAGCATGAGGATTTCAGCAGGCGCTGACTCATGTCAGAGTCTTCTCTCAAGATCTTTTAGTCACTGACATGGTTCCTAACATAAAGATATTGCATGTGAAGTGTTCAATGCATACTGGAACCACTGGTTCTTGGTTTAAACTGCAACCATTTACACTCAGCATATTGCATGGACTGCTTTGCTGTCTCCAGTGGCCTTCGGGTGAAAGAAGGGACCATTTCCTGGTCTCTGTGGAGCTGGTCCACAGGTTAGGAGTGAAAGTGCACCTTCTCCACAGTAGCATCTAGGACTAATTGGGTGATGATGTTGCTGGAATGTTTCCTTTACCCCAAAACAGCTAAGGAATCATTGCTTTTCGTTGCCAAAGTTTGGAACCACCACGACATCCCTCCACTGAGGTGCTTTTGGCAGTTGGGAGACTTTTCTTTGTTTTTAAACATAGCACCTCCTTTTCTTTCCTCTACCTCTCTCTTCCATGGCCATGTTCTATCTGCCAACATCAATAAGTTAAAGTCAGTCATTTAATTCAGAAGAGCTGTTTGCAAGATGCAGCTTTCAATCATCTTTCATGGGAATAGAAGGATTCCCATGGCAGTGAAAGAGAAAAACTTGGGGTCTGGCAGACTGATGATGTAGCTTCAGACAGGAATCTGCTTGCTTGTTTGCTTGTTTGTAGTAAAATCCCTTCCCTTCTCCTTGCATATATCACTAAGACAATAATCAGGTTTTGCAGCAAAACATTCCCAACATTTTTTTTGGCCAGAATTGCATGTGCAGCTCCAGTGTCACAGAGCATCTGTGTGACCTGCTGCCTCACAGCTGTCTGAAAAAACTGGGCATTCTCTGCATTTTATAAGATTTTCAGACATCCAAGCCTGGTCTGTATGATTTTTTCACTCTCTCATCTTGTCCCAGCTGGCATCAGAAAGTTTTCCCAGGGGCAGCAGGTAGCATGAAACAGAGCTGAGCTGTGTCTGGTCATACTTGAACTCCGCTTACTCCACAAAAAGTCTATTCCACATTGGGTTTGCGGAACACCCAACTTTTTAAAGGAATCTTTTACTAATGAGTTCATTCACCTCAATAGAAATTACTCTGCAGAACTGGGCACTAGTTTTTTATCTATCCTTTGAGCCCACCAGCAGAGCACACAATCACTCCCAAAGCAAACACATTCCACTGTGACTACCAGCAGATGGAATAGCAGGCTCTGTTGGCATGGATGAGGTTATTGCTTGAGAAAAAGTGCAGTATTGGACCCCTAAGGAGTGAAAGTCAGCAGAAGACGGGGCTGACAGGATGATATGTGCACTCTGCAATTCCACTGTGTCCACTACCCGCTACACGGCCTGCTAACATCTCACCCTTGCCTTTTTTATGAAACAATCCGTATGCTTTCAGCTCAGAAATGGAGTTCTTTTGAAGTTTAAAAGCAGTTATGTCATAGCTGAAACAGCTGTTCAACAACCACCCAAGCAAGCGGCAGTTCCCTGTGCTGCCTTTCCAGAGCTGAGCTGGCTTTGTGCGTCTGTGTGTCCCAGCACAGAGGAGTGCAGGAAGCACAACCAGCTGGAACAGTATTTCAGAGAATGCCTGTGGATGGGTTTAACCTCCACAACATGGCACTGCCTAAAAGCTGGTGCATAGTGGACACTGCTCTGTCTGTGCTGCCCTGTGGTCAGTGGAGAGGGAGCAGATGCGGACTCTCCCCCACCTCTTACAGGCCTTTTTCCAGGTGGGAAGAACTGCCACGTTTGACCATTCCATGGATTTCACAACCTTGCTGCAACACAAGCGTGCAACCCTCAAACCTCTGCACCTGTGCTTTCAGGGAATTCAGGCTGATGTTTCTGCTGTTTCCCCACAACTGCTGGCCCAGGGTTTGTGCCTTGCTGGTGTCAGCCATGGTGTGGGCTGACAGCCCCAGTGAGGTCAGCAGGACAGTGTGGCCGCCCACAGCCCTTCACATGGCTCCTCAAAAAGCTCAGTGCCAGCTCACAAAAACCTCAGTGTAAAATAAGACCCTCAGAGAGATCTTCTACAGCTTATAAATCCCCATCACAGCTCTCCCACCCACCAGTGTCAGCCAGGCTCTCCTTCCTTCTGAGAGGCTGGTACCTGGGCTGCCATTGCACCAGGCAGGCAGCCTTCAGTGCCTGTAGCTCACGAGCAGCACCTTGTAATTCCATCCAATTTGATGCTCTAGGTGTGACTTCAGACTACTGCCATGGAAGAAATCACAGGTAAAAGAGAGTACAATTTACAGAAATGAAGCTGGAGATGGCGCTTCATTTCTCCCAATAAAGAGAACAGAGGGCTGCAGACAATTTCATCTTCAAACACTGGGTCTTACTGATGAAACCAATTTTTCAAAACAAACCACAAGTCAATGACCTCTGGCATGCCACAAGATGTGAATAACAGCATAAATACATTCCTGTCAGCCTGCTTATGGACATTTCTCATAATATCTCGGAACAGCACAGAAGACCACACTGAATATGAAGTTTCCATGATTAACCAATGTTTTGAAGTACTGTGATTATGGTTTAACCAAAAATTATTGCTTTGGTTCAGCACTTCAGCATCATCATCATCAAATTATCACATTGCAATATTTTGCTCTACACAGTAATTGCATTCAGAGCAGTGTTTGCTAAAAGAGAGAACTGAGCTGAGGTCTTCAGCACTTCTGAAGTATGGGAGGGTTGCAAGGAGTTTGATTTAGATAGAGCCCATCCACTAGCAATTATTTTTACTAACAGGCCTTATAAATTCAGAGTGAAGGAGTACTCAAAAAGTTCTGTTATAGAGACCCGTGCAAATTATGGACCTCAAACTCCATTTGGACTAATTGAAGTCCAGTTCCTGGCCTCAAACCCAGGATGAACAGGGGAATGATGCTGCTGGGAGAGAGGAGGGGTGCAAGTCAATAGTATCAACAGGCTAAGCAATATTTTCATTTAGAGTAGAAATGTTGATGTTTTTCACTCATTGACATTTAAACTGCTGTTTATCAATGATAGATGTGTTATTATTTGGGCACTTGAAAAAATTGGAAAATTTGGTTGTTTTGTGTTTTGTACAAACCATGGTTGTTTTTTTTTTAATTTTGAACTTACAGTATGGAAGCACACTGTAACAACAAGACATTCCAAACCAAAGTTAAAAGCAACACATTTCTGTCTCATAGCAGATAATTTCGAGTTTATCTGAGGTACAGCTAGCTGGCTAGATATAAAAAATACAAATGCCAACCAAGGTTAGAGATATCCACTGAATGCCTCAGCATCACTCAGTCCTGCAATTTTGACCAAAATATGTTATGCAGATAATGATGGAGGGCTACAATTCTGTGAAATAGTAATTTTTGAAATGGTCAAGCTCTGGGCTGATCCTGCGGTGGAGGTGTTTTAAGTGGAGACTACAGCTCATTTTGCACCTTGTCCAATTCCCAGCTTGCCTGGGAGTCCCTGCCACATCAGAGATATTTTACGTGATCACTGCAAACAGTGGAGCTGCTCAAACACTGAATGTGAGTCAGTTGCTGAATTTTGGGTTTGGTTTGGTTTTTAAATGATTTTGAAGTGGGTCTCCCTTTATAGGAGATAAACCGAAATGCCTTTGCACACATTACCCATGCAACTGCATTCTTAGGGCAGAAGCTGACTGGGACCAAGCATGAGAGCATCTGTTAAAATAGCAGGCAAGTCACTTAAGCCAGAATTATTTCTCTAAGGGCCGAGTCAGACTGGGTGGCACCGCTGAAGGAGGCAAGTTTGGGTGACGGCTTTCAGACAGTGCATGGTACTTGAACTGAATCCTACCTTGAATGTTTCTAAAGAGAGAAAATGGGGAGACAGTGGACTGAACACATTAGCTTTATACCTTTTAAAGAATTTCATCTCGTGGTTGGAGAAACCCATAACCCTGCAACACTCGAGTGAATGTTGTGACAGGAACCCGTCCTGGTTCAACTGCTTGACTGGCATTACACAGAAAGACCACTCCAGAGATGAACTGTCAGGTCAAGCTTAGAGAAAAGACTTTTAAGACCTTTATTTTTTGTTCTAATCCTCTATGTTATTCCTAAGTTTACTCTTTTGGGCAAATTTCTCGTAGCCTGCTTTTATGGAAACAGCTTCTTTAAACACTAAAAGAAAATTATGCCCTTTGGCGCTTTTAATTCACTGTCATTGCAGTAATTCATGCCAAAAAAGGTGGCAGGGGAGCCCTTATAAAGCTCTATTAATTGAAATAAATGAACCATGCTTTGGAGAACAGTGTACCATAGAGGAAGGGCTGCCTTCTGAATCCTGCTCCCATAGATGTCCCTTGTGATTTCAGGCATGTCGTAAAATCCACTGTCCACCTCATTTTCCCACCTTATTAAGATGAGGCTGAGATTGTTCTTTACCTGAGACCCCTGGGCGTTGTGAAGTCTGACTCAGGGCTTCAGAAGAACTTGGAGGACCAGGAATTTTATTTTGAAAACCATAGCAAGCACTAGGCTTTCCCAGAGAGTGGCATTTATGAGCATACTTTCATTAGTCCCTTAGCTTTTTCTTTTTCATTTGAATCTGGAAAAATGTGTTGAAAGTCATTTCATGGGGGACTCTGGGAGAAATCGAGCTTCTTGCAGAGTGGGAGCTCTAGGGGGTCACGAGTGGTGAGGTCGGCTCCCCGAATCCACCCGACAGGAGTAGAAAAACCTCACTGTTTTGAGGATGGCCTCAAAGCCTCCACTGGCTTTAGGTTGGACCCAAACCCCTGACTTTTTCCCAACTCTTTCATTTTTACATTCAGTCTCAGAGAAAGGGGAAGGTGAGAAAGAGAGACAGAAGTATGTGTCTGCTCCCCTCCTCCTCTCCTTCTCCCCAAAGATCATTTCCATCCATCCAACTTCTTTCCCAGATATGGTATCATTTGCTTCTGTGACTAATCTCTGGGTGGGAGAAAAAATTATTTTGAAAGTTCAAGAGAAACATAAGCTGCACATTTATGAGTGTTTTTTTCCTCTTCCTTGGCTCTGAATGACCAGAGTTTTATTATTCCTCTTGACTGCATGCTGAGATAGGTACTTTCCTTTCAAGCAAGGCCTGCTGCTGGCAGCAGGCAACAGAGGCTCCAAACCTGGGATACTCTTTTCATGTCTGACTCTTCCATTAACACCAATACTTTAACCTTTTCCACCCCTCCACCCCCCTTGGTGTTAATGCTTTTGGATAAAGGTGGCCCAGGAAGGTTGAGGTTTCAAGGAAAAGCAAGTATTACGAAGAGAAACCAACCAGGGCTCAGAATTTCACTCTCCACATGCATCATGATCTCACTTCACGTGTCTTTTTACAGGCCTGCTCCAGCACACAGAGAGACCCAGGTGTTGGTGTGTCATCATTAAACCCGTAGCGATGGGGAGCCAAGCTTACCTCTAGTCCCAGCTCTTCCTGGAGAGATGTCCCTGGGGGACCCAGCAGTGGCAGATCAGACTCAGTGCCACAAACAGGGTCAAGAACAAACGTCTGGCTCTTCATGAACTGCTTGGAGGAAAAGGCAGCAGCAGGGTAAGGTTACTGTGTTGTCTGGTTCCTGCCCTCAGGGCCACGCTTGGCCCATGCACAGCCAGAGAACACAGCCAGCATTGTCCATCATACAACTACACAACCACCACCACCGTGCCTGCAGAGCACACGTTGTCTGAACTAATGGGCCTTCAAGAGGATCCTTCTGTTTGAGAGATGATATCACAGATTATATCTGTGTTCACTTTTGGTCTGGACCGTTGCTAAGAGAAAAACAATTCTTGGCAAATTCCTTGAAGTGCTTGCTTCCTACAGTTTGGATGAACACAGTTTGTTCAAGAAAGTTGGGTAGGTGTGAGTTTCTGTCTGTTCCCCTTTTGAGAATTATTTTTGCCAGTGCAAAACTGAAGATAATAATGCTCCCATTAAAAATGAGGTGAACGCTCAGGCTAACTTGAGTGGGTGGAAAGGACTTCAAACAGGATGAATCTGGGGACAAACCTACTCTTGCCAAGACAAACAGCTGCAGAGATCTCTGGAAAGAAAAAGGGCCCTCCAGCACTGCTGTTCAAATAATTCAGACACACAGGGCTGGTTGAGGCTATGTATCTATCACATTATAATTAAAACCAATGGCTTTCATATGAAGGGAGAAAAGGTGCATCGTAAGTCATGAAAGAGGACTGGAGAACTGATATCATTAGGACAACAAACTGATATTCCTTAGGACAACAGAGATATGAGATGAGTGCAAACCAAAGCAGAAAGCTCTCACTCTCCTTCCTACATCTGTCTTTCATTTGCTTTGCCTCTATCTGCCAGTTGTTGATGTTTTCTCACATTATCTTGGTCCCTTTGTTCAAATTGCATTTCATTCCAAGAAGGCAGGGAGCTCCAGGTGTGAATGAGGGCTGTGAGCATGAACTCACTGTCGCAGTTATTATTGTTATCATTCCTCTGAAAATCAGCTTGGTGGAGGTTTGACTGCGCAATTTGTTCTGCCATTTTAACTGTATCCTTGTTAAATGTAGAAAATGGAAGGAAAACGGAATGAAAATGTGGAAAATGGAATGAAGTGCAGTGCTTTGCATGATGGCTTGCACCCGAAGGTGCAGTCTTAGCTAACAAAGTGCTGGTGTACTGTGGAGCAAGGTGTTTGAGGTTGCAGGTTTGAGACCTGCTGCTCAAATGGGTCAGGTGCTCAGGACTTGCTGTGCTTCTTTGTAATGGGATAAACTGTATGTTAAAAAAAGTTAATATGGAATTTGCAATGCTCAATAAAGTTTCAGTGTTTTTTATTTTAAGATCCCTGTGATATTAAGTAATTGTATTCCCACCATCCAGCTATTTAGCAATCTAAAACCATACTATTTCCCCCATTACTATTGTTTCCATTATTGGCAGTAGACTTGTGGATATCTGGTTATTTTTGTCTTTGGACATTCCCTGTGTACATCCAACTGGGCCCTGATCTTTTAATATATTTTTCAGCGGTCCCCTCTGCTCACACTGGGCCCCTGGAGATGTTATGGAACTCCTTTGTGTGAATTGGATGAACACATCTCTGGGATGAGCCTGGAGCAGACAACTGCCATAACATTAAGCTGAACTCCAGCTTTCCCCCCAGCTTGGCATGATGTGTTCATTCCCTCCACAAATCAGGTGCAGCCAGCAGGAACAGCTCAGCCCTGATTCAGTGGGGATTAAGAGCACAAACAACGGTGTGTTTCTCCTCAGATCCTGCCTCAAACACATTTGCCTGCCAGTCATACTGTAGCCTCATTTGTGAAATGATGATGGCTGTGTGATCAGTCTGCTGGAACTGCCATTTGGTTAGTAATTTTTGAAACTGTTCACATACAGTTGGAGGCCTCAAATATAATAATTTTTAGGAGTTTCTGTTTTAGGAAATACAGATAGAAGGAAAGCTTTATTAGTACCTCTGCTCAGGGAGAGGTAAGAAGTTCAATCATTAATTAATACTGACATATCTGCAGCCAGGTGAAGGGGACAGGTGTGCTATGAAAAAAACAAAAACAACCCAGAAGTCTTCATTAGCTTGTTGCTTACAGCAAAACATGCTTAAAGAAAAAAAAAAAAAGACTTGCCAAAAGAGGAAGACACAGAGGCATTTCGTGTTTAAGTTCTCTGCTAGAAAATGACACCCCCCACCCAAGAGGCAAAATGTCTCCTGAATATTTTTTACCCCATTTAAATGATCTTCAGAAAGAGAAGACAACAACACTCTGCATTGTAATTTAAGAACAGTTAAAATAAAAATAAATTAATAAACAAACAAACCAACCAGCAAATATGGTAGCGGGATGCAGTTGGATACTTATGCACTGAGCTTTTTTTGCAAAAGCCATCCATCCTTAGCCTGAAACCAAAGAGTGGTGGAGGACAGCGCTGCAAACCTCTGCTCAGGGACACCTGCCTGTGGCCTGCAGGCCCACGGGGATCCCTCACCTAATTCTACAGTTTGCAATAGACAGAGAAAAGGTGTTAGATACATTACAAGTACAGCCAGCAGTCTGTACTCTCAGTGGAAAATGCTCAAAGGTCACAAGCTGAAACAACAGGAAATCACAGAGCAGACATGGAGAGCACCTAGAGGCCTAATTTACCTAAATACTCCTTCCAACCCATTCAGTGTGGGGAGCACCTGTGGGTGGCACTCAGGAGGTTTGAGAACTGGGAAGCACTGATCCGAAAAGGAGATAGGCTGCTGGGTGGGAACGTAGATACTAAGCCAGTCCACAAGAAACCCAATCTTCTGCCCCGAGCTTTTCCCATCACAGCTTCCCCTCTCCCTAGTGCAAATCTATAAACAGGAAGATCTCAAGTTAGAGCAAAAAGCTGCAATTACAGACTGGGAGCACAGAGAGAGGTCAAGGGAAGGAGAGGCTTAAGGAAACGGCACCACTGAGCCAGGATCTGGCACTGCT
Organism: Chiroxiphia lanceolata; assembly: GCF_009829145.1. Classification (NCBI taxonomy): domain Eukaryota; kingdom Metazoa; phylum Chordata; class Aves; order Passeriformes; family Pipridae; genus Chiroxiphia; species Chiroxiphia lanceolata. The sequence goes on from NC_045645.1 coordinate 6,214,829, forward strand.
GGCTGAAGGCTTGTCTCATTTTCAGACCCGTGGCTGAACAGGACCCTTAAGAGCAAAAGGATTTGGCAGACTGGGACAGCCCATGGCCAGGGATAGCCCTTGGCTGGACCACACAGACTCTCCAGATGGGCTGTGACTCCAAAGACAGGATGGCAAGCAGCTTTGACTGTCTGGTTGGTATTTCAATAGATGGGCTCTTTTTAACTTTGTTTTTTAGAGAGTTTCCCTTCTATTTTGCAACAGCAGTTCCTTCCTGTGCCAGGGGTAGCTCATTCAAACCAGCTCAAGTGTTTATACCTCCCACTGCATTTCCTACGGTGGGTATTTCTAAAACAGCTTCGCTGGTGGAGTCCTCTCAAAATAACGTGTTAAAGACCAAATGATTTAGCACATAATTAAGGAGTAAACAATGATGTGATCAGCAAGAAGTCTGCAGTGTCAGCTGCAAGGCAGGATTTGCATGCAAGAAATATGCCAAGAAAAATGAGTAAATCTCTGTGTCTTTGTGTCTTGGTGTGGAGAGGTAGCTTCTGCTCCATGCCAGATGGAGGCACAATTCCAGGGTTATTTTATTTTATTTTTTTTTCTGCTACCAGCACAGCAGCAAAAACAGCAGTTCCAAGGACACCAGCAATTTGCAGGGGAGAAAAAAACCTTCCTGCAGCCACCAGGATTGGATGCTTCTTCTGGGCTTTTCTACACTCTCCAGCTAGTTTGTGTGGAAGGGCTGGTTTTCTGGATCTGCTTCCCCTTGCCCTGTGTGAGAGATGGTTTCCTTCATCCCATGCTGGGCAAAAGAGAAGCAGCATGCCTAAGCTCTACAAACAGAATATTCCTTTTTTTTAGTGATTTCCTAGATTTTAATGCAAAGGAAAGAATCAAGACACACGAAATTATTGTGATATGAATTTATAATAACATTTTATTAATATATTATGCTACAAAAATATTTTGATAAAATAATATTAGAAAGCATCTTTTTATTACACTCTTCAAAACAGTTCACAAAAGCAGGAGGCAGAACAGGAAAAAATATTTGAAATACATTTGAATTGAAAACTGACAAATATGCAATTTGAAATTCAGTGGGAGCATGAATCTGCAGGACGGTTAACCAGTCTGATAGAAGAAAAGCATTTAGTACTTATTGGAAAGTCCTCCCTGCCTTTAGCTAGATTAAGGTGCCTCCTGAAAAGTTAGTCACAGGAAAGGCTGAATTTGGGTTGGGACAAAACACATGCACACAACATGCACACATCCACATAAACATCCACACACATACACACATTCCCCTGTGATCTCAAACACTGGCAAATTAACTTTCTGCTTCAGTTAAGCTGAAACAAGCTTACATTGAAGTTGAATTCTAGCACACTTCATGGAACATTGATCACTTCAGAGATATGACAAGCCCATATAATTTTTGGATATAATATAGAAATACGGTACTAATGATAACATTTATGCTGAGATAATAACTTTGGCACTTCGGTTTCTCTAACATAAATATATGATGGGAAATTCCTCCCTAGCAGTGGTATATGGTAATGACTGAGTCATATCGTTTGACTAATCAATGCACTAAACATAGATTAAGTTCTCCCTCTTTTCATCTCTCTCTCTCTCCACAATTGTATATTGAAGAACTTAGATAAATATACAACTCTGTACCTTGGGTGTTCCTAAATTACAGTGGAGCTTGGAGGAATGGGAAGGGAAGTTCAACAAAGCAGATTTCTGACACCTGTATAAAGCATAGTTATCATAAATCATGTTCATCATTTATTGCCAGAAGACATATTGCATTATTCAACAGCCCAAGGGATTGCAGAGAAACTACATCAGTCATAAAATATAAAATACCTTCTGTCCCAGCTTACTAACTGGTTCTCCAAGTGGCAGTGCACGTTAATATAGCATCCATAGTTAGACATAAGCAAGAAAAGCATTAAAACAAAGACAGATTGGTCAGTTAGATCTGTTGCTGATGATATGGGATATTTATATCACCAGGGGAAGACCTTGGCAGTTAATTAGCATTTGTTTATAATGCTACAGTTACATATAACATGAATTGTATTCGTGTCAGCTGTAGCTGAGTTGAAAAGATGAATCGTATGACCACTGAGCTTTGGACTCATCCAAAATCGTGTCCTAGATTGCCAGACACTGTGTGACTCCTGACTGTGTTCTCAGAGCTAAAAAGGATCACCAGTGTTTGCTATTTTATGTAGTGGGCATGGATATTTTTGTTAAATCTCCTGCTCTTGTAATCTTGTGATTGCACGGGAATCTGAGCTTTCCTTTGGAAGAAAGAAAACAGTCTAGTTTTTTGAGAAACTCACAGAGGAAGCTGAAGCCCTGTGAAGCTGGTAATCAGTGTTGCTTCAAGAGCATGTATCAAATCTGGTGCACAGCTTCTAAACTCGCAGTGAATATAATCATGATCCAATGCAGTGGGTGTGCACAGAACTGCGCTAACCAGTATTACTGTGTTTTAATTAATAAAACAGTTATAATTATGAATCAGCTGCTGTAGCTGATTAGTAAACAATCCATTTCACCAACCACAGTGAGGGTTTCATTATTCAGTATTGCTCTGCTTACATGCCATGTATTGAATAAAGTGACCCTCAGTTGTACTTTAGGGTAAGGCATCAGAATAAAAGAAGTGTTCGGTTAGGGAGCTGTGCTGAAGCCATTCACGTGGGGTTCCTGAGCCAAGACCTACAGGAACCTACTTAACTTCATGTTTGATGTAAGTCATGCCTCCTCCCTTAACCAGAGAAAGCTCAGATGATCAAATGACTTAACTGCTTCTAGGTGTGCAGACCCCAAATCCAGGAGACAGCCTGCACTGACACCTGCACTGCAGCAGGATAAATGTGGGGCGCCAGCACAAGGGAAATTCGGTGAGTTCCAGTAACATTCATTAATTTCATGGAATTGCAGGCAAAATGACAGGAAATGCGAAGTAAAAACATACTTTGACATCCAAGCTATATCATCCTGAGACAGCCAAACATACCACAGTGTCTGAGCTAATGAATATTGAATTGTCCAGTGGGGGAGTGACTCAGAAAGCCTCATCGGTGACAACGGAGTGACTGTTCTGTGCAGTATGATGACAGCCGTGAGTGTGGAGAGATGTGTGTGTTCCTAATATTTTTAAAAAAAAGCCCCAGAGTCTTATGGAGAAACCCACAGATTGGGAAATGATAAAACTGTAATTTCTAGTCTTGGTCCTGTTGGTGGTTCTCCTTACGGTCTCAGACAAGTTGTTTCTGTTTTCTGCTCTTTTTTTCTCTCCCTTATCTTCATATGGTCTTGTCTATTTATACTGTAAGTTTTCCATCACCTGGAATTATTCCTGGGATAGTACCACAGAATAATTTCTGGATTCGATTTGATTACAACAAATAAAATTCAGTGGGTTTTGGTTTGTTGGCTGTTCACTTTTACTATGCAACTTATCATCAGCCTTAAGATTTGCCTACCCTATTTCCAGTTCCATTTGTGTAAATAAGACATTATAATTCAGTTTTCATCTTTGCTTTGTACACAGCAGGAGAACCAATAATCTATTTTAAATGCATTAAGGTTGAATTTGAAGGTCTGTTAAACTATTATATTCAAATGAAGGCATTTCTAGGGTAATAGCTCAAATAAAACCAAAATGAAAGTTCTCAAAATATGTTTCCAATATCCATCTCTGTGCAATAAATATGCAAGGTGAATGGCTTCTGTCCAAAACTAACATTTCTAATCTTCTGCTAGCCAAAATACACAATATGAATGTATGCAGAGGGTCTCTTTGAATCTCACATTTGAATCTCAAAGTTTTCCATTCAGCCTTATCATCTGTTGTGCTTGAAAAGAAAAAGGGGGAAGCTTATAGCACTGTCTGCTGTACCCACTTAAACTGACTAGAAACCTACACAACTTTCTGTCAAAAACAGAGCAAAGGCTGGGGGTCGTGGTGTCCAGTAAGTCAAAAAGAAGTTATCTGTATTATCCCTGGCCTTTGTAAGGCAACGAGCTGGGATATGTGAGGGAAATGCTCAGTAGTTCGTCATGGTTTCAAATGAAACCATGTGACTTTTGTAGTCTAGTTACTTTCTAACCTGCTCTCCTGAATTAACTGGTATGATCACAAGCAAACCATGAATTCTGAACTCTCTCTTGCTGCAGAGACTTTCAGGTTGTGTGGAATATCTGCAGCCCTGGAGATCAGGCTCTAGGGCTGCTGGGGAACTGACAGGACTGTTTTCAGGCAGAATTTTATCATCAGTATTGTTATTATAATCATCATCATTATCTTTTTTTCCAAGGTGAAAAAGCACTGCTTTTCCATTAAAAACCCCTTGTATTGTATATTTCTGGTTTTGAGACTTCTAACTATGATGTTTTCATCATATATTTTGGACTTTTGGGTTGTAGATGACTTAGAAAGAAAAACACTATTTCAACCCAAAATAATTTTCTAGTTGAAACTTTTGCATCCAAAGCGATTTTTGGTCATGTTTTGGTGGTGAAAAAACACCAACATGCCTTATTAAACATAATAGTTTTTAAGATGTCATGTTTGGTTTTTTTTTTCCCCATAGATATTGTTCATTGCATTCATTAACTGCTTGGATAGGGAGCAAAGTTTTCAGTGTGAGGTGTCATAACTTTTTCATCAAAGTCAGCAGAGGTACCACAGTGTACAAATGGAAGAATGTTCTGCATGTCTCTGTAACACAGGGGTTAATTTGATTCCTGTGGTCTTGAACAGATTTTGGACAAGTCATAATTATTTCAGTACAGAGATATCAGCTCTATCAGCTCATAACAGCAAGATGAAAGGGGAATTTGTAGATGGTTTTTGCCTCCAGGTTGTCCATCTGCATCAATACAATCAGTACAAGGAAGTTCTACAGATTAACAGGACACTACATCTTTATACCCTACAGACAGACCAAGCTCTGTTTGCATTTATGCTGGGAAAGGTTGTAGGCTTGTGCTGATATAAAATGAGGCAGAGAAGAAAATAATTTCAGTAGGATTATTCCAGACTTGAAAAGCAATTTTTTATTAGGAAAAAGGTGTCTTAATTTGTGTTAGCTAATGAATTATTCCAGGGCTAAGAGGGAAATTGCTGATTTCCAAAGAAAGTAAATAGTTTAGTTAAAGAAAGCAGGGGAATGTAGAGGATTATCTTGACTAATGACTTACTAAGTCATAGAAAAATAACTGGTATTTTAGGTTGTAGCAGCTAACGAGTTAAGAATGCACCTATTTTTCTAATGGGTATAGGCCACAGAGAGCAGGATCTGCTTCATTCAGTGTAAGCTATGCTAATGAGATAAAAAAGGTAAAATAAAGAAGTTCAGCAGAAATGTACTTATTGGACAGTTGCAAAAAGCAATGATTAAAGAAACAAAGAAAGCATTCATTTGGTGTCAGTTCAGACATTTGCAGAGTTGTCAGAAAACGAATATAGAAAATATTAATTTATCTGTTTCACCATCGCTACTGATTAATAGGGATGTTATTAACATATACAACAAGAAAAATAAGTTTACCAGTCGAATAAATACATTTTTCTTTTTCTTTTTTTTTTTCTTTATATGAACATGTATATTTTACAAAACCCCATAGCACTATGGGAAATAAAGATCCTTCTACAAAAAGAAGATGTAAGTCAGTGTTACAATAAAGCTTTAGAATTTCAAAATGTATCTGGGCAAAGAGACAAAATCAGCTAGAAGGCACTACTGAGTCACTGAGAAGGTCCAGCTTGTAAATGTTGTTGTCTTAACCTCCAATTCGTTCATAAATTATCTCTCTTCTCTATTCCAAGGGATTGCACGTAATCCTGATGTGGTCAGGAGGGCTGCAGTAGATTCAGGAGAAAAGAAGCTATGGTCATGCAGAGAGGAAATGTTATTGATGGCCATAAAAGACTGGCTGCAGCTGAGCTTGTGGGCTGAGGCTGGGATGGGCGATCGGAACGCGGTCTCTGATCCAGCTGGTTTGAAATCCAGATGGGAGGCTTGACTGTGATGTAGCCATTGGTTATCCTGATATAGGAAGGCAACGTGGTGGTGCTAAAAGAAAACACAAGAGAAGGAAATTAAACAGCAGAACCCTTATCTCTGCTCTGTAAACTGTCATTCCAAGTGGTAGCAACCACAACTGTTATTATTATTATTATTGTTATTATTATGATTGTGTTTTTAGGTACCTTCTTCCCACCAAGGGTCTCACAATTTGCCAAGTCTCAGTGACACGTCTTAATCACCAAGGATTGGCTACTATGTCCAGGAGAGAGGCCACAAATCACATCCTCCCCCTGTTTCACAAGCCTTAAAAAATTTCTCTAGATCCCCTCACACAACTGATAACCTTGAGTACAGGAGACCAAGCAGGTTCATTTCTTTTTCTGGCTTTAAGCCATTTTGGATCAAGTCACAATGTCAAAAGCAGACTCAGCCAGTGCTAAGTCTCCCTGCCTGTGGATTTGCCTCAATAGCTGTGTGATTGCTTATTGATTGTAGCTCGAGTTAGTACTTTGATTTGAATTTGCAGGTTGGAATTCATCATAATTCCCATGACACTGGAGGTCAAAAAGGTCCATTTACAATTGATTTGGAAGTTTAAAGTTGTAATCTCCATTTCATAAAATGCCTCCATTGCATCCATTACTGGATGATCCATAATCCACCAGTTGTCACAGAGCAGCACAGCTGAGCATGCAAACTGCACAGGGTGGATTTTGGACTTAAACCCAAGACATTCTGTTGAGGAGCAAGGAGTGAAAAAGCAAGTTCTCCTTAAAACAAGAAATGACACTAATACCTGCAGATTCTCTAAATCTTTCATGATTTGGAGGCACTGAAAACGACTGTCAAATAATTTTTTTATGGGGTAAGGAGCTATGCAGTCCTCTAAATATTTAGCTACAGTATCTGAGATCCTGACCTTGGAAGAAAAAGGCCATGTCTTGCATAATATCAGATAAAAGGAACAATACCTTACTTCAGATTCGTGCAGAGAAATAGAATTCAGAAGCACCTGAAGGCTTTTGTCTTTTTCTGTCTAAGCAATACCAAGATAGATTTTAGAACAGATGCTTTAAATGTGCTGAATCAATCACAAACTGAGAAGATCAGGGCATTGGTAAACACACATGATGGTCAACTTCAAATCCCACAGACAATCACTGCACATTACACTTCACCCCAGATTTTGGGAGAAGTCACTTCATTTCTTTCCTCATCCTTTATACTGTCACCACATCTTCTGGGTGAGATAGTTGTTCTGTAGCTAGAAGTGATCTGAACTAATGTGCAATGAATTAGAGTAAAAAGAAAAGGCAGTCTTGAATTAAAGACATAGGAATTGCTTCATGGGAGCAGATAATCCATCTAACCAGCATTAGGACTTTGACAGTGAGGAGCTGTGCTTGTTCCAGAGGAACAAACTGCTGTAAACAGAGAATTCTGAAATGAAGGCTGGTCAGAGAAAGCTCTTATCTCAATTCCCAAGGGCAGTGGTTGGTTTATGTCTTGAACTGATGATATAAGACACGTAGCTTTAGAGCTTCTGCTATATTGCATCAAAACTGCTGCAGTCACTTAATGCAAAGAGTTGATCAGTGATAAACTAATGCTGCTGCTTCAAAACTGTCCAGCTTTTTTTGAGTGGATACTTTAGTGCTGCCAAGAATGATACCAGACCAGGCACTATGCCTCCAAGCTCCTGTAATGTAAGTAACATCAAGTATGAATGGTATTCCCACAGTGAGCACAAAGCATCATTAAAGCAAACCTGACAAAATGAGGCACTACACTTTATGCATAATCCAACAGAAATGCAGTCAGGCTCCAATTTCTGATCCAGACCTCATTTATCCTGCCGAGTGATGATGTGGTGCACAGATCTGGCAGCACTGATAACAGGATCACAGTTTTGGGGGTTTTCCCCTGTACCAGGTTTCCCTAAGATATGTAAGGGTAGGTGCTTGTCCTCATCTTTTGGTTACTGATTGTCACTTTATGGAACTACAAAATGTAGCCCTAAATTAAATTTTAAACTACAAGGAGGGTCTGGTTTTCAATATCAATTTAAAAAAAATCACCAAAATGTCGTAAAGACTTGTAGTTTATGTGTATCCTGCTCCTGACACATTCTATGGGCTTGATCTTCCAGTGAGATTAAAATGTCCCTTTGCACAAACTGTGTTTCTGCTCTTCAGGGATGTCCTGTGTACCAGGGCTGGCCAGGACGCCCATAAAAGAATCACAAACCCACTCATCAGCCAACTACATCTAAGAGATTCCTAAAGCAGCCTTAAATCAACATTTTATGTTTCTGTATGATGTTTCCATTTTCTAGTCAACTTACAGAAGTGTTTTGTTGGGGTTTTTTTGTTGATTTTCTTTTTTCCCTTGAAAACAGGTATTTTTTTTAGGGAAACCACCACCCCCCCCCCCCAGTTTACTTAAGACCCCGGAGTTTCCTGTCGAAAGACCTGAGAATTTTTGATCACTTCTCCTCAGTCAATGAGGCAATTTTCTGTTTTCAAGACATTAGATTGCTATGAATGCATTCTTGTCAAGATAAATAGTTAGGTGGGGTTGTTTATTTTGAAAAAGTCCTTAAGTGCTTTACAAGAGAAGAACAGTGCATTTCCATTAATGTGTACAAAGCAAAGCATGCTAATAGCAAATGAATCACTGTTTATTCATATAAAACATTTTCTTAAATGTACTTTTAGCTGACTGCCAAAGTGGTTTGGAGATATTTAAAAAGAATGATGCCTTTTACCAAATGCTAGGACTCCTTGTAAAATGTCTGGTCCTAGTTTGTAACTCGGCTGTTTCTACAGTGAATGGGGAGAGAAACCATTCCAGAAGGTGGTCCACCTCATTGCAGTGCAAGTCTCTAGGGAGTACTTACTCTTGTTCAGGGTCTTTCACTTCCTAGGGGTTACAGAAGGGCCCTGGACAGTCAGGTTAGATTACAACCTAATCTTAGAGGTGGCCCTGGTGTCAGGAGATGACTTCTGCAAACTCCCTCTGAGCACGTTTGCATGTGCACGTAGCATCTCACTGACCCTTGGACCTTCCCCGAGGATGAAAGCAGCAGCAGAGTCCCCTGAACTCAACCAGAAACCTTCCTCAGGGAGGACTTGATCGTTGCAGAAGTGAGCACAGAGAATAATAAAAATGAATCACAGATCTGTGGGATAATAATCTAAATTATTATCACGTCTTCTCTTGCCAGTCCAGGATATTCTGTGTTTCAGTCTTTTGCGTCTGATAAAAATATCTTTAATAAAACATTCCACATGATCTGTGGTGAACAGGCAACCACCGGCTCTGCTGTTCATGCCTCTCTATTTTGCTTCTGTGTATGGGATTGTTTTAAAAACTTGGAAGACTCCAGGTACGTTTTAGCCAAATGACCTGCGGTATCATATTCATGAGCTTGTACTTTTGATCAGATAATAGGGCAGTTTTTCAAATGGGTGCATTACTCATACATTGTCTTACCATCATTAGAACGTGTAAAACTTTCCCCAAAAATGGGGCCTCAGGCACAGGCTCTGTGCACAGACCCTACTGAATCCAATTACATGATTCAAGCCCTCTAAGCTGGGTGGGTGCTCAAGCACCTTGATGATTTGGGAGCATTTTAAAGCTGAAAAATAAAACAAACACACATGCTCTGGTTTAGCCTGTGAACATTTCGCAAAGAGCTCAAAACCTAATTTTTAGTGTGACTTGGTTCACCCACATAAGCAGGGCTCATCTGACCATCTGTGTCACCACAAGAGGACAGAAGTTTGGACCAGGAGAGTCTTTTTGGCCCATTTGGCTCAAAGACAGGAACAAGATCTAAACCCCTCCTGACATTTTTGTCTAATCCAATCTCAAGAAAATCTTGCAATGATAGCAATTCCAGAGTCTCTGCAGACATCTACTGCAGAATTTCACCATTTCTGATGTTTAGAATTACTGCCTAACGTTTTACCAGATCTCCCTTGCTAAGTTCATGACTTATTCTATCCCCATGGACAGGTTTATTCCTTTACTCTTCTCAGCAGCCTTTCACGTGTTTTGCATATTTAACCATGTTTCACCTCAGCCTTCTCTTTTTTAAACAAACGATTCCCTTCCACCTTTCTGCACGAGTCCTCAGGTCCTTTCCTTCCATCCTTTCTTCTGCTCTCCCCTGGCTCTGCTTGGCTGATTAGTGTCTTCTCTGGAATGAGATGCCCCAAACTGGAAACAGTATGTCCAGCTGAGGTACCACCAGCCCTGTGCTTTGTGCAGTAGGTACCACTGCCTCTTTATTTGCAAAGTGCATGAAAAATAGGGACTCTCCAAGAAGAGAGTATTTTCACTACCTTTTGCTCTAAAGTCCAAACCACCTTTATGGTCCCAGTAACTGTTCTGAAGCTCATGGAAAACTGATGGTGCTCTGAGGGGGTGAGGACCAACCCAATTATCGTGATATTTCTATGCATTTTTAATCTGCTGCCATGCCTCACTCCCAACACGGTTCTGTTCAGGGTGGAGGAAGTAACCCTTTTAAGCATAACTTACAAAGTGTTTGGGGATTTTTCTAGATCAAAGGAGCTGTGTAAACACATGACAATTATTTTTAATAAATGTAAACAAATGTTGCCCCAGACAGCCTTTCTTATGATAGCATCTGATGAAAGAAGCTAGACTGAACCCTGAAAAAACGCATGTTTCAACTGAAAACCTAAAAAGCTAGTAAAGTGAAAGAAAATTTTTGAGTAAATACAATAATGACTGTTTTGCATTTGCGAATTGATGTTAACCTTATGATGGCTAGGGGTTTTCTTAAGTGATATTAAGCATATGCTTCCTGTTTCTTTTCAAACAAAATTTGCCCTACTTTTTTTTCCCCTTTTCATTTAATGAACAGATGTGAAAGGAGTTGATCACATTATTTTTCTGGTGATCAGAAATAATGTTCTGCAAGTGAAGACAATTACTCTTGGAACTAACCAGACCTATTTATGTCACCAAAATTTATTAATCAAGATTTGAAAAATACATCTGCTTAAAGTGCTGGGACCAATCCGTTGCAGTATGCAAACAAGATGGCTGGCAAAAAGTCTGACCACACATTTGAAAGAAAAGAATAGGTGCTCAGCCAAGAGCAAAAAAGAGTATGTTGGGGGGAAAAGAAATCACACTAGAAATATGTCACAAGCATGTAACTATGAAAATCAGCAGAGTAACCTCTCAAGGGGAGTGCGAAGTCCTCATGTCCTGAAATTTCCATGTTATTATTTCACGTGATTCTGGAAGGGATTCTTCAGATTAACATAGTTCCCCCCAAGCTTCACCTATTTCTTCATCATTGCCTTCCCTGCAGACACTGTTCTTGCAGCCTGAGGGATGAATCCTGCAGGATGCTGAGTCTTGTGGTCCCAGACGAGCAGGACGCTAAGCACTGTGAGCACACGAGCGCTTCCAGCAAGGCTAGTATTCACATACCTACAACTCAGCACATCCTAAAGCCCTTTGTGGGATCGAGGCCAAGAGGCTCATGCTTTCACAAGGTTCAGTACGTTAAAAAAACCCCAATAATCCAACCTGGATCTGATTAAGGAATCCAGTTTTGGTCCAGAGGAGGCCACTACTTATTTGCAGTAGCGTAGTGAACTGCCTTAGCTTGTCAGAATGAGTAAGCACCATCACACACTGGTTTGGGGCCAACAGGGAAGACACGGGATGAGCCAAAGAAGGGCCTTATCTCTACTATTTTCTTGTTAGCCCAGGGTTACTGGGAGCCTGGATCTTTGGCCACTTCCCACAGTGCAAGCACCCACCCTCTCCGCGAGCAGCACAGCCGCAGTGTGACGGGGAGGCAGCGGCAGCCACGCCATCAACAGGGGGTCAGCAACAGCACCGGGAGTGTTTCAGCAACCCTTCGCTGTTGATCTCAGCTCTCCTTCTGATGAGACTCAAATGGGAACCACCTTTCCATCTGAAAGGAATGTCAAGCTCTGATCCTGCCTTATTTCAATGCTCTGGCTCCTCTGGAGACTGACAGCAGGCTATTCCCCCTTCTTGAAGTGGGCACCTGTGAGCCTCCTGCACTCAAAGGGGGAGGCAAAGAGCAGTGCAAGTACCCTGGTAGAGGTCTAATCCCCCACCCCTGCTCTTTGCTAGGACCACATCTGCCATGGCTTATCTCTAGGAGAAAGAAGAGGATATTGAGGGAAAAGATGGAAAAGGAAGCACAAGTTTCACCAGGCACTGGCTCTGAAAGGTCAGAAAACTGTGAGCAAGGACCACGAGCCACACTCTCACCATGTACTGAAGCACAGGTGGGGAGCAGGACACTATGCAGAAGGATGGGATGCTTGGGGGATGAAGGAAAGTAATGTGAGGCAACTTCACCTCACAAATGTGCAGGACCAAGGCAGACAGCAGCACCTGCAGAAGGTGCCATTAAGGAGAATCACAGGCAGTCCTTCACCTGACTGGCCTTTAATAGGATTTAAAGGCTGGCATTAATTTTAGCTAGGTCAGATGCAGGCTTGTAGTCAGAGCTATTCAGCTGTCTTCCTGCTACAGTATATGGGGAACAAGGCATCTCCATCATCCTTTCCCCATAAAGGCACCAAGGCAGGTGAGGGGAGCTGCTTCTGAAAATCTCTATCTCTGCAATTCAGGTCTCCTGAATCCCAAGCAAAGCTCAGGCCCCAGTGAGGGCTCTGACTGGTAGGGAAGGGCAGGGGGGGAAGAGGAAAACTGCTGATTCTGCAGTGCAAAAAGCAGCAGCTGGTGGGGACACAGCTCCCCTCTGCAGTCCTGCAGCAGCTCCCCAGCAATAGGCACGGCCGGGCTGCAGCTGCTGTACCCTCCATGGGGTCTTGGCTCTGAAGTTTGACACGAAGGAGGAGAAGGTGGCTCGCTTAGGTCAGGGGCTCCAGGGGGGCCATGATGGTGTAAACAGGAGGAGGCTCAGTGCTGAAATGCAGCTCAGATTCCCCTGGTGCACTTTTGGGCCCCTCTCAGGATGGGCTGTGGGCTGGAAGCCAGGAGATTTGGTTTTTATCCCCGAGTCACCCACCAAGGAACCATCAAAACCTCGTGAAATCATTTTACTTCTATGACTCCCCTGACTCAGATCTGAGTCAAGACCTTGAAGCGTTAGTGTGACACCACCATTAACCCAACATGAAGCATTTTGCAGGCTCTCACTGTGATTTGCAGGTCCCGATGGCCCAGGCCACCTGTAAAACATCTCTGTGATGACAAATTCAGCCCCGGAGTGACACTGACCTGCAGCAAGGCTGAGCACTACAGGGGCACCCTAAAGCCACAGGTGGGTCAGGTTGTTAAGGCAAAGTGTATTATCTGCTGTGGGGCTCAAAGAGGGGACAGGGATGGGATAGGAATGGATGGGGGCAGTGGAGACTCCTGCATCAGGAAAAAGGAGTTTGCTGTCACAACAATGCAGCCTGAGGGCAGGGAGACACAGTGATGCGAAGGTGGACAGGAGGATGCATCTAACAGGTAGGGAAGGAGCAGGTGAGAAACAACTCCAGCACAGCCCAAGGGCCCTTTTCTGAAGTCAACTTGCAGTTTGTGGCAAAGCTTCCTGCACCTCGGGGAAAGATTTAATTTTCTCCATCCCCAGAGGAGACTGTGTATGGCCATTTTCAGCTTCCTGCCCCAAAGTCCTTTAGGAAAACCCTGCAAATACAAATCCTACGTGTGGCAGTGGCAGAATCAGGCCTGCTGCTCCTTTTCAGGCAACTGGAGAATGGTGTAAAAACACAGAACATTATAAAAACCAATAACCTTTGAAGCACACCCCCTGAGTAATTACCCCATTCCCATCTAATGACTAAAAGATGTTATATTCCTCTCTGATTTGGCAACAACAAAGATTTTGACCTTATTAAAACCAGCCCATCAGGAAACTACATGTCATCCTAAAAAAAAAAAAAAAAAAAGGGAAAAAAGGAAAAAAAATAGGAAAAAAAAGACATTAAATTCTTTAAAATCCCTGTGAACAGTAATTCAAGATACTGTAGCTGAAGACCCATGATTTGTTGTAGTGTCTGGGTGGTCTCGAGACAGGAGATGACAACATTAGCTCTTTCCTTTGCCCTTCTAAGAAATGCTTTGATGATTCTCTAATATCCTAAGAATATCCCCTCGTGATACTGCACTGGGACGAGGCAATCACAGAGCCAGGATAATGCATCCCAGTTTTGCCCTGGCCCTTGCTAAGAGGGGATAGCTCAGAGCCCTTTGTTCCACCAGTTCTGCACTGACATCTGAGCCAGGATGTGCTCCTGATAGTCTAAATAGTGATGTGGGCTCAAATCTATCCCCAGACTCACCCCCACCCACTGCACACATCTGGCTGTGTACCTGATTGGTATGTGCAATTAAGGCTCTAATCAGCACGAATCAAATACTTGTTTCACTGGTCCTTGGGCAGATAATGATTGCAGTTATTACAGCCAAAGTAAGCAAGAACATCAAGGGTGCATACACAGATGGGCTTAGTATTGTGGAATTCTTGCCAGTGATGCAACCTGTGAAGATTTTTGGGCAGGTTGCTGACACACAACACATAAAGAGTTAATCTGATGGTGCTGCAATCAGGTGATTTTGAATCAAACCCCACACATGGGGGTAATAACTATTTGTTTGTATTTTGCAAACTGCCTGCTCTCACCTCATACAGCCCCACATGCAAAATAATTTATATTCTTGGGGTGGTCAAAATCATAATCCATATTTTACATCTTGGGCTCAACCTTTCAATTAATTAGAAACAGAGTGACTTGCTCTGCCCTCTCCTATATGCACTCCAGTGTTTGTTTGGCATTGTGTGGGCCCTATGGCTCAAATATTTTTTGCAGATGCACAGAATTAACCATGCATGTTTAGATGTGCTTGGGGAACACATACATTCATAGAGATGTATATATTTGACCCTGTCACTTTTTTGTTAAACACTGTAAAAGATATCGAGTTTCTCCTCCAGATTTTAAAATAATTTAGAATAGGTGATAGTGGGAAAATACCTAAAACATCCTGTCAAATTAAGTATTTTCTCTGAGAGTGTTTTATAAGACAAAATTATTTCAGTTAAGAAGATGCCTGTGCAATGTATTAAGGAACAGACTGAACAACCGAAATATAAACTGGTTTAAATGGATGTCCAATATACTGCATTTTTCCATTTGATTTTAATTTTCTTTTTCCTTCTCCCTGTTCTTTTTCCATCTCCATGTAACAGTTTTTCTCTTTGCTTAGTCTGTATCACATTTTTCTCTCTGATTCACTGCCCTCACTTTCCTGCTTACTGCTTATATTTTTTCAGTGTCTCTCTTAGTAAGAATAATTAAGGTTGGGTCAGATCTTTGAAAATGTTATCTGAAGCAGTATTGAATTCAAGCTTGTACCGCTGAACAAAAGCACTGGGTTCTTTTTCTTGCCAACAGATTCACTCACAAAATAAAAAAAAGAAAGGTTCAAAGAGCACATCTACCAGGCAAAAATGCCACGGACATTAAACTGCTGCATTGCCCACAGGGTTTGGGTTCCTCCTGCTGCTGGCAAAGCAAATACAGTGATACTCAGCCACAGCACAATCTCCTTCTCCTCAAGCACTTCCAAACCCTCTGAAAGCCTGGAGATGCCACCAATGGCTCATAAGAAGCTGCTTGCTGGCCTGCAGGGATGGAAGGCCTGCAAAACCTTTCCCTGCTGGGTGTCACAACACAGACCCTGAAATGTCTTTTGAGAGCGTGGTCCATACCACGTCTCTCCATGGTACTGCTGTGTGAGGCATCCCTGACACCCAGCAGCTCACAGGCACTAAGTTGGCTCCCTCATCTTAGGCTCAGGCCCCAGGTATAAAGCTTACTTTGTTCAGTAAAGTTATTCTGGAATTGTAGAGAGGAGATCTGAGCGAAATCTGAATTTGGGCTGGCATTTTCATAATTGCAGGAACCTGGCTTTTACAGCATTAAAACCATATGAATTTAAATAAACCCTACTATACCTTCATCCCAGTGAGTAACTGGACTTAGACCACAGCTGCCCTTTGGGATCCTGCTGGGTTTCCAGCCTGCAGTGTACCCCGTGCTGCTGGGAGTGTAAGGGAATCCAATTTCCTCCTGTTTCACTCTACAATGAATCTGTCTTCTTAGATAAGCCTGCTACCACAGTATAACTGTGGTTAAGCCCCTCCTACAAACCAACTGCCCACCAAACCAGTAATGTTGCCTTGCTCCCTGTCACACTTTTCCTCACTTCATTTTCCAGGACATGAAGCTCACTAGTCAGAGGGGGAATAGCAGAACCAGAAAAAAACCCATATATATTACCTTTTTCCTCTGGGCTAGCATTGACAGTGTTGTGTGTTTGCATTTCCACTGAATTTTAAAGAAATTTCTTTTTCTTTATGGTAACACACTGGACGATGAAATATTTTACATTTTATGGATTTTACGTAACTCTGCTAAGAGGAACAGCAGATTTGCAATTTTCGTGGCTTTAGATACTGCTAGATATGTAGGTCACTCAAATACATACTAATTCCAACCTAGGGTTGCAGTGTTTTAGAAGGTTTGTTCTGGCTTTTAGATGGTAAGTGATCTCTTCAACACATCTGCGTATCCCTGGGGCAGAGAGGCAGCCATTAACACAGCAAGTAAAGTCTTTTCAGAGGTCCCATCTTCAACCCAAACCCAGCTTTTGAGAGGACTCTATGAACGTTTCTCTCTGATGGGTGCAGTGCAAGGAACAGCACAGCTGAGTCTCTTCTGCTTCCATCGCCTCAGCAGTGGGGAAAAGTCTTGCTCCAAATTCCAGGTCCAACCTCCCTGCAGGGTCAGCGCTGGCTGTACCAGGCTAGGGAGCAATTCTGAAGATGGAGACAGCTACATTTTGTCAGCTGAGTAGTGCTGCAGGTCAGGAGTCTGAATGTGGAGCTGGCCACCACCTGTTCCACAGGGAAAAAACCAATTGCTAAAGGAAAATCCCTTGTATTCAGAATTGTCATACCAGGAGCGCAGGTGCTTTACTACCCATTCATTGTGTGAGGAATCCAAACCATCCTGGGCATCAGCCCAATCAGCACTTTTTACAGAGTCTGCAACTGCAGTTGGCCTTGTGAGATAACACAAACCACACTCCTTACCCACCCCAAACCGCAGGGTAAATGTGCTACTGTGTATCAAATTTTCTCTGCCTGTACCAGACAATTTATTTTTCAGCCGAGTGAACATAAAGAGTTTTGTAGAGCTGTGTTTAAAGTGCAGTTCAGGTTTAGAGGAATTACCTGAGGGTACTCAGTGCATTTTCCCATCTTATCTGTTTGATAAGAGCCAGATATATGGCTTTATTTCTTTTGTGTGCAATAGACAATATGCCATGAGGAGTCATTGTTAAAGACTCCAACAAGCCAAACTTCGGAACATCTGGCTAGTGAAAGCCCTGGATATGGAAAACATAAATGTCAAGGCTCATATTTATAAATTGGAAGGGCCATGAGGACATCTGCTAGCAAGCTCTCTTCCAGAGCCCATTTGCTGTACATGGTTATTCACAGGCAACATGTGCATGGATCACAAGCGTGGTCTGCCCTTCCTTTCCATTGCCAAAAGAGCACACGCTCCAATAACACACAATGCTCTATTCTCACAACACAGAAATACAAGTGTTTGCAAACCTCACAGCAAAGCTCTTGCATACCAGACCACAGTGGGACACACTCTGGAACAGACTAAAAATAGCTGGAGAAAAAGCCTTACATTAACACAGAAGACAATCAAACTCACTTAGTGTTAATCAGTGGAATGAGCACCCTTCTTTTTTGCTTTGGTCCACAGGAGACACTTTGTACTCTAAGTCTAGTCCTGAAGCCTTATTTTTATGACTGAGTAGTTGTGGATGGGAAACTCAAGACTTTAAACCGAATCTAACCTATTTGACCATGGTAGCTTAATACTAACATTTAAACAAGCTATAGATAAAATAAATGTGCTTCTATGTTTATGAGCACAGGCACCTTTTCTTAAGCTTAGTGCACTTCCGCCACTAAGTGCATTTCTGATGTCTGAGAAATAAAAAACTGATCCAATGCATAAGCATAAATAATGATTTTGCTAATGACTTATCATTGCAGGTGTTGAGACCATGACTCACTCCAACAGAGCCCTTGGCACTGGCCACCATCACAGATGCCCACAAGGCTGCCAAGTTGTCAAGAGAAGGAAAAGCATCAGCAGAAAGAGCTTGGACTGCTTTACAATGTCCATGAATTTAGCAAAGAATAAATGGATTTAATACTATCTTGTCCACTCTGCAGTGCTCCTGGATGCACATATATCTGTGTGGAAATGGCAGGAAAAGCACAGATGATGAAATAACATGGAGGAGATGTACCTCCTGATTAAAAAATGCCTAGGATGCCTAGCTCTGCCTCCTCCTTACTGCAGTCTGCATTAATGCCAGGTGACAAGGACATGCTAGATACAAGTGAGACATGTCCCCCTCTCAAAGAGGTTCTGCTGAAGGCTGCAGGGCAGGCTCCAAAACCCCACGCTTTCACTGGCATGGACTGGCTGCAAAGCAAAGTGCAGTGTTTGTATGATCAGAGCCTCCTGCAAAGTGAGCTCAGAGAGGTGAAGCTGTGTGCAGTAGATGGAGATGCTGGAGGGGTCCTTTCTTACTCCTTGCTCCGGGGCCCATACAAGCAAGTGCAGACAGAGTTTAAAAAGACAAGTAGAAAGAGTACTGGAGAAAGAGAAAATTTAAGCAGAAAATGGAGACTGATGGAACTGAAAAGTTAACAGGTTGCCCAAAATCAAGAGGAGTCCTGGCAGTGGACGAGGAAACGAGACTGCGCTGGCTGAGAAACAGCAGAACAAGTGGGGATGTGCATCACAGAGGAAGAGATTATCAAAACTCAGCAGCTGCTTCTTCTTGAAACTGAATCCTAAGCAAACATTTTGTTTGTGCTGCATCAGACAGATCTTAGGCAGCTTAACAAATCTAGCAATGGTAGGGCTGTGTCCAGCCCAAGTCATAAATATGTCAAGCTGTGACAGATATAAATAGATAGTATAGACTATCTTTACTCAACACATCCCAAATGGGAAGTAGAAAACAAGAAAGGAAGAAAAAGCTCTTAATAGGCTCCATAAAACATCTTGCATTGTATTTTCAATCTTAATCAGCATTGAGGAATAAGAAACAGAAAGTGCTCTTGGATATCCAGTGCTGAAAAATACCTCACTGTTCAAAAATCCTAGCTTTTGTGTGCTCCAATTTTGTTACTTGCTTGCCTTCAGAAATATGGATTTAATATTCAAAATGGATTTAAATTTCACTAAAAAAATACCTAATGCATTACCAATAAAGAATTTAGTTTCATGAAACAAAACTGAAATTTATATACAAATTATGCCTCTCTTTCCAAAAGACTTCTGTGTGCTTTATCTCTAATGATTTTACTTTCAGGTATTTATAGCTTTCATTAAAACAGGATTTGCCTACTGCTTCATGTAAATAGTTCATACTGGTGGTGAGACACTTAAGCAACAGTGAAAGTAAATATGCAAGGCTTTTGCGTGTTTTTCTTTATCTGCTCTTGTTCTATCACACAGTGGCAGCACATTATAAAGAACAACAGAACAAAGTAAAACATGTGGGTCTTTTCATGTGTTTAGCAGGTGAAAGTGAGGCTGCACATCTTTTCAGCCCCATCTGGAGAATAACAAATTAACCCTTGGACTTTACAAGGGGCAAGAAGTTATCAGTCACAGCCAGCTGACAGGGAAGGTCTGTTAGCATGGAGATGCTACAGGTTTGGACAGGAATGTCAGGACTTCCCATCGTTACTGTGATGCTGAAAAACGATGGTGCACTGAGCCCAGGTTTCACAGCTTTAATTAATACGTTCTGTGCACTCTGACCGAGCTGATAATCCAAGAAGACCCAATAAAAACCACCTAGGGAGGGAGGATATGTCATCACTGTATCGTATGTTACCTCTTATGTACACTGCACTCAGTTATAAGTTATATATTTTACTTTCACTGGAGGGCTTGTGTACCTGGGGCTGTGCAAAGTCCATGAAACAACTGCCAGCACCAGTGCTTGTTTAAAGGAGGCATCAAGCCATCTGCTCATCTTAAAGGGGTGTCAAATGGAAACAGTAAGAAACTAACATGGGAAAAATGCAGAATTCCCCACGCTTTGCTCTCTGCTCAGGAGGAGCTGAGGATGTCTTCACAGAAGCAAGACTGCATGTTCAAGAGAAGGACCAACTGATGCACTGTTAAAATGCCCAAATGTCTTCTTCTGGACACTGTATATCCATCAAAGTGTACAAAAATTGGGTAAACTAAGAGCAGAATTTAGGCCAATTCAAGATACAAAAGTTCAGCCTCCACCAAGGAATCAGGATGGAGCTTTTGTCTAGGAGGTGTTTTGAGACTTCTCAGTGTGACAGAAAGGTCTGGGACTCAAGCTGTCAAACCACGAGCTTTTTCTGATGACTGCAGAAATTTGTATGCCACGCCCTGGAGCCTGGGGGCAGTCACTGGTAGGAACCGTGACCATGAAAGCTTCCCAAGAAGAAAATCCTACCAGGAGAACGGTGAAGGAAATGGTAGAAAGAAGTGCTGGAGGAAAGCCAAGGGGCCACACAACACAGTCAAGCCCCAGACAAGCAATGAGGTGTGACAAGGGAGGGAAGGTGGGACTCCAATGCACCTATGCTCCTGCTGTCCCTGGCTGCTTGAGCAGTCCCTCAGGAAGACAGGTTCACTCCAAGTCAGAGAGGCCCTGAAGCTGCATCCTCATCCTTGGCTGAACACAGGGCAAAAAGATGCAATGGTGGCACTGCTCACTTGGCTGCAGGGAGAGAGGCTGGAGGAGGGAGTGATCCCCCTCCCCATGACCATCAGTAGGCAGGCACTCCCCGAGCACTATCCTTACCAGGGAGGCAGAGGGGGTAATTCAAACAAACAAGGCCCCAGTGATGGAAATTTCAAGCTCAAAGCTACCATATGGAGGGAAGTCATCTGACCACAATTTACCTGTTAGACTTCAAAGGTGTCTAGGTCTCCTTTAAATAAAAGCAGTCTTTTCTGTAATGAAGTTAAGTACTGTATTTCAGCACCATGTGTTGTGAAAAGGAAGCAATTTGGATTAATTTACTGAAATTTACCTTTCAGATGCAGTTAAGTGGAATTAAAAGTTTGTCTGAGTCGACAGAGTTCTGTTTTCTATCACTGCATTGTCTTGAAAGAAAGGGTAACAGGCTAAGTGCTTAAATTCCATCCAAACTGATAAGGTTCACTCTATACAGGCACACTCAGTGTAGTTTATTACACATTGTCTCCCTTCATCCATCACTGGTATACATTTTTTTCCCCCTACAAAACTGTTTCTTCCAAAATAAATTGATATTTATAATGTTATTGCACTCATCTGGGGTTGAACAGTCTGCACTGGGCTATCAGAGAACTGCCATTTCTAGTTACAAGGGGGATTAATTTAATTTCCCACTAATGGCAGATTTTGCAGGCCGGAGCTTACATCTGGGATGAGAATTTCTTTTTTTCTCTTCTTAGAACAATTCCTTTCCTTTAATTTCTTTCCTATGCAAGTGAAGCATGTGTATCCTTAGTCCCTTTCCAAACATCATCTTCACCCAGATCTCTTCCTCAGTAGTGGGAATGACTTTGCCCATTACATTCCCTCTAATTCTTTCTTCCCATCACTGTACTTCTTCTCATTCCCTAGCTGCCACAGCTCGTTCCAAAGCTCACTCCTCCTGAAACACCCTCCCACACACTAACTCCCCCTCCCTCCCTTTTCCCAGGAGCCTTGCCTTAGGGCTCAGGAGCTATAACACTCCCTGACAGCTGGGAGAGGTTCTCTGTTCTCTTGGGCTGGTTTTGTTTGTAGCCTCCAACTCTTTACCTGCTACAACAAAGGTGTGACCCTGATCTGGTCTTCACTGACCACTCTGAAATGTTACAGACATTTCTCTAGTCTTTCCATTCACTGAGCATCTCATCATGAAAAGCCAGTGAATGATCTGCAATTAATTATTTATATTACATGGGGAAGCTTAGCTAACACAGTGTCAACAGGAACAATAACACAGTTTGTATGCCAAACTGCAGCCTTCCAGCCCAAGAGTTTTGCCTCCCCTCCCTGCTGCCCCAGCTGGCTTTTGGCTATGGGAGCTAACTAGGGTTTGAGTTTTGTCTAAGTTCAAATTCCTCCCAAAGACGGACTTCAGATCTGCACACTTCTGCAAAATCAAGTAGTTAAAGGAAAAAAAATCTTGCTACTTGCAGTCTCCATTTAATTTTGATTCTTGACAAACAATTTCAAACAGAAACTGCAGTGAGGCAGGACTTTTTCAGTTTGTTTAGATTTTGGGGGAAGGAGGCAGAAGGGAGAGGAAACCACACATTTCATCAGCATTTTTTATTTTTTAATAGCCTTCAGTGTAGCTGATTACCCAGGAGATCAGCAAATCTTAGCTCTGTCAAAGACAAGGATAAAAGACAGAGCAGAAACTTTCTCATCCTCCACAGTGGTACTAACCCTCCAGCACACAAATCTAAACACTGTCCACTCAGTGGTGCCAACTCAAATGCCTCAGCTGTTAAGACAGAACAAAAAGAAAAGGACAATCTCCAAGGTATAACTGAAAGTAAATAACTAATAATGATGTGTGACATTAAATGATGACTCACTTTTCACGAGGCCATTTCAGATTGTAGCTATAACCTCGGATCAGACCCAAACGACTGCGAGAGCTGAAGTCTTAGTGGAACCATTAATTATGGATTTCCTGGCTTTTATAGGTTGGAGTCAGACCTTTGATGTTCCTTTAAGATTGTTCTCCTGTGTTCATTTCCTTTATTTCTCTGTTGGTAGCTTAGAAAAACACCCTAAGATTTCCATGGAAGCCTATGAGATCTCCTAGAAATGCATAGTCCATAAAAGCCCTGCAATTCATGGCTCATAAAGTCCTCTAATCCATGGTCAATAAAGCTTTGGAAAAGGGCTGTATGAACTACAGTCATTTCACAGTTCAATGAGGATCATACAAGAATCAATAACCTGGTTTAAATTCGCCTGGATTTGTCCTCCACCTGTATATTTCTCTTTGACTTTTCAGGTTGAAAGGCATCTCAAACAGCTGAATTCTGGAGACCTTGCATGGAAACAATGAGCTTTATGAAGCTTTCACCCCAAAGCCTTAACAAAGACCTAAAAACCCCAACCTTGTCTCAAAGGTGACCAAGTCAAGTTTCAGATGACAACTGATGAGTTACGAAACTCAACCTGGAAGAAGAACCATTTGGGAACATGAGGCCATAGCTCAGGGTAATATTATATGCAGAGACCTCGGTCTGTACAAAACATGGGGGACTCCAACTGAAGTATATGTAAATACACAATGGATCTGTGGGACATGCCAGTGTGAGAACTTCCTAGTACACTGATTATCCTTCAAAAATGAGTGCTAAGTCTTACTGTGAAAACATTATTGCGGCAGCACAGTAGAAGTCCATGCTTCTCTCCTGCACAGGTAACACTCCAATGCCTGTATTATCAGCCATCCTGCTTGTTTCCTCCCAAGAATACAAAGTCTGGTGACAGACACACATTTCTGCCCTTCTCTTGCCAATCAGAAAGGAACCAGTTAGAGAGAACTCGCTGTTTATTGCTTTGTGCAGGGTCCAGTTTGCAATTAATGCTGATGAAACCCAACTGCCAAAAGCACAATATGCAGCAGCTGGTTTATGAAAGTTGAGACCTCGCCCAATTTATGGGGAAACCAGAGCTGGTTGTGAGTCTCTGATTTAGCTGAACAGTTTGTATTTTTTCTGTTTTGTTTCCAGGAAAACACCAGAAGTTACTCCAGAACTGCAGAAACGCTAAAACCATCTGAAAGCACTAAGGCAGGCTTCCCTTCTTCCAGCCTTTCCTCATTTCTAAGGCTGTGATCTCCCACTAATATCTCCCTGGGATCTTTCAGCAAGGCAGGCAACACACAGTGTTTGGTTCATCACCAGCGTGGTGGGAGCGGAAACTTATGTTTCCTTATCCCGATCTCCATCCTTATGAAATCGAAGTAGAGGGATAAAAGGTTTGATTCAGATGAAATCTCACAGGAGCCCAAAACACGTAATTTAACTCTAACCTTCAGAAATACCTTTTAAGTAATTTTCCTAGGAACAGTTTTTAATAAAACCAGCAAAAGGCACAAAAGTGCACAAGCACCACTTTAAGCCCCAACTGCACATTTCCATTGCCATATCACACCCAGTATCCAATATCCCTTCTGGATAGCTAGAATGGGGGCAGGAGGATTGTGCCTAACTGCCAGGCTCCCACCAGATCTATTTAAACATCTCACTTGCATGACACATATGGTGATCTGGACCAGACACCCTTGTGAAATGCTGGGACACCATGAGACACCACAGGTCAGCAGCTCCCCAGCGGAAGAAGGATAGAAAAGTCCCTTGTCTTTGAGGTAATCAACTATGTTGATCCAAATGCCTCTTAGTTCATGCTTAAACATCCTCTGTGGAGAGGATCCAGCCACTCAACACACTTGGAAAAGAAAACACATGATTCCCTCTTACAAGGCTGGCACTGACCTCAGTAACAGCCTTATTACACTAAGATTAATGTGCACCACCTTAATAACACCCCTTACATCATTCACCCTGAGAATACAATAAACTACAAAAAATGAGGCAGCTATTCCATTAAAAGGAATGAATAAAAATAATTAAAAAAAAATCTGAAAACTTAAGTATGTGAAGTTTTTTCTTTAGCAAAGGGAGAAACCTTTGAGAGACTTGCAAGTAATTTAGGTGCTATGAAAGTGGGAATAATGCTCAAAGACAATCATTACATGTGCAGGTGAGCAGCCAGTTCCCAAAAGATTACTTAATTCCTTTTACTTGTTAGAAGATCTATAAACATTGTGGCTGTTTATCTGCCCATGACTTGGCCTGGATAAAGGCACTAAGAGATTTTCCAATTTCTAGAGGTGGGAGAATAAATTGCTCAGGAATCCTCAAAGCACACATTGAGAAGCCCTGGTCAAACATGAAGGCTCTTATTCAAACACAGAACAGGATTTTTTAACCTCAGACAAAGACTGGAATAGCCATGGAAATGTGCCTACCTCCATTCTCTCTTCACATAGAGGCCTTAGTTAAGTAGTTCATTTTGCCTCAGTTTGCTGTTCTCAGTGCAGTCTGAGATGTTAAAACATTTCAGCCCCAGAACACAGTTAAGGAGGTTGAAAGTCAGATATGTCAGAATCTTAAAAACTCCCAGGAATATTCTGCACGGTTGGAAAACGAGTGGAGCCTTTGGGCTGAAAACTGACACTGAAGATCAGAAAATAATTATTGGAAGAAAAAGGGCAAACATAGAGTATTTTCTATTGTTGTTCTTTTTCTGTTTTTACTCTGACAAGTCTTTTTTTCTGTATATTTTAAATATTCTAAGCATTAGCTTTTTTTTCCTCTTTACTTTTAGATCAAACGTGCCCATGAGCTTTCCTCCTAGTTCTTCATTAGGCTCCAAATACATCATCTCACTCCCTGTCTCTCCCATTTAGCTTTTCTCCAACCCTCCTTATGGTCTAATCAACAAGAGCTGGGATCTGTAAAAAGCATCTACTTAGGAGCCAGCAGGAAGAAGACAGGGACCAAAACAGTTGTGACTCACCTGTCTTCTATCCGAACCCAGAGGTCATTGAACTGCCTCTGGCGATGGTGTTTGTGCTGCTTCTTGTGCCATTTCTTCTGCCTGCCAAACTCTTCCAGCTGGCTGATGCTGTCTGGCAACAAGAGGTGAGGAGACAGGCTGTCTTCTTCATCCATGTGCAGGGGCTTCAGGGAAGGAGAGGTCAGTGGGACCTGCTCAGAAAGAGGGACAGCAGGCAGGGCTGTCACTGAGGATCCTTCCAAGGCTGGGCTTGTCTTTGTCGTCCTTGAACTGCAAAACATAACATTTAAATACTTGATGAATAAGGAAGAAATCATGCCAAAAAAAGAGTGAAAGCAGAGGACTACACTGCTTGTTGTGTGCCCCTAATGGCTGAGAAGGTGCACAAGGAGGAAGGCTTTTGCTCTGGGGCTGCAACTAAAGACAGCAGTGGCATTTCCTAGGAAGCTTCAAAGTAAACACTGAATTGAATAAAGGGGAAAAGGCAGTGGATATACTATTGCTGTTTTCTGGCACTTTAATTACTTCTTAAAGGCTTTAGAGTCAGTGGTAATGGTAAACGTCACCTCCCCTGCTGGGCTGAAGGTCAAACGACAAAACTCTCTCTGAGCTGGCAAATGACTCTCAACTGTGTCTGGCAAAACTAATCTCTCTGAGGAAAACACATACATTAAGAGAAGCTGATCTTAAATTTATGAGATAGTACTAGTTATCTCATTATTTCTCCCGCCTTTCTTTTTTCTTTCCAACTTTGGATATCATCTGTGGAAAACAAGTCATTGTTTTGACTACAAGAAGAATTATACTTGCTCATCTGAGTCAGGATTGGTGACAAGGAAGCCCAGACTGATGACAGAAGCATGGAAGCTAGGCTGCTGGGATGGGATATGTGAGACCTGAACTCCAGCAGGTAATGTAGAAAAAAGGAGGTAAATGACCTGTTCAAAGACTCCTTGAAACAATACTGCCAGAGCTCTTTGCTGTTTGAAATACTACCACCTCTTGTATATGACTGGAATGATGCAGAAAAAGACCTTTTATTTTCATCTTCTAGTGTTTCACTGATTTTAGAAAAAAGTCAATACACACTCCTTTGGTATGCAGCCATGTGAACTTACTGTGAGCTAAGATATCTGAAACAAAAATCTAATAAACCAGGACTGACACAAAGTTATTTCCCCACCCCCCCAACTTCAGTAGAAGTTCATGTTCGGTCTTAATTGCAAGAGAGGAACTTTTCCTGTCCCTGGGATGGGCCAATGAGTTGTAGGTACAGAAAATGGGAGAGAATTAATAGGCAATATGAAGCTGTGGTCTGCAAAACTATTTCTATTACATGGATGCTATGACTTTTATGACAGAAACAATTAAAGCCACGTGAAAAATTTTGCCTCCTGAGTGAAACCAGTAAGACATTTTAATGAAAAAGTAATAAAAAATCCTAAACTTCATTGGTGACAATGTACAAAATGTGCCGCAAGTGAAACCACATGTTTCATTTATGGAACATTTTGTTCTCTTCCAAAAAAGTCACATCTACTATTAATGGAAGCTTTTTTTTTCTTTCTGATTTTTTTTGAAGTCTGTTACAATACCAGTCAAGATGGTCATCTCTGTTTCCAGTGCATTGAGTTTCATCCAAAGGTCCTTCCAACAACTATTGATAATCATTGCTACTATGAGACTCACTGGCAAAAACTACACTAACTTTGTCACTTGCAGCCAACATTCATGAAGTTCTTCAGAGATCATCACACAACAGATATAGAAAAGAAAAAGACACTTGTTTAAACTAATTCTAAAATTCTCCATGGTTGATTTAATTAATAAAAGACACAAGAAAATCCCATTTTTTTCCTCTTTTTCCAAGCAATCAGACTCCCAGAAAGTCCCTTTCAAACACATTCATACTCACTCCACGCTCTCTTTTACATCACAGACACATCTAATGGTTCTGAATTTTTTCCCAAGTTAAGACTTTCACCCATGTTTCGTGTTGAGGGGGAGTTATCATCAATTTCCTTTGAGAGCTCTTGGTGCTCTCCAAAGCCTTTAAGAATTCTTGGGCTGAGACACAGGCTCATGGCTGAGGCAAAGCCATCTCCAGACTCACAGGTATCAAGATGCAACTTGGATAGGACAGTTTAGGCAGGTAGGAAGGGCCTGGAAGCATCTACAAACAACATGTGGGTCACTGCGATGTCAGCAAGCACCGACTGGTGGCAAGAAGCCACTGGAACTGAGCTGTTGCCAAGATTTCTGTTCCCACTGACTTTCTTCTCCTTGCCACCCAAACTGTGCCCCAAATTCCCCAAGATGCTGAAGGTAGGAGCAGCCCTTACATCTGCCAGCTCAAGGCTGGGGCTGCTGTTTGGTTCCTTGAATGGTGTTAGAGACATCTGAACACATACTTTCCAACTTTTAACACCTACTATTTTGTTACACGTGTTTACCTTGCACTGTAAACTGGAACCAGTAGAGAGGTGTTTTTATGGGTTGAGATTCTAGAAACCACTTAAGAGACTGGCAGCTCCCTTCTTATTAAAATTAATGAGTTGGGCATCAAAATCCCAGTGGTGGCTTTGAAAGTTTCTAGCTTAATTGTTTCCACTACCGTCACATGAGCCACAGGTTGTAAACTCGATATTTCAGAACATTCTTTGGGAAGAGAATAAATAAACACTGAAGGAACGTTAAAATGTTGTAACCTTAAGAGGGTTATAAACTAACCACTTGTACTTCAGAGTTGACTCAGGGGGAATAGCTCCACTGTGGCAACTGCATATTTCATTTGGTGGATGTTTGTTCCATTATTCCTGTACTACTAATAATTGCACCAAGACCTAAGAGGGGCTGTTGAAGGCTGTATGTTGATGCACGCTTGCTGCTTTCAAAACAAAATGAAAATACTTTTTAAACTGATCTAATAAATAGTTACAATAATTACATTATATTATGATATAAAAATAATAACTACATTGCATTACATAAATGTAAACAAAAATATTATAAAAGGTAATTATTTAATTATTAACCTGATTGTTTTCAAATCTGACTGTCATCCTACAGACATTCAATCAGAAGTAAAATCAAAACAAAATATGGATATTTAATCCAAATACACTGTAAGAATACTTAAAGATTTTATTTTTAAGTAAGATAGACTTCCCAAAAGAAGATATCTTTCCCACCGATTTCAGTAAAAATGTTATTAATACAAAGGGCTTGAATCTATCAATATTCTGGATTTTATCCTAAAAAATAAAGACAAAACCCTGCCATCTGCAATAGGATACCTGGACAATCAATCTCCCCATTAAGTGAAGCTTTACTGTTGGATTCAACTGCTCGTTTCATGGACTATTTCGTGCCTTTCCCCCGGTCTCGGTCTCCATGCACTCTGTTAGCACAGCTGCACTGTATGAAACCATGGGGATATAATGGACTTTTTTTCCATTCCTTCACTATTGCTGAGACAGCTTTTCAAGATACATAGCTATTTTTAAAGCCAGAGAAAAAGCAAGGCTAGTTTTCAGTTTGTGAGGCCATCGTGCCTTTTCTGAAGAAAGAGTGAGAAAGTACCACCCAAATATCTTGGTCCACGCAAAGATCTCTGAGATTTTTCATGAATAAGTTGATACAATTCCAGGCTTAGAGGTTCCACCCATTTTTAAATGTATCATTCCCACACAGGGTGGTCCTGGAGAAATTAAAATTATTTCAGGCCCTTAGGTGGGTTTTTTCTCATCTTTGACCTTAGTTTCCTTCCCTGGGATGTGCAGTTCTGCAAAACAAGTTCTCTAAAACAACAAAGTCCAAATAAGAAAACTTTGGAGTCTCAGCAAATATCCTACGTGGCTTGGTCCTAAGGTACAGAAAACAGAGTGAAAACAGGGAAACATTTATTCTTGCTAGCTCTTGAAAATCCTTAATCCACAAAGACCTCTGTGGTTTTCTTTCACTTCTGGTGAAATTTGCCATCTTTTTCTAATTCTTTTCAAGAATTAAAAGAACAAAACAAAACATGTAAGTTGTTTGGGCTAAGCTGGATGCTCCATTAGGCTGTCTCAGCATTTCTCTCTTTGCCTTGTGGTCTCCAGTGCTGCTCTATGCCGGTACTGACAATTGAAAATTGGCTCATTGTTGGGATTTGCTAGGGTTATCGTGTTGATCTGGTCAGAAAAATTACATTAGCACCATGAAGTCCTGCAATATCTTCTTTTCATAATTATCAGGCTTAAAATTGTTCACTTTCATTCAATTCCAACCCCAAGCCCCCAAGCTATGCCTTTCTCCCTGCCCAGGCAAGCATCTTCCTACCCCTCACATCAGACTCCTCAGCTCAAGAGGGCCGTGACCATCTCTGGGCTTCAAAACCCCTCTGCAGGGCAAATCAAGAGCACCACATTTCGATCCTGCTCTGAACAGCCCTTATGAATAGCCCACCTTTCCCCACCAACAGAGGATCTGTGGGGTTTAACACTGCACCTTGCACCCCACCTTGTCCCTGCCAACAGGGATTTTCCCAACCACTGATTCATGGACAATTGTTTCAGGGAGGCATCAGGCAGGGTAGACCTCAGCTATACCTTGCACTACTGACCCTGCCAGAGTAATGCCAGCAACGTTTGGTGTGAGTCCCATCAAGCCTCCCCTGGGCTTGTCCTTGCTTTAGCTCATGAGAAGACATTCCTTTGCTGATGATACTCGTCTTCCACGCAACTAAACCATCAATCTATTTTTTCAGCAATCTTGTGGTAACATTTCTGTTCCCTCAGACATGTGCAGAATCTTCTAAAATCCAAGCCTGCCAATTTGTTATTTGCATCTTGACTTTGTAGCAGGAGCGATGGAAAAGTTTTGCTCAGGAGACTGCCATGCTTTGCACGGGCTTCCAAGTGCAGCAACATCGCTGAGGTTTTCTCGCTTCAGTTCTCAGAACTGTCAGACAAGGGGAGATTCTGTTTCATCAAGAGAGAAGCTGCGGTGATAGCAAGGAATGTGTGATGTGGCAGCTTTATCCTTATGCCACCATTCCCGGGACGCACCCGGATGACAGCCAGACAGTAAGTTAAAAGCGTTTTATTACAGATGGATTCTCATAAATTCCAGTTTGGGTGTCTTTGTCGGGGCAGGAATTCGTCAGTCCCTCGCATGCATCCTTGCTCCCCTCGCCACAGGCCACAGAGACATCTGCTTCTGGCTTTTCTTTCCTTACGCATCTCTCAGAGAGTCATGCACACCCACAAGATGGGCACCAGAATGTCCTGTCCCACGAGGAGTTTTACTTTTTTTTTTTTTTTGTCTCTTCCACGCCAGGATGAAACTCAGATTTTCAAAGCTCTTGGGAGAGCAGCAAACAAAAGAACAGAAAAGCAGGCAGAAATCCTAACCCACCCCAGCACAGTTTATAAGGCCTCTTACTAGTGATGGGAAGTACGGATTGAGACCACAGACTCTCTCACAACCAGGTGACACCAGTGCATACCACCATGGAGATAATCTCCTTCAAGATGAAAGCATATATATATTTTCCTGTAAAAGAGAGTAACTCCAAAAAAGAGATCAGAGAATTATCTGAGCTGCTTCAGGTTAAGTGCTGTAAATAGCTGAGGACAAATTTGGGATCGAGTGACAGCAAAAGAGAATACCTGCAAAATCCTTGATTGTTCACTTGCCCGATCAGCTTAATTATAATGAGGTTATTACATTTAGGATGTAGTTGGCTTAGGCCTGTACACTAACAGAATTTGGAAACAAAGTTGTTTTTTCTTTGCACCAGAGTCAACTACATCTCATGAGCAGCTAAATTAGGTTAAGTACTTAAATTAGATTACAGTCCACCCCAAACTTGGATGGTATCTCTGTACTCAGAATCCATGTCAGACTATTTCTCTGGGAAAAATCACTGTTGCTCAAGAACTGTAGCCTTAGTTTGAAACTGAATTTAGTCCTCAGTATACACATAGATTTGTGCAGACCCTCAACTTTGTGCATAAATGAAGTGACAAGCTTGTGAAGATATTCCCATGGATGGTCATGTTCTCCTTCCCAGTTTGAGAAACTTTAAAATAAGAGAAACAAGTAAAACTTTTGTTATTTATTCCATTTCATTAAAAGTGGAGCTGGTCTAGGGCACAGGAGAAGAAACACAAGCGTTCTGCAACTGGAGGGGCTGAATTTGCTGAAAGAAGAGAGGGCGGCTGAAACATTTGTAACGTATCGTTTCCACATTTTCATGTGAATTCTTTTATTTCAGAAAATTAAAAATGTTTCATTTCAGCATTTTCTGAACAAAGCTTTTAATTTTTCTTTTTAGTCTTCTGTTTTCAAAGACTTAAATGCTACAAAGCCCTTTTTTGTTCAGAAATTGATCTCAATTAAAAAGAAAAACCCAACTAATATATAAAAATGACAAAACCCAACAAAACCCAATTCCAGCTTTCAAAAATATCCTCAGAATGTTCCATTTCGAATTGCTCTGAACTTATTTTCCCTTCTCAAGTTTTTGGCTCAGTTCTTGAACTGAATAATCCTTTGTTTATGCATCTTTCATGAAAACTCTGTAATCTGCACACTCCAGAGGATGGGCTGTGCCCCCAGAGGAAGGATGGGCCGACCCTCCAGTCTTGCTTCCATTTCCCACATTAATAGCAAATAAGAACCTTGTGGCCCACAAAGCCTCATCTCAGGCTCTATTCCCTAAATCTCCACTGTCTTATTACCACCACACCGATTCAGTCCTGAGTTATTTCTGCCTGGGTAGTTTGGCTTTGGAAATCCTGACTTTTGTCCAAATTTGCCAAGAATACACAAGGTTTTTGATGAATCTACAGTTATGGTATTACAGTACAAAAGAAGATTTTAGAGTTGCATTTTTTATGGAACTGGAAGATTTTCAGGGTTTATTCCACACATTTTTTTGTCTGTTATTGCTTGAAAACCATTGTTAACATGAATAAATATATTGCTCTTTCCTTTTAATAACTTCTTAATAAACACACATATATTGCTTCAATAAATAACAATGGTGGACTTACTACTGGGGAATGCAATCTCTCTTTTCTCTTTCTAAACTCTCTGATCTTTCTATGTTTCTTTGAGATGATGTCATATTAATTACACAGAGCAGATTTTTCCTAAAAAATTTGATATAATTAACTTCCATCATTCAACAGGTTCTGCAAAACATAAGATTCTTACCCATTTAGGCCCAGTCTGCAACACGAAGTTTCTTCAGGTTTAACTGTGACATTTCTAAAGTTTTCGTTTGGCCTTCAGTTTTGGGCCAGTTGTGATTCTACAGCATATTTACAGTGTTTTGGGCAGTGTCTCAGAACAAATGCCCTCATCTCATCTCAGCAGTTACAGTCTCAGACCCCAGGGACTGGAGAGCAAGTCAAGGGCTGAACAAATCCTTCTTTCTCCTCTAGCTGCCACAATCAAACTAGACATACTCACTAAAACTTGTCTGTATCCTACTTCTATTTTTAGTCAGTGGAACTCCTGATGCCTACAGCTGTCTGCTCCTCCCTGGGACAGAGCTGTACAGCCATGCATAAAGGCAGGTTTGCTAACTCAGTTGCAAAACTATTCTCATCTCATGTTTGTATTCCCAAACCATTCCTGACTTTGGTTTAAGCACAAAAAAGAAAGTGAGGATGAATTTGTTTCATTCCAGTAGCTGTCATCCATACAGTTTTCAAGATTAAGAAGTTGACTGACAATAAAACCCCAAACTGGCTGCTTGATTTGATTCCTCAGCAGAATTACAGCTAATACACAACTGTGGTCTGTATCTTGTTCATTTGCAATCCAAATTGAGTTCTGCTTCCAGGTTATTTCCACTGGGAATTAGTTTATCTTCTCTGCTGGATCCTCCAGAGAAAAGATACATCTACAGGAGTGCGTATTTTCCATTACATCTTAAAAATAAAAACTCTCTACAGAGACATCAGCTGAGCAAGGCACCAAATGCCTCGCTTGAAGGACTACAACATTTTCACTGACTTCAGACTTAAACTAAGGGCAGATTATTCAGCATTTGCCGGGTGCTGCTTCCTTGCACTTCTGCCTGATGCTCTGGAAGCTGAGTCCTGGTAGGGATGAGATACTGGGCACATCACAAATCTGTACAAGCATGGCAACTTGCCTTCCTGAAGTACCTTGTTCAGTCAAGGCTCTTACAACTGCAAGATGAGAGATAACGAAGGCTCATAAGTAGCTGCTATCACTGGAAGGAGAGAGACATGGACCACTTAAACTGAGCAGCAGGAAGAAGTGTGGAACCAAAGAGCCATAAGCAGACCATGTCTGCAAGAGATCCCACATCTCTGTAATACTGAACCCAGTATTCCTCTCCGAAGCCAACATCACAGAACATCTGATCTGCTCAGCCATTGATGCTGCTGAGCTAAAAAAAGGAACACAGAGCCACTCTGCCTTTCTCCAAAATACTGTTATAGCCCACTGGCATTGTCTTTATCACATGGCCTGAGTGTTTCTAAGAAAAGAACAGAACAGTTGTCAGGAACCCTATTCAGGCAACACTTCAGCCTGTCTGTGGGCATTTTTACTGGTCGGTAATGGACAGAGCCCTCAAAATGTGATGAAAGCAGAAGCGTCCTCCCTCCAAACTCCACTTGCTTTAATGTCTAATCCTGTTCTGTCTACTGTAATGCTAACAGACTTCACATAAGGTCTCTCTATGTATTAGCCTCGTTTCACCCAGGTTCCCTCTCTGTATCAACTCATGTTGATGAAACTGCTTGTATCAAATGCTTATTTATGTCTGACAAATTCATCCTTCACTAAAATACTTCATTAACAGAGCATGCACATTGCTGCTGAAACCTTAAGGAAGAAAAGAAGGTTTTATATTATCTTTTTTGGTTGCTATTTGAAACTTATGAGATTGGACTTTGAGCTACAGCTTGAATATCCAGGAGGCATCTGAGGCCACAAGAAAGACTGATTTTTTTAATGAACTCAGCCAAATCTCACTGACTAGTTACAAAGAACAGGCTCCTGGTCTTCTCCCCTTAAAACAGGAAAATTTGCACTGACTCCAGAAAATATCTCTCCTTCATTGCAATGTCTATGATTATTTTCATTGGTACATTTAAGAACTCCAGAGTGAAATTATGGATTCATTAGAGAGCTCGATCTCAGCAAGCTGACAAGCAAAGGCTATGAGATGATGACCAACAGATACAGTCAGAGCATCATGAGGATACAATGACACAGCACTCAACAGTGACAGCCCTGCAGCCTCCTCCCCTGAACTCACCTATAGACCTCATTGCACAGGGGCTTTGGGGGCTCGCCTGCTCCAAGGAGTTACCAACACAGCTAAAAATGCAGGTGGAGGAGGGTCTGTATGGAGGCAGTGCTTCCTTCCTCCTGCATCTAACTGGATATCACTGGTCACCATGAGTTGTGGGGTACTTAGGTTCCCTACTAACAGCCTCTGCTGAGAGAAGAGGGTGGAGAGTGATGGGTCTTTGGAGCAATTCTGATGGCAGTCATCTTCCAATGGAGGAAAAGGAGGGAATGTCCATGCACCTCTGTCAAGGGCTTTCTGCTGGCCCAGCAGAATAATTAGGCCAAATGGCTTTCCTGACCAAGCAGATAGCAAAATCCTCAGGTGCCCTTTGTGTAACCTCTGCAGACTTAATTTGTCAAGGAAATTTGTCAAGGAAAATTAGACTGGGGATGGGCAGTGGTTGAAACTTTCACGGGGGAGCTTTGTGAGCACAAATGACAAATGGCTCGTTATAAGCTTGAGCAGACCCAACTTATACATAAACTGTTTGCATACACACAAAAAACATAGACAAAACCAGCAATTAAGGCCAGCTTTCTTCCCATGCAGAGAACCCTACACAGCACAAAGTGAAACACCAGGAAAATGAAATCCACTTGTTCTGCTGCTCCCCAGAGCACAGTTAAGTCCCTGTTAGGAAGCTTCCTCCCTCCATTGTATGTGCATGTGTTGCATGTGTTTATCTATTTGTTTGTTTGCCTTGAAATGCTTTATCTAAGTGCCAGTCTTTTGAGAGGGTGTTACAGTTGACTGAGTACTTGTAGCACTGCCTAGCTACAGAAAAACACGTAATATCACAAGGCAAACAGATGTCAAAGACTCATCAAAACTATGCCTGGCATCTGGCACAGGTTCTAGCAGTCACGTTTGCTTCTTATCACTACACAAAGCTGGAACACTTCTCAAGAGTGACCAAACTAGGTTATGGGAAAGGCAGGAAAGGCAAAGAAGGAGGGAAATGGGACAGTGCACCCCAATAGTGAAAGAAGAAAATAAAATCAGTATCCTGCTCTACATTTAAACCTCTTCTGGTTTTCTGTCGATTTCATGTGCTGCCTTTCACTGACTTGAGTGGGAATTGTTGACCATTCAGCAATGGCTGCTATTATGTATGCATATGCTATCGTATTTTCAAGTATGAATGCCTGAATACATAGGAATGGTCCTAAATTCATGGCTGCATTTGTAAAACAAACAAACAAAGCCCTTGTTAACTCTGCTTTCTTTCAAGTCAATGGCCTTTCTCCTTGAGGGGAATGTTTCTAAAATTGCCTCAGGCATTTAAAACCTCAGTGCCTGCTCAATGTCAGTGGAAGTTCCAATTCCCAGTTTCATTTGCGACCTAAAACCGAATCTACATACAAGTTTGATACAAGTGCAAAATTCTCATTTAACATTAGGAAGAAATCCCATGCCTCTAGAGAAGAAAAACCATTCCTTTGTCACAAAGTAAGGTTTGCTTTGACAAAATGGTGGCAAAAAGTGAATCTGTGCATCTATTGCATCCACTGACTGTAAGTCAGTAAGTGGAATGACACACTCCTCCTGGGAAGAGGTCTTCAGCCTGGGAGGCACCATGAAGAAAAGATAGAGGGGACCCATGTGTGTGC
Organism: Chiroxiphia lanceolata; assembly: GCF_009829145.1. Classification (NCBI taxonomy): domain Eukaryota; kingdom Metazoa; phylum Chordata; class Aves; order Passeriformes; family Pipridae; genus Chiroxiphia; species Chiroxiphia lanceolata. Next base: position 6,251,563 of record NC_045645.1, read on the forward strand.
CCAAACTGGAGTCAGAGGTGAGGACACACAAGGTCCTGCAGATCTGCACCTGCCAGGAGAAGAGAAGCAGAGGAAAAGCCACCCACTGATCTGGACCGAAACATGCCAGCATTAACCAGGTTTTAGACAGCCTTGATTCTTAGAACTGCTGATTTCAAAAATCAGCTTTTCTCTCCCAAGTTCATGGAGGGACTTCTGGATCTTCCTTGTGCTGGAATATGATGCCTTGACTCTGTGGGTCTTAGGAATAATTCCTTAAAATGACTTAAAATGCCACAAATGCAGACAATGTTACAACCTAAACCCACTACAACAGCAGAGATTTACTGCTCTCTTTGCAGAATCACAGAATTGTTTAAGTTGGAAAAGACCTTTTAGATCATCAAGTCCAACTCTTAACCCAGCACAGCCACATTCACCACTAAACCATGTCCCAAAGTGCCACATCTACACACCCTTTAAATCCCTTTAGGGATGGTGACTCCACCACTTCCCCCGGTAGCCTGTTCCAATGTGCGGCAACCCTTTTTGTGAAGAAATTGTTCCCAATATCCGATCTAAACCTCCCTGGCACAACTCGAGGTCATTTCCTCTTCTCCTGCTGCTTGTTATTTGGGATAAGAGACCAACCCCCAACTCACTACAACTCCCTTTCAGGTGGCTGCAGAGAGCGATAAGATCCCCCCTGAGCCTCCTTTCCTCCAGGTTAAATAACCCCAGTGAGTTTATTTCAGCTACCAATGTTTTCTTTCCCCTTCAGGAAGAGACAATACCACAGAAGTATTTGAGATCCATGTGAACCTTGTTTATCCACTGTGGACTGGGATTTACATTCCAGGGGTATAATGAACCCAAAGACGTGGGCACACAACATTCTTAAAGCCTTGAAGATTATCCCAGTCTCACTCAATAACGGAGCTTTTCCTTAATGATGCTGGCATGTATATGAACTAGAGCCCTTAGCAAAGCTCAGTGCCAACAGAAACCAGCAACTCTGGCAAGGCTGAGCAGCAGCCCAGTGTAGTCCCCCGTGTTAGAGCTCTGGACAGGCTGTATCATTTTTCTTCAATGGAGAGGGGGAAAGTGTTTATCTGGGAAGCGTTTCACAGCAAGGACAATAGGAAACTGTTTAGCTTTCCACAAATAGGCTGGTATGCAACTTCCAAGCACTCTCCAAGGAAAACTTTGGAACACCGACCATGTCTTTCCAGCAGGGATTTCGTATAAAGTAGTTAATGCCCCACATCCTCCATCCCGATTTGCTCCTGTTCATCCTTGTTTCAAAGTGCTGTGCTCCCTTAAAACACAACATGGGGCTCATCTCTGAACGTGCACTTCAATCACTGGGGACTCCAGATTCGTATCAGCTATTCAGGGATGTGCTGACCCGACAGAGATATTTCCGTGACTGCCTTTATTTTTGCTAGAGAGATTCAGAAATGTGAAGCTGGGCTCATATGACAGGAGATGCAAATCTAGGGCAGTGGGTACCAAAGCACTTGGAGCCTGTCTATGACTTTGCTGCTGAGATGCTACAGGTTAGCAGGAAAATCTTAGTATCCCTGACTTGACTGGAAGCCAACGGAAAAAGGCTTCAATGTGCTTTCTCACAAATAAGAGCACCAAATAAGGTCTCTTCCTCTGCAAGCTGCCATCAGCAGACAGTGGCACTACAGAGTTGTAAGCTGGTCTGACGTCCCATGTAGCAGTGGGAAGGGGAAATACCCCACATCTAGACCTTCTGTCAACTCTGGCCTGCTGTGGGACCAACCATTTTCTCCCTGAAGTCAACAAAAGTTATGATCATGCTGGGTGTAAATTTTGTCTTAATTCTTCATGATGATGAAAAGTTTTGTTCTATGGTGGGGCTACAGATGAGGCAGACAGATGGGCATAGCCAGGTCCACAGTGGCCACGACTGGGTGAGTCCTCCAGGTGCTTCTCCTGACAAACTGGAGTGGCAAAGGATCCAGTTTTCACAAGCAGAACAACTGTGTTCCACATGGCCGCCCACCTGAGCAAGAGGTCAACAGGGAGGCAAAGACAGAGAATTCAGTTTTTGCCAGACACTCCTTGTGTCTGGCCCCAAAATTTCTCTCTAAATTTGCATATATGAATTCCAAAATTGGCTTAGTGTAGTAGTGTGTTTTTAGCAATCACAATTGCAAGAAACTGTCTTCATTCAGGAAGTTCTTCCATCATGTCACTTGACAGCCACTGTGTCTACATCCATCTACAGCATCTGATCCATTTTTCCTCCCTCCTGTTTCTGTTCACAGGTCCATTTTTCATTCTCCCTGGAATGCAGAGCATTTGGGAGTGTAGGTGGAAAGCCAAAGTCTTTCAACACCCACTAATAGAAATTTGTTTTATTAATTAACTTTGTGGGAAGAAAAAAAAAAGAAAGATAGTTGATCCTCTGGTCTGAAATCATGAATCACTGTGCAAGAGAAAACATGTCCTCTGAGGCACCTGAGGCCGCTTCAGAGAGTGAGTGACTGAGCTGCTTTCTTGGAAAGTCCTGAGTCATCAAACACAGCAGTTTAATCCCCAGGAAATGGGAAACATATTGGCATGATGTTCACTTGCATGGGGCATGAGGTCCAGAGAAGGGTGAAACTCCAAAGGTTCTGGAGATCAGTTTGGCTTGTGGAAGGATTTTAAAACCTTAACGCTTCTCTGAAGTATATCTGATCTGGAACTGGGTACAGTATTCCCAACACATGATTTCCTGGATGAATTAAACTCTCTACAAACTTTACAGATTACATATGAATTTACTTCGACTTCTCATAAAAATGATTCAGTGATCGTGACACGAAAATGCATTCTGGCATTCTAAGTTCTTTACTGTGACAAGTGCTTCATAAATTCACCATCCTTAATTTACTATTCCTGTTATAAGAACTTAACTCCTTTTGGCATTCCTGCTCCTACTACTAGCACTTAACTAGGAGGAGCAGCTGATACACACGCATCTCAGTCTGACCCTTCACCATCTTCCCCTCAAGGGACAACCACACAGTCATTTCAGACCCAAAGCTGGGTTGTGGCCAGCATGAAGTCACCTGGCTTGGCTGAGATACCATGAGTTGTTAAAAGTGAGACTATTTTGCACAAGAAATGACAAAAGATCACATCACAGATGTGCGTTAGAGTGACCTTCAACTTGTGGGGGCAGTTCAGAAAGGTTTCAGTAAAGTTCACAGCATGCCACAACAAGATCCACAGGGGGTCATTTGGCCACGCCACCCATTACACAACGCTGTTTTGGAGGAGTTTCTAACCCTATTTAAATTTCAGAGAATGTCCCTATGCACATCTGATCCCTCATGAAAGATGAAACGTACTACTCAGTGAAATCCTATGTAGAAAACTGTATCCCTGACTGTTTTTTTCTAAGATACTATTATTGAAGGAATTTTAAGTGAAAGTGACGATGAGAAAAGTCATTGTCTTCTTAATTGACAGAAATCTTGTTCCCTTTTTAAGAACTTACGCTTTGTAAAGAGCTCCCTGCAAGCAAAATTACTAGCAATTACACTCATGCTGAATCAAGCAGCTCTATTGATTGCCAACACAGCCCACAGCTTCAGCCCACTTGCTGAAGGAAAAGTCAGCTCTGGGAGTGGAAAAGCTATCTGTCCTAATGTGTGAGGTCTCTTTGCCTGACAACGTGATAGTGAAGGTAAGGGAAGTTGGCTCTGCAAAGACAGAGTGACAGCAAACAGACCACAAACTTCCTTAGATAAACGACATCTTTCAAAGCACACAATACCACTTGATACCTTTGTGCCCCTTGAGCTGTTACAAAGTGCAGCTCCACTTCAGCCCAGATTGATATCACTTGGGAGGGAGGCCATCAATCCACAGGACAAGTGCAGGCTGAACACACAAACAAAGTCACACAACCTCACTGTTTCAATACAGCGCTGGAGAGGGGATGGTGCAGTTTCTCCAAAGGCTTAAGTGAGTCTAGTTACACTGTCCAACTTGAATATGTCCCAAGTCCTTCAAATAGGAGGGGAATTAATCTCACAAAATGATTAGCCATCTAAAACTAGTCAGATATCTACTGCAAGCAAGTTGGGCCAGTTGTCTAAGACACCCATGAGCATCACTCTGGAAAAGCCAGTCTTTTTACACTGACTATAGTGAGCATTTGCACAACTGTGTGAACATACTCCTAGTTTTCTATCGATTCCCTCATGGCTCCTCACCACCAAAGGCAGGAGAGAATCAACAACTATCTCATAATAATGATGACCTCTAAAAGCTACTGGCACCAATGGAAGCCAACAATTGAAATTGTTGACTTCAGTGCAGTTTGGATCAGCTTTATCTCTAGTAACTATAAACCAAAAATTTTCATCTCATACTAATGTCCTAAGGTGAAAATATCTGCATTAGAGTTGGCTGGGAGCAGAAGGAGGATGAAAAAAATCAGCTTCTCCTGTGGAAAGAAGAACTCCAAAATTTGGCTAGGAAATAAGGTAAGAATGAGCTCTGAACTTTTGAAGTCTCCAAGGCTCTGTAAGTTTACTATTAGATAGTTTATGGAGTATGAGATACAGATCTCCTAAAACTGATAGGCTGCAGAGCAGCAAAAAACTTAGAAACCTTAGCCCTGGCTTCAGGACAGCTCTGCGAGCAGGCTGCCCTTGAGCAAAAAGAAGCAAGCCCACGTTCCCCAGTGGCCCTGTGTGCAAGTTCCCAAGGAACAGAATCATATGGAATATGAAACAATTTTTTCACACGAAAAAAGAAATTTTGCCAAGAACAAAATCTGATTATAGAGAAAAGTGAATGTCCCACTGGGTGAACTAGTCAAGCCCAAAATTCCTGAGAAGTTCTGTTCCATATTCATACTCCAACACCATGAATTATCTTGTTCTTTCCCAGATTTTTTTTGTAGCAAGTTCTAAATTCCATTCTTTCAGGTGTCCAGCATTTAAATGTAGCCTAAAGAACACACAGATACACTGTCCCTAAGTAATGTGTTGCTTAAAGCATAATTAAAGTTTCTATGGCTGAGAACTTGTAAAGTAACTTTGCTTTTCAACCACATTTTAGAGACTTTCTTCAACTTCCCCCTCCACCGAGTTACTTGGACTGACTCAGACTTCGTGGCAGTAAGGTAGACACAAAGACAATCAAATTGCAAAGGAGGATATTTTAAAGGCACACGGAAATGTAATGTGCATATTTTCATAACTAAATATTTTAAGCACTGAGTAGTCATATTCTCCAATGTTAGATGAGGCAACAAATTTGCCAGTGCATGCAGATGAACCCCATTTCATCCCTATACACCTCTTACTGTAAATTATGCTGTCAGAGAACACTCTAAATAATGGGTTTGCTTTTTTTCTGAGGGAAGGAAGCTAGTGAAGGGAGTATGATCCTCAGACTCAGATCAAGTGAAAGATCCAAAGGTTTACAACAGGATTAAGAACTGCAGCATCCCTACAGGGAGGTTATTACACCCACACAAAAGAAAAAAGTGTGCATTTTTCCCTGTCTCAGAAGAGAAAGGATCCTGAATCTCTCCTTCTCAGTTCTACCTTTTTTCTCAATTAACTCAGTTGTTTCTAATGAAAGTGTCACAGCTCTCATAAATACTTATTTTTTACTTATTTCACTACAACTTTAACATTCTCCCTGACAAATCCCAAAAATTAACAGCTAAGCAGAGCAGAGTAACCCTGCCAGGCTGGCACTAGAAAGCTAAAGCTTCCTGGGCATCCCAAGGAACTTGGCAACTACTGGGAGACACCTGAGGGCTCTGATGGAATCCATAATTTTCTGGGGTGTAATTGGCATGTTTACCAATTTATTGAATTGGCATGCTTACCAATTTGGAGCTGTGGGGAATGCTAGGTCAAACATTTTCCCAATTTCTTTATATCACCTCGGGAAGCTTAGGGATCCTGATGGAGTGAAATGGCTGCATCACTGTGGGAAGTAAGTGTGCTTTTATTCCATGGGGAGGAATAGAGCATTCCTAGGGGAGCAAAGACTTCCACCCTGAGCCAACACTGAGCAGGAGACCAGGGTCACAACTGTAGGATGCTACAGGAGAAGTTGAAGGAGGAAGCTCTTTGCTTCAGAAAGAAGGAAAGGAGTAAGTTAAACAGCAAAGACACGTTGCTTCACCTGGGCCAGGAAGTTCAAACATAAGGAGCAAGAGTAATTAATTTCTCCAGCAGAGCTCTGCGAGTGTACAATAAACTCTCAAAAGGGCAGATACAAAAGCTTGTACTGAATTCTCCTGTTCTGAAAGAAGGTAGCATTGAGCACAACCTCGGAAAGAGCAGTCTGATGGAAATAAGCACTGCTGCACACTTTTCTGTTTGAGAGAACAGCGTGCAGCACATCAGGGCTTAGTGAGTGGCAGAAGGTCAGCACCGGTTCTGAGAACCCAGCAACAATAGAGTCATCATGGACACAGGTGCTTCCTGGATTGATCTTGCAGTTTGGCTCTTTCCAACTAAATGTGAAGCAGCTGTGGCCCTTTATCTGCTCAAGTCACTGGAATCCATCTGAGGGGAAATTTTCTCCCATCTCCTCCTCTCTCCCAACCCCAAGCACGTAGCTCTGCTGTCTGAAGACAGAGAGGAGCAGGGACAGCCAGTTGGCAGAACTCCACCAAAAAAAAAAAAAAAAAGTTGCCTTTCTTATCTCAGGGCAAAGCAATGAGATACACTAATTTTCCAATGCCTTCATCTGGGGACAAGGAGGACAGCCAGTAAAATAAGAAGCAAATATGAATGCTGTTGAAGGTTGTCGTGCAAACAGACTTGGGATGCTTTCCCTCAGGCAACAAAATAAACAAATGAAGCCAATGTGAGGATAAGTTCTCAAGTGTTTATGGCATTGCTCTGCATGATGAATACAACAGGGGTTTTTTTTTACAGAAAGGGATCAAGCTGTAAAGGAGGTGTTTTCAATAGTCACCTGGTGGGATTCTAGAAGAGGCTCAGGAAGGTCAACACTGGGCCACTAAGGCAGATCGACAGGAGGAGCCAGGAGATTTCAGAAATCCAGTCAGTGAGAGTTCTCAAACAGCTCCACACCAGATAAATGTACTTTATAGGAACTTTCCTTTGCCAGTTCAAACCCCTCCATGTCTTGGCTATCTCTTCTAACCTGACAAGATCTCACTTTATTTTTCCCCAATACCTTAAGAAAGGGAGAATTTGGCTCAAATTCATGCTTGTCACTAGACAACAGAAATGTGAGACTCTAGGTATTTGGTTTGATTGGCTTAAAGAGCAGTCATTTCACAACCCATGCTTAGCTTTTTGGATAGAGGAAGCCAACAATCTTCTGGTTTTACCCAGCCTGTATGTAACTGAAAGCACAAACAGCTTTGGTCTTTGTCCTGTTTCACTCTTCCCAAGGCTTTTCTTTTTTCATACACAGGAACAGTACTAGTTATTTTCTAAAAAGGAATTTTTGCCCTTTCTGAAACTGAAATGCGGTTTAAATTATACCAGACTATACTCCACCTATTTATGGTAACACTACTTAATTATTATTGATTATAAAGATCAGACCACTAATAATGCCAATAATAATAATAATAATAATAATAACAATAACAATAATAATAATAATGTTCTAGGAACAGTTATATTAAAGAAAAATAGTATTTGCTTTTTTGGCAAGGCAGCATGGGTAGTAAGCAGGATATAGAATACATGTTTTGCTAAAATTACTTTCATATAATAGGGCTTCTTACTTAACCTGAGTAAGATTGTACTGCAAATCACTGTCAAGAAATCACTGATATTCATCCAAAACCACCCTCAATTTCAATCTGATAATACCTCCAAATGTTTCTATGTGCCAGCTCAAATTGTTCCTCTCCATTCTCCTGCATAGAATTTGTCCACAGTACTCCTTTTTTGAATTCCCTTGGCCAAAACATAAGCGTGCAGCTGCTTCAGTTTTTTTCCAACCCTTGCATTTTTTCCACGTGCTGTCCACCCCCACCAATCTCTACATTAGAGTCCAGCTGATCTTCCCTGAACACTATCCAGTTTTTCAACTGTCAATGCCAGAATGCAATGCAGTGGGCTTGACTCCCTTATACAGCTTATTTGGAAGTAAAGCAGATACGTCTCTTTTGGGTTTCAGCAGAGGAGAGAAATACCTCTTATTTCATGTATGGCTTCACAAGAATCAAGATGAAAACACCTGCATCTCTGTAACCCATAAAACAATTTCTGCTCTGCAAGCAGCCCAAATTTTGTTGAGCTTCTATTTATTTATTCTATGTATACATTTTGTTAGTATAGCCACTATCACAAAATGGTTCCTCTTCTGGGCCTTTCTAACTGTCTTCAAATGCTTTTATTTCATCTTTTAAAAAGCAGAAGAGTAAAAATAGAAGGCTGGACAAAAATGCAAGGTTCCTTAAGAGGATCAATTACAGCAACACAACAACACAACACAACGACCAACTTGCTTCACTTCTGAACATGCCACCAATTTTTGTCACAACTATGTTTGGCTAGACTGTCTTGCATCTTGCCCAGAAATCATAAAATACAAGCTATTCTAAAAAAAAGAGACAAATGGTTTGCAGCAGCCTCCTCATTTCTGAGGGGGAGCCCCAAGCACTTCTGATGGCTACAGCCCCAGCTGTAGGACAACAACATCCCCTGATGTGCATGTCTGAAAGGCTCTTTTTTCCTAAAGGCAGCAAGCTGTTTCCTGTGAATATATTTAAGTTCTCTTTCTCCACAATTTCTATAGTCTTCTGCTGTTTCTGCACCTTGAGTAATGCAGTCTAATGGCAACTTTGGACTTTTTTACCATGTAATTTATTTTTTTTCTACATTCTCATCTAGGACTGGCACATCTGCCTCATCATCAGACCACAGGAAAACACACAGGGCATCTAATCTTTATGAGGCGCAACAATATGCTCTCGCTTGACTCGATCCCGTACTCCTGCACAAGAGTATACCCTTTAATAAAGTTTTGTATGTTCAGTGTTCAGAGCAGACCTCACTGGAATTAGGGTACTAGCCCAGACAAAGGGACCAACCTGCCCAACACTATGGTCTGGAGCTGGGAACAGAAGTTTCCAAGTGTGGGACAATTCAGCTGAGGACATGTGCATTGGTCTAGGCAGCAGTCCAAGTCCACTTGCTTTCAGGAATGTTTTCCCCAGGGACTACAACTTTAGCGAAGACATCATGAACAGGAGACACTGCTGCCAAGGTAGAGGAATGCACACACACAGAAGTGCCCCATTCTGCAAAAAAAGTCAACATTAAGAGCTGGCTTTGATTCAAGTTTCCTGCCCTATCCTTTATTTCAACTCTGTGATGATGTGTAAAGACATATCCCAAGACCATAAAGAGTAGCAACTGTTCTTGGACTTCTCTCACACTACCGTATCTTTTGTTCTTCTCAAGGGCTTGCAACAGCCAATAAATTATTAGTTTCACAATTTCCAGTTGAAACACTTTTCATGGAAGATGATACTTTCAGCTAAATGAAAAATGCTGAAGAAAGTGTCTGCTTCCCTGAGCGGAAAGTTTCCTTGTCAGAAACCTAGGAACAGTACACCTCAGCTGTTTTGCTATAGTTTGGTTTCTGTTTTGCTGTATTTTTTTTTTTTTGTTAATTTTAGTCAAAATTTCCAGCTCCAGCCCGTTACAGTGTTTACTGCTCTTCCTTGTGCCACGTTGACTTTTCTCCCTCTGCCAAAGTACTTCTTAAACCTCCTCTGAACATATGCTCTTCCTGGTGTTTGATAGGTTTTTATTCCTCTTTCCCCTCTTCTTATTTGAGACGATGCTTTTATTGCTCAACAGATTCCAAGAAGCATTCAGGATAAATGCTCTGTCAAAGACACTTATGTACAGTTGAGCCATATGATATTCTATATGAATCACTGCGGATGTTTCACAAACAAGGTTAGATCAGCCAGATTTTCCAATATATTACACATAGTTTTTTCAGACATGGTCTACTACCTCTGCGATTAATCCTCCATATTGACACTCACCTCATATTTGGACCATGTCATGTCTGCCCACCAGGGACAGGAGCATGCTGCTGACACTTTCTCTTAATGAGGATAACAATCCTATGACAGAGTAATCCTGGCCAAATTTTATCTGCAGAATGTAAGAGAAAGGCTAATTTTCTAGGGAAAAGCTAGATGGTCTCTAACCATCCCTCACGGTTTTACTGTCTACAATTTCTTTGGAAGAGACCTCATCTGAAGGAAAGAGAAAATTCTACGGGATGAAGGAAGTTTGTTTCACCAAATAAGGACAATTTCATGCCATATTTTATCTTACAATAATGAACATTTCCAAGAGACTGGTGATCAGTCCCTTCCTGCCTGCTTTACTTGACCAGATAGATGCAGAAGCTCAGGGAATATTGAATTGCTCTCTACCTACCCAACACAAGGTGTATCTGCTCCATTAAATCTGGTCCTTCAGGAAAAGGTGAAATGACAACTGAAGAGCAGCAGCTGGACAGAGGGGTCTGCATCTAAAGAAGGAACTAAAACCCCATGGAGAGAAAAATGAAAAACAGCTATGGGGCAAAATGAGCTGAACGAGATGGTTTCTGGAAAGAAAGTGTGGCACTTCTGAGCTGGTATAATGAAGCAGCTGTGATTATAAATAGTGCCCCCAAGTGAAAAAAAAAAAACAACAAAAAATGACAAAAAACCCCAGCCACTGAGGCTCCATATGTTTCCAAACTCACACAATGGATGCTTTACAATAAACGTTTTGTCTGGAACTTGGGTGGGAAAGGGAGGTTCCTCACCCACTTCCTATACTAATGCAATAATATCGCTTAGTCACAGAAAAAGGGAGAGAAAAAAGGAGAGAAAGCGATTAATAATCTGTGGGCAGCTGCTTACTTTCCAATTGGTTGTCCAGGAGGAGTGTGCTCCACTTCAAATCCTGCTTGTCTCAGTACATCAATCACAGTGTTGTTACCCAGGAAGTGACCTAAAATACAGGTAGAAAATAGCACTGTCAATCAAACTGCTCCTCTCACTCACTTGAGTTTCTCCTGTTGGAACAGCAGGTTTGGGAGGCAGAGGTACCAGAAGCTAGACCAGCTTCAAAAGCAAGAAAGGTACGATATGGAATTTGTTGTCATTCAGACTCAGCTATTTGCCACGTAGCCCCACTGCAGCCTTTGGCAATGGCCAGAGGAAGAGGGAACATACAGCCCGACACTTTCTTCTTCCATCTTACTCATCCCTCCCTCCCTCCCCTCACGTGGCCAAGGGACTGGGTGGATAATAGAAAACCTAGATGGCTTACTAGCCTTGTCTTCCACACTGACCATTTTTAGTACGTACATGGATTAAATAGACTTCTAACATGGGTATCAGAATGATCCTGCGGTGGCAGGGCTTTGACTTGTGAAATGGAACAACATACAAAACCAGATGTCCACCCTGATCACCACTGTTCGTGGACATCCACTTATGAAGAAGCTCTGAAGCTGCTGTACTACATGTTCAGTGCTTGTCTAACTAAATCCCCAGTGACTGGGGAACTGCCTCACCAACCATTCAGCCACCTGCTCAGCAGGGTTAGGAGGAGCTGGGATGGTAACCTTATCTCTCCCAAAACATGAAGATTTAGTCCTGTAATTCAGGGCTCTTTGTTAGAAGTGAAAAGGTCACATTCCTATTCACAGAAGTAACAAAGAGCCCAGTAAGTATTGCAGCATGTACAGGCCTTGAAAGAGTTTACTTAAGAGAGTCCCATATACTTGAGGTCTGAACCAAATCCCACTGGAGTCAATGGGAGCCCTCAAAGGGCTTTGGGTACAGACTCAATAAGGCAGTGTAATCCCTCTAAAGCTTTCAACTTATTGTTAAAGTCCCACATTGTTTTCAGGATGGGTTAGATATTAAAAGTAAGAAAGCAAGAAGTCCACTAACAGGTTTATTAAAATCCACATAGCCCAGTAACCTGTCTCCAACTGCAGCCTGCAGTGTTAAAGGTATGTACATATATAATAACTGACACTGAGAAAGGACAGAACAATCCTCCTCCATTATTCCCATTAGCTCCCAGCTCTGCAGGGCTGGGCGACCCCCATTTACACCCAGGTCAGTGCATCTCACTGACAGCTCTGAATAGGCCAATTCACCACGAATATGCTCAAGGCTCTGCCTCCATGCACTTATTGCCCTGTGGCATCTTGCAGCAGGGAGTTCCACAATGTGCTGTGTGTGAGTACTCGCTCCACTGGTTTGCTGCTACTTGGAGAGCGTAGGCTTGCCTGAAGCACAGTCAAAGTGTTTGCAGGAGATGTCTGGAACTGCCTGGCTCCATAGCAGAGCCAAATGCTTTGCACCGTAAAAAACAAGGCAGGCAAGATGTGCCTGAGTCTCTCCATCCATGCCACTGTGTAAGGAGCTGGTGTAACCATCAGCAGAGTCACCCCCAGGACGCTTTGCCCACGCTGTACAAAGTCACTATGAATTTGAGAGTAATTCAGCCCCCAGGATTTGCTAAGCCTGCATCTCTCTGCTCACGCTGCCAACAAGGGCGCTAACTCACATCAGTTGTTGGAATGATGTAGCTGTACAGCTTTGAGTGCAACTCGCAAGCGCTGGTAAGAGCTTTTAGCCAAAAGACATTTCTTTAAGTGATTAAACATACATTTGCAGAGCCCTAGTGTGTTCCAGGATTCCTCCACTTCCTTTTAAGAAAACCCAAAATTTGATTTTCTCCTTACTAGCTTACTTATAACAAAAGCCAAAGCAGCAGAGAACAGTCCCAAAAATGTGTTATACACCCTCAGAGATTCAAGAAATGAGACATTTGTGAATGATTAACTGGATTTGATCATATCCTGTTTTTTTTATGCAGTGGCCAAGGCAAACGAAGGTCCCCATTCTGTCATGGGCCACGTGACACTGAGGAACCTAAGTCAAAGGTATCAGAGATGTTTCTGAGTCGATGGTACAGTACTCTACCTTCCCTAAACCAGAGTCTTAAATGCCAAAAGATTCCTTAATGTAAATAATTGCCCTGAGTCCAGCAAATATTTGACATCATGACAGTACAAAAGAAGCCAATTTTAACTCTTTTAAAGCTAGGGGAAAAAGTAACTATGCAACAGCTCTGCTTCCTCATCCACAAAGCGGTAGGACTGTCAACAATGTCAGCTCCTCAGCAAAGCCTGCAAGTCCCTTCAAGTACCGGATGAAGACCAAAAGGTGACACTTCCTGGACTTCCCACTCTTGCCCTCTGTGTGGAGACCTGAAAGACAAAAGCTCCTTGGACTGGTGATCTGCTGTGCATGATAGCAAAAAATGTAAGTAGGGTGAGATGTGCGTTTCCACAGGGTGGGACACCCCAAGCTGTTCAGTCCTCTGCCATACCCCTTTCTCTTGGGAGCCGTACTCCAGCTGTCTGGGAGTTTGTGTAGGATCTGGGCTGCAATTGCAGGGAACAGAGAAAGTTCTCACCAAGGTAAAACTCATCCATGTGGTGAATGAACGTCCTCAGGACGTTTTTCAAGACCAGGGACTGAATTTCCATATCACAAATCGCCTTATCCTCTGCTCCATTCTCAAGGCTTATTCTTTTAGTTTTGCCTTTCCTAACTGGAAGGAATACCAGCTTCCACTAGAAAAACTTCATCAAACTTCAAATTCCTGAATAAATTAAAATATTCATCACAAATTTCAGTGTGAATAGTTATTTCATTTTAGGTCCACAATTCAACACATACTACAATATTTTCAATGCCCCAGTTCAACCAAGAGAAAAGAAATTTAAAAAAAAAAAATCAAAACCAAAATAAAAGCTGCCCCCCAAATAATTCTCCATTCCACATGTATTAACAGAGCCTGAAGCTTCAACAGCTGCTAGGAAATGGCATGAGAAGGTCTTTGGAAAGCATTACCTTTAGACTCCTCTTAAAATTTTCCTGTTTGCATTACCCCACGTACAGCTGGGTAAATCACCACCCATCTCACTATCAGCTTGCCCTGTTAATATATCCTCTACACCTGATTGTAAGATTTCTATATGAACCAGCTCTGACTTCTACTTGTCTTCTCTGTCCAGTCAGAATTCACATATCGAGATTGGTTTTGTATCCAACTCTTTGTTTGACATCACAGTTTTGCTGCTGTATCCAAATCAGCATCTCCTTACGCACACCACAAGCAATTTGGAGTCATGTCTAGTGATGGAAAATCCAAAATTATGCATCAGACCAGCAGCCTTCCCACCCAATACAGACACCTTCCCAACAGTGATCCATGGCAAGGATCTCCTCAGGATCGAAGATATATGTGGAAGCGGAAGGTTTAAGGAAAAAGGTGGCACTTGAGTGCACCCAGTAGAGGTGAGTGACATGAAACATGAAAATGCTCTCATGTCATTGCTGTACTTCCAGGGTTAAAGAATTCCTGGAAGAAATGTCTTGGCTTGCCTCTCGCTCTGAAGTCCATCAGAATTATTCTTCCCAGTTTTAAAACCCAGGAAAATTTTCTATATGAGGAATTTTTTACATAAAATAACTCTACTTAGTCACCCAAAACTTGAGACAAGCATTCACAGGCTAGATATTGACAACAATAGAATACTTTGACAGCATATGGCATGTAATAAAACCAAATTTAACGCATATATTGGAGAGAATTAAACTCAGCATCAGTTAAAATCATCAGGTCCCTGCCTCTAGCTGCCCATACGTGCAAACATAATATGTGATAATTGTCATATTTTTATAACATCAGTGGATTTAATTTTTATTTATAAATATAAAATAAATGAGCTTTATATATACATTCATGTGCGTGTATGTGTGCTTCTGCTAAAATATTTTAAAAATTTCTCTTCCTGGCCTGGAATAAACCTTGAGAAACTATAACTATTGAAAAGTTAGCGCATCTAGAGACATATCAGACAGATTAGAGAGACGGGGGAATGATCTTGCATTTCCATCACTATTCCCTTTTCAGTCTAAATCTGAATAAACTATTCCTGGAGTATTAACCAAATTTATCTTGACAGCTGATGAAAACTGGATCCAAGAGGTCAGAACATCAACTGCCTTGGGAAATCCATGGAAGTATGGGAAAAGGAGAGAAAGCAGACATAAAAGATTGCCTAGATGGGGACCTCAAGTCTGCACTTGGGCATGGAGATATGCAGAGCAACCAGTACTAACAGTTTAAGATTAAAAAAAACCAAGGTGTGGATGCAGTCCTTCCACCCTCTGAGGATATGGACACACTCCTGGGATTTGCTTTAGGACAAGACCCAGTGCTAAACGCAGTCATTTTATAGTTTGAACACAAATACAGTGGAGTGGCCAGCGTGGCTCGCTGCACTTAGAGGGGGTTTCTTCATTAAATTTGATGAGGCCAAGATTATTCTCCTTTCGCTCATTTATTGTTTTTTTGAGACAGAGGATCTGGAGACACTGGAGGAACACATTAGACAGCACAGTTGCTAACATTAATCAAAGACCTTCCACCCCTGCTTTGCTTTTTTATTTTTAATTAAGAGCTGTTCTTTGGACTACACAAAGCAGATCCATGTAATGTGTTTCCTATCTCCCCAAGGTTTCATTTTTCACTGGAAGAAAGAAAGAATAAACTACTTTGGTTTTTTTTTACTAAAAGGTGAAAAATAAATGGTTTCCTTAAAGCACGCCCATGCATACACACATGGCTGAAAAAATGCATTTTCTTCTTTTATCAGTGGAATATCTTTAGGTGAGGAGAAAGACCTTCTCAGCCAACTCTTAAAAGCCACATAATTTCTAACTGACCACATAAATTAAGCTCTCCTATACCACTTCAGACATCCTGGTGACCCTCATCAATAGCATGCCTAAGCTCAAGGCTGCATCCCTCAGAACTTAAATGAACTTGAGTGTTTCTGCACAGAAAAATATAACCATGTTTTGATGACAGAAGCAGAAAAAATGTTTTTGAGCAAATGTTATATACTTTATCTAGGTTTACAGATCTCCTACAAATTACTTTGTCTATTTGTCTCACAATTCTTTGTTCCCGTGGCTTAGAAGGATAAAGGGGTACAAAGGAGCAGGAGATAATTCCCTCACAAAGGACCTCCATTGCCAGAGCCTTTGAAGTTGTGCTAAAAAAGCCTTGCTAGCCCATTAGCTGACACACAGCAGAAATCTGAACTGTTTCCATGCACACTACAAGCCAAGCTATTTTCTGCACAATTAGTCATAAAAAGAGCCAATGTAAACTGTGTTGGGAGGTCTCAATTCTTTACATTCTCCACACAGTGAATCAGACATTATGTATAACGTTTTGTTGCCATTTAGACCTTGGGCCATTCTGCAATCAGGAGGCGGCAGCCTCTATTCCTCCTTCTCTCCTGGTGATGATTTTCGAGCCTCTTGGCAGCACCACGGTGTTTATGGCAGTGAGGCTTCACAAGAGTCAGTGTAGGCAAAAACTGCAAATGGCTGAAAGCTGCCCGTTCACAGCTGGGGCAAAAACTTACTGGTTCCTTTGCTTGCTGCCTCCAAAACTACATCTCCATTTCTCTAATTCTGATGATGGTCAAACCGAGTGTTTTGGAAGCTGAATGATGAACTTGTCAAGACGAGGCTGCAGTAAGGAGCTACAGCAAACACTTCAGGGAATTAATTTTATCTGAATGCGCTGATTTCTCCACTGTAACATTCCACTGACCCAGCGGTCTCTGGGTAACAGCAGGAATTTACTGGAGGGAACCACATGACATCCCACATTGCTCTTTCTCGCCATGACAGATGTCCCAGACCCGTGATGAGGAATCAGTTTTGTGGATAAACATTCCATATTTTTAATTCCCTTTCACTCCTTGGCCAGCATCTTTCTCCACTAATAAATACCATCCTTCAAGAACTGGAGGCTCTTTCATCTTTTCTCATGATGACTCAGGTTTAGACCACTATCACTGTCACACGATTGCTCCTTTTTCTTCCTAAACCACTTATTTTCTTGAAATCTCACTCTAGTGGTAAGGACTGCCTTGAATCAGTATCCTGAATGCACTTTGACAAGGAGTAAATGTTGTATTTTTGTACAAATTCTTTGTTTTGCAAGCTGGATCCAGATGTATCTGTAAGATTCCTTCAGCCTGAGTACGCCTCTAATGTAAAATGTCTTATCAAGGAACGACACCACGTAATGGATTAGGTGGGTGATATGCAGCACCTAGGCATGAGTATGATGTCAGAACTGCCTGAATATTTTGATTTTAGATTTTACTGATAACATAAATAAAATTTGTGCTTGTGGGGACCCACAGGGGGAACTTCCTACAAATGGCTGGAAGGACCAGCGTCCATCCCCCAGTCTACCCCAGTTAGCATGGAACAGTGTGAGCCAGACCATACCAGAGCATGAGATGCAGTGTGTGTATCACCATCATCCCAAATGCAGCCCTACCCACACCTCAGAGAGACCAGATGTAACAAAAGCTTCCTAGAGGCTGGTATTCAAGTTCAAAACAAGAGCTGTCTGTGGGCTTTCTGAAGAGAAAGTGACTTTCAAAGGACTTTCACAGGACTGAGAGTGCCCTGGATCAACTCCTGACTAGTAACAGCACACGTATACCAAGGGGAATAGATGCTATGAGAAACAAACTCATGGGTGAGTGAACTGGCACCCCACAGAAACTCGGCAGCCTCAAAGACCACCCCCACTAGGTCTGTTGACGACACCCAGAGCATTCTTGCCTTAGAGGAGAGCGCTCAGTGCTCATCAAAGCCGGGAGTTCTGCACCCCACCTTTCAGAAGAGTCTGTCACCCCAGGTTGCTGGCTTTTGCTCTTCTACAAGACATGGTTTTGCACTTGGAAATTGCAGCATTATGCAAAGAGCTGTGAAGGAGAGCTGGAGATGCAGGGGAATGAGCTTTCTTCCTCCCCTGTTTGGCAGGAGTATCCAAGCACAAAGCATGCCTTAAAAAATACTTTGCACAAGCAACGTGCAATGGTCTTGTAAAGCAGGCTTTCATCATAGCCTTCTTACATCATGCCACCCCTTCTCCAAGGCAGATGGAGAAATCATTTTCCCTTTCATTTGATGTTGTTATTCTACGCAGTTGTGAGGAACTGACTCACAGTCACTTTTGGACAGTCATGGGAATCAGAGCAATAACACATAAAAAGCCAAAGCGTGCAGCATCTTGAACGTCCAGCAATCCTCCCATGGCTCCCCTTCATTCCTCTCTTGCATGTAATCACCTCTCTCCCCTCTCACCCGTAAGCACTTAGAGAACACGCTCTGGAGAAAGGCCACAACCGTAGCCAGAGGGAGAATGGAGTGACGAGAGGCCAAAAGTTGAGGGGGTTATTCCAGATTGACGCCAGGCTAATAGAGCACAGATTTGTGTTTCCCTGGGGTGTCTCTGAGATCTGCAGTGCAATTCTATACTTGGAACATCTCACTCTAAAGGACAGACAGAGTCCCACAGACTTCTTCTATTTCCTTGCTGCCCCTCAATATAATAAACTACCCCCATGTCTCTCCCCTTCTGCTCTCCTTCTCTGAGCATCCTGCCTGTTGAGGGTATGGAGCTATTCTGGAGGCACTCAAATGTCACACACTTGAGGTCCTTCTCTAGAAGTGGCCTGGAGTGCAATGCACAGAGTCCTCAACAGCCTCAGCACGAGACGGGACTGAATTTACCAGTTTAGGACTGGAACCACACTGGCATAACTCTCCACTTCCAGACTCAATACAGTGCCTTAATATGAGCTCAGCAACCCAATTCTCTGCTGTCTTCAAAGTCTTTGCACACCTTTCCTAGCAGACTTGCCCTAAACATCTGATGAGGAAAACAATAAACTAATATTTATTTTTTTTTAACAAAAAGCTCAATTTTCTTCAAGTCTAAACCAGCTGTTTTACTTAGGTTAAGAAAAACAACACAAGCAAGAGCTGAAGTGAGGTCATCTCCCAGGCATCTCCTCTGGCCTCTGCATCAGACCACTGCAACAACTGAGCTGCATCAGACCAACTCAATAACAAGGTTCCAACCTGCTTCAGGCATTTTAAAATTAAGTGACTAGTCTCTTTGGTCAGTCTCATGGGAGGGGAGAGAGAAACTCATTCCAACATCTCAAATACCAGGATTGGGAAGAACATAAGACCTCTGTACAATTCTCTTTCCATTGGCCATGTGAGCTTAAACAGCTCCTTTAACCTCAGCATGTATCAGACATGGCATGATGGCCCACCAAGCCATCCTACCACTGCCCAGAAGTTCCTGAACACTGTACAGAGCCCACCCTTCCTCCCTACCTTCCCTTTTCTACCCCTCCCCCACCTTTCTTGCCATGCCAGAGTTTTCAAGGGAGGGGGAGCAGTGTTGATCTGTGCTTTGGTTGGTTATGGGGCCACTTGGGCTATTTCATATTCTGGCTTCACTTACATGCCATTAGAAGAGTTTTTCCACAGAGAGAAGGTCCAAATGAGAATGACTCTTTCACTGTATACTCTTAAAGAAAACACAGAATCATTTAGGTTGGAAAAGACCTCTAAAATCATTGAGTCTGACCAGAAGTAACTCATCGAATATCAAGGATCCAAGTTTAAAGGCAAGAGGGAAGTGGATTGATAACTGACAGTATCCTATTACCTCAGCCCCTTATGCTTGAGATACAATGAATTCAATCCCTTCCTCACTGTGCTAAGGAAAAGGTCCCTTGGGAGTCAAACAACAAAGCCTTAAGATTTTAAGTGTTTATTTTGTGAAATGTATTTGTTGTATTTGCTGGTATAAGCTGGAACAACTTACCAGGACAAGAAATATGCAGGAAGAAAATGGCATGGGCAAGGGCTAAGAGAGAGGTTTGACTTTGTCCCCAGGTTTTACTGTGAATGAAGGCAGGGCTTGCTCAGTCTGAGATACTGCATGGAGGATGGTTTTTGGCATTTTTCCCTGTAGCAGAATGCCATGACTACACAGAATTTTCTTTTTTCTTCGGGTTTTTTGTTTGGTTGGTTTTTTTTAAGGTTCATGCTCCTCACTGAATCATGCTGTTGGAATATACCTTTCTACACAGAGATGTGGTATAAGGTGTGACTGGAGGTGTGTGCCAGCCACAGAGCTGTGTGCCAGAGAATGTGCCTCTGTGTCCCTCATGGGATCCTCTCCAACGGACAGGGTCAATGTACAAAATCTAGGAAACTTCACCCATCCCTAGCACTGCAGCAAAAGAGAAGGAGTCTGAGGAAAATCTAGATAAAACCTGGCTTTTGTAAGAATCTTCCCAGGGTGCTGGAGGCACCTCTGAGACTGGCCCAACCAGCTGGGACCGTCATATCCCCTCGGTGCAGATGGTCTGGTATGAAATGCGCTGTCTCAAAGTATAATTTTGTTTGCCATTTGTCATCAACACCTCAGGTAGTGAGGAAATCAGTGAGGAAACGGTCTCTTTTTTTGCCCAGGGTGCCCCCACTAGTGTGCTTGCAGCCTTGCTGAAGCAGACAACACGCTCCCATCTGAAGCAAAGTTATCAGCTCTTCCCACGTCAGCGGCCACGCTGAGGTCGTGACAGCTGGGGCGGGGCAGGTACCGCCGAGCAAAGTGTTTCATATCCCATTGCAAATCCCCCGAGCCATCCCAAACTAGCTTGGAATGCACATGGACCTGCTTGCCAAAGCTGGGCAAGGGTCAGGGTAAGCTTCCATACCTCCCTGCTCCACACTCCCTCTTTGCGAAGAAGGTAACAGTGAACTTGTTACTAAAACATCTCCGTGACTTGGTGGAGTCTGAGCTCAGGGAAGCTTCGGGCCCTGGAAAGCTCCTCAGCCAACAAAACAGCTTTTTGCATGCTGAGTATCTCACTAAGCTTGTGAAGGCACCTCTGAGGCATTGCCCAGCAAAGACCAGATGGTGTGGGACCTCAGCTTGCCTTAGGACACAGCCAGTACTGTGAAATGCAACACCTTTGCTTGCCTTTGGCAAAGTCTTCTGGTAGGTAATAAGGATGGACTTAATGGTTTGTTATAGGAAATAACTAGGGGTCAGGACCCTGGTATATCATTGCTGGCTCAGGGAATCAGAAGTTTAGTGATTTCTAAAGCTGGAACTGTTGAGTCTGTCCAATTCCTTTTTGGCCTTATGGATGCATTTGGCTTGCACAATATATTGCGTCCACCATGTAATCAAGCCTGGTGTGAAACAGCACTTTACTGCATTTATTTTGAACCTGCTTCTCCCAGTTCCTCTAGTTTGCACAAGCACAGCTCTAAACTGAATTAAACAAAACTGTAATCTTGCTCTAGTGTGAGATTAAACCATTCCAGGAAAGTAAGTTGGGGGCAGCGTCTGTCAAAATTACTTCAGAAGACCGTAAGACAAGCTGTCATTTTCTGTTTGGAAAGCGGTTTGAAAACCACAAAATCAAAGCTCTAAGTTGACAGGACACGGATCCTTGCTTGTTCTTTCTGGTTTTAACCTCTCAGTCAATTATTCTACAGACTACACTGCTTTCTTCATCTGTTCCAGGAGCCCCTTTCTGGTGGTTTATTTGGATTGTGGATGTCTCATAAGTGAAAAATGTGTTGATGTCTTAGCACAAAGCATAGTGATTCCTCAGCAAATTGCCAGCCCCCTGGAGTTTATGGACACAGGACAGACTCCTTGCTGGAGCAGAGTACTTTCTAGCCTGCCTCTCAAGCTGGCATAGGAAAACAGAGGCCATTTTACCAGACTTTTTTAAAAAAGAAACTCTCCAAGGAAACCAAAACTGAGCCTCCTTAGTCAGGATCTTTGTAAATATAAAACCTTCATATTGTCAAGATCATCGATGGTTAACACTTTTCTCAGAAAAATCCAGCTGGCCACTGGATGTCACTGTTGTTGCAGAAAAACACCCCAGAAAGTTCACAAATGAGGCTGAGTAAGGTGGGGTGAGTCACCCCAACCTGGAAATGGCCTTTTCTTTCAGGTTAACCAGCGCACTGCTGGTGGCATCTGGAGGCAAGGCACCCTCAATGGCACTGAGGTCTCCATCAGCAGCTGAGAGGAAGTTATCCATGACTCTGAGCCACCTGTGCCCAGGTGTGTGTCCCTTCTTCCTGCTAGATGCCCTCTGGTTTTGCTGAGACATGTGCCCGCTGAGCCCCTGGGCCTGTACGGCACATCCAACCTGGTCTCCACTTTAGACTCAACCCTTTCTCTTCTGCCATATAACAGAGCACACTGCAGCAGGCACGTTTCCAAGCTTGCCCTTGATCATGGATTAAAAGCAATTATATGTAGTGTTGCTCTGTGGTTTTAGCTGGCGCTGTTGAAAAGGCAGTTGAGCGTAGCTGCATGACTTTCAAGGTCTGAGATAATATCTCCATCAAAACCAGCTTTGTGCTACGTAGATCATTTGCCACCTCAGAAATTACACCAGGCATCTCCAAACCCACTCAACCACACAGAGGAAATCTGCCCTAAATGACTGCCTTATATCAGCCAGGGATTCCTTTGCACCTTGCCTCACCAGTGCAGGCAAGGGGCTTTTTCAAGGAGTGATTTGAGGCTGTAGGCTGAGGCCCTTCCCACAGAGGGAAAGCAGGAGAAATAAACCTCAGGAGTCCACAAAACCCTCTCAGATTGAGGTCACCAGGTGCAGATGCTGCTGTGGCATTCCAAGAGGTGCAAATTGGGACTTGCTTCCCACCTTACGCTCCAAGCTCAAGGCTTTCTGCTTGATTCATGCCTGCTCTGACACTGGGAAGCAAACACTCCAAACAAGGCATATCAAACCAACAAACCCTTGCCCCTGGGGAGAAAGGCAAGGCAGGAACAGACTACAGACATTTGTTAAGCTACTTAATATGGTGTTGGAAGACCCTGAGATGTAGGTACTCTAGATCTCTTCCCCCACCACATCTGGAGATCTGTTTCCTTTAAAATGCAAAGCATGCCCAAGACTGTGGAATAATAGAAATCTGGGCTAGAAAACACCCATTTTAGTCTATCTAAATGTCATAAATCAGGATCAACTCTGCCTGGGCATGATCAGCTTTGATCTTAAGGATGTCTGTATAAATTAGAAAAAGGATCTCCATAGGACACTTTGCAGTATTTTTAAAGCATTAGGAGTTTCCTTGGCTGTGTCTTTATTAATTTCTCTTTCTTAAAAAGCAAAACAGAAGAAAGAAATGCTTTGGGAAGGACAGACAGTCCTTTGGCTGAAGGTCCTGTGGTAGAAGGAGAGGGGGTTTCTAGCCAGCAATGGCAAGTGCTCTACTAGAAGGGTCAGTAAATCTTATCTGTCAAAGAGACCATCTATGTAGAGGGAAAAGAACAGAAAATAGTCCTGCAGTATTTAGAGATTCTCAGCTGTAAAGGTGCTGTATGAACACAAAAAGTGGTCACTCCCAAGCTGCCACCTCTCCTGGACACTGCCTGTCACAACTCAACAGTGACGAGCTTTGTCCTGCAAAAACTTCCATCTGTAAGTTACTTCGGGCATGCAAACAGTTGTACCAAGCCTCCACATCCCCCCACACAAAGGAAATCTTGCTTACATATGTAAAATTTAATTGATCAAGGATCTTGGAAAGCTGTATTGCTCAAGTACTAATATGTAAATGCTATGCCTACGGAGAAGTTCTTCTTACACATTTATTCCCAACTAGACTATCAAATGTGTATCTACATTCCACTTATTACTAGTTATTTTTGTGTGTTTCACCCACGCAGACCTACTCACAGCCATGTGGCCAAACATCCTGACTAATTTAAATTTAGGGGTTTTTTTCCTTATAAATACACAGAATTTCTATATACATCCCCGTTTTGAGCAAGCAGAAATATTTGATTTGAATCTCCACTGCAGTACTCTGGTTTTACACTGGTATAAACAGTAGTGGTTTCCACTGTTATCTCCCGCTGCCCAGCTGTTAACACTGGGGAAAAGGAGCAACAATGAAGGCAAGCACAATTTATCTAAACATCTCTCTCATAATATTGGCCCAGGAAGCAGACTTCTAGTGAAACCAAAAAGAGGGAGATTCAATGATCCTGTTAAGTTTTCCATGACACAGCTGTCCACTCTGACACACGGCCACATTCAAAAGCTGAGTAAGTTATTATGGAAGTTCAGAAACCTCAAAATATACACAACAGATTTCGAAAAACATTGTGGTTGTGTGGGTTCGAGCAGGCTTGAGGAATATGTTAAAATCCAAGCAAACAATCTACGCCTTCACCCCTTTCTGTTAACACGTGAGTGTGCGAGCACATCACCAAGCTTGCATGGCAATTTTTTAGCTCTGTTATTCACAGCCTTCATTAAAGAATAACAGCCCCTGTTTGAGTATCACGAGGCAAAATTGTTCTCACATGTGGACCAAACAGACACACCAAGGCTGCACCCTTATGGTTTCTGAGTGACAAGCTTAATAAGATTACCCTTGATCTTTCTCTTAATAAAGCTGGATGACATTCAAGCAAAGCCTGAGTTTTGTTTTAACGGTACATTAAGGCAACCCAGAGTTTGGCACAGCTGGAGGCCTGAACCATCGAAGAAAACTTGGCACTGCCAGCATTCCCTTACGATCTCAGACCTCACATAATGAATATTTATATCTATATATACAGACATGCACATATATTAAATACCTATCATTAACTGGTCAAGGTCAATGCTCTGGGTAACAGAGCTGAATGTAATACCAAGAATGATGATGGTTCTTTTTTTTTTTTTCCTTGTGTTATGAATCATACAAATTAAGCAACCCACAGTTTATAGAGCCTGCAACATGATGGACTGCTTTTAAACCACACGTACCAAGGGGAAGGAGAACAACTCCAAGAAATTACAAAAGCAAAAGAGAAGTGTCATCACCTTACTGTTTAAACCTGAATGCAGCAGAACACAGAGACTCCTGCTTAACTTTAATAACAGCAGCCCCAGCCAGCTCCAGGGAAGCAGTCATTTGCTTGAGATAAGTCAGGGCTCGTGTGTTTTGAAGCATTATGGGTTAGAAGCTAAATAGTGTTAGCTGAGTCACACTGATTTAAACCATCATTGCAACTGGCCCAAAGATTACAAAAGACAGATCACAAAGAAATCACTTAGAGGAACAGAGGAGATATAATACTGAATTTTTATTTGGGGAGAAAAAAAAAAAAGAAAAAGAAAAATAATCCCTCCCCAGCTAAGACTTTACTTTTGGAAAAGAAAGTTTCCTTAAGGACAAACTGAACAGTCCCATCTTCTCTTTCTCTCATCTCTGTCGACTGTGCCCTCAGACTGAGTGTCTGTGTATAAGTATCAGCCCTATAGAAAAGTCAGTGGGTCTCAAGACTAAACAGGGAGTTCATGATGGAGCTGGCATCTGGATACACATGGGATGGGGATGGTTTAGACTGTGTAATTTATCTGCCAAAAAATTCATTTTTGTGATAGCCAAAATAGTTCCCAAATTACATTAACTGAGGAGTACTGATGAGGAATTTAAGAGTACTGAAACACTGTCTTTTGCTGTTTCCAAAACAAAACAAGAATTTTAAAAAATCACGGTTTTATTTCAAAGCATTCAGCAATAATTTACTGAAATGGAATACGCGTACATTTAATTTCAAAAAGAACACAAACATGGACATTAAATTAAACATTTTGCACAGCCTGAATTTTCCTCCAGGCTTTTGTTTTGGTGAGAAAATGAAAACGTTTTTGTTCGGCATTGACCCAATATAACTTTTCCTTCAATCATCTGGTTCAGCCGACAAAACAAGACATAAATCATTTCCACTGCTCTAGACTGAGTCCAGCTCTCTGTTAATGTGGATGAACTTCGGATCCTCAGCCTCTCTCTTTTTCTTAAGACCTATGTGCAGTACCTTAAAGCCTGAATGTTGGTGGTGGGACCTTTCCTGGCTGTTAAGGACATATCCACAGACAAGAAGTTCACGCTTAAGGTCAACTCCATGTCTGACCCTGGAGAAGTGGGCCAGGATGGGTGCCTGGCAGAGCCAAAATATCTCTTTACAGAGTCCCATCTCCTTCCCTAAAAGTCAGTAACGAGATTCCCGTTGAATTCAAGGGAGCTGATGAGACATTTGTGTTACGGAAAACTACATGAGAAAACTGTGCTTCCTTCAGTCTTCAACCCAAAGCACTCAAACTCACTTCTGGTGCTATGTTCCTCTCCAGTCTAGCTCTTTATTATTATTTACAATGCTTGAAAGTTTCTCCTTGTCTGCAACCTGATCAGAAGCTCACTGAAATACACAAAAAATGCCTAGAAGGCATGTCCTGTGCAATCTGCTGTCCTTACTTTCAGGTGGTTTGAAGACAACAGAGCTCCAGAGCACTGAGCAGACGAAATCAGAGGCAAGCAGAGTTTGAACAGGAGACAAGATCCTCTTGCCTAAAGAGAAGCCCATGTTAAGTAAGTAAAAGCACGAAGAGAATATGCCTTCTTGCAGGAATTCAGCCCATAATTATCTAATTCAGTAATTATCTTCACTAGATGAAACTGAGATAATCCTCGACTGAAACAAGAAATTCACGTCTGGCTTTATTGGAATTGTTGTGTCCAAACCCTGCAGTATTTTCATTCAACCAAATTCCACCTATAGAGCTCTCACACTATATTTTGGCTGACTATTCTGGGCTATTATATAAGCCCTTTGGCACTGGTCTATCCCAGATTTCTCCCAACCTCCACACTTTTTCTCACAGCCAAATTTCTGCAGGAAACAAAACACTTTTCATTGAGGCCAATTAGCTCAAGAACGTCGAAAGAAAAAAAAAATCAAAAGGCTTTGGGTCAGTGACAAGAGCAATAGAGAGGCCAAGAAAATGAAAGGGACTTGTTCTGAAAATGTTTTTTACTATGTCAGAGCCAATTCCCAATGGAGTGAAACAAGAAAAACATTCCTAGAGACATTTGAGATCTGTCATGAATTCCCAAGGCACATTAAGAAGTCTCACTTTTCCCTCAGTCTCTCATTCCTTTCTGAGGTACATCATGGGGCTCCAGAAAGTAGATGATGAGTCAGGAGATCTGTACAGTGGTCCCAGACATTCAAAGGCACAATGAACCAAGGGCTGGGGAATCCTACAGTAACGTTCCAGAGTTTCTCTTGTGTTTTTTTGTTTTTTTTTTTTTTTGTTTTGTTTTTTTTTTTTTTTTGTTTTGTTTTTTTTTTTTTTTTTTTTAACAATAGTAATCAAAATTCTATTTGATAGAGGTTTTTTTGTGGATGAGATATTGGGACTCCTTCTCTCAAGCAACACTCACTTGGTTTCCTTGCAAAGTAACTCTTCTGTGCCCCTGCTACTCCATCTTTAAAAGAAGCATAATCCACTTTCCTCACAGGAGGAAATATTTGTCCCATTACATGCCTGTATATTGATAAAACTAATGACAAATGAACTTTGGAATGAACTTCAGGATACCATGACTGCTGCCTTTCCCACCATTACCACAATCCTCATCACTGACTCCACATCCAGGATGAGGAGCCTCAGCAGAGCAGCAGACACCTCTTTTTTCCACGCTTGTAGACACCAGAATCACAGATCTGTCAGTATTAGAACCAAAGCTCACCTTTCAAGTTGTTTGAAGTATGAATTCAAAGGATTATTAAATACCAGTCTTAAAGGGCCTAAGGCTTCTATCGGGGGAAAAAAAACCCATCAACGTTTTCCAGCTGAGCTTTATTTAATGATAGACTTTGCACTTCCAAATCTGTTTAGAAAATAAATGCCACATGGCATCATAATATACTGAGCAAGTGATAGTCAGGCTCCCGGGAAATAATTCATAATGACATCTCTTGGGTTAGTTTTTATGACACTCTTTGTAGGACAATGCCACGAGTTGGTCTTGAGTATCTCACCATGAGAACAAAATATTCCTTTTGACATCTAGCTCTGTGTTCATGGGTTCATTTTTTCTGATGATTAATTCTGAGTTCATGTAGAGTGTGTTCAAGATTACACGGATTCATATTCAGTTGACCATATCTGAGAGGATTATTTTAGTGTGCCCCAGTTTATGGCCCATGAAACATGATCCCTCTTGTCTCTCCGTTTCTCTTACTCTGCCAGCAGTATTTTTCTAACAACCAGTACTTGGAATTCATATTATCAGCATAACAGCAGAAAACGGCTATTTTTCTCTATGAAAACCAGCTCTCAATCAGTGCCTTATATTTGCTCTCCTCTCAGTGCCAACAGCCAAACGGAACACATCAAAATATCAAAATTTTGAGGGAAATGCCCTTTAGAATAAACCTACATTTCAGGTCTGCCACAGTCTTGATCATTTTTGGTGCAATTAGCACATATTACTGCTGTTATCAGTGATACCAACCAGAACACGACGAAGCATAGTGGAAACATAGTGATGCCACCCTAAGACATTGCTTGTGTCTCTCTGAAAAGCTGTGACCCACACTGACTACACTGGAAGATGTTTCCATCTCTACCCAAGAGCCTGGTGCCAGCAGTGCAGTGCTGATACTGGCACACAGCAGGTAGATGCGCTGTCTAATAGTTTTGGCAACGTCTGACCATCTTTCCTATCATGGTATCATTATCTTGAGCTGACTGCCAGCTGGCCTTAATAGTGCTTGATACACGAAACACGGAGGAGCTTTCAACTGACAACACCCTGTAAATTATACATCCCACTACTATTTCATGTGCAGCCCCCAAAGATCTCAAAGCAGTTTTAGGACAGAAATCGGGTCCAACGCTGTGACCCTTACTTAACGAGTGTGAGCTAATTAGAAAGCTGTCCCACTGAAATAAGCAGAGTTCCTCAAAAAAAAAGTCTGCTTAATGTGCAGCTGCACAATTTAAAATATAAAAAAAATTACTTTGTTTCTCAAAGCCACAGCCCAATCATATCTCCTGGTGCTGTACTGAAGTGAAACATGGAGCATTCCTATTCAAGAAAACCCCATTCCTGGTCGGTAACACAGTTAGTTTGGAACTGACAAATAATCGTTTTACCAGATCCTCAGGCAACCTACAAAACATACTTCTGTTTTGGTAAGCAGACAAAGTTCCCACAACTCAACAGCTGAACCAGAACTTCTGCTGCACACAACCTCGCCTGAACCAACAGGCCATGCAACTTGCTCGTCAGAAAGAGCAGAATTTGAACTAAACCCTTAGAAGCAAAATCCTTACAGCAATGAGCCGTTTTAAGCTACTGTTTTTCAGTATCATTACTGCTGTGACCAGAGCTGCTGGGATTTTCCTTTGGTACTGTCAAGCATCCCTTCCATCGCGTGTCACTGCGACTGCTCGCAGAAAGCAGAGGTTATATACACCGTTTTGTTTGAACAGAGAG
Organism: Chiroxiphia lanceolata; assembly: GCF_009829145.1. Lineage (NCBI taxonomy): Eukaryota > Metazoa > Chordata > Aves > Passeriformes > Pipridae > Chiroxiphia > Chiroxiphia lanceolata. The sequence goes on from NC_045645.1 coordinate 6,280,889, forward strand.
GGCCTTTCACAGCCCCTCAGCAATTTTATTTTTCTTTGACTGATGCTGTCAACACATTATCTGAAGTCCACCTCGGAGTGCAAGGGCTCGGTGAGAGTGTTTGCATTGCACTTGTGCGTTACGCTACACCCATGCTCGGGCACCCTCTGCCCCATCACTCACCGATCCCACTTTCTGATCACTTGACTGCCATTTGGATGAAGCCCAACTCCAGCTCTCACAGAACACAGTCAAAGAAGGAAAGATAGGGGTTTTTTTTTCAGTTCAGTTTTCAGCTGAAAGTCAACGAGTTGTGTGTTTATTGCTCCTTTTTTTGAAAAAAAGAGCTTTTCTGTAAATACTACGCTTATGGGAAAGATCAGATGCCACATTTTTTTCACTGTTTTTGGGGAACTGCAATATGCTCTCTGCTGCATGCTTCTTTTGCAGATGAAGATAGGAGTGAGACTATCTTTCAGTAATTAATAAATACAATAAATCCATTTTCTTTACCAAAAGATCCTGAGTACAGTACAGCTGTGCAGTGGCAAACTAAGCTTCCTTTTCGTTCTTGTCTCGGAACATTATTACTGTAGTTGATATATTCATGGAATCCTTTAGCTGATCACAGAAAAGACAGCACACTTTAGCATTGATTAGCTGACAGCCCATGACAATGAGCAGCAAGGAGTACTCTGTGCATCTGGAATTGCAGTGGAAATGCATCTCATCCAACAGTCCAGGAAAGAATTTGGCCAGGATATCAGAGCAAAGAGTCTCTTTGCTAAGTGTGCTACTGGACCATTAGTCACAGCAACCCCCGGCCAAGGCTTGTGAGTCACCACAGAAGAGAGGAAGGACCTCACCATCCCCTGACAGTGCATGGGGGAACAGCCAGGGCTGATGCACAAGGTAGAGAATTCCTCCTGAGCTGCCAAGAGCTCCCCCAGCACCTGGTTTTCTCTGCCATGGCTTGTTTCCATCTGTGGCTTGATGCCAACTGAGAACAGTAAGTGAACAGCACCAAAGAGCACTTGCCAGTCCATGGCACTAGAATGGCAGAAGTGAGACATAAGGACATTGCCACAACAGGGCACTTTGCTTTCCACTGTCAAGCTCCTTTTCCATAACACTGCTTTGCTTTATTCAGCATCCAGTACCTGCGTCCTGAAAACTCATAATATTAACAATTTCACATCCACACAAATGCAGATGTACTATACACACAGATACACAAGTATGTATATATTTTCCTATAGAGGAAATATGATATTTTTGCTTTATAAGATGAACAAGGAGAATAGAGAACCAAGAATTCTGGGCTATTGCCCAAACCACACAGCTTTGAAATCAGCGGTGCATTGAAAAAAACTCCACACAACAAAAAAACCCCTACGCTTCCTTCCAAGAAAAGTGTCTAAGTTTTCCAATCTGTTTACGACTGATGTCTACTCACAAGAGACTAAATTCTGGGCTGGATGAGACTGGAGTAGCATACAATATCAAAAACCTCTCCTTCCTGAGCTGGGGAACAATACCATAAGTGTCTGTACATGAGGCAGACCTGGTGTTGCAGAACTTTTTCCCCAAACTGTTATATCTGCTTTTAATTTCCAATGAATCAGCAAACACATCTGTAGGTTACTTCTCTTCCAGACCAATGCTCTTTGTTTTTTTATTCTCAGAACTCATCTCTCTTTTCCCAACACCTGCTCACTGCTCCCTCTGAAATACAGTTCAGAAGTATTCAAGTACTCAGAAGCATTCAAATGTCTTTCTCTAAGAAGAGTCACTTCTTAGCTCTGATTTTAATTAAATTGTATTACAAATTAACTTAACAAAATAGTAATTAAGGTAACTCGACTCTCCAACAGAGAAAGACAAGATCTACAGTGATCTCTGAAGGCTGAAGGTAGGTGAGGAATGTGATACAGTTCTGCATAGAAACAATATCCAGATGATGCAAGTACAACAGCAATATATCTCTAACTGCCCCAATCTTTCTTAAGCAGTATCTAACTCTAAGAGTCTCTCCTAGTAGTAGTGTAATTTATCTGGAAAGCTCAGTTACTGTCTACCACAATGGAAACAATCCTCGGTATCAGCTAGATCTCTGCTCAGCTTTGAGCCAAGGAATCACTTTTGTGAATCCTCCCTAAGTCCCAGATCTGGTGAGATATTGAAAATGGACCTAAAATGCAAACACTATCACTTCCCACTTCCAGACTGCAGGTGCCAACCCAGAGGCCAGGTTTGGAAAAAGCCTGGTCTGTACCCCAGGAGCTCTGAGGGAACATCATTTACTCCTCACATCCCACTACTGTTTTTCAACTTAACAATAAAGGCACCAGGGAGCTGTTCTTCCTCTGTGGTAACATAAAGCCAACACTGCAGGTGTGCTGGGGTGTCAGGGCAGAGGCCAACTCCTGCTAATGGCTTGTTCTTTCACCTGTGCTTGACTGATGATGCTACTTCAAACACTTCTTGGGTCAGGATGCGAGGCTGCGTCTGAACGAGGAGATCAACTGACCTTTACCTGCCAGTTGTTGCTGGGGTGATTGCCCAAGACCTTGCAGCCTCTAGGTGAGAGGTAGGACTTGCTGGTGAGGGGTCTCCATGGGAGGACAGCAGTACTACAGAGCTCCCTGCCACCCTCCTTAATGCAGTCTCCAAACATCAGTGTGGCATTCGTGGGAGTTTTTTTACAGCAGAGGAGTGAATTGAACCATCCTTATTTACCTAGAGCATAAAGAAGCTAAAAACTTGCCCCAGGACCATGAGGTGGCCAGTATCAGAGCAGGAATATGAACACAGCTCTCCTGAGACTGATGGTGATGTTTGGAGCTCTCAGAGCATGCTTTGCACGCTGAGATGTAGCATGACCCGATAACGTTATGTCTGACCATTTCCCTACTTATGCTGGGGCCTTTCATCTACGAGACTTCACAGCTCTCGCTGTCCTGTGTTTAACCTTGAGCTAAGCAGATAATTTATGACCACACCAATTCCAAAAAAGAAAAGGAAAAGCTGCAGTTCTATTTTTGAAGTGAAGTCTGGCAAGACATCCTGCTCTCTCTCCACAAGTACTTTATGGCAAAGCCTGAAATGGTTTCCCGGGATGTAGTATATCTGGCACGAATCCCTGCCAGGCAAAATCTTGTCTTGTTTAATTAGCTCTCACAAATTTTCACCATCCAGCTTTCTCACTGAGGTCTGAACCACAGCCCCTGCTGTCCAGACACCATGGGGAGTGAGACACCACGTCCAAGGCCACTGCTGGTGGCCCGGCTGTGAAAACGCCTGATGGAAACTCATCTCATTAAACTTTTGAAAGATGGATGCTCTGGCACTGGAGCAGCTCTGAGCTCTCAGCTGGAGTTTCTGCTGGCCTCCAACTCTCTCTCTGTAATATTTTAGGTTTTGCCTGCTGGAAAATGACTTGCAAGAATGTTCTCAAGTGCCAGTGTTTGGAACCAGAGCTGTTTCCAGCATTCCCAAATCCTGGGATGCTCAGAGCTGATGTGCTGACTCAGATCACTTGAGACAAGCAAGTTAGTGAAAAGTTCAACCTGGCGGTAATGAGATCTGGTGGAATTAGACCTCTGTATGATTTATTCTGTGTTTTGTAATCAGTGTAGGGTGTTAACGTCAACCATTTGCTCCCAAACCTCTGCCTGGAAAAGAGCAAGGCCAGTCAAAGCATATGGCTCCAAACGTTCCAATGTCAGCCTCTTTACTTTGTGGAATGAGTGGTTCCAGATATCTGCAGAAGTGCCTGGAAGTTTAATCCTATCCTCTCAATTAGCATTTCTTATTCATATCGATTATTAATCAGGTCAGCCACATGATGCTTCCCAGCTCCCTGCTAGAGAGACTGAAAATTTTAATGGAGCATATCAACAAAACTTAACCCAGCAGGTGTTGAGAGAAAAGCTATGATTGAGAAATATGGACATTTTGTGAAAAAATCACGCAGTGCACAGGCTTTTGAAGATTCACTGACAGTAAATGATGGGATTTGGTGGATCCAAATTACAGCAAATCATCAGGGTATCCCATCTCCGCACTCCTAAGATGCCTTCTGTACACCACAGTTTTCACCAATAATTCCTGGAAAACATGCTCTTGTCTCCTGAGCTCTGTGGTCTCCATTACATAGCTTTTTCAATGCCCAATCTGTCATGTTTATAACCCAGAGAGAATATATGATGGAGTAAGAAAGCTTATGGCTGTGGTCATCTGGAAAGCCCTCTGGCACACAGCAAAATATCAGAGGAGTAACAGAGCACCAGGGCTTGCTGCAAGCATACAGGAACCTGGATGTGTCTGTGGATCAGGGATTTTAGACTTTGCTTTGTTTCCTGCAATTCAACTGGAACAAGAGCTCTTCAAAAGACATCTTCTTTCTCTGCAGTTTTCACAGGAAGGCAAAGTTAATGCTGAACTACAATCCCTCTAACAACTCAACAGGCTTGTCTTCTCCATCAAGGCAAAGATTTGGGGCTTCTGAGGTGATTTGTCTTATTTCCTTAACTGAATCCTACATGTCATGCCCCGATGTTTGATACAAATCTTTTATTTTTTTCCCCATACTGCTCATGATCAAGCAGGAATCTTTCCTTGCTCCTGCCTGTACTGCTAGATATTTCCCTTGGATTTTTTTTGTTTTTAAACCGTGTCCTGCACTTTCATAGGAAAAGAACGACTGCTAAAAAATCCATTAGCATGGTTTGGCCAGGGTCCAAAATTTCAGCTACCAAGAATGTTAAATCCTCCATCTGTTTGCTAGTTAGATAATGTTACCTTTGAGCTTTCCTTTGGCTGCTAAAGACACTTTATCTGCCTTAAATGTTGCAGAAAATTACACTTCAGGTCAAAGCCTGTGTGCCATTAAATAAGGTGGGGGAGGGAAAGGTTCTTGCTATAAATTTCCACCTTTAGTTCCTCCCAGCTCTTGGTACATTCAGACACAGAGGAGTCCCGAGCTGAGCATAATCATACTAATGACCTGGATAATTGATGGTGAATGATGGATATGTTGAGCTAGACTCTAATCCACTCTTAAATATTTGCTTGACTTTTTAAAAATCAAGGGAATACCCCAAAGGGAAGGAAGTTCTTTCGCACAGGAGAAGCTAAGCAGCTACGGCGTGCTCAAGCGAACATTTGGCTAAGACATTACTTCGTGCCTCAGCTGGGGATGCAGACTGGGCAGCGAGGCCAGGCTCGCTCCTTAGTGCCAAGTCCTGGCTGTAACATCCATCAGACACCTCCAGGGAGAGGTGACTCAACTGTTTTCACTGATGTGATCCCACTGAGGGCAGGCCAGGAGGTGACTTTGCACAGTCTCCTCACTTCTCATTACGGCTGATGGGACACACAGTTGGCCACCTTCTCCCTGATGACCGTGTTGGGTGTGGAGCTCACACAATTGACATTCATAGGAGTTTTCCTTATGGCTTCAACTACAACCTCCTTCCACTCAGGATTTCACCAAATGACATCATAACTTTCCATCTGTCCCTGGCCTGGCACAGCTGGTGACTTTCAGATGAGCGCTGGAGATAAAAAACAACAGCCGCTCCAGACTCTCCTGCGCTCCCCGAGGAGGGAGCAGCCCCTGCTGAGAAAAGCTAACAAGGAACCACTAAGCACAACTGCGTGGGACACTGACAGCTACTTATCAGGAGGGATTAAAACACGACCCCAAACCCACAGAAATTCTGGCACCGCGTTTAGCAGATCCAACACACATCTGCCTCCACTTAGGTCTATTACACACTCTCCAGGGGTGGGTGGCTGCACAGGATTGGTCTGAAACAGGAACAAATGATTGACCAGAACACAAAAACCTGAGATGCAATTGGTTGAGAGCAGAAGCAATTTGTTTTAGGTCAGCACAGGGATCCTTGCATCCCACTGTCTGGAGGACGGCAGCGAGAGGCTGGTCTTGCCAGTCGGCAATCCTGGGTAGCAGGAGACGTGGGGATGGGGCTCAGTATCTGAAATGGGAGGTACAGACCAGTCTGCTCTCTCTCTGCAGCTGGGAGAAAGGTTTCCATCCAGTCCTGTTATGATAGAGTTTCCCACCATCCAGCCAAGTTTCCTTAGCAGCAGCTGCAGGTCTTAATTTTTAGGGCTAGAAAGAGATTTCTAGGCACAGAGCCCCATCTGCAGCAAAGTCAAACTGAACTTGACAGCCACTGTGGGAGGTCAAGAGAAAAATGCCTGAAATAGATTGAGTTGTCACTTCATCTTCCCCCTTGAAAAAGGAGCTGGCGAAGAAGAAGACCAGCCTGGCTGAAGAGAGAGCTTTGGCTGGAACTCAGGAAAAAAAGAAGAGTTTATGACCTTTGGAAGAAGGGACAGGCATCTCAGGAGGACTACAAAGATATCGTGAGGGTATGCAGAGAGAAAATTAGAAGAGCCAAAGCCCAACCAGAAATTAATCTGGTTACTGCCATAAAAGACAACAGAAAAATCTTTCTATAAATACATCAGCAGTGAAAGGAGGGCTAAGGAGAATCTCCATCCTTTATTGGATGTGAGGGGAAGCACAGTGACTAAGGAAAAAGTGGAGGTACTCAATGCTTGCTTTGCCTCAGTCTTTAATAGCAAGACCAATTGTTGTCTAGGTACCTAGACCCCTGAGCTGGAAGACTGGGAGCAGAACCCTTCTTATTCCAAAGGGAATGGCCAGTGACCTGCTACACCACTTTAACACACACAAGGCTATGGGGCCAGATGGGATCCACCCCAGGGTACTGAGGAAGCTGCTGGAAGTGATCACTGAGATGCTTTCCATCATCCATCAGCAGTCCTGGCTATTATTAAAAGATGTGTAGATGTGGCACTTGGGGACACGGTTTAGTAGTGGACTTGGCTGTGCTGATTAACAGCTGTACTTGATGATCTCAAAGGTCTTTTCCAACCTAAACAATCCTACAATTCTATGATTCATCCAGGAATAGAGAAAGCACCGACGTAAGCACGGAAGACAGAGGTGGGAGGACCGGAGAGATACTGAAAAGGTCATCCTTCAGCTCAAAATCACAGATCCAAATCTGGCCTTATACAGAGCAATACAGAATTCATTAGTCATTGCTGTAGTTGTGACTGCCTTAGGGAAAAGGCCCTGAATAATTTCTGATGGAGAAACATCTGCAGAGCAGTTGTGCAAGAAAGGTAGCTACAGTGTGCATGGCTCCCAGGTACACACAGGGTCTCAGTGATTGCCAGTCCCCTTGAGTATACCAAATGCATGAAAAGAAGAGCAAAGATAGCATGTGCCTGGACTGTGCAAACCCCTTCCTCAGTACCAGACCAGCACTGTGTAAATGGCCACGATCAGTCCTGCTCTTTCCACAGAGAAGCCAAGCACGGTTGCTACCATTGACCTAGGAAGTGTGAATGAGCCGTTTGTTTGGAGAGAGATGAAAGGAAGTGTGCAAATGAAGCTTGTCTCCATCACCACGACAGATTTACTTCTTCAAGTGGCCTCAAGTAGCCTTGGAAAGGAAATCTGGAATGTTGTAACATTCATAAATATTTGACTGTTCTGTCTTACCTTGAAAACAGGCAGAAACTCTATCCTAAAGAAAGCACTCCCAGATTGAACAGTCATTTTGTTAAGCAGGCCACGACCTGGGGAACTAGGTATTGGTGACATTTAATCTGTATCTATATCTATGCACATGTACAAACACACACAATAAAATACAGTGGTTGTCCCAAGGAAAGCCTGGCAAGCATTTGAAAACAAAACTAAATCTAAGTTTGGCTACTTAGATTTACAAATGAAGTCTTGTAAGGTTGAGAAGCAAATCAGAAATATTGTAAACATGTTAGAGGCGATAAATCATTACTTCTCCTTTATCTTAGTTACCCTCAGAAATCTAGAATATTTTATTATTTTCAGTAGAGCACAATATCCCATGCCTTAGGTGTCTCCTATCTGATCTAACCCCAATCAGTTATGGCAAACTCCCACCTTTCATTCAGACTTCCCACCTAGTCTCCACAGCTGAATTTGAGAAGAAACAAACAAGAACTGCTTGTGGAGAGAGACAGTGAATGGGTATTTTAAGACGTACCATGTAACGTGATCTGCAATTTAAAATTTGCACCACTGCACAGATCCAACACAAAACCTTTCTGCTTCTGTTGAGATGGAGTAATTTGGTACCTGTGGTGCTGCTGGCAGCTACAGAAAAGGAGAAAAAAAATAAATAAACTCAAGGAGTTTCCTTCTTGAGATACTAAAGAATCTGTACACACTCACCCAATATGAAACTCCCTACTTTCAGTGGGTATGAACTATTTAAAACTCTCACAGTTTAGCTGCTCAGCTAATGAAAGATGCTGATTCTTTAACTGAAAAACATGTAATTTGGACCCACAGGAAATTTCCCCTACCAGCTGGTTTTGAATGCTGTGGTACTCTCTCCTCTGGGTATAATTAGACTGCAGTAACCTAAACAGCCCTTCCACTCCCATCATTTTAATGTCCCCCAAGATGGTAAACAGCATTAAGGCCTCATTCCTGTAGCCTCTAGGTCAAGAAATATGTATGATTATATGTATATCTTAAATGCTTTTCTTCGTTACCACAGATTAAGAAACAATTATTTCACTGAAGTGAATTGTAAAATCTGACACACTCTGCCTTAAGTCTTTCAAAACCATATCAACACAGGATCCACATCTTATTCAGCATGGTATGACACCAAGTTCAGTGGAGCCAGGAACTAATTTAGCCTTCATGTCAACCAATAAGAAAAATAAAGACAAATGACAAAAAGAAAAAGCATTTGCCATATCCTAATTGCTTCTTTTATGAAAAAATATACTGTGCATTGACTACCTCAACACACGTGCACAGATACTGATTCTTCTTTTTCTAGTTCACAAACTATTTCAGTAAATAAATTTAAAGAGAAAAAAAAAGAGAAAAACAAAAAAAGGAAATGAAGAAAAACACTGGTTTTGTTTGTCCAGGGTAAATGTTTTAAAATGTATTTTCAAAATTATTTTTGAGCAGCCAAATCTTAGATTAAATATTTTGTTCTTGGGTCTCTATAATCTTTTGTAATATATTCAGAAATTTTCTTTTGCAAAATAACAAAAATCAAAGTCCCTCATCATAGCACATCTTTGAGTTTTCTGAGATACAGAAAACACTGGAGAAGGAATATGCTTTCATGAATTCTTTCCAACCTCAACCCAAGTTACTGTGTAGTTGTCACTGCAAAACAAGTTTCTTAGGCAAGAGAACTAGTTCTACTTTTAGTATAATTATGTTAATTGAATAGCATTGTGATTGAATCTGGTTACTTTTAGGAATTTTCTCCAGAATAAAGGGAAAAAATAAGTTACCTAAAAACCCAACATCGTGCATCAAGAATAAAACATAATGAGCACCTTAAATCTGTAACTGATGGGAATCATTTAAAGACATTATGGAACAAAACCCCCAACATATTGAAAATTGGACAAGTACACAATTACATTAGGAACTTCAAAAGGGTTCCCTGAAAATTTTAGGATTATGTTTTGCTGTTCTGTAGAAAAGCTTTGTTATTGCTTTCCATTTGAGAGAAAAGCAGCAAAGCTCTTCAGACACTTTTAAAAAGGAGTAAATTTGCAAAAGAGCAGTAAAAGCTGGAAATAAGAACTCTTTCTTGTGGAGATTTTGTTTGTTTGTTTGTTTTTGAGAGTGAGATGACTGACAAGGTCAAAATATATGAATGTGGGAAGATGCAAATTCTACAACTGGTTTTGCATGGATATGTATTTTGCACAAAAAATTTATATATGGGCATAGACACCCATATTTTATATACATGTATGTACACACCCACAGTTTATAGAAAGGGTCAAGCAATGTAAAGACTGTATCTTTGAATTTTAACAGCTATTTTTCATGTATTTTTCTTTGCTAAAGTTTCACTACTAAAAGAAAAAAAACAACTCCTATTTTCTGTTATTTCTGAGATACATAGGCATCAAAGGCAGGGGAAGAGATTGAAGAAGAGGTGGAAAAGCTTTAGATGAAGATTAGAGAATACTATACAGACTGTGATCTGAGCAGGAAAACCTTTAAAAATGGGTTATGCTTCAGGTGAAAGAGGCCAAATCCAGTTTTATACCATAAAGATATTGCTTTATAAAGTATTTTTCATAATTAAGGTGACATCCACTTGATTTTGCCCAGAGCTTCTCCCAGAGGCATCTGCTTTTACCCCTGAGCCAACTAATACTGAAAGAGTATCTGGTCTGTCTTCATTCCTGGCCAATCTACATTCTTTGTTTCTTCTGGCTTTCAGGTAAATATTCTTCTCTCTTCAGCATCCTCTCGTTTGCAGCAAAGATATTCCCTGCCTCTCTTCTTTGTTTGTGGAGAACTTTAAAATTATTGTTCTCCTAGGTCTTCAGTCTGCTATCCATCAGAACATGCTCATGGATTAAGTGTTTGAAACCTTCACAAATGCTGGACATGCAGCACAGGCTGCACGTGTGCAGGGCTGCAGAGATGGAGTGTGTCTTCTCCAGGAAGCTGAAAAAGTTATACTGAGAAACAGTGAAGACAGACGAAGACAGAAGTTTGCTCTTCTGCATTTCCAACCTCAGCAGCATCTATAAACAACTCTGCTTGGAGGGGCTGGGATGGAGTACTCTGTCCTCCTTCCACTGCTCCTGCTACACTTCCAGCCCATCATGGAGATGATGGATGATACCTGGACTATTGTTTCTTACCAGCTATAGGGGAACACAAGATTTATGAATAATGCTATTGATGGGACATACAGTAAATTTCACATGGGATTACAGAAAGTTGGTTCATTAACTAGATTTAGAGAGAGGCAGAACCAAAATGATTAATCAATGGATGACAAGGAAATCACATTTAGCCCAAGAAACATGTACATATCCCGAAGGCATATGTTCACTCACTTAAGTAATTTTGCTAAACACTCAAAAAATTTAATTGAACAAGTGAGAGATTCTGCAATAAATTAGGAACAGACTCAGAAATGAAGATTAAATCCGGACCTGAGAAAAGGAAATGAATTTAAGTTTCATTTTTCTTCTGCTGTTAAAGTACTTGATATTGCAAATTCTCTTTTTTTTTTCCTTTTTTTTTTTTTTCCCCCAGTGCCACCTACAACATTGTAGAGTGCTCAGAATAAAAGAGAAACAAAGAGAACAATTCAAGTTTTTATATCACTTTAGTTAACTTTGTTTGAAAGAGCTAGTTTGGAATAGATCCTCGAAGAAGAACAGGATATGCAATAGTGTACTTACAGAGTAGAGAAGATCCTTAGGAAAGGAGTAAGATCATCTGTGGTACTCAATATGACATTAGAGAAAACAGTCATGTCAAAAAAAATAATTCTTTTCTTTCTGAGATAATTCATCAGTAATTGATAAAATGGCTATTTACAGCAGCAAGCCAAAGGAGATTCAGTTTCTGCTTACAGAACTAAAAATACGTAATATTAATAGAAAACACCTCAAACAGTCTGAAAACTGACTACACTGAAAGATGTCAAAAAGTAGCTGTAAAAATGGAGAACCATCTGCGATGGGAACTTTTCTAGCATAAAATTTATAGGGATTGGTAACGAGCCCAACATTAGTCAACATTTTCATCCATGATTTGGAAATTATTCTCGAAGCGCTGCCAATAAAATCCACGTGCACGAGACAGACCGTCAGCCTGGTGAATTATGAAGACATGAAGCCCTCTGAACAGATTTGCCTCTTGGAACAAGGCAGGCAGGAACACACCAACACCCAGAGAGACTTTTGCAGATGGGAGATACAGGTGAGACCTCTCAGAAGATGAACCTGGATGCTCACTGCTGGCCACAGATCCCTCCTCTCAGCACACTGCTCACCTGGGTTGGATGTACAAGATATCTGCTTTGGTATCTGAATGAGACTAAACTGTGACCATCTGCACAGCTCCAGCAATCTGCCTTCAAAAGAAACATCCTCAGGAGCAGCATAACTCAAGAAAACTAGTTGTGGTAGGTTGCTCCATCCAGCATGGATTTTTGGATTCTAATATAGCCTGAGCCCACATGCTCCAGCTTTTCCTTCGTTAGGGCACTACAAGGGTTTCCCTCCTTTTCTGGCTGTGTATCTACAGGTAATATGTGCAGTCTCAAGATGTTTAAGGTTCTTCCTGCCTTTATGAAATTAGTCAAGGGTTAATGGGGAGGGGAAAGGAGGCAACCAGGCAGACACATAAATCCACTTTCAGTTTACCCGCATAAGCTTTGTTTTCTTAAGAAACCACAAATAGAAAGAAGATCAACAGGATAATTCAAGGACCAGGAAACAGACCTCACAGTAGGAGATTTAAGTAGCTTGGTCAATGTTGCATGAGATGGAGAGGTACTGACTGCAGTTATACACATCTTTGCTAGGAAAACTTGTGAAGTGGACAGATTCATCAGTTCAGCAGAGAAAGGCATGACCCAGTCAGTCAGAATTTACATGAGACACATGCTAAACAGAAAGAAGGTACTTCATCTGTTTATTTATTTGGACAGTTGCAAGTAAAAACTATTGGGAGTGCTAATACAAGGGGAAGTGGAGAGAGATCCCTCCATGTCCTTAAAATGACTCCAGATGCCATACATTTTAATGCACTCCACGTTACTGCTTATATGCAGAGCTGTAGCAGGTGACACTGCCCCACCTGGTTCTGGCATTTTTTGTGACATCTGTTTGCCTTAGGGCTACACTGACTCACACAGGATGCAACTCCACAGGGGACTCATACAGATCTCCTTGTTGTAGACTGGGACAGGGGTGGTGCCATGTAAGTTTGAAAAAAGAAGGTGGGACAATGTCCACAATGCCTCTCTGAACATGGTAGTTCAACAGGTGAGTTGGATCTTCCACGGACCTGAAGGCACCCAGCACCCTCTAAGATCTGGTCTTTGACCCCTTGATAAGTCTTCCTGTTCCTTCCCCCTTCATCCCCAAGACAACCTGACCAGCGAAGCAACAGCCCAGAGATGGAGGAGCGCCAGGAAACATCCCCATTCCCATACACAAAGCTCTGCTAATACTCAGTACTGCTCCTGACGATACCATTAGAGCTTTTTCTGTTGTTTCAGCAGGAGGAAGATCAAGTCTGTATCATTTTTCCAGGGTAAAGTTGCAGAAACACCACTCTGCTAAAGAAATGGCTTTGATTTGTCGCAGAAAAGGCCTCACAAACTGACAGGTTTTGTCTGATTTTCTCTGGGCAGTGGGGGAAGGAACATATTTTCTCCTCCAAAAGCATTCAGCAAATTTGTACTGCGGTCAGCTAATTTTATTACTTCTCATAAATGTCTGTTCCTGTAATGCTCTCAAGGTATTTTCATAATTCTACCTTGGGAATTACAAATCAACTTTCTCTTTGATAAAGTAACCTGCAGTATTTTATTTTATTTTTTATGTTATGAACAGCTGAAAATGTATGACATCCCATAAAATGTCTGGGTTAGGCCTTTGAATATTGCTCCTTTTAAGAAGTCTTTTAGCATTGAAGCAGAGAAATACAATCCTAGGATTGGAGTCTATTAGGCAAAAAGAGGAAAGGAAATCCTTAAAGCCCATGTCTAGAGTGTCTTTAAAGTTGCTTTTCTGTATTCCAAAGGGATCTAACTTCCATTTAATTAAATTCTTGTTTAAGAAAAAGGAACCTGGAATATTTTATTTATTTATACATTTTTGCAGAAGTTTATGATGAAGTATATTAGGGAGGGGTGAGGGGCGAGGAGAGAGGTACTCCCCAAAGACAATGCATATTTAAGCAATGAAGTATTTTACTAGAGAGCCTAAAAATTGGCTTCATGGCCTCAGAGGCAGAGCCACAGCGTCTCTCACACAGCAACGACTGCATGCAGAGGAAAGAGCCCTCTACACTTAAACAAGCCAGGCCGCATTTTCATTTAATCACCTTGGAAATCACAGGCTGGGGAGCACTGCCGAGGTACTCGGCCAGTTTTCTGTCATGTAATTGTTATGAGAATTTTACAGGGCTAATTTTGACTTTTTTGATCAAAGTATATCAAATTCTGACTTAAGGCAGTAACATATCTGTTTGTAAACGGGAGAGGCTACGGTACAGGGATAGCCAGCAATTCTGGGATATAATTTTGAGATATAAATTACACTCAGAGGATTTTATATTTTAAAATCAACAAGCAAGCCATTTTCCCCAGCAGCCACTCTGGCCCAGGATCTATGCTTAGAGAAACAGCAGAAAGAAGACAGAAATGCTTGTCAGAGATGAGCATTTCTCAGCATATCCTTCCACTCTCCCTGCTTTAGGGAATTGCTGAACCAGGGGTTATACCTCAGTCATAACTTTAATGAGTCACTGGTGACTTTATCTTCTATGCATGTGTCAAAACTTTCTGTGTAACCACTAGAAAGAGAGAAATAACAGAAGATGGTTCACCAGGTCCCTCCTTTTTTGACACAGCTGTCCCAAAGCAGCGACGGTCTGTGACCGCATGTTCTCCTCTTTTGCTGAGGTTTACATAAACAGCATAAGAGGTAAAACTTCTTCAAGTTCCTCCAAAAGATTATTTTCTTCTCAAGATGTTTCATGATACCAGATCTAGAATTGCTCCCTCTGTCACCTACATTTAGGGGGAGAGTGATCAACTGGTTTCAAACTACATAGTCCCACAACTATAGCAAAGTCCAAGGATGCTTCATCCCCTGTGACCCCTTGTCCAACCCTAATGACTACACTACAGACTCAAGAGTCTGTAGTCTGTATTTATCAAATATAAATATCTCAGTCTTAGCATTTCTGCTGCAGGACCTACATTATTTAAAGGCTCACAGCTCCATGAGACTAATTACCTTCAACAATGCCATAGGGTCCAACCAAGCCTCCTTGGTTTAGCATCACTAAAACGCACCAGTCTGGAGTGCAAAATGGAATGATGTCTCTGGCATTGCACCTGGCTGTGATGGGTCTGCATACTTACAGCTGGAGCAAAGGCAGTGGCCATTAGTACACGTCTAGAGTGAATGTCAAAACCCTCGAGGTTTATAGAAGAACGCTGCAGCCACTCCCTGGTTTTGGAAGTGATTGTCAACAACAAAAGTTAAATCATTCAAGCCCATATAAAATCCCTGAAGCCCCCATCTGACCCTTGGGATCAAATGTGCAGAGAGGCTTTGTGATCATACAAACCTGCTGGACTTGTGCACACATCCAACACCACACACCATGCCAAGCACAACAGCCAGGTTCCAGCAGAGTCAATGGGATTCCTCACACGTTCAGAGTTAGGCATGGCAAGAAGACCTTTGCTGAATCAAGTCCTCACTGATTACATGGAAAATCAGATAACACAAAAGACACGCAACTACCAAGGTTTGAGGCTTTTTTTAACCTATTTTATCTTGGATTCCAAGCAGCGCTTTGAGAATTATTGCTGATTTTTGTTAGAGACCCCCAAGTGATTCCATTACTTCAGCCAAGATTTAAAAGCAGAGTAGAAGTCTCAGGAACATTGAATATTAATTGTTTTCATCCAAACAGGTACACAAGTAGAGAAAACAGGGCAGACCTGTTCTCTCTGTAGCAAATGAGACAATCTCTTCTTTAGCATCAGGGAAATCATTAATGCTGCAAGCAGATCTTAATTGTTCTCTTCCCAGTAAGACTTATTGTAGCCTATAGATTACATCTGAGATCCTGCTCAGAGACTTTGCCAAATGCTGATTTACTTAACCTAAAGACCCTAGCCCCATTTTTCATGCTTCCTGCACTAGTCACCTGTAAAGTTAATTAAAAATAGCTAAAAGACAATTATCAAACTGCTGACACATGATACACAGAAGAGTGACTTCCTCACTCACTTGGTAATAGTTTCATTGACCACACTAGAAGAGAAAAAATGTCCATTTGTTTAATACTGAGAATAGAGACACTCTGCCATCATGCAGATCTTTGATTGAGGGATGACTGGAAAATTTCTGAAGGCCAAAAGAATTTTGCCATAGTCCAAGTATTCCCTCTGCACAGAACAGAAATCTAAAAAAACCCAAATGATTACCTCAAGGACAAACTACAGAGAATCTATGTAGGGTAAAGGATAAATCCATGCTCATGGAGTTAGGTTATTAATTTGGAACAGAAACCCATGAGAGAGCTGTGAGCTATGAACTGCCACTGGTGATTTCTCACTCTGGAGAGAGGCCCCATATGGCCATGAAGGCTTGCAAAGGGTAGCATCACCTAATACTGGTCTACAATAGAAAGCCAGTCTCCTTCCAGTGGAGGAGAGAGGCTCCTCTGAAGGCAACACAGAGCATTTACAGCCATCCAGAAATGTGCGTTTTTCTCCCCTGTCTAATGAAACAGCCTATGCCACCTCCTCAGCCTTTGGACTAAAAGGAAAACTAAGGATACATGCATATGAGAAAAGGCAGGGGGAATGCTTTCAACACCCCTGTTTGGAGGCTTCCTAGCAGAGGATGCAGATACATGCCTGTGCATGCCAGGCAGGTTAACAGAGCAGTTAACAGGACATCAGATACTCAGCACCAAGACGTGCACGGGGAGACCTCGGTGTAGACGAGCTGAGAAGCCAACATGCTCTCCACTGCTCTCAAGCTTGCTTTTTAAGAGTGATGTAGACATATCCCATAAATCTAAGTTAACCCTATAAGCCTGGGGAGCCAGAGTCCCAGACTCAGCTCAGGACTAAGAAGGGCTTTGCAGCATTAGCTCACTCTAAACAACCAAACCTGTTTCTTGAAACATTTGTGTAGATTTATGAGGCTCTGGTGGGTGGGAACCTGAAATAGATACCATGCTCTTCTCTTCAGTGCAAGCATGATTTATGCTGCCAGGCAGCTCCTCGGCCCAGAGCCAGAACGGATCTATCAGATGCGACTCACAAATGTTGTAAAACTAAGTAAACCAACTGCAACGTGAGCATCAGTTCTGCGAGCACGTGGGCCCCGATGGGGAACAACAGGTGCACAGCATAATTACAAGCAAGGAGAAAAACAAGAGGTATGTACAGAGACAAACCCCCCAAAGTTGCATTCTCATAAATCACTGTGACAACTACAACACCAACCAGGAAAAAGAGACCAAAAAAAGGAGGGGGGGGGGGGGAAGAAAAAAAAAGAGGGAGAAACATGCATGGAAAAAATGTCATAGCAGATCGAACAACAGAACAACAGAATTGGAAGCAGTTGTGTTAATCCCTCATGGACTGTCTCACCATAATGATTATTTATTCCTTACAAATGGGAATTCTAATCTGCTGATTTTGTGGTTGCATTTTTGTGGCTTAACATTCCACATGTCACAAGAAACATCGGCCTCCCCACCCTGCCTAAATCCTCCCCTGGTTAAATTGATCACATGTGTGGCACACAAACTGAATGGCCACATGCAAACATCACTGGGCTGAATCCTGTTTATCCTTAAAATAAAAGGGAGTCTAATCATCCTATCTTCACTTCTGCAATGTGACTTTCTTCCTAAAATGCCACTGGAATCATCTTGTCCACCAAAAAAAAAAAAAACACAGAAAAAAACCCCAAAGAAAACACCATAATATTATCCTGAATCCCAGCAGCTATTTACTAAACATTCCTTTATATAACCAAATAAAAAAACCCCAAAACCACTCCCTTCCCAAACACACACATGTAAGAGATTTGGATGTGATTCGAGTTGGAGTGGTGCTCCATTGTTGGTTTGCAGCCAGGACAGCACCCAGGAGCTCAATCTCCCTCAATGGATCCAGAATTTGCCTGCCTACCATTAGACAACTGATTTATTTGATTCCAAAATGATCAGAACCAGAGGATCAGCACCATTCAAAACCTTTCTAGCAACTCATGACAAGTCACAAGCCCCTATAACCTCACCAAGTCCTACAACACTCCAGATTACTCCATGGCAATTTCTCCCAACAGCAGTAGCCAGGCTTGTCTCAGCATGGGCTGGAGGATGCTCAGTGCCCTGAGAGGGACCTTATAGACAAATTATCTTTCTGTGGAGCTTGTCTGGATGGGGAAGGCTTCCACACAATTTGTTCTGAGATGCAGAGCACAGCTCACTTAGACATCCTGCTGCTGGAGATGCAACTTGCCCTTCTGGCATGAGTAGCTCAATGCCTGCCTCTGCTTTCTCACACCCTCTAAAGTGTGAAAGGAAAATGTCTCTATTGCTCTCAGGTTTGGCAATGCAGCATAATAAAAACCACTTTAATAGAAAGCAGTCTCCCAAGAATCACAGAAGATCCACAAACCGACTCCCCCACACACACTGCTCGCACTTCTGGTCTTTACCACACAGTCTTTTCCTGAGTTTTGAGCCTTTGTGGCTGCACAAAGCTCTGAAGCCACAGAAAAGCTGCAGCTCCCTGTTTCCTTGTGTCTCAGGGAGACACCCATCTCCCCAGCACACAGAGTATGTGAGCAGTGCTGCACAGAACCCTGAGCACCCACACAAGGTACCAGCCTGCTCACCCCCTGCCCTGCTTCACACTGCCCCAAGTACGACAGCTGGGCATGGCATGGGGGGTCTGTGCTGGGAACTGCTCCTGGAAGGCAGTATGGATTCAGCACTTGGCTCTGTGGTTCTCCAGTGATATCACAGCAGCTGCCCTCTGGGATAACCAGAAAACCAGCACAGATGCAGCTCACCCCCACGTGACCGGAGGGTCCCAAAGACAGGCACCCATTTGGTGGTCTCCGTGCCCCAAGTGCACAGCACTGCGTCCAGACACCCAATTCCCTGGAAAAGAAGCACATGGCATCTCGTGAACCTGCATTTGCCCAAACAAAAAGCTGCCAAACTGATGGAGAGGTCTGTCAAGATTGACACCAGATGCATCCTCCGCCCAAGTCAGCCAGGACAAGCTGAGGGGATTGCTATCCCATGAGGTCTTACAGCTGGAGGCTCCACCAGTACGTGGTATTAAAGTACATCTGATGATACAGAAGGTGTGCCAAATAGCTAAATTGTAGCCTTCCTCCAACATACCAAATAACAAGGCAAACTCAAACAAAATTAGAAGGCAAACAGTGGATTAAGTAATATAATAATCATCATATGTATTAAATTTGATATTTTACTACACCAGGATGTTAGTAATGAAAACAATCCTTTCTCTACTCAGCCTCATAAACCCAAAAAGAAAGTGTGTTCATCAGATCTCTCTGTCCAACTGTCCAGGGGATGGTTTGTAGCAGGCAGCCACATGAAAATGAGAGTTAAGATTAAAAAAGTACAAAGTAGGTTAAAACACCCCCAAATTAGCTGTCTGCATTCAGTTATATCAATGAGAGCATTTCCAGCCCAGCTGGTACTCAGCTGCTAGAGGAGGTGGAGAAAGATGGTGAATCAGAATAATAGTAATTTCTTGATTAAAAAATGCACTTCATTAGAACATTTTGCTATTAAATTTCACATTGCTTTTCTCTTGCAAACCTAAACAGCTATTAATTTTCATAATGCACATTGAATCTCCCTAATTAAATAATTTTTAAGAGCAACATTTTTCTCCTGGGAAATATTGTCTCAGCTCCAAGACATTTTGCAGATGATGTTAGTTTTGACAAAATTACTGAAAGGGAAAATTCTATTTCAATCAATTGGACATTGTAATACCGTTGTTAGAGTTTTCATAATTTCTTTCTAATAGCACTCATTTACTTTTTGAATAGCACTCACTTTTGACTGACACGTTATTTTGAAATATTAATATCAGTGTTAAAATTATTCCACATATCATACTGTTGGCATGATGGTTAATCTGCTATCTTTAATGCCTGGCAGTGTTCACTCATCCTCAAGAGGGAAACTAAGTCAGGTTTCCACTGAGGTTCATTTCGGAGTTGGCTGGAATTTCTGTTCCAAAACCTCTTAAACTTTGCTTTTTTGATTCAACTTAGAGTACAAACACATTTCTTTTCCTGGAAGAGAAATCCCACTTTTCAACATCCCGCGTGTGTGGTGATGATAACAGCATTTATTTCCACTGATTTTCAACCACTGTTTTGGAAGGAGTTTAAAATAAAACACATACACCAGGAGAGTTCTCATCTGGTGCCATAGCCACAGAGATTCTTCCAGAATACACACCAAAGAAATGGACACCTGCAGCTTTATGTCCTTTAATACAGCTGCTTTACTAAGGTACAGCACATCTCCTGTACTGGGAAGTTTATCCATAACATGAGGACATTGCAGCCTTTTCATTATTACTATTACTCTGCTACACCACTGTAATTCCTTGAACATAAGGCTTTGGATTACACTATAAATTCATGTTCATATCCCAAAGTCAAGGCAGAAAGAAAATATTTCAGCCCTTCTGAAAGGAGGAGCAGCGTAGGGGTTTGCCTAAGACACAGGAACCTTCCCTGTTAACTAAACCATCTCTCCATGGAGGAGAATCTCCTTGAGCTCATGCCTCTGCAGCTGGGCACAGGGATCCCAGCACCAGGCACATGGGAACTGTGGTGACTTATTCAGCTTATTCACAATTAATTTTTGCAGCATGTTAGATGCTTCTTAGATGCTTCAAAGTGAGATTCCTCAGGCTTCACAGTCACGGAATAGGAGTTCAAGCATGGGCAGTCTTGCCAGACAAGTCCAGCTACAGAAAGTAAAAACCAACCATAGAGAAGAATGAGGCTTTGCCTCTCAAAGAAGCAGTTTCCCTTCATGTCCTGCTGACAGTCACTCAGGTCATGAGGTCTCTTCACCTCTGAGGAAAGCACAGTGGCTATCTCAGAGCTTGGGACAGTACAGAGTAAATGAACATGGAGCAGCATTTAATCACTCTTAATTCACACAAGGATGTAACTATGCAACTACCCAAGCTGGAAAACCAAGCAACAGAGCTTAGAAACTTCTTTATTTGCCATGACTTGCTCTTCTATCATATCATGCGGTAGAGCTGTCTTATAAATGCAAAGGAAAGGTCTGTGAGTGAATCTGAAAACTGCTACCCTGAGTGCCAGCAGACAAGTAAGCTCCAGAGGAGCTCCAAGAGAACTTCTTATGGTAATGCTGCCTTCATACTGCAAATGCATCAATCACAGTAATTATGCTTTGACATGTCACCTCCTTTATTCTCTTTATATTGCTTCTCTCTTCAATAATTCATATCACTGGTGGGAAAGAAATATCCTCTGAACAACCTACCCACTGCACAAACACACTGCTTGATTATGCAGCAGGAAAATACCTATAGTGAATGCAGCAAAAGTAGGGACCCACTTACAAATGGCCCCTTTGAGAGGTAAAAGGGTGATAAAATTTATTATCAGCCATAGCATCACAGGAAAAAAAAAATCAGTACAATGCCTATGTTTCAAAATGGGAACTGTGGAAGGGGAACTGGTGCAGAATCAGAACAGAGCAAATTATAAGGCTGGGTTACAAATGAAGACTAGATATTTGCAGAGGGTAATTTAATACAGCTACAGTCAGCTATTTGCCAGAGACTCAAAGCTCAATAAACAAGCCTATCTGGTTTATTGTTAACTTATTTTCTTTTTTTTTTTTTTTCAGCCCAGATGTTTTTGTTCACCCGCTCAGCCTCCAGCAATCAGGCAAGAAAATACTTTGAAAAAAACTAGTCAAAATCCCATCTAAAATTATAGAAAAAAAAAAAGTTCAGGGAGTTCACTGGGTTCATGGGAAAAAGGTGAAACACATGTAGAGACACTGTGGAGGTTTGCAGGAGTAAACTGGGCATCGCCCTACAAAATTAGGTCCAGGCAGCTCCCAGTGCAAGACCTTTTGTCAGAGTGTGGAGCAGATGTTGGGAGGAACACAACTGGTGTGGTGCAGCAATGAGGGAGAAGATGCAGAAAAGCAAATAAGTCTACAGAAGACAAACAACAGGGCTATGAGGAAAAAAACACAACTAAACCCAAAACCACAACCTTTAATCTGTAGCTAGACTGAAAATTAATTTTCCAAGAATTTTTTAAATAAACAAATATTATTCATTTTTAGTTCCAGGCACAGGTGTTGTAGAGTAGGCCATTTTTTTAGAAAAGATTTTAACAAAATTCCCTTTTCCCACATGAAAGCTTCCCCAAAAATCTTCCCCCAAGCTTCTGTTTTAATGAGTTATTGGACTTTTTATTTTCAGAAAGGGCAGTGAGAAGAAAAAAATCTTAATTATTTGGGAAAAGAGTTTTTCGTTACTTGTCTAGAAAAGAATTATTTTATTTATTTTTTTTTTACAAAAAAAAAGCAACCTTCTCTTCTCCTTTCCTGACATTATGGGTTCAAAACATCAACTGACAGGAGAGGAAAGCTGCTGTATAGTTTCCAGAGAAAGCTTTGGTTTTATACTAATGGGCCACAGGATGTGGAAGAACAGAAACAGGTACCCCAGAGCAAGATAAGATATCTGCTCAGTGTATCACATTCCCATAACTGGCTGCCTGGCAGGTAAGTGACTTCTTTAAGCAAACCATGCAGAAACACCTGTTAGTAGAGAAAACAAAAGCAACCACAGCAAAAAGACGTTCATGAGGCCTGAGGAAACTGCTCTAAAGCTCTTCTTTTCTAAGATTTCCAAGCATTTATCTATTGTACATCAGACTGTGAGAAGCTGGAGCCTCTCACAGCACGTTCTGTTAAAGATCATCAAGGCAGACTAACTGGTTTGGGCCAGTGACTGGGGCAATAACAAGGGTAATAACACAAGGGTGGATTTTTGTAGGTAAGTCATAGAATGTGAAATGTAATCACCGTTCAGGATGTGATCCTGTCCCTGATCCAGCTGCCAGCACGGTGATGGGCATTAGGAAACCCTGCCAAACCCAGAGCACGCTGCTGCTGACCTCTGCAGGGCTTCCAATTCCCTCTCTGAGGAGCTGCCAAACACGACCCAAGAAGCCCCCTTGACCCCAGGCTGTTGGAACCTGGCAGAGCTGTGGTTAGTCCCTCTGTCACACCACAGCCCGCTGAAAAGGGAGCCCACTAACTGCTGCCAGAGATAAGGACATAATCCATGCTCAAGTACAGTTAAGACATTTGTTCCTGGCAGGATTTGCTCCTGGATTTTCACACAGCAGGGCAGACAAACTAGGCTGGAGGCACTGGTTATGTGTACAGTGAAGGTAAAATCCCAAATGTGATCAACACTGCATGTCCTTACGATGAAATTGGGACTTCTTCCCCTCGGGCAAAGGTGATGGCTTATGCAGCAGGGCAGGGCTGAGGCAGGTAGTGGCACCTCTATGTCCTCACAGGAGCCCTGCTCCCCAGTCCACAGGGAGAGGAAACACCTTCCTGCATTCCGTGCTTGTGGGGTCAGGGTCCATGAAGAGAAGACGGCACAGCAGGCCCAAAATGAAGTCTAGAAAGTTTTCAGTCCCCCAGCCCAAGTCCCCGGTTTTCACCAAACTCCCATTTGCAATGGTAAGGAAGGAATGGAGAATTAAAAACAAGAACTCTATTAACACATGCAAATGTCGGTAAGCTAATGAGATTCCAAAACTACCTCGCTCCCAGAAAGAAATTACCCAAATCAGGTCAATCTGAATAATAATAAGATGACATTTTCTCCTCATGGGAGGCCACAGCCGAAGCATGTGAAGCTGCTTACAGCCCTCTTGTCTGAATGACCACATCAACCTAATAAACTTCTGTTACATCAATATTGTTGCTGTCACTGCACTTAGCATAATTAATGCAGATGCAATCAGGATGGAGAGCAAAACACTCTCCGCACGCGCCCCCCTGGTGCTGCAGTCACACTGGCATTTTAAAAGTGGATTTAATCAAATGTTAATCAGGAGAGAAAAAGTTCAGGCAGGTGCAGCCGCAAATAATCCAACAAGATTAAGGATGTCTCGGTGGCTGATTAACCTGCAGCACAGGAAATGCACATCGTGAGCAGGATGACAATATGTTTCCATCTCCTCCTTTAACAAGGGGCATTGTAATTGCCTGAATATTTATTTTTCCAACTGGAAGCATCTGAAACATTTTGCAACATGTGACCTACCACCTCTCTTCTCCTTGTCTGTGCAAAACAATCTGAAGTTAGAGTGACCCGGTCAAAATGAATTTGCATGAGTATTTTCCCCTGCAGTAACCTACCTGTATTATCGTTTAATGAAATTCTAGTATTAAATGTATGTTATTTTCCCCTTCAGTAACTTACTATCAGTAATGTTAAGGTTTAGTTACATCAAGAGTTTCCATGCAAGTCTGGTGCTCCAGGGAACACCGTGGATACTGCCATACTTTTGCTAGCATCAAGGGAGGAGTTTTTAACAAGTCTGAGCTCCTCAGAGACCAGGGCAAGTGGAAAGGTACGTTAAGAGCCTAACACAGGTTTTGGGCAGCCCCTGGGTCCCTGCCCAGTGTTTATCTGCTGCACAAACCAGGGCTTGGGGACCTTTTAGCTCCTGCACATTATTAGGGCTGGTATATGTCACCAGCTTTACAGCCTGCTCCTTCGTCTCGTTATCAGTCCAAGAGGGAAATAGCAATGGAATAACTCCGGGTTGAGCTGAAACCGAGCAAGAAAAGCTCATTTAGCAAAAGCGCCACGGGAGGGAGGGAGCGGGGCTGGTGAGGGCACACGGACAAGTGTTTCCATTCAGAGGCCAAAACACATGTGAACAGACAATTTATTTACATTAGCCATTTTCTGGAAGAAGAGCTGGGAAGGGGGAGAGCTTGGCTCTGCTGTGGATTCTCATGTTCTGTCTCAGCAGACGCAGGGTGCTGGGCCCTGTGCCGTATCCCCTTGGCACCGCACCACTGCCTGATGGCAGGGGGCCAGTGCACTGTGAACCAAACATCACAAACCCATGGAGCCCTCACTCTTCCCAGGCCACTTTGATGTTGGTCCATCCAGTCCCATCCATCTCCTTTCACTCCAAGTCCCACCACTGACCTCTTCAAGGCCAGGCAGGCTGCTGTTGGAGGACCACCACCACTTTCAGCTCAGGTGGAGGAGCTGCCTTGCAGCCTCTGCTTGCAGTGTGGGATGTAGAGCTACCATGCTTCATCCCAAAGGGGTTTTAGATGCTTCCAGGGCATCTCTTGAGGCCATTGACAGGGGAAGCAGAGAAGACAGCAAGCACAGCAGTTGGAGGGTGCAGCACACTTACTGAATGAGAAGTCACAGGTCTGTGAGGGTATCAGCAACCCACCAGTCCCAAAACCTGCACCTGAATGAGCATCTGCAAATGGCCCCAAAATCACACCTGGGCCTCAGTTTCAGACACTTCTCACAGGGCAAGGAGTCATCATACAATGAAGTTACAACCTGGAGTACTCACTGTATCCCTCAAGGACCACCAGTAAAAACAGAAGTTGTCTTTAGATCTCAGCTTCAAACTTCTCTCAGCTTGGGGGGGCTCAAGTTTGCAGGTCCAAGTTAAGGATTATGTGGGCTAAAGAAAGCCAAGCTTAGGCACAGATCACCTTCCTACAGCTCATATAAGTGGGATGCACATGAGTCTTTCAAAGGGAGGGAGAGCCAGGAAGCTCTCAATGTGATTTAGACCAAAGTGCAGTAGCTAAATTTGTGGGAAAAGCTCCTTACATGAACTTTGAGGACATTGCCCAGCAGACCCAAGACAAGTCCAGACTAGAAGAACAAGTTGCTACATTTCAAAGATGGTGGGAATTCATGCCATTTCACCTCTCCAAGGCTCGAGGTTATCGGGGTTGTATCACAGGAGGGAGGAGCTGACTAAACACTGCCATGTGGATCATGAAGAGCCAAGAAACCAGACTCATGTCTAGATGCCAAAGGCATCTCACAGGCCCAAAAGGATAAAAAAATAGCTTTCCATGTGCACTTGTGAACTAATTTTTTATATGTGATGTCACAAAATTGAAGTTTAAGATAAAGGACCATTACATAATCACAAAATAGATCTGCTCATGTTGGTATCCCAGCAAAGGAATATAAAACTTCTAACTGAACTTCCTTCACAAAATACAGTTTTGCCAAATTATACCTATGAATAATTTTAATTTTAAACAAATGGCGTTTTCTTAGAGAAAATTATTACCTGAAATTTTATGCATCAGGTCTTGTTTTCAGTTTGCGAACAAAAAATTTTCAAAAAAAAAAATAATTAAACAACCAAAAACTCCCAAGTTCCCCATCAGACTTTAAATTTAGTACCTGAAACAAATTCAGGACTTAGTGCTCCCACTCTGATCTCACAAACTGCTGAACTCAGCCCCATAAAAACCAGGATGTCTATTCCTGGGAGAGCTCCTTGTAAATCCTTAAATCTACTGGGGATTGGGCAGGTGAGGTAAGTAATGAGCATGGGGTTTTTTCCATGTAATTTTCCCCCATGTTTCCCAAACTCAGAATATCTCAGAATCTTCTTAGTTAGCTCAGACATCCACTAAAGCTGCAGAAACACCTGACTGGAGTGAACAGGACCCAGAACAAACTGAACTGGAAATCAGTGCCACAAGGATTCCCATCATCCATGGCTGTGGTGAACGCTGTGAGCATTCCCACGGCCCAGTGACCTGGGGCAAACACTGGCTCATACCAAACTGCCCAGTATAGCCAACTACACATGTACTGGCTAAGAACCTGGTCCCTGGCCAATAAAGCATATCATAAATGTGAAATATTTACCAGGGTGACCAGGCTGAGAAGGGTCTACATTTCCAGCATCTCCAAGCACACTCAGCTCCTTATAAAGCCAAGATGAGCAAGTCTGACAGCAGCAGTTCTCTCACCAGTCTCAAAAGGAACAAATTAGAAGGGCAATTTAAGGAAGTTTAAGGCACACACTTAAGTCCACCTCTGGAAGTGTTCAAGGCCAGGTTTGATGGGGCTCTGATCAACCTGGTCTAGTGGAAAGTGTCCCTGCCCATGACAGGGGGTTGGAACTTCAAGGCCTCTTTCAACCCAAACCATTCTACGATTCTATGATCCATCTTACCCAGGAAAGCCCACATGCACATGTTACACTTCAAGTGATGGTTTTGTCATAATGAAGATAAGCTGAAGGTAAGCACATGTCTGAAGTGCAGCAGGTGTTGAGGACAGTCAGCAAAGTGGAAAGGACATCTGTCCTGGGAGTGGAGTGTGTTTCTCATTTTACAGTTCTTCCCAACCTCCAGACTAGCAGGCCTTGCCTCCGATTCTGGCTGTTCCTCTGCTACAGTTTATAAATGAATAATTGCTAGTAAAACAGAACCGCTGATTTTTAAAAAAAATAAATCTTTTTTCAGCCACAGCTGCACCTATTCTCTCAGTGTACAAACACTATGTTAACAAGAACACCTGACACAGCTCTGCTTTTTATCACAGCAAACATGTTACAGATCTATAATCACAACCATGCTCTCAACATGATTTGTGAGACTCTGTTAACTGTTTAAGCTAAAAATAGTCTTATTCTTTTACATTTAGCAGCATCACAACATCCCACGAGATTTCCCCTGTTGGATTCTTGAGCATTCATGGCACTGTACTTAGTGGAAAGTTGAACAGAAGTTTGGGTTCATATTCCTTGATATGCTGCAAGAGTCCACCCAGGCTCTTCTCGCTCTTCCTGGGCTAAGTTGTGTTGTCAGCTTGTAGCTGATTTCTGGGACATGGGAAAGGCCCATCAGGATGAGACTGAGCCCACCAGACAACACATATTTTCTACCAAAATGACCCAAGAGCAGAGGTACTGGATCACACTAAAAGTCCACGTAACTCATCATCCCACCACTGCCAATGGCCAGTGAGGAGCACAAACACCAGGGCAGCTCTGTAGGGATCCTTTCCCCTGCTACCCTCCCAGCCTCCAGCCTTTTGCAGCTCAGGGACTTCCTGAGCCAGGTGAGATCTTCGGATTCAGTAATTCTCAGTGCATTTATTTCCAATCCAACATCAGCCAAAACTGGGTTGGACCTAACAGCCTTTTTTGAGAGAAATTGTACATGTCAATGACACCTGGTAACTATGGCATCAGGAAATGCAGGTGTATCTTGACAGCAATTTTTATATAGATATACACACACACAGAAATATCTTAACAATATGTTAGAAATATGTATTTTGTTTGGAGGGATATAAAGCATCAGCTGTGAGCAGCAGCAATGGCATGCAAACAGTTAATGCCATAACTGGACTTAGAATACCCACGATCAGTTCCTAAATCTGCCACAGACTTTCTGATTTGCTTTGGGTATATTAGCTCAGTCTCTTATCTGTCAACTAGGAAGAATTATGCTGGTTTGTTCCCCTCATAAGGTCCTTGGGATGTACCAATTCCCAGCCCAGATTTTGCCTAACTTTAGGTATTTAACCACGGCACTTTACCTAAGGGTCCACTATAGTCAGTGCAGAGAGACAGACACTGTGAGAGTGAGATCAAGCTCTTATGAGAGTTGTAGATATTTCTCTGGAGATATCTACTTCCTACCTGACATATACAGGAGAAATCCTATAATGTCTGAATAACTAAAATACCTAATTCCTAATAATTACTTTGCTCAACTACCTGGAGTCAGCTACCATGGATATCCAGGTCTTAGCATTTAAAAAAATGAGCTGATATAAAGAATACTTCCAATAAGAGCACTGAACAACTACATCCCATCTGCTGAACTACAAACCAGGGTAACTATAACACAGCTATGCATTCATGGCAGTGCTTGAGGACAACAGATGTGAAACCCAAAGGCCAAATGCAAAGCACTGGCCTTTCTAGCATCACACCGACATTCTCATTGACACTCTCATCAAAGGTTTGCCCTGCCCAGCCCACAGCTTCCACATCAGTTACATCTATGTTACAGTAACTCAACTTTTGAAAGATTTTGTTGGTTTAATAGTACTTTCCAATAAACACTTTGGTGCAGTTTAGGTTCATTCCAGCTTATGTATACAGTCAAATCCTATACATATGCTCTAAGTGTTTGTTTGCTTTAAATTCACCTTTTGGGGGTGTGCGGGTACAAAAGAAACAAGGGCAGGGAAGGTAAGGAAAGGAAAGAGAGGAGAATGATGGGATCAAAATGAGTTATTTAAACATTGTGTATGTAACTGAACAGAGGTTTGATAGGGTTGTCAAACCAAGACTTCCTCCTGAACCTTGAACAAATAAATAAGCATACAAAGGAACTAAAGGAAGCCCCAGAGACACTTGCCTGCATGGCAGTTCTGTCATGACAAGAATATACTGTCAGAAGTCCTGAGACAGTTTGAATGGCACTGCAGCCATTCACTGACACTGACAGAACTTGAGGAGCCATTCTGTGCTCTCAGGCCTCCCACAGTAAGGGTGGAGCTAACACACAGCTTTTGCCAAAAGTCATGACTACAGAACAAACAGACCTGTCTCTGTATGCTCAGACTAATGCCATGGACACAATTCCATCTCAGACCTCGACCCTGGAACTACACAGAGAAGCTACATAATGAGCAGAGATGGAGTGATTTGTTCAAGGTATTTTGTACAAGGTATTTTGACTGGTAACAGTTTTACATAAGGTTGAGATTTGTCCAAGTGCATCAGTCTCACTCCCAAAACTGAACTGTACAAAAGACATCTGGGATACCACAATGCCCCACTGGCCAGTCCTGTGCCAGACTGTGGATGTGCAGTCTGAACTGGAAATGGAAGAAGGAGTGCTATAGAGCTGATATTTGCTCACACCAGTTCTAAATGTAACGAGGAAACAGCAATGAACCCACAGCATTTAGAATCTTTACATGTTTGCTGAATCCACAATGAAATGCAGCTCTGGGTCGGAGTGTTTTGATTTTTCCCCATGTGTGAGCTATTTTACAGACCTGCTTCATGGCTAGAAGCACTGAAATAAAGGGTGACCAGATCCTAATCTCAAAGAGGAATTACTCTCAAGTCAGGAATTACTCCATTTAATACATCTGAACAACTAAAGGATGCAGCTGGTATAAAAGATATCAGAAACAAGATGTGCATCACTTTTATCAAGAGATGAATATTCCTTGCCCCAGTGAGCCTCGACTGATGCTGTTCTAGCAAGAGCCCAACTACTTTCTGTAAAGACCATGGCTAAGGCACGCATTTACTTTACATTCTCTGCCCTGCTGTTCATCTGTAGCATAGCTTGTTTATCTCCCAGTATATGTTTTGCTACAGCCATAAACGTTACCTCAGCAAGCAGCATCTGAGCAATGCTTGGATGGGGAATCGTAAGCAGGCATGGCAAACAGCAGCCGCCTGGCTCGCGTCCCAGCACTCTTCCATTCGAGCAGCTCGGTTCTTTGGTGGCCACTTAGAGCTGTATTTCATTTATGTAGTGCTGCTAAACCTCATCTTTATTTGTTCATGTAAATTGCCCGAGTGGCCCTGGACTTGGAAGGGAAACACATTTTCTTCCCTAACAAAGAAACAGATGATCTCACTGGCAAATGAGACACATACGGCATTGTGTTTGCTTTAGAGTAAGCTCACTTACAAATCAAGCCACTTGACTTATCAAGCTTTCCCCCTCCCTTTTCTATTATGGGGAAGTCTCCTGTCAATGAGAAGAGGATGTCCCTTCTCCACCTCATGCCATTTCCCATCCCCCTGCCCCTGGGGTTGCTGCCCTTGTTGCCATGGCAGTGCTTTTAAGTAAGGACACTGAAGAGCTCTGATCCCACCATAATACATGTTGAAATCAATAGGATTCAGTTCCTCCTAATGAAGGCACGGACTTACAAGACAGACTGTCCCTTTGTGCTCAATGAAGATATAAAAGGTTTCTAAGGCCAAGCTTGCACTAAAGTTCAGCCAGGTTTTCAAAACTGCTAAGGGCTCAGACCTTTTGAAAATCCAGCCTTCAGCAAAACCTCTGGTTATTGAGAACTTAACTTCTATTTGACCAAAGAGCAAAACTGTCTTAAGATTTGGGGAACTTGGAAACGTAGCCCTCGGATCTGCATGTACTGAATCCTAAAAAGAGCAAAGTCATCCAATTAAATTGGTTGCGATGGATAATGCCCAATTATCTGCTACACAAGAACTCTTCTGGAATTTTTGAGGATGCTCCAACCGTCCCTGTCCTCCTGCAGTAATTAATCCAAAAGCAAATCAAACAGTCAATTCCTTGTGTTAACTCAGGAATCAGAAATGGACATGAACTTCTGTTTCCCACATCCCAAATGAATCTAGCAACCACCAGGCAAATAGCTATTAACAAAAGAAAGTGAAAAGTCTCACAGCGTAAAATACTGATCCTACTATGTTGTGTTTCTTTTTTCCCCCTGGGGAACCTGTCCTTTATGTTCCTACAGAAAGCCACCATTGGCATTCTGGAGTGAAGGACCATCTTGTCACGAGGTTGTCATCCAGAAGACTTTGGCTCATTAATGGACAAGAGGCCACCCATGACTTCCCAAACTCAGGGAGTGGAAGGCTCATCCAGCCATTTAACTCTGCAAATTTTCCCAGCAACTCTGTTCAAGTTCAGACACACTTTTCAGTGCATAAGGTAAACTTCCAAGTCCCTTTTCCTAAATTTTCTCTGTTGCAGCTGATACCCCTTCAACTTACAGAGGATTTCCAATAAATCAGTTGAACAATACAGTGGAAGAAATCATAGAATCATCCCTAGAGTTTGATGATTAACTGATTATCCAAAATGCATGATCACACACAGGGAATAATTTCAAAATAACATGCTCCTCTCCTAATTCATGACCTGTCGCTGTGACACTCTGCACAACCTCTGTTCCTTGCTGTTATTAATTAGCAGGACAGTTTTCAGCCCGAGGACTGCTGCCATGAGTGTTACCACAGCTATGAGCTAACACATCTGTAGACTCATAGTTAAATGAATTGCACATGCTACCTGGTAGTGCCATTATAGTCCAGGGCTTTTTACAGCTTTTTTTCCCTTTTTCTACTGCTTCTCAAGAACAGACTTCCTGGCAACCTGTTGATAAAACCATGTGAAATCTGTTCACGTGGAGGAGTGAAGAAAGGCACCTTTTGTAAGAGCTTGCACAGTTGAGTACACATCGTTATCTCCATCCATGTGCTGATTCACTTGTTTATCTGGGCTATCTCAGGCACAAAAATATCTGTGAGCACACAGGAATCCTGTGTTCATTTGAATGGCAACACGAAAACCTGAGCAGAGGGGACCTGTAGCTCCCCAAAGCACTGAAAGTGATTCAGCAGCTCTAAACAAACCCCAACACAAAACTTCCCCTGCAGCTGTTTTTCTGCAACGTTTGGAAGCATCACCCCCAAATATCTTTCTGACAGGAAATGTTGCAGTTCCTGGAATTCATCCTGCTGTCCTTTATTATGCCTCAGAAGTCAACAGAAAAGGTAAAGAGCAAAACTCCCCACTCTTCTGCAGTTGAGTTATTGTGCAGTGTCTGTGAGGCAGAGCCCATAACATTCCTTTTATACGTCCTCCTCAGCTTAAACCTATTCCTGGGGTTATCTGTGCAATGCAGGGAGGAGCAGTGTGAAAACAGCTGTGAGATACAGTTGGGTGCAGAGGGGTGAAAGGTGCCTTTTTCCATGGCATCGTGACCAGCTGTGCTGTGCATGTGCATGAGCCCTGGACAAAGCTAATTGAAGCCAACAGCCAGGTCTCTTCTCAGCCACACAGTTCACCTACAATATCAGAAGGAGCAATCAACAGAGGACACGTTCTGCTGCACTATTTCAGCTGCACGCTCCAAAAATCCTGACTGATCTTCCACTCAGGGGAAAAGAAGGAAAAAAATGGAACAAGAAATTCCTACAACATCTGAACTGAATATATATTGGCAGCTTTTGGTTTTGTGTTTTACCCTGAGCTTTTAATGGCAAGAGACAATAAATTCACAAGCTTTTTCCAAGGAACCCAAGAGAGGAGGGAGTCTGCTTGACAGAGTTATATCTCTGGCGAGGAGCAGCGCTGATAATCACTTTCACTGGAGATGCTGTAAAGTGGCCCATAATTCATTCCTTTTGTACAATAAATGCAGGACAATTAAATCCAGTGCTCTTCGATGCTCTGCACAGAACTCTGGGACAATCCATCACTGCCTGCTTATACACAACAGCGCAGAATTAACCCCCCAAAAACAAAGAAGAAAAAAGCAAATGTGCTTGGGTAAACTGTCTCATCACATTTTCCCACAGTTACAGGCTATAACTAGCACAGCTAGTAACTAAGCACAGCTCCTTCCCTTTTAAGACTCAAGTTTTATTTTCCTGTATTCATTTCCCTTTCTCACCCAGCAGGAAGAGATTTTGAATACAATTGTGTTTGCATTCAATAATACTAGACCTGTGCCCGTGCCATACTGAACTGGTACTCAGTCTCCTCTCTGCCAGCCCCTTGGTGAGGCCCAATCAAGTATTTCCTTCGTTTCAGCCAAATTTTGGCAAAGCCTTCTTGTTTCATTCTCTGTTTCCAATGGAAGCAGATGAGGAGCTGAGAGCCCGAAGAATCCTAAACACTTAATTTTAGTAGAAAATAGCATTAAAGTAGAAAAGTTTTTTCCTGATCAGTGGAACCAGCAAAGTGTGTTTTCCTACAGATCTGTGTTTGGAGAACGAGCTGCTCTTCCAATACCTAGGAAAGACTGAGTTTGAGTCTTTTCCTGAACAGGAACAGTACCACAAAATTCCTCCTCTTGCCAAAGCCACCTCTTTCCAAATAGGAATATAACCACATGAACTTCCACCTGCCATCAAAATTCAAGGGAAATTAGCCTGCAGGTTCTAGTGTTCCTAGCAGAGATGTGTAGAGCTAGGCTAGTTCCCCTGACAGGAAACTGGAACTACTTTCCTCCCTTACTACACACTGCCACCAAGTTTCAGAGCTTTCACCCCCCCTGTTGTTACACTTCCCAGCTTGTCATCACTGACCTCCCCTAAAGCTGGTCAGGGCACTTTGGTATCCAGATCCATGCAAGAAAGCTCCGAATATTAACACACAGCCCGAATGGCTTTTTGGGGAAATTAAAGATTTTAGCACAAAGCCAGTCTAAGGCAGTAGGCCTTGTCCAGAGTAAAAGCCTGTCAGGGGCTCAGTTAACGTTGCCAAAGGCAATGGTCTTCAGACAGATCTCAAACCTGACCTTTCCAAGGGAGGTGTTTGTGTCACATCTGAAGAGGAGAATATAAATCAATCCCAGCCACACAAGGCTGTGTGTCACACTGAAACCAGGATGACGGGACACGATAATGTGGGGGTGAGAAACAGTAATGGGAAACTTGCAGTATTCCTGCTTGTGAGCATAAAAAAAAAAAAGGAAAAAAAGTTTATGCAAACATATTTCAGTCTGACTCGTTTGCAAGCTGTTGGCTTTGTGCTGTTTGCCATTCTTGAGATGCACTTAGATGTCAGCATCACTTGGCTTGTTGATACAGTGACTAAGATTAAAAACAAAATCTAAAAGAATGACAGATAGGACAGCAACCAAAGAGCATTCAAAGCACACCCATAAGCCAGTATCTTTGCGTTCATCAGAACACTAATACTGAAGAACAATTGCTTTCCTCCAAATTGACATAATCCCACTGTCTTTATGGATGGCAAGGAGAAAAAAACCCCTGTATTTTTTATGTTATTTTTTAAACAAAAGCAATTCTTCAAGATGTGTTTCCTTCCCTATCCCGTAAAAACGGACTTACAAAACATTTGAGAAAGTCAGATTTGTTTAATTAACTATTTGACAAGAACAAATTACTAAAGACATGATCAAAACCATTTGGTGTCCTCAAATTGTGCAATATTTACACTGCATAAATATGGCAATTTCATTTTAACCTTGCTTCCAAAACCCATGATGCTTACAGGATCCTGCTGTCCCTTTGTGTCTATGTTTTTGTTTTTATGATCTCCCTAGAAATACTCTGAACCCATGGGCAAATTTCAAATCTGTTAAACAGAAGAGCAGCTGTCTCCAAGAGAGTCCTTTCTTATATATTTTATGAATACAGATGGCTGGATAGAGACTCACCAATCTCTCCTGTGGAAAGAAAAGTTGCAGGGTGAGCCTTTTTAGGGACATCAGAGACCCATAAAGATAATACAAATGCCCTAATTAATAGAAATGACTCAGCTACAGTTCAAACCTTATTAGACTGCTGGGAATCCAAGCAAATGACTTAAATCCATAGGAAACCAGGCTTCATTAATGTTGCTGCTGTGAGCAGTAAGTGTTTGAGGATCAGAGTTTTAAGTCCAAGTGGCTCCATGGGAACCAACCTTTAGTTTAGGTAGTTAATTCCCCCAGCCTGAGATCTCACTTCATCTGTGCATTTACTGCATCCAAGACAGCTAAGTCCTACCTGGGGGTCCCTCCTGGGACTTCTCACCATCCTAACACAGTGCAACCTTGGGTGAGCTGCACAACAGTTCTGAGTCCCCATGGGCAGTACACCAGCACTTACCTCACACAATTTATTAAGACTGTCCTGCAACCTGAGCTTGAAAAAAAAAAT
The DNA here is from genome assembly GCF_009829145.1 of Chiroxiphia lanceolata. NCBI lineage: Eukaryota > Metazoa > Chordata > Aves > Passeriformes > Pipridae > Chiroxiphia > Chiroxiphia lanceolata. The sequence continues at coordinate 6,316,313 of NC_045645.1, forward strand.
GTTCAAGGCAAAAATGGGGGCTTTTCTGCAAGGGGAAAAAGTGGATTCCTCCAGCCATCTTCAACCTTCAGTAAAACCCAACTTACACAAGTAAAAACTATTCTTTCATTATTTAATTAATATTTTATGTTCTAGTACTTTATTGCCCACGCTCAATATTGAAAGAATTAAAAAAAAAAAAAATGGTTCCTTGTGGCCCATGGTTTGAAGTTCAGAGTTAAACACATGCTATTATGGTCCACAAAAGAACAGGATGAAATTCCAGGAGACCAGGCTGACTAATCTCATGGTCTCTTCTGCAATTAAAAGTTTCTAGGCTATCTCCTGAGGTTTTTTAATTGATTGCTTCAATCTTACAAATACTTACAACCATCTAAAATATTACTCATTTTTCTCCTTTTATTAAAAAAAAACCCAAAAAACAAGCCAATGTAGGAGCAAGCAAGTTAATTTTGGATTCTGCTAAAATATCAAGGGGAATTTTACCTAATGTCAGTCTCCTCAAGCTGCGCGTATTTATTTAAACCATTTCGGTTAACAGCAGACCGAGGGGGCAATTTTCAGGCTAGAAGTTTTGCAAATATTTTAAGTAGAGTTTTAATTGACCCAGTTTGACACTAAAAGCACTTTTTAAACTCTTGATATTGTTAGCCATTTAAAGATAAGTGGCAATAAATACAGATTAATTGTAACACATGAAATGAAACCTCGGAGCTGCGGTGGGCCGGTGAAAAGGCCCTTTGTGCGCCGGGGAGGTGGAAGATCGCGTGTTAGGGTTAGGCCAACAGAATACCCCGTCAGGCTCAGCGAGGCTTTTGGTAGCTCATGCTGTGACCAACTGCAAAGACAACAAACTTTGGGCAGAGGCAAGCGGGGTGATTGGCAGGTACGAAGAAAAACAAAAGCGCCGCGACGAAGGGCTCGCTTTTGACGGGAGCGCTGTGCAGTGCAGAAGGTAAAGGGGAGCCAACACTGGGGCTTTTATCTTGTGGGAGATGATTGAACTGGGAATGTAAATTCAGGAAGACAGCTTCTAAGACGCTGGCGTTTCAGAGAGATGCTGAGTAAATACTACAGACTGGGTGAGTGACCCCATAGGGGAGACTGTCTGGTGAGTCTCTCTGTAATACTAAAAAAACCCCAAAACCGAAAACCCACCCACACGCCTTCCTAGTTTGCTCTAAATCTTGCGTGCAAAAAGACAAGTGATATCAGAAGGCTGTTTCAAAGGGTCTCCACGTCCAAATCACTCCTCACTGTCATACAACCCAAATCATACACAGATTTGGGTTGCAAGAGATCAGTGAACAAATTAGACACATGGTCAAAACTTTTTTTTTGTTTTTGACTGCTTCCTTCTTCCCTTGAAAAAGGGATAACTGTGCCTGATGAACAGAAATGAGAGCCTGCTCTCCTGTCAGCAGTTCTGTGTCCTTTGCACAGCTCCAGGCAGACCAGGCTGCAAATGACAGTGCTGGCACCAAAGTGGCTTTTGGTCCCTCCAGCCAAGAGGAAGGGAAAGATGGAAATACTTTACACTTCTGCATGTCCAAATCCACCTCTTCTATGCAACCACAAAGAGGGAAAGTTTGCTCTGAGCTCTGGGGCTCATAGGGGGATCTGAACAGGGGATAAAACATTTGGCCAACCTGGGGCTCCAACCACGTCACACGAGAGGATGTGAAAGCTGTGCACTGCCACGGGGGTTACAGCTCCTTCTCCTGCCACAAGGAAACCTAGAGCTGGATGAGTTTTCCAGAGCTGGTGGCAGAGGGCTTTCTTTTCCCCTAGAGTTCGTGCCAGGATGCTCTCCAAGGCATGATGGAAAGCAATCCTGTGTCAGTCTTCTGCTTGCAAACTTGCCTCAGGACTAATAAAGTTCTACCATTGGCAGTAATGCAAAACATTGCTCAGGGAGCTCTTGGTACATTGAACTGCTTGCTCAAGGTCAGGTAGAGGTAAGGACAGAACACCCTGAATTCTTAACTCCTGCTTTCAGGGTTCAATTAATCCCATTCATCTGAAAGTCAGGCATGTGTTGGTGGCCAGTTTTCTAGGCTTCCTCTGTGGTCAGTGGAAAGATGTTTCCTGAGGGCAATTCCTTCCATTTTAAAATATGCATCTGAGATAAGTGGGAGGATTTGTCCTCTGAGGGTTTCAAAGGAACCTGATGACCTTACACAGAAGATGCACTGAAATTTCAGACACTACAGTTCAAGAGGGAGAGTCCCACCCCAAGATACTAGATACATAATTTTCAATCTCAACCAAAAAGGAATAAAACTAAGAACTAACTCTGACTTGGCTTTGGTGACCCCCATCTGTATTTTTCTTTGGAAAGGTTTCAAGTACTCTCCCCACCACAATGTTTTCTGAGCATCTTCTCCAACTGCTAAGTGACAACCGTCCCCTTGTTTGATAAGGTAATGTTGTAAATGTGCTTTTCTCCAGGTCATGCTTCATTCTCTCCTTTGTTTCTTAATTATATTCCCCACTGCCGGTGGGTGAGCTGCTTCAGCTCTCAGGGGAATGACCTTGGTTCTGGGGAAAGTGTTCCTGAACTCTGCACACAGGAATGCTGCCCCAGGCTGCCTCCTGGACTTGTAGGAGTTTCTGATGCTCTTTTTCACCCCTTGGCTACTTAAGAACATTTTTGGGCACGGTTGATGGCACACTTGACCAATTAGCAGTAGTGAGGCTGCACAGTTTGAGTGCCCATGACTCATTAGGTTTATAGAGAGCCCTGGAGCCATGCCTTGGTCACATTTATTAACCTGTTCCCTGCTATTGCTCTGGCCTTGAGAACGAACACCTCATTAGAGAGCAGCCCAGAGGTAACATGTGTCTCCTGGGACACTCTAGATAGTAACTATTTACTGCAAACATCATTGTTACATTCAAATCATGATCTATGTAGTACACACCACATCCTCTCACGTGTAGAGGAATCAGTACAGAGCAGTTGTCTATGGGGATGTGTCTCACCTCCTTCTCCCGTTGGGATTTTCTGAAATTTAATAAAAGTTGAGCTCATGCTGTGCCTTTTCAGTGGATGCACACTATGAATATCTTTTTCTTCCATCCAACCACTTATTTTCATGAAGCACTGAAGAACTTATTATCTTGGAGACTCCAGCCATCTGTCAGGTTTGGTTATAATCACCCAACAGATGAAGAATTTACGAGGGCCAAAGACATAGTCACACACACCTATGTACACACACACATACTCACAAACACTGCCATTGCTTAAGCCTCATTTCCTTAGGAAACCAGATTAAAAATAGCATTGATGTCAATAATGAAGTCTTTATTTCTTTGGTAGATCTCTGTTCCTTTTAAACCAATCCTCCCAGTGAGAGGTACTGCAAAATTTTCAACTGGAACCAGACCAGATCTCTAAGTGATAAGAACCTCACAGCAGTTTCACTGTACCTCAAACACCTCAAGGAAAAACACAAAGTGAATGTGAATTCTGTATAAATACTGAAAACTGGTGCCGAATTTCATACCAAGTTAACCCAGTGCTGGCATTTGATTTTTCTCTCCATTTAACTTCAGTGTATAAATACTATTTTAAAAAGTTTTCAAACCTCAGTATTTAAGGTATTTCCCATTATAAAGTACAGAAAAATACTAAAAAAGATTTAAGTTATTAATTTAAATACAAGTCACATAGGTTTCAGTCCTGAAACATTATTCCAGGAAAATGATGGAGATTTCACTTTTCTGCCAGGGAGAGTTCCAAAGCTCAACACCACCAAGATGTGTTTAGACTAAAAAGGTGTTTGGAAGTTCTCTGGCAGAATAATTTTCAGTTGATGAGCAACAGTTTATTGAAATCTAAGCATTTGGTAGGTCTCACTGACTAGCTCTTGAAAACTAGAAGTTTCAAGGTAGATTCATCCGGCCTTTTGCTTATTCACCTGCCTCTTCTTTCCTTGGAAGTTGATGGGAGAAAAGCCTACTGGTTCTGAAATGATACTTTGCCATGTTTGATTTCACAACTCTTTAGCAAACCTGTCTACCAAGAGGTAGCCAGTCCATTTTTGCCAAGAATTACCATATTTTCAAATGTCGTTAGCAGTTTGGGGGTTTTTTTAAAACCAATTTGAAACAGGCATGTTTTTGCATGAAATGAAGTTGCTTCTCACTCCCCACCAGTCCAGTCCAGACTCAGGGTTTCATTAGGTCTACTGCACAGAGCAGAAAGGGAGCTGAGATTCAGACATGAGCCCGAATTTTGTCCAATTTCAGATGGCAGCTCGGCTGTTGGACTTGGGTTTGAGCCCAGCTTCAGTTGCCACCGGAGCAATTTTGTCCAACAGACCTCTGTTGCTTTCTACAGGCCTCTATAAAACAGCTGAACGGTGGCAGAGTTTGTGTTTTCAATGTCTAAGAGAGGGGAATAACTAAAGTTTACGACATCTCGTCTTGCCGGCTGGAGCTTTAATTATTTCCCCTCTGCCCCTCTAAGTAATTCTACCTTCGCTTTACATTTCTGATGTTTAAATATTGGTTTTGGGCAGAGGGAAATTTCGCATACATTTTCTTTTCCTTGACACTTCTCTTCTGATCTACCAGAGAAAATAACAATGAAACTGGGATTTAATAGGCTTATAAAGAGGGTAATGTAGTGAAAGTAGCAGCCTAGATTAAACAACCAGAGTGATAAATAAATGTTGTCTCATCCAGGTGCACATGTCAGTCACCTTGATGTCAGTTGCAGGACTACCATTAATTCAGAGAGAATAGGATCTGATCCCAAATCCATAAATCCTTTCTCAGCAAGTTTGCTCTGATGATATTCCTGGCACAACCATGACTAAGAAAACCTGAAACTCTCACAAGAACGCCCAGTTTAATGAGATTTCCAGTCCCAGTTTCCATACCAGTAAAAATCCTCAAGAAATCCACATAAATTACAGCCAGGCTTTTTAAGGCTTTCAACTTCACATCTACTTTTGCAAAACAACTAACTCCAGCCAGCAGCCATGCCCTGTCTTTCCAGGGCATCAGGATGACCACCAGTTCCTCTCCATATGCAATCCTCCTGCAACTGGGCTCTAAAACTGGTCAGAAATGGCTTGAACCTCTAAGGGACCAACACCACAAGCAGTACAAACCAGTTCCTAAATTCCTGGCTTTACTAAATTCCCTTTCCAGCTTTTGCTTTAATAGCCTGAGGTTCCAAGAGTGGATCTGCAGGGGATACAGCTATGGTGGTCCAGGATGCCTTGGGATATCCATTGCTCCTCCTCCGGAATACACACCCAGGCAGGAGGGGCAGCAGAAAGGAACATGAACTCAGGTCAAGGCCATCAACTTGCATTAATGTGAAGGATCTTTGCTTGCATACCAGGCTCTGAATTCAAGGAAACTGAGTAGCCAGATTTCCCTCTGGTCTGGGACAACATCATGCAGAAGGATGATGAGAAGTACACTTGGATGCAGAGACATCTTAATCACTGCAGGTAGCCCACAAAGGTATCCCAGCTGAGACAAGATCCTTGGATCCTTTGCAGTCTGTACCCTGTTTGCCTTTCACAGGAGCACCCCACAGAAACCTCAGTGTTAAAGGAAGGTTGCCAGTTTTTGGGTTCTCCACTCTGCTTCTTTAAAATCTTCCCAACAGCACTGTTAAAGCTGGATGGGAGCTTTCAGATGAGACAGTTTTGGGATGGGAAGTGATGAATTGTCTGGCATCCATATATTGATTTCAACACTCCCCTTATGAAATCTAGAGTTATATGGGAGCTCTGCCTGGTCTCCTGAGAGCTTACAGGGTGGCCTGTGGATACACAGCAAGCTCTTGTGTGTGCGTGTGTGGGTGAAAAAGTATTTCATCCCATGTTTAAGCCCATTCCTGTTCAGCAGAGTGCTTAAGCCTCTCATGATTCTTTGCAGTTCTGAAAAGAGAAAATTTCCTGAATTATGTCTATATTTTTTACATCTCAAATGTTGAAGAGAAATACAGTAAGGGCATAGCCAAAATTTCTATATTATAAGACAGGAGGGGACAATATAGTTCTTTTCTTTGAAAACAGGCAGGCAGAATTAGACTTATACAGTAGAACTTGGCACAGGTATAATAATAAATATGATACGAAAACGTCAGAGACCCAGAGGAGCTGACATTAATGTATGGGTTTCTTTAAACCAAAATCCTACTGCGTGCAGGCATCATTTCCCATTCATCATGGGAAGAATTACACCAGAGATGGTGAAACACGCTGCGGTTTGCAAGGCCCATTTTAACATTTAGCTGCTTTTAACATTTAGCTGAATACCTGCAGCCACAAACATAAAGACCTGGACTTGAGGCTGCACCTTCAGTGGAGCAACGATGAAAGCGAAGGTGAGCAGTGGCCAGGCAGGACTCCCCCAGTGAGGACAATGAATTCTCCACCTGACCACCAAAGACAGCCCAGGGCTTGCCCAGCTTCCCTCAACACCAGGAGAAAGAACAGAATGCCAGCCCAAATACAGGAATATGTTCTTTTACCTGCTGTGTCTCTTTCCTTCCTTGGCTGGTACAGGTGGCAGCAGCCTCCAGATCCTCCTCATCATTCCATACCCTATACTATGTTTCTACGATTAATATCTTGTTATAAAAAAGGATTTTTCTTAAATCGGAATTACTGGAATCAAGAAGTTCCCTTTTCATAATAGGGTGGTGCAGACAGGTTTATTTTGGCCTCCCTAACTCAGGCACTTTCTGTTTGCTGATTTAAGCTTCAGGTGAAAAGCAAATATTCAGGGACTTCCAAACCTTCATATTATACAAGATCAATGCACATAAAAAAAAAAAAGTTCCCTTGATTTTTTAATTTTTTTTTTTAAAAGCTTGCAAGCTGGATTTACACTTGGAACAAGCTTTTCCCCAGTGGAGTATCTCCTGATTTACAACAGAGTGTCTGAAAAAAGAATCAGGCACTGCCTGTTTAATGAAGACTTTTAAATGAATCAGTTACATGATTTTGGTCAAAATTAGCATGCAGGTCTCTTTCTAAAAGCAAAGTGATACTTTGCCTTAAAAACTAATAGCAAAAGAAGTCCATACACAAAAATAGGTTGATCTCACTATAAGCATCTGGATGCCCAAATAAACATGAGCAGAGGGAATTCTACCATCTGCAAACTGTTAATTCACCCTTTTCTTCTCTTTTGTAGGCTCGCCAAGTTCAATCTCCTGGTCGCCAACTTCTTGCTCCACTGAGACAACCCGCTGATGAACTGTGCTAGTGATGTCAGTAGCACCACTAATCAGCGCTGGATCAGGATGCCTGACACAACCCTGGTAGCCAGAGGACCGGAATTCCGATGATTTAGTTCCCAGCGGAATCAACTCTGCAACTCCGAGCCTGATTTGCAGGCAACGCTGCATCAGTTGGGAGTGCAAAACAGCTATTTGCATATTCGACATCTGTAAATCCCCATCCCTCAGAGTGCAGTCGGATGGAGGCCTGAAGGCATTTCCCTTCTGAAAAAAGCACTTTCAAGTAACACATGTGAACCTCGGTGCCAGATCTGGTGGCAGGTGCTAATGGCTTTCACAAAAACTCTCAGGGTTTTAATTACCCGAGTTTAAGTTGCTCACAGTATCCATCACATCCTTTCTTTTCCCAAACTGCCAAGTAGAAATATGGTTTCCAGTAACAACAAAATCCCACCTCTACCCGCCCCAGTTCAACATCCATCACGTTCCAGCTCAGTTGTGGTCACCTTTTTAACCGTCGACGAAGCATGTTCAAGACAGCTACATCATCTGGATATCTCCCCAGGGGCTCTTTAGCTTTTGGAGGAAAATAAGAACACTTCAGTGGTGATCAAGACCATTCAAGACCTGAGTCACTCTGGAGATGTCTGTCACTCCTACTCATTCCAGAAGGCGAACGGTGAGCCTGTTTCTGTCTTTGGTACCTCAAGTATCTAAAATGGCGTGTGCTGAAATTCCCTTTGGGAATCCTCTGCAGAGAGGACAAAAGGAAAAGAGCTGGAGCTGAGGACTATGAGAAGGAGATTTTATATTCTTGCTGTGCTCTCACACTAGCCCCATCCTTTAGAAAAGTTGCAAAATTCTCTCTTTCCCTACCGAAAACCCACTTCTGAGTCCCACTATAAAGAATTATCAGATAACATTTACTTTGGAAATAAGTTTGAGACCCTGGACTAAATGACCTTTAAAGGTTTCTTTCAACCCAAATTATCTATGATTATTGTTAACAGTCTGATTTATGATGATCAGAATCAGTACTGATGATGCTGCCTGCCCAATGCTGGCTGAGAGAACTCTGCAGGATGGGGAGGGAATTCACTCATTCCGAGCACAGAAATTATCAAATTCTACTTCTGCTGTTCCTACTCCGGGACGAATTCCTCTGCTTTCATGGGAACACACAGACATCTACAACCGTATTTATTTTCTTGTAGAGCATCTCAGAAATTCAAACCTAATGCATCAACCAATAGGTACCTAATCTCAGCTGCCTCAGCCTACAGCTGAGCAAGAGTGCTCGTACTTTCAGGTACACAGATCCCTGTTATCACCAGCTGCATCTGGAGCTGTGGTCACCAGCCCACTCTGGCTTCCACCACACCATGGACAACAGCTTGGGTCCTCTCTGACATCTCAGATGCAGGAGGCTGGTGAGGTGGTTTAACATTTTCTTTCCTCCACCACAGGGCCGTGGTCCAGAGACAGTTTGATTCCCCTCTTACTGTGGGAGATGCCATGGTACTTGCATTTCAGCTCTGTCTCATCACTTAAAGAAAATTCTCCCATGATACATTTATTATTTTAACTAACCAAACTCACTGCCTTAAACCCTACTGATTTGGCTGCTAATAAACATCATGAACTGGAGCAGCATCCGAATTTCTGAAGCAGTAAATCCAGCTCTCAGCTACAAAACTGACAGCTCTCATAAAAGAAAGAAAGAAAAAAAATGCAAGTAAGTAAAACATCCTAAGGAAATTATCGTTCAAATTAACTGCAGGCATAAATTTATCCATTTGTTATCATAAGTGTTACTTGAAAATTATTTGCCCATAAAAATGAAATAAACCAGAGTGATTTTTTCTTAAACATTGACTTCATATATATAGTTTTAGTTGCCAAAATATTAACTCTTTTTAATAGCCTGCGTGCTCTTGGCTGTGTGTCTTTCTTGACTGTAAATGGCCCTTTATAAATTGTCTGTATATATGAGGTCTAAGGCTGTTATTACAGATCAATAATTCCCAGCAATCCATGATGGATTTTCAAAACACAAAACCCAAGCAAATACCCAAATTTTACTTGAAAGTACTCTATTTAGCAACCCTTAGTCATTCAAAGGGAAACATTACCATGCCCATAACTGAAAAATATCATTTAACTGTACAAACAATAACTGCTGTTTCATTACTGGAGTATAATTACTGTGAATACAGGTATGGTGATATTTTCACATTAAGCCTGAATATGGTAAACCCTGGCAGGAGAAGAACGAAGTCTATAGAACTGGGTACAAGCTGGGTCCCCTTTTACCCAAAGCCTGTATTTTTCTTGGAGAGGAGAAAGAAATGAAAGTAGAAAGAATAAATGACCATTTTCACTTCTACATGTTTTATAAAGGAATAAATTAAAAGTCTGAATTACTCCAACACATTTAAATTGTGAGTAATTCCATGGAAGACGGGAAAGGGGGAAATCCATTGAAAAGTCTACTTTTTATTTTTAAGAATGACAAAACTGAAAAGCTCTATTCAGAACTGAGTAATTTTTTTTTTGTTTTAATACTTCTGACTGGAACAAGAAAAAAACATCTTTCAACACCATAAAAAAGCTTTATGAAAAACTGTTTTATCTCAGTGTGCTTGGATATTTAAAGGCCTGTCCCCTTCCCACTCCTTCAGTCCCAGGACTTGTCTGTTCAGTGTTTCACAGCCCTCGTGCTCTTGCAGACCAGATTCTGAGCCACCTCTCCTATGATGCACCACAGCTCTAAACAGAACACAGTAAAACTTTAACTGGGAATCCCAGTTTACAGGAGAACAGACACTCAGGCACTCGGGATTTTGATCAACATCTTCAAGAAGTGGACTTGCTTTTCAGAAGTAGGCAGAAAAATTCTGCTGAAAGATTTTGATCAGCCTTCTATTAAAGGAGAGGCAGGATGAAGGTGGTAGAAATTCTATGTATAAAATAGTTAATAACCAGCCCATAAACATGCAGAGTTGCACAGGCAACAGAATTAATTGCCTGCTATATCCCAATCACTTCAATGGCCTCATCTTCCATGTGAAGGTAGAACAGGTGTTTCCAGGGCTGACCTGACCTACCAGACCTGCCAGGACCAGGGTGTGGGATCTGTCCCTACGTGAAGGTTATTTAGATCTGATGAGAGGGGATGGCACATCTCCCTCTGCCTGCCATTTTCAGCCACACATTTTCATCCAGCCAGCTGGGAATTCAGCTTACACTGGATGAGCTGTGTTTTTTTCCTGATGGTGAAGTGCATGTTTTGTTATGGGGACAGGGCTTTACACTCTACCAAGTTTCAGCTGAGAAGGGATTTTCTGCAAGATTTCTGCAACACTGACCATATGCTTTTTGCTGACAGACACCTGCACCCTCCAGCTCAGTAGCACCAGGCTCCTGCACCAGGTTGCCAGGAAATCATCATCTTGCTTTTCAGATGAAGCCAGTCATTGGGTTTCTTTGGGGTTTTTGATGGGTATTTTTGGTTCTACAGTCATGGAGCAGGACTCACTGAGCCAAACCAGATGTAATTTGCAAAGACACCTGTGTGGTGCCTTCTGGCTTAGTCAAGCTCATTATACAAATTCATTACTAGACACTACAGAACTACCCACCCATGGCACTGAGATCTTAGATCAAGCTGAGGATGGTGCCCTGAGGGAGCAGCAGAGCCTCAGTTGCTGCACACAGCTGTGCAAAAGCCAAGTAAACCTTCACTAGGGCAGTATCCATAGGGTACAGCTGCTGCAGGGAGGCCACTGGAGGAATCAGGCAGGGCTCTACCTCAGGAGAGCTGTTTTCCCCATCTCCAAGCCCCTTGGCTCCAGCTATCTCTCCAGTGAGATACAAGATGCCACTGAGTCCACGTGAATCATCGTGTGGGGCTTGAGACTCCCTCCTACGGCAACCCTTGTCCATAAAATTGCATTTGGGGAAGTTTTTCCAAGGTGCTTTTCTCGTAACAGGCTTATTTTCTTATTTAGGAAAACATTTATTTTCCTAATTTGATTTGGCAGCACAGTTTTACCCAGTTTTTCCCTCCCCAGAAACTATGAGGGAGACTATGAAATTTGGAAAACAATTCACAATACACATATATAATTTAATTACTATTCATCCATTAGTTCCAATACCCTCAAAATAAAGGGATTGATGCAGGAATCACGCTTAGCATAATTTGGAGTACATTGTCCAGAACACTTTTTTCAAATTATTTCCCTTTCATCATGTTAGTCTTAAAGATGCAGATTCTTAAATTAAGTGAAATAATTTTTGCACTGTTCTGGGAGCAAATGAGCTCCTGCAGACTCTATCATGCCTGTCCTAACCAAAAGTGCATTCCTAAAATTTTACACTTCAGAATTCATGGGAATATGTGAAAGCCTGAACTTTCATCAAAAACATCCACCATTCACTTTTATAAAAGGCAAAAACAAGTGCTCAAAGTTTTAGAAAACTGTATGAATTCACAACCCAACCACGTACCAAAGAAACCATTAAAATTCATGAATTAAATATAAGAATGAAAAACACAAGATGTATCAACAAACACCACTCATAATTCAGTGCATGGGGAAAATAAAAAGGAAACAAAACCCCCCAAAAATTCTTCAAGAGAAAAAACTGCATTTGAATCATAAGAGAAAATGAACTTGCTTGCGCTTCAGTCACATAATAATTTTGGCACTGAAAAATTAATAATTTTCTCAGAACTTACTGCACGAAGGAAAAAAACACCCCAGAGAAGCAAGAAGGAATTAATTGTACTAAAGTAGGGATGGCCTGCAGGGATGGCCCACTTTGGTGAGAAAGGCCAAAGGGATGCTGGAACAAAGAACCCAAAACAAAAAGCTTTCCTTGGCATCTCCCGCGTCCCAGCTCTCAATAAATCCAGCTGCATGTGTCTGTTCTGTCCTGCCACAGTCAGTGCTGGGAAAACGAAACAACCCAGCAACAAAGGCAGTTTTCAACATGGCCAAAAACGGGTGAGACTTGCTCTCCATAAGCCAGCTTTCCCAAGGGATGCTGCTAGGGAGTTTCAGGTAGGTGCTGCCTAATGGGGACAGGAAACGAAAGCTTAAACCTCCCAGAAGTTAAATTTAAATGTGCCTTTCTATAGAATGCAGCTTGTAATTAGTATCCATTTGCTTAATTTCACTTCTGTTATCAGCACAGATTGGATTGGATCCATGACCCACCTAGTTCAAGATCCTGGTCTGTAACTGATGCCCTGGAAAAGCGTGTAGATCAGGGCAAGTGGGCAGTGATGCCCAATATGAGTTTATCCTCTCAGCTCCAATATGTATTGGTTAAGGGATTTCCCAAAACTGGAGACTATGTCAAAGCCATCATGTTCGATAATCTCTGATAAACCTCTCTCCTCGGGTTAGACAACCTGGTTTTTATGAATCCCTGTCCAGTTATGAACCATCATGATATATTTTCCTACTGTAAAAACAGTTAAGCAAAACTCCTTGGCCAGAAACATCAGGCAAGCCTGAGATTAAATAAGCTTGGGAAAATTCAGTCCGGATACACTCAAAAAATAAATACATCAAAATGCATGTGTCTCCACTAAAACCCACAGTCTTTAATCAAAATTCCCACTGAAGTGAGTAGCGAGAGGTGAGTTGTTGCCAAAGTTCATAGCAAGAGCCATGGGATGAGGAGTAAAGTTCTGTCAAAAATGAGAAATTGCCAAGGAGAGGGAGCAGGAGGAGCAGATTGGTTCTCAGCACGGCAGTCTCAGGCTGCCTTGAAGTCGAGGGAGCTCAAAGAGACACTTAAGCTGGTGCTCAGGATTCAGCTGAGCTGAGGCCTGAACAGTTATTATTTATACTCTTATCACACAGAAATGTGAATTCCACTGGAAAAGGGAAAAGAAATAAAAAAAAGGACAGTGGCATGTACTGTTGCAGACTCACAGAAGTACTGCAGATGTTTTTGTTCTGCAGACTTTAGGGAGAGCATTTAAACAGGCAGAGGGGCATACTGGATTTTTACTTAATGGTTCAAAATGCTGATATTTAGCTACACACACAACTCATGCACTTGTGCAAAGCCCAAAACCAGTAAATCTGTACAGAAACATGGAGCAGTTAAGTCACCCATTGAGGAAGTCTTAATTACAGCAACCTCAAGAGGTCTGAAACTCTGGGCCAGCACCGTATGCCACACATGTGCCTGTGCCACCAAAGGGTTTGTGTGCCATCAGCACCTGGGCTTGCAAATTCAAACTTCAACTATCTGCTACACTTGTGGCTACAAACCATTGTGTGAACACAACCCAAGCAGCCCACAAGTCAGTCTGGGGAGGGAACAAACACAGCAGCATGAAGAGCAATCAACTTCACATTTCTGCAGCTGGATGGAAAACAAAGGAGTGCAGCCTGTCTGCAGCCAGGTTGGACCCAGACTCACCTCCTTCAACAACTGCATTTTAGAAGCAGGTCTAGACAAATAAAAACCTTTCTGCTTCTGCTCAGAGACAAAATCCTGAAGCATTCAAAACACTTTACTTCCAATCACAATAACTGAGTAAAACAGAAAAAGTCATGCCATACCTGCTCCAAAGGCAAAGAAGAAGCTCTTGTCTCTGTTCTCCCTTAAAAGTGACATCACTCTCTTCCCCATCCTCTCATTCCTCTTGTAGATGAGCTCCTGTCTGAAGTAGCTGTCTATCTCCTGAGCCGTCACCTGCTCATGGGGCGGGAGTGTTGTGTTGATGAAGTTAGGGACCTGAAATGGAGAGAGAAGCTATAGCTCAGGTGGCACTGGTTCAGGAATCACCAAAACACTCCATGTTTTAATCCAGCCTTATGTAAGCCACCTGAGCACCACTATCATTTAAAAAAAACCAAACCAAAACAAAAACCATTAGGTGGATCAGAGCTTGGGAGGTTGTTAGGAACTCTTAAAAAAAAAAAAAAAAAATCAATGAATATACTTTTTTTTCCCAAAGTGAAACTAGTATTTTCTAAATAAAACTTTAGTTCATTTTGACTTTTCTCTGTTCCTTCAGCAAAATGTAGTTTCAGGTGTTACATTTGGGTGAGTTACTAGGACCTTTATTCTCTTCTTGCTCAAAACAGTTCATTGGTTATTTAATACCAAAATCCTGTGATCTGCTCCCAGCCAAGGTCGCCATGAACTTGAGTAAGGACTGTAAGATTTGGGTTGTATCTGGGCCTTTTTAATAACTTGACAGTTCTAAATCAGGCAAGGACAGAGAAACTAGACACAGGAAGATGTACACAGGGTAAACCCTCTCATTCTTCTTGCAGCTTTAGATGCTTTTAGATCTCACCAGAGAGGTCAATGCATTACAACACATAAATCCCTGGAATGTTCCTGATATTTCTGAGGAAGAGATTTTCACAAGAACTGCTCCCTCAGTCCCTGCTTTTGTGAGAAGAGATGTTCATAGACACAGAAGAAAGGCTGAAACCCCAAGGAACAGAGGCAGACCCAGGAATGAGCCAAGGTCCAAGCTGTAATGAACAGACAAGTCAAAAGATTATTAAGATAACAACTTATTTTGACACGGTGAAGGTCCAACGTCTACCACGAGAGTTTGGGGGCCCAAGTGCTCCACGGTGGGAAGTACTGTAAGTGGGCAGTGTCTGATGACTGCTAACAGGACCCAGGCACATTCTGGAGGTTTTCTGTGCCTCACCACTGGAAAGCAGCTTAATCTGCAAAACCTAGATCCAGCTTTCTGAGTCCCCAGGTACATGTAAAGCTGCCAGGATTTCCAGTGTTAATCTGAGCTAGTGGTAATGACATTGCAGGCACAGCCCATGAGGGGAACATCCCTCACTCACTGTGCTGAAATATTTGATGCAGTGACTCTGTTACTCGGGTTATTCTTCCTCTGGTTTTCTACTATACCAAATTTCTGTACTCATTTTCTAAAACTTGCCTTCAAACTATGTTTTGCAGACCACATCTTACCCTCCCACTTGGCTACACGCTTTTATCACAACAATTTTTGTCTTTTCCCACCCTCTTCACTCATACTGCCTCTCCAAAAGCTTTCAGCAAGTCTTAGGGAGACTTCCAACTTCCTAGTGTTTTCCTTAAAGCTTTTTTGTTGCAGCCCTATTTGCATCACTCAATGTGTGGGACCAAGCAGCAGAGATTTCTCACCAAGCATTATGTAGGGTGAGTCTACACCTCACTCTGGATTCCCACCAAAGGCTGTATCCAGTTGAGTGAGGCAGAAATGGGGACCACATCTCCTGAGCCAGGGGCTCCCAAGTGGATGGAGCTAACACTGATGCTGACAGAGACCCTGCCCCAGCCTGTTGGGTCTTACAGACCAACTGGACCTCTCCTTTTCCAAATGACTTCTGAATCTGCTTTGCCAAATCACAGTGATCCTCACAGCATGCCCTTCCTTAAGGGTTCAATTGCATTACCCTGCATCATTCCTTTGGGCTTTCCAGCATGGCTTGGAATCACCAGTGCATCTTGTGAACTCCTCAGAGCATGCAAGTACTTTGCACCTTGTTCTCAGTTTAGCCCTTTGGCAGCACTCAACAAATAATAAGTCCCATTACGCCAGACCTATCGGAGACACCAGCAGGGAGAAATTTATATTGTAGGAATAAAGTCTGAGGAACGAGTAGCCATTTTACACTTGCAATAACCTCTGTAACACAAAGCTGTAAATCAGGTGGTCCATGCAGGTATCACAAGCCTTTGCATCTCCTCTGTACTCAGGCTCTGTGCTTTATGGGTTGATGTAGCTCAGGGAGGAGTCAGGGAAGCCTTTAGACATGGAAATGGAAGGTGAAATTTTTTGGAAGCATCTGAAAGCTCAACACCCACATAAGAGAAGTCTCTTCTTCCCTGGTTTTGGCTGAAGGGAAGTGAAGGCTGGGAACTGATGGGACCCGATCTCGAATGACCTGAGATGCTTTGAGGAAAACAAAGTACTGTGAGGACAACCTTCTCCTACACAAAGCAGGAGCAGCAACGCTGAGCGACCAAGCAGCTTTGTGCATCCCACTGCAGCCAGGGGACAGCTCTGATGCTGGAGGTCTAGATAGCCCAAGAACAGAAGTTCCATTTAGACCTTGACCAAGAAGAGCTTTGCCAAGAAAGGAAGTACCTTTCATCACCTTGTGCAACTCCATCACTTGCAATCCTACATCCACATTCAACCTACAGTTTTTTCCTCCCCTTTATCTAACCTAAAATACAGTACACAAAACAGACCCATTTACTTGCCCTTTCTTCCCTCCCTTTCTTTCCTTCTCTTCTGTGGGAAAGAGTTTGCCAATGGCAGAGAGATAAACTTAAAAACAAGGACTGTGTTTTGTCAGTGTTTCTGGTGCTTGTCCAAGGAACAAGACAAAGGAAGGCATCACCTCGAGAGGCACATCATCAGCTACAGGTCCCGCTGCACCTTGAGCATTCCTGTATTTCTAATGCCTGGCAAAAATAAAACATGCACGTATGTTCCTGCGTGTGTGTGGCAGAGGACAGAAGACAAATGGTTGCAGTAAGTATGCCCATACACAGTAGTGCAACCACACTCTGAGCTATGACACTGGCCCCATCAATCACCTCTGCTCCTCCCTGAATCGCAGTTCCTTTCCACAGTCGGTGACATACACCATGCCTGGCTTCGAGGAGGCAGCTGCTCCTGTTGATTTAATAAACCCTTTGGATTCTTAACCACCAGACAGGGATCAGGAAGTCAACAAACAGTCACACGCAATTAGGAAACTATTAACTAGAGCCAGAGTTTAAGTGGTTTGTTTGTTTGTGGGTATTTTTCTGGGGGGGAAAAAAGAAAATCTCTTGTTTTAAATGTGCACCAAAAGGATGCACCTACCCTCTTCCACTTTTACTTTGTTTCCATTCAGTGAAAAAAAAAATTAATTTTAACATTTTAATTATATGTATTTGTTGGTTTTGAACTGAGAGGGAATGGGTGAGACATTTGCTGTGCCATTGGGTGAGGGAGTGACCTCCCAACAATAGCTGAACACTGCTACCAGTATTTAAATGTACAGTGGAGTGGATGATGTGACCGAGTGAAAATGCTAACTTCTAATTTTGCTGTTCATCTAGGAGAGTAATAGTTGGATCAGTAGAAAAACACATCACCTGGGGTGTGCTCACTTTGTAGTGGCTACATGTGACAGAAGATAAATTGATTCTTTATGTCCAGTCTCTGCAAGCTTTCTGAGAATCCAACCAGTTCATATATGTATTTATTTCTCATAGAAACTCAAAAATGTATTTAATTGAGGTGTTCAAAATATGGAATATTTTGTTTTACTGAGTACGTTAGCACTCCTCCTTTTTTTTCTGTTCCTATTTTCTTTGGGTTACAGCTCTTCTATGGACAGTATAGTAGACCCCAAACTCAGTCATTTGGTATACTCTGCCTTTCTTAGTTAAAATTTTGAGGTTAAAGAAAGGCAATATGAGAATAAAAAAGAAGCCCCAGCCTTGCAGACATTTTTTACCCTCCCTACTGCCTGTATAATTTTAGTTGAGTAGTATCCCTGATGGAATATATGTGTGGGTAGAGCTCTGCACACACATCTGAGCTCACAGTACTGTGGGATGCGGGCCATAATTCTTCACCTTTGAAGTCAGTGAGAGCTTTAGGAAGAAGAAAGAGGAAGGATTGTGGAGTGGTTATGACACTACCCTGAAAAAATGATTCTGCTCCCATGGGCGATACAAATCTCTTGCATGATCACAGGCGTGTCATTTGGGTTTAAACCTTCAAAGGAAACTTGGCACTTAACCTCCACTAAGTATCCTTGAAGCATTTGGCTTTATTCCTCCTGTCTCTCAAAAGTCCATCTGTAAAATGGGGACAGCAAGGCTTTCTACCTTGATGTTACTCACAAGGCACTGGCTGATTCTAGCTGTGGAAGGACCCAAAGGAAGATCCAAAGTCCAAGACAATGCTCAGTGGTAACCTCTCTTCCCATAAATTCCCATAGAGGCTGGAATTCTGCTGCAATCATTAGCATAAGAGCTAACAACATACTTTAGCTTAGAAAAAAGCATCAGCCATAACTCAAGATCTATACTAAGCTGTCAGTTTTGTCTAGGGAGACAGAGAGAAAGAAAAGGAAAAAAAAAAAGAAGAGAAAAGCAAAATATATTGGTGTAGAGTCTTTTATCACATTTAGGGCTTACTGCCAAAGTTCAGCTGAAAATGCATGGACATGGGATGACATTTAAGTATATTTTCTAATTTACTATTTTTTAATATTTAGACAAATATTCTGGACAGAGGCACAATGCCAGAGTTGTGAATATCTATCTGCAAATAATTTTTTTGGACACATATAAGCACCATCAACTATGATTAACATTTTTTCCCCCTGCTTTGGATTTATTGGCTACAGTGGAACCGCTCTAGACTCAGTCCAGTATCAAATCACTATCAGATGTGGACTAATAGTGTTATCGTTCCTACTCCTATACACCACAGTTCCCAATCCTCTGATAACCTTCCTTAGCCTTGTTCTGTTCCAGTGATGATAGAGTATTTCTGGAATGTGCATTCCAACTGTAAGATTATGTCAATGAAAAACCAATACTACCAACACTGGGACAGAGGGCTGGGTGCCCTTCCTTGCCTTCAAGGTGTTCTTCAACTATAATTCTACCTGCAGACGGAGAAGAGGAAGCTGAGTCAGGGAAAAGGGAAGCCAACTCCTGCCATGGAAAACACAGTGACCCTAAAACCTTTCCAGCTGTTATCTTCCTATATCTTGGTCAAGCCTGTTGGCTTCTGAGACTCTTCTCTCCCACTGTCTCCCAATCAACAAATGATTCGAGGTTTTCCAGCCTCACCTCCTGTGAAGTATCCAAACTCCAGACACTGCAAGTACAGCACGATCCCTAATTGTTGCAGGAGAATATATTAATAATAAAAATGCCTTATTTCTTTATTTCCTTCTCTCCCCAGTATTCACTGGCTAAATAGAGATAACAGGAGGAGCCACACCCAGGGTCACCTATGGCAAGCCACAGAGCTGGCCATCAGCTTCCAAAATTCTAGTCCAGCATCTCAATCCAAATCCCATCACTCTTTCCCTGACAGGAGGGCTCCACTTCCATGCTAGTAATCCTTATCTCCAGTTGTAAGCAGGGAGTTGTTCCCAGATCACGACAACTACATTAATTTTTTTTTTTAAACATGCTAAAGATTGGGTTCTCTTTATTAGTCTTTTGGTTTATGAGCTTTACGTGGGCAGAGGCCAGAAGACAAGTAATGGATCGCGCTTTGAAGGATTTTCCCTGCATCATTCAGGTCAGGAACTTTTATCCAGTTGACAGCACTATGCAAGATAAGGATCTGAAGAGCTGACAGCTCAGCTTATGGGGGCTGCCAAGGAGCCAAAGCAGCATCCCAAAACCCGCTGGCTCCTCCAGCCCTAAATTCACACCAGCCCCTCTTGGGTCAGAGGCTGACATCTGAGCTCGAGTTATCATTCCTTTATGAAGGGAGGATACCCTCCTGTTAACCAGCCCTGACAAGGCATTGTGGCTTTTACTGAAGTGCTGCAAAATATACTGCTCTGCACTTGGAAGACACCTGTTTTCCTCTGATTTATGGATCCTTCTGGCATCTGGGAGAGCAATATCCATTTACTGCAGCCTCTGATAGAAGGATTCAAATAGTGCAAAGTGAATGGGCTGTGAGAACAAACATCTCCACAAGGCTGCTGCAGAAATGAGTAATGCTGCCAACTCAACTGATTTTCCTCCAGCACTCTTGAGTTTCCACTGTGATGGAGACCAGCAATGGCCAAGGAGGGGGTGTCTGGTTAAACTGATCTAGCCCAAAGCCCAAAGTTGGCAGCTGCCAAGAAGACAAGCTTCTAGCTTGTTATGGAAAAGGGAAACCAGGAAGGAGCAGTATCCAGTTTGAGCATGTGATTAACCCATTATTGCTTTCTTTTAAGCACCAAAATTTAAAGTAATATACTAGAAGCCTGAGTTGCCTGTAAAAGGAGTCTTTCATCTTCAGAGTAAACTCAGTTCCATCACTCCTTTCCCTGGGTTGGAGGGGAAAAAAGGCAAAAGTACTTTTCGCTTGAAGGGAAGTGAGAGAAGAAAGGAAGTTCAAGAGCACAAGGAAAGCCAGAGTAAGAGCAAGCACATTTCTTGGGACCAGCTCTGGGCAGCCATTTCTGGCTGTGAGCTAATCCCTGCCCACCTACATCACTGTTCAGGGTCCCTGTACACTGCAGATACATTGCAGTTCATGTCAGTGAGTTTTCTGCAATTGGCCTCTCTCATTTAAAGCTGGCAGAGTACCCCTCAGCACAGTATGGTGACCTGAGTGTGAAAACAGAGGTCTTTGAAACTGAGTTTCAAACTGGCTAGCTCAGGTCTATGAGCCACTGGAGCATCTAAACTTGTAAACAGAGAAAAATTACAAATAGGAGAAGACATGGAGGGGGAAAGCAGGCTGAATGCCAGTGAAGTCCCTATGGATAGTGCATGATACTTCTAAAAACCAGCTCTGCAGGTGACACAAAAGCTGTAGGAGTCATTGCTGGACTGAGCGTAATCTTGCCTGCAGGCAGGGTAGGCTGCAGCCCTTGGACATTCCTGTACCTGCAGCTTCAGCTCCCACCACACCTGTGTGGAGACCCTCCCTGGGATCACCAAACCCATCCTGCCACTGCCTGGTGGCACATGGCCAAACAACAGCTGCGTGGTCTGCCTAGTTCTACCCTCTCTGTCCATTTGGGCTAAAGAAAAACATCTTTTAAAAAGAAATTTAAAAAGGCAGAAAGGCCATAGGGATGGGCTGTGCATCTAACACACAGTCTCACTGGGGGGTGAGACTTCTATCCCTATTAGAGAAGACTTTCAACAAATCCCTGGGAAGTCATGACCTCCATGTATGTTTTCTATTTGTTTTTCCACACCAGTTAAACAGTTGTTTTCCAAGCACTTAGGAAAGAAAAAGAAAAAAGAAGAAGCAAGCAACACCAACCCCTCCTACAAGGCCTCCCTCTCCATCCCAACCCTGTCCCTGCTCCCCTTGGTCGCAATGCCAAAATATGCAGCCGGCCTCTCTATCTGAATGAATGTTTTGATTAAAGAAGCCTTAACAAAACACAGTCAGAACAATGATCCCGGCCCCCTTTCTGCAAGCCTCACCAACTATGCAGTGTATATTTAGGACCAGATTACAGGGACCTGTTCATTAATCGAGTAACGATGACAAGCCTGTAGTGTATGCAAATAAAGGCTTGGGTTTCGGAGGGGAGGGTAAATCTTAACTACCTAATGATACTCCTGCTGCATTTAAAGCCCCTTCATCGCTGGGATTGTTTTGAGGCCAGCTTTCATGAGCTTGCAAACATATGGAAAAGTTCAAGATTTTCTATTTCCCTTCCAAATGCTTTGTTTCCTTTGACAAAGAATACTTTTCTTCTGTTCTGACACTAAAACCATCACCTATTATATTGCCATGACACCCAAGTCAAGATACTGATCAAAGGGCAAAGCAGGGCAATAAAGTTAATAAAAAAAAAAAAAAAAACCAACCAGGCCCAGAAGGTTTGGGTTTGGGGCTGGTTTATTAAAAAATTGCAATTCTTTTTCCAAAGGTATTTTTCATTTTGTCTTCTGTTACACAGTGGGAGAACAGCTGGCCAGTAGCGGGCACAAACTCAGCTTTGGTTGTCTTGGATATATATTGTTCAGGGCTCTTCAGTGAGTTTCTTCCCATCCCTGTTTAGTTAGATTCTAGGAAAAGCCTGAATGTATATGTGAAGCTTGCAACATTCTGTTAACTCAAGGCAAGTCTGATCCAAAATACATGATTTGCAAAATATCACTTAACTTTGCAAGGAGCAAAAATCTGGTTATTAACACAACAGCAGCTGGTCTGGACACGAGATCTCAGGAGCTGACACTACAAGGTTTGTGGTGCAAAGATTGCCATGTCCTCCTGTTTGGTCCTAGAGAAACTCCAGACTACTCCCAGTCCAACCAGCTGAAGCTTTCTAGTTATGCTGACATCTGAAAAACAAATTGGATGATGACTTTAAAACTAATTTTAATTTTTTTTAACGTAGGGTTGTTTGAGAGGTCTAGTGTTGGGCATAAAGATGGAGAACAGCTTCAAAAAGCATTTAGAAATGAAACAAGAGCCAGTAAGGAGAAAACTAAGGAATAATTCAGATTAAGTCAGTGAAGTTGAGACAAGTTGTCCTTGAAACTAATTTCTTTGCATCTAACCTGGTGGAACTCTATAAGCCTTGATTTTGGGTTTATCAGCAATCAGCTCTCCCAGAGGAGTGAAGATCCACGTCTGAAGTCACCACCAGAGAGCACAACCAGTTTACACTGGAGATACCTGATCTACGGCATTCCCTACTCAGTAATGCAGACCAAGAAATGTTGTGTCCAGGAGTGCCCAAGAACACAGTCTTTTCGATAATCTCTAATGCTAATCCTGCCAAATCAGCCAGGACAACCAAAGTGCCCCCTTGTCCCACATTTTCCCCCTCCCTGTCATAATGAGGAGTAACTTCATCTTTTACATAAAACACTAAGAAACAAAAAGCATTTTGTACATTCAACTCACAAGATACTGTTTAAAAAACTAACAAGTCTTTTTCATTTCTCTTGAACAAGTCTTTCCAAGAAACACTTCATAAACCAGCTCTTTAAAAAGAAGGGAAAGTAAATGCCTTACAGCAAACACACAGCATCCCATAGAAAGCAGCACGCTACTACCTTGAACTCCAAATGGTTTTACCAATCACTCTTTCATACTCATTTATAGTTTATTCCCTTACTAATAAATACAGGTAGTCAACAATCCTTAACTGTTTCTAATGTAAATCAGCTCTTTTCTGTAGGTAAATATGTTCCTTTTCTAATAATGCAGCAGTCTGAAAGAAAAATCTTTGCCTTTAAATGTCTTGTTCCAATTTCTCTCTGACTCTCTCTCCTCTCCCATTGCTTTTTTTCATGGAAACTGGAAAGAGGAAGGAAAAAACTTCCAAGGTAAGACAACTCCACATGCAAACGTGTAATGAAAATTTTCAAGGAAGAACCTATTTTCAAAACCCGTAGCATGAAAATCATCTGGGCATGTTCCAGATTATTAATAAAAAAAAATAATCTCTGCAGTGTTTTCCCCAGCACTGACATCAACAAGTAGACTTTACTCTCAGTCTGGATCTGTAACCAATTTTCTGAAACACATAAGCCAAAATATAATATTGCTCCAATCTGGAATCTTGTTCTGACATAATATGAAAATTAGACTCCGAAAATTTTGGCTGCACTTCTGTTTTTTCACTTCCAAACGCTCCCAGCATATACCAAGACACGAAGCTGTAACTCAGGTGCAAGTGGAAAGAAAGTACGATCCCACCACAGCAGACCAGGAGCTGTTCTGAACTATGGGAAAGCAACACCTCTGCAGCAGCATCCTGTGCTACAGCCCAGAGAGGAGAAGGTGGGAGACAGGCTCTGCTCACTGTCAGGGCACAAGCAGCACTGAGCACAGTGTCACCAAACACCCGGTCAGCGTCAGCACTGCCAGCAGTGTCCTTGGAACAAACACTCCTGGGAGCGTGACTGACCCTTCCCCTGGACCCAGAATGGTAAACTCCTGGGACTGGCTGCCTTGATGCCTGGGACAAGCTCACACTTGCTTCGCTGGAAAGCTCATAATCATTTTCCCTGGAAGAACGAGAGGCTGTGCCAGTTCGCCTGCACTTTGTTACAGCGGAAAATGATAAGATGCTTCCAAAGCGCTGCGTTACAATAGCTGTGCCTTCAGTTTATGGATTTATCTTCCTTTGCGCCAGATAAAACTCCATTCCTTGGACAAATTAGGTCTGCTTGTCATTCAACACTCTACCTAATGGTCTCAGCTGTGTGTTTCTGCAGTTACTGAAGCTGGAGCATTCCACAGATAGTTTTCATTGATTTGAGAAGCGAGCCAGAAATCCAGTCGTATTTTATCCAAAATGACAACAGGGCAAGTTAATGATGTAATTAGAATTATCAGGAACCTTAAATCTTAAAGGACATGTTTAAATGCAGGATGATAACAGTTTTAAAGGGCTGCATAACACAACCTGGAGATTTATAAACAGCAAGTACCTTGCAAAGTGAGGCACTGAACATTTTCTTCTTTAGTTTAGGGAGGCTGATACTGGCACGGGGTTAGCGTATAGATTTCTAATGTCACGTTATCAAGATCATCATATGCTTTTCAGAAGGCAACACCCACTACCTAAAGGCTGTATGCCCACATGGATCCATGGCATTTTGAACTGCAGAGGGAACTTGAGATATGGGTATAGAAAAAGCTTGGTTGTTTCTGATGGACACAGCTTGAAGAAGGATGCACATCAATGCCTGAGCATCTGAAGGGGGTACAGATCTGTCTGCAGGCTGTGGTGAACACTAAGCAATTCCACTGCATAGCTTGCTCTGCTGTGTAGGATGAAGCCAAGACCTTATGTCTCCTGGCGATGAGAAGATTGTTATGCTGAGGTGAGCATAAGGCCTGTAAACTGGGTTAATCACTGGCCTAACTTGATTTATTCATTTTGATATCCAAAGATGTCTGGGCCCACTGGAATGGATACAAAGCCTGCTGAAGGCATGAAAATATTCTCCATTACTTCAGTGGGCTCTCACTACGGTCTAACACAAACCGTAAGGCTCTCTAGATGAGAGACGCTTTGGAAGTGTCAGGTATGACTCTTGGATTGTGCTGTTAATCCTAAATGGGACAGGCAAATAACAAGTATGAAACCTGGATAGTTGAGCCAGTAGAAACTGGCTTGAAGAAAACTGTGTATAAAGTTAGCAGTGGAGCTGCAGGTCTTTGACACGCCAGATCAGCGATGAGAGAGGAGAAACCATCTTCTCCTGGGACAGGAGCCTCTCCTCAGGTCAGGAGAATGGCTGAGGACAGAAGACAAGAAACAATAACCAGAAACCACAGATAGAATTTTTGGGAAAGGCTGAAGGAGAAAAATCTTGGCCTTGGATCTTCAAATTTCCTCTTAATAAAGGAATACAAAAGAACACAGAAGCAGTTAATTCAATGCTGTCCTTAAAAACTGAACAGCTCAAAACCACCCATAGGAAGGAACTGATTCAAGGTATCCTTAAAACCAAAACACAAATGTTTATGTTTGAATAAAGACTTTTACATCAGATCTAGGGAACAAAACACACAATAAATTGTTCTGTACCCTACTTTTTCTTCACCAAGGCTTCAGATCATTAAGCAATTTTTCATCTGTCTCAGGTAAGAAAAAAATATCACGTGGAGACAGATAATTTTCTAATTTTGCACTAACAGATTTTTTGTATTTTAATGTTTCTGGACATACTGACCTTAATTCCCTTGTGAGAGCATCAGACAGAATACAGAAGTTACAGCTACTGATCTAATCCAACACATTTTTGCTTCTAGGGAACTTTTTTCAAAAGCAGAGAAAGAAATTGACTTCTTTGAGGGAAAAAAACTCTGGAGAAAGAGCAGAAAATACTCCTATCCTATCTTTAGCTTAGAATACTTTCTCTTCGGTATCATTTTGACTCTCTGCCCAGAAACTCCAACATAAGCATCTGGATTACAAAAGTCACAAGAGAATCAAGTGTTTGAGGAAGGCTGTAGAAGAGAGAGAGATGTTTCCTACTCCACTTTGGAGTAACTTAGTAAGCTCAGCTCCTTAAAGTTTTACTAAGTTTAAACAAGGATTTATACATTGGGAAAAATGGTGCCTGGACAAAAAAAATTTAAAAAAAGAGAGAGGGAAAGGAATGAGGAATGTAATATAACCACAGGAAAGCAGAGGTGTTTCCCTTTCACTGTTCTTAATTAAAACAAAGGTCTTCTCAGACCTCTAAAAAATTGGGGCAGCACCTTGATATCACGAAAGAATGGACACATCTTCTAAAAATACTGTGACACTCCTGTCTCACAAGATTGGCAGGGGTACCTGCCCTGAACTTTAAGTGGCAATACATCTCACTTGGGATATTTATAGTTTTTCTGCATTTGTAGGCCAATCGTTCATTGTCACCTCATGAGACCTGCAATAGACTCAGCACATGACAAATTCCTCTGCCTACATTTAATGTCTCCAGAGAGAGATCCCAGGGGGGATGCTTCATGTGTAATATTTAAGCCAGGCTAATCTAATTTGGTAACCAAATGGTAAGAACTCTCCATGGCAGACAGA
Source organism: Chiroxiphia lanceolata (assembly GCF_009829145.1). Classification (NCBI taxonomy): domain Eukaryota; kingdom Metazoa; phylum Chordata; class Aves; order Passeriformes; family Pipridae; genus Chiroxiphia; species Chiroxiphia lanceolata. Next base: position 6,342,791 of record NC_045645.1, read on the forward strand.
GTCTTTCATCCTTGCAAAAAAACACACAGAACAAACTTTGGAATCACCCCAACTGGCAAAACTTGGCCTGAATAGGGAGTTTATTTTAGGTTTTAATTTTCTATTTTGTTCTGCTCGCAGTTAAAATAAATGGTATAAAGCTGGTTTATGAAAACACTACCAAGCACAAAAACCCTGTACCCAACAGTACTGCACAACATTTAGAGTTCTGCAGGGACCAGTATACATAGAGGGATTTTAATTTTCCATGGCTTGTAAGTGTTATAATCTCTATCAACTGTGTGCACTCTGGGACCATGACTAACACCATTGCTTGAACTCTGACTGGTTGTTGGCTTCCTTCTTCTGTCTTTAACACTGTTTTGAAACCCACATCTGATCCAATAATTTGGAGGGATAAGCAAGCTGTTCCTCTCAAGTTGAACCCACGGGTCCGATATAGGACAATGTGAAAATAAACCACAGATGTCTGTGAGTCCATGCAATGGGTGTGAATGGCCACAGTAAATCTCAGGGACAAAGGCTTTCTCACTGGAGAAATTACACTGGTAGAGATTAAAAGGCAACAGAGGACATTCCCACACCAGGACAGTCTTCATGGGTTTGCCTACAAGTACTCCTTTCATTGTATCCGTGGCAAATATAACACCACATCTTGCTTGTTTATTCCATGTTTATCATTTGTGCTGTGCCTCAACACTGCAGGAATAGTTACCACTACAGGACTAACAGGAAAGGAGAAAGAAGAATCTATGTATTAAATGAGAATCTCAGAGTTTGCCATGAAGTATCAAACTGGTCTGGAAAGCAGATTTCTGCTCCATTGAGAGTTTTTAATAGCTTTGGATAACTAAGACAAACGGAGACTGAAGGGTTGCCTGAGACACATACAAAATTATTGAATTATGACATGTTTGAGAAGTTATTTACTTTATAGAGTACTAATGTAAGGTCCACTTCCTCTTCATATATAAGCTCAAATATTACAAAGATTCCCCCCTCCCCCGCTTAATGAGGGGTCTACATTCAACAGCCCCCAAACATCTATAATTACCTTTTTTGTAGACACATTCCTAGGTAAGTCTTCCAGGCAGTACATTCCTTTTTCCAAGTAATAAGCAATAGGACAAGAGGAAACAGCCTCAAGCTGTGCCAGGGGAGGTTTAGATCGGATAGCAGGAAGAATTTGTTCACCAAAAGGGTTGTCAAGCACTGGAACAGGCTGCCCAGGGCTGTGTTGGAGTCACCCTCCCTGGAGGTATTTAAAAGACGTGTAGATGTGGCACTTGGGCACACGGTTCAGTGGTGGGATTGGTAGTGCTGAGTTAATGGTTGGTCTCGATGATCTTGGGGGTCTTTTTGAACCTGAACCATTCTATGATTGCCCAGAGCCCAAGAAAAAACATGGAAATTCCACTGTCACCAAGCAAATGAGGCACATGTGGAAAGAAAACACAGGGCATCAAAAAGGAAGAGAGGGAAGAGGAGACAGAGTATAAAGTGCTGGCTGGGATATTGCTAAAAAAACAGCTGATTTGTTTTCAATTATCTGGCCCATCTGGAACAATTCTGCTCACCTGAGAAGTGTCATGGTTGAATATCACAGCATTCAGGTCTCCACAGTTGTAGTGCTTGATGAGATCTTCAGTGGTATATGGGGCCTGCAAACTACCTGCTCGAAGGCTTTCATGCTGGAGTAGAGTTTGGTTCAGAGCAAACAGCACCTGCAGAAACGCAAACAGAAAGGGAGATAACATGTTAAAGATAGTAGGAATCAAACCAGCAAAGCCTAAAGGACCAAACTTTGAGAAACTCTCCTGCACCTGAGGTCTATTCACTTGATCCATTCTGGCCCACAGCAACAAGGGCTGGTCTTCAGTCATTCCCAAATGGAAAAGCATTCAGATGCAAGGCCCCCTAATAGCAAAAGACCATATTACAGACCCCTTGATATTCCACTTAGAGTATAACTTCACAATACATATATATTGCTGGGAATTCTTGGGCTTTCTGGGCTGGTTAATTGGCTACATGACAGAAACTGGAATGAAAAAGCCCCTAAATGAGGAAACTTCTATTGCCTCTGACTGCTTCCTGTCCCCTAGCTTAAATCCAAAGCCCAAACTCAGCTAAGAGGTTTTTGATAAAAATCAAAATCTTCTGAACTTCTGAAGTCACAGGTGTTGTATTGGGATTTTGTGCATTCTTGGAGTAGCAGAAACTTCAGGAAATTCATTACTAGCCTCCCTCCTTTCGTCTTCCCCCTTCACCCACCCATCTGCAAAGTGAGCAGAGATACAGGTTTATAACACTGCCCCAGCAGACTAGTCCCATGTCCCCATCCCAAATTTGAAAATACCAAAAAACCAGAAGCACTCTTTACCGTGTAAATTTGGGTAACCAAAGAAATAAATATCCTTAAAGTTTAGCTTTTGTTCCCCCCTTGCATCAACCAAAAAACCCCCCCCCCAAAATATAAAAAAACCCCAACAACATCACACTCATCTCCCCCAAAAAACAAACCAATAAAAAACCCCTACTAAATTTCACATGAATTACCAGAAATCTGTTTGGGTTTGTGACAGATTATAGGAATAATTTATACTATTTACTGAACCACCAAGTCTGGGTTTTCATATTCAGCTTTCCAAGAAGCTCCCAAAAAAACTTGATAAAAAGTAGATGAATAAATCAGAAGAACAGCAGTTAAGATGGTTTGTCACAAATTATATAAATAAACACACTTTTCCTAAAATAAAATTATATGTGGTGACAGTAAATTCAGATTTCTGGCAAATTATATTGATGTGTCATTTTTCACGAAAAGACTCCTGCATCCCTCAGTCTCACATTTTACCATTTTTTTTAGCTTTTATCATTTATAACAGCAGTGTCCTTCCCAAAGAATAACCATCATCTCCAAATCTGTGTAAAGTAAGCCATGCTGAGCTCCAGCTGGCCCAGCAAGGCTGCAGTCTGTGACACATATCCTTACTTACCTTCCTAAAGTTTAGGAACTTTCCCACTTCAAAGAGTAAACCCCAGAGGAGTCAAAAATTAACAATGCACATTTTTATTTGCAGGATGGAAGTTCTTATTAGTTTAAAACTATGACTCCCATTGAATTTTATCTGAAGGTGAAGTAAACAGTCAATTGGACTGTATATGCCTCACATATATAACAAATAATTAACATTATTATTAATAATCATGTTAATAATATTAGTAATAATAAAGTATCTTCAGGGCACTAACAGCTTCAATACAAAGCTGTTAAATGCTAACTAATATACAAAAACTGGTTGAGGAAAAGCAAATGTTATTTTTTAATTTACTTTAAAAAAAAAAAAAAAAAGGATGGTCTTTCAACTGAACCTGTTCTACCTCAATTCAGCAATCGGTTCCCCATTAAGATCCAAGCCTAAAAGATTTCCTTGCCCAGATCTAAGGGTCTCTTTAGGCTTTTCTACAAAGAGATAAACCAGGACCACAGCCTGAAGTTAAGCATCTTCCTAACTTGGTTTTTCCCTAATTTAAAAAATATGCAAAAAATACAGTTTGAAAAATTTCTAACCTTTGAAAGGATCTGAGCTTTCTTCTTTTTCCCCTAAGGGCTACAGCTCGAAGAGGAAATGGTTCATCCCAGGATTTCCTGGGGATTCTAAACATTTTGACTAATAAAAATAAAAGCTTAGAAAAACATTGACAGGAAAAATGAGAGCAGAGGTTTTCCCAAAATGCTTTTAGCAAAATCCTTCTCATTTTTGATTTTTTAAACAATGGATGTTGCTGGATTTTTATATATGAAAATATGTATACACACAGGCACACACACATATACAAACCACCAGCAAATCCTGAGGGCAAGACAGTGTGTTTTATGATAAAATATCAAGATGGCAATAAACAAATCCTTACTTCACTCCCAATGCCTTTTTTTCCCCTTTTTTATTTTTTTATCTGTTATTTTGGCTTCCTGCAGAAACCAGTCCTGTGCATTAATGCTCTTGGTCTGCCTGTCTCCTCCTAATAAATTTGGAACCTGTTAGTTGATTTTGGTCACATTTCCACAGGGTTTTCTTAGAGAAAATTGTCTGTGAGTTCCTTAAAAATCAGTGCCAGACTGCAGAAAAGCCCACAGTACAAGTTCACTCCTTATAAGACACCAAAGACTCCACATGAGAGAGAGTGATTTCTTTGGAGTTTACAACAGCAGATGGATCCCCATGATCTGGTCCCAACATTTTATCAGTGCCAGGATGTTCATGCCCCTGCTCTCTGCCTCAGAGCAGCTTTGGGACCTAGATGTGATGCTGGACACCAGCCTGGGGACGGTCCTGTGCAGGGTCAGGAGTGGGACTCGATGATTCTTGTGGGTCCCTTCCAGCTCAGCACATTCTGTGATTCTGTGATCCAGCACGCTGCTGCCACCGGGAGAGAGCCCACCACTGGGTTCAGCCCACTGCCTCAAAAACAGCTCAAGAGGCTTTATTTCAGGAGGAAAGTTAAAATCAGAAATTCAAACACTTGATTATGCTAAAGGAAAACTGTAACACTTAACAGATTTATAGAGAAGTCTTGCTTAATCAAGCCATAGCCACCACGGGTTTAGGTTGGACAGCTCTAAACAAATTTAAAGAGAAGTGGGGTCTCGTCACAGTCACTGCTTGTTGGCTGGATTTGTAGACCACTTCCTTCAGAGTCAGGTTAAAGCCATCTTAAAACCTGAATTTATTTTTCCTTACTGTTCAGATAATGCCACAAAAACAACGCTGTTTCCTTTCCTTCCCTCTATCTTAATATCAATGACCCCACGACCTCCAGCCTAAACCCCTATCTGAGTTAAATCTCCCAGAGGTGCCCGAGATTACTGAACAAGTGATGACTTCAAAATAAACACACTTAAGAGTGACTGCCTATACACAGTCCCACCTAATAAACAGAGCAGACAGGATTTGTTCTGGGAAGAGATGGGAAGTTATGACTTTGGCTCCAGGAAAGTGCATTTTTATTCACACAATTTATGGTCCTCACCCTGGTGTGCTTTGAAGACATTTTTGCACGTCTGCCTCTGGCCCCCACTGTTTTTGGCTGATCAACGTTTTTATCTGAGTGGTGCCATTCACCCAAAACACAGATTTTATTTGGGTGTTTGCAGACACCAGCTCAGCCCTTAGGGCAGACCTAAGGGTCCTGCTTCACTGACAGTGAGAGCAGGTCCCACCAGTCCTACACAGCACCAGGAACCACTGGCCCAGAGGCTTCAGGAGTTATTTTGCACAGTCTGTGGCCACGACAAGCACAAGGGGCTGGACTGTTGAGACCTTAGCTAACAGCTGTACTGATTACCTTGACACTCAAATAGTATTCTCCCTCTCCACACTCATCAAATACAGCACCATTCCTTTTTATATCAGCTGTGGGCAGGTGGACCTGTCTACCTGTGGAACCAAGAGGAAAGGTTGCCAAGTCCACCTCTTTTGTCTGACTAAGGTCCCAAATAGTGGCACAAGGGGAAAACAGCTTTGTGGGAGCACTTAATAGGCCACATTAAATTAAGATAAGGAAACGTTTCTAGCAGATAAAGTTCTTAAGCAGTCCCAAACCTTCCTATGAAATATATTGCTAATAAAACAGATAAGAAATTCAGGAATTAAAACAGAAGAAATAAGCTTTTTGTTAAGCTTAAGACAAATTAGACCCATGTTTTTCTGGTGTGTCTGCTATACAGGAGACTTGAGGATGAAAGGCAACCCTAGGAAAACTCTCAGGCCAAACTTAGCATCCACAGGACTCCAGTAGCTGGAGTAACAGGATGACCCCTGCACAGACCCATGATTAACAACAATACCACAAAAACATGTACTTAAATTTCATGCTATGATGTCAGCTCTTGAGCAGGCAATGTATTGTTTTCCTTTACTCTCTCTTTTGGACACATGCCACCACAATGCAAATACTAAATAAGCATTACTGGAAGTGTTTGAGTGACTATATCCTGTCACTGCCCAAATTGCAATTCTGGAAAAGAAATGCCCCCTCTCCTACTCTTCAAAACAAACTGCAATATAAATACTGAGATAGACAGTTCTGCAGGGGTTCTGCTTTTGTAGTTATCCTAATCTGTAATCAAACAGAAAATCAAATATACAGTTTCAGGTCAAAATAGTGACTTGGGAAAAAAAAAAAGAAAAACAACCAAAAATGCAAGTCCCTGATTTTCCAGATTAATGAAATGCAATAAAAGTGCTTGCCCAAATCTGTTCAGTTCCATTGGTTTCCAGAAGACGGGTTTCCCCTTTCCTTGAATCTCTTGTGCTGTTGCTAGGAATTAGTGAGCTGTGAAACTCACCTAATGAGGTCAGCATCAGGAAATAGCTTTGGAAAAACAGGTCCTGGGGGAACTACTAAAGGACTCCCCCAGTGTCCAAACGAAATCCTGGATGCATCGGCACATTGTACAGCCGGGGCTGTGAGAGGAACGCGCCCGACTTTGTTGTTGTTTTTCCTATAAAGGGACAGCTAAGGAAAGTGAAACTATTAACTCATCCACTGGAATTTCTACTCACAAACCGTGCCCCCTGTTAAAGCTGCTCATAAAAGCCTTTCGGCTAGTTAGTTCCATATGTTCCCCAAACCCGCAGTTATTGCTTCTGAAAGGCAGGAGTAGTTAACAGTCTGCGGCTTGGCACTGACCAGGGAGACCTAAGGACCTCGCTTTTCCCCCCTCCCTTTCAAACTGCCAATTACCCAGCTTAATAAAACAGTTTGAATCTGACCAAGGTGCTTGGAGAAACCCCGAGCCACCACCCATCCTGATGGTGACACACGGACATGGCCCAGGGAAGAGCAGTCACGCTACTGATGTGCAGTCCTGGGAACTAAAGACTGGTTTTCTTGGTTCTGGGAAAGCTGTAGGGAGACTGGGACTCCAGCCTTCAGCCCTACACGCCCAAAGCTCCTGCTGAAGTTGATTTCCAACAGCCTGACTTCAACCCTCTGACTCCTTTCTTTATGCAGAGTTCCCATTACGAACTTGCACATGCCACCCCCATTCCCTCAGCCCCAAGACCCCAAAACCGGACAAGGACTCTTCTGGTTCATGGCATCTGTCACACATTCCCTGGGCTGACCCTACTACACTATTGCTTCTGCACCAAGTTCCAGACTTCTGCAGGGCTGGGACAGGCAAATGGTTCAGACAGAGCCTGGAGAGCAGCTGTTTAGGGTTTTGGTGGGTTACCTGACAGAACAGGCCAGATAGCTAGTTTGTGGTCTTAGATGCGAGTCTTCTCTTGCACAAGGTCATTAAGACAACAAATAAAGACCACGGAATTAATTTCTGCCTTGAAAACACTCTAAAAACATATACTCTCTCTATATATATACACCCACACACCCACCATAAACAGCACACCCACCTTAAATAGGTCAAAAAAACCCCAAATAAAGTCTTAAATATATAAACTGAAGTCAGCAGCAGTTGTAGCAAAGACACTATTGGAAGGAGGACAAGATCTGAAAACTTTTCTTCTAAAGGTAGTGAACTCTGTTACTTTCTAAAGGCACTCAGAGTCCATATGAATGTAGAAGAAAGAGAGGGGGGAAAAAGAGCTTTGATATGGAATTTCCATCCTTTCCCCTTTCGTGAATCACCACACTGTCGTGGAAGGATGTTTTAGTTTCAATGCCCTCACCACATCATCAGCACAGTCTCTTTTGCCAGTAACTCAGCTTGATGTCCAACGAGTCAGGGAGGGTGTAAGTGAGCAGTGACTCTGAAGGATAACTCTCTGCTTTGGTCAATATCCAAATGCAACCTTAGGGAAACAAATTAATAAACAACAGGAGGATGGATCTACAACTTAACCAAAACTGAAACATTGGAAGGGACAGAATTACTTCTGTTAAATTTGCATTCTAAATGTAGGGCTTGTGTAGATTTTGTATGTGGGATTTACTCACATCCGGTACTTCTGCATCAGTCTAGTTTCTCAGCTGTACTGAGCTCAGTAGATTAATTTTGATGACTAAACCTGTCTGAAAGGCTAAATATTTTCCCCAAATGAGTTACACTCTGAGCAGTGTAATTCTGCAAGTGTTTTTTCAATGAAGTGCAACCAGTTTCCAGCAACCAACACCCCTGCCTGGTGATGATGGCTTGCAGGTCCAAGTGACACTGGTTAGACTTCTGGACTGCAGTCTTAGATCTTGTCAACAAAAAAGTTCACTTGGACATGGCCCTGCTGCCTGTCTGGTGATGCCATGGGCTTGGCTACCAGCCTGGCTCCTCCATACCTCTGGGTCCCCACTCTGTTTCTTCCTGTGCCACCACCCCAGCAAGCCCACCTTGGCCTTCAGTTCTACTTAGTCATTCCCATCCTGGAGGTACTCACCACTTGCTAGTCAAGAGAAAACCTCTATATTCCAAAACCCAAATGCTGCCTCAATGTCAGGGAAATTCACTCCCTGACACCCCTCCCATGTAGCACAAGAGCTCTGTGGGCATTGGAAGTTTGTGAGGAGGTTTCTGGAAAAGAGCAGTGCTCCGGGAGCAGTGCCACAGGGGCTGCAGCACGTTGCTCAAAGGTGTCATTGAAACAAGAACTGTCATTCCAGATAAGTCCAACACTCCCCAAATGTGTCTGGTAACAGATACTTTGGGAAAGCACGTAAGAAATGAGGTGAGCAGAGGGTGAACTTTTCTCAGACAACACTTCCCATCTTTTGGAAATCTGCCAGTTGGGGGAGGTTGTGGATGAAAATACCTCTTCTGCTATCACTCCTTCCCACCCACCTCCCTGCTCCCCATGCCTCCACCTCAAAATTATCCCCGTGCTTGGTTGCACCACTCTATTGAAGAGTAGCCATCTGCCTGATGTGTGCACAGAGGAGCTCACAGCCTGCTACTTTGCTCAGCAATGGCATTCCCCAAATGGATGCCTGGCACGACGCCCAAAGGGCAGTGCCCACGATCAGTTTTCTCCACCTTAAATGGGCACATTGTCCCCGCTTTCGGGATCTTCACCTTCAAAGGGGGTACGTGAAATCCTTCCCAAGAACCTGAAACTACATTTGTGCTCTTGACTCATGAGTAAAATTGTTACTGGGCCCTTCTGGGGTTTCAATTTTTCTTTTTTGTGTGCACCGTAACAGAAGGAATGTGGGAATGTGCCCTGAGCTGAGCATACCGGTCGGCCCCGGTGACGAGTGAGCAGCAATGAAAGGGGCACCCTCACGGAAAAAAGCACAGCTCTGGGGGCGGTTTGGGGAACTCCTGGCTTTAGGTATCCAGCCTGAGATATTTTTTAAGAAGTCTGGTTTCATGATATGCTAAGCATCCACCCATTGAAAAGTGCAACCTGTCCTGGGTGTATTTAATTTGGGGTTTATTCATATTACTGCTTAATTTTGAACTGTTGCTTTTTAATTACCAGCTGAAGCTACATAGTAAAATGGACTAGCCCCACAGGCATGTTTTTCTTTCTATTATATTACAGTAAGGCAGCAGATTAACTCCTTCAGACATCCCAGCTTAACACCTTGCAATGCCAGCGCAGCCCCTTACCAGACTGCTGCTCCTGAAGCAAGAACAGCTGAAGGGGACATATATCTCTATGTCCCATATTTCCAACTCCCAGCCCGGGGTATCAGCACAAGCAGGTGCCAATTTCAATATGTGTCAGCATGCTGGAGAGTAAATCACAGCCCATGGGGAAGGGGAGCAATTTCCAGTGAGCCAGGTGGAGCTGCAACCTCTGGCCAAGGACAAACACTTTGGGGCAGCAACTGTCTCAGTTTTCCAGTCTCCATGTGAGTGCGACTGAGTTGACAGCTGTAGAAAAGGGAATGTTTCCTAAGCCTGAAGGGAACTGCATCCTCATGAGGTCAGCAGGGAAAGGGGAAAAAAAAAAATCAAAAAGTCAAGATTTGGAACAACGTGAGAAAAAGAAGCCTTCAAGAGGAAGCAGGGAGCTGAACTCATAAGGGATAAGCAATTGTGGATTATTGGTTTTTCTTTCAGCTTAGCATTATCTCAAGTTTGAATTAATTTTATTATGCAAGATGGTTTTGCCATTGTGGGAAACAGTAGCCAAGCATGGGTGCTAATGTCTGCTAATAAAGACAGGGCTTGATCTGGCAGCCTGCTCTCTTCAGGTCTTCCTCACCCAGAGAAAACCCTCTCATCAGCCAGGACAGATGGTGGGACCCCATTTGTACCAGCTGTTACAGGGCACAGCGATCCCCGGGTGGCCTCACCAGGACAGAGCCTCTTTCCCCCTGGACATTCACAGTTCTATCCTCAGGATCAGCCTCAGGGTTATAATGCAGACCTTGTAAAGCACCCGTGATGGGCAGTGCACTATGTGCAGGCTCCCTCTCCCAGAGCTGCTCCATCCAAGTACAGAGGGCTGGAGCCGCTGCTGGTGCTCCCCAAATTACGTTCTGATCCTCCCACTGACAGCCAGAGAGTTTTGGGGTGCAGAGGCAGCCTGTGAGCCAGCAGCCCATGCCTTAGGCAACCTCCTCTTCCAGTAGAAAGGCAGCACTAATAGACAGTGACATTACAGCCCTGGGTAACAACAGATGGTCACAAAGACACTACAAACAACTGCTCAGAGGCATGTCTTTATCAAAGCCTGGGAAAGGGCACCAAAGGTGATCAATCAAAATTCACTGGGAAGGCAAGCAGACACTTTTTGGGAGGGTACAGCTGGAGCTACACCAGTGTACTCCTCAGAGGCAGCCGGTTGGGTCCCTCTGTGGGGAAGCCTGGGTTGAATACGACCCCTTAAAACATTCTGATGGATCCACATGCTGTGACTGGTACATGGAGCTGCCACCCTCCCCACAAGCCCAGGAGCCAGCCCGTGCTGTGCTGGAGGAGCTGCCACCACCAACCTCATTTCCAGGTCTCTGTTGAAGAGGACAGGCAGGGAAAGCTACAGATGGAGCCAGGAATTTAACAAGAAATAAATCCAACAATTCCTGCTCCAGGGGCCTTTCTGAGGGAGGTGCAGCAAAGGGACAACGTACAGACAGAGATGCCCAAGACAAAAAAAAAAAAAAAAGTCATTTTGGAGCTCAGGGCACATGGGGAAGAGGGGAAGCATCCAATCCCTTATGGGGAGTGCATATTACAGCCCTGACGCAGTGTACAGGATTTTTGCCTGGAAGGAGCAAGTTACATGACAATTATTCAAAATTCAGTTAGCCAGAGAAAGAAGGTGACCTACCCATCAAATCACAGCAGCTCAAATTTCTAATATCTACTTGTAGCCAAGCACTTGCCTTCAAATTAAGCAGAGGCCAAGAATAATTACTTATTATTCACTGAGATATTTACATCAATTATTTGGCAAATAAATTCAGCTAACAAACAGCTTCAAGGAAACTGTAATCTATTCACAGTCAAGATGCCAAGACAGAAGATATTTATAAAAATAATTATTTGTAGCCAGCTTCTCTGTTAGCTTTCAAGGTCAGAATGATAAATTCAGTCACTTTATTTTCTACTATATATTAAGCTCCCTCAATCTAATTCTACTGTTTATGAATTATGGGAGGTTATCTTTCAAGAGATGGCTATAACTGTTATATTTTCATTATCACTGAAACTAAAAGATCTTATTTCTTGAAGCTTTTTTAAGCCTAGGCTAAACAGTCTCCACTCCAGTCAGAGAATGCCTATGAAATCAGCTACCAGTGAGGATATGCTGCTAAGGAATCAAGAAGAGAGTTCTCAGATTTTTGCTCTCTTGGGTAGAGCCAAGAATCAGATATTGCTGTAAAACATTTAGATAAACTGGCAGCTTCTGAAGAAAGTCCTTCATTTAAGTAACACTTCTGTTTTCTTTTTTTCTCCTAAGAAGAAAGGATCTAGAAGAATATTCACTTCACAGCTTCAAATATTCCTCCCATATGTGGGATATTTCTTCACATAAATAAATAATAATAATAAAAGTAATTAATACTGTTTTCAGGCATTATTCTGGTCCACATACACAAACAGCAGCAAAAATACCTGAAAGAGATCTGCCTCAGGTTCACTTTCTGCCCCTTTACCCATATCTCCTCCCTCCTTAGATGCTGTTCCAGAAGTTGAGCCAAACAAACTCTTTCCCCCTCTCCTCTTTCTCCTTGCCTGTTACATGGCTCTGTAAATACACCTATGGCTAAGCAATAACACACTGCTATCCCCTGAAGCACACCATAAATGCCCCGCAGGTTTTTCCCTCCCCAGCTGTGCTTCACCGGGAAGATTCCCAGAAATCCTACAGCCACAAAGGACACTGCACATGAGGACGCAGCTCAGACAAGCCCTAAAGACCCCAAGGGGAGAAAAAGCAACTCCTGAAAGCAAATCACTTCGCTGTTGCCCTGGAGTAATGTGGATGAATAGCAGCCTTTTGCACAATCATGACTCTGGGGCTGGAGCTGAGAGGCTTCAGCCCACTGTTCTACCACAGGACAGCAGGGAAGACATCCAGGGAGGAATCCCAAAGCAGGGGTGTGGGTACTAAGCAGAGCAGAGAGGACTGCTTCCAGGTTTGACTCCACTTCCTAAGCCTGACTCCTAGGAGCACAAGGAGTTTCAGAGCCAGTCTCATCTGGTGTAATTTAGCATCGTCCTGATGACTGACACGCGCTGAAATCCTGCCTGCACACCCCGGAGGAGGAGACGGGGATGATGCAGGGGGTAGGAAATGACATCCTCCACAAACCTGTGGGGGATCAGCTCACTCTGGAGATAACATCTGTTCTGCATTTCTTCCCTGCTCAAGATCTTTTTACCTTCCATAAAGTAGGTGAGATGGGGAGTAGGTTCAGGTGGCTTTATAGGCCACTTTCTTTGCAGATGGAAGTTGATCAGCTTAACACACCCCAACCACGCTTTGCTAACTCACCCAGCAGGGAATTTTGCCCTGAGTTTATATTTTGCTCAAGAGCAGTTACGCTTGCCATTTAATTGTTCCTCAAATTTTGAGATATAATTATAGAAGTCTAAGAAACTTAGCTCGGATTTTGAGTAGCAAATGCTCAGGACCACTTAGAAACAAGGTGAAGCTCTGGAATTATTCATTGAAGGCACAGGCCATAAACATGCCTGAGAAAAATGTCAGAGTTTATATAGAGAGGCAAAAATTGAATAGGTTGCAAAAGAAGTTGCTCAGGAAAAATACTTTGCTAAGTTCTGGTAACTAGAAGTTACTGGATTCAAGACATTAGGATACAAACATTACTAAAACAAAGACTTCATGGAGTCTTGTTTAAATTGCAAATCCTGACTCTCTTTTTTCTGATGGGGTGACCTCTCCTCTTTGCTTTTAGGAAACTAAATTACATTTTAGTTTGCCTGTTTTCATCACATTTTGCTTTGGGCACAAATGACTGAGAGAAAAAGCTCTGCTCTTTCTATGCTGATAGAAACTGAAAAGAGATTAACCAAAAAGCAATAAACTATTCCCTCTGAACTGTAAGCCCTAAATTTTCTTATTAGTGTCTACCCACACTAATTTGAAACTTAGCAAGGCTGGTTTTTGCCAAGGCTGTCAGCTGAAATAAGCTGGTTCTGTCCTTGCAGGCTGCATTTGCCAAAGGTCTTTCTGCTTTCAAAACACTCCCCCTCCACCAAATATATCAAGATTGTTGCCCTTTTCAGAATTTCCCACAGGTACGTGGTGATGTTAAAGAGAGAGCAAAAATATCATGGTATTTTTCAAGCTATTATCTTGGGAATGCTTTGTATAGAGGAATGTCAGAGTGAAGTCAAGCCCCATGCATAGCTCTGAAGGTAGAGGGATGAGTGTAGGAGCCAGTGACTTGCAAAGATTGCAGACTAGAGTCATTAAAGAGAGTCCTGAGAGTAGGGGAAGGACTCCTGATGCAAGAAGACACTAGTTGTGGGACAGATCCACAAAATCCCTTTCAATTACAATGGGAGTTGCTCAAGAAAAGCAAGCCCCATTGTCTTCTCTTTGGACTTTTCATAAGAGCATTGGGAATGGCAGAGCAGATGTCCCTGTAGCATCCCATGAAAGCTTCAGCCCATCCCTAGCACTTTTGCCAGCCTCTTCTCTAATAAATTCAGAAGCTCTGGCACATAAAGGTTTCCAGATGATACTGCAAGCCACCTATTCAAGACTAACTCGAGTCCCCTTGCCTCTGTCACACTGCATGACCAAGAGACCAACTCCCAGCTGGCACTGGCATTCCTCAGAACTGGTCCTCCTGCCTACCATGCAATCTTGGGCAGAGTTTGACCCTTTGTATTCTCAACTAAATGTTACCAGATGGATGCATCAGTTCAAAGGCTGGTGGAAACAATTAAGATTACGGGAAACTGCATTTATCCTTCCACCTATAGCACTGAATTAATCACGGCTGATAGGGATCTAAGCAGAGCAATGAGGTCTTGCCTTCCTATCCCACTCACGGCTCTGATTTATATCACTACCTGTCAAGAGATGGCAGAAGATTGCCCAGTAGCTGCTGAATGCTTCTCTCCCACCCTCTCCCTCTCCTGGGGAGACAAATATAAGCCAGGACATTCCTGCTCTGCTCAGGATGCCATGAAACCTAACCTCCTGTTGACACAAGCATTAGGCCCCAGGACTGTATAACAGGTCACTGACAGAAAGATATAAGATAGAGCTTCCAAATTTGGCTGGCCACACACAGGCAGGCACTGGAGTGGGCGTGCTGCTGGCTCCCAGAGCCTGCATACCTGTGAAGGACACCCAATAGCTGAGGGACACCCATGGGCACAGCCCTCGTCAAACACTTTTTCAGTTGTGTCTTCTGGTAGGTTCAGTGGCTGATGCTGCTTGATATTTTTATGGGGCTTGTATTAGCTGTTTCCTTACCAGGTTTCAAAGGTTGGGTTTCATTCTAAACACAGGAAAAATCCAGGGACCGCTGGACAGCTGTGTCCCTACAGCCTCTATTAAAAGAATGATAAAGAGGGAATGCCAGAACCCATCCAATACTGGGTGAGACTGGAAGTCTGAATGCCCACATGTGAATTTCAATATTTGGGCTCAAGTAAGTTTAACCTTCAGGGCTCTGCCAGCAGTCTAGTGTCAAGGACTGAAAGGGGACCCTCAGTAACTGTGAGCTCAGTGCTTTCTTTGGAAGCAGATCTCCCGAAGGCTGGTTCCTCCCTCTTCCAGCGACACACTGATGCCCACATTTCATGTCAAGCATGAAATGGGAATGGATCTGTTACCATACATTGAGCATTTCTCCATCCGTGGGAGGCAAAGCAAAGACAAACAAAGAGGCTTGAGTCAACACAAGGGTTAATTTAAGAACTGAGCTTGCTTAAAATAAAAGTTGTCACCAATCAAAAAGAACAAGTAGCCATTGAAGAGAAAACTGTTGAGATTTATGGGACCCATTCTAGAGACATAAAAGGGGAGTCAATCATCATCTGAAGTTTATTTTTTTAATAAGAGCTCCTCAAACATTCCCTCCACTTTTCATTGGCAGAAACATAAGCTTGTGGCTGTGAAAAAGTTAAAAATTAGGGGTTTCCTAAGTGTGAGCAGAATGCATGGCTGCTCTGTATGACCCCGGCTACTCTAACAGCTACTGCTAATTCCCAGTGGAAGCATCAATAGCCTGTGAAATAGACTCCTTTCTTTTCTTGTACAAATTATTCCTTTATATTTTTGAACTTCTGAACCTCTCGGCTTAATAACAACTCCACAAGAAAGAAGGAAAATAATTGAGTGTTTATAACAACAGGCATCTTTTTTGATTATCATCCCAGCCTGTGGCACTTTCAGTTTAGGGAAGCCTGAGTCGTAGCAGCTCTGCAAAACCATTCAGGAACAGGATGAGGAGAGGGATGGGAAGGACATCTCCTCCTACATAGGAACTGTGGCCATTGGACGTTTTGAAAATTTCCCAAACATACAGTTTTACTGTCTTCCACCTACTCCCTAAACTATAACCTACCCACTGACTACCTGTTTGAGTGACAAGCAGAAATTAAAACCCAGCCCACCCTCGTGTGCTCCAGCCTTGCAGCCTGCAAATGAGCTGCAGCACATCAGAATGTGGGCCATAAAAAGTTGCAAAACAAAGCAAGACAAAAACCTTAACAACCCACCCACAGATGCAAGTAAAAAAGAAACAAATCAAGGGAAAATAATAGGAATAAACTGTCTTTAGCCTCTTTCTTTTTCCAGTTGTAAATGGAAACCAATGTGACAATGCTGTAACAGTTGACAGAGTCTATTTTTCTCTAAAAGATCTACAGTTGTTGGACTCCTCACTACCTCCCAAAAGACTTATATGGCTTTCAATTTAAAAAGGCTAACACTAGGAAATGTGTTTAATCAATGGAAAATGGCAAGGCCAGGCTCAGGAAGCGCTCATCTTCCTCCAACAGTCAGTTTAACAAGCATTAAATCACTGATTATTACATTCTAGATAATTTGTTGCCCAGCATCATCACTTTCTTGATTAATATTATGCTAACTCATAATAATGATAGATTCATAATAGTAGGCTTGGCAATTCATATTCAGAACTAGACACCCAGCCAGGGCACAATCCTGTACCCTCTCAGGTCAGCGATGCAGCACAGCCCAACCCTTTTAAAGGAAGATTATGACAAACCTGAACATCAAATGAGCTTTGTAAGGCCCTGGCCCATAAAACCCAGGAGCATTTCCTTGAAAAGGCTCAAGTTAGAGGTGCCACCACCTACACTTCAGCAGAGCCACCACTCAGAGACACATCTTTGCTTGACTGTCAGCAAGGAGAGTAAAAGTCTGCTTCACTGGAGCAGCTTCCTGTCAATAAAACTCAGTCCAATACTGGCTTGGCTGAAACTGGGCTGTGTAAATCAGAGTTCAGCATCCTTGAGTTTTTCAAATATTTGCCTTTACAGTAGTTATTTACAGGTGATATTTTCTGAGGTTCTCAGTGCTGTAATCTAGCAGTAACTCTTTCAAGCTGATGTGTTTGCACCAAGCTACACCACTCCATTGTTTACTCCATGAAGTGAGGGACTCCTACTTTCTTTGCCTATACATTACAAAAATCCACTGAAGGGACAAATTGAGAAGGACCAAGTTTAACAGTTTCTTATTGGCAACGGAGACATTTCCTTCAGAGAGAGATATTTATTTAGACATCTTTCCTTTCTCCTTGGTGGGGGTTCTTAAATGCAGCTTCAGAAATCCCTGAGGCCAAGCTAAATCCCTACTAAATCTGTTCCATAAAATGAGGTTCCCTGTGGTTGGAACATGTTGATGGTGTAGGATTCTAGTGGCAGCCACTGCCTGCCGCTATCCCAACCACTGGCATTTAAATTGAAGTTCATTCATCACATGCTTACGGTCAGACCTAACCATAAACGAGACACTCCACAACTTTGTTCTAAAATATTTATTACTTTTGAGTTAACTACATTAAGATGGAAAATAAAATGCAAACCTGAAACCCAAAACAAGAAACAACACTTGCATCTCAGTAAAATGCTGAGCAGGAAGGTCATGGGCTACTGTTCCCATATGTACAGGAGATAAAAAGGATCCCTCTCACTTCCATCAGTGGGCATTTATCCTTCAGGCAGTAAGTGGATGATTTCCACTATATTTCTTCACCCTTTAAAATTAGGTGTATAAGGCAGTGGAAGCCTGAAGGGATGAGAACGCACTCCTCCCCATGTTAGTTTTGCAACCTTCTTGTTCAAGGCTACTGAATTTACTGCCTGTTCTTACAACAGGTGATGGGCAGGGTACAGGTCTCCAAGCCATTATGTTGCTACAAGTCCTGTGAAAAAAGCTGATGAGCCAGAGATGATGTGAAGGGAAAGCTGAGCAGTAAATGTAGCCCCCAAGGAATCCACACAGGACATGGATCCTGGAGATGCCAACCCTGGAGAGACAATGCTTCCCCTTGCTCTGGTCTGCACAGACAAGGTGTTTGGGCTTCAGCTGGGGCTGAATTAGAACTGTGCTCAGACAAGTTTCTATCACAACCACCCACAAAACTGTTGTGCTGTTCCAGCCCTAATTCATATGAGAGCTCTGCCGACATGTCTCAGTAGTGACTTGCAGTGGAGTTAGAAAGAAGGAAAGTTTGTGCCCAGTGGTGAAGACACTGACTTGTGCTTAGAAGATGTGGGTTTGCTTTCCTGATGTGGGTTTGGATAAATCCCCTTTGGTAAGAGGAGAGTGAGACACAGTGGATTTCCTTCTTTAAAGGAGTGACAGGAAGATAGAGATGAGTCACTTGGTAAAGCCTCAAGAACCCATGTCCCAAAGGAGTGTGATGCATGGAGATGGGAAGAGCCAGTCATAGAGAGGAGCTGTCTTCAATTAGCATGGAATTTTCTGCCACAGCATTGCTGCTTTCCAGGCTAAAGTCTCAGACACTTCACAGTAATGGGTCTTCAAATGGTGGACATTTCATTCCTTCCAAGTACTCAAGTGGAGCAACCTTCACACCAACTTTTCCACTTTCAAGATGAATGAGAAAACTCCCTTTAGCAAATATTTGAATCACTTTTCCTCCTCTTGACACATTAAAACAATAAGAAAAAGTAACAGCCATCATTTCTCCATCAGTAACAGTAAGGAAAGAACATTAGGCAAAAAAATCCAAACAGAAAAACACAACAAAAGTGGTTTGTTCCTCTTGATATAAATTGTTCTTTTAAATTGAGTGGGCAAAAATCCACATAAATGGGCCAGAGCAACAGGAAACTTCTGCATTTTGGTCCAATTTCTTTTAAAGTGTATGGCAATCCCAAGATTGATTTCTATGGGTCTTGGATCAGGCCCACACAGAATTCAGCATTTTCCAGGTTAGAACGGAAGCTCTACAAAAACACCTTCCCAGAGTTCATTCCAGGTTTTGATTTCAGAAACGTGATTGAGAAGGTTTCAAACAATGTTGAAATTCCCCTCCTGAAGTCCAAAGGGGAAAATGAAAAGGGGCTTGAACAATTCCAAGTGAAAAAGCCAGCAAAGCTGCTGAATCGGCTCTCCTTATGCTATGGACTGTATTTGTATAAGAGTCATGTCCCTAAAACCAAACTCTATTTGCTACAGCCCACAACAGAAACTGAGATCCTTCATTTATTTTCAATATTGCCCCCTCTCCAGGGTTTGTTCCCCTTAGACATTGTTTTTCTCTCTCACTACTTTTTTTCCAGTTCCCTTTGGGCAACTAAATACAAACCTCATTTTTGTGACACAGGGACGCCTCCTGCCTCCCGAGGCTTCGTTCTTGGAGAGCTCTCATTCTTTCAGACCTCACTTCTGTGCAAGTTTTTTATTCCTCTTCTGTGCTGGCTTTGTGGGCTATGACTGAACATGTAGAGAGACTGACCCACAGGCTGCCTGTGCCACACTGGTTTCTGTCTCTTTGGGTGGGATTTTTGAGGAGTGCTCAGAACTGGCCTCACTGAGAGCTGAAGTGATGCAGAGTTTGGTTGAGAGGAATCTGCTTGGATAAGATCATCAGAGATATCTTTGGGACACTACTCATCCTGTTTCTCAATTCTAAGACACGCTTGTACAAAAGGCACTATCGAAAACCCCAACCCACATAAACCCCACAACCAGTTGGGATTATCACTACCACCACTCCCAAACAGCATAAAGATAAAACTTCGAAGGCAACTTCCCACAAACTCGTTAGCAGCCTTGTGCTGCTGTTTTCCTGCTTTCAAACTCAACCCCACAGGACCCCCTTCAAACACCACAAGACATCTCGAACTTCTTAGTTTCAAGTTATAACATTGTGTTAACCTTGGCTGTTTACTAGAGACAGTGTCTGGCTACAAACAGCACGGAATTAAACAATACATCACCGGCTGCCTGCAAAACCCTCCTTCCCTCCCTCCACCTCCCGCTCCTTCCAAGCACCACTTCTCCTTGACCTCATCACAGCCGAGCTGGGCCGACTGGGGACACGCTGTCACACAGCACAGGGAGACCAGCCCCAGCCTGCCCTGCACACCGGGCTTTTCCTGACTCCCTGACACTTTCGATCTGATGGATTTTGTAGTGGCCTTGTAAATGGGAATTAGTCATGCCTGGCGGGTCAAGGTTGTCAGACCTCATGCTGAAGTGCACATGTATTCCTGAAAGGAAAGCTAACAAAAGCAGATTCTGTGCCAGGCTAGGAGGGGAGGAAGATATCAACAAATTGACAGAAAACTGCTTCTGTGACTTTTCAGCCCGGCAAGGATCAGGCAGCAGGGCTGAGGGGTGGGAGGGAGGAAAGAAAAGGGAGAAGGGGAAAGTAAGAAAAGGGATGAAGGGGAAAGTAAGAAAAGGGAAAGGGAAAGGGAAAGGGAAAGGGAAAGGGAAAGGGAAAGGGAAAGGGAAAGGGAAAGGGAAAGGGAAAGGGAAAGGGAAAGGGAAAGGGAAAGGGAAAGGAAAGGGAAAGGGAAAGGGAAAGGGAAAGGGAAAGGGAAAGGGAAAGGGAAAGGGAAAGGGAAAGGGAAAGGGAAAGGGAAAAGAAGAGGAGGAAAACAGAGGTGAAGGTGAGGGGAGGGGAGAGGAAAAGGAAAAAGAAAGAAGGAAGAAGGAAAAGCGAAAAAAGGAAGAAGGGGAAAACGAAGAAGGGAAAAGGAAAAAGTTCTACCACAACTCAGTGTATTGAATAATGTCAGGGAAAGAACTCTTACTTTGGCCACGGCTATCACATACTAGCTCATAACTCAGGATCCTTTACTAATGAGGAAGGAATTAAAAGCATTGCAAGACGTGATGAGCTCAGACAGCCTGGATAATATAATCCTCTGGCCTTGCAATAATGCTGTTAGCACGAAATATAGATAAATAGGAGTGAGCACAAAAATACAGCTAACGAAGTAACAACAGACTTAGCTGGTACAAGTCAGCCTAGGTCAGCTAACAACAGTGAAAGGACTCAAAAATGACAATTTTCCATACTTCACAGCTTCTAATCAAGTGAGTTGCACCAATTCACACAGACTACAGTGAAACCGAGTGAAAAGGGTTTCTTGTAATGTGTGAGATGCAGGAGGCGTTGGGGGAAGCTGTTAAAAAATCAAAGTCTGAAATGGCTAAATTGGCAAGTAGTGTGGCCCAACAGGAATGGATCAGGGGAGAAGTAGGGCCTGACATAAACAGTACATACATTTCAGGAGGTTTATTTTGGCTTAGTACGATGCTGGTCCCATGGACTGAATGTCTGTTGAATCCACAATAAGCACCAAGGTGCAACAGGGGTAACACTGAGGGATATATTTCAAAAGCAAGCTCCTAATCCAAACTAAACGCTGATGTGGCCACCTTCAAATTTATTTTCATGCTGGGACTAGGTTAAGTCCCACTATCGTTTATAAACATTTTGGGGAGAGATGGGGTAGAAGTCTTGTGCTAAGCATGAAAACCACAGTTGGAGTTACTGTGATGCAGAAAGTTAGTGTCAGATAAAATGTAAATCGCTGTCCACATGCCAACCCTTAGCCTGCCACAACGACACAGGGATAACTTAATCATCATTTAAGAGCACTCAAGCAGCCTGTTAGGGAGCTCTGCAGGCAGGCAGGAACTTGAGCTCCCAAAGGTCCCATATACCTGAACTCCTAGATGTTACTTTTGGGTGGGTTGCCAGTGCTGAAGGGAAAGATTAATATGAGAGATCCTGACCCTGCAGTAAACACTCAACAATACTTCTTCCTATTAGGACTTAAACTTATACTGGTTTATCTGCTGAACCATATTTGGTGGGTCCTCTCTGAGTGAGAAGATCAAATTTGATAATGATAGAAGATACAAGAAGGTTTTCCAGATCGATGACAATTATTCACTTACAGACAGCAGGTTGGAGAAACTCCTAAAACTGGAGAACTGTCCCACCTGGAGATCTCCTGCAGCCTTTGGGGAGGGCTGCAATGCCCTCCCTGTACAAATGGTACAGCAGAATCTCAGGGCTGACATACAGCACCAAGGAACAGGGAATAGGACACAAGCTCTTATCTAGTGAAGATACAGAACAAACTCAACACTGCAGAAGCTCAGACTGTCAGGCACTGTTTGTCTGTGGTGGCTACATGACCTTCACTATCAGTGTTTCTCTCAGTGCCTTGCTGACACTGCTGGGAAGACCCTGAGGGGCTTTGCTGGCCATGCTCAGTGCACTAATTATGGCCTGCAAGAACGAGCCCATTGCCGTGTGTAAACTTCAGCTGTCCCCTCCATCCTTACAGTGACAGTGTCAGGCTAAAAAGATGATTTGGGGTCCCTTCTCAGAGAATAGGGACACGCTTTAACCCATTTACCCAGAACCACACAGGAAGTCCATGGCAGCTTCTTCAGCACAGAACTGGCAAAACTTTAATTTCATGGTACAGCAAACTACAGTCCCAATGTATCTGATTATTCATTTACTGTTGTTTTTTCTTGTGAAGGAGGATCCAGCAGCTTCATCCTGGGAGAGACCACCACTTCACTAGGAGAGGTGCTGCATATTACCGACAGAATGGGAAGATGAGGTCAGTCCTGGACAGAAAGAATTTTCAAGGAGGAGGCAAAGCTATGCAGGGGTTTGATGCTTCTGTGATAGCAGCAGGGTACTCAGCTGTCTGAGGTTGCTTTGAACGCCTTCCTAGTCAAGAACCACCCAAAGAGCTGTCAGAAAAAAGGTGTTGTGTCCTGAGAGAAATCCCAGTCCTCTGACACTTGCTTTCATGTTGATATGAGCCCAAAAAGTTGAAATAGCAAAATTTTCAACTCCCGAGTGTGACAAAACAGAGAACATCACTTTCTCGGGTGGCAACAAAAAGGGGAAAATTCAAAACAGTCTCCTGACAGCTCTCACACAGATCTGCCCTGGACAAGAAGCACTGCTTTGTTTCCTGGATCATTACTTTTACCCTGGAAAAAGTTCTGCCTAATCTAAAACCAGTCTCAACAAGCAGACACAACACCCTGAAAGAGGGAGACCGAGGCACATATGGGACCCTTGCAATCAGAACAATAACCAGCTGTTACCTGCTACTCCAGAAAGCACCACCCTGCCCTGCTGAGGTGCCACACTCCCCTTCCTCTGCTCACAACCAGGCAGAAAAGCCTCCATGGGCCAAGCAGAGACCTTAAATACAAGAGGGCCCACCTGTGCCTATAAATTATATCGAGGCAAAGTCACTTGTGCTTATCAGTGCTGATAGTCAGAAGTGAAACAGTCGTCCCTGAATGGCATAAGTGTTCCTGCTTCAGTCACAAAGACATCCTTTCCCTGCATTTTATTTTATTTATGGGTATGCTTTCATTTTAATAGCCCTTTTTTAAGAGTGTAGGCTAAGATGGCCTTGCTTCCCCAGGGGTCTCACTAAAAGCCAAACTGCACCCGACTCACCAGTGTAACTTAAAAAGTTAAGCAGTGGTTAGGGACAAGCCACCTCATTCTTTCCAGCCCTGGAATCTCAGTGCATATGAATTTTGGATACTGCTGCAAAAGTGGCACATTACAAATTAGCAACAGTTTAGTTTATTAGTCCCCAAGTGGATTTATTTATGGCACAGAATATATTGCTGTAGGTTCCCTGAGACCGGGACTGTGACGTCACTGAAATTAAAGGGGATTTCATGTGGAACACTGTGCCAAAATGGACTTACTCCTATTGTGCTTTCAACATGTGGTATTGTTTTACCATACACTTTTTGAGCTTGATGCCTTCACACCTTACAAAGATCTCCTGTTGCAGCAGCTGATGGTGGATTCTGCTGAGGTTACTGCCACAGGCATGGAGGGAGCCAAAGAACCTGGATCCTTCAGCCTTCCATCCATTTCTTCAGGGAACAGGCCAATACACGCTTCAAACTCTCAGCCAGAAATATGGTGGAACCACTTTTTGCTTCACCTAGCTCCTTCTCGAGGCAAGAGGAGCAGACTCCTTCCTAAGCCATACGAGCACACACAGGGATCACCCCCCACTTGGTTTTGCACTTTAGACCCCCATCCTCAGAGAGACATCAGCACCATCTGCTATTCACAGCAAGGATTCAGGACTTCTGGTGCCCTTGACTGCTCAGAAACAACAGGGACACACAGGTTTGTAGAGTGAGGCAAAGAGGATTCCATCCAGAGGCTTAGTTTAGGAAATCTCTAAGCTACAGTAATTCATCTCCTCTCATTAGAGCAATGAAAAAAATCCCTTTACTTTTACAGCTCAGGAAACTGAGGGACAAAACTCCGCATATGCAGCACTTCTCACGGTCTCAGTGAAACCGTATGGTTGCTGATTAAGCAGGATGTTCAGAGGCTGTCTCAACAAAGTTTAGTTTCCCTGAATTTTCTAAATGAGGGAACAGCCAAATTACAATCCCATTTTTGCCAAAACTACAAGATGCAGCTCCAACATCCAAGAGTCAGAACAGGGTCCTTCACCATCATGACACTCACACTCAGTAGCAGAACCTGCTCTGGACAGAGTTAGGAGCCTCTCAAGCAGATTAATCCCTGAGCACAGCTCCTGAGCACTGCAGAGACAGGAAGGGGGAGCCGAGGAGCTCCATCCCCTTCATTCCCACACTGCATTACTGTGACATTTTCTATGAGTTAGATGAGCCCTATGCTTACACTGAAAGAAATATGCCAGTATACAAACTTTTGGTAACTGGTGCAATCGGATGGTACACCTTCTTTTCAAAGAACTGGCAAAGGATGACTCATCAACACAGCATCTCTGTGTCTGAGATAGACAGTAACAGCTACAGGATTCATATTTGACACCCGTCATTTTAGTATCTTCCCTCTGAGCTGCTTGTGTAAGAGATTTTACTTCTTAGCAGGATGCTACTGTTTATCCCAGCTGTGCCTTGGCCTTTCAGCAAGACAGGTGTCACTTCCCCATCCAACAGAAGGAAAAATTGCTGCGCTGCAGAGCTAAGTGAGTCTTCCAAGGCCACACACCGAGCAAACGGCAGCACCAGGACTAGAAATCAGGAATCCCAAGTGCCTCACCACAGACACAATCTGCTGAGACCACAGCCGTCTGACACAGCCAATGCCCGCTCTCACAGACTGTAACACAGTAAGCAAAAAAGCAGAGTTTGGTTTTAGTGCTGGCTGGCCTTGCTGGACCAGCTCCTGACTCCTGGGGAGGGAGCAGAGAGGACATCAGTGCTTGCAGGGGCAAGAGGGACGGTGCCATCCCCAGGTGACAGCATCCCCAATTTGCCCCACAGCCACTGCTGCCTCTGCATGGACCCCCCAGCAAGAAAAGTACAGGGACAGGTAAGACCTGGCTGATTCTACAATTCGATTCTATGATTCTATGATGGGAGAACATCAAATTTTGGTCCCTTTGTAGGCTTTCCTGAAGAGGTGAGCTGTCTATGAGGCTGGCTAACATGAATTTCTACTGCTGAAGATGTTGAGCAGGAGGGAAGGTGGAGGTTTTACTTCTTCCTTCGCTCTCTTTCCTCAGTGTGGGGGAAGCCTATGTCAATATGACTTTCTACCAAGGAAATAAAACCTCAGAGCTTCCTCACCCACTGCTAAACTGCAGAAAAATTAAAGGAAAAATTACTTGAACAGCAGAAGGTGGCTTGCATTGTGTGTGCCAGGGCTTGGGCAGTGTAGCAAGGCTTGGTTCACCTCCATGGACAGATTTCAGGGACAGGATCTTGATCACAAGATGTTACTCATAAGATTTCAGGCCAAGTCATGACAAAGTTCAGATAACCTGTTACCTTCTGCCAGGGACAGCAGGCGACAAGGCTTGACTGAAATTTTTAGCTTCATCCCCTCCCACACAAATCACCTGGATGCACTGAATTCAGCAGAGTTGCCTCAGTACAGGTCCTCACATCATCCTCCTTTGGTTTTGAAACAACTTTTGGCATTATTTACTACATATGTTTCTAGTGCCCAAGGCTAAGATACTGATTACCAAGTCGCTAATTTTAATTACTACCTGGCATGTAGAAAACAAAACCAGCTACACGTGCCATTACCCCGAGGAGCAGAAAAAGAATCAAAACTAAACAACAAAAACGGAGAACATTGTGCTGGAAGAGAAATCCAACCTCCCTCTAACAAAACAGTTTCTGCGGCATTCCTCCCTTCCTGTGTTTGTGTTTCTCTTTTTCCAAAGGGCTATAAAATTTAGCATACTAGGAATTGTGGGCTGCTTTATGGAGCAAGCGGTTGGGTTTGCTAGAAGAAGTTGGCTTGAACGGGGTACTTCTTTCTCATGGCTACCTGGCTGCCCCAACTAGTTTGACACCTGCAAATTATTGATCTCTTTCTTCCCAGAACACATGCCAGTCAAAACCAGCAAACCTAGTTCCTCTGAAAATTTGTGCCTGAACATGCAGTTCTCTCTGCGGAGAAGAACATGAAAATAAAGCTCTGAAACCTTCAGCACCTGCCAAGGAACATCAGCTAGACCTTTTCTGAATTATTTTGAACCAACTCTCTTTGTTTATCACCCACTTCTAGTTCCTGACTTCTTCATTGCTTCAGGAATTGGAAGCTGATCTCTTTTTTCCCTATTTTTTTGTCAGCTGAGAAGAAGAAAGTTCTCATTTGAAAACCCACAGTGTCCTGTCTTGTTTCACTGAAGTGGAGAGATTTGCACCCTGGAAAAATCAGAAATTTTTTGCAACCAGATAAATAACATGTCTTTGGGGTTTGCCTTCAGCCAACCTGTTTCTGACCCTTTCGTCCACTTGCACAACCCTTTGTGGTCTCTCTTGATTATGAACTGACCTCAAAAAATCACTGCTGTTTGCCACCCCGGTCTCCAAAACTGCAAAGCTATAATGTAGTTCTGCCTGACTCCTCAGCCCCACTGTTCATCTCTTTTGTGGCACTTTTACTGTAAAGCAAAAGGAACAGGCAACACCAGACCACTGCTGCAAAACACAGGGGCTTTGCTTGTTTGGGGCTTTTTTTCAGCCAGACATGGACCAAATGGATTTGAATTCTAATTCCTGCTCCAAGCATGTTGTGTTTTTTCCAGCTTTTAAAATCTGTTCACCTGGAGGGCTTTTTCTCCAGAGATGTCAGCATCATTTTATTGTATGTTCTCCCTCCACAATGCAAGGAAGCGACAGTTCTGCTCAGGCAGAGACCAAGCACGTAGCCTGTCTTCATTCCAAATTGAGAACAACAAAAGCCAGTTTTCAAAATTTCTCCTGGCACAAAACTTGGGAAATAACAAGAAACACAACAACAAACAATGCATTTTGAACCTGCTGCAGCATTTCATTTCAGTAACAGCAAAATTGTTTCCTTTTCCATTGATAGACTAAGGAACATAATAGATGAAAGTATTCTATGTCAAAAAGAAAAAATCAGTCAAATGAATAAAGCTAAGTTGTATCAAAGCATTAGTGAAATGAAATATGAAGCATTCACTTGCCATCAAAATCAACACAGGCCAGCGAATCACACTCAGTGTCAATGACTGTGCCTTTTTTTTAAGAAAAACTGTTCAGTCAGAATTTAATTGATAAATTTTCATCACCTCTCAGATTCCCACTGGTGTTGACTTATTTGTGCCTTATGAAAGAATGCTAGTGTTAACCTTCTTCAACATTGCAAAACTACATGGAGGGTTTACAAGCAGGACAAATTTTGTTGGACGATGCACGATCTCTTCACTACAACAGCTGCAGTACTTTGAAACAATAAGCAAAGTATTTGGGTACCCAAGCTTTTCCTTGGAGACCATGTCTCCTTCCTCCCAGACTCACAGATTTAAGGTCAGAAGTGACTACCAGATTATTTGATCTGACCTTCCCTAGATGCTTAAACCTGAAATAACATAAACATAAAATATCACAGGTTCTCAGACTGATTGCATTGTTTCAATACGGTCTTGAGGCCAACCCCCCCAAGAAGATACAGAGCATGTCTCCTCCAGGAAGGCACTGGGTTGAATGCCAAAGTCTAAAACTCAGCAGGAGATTGAGAACCCAGCCCTGGCTTTGGTAATTTGTGTCACAGCTGGCTGTCAGAAATGGTGGCCTTTTTTTTAATAAAAGTTTCCCCAACATCTGGACCCTGCTGCTGGGGGTAATCATGTCGCTCTTGGGTGCATCCAAGTGTCACTTAGTACCCAGTACTTGCATCCAGTCATGGAATCAAGCTGCCTCCTCACCTCCAACTCTGCATGCTGAACAGATGGAGATCTTTGTGTCTACCAGTGAAAGAAATTTTCCCGAGTTTCAGTCATTTCTGCACATCTCCTTTTTGCCATCTTCAAATGTTCAACCTCCTTTTTTTTCAACAGGGATGAAGGATGTTGGAAAACCCTTCCAGTGAAAGTCACATGTCTAGGTAAGTCACATGCCTCGTGCTAGTCCTTGGCCCAAGGGCCAGTTTCATCTCTAGATCGGGTTTGTGACACCCCTGCAGTAATAATGACCTATAAGACCCTCTGTCACGATTCCATAGAGATTATGAATTAATTATTCCTCTGAACTGGAAGACATAAGTAGTTACATATTAAGTAGCACTTAAGTTTTCTGGTTCAAACCTTGCTGTTTGAAGGTGGTGACTGAGGTTCATCACAGAGCAGTCGGTCAACACCACTGCTCATTATCTACAACATTGGGATTCCTTTCACCTCCTTTCCCAGACACAAGTTTCACTGGAGAGAGACAGGGGATGTTAGTTAAGTAGTTGTATTGAGTTGAATGGGGCTACTCGGATGATGGAGGAATGACAGAATCAGTCATCAAACAGGCAAAATTCCCACTGGTGGCATAAAAATGTCAGGACTGTATCATACTGTAAATGTCACTCCTTTCTGCCAACGAATTTTTATTTGCATTGTTTCTGTATAAATATTCTTTTCTAAAAATGTCAGCGAGAAATGCCAGTTAAGTTTCTGACAGTGATGACAAAGAGAAGATACATGGGAAGCTAAGTACTAGAGTTTCCCATAAAATCGTAGGGGATTTTTATAATGGAAAATATTGCACTTTTGTTGAAAAATCCCTAATCCTTTGGCCACCCTCCAAAGTCTCTTGGAATGAACAATATTAGGTTTGGCCAATGGGTGTTCAATATGGATCCGGCTTCTCACAGAAAACAGACAGATTTGGGTAAAGAGAGAAAACCCCAAGAAATCATATTGTCAAGCACTCAGATGATCACCATAAAAGTTCTGATAGGATTTTTTAAATGAGCTGTATTGAGTATGTCACTGGTATTGATACTAAAGTCAATGAACTCACTCCACCGTAAAGCATTTAGCACATAGAACACCAAGGATCTTTTCTAATCTATAATTCAGCCTGGCATTCTGCTGATGAGGATTTTCCAGGGAACACCGTAACCTACACTGCTTTGCTCTAATGTTCCAGATATATATAAATACAGATACATATATATACACATCTCTGTCTTTATATATCTGTCTGCATATATATTACATATATTTATATACTTTGAAGTGTTTGATTTCATTTATTATTTATAAAGAAGTGTTCCAGAAACTGTTTAATGTGCTTATAAAATTTTCATTGAGGATTTCCCTGCTTTTATAAGCAACTATGTATGAGATTAGCACCTTAAAGACTAAAAGAAAGCTTTATGAAGAGCTGGATCATCCCCAATCACTGCAAAGTCTAAACTACAAAGCTTCCAGTATTTCCTACCTGTGGTAATTAAAGATGGAAAACTAGATTTACAGAACTTTTAAAAATTTACTTTATTCTTAACCCAAATTGTCTTACTTTGAGAAAAATTAGCATGTTTCTGGTGATTTTTTAAATCACAAAGCCTCATTTTCTGCCTATACTGATGAAAAATTAGTGCAGCATTAGCCACCTGCCAGTGGATTCATGCCACTAAAAGTGAGCTATGCTATTTGTGTTGCTATATAGGTTCCACACATCAAGAAGCAAAAGTTGTATCAAGTCCTACAATGCCATACAATGTCTGTGGTGTGTGATATGCCAACCTAAAAAAAGAGCTTACGTAAATTGAATATTGCTTGTCATATTTATGGAAATCCAAACACAGGAAGCGAATTCTTTAAGACATATCTTTTTCTTTCAGAGCTATACGCTAAACTGTGTAGAAATGAAAAAACTTTAAACTGTATTTATATAGGACTTAATCTCTAAGATCTTTCTTTTTGTTGTTTTCCATTAGGGTTGAGAGTAGATGACAGTAATATAGCCTAAAGATCAGGTGGGCAGAAGCAGAGTCAGAAGAAGCCTTTCACGGCCCCAGAAACCCCATATAATTCATCCTTACAAGTCTTGGCATCATGTAAGCAGCTATTCTGGAAATAAGCTCCTGCAAGGTATAATCCAATGTGTGAACGTATCTCAGGCCTCATGAGGAAAACAACTGCTCCTAGATTTTACCCAAGCATGGATCTAAAAGTCAACAGACAGGGATTATACTCAAAAACCCTCTCGCCTCCTCAAAAGCTCCCGTATTGTCTTTGAAATTTCGCCATTTCTTTGGAAAACGGTGCACAACTCTGTTCAGCTCAGTCTCAGTAGCACCTCTTAAAGTATTCTAGCTCCGAGGAAAAGCATGCTTCACCTTCCAGAAGAAACATGGTGCCTACTTTATTTCAGGCTCCGAATCTGAAAAAAGTAGGATGCCTACACTTCCTACGCCGGGGAGGCACCGCGCCCTCGCTGCGGCGCTGCCGTGCACGAGGAAACCTCGAGCACACGGGATCACTCCCCACGTTGAGGTTCCTCTAGAGCTGACCCCACGTGAAAATGAAACAGAGCTGAATGTCCCACTGAGGAAAGGTAACTCTGACAAGGTGAGAGCTTAAATTCCCCCTCCTGGTAAAGCCGTGCTGTCCACACCTGCCGATTAGGCTGGAGGTACGCTGCGGTGCCATATTCCCTCGGCGTGCACGCCTGCCAGGCTTTGACACGACCGTGTTCCAAAACCAACTCTTCATCAAAGATGTCTTACATTCAGCTGAAATCAAAGAGCCTGAACAGATGTCTCTAAATATATTTCCTCCTTGTAATGATGGCAAATAAAAGCAGTGTCCTCTAACACGTTCTGCACAGCATCTGTAACGCTAGTGCCGCAAAGGGAAATCAAAAGAAATGGGGTAGGATGTTATGTATGCTCTGTGCTCAGAGAGTATTTTAAACTCCCTTAGCCTCTGTAATGAAAACCACACTGTCTGAAAGTGAAACACTGCTGATTGTTAACTGTAGGTCTGTTGGAAATAAAGTGAGGGACACAGGGAAAGGGAATTTCACGTAAATCTAATTTCTTCTGTGTCAAACAGCGCTACTGTATTTCCTTCCATCTGCAAGGATACCCTGTGAAATGTGGATGAATGTTATTACAGTCTGCAATAAGCAGAGTTCAAAGGGGGGAAAATTTGGTTCAGATTTGGATTCGGCAGTTCAGAAGTTTCTTCACACTTTCTTCAAAAGACCCAGAAAAAAAAAAAAATCTCAAGCTTTGACTTGCCAATCTTATATAAAAAATTTTTACATGAATCAGGTTGCTATGCAAAATAGGTAGGATTTAAGCAAATATTTATACATTTTGCTTTTTCAGCAGAACTAAACTAGATTATTTTGTGGGTAGGATACTGACTGGGATGAAAGAGAGTGCTACGTCACAGTTCCCAGTCCTGTCTGTGGCTCCCTGCATGACTCTGGGCAAGTTATTGCTTCTCTTTGTGCTCCATCCCCTTTCCGTAAAACAAAGAGCCTACTTTTCCTCCACTTTTTCTTTTCCTTAGCTAGATAGAAGTAGCCTGTGCTATGTGAGAGATCAGTAGAAACCAGATGGGGATAGTGGGCTGGGGGGCTCTGATGGCTGCTGGGACCTCTTGGTGCCATTGTGATGGACATCAACAACAGAAGCTGCAGAAGAACAACTTTTTATACAATTTCCCCCCAGTTCTGACTCTCTGAGGAGATAAGCAAAGGTGAAAGCTTATGTTCACTATGCCTAACTGAACATCCAAATTAAAGGTTGAAATGGGCTATTAGTTCCTCAAATATGGGCTTTTCTGTCCATCCCTAACAGACTGTTCTCCAGTTCCCCTGTGATGCTGTTGGATGCTCTGGACAAAAAGGCTGCACCCACACCCCACAACTCTCGGCTCCTTGTCCTCCTTGTCTCATCTCCTCCCTGGATGCCCAGTGGCAAAGTCCAAACACCCCAAAAGGTGCATTAACAAAACTCAAAGCCAGACTCTGATGTACCTCCTGGAGCTTCCTTCCTCTTAACGTCCCCATGAGCTTTCCAGACTCCATCCCACAGCACAGCTCTGGCACTGAAAGTAAAACATAAGCTGGTAGGTGTCTCCCCACCAAGAAGAAACTGCTGGCACCTCTATCTCCCTGAGAAAGTTTGGCTGACAAAAGAGAGGATTTTGGAGCCAGCCTCCTGTCCTTGCTCCCAGACTCACAGGTCCCAACAGCCCCATTGGCTGTGGCTCCCAGTAGACCTCTTCTTTCCCTGCGTACCAAAGCCCTCACCTTGGACATTGGACCTACTCACCTCCCGAGTTCCCCCCAGGGATCATTAACTCTGCTTTCAGTTATTACTTTCTTTGTCAGACGGGTGGAATAAAAACCCCTAACACATACACAGATCTGTTCAGTCCTGAAGGGATTTGTAGCTCCCTGCTCAGTCTTGAAGGGACCAACATATCCCATTACAAAGTCCCAGACTAAATTCACTCCCAACAAAAAGCCATCTCCCTTTGGACGGGTAAAGTCTACCTTTTGAAATGTCCACATGTTGTCTCAGCAACTCTCCTTTATGGCTGTTTACATTGGATAAGAAGTGGAACACAAAGCAACATTCAGACGAAGAAAGTGCTCAGAAGTAGTAAAATACAGTGTTATCTATTTTTTTAGCTGAATAAATTGAGCTTGCTTTGCATTATTGCTGGCTGTCTTAGCCCAGCTCTGAAAGTGAGAAAGAGAAAGGGAATCTTGAAAGGCAACTCCCAGGAGGACACTAATATTTTTAATAGTTTGTGGGTTATGAAACAAATCTGTGTTAGCAGTATTATATATCTCAGCCTGAACCACTGGGGTGTTTTCAGGCTCTTTAATGAAACTAAAGCACTAGCACAGTATTGCCAAGAAAGTAGATTTATTCACAAAGAAATGTTTGCTAGCAGAAATGAAAGCACAGGCATGAGCGGGGCTGTAGAATACTAATGCATGGTCTTGTCACTCACATTGTCCCTTATCACACCAGCTGAACTCTGGCACCACTGCTGGATCATAGGTCACACCTTTTCCCCCTTTTTCTGCCATCCAGTCTTGCCTCTTCCCTGATTTTTGGGGCCCACAGCACAGCAACACATCAACATGGGCCGAAACCTGTGCTAAGAGCAAAACTTGATCTATAGCCGAGGAGAGCCGAGCATAAAAAGAAAAAAACATATGCAAACACTAGGGACTTTTTTTTTTCATTTTACAGTGTGAAATAGGACCCAAACTAATCAATGGAGCTCAGTGGGAGTGCATAATTATTAATAGGCCCTACATGGGGCCTCAGAAAATATGCAGTTCTCTTGGAAGTTTAAAAGGTCACTGTGAATAACTAAAACATACTTTTCTTGGTAGTTACTATGCAGTAAAAAAATAATTCATAAGGAAATCGGTTTAGGAAAAAAAAATTCTCATGTTCTACAAGGGTGGTTGAGAAGTCATTCCTATGTCTTCCATGTATCTTTTCTGGCAGGTTAATGGGCCATGTTTTATTCTCTGCCTTACTTCCTAAAGCTCACAAAGCCCAGTCCTTTTTCACCGTTTGTTATTCCAGAACTCAACTGCGTGCTGCCCAGTCGAGAGAGGGAATGAAAAATGGAGAGCCCCCTGGAACAGCCCACAGTGGTGGAGAGCAAGGCCAGATGAACACCTACCTCTTTATGG
Source organism: Chiroxiphia lanceolata (assembly GCF_009829145.1). NCBI lineage: Eukaryota > Metazoa > Chordata > Aves > Passeriformes > Pipridae > Chiroxiphia > Chiroxiphia lanceolata. Next base: position 6,376,651 of record NC_045645.1, read on the forward strand.
TGCTACTGGTCAGCCTCAGTCACTAATTATACAGCAGCCTGAGGGGCCTGGGTGTGCATGTGACACTCGTCAGACTGAGATCTGGTGGAGTGTAAAACCGAGGACATGATGGGCATCCTTAGGGGTTCAGACCTTTGAAGGAGCTTTGCCTCATGGCTAGGCACCGGCAGACATTTCACTAAGAAATGCTGAACAAGCCCCACGTCCTCCTCCTAACAGTGTGTGTTGAATGCTGGCACCAAGGAGTTCTGCTCTTTCAAGAAACCCTGTGAGGTTGTAATCAAACGGCAGGAGACCCTGGCAGCGCTCCTGGGACGCACATCAGGCACACAAGGGGACTGGTATGAGAAAAGCCTCCTGGCAAGATGGATGATGACACACAAGCAGGGATCCCACACTGAATGGATTAAACAAACAGCAAGGTGGCGATTACAGCAAGGATCCTGATGGAAGCAATAGCTGCTGGCACGAGGCAGAGCCCAGGCAAGAACTGCCTGGAGCCAAGCCAATGCTGCAGAACGTTCTCCAGGACTATGCAGCCCAGGTGAAAACCACATCTGGGAGAAAGACTGGCATGACCTTACTCACAGGGCATGGAGGCCAGGAACAGCCTCAGGACAGGGACAGCTTTTTCGCTCACTTCTCACATGAATCACCTTCAGGCATCCTCACACCATTTTCTGAATTCAATGAGTGATGCTGGAATACAACATACAGAGTTCAGCACAAATGAATTCTGAATTTGTATTAATTTCAAACAACAGCAGAAGCAGCCTGAGGGGATGGTGAATGATGTTGTGTATGTAAGATGAACAAAACAAGTTTACCCTTACCACAAATGACAGCTGAGTTGTGTGATACGTCAGGGGGCTGCCCCTACACGTGGACATGGAACACATGGGCAGTGAACACAACCCCACAGGGCAGTGGTGGAGCACAGTGCCAGTGAGGGCTGGGAGGCTGAGCAAACAGACTCAGGGAGAGTGTCAGTCTGAGCTCAGGGAGAAGCCATCCAGAACTATTTAATACAAGCACGACCCTCATCTGAGGTAGGTGCACGCTGTCAGAGGGTGGAGATGGGCACAATGTCTGAGTATCTACCTATACATGTACTTCTGGCCACTGGAAGTTGAACTAGCCAGATCTTTGCCCAGACCTAGTTTGATAATTTTTATCTTGTATTGCATTATCGGCTCTGTTGAACAGGGCCTGGAGGGGCATCCAGCAAACACTGTGACTCAAGGCAGCAACACCCACCAACTGGCCAGGTTGCAGTCTGAGCACTTTTCTCAGGAATGAAGTCATTTTATTACTACGATCTACCCAGGCATGTGCAGCATCTGGTTAATATATTTCTGGGTAGTTCTTAGCTCTCCAAACACTCCAGCCCTGCCATACTGCAACACACACAAAGGGCAAACTTTCCAACACTTTGCTCGGGTACCTGTTCCAGGCACTTACAGACCTGGTTAGGAAAATTTTCCAAGGAGCTAGCCTGCATTTTCCCATGCTTAATTTAGTTATTGGAATGTCTGCCATTTATATGTGTTCTCCTTGGCTCCTGCACAGGTCAGCTACTATAAATCAGGCCAGTATCACTGCCTGTAATGGAGCTACAGTAACTTACAACAGCTGAATATCTGGTTTATGAATGCAGTTCCCAGAGCTTCATGTTAAATACAGCCCAAGGCTGGGGCATTTAAAGAAAATGAAGAGGTTGTGAAAGGTATGTATGTGTCTTCCAGTTCAATATTGTTTGTTCTAGATACTTACCAGGTGATGAAAGGATAAATAAACAGACCCCAGGCCTGGTGATGTCAGACACTGTTTTTGCCAGTGATATTTTCTGTGTAAAAGAAGGAGTGCATGCGAAACAAATGAAGCAACAGGTGAGAGCAAATGTTTGGCTGCCAAACTTGGCCACAGATAAAACATGATGAAGATATTAAGCCTGTGGAGTGGAATGTTACTGGAAGCATACCTGGGGAGGGAAAGGAAATCACCATGGCCATTGAGAGCTCTGCCTAAGTACCTGATGGCAGCTAATGAGGCAAGGAAATTCACTTCTGAAACCACATCAAGCATGATCTTTAAAGCCCTGATCCCATCTGGTGAGGCAAGGAATTTACTTCACAAATTCATTTTGCTATGTTCTTCCCTGATCCTGCTCTTCTTCAATTCTGTGTAGACACATCCAAGTCAGGCTGCACATTACAGGAGCTTCATATTCTTCATTCAAAACCTTTTTTCTTCCAGCAGCAACAAAAACTAAAAAGGAACAGATTACTTCCCCCTGAAATGGAAACCTCATGGAAAGCATCTCCATCTGATAGAGTTTTGGTAGGTTTGGTTTCGCTTTGGGGGAAGGTGGGGTTTTGAGACACTAGAAAAAGGCATTTTGGATTTCCTGAAACAAAATACTTTCCAAAGTAAAATACTTTCCAGTTTGGGCCAAGGACCTGGTATGAGGCACCACTGCATGTTTGTGTGCCAGCTCTGCTCCCCAGTCCAGCAAAGCACTCAGTACCAGAGCACCGTGGTCCAGGTGTCAGAAGGCCAGACCTTCTCAACCCCACCAAGCCTGACTTGACACCACCACTCAGGGAAAGTTCCCTTGAAAACAAGATAAAAGCATAAACCCCGTGAGCTGTACCAGCAGCATCTGAAACCAGGCAGAGGATTTGACACAGCGAACCTGAGCCAGGAGAGACCCCAGCTGGCAGCTCTGCCCATCCTCTCACTGCAGGAGGGAGCCTTCTGCTCCCTTTCTGGCCATGGATTAGAGAGGGAAACCAAATGACCACTATAGGCCAGACATCTCTGCAGTGAGCAGGGCAAGTCCCACGGGAACTGAAAATACTGTGCGAACTCGCACCAAGCGCAGTTAGAAATGGTTTCAGAATTTACTACGTATTAATTAGACAGCAAGTTGACATATCTCTGGCTAAAACAACTTCACAAGTATTTACCAGCTGAGGTCTAGGAAGACAGGGGCCAGAAAGAAACCTAAAAGATTTTTAAAAAAAATCAGCTAAGTGGGGTTGTGGCAAATTGCCCTGCTGAGCTCCTCTGAGCAGAAACTCCTTCTCTCTTCTCTCCCATGCACAGTTTCCCACCACTGACAGAGGTGCAAAGGACAACCTGTGCCAGCCTAGAATGATGCCAGTTAGGGAGAAGAGACCCCTACACTTGTGACCAAGAAGGGAAATGTTCATACGTGTGGTTAAAACACCTTCCAGCTCTTTGGTTACTCTGGTACCTCACATTTTGGAATGATAAAAGGATGAAGGACAGCACTCCCGACTGGAATCAAACAGAAACAAAATCAGCTGTTTCTGCCCTATTAAAGTAATGTCACCAGTGATTTCTCTTCCTAACTTACCAGTTCTGTCATTGTCAGAATATACAGACAGCATCTGGCAAACTTTACTTAGGAATTTCCCAGGAAAGAAAATCCCAAAGCTACTTTGGCAAATGCAACCACAAACATTCTCCTGTGTTTTAATAAGGATAAGAATAAAATGCTCTTTTCTAAATCACACAGGCAAGTGGGAGTCTAATGCAGAGCTACTTATTTTCAGGCATCAAGCAAAACTCCTACAATAATCTTATTATTTACATTACATCATTTACATTATATTGCCGGATATTATTTGCAGTCTTCCCTCTCCCCTTTCTTGATTCCAGAAGGGACTTTAATGATGGCATAAAAAATTTAAGTATTTACTGACAGATGGAGTATAAGCAATAGAAGCACAGATGATGCTGTCTCCATATTTAAGTTCTTGCCAAAGGAACTGGGTTTCTCCATGGCTTGGACTCATTACCTAGGGAAACATTTTCTATTGGGGTTTCCCAGCCATCCTAGTGCAGATGGGCTTCTGGAGTCACCAATCTGACTTCCAGCAGAGCCCTAAGGCGAGCACAGCAGGATGAGACGGGAACGATGCTCCCATGGCACAGACGGAGAGGGCAGGGATTCCAGCAGGGAGCACACACTCACAGCCTGGCCTTCACCATTGCCATTCCCAGGATATTTAAAAGCTTCATCCCTTGATACATTTAAACAGTTACACATGATTTTTTGCGAAGAGGGGGATAAATTATAAACGCTGACTGATTTACATCAAGGTAGGAGCGAGTGATTTCTCTCAGAGCAGCTGCCGAAACACCAGCAGAGCCACAGAAAGGCACACATCTTTGGAAGGTGGCAGAGCACCAGAGGCTCTTTTTCCAGAGCTATTTCAGTCTCCTGATGACTGTATAATAGAGGTAGAACCAAAGTCATCTGCTTTCCTATTTTATGCAAGGTGACTAAGAAAGTCTTATTTGGCTTGAATAGATTTCAAAAGTGTGCACATATTTTTATACACATACACACATATATATATATATATGAATAAGCCTCTTTCATAAGAAAGACTTCATGAATATTTCATGGCTTCCCCCTTGGGTTTGTAGGTATCTGGTTTGCAGGCTTTGCTAAGTACAATTTACTGCCACCTGGGCTCATGAACAGAAGATTTCCACTGTGTTCTGCCATGTTCATCAGCAGCCACAATGTACGGGATACCAGGATGCCAACAAGCCCCATCATCCTCTCCAGTGGTATCAGAGCTACCTTCAGTTGTTGTTGTTGAAGCAGTCAGGTGACAAAAGTTTTGCAGCCCAGTTAGCTATAAGTCAGCGTTGCCCTGGTTGATTTTTAAATAATGCATTCTTTAACCCTGGTCCTTGCAAGATGCTGTTCAAAGGGAAAGAAAAGTACAGGGTCACTCATGGAATTCATCTCTCATCACATCCCACCACTTTCCACATATTTTTTAAAAATGTAAGCTTGGATAGCCAGGCCAGTTTGCTGTCACATCTCCCCCTTGCAACTCCTGACAGTCAGATGTTCTTGCTTACTTTAGGGTTTGATTTATTGTCTGTAATTAGGCTAAAAATGGATATTTAAAAAAATACAAAGGAAATCTGTGATTAGTTGTAAATTGGAAGCAAAAACAGAGACAGGAGAAGTGATTTCTTTATCCAACTTGCCAGGCATAAACCCTTTTCATCTCTGTGAACCTGTCAGAGGGCTCTCTCTCCTCATGTAAAGGAGCATTCCATCAAGATGAATGAATTCCAGTTCAAACCTTCATAAATTGAACCTTCTGCTAATCACTGCCCTGACTGGAAACACCTTCAACTCTAAGCACCTCATTCAAAATGCTGCACAAGCTCGGTGGCTTTGACAGGGCTTGGAATCTGCAGAAATCCAGGTCTCAAGTGCTGACGAGAACAGCCCAAGAAGTGTGGAGTGGACCACCGTGAAAATGAAAATTCAGCATCACAGGGCCATCTGCTAAGAAATGCCATGACCAAATGATGCAGCTCAGGCATACAAATCCAAGCCAAAAGCTGGGATGGGATTGCTCCAGTTTCCACCAGTTCATCAACTCCATCTCAGTCTCCACCTGAACCATGTAGCCCATTCCATTCTCTCCCACAAGTACAGGACAAACCAAAAAGGTGGTTTTGTGCAATCAGGGTTTGATTTATTTTGAGGGAGAAGATGAATCCAATGTAGACACCTGCTTTGGCTGAATACAGAATTCCAGCAGAGCAAAAATGAGTACAGGCAGCATCTCACATAATGCAGCCCGTGGCCTTCACATGGTCTACCAACCCAAGTGCTTGGCAAAGGCTGAGCCTGAAACGCAAAAAGGTTTCAGCACATAAAGGCTTTCTAAAAATGAGGCTGGGTTTAAGTAACCAGGCAAAACCTTTGCATATAATAAGGGGCATGAGAAAGGTTATGCCTACTTCATAGAGCAGATTCCAGCACACAGATCCCTTTTCTTGGCCACCAAAGATGCAGAACCCTGTGCAATTTGGTGTTTATTTATACGAAAATAGCCCTCATTTTTGTTCTATGCCTTGGGGCTGTGCAAACTATGATAGGAGAAGCATGTTTCCAGCAGTGATAAGCAGTGGTATTCTGTTCAGCAACTGTTATCACACCCCTCCCAACCTGAACAGAGCAAATTAAAATTAGCAAGATATTAAAGAATTAACACTACAAGCATTTATGACCAGTGTCAATCATTCACTCTCTCCCGGAGTGTGCAGCACAGGGAACAAGTAATGCTGTGCTCCAGGGATTAATGGTACATGACTGAAGCCCTGATTGCTGTGGGCTGTTTAGTGGTGAAGCACATTTGCCCTCAGCCAGGCAAAAGGAAATAATGAGCTGAAATAAAGAAATGGGAAATATGAGTTGGGTAGGAGGAGAAAACATCCTAACAAGCCGCCAGGGGAATTGCTGGTTCACTGCTTGGGTCATTTCAAATTGGACTGGATAATGCACTGGAAAGCATCCTGGTTTCTGGGAGGCTGTGCACTGAATACGAGGGATGAAGGGGTACAGCCCTTTCTGGCCTCTTTGACCAGGTATCTTCCATGACCTGCTCTCCAAATAGCTCATGGTTCAAATCCAGCCCAAGCTTATCTTCCACCTGCAGCACAGGGCAATTACTGAAAAGAACAAATGTGCTCACCATCCATACCTGGCATTAACCTCCTCAGGTAGCCTTCACCTCCTCCCCTCAGCTCCAGCATTGCACAGTCCTCCACAGCAGCTCCTACTAACCCATTTTAATCCACACTTACCGCAGACTGACAACACCAACGAGCAGTAACAAGCTCTCAGTCAGCAATGTGCACATGAACAACCTTGAGACAACACCAAACACCTACTCAGAACTTCTTCACAGGCTCAGCTGCCTCTAGGATTTTCTTCTCCACGCTGCTCAACCCATTCTTTAGGTCAGGAATATCCAGACTAGAGCTGGGACCTCATGGGGGGCAAGTGCAGTTATTAATGGCGTTATGAGCCTCACAGAAATGTAATTACTTGGACATGTATTCAGGGATCACACATATTTTCTACTTGGAGGTCGTCTGGTAATCGGGAAAAAAAATGTTGGGGGGGGGGGAGTCTGCTATTTTATAACCCTTTTCCCCCACAGAGAACAAGGAGGTAATATCCAGGCAAGGTAAGACCCCCACAGCCACTGCAGGCAATGAGAACTCATTTATTTCTATGCTGATAGAGGGAAGGGTGGTGATTTGGGAATGAAACTCGGCCAGCTTGTTACATTACATGCCCTTTTCAAACAGGAGCGATACTGCTTTCACGTCTGACATGCATCATTAAAAAGCAATCACTTCAAGCAAGGCTCTTTCTATTTATCATGAAAAGAAACGGAATGGGAAAAAGTGAGAGATAATCATCACTCAACCCTTTCCCTGCTGAAAAGTGAAAGCCTGTGTCCAACAAGCAAGACCACCCATCTTGACAGGGTTTGGTAAGATTTACATTTGGCCAGTGTTTTAAGAAGCAGTGATTCCTATGCCTTGCACACACATTCAGGGTGATAGTCCTGGGAGCCTGATATCCTAACTCAGAGAGTAATAAAAATCAGATGCTTCTACATAATAGATATTGATGTAACAGTTTGTCTGCTGAGAGTGCTCTGTCCTACCTGCAGACAGTTTGGATTTGGCTTATATCCTGGACAAAGAGTGTTTATACCACTTGCAAACATTTACACTGTGTCATGTAAGTGAGCAGAGCTGTGTAGATGTCCAACTTTCCTCGCATTATCCCGCATTCCCAGAATATACTTTTGACAGCATCTTGTGGAGATAGCCTGGAAATGCCAAAGCCATTAGCATTATTCACCTTTCTGGCAGTGTTTTGCAGCTTTGGCAGAAGTAGGGAGCCTGGAGGCTGGCAACATGGTGGCAGTTCTGGGGGGAAAAATCTTGGCCATCTCAGAAAGTGATCTTTATGTTAATTTGATATGTGAATTATATTTCTGCCCATGTGAAAGAGGGAAGTCAATGCTGTACCAGAGAAAAACTCCCTAATATAAGAGGCTGAAGACAATTTTTCCATGATCAGTTAGGTCTAATCTGCCTTTGCAGACTGAGCAGGTATTTTGACAGCAGCAATGCAGTGCAAGCTTTGCAAATCTGGGTGCAAGGAATGAAAAGATATCTCCCTGTTTAGAACATTTCCAGTGCTTCTCCCTTCTTTTCAATGCCTGAAGGCTGGGACCTGAGTCCTGTGAGCCCTAAGGCATCTGCACCCCATGATTAGGGAAAAGTACAGCAGTGACTTGAGGTGACCCAAAGGAGCTTCCAAGGACTTCAGAAATTGATTTCCACTTGTTTCCAGATGTAAAACTAGAGATTCAAAGATGGGAAATGATTTTCTAGGTGCTGTGCAAATGAACTTTGCAAGCCAGAGAACTTAATTTTTATCAAAGAGATTAACGAATTGGAAATCTCAGCAAAAGGGTTGATCTTGACTAGGAGACTGAGAACATCAGTATTGCTCCTGTAAAACCTCCAATCCTACCTTGCACACTGAATTACCTCTGAAATAAGCTCATTCTTTGCCAGAGAGATTCCTGGTCTAAAGGTGAAAGCAAATGGCTGAACAGGAGGGTGACACTAAGGTCTGGTGCTACTCTCAGCAGTAACAGTAGCACAGTCCTAAATTCAAAGGCTTAGTCCAACCTATTCAAATAGTATTTTCTCTGCCCAAATAACTGATCCTTAATGAAGCTATTTATGTAAGGAAATTAAATTAAAAAGGAATGTTAGTCACCTGGGTGTTGCCACACTGCTGTAATGTGTGTCTGGGAGACCTGAGACTCATAAATTGTATACAACACACTGAATGGAGGTCTTTAGCCTGTATAATTAAGTGGCAACTAGTTTCATATTAAAGATATTACACATACACAGAGGCACAAACAAAATGTCATATTCTCCATTTCCTATGTATAAATCTCTGCTCACAGAAAAGCCAAAGAGTGTGGGGTAGGAGCGAGGGGGTTATGATATCAAAGAAAAATGTTTCACACTGAAAAGTGACCTGTGACTTTGCACCCGCAGCTTTTGGGGCTGGAGGTAAGAGGCAGACACTGATCCAGAAGCACAAGCTGCTGTGGCCACAGTTACAGCTCGAGTCTTCAGAGACTCAGGGTGAAGCAGAATGTGCAGCATCTCTGAAAGATGAAACATTAATTGCTCAATGCTAAACAGTACAAACCATCACATCACATTAAAGGAGAAGGCAGAGTTCAAGGCCAGGTTATGCTCTTGTTCAAAAACCTGTGGCCAAAGATGCAGGGTGAGAGGAGGTGACAAGCCACTGACTGTCACGTCATATTTGACACTAAGCTGGCAGCTACAGGCAGAACTCAAGGTATGCAGGGCTTGTCTGGGAAACACATACACCAGCTTCCCTAAAATACAAAAGGCAAATCTGCACATCAGGGTAGCTCAGGTAACCCAAAAAACCCACCTGTGTGCTACAGAGTTTCCCTGTGGCTCTGAATCTGCATCTTGACTTAGGACTGGGATACCTATGAAACACATAAACCTGCCCAGTCAGCTCCCGAGCACACCTACAGTGCCAGGCTGGGGTGGTTCTGAATCACAGACAGATGACCCCAGCTTGGCTCTGTATAAACACAACATGGACACACGGGATTATCCAGACCTCACCTCTGTTCAGCAAAAAGCAAATGTACCCTTAACATGCCTTGGATATGTGGATTATGCACACCTCCTCCTCACTACCCACTGAGGAAGCCGTTGCAACTGTATGACCTCCTCGATGGCTGAAGTCAAGTGAGATGCAGTCCCCTTTCTGCCCACTCTTAAGCCTGAGCTACAGCAAGGCTTCCAGCACCTCTGGGCAAACCTTGAGCCCAGGGCTTTCCCTCCTTCAGCACACCAAGGGACCTGCTCTTCATCCTGCAAACAGCCACAGCTATTGCTGACCCCAGGGGATACATCCTCACTCAGCCACCAGTCCTCAGCTTAAATGTGATCCCAGCTTAGCCCCAGCAAACACAGCAGTGCCGGGCTCCAAGCATCCCAGGAAAGGCAGTTCTGGTGTGAAAGGGTTTCTAAGACACAGAACTGCACCAACCCGTCTGCCTTCCTAGCACTCTGCCGGCATGTGGAGCTAATGCTTAATTATCCTGAGTGATTTATTAACATATAAAGTCAGATTAAATGGGTATTTAGCATGAGCAGCTGAGAGGCTTTGAATGGGGAGAGTGATTCACTCTATTTATCCAGCTGAGACAGGAGTCACGTGGCGTGAACCCACAATACAGATTTCTCCAGATAAAAAGTAAAATATTTCCAGGAAAAGAACATCATTAGCATCCAGCAGATGTTTCACTTAGGAGGCATTCCCGATTTAGACGGGCACACTGTTCACACCAATTTCTAAACAGGGCACAGGGCATTACTTAAACCCTGTATTTTCTCTAAGGCAGCTGTGCTTTTAGTAACCCATCACATCGGATCTGTAGGGGCTTCAGATCTCCTTGGGCCAGACTGGAGCTCTAGTGGCTTCCAGAGCAGACCACCATCCCTGTTCTACCATGACCATGCCCAAAATATGGTATAATTTCTCACTCACTGAATAAACAGCCTAACAGTTAGAACCTGGATAGAAGTCTTCCCTCTTCCAAAAGGAAACTTTGGAAATAAAAAGTAGAGAAAGCAATAGGAAGCAGTATTTGTGTGTTCTTGTCTGCCACACAGTTAATTTGGTTTCTGTGATGCTTGTTAGTGTGGGCAAAACTTGAATTATCTCACATGTTAAATGGACAGTTTCTTAACTTCTACCTGTGACATGATCAGATTGCAGTACTGACAGAGCACAATTTTGATATATAGTCACTGGGATCTGGGGAGTTGTACAGACAAATAAATGACGCCCTTCAAACTTTTTTTCAGTCTATGTAGGGAAGCTTATCAAATAAATAAAAAAAGAAAGAGAGAAGAAAAGTAAACTCTCAAGCTGACCTTGGTGGAAGCAATTCTGCAAAGATATGAAGGACACAGATCAAAGAATGTAGTGGCACAGTTTTATAAAACTGGCATTTCTCAGGCCAAGTGTCCCCTATTCCCCATCCACCTCTCCCCCCTTCCACCTCAGCAGCCTTCTGTGCAAGGATGGAGAGACCAGACAAAAGACCTGCATCAACTAATCAAGCACCTGCAATGAAATTAAAACATAAGCAAAATTTTCACTTGGGTCAAACTACCCTTTTTTTTTCAAGCCTAAAATGAAGTCATTCAGTGTTGAAAGTTCTACTTTTCTAAACTTGCTTAAATTAAAATCCCACCTAAAGTGGAAACAAAAGTTGGAAGGATTTTGTCTTGAAATGGCTGAAACAAAAACTGGGGGGGGGGGGGGTCCCCTTCTTTTCTGGTTTTTTTTTTCCTATATTGATCAAAACTCAAATGCCCTCTGACCACCAGAGGAGCTTTTATAAATTGTCTCACCTGTCTAAAACTGGCGGGTCTGTGTCCACTGACTCCAAGATGCTCACAAAGTGATGCCAAGCAGAGAGAAGAGGAGCAGGTAAACTCACTTCCCACCCACCCCAGCCACTTCCAGCATAATAAAGACAACCTGGCTCCTGTATTACCAGCACCCAGTGAAACAACACAGCAAACCACATCTCCAACCCCCTTTTAAGACTCAGCTGCTTTTACAGCTTATTTTTATCTCTGACAGGAGATGGAGTCCAGCTGAAGAGCAGGGCACGTACTCACGCTCCTGGTTCCGCACTGAGCTTTTCCAACCACTTCATTAACACACCCTCAGATTGGCTTAAACCGGGAGTAAATTTCTATTCCTCCCCGTTGGCCAGTGAATGAGCAGAGGTAGCCAAGCTCCCCCTTTCCTCCAGGCTCACTTTCCTCCAGGCCCACCAGTCCCCACTTCCCCGTCTCCCGCCCGCAAACAGCAACGCCTGGTGTGAAAGGGCTCACGGTGTGAAGGCGGCTGGAGACACAGGTTGCTGGTTCCTGGCATGGCCCAAAATTCAAGGCACAATCAAACCCATAGAGAATCACCAGTAAATCGCTCCAGCTATTTTTTTATGAGACACTTTAGCAAGCCCTCTTTTCATATCCTTTACGGGGCTGCCTTCAGCCCCGCTCACAGTAAAAACTCCGAGTTATGGAAATCATAAGAAAGAAATTATGTATGGAAAAATCATTACATTATAAATTGGTTCCACTGTTCAAAACATGTAGGAAATGGGGCATATAAAAGTCAGATGGTGTTGCAGACTTTGATACAAGGTTCATTATTACACCGTGACACAAGTGAAATATGTGCTAACACACTGCCAGCTAATTTGCCTTTACTTGCAATGCAGACCCATCGCTGGGCAACTTCATAAATTTCATCAACCTGGGTGATTTCTCTAATGGAACGTGGCAGCCCTCACAGAAACACACACTTGGGAAAGAGCAGACCTTGTATCTTCAGGGCTGTGAACGTGTCCCCCTGCCTAATTCAAAAATAACAGCCATCTTCCTGTTTTCCCCTAATCTTTTTCAGATTTCATCCCCCTCACTAGACTATTGAAATGCTGTTATCCGGTTATGCACGTGTTGCTTGTGTCTCTGTTTTTTAATGATCTAATTGAGATAGGAGGCAGGAAAACCGGACAGGAATGTTTTCGACAAAACGTTCTTTGTTAGAAAATACCAGTTGGTTAAAATTGGAAAATTTCCATGAAAATGCATCAGTTTTCATTTTACTTTCATCATAAAATATTCTGAAGCCAACAAGGGAATTTCAACAGTCACAGGCTGATGCCTGAAACTGTCCCCTGGGAAAAGGGACAACTAGGGAAATCCACTTAACTGTGGTGGCTGCAGGATGCTCCCCTGGGAAAAAAAAAGAAAACCATGGGATTACACGGCTGTGAGTTACATCCAATAAAAAGGGGAACTGCCTAAGAAGGCAAAAACCAGACAGAGCTGACACAAAGTATCCACTGGACTTCTAGTCTTCTTTAGAAAAACTCCCGTTATAATAAAACAGTTTAAAAATAAAATCACAGTCAGTATGAAAATATTTCTTAACTGGAAAAATTCAGGGAAATATTTTTTTTAAGATTCAAATGGTCTGTTTCCATACGTCCACTGAGAAGTTTGGTTTCTTCCTGCAAAATTACTTTCTTTAAAATAGACTCTACTTTCTATTAAATTATAAGGGGTTGAAATCTGAATGAAGTGCTTTGAATATATTGTAAATGTTTCAAATGACCCAAAAACAATTCTGCTTTTTCTGTTCCAACACGGAACAAAATTTCTTTTGCTTGCTTCCCAAAACCTCAGCAAATTGGAAAATCCATTTGCCATGTAGTTCTAGAGGAAGAATGTCAGAGGTTTCAGCTTTTAATGCCTAGATAGTGTCTCAATTGAAGAAGTGCCGTCAAAATGTAAAGCATTATGAACCTCTTCAAATTTCCAGTTGGTTTTGCAGAACGAAGGAGCCTGGTCCTTGGTTGGGGCCAAGATCTCAATGCTGCCATCACCAGAGAGAGTTTCTGTTAATAAAACCTTGGGTGACTGTCCAAACTTCTCTCTGCCTACCAAAGCTAGCCCCTAATTTTGAAGATACTGAATCTCCCGATTCTCAGGTTACAACACTCCTGCCCGTCAGGGGTTTGGTGGGTTTTTTTTCCCCGAGGCACGCTGACAGATCGGAGGGTTTTACATCTTGCTGTGTGTATCTTCTTTCACATCTTTCACCGTGGTTTTAAATGAAATCACGTACTGAGTGAGAGGGAGGAGGGGAGGCAGCGCAGGGCAGTCGAGGAAACCCTGCCAGCCTCAGACAGCGCTCGGGGTATACGACGGACCTGTATGTGAAACGATTTTTCACTGAGGTCCTGTAGCTGAGGACTGACAAAACCATTACTTACAGCCTGTAAATTGGTGTGGAAAGACTTTAAGACCCGCAGGCCTGCATGGGCTAATGGGCCTCCATGTCAGATTAAAATTACAAAAAAGCCACTGAAGGTAAGTGGGATTAGAGTTGGGGGATTTTTTTGCTCTCTGCAGGGACTTGAGGCCCCACTCACACTTAAAGAAGCCCAGATGCCTGGATACTACAGAGGTAAAAATAAAGCATCCTGTGTTGCTAACACCACATCAAAGATTTGCCTAAAGGAAAGGTGCTTCTCACCACCTCTGCTCATCCACTTACAGCCTTGCTTGCCATGGCCAGAGGCTCCGAGAAGCTCACTCAGCAAGCCAGCCTGCCTTTGGGATGGAGAGCTGTTGGTTGGTTTGGACCCACTGAGGACAACCTGCCAGGCACAACAGCTTCCCTGCCATTCTGAGTTAGTGCTCAGCACAATCCCACTGGTAACCACTCTGCTCCCAAACCCATCCTGGTACCCTTCTCCTGCTGCCAGGAATACTGGAGGTATTTTTCATGTGCACCACAGCCAGGGCAAACAAAGGTCTCACCTGCCATCACTGGCCCCTAATCTCACCTTCACTTGCTCATTTTAGAACAGTTCAAGTCCAGCAAATCTTGCAGTTAGCACATGCCCTGAATTCATATGATTCCCCTTTATTTTTACCTTAGCTCTTACAGCACTACTTAAATTCCTTTTTTTAATAAGGAAATTGCATATTTAACGGAAATTAATCTCACAGTCCCCTTTGAAGCTCTGTATGACTATGACAGAGGCAGGTATTTTTAGGACTGTGTGGTAATTTTCTCTGCAGCATTCAATAATTTACAATATCATAGCTGAAGGTAAAGATTTCCCCCAAGTATAATTTGGCATTAATCGGCCTTTCACAGGCATATTCATTGCAGACAGGGCACCAGCCTAGAACACAGCTTCACCCTAAGGATGCTGAGCAACTGCCAAGCTGAATAATACTGCCTTATGCAAATCCACAGCCAGGTAAAGCCTGGACAAAGCCCCCATCTCAGGCGCAGTGAGCTGCCACCAGCATCCCTCTGCAGATGTGCCCAGGCAGCACAGGGAGATGTGTGCAAACAAGGAAGAACCCAGGCTGGCATTGTTGCTAAAAGCATCCCTCCTGGGAGAGGAGGGCAAGAGAAAGAGCTGGTCAACAGCACAGCAAATGCAGCTGGTGGATAGAGAGCCCAAATGATCAGATTTATGAGGTTCTTCATGATGGCTCCTGGACCCCCCCTTCTTTTTCCCACATTATTACCACAGATGATATTTTGCAGCAAGACTGAGAGGGCTTAAACATGACCACTGCAAGGCTGTGCACTGGATCGTGGCAAGAACAAAATCCTCTATAGGATATGAAAGAAATGCAAGGCAGAAGATGTCTGATTTACAGACTGCTCCTAAAACGTGTGTGCTGTGCATGATCGAATACACTTCTTCACCAGAATGTCTCTCTCTCAAGCTCTTCAGTGCTTTAAGGAAAAGCCATCTGAATCACAACACTACACTCACAAGGGAATAACTAACTATTTTATTATCTGGGCATTAGGTCATGGCAGCTTTTTTAAAAACAAAGTTGAATTCAATACTTATGTATACAAGCAATGCACAGAACAAGTATTTTTTTTCTTTTTTTTTTTTCTTTTTTTTTTTGTGTATGTCCAAGCCTGGCTACAGCACCTGGAGTTTCTATTTCGAATTTTGAAGAAATAATTTTTTTTACAAGTTAAAGAATGAATTTTAGCTATCTGCAAAAGTCTGACATAGGGACAAAGTCCAACAAACTTCCTTATTTAATGAACCAGCGAACATCACTGTGAAAATAGGAGGAGGCTGAAGCTGGCTCTTACCACCTTATTGCCTTATTCCCACATACCCCATTAGCAGATCTGCACGCAGTGGTGGCTATCACTAGAACTGCCAGAACAGCAAATTGTGTGGGAAATGTCAACATCTCTCAGCCCGCATTCCCAGGAACCAAAACTTCTCAAGAACAGCAGTTCTGGAAGCTTTTTTGTTACAATGTGTATAGAATTACAGGCTGTTACAACATGCAATAAAACATTACTAGTAGAGAAATATAGAAAAAATATAGACAAAAATATATAGAAAATAAAGAAAAAGGAATAATTTGTTGAACTTCCTATTTTTAAACAATTTTTTCTTTTTCAGAACCAAAGGTCACAAGTGCTCTGCAATGAAAATTTCCCCGTTGACTTTTTTTTTTCTGAGAAATCTTGTCAAAATGGGCATGGTGTGGAGGAAAAAACCTTCATTTTGTAAAAAGAAAGAAATGCAGATAAACCTGAAATAATACCTAATGTTTGGCTCCGTTTGAGCTGCTGGGAGACACGCGGCTGTTTATTATGGACACCCACGGTCCTGCAGAGCTGTGATCCCATGTTCCCTCTGCACTTCCAGCCCTTTTCCAGCCACAGAGAGCATCTTAAACCAGGCAATATCCTCCTGCTTTCATTTTACATATGTATAACTTAATACCTGATTACATCGGGGTTTAAACTAATGACTTCTGGACCCACAAGACCTTGGGTGGTGACTGGCAATTGTCCAGGCAGAAAACATGGAAACAGAGGACTCCTAAACCTGTGAGGGCGGGTGCATGTGTGGTGGAAATGCTCCTAGCTCTCCTGCCCCCATCTGCTCAGGATCTCATCACAAAGACTCACGTTATAATAACTTTATTATGGACCTTCTGGGGAAAGCGAGCTCCCAGCAAGGAGTTTGCCACAGCAGACAGGAAACTCCTTTGCTCCCCACTAGAGTAAAGCCCTTTATAATTAATGCTGGGTAAATAAAGCGCTCATCTGTAAACACTTTTAATTAGAACTTGGTTAAAGCTAAACCCCCGTGACCACATTGGCCAGGGGGATTAGACACACGTCAAGCTTTGCCTGATCAGCAAATAAGAGGCCCTTTACTATCCTCAATTCCTGTGCTGTGGGACCTCTTTCAGCTCCGATCACACATCACTGCGCTGCTCCAGCCTGCTCTCCAGGCTCAATAGAGGATCAATATTTGTCTGTACTTTCTGAGAAAAAGCCTCCTTGACACAGGCAGCATCTGTGTTTGAACAGTCACTTGCTAACACATAGCAGACTTTTACCACAGACATCTCGAGCCGGCAGGTCAAGCGGAGTGAGGGTCACCCAGCACCACCAGTGATTTCTGTGTTTGCTCAGCGCCATGCTCAGAGACCAGCAACCAGAAAGGGCTGTTGTGAACATTGCTCAGTGCTCCCAGGGCAGAGCAGACACTTCAGAAAAACAGTACACGGACAGGAAAAAATAAATAAAAGCCCTCAACCACCTGTATTTCCATTTTCTATCTCTGTAGATGACCTGTGCCTGATGTCTCCAGTCTCCTGGCAATGTTGAAGGTTTTCTGTGAGTGAGGCTGGTAACACATTATCAGATTTCAGGGAGGAAGGACTTTCTCTTCTGAGTGATGCCACCCTACCCAGTCCCAGCTGTCACCTCTGCTTAAGGACAACAACAGAAGCATCCAGGGATGAGGAAAGTAAGTGTTTCCAGCACAGATGGTTCTTGCTCTGACCAGAGGGTGCCACCCTGGCAAAATGTGTGCTTTGCAATGGTTGTCTCCATTATGGAAGAGAAACAAGCCAGCTCTCCTGAAAATGGTACGAGGGGCACCAATTTGCCCTCCCCAGAACAGCCAGCACAGGACAGAGCAGCAAAAAAGTGTCCTCTTCTCTCCACCTGCAGGAACACTCATCACCTCTGCTGCACCCTCTCCTCTCCATGCTTCGTCTCCCGGCCCAAAGTTGTTCCCATGGAGGAAAACTGCCATCCATACCTTTATTCATCTGTATTGCTGCTGATCTCCATCTGACAGCTGAACCAAGGAGTGTTAAGTCAACACCGAGCTTTATGAGATCCACCCCCCTTGCCCCTGCTGCCCAGGGTCAACAATGGTTTGGACTGCGGGGGAGCTGAGAGGTCCTGAATGCCATGACATGTGGGGCCCTAGCACAGTGTCAGTGAGCATGCACATACCAGCTGGTTACTTTAGAGATGGGGAAGCTGAGGCACAGGAGGGCAAGGCAATGTGCCCAAGCCCGGCCAGTGCCAGAAACCACTTTTGTGGAGCCCCAGCCAGCCCTGCCTCAGGTAATGTTCTCCCACACCTCCCACCTTCTTTATTCAACCTTGTTAGCCTCTTCCTAATGAAAAGGAAGAATCTTCTTGAGCATAAGATGGGATCTCCCCAGCAGAAACCTTTCCTCCTCCTTTCCCTGGAGGTCCATTGACTGAAGCCATCAAGATTTGCACTGAAGCACAGCAGGGCATGGGGAAGCAGGACAGCAGGGCAGGGCTCATGCAGAAGAACATGCCTTCCAAGCTGAACTGAGCTATGACACTAAAGGGATTTCCACCTTTGCCTTACACATGGATCATCTCCAGCCAGCCTGGCTGCAGCCTGAGCGAGACTCAAGCCCAAGCCTTTGTTGCACCAGCAGATGACAAGCAGCTCCCTCCCCCCTCAACTACACAATTCAGAGGGACAAGCTGCTCCAAGAGAAGTCTGTCCTGAAATAACTTCTGTCTTTTCACCATCATCACCTGTGTTTTTACTTTCTCCCACGTCCAACTGGAGGCAAGGTCCAGCTCTAGCAATAGCCAGACCTTTTGTTAATGATGCACTAGAAAGGAAAGCCAACACTACTCTATAGATCCCCAGCTGGCTTCTGATCAGAAGGCACTGGGTGGCAGCACATCAAATACACCCACGTGCAGTACTGCTGTCTGGACAGACATCCCTCCCACCCAGTGATCCATTAGGAGTCGGGAAGTGGTGTTGGCTACTGGTACCTTGTGGGATGGAAAGATTTTTGGAGACGTGGAATATGCCAGTCTTTCATCAGAAACCCCACCACAGTTCTCAAGAAATTTTTGCAAGGCTGGCTACCAGTGCAAAGGAGCCTGAAATGTCAATCCCATCCCACTCTCATCCATATTAAGGTGACATCTCCCCCTGGGTCTAAGCCCCCTCTTCGGAACAATTAATTTTCCTGAAGCATTAACTTCAGACATTTTCAAATTCAGCCTAACATCAGCTATCTTCCCCAAGTGGCCTGAATCTAAATAGCCATGTGTGATGTAGCTGCCAGAGTGACCTTCATCTGGGAGGTGAGGCACACTGCCATGTGTAGGAACAGCAGACGATCCAGGCACAACGCCCCCGGCTTCTTATGGAGCTCCAGCAATGCAGGATTTTGCTCTTCATTTGGAAATGCCCTCAAGCAACCTCCTGAGTGGGGGTGGTAGAATGGGTGTCTCTTCTCCAGGGATGGCTTCAAGTCTTCCTCCCAGCCCTAAGTGAGATTTGAGGTTTTTAAGAGACAACCACCCATTGCTGCAGAGAAGGGAAGGATAAGCCTCTGGGATGCCTGTGGTTTCTGCACTCCCCTCTCCTAGCAGGAAGCATTTAAAATTTTATTTCAAATGCATAAACTATCCTCCAATGAAGAAAGGCAACACAGAAATTTTCACATGGTCAAGAGCCCCACTCCATAGGCATTCAGTTTCTTAATTTATGACACAGTCTCCAGATGTGTTATTAATATGCTTATTATTAGTTCTCTTTAAAGTCTTTTTTTACTCCCAGTCCAATAAAATAATCGAGTGTCAGCCTCCTCAGGCCTGTTGGTGAACAAAAGGGAATGGTGCCCATTTGGATTACCTACACACAGGGAGAAAGCTTTGATTTAATACCCTGAGCCTGAAGCTCCCAGCCTCTATTCCACTGCCCTGGGATACAGTGTCATTGCTGGTACAGGGATCAGGGGCTTAATGGGATTTAGGCTGGAAAATCCAAGCTCAGCCTGAGGTATCTGCAGAGAAAGAGGGAGAGAGACTTTCCCTGTTCTTTCCCTCCTCTCTCATTTGGGACCTGCCTCATTTCTCTTCCCCAGGTGTGGGAGGGGAGAAAGCAAAGTTATAGTGTCTGTTATTACTGTCATTATTATCCTAAGTGTATAATTATATATCATACATGCTTAATAGCCAGACCTTTAATACCTTTAATAGCGATTATGTAAAAATAATTAGTCTGTTGGCTGAAGAAAGCAGGAGCCCAGGTGCAGTAATGGAGATCTGCTGCCAGTCCTGTATGTCACAGTCCTGCCCAGGAAGGTGAACATGGAACAGGAGGTAAAGCTTCCACCAGAAAGAGGGAGGGATGGGGGATCAATCTTTCATGCCGAATCACTAGATCATGAGCACTACTGAAATTACTCCATACACGTGGGACTAAAATTTGGAGGGGAGAAGCTGTTACTTTTACTACTCAATATTCATGATGTGTCTCATTCAAGGGGCAAATATTGCACAGAGCACACCCAACATGGGCTGGCTTCAGCACTCATCCAAAAGGCAAAAGCTAATGCTTTTGATCTGACCATATTTTTACAGCTCTGCAAATACACAGGGGTGCTTGTATTAAAATTAATTACCATGAAAGCCACACAAGTTCACAGGATTAATCCCGGGCAAACCTCCCTTATAAAACAGACATTCAGGGTGTCAGGCATCCTTCCCACAGACACAGAAGAGAGGTCTGGGTGGTAGAGAGCTGAAGCTTTAAGACCTCTGCTGGCAAGACTTCCAAAATTTAGTGACTGCATTGCATAATTTTGTTCCCATTTGTGTTATCCAAAGTACAAACCTGATGTACATGACAGGCACCAAAGTTGGGCCAGATTCCTCACAGTGGCAATCACAGGACTGATTTTGAATTATGCCAGTTAAAGACAGGATGACTCATAGACTACACTGGCAAACACTTTGGGAGAAAATGTCTCAAGTCTGCATTACTCATGAAACATACAGCTAAACTGAATGGTTAGGGAGTTACTGTCTTGTGTATTTATCATCAAAAAAATAAATCTAGGGAGCAGATACCCTCTCAAGAAAGCACATCTTAAACAAGTTTCCATGCACAGGGCTGGATGATCACCATGGCCCCTCTTGCAACCGAAATGAATGTCTGTGTTTTCCTTCTCACCTTTCATGGGGCTGAGGAGAATGGGGTTATTTGGTCTCATTCTGACACACTCTGTCTTAATCCTGGCCCTGCTTGCAAGGAATGGATACAACAAATTCTTCTGTTTCAGGACTTTAGGTGTGTTCAGGATCAGGAAGAATTTCCTCCCCCATACACAGGCACACAAATGACTAGAGGTTATTTTTCCTCCAGAGATTCTGTAGAAACACCAGAAGCTTGTAACACTGGAAGAGGAGAGTTTGAGCAGCCTAGATCAGCACTGCAGGCTGGGTAAAGAAAACCCATGTCTGACTGGTATGCACAGTGTTGATGCAGTGACCTCCCTCTGCCCCACCCTCCAGGATGGCAGAGAACAGTCCCTCAGGGTTATCCAGATGTGTATCACCTCCACAGTCCTCTGCTGCTGAGGGAGCCATCACCATGATGTCTGTTGGCAGCACAGAGTTTAGTCTCTTGGGATTTGTAATGCAGAGGTATCTTTACATCTAATATGGAATCACAGAAAATAAGCCAGTTCTTGACAGATGCCTGCCTAATCTCCACCCATGTCTTGCCCAATCCATCTCCACCCTACTGCTACAAAAGACCGTACCAAGGTCAAACCCGACTCTCCTTGGCTGTGCCTAAGGCCTAGCACTTTAAGTCCTGTACAAGGGACAACAGTAAGCCTCCTCTCTTGTTTGGCTTTTGTTTTTTTTCCAGGAACTTCCACATTTGGAAACGGATATACTCAGGAATAGGTTTAAGAGAGTTTTATCTGATTAAAATGCTCCATGAAGTGATTGCTGTCTTCTCCCTGCTCTGTGCCTCTCTCCCCAGCTCAGGGCATGAACTGGAGGCTTGAAGGAGTTTATCAGTACACCACACCTACATGTTTCCTTCTCCCCTCATAGTATACTGCTCCTGACCTGAAGCATTTCTTCATTCTCCCAAATTCCCATCCTCTTTTGCATTTGCTCCCTGGCCAGTCCTGTGCTGCAGTATTACAGGAACAGTGTGATGAGCTGCCAAGAGCAGTAACAAGGGACTCATAAACTTTCCCTCTCAGCCAGGAATAATACCCGAGGACTAGGAGTCCACTCGAATTGCAGACAGGAGGAGGGAAGGAAAAGGAAACCTATTCGCTTGTTTTGCTGCTTAAACAAAAACGTGTTCTCCAAGCTATATCCACACACTGCTTGGCAAAGCACAGGAATATTAACTGACTTTGCTGGAAATGCTGACAGCACAACCCTGCAAGACATCCCCGAACACGTGAAGCGTGCAAGACAGGGATCTGGAAATGTGCGTGTGTGTCTTTGTGTCTGTAACTGAAGAGATGCCCTTTGGGAAATTTTGTGAAGACACAAGCACAACTTTGGATTCCCTCTCGTTTCCTCCTGAGAACAGCTCAAGGTGAAAGGGATGGCTCAGCAGCATCCAGAGAGCAAGAGGTTCATGCCTCTCTCTGAGTCTTATGTTATTTCCATCTTGCCTTCCCTGTTTGTTTTCCCTTCCCTTCTTTGCCTGTCCCACTCTCCAGGACGGAGCATTTCAGAGGCTCTGCTCCAGCTGGAACAACGTTCATCTGAGCTCCGCGGTTTCTCGACCAGGCAGAAGCCAGGTCCAAGAGGACTTAGGGCTTTCCTCTAAGCCATTACTGAGGTGTTAATATTACCACCCAGAAGCTCTTAGATCTGCGTTCTGCTGCTGGATGCTCGTTAGGCCCGTAACCTTCTCTCCGTGGGGAAGCAATGGCTTCACACCAGCACACCAGCTGGCTGCCCCATTAAGTTCAGGCTTCCCAGAGGAGAAGATGGAGGGCACCAGCATCTTGCTCGGGCAGCTTAATGTATCAACATTTCATGGTGGTCAGGAGAGCGGGGAATCTGCAGGATCATTACTATTCCACAGAGGGAGACATGCGGAAACAGAGAACCATATAAATATATACAAACAAATATATACACACTCAAACCCCAAATCTCAAGTGTCCTAGAGTCTTGGCATTCCTTTAAAGAGATTTATTTCATCCATAAAATTCCCTGCAAGCTTGTGTTCTTGTAAATCTGTAACACAGACTGTCAAATCCCTTCTACGTGATTAAGGGAAGGAAATCTGCCAGTGTCATCCAAGGGCAGTCATTACAGGCAGGCAGAACCTCACCAGTCCACCTGGCTCTATCCATGAGGAAAAGCCTCTGGTGTGGCTGAGGGTGCTATGACCATGCCACAACTTGTCAGGACACGAAGTTGGGAGAGGAAAAGGCATGTCTCCTTCCTTGCAACAAACCAAGCAAATCGCACTATGCCACCCTTAAAGAAAGTTCCAGCATAACAATATTCAGTAGTTTTCAACAGAAGATCTCAATTTACAGAGCAACAGGAAGGAAAACCCATCGAGCTTTATATTAGGTGGGGAAACTGAGGCAGGAATTTGCACAAAGCTTAGAATCATGAAATCACATAATGGTTTGAGTTGGAGGGGACCTTAAAGAATCCATCTAAGTTTCAACACCCCCTGCCATGGACAGGGACACTTTCCACTAGACCAGGTTGCTCAAAGCCCCATCCAACCTGGCCTTGAGCACTTCCAGGGATGAGCCACCCACAACTTGTGTGGGCAAATCACAAGCAATAGGAAATCCTCAGTCTCTGGCTTCATGGTCCAGGCAATCTGTGCACTGGGACACACACTGCATCATTCATCTGCTACCCATGCAAACCCCTCTGTGATGCTCTCATTAAAATGGCTTTGTGTGTGCCTGTGTGTGTGACACAGAAAGCTGGGCTTGGCTCTTCTGCCTACAACTGGGTAAGGCTGCTGGGTTCTTACTTCTGGCTGTGCCACACATTTCCTGTGTGACTAACTCTTGCTGCAACTGCCCGCACAGCCAAGAATAAAAATCATCAGTGCCAGTCATGTAGGCTTAGTTTCACAAGGCAGAAACACAGAGTGGTAAGAACAATACTCAGGAGTGGAAAAGGCTCATAAAGACTTGCTCTTGATCATAGTAGGATTTGGTCCAGTAGGGTTATTATCCTGCTTCCAGCAGCTGCTGCTTCCAGATGCTAGAGGAGAAGGTGTCAAAGCCTCCATCTGCTATGAGTTGTGTGATTCCTTCCTGACCTCACCCCTTGTGAGCTTATGCCTGAAGCAGGGGAACTGATGGCCCATGTGATTTTATTTTCACCAGCGTAACTGCAGACGGTATTCGCCTTGCTAAAAAATAATTGACCACAATATGAGAGATGTGCTGAAAGGCAAAGGTTAGCATGGCTAAAATGTGTCAAATTCAATTACCTGGGACAGAAAGAACTATTGCTACAGGAAGAAAAGGTGAGGTGCTTATGAAAGCGGTGGATAGTGGTTTTCTGCTCTCTCCCCATTCTTTCCTTTCGGGTTTCATTGCTTTCAGGTGGTGTGATTTGACTAGCAGCTGCTGGGAAAGCTGACCTGGGCTACTCAGAGACTCCTCAGGATGAAGTTGTCTAATATTTTGTACTGTTGGGAGCGGCCTGACCTATCTGTTGCAGATGTAGTCTCTAACTCAGGAAGTTCTCAAAATGCCTTTCTGCCCCAAACCAGCCAGAAACACGTGGGAAAAGGTCACTGCACTTACACACTGAATATCTACTGCCAACTCCTGTCTGATGGCTGGGTGGGATCTGAACCAGTTCTTATGGACTAACACCACGATAGTGGCAACATGACTATTTCTGGGAATAAGCTCTGGATAAATAAGGGATATGGTTTGCTGATGGGGCAGGGTGGGTGCAGGATGGACCCACAGCTAGAGAAGACTGAGGCTGAATAATGAATGTGTGTGACATAGCACTTGTGTTTTCTGGTAGTTTTATCTAGTTCTCTCCTGGAACATCAGAAGGGTTCAGAAGGGTGATCTGAGACACAGGAATAGAGCAGGAAAATCATCACTCACTGGCACAGGCTGCCCATTGCTCACAAGCTGGTTTTCAGGGCGACAAATGTTAAAAGAAGAAAATGGGAATCTTTCAGGAACTGACCAAGGAAATGAAGGAATTAAAGGGGGGGGGGAATCAGATAGAAAACACAGTCCATGCAAACTTCAGAGGATTCTATAATGCACTATCTAAGCCAGACTCAGTCTGGGTTGGTTCACTGCCATCGAGGACTTGTATGGCCCAATAACAGCGCCTGTAATCAATCCATCTCACCATAGAATTCATCCCAAATGCTGCAAAATACCTGGTGTCATTCCCTTTGAGTTCCTTTACCTGTCACTTCATCATTTCCCCTGCTCACAGAGGAATAGGGTTCCCCTTCAAACCCATTAGCTGTGTGGCGAGGGTGCCTGGCTGCGCCTGCACCGCGGCATTTGTGTATGTATTGGCTGATGTGGAGGGACTGCATTTCTGTTTCTTCAGCTATATGAACCATACCCAGAATCAAATGCTCCATCAAAATCCTAACTTCTCTTCAAATCATTAGGAAATTTCTTGCCTGGACTTGTTAGTGGTGACCTTGTTTCAACCCAAAAAGCAGATTTTTGATTGAAACAAAGAACGGCACTTATGCAACTTCAGCATTGTGGGGAGCATTCCTCAGCAAATACCAGCACTCTATTTTTTTTTTTTTAATTTTGTTTTTGTTTAAAACATGTCTTTTTCCTTCTCTCCCACTTCATACAGGAGAAGCTCATGAGATCTGCAGAGATGTAGCACACTGGAAACCACTGCAGCCCTCCTGGTTACAAAACAACAATAACAATAAAAATAAAACATAGTAAAATAAACTCTGGAATGGATGTGGCTAACCAGCTGTTGAAACCTGAGGTTGTGCTTGACTGAACCATGATAGGAAAGAGAGCCCCAGCTACTGAGCACGCTAAACAGCTCCATATCCACCCTGCCTTTCCCCAGCATCCTTCTCCCACATCCCCATTCACGAAACAGGAGCAGCAGATCATTAGCCTGAGGGCTGTTTGTTTTCATTGGGGTTTTATTTTGCTTGTAAAGCCCCAGCCCACAGCATTAAGAAGATCTCTGCAGTGCTGTGGTTACTCCCCTCACAGCCATCTGTGGATGGAGCGATGCTTTCCCAGACAGCAGCACACGTGCACACACAGATCATTAGCACACTCCCATCCTGGCTGGAGGTGATGTCCATATACCCTGGCTCTTGACGATGTTCACATTCCACCGGTTTCAAGCCGAAAGAAAAGTCTGCCTGAATGCCTGAAGGATGCACTGGATATGGGCACACATTGTCAAAACCTCCAAAGGGCCACCCCAACAACTCTGTACCTGGATAAATCCTCTATAAGCAACTATGTCCCCAGCCAAGATCCAAATACTGGCACTTTGTCTTGTGGAGTAGCAACTCCCTGACTCCAGTTAAGCTTTAAATAATTAAAGAGCAAGTATGAGTAGCTGAAAGCACCCACATGTCAGGAGAGAAAAGTCCCTTGGATTTCCTGGCAAGTCTCAGATTAGGGAGGTGCTGAACATCCTCACCTCCTGCAGAGTCACTGCACCAGTGAACCCTAAAGCCCATAGAATGAGACCCAGGGAAAGCTAATCAAATAGATGGGGTTTTGTCGTTAAGTATGGCCAGGATCTCTCTTGGAAGATGGGTTGAAACTTCATTAGAGTCACTGGTGTGTGCAAGAACAAAATCTGTCTCCAGCAGCAGCCATACTGTCCCAGCACCACTCATTTGCCCACTGGGCTTCAGGAGTTTTTACACCATTTCCATTGACTATGAACATGTGCAGTTATCCTGGAGAGGCTTCAGTACTCCAGACTTCCCTGGCTTTAACATTTATTTCCAAGGACAACACTGTGTGATCCTGACACAGTGCTGAGATTCATCTTGAGATTCAGTGCCATTCCCACCAGCATACATCATCCTCTCAGCACCTTTCAGTGCTCCAGACAAGTTCACCTCTACCAAATATGCTTTCCCACACAAGAGCCTGCAGCTCCCATGGTGGTTTGTCTCAGGTACAGATCTCCTGCTATTCCCACTCTTGCCTGTATACTGGGAAAAAGATAGCAGCTGCCTCTCCCAAGATAGATTTCTCTACCCAAGATAGATTTCATTAGAGTTCTTCTACTGGCCATGGGTCTTGTAAGTCCCCCCGAATTATAGAAAAGAGATGTTTCAACAGACAGTAAGTGAAAGTGAATCAGATTTGGAGAGCAAAATGCATTCTTCGAGAGTGTAATAAAACATATATTGACTGGGGATTTAGTTTATAAGGGAAACCATTGTGCCTTGGGTTGGAAGCCTTGTGAACACTCACTACAGCCTGCAGGGCATTGCTGACATGTCATAAACCTCAGCTTCTCCATAAACAGCACGTGCACGTGTGTATCCATGTAAATAACTGTACATGTATCTGTAGGTCAGACACTCAAATGTGGTCTTAGAAGCCCTTAGAACAATAGACTGAACCAGATGGTGGTGCAGTCCCAAAGGAGAACCTCATGCAGTAATGCAGAACTTCTGGCAGAATCAGCACAGTTCTAAGAGAAGGATAAATCTCTTCCATTTAGGCATGATGCCTAGGCATTCACTTTCCTTTCTTAAGTGAATAGCTTAAGTCATATTTATTTTCTGAGGTAATCTCCTTGTTTCCTCTCACAAAGTTAGAACTAGGACTGCTATTGTCATTACGTGCTCCTAGACTGCCTTCTCCAGTGTGTCACTGTCCTTCACTGTGACATCCTGGACCTGGTGGTGCCCTGCAGAGCTCTACAGTCACCCATAAAATTCCACGGCTTGGTCTCACAGAGGCTGAAGTTGTCCCTTCCAGCCACAGCATGGATTTGTCATCTTCTTGCTAATTGCTCTTGAGAGCTTGTGAGAAAAAACTCAGGTCCCTTTCCAGCCAACTTCAGATGGTAGAATACCTCAGGAACGTTTCCTTCTGCATTGGGCTGGGCAGTCATAATTTCAGCTTATTTATGCCTTGCCTTTGATCACTTTTATGAGGGGAAAGACCTCAGCTTGCCCCACCTCAGCTGCAATAAGTGTACACAATAAGCAGATAGTATGGTTGGTTTTGACTTCATAGTCTCTGAGCTTTCAGAGGTACATGGATTTTATTAAAGCCTAATTTATGTCTTCTCCTGCCCAAATCTACTCAGTGAATTTTGTCATTCTAGGGAAAAATTACAAGTAACATCTTGACAGAGGTTTTCACAAATGCAATCTCTCAGTCTAAGCTTTTATATAGTTTATAGTAAATAAGAAACAATTTTGTGCTTTGTCTGCTGTCTAGAAGTTTGAGAAACTGTGAACATGGCCTATGTATGTTGTATTGGTATATTTACATGACCTTTATTTAAATTATTAAAATGATACCAATAACAAAAATTATTAAAATCTAAAAAATTAAATAAATTTAAAATATTTGCTGGAGTATTTCAATGGGAAGAGTAAATTATTTAAAACATTTTAATACAAAGGTTTCGGAATAAATAATTTTACATTTTTATTTCTTAGACTGACCCATCTTAATAACATGTTGAGTTTTCAAAATACTCTACAATCACAGTTTTTGTCAGAAGCCAAAGAAAATCCTGCATTCTGAAAATCATGTTTCAAATAAATCTGTCCTTGGTTAAATTCACCCAGGATATGAAAAAACTTTTCCTTTGGATTTCATCCCTAAATTATTTGATTTTCCGTGCTTGTAGTGATACAACAAGCTTTAATTCCAGCTAATTCAACTCATGGAAAGCAGTACTAAAAAACCTAAATTCTAGTTCCAACTTTGGGACTAATATTAACTTTCTCTGGAACTTCAAAGATCCTAGGGAAAAACTATTATGCATTTTAAACATAAAGATTTTCCAGAAAGGAAAGCAATCAAGCATTATATCTGCCATCACCCCTGTGATAGTCTGTGCAGCTAACTAGACTCAGAGATGCTCAGAGAATCTCAGCCTCTGCTTAAGAGTCATAAAGCTAAAGTAAATGAAAATAACACTTTTTTTTAAACCCTCTCATGCATATCTGTAGCCAGGCTCTGGGATCAGCTGCATGGCCTTCAAGGCTTTTATGGCCAAGACTAATCACACCAAATGCTGGCGAATCACAAACCAGCAAGAGACACAGTACAATGGAGGTGTTGCACATATATTGGAATTGCTAAACCTTTTCCCCCAAGTATTTTATTAAGCATATCCTATGACATAATTGGCGAGGCAATAATAAAACACGTGACAGGTCCTGGACAGTGTTTTAGACAACAAGAGGCGTTTTCTCCTGACGGCTGCCCTACCAAGGGAATCACCGCAATGTGGTACTGCTGCAGCCCCACCAAGCTCACTTTCTAAGGAACACAGTGTGATTTTACTGGGTTCTAGTGATCCCTTGCGCAGACTTACACCGATCAGACTGAACTCCATAAACTCTCCTTCTGGTGCAGCTCAGTGCTACAGCATGTGCTCGGGAAAATTAATGCCTTATTCTTTGATACGCGGCTACTGGGAGGTGTTTCGGCATCGGTGAAGTTTGGAAACACATGTGCCCTAACAAGACTCTCTGCGGCCCCGTTCAACAGCCAGAAAGCTGCTGAATTTCACATTGGGTTATTTGCAAACATGGAAAAAGGGGCTCCTGCCAACCTTCCCAGTGTTCCCTGTAAAACACGCCTGATTTTCACTCACGGCATCGCGGCCGGCTGACAGCAATCAACGCCTCCGCCGCAGTGCGAGGGAGCCCTCGTGTAAATGTGCATCAGGCCCCCAGGCTTTGCTAAACCCAGCTGAGAAGCCGTCCTGCCCTTCCAGACGTGGGATTGTCATAACCTCCCTCCCAGAAGCAAACTGTGCCTGGACTCACTCCAGCCCTGCCGAACAGCACAAGGCCCTTAGCTCATTCTTTGCTGCTTAAAGCATCTAAATCCATTGCAATTCCTTAACAGAAATTAATTGTAGGTTTCCAGTTCTTAAATCCTTGGAACCTCCAGGCTCTCCCACACCTTTTCCCAGTGCTACACTGAAATATGTAATAAACTAAACACATCTATGCAGAAAGAAACTGGAGGAAGAAAAGCTCACAATGCAGTCGAACTCTGGGATGTCTTTTATTCTGCCTATTAAGATTGCTTTCCCAGTATTGGGTTTACCAGTAACTCCTGATGACTCCTATAGGCATGGAACTGATTTCCAGCATTTGGGAAGAAGGGATACAGGCCACCTGTTAGCACTTGTTCCTGGTACCTCTCGTCTCCTTCTCCTTGGGACATCCCTCAGCCACTGATGGCACCTACTCTGGACCAAGACTCCATCCAGTGTCCTCAGGGCTAGCAGAAATGGCTGGGGAGTTATGCCAACCAACAGAGGATCTGACCCTTCTTTGAATTTTATTTTAATTGTATTTTGAAAGTACAAAGTGATCTCAAAGAAAATCAAGGAGTATAGGGTGAGCTTTGAAAGCTCATGTCCTAATCAATCTCATACTACATCATCAAAAGATGCAAAAAACCGGCATCTTTTCACAGACAATCTAGTAAAATTTAAAAATTTAACAAGCTCTCTGTCCTCAGTCTGTCCCTCATACAAGTGCAATTCATAATGCCTGTGCACACTTCAGGCTTTGTTTAGGCCCTTGACATCTGCTTGCTCAAAAATAGCTTTGGCACAAAAATACCTTTATTCCTCAACAGCAAATCTACTTACACTTAGGAAAACATGTTGTTTGTTGTTATGGTGCATTACGAGTATAATTCAGAAATATTCACAGGGAAAAAAAGAGAATGATTTAGGTCTGGATTTCTGGCATCGGTCTCTCTTTCCCCTTTTTTTTTAACCACAACATTTTTCTAAGCAGGTTTATCTTGATGGAAAACCATATATACACATACAGAGCCTGTAGACTGCAGACATGCAAAAGTAGTTAATAACTGCAGCATCTTTTTTAAGATTTTTTTTTCTGTAACCCCTGCACAAAAAGCATACATCAGCAAACAAGGAAAGTTAACATCAAGGAGTAAAACAAGAAAGGCCAGACAAACTGTGCAGTAATTTTCTTTTGACATTTATGCTTTAATAGATTCCAGAACCTCATAATTTCTAGGAAGTCTGAAATGGCCATTTGACAGATTTTCACCCTGATGAAAAAGTCATATACTTCAGAGAAAAAATGCAAAATAAAAACAAACAACCTTCCCCACACACAACAGAGTGCCCCTGAGTATGCAAAATAAAGACTGAATACACCAAATCCAATTCACCTCTGCCTACAGCTCTCCTCAGGCTACAGGGCTGTTATGTGAAGAGGAAAACCTGAGCAAGAGCAAGGATGCTCTGCTCTTAGCAGCATGAATTCCCAGACTCCCTGTGGCCCACGCACCACATCCATGCCTGTACAGGTGCAAAGACACCACCTGATTCATGCTGGACCCAAAGCGATGGCACAGGCAGCACACAGACAGCATCAGGGCATGTGGTGTCTGCAGAATGCATTAATACCCACCCCTCAGGCCAGGCACTCACTTGGTGCCTTCTGGGTGTGTGGCAAGTCTCCAGATACACTCACACATCAGGCTATGCTGCCTTGCTACTGGACAGTGAAACCTTGTACCTCTGTCAATCGGCACTAACCAGCTCTTAACTGGAGAGGTGGTGAGACCCAGGGCCTGGCGGTGGAGCCCCAGAGATTGGAAGTCAAGATTTCCAAACTCTCAGGCTTTCAGGGCAAAACTCAGCTTCCTTCTGCTCACGGCAGGATTGCCTCTACAGAAACCAGAACCAGTGCCAACCCTCGCAAGGCAGTTTCACTCTGGATCTCCACCCACTTCTGTCACGGTGGATTTCTGACAGGTGACTTAAATGACTTCTTAACAACCATAAACCTCCCTGTTTTGGCCTTTTTTCCTTCTCCCTTGCTCTTTGTTCCCGTCGGCAGAGCAGCTTGGCAACAAGAGTGGCACAGAGAAAATGCAAACACACAACTGACTTCTAAGCACTTCAGCACTGGCCGTCACTTGTGCTCTCTGAAACCCCCTTGGATAAGGACTGGGGCAGAAGGCCTGTCCCTGCCAAACTACTTGCAGTGATTCCTTTGGATCTCAGAGAGCCATTCTGCACTAATCCTGACTGTGCCACATCGGCACGCTGGATTAAGAGAGGCTTTTATTTTCCAGAGCTGTCAATCTGGTATTTTTCCATCCTCAATAAATTCACTTTTTCTATAAACAAAAAATTTACAAAGAAAGAAGATGAACTACAAAGCAATTTAGTCCTGAAATTTCTGGCTGCTTTTCCTTTCCTACTGAGAGATCAAGACATACTGCTACAGCTTCACTCAGAAAGGTCTTATGGAAATCTCATTTTGATTCTAAAATGATGTTTCCAAATGTACGTTTCCCTCATTAAAAAAATTCACCCTTATTTATCTCTCCTATTGGACAGAAAAGGAACAATAAATTATTCTAGCCCAGAAAGCAAATAGCCAGTGACAAAAAAAAAAATAAAGGGAGAAGTTTGCCACTTGCTTTTCACTTATCTGCTTAAACATTTCAAAATACCTTCTTATTACGTAAAATATGTCTGGCTCAGCTTTGGATGGGGGCCTACTGTGGCTCCATCTCCATGGCAATAGTAATGAGAGATGGCAGCCAGACCTGTACAGCCTCAAATCTTCCTTCTTTTCTCGTGATTTCACTGGTCTTCTTGCCACAAGACTCGATAACAGAGTGGTATTAGTTAACCTGTTCTGTTTTCCAAGTGGTTAAAGCTGGAGCAGCCCTTTTTTTTTGGATGAAGCTGGTAACCAAGGATTCACATGAAAATCCACGAAGTACTTCAAAACTTCACTAAAAGTAAAGCTGGCATAAGCAATGCAATGGGGGGCTAAAAAAGCTCTTTCAGGCTATCAGCCAGACAAATGGACTTGCAGAAGACGATGCAATCACCACAAAAAGCAAAACCATGCCTTTTGTTTTGCAAATATTTTTTCAGCAAGATAATCTCCACGTCGGTGCACTGGCTGACATACCCTGTGAGGGGGTATGATGTGATTTGGCAGTGTGGATGAAAAAAGACACCAGCAAGAAGGGAAATCAGGACAAGGGATTTGTAATGGAGACTGGCAAGTTCCAGGGACTCAATTTTTAATGACATAATTTTAAGGAAATTCCACACTGGATATCATAAGATCACAGAAATGCTGGTTGGAAGTGATCTCTAAAAGTCTTCAGTCCAACCTTCCACTCACAGCAAGACTATTGCTGACAGTAGGTCAGGTCAGCCAACACTTTGTCTAGCCAAGTCTTGAAAGCCTCCAAGGACAGAGATACCACAGCAGCCTGGGTAACCAGAAGTGCTTCCAGTGCTGCTCCACCCTCCTCACCAAAAATTTTTCCTTATGTCTAATTTAAACCTCCCAAGCTGCAATTTGCTGCTGCTCACGGCTCACCGTTCTATTGTGTGGCTTTCCTTGGTTCAACGCCGACATCTTTGTGACTGCCCTTCAAATAGCCCCAGGAGGCTACTCGACCTCCTGCACCTCCTCTTCCCCAGTCTGGAGCATCCTGCATCCCTCACTCCTCTCCAAAAATCATGCTCAAGGCTCTTGAGTACCTTGGCTGCAAACGCAGACAGCTCTGAGCAGCACCCCAGTGACACCCCCTGGGTGCAGCCCGGTGTGGCCACGCTGATCTCTGCAATCCCCTTGTCAGCCTAGATCATTTCATGTCCCAGGTACCCTCCTACAGCAATGGGCTCTACTGCTTAATGATGACATCTTATGTGCAAAAGGCAACTCTACATTATTTTTCAATCCAGTTTTGCTTTCCCTGAATATTCCTGGGGCTTGGAGCAAAGAGACTGAGCAGACCTTCACCAGCTTTCACCTCAGCATACATATTTCACTGTATTTCATCATAGCTTCCCTTGCTCATCTAAGATACATATCAGTAAACCAAACATTTATTTAAGGAAAAGGCCTGCTTTTTGGTTTTGTTTTTTGATTTGGTTTCAATTCACTGCATCCTTTTGATATTAAGCAGAAACAGCAGATTACTCATGACTGCAGAGGGAACGCGCCACCCCCAAAACCAGGGCTGACTTAGTGGCTCAGCGCTGACTTAGAGGGAGAAAACCCTCCTCACAAACCTCAGTCGGATCCTCTGGTACCCTGTATTCTCTCTAGCAATACCCCAGGAAAGGACTGATCATGCCTGAGGCTGATTATCTGGTGAGATAAGGTGAGCCCACAGTCCCAGTACCGATGGCTCTAGCCCAAGGAGAAGCCACATGCTGGGAAAACCAACCAAGGGATTTCAAGAGAACAGAATGAGTAGCAGAATGTGTCATTCCTTTACCAATAGCACAAGTGTCTACTGTAAACACAAGTTTAAATTTCTCCTTAAAGCTGTATAAGTATTCCAGGCAATAATTTTTGTTTGGATTGAAATCTCCACTCTTGACTTGTCCCTGAAATGGGTGAAAAGAGAGGCAAGTGGGTGAAAAGGAGAAAGGAATGAGGGGTTCTAGTCTGGGCTCTCCCACTCACTAACACAGCAAACTTCTGCAAGTCCCAGACTTTGGTTTCTCCTCCTACTAGTTCTTTATCTAGCAGTGTCCAAGCCCTTTAGAGGACATGCCATTATATCCTCTGCAGTGAGTCCTGATCTCACTGCAAACTTGATACTGCTGTTAAAGTAATTCTCAGGATGGCAGTACTTTCAGACTATTTGTAAATGCTAAATATTTGTCTATGTCCTGTCCTCCTCCTTATGTGTTTGGGTCTAATTGCTTTTTGGATGAACAGAGGAAGTGCTGCATTCAGAATTTTTTTTTTCTATTATGCTTGAAATTATTCAAAATAAAGTTCTGGGTTTGATTCTCTATGACCTTCAAGTGCCAAGAAATTCATCTGAGCCTTTCAAGCACTAAGAATACCCTAAGTTAGCTGCACAGGGATCAACAGAAGTGGGACTGATTTTATCTGAACTCAGCTCTCTGATCATTAGTGGTCTCATCTCTCCAGTTTGGCTCCTTCCCTCCTACTGAGCCAAGAGAGACGGGAGCTGCTCTCTGAAAGTGTCTGTGTTGCCCTCTGAAAAGAAGTGAGCCTAAATGATGAGCTACCAATCCTGAGATTGTTAACACAGATGAGTATCACCACATCTGTCTGATTCAAAGCCTAATGAAATAAATTAGGAAATTCCTGCCGAATGCCAGGAATCAGGTTCCACCCTGTAGAAGGATTATTAACTAGTACATGAAACTGTCTCTGGGTGTGCTCCAAAGCCCACTGGAGTCAATAGTGTCTCACTAACCAATGTTAACAGGCATTGGATTAGGGCTTTTCTGGCATATCAACAGCATACTAGTGCAATATCTTTTACATTAAACATGTCTGGGTCTGTTTGTTCCAAGCTCAAGATACAGCGAACAAAATAACTTCACCCTTAAGAAAATGAACCCAAAGTCCCAGAGCCTGGACAGGGTTTGGCTCTTTTGTTGTTGTTGTTGTTGTTGTTGTTCTCTTTTACCAAATAACCACGACCAGTGCTGTGGAATGGAAATTATTTGGAAGACAATTGTTCAAAATCAAATTAATTATTCCTTCTCTCTTTACTTATGAATGCATATGCTTAAAAGTAATTCCAAGCAGTTTGGATTTCACTGATGGTGGAGAGCCAGTGGGAAGGGAGGACTCTTTTCTGCTATATTGCACATAGGAAATGTGATTGATTCCTTTGCCATCATTTCTTATTCTAATGTAATAGTATTTTTCTTGGGGAGACATCTTTTTCTTTTCATCAGCAGATAATAAATACAAAATCACTCTCTTTAATGTGGTGTGGAATTGTTTGACTTAAACAATAGACTCTTTTCCTAGTTCTACATCCAGAAAATATTTATTGGGAAAATGACAGTGAGTGAGTTATAGAGGCCATAGCTGAACTGAAGATGAGTTGATTGCTTTTCCTATTGGCTAAAACCAAGTGGATAATGTCACTTTTGTTACTCTGCTTTCCCGGTCCCCATGTTTATCTTACACATGGTCCCACATTCAGAAACAAATGGTTTTTCATAGCTAAAGCAATTGTGGGCTGTCAGCTGAGCTGCCATAGCAAGCTTGTGTAAACTCTCAGCGCATTGGGAAGTGGGCTGGGTTGGTTCAAAACCACTTCAGGTGGTCAGGCCTTCCTGGTGGGAACACGGCTACCACAGTTCAGCATATTGGTGGCTTGTGGGTCCTTTACAACTGCATCTAGTGGTCTGCTGGGCTTCTCCACCAGAGCTCCATAAGTCTGGAGCACAAGTCTTATGAGAAGCAGTTGAGGGAACTGGGTTTTTTTTAGTCTGGAGAAAGGGAGACTCAGGGGGGACCTTATAATTTTCTACAGTTACCTGAAAGGAGATTGTGCTGAGGTGGGGGTTGGTCTCTTCTCCCAGATAACAAGCAATAGGACAAGAAGAAATGACCTCAAGGGAAGGTTTAGATCGGGTATTAGGAAAAACTTATTCACCTAAAGGCATTGGAACAGGCTGCCCAGGGCAGTGGTGGAGTCACCGTCCCTGAAAAGTGTTCCAAAAACATGTAGATGTGGTGCTTAGCGACGTGGTTAAGTGGTGGACCTGGCAGGATTAGGTTAATGGGTGGATTTGATGATCTTGGAGGTCTTTTCAAACCTTAATGAGTCTGTGATCAGGTGCCAGTACATACTCCAGTATCTCTCATTCCTTTGTGCAGCATGACTACATACACACCCAGACTGTCATGACTCTTGGCTTTCCAGCAGTTAAATGAATCTGTTAAGCACAGCAACATAAATCTGCCACCATCCTCCCTTTCACCAGGAACCAGGAGAGTCCCTGGTAGAGGAGAGGAAACCAACAAGCTTGAGTTTCTGCAGCACCAGTCACCCACCCACACCCTTCAAAATGTGCGAGGGAAACTGCCACCTCTCCCTCACAGAGGGACGTGGGGGAATTTAATGGCTGTTACTGGCTGATCAAAGGCCCTCAGTGAGACTGACTCAGTGCCCAGTGAAGTCAATGGAAAGCCCTCCCATAGACTTCAGCGGGCTGGGGATGAGTCTGTGTTCATAGACTATTATTACTATAATTGATTTATATGAATGCCATGTGTGCTAAAACAATACAAAAGAGCAGAGCATTCAAAAAAAAATAAATAAATCTTGATTACATCTTTTCCAAGTAACATGTCACAAATTTCTGGTGATCTGAAAAAAGTGATGGTCCAGATGTCTGCTCTCTCCGTTTCCCTTTTGTCAGTCTCACTCCATACAATATTTGGGGTGCAACAAAAGGGAAATTACTGCATTATTCAACGTCCCTCTCCACAAATGTATCTTTCTCCCTTTATTTCTCATTTCTCTCAGTGCTATTTTTTCCCCTGAATCACTGGAATACTTTAATAAAGACAGCAAAGAAGCCAGATGTTTCTGTTGTAAAGACAAGCTCAGTACCTGTAAGTCATGGAGGGGACTTAATAAACACAAAGTGCTTATTCTTTAAAACGTTCCATAGTTTTGCATTCAATTTCCATTTCGAAATCCACCAGAGCTCTTCAAAGATTTTGTTACTTTTCAACATCATAATGTTCCTATCAAAGAAGGAACTCATCAAATCTATTCAGTAACAAAGCTACTAATCCCAGTCTTTTCTTCCAAGACTTTTTTTTTCCATGTAATTTCATAGCATCAGGATGTCCTGCCACAGTTTAAGAAAGCAAGCCAAAAATTCCATGGGATATAGCTTTTGTTAAGTGTGCTTTACTCCAGCTTGCCAGTTACAGAAAGATCAATTGATTTCTAGCCATTGAAAAATAAAATAAAATTAAAGAAAAAAAAAGAAACCAGAAACAACACATAATTCTAAAAACAGTCACCTTTTTAGGGATCTGTAAGAACTTTGCCAGACCAGAATATTCATAGAATAGTAAAAACACATGGAACTTTATATAATAAAGATGAATAAATAGCAGTTTCATGACAGATACTGTTGAATGGCTTGAACCTTCTCCTGCATTACTGGCCAACCAGTGGATACTGAGAATATTTTGCTGTCTGCTCTACTTTGAATGTGTATCTCCCAACTAAAGAATCCAATTGTTGCTTCCTAATAAAGTCATGTTTCCTAGGATAAACATGTGTATTTCCATTACAGACACTGCACAAGGTCTGTATCTAACCTGATCACACATCCTTACATACAAGATGAAAGAAAGGTACAAAGACAGGAAACCTTCACAATATTTAACTTCACACACCTGTGCATTATACATCCCACAAGCTGAGTACTGACCTAAAACCAAACTGAGCCTACACCACCACCCTCACCGAACTCCTAAACAACAGCCTGCACTCTCCATTAATCTTTAAGACACCTGTAACTGATGTTATTCAACCTGCAGACACCACTTCCACCACACCACCCTTCAAGGAGACGTCCTTGGCCCTCCAGGTGAGAGTAATTCTCCTGCACGTCCCTCAGGTCCAGAGCCTGCATGTGTCCTCATCTGTTGTTTTCACCTCCAGCTCAGGACAAGATCTTCTACATTTTCCCAGCAAAGCATGTGTATGACATGGCCTTTGTTTCCATCCAGGCACTTAAAACCCCATCTTTCTACATCTCATGCCTAAGTCCCAGTGATGCCCTTTTTTTCTGAGCTTGGGATACCCAGCTATTCTGGGCACATATTCCTCCAGATAACAGCTGTTACAAACCCATTATTTTGATGATCTTGAACATACCTCTATTTTGACGCATTTTTCTCTCTGACTACTGAACCAAGACTATATTTCTTTACCTCTAGGTCTCTTCAAGAACAATCTTCTACTGATAATGCCTCATTTGGTATCAAAGGGTTAATTTACATTTCTAGCTGTCCCACCATACCTTCCACACCCTTGGCTATGTTATCAAAGTCACTCTCTGTCTCTCCTGTTCTCTCCTTCACCACATTGCCTTTGGTGACTCTGTCTTAAACTTTTCTTCACCTGAAAAAAAACTAGAGAGAAGTTTGCCTGTCAGGGCACCAAAAGCACTACAGAGGCAAAGTCTACTTTCCTGGTCCTTTTCTGCATGGACTCATCATCTTGGGGGATGTTCTGCTGAAGTCCTTTGGGGTGAGAACTCACCTTCTCGCTTAAAAATCACTCATTGGTGATGGGTGCTGCTGCACCACAAAACCGAATTTACAAGTCATTATTCTTCTATTCATCACACTTCTGTTGTCCAATCAAAAAAAACCAGAGTCAACCACAGATATTCAAGTAACTAATCACAAATTAATAAATAATGAAAAGCATGTTCCAGCAGTTTATAAATTAACCTGTGGCACAGCCTGTACTCCCATAAATTGTCCACTGAACAGTTATGAGGAGAATTAATGTTGCTACAAAAAAAGATTTTTTGCAATGAATAATTTGACCAATTTAAGACTAATGAATAATTTGACCATCTTAGGACAGCAGTTATGTCTGGACATTTATTACATCAAATACACTCATTTAAAAAGCAGACATCCAAAACCACTTCATAATTTGCAAGATGTCAGAGAGGACTTAGTGGTTATCCTTCCAAACTAAACAATTTTTTTTAGCAAAAGAGGGAATTTCTTAGAAAGGAGAACTTGCAGAGCTCTTATGAATTGATAACATATACTGGATTCATATTTCCTACATACATAAAATGAAAAAATATGATCATATACTAAGAAAAAATTCAGTCCTGTGCAGCAAATTTCAGAAATTGAGGTATCTGGTTTTTGAAGACACATTCCAGATATTTGAGGATTTTGTTGACTTAGACTGTCAGCTCCAATACTAGATTATGCATAAGACAAGTTTTGCACAACCACTGCCTATCTGTATATTTCAATATATCTTTAAATTCTTTTTTGATTTACACAAAAGAAAAATCTTCAAGAATATTACAATGATTTTAAGTGGATTTGAACAATAAAAGAATGTGTACTGACTGTCTGGGAAGCCCACCACTGTGTCTTCGAAAGGAAAGACCCAAAAAAGCAAAAAGCAGTAAGAAAATACTACTAGAGAGTGATAAACATCTGGTATTTTAACTTGGTTGTCTGTGAGGGGTGACTGAACACAGCATGATAAAAGCAAGAGGGTACCAGCTGGAAGGAAGTATTGAGTGGCAGTAGAATGAAACTGAGCTAGAATAGAAGTAGCTTTTCTAGACTTGGTAAGAGAAATACCACATGGGCGATAAGTGCCAATTTTCCAAGAAGTAGAACTAGCAAAAATGCTTAAAATATTAACATCCTGCAAGTTGTTGCATATTTTAAAAACAGGTGTTGTCAGTTCTAAGAAATGAGGGTAAAGAGGGTAAATACTTCTGGTGTAAAAAAATGTTTGTTTAATCAGTTCTAGGAATTTTTAAAAAACCAAAATTTTGAAGAAACTCTGCTAGGAAGGAAGGAAAGAGGCCATTCAATCAATAACTATTCTATCAGCTTTTCGGAATCCATCCTTCTGTATTCCCAGATTGCCATAAAATGTTATGAGAAACCGTGTCCTGAATTTTTGTGTGGGTCTAGATGGTAATGTGAAGGCTGAGCTCCATCAGTGGGAATACCTGCTTAGGATCCCAAGAGCGTTCATAGTTTAATTACTAACTCAAATTTTCCCTGCAAATTTTCACTTCAGTGAAACACCACAAAGGGTAAGGCAGAGCTCACGGGCAACAAGGATGGTCAAACCTTGCTCAGAGAATGTGCACTCCCTAGGCAGGGCTTATTTTGGGGATTTCAGCTTGTATGGCATCTAAGCCATTTGGATCCAGGCCCGTGATTGCCTCAGGAATTTGTTAACACAAACAAAAGGCAATAGCAAGATGCTCAGCCATGATTTCAATCAGCACCTTGTGAGCTTGGTAGCACCACCCCAGACCCTAGAAACAGTGAAGCTACTTTTTAGGTGATGCTACATCCTACTCAGTGTAATCTCTACAAGCACAGTAACATCCCCTCCCATTCTTTCAAATCCACACCTTTAGACCTTTACCCTTGTGGAGGTCTAGGGCAGTTTTTTCCCTTTATCTTACTGAGCCTGGATCAGGCCTCAACTTGGCAAGGGAAACACTCTGAGCACACACAAAAAATGTACATTTGGGAAGAATCCTGAGTTGTTTTTTCTAAAGAAGAAAATTCTGCAGAGCACAGGACAGGAAATAATGTGCTCATGGGTGGTTTCCTCCTCCAAAGCAGCTCATACACTGCAGCTGAGACAACACATGCGGCAGCAGTGGAGTGGAGTTTCCCCAGTTCCCTCAAATGGGGTTTCACAGCACTGAGAGCTACAGCTGGAGGTAAAGATGGTTTTTCAAGGTGTGTCCGCTGAAGGTGGAAGAATTCAGCACTCTTCTTCATAAACTGGAGCTGGTTTTCTCAACGGGATGTGCTGCTGCCTGCTCTCTGCTTGGAGAAGTGATAAGTCTGCCTTTCAGGAGCCTCTTTGACACATTTTCATTCCCTGTGGTTTCCTCACAGAAACCAGACACAAAGCCCATGATGGATAGCCCCACACCAGAAGGCCACTTCATCAGCCTGCACAGCGATGCCATACAGAGAGGAGGATGCTCGGCCCGTGAAGTCAAACACAGCACTGAAGATTGATCTCTTCTGGAATTCCTGTCTGATGCACTGACCATTAAGTTATGCAAACATGCTAATTCGCAGCGCAGAATAAAGCAACTGCCTCCTGCCTTCCCAGGAATGTTTAATTTGGGGCCCAGCAGGGACAAGACTTTCTGTTAACATGAACATTTTGTTAGTTTTAGTAACAGGGAATGTAAACTACAATGGAAAAAGTAATGAATGAATATTGAGAAAGAAGCTCAAGGTTAAAATTTGTGTCCTCCAATAAATCAAAGTGTGTCTGAGGGGTTATCAACACAAGCATATGGACTTTTGGAATTATTTTATTCTTTTGCAAAAGTGTGAGGTGCATCAAGAGGATTATTTGTGGTCCACTGTACGAAGGTGGGCCAAGATGATGCAGGAATTTCCAAATGTCACATGGAGTCTGTGGCAGAACTTGAAAAAACTCCTAGATGGTTAATC
This sequence comes from Chiroxiphia lanceolata, assembly GCF_009829145.1. NCBI lineage: Eukaryota > Metazoa > Chordata > Aves > Passeriformes > Pipridae > Chiroxiphia > Chiroxiphia lanceolata. Next base: position 6,418,572 of record NC_045645.1, read on the forward strand.
ACCACTTTTTCCTTGCACTCATTCCTTTCCTTGACTCAATGTCTGTAGCACTCTGTCCACTTATAAAGGTCTTGTCCCCAAAAACAGCAGCCATATAGTATGACCACAGCTCTTATCCTGGCATCTGATTTGAGCTCCAAGAGGAACAGTGGCAGAGGGAACACAGAAAGAGCAGGGACACTGGTGTCCACACAACAGAGCTACCAGGACATCCATCACGCCTTTAGGTTTCAGTGAGGAAAACTCACTCCCCACCTTTTGTGCTTCTCAAATCTACCATGCCATGAACTCCGCAGTCACCTGGCGATTTGCTGGCCCTGCACTGCACCCAAAATCCTTCCATTTCCCAGAACCAAACTGCAACCAAGAGCTCATCCCTCTCACTCTCTGGATTAGCACCCCACCTTTTTCTTCAGCTGCAGAGGCCACGTGCTGATCCATGTCCAAGAGGCCAGACTCAGTCCTGTTCTTTAACTCCCTTTGCCCGCACCAGCAGCAGGATGCCAGCACAGCACTCCGCTTACACAGTGCAACCAATGCTACCGAGGTGAGAGGGGTTTTCCCTTCTTTCCTCTTCCAAAAGTGTCAAGTGCTTTCTGCTAGATCAAAGGAGAAGCAAATTAGTCAATCACACCACTAATGCAGCAGTGGCACGTCAGCTTCCCAGAAGGGCCGTGTGCTTGCTGCCAGCTAACCGCAGGTGTAACCTACTTCTACAAGCAGAGCTATCCATCATCCCCAACATTAAACATCAAGCTTCGACAAAGAGGCCCCTCTGAGCCAGCTCCGGAGTCTCCAGAGCAGAAAAGCTACAGCAGACGTGACACCCCAAGGCCACATTTGTTGGCTCAGTGCTGGCTGGGGCCCCGAGTGCAGGGTGGAGCACACACAGTCACTGGCAGGTGCCCAGCGTGGTTCGGGCACCCCAACTGCAGCAACATGGGCAGAATCCTGCAGCAATACACTGTCCTGGGCAACCTTCCCGAATGGTGCTTGGCATCCTTGCCCCTTTGCCATCATATCTGGACTTCTGGCTTCCTTGGGAGTGCTGACAACCCTGCTGTCATCTGAGGCAGTGGTGCAGCCAGTGAGTCCTGGCACTGCTGCTGCTGCACGAGCCTTGTGACCACATAATCAGTCAGGGTGCAAATTCCACATGCCTGTGTACACCTCTCAGCCCAAAATACCATCCTCCCTTTCCCCTTGTCTCCTTCTAAAGCTTCATGGACTTGATGATTTGGTCTGGGCTAAACTTTATGAATAATTTTGTTATTTCTCTAGCATGTGTGTGAAATAAAGTGATGTGAAGGGCAGGAAATTCTTTTGGTTTACGTCTTCAGTGTTCAGCTGGATGTGCAAAGTGGGTGAGAAGGAACTTAATCATGGTGGTTTTGAGGTTTTGAGACTATGGGGAACAGAGTAAACTGCTTCCTGATCCTGATTTACATTAAGAGCTGAATCTAATGGAACAAATATCTCTATAATGATGAACCCCCTCTGCAGCTACACCAACAATCAATTTGGCATCTTCTCCTCTCCTTCCTCCAACTGCTTTTATAGCAAAGACACAGTAACAAAACAGACATCTTTTTTTAATAAACAGCCCTAACTCCTTGTTATTACATGATAACCAGCCCCAGGATGTTATCAAAACAGACAACACGTGTTGCTAGCAGCAGGCACACCATCTCCAGCCCTGTGCTCCAGCACTCTCAAACACCCTTCAGTGGAGGTAGCAAAGAGCACAAAACCACTTCAGATCAGCCCGTGTCCCCAGCTCACATCAGCAAGCCTGAAAATAAACAAGTTGCAGCCTGAGGAGTAATTACATCTCATTGGCGCCCAGCACTGCTCCCACAGGGCAGAGGCAGGAGGCCAAGGAGAGGGGATCAGCTACCAGTCCATCCTCCTGCAGTTTCCCAGTGCCAAGGTAGGAACCGGCAGCAAGGAAGGGGATGTCGTGCTATGCCAACGCCAAGAAGTAATTCTTAGCTGTCTGCCTGCAGTCAGTATGAGTTTAAACAACTCTTTGTGAGCTTTGCTCGTTGTTAGAAGACCTCACTCAGGCCAAACGAGCCCCTGAAATTGCGCTGTGCTGTTTAAAACAGGTATGCAAGAAAAGTAATCCCCCAGGGTCCCCAGTTCCCTCACAAGCATCTCGGGCTGGTGGTGCTGCATGGATGCTCAGCTGGCGGCTTTCCACAAAGTACAGCTCAGGTGGCAGAGTTCGTGTCTCGAGAGCACAGCAGCATAAAAAATGAGAAGTCTCCCACAAACAAGGCCTCTGCTGCACGACATCAATCGCTCCAAGAATTACTGTGAGTGGAAAGCTCAAGTGGAGTTTGGTTCAGGCTTAATGAATTATGTTCATTTTCCAGCACATTGTTTTGGCTGATAAATCACAGCTTTATGCACCATTAGCATGTAATGATTGGAATATTTAATCAAAGGCCAGCTTTTTGTACCGTTTACCTTTGAGAAACCAGATTCGCTCGCTGGAACAGTTTTGAACCATTACGCACGCTTATCAGCAAAAATCTTTGCTTTATGTCAAGTGTTGCAATATTTAAAGCCCTTGCAGGCAAGCAAGGATTGGGAAAAAAGAGTGGCTCACTTAGCTTGACAAATGCAAAAGGATTTGAGATGTTATTTGAAAGAATTGCAGGAAAAGAAAAGAAAAATTAGAAGGAGAACCAACAATTCTGCATTTACAATCAATTATTATAAACGTTCCTTTGTTTGGGGTTTGGATCTCCAAGCAAAATGAGGACTCTTTTGTTTGGGATGCTGTAAGACATTGTTTTGAAGACAGATCATCATTTTTTTGTTTGGTTGGTTTTTTTCTCAGAGGATGCCTCTCTTGCAGCAGATGCCTCTCCACTCAAAAGCTTTGAGCCCTGAACTCCACACTACCAGGCTGCCCTGAATGCAAATGGAAGCTGTTTTGGTGCTCGACAGGAAATCCAGTCCTTGTCTGAGTGATGAGGATGGTTCAGATGTGAGGAGGTTCAGCTGCTCTGCAGCACAGCAAGAGGCCTAAACACAGCCCTGCCCAAGAGTGGCTGAGGACAGAGAGCATCTTCTCAGGCCCTCTTTAACTCACCACATAGGCAGCCATGAAACACCTGGTAAGACAATGCTCTGCACTTCAACATACTTTCCTCTTGTATCTATATACATCTGACAAAGGGGAGACAAAAACCTCACTTGTTTCTGCCTCATGCTCTCACAACCCCATGGAAAAACTGTTGGGAAATTGTTTGTCCACAAAAGTACACAGCTATCAAAGGCTAAAAGTTAAAAGCACCTCCTACAGAAGGGTGAATCAAAGGTATGCAAAATGGAATACAAATCTGAACTTAAACAGAGTTTCACAACTCTCTCCTGAGTACAATTTATGCTCCTGGATAGGAATGAAGTCTGTGTTTCCAGAGCAGTGGGTGCTTTTGTTTGCTTCTTGAAATGCTTGGTTGAACAGCAGTGCAGAGCTGTAAAAATAGGTTTATTTTTATGTGCTTTATGGGTCTGATTGTTAACAGAAAAGGCCCGAGGGCTGCATGAGTCTGTGTTTGTGCACTTCTGCACTGGACTTTTATGTGTGTGATCTCCCACACTGTGTAAGTGGTGTCTGTGGCCACATGAACCACTTGTTGTGCCCCAAACGAGCTTCTGTTCAGGCACAGTGACAGCAGCCACAGTGTCAGTGTGGTGGCCATCAGCACCCACGTGCTAGTGGATCTCCACCTTCCAAATCCCAGGCACTAGGGACCAAGGATCACAGGTAAGGTTGTACACATGTGGAACATACAGGTACAAGTGAAATAACACTGGCCAACGAAAGGATAAATGTTTCTACCCTTGTAAGTTGCATTTTCCTTCACCTTGTCTTCCTCCAGTTGCTGAATAGCCCATTCTCTTCAATTTTTCCTGCCTTTAAACCTACAGTGAGAACCCCAGATGTGAACTTCCAAAATTTTGGGGTTTCCAAATCTACGTGCAGATTCAGTCTGGATCCAATTAAGTCAGATCTTCTGCTGTGAGTCAGAACAAGAATGACAGTACTCAGCTCTTTGATGACAGCAGTGCTGTTAGCCTGGCCCTGGACCCAATTTCTCTGCTTCAGTCCCTTCTGCTTATAAACATTTTCCTTCCAAGCCAGATGCAAAGAGATTTCTTCCCAAACGAAGAAAAGGAGAATAAGCCCACTTGAAACAGCAGAAATTGCCATACCTTCAGCCAACAGCTGCATGTTGCAACTTGCAACTGTGCCACTAAGGGGCCTTCATCCCCAGTGGGTCTGTAGGTCTGCACAGATCTCCAAACTGCATCATGTGGCTCCAGAGACACCAAAAGAATAGCCAAAAGCCAGCATCCATCTCATGCTTTCTTCATCCTTCACATCAGCTTAGCACAGTAAAGAGATTTGTTTGAAATTAATGTTGTTTGGCACACAGAGGAGAAATGAAAATATAATTAATTTCACTTTTTCCATGATGACAGTTCTCCAGCTCACCCAAGCTGAGTTTTCCAGAGAGCTCAGTACTTTCTACCATAACTGTTCTTGCTGGACTAGAAGATGGCAATGCCTTTCTTTTCTTATTCAAAGAAAAAGGAATGGAATTAGTTTGCTAAAGCCTTCTAGCTCCAAAAGGGCAGGCATGCTGATATGCTTTCCAGACCTTGCCGCTGTTTCCTTATACTTTCCTTGGAAAATGTTTTCCCCCTGACAAAATCTTTTGGTTTTGCGCCCCTGTAGCAGGGCTTGACTAGAACCCAGAAGCCACCGAGAGACAAGAGACCTCTGTGACAGTGACCTGACTTGTGCTCCGTGCCCAAAGAGCCACGGAAAGACAAAACATCCATGTCCTGTCTCCAGAGTTTCTGATCACAGATCTAGGAGATGCTCTCTAAATTGTCTTCCCTGTCCTCTTGAGGGGCCAACCATCACCTTTGCCTTTCTGATCAGTTGGTTCTTTCTTCCAAATCCTCTATCAAGGACACTGCAGGCACAAGTATAGACAGAAAACAAATGATGACACGGCCTCACATGAGAGATACTCAGTATGGCAGGCAACAGGAGGTTCACATTTTACTGAATCTGGCACTCTCACTCTTTATTGGTTTTGACAAAAGTTTTATTGAGAAGGTTCCTCAGGGTGAGGACAAGCGTTTTCTTCGCAGGTAGGGGAGCCCATCCTTCAGGATACCCAGCAAATAAGAGACTGCCTGGCTCAAAGGAGGTATCAAAAGAGCCCTACAAGTTTTGTGTTCCACTCTACACTTGTGCAGGATGAAGAGGTCTCTCTTTCCGACTCATCAAAAATTTTATCCTGAACCAGAGTAGTTTTCCCAGAGCTTTATCAAAACCAACATCCTTCCCCCAAAAGCATCCATGTCAAAGAATGAACAATTTCCAGCAACATCAATGAAAACACTTTTCAGTGCATTCCCTCCCATCTCTCATGTTGTCTGGCTTTCACTCCCACACTCCTATGAGAAAAGCAGTGATGTTTGTGTCTCATTTTGTGGGACAACTGGGGAGCTTAGACAGATTGCTCTGTAGCCCACTTCGTGGCAATGGTAAAGAGTTCATGTCCTCACCTCACATCTCTCGCCCCAAGTCCTTAAATGTACTCGTTCCCTAGGGAATTTTAGCCTGAAATGTCTAACCACAGACCTGGAAATGATTTTAAATATATTATGACGACTGTTGTTAATCACACCCACTCTTTTATAGCATGGCCTGTAAAAGAATAGTGAGGAGGACTTCCTACTCCCCATATGCTGGCAGCAGATGCATTTCCTGTGTTCCAGAGCTATACATTTCACTGGGAAGGGATGCTCTCTAGTGGTTAGAGTATGAGACAAGGAAAAATCTTAAAAATTTCACTTCCTGTCTCTCCTACTGCTATCCTGTGCATGAGGAGGCAACTCATCCCAACAACATCCCATCCCACTGTGCCCTGGTGTCCCTACACTCCTGTGGCTCACAGAAATCCCTCTGCTATATGGGGAAGGCTTAAATGATGCCTGCAAATGTTTGGAGGGGAGGTTTTAGGGTCAAGCCAAGCACTGTCGCAAAGTTGAGTTAGGTCAGAATGAAGATGGGAAAAAGTGAAAACTGGTACAAACAAAGACAGAAGGGTCTGAAATGCTCCTGTCAGATCTTCCCTCTCTTTGTACTGTAAGTCACAGAAACTGCTCTTTAACTTGATTGCTCCTTATCTTTACCAAAGACATCACAGATTTTTATATAATTAAAATTTCCTTGACAATGGCCAAGGATTTACAATGTGAAGTGTTTCAATTTTTCTTATATTATGTCTTGGCATCAAAGAATCTCCTCTCGTTTCCTAAGTATGGGATAAAGATGATTTCTAGTGGGAGACAAATGAATCAAGACCTTGACACCCCTATTTTTTTTCTTTCTCTCTCCTTTTCTTTTCCTTTCCTTCTTTTTTTTTTTTTAAATACATCTGGTTATTATTGAACAGAGGCTTTCATGTTTTAATGATAAATTGTCTTCTCCCTCTGTAACAATGTCCCCAGACAGCTTGTCTTGGCTGAAATGTCTTCTAAGAGCATCTGCTTTTGATCTATAGGAGTTTTAAATCTTTGGATCTAATCTCTAGCCTGACTGACTTGAAAGCTGATTTCCACAAAAGCAGAGTGTGAAACTTGTAGAAACCCTTTACTGGAATCACTTGAAATTGTTTAAAAGACTGTATTGACAATACTCAAGTATGTCCTCACGACTTTTTTTCTGCATATTTACATATATATGCATGTATATAAAAATACAAGAAAGAGACATAAGAAAGGAATTTCTTTTAACAAATGCTTCAGTGGTATTTCCATGTAATCTGCATGTGTTGTGGCTTAATACTCTAATAAAGAAGGACTGGAAGCTTTCCAGAGCACAGTATTTATGCCATGTATATCAATTAAGATAATTGCCAATTATAATGATATGTCAGTTAAAGTCAAGTGACTTTTATAAGAGTTATGCCTGCTATTGATTTAGTTCTATGCATACACTGTAAGTGTATTCATAAGGGCTGATCTTCAGTTTCTCAATATTGTTCCCATCCAGTACATCCAGCACAAAATCACCACGTTCATTTTGCTCTTTCCGGTCCACTTCAGGCTGCAGCTCACCAAGCTGTCACTATGAAGACACAGAAGACAAAATCCCGCACAGAGCTCTCTCCCTTGGTGGCATGGTGTTGGCACGCTGTTTGCCTTCATTTGAAACATGCCAAATAGATCTTGATTTCACCCCAACACAAATGAAAATAGGAGCTGGCTAGTATATGCATGAGATTTCTGTGGCTGAGTAGAAACCGCTGTGGTCAAATGAAAAAGAACCTTGTAATACTGCAATATATATATATGTATAGATACACATTTGTGTGTGTTTGTGTGCATGCATGATAAATACCCTCTCAGAGTTCATTTATCTATCAAACCCTACACAGTGTATTGTAACACATTAACAACAGTGACAGACAGACACTGAAGGACTAAGAGCCTGGGTTTTGCTGTGATTAAACTGAATTTAGGACAAATTCGGGAGAGTTTTGAGCAGAACAGCTCTTCTGTATGAACTTTCTGGTTAGAATATAATGGAAGCCAGACTCCAACCTCCCTGGTTTGAGGTTTGCAAAACCAAATCATAACAACTGATGAGGTTTTGCTAAACCAAAGCACCCACTGTTTTCTCATCACAAAGATGAGATAAAAGGGAGTCTTTATTCAACCTTTTACTCTTTGCACCTTAGCAGTGGTGCTGAAATATAATCAACTGAAGATATATCTCCTTTACCTCCCATTTAGAGTCTGCATCTCTAAAGGAATAATCTTGCTAGACAGCTTTTAGAACCCCTGAACGCAGCCTCTCTCAGGCCATCCATAGATCTCCCCAAAGTTCGTGGCTGAAAATTAATTTTCAAGGCTCCACCAAAACTTCAAACTATTTCTGTGGCTGACTGGGCCAGAGACATGATGGAAACAACCATTTCATAACCTTTCAGCACTGCTGCTTCTATCCAAACCCGAACTCCAAAGCTGGGATGGGATGTGAGAAGCAATCAAAAGCAACTCTGGAAAAGCACAAATCCATCCTAGTAGTAAGGCTCAGCTTGGCCTTGGGTTTGGTCCCAGGCATGAGGAAATACTCAGGGAAAGTGGAGTTATTTCCTTAGATTCATTTGCCCATTTCTCATTAGCAAAGCATTTTGGTACTCTGCAAGAAAGAATATCTAGTGAATTATTCCTATATTGTTACAAAACTGAACTGATAGAACAAATATCTGGGATGGAAATAGGCAAGAAGCCTCAAACCGAGCCAAGAGGCTCGTACACCCTGGGAAATGAGCCCTGTGTAGCACAGAATTTTTCTCTCTCTTGCAGGATGATCAGCAAGTGATAAGATTCTCCCTGGATTTAAGTGTTAACTGAAGCATCTTGCCTTAAGTGAATGTTTTATGGGGAAATTATTACACTGAACCATTATCTACAAGTTCTTCTGTTGTCACAGTTGTTGTTGCTTTGACCCCAAAAATGTGGAAGCTCACTGGGGAGCCAAGAGTTCAATTCAGGCTCTCCTCCCCAGGCGCACTTTCGATCATCTTTGCTACAGCTGCTGCTAAAGGGTTTGGTTTGTGGGGTGATGAAGGAACGAATATGAGGAAACTCCAGCCGCCAAACTGAAATGACAACACAACCCAGCGTTCCTGGGCTGGTTTCTGGCACGGGCCTCAGGAACTGTTACTTGCTGTTGCATTGCTCCAGCCAACCCTTATCAAAGGGGAGATTCAACTGCACGTGGTCCTAAACTTCAACTAAAACTAAATTCAAATTTGAGCCACTGAGCTGTCAGTTTAATTTCTCTGCTGTAGGTGCCACCATTTTTATCTGACCGTAAACCTCCACGTCACTTAGGGTATCATATAAAGTATTTTTGATGAGGCATGCAGAGTGTCTGCTCTGAAATACTATAGCAGAGTAGAGGCCCAAGTGTCTCAGATTACCCCGGGGACAGACAGCTCACACAGAGATAAAGGAGACAGGATGCAAAAGTGGCTCCCTGGGACAGCAGAGGTTGATACACTTGGTGTTTCCCCTCGACAAAACCATTGCGAGGAAATGTCTGGGAAATCTGTGTGTGGTGACAGGCAGGAAGAGCCCAGTGCCTTCCTGACTCTGCCAGGTGAGTTCAGGACCATCTCTAGTCCTTCCACTATAAGGATGGGTCAGCCAGAGTGGTGCAGGAGGTGTCTGGCTGCTGCCTGGGGCCGGCGTGGGGCACCCAGGGCTGCGGCAGGAGCGGGAAGCGGAGCAGCCGGACGCAGCTGGCAGCAGGCTGATCCCCCCGCGCCGCGGTATCACTCTGCAGATTTGCTAACTCTCCTGTTGAGTGCAGTTACGCATTAGAACTGCTAATATGCAGTGATTTTGCCTTAAGCTTGAAAGCACCAGAGGTTAAACAGATTTTGATATAAGAGCCTACAAGGAACACTCTATTTAAAAAGCCTATGCATCACTGGCTCCGACTGAAAGGATGATGAGTGGTAGGAGGAGATGAAAGGTGGTTCAGACATGGGTATGATGACAACAGTAAAGGGAAATTAAATACACTGCAGGGAAATAGAAGTCATAATCATCTTGGGTTTGCAGCTCATGAACAGTGAAAAGCTTATGTGATGAAACAGCAGGTAGAAGTGCCTTGAGACTCAAGTTTTAAGGCCCCAAGAGTTTAAACTTGACATTCAAGCCTTTTAAAGTTTTATGAGGGCATCCAATAACTCCTCCTGCTCAACCCCCACCCCCTGCCTGATGTGCTGGTTGTTTGATTTACACACCTTCCTGAACGCACAATGAATTCCAGGGAAAGCATGCAGAAACCATTGCAGGCCTGTAATTAAATAGCCCTCATGCAGCTTTAACCTCTCCAATAACAAACATCCAGACGCAATGCAGAAGGTCACTACACCTCTGGCTGGCGAAAACTCACACAGTCCCACCAAAGACTACAGGACCCAGGACAGTTTTTATCCAGAGAAGTACAACAACGGCCATTCCCAAAATGTGCTGTCTGCTGGATGCAGGCAGGAAAATCCTGCTAATCCACAGGGCTAATTTATACGCTTGAGTATCCTCCCATGAAAATTATTGGCCCGACAACACACTCTCCACCAGCAAAGACTTCCCAGCAGAGAACTACAGCTGTATCATCTCCACTGCCAACCTCCACCAGGTCCTCTGCGATGCAAGTGCATGAACTACCCACCAGAAGCCACCTGAAATGCAGAATGACAACAGCTTTACTGACCACATCAAATTAACCAACAGATCCTACCCTAAAAATACCTTTGTGCTAATTTTATACATGTTCTAATTATAATAATGATGTTTCTAATTAAAATACAATAATTATACTGAAATTAGATGTGATTATGTTAATTATCTAGCTCTGCACTAATGCCACTTTTATTAGATATAAATCTCCATTGTTAGTCTTAAGTAAAACTGATGATTCCTTAAAAATTATTGAAAGCAATGAGTGTCCTTTCATTCCTTTTCCCCACCTTAACCACTGTTTCCTTTGCTGTAACTTCAGGAAATACAGACAGTCAGTGCTTTCAGTCATGGCCATTAATTTGAGATTGTGTCCACAAACACAAAAGACAAAATCCAGTCTTCAGAGAAGACACAGGAGAGCTGCTGTGTGTGCCTCAAATCGTGAACACAGACTCAAGAGCTGTGTCAGTGTCATCATGGAAAGGAGAAGTTGCCTATGTCAAGATCCCAATCATTCCGCAAAAAATCAAGGGGAGGTTGGTTTGTTCCTGGTGTGAAAAAGGATAATTCAGGACTAAAGGTCCCTTGGAGCATGCTTGACATTGAGATGAACAGAAAGATGGGCAGCTTGTCTCATCCATTATGGGTTAGCAGCACAGCGGGTTTGGGAGAGAAATCCAAGCTCCAGAAAGGGACAAAGAAGGAGTATTTTGTGGCAGATCATTTCTGGAAAACGGGAATGTCTGAAATAGTACATATGGATTATCAGGTAGGAAGAGAGATGAAGCGCATGTTGGACTTGGATTTCTAATGCACTTCCACAGATGTTCCATCAGCCTCCAGACAACAGTCAACACTGTCAGACACGTCCCATCATAAGACCTTGACCGTGTTCTGGCAATGCTTTGCCAGCTTTTAACAAATCATACAGGAATTTTTTTTTTTTGTGCAAGTTTTTTTCCCCAGGCAACCTGAACTCCTCATTCAATGCTCTTTATAGCCCAATTTTCTCTGTCCTATCTAACTGTGCTTCCTTTGGATCTACCTGTCACAGCAGGGCTCTCCCTAGGCCCATTTCCATCAGAATGATGGGAGAGTAAAGGCACTAACTCCTACATCTTCTGTGAAGAGAAATAACCAAGTGCAGGAGACAAAACTGCTAAAAATCGCTAAAGAAACAGTGTGGCTGAAGCACAAAATCAACCCTTACCAGCACTGAGAATCCATCCAAAAATAACTTCCAGTAGAAACTTGGTTACAGTGGGTCAAACCTTCAAAGAACAACAACAACTTGATACAGAACAAAAGAAGTGATAAGGATTCTGCTCAGCATCTGCAAACACAATCCTGGATGGTTGTATGTAGATACCCCGTGCCCAGGGGAGAAAGCTTAACAATCTATAATAGTCATACAGCTCTGCATATCAGCTCTGATTCTGTGCAATCCATTGAAACTACTATTGTTTTGTTTTTGTTTTTTTTTTTTGCATATGCATCCTTGTCATGGCTCCGGGTACTCAGGATGTCCCTGTAAACCTATTTCTGACATCCCAGCTGCCTAACAGGCTCGTTGCACCCATGGGACATGGGTTTTGCCTTCCAATATCAATACAACCTTAACATGCCCACGAGCTCAAGGGCTTCAAGCACACAAACTGGGAGAAAATCAACAAACTATGGACCACGCTTGTGCTCTTCAAAGTGTGAGCCAACTGCTGCCTTTGATGCTATTCACAAAGTTTCCTTGTTCTTGTTTTTCTAATTCCTGCAATCTGATTGCAACATATGGCCAGTTTCAGCAATTGACAGAGTATTTCCTTTCTATTCTGTTTACGTCACAGCTTTTCTGGAGCCACAGATCACTTTGACTTAGCAAATTACAGCTGAGAAACACTGACATGCCCTCTATGTTTAAAAACAAACCGCAACAGCAAGAGCAGAAACTCAGCTCCTCTCACCCACACACTCCCATCACTTCGTGCTGGATGGCTGCTGTGTTGTTTTATTCTGATTTTGATGATCCCCTTCTCACTCGTGATCTGGCCAAGATATAGACAGATACTGGGAGCATCTGAAAGATATTACCACTGTTTGCTGCTCTATGAGAGGCCCCAGATAACTGACAGACAGGGTAGAGGAAAGAGGCTGAAAAGATAACACTGCTCATTAGTAGCCTAAATACTCACAGAGCTGTATATTTAAACCACACAGTGTTAAAATTTGGTATTCACTCCCCAACTAAAACTCCTAAAACTCCCCTTTGAGAGGTCCAACCTAAACTTCTACTGCAATTATTTTATTATCATTTCCTAACTTTCATAGTATATTTTCCTCAGTAGATCTCCCTTCCAAAGGAAGTTGGGTTTTTTCCCCATTGCAGAGGAGAGGTGATTTACCCAGGGCCACCAAAGTACACCAGTGGCATGACTGCAAACACAACCCAGGTCTACTGTGGCACTCACTAATGTGACCTGGGACATGTCACACAATGAGAATGAGATTCACCGACAGGCTGCTGCCCTCTCACAGGATCATATGTGGGTGTTTTGTTGACATGCACAAACGCTGCACATCAGTGGGTTCACCAGCAGCATTAGGAGAGGCTCTGCAGGAGCCACCTCCTGCAGGACAAGCTGGAGACTTGAGGGACAATTTGCAAGCACAGGATGGAAGACTCTTCCCATCAGAAACCAACACATCCCCATTGACCTCAATCATGTATTTCATGTCCCTTCGAACAACAGGGAAAACACATGAGTTGTAGTTGCCTGGGGATCAATGAGAGGAAGAGAAGTTTAACTGCACATAAGAGTTAACTGGAAATGAAAATGTCTTCCTGCAAAATTTACAATGAAAAATTTAAAAAAAAAAAAAATCTCGGTGCAACGATTCCTTGGGTGTGTCCTGTTCCCTTTTTCTCCAGAGATTAAATTCCCTGCTTAAATCTTCCACAAAGCACCAGGGTGGTGGTTGTTCCACAAGGCTCTCTGGCCAGCGAGCCTGAGGAGAGGTTTCTGTAGCCGAGAGCTCGACCCACAGAGGTTAACCAAACTACAGCTCCAAAGGGGATATTATATAAATGTACCCAAATTGAAACATTACCCTCTTCTTTTTTTTTTTTTTCCTTTTTTTCAGAAACATCTTCCTTTTCAGGATTTTGAAGACAAGCAAACTTTTTCCCCCACTTTCCAGGAGCAGGCCCTTTCCCACAATAAAAAAAAGCAACCAAAAGCATGTTTAGTTTTGCCATTTTCAAGGTCTCTCTCTGGCTCTGGGGAGAGAGGGCAGCCCCCTTGGCTGGGTCCTGGCTCTCCCACTTCCAGAGCACCAGCCACAGCTATGCTGGCCTGTGCCCAGGCTGGGGAAGCCAAAGCTGCTGCTCCTCTGAGCTTTCCTTCCCTTTCCTTCCCCTCCCTTCCCATCCAGCACTGCCCATGTGCACAGAGTGAGGAATGCAGCAGCTCTGTGGACTCTTAGTGTGTGTTGCCCACACTAGTTTGGCACACTGGGCAACACACTTGCACATGAATGCTTTTTTTTTAACCATTTTTTTTTCATAATTCACGGAAAAATATGGAAAATTTTATTTGACAGAGCGGCAAGCTTCAACATTGTGGAGGCTTTATTTTTCTTACTCCCATAATTTTCCCCTACTGTGGCAGTACGTGGGGGTAAAGGAAGGAGAAAGTTACTTTTCAAAATTGCAGTGAGATCTTTCCAGATTCCATCACTCCATTTATTCCCTTGGCATCCTAAAAATAAGAGGGTGTGCAAAGGGTTTGCCTTGCAGGAAGGACTTCAATTGGATTTGCTAGTGAAAGCCATGGAAGAAACTTCTGAGATGAGGAAAAAAGTGACTTTTCAACTGTCCTTGACTTTTTGTTTTTCTCTTTAGGCTGGAAGAGAAAAATTTACTCTCAAGAAATTCACTGGAACTGTTTGAGATATACAAGACTGTATGACAAGCATTAAGCCTCTGTTCATAAAATAGAAAAAGAAATTAATAGAAACCTGTTAGAGAAATGTATTGAAATAATGTCATCCCAAAATCCTGGGGACTCTTTTCCCCAAGTGATAGCACCTGTGGTTTTGTTTTCTGTTTGGAGAGCACCATGTCCAGTGATTTTCCAGATCCAGTTCCAGGGAAGCAGATTTCGTCAGGCAAGTTTAGAAGTCAGTGGAATTTTAGGAGCTGCCAATGTGTTTTTGCCAGAATCTTTTAAATTTTTTTGTAATTTTTTTGCTTTCTTTTCTATCAGATGGAATTTCCTACTTTTTCCTCCCACTGTTTTTTCCTTGCCACTTAAAATGCAGATATATTTTTTCACAAGGTCTTATTTGAAATGTGTTTCTCTCTCCCAAAGAAAGAGTAACAGTCTGATTTTTTCCTACCAGCTGTAATAAGGATAGACCATCAAACTTTCAGAGTTCAAATATCAGCTAAATTGTTGAAATCCAAAGCCATTTTTCAAGAGGAGAAATCTTCACTGATTTTAGATAATAAGCTGTATTGAGAAACTTGCTGCCTTTAAGGTCTTATTGCTCAGAATAGTAGTTCTACATCACTAAAAATCAAAGGAACTACTTTCTCTAGTGTTTTGGGGCTTTTTTTTTTTTCCACTGTCAGCTCATAACACTGTATTACATAAACTCACTGTTCCCTTCACCTTGGATGACTTTGTATTTTGGCTGAGACTCATTCCAGGTAACTACTGCTGCTGAGTACTTAGGTATTAAATGTAAGGGGGACATCTGTGTTCCTCACAGGTTCACTGGAACAGTGCCAGAAATGATTCAGACCAAGGGTGGTCTTAGCCACTCATCTTTGGAGGAAACAAATTCCACCAGGAGACGTGTGTTTCTGTCCTTGATTATAGGAGAAAGAAAAAATTACTGTGACTAGAGAGACTCCACCTTTCTAACAGCTCAAGAAAGGTGTATCCAGATGTGTCACTCTCACTGAAGTTGCTGGAAATTCTCCATAGAGGAGTGGACAGAGAAGCAGTAAGGTTTCTACCCCTGCAGATTTTCAGAGCTGAACTGGGCAAGTCCCTTGCACAACCTGACCGACTTTGAAGTCAGCCCTGCCCAGAGTGGGGTGTTGGACTGATCTGCAGAGTGCCCTGCCAACCTAAATCATTCCACGCACTTATGAAAGAAGCTTTACAGGAGCTGGCATTACAGAGAGATGTGCACAAAGTGCCCCAGCAGAACGTTTTCCAAACCACATTAAACAGGTATCATTACAGAATTCGCAGAAGAGCGTGTGAGTTCCCAGATCAGGCCCTTCCAGGTAGTCAATCAAATTCATCCTCCTCTTCCTGCAGTGGCCAGTGGTAGAGGCTTCAGAGAGAAGTGTGTGGAGCCCACAATAAATGGCTTTAGAATAACACAACCAAAGGAGAAATTCCTCCCTAATCCCAGGCAGCCAGTAATGGGTTGGTGCCCTGGAGCATGTGGGTTATTATCCTCATTAGATTTGCACCTATGCAGCCTCACTGGGGATGTTCCCATTGCTCATGCCAAGGACATGTTTTCTTGGCACGCATCTGAGGTGATACAGGGCTTGCTCAGGCCTTTGCTACTCAAGCTAAGCTACTGCATGCCAATAAAATCTTTACACCACACCATCCTGCATTAGGCAATATATATTTATACAGTCTGTGTGGTAACAGTAAGGGTTGTTGTTTTTTTTTTTAAGGCAGAAGTATGTAATAAATGACATCCCTTCAAACACACACAGACTTTACATTTCAGCACCTTCTGCCTTGCAGTCCTCCTACAACCTCAGCTCCTATATTTTGTTATGAAATTTATGGGTTTATGCATACCAAAATTGTGTGTGTGTGGACTGTTACCACCAGGGTGGTCTCGGAGAAAAGGAGCAAATAAGATGCTCAAATTTGATTACAGGATATAATAAAAATCAAGACTTCTTACAGCTCATTCTCATAAAGTTCCTTGGAAGAAGAAGAAGAAGAAGAAAAAGAGTCTTTCCTTTCCCTCCCCCCCCTTTTTCTATAAAGGAACTTCTTTCTCCCACCCAACAGAGCTGGCAGTGATAGCCAATTTTACTGTGTTTGAACCTTTGAGTATGCACTTCAGAACCTCACGTGGTGAAAACTAACCCCAGAATACCCAGGGGACAG
The DNA here is from genome assembly GCF_009829145.1 of Chiroxiphia lanceolata. NCBI lineage: Eukaryota > Metazoa > Chordata > Aves > Passeriformes > Pipridae > Chiroxiphia > Chiroxiphia lanceolata. The sequence goes on from NC_045645.1 coordinate 6,435,023, forward strand.
CTGAAAAACCCATTTCAAGGGCAATGCTTTGATTTCTTCACATACACAAAATTAGACTTCTTCTTTTTCTTTTTTTTTTTTTTTTTTTTCAGTCAGGAAAAATCTCCAGTCTCTGAGTGAAGGGAAAACTGCAGTGATTACTCCTGCCTTTAGATGGTTGGATAAATATTTTCCCTATAAGACCGTATATTAAGGAATGAGGGTTTTTTTCTTTTTTTTTCCTCCCCAAAATACTGTTTCACTGTCTCAGCAGCTGTGAATGGTCCTGGTGTCTCTCCCAGTGTGGGAGGCCATTTTGCTGATGCATCATCTCGCCTTTGCTGGAAAAGGATTAGAGACCGACACCATTTACATCAGTGGCAACATTCCCAGGCGTTGCTTCACTGTGCCCTACATTTTGTGTTGTTGCTTATGTTGGAGCAAAATAAACACAGAGTGGTCAAAATACACCACCAGCACAAAGTCAGAACTTCCTGCAGCCACCTTGTCCTTACTTTTCACAGTTATAAATGACTAACCAAGGGTCCAGACTGGGATGGCTGAGACTTGACCAATTTTGGTTGTGTAGGACCTAACCAGCCACTGAGCCGGGAGTTAGTCCAAGAAACTCCACTCCTCATTCAAAACAACCACATGTATATGGGAAAAAGCATTTCCAAGTTGTTATTTAGCAGATTCTCTAATTTTCTTAGCCCCTGGAGGAGTGGGCTTTGAATATCTCTTTGCACAGGGAGAGCCAGATAGATTGTCATAACTCCACTAACGTTATATAGCATTTTACCCCACAAGAAGTCCCACTGGAAGCAGTGAGTAAGAAACCCATCTGGTCCAAGGAGGACAAAAGCAAAAGGAATGGATTTGCCAAATCACATGGGTTGGCTTCCCCCAAGATTTTTCCCAAACCCAAAAAAGGTCCTCCATCACGACAAAACTCCTTTGTGATAGTATTGTTTGGCTGTTGCTGAAATAAATAATGCGATAAACACATGCAACATCTATAAAAAAAATGCAAAGCAGTGAATTAAGCATTGTTTTCTTGGGGGGAAAAAAGCCCAAAATGCTTGGTGACAGCTTGAACTAATTTAGATAAAAATATGAACTTCTGAAAAGCAAAATCCAAAGAGGAAATAAAAATTTGTGAGGAAAAAATATACAGTAGATGCTGCCATTTCTGCAAGCTTTTGAAAAAAGAAACTGAAGTTTAATTGAAATGTTGAAATGCTGTATGACTGATTTCGTGGCATTTACTTCTTCCATGAGAAATTCCCTTACGCTGATGGATCAGCATCATACAACAGTGTTCTGACAGGCCAATTCCACAGAAACCTTTACTGGTAAGAAGTGTGGCTGGTGCATAATATATGATGAATCATGGGAGGAAAAAAGCCTGAAAAAATAACAAATTGTTTCATCACAGAACTGTCACTACAATGCTAAAGTAGTGCCAACAGCATGTACCGATTATGAAATTATTATTTCAATTACAAGAGAAGTTATACGTTGTACATGAAAAAGCAAATTCTTCGATTTCTGGGGAGTTTTATCCTGGGAATTAAATTATGTTTTCCTATACTATAAGCCTTATTTAGAAAGCACTATGGATTTCAGCACAACCTCTCCTTTTTGCATCCATTCAATCAGCAGTGATGCTGGGTGACAGAATGGCATTATATAGGTTACTGGAATGACAGAGAGGGAATTTCCCTAAGCTTTCTTTCAGTTTTCTTCTCTCTGATACACTCAGAAGAAAGGCTGTAAGCACTGTGAGACAGACAGAACATTCTTCCTTCTTTTGGCCAACAAAGTTCCTGCAATACATGTTGTTCTCAGCACAACATCTTTCACTCATTAAGGAAAACTGGGTTTTCTCAAGGTGAATTTTCCTTCTCTCCTTACTTCCACTCCCAATACCCGCCTCAACCCCAGCTTCATTCATCAAATGAGGGAAAAACGAAGCAACTTTGGTTCACCATTAAGTGCCACAGCTCTCCAGTAAGAATATAGTATAGCTACTATGCTCAGCAAGAGGGAGTGAGAGAGAGAGACGACAGAGCGATCCAGTCCCTTCCAAGCACAACAAACATGACGTTGAGAAATGTGGTCGGAATAACTCTGGATAAGCTTCACCTCAGCTTGGCAGCCAGCTCCCCATAATTTCTGGATAACAAATACAGCATTGGATTAATAGATAAGGCAGGAGGTTTCTCATCCCTTTCATCTGAACTCTTCACTCCAGCTGCTAAGCCAGCGTTTTGGCCTCTAGACCTTGTGCTAGAAATAGTCGTCAATTAGCCCAGAGTACACACAACATCCAAAAGGAATTCAATCAAAGACACAGATTGTGCCCATCTTGAAAAGGGGCGGTCACCCACTACAGGGTGGGAACACAACATCTTCAACATGCAAGAATTTAAAATATTAATTTTTTTTTGGCAATCTACGATCCTACATGTTTGGGACAGATGGTGAGATGAAACAAGGGTTGCAGAAGTCCATTAGCCTGCACTCTGTTATGCAAACAGAGATGCTATTCCCACAAACTGGCCATGTGTAGGCTGGTTTTGAACCACTCACACCTTGCCTGATGCCAGTTCCCAGCAAGTTCACTACAACTGAACACAGAGAAGGTTATGTACTTACCTTGGGACCCTTCTCCATTTGCTATCAGCACCCTTCCACATAATACCATGCTTCTCCCTGCATTCTATGGCATTCACGCACGGTATTTAAAAGTAAAATAAAATTATTAGGTGGCTACAGTTATACCACAGAATTGGTTTTCAGGGAAGACATCTAAAGCCCCATGCACCATAATGCAGGAAACACAGAAAAGCTTTATAGGCCTTCCACTGCCCCCACAGGAGCTGAGGATCTTGGAGCGTCCCTGCATCTGTCAAGTGTGATGTTTATTTCCTCCATGGAACAAGCTATCTTTATGGAATGAAATGACTGCCCTTCATATATTAAAATAACACCTCCTTAGGAGAGGCTTCCATGGGCACTGGCTATAGCCCACTTCATAAAGGGAACATTTACACTGCAGAAAACTTAAAAGTCAGCTCAGGATTGGAGCAAGACCAATTGGGAAGCATTGGGACTTGGATGTTTCGTCTTTGCTATGAAATCACGGACCAAGTAAAGGCCAGGTTTTGGTTGTTTACTGTTGGGGATTTTTTAACTGATGCTTCAATGTTTCAAAGTCTCATTCCTAGAAACAATGAAAGTTTAAATGTGGATTTTTAACAGTACTGTTAAATTTAATAGACATTTTGTGCAGCTTTGCACTGAAATTGTTTAATGGTTTATATACATGACTGGCTTCATACCCTGGTGCTTTTAGTTCATGCTAAACTATGTAAACCTTCTGCTGGAAACACAACTACTTTTGTATCCAGGAAGCAGGGCTTTGACGCATAATGTGTAAAAGTGAGTGGGATTTCAACACACGATACTTAAATGCCATTCTTCACCCCATATGGACAATGTATTTCTTGTCAGTTCAACGAGGTTTTCAGAGAAAACAAGCAGAAAACGTCCTTAGATATTAGTCAGCTAGTAAAAGCCTGAACGTCGGAGCGCTGCATAAGGTAGTCAGCTGTATAAAATGAAAGCATTTGGGTTCCTTTCTTAAACCTTCAGTGTGCACCATAATTTTTTTTCCCGAATGCATTCCGAGTGAAATGCCCATTTTTTCATACACCCTTTCTACCACTTGCTCCTTTGACTTGGTGTCCTACCATGTCCTACCGTGTCCTACCCTTTGTCCATGTATAGATGATGCTACCAACTCATAAACTACGCTAGATTGGCCTGTTTTTCAAACTCATTTTTTTAAACCACTTTAAAAATATGGGTTAAAGGTGTAATTGAGGGGCTCCCCACCAAGACACAAGAAACTTTTTTAATTCTTGGTTTTGCCAAAATAACTCCTTGGTAACCTGAACAACATTATCGTCAGTGTTGAACTTGGTTTTGAAGCTGTCTGTCACTTGAGTGGTAAAGTGGAGTAGCTGACCTCCACAGATGCCTCCAAACTAAATTATTCTATCATTTTATTATCAGATGGTGCCTATTTGTATACAATGAAGATTACACTTCCCTACTGCCATGAATATTGCTGAGGAGAAATCATAAAGTTACTGAGAAGAGGTTGTGCTTCAAGATAATGGAAGCCACACAAACAGATGCTCAAATTTCTCACTCTTCCCTTCTTGATTTTCACTACCCATTTAACTGAAACTTCAAACACCACACAGCTTTTGCTGCAGTCTTTCTGACATAAATAAAGCAACAAAACCTGAATATCTCATGAGCAATATATACTGAAAGCAAGCAGTACTCTCTGAGCATCTGAACTATTCAAGACAGTCTCAAAATATGATCTAAAATACGATCTAGTACGATCTGAAAATACTTGACTGACGGAAAAACATGTTCCTCAAAATTCTTCTATCCTCTTTTGCAGACTCAAGGAGCTTTCATATAGCAGGGCCGAGTTCCTCTCTGTAGCTTGTAAGAATTGGTGAGCACATCAGGAATACAAAACCACAGGAGAGAAAGTGGAACTTCTGTAGTGCAGTGTCAGTAATCAGTGCATCAGTAAAAGAGTACTTTCTCATGGTCATGACCCATTTGAGACCTATTACTCAACACACAGCCCATAATCTCTTCAAAAGACAACAGTCTCCATCCTTAGTGAAAAACTGGAGACTGGTAGATCACTCCACAGCTACTGGGTGTATAAATAAACCTGAGTTAAGAGTCAGAAGCCTGCTAAATTGAAGTTGCTTACTCAAACGTTATTTATACCTACAGATAGAACAAAAAACAAAGGGAAAAGATGAAGAGTACAGCTGGGTGGTAAAAATCCTTGTGTCTCACACCAGTGTTTCACATCCTCTTGATGTGACGAGAGCTTTGTGCTCTACACACACCACTGGGATTGCCCATGCTATTCCTAAAATAAAATTTTAAATTTTAAATTTTTTAAAATAAAATAAATTCCTGTTATTAAATCACTCTTAGTACTCTTAGTATCATGGCAGTATCTGAGAAATGTTCCTCCACTTCCATCAAGTGACAAGACAAACACTTAGCCCTGGTAAGTCACTCTTCTTACTGAATGGGCCAATCACTTTAGAATTTTATTTTCCCTTCTTATCTGTGGAGATGCTAATACACATTTATTAAGTGAATATACACCCTTCTTAAGTATACCTAATTCCATCCAGAACAGGATACATCAAATGATTTACATCTTTAGCCTCCTTAGAGAAAAAAAAAACAAAACCAACAAACAAACAGAAACCAAAACCATTCCTCAAAGCAATTCCTTAACTAATATTTTGAAATATAGAGAGATTAAGATCTTTATGCGAGAACTGTTATGTTTGGGTTCCTCCCCATGCAGGGGAAACTCAGGCAAACAGTTCTTATAGGTACAATATCTCACCCAAGAGTCACAAATGCACAAGGAGTGCAGTAAGCACTTTCACCTGGGAGCATCCAGCTCTTTAATGACAGACAGCAGGACCATGCTGACAGACCAGCAGACAAACGGAAGGACAGGTGTCTGACCCTCCAGACTTGCTTCAAGAGATACAATGGACTGTTTCTGCACCATGAGCTTGCAGGACCCCATAACCCACCTGCTTTCCATCTATTCCACAAAAATCCTATAAACGTGCCGACCGACTTACCCACACTTCAATTTTTCCCTTATAACCATAGGATCACTTACACACTATCAATACAAGCACAGGGTAAGAACTTCTAAGATACTTCTGCATTTCCAGGGACAAAACATGGGAAAAAACTGCACTAAAATGTTGTATCTTAGACAGAACAATGTACATAAGAAGTTCAGAGAGCATGAATCTTGCAGACCCATAAATCAGCACTTTTTAGTTCATGAGTTCCCAGAAATTCCAAAAGCAAGTGTAGGATAAAAAGTATATATCCAGGAAAATTCACTTTGTCAGAATGTAAACATCTGGCATGGATTTTGACCAAGATGTTGCATGAGTCCACATCCTTCTTCTCAGCTTTCCCTACCATGACACTCTCTCCCTATCCCACCTGGCCCACGGTGCCAGCATGCACTCCCTCTATATTTTTCTTAATGAGTAAATTTAAGCTTTTTCACTGAATATTGTAAACCTATGTCCTGCCTAGAAACTTGAGCATTCCCATGCCCAAAAGAATTCATCAATTCCCTTGTGATTCCTATCTTACATTCCTATCATACACCTAGACGTCTGCCTGTTTCCACCCATTGCACAGAACACACCATTCTTCCTCTAAATCATTGCTGGAAATCTGATTTCTTTCTGAAATCCATTACAACCACTTTGGCAAGGAGAATCGAAGCCGGATTTCACAGGCTGACCACGTGCATTCAAGGGTTTCAAAGCTTCAGTTTCCTGCTCATAGAAGAAACATTTTCTTTTCAACTCACTCTCAAGAATGCCAGAGAAAGCCAGGGGTATCTGACATATTTTGGCTTGTTGTAACTAATACTTCATGGTCTGATGATAAACATAATAGGCCGTAAGCTGGGTATTGTGCTGAAAATTGTGTGTAAGGCATTAATTGTTGGGAGCTGGAATCGAAATCAGATGGCCCACTTCAGACTGACATAACCCAACGGGTCGTTCTTCACACCTGAGTGGCAAATAAATCAGTGTTGACCTGAGAGCACGTGACGTTGTGCTGCTTATCACAGCACTGCTGCAAACGGATTGGGAAAGAAATGCACACACATGTGAGCACGCACATACATAAATACATGGAAATTATTCCAGCTCCGCGTTGCTGTAGCAAATACATGGAAATTATTCAGGCTCTGGTGTTGCCGCAGCTGCTAAGCTTTTACATTAGGGACTATTTTAAAGCTCTTTAAAAAGAAACATTTTGTCTGAGCTTTAATGTGACTCTCCTTGTGTGCCAATTCATTTTTCCTTTCTCGGGACGTCTCCCCGAGTTAAGAAGAGCATTTCCAAATCCTGTTGTACAACTCAGAAGCTTTGCTAACACAATCAGAACAATACCACCCTGTCAAACGCTGGAGCCTTTATGCGAGTGCTTCACCAGGACAGCTGAGGAAATTAGTACTGGCTGGAGCCAACTGGTCTGTGCACAGCTTGGGGATGAAGGGAGCAAAAGTTACAGGACTGAAAGGGAGCAGGGGGAAGAGAGAATTGTTGCTGAAAATTATTTTTGGTAGAAACAGCATTGCTACAACAGACTTCGAGTGTTAGAAAAGGAATCATTAAGCAGAACATACTTTTGAAAGCAAAGAAACTGGGCAATTAAGATGGTTGTATTAGTTCAAATGTTGTGTGGGAGGAGGTATCATTTGATTGACATTAATTGCCTCTATTAGGGCTGTGTGTACTGTACTTCAGCCAGGCACCAACAGAGACATACAATCCATGGATTAAGCAGAGGACAGTGGCTCTTTTGTAGCTCCTAGAGTGCATTTGGAGCTGAATGACAGTCCTTGAAGCATGGAGTCGGACTGCAAAGAAATCCCAATGGAGCTTAACATCACAGGTGGAAACAGCCTCCTGAAAGATCTTGTCACCTGCTCTAATTGCCGAGTTTAAATGTTTCAAGGCTTTTGCATCTGTGAGCAACCTCTCTCTTAGGTGTAGTCATAGGGGAAGGTCCATCTGAGCCTCTCTGGCTTATTGGTCTCCTTAGCAAATGTCTCACAGGCACAGATTCATGAAGACAGTAACTGGTTGGCTTCCCTTCCAGCACTCATGGCTCCCCAGCCTCACTAACCACACATCCACTAAAAGCAGATGGCCAGAGGAGCAGCATTTCTCACAGCTGCAACATGGAGTCCAAATTCACATCTCAGAAGACACTTGGAGCACTACGCTTCCAAAGAAGAAATAAATAAATTCTTTTCTTTTCTTTTCTTCCTCCCCTCATAATATGACTTAGAAATTTCCTAAAGGCAGAAACAGACTCCCTGCCCACATTCCACAGTCCCAATGAGAAGATCTAACAGTGGGAGAAAATCAACTACAATGTGACTTTAGACAAGCAGCTTAGACAAGATGTTTAATTTTCAGATAACTAAAATTATATGAGATAAAGCAGTCCCTCATTATTTTCCCATTGAAAAAACAGAGCTATTAGCACTTCCCTGTGAGCACATTCTGATGAAAACTTTAAAACATTGTCAAATGTTCAGATGCGTTGTCATAGAGACACATGAAAAGGATCTTCGGAGATGTTCTTCAGGGAATAGATCTGTAATTGCAGCAGTAATCCCAAGGTGGGTGAATAGTTGACTTTTTTTTTTTACTCATTGTCTGCAATAATAAGAAATATTGCTTTAGGTTGCCTTGAGAAGACTTTTAGTTTTTCCTTCAAATCTTCTTAGTTGTAGTCAAGTAAAAGTTTTTGTTTCGGAATTCTCAAACTTGTGTCTCACTTCACCTCTCAAAGATTTTCCATCCCTTAAACAAAACCCTTTTAAAGACAAGTAGGTATATACAACTTTTCAACTAATTTCAAAATTAATTTTATGTTGAAATAAGAAATCTAAATGTTTCTTTCCAAAAATATCAAAACAGACCTTTGCCCAGGAGTGGAGTGTGCGAGGGGAGGGCAGGGATGTCACCACTCGGCACAGATTTCCAAACACTCTCAATTAACACAAAAACTACTTTTCCCAGGAAACAGTCTATCTGCTCCCACACATCTCACGTCTGTCTGTGGGCAGGGGGACCCCAGGTCTGATCCTGCCCTTCTCTGGGGGGAGAGCCCTGTGCTGGATGTACCATCTCTCCATCACGGAGATGGTTTTAACTGCCTGTCCCATAACGCTTACAGACAGTCGTAAAAACGGAATTGTAATTCTTGCAATTACATTTGAAGAGCAGTTTTAATGAATGTTAAACAGCTTTAAACATCAAAGTATAGACTGAAGTGGAAAAATAGTATCTTTACTAGCAGCCCTTTCCCCTTGCTCAAAGACGACGTGGGGAGGAAGGGAGAGCATGGGTTTTATCGGAGATGTCAGGAACAATTTATAGGAGCTCCATGACCTGCACTTTGAACCGGGCTCTCCACCTATGGTCTGTAGCATCCTATAAAAAGATAGGCTGTTATCTGCCTTGCTGCAGCCAGCCTTCCCAACAGGAAGGGCAGGCTGCCTGCAATGCCTGAGGAAACACTCAGACTATTAAAGGCAGACAAAGGTCCTCCTTTTTATTTTTCATTTTATGTGCACTGTTTGCTCCACAAGATTTCTTTACAGTATTTCGAAAAGAGCAATTTGGGCCTTTTGAAAGTCAGCTCCAGCCACAACAGCTATCCAGAAGAAAATCTGAAAAGGATTGTCAGCACTGATGCTGTGATTTATTTTGGACTTTATATATGGGAGCAGGAAGAAGCCACGGTCAGTCTTCACAGCTGTACCCTGCCTGAGGTCCTGAACCACAGACAGCCCCTAACCCACACCTCCCAAAAGCCTTTAAGAATGAGGGCTGCTCAAGGCATGCAATGGATGCTTAAAGGATGCAGCGTGGCAGCAAGGGCCACCATGTACAAGCCATGGTGAGATCCCAGGGCACTTGGGACTGCCTCTGCCTGCTGCTGAGCCAGCCCAGCAGCCACTCTCAGATATGCAGCACGTCCTGTGGCTCGTGGACATGCAGAAAATTTGGAGATCCTGCAGGAAGACTGGGCACTCATATTTCTAACCCTATCTAAGCCATGTGCAAAATGGCAATCAGTAACAGGGTCATCAGTTCAACTGGCAATACGTCATCGTCGTGGCTAAATCGTGACACACCCTGGTGAGATCAAGGCTCCTTCTGCACATGATTGCTATTTATGTATGGCATGTGATAAAAATTTACAGTATCACAGGGAGGCTAAAGCTGAGACCAGGATAGGAACTATAAAAAGATTTTATCACTGAGAATAGTCAGTTTTGCATAAGGAACAGTTTTATATGAGAAAATACCGACACAAGAACGTTTCACAGAAGTATGTTGATATTGGCAAAATTTCTAGCAAGGAAAATTATCAAAATCTTTGATTTCAGCAAAGCCAAAGTGCTTTATTACAACTGTCTTATGGACAAGAAGAGAGTGGGACACTGCGAGAGGCGAGTCAGCCTTAAACAATTTGATGTCACGGAAACGGACCTGACAAGCTCACTTCTCAATTTCCTGAATGCATTCTGCCCATTCTTTTTTCACTGAAAATTTAGACATTTCAGTTTACACTGTGACTAGTGAGGAAAAGCCCAGCTCTACGGTGCTCCCAGTGGGAGAGCAATCAGAGCCCCTGACAAGCTTCATCTGCAATGCCCATGCATGAGTGGGACTGACACTGGGGAGCAGATCAAAGCAGTTCACCCGTGTGAGTCCACCCTTTCTTCCCAAATCAGCCCCAGCCTCTCTCTGGGGGATGACGGCAACCTCTACATGAAGTAAATATGCCAGGTGAGCTCAGCAACCAGCCTGCACCTCTCTGCAGACTGATGGTAGGAGGTAAAGGACTGGCCACAGGCTGGATGCCCTAAACTGCAGGTGTGCTCACACCAGCATCTCTTTGCCTATAGTAAATGTATGTTTGGCTCAAGGATGAAATCATTCAGCATGTTTCATATGGTTTCTGCTGTTTAAGTTCCCCAGTCCCACTATGAAATCCATGATAAAAGGACATAAATAACCAAACTGGAAACAGCTTCTCTAGAAATCATCCAGAATATTTCTGAGCCATAAATATTCTGTCACTGCTGATTTAAATTCTGGTACTCAGGAAAATGCAATTACGAGAGACAAATGGTGATGAATGCTGAAACCAAGGGTATGTTTTTGACAATGAGAGATGGGACTGGCTCTCTGTAAGCTGGCATCAGAGCCATGCCAATAGCCATCTATGTTCTAGCATTGCCAGATTTCGAAATGCCTTGACTGCACTGAATGCTACAATCCCCTACAAGACATAAATTCATGCAACTGCTCTACTCAGTCATTGCATTGCCCACTTGAAAGAGCAGACGTCAGAAGCCTAAATGCTGGGACACTATTTATAAAGAAACTTGTCAATTAAATTGGTAAGAATAAAAGTAGGCAGTGTAGCTCTGATTTACAAAAGCACCCAATATGGGTTTCCCTTTGAACTCAGCACATTCTTAAATACTACACTGAATGAAGACAGGCATCTCTGAACAGCTCACAGGACCTCAGACCTCCAGCAAAGACAGACTGTCATTTAGTTGCTCCATCTGGGAGAACCTGCTGACCATGAGGGACCTTACATTGCCCTCCTTCCCAGAGACCTGGCTCCAGTGACAGGAACACAGTCATCCCTCACGGTGAAGGATGTTGTGCAAGACCTCGGGGGCTTTGCTGAAGCCATGCCCATGGCACAGCAACCTCACTGCCCACCTTCTGGGTGGGCCATTCAATTTGCAGGACACTGCTTTTTGGTTTTTAGATCAGCAGCAAACTCACTCTCTGATGAAAATACGAAAGGATGGGAAATAAATGGTGACATTTCAAACCAACTCTTTAAGCTAAAAGTTTTGTCTTAGCATTTTTCTCAGGGAGGTGTCTCACTGAGTATTTATTATGTCATTTCTTTCCTGTCACACTTCCCCTGTGTACTCAGGCTGTGCAAAACACCTTAGTACGTTAAATATAATCTCAGGGCTCTACGTTTGCCCAGACACTGTGTTCCTTGCCTCACATGAGCTGTAACCAGTGTAGCTCATTGAAAGCTTCCTGCACAGTAAATACTCATTCATTGTGCATAGCACTGATAAAATCCCTCTTTCCCACAACACCTGGCTCCTGCACGGTAGCTGCAGGGGAAAATCAGGCACTTAGGTTACAGACTCATCCCAGAACAGATCCATCTCCCCTTAGGGGACAAAGCTGCTAATTATTGAGCAAATAACCAGACTCTGCTCTTTTATGTTTCTGTGCACTGAAATACAATACAAACCCTTTGCGGGGTCTGATCCAAAACCAATCTCACTTTGTGGGCTGTGAATCAGGCTTGTTGCAAACAATTCCCCCTACATCTCCAATAAGACAACTGCAGGAAGGGCAGATAACCGCAAGGAGAGCCTCCCTGCACAGCTTCAGAGAGGTGGGAACAGAGCAAGAAAACCTCCACGTGCAGATTTCAAGCCTTGTGGGTCTCTTCTCTCCTGGGGCTGAGCCAATGCCACAGCTTGTCCCCTGACAAGAGGATGTACTGCCAGGTGGGACAAGGAGGGACGAGGGCTGCTCTTGAAGAATGTGACTTTTGGCTGTCTTTTTCTGAGTGGCGACCACCCAAGGGGGGATCCTTCATCTCGCCTCCTAATTCCAGTTTCTGGTGGGAAAGAGGCTGAGAAACCAGAGCTGTGTGAGAGCCAAGGAGCTTGTGAGGGAGCCTGAGGTGGGAGAGTGCTGGGAAGCGTTGTGCTTGACGGGTGGACCATGTCCAGCTTTAGGCAGAGGAGCTGGCTCTGAGACTGGGACTGCAGCCTCAGGGCCACCACAGAGGGATGGAGCCCACGCTGTGATCCCTCAGGAGGACTCATTCACACCACAGCTGTCCTCGCTGTGCGGCAGAGGTGGGATCAGCTACCTTGGGCTGTATCGCAACATCCCACACTAAGAACCCATAAACCCCCTTTTCTTCAGCCTTCACTGACAACCCTCAGCCTGGCCCACAACAAGAAACCCCAGGGAGGTTCAGAGGACCCCAGGAAACTTGGGGGAAAACGTTCCGCCGGGACCCCACACGCTCCATCTTTCCCCTAGATTAATTCAATCTGCCTCAGCTTCCAGCCAAATCAAGATATGGGCTCATCTTGCTAAATATAGCTCTCAAGTAATTTCCTGCATATTGGGACCGAGTCACTTGGCAACTGCTGGATCATGTGTAACAAAAACATGGGGCAGCGGCGGACGCCTGTGGCTGCCCATAAACCATTAGCGGCAAGGTCAGCAGCCTCCGACCTGATTGTGTAACCCCGAGCATTACCATTCCTCGGTTTGTTTTCTCTTCCTCTCAGGAGGACGGTAGAAATTTTAGGAACAGGGAAAGGGCATCCAGCACGATCCGCCTGCCATTTCCCAGCAATCTTCTTAATCCTACTCCTTTCCGTAAGGCTGCTCTTTTCCCAAGCCCCTCCTCAAAAGAGAGATGGAGTTGTCCCGTTAACTTAGAACGTTTCGCCTTAAAGTATCATCTTAAAGTCTTAGTATAATGTCTTTACATTGCTTGCCATTCCCCAGTAACTTATTCCATATGCTTAAGTACTCTGAGCATAATATGTCTGCCTTATTCCCATCTAGCTTCCCAGGGTTTTCAGACTATCCTCCAATTTGTGAACCCCTTGCCAATGTGAGTCATCTGCCCTTCAGGAATTTCTAAGTCCTCTTAAGTATATAAAGATAAAACCAAAAGAAGAATCAGAGTCCACATCCATCTAGTTAACTATTCTGTCTTCCATGTTGACTGAAAGGGAAAGCATATGAAAGAAAATGTCACACGGAAAATGGTCACTTTTCATGGCACATCCTCCTGGTGTCTGGAAACCATCACTTCAAGGACTGCCTGAACTGGAGGTCACACCAGGATCAGGAGCTACTCACGGACTTACCTTCCATGAACGTGTCTACTCCCCTTTTAAATCCATCTGTACTCTTGGCCTCCACAATATCCTGTAGAAATGAGCTATTTAATTATGTGATATGTGCCACAGTTCTGCAGTCCCTTCTCACTAGGTGAGATTAACATCCTTAAAGCATTCCTCATGGAGGCTGTCTATCACCTCATTATCCCAGACAACCGCTTCCAAAAGCAATAATGTTTGTCCGTGGTCCCTGGTTGGAACAATGTTCCTGACAAGGACAGACCGAGAGCCAGACGCCTTAAAAACACCACCTGGGGATCCTGCAGCACATCAGTAGTCAGCCTAGTCCCCTGTTCTGCGCCTGACTCCTGGTGATGCCAACATTTCCAGAGAAAGCTGCGAGCAGCAAGTTCAAGTATCCTTCTCAGAGGAACCGAGTATTAATATTAACCCTGACGAGTCAGAGATGAATTTATGTAGTGAAGCAGAACTGTTGACAAAACTGGATATTCTTGTTATCCATGGAAATATCACAAGTTTTGGAGCTCAGTGTTTGTTTATTTTTAATTTCTGCTAAGTTTCTGATCTCAATGAGCTCTCCTGAAGCAATGAGCTCCCCTTTTTAATTACATACTCTGTAAAAAATTACTCTTTTATTAGCGTTTCTTTCATCACCTTTCTATTTTAATCAGATGTCCCCTTCTCTGTTCATTATGAGGCAGAGCAAATACAAGTTTCTGATCTCCAGACTGTGTATTTTCTTCTACTTACTCATTCCAGCTCTTACAATTTACCCTAGGAGGTCAGCAGGCATTGCTGTTCCGCAGCTTTGCCCTGGGCTGTTTCAACAATAATTTCCAGATTCATTTCCTGACGACTGTTGCTTTTAGCCCACATTTCCTATGCTGGCTCCCACATAGCCTTAGCCCTGCTGCCATTACACTGCATATTTTACACCTGTAGCTTCACTTATCTCAGTGATTTGTCACACTTTGAGCATTGTCTCCATTTGGAGATGCAGATGGGCTTTTGTTCCATTCACAGACAGCACAGATAATCCAATGAATATGATGCACACAACCAGAAGGGATCCAGTGATGCAACACACTATAAATCCACACTTCCTGACTTCCACCACGGGCATGTCAGGTCTACCCATTCTCACCAGAATCCTGAGCTGGGGAACTCTACATATGGGATCACCCATTCCTCTGATTTATCACTGCAACCTCCAGGGGAGGTTAACTCTGTCATATTAATCAAACTGACTTGTACCAACTGAAATTGTATCAAATGATATCAAACTAAACCTCTGGTCTTCATTAAGGTCACTTATTTACTCCATTAAGAGTTGTTATGCCTAAACAATGATGGACGAGCTTCAGGAAGCACTGGAAGGTGGTTTGGAAGAAACATTCACATCTTCAGCTGCTGATTTCAGCCTCAGCAATCCTGCTGGGATTAGGGTCACATCTAGCCATATGAAACCATCACACTTTGCATGGTTTCCAGCTGGAGACGTTAACTCATTCCAGGCCATCTGCAGGTCAAGCTCATTCCAGCATTCATGTGTCCAAATGGACTCAGGTTTGCTGAGAAGTTCATGGGACCCTGAGGAACCTCACCTGAATTCATGTTTGCAAGAGAGGATTTCCCTGTTGGAATGCACCTAAAATATCGTTATTAACTAGTGAAATGAGAGGTGAATGTCTCCTCATTTCCTGATTAATGAGATTTTTCTTTTACTACAGTTGTTTTGGATATTCTTGTCTAATTTTGGACAAGAAGCCCTCTTTGTGCAACACAAGCACCCTTCCAGTAGAAGTAAATCAAGGCTACATCTCTCTCCCACCAAGTGTCAAAATAAAGTGTAAGGAAAATGGTGTTTGTGCCTTTCAAAGTCCACATTTTCCTCATTAATTTCATGGAAGTTGAGTAACAAATTCCTCTAGTAGCTTTAAAAAAAATCACATCCCACTTATCTTAGCTATCTAGCGATCTTGTGATCATTAAATTACACATTAAATTAAATGGAACAAACACGGATGAGCCAAGAAGGAACTAGGCAACATATTTTCACAAAGTATTTAAATGAAAAATGGTATTTCTCACTAAAAACTCATAAATTGTGAAAAAGTTGCTGTGACAATTAAAATCAGTAATGAAAAACAAATCTTCTAAAAAACAGGTTCAGGTTTTCACCTTTAGAAATTAAACTAGTTTATAAAAGAAATTAAAGTAGAAGGCAGTTTTTAACTGAAAAGATAAACTGAAAACCTAAAGAATTTAAATAGCAACATTTTAAAGTAAATAAAACTTACGTATTATCTTCTACCATAAGTAAACGAGCATTTTTTGGTCATCTGTACTCCCACAAAAGATGGCATCAACTTTTGCCATTTTCAAGATTAAGTACAGAAGTTTTCCCTTCTGCTTCCCTCTGATTGCTTCTTTATGTGCAAAAGATACATTTTTCATACAGTATCTTCAAATGCTGTATAATAATTAGGGCTTTTCCCACAATAGGGGAGAACAGTGACAAAAATTTTACCCTTCAGCAGACTGTAATGCTGTATTAAGGTACTTTGAGACTTTTAATAGCTACTACATATCTCTGAAAACCCCTAACCCAAGACCAGGCTGTTTGCCATCTTCCCCTGTGAGATGGTGAGTTCAGTTCTCTGAGCACCCCTGTCTGATTTGAGGGAGTTACACTGCTGAAACACGCTGCTGGTTGTTTACTGCACGTAACCACAACGTGTGAGTTACCAAGGGGTAAAAACACACCCCATTATGCCAGTGAAAATGCAGTAAAAAATACTGCCATGCCACTTTCAGGGTGAGAAACTAGAAAGGGCCTGAGAAGACTGAGTTTGCAACCCCACCCTCAAACACTTGGAAAGAGTTCAGATACTACAAAGATGGGGCCAGACAGACTTTCCTTCGATATTTCAATAAACAAAATTCCCAAGCCAAATCCCTGGTCTTAAACAAATGAAAAGAGAATAAAACTTCCCCTTCAGTGTTTTGGTGGAACATTGTTTTCAAATGAACACTATGTTTCAGTGAATGGCAAAACTGCTTCAGTAACCTTGAAGGGATTCCTCTCCAGATACACAGGCCAGACCAGACCTCCAGCTTGGCTTGAAACTACTTCTTCTACTCTTACTGCTGGGAGGGATTTAGGAGTTGGACAGTACTAACGCAGGACCACAGGGTCTGAGGAGCTTGAGGACGTGAAGATCACCTTAAATAGAAAAGAACTCTGGAAAGGTATTGCTAAACAGTTCTGGGCTATTATAAAACTTCCCATAGGAATTGAACAAAGATTACTCATCAGGCTTTTCTGCTGGATTCCTTTTCGTTGTTTAAATCAATGTGAAGTTACCAGGCGCTGTTTTCCACCTCCAGCAGTACTGCAAACCTCTTCTTCTACAGCTCTCAGTAGGCTCACTCTTCAGGAACTTCTAACTCTGCTGTAAAGTGTTTATTTAGCAGTTTCAGAAAGGAGATTTCAAGACACAGCAGCGAAAGGAAAAAGGGGCAAGGCAAGGTAACAGTTCCAGATTTAACACTGGCAACAAAGTCACAAAGGCAGAGCAGGTGAATGTATTTCTCACAAAGAATGTCCCAAGGGAGGCTACAGATGTGGGAGCTGGTCCTTCAGGATCCCTTTGGGATGCCTAAAATAAATGCCCAGTTTGTGGAACTGTTGGTCCAACTCCCCCAAATACAGAAATTACGTGACAGCCCGTCGATCGAGCCTGAATGACTGGCAGAGACCCATCAGAGGCAGCAGAAGTCAATTAAGTCTCTGCTTACACACAGCCTTTCTGAGCCAAGCTAAATTTTTATAACCCCAAATGTTCTGTTTCAAATTCTAAACTCACACTTTCACATCCCTTCCAGTAGAAAATATGTGAATTAAACACATGTGTAACAGACAGACAGACACACTCACTCAGAGCACCTTAGGAGACCCTGACAGTAACTGGGGGGGGGGGGGAGGAAGGGGGTTGGTTTTTTTTGGACAGGGGTGGGAGGCATGTTTGGTTTTTACTATGAGCAAGTAGAAGGACTTGATGTGATGGGCCATGTTGTAGAGCTGAAAGCCCAGTGGGACAGGAAGAAGTCACTGCCCTTTAAAAAAGCCAGAGGTGAAATCAATGCAATGGCTCTTCAGATCTCCAGGAGTTAAGCAGGGTTGGTGACTATCCCATCACAGTTCTCCAGGGCCCCATCCTGAGGAACTGCCTTAGCTCACGTTTCACCTTTTCTAAGGCATCGTTTCTTACTGCTTCCAATTAACTACCTGTGGCTGGCCCCAGCACAGAAATGGGGGATCCACCTGGTAACAGCTACCCTCAGAAAAGTTCAGGCTTCAGGCTCTTTTTCCACAAGCAGGCAAATGTTCAAATACTTATCCAAAAATACAGGTACAATCTGGCAGTACAGCTCACAGGAAACATCCCTCATGTGGGAGTTTCAGCACTTGCTGTTTCTAGAGGTGCCAGAAATACTAGGGGTGGAGGGAGTGCTTTTCTAATAGTATTTGGAATATTTCTCACATCATTATGAATGTAGCTGCGAGAATAATTTATATTGAATCTTTTTATTTTAATTAATTTCCCTATTTATTTTTTGGGGTGACTTACACACACCCTCAACTGCCTTACATGTACTTAAAATTTCTTCCTTGGTAATTAGGGTCAGGAAGGTCAATTTGAAGGTTCATTTTATCTTTGAGAGTTGAGATTTTTCAATGGGTTCTTCTTGTGACTCACATACTGCAATTCTACACTGTGGCGTTTGTCACATTTTGGCTCAAATTTCAACACCAGCAGGTGCCACTTCAAATCTGGAAGTGGTTATCCACAAGCATCTTTTAACTGTCACAAACTTTGCTATGTTAACAAGGAGACTTGCTGGTAATCACAGTGAACCCAAAAGTGGTTCACACACTCAGAAGAGTTAATCTTCAACTCTAACAAGAGGGCACGTACTATTTACGGTCTCACAAAAACAATGTGTAAAAGAAAAAATATTTCCTCATAGATGTCGTTTATTTTGCTGCATGTGTTTATGAAGGAGGCAGTTTCACACCAAGAAACTGGGATACAAAGACATGCAAGGCCAATTTTTCCTTCACGTAACTCAGAGACGACAGATCTATTTCAGTAAATTGAAATACCTGACCCGTACCTGTGTGATATAAGGACAAATCCTTTATGGGTGAGGGGTTCAAGGCTTCTAATTATGACCTGTTTCCCTTAAAGAAAAAATCAGCCCTGTCTGTCTGTTGTCAGTAGAGCACTTGGCTCTGCTTTCTGCTCCAAGAGAACAGACTCAGCCCTGTTGCAGCCTCTGAATGTTTCACCGGGGTGGTGACAAGCCTTTGTGCTGTTTCCTCAGAAGAGGACCATGATACTTGAACCAGATGTCATCACTTGAAGCCCACATGAGTTGTAGGACTTCCTCTCTGTGTTAAGTGGAAGATATATTCTTTAGCAAAGTCTTTTATCTGCCTGAATGCAATTCAGCCAGCCTGAGTTTCTTCTAAATGCCTTCCATCTGCTTTCGATTTGACTCTCACAGGCTTTCAAGGTAGATATATTCTTCTGTTTTGTTTAATTACTTCATCCACACAGAGATACCTTGCTGTGCCAGGTTTTCTCTGCCTCTTCTTCTATTTTGGATACAAGCTGAGGACCCACTTTTCTGAGTTTCATTATTTTGACTCATCTCTACCCACCCAACTGTGTTCCACAGATGCTGGTGTGCAGTGCATACCTTGTCTCTATGAAGCTGACTCACAGAAGAGGGCATTTCAGCAAGCTACAAAGAACAATATGAAGGCACCACAATTTGCCAGAAGGTAATTATTTCTTAGTGTACATACACTGTAGGAGAGGACTGTGATTTTTTTCCTAACCTGTGGAAATGCAGGAGTTGAGAGATATATCACAATGGTGGTGCCTCTAAATCCAGTATCCTGTCAAAGGCAGTATCAGCAAATTCAGAGGAAAAAGCAGAGATTTCTACAGTGCTCAGTTAACAGAGAGCATCATCCTAATCAAAACTATAATTCTCTCACAGTCCATTGACTGCTGTCCTCCAAACCCACGTCACAGATGTGATGCCACAAAAGCCAAAGGGTACCTTAGTCAAGCAGGAGGAGATACAATTTTTTACCAAAAAAATTTTAATTCCCAGTTCGTTGCCTTAAAATCATCCTTAAAATCCTACCCCAGCACCGTGGATTTAAAGGTTCTCCATGAAGTAAGATAATCTTCTTGTTCAAGTTCTCTGCATTTCTCCCAAACGCAACAAATCCATCCCTCTTTTCCATCACAATAGTCCTACCTATGACAGTTTGCTGTGCTGGGTATTCAGCTCAATTTCTCATGTTTTCACTCATTAAATGTGATCTGCCAGCTGGTATAAATGGAAAACACACTGGAACCCTTGGATCTCTGCCCATGTACATTAGCGGGGTTTTTTTTGTAATTTGGGAGGAAGGCTTGATGAGACCTTGACATCATAAAGGGTGCACTGCGTGAAAGAACTGCTCAAAACAAAGCTCTTCCAGGAAAAACAGATGAGAACACTTGATGTGGAGGGAAAAGGATCTCATGGTCAAGAGATGCCCTACATAATAGAAAGGATCCTGTGAGGCCAAGGTTCAAGAGAGATGGAGAACAGTTGTCATGGACGAAAAGTGATCACTAAAGGAAAATATGCCTTTCCTCTAGATGTTCATGGGCAATTTCTGTTCATAAGCATCTAAGAAGAAGAGCTAGCCAAAAGAGAAGATGCCCCAAAGACAGCTATAGCCAAAAATTATCACTAAACAACACAGGCATCAGAAATCCAGACTGGCAAGTGGGAATACAAAAAAAAAGAAAAAAAAGCCAGTCTCTTAATCAACATTTCCCCCCCCAATGTAATTCAATCTATTTAGTTAGAAAAACATGGCTTATTGCAATCTAAGTAATTTTTATTTCTTTATATACCACAGGATGTAAACTAATCTAATTAGAGAAACATGGTTTCACTGCATTCTGAGTAACAGCCCCTGCTTTTTTACACTCTGACATGTTTTGTGTTGTTTTTACCACTTTTCTCTGCAAACCTAATGGGTTTCATGTCACCTCGAAAACTCTTGGCCACTCCCTTCTGGAGACCACTTGGATTTCAGAACACATGAAAAACCCTCAATGCACTGCAGTGGAAAAACAATTTGTAACAACATTTCCTGAAGCAATAGGTTCCAACCCATTGAAACTATATTTACCATATGCTTGAAAGACTCCAGGAACAACAGAAAGTCATGCATGGATGCCTCTCTGCAAACACAAGTCAAGTAAAAATAGATCTTTCTGACCACCATCCAGCTGCACTTGTGGAAGCCATTTTTAGCTTTTCTGAGTATCTCAGCAAGTATCTCCTCAATGCTCATCATTTTATACCTAGGAAACAGTTGCTCTTACCCCATGGAAAGACAATGGAAAACATTAAGGCAAGTTCCCAGCTGATTTCCTTGGGGCTTGCAGGCACATCTACCAGCAGAGGAACTGCTCCTGAGCACACTGGGCAGACAGGTAAAGTCTGCATGGAGAAAATAGACACATAAAAATGCAGACATGCTGCAGTGCCACATGCCAAGCAGGTAAACATCCCCACCCACCAACCTCCCCCATCTGTGCAAGTGTCTGGCTGGGCTGGTGAGGTTCCCCTCACTGAGGCAATCCCACAAGTTCCTGAGTGCCATAAGTATTTTCCATACACAGACCCAAATGTGTGTTTGGTTTCTGTAAGTTTGTCCACAGAAGAAGGCTGACCACCAAAAGCTGTCATTTTGTTGTCATTTGTAAGACAGCAAGTCAAGTAAGTTTCCTGAAACCAAAACTGTTCGAGAGAGAGCTGTGGCCAATGTCTGCACAGCAGCTGACCACTAATGTTTACCAACACCTCACACCTCTGGTCAGACAGCTTTGTTTTGCAAATATTGCCCTTAGAGGTCTCAGCTTAGAGAGGTCAGAACTTCTGTTTGGTTAGGATGAGTATTAGGGAGCATTTAATCCTTCCTTGGTTTGGAAAGTGCGTTAAAAACACGAAGGAAAGGACTCATGAAAGGATTTACTATTGGGCTACCTCTGCTCTCCTGGAAATTACTGATAAAACTGCCAGCACGGTTTAATAAGTTGTGTTTGGGGTGGGGTTTTTTTAAATATTTCTTAGTTGAGTACTCAGGAGCAAAGGCAAAGGGAGAGAGCTAACCACTGTCTAGAAAGGAGTTACAGAGAAGATGGAATTGAGCTCCTTTCAGAGGTGTCTGGAAAAAATTACAAAAGGCAATGGACACAAACAGCATAAGGTAGGTTGCAACTGGATGTCATGAAACAAAACTGTTCACAGGGAGAGTGGTCTAGCACTGGAACAGGGGTCCAGAGAGGTCTTTGTCAAATCTCTCCTTAGAGATTTCCAAACTTCAACTGGACCAGAGCAATCAGACCAGACTTTGAAGTGAGCCTTGCTTTGAGCAAGAAGTTCAACTAGTGACCTTCAGAGTGTTGCCTCCAAGCCAATCCTAGGTCCTGGATAAAACTAGCAAAATTTTTTATACTGACATTACAAATGTCTTTTATACGTTCCCTCTCTAACCTCTCTGGGTGTGCCTGGTCTTATTTCTGAGGAAAAGCAAAACAAAATACAATTGCATCATTACTTTTAAGGTGTATGTCCAAGACTCTAATATCCATGTGTATTTCAGCACATTGTGCCAGTGAGAGTTTTCACTTACTCAGAAAACTGTTTCAATGTTTTAAAAGTAAACATGGCCAAACTTGAGTGACTCATAGGATATGGACCCACTGGTTCTAGGTACTGTGGTCAAATGCAGGTCACATCACTACTGCTCCACTATTTTTCCATCTGATGCCCGCTCAAAGGATTCCAGGAAATAAGCTGCTGTGCATACACATTCATGCCACAATTTATATCAATTAGCATCTGTGCCTGGAGTTCTGACAGTAAGGATAATTGAAATGTTTTTAAACAAAACTGGATATTAAGAAAAATTTCTTTACTGAAAGGGCAGTCAGGCATTGGAACAGGCTGCCAAGGGAAGTGGTGGAGTCACCATCCCTGGAGGTATTTAAAGGACATGTAAATGTGGCATTTAGGACATGTGTTGTGGTGGACTTGGCAGTGCACGATTAATGGCTGGACTGAATGATCTTAGAGGTCTTTTCAAACCTGAATGATTCTATGATTCTGCTTGATGAAAAGTCGGGGGCTTGTAAAAAATTAACGCTTCATAGGATTAAAATAAATTGTTTGCATCAGAATTGTCCAATCCATCAAAAAAGGGGTTAAAACCAAAATATTTATTGTAAAAAAAAAAAAAGTGGGAGGAGGATGTAGAATGGAAGCCTTTTAGTATTTACAATATAATGGATACACTGAACACATCCAACATATTTTTTTACTTCTTAATAAATAAAACTATATTTTTCTATGAGTGTAACTACTTTTATTTCAGTTTTCTGTGCAGAAAAAATTGTGTTCTTGGCCCAGTTCTCCCTAACGGAAAGGCTGAGGGGAAAGATACGTGAGAAAAGAAAGGCTTCTTTTCAGAGGTGACCTTCCAGGTAAGAACTGAAGCTTCTTATAATGTTGCCAACGAGTTACTTGATCTATGAATAAGGAATGAGAGAACATGAATGTCTGAGGCTGCCTGGTGAGTTAGCACCTCTGGACAGTTTGAATTCCCCATAAATATAAAGATTAAGGCAGTTTTTGAAAGAAAGTGCAGTAACATTTACTTGTATGGGTCCAAATGAATGGAGAATCCCTGGACTTGAACACAAATCTCCTGGTTCATCACATGCAGCCCCTCGCAGTCAATGTGTAACAACATTTATTCAGACAGGTCCACCAAACTTGACTCTACATAACTTGACACACCACAAGCCACAAAACACTTCCACATAATCTATAACAACTTAAAATCTCTAATTTGAAAAACCAAAAGCCACAAAAAAAAAAAAATACAATGCACCACAGACAGAAAGAAGAAACCCTAATCCCTGAAAGAACAGGTAATTTGTTAGGTGATAATGCCTGCTGGTCAGAAAGAGTGGCCCATACCCCATGTTGCTTAGCAAACACACAAAAAAGGAAGGAAAAGAGTGCTTTCTGTCACTCTTGGGGATTTTTCCTAAGTCAAACACTGGTTTTACCCTGAGTGCATGGGCAAGACATAGACACAAGGCACCTGAGCAATTTTATGACACCAAAGGGAGCAATGGATGGGGTGACATCTATCTATTCTCTCCAGGGATTCAAAAGAAGGGGGTGGGAACGGGACCAACAAAACATTTTAATTTAGAAGGAAATAATAAATAATAAATAAATAAAATCCTGCCCTTTGTAGGCAGCTAATAGAACCGAAGTGTATTAGACAAGGGCAGGTGACGACAGTGAGACCCACATACCCTGGCCCATTGTAGTAGAGTCAGGGAGCATTTCCCTTCACAAGGAGCTGCCCAACACCCCTACATATATTTGTGGTTTCTCAGGTAGTGACTACAATGAGAAATGAATACATAACGAGACCAGTTTCTGAAAAAGAAGGAAGAAAGGTGTGGGAACCTAAAAGCCTAAGGTGTTTTACTTGTGTTCAAGTAGGTTCTTGCTCCTCTGCTGACAGTAGTGAAGAAAAAAGTGGGTGTAATCTCCGTTGCTAAGGGCAAAGTCATGTACAGTCAGGGTGGATAAATGTTGAAAGGTTTGGTTTGGATAAGCTCTTGGGAGTTGCGGTGCTTATCTACATCTTAGCTTATCTGGAGCACTTCGATCAGCAGCACTGAGCCAGGAATCATGGCACATCTTTGGGCTCTTCCCAGAAGATTCCCAGCACTGACTCTCAACCATCCTGGTGAAGTCAGGGGTGTCCAGAGATGGGTCACTCTGAGAGCATCCCAAGGCTACTGCATTGTCGTCCCCATGTGAAATAAGGAGAAGGTTGTTTGTGGGGCAGAATAAGACATATATAGGTTGGAGAGTGAAGGGGATTTTCATCAAATCCAAAAGCAGATTCTGTTCAAGTTTGGGCAGGAGATTCAGAAAGGTTCAGATTTTTATCTAATTGATTTGCATGCCCCTGTTTATAAGGAGATTCCAGACATGGAACTATACAGCCTGTTTATTATTGCTTGCACAACTGTCATTTTCAGACAGCCTAAATTCCACCCGAAGTTCCCGGGGGTGAAATTCACCTCCCATACCATGAGCTGCCTAAAACTTAGGCGTCGAGTCTAAACTCTTTGGCTAAGCTCCACTGACAGCCAGTGGAGAGAGGCTGGCACCTCCAGGGAGCGATTCATGCCCCATATCTCAGACATCTATCATCTGTGGAGATGAGTCACCCACGAGAAGAGCCTGTCCCTCCCCAGCGACTGCAGAGAGAGGCTGGATGACTTGCCAAGACCAGCTCTGCTGTCTGGAGCCCCAGACAAATGCACTCCTGCTCCCACCAAAGTAGGCAAACGTTGGACTCCGTTTTCCAACAAGCTGAGGGAAGGATGAAGTGGGAAGTGCTTTATCATAAAGACCTTTAGATGCCTAACTCCAAAGGGAATGCAGGGCACCTAAGCATCAATAAGAGGCTTAAATCAACTTGTGGATTTAGGCCTAAGTGACTTCCCCCAAGCTTTCACACTAATTTAAAACACTACTTTTCCAGTCATGCTTATGATTTTCCCCTGGCTGTGGTCCCCTTTGAAGATTCTCTCATGAATCCTTTACTCCAAACTCCTGGATAACCAGAAAAAAAAATACAAAGGCAGAAACAGAAATTAGCAAGAAGGAAAGTCTCCAGCAGCACTCCCAAGGCATCCTGCTGCACAACGTTTTGCCAACAAAGCAAACAAAAGCTGTGAGGCCTTTTCTCAACCGCAGGCTGGAAAAGTGAACGCTCACACCAACTTTCTGATCACTGTCCCCAAGTCCCACCAGGTGACCCTGAAAGCCACCCTGCCCTCTGCAACCACCCCCTGATGCTCCCCTCCCCATCACATCCCATTTAACTCAGCACAGTAGCCCCTAAGAATTGCTGGGTTCATTCTTATGCTCCTCGCTGAGAATGAAACATTTTTATTGACATGGAAAGATTGCGCCATGTGCATAATTGCTGCATACAACAAGATGGAAACCACAAGCAATAAAACACTCCATGGGAGATGACTCGTGTTTACAGTAAATAGGAACGACGCTGCCAGATGTCAGCAGCACCAAATCATGTGTTGCTTATCCCAGGTCTCCAGAAGAAGGAAATAAAACCCCACGATGGATATTTTTATTTCTGGCGAGGGGATGACTGCTGGGTTGATTGCATCTCTAAGGCTCTGGGTAAGTGGCAGAGACAGGAACTTATTTTTTTCGTTTCAAGAATTCTTGAACATTACAGTGGGAAAACAGACTATAATTGTTTTTTGAATCTCAAAATTTAGAAATACCATGTTCCCTTGCCTAGATCTGCTAGTGTGCTGAGCCTGCACTGAAGCTCAGGGGAGCAATCCAGTGCAGAACATTTGTTCCATATGCCACCCCTCCCCCAGGCCACAAAACAGATCCCAAAAACCTACAGTTTGAGACTCTGGTGATAGACCAAGTGTCACAACTGCAACTTGCCAGGAGAAGGAAGCAGAGGAGATCAAATGCGTCACTGCCGTTGCTGGAACCGGGAGACATCCTCCTTCTAGCAAAGTCTTTCAAATCAAGGCTGAAGTCCTTCCAAACACTCTGCTAAATCTCAAAAAAGAAGCGATGAGCTAAACTCCTGAGTAAAGCTCATCAGTTATGCAAAGGCTGGACCAGAAAGCTCCTTGTGGATTATAAAACTATGTATTTGCGCAGCTCCAGCCACTCATTTAGGGCCCATGGGATGGCTTTTAGGACTACTTTCCTGAAAAGAGTCTAGCCATTTTGAAGTGCTCCCTTTAGGATATCTCAGAAGTTCTCATCTGAAAGAAGCGCCGTGAATTGCCATTAAAAAAAAAAATTCAGGACTTCTTTAAAAAGGATTCAAGTTGTCTATTACAGCTGAAACAGCCAGCACAACTGGCTGTTTCTGGCAGGTTTTGCTTCAACTGCCTAAGCTTGGTCATCCAATTTTCAGTCTCCTTGCTCTGGTGTGCTATCCCTTGCATGCCTGGTATAAAGAATAAATCCCAAACTCTACTTTTCAGACTGCAGTGTCACACTATAAAAAATACAATTGTCTCTGGGTATGCCCAGATGGAATCTGCCAGCAGACATGGTCTTGCACTTCCTTTTGTCTAGAAATGTTCCAAATTGTCTAGAAATGAGTCAGCTCCAAAACAAACGCTGGCTGTGAGTCTATAACTGGGTGTACCACGCCAAAAGCCATCCCATGTTTCCTGAAGCCCACAGTGGAGCCAATATGCCTATACGGTGTCTGTCAGGGTGAACACAGGCAGAAGAGCTGCATCTATTAAGCAGAGTGACAAAGTGAGTTTGCCTGGAACAAGACATACCCCAGTGACACCAAAAAGCTGAGTGGGAATTTTACAACATGATATTCTCTCAGGACCAAGACTGTTTGTCTTAAACGAACAGCATCCAATTAAACCAGTTGGATTTGATCCCCAATGTCAGTATCAGAGATAGCCACATTTGGAAATCAGGCCATTAAGGAAAGAGAAAGATATAGCAAATATACCAGAAATGGGATGTCTGTAGACCATCATTTTTAACCACACTGATAGTCCACTGACTGCAAAATCTATGCCTGTCCATCACGGGGTTCAAACTGTCCTCTGAGCCTTCCCTGTCAATTCACGTAACTCCTGGTAATGGTCTCTTGGCAGCTTCACCCTGGAAACTAATAAGCAAGCAAATTACACTGCCTTGGACTTATTTCAGAAATACAAGTACCTGATCTAATTCAATAATGCATGATGCTAAGAGTTCTCCTTGCAGATGTGATCATCCTGGTAATGATGTATTGTGGAGACCACAATATGTATATGACCTCATCCTTATCTGCAGCTGCAAAGCACTACTGGATTCAAGGTTTAGGCTACAAGTGGCCTCAATTAAAAAATGTCCAGTACTCTGAGAGTCTCAGTCCTAAAACCCCATAAGACCAGACATGACCTGCTGCATGAGCCAAATTCTCACCTAGTATAAGTAAGCAGGAAAAACATACATTTCCAAATTGCCTTTTTTTTTCCTCCTAATTTATTTTTTCCCATCCACAGCACTGGAACTAAAATAGTTTCAAATCTGCTAGTCCCAGCACACTGCCATGTTTCATTAGGAATTGTTGTCCGTAGAAGAATAATGTTATCCTGTCAACTCTGTTTTACTTAGGTTGAATACACTGAGCGCAACTTTTCTAACTCAAAACTCTCCTGAAATTTTCATTTCACTGCATCTCCCACATCCTTGGCAAGTATTCTGATATCCTGCTCTTATTAGGGAAGTTGCTTAGAAATACTGATATTCCCTATGCAAGGGGCAAAAACGGTTGTGGAGCAAGGCAGCAAAAAGCACCCACAACTAGCCAAAATTTGTTTGGTAGGTAGGACACAGAACGCTAGAAGAGTCACGACCCTGATGCTCACACCCAAAGAAGACCTTCTAAACTTCCTTCCTGAGCTTTTTTTCAGCTCAAGATCAGGTCTGTGTGCATTACACACCTCCCTGCACACGTGTTCCCACTGCATGACCCCTGGATGCCCCAGATAAATACCCCACATCCCACAGCTCAAACCTTTGGCTTATTTTAGTGCACTAATCTGTTTCCCTGCTACTTCCTACAGACCTGGAGACTTGTTTGTCTTCTGTTAGTTCACAATGTGCAGATAAAAACATCCTCCCAGTTGCTGCTTTCTCAGCTCAGGTCTGAGGGGCACCTGTTATGCATCAGAAAAGCTCTTCCTATCACTGGCAGCCTTTCTCTGTTTGCAAATGGCTCTCTCCATAAACAAACACCCTCGTCTTGGTTTCATACTGCCAGAAAATATGTGGTTTTTTCCCCTATACACAATATTTCCCTTGTATTCAGCTGACCTTCACTGACTGTCCTGTCTAACCTCAATTTTGATACAATGGGGTTTTCTCCACATGTCTGTGGCTTCAGGGTGACATTTTAGCACACTTAGGGGCTCCAAGTTGGTTACAGCAAAACCTCAGTTACCCCAGATCTCAAATACCTACAGCACTCTGCTTCTCTAAATGGACTTGTGTTCCCTCAGCAGGGTCAGCAAACAACACTGAGCATTCCCTCAATTAGCCCAGACCTTGGCAGAGCACCGTATTTATTGGTCCTAATTCACACAGCTGGACTTCACAGGGATGGCAGCACCCGAGTTTACCTCTAGCAAAGGGATGTTTCTCCTTGAAAGCCAAATGCCTGTATTTTTCCACCTTCAAGAAAATTCCCCCTGCTATCAGCTGCTCTCAACCAGCCTTTGCCCCCCTGAGGTCCCCTTAAGAAGCCACCCCATAGCTTCTGATGCCTCCAAAATCCAAACAAGCACCATAGGTGCAAATCTGGAAAGGAGGTTGCAATTAACCATTCAGTTCCCAGGACAAAAGGTGGATCATCTTTTTCTCTCTTCCAAATCAAGACTGGCCAATCCTCTGGAAAACACGCTTCAGCCATCCAACCACTATGGGTTTCTCCACTGGAATAATGAGCTGCCATTCTCCATTACTTGTGATAAACAAGGGACTGGATTTGTTGTTAATGGACCTTTGAGCCAAATGTAGACACCTTCCCATACACAAAGACCTGTAATCAGAGGTCCTCGCAACTCCAAATATCCCTGCCAAGGCAGGAGAGTGACAATCTTAATGGCAAAGCCTTTCCTGCAAATTCCAGCTGACCTACATCCCATTCACCTGCATCCCCATCACCTCCTTTTAACAGTAATTAATACAGTCCTGAACACCAGTAAGTGCCACAGCAAGTGCTTTCTCTGACATTTTTTTCCTATTTATCTTGATTTCCTTAACTCCCTATCCTTCTCCGCCTCACTACATATTTTATGCCTGCTCATTCAGATATAAATGCTCCCTCTTTTCCCTTCTTCCTGTCAAGATATATGTGCATCTAGAGCCAAACCAGTCCAGTTTGGTCTTCCAACCGTTCAGCAAAAGCCATTTACTTGAGGAAAATTCCTATGAAAATGCAAGAACTGACTCCTGTAGTGCTTTGATTTCTCTGCCTAAGCCAACTGCAGTAAGATTTTCATAACCCTTCCTCAATCTATAACAGCATGTTTATTGTTCATGATGGGGAAGATAAATTGCCAGGGCACACAGGGTTCTTCTGGGGGCTTTTCTGAGGAAAAAAAAATACAAATCCTCACCTAAATTACAATTAAATGAACAACAGCACTCTCTGGCTGTATTTCCAGGGCACAGCATGCACCAAGGACATGCTGCATCCATGGCTTAGGTTCAGGTCCCCTGACCAGGCTCAGCCTGTGCAGGATCAGCTCACAGACCAAACCAGCACATTTTGGATGAGCCACTTTCTGCCTTGTGCCTGAGCTACCCTGCCTGTAAACCTACTCCTGTCATTGCTAACCAGGAACAGCATCAGGAAAGGGCAGACAGCCTGGACACTAACACTGGCCATGAGCTTGAGGCTGGATGTGTCCCATATGCTCAGCCCAGACAGAAATAACTCTTACTTTTGAGCACCAGAGTGGTCGGCTTTGAGGAGAACTCAAAGGTGGCTCCTCGGGGAAGATGCTCCTAATTTACTATCTGCATCCTTTCTAAAATCTCTGTGCCCCAAAGGCAGACTGTCAGCCAAAGGATCCTGTATTTCTGTCCTCTCGCCAGCTCCCCAGGGAGGATCCATCCCTCCACAAGAAGGCTGTCTGCACAAGATCCCAGTGAACAAGGCGACGGCCTGTTCTGCCCGTCACTCACAGTCGGCGGGGAAGCTCCGAGTCACCGCCGAGCCTTGTGTCAATAAGCACCGGCAGAATGTCCTCTCTGTTTCCCTTTAGCACAATAAACTGTGCCTCCCCCCTTCCCTCACCTCTTCCCTCCGCATCCAGACGCGCACCACAGGGATGGACCCCCTGCTCCCTCTCACCATCTCCAGTCCCTCCCCCGTTTTCCTGTCTCCACTCCTGAGGAAGTGTCTCTTATATACAAGGGCAGTGCGCAAGTAGCTTTGACTAATTTTGCATGGACAACAGATAACGGGGGTATGAAATGCCAGGAATATCCTGGTGAGGACAAGAAAAGGACCCCTGCTGAAGCGGAAGGTGCTGTGAGTCCTGCTTACAGACCCAAAAGCTAGCTAAAGAAAAAGGGAACGGGCAACACATCAACACAGAAATACTGGTTTCGCATCCAGGAAAATATCAGATTAAAAAAGAATGAAAATTAAATGTCCTAGTCTAGAGTAAGGATATGTAAAGTACTAAAAAGAAGTCTAGGTAGACCAGGATGTTTAAAAGACATGACAGTCTTTCATCATGGAGAAGAGACTGTCTTGTGGAGCTCTCCCTTTGACTCCTTCTTCTTTGTCCTACACATAACACTAGATGCAAGCCTCCTTCTCTACTGGGTTTTAAGATTAAAGCTGGATGAGGGCTGGGGGGAACCCAGATGCAGATGAAGTTTGCCAAGGTTGTCACTTGCCTTGACCTCAAACCAAATGGAACTGGGCTTTTCTGTGGCAAACAAGCAGCTTGTTACTAATGTGGAATAAACAGAGATGTTCAAGGCTTTCCCTGCCCAAGTGACATGTTTGCTATACTTCCCCTGTTCTTGGAATACAAGGCTGCCTCTTAACACTGAGTCACAAATCCTTGCTTTCCGCATTCTCCATGTGCTTTCTTTGGAAAAGGAAATAATGGGGTGAGAAAGGGACTTGATCCATGGTCTTGAGTTTCTCTACACAAACCTGTAGAGTTGTTTCTTTTCTCCAACATGTTCAGCATATGAAGGCCCCGCTGTGTCTTTCCCAAGTGAAAGGCACCTTGCAGGATATTAACTTCTAGGCTTAGGAGCTGTGCCAGCACTGAAGAGATGAAGAGGGGATGGCCACATCCCGGCAGAGAGGGAGACAACAGCACCCGTGGCTTCCCTAGTAATCATTCCCTACCTGACTCTTCTCCAGCACACTAGAGAGGCATCACAGGACTTGCCTCAGCCTAGTTTAGTCAGGCTGCTGGACTCACACTGGCTAAAGACAACCTCAGCTGGACCATGACTCTTTCTACCCAGCTCTGGGCTTGTCTAACCACCATAGGCTCCTGAGAGGTGACCTTGTGGTGGCCCTGGGAGACAGGCTGGCCTGCCTGCTTGGTACCTCTGTCATCTGATCACACAATAAAGTTCTTCCTACTAGTAAGATGGGGCTTGATGAAGAGCTTTGGCTGATGGAGCTGCAACTTAACACTCTGCTGCTATTGGGGGCAAGAGGCTTCCTCTCCACTATAAACCTGTGAGGCTGTTGAAATTGGTGGCCCTTCTGGAAGCTACAGCCTTCCTAGTGATCTCAGACAATCTATTCTGAAGAGGTTTTTACATGCCTTTATACACTACATAAACCTTACCCCTTTTATACTATAGGAAGTCTCCTGAATAAAATCATATTCTGTAGCTGACCTCAGGTGTCAGATAGCTTGAGATTAGAAAGGATTACTGAATTGAGGCTTCCATGCTCCTGTTTGGTGTCTTCCTTAAAGGACTTTTCAGTGAGCAAGTGAAGCCTGTAACAAAAACAGACTTTAAATTAAAAAAAGATCTGAAGCTCCTTCCAAATTTCATCTGAGTAATGAGCACAGGAGTAGTTTAGTCCTCTAAAGCTAAGGGAGATGTAATCTAAAACTTGAAATATCAAACACTGCAGCAAATGATACTGCACAACGGATATCTAACACTAACAAACTCTTAACACTAACAAACTCAGAGCAGCATTTTGTCAGTAAAAGTAACATGAAAAATATCTAAAGGAACTAGAACATATAAAGCTTAAATATGCAACTAGATTTTAGGTGGACTGTCCAAAACTTGCACTTGCTTTCTGAAGTGCAACCTTATGCCCACCGGATGTTTTATAACGCTCTACAGTAAGAAATAAAAGGAGATATTTTGATTTGTGCCACAGTGTCTGGAACTAAAATCTCAAGTAACAGCCCTGATCATTTACACTGCATTTTTTTTTTAAATCCACGGATCACAAAGCATTTTAATGTTCCTAACTAACACCACGTGCATCAACATAGAGTAGCACGACTTGCCTCTGATGTAGGCGGTATTATTCCCATCAGACAGGTGAGTAAACAAAGTCACAAAGAATTAAGTGTTAGGGTCCGAAAGGAAGTCTGTGGCTGAGCTGGGAACAGAACCTGTCCCTTGATACAATCCTCTTCCTTAACCGCAGGGTAATCCTTCCCTGACCTATGCATGCAACAGTAGATCACAACTGGGATATTTTTTCCTATCCAAAACATGAGGGTTTTCAATTCTTTCTCTTCTCCCACATCTCCCCATGCTGGCAAGCTGAGCTCCTTCCTTCAACACGCAACTGCCTTGTGGCACATGGTTAAAGCCCGATAGAGTGAAAAGGGAAACCAAGCACAACTGTCCCAAGGTTAGGTGGCCTATTCAGGGCAGAGAACAGCTGGATTTCTTCCCTGAGAACAGTATTTCACCCACTGGCCTGCACAGAGTTGACTGTCCCAGGACAGATGAATTTAGACAGTGCCTTGCTCCAATAGGAATCTTAATTTTCTACAATGGTATAGCTCTGTAACGTGCAAGGGAAACATGCCAAATGTCTAATCCTGGCAAAGAAAGGCCTTTCAGGCTTTCTGCAACCTTAGGAACAGCAGCATGAGGTGCCCCTTCAGCCTATGTGTGACACCTCCTTTTAGTTGCCGCAGCTTCATCTCTGGAAAGTGCAGGAAGCATCTGTGACACCAACAGAAATGGAAATAGAGCTCAAAGCCTTTGATCACTGATGAAGTTCTTAGTCAGTCTCTGTTTTGACTCTAGATTACTCAGAGAACAAAACCTATCCTATTACTGTTGGCAGTCGCTATGCATGGTTGTGATCCACACATCACATCTCAGATTTTGGTCTTTTCTTCCCATCACTCCAACCTCCAAAGCAACTGGACCCACTGTAAGAAAAAACTCTACATCAAATGCTCTCAAAGTTTCAAGTACTACACAGGGTGAGGGAAGACTTGTCCTGTCTACCTGGCCACAGGACAGCTTTTGAGTACAAAGCTGCCTCCATGCTTCTCTGGAGCCTCCCTGCTTCCTCGGAGTCTTTCCCAACATGAGGCAGTGCAGCCTTGACAACATCAAGGAGGGGATGCTAACACCAGGCCACCACGGTCAGCATGAGGGAGATGGAAGGATGGAGGCTTTCAGCCCCTGAGTACAGCCATGCCTGAACCCAGCTGTACTACACAAGCTGATTCTCAAGCTGAGACAAGTCATCACTGGCAGATACAGGGCACTGGATTTATAGGGATAAGTGATTTGATCCGTTACGACAAACCTTTGTGTTCTTTGGCAAATCTTGTGAAAAGACTTCTCTGAAAAAAATATTGTAATAAATGCGGGTATTAAAAAACAAACCCCAGTAAACTGTACTTAAGAGCAATTCTCAGCTATGAAGCTCACTCATCCCCCAGATTACTGGGAGATTTAAGAAAGTGAAACAGTTGTTATCACTTGGTCTGTGGGATTTTGTTGGCTTTTGCAGGCTGATCGCTGTATTTAAGGTAGAGCTGCTGTGTCAGACTCCCTGTGGGCCAAGAACAATATATTCCAATTATTGACATCCCAAATGTATCTTTTTTGAGGGATAGGATATTTCTACAAGCTTCCAAGAGAGAAGAGGCATGGTACCCTCAAGAGCTTAGCAAATTTGGCAGGCACTGCACTGTAAAGACACTTCTGGATGGAGTGATTTGAAGATGTGATCTCCTTGCCCACAGTCTCCCCACATAGTGGAGATATAACTACCATCCATCCCAATTCAGAGTGTACCTCAGTAAACAAAATCTAGAAGAGCTGAAGTGACTTGCCTTGGTTCAGCCAGCACACAAAGGACAATGATGTACCACTGCTGAAATGGTGAAGTCCCAAGCCAGCACTTGTCCCAGCTAAACCACGATACCTCCATGCAAGACTATTACATAGGAAGCAAGGTCTCCCTGGTTTCAGTGTTGAGACATCTGAAAAAAACCCTAAGGTTCTGTCACAAAAATCAAACTTATTTAACGGAGCTCACGGCCATTTTGCACTGAACCTCCAATCAGCAGAAACTCATTTTTATAAGGTTTGAGGAACACTTTTTATTATTCTTTCTCTTCCCTCAGCATGGATTGTACTTTTTTCTTCTAGAGATATTTTTATCTTAACTTGTTCTGAGGGCCAGCTTGTTCACATTGCCCATACATTTATTAAGCATACAGAAAGATTCTCAGTTTCTTGGAGGCATATACATTCTGAGTTGTCTTAGAGGATAATCAGCAGATCCTTTAGCTGTAACTCATTAGGTTTTGTGTACTCTCCACCCCTTTGGAAGTCTTCTTTCCAAACTAGAGCATTATTCCTAATGGTTCCAGAAATTGCCTCTGATAACAAAATAGCTTTTAACTTTGTCCTGTTTTAGAAGCTACACTCCAACAACTGGCTTGCCTAACAGGCTCCTTACAACCACTCCTCTTCCTCAGTGCTTAACAGCTGGCAGTGACCTTTCTTCTTAATGCAGAAACATCAAGCACCAAAATAATTCAGAAAACAAACATCAACCCCCGACTCAACCTGGTAATGCCCAGAAGCTCTTGAAATACATCTCAGAACACAAAGCCAAGTCAAATATTGGGTTCCCCATCCCAGACATGCTTTTAGATTGTACAGAACAAAAGCCTTTAATTTATATTTGAGTTTAAAATTCTAAGAGCAACAATAAATTAGGCAAATAAACCTGTTGCCCAGGATCAAAAAAGCTCTGGGAGTGCCTAGCTGGGAACATGACCAGCAGTTAATCTTCTAATGATCAGTGGAAAATAGACCACTGACATAACCCCCTCTCAGACAAAGCTTTCTTTAGCTTCTTTTCTTCTACCATTTTTTTTCTCAGCCAAATCTCTTTCTGAGCCTGGTTTTCTCATGGTGTGAGGTCAGTCCAGCTCTGCTCCTCACACTGAGCCACCTCTGAACCCCCAACCTTCAGCAGAAGGCTTTGGATGAACCTCCTGCCCCTTGCGGACACCCAGCCGAGCACGATTCCCAGCTGTGCTCACACACAGGAGGAGGAAAACAAAGAACGAGATGAAGAGCTTCTTTTGTAGATCTTTGTTTTTCTAGCTTCCCTCAGCATGTGTGTTTCTGTGTGTACATATGCAATCAAGCTGTAACTGTTAGTAACTGACTTCTGAATTTCATATCATCCAAAGCTAAAACCTGGCAGAGCCTGACATACCTTAGGGATATGAAAGAAGGAATGTTGACAGAACCTGTATATTTGAAGCAACCCACCTAGGGTTGCCACAAATCTACCTTGCAGGCTATTTCTTAAATGTATCACGAGCAAACCTTGAGTCAAGATTATGCTTTTACTCACATACCTGTGATGACCTAACCTCTTAAAAGTAGAATCCATCAATACCTTCTCCTGCCTGCACGTACATATTCACAGTTTATTCAGGTTAACAAGCTATTGATAAATATTTCTTCTCTGTCTCCAACCATTAGTGCAATGGTATTACCTATATTTCTCCATTTCTAACATAGGAGCTTAAACACCCAGAAGCCACACATCATTCCTGCATATATGAAGGACAGTTTAACTCAAATCTCCTCCTCTCTTTATGTAATATCTTTCTGCCTTGGATTTTTATTTGGGTAATCCAATGCTGTGGATTACACGTGGGAGTTTATACCCAGACTTGAGAAGAGACACAGAAATATGTGGGATTGCAAGCTCTTTCCCCACGAGGTGAGGCTAAGAGCATGCAACCAACTCATAATGAGAACACACAAACCCTTGTCCTGAAAAGAATGGCTGGATCAACTGGCTGCCCATTTTTGAGGAATATTCTGTTTCCTTCATAACTTCTGTCCTGCTCAACTTGGAGGCTTTACATCAAGCAAGGACTGGGTCTCAATGCAGTCCCCCATAACACCATAAAGAAACAGCATCATCATTAGAAGACAGCAGCTCACGTGCTCCGTGAATATCTTCATACATGACCTGCTGGGACAGGACATGTCACAGGTCAACCAGTCAAGTGCAGGGAAGACCAAACCATGGCCCTGCAGTGTTGGCTATTCTCTGCCTTCTGCCTTTAATGAGTATCTGAATTAGAGCAACCCTGCAGGAGCTCTAAACAGTGACAAGTCCCTCACAAGAACCCAGGCAGCTGCAGATCATAGAAATCACAGTCTCTGACCGGCTAGATAATTGGTTCTTGCTGCCCCAAGCCCCAGGTTAAAGCCCTAAGCACTACACCATTCTTTCCCTCTGGTGTGCCTGCTTTTCAGCTAGCTGGCAAGAAGGGGATTTTTGTCCTGCACAACTCCAAGAAGCCCCTCTGAGCCCTCACTCCACCTTCCCCATGTGTAGTCAGTGTACTCAAGCCTTACAGGTCGGCTCCTGAACTTGGCCCTTTATGAATAGATCACTATGCTGGCTGCTCCCAGATGTACACAGCCAGTTGTATGTGGGGGAGAATCATAAGCAAGGGCAGGAATGCTTGTTTGGCAGCCTTTCCCAGCCTCCAAGTGTCTGCTGACTTCTCTTTTTCTTTTTTTTCTTTTTTTTTTTTTTAAATCTCTGTCACCTAATTTTTAAGCTGGGTTTTGATCTCCTCTGCCAGCATAAATCAGAGAGAGAGTTGCTCCAGATTGACATCAAGTGGGCATGTGCTTGCTTCAGAGTGCTGTGTCTATCTGGACATCTTGGAGCAGAAGGGAGTTGGGATAGGTAACCACACATTTCAACCTGCTGTCTTACCCCTCTGGGTAAGCTGGGGCCTGCTTGGTGCCTGTTTAGTCAGCAGCCAGTTGAGAGAAGACAGGTCACTCCTGAAGAAAAGAAACAGCTAAGAAGCCCTGCTATTTATATACAACCTTCATGCTCTCACCCCACTCTTTCCATATATATATTATATCTTGCTTCTGCAATTAAAACACATTACTTGAGGAGAATATAATATTTCAAGCCGAAAAGTAAATTGGAAAGCTGTGTTTTTCATTTACATAAGTTAAACACACAAGGGACAGCTGGAATGGCAGTTACAATTAGAGTACTCATTAGGATGCATCAGATGACATTAACCCAAGACCTCTTTGGTCCACCGCAAAGCTGTCGGGCTGCAAGGCAGTTTAAGAGCAACCTGGAGCTTTAAAGTGATGCTCATGTTCAGTGCAAACACTGAAAAGGATTTTTTTCCTCTCCGTGACATGGCACACGGTCAGTGTTGCTGCTTCCAGACTATAGGGGCTTGGCACTTCTTTAAAAGCCTTTAGAAGGTTGAAGTCAAATGCTGCAACAACCCTTTCACTTCAACAGAAAAGTATTCCAGAAATGCTATGCAAAACACACCAGCAAGCACAGCCAGACAAGGGTGTGACCAATCAGACACCTTTCTCAAATACTGCTTATTCATCTTCCCCATGCGTGGTCGTTAAGATTGGAAATTATCCATCTTCCTGGTAAAGAAAGAAACAAAAATATACTGAGGCATCAAGCCACTGAAGTGCTACAGAAGCACTACTGCTTTTGCAATATCTACCATGGCTGCTTATCTAGGCTGTGATCTTTCTCCTGGGATCCAGCTTCATGAGTCACCAAAGACAGACCATGAAACACCATTCAAATATTAAAAGGCTCATAGGAAGCTTGAAATGAACTTAAACGGCAGAGTGCCTGCAACTCTGAGTACCTCCTGAGATTTCACTCACATAATAACAGAATTATTAACTAAAAAAAGAGTAGTGTGTGGAAAAATGAAGCCACTTGCTTGTATGTGGCTAGAGTCCTACAGGGATTAAGAAGACATTTAAAAATACCAACTTTTTTCCAAGCGTCTCCTTAGTTATGAGAAGAGACTTGCCAACTGGAGATCATGAATGCTTTAAGGGAAAACAATCATTCACAACTAGATGCACTGCTGAGACGTGTTTGAAGTCCCAGAGACCCGACCCAGTCTCGCTTGCATCAAACTACCTGATCCTCTTGAAATCACTAGCAAGCTCCTGTTTGTAAAGCTGCAGAAAATCAGTCATAGCTTTTCACAAAAACGCTGAGTTGTCCATGTCAAGAAAATTATAGAAAGTCAGGCTATGGGCAGGAGGGGGAGAGGGTTAGAAAAAGAGAGCATTGTTTATGGAACATGAAAAGCTCCAGCGACACAATATATGGAATTCGGAGGGAAACAGGCCCTCCTTTCTTTCTGTACAATTCAAATAATTCCAATGGCAGACTGGATATTCCCCAAAACGAGTTAGAAAAGCACAGGGCTGTCAAAGCAATTTAGAAAGGGAAAGTTGAAGTAAACATGGTGACTTTTTTTTTAAGCCTTAATGCTTGGAAGACCTGAATGTTCCCCTACATAGTGTAGGTTTTCCATAGAATAGAAAGGAGTAGTAGGTGGACTTGCAGCCCAGTGCAAGGAGACTGCATGGGCATTTAAGGAAAATATGTGGAAGTACTCCTAGAAACAGTCTCAGCTCAAGCATGATACTCAACATGCACACATAACTAACCCTCTCTAGGTGGTTTTAGGTTCTGATTAGGCCAAAAATCCTTATGAAGTCCCACTACTGACTTGGAGTTGTCATCTTCTGTAATGAGACTCTCCCACTCACTCGAGATGCTTTGAAAATCAGCAAAGCAGATGGACAGTTTTGACTGGTTTATCATTTTGACTGATTTATCACTAAGAGCACAACACTCTGAATTCATACTTTCCATAACTCTGTCCTTCTTGCTACTGTTTTACCTCCTTACTCCAGCTGTAAGTAGGAACTAACCCCTAAATTTGAGGGACTCTTTGGAACTTCTGACTAATTTCAGGCAAAGCCTCTTAGAGCCTTATGCAAATTGGACACTATTCTCCTTGGTTATGGAAAGATGGTTTACAACATTTTGCATGATTCAGTTTTCAGTGAGAAAAGGAGAGGTAACACAAATGGCAAACAGTTCTTTACTACTTTCATTTTCCTACCTGTCCTTTTGATTTATACGTATATACATAAAATTGTGATTTGATTATGATATGATATAATCTTGAATAATTGGATCTAAACACATAAGACTTATGAAGTCACAAGGCCTCTATTCAGCCGGGTCTGGAGCAATTACATCCACTAAAAATGCTTGGTTATATACTTTATTTCTCTAAGGGCTTCTGTTCTTTAAAATACCATTTTAATGGAAGAGTTTGTATCAAACACAAGAAAAGCTGCACGCTTTGCCAGTTCAGGGAAATGGTGGATTTGAGGTCTTGCTCACTTACCATTAGAAAGACTTACTGCCTGGTAAGCAATCTCACCAGGACTCACTTGTTTAAATTATCTACATTAATGGATGACGTGAAACCTAAAGAAGACAGTCTGGCTTTCTCTTGCATAAGCTTACTGTCTAATTCACTCCGGACTTGCGTGTTTGAAGAGACCAGGGCTTGCTTCTTTGTTTTCCTGACACTGACTAGTGTGGTTTTCACTGAGAAACTAAGAATCCCAGAGACAAACTGCATCCATGCAGTCTGAGCCGCCTGCTTTTCTACTACAGCATGGAGTGTAAACTGGGAATCTAGGAACTAACCAACAATTTTTTTATCTTGAAATAGAAAATTTCCTTTGATAGCTTTAATTACAGTCAGGCAGACAACATGTTGCTGTTGGGTTTGGGGGGTAATTCCACTTTAGAACAGATTTGCCTAATTGTTTCCATCAGAGGAGAACTTGAAAATATTTCTAGCTTTTAATTAGCAGGTTGGCAGCCTTCCTCATAACTCCTTCACAAACGACTTTGGATGTTGAGGCTTAGTGTAAATCAATTTGACATGACGGCGATGGGCTCTGTAAGAGCTCCTGACAGCCACGAGGTGTCTCTACGAACTGTCCCAGAAAGGGTGTGAGTCGTGGTTAACTGACAAGACAAAACTGAAATTCAATCCCTGCAAGAAGCCTGTTTGTTTGTCTGCAGTTGTAAAAATTTTACTCCAATAAACGACGCTTAAAAGAGAGAGCACGATCTTGTCTATCAAGTAACCGAGCAGTACTCTTACCAAAGAAAATATATTTACAGAGTCAAAGAATGGTAAAACAAGGGACTACATCTGGAAGCAGTAAAGGAAAACCTTAAATACGTTAGGAAAAAGTTCCAACAGTGGAAGTCACTTAGACAAAGGAATACGTTGCTAGTTGAGAATGCATGAGGCAACGCTAGAAAGAGGTGCTTCAGAGATGAATTTTGAATTTTATCATAACAACACTATTTGGCTATGTCATCAAGAGCACTAAAACCCATGCTGATTCTCAGAACTTGAAATCTCATAATCCGAAACCTACATCTGCATTTGGGCAGCAGCAAAGCACACAGCAAATGCCTTCTGCACAGAGCAAGTGATTAGGACCTAGAATACTGCTGAAATATAGGAAACTAAACCTATGTCGGGGAGAGGTCATTGTCCCAATAGTCACTGTGTGCATGGAATTAGCCAACGTGGATTTTACTGACTAACTCTCTTAAACCTTACTCTGCACTTCCCAGTCAAACAGAAATAGGTATCACTGAAACAGAATGGGGAACAGATACAGAAATTGCTTTAGAACCAAATGGCAAAGCCAAATAAGAATTACAAGCAGGAGGCTAAACTTTTGACCCAAGGGGCAGCTAATCTCCTCAGTGATAGAAAGAAGACACTCTTAGAACAACGGAAAAGATGAACTCTTGAAGTGCAAACCGTGATTACCTGTTCAGTCTGTCTCTTCAAGCGAAAGGGTAAGTAGGTTGTCTGTGGTCAAAGGGTAAAGGTGAGATCTGGGACATCTGAGCTGCGAAGAATGAAGTTCTGGAGCTACAAGAGATGCAAGGTCTGTATTTACACTACTGCCTATGTGGCTACCTTTTATTTCTGAAACGAACTTCAAGCTATGACAACCTAAGAGGGACCCTCCTTAATGAAATGTTAAGGTGAAACTGCCATGTCCTGCCTCCCATGGTCGTTCAAATCTACTTCAAGAACATTGGCTGTGCACAGCATCACACTACTAATGTGAGCAGAGATCTGACCCACGGGAAATCAGATGAAATTACATATTAAGTTTCCTACAGGCAAGAATAACTCGTAAGCTGTAAGCATTATAACTTTCCTGATGTCTGTAAAGAACATATTCTATAGAGGTAACGTCACCCTATCTCAAACAACCCACCAGTCAGGCATCCTGGAGCAGTATAAGAGAGCTCTCACTAAGGAGGGACCGGAGGACTTTCTCCTCTGTTAACACATACATCCAAACCTGCTACAAGATTTCAATCTCTGTTGCTTTCCACAGTTCAGCAGGGAACAACTACATCTTAAGAAAAAAGTTAAGAATTCAGCTTTTTCTATCTTTAATGTCTTGTTATGAATTAACAGCACAAAAATGTCCATTTGAGTCAGTCACCAGATTGTTCTTCTGATGATGAGACTCCTGGGTTTTCACTTTAAATTTGAAATTGAGACATTTTAAGGAACATTTTTTCCCTCAAACAGAAAAAATTACATGAGCACTGTTTCTGTTTAAAAAAAAAAAAAAAAAGGCATTTTCCAAAAATAAATAGCTCTAATATCTTGCCCATCTTGCACACAGAGAACTGAAACACAAAGAGCCACGTCAGGATTGTCTCTGAGGCTCCAAACAAGTCTTGCCTCCTGCTAATGGAGCTCACTTGCAAGCACAGCTCTCGATAAGCCTGGAGTAATGCATGTAGAGCTCATGGGATCCAGCTGGCCTAGCATGCCTAATGTATAAGGTATATCCTACACGTGGAAAATGAGCAGGAGAAGCAGTCATGGGCTACTGCTATTTCAGAGTCTCATATACCCACCAGGTCTTTGTCTCATCCCACAACATTTTTGGACACTTCGAGTTTAATTTTTCTGGACTCTGCATATTGCAGGGCTACATCCAGCTGCTGCTGCAGTGGCTCTGCAGTGTCTCCTGCACACTGGGCAGAGCAGCCACAGGAGGTGACAGGAGTCTGGTATAACTGTCCCTGTTTTCTATTCCCTCTGCCTTGCATCCCACTCCTACATCTTGAATTGTCAATCAAGTCCTTGCCTTGAGCTTGCAGCTCCTCACAGCAGTCATAAGGGTCCTGTCGTGATATAGGTGGACTGGAGGCACTGTGGGATGAGTAGACACCAGCACTGTGTAAGGCAAAGGCAACAGCCCAAAAGGAGCCACAGAGCCTTGGTGGGGCTCACTAATCACACCAAATGCCAGCCTCCCTGCTGTGCAGAAGGCTCCCAAGTGAGGGCTCAAGTTTGAAGCAAACAAGTGAGAATCAATGGCACCTCTTGCACTTGTGCAAGCTGAGGTAACCCAAGTAAGCTTAAAATACCTCGTTGACTTCAATCCTCTGTCATGCTTGGACAACCCTTTGGTCTTCATGAAGTGCCATGAATTACACCACAAATGCACAAGGCTCATGGGGGCCAACACTGCTCCCCTCTCAAACCAGAGGACCTGTTCAGGGCTCCTTGCCAAACTGGAGGA
This sequence comes from Chiroxiphia lanceolata, assembly GCF_009829145.1. NCBI lineage: Eukaryota > Metazoa > Chordata > Aves > Passeriformes > Pipridae > Chiroxiphia > Chiroxiphia lanceolata. Next base: position 6,478,434 of record NC_045645.1, read on the forward strand.
TGAACCCAGTCAACTCTGAGGCAGACAAGCTCTTGTGAAGACCAAGGACATACTCTTCCATTAATCCCAAATGCGGCAGGGAATTCAAAGGGCTTCAGACAAGAAGAAAGGTACGTTTGCTGAAATAAAAACAGTATTTTTACTGTCTTGATAAGCACGATGGATGATAAAAGGTCTTGGAAGGCATTTACTCTACTTCACACTGGAGTGCTGTGAAAGCCAGCATGGCAAGAGACTATAACCCTGTAAACATATGTTGTGTATTAGATTCTGATCTGGCAGCTTGCCTTAATTTTGTTTTTTTAAGGCTCAAGCGAGTTCCAAATACACTTCCATGTTTGTGTTCCAGCAAATGAGCAAAAGGCAGAATGCTTGAGCGACGGGGACGCAGGAATGCACTGGACTATAAATTAGTGGGGGGAAAAAAAAGCAGCCTCCATTAATGTTGGCACATCAGGCAGAGTATGACAAAAATATCAGCAAATTCTTTTTTCTATTCTTTTCTCCCAGCTTTTTGTTTTTCCAGTGTGCACTTCACAGCTGCTGAGAACTGCAACGATTTTAGTCTCTTCTACCTGAACTACAGACAGAAGTGACAAGAGAACACCTTTCCAGACAGTTTTGTTTCTCCCAACTCCTCACCAAAAAAAAAAGCACCCCACAGAGCATCCCCTCAATAGCTATTAGTCTGGGTCCCTGTAGGTGCAGACGAAGAAATTCTTTCGAGGAGCGTTTCAGACTGCTCAGGGTGGAGAGTTCCGGCTCATATAAACAAACACTGTTACGAGAGGCAGAGTTGATATGGATTTATGCAAGGAATGTATAGACTGAATAAGCAATTTGATAATTAATGGAGTTGACAGGCACTTTCTAATAGTACTCAAGTATGTGCAGACTGAATAGTTTCATATACAGGCTCAACCAAAGACAGTATTAATTTTTAACCCATTTTATACCTAATCACTCAGATGAAGGAAACATATGCATTTTTTTCCTCTTGGGTATTATTTTTGACCTCCCAAAGCCTGACTATTGGGAAATAAATCCTTTGCACTTACTACTATTGCAGACAGCAGACCCACAGATGTCTTATACAGGATGATTTTTCTCTTAAAGATCATTTGAAGAATGAACTTTCGATTACTTTCTAGGCATTGATCACTTCTTTTATGTCCCACGGCTTAAATGCAGCAGTTTTGCTCTTAACAAAGAACAGAGAGCTTAGCTGCATGAGTTTAGGGAATTTCTGAAGAGACCCTCTTGGCTAAAAGGAAATTTCTTTTATTACTGGCTTCCAAGCAAGCCAAACCACTGCTTCTACAAGCCCAGCTGCAGAAACTAAAGATGCTTAGAAAGGTCTTGAGCAAAGCATTGTCCCACCTGGCAGGAGATGATGATAATTTATTGTGCATGGAAGATATTGTGACATACTGAACTGCACAGGGAGAAAGGAGCAGTAATATAACTGTTCCCACACAGGAACGAGATACTCAATGTTTTCTCAATCTGAAGCAGGTTCAGAGATGATGCCTCCATCTGCTTCACAACATCACCCCTCTCGTGATCAGGAAACAGGCATTTAATACACTGGTTTATGGCCTCATACCCTAGACAACAGAATAATCTTCTAAAGGTTGTGCCCACTGAAACCACCTGTGGATACAAAATTCAGTCAGTCTTTCCTTATCTGTACCCTCCCTCTCCTTTACTGACAAAATCAAAAGCAAGACCAAGACAACCACTTTCTAGGGCCTCCATAAAGGCACTCAGATCAGAAGGGGCTATCTGGAAGCATGTTGTCTCCAGTCATATTCAAGCTGTATGTAAGTGGAAAATACCTATTGCATGACCCTAGTTCTCCAGCAAGAGGTAGGTAAACAGCCATATGGAGTCAGATTTGAGCTGCTTCAGGCCCATTATTCTGTCCAGCTCAAAAGCAGACGCCTAGGAAAGAATATAGTAAATAAACCTCCTGCTAAAAGTCTTGTAGGGAGGGCACAATTCTGCCAGCCTGTTGGGAACCCAGCAGCAAGTCAACTTGCTACAACTACTCAAACATCTAATGACACACGGCTGCGTGCTAAGTGCCCCCCACTCCAACTCCAGCTGCAGCTGCCTTTGAAGAAAGGTGCAATGCCCTCTGCATGGATGTGCCCGCCGAATAAAGTCTTTTAAAGCATGTGAGAAAGAAAGCTGTCATCAAAATGTACAGAGCAATTACGGGTTGAAGGTTGAACTATTATTACTTCATGCCCTCCCATTCCCCTCCCCTCCAGGGTGGGAAGAAGGGGGGAGGATTATTCATTTGTATTCAAGCACTTCATTAATGTTTATAAAAGAATCCAAACATGCAAGCAAAACAAGGACAAAACACTCGCGCCAGACGTGTGATGCGATAAATGTCACTGGAGCAAATATTTAGATCTGTTTACAGAGAGGCCTATTAAGTCCTTTTTGAAAAGCTGTGCAGTGTTGTGGCTTGGTCTCTGCCTAGCAGCTCCAGCGTAAACACATGGAAGATGGCTAAGTCTCTCTCTCTCATTTTGTTATGACATCTGGAAACCTAAGGAGGTTGGGAGAAGCCAACTGGCTGCCCCACTGCGATGTCTAACAACAGGGTCTGCCTGTTGAATGATGGCAGGACATGGAAAGTGGAACTGCTGAGTTCTTCAGCTTGTGCCAAAATCAGAGGATTTTCAACACAATAATCCCTCAACAAAAGTTGTTGCAACACAAAGCCTTTGGTTCACTGCTAATGATGCAAGTCCATGCTCTCTGCCATTTTTCAAGATCATTTGCGTTTGAGAAAATCAGTTCCACTAGGGACCAAAATAGTGTGCAAAGATGGGTGGAGCCGCTCTATTCATCAAGGGATGTGTCCCATAATCCCTTGCCTGAAGAACTGTAAACTCTGGAGTTCACAATCAGCCTGGACTTCTGCAGATGTCCCCTTCACATCACAATCTCATTGACTCTAGCCCCTCCACATACAAATATTTCTTTTTCTAAGAGTACTATGTAAGTTGAAAGGGATAAGAGAAATTTATAGATGGAAAAATCACAGTCTTAGTCCCAGATGTAATAACATATTTGGGATATTTCCACCTCTGAGGTCGTGCCTCAGTTTCCAATACGTTATATAAGGTTTACAGATATAAAATTGTCCGATATAAAGGATCAAGGTTCCTTATCCAGGTGCTTCCTTTCTGTTTGGAAGGAATGATGCTCAGACCATACAGATGTACAGGACTCTGCATAGTGATCTCAAGTGGTGCTGGCTGAATCAAAACACTTTTAGTTTGAAACCCTCCTTCTGACTTACTGAGTTCACTTTCTTTCCTGGCATAAAAATTCAACACGAAACCACAAGTAAATCTACTCAGTCTGGTTTTTAAGCCTGCCAAAATCACAAACAAATTATAAGAATATTGACTAACAATTTTTTTCTTCCTAATTCTCTTAATTAATTATTTGGCTACCAGAAACTCCTTTCTACATAAACCAGTGGGAAAGACGCCTTGCCCAGTTTCAAGAGGTACAGAGATACAGTTTTGGATTCCAGGCTCAAGGACTGCATACTCGTTTAATTTGTTTTAACAGGAGCTACACTGAGCTTTGCCCCAGAGAACAGAAAAATGGGTATCAAACTCTTTTAGGATTCTCCCACTGGTATATTCAAAGCTATACTCTGAGGTCTAAGTCATCTCTGGAAAACACACCCCTCCCTTCCCTGACTGATAGGCATTGATTACTAGATGTGACAGTTGCTAAACTTGCTATTCTCTTAAAAAGTGTTAAGAAGGCTCTGATATTTAATGTGCTGGAAGAACGGAAAAATTTATGTGACCACCCAACCAAACAGTAAATAAATGTTGATTTCCCTACTGTATAACAGGGATCAATCTTTTCAGACTTAAAACTTTCAAGAGAAATTTTTTTTTCTGGCAGACTCTTCCTTTCTCATTAGTCTTCCGGAGTGATTCTTGCAGAAAATGCATGACAGCTTAGTGGCTTGGTCTCAAACCACAGTCCCTTCCGTGATTCTACGTTCAGCTGTAGTCCCTGCTCTTGGTGTGTTTTACTGCCCTTTAATACACTAGACTTGTCAGGAGTACCAGGCCTTGAAACCTCTTCAGTACCATGCTGAACATCCACAGGGAAGAGAGAGGAATCCCTTCCTCTATTCTTGTTTAGCTACCTCCTGCTCCTCCGCTTTGGAGCTAACCCTTGGGGTTATTTATGTTGCCTGACCTTGAGATAAATGGCATTTGGCAGCCTGCTGGATGACTCTGTGTTTCAAACCAAACGTTCTCAGTTTCTCCCACTGACAATGGGAATAATTCCTGAATGCTTTTTTGGGGGTGTTTCTTCCCATCTCATTGCCTGCCATGGAGTTATTTGGTAACTACGTCAGGGTTGGTGAACTTTAGCTTGACTTTCTTGTTAGACACAAGTAACGAGTGGTGTGTGTGGTTTTATTCTGTGGTTTGGGGGGTGTGTGTGTGTTTTCTCTTTGTCCCAGAGTGTCTGCACTGCTGGTATTAGAGCTACAATTGTTCTATATATAAAGCAAAGATCCCTTGAATGATCTGCCAAAGGCTTTATCTGTGAACAATCTTTGTCTGTACTTGCTTTGCCGTTAACCAGTTTTGACTCTGCTCTGTAATGGCTGGAGTTGCTTTGCCTTAACTGATATATATCAAAGAGAACTGCTAAAATTAACTGCTCATGAACTGTGTCCAGGATGTTAGATTAACTCATGTGGAATCCTTCAGTGAACAAACTGATTTACGATGTGTTATGACATTGTTATTTGATGTGTTGCACAACAACTCAATTTTAAAAAATGAAGAGCGCTCCATTAATAGGAGATAAATCTTTCCAGTGTAATTCAAATGAATCTGCACCAGCTTTGGAGAAAGCATGATAAGGGATCTTGTGTGGGTTTAGTGATTGTGTTTTGCATTCCTAGGAATATCTTCCACTGGGATCTCTTTGTCATTAATGACAAAACCCATCCAAAATATGACACCTTTTGGGAGACTGTAGTTCTTTGTACTTCCCAAGATAGAAAAGGGTACTACAACAAGTGATTCTCTACAACTTCCAGGTTTGAGAATGTACAAGCACATCAACTATGCTTTCTTTCAACTTCAGAGACATAATTTGCTGAAGTCTCCACATGGTACATCCCTTCCAAGTTTATCCAGCCATAGTTAATACCCAGTAAGTGCTCAGAGCAGTCAGTTTCATTCTCAAAAAAAAACCCCACACCTTTATACATTTAGATATATTTTTTAAAAGCAAGAACTATTCTATTACTGGAACATAAACCAGCGTAAATGCTGGCCTCAAACTATGAAATTTCTAGAGTGTGTTTCAGATGACTACGTGTTAAAGGCTCAGGCCTCTCTGGATACCCAGCTTCAACAAAATTCCCCTTGAAAGTGAGCTTGAATTATATATTGAACAGTATTTCCCATATCACAGTCAAGCCAGTCAAGTTAATAAAGAAAATCCTCTCTGGCCTCACACAGTTAGCTGGGTAAAAAGCTGGTCAGTGCCAGTCTGCAGCCAGTGACAAGCCAACCCATGAAGTCAAACTGTTTCATGTCTGCAAATGCCTGCTGCCTTGAGCCTCTGAACTTCAGCTTGCCACCAAAAGACCTGGATTATTTCAGGATGGTATGACCTGCTCTCATGGACTGATGAGGCATTTTCTCACTGGTACTCCGTAAATGTAAAGGAAAAATGCTGAAAGAACCAAACTTCAGTTTGCTGGTAAGTGTCTCCCAATAGAGCATCCCAATTGCTTGAAAGCTATATTAGTCATTGGCCATGACTTTGTATTAGAAACATACAGTTATGTGTGTTATCTTCTCCAGCAAGCAAATAATGAGCTTTCTTGAGAATGTTCTGTCTAGCTTTTTCCTGTATTAATCAGGAAATTCATTATGAAAAAGAAGGGCTTTCTGTATACTTAACTCTTATAAAAACAATAATTTTGAGGCCCTTTAGCATACTTGCACTGCCCCTGCTCCTGTGATATCCCAAAAACAAAGAGTTACCTTAGCTTGAAAGCAAACTACAAGTTAGCATCCCATTTGACTCCCAGTATGTCAGGACCAGCTCCTCACATGGTCTAGGGTTCAGCATTTTCACAATTATAGTGTTGTTGTGATTTCACCAGTGCTTTAAAACCAAAGGGAGACATTGGGACATCCCATCACACTTCACTGCTGGAATAACATTTATCTCAAGGATCATTTCTAAAACTGCAAATCAATCACATGCCCGAAATACAAAGCCCTTCAAAAATTTGGACATATTTCTCAAATCACCCTTTTGCCCTCTCCCCCTCTGCTGACTCTGCAAACTCCTGTACTGTGAGCATTTGGTCTCACATTTAAATAAATATTCCCCATCACTATTATGCTGTCACCTGTAATAGGAAAAGGCTGCAAGAAATCAAAGGAGAGTTAAATTTGTGCAGTGGCAGAAAGTGTACAGAGAATAATCAGTCTTCATTGTGTCTGTTAACAAAAGTGAGGGAGCCTAATGGAGACCTTGGATTTAGTACAGTCCCTAAAGTATTGAGGGGATACTTTCAAGACACAGAATCGCCTACTTTAAAGCAATACTTCTCCTGTGTTCCTCACAACATGACTTATATTAAAATGGAAAGAGGTTAGAAAATAACTTGGAGATTTGTTTCCTTTTTCTCATTCCCTGGCTCACAAAAGGAGTCTCATGAATATTGCTTTGCTATATGAAGGCAACTTCTTCTCTGTTTTATGTATTGGGGATATCTGTATCTCCCAACAGGTGCCCCAATGCAAGAGTTAGGGCAGAAGCAGTAAGTTTAATTAAATCTGAGGAAAACATCAAGCATTTATTGCTGTTCCCTTAATTGTGTTGATAGAGCTAACATGTTGGCTATGACTGAATTCCTAGCTTTTCTCCATGCCCATCCCAGTGAACTCTGATTTAGCAGGGATACCCAAGCATGAAGAACCTCTGGACTGGAATTTGTGTGAAAGGTTTCCTAACTTCCATGTTAACTGAGCCTAGGAAAAGAAGAAATCAGGAAAGTTTCTTTTTCTTTTTCTACAATCCTTTCTCTGTTTGCCAGTTGGCATTTCTGGGAATGGTTCAGTGTTACTCCTGGCTTCAAGGGACACTCTGGAATGAGTACTACATACAGGATTTGGACTTTCACTTCTAACACTGCTACCCACCGGCATGGGCTGTAATCCCGATTTTTAAGAAGTCAGTAATAAAACTTGCTTTTGACACCTGTAAGACTCTTCAACCCTCAGTGTTGTTGCAGCGCCTGGACACAGGTGATCAGCAGTGGTCCACTGATATTAAATTTAATTACAATATTTCAGGGATGATGATTTCTTCAGGCATAACTGGTCTATGGGAGTCTATGTACGATGAGAAATGGGGTGTCCAGGACTATGTTAAATGACCCTCAGAGTGGAAAATCTTGGGTCTTTGATCTCATTCAAACTAAAAATACTTTTGCTAATGAGCCTCCTCAAGTCATACAACATCCATTCCAAAACGCTGAACACATGGTTTTAATTTACAGTTTTTAAAAACTTTCATTTATATTGTGCTAGAAATCCTGAAATGACTTGCAGCAGAAGCTCTAAAATATTGGAAATCCAAACGGGAAGGACTGCTGTTGGAATAACTAGTGATAAAAGCAGCAGATATCTGTGTGAATTCCTGCTTGAGCTTCTGACAGGTATTAACCATCTTACTTTTCCTTCTCTGTGCCTTTAAATGACAATTAGAACCAATAAACAATAACAATAAACAAGGTAGCTATATTGTTCTCCTGAGCACCAGAAAAAGCAAATCCATGGAGATGATGAGACACCACGACTGCAAGCTGTTGGGATGGATACAACCAGTTTAATTGCATGTCTGTTCCCACTCTGCAGAGAGTATAGTCTTGTTCCAATTCCAGCCCAAGAACTGAGGCATTAAGTTCAAACATTGATATCTGCAGTTTTAAGCTCTGAGGGCACCAGTTTAATTTCTGGTGTCTCAAGTGAGCTGGAAACCATAATGCTTTTTGGGTTACAGAAAGAGTATTAGGTTCACAAATTGTTGCCATGTTCAGAAAAAATGTCTTAGTGACTACAACCTAGAAATAATTTGAGAGCTTCACAAAGGTATTGATGTTTTATGTTCAACCCACAGTGCTTTCTGCAGATTTTAGGTCTAGTGGCATCTAGCATCTGTATTGCTTGTCTGCTTCAAAGAAGGATTTGGAAAAGTGTGTGAACACAAGGCAGATACGTTTCTTTCCCTGCAAAACAGGATCTCTCTAGCACGGACCCTTGAAAGTTAAAAAAAAAATGAAGTTTCCGAAACACCAGTCATTGCTGAAAATCCCCATTTTTGTGCTATCCTAAACACTGTGCTCTGGGGAAGTCAGTTTACAGTCCCCCATCCAAGCAGGCAGGGAACCTCCCTAATAGGGCCAAAAGATGAAAGAAATCACACCAATTTCACATGGCTCAAGCAGTAACACTGTGATTTCTTCTGCCTTTTACCTGTGTCATCAACTCCTAATGACAGTAAAGGGATTAATAAGGGTTTGCAGTGTAAAGCCCAGCACAGGGGAAACCTGTTATTTTACAGGATGTCCCTCTGAAGTTCCCAGATATGCTTTGCCAGGAGCCCTGCCACTGATCACCATCTCCACAGGAGTGCAAGGTGAAGGAGTGCCCTTGCTTAACATCATTCTGGTCTTTTCAATACAGGAACCTCTGACTTGCCTGAATGATGTGGGCTGGCTTTATAACGTGGATTGCTACTCACTAGGGAGCTGAGGGGAGGCTGTTAAAGACTTTCTGAGGACTGCAGGTTGCTATACTTGGAGCTGAGGTTTTTAAGGTCAATGGTTCGTTCTGTTTATAAGCAAAGCACTCTGGGCCTGCTGCAACAGTGTCAGAAACTGACAGCAAATAACAAACAGAAGGAAAATCACCACTGTGGAAAAATCATTCACCAAGGAGAGGATTTTGCACCTACTGGGTGAGCAGCTCAGAGGTGGCAAACTGTTCTAGGGGAGATCCTACAGGGATTTGAAAGCAGCATCAGTGTCTAAATAGGGGACGAATTCGGCTCATCTGTTCCCTCTACTGATCCCCTTCCCAAAGCACATCTCGGGGAGTGCATCTCCTCCAGGGAGCAAAGTGCATGGCAGGGTGCTCCCTGTGCCTCTCACACCACAGCAGTGCCAGGGCTCCCCTGCTGCCAGGACCAGGCATTGCCGGAGCCACAGAGACACTCACCTCTCACCTCACTCAGGAAAAAGGGCACAAATCTGCTATGTGACTTCTATACACTGCTAACGTTAAGCTGCCTCAGATACAGTAAGGGACTCCCTTGAATATCAGACTGGGGATTTTTTTCCTTTCAAAACCCACCTTATAAAGATGCAATTACTGCCTAATGTCAATCACAAGCAGCACCCATACTTCTGCGAACAAATCAACAAGTAGAATCCTCCAGATCTGCTCCTGGAAGGCAGGTACACCTGTCTCAGCCTTGGATCTTACCAAGGGATGTGTGAAGGATCAGAGGGAAAGGAGGGGCTCACACCTAACCTGTTGTACAAACACTTCTGGCAGTTATATACACAATAAATACAATAGATGAATTGCCAGCTGCCCCTTGAGCCATCGTTAACTGACTGGCTGTTTTCTTAATAGGCATCAAATGCCAGGGTGGGCCTTCCAAGGGGGCTGTTGTGAAGAAGCACACAGTAACTGGCTGTAAAGAGCAACACGTACAGTTAGTTACAGCTATAAAACGTCAGCTGCTGATCCTTTCAGGTGTTACTGGGACTACTGTAGTTTTAATACCTGCATAGTTTCACCCTCAACAGTTCCCCTGGTGAAGATGTAAAGCAGCTCCACGAGTATACAAAGTGAGTTAAATGGAAGGATTTCTATTTCTGCTGTATGAATTTCTACCCCAAGGTTAATTTTGCTGGGGGATTTTTTTTACCCTGAGGTGCAGGGGAATGAAGGGACTGATAGTTAAAGAAAAGCCAACAAACTGAAAACTATGTGCACTATGTATAACTATGTATAATCAAACCTTTTAACAACATTTCTTTCAACAACACTCAGCAATCAAAACAGATGATGCTAAGCTATTTTTTATGACTCCTGCTCTCTTCCAAAAGCCTGAAATTTTTTAAAAGCAAAAAGGTGCCATTTCTATTAGGCAAAAAACACTTTTATTTAAAAAAACACTAAAAAAAAAATTCAGTAATATTCCCTCATATAAACTACACACACTATCAAAAGCCAAGTAGCTCTGAAACTGAGCCCCTTAATTCGGTTCAGAAAACTTTGAGCCTGGATCTTTCATTAGTATAAACAGGCAAATCTCCCTTGAAGTCAGTTATACCCATCCTGTCAGCTCAGAGAACCCAGCTTTGTGATCACAGAAACGTTTAATTTTTCAAGGGGAAGGGGAGATTGAACAGAGAGTCCAGGACGTGGCCCTGTCTATACATTACTATGTATATTACTGTTTGCCACTGAAGGTCCAGCTTCGAGGCTGCAGATCTGTCAGTGACCAAACATGATGGACCACCCATCGGCCTTTTATTAACCAGCACTTGTTCCCCCTCTAATCCTATCACCAGAGTAATCAAAGCTGCCATGTCCCAGGGTTTGATGGAACAGCAGGACCTGGGAAATGAAGACTGATTTTGTTAACAAAGTCATTCCTGCCTCATGAATGCTGTCTCATTGGTAGAAAGCGGGGGAGACGAGGTTTATTTGTGCAGAGAATGAGGCGGCAAAGAAATGAAAGGGGGAGAATGGTGAAGTGTGAAGTTTAATCTGGCACAGTCTGAGGTTTCTTTATTTCAGGCCGTCTCTGATCCAATCAACACCGGTTTGATATTTAACATCTCCCCCTGCAGTTGGAAATTATACCAGCCAGAGGAGACTGGAGTCGGGGCCTCGCAAGCCCTAAACAACCAAGGGGGAGAAAAGGGAGTGCTGGCAGCTCCTCCCCAGCCTGACAGCATCCCCCACAACAGGCTGGGATGAATTTGGGCCCTGACACAAAATCCCCCTTATGAACCTTGGGATTCAGGGCATCTGGCATGAGCTGAATGCAGACAGTCCCTGAGGAGAGCAAGCTCAGGATGGGATGGGATGGGAGAGGGACTTTACTTTTAACCTGGAGGAAGGGATATGAACACTGTCTCAGGCTGGGGATGCTCCTGAGAAACAGGATCAAACACAAGCAAGAGCTGCCACCCACCTCCCCAGGGAACAGTGTTTTGAGTAGAGGAGTAAGACCTTCCCCTTGCTGACCACACAGACCTTTAGTGGGGACCCACTGCTGCCCGAGGGCATTCACTGAGGGGTGGTGGGGGTCCCACTAGAGCCCTGGGCCATCAGCGTGGATGCCACAGACCTGAACAGCTGCAGGAGTCACTGTCGCCATTCTCCTTTACTCCAACAACATATGTCAGCCTGGGGAGAGCTTCCCCATCACAGACCCACATGACAGTTGCAAAGAGGAGGGAAAGTTTAGCCCTATACCCAGCTGGCCCTCAGCAGACACATGGACAAGTCCTCACAGCCACTCATGGCGTTGGCTGCCGAGCTTCTGCCAGGACTCCAAGAGAAGGCCCTGAATGACATCTGCCCCTCACCAGTTCTCAGTGCTGGCCAACCTGATTTTGCCCTTTTCTGGCCACTCTGTAAATAACCATCAGCGCTGTCAGAGTTGTCTGCTTCCTCTTCTTTGCATTGCCTCAGTTCTTTCTGTCCCACCTTCCTTGAAAACCCTGAAACTTCAAACAGCAGGTGAAATTTCAACCTGACCCAAACCTGATCTGAATTCCCCTGCTGCCAGGCTCCCAACACAGCCTTCTGCTGGGATTCAGACACCTTGACACCAGCTATACCATTCCCTGGGGCCCAGACTGTGTGAGCAGCTGCTGCCAGAGTCCCTGGGGGTGGGATAACACTCCCTCCAGGATCCAAGCAGGAGAGCGGCTGGTCAGCAAGGTCGTGTGAGTGATGCTGGTGTGGAAGACTGTCAGGAAATGCTGCAGAGATTTCAGGGGGAGCAAAGCATCAAACTACAAGGTTTCAGGGTATACAATAGAAAACAATGTGTCCCGCTCTACCTGCAAGAGCTGGCTCTCCAGGAAGCAGCTAATTATATGAGCCACCTTAATCTTTTTATCCGGCTAAGACAATCAACATTTCAAAGCCACGCAAAGAACGTTTCAAAGATTGTTCCTGGTCAAAAATGCAAGTGTATCCACTTTCTTTCAGAGCAGATCAAAACCAAGTTCCTCACCGGGACCACTCCTAGATTTCCTCCTCCTCATGGTATCAGATTAACAGATTTGGTGCATGTAGTCAGATTAAATATTTGCAGTAGCACAAAGCTGCCTTTGAGGGGAAGAAGTAGGGGAAAAAAGCTTTTTTTTTTCCCTTTTTTTTTTTAATTTGTTTAGGGCAAAAATACTGGACTTTGGGGACGTGGGAAACAAAAGCACTGACATGATTCAGCGAAGCACAGTTTTAAAACCTGAATTCTGAATGCAGAAATAATGTGCGGTATTCCCGTAACAGTAATGCTGAAAACAGGTAAGAAACCACTGATGCCCTTAGCAGATTTGGGACTGTAATTTATCACAGATGTTCTCATCAAACCGTGCAAACACCCTATGAGACGAAAGCTGTTCAATTTCTAATTTCCATTTTAGTGTGTTTTAATTACGTGTTGCTTAAGGATGGCTACAAAACCTGAAATTGGGAGGTGTAACCTCGCAATAGTAATCCACTCCACTAAATTAGCACAGTAATACACCTAGCAGTAGGACTGCCAGACGATGTGATAACATTACAAATTACTATTGTTAAACAACTAGCCAGGTGTCAGGATGCATGAAATCTAGAGGAAGCAAGAAAATAAATATCTGGTTTGCTTCGTTTAATTTTGTCTCCTGTTGTTCTGGTGGCCTTGTTCCCAGAAAAAGTTTCAATCTAGGGAAAATCCTCCTGAACACTGACCTATTTTAGCAACCTTGTCAATTCTCTTAAACAATTAAAATGCAGCGTATTTTTTTAATCAGCACAAATGTTTTGAATGATTGTCCTTTACTTGCCAATAGCAGTAGTACCTTTGCTGTTCTTTTTTAGATTACTATTATGACAAAAAGAAGGGAAATACTTTGTTTCTATTTAAAACTTGGAGAGAAAAACAATTATGGTAAAAGTAGCAGTGAGTTTCGTAGTCTAGCAGTGAGTTTCGTAGTCTGTCCCTTTTTCTTTCTTTGTCACTCTCTCTCTCTCTAAAAAGAAAAAAATGTAATATGATTCACGTTTAAAAGGCTTCCAAGTGGTACATTTTTAACCAAGTGTTTTCATGTGCTTGATTCTAACTGCCATTTTTGACCCAATACAACCAAACACTACTGGATGTCTGGAATGGCTAATTATTTTTACCTCATCCTAAAGAAGGGGTTGAACAGAGAGGATAGGCACTTAAACCTTTCAGACAGAAGAGGGAAAAACGAATTCCCTGTTTTGGATGTGTGTTAATTAATGTAAAAGGCCTGAGGGACTTTCTCGTAATTATTTTTCTTGATAAACAAAAAAATTCCTCCAAAAGAGTATGTAACCAATCTTCTCCTCTGAAGGCTGCATGCAGAGTTAGACGCCTTGTTGAAATATTGGATGAACCAAATGTTAGTGAAAGCCAGACTTTTTCCCCCTTAAAATAGTTCCCACTAGACTTCAGGAGAGCAGGGGGTGAAGGCACTCTAAGGACATTTTAATCACACCAAAGATCAGTCCTTTAATCCTTATTCCCACATCACCAAGAATTTTTTTGGTCTAACTAGGACAGTAAGATAAGGCTGGAAATAGGTTGATCCCAAACTAATGACAAAAAGCAAGTTAAAAACGAAATATCATAGCAGTAACTGACACCATCTTAAATCGCCCCTGGATTATTTGTTTTCTTCCACACACATTCATTTCCTCAATTTCTAGTAAATCTGATTTCACATAAACAGTTCCACAAAGCAAAGTCAATAGCTGTTACTGTGTTCCTGATTAATCCACTGAAATGAAATAGATCTCATGGCTTACTATTTGGTTTTTTAAAGCTAAATCCACTGAAAGAATTCCGGAGTCCAGTTACACCAATAACTTTTGTTTCTTAACCTACGTCCCTTTCTTTTTGCTGAACTTTACCTGCTCTAAAATGAAAAAAAAATGATGCATATTACACACTTAATTTCCCCCAGTACATGAGGGCAACCGTAAGCCACTTTGTTTTGACCCAGAGTGACCACTGAAAAGACAGTTTGCGTGTACTTAAATCATTCTGAGCAATGTCGAAATTTCTATTTTCATTGTTCATGCTTCATCCTCTTCCTGACAAGTACCACAGAGCTGCTTTACTTCAAAACAAACAAACAAAAAAAGCCCTTTTCACCCAGCTCCGGGACAGGACTGGAGGCATGGAAGTTTCCCCTCACAAGTGGCAAGACAGCAGGCACACACATTTACACCCCGGACATCTGCCTCTCAAGTAAATTATACTCATGATACACACACTGCGCACATCGCGGGTTTTCCGCAGGCAGCACGGATCGGTGTGATGGAGAGTGGGCAGCCCAACACAAAGGCTGCTGAGGCCCATGAGTGACCACCCCACTGCAACAGGCTCGGGGTTCACCCCCATCAACTGATGGAAACGCCAGGAGAATGCCCCCCACGTCCTGAGATAAGACACGAGGCCCAGAAGCCTCCTTACCTGGGAGAAGTTGAGCCCATTCAGCGGGTGACACTGCTCCTCCACCCGCTCCACAGCTCCTGTCTTCTTCTTCATCCTCTCAGCCTCCTGGGCGAGGTAGAGATCGAGCACTGGCACCCCTCTGGAGCGGATGTCCGTCTCCGTCAAGGAGTTCACCATGAGCATCACCCAGACGGGCCTCTTGCGCTCCCAGTTGCCGGCGATGGCATTGAAGAGGTAGTCGGCGTAGAGCCCTTTGCCTCGCTGGTCCGGGGTCATCCAGTGGGGCAGCATCAGCTTGATGTAGTCCAGGTGGCGCTTGAGGCGGCGGTACAGCTCCCGGGGCAGCACGTCCTGCAGGTTCTCTCCGTGGGGCAACATCTGGCAGCTGGCCAGCCCAGAGATGGTGTAGGGGTCCGTGAGGTCCAGCTCGAAGTAGACGCTGGAGCTGGCCTGGAAGGCGGCCTTGGAGTTGTCAGGGATGAAGTCCCAAACTCGCGTGTAGGGCACGTGGATGGTGCCGAAGAGATAGGCGGGGGGGTCGCGGCGAATGGTCCAGAGGAAGGAGTTGAGCTCTCCTTGCTGCGGGGAGGACAGCGGGGCCGGTCAGAGATGGAGGGGCGGAAGGGCAGGAGACAGCGATGCCACCCGCGGGTCTGCCCGCAGGGCAGGAGGAGCGGGGATCCCGCTCCCCCGTGTCCTTGCACGAGCCCCAGCGAAGCAGAGCCCACGGGCGCCCAGAGGCCCGCGTGGGGCTGAGCCCCGCCGTGACCCGCCGCCCTCCCCCGCGCGGCCCCGCATCCCTCCGGCCGCGCTCCCGGCGCGGGGCCCCGCGCGGGGCACACGCGGGGCAGCTCCGCCACACCTGCGGGGCCACGCGCGCCCGCGTGCGCGGCGCGGGGGAAAGGAAAGGGGGGGGTCCCCCCGCGCGCCCCCCGCCCCGCCCGCGCCCCCGCGCGCCCCCGCGCATCCCCCGCCGGCGGGCGCGCCCCCGGCCCGGCCCGGCCCGGCTCACCGAGCGGGGCAGGTCGCACTGCCCCGTGTCCATCTGCTCCCGCCGGGCCGCGGCGTCGGGCAGGAACCCCCCGAAGACGAAGCAGATCAGCGTCAGGTTGAGTTGCATCCCGCTTCCTCTCGCTCTCCTCTCTCTCTTTCCCAGATGAGCCTTTTTGGATTTCTAGGATCTTTTTTTTTTTTTTCCCTCCCCCTCCTCCTGCTCTTCCCCTTTTTTTTTAAGCCCTTTTTTTTTTTTTTTTTATTCAAACAAACTTTGCCAGTCCCATCTGCATCTGACAAGTGCAGGGGGAAGGACTGGCCGCCCCCTCCCTCCCATGCTCTCCCCCCTCCCGCCCTTTCCCACCCCCACCCCCTTTGGCTCCGGGCTTGTCAGAGGCGCTGGATGCTTAGAGGAGGACGGTTCTCATCGCCAGCCTCCGCCATGCTTTGGTGTTGCAGACCGGAGACGCTCCTTCCCGCCCCGCCGCTTCGGGAGGAGGTTGGGAGGAGAGCGGAGAGCGGGGAGGGCGGGTGGAGGAACAGCCAGAAAATTTAAAAAAAAAAAAAAAAAAAAAAGTTTAAACACAAGAATTTTTTTTTTTCTTTCTTTCTTTTCAGTTTAAATCCGGCGGCCCAGAGGGGCTCCGGCGGCGCGGCGGGGGAAGGCGGGCGGTGCTCTCTGCGGGCCGGCGGCAGCGCCCCGCGCTCCCCGCTCCGCGCTGCGGGGGCCGGACCCGCGCTCGGGCGGAAAGTTCCGCGCAGCCCGGCCCGGGCCGCCCGCGCCCGCCGCCAGGGGGCGATGGCGCCCCAGCGGCCGCGCCTCAGGAGGGGCGGCGGCGCCTCCGCCTCGCCCGCCCGGCCGGCGGCACCTGCGTTAAACCCCCGGCATCGCCGCGTTCCGACACGTTCCCCGAACTCAGTAAATGTGGCAGAGTCGCTCGGACAGGCTGTAGCGAGGGCAGCCTGCTCGCCGGGGGATGCCCCGCGGCGCCCCCGCTCAGCCTTCTCAGGCCGCGCTGACCCGCGCGGCTCCCGGCGTGAAGCGACATGTCCCGGCAGGCGCCGCCTTCCCCGGCCCCTCCGAGCCCGGCGTGGAGGGCGGGCCAAGGACGTGGTCACTGCATGGCGCGGGCAGCACCGTACCCCGGACCTCAGCCGTCCTCGCCCACCCCAGGGGCGTCCCCCGCCTCCCCAGCCTCACGGGAGGGTGGAAGGAAGGAAACTCCTGCCAGTTTCCAAACATGCACCGTTAGTGATGCAGCTCCCGCTTGGACTAAAAAGCCTCAGCAACAAGATCTGAGGTGGTTCTTGGTGATAGGAGCACGTCTAGGATCCCTGAGGGTCTGGAGCTCCCTGGAAGTTGTTTCAGCAGGTGCTTCAGCACCTCCAATCACTCCACCTCCCAGGTGTCCCATGTTTCCGAGCAGAGGGCGGGCTGACAGTGCGTGTCACCACCACAGGCAGGACCTCCTGCCTCTGGATCCATTCAGGGCAGGGATGGGGATCAGGGTGCCAGATGCAGCCCATTCTTCCTGCAGGACATTGCCCAGCCCTGGGCATCTCCATCACCCTTCAGACTGTGTGCTGTGCGCACAGCAGAGCTGATCTGTGTCATGGCTTTCCCATCACCTCCCAGGCTGGGAACACTTTCCAAAATCGAAAAGTTTCTCACTATATTGAGAACAATCAAAACTACCAAAGTTTGCATGATGAAATCCAGTTGTGAGGCAGGGTTCTTGCTCTGGCAAAACTTGGAGTGGAGCCAGCAGGATTTTGCCAAAGCCAGTGTGAGACTCGGGCCCAGCTGGCTGTAAAAGTAGCTTCCTGACAGCCCTGGGAAGACTGGGAAAGACACCACTTGCTGTGGTGACTGATGAACAAATGGAACTACCAGGCTGCTTGAAGGGACTTCTGAACCACTGTGTGTGCATCCCCTGCACTCTGCTCCTGACGGGAGAGCGTTCTCCCAACTACAGTGTCGGAAACAGCAGCTCCTTTCTAAGTGAGGACACTCATCCTCTTCTCTCTCCTTTCAGATCTTCCAGACAGGTAAAAATCAAGCAAAGGAGCAGGGCATTGGGTTTTCCTCATAGTGTTTCTAGTTCTTTAATATTTTAAAGAAATATTCAGTTTTCTGGTTCTACCCTGAAGGATGAGGTTCAGGTAAGGGAAAGACAGAAGGACAGAAAGAGGCAGTTTCTTAGTGTTTCTTTGCACACAAGACATCCTATCACTGCAGCACAGGATGGTCAGCTGAGTCATGGCTATATTGGTGGTGGGGACCTGGAGTCACCTGTGGTTCCATGCTGTTGGGATGCAGATTGACAGCAGGTGTTTGCATTGCTCTGTAGGCAGCAAGCTCTCAGGTGCCCTCCCCACCCCATCTGCCCCTGGGAGACACGACACTGGGCCCGGCCTCTCAGCTCGCCTCCTCGGCATTGCTGCTGTGATGACACATCCCCACGAGGACCGGGAGGCAGGGCCTGGCTGCATGTGCCCACGCCATCTCTCTCTCTCTCCAGCAACCCCACCTTTCTCACAAATGTGCCCCAGCACTTGCTCCCAGGCCACCTACCCCAAGTGTGCGAGGTGCTGCACGGTCAATGTAGGTGGCTGTGCCCACACCTGAAACAAAGTCCAAAGCAGGAAGGCTTGTGTGGTCCAAATCCCAGCAGATGTGATACCACAAGGGCTAAGTCCAGTCATAACACAGTATCCTATTGCTTTTCCCTAAGCTTACACAAACCATATAAAAGCTACAGGCTTGATTTTGTCGTGACACTGTAGCATGGCGATCTGCTGCATTTGCTCACAACTGGGTCAAACTGTCCTTGTGTTCAGCAAGAACCACTTCCAAAGACACATGGCTGCACTTGCCTGGCTTAGTGGCTTTGAACTGGTCCACCCTTTCCCTAGCTCTTTCTCAAATCTCTTCCAAAGTAGTGAAAGAACAGAGGGGCTGGTGTGGACATCAGAAGGCTGGTATGGACATCACCAGTGATGTGACCCATCACCTGGTGTGATGGAGAAGACGCCTGGGAGGTCTGTGAGGAGATGTGAGGCCCTGCTCAGTCCCGCGTGCTGCGCTGTGAGGGAGGCGATTACCCTCATCCGTGGTGTACATATCAAAGCACCAGGGGCAAGAATAAACAAACATCTTTGGCACCGTGCTCGTCTTCCATGAGCCAAAAGGCAGGTGTGTGTGTGTGTGTGTGTGGGTATAGCAAGTTTTCCAACCATTTCCCTGAACTCAGCCCTGATGTTGCAAGAACTGCCTAGCTGTGAAAACACGTCCTCGCCTTGATTTATGCTGCTTGTGGGTAAGATGACTAAGAAGAAGGGGAAGAAAAAAAAAAAAGGGCAGAACAGGAACAGAAATCCCAGTGGGAGCACGATGAGGGTGTGTGCCGATTTGGTGGGACAGTCAGGTTGGGGAAACTGCAGCCAGAGCTTCAGGCAGTAGGAAGAGTAGACCACAAACCACATAATATGTATCATGATGTTCCACCTAAGACACAAAAGCATGCCACAAGTTTTATGAAGACAGCTCTTTGGTAACAGTAAGGAAATTAATTCTTCTGTGTAATTGTAACATTTTTTTTCTCCTTCAGATGAGTTCCATATGTCCCCGTGATTTTTTACTTTTAAACACATCAGTTTTAGAACAAATCTTAAGTAACATTTAGCCTGCTTCTAAAGTAAATATTTACAAAAACATTAAATAATGGTTCTGATCTTTGGAAAATGTGGATTGCTCCCTACCTGCTACTGGTTTGTGCCTATCTGGAGTAATAGAGAAGCTTTGTAAAAAAGCCCAAGGCTGTAAAAGCAGTATAACAATGTGATGAGCAGTAATCAGATGGGAAATACTGACTATTAAAAACTGTGAAGAGATAAGAGGGCTAAACTGCAAAGGGAAGATTGCATTATTTTGATTTAACAAATTTTAAGAAAACTAATGGGGGAATTGGCTTTTAATCTTACAAAAGCCATATTATTTTTTTGAAGCATAATAAATAGTGTTAGCTGATATTTACATCAGGTATCAACTTCAAAGAGCTTTACTAAATGAATATTAAGCATTTCACCAACTACTTAAAGGCAACCACTTTGGGGGTGTGGTGAGGCAACAACTTACCAAGTGAGTTGTGCTAAAACAGGAAGTGAAGACAGCCAGATTCAATAAGGAGCCTGTGTGGGTACAAAACATATTTGTGGAGGCTTGAACAATATCTTTAATGAGGCAAAACAAAACCCCTTGTAATAGAGGGCAAATTTCTTTGTTAATGAGAAACTGGCACTGGAACTTGTAATTACAGCGAGTTTCCAACAGGTAAAGAAGATTACTAGATTTGAGAGGAAACAGCTTGTGAGGGATCAGTATTTGTATGTGAGGAAATGTACCATTTTTTTAACAGAACATGCTCCTCACAGGGCTAACTACCCTTTTGTCTCTTCCACTCCTCTCACCTTCCTCTCAGGAAAAACATTGTATTGCTGGCCTGTGCTGTATCAGTATTTTCCTGTCTCTGCCATGGTGTGCTCTCTTTTGAAGAATTTCAAGGCACCCACTGGATTTCAGTCTCTACATTTCTTATGCCTTTCCCACAGCAAGGAATTCTGGCTGACCCACTGACCTTCCCAAAACCTGTCCTGTGTCAAAACTGAACGAGTAAGAACCCAGCTTTTCCTTCTTCCATGAATGAAGCTGAAGGTGTCTTCTACTCCCACCAGAGAAGGCAATATTTTGTATGCTATAGATCACACAATAATTCAGGTTGGAAGGGACTTCCTGAGGGCTCTGGTCCAACTGCCCTCACTCTGAGCTGGGTTAATTACAATGTTAGATCAGGTTGCTCAGGTCCAATTAAGGATCCTAATTAGATTTCTCTGCTCTCTTATGCACAGGTGGCATGACGTGTAGCTCTCCTGGACTCAAAAAATACTAAGCACTGTTAGCTGTCATGCCATGACTTGTTACTTGCCGTGACACCTGTGCTGTGATGTGTCTGGCAAATAGATTTTCCTGTAGAAGACTGATTTTGATGTTAGCTGTTGCAGTCACATATAACGCTGCTCAGCCGTGCAATTCATGATTTGAAACATGCAGTTGTCAGTAGAACAAGGCTCTGCTACTTAGGGCTGTCACACTGAAACCGCTGAATTATCACAACTGTTTTAATGTTTCGCATCTTTTTTTCCTTGTGGGCGTTGCAATCGATACAATGTAGTCACTGTAGTCAGTCTTATATTGCCTTGCCTGCTTGTCCTCCTGTGTCCAATTCGGTGTCTTTTGTCTCAGCATTCCAGAAACAAGCGATCTCGTTCTTGAAGTAAATCCCCTCTCAATGCTGACATCCTCCCTCCTAAGGACTAGGTATGAATTTTGCAGGCCAACCAGCATTAATAGCTTGTATTACATTTTGCAAAATCTCACCTTGTGCTGTGGCCTCTGCAATGACAGACCACATCCTGCCTGAGACTAGGCGTGTAAATAGCTGAAGAAAACCCTTCCCAGTGTCAGACTCTGGAATGCATTCTCCCTCTGTATAAAGTTTAGTCTGCGCTTGTGTATGTATATAATATTACCTATGCACACCTCTAAGAAGGTGTATGTAGTGATGTGTGCCTGTTTATATCTCTTACTATGTTTGTATATATATATATGTATATATACATACATGCACACAAAATGATGGGATAGGTGAGTGCTATTAATGCTCCATTATATGCTTTTCAGTTCTTTTTCCCATCTTCTCAAAGATACTCTGGATTTGAGCCCATGCAGGCGGAAGCCTGTCCTTCTCTGATGTCCTTCTACTACAAGCGTGGTGGATCTCATCTTTTCAAGAACTTCTGCCTGCAACTTAAGCAGAACATTGCTGTTCCATTCCCAAAACATATTAAATCAAAGAGACTGTGAAAAAAAAATCTGAAAGCCACTCATCCACCTGAACAGCAGTAATCTCCTTGCTGCATAGCAAAGGCTGTAGCTGTTTCTATAGCACAATAGATTACCTCCTTGAGGCCTAATAAGCAAAGAGATTTCTTCCTGTTCAGCATAGTTCAGTGTGCAGTTCCAGAAGCTCCACTTAATTTCATAAACAGTTGAAACCTCTTTCATGTTTGGAGAGTGATTGGGAGTTCAGCTGCTCAAGAGTCCTCTAAATGCTCCACTCCTTATTGTCATCCAGTATGTTTTCTTTTCCTGGTTTCTAGATTGCCATTGATTTCTACAACCTGGGTATCATATTATGTTCATTGGCATTTATTAATGAGAAGCCTCAGAGGGGTTTTCTAAGTGGGATGAGTCTTTATTATAAAGCAGCTAAAACGGCCCTCCAAGACAGCACTTCTGAAAGAGGAGTCTATGGGGGGCTGTCCTCCTAACCTGGAGCAGAATATTCCAGGCAAATCCAGTAACATTGTGTATGTGTCTGAAGTGGCTCATTTACCAACAGCATTCCTGTTCCAGTGGCTTGGAACACATGATGGTCATGCAAAATGTGCCAATATTTTGGTAATTTGGTGTAAAACCTGCTGGTTTTGTTTTTTTTTTCTTTTGGAGCTGGTAGAATGTGGCTCACATTTGTTGCATGTGTGTGGGCCTGCTCCTTATTAAACTCACGGTCCTGTTTTCCAGTAACCACTTCAGTACTGCAAATCAACATAACCAGTTCGGAAAAACAACATCTGTCGATTGGATAAACAAAAGTCTAGTTAGCTGGAAGTTTAATAGATCACAAAGTCTCACCAAGTCCATTTTTATGTTAATAAATTCCACCATGGAATATTTTCTGATGTCACATGGCAAAAGTGCCCTAAATAAATAGCAGCTGAAGCATTTTCCATTATTTATCTCAGTGTTTTGTGAGCTGAACAATAGAAATTGGCCAGGATCTGAACTTCCATAATCTCAAAATGCCATATGGGTCTGTATATTGGGTTTCATGAATCTCAGACAAGTATGTTTAGAAGGGATTTCATCCAGTCTAACCAGAGTTGGGTCGGCTGGACTTCCACTATCCCAACCAGATGTCCATCTCACTTAGGAGTGGGGCCTAGGGCTAGCACTCAGTAACAGCCACTGACTTAATTTCATCTATCTTGTGCCCAAATTATTCTTTCCCATATTATTCCTGGATAGTGCTGTGGTGTAAGGTGCTTGGAAAGGTCTCCTCTGAAAGTTAGCTATCTTCTTCCCTACCAATCTAGTCTCTTTTTAAAAATTTTCCCGCAGTGGATATTTAATGCATCAGCAAGTATAGCTCAGGTGGTTTCTTCATGTGCTGCACCCATTTTCCTGAGTGGATTATTGGGCCTTCAGGTGGATTCTGGGAAAGCTCTTCTAACAGCAGCCATTTTACCTTTCTGAGCCATAGAGTTTGTCAGAGGTGGCCAAGGTGGTCTTCCCATGAAGGCAATAAAACTCTTCAGCTGCCAAGTTTCACTAGAAAGCTTTCATGCATTCAGAGAAGGGTCATTCAGAATCCCTCCTGTTTCAAGTCAAGCACGGGTAACACTTCCAAGGGTGTATTCAACTCCACAACCCTTCCTGAGTGAGAGTGTGGTCAAGACTGTAGCAGTTTACCAGTTAGTGTAGAAAGAAGTGATAGATATTGCTTGACTGCCTTTTGCTTGGCCACTAGAAGCCTTTTTGGTTCAGGTCACCTGCATCACTGGTTTTTAATAGAGATCCAGTACAAAACACCCTCTTGTTCTTGTGGACCTGTGTGCAAACATTTGGTGAGTCCTTCCAAGTTATCCCAAGTACTTTAAAAAGGGTGAATAATAGATTTGCCTACAAAGTTATAGAATTACTTTCCAAGTAAGTAAGATGGAGGAGGAGGACTCTGCTTTGGGCAGAACTGCTAGTGGTGCTGAGAAACCATGAGGCTGGAAGTTTATGCCTTTGCAGGGTCGTCATGGGGATGGTCTCTCTCCATTTCAACGTGGCCTGTGACAGTGTTTTCTGAGAAATGGGCTACTGGGGGCTCTGCAAGGCAATATGTGCTTCCCTCTCGTAGTATTCTAGGGGACCTGCTACATGAGAAATTTGGCTGCCTCTAATGTGGAAATTTGGTTGAGGTTGTTAGAAGGGAATCCTACCTGTCCCCATGCTGTATCCCTTGTCCTCTCCCACAGGAGGAAAATGACAGGGAGCCTTTTCAATACCTGTAATTTTCTTGTAACACTGCCAGTTCTCTGTCCAAATCACCAAACGTGATTTTGGCCTATTTTTAGGAAGCCTCAGGTGAGGAGCAGTGCATATGTATGTTGTACACCCACATACCTAGTGTGGAGTCCTACTGATTTCTTTCTGTTGCCTGGAAACAATTTCTGCTGGTTGGAGTAGAACATGTAAATGCACTTAATCATGTGGAAGATGCTTTAACATTTCAGGTCATGGTAATCTTCCCCTTTCCCTCCTCATGTGCAACTCGAAGTGGCTTATATATTTGAGATCCAGCTGTGCCTGATTGAATCTGTGATACTCAGATTGTACTTTGAAGCTACTTCTGAAAAGCTCTGAAATCACACTCTGTATATCCATTGCAAGCTGTAGGGAAGGATTAATCAAATAAAACCTGGTGCTCTGCTATGCTGAAGCACATCACAACTTACTTATCTCTACTTACATATCTTCTGATTATTGCAGAACTATAAAAGTTCTTCTATTGTTTCTTTGAAGCAAGTTTACAATAGTGCCACTAATCCTTTTGCACTTGAGAAGAAGTAAACCTTACACACTATGGCAAGTCCCTAAAATGCCTGCAAGGGCTTCTCTGCTGAAAAGGGTTATCAAATGTTTGCTGTGGACTGGAAGACTGTGACTGGGTCAATCTTTTATCTGTGTGGGAGAATCCCAATATCAGTTTATCACAGAAGTTACTGTTTTCAGGGCTTTTTTTGTCAGTGCACTCTTTTTTTCAAAACGTTTTCATCAGACAAAGAGACAATACTGTCTGTTTTGGAAGTGTGTCTGTAGAGTACTGTTGGTCCCATTCTGTGTGTAATCACTGTTAGTCTGCCTGCATGAGGAGCTGGGCATTGGTTAGCATTGGTCATGTGGAGGGCACCAAGAAAGCAGGGAAAAAAGAATCCAGTAAAAGCAATATCATAATTCGTCAAGAATGAGCTCCCCTCACTTTTTCAGAAACTAGCTTTTCTTTCATGTGGAAGTAGATCTTGCAGGCAACTGTGTTTTCTGAGCACATCTTTTTGTTGGATCTCTCTCCATACATGCTGTGATGATAGCTAGTCTCTAAATACGAAACAAAAGGACAAATAATGTCTGTATTTTTGTCAAGAGCAGAGAAATATAGCCAGAATAAATCTAGAAGTTTGTAGGGTGAAGTAAAAAAGGGACTTTCTTTTCGGAAGCTAAAAGTTACAACTGTTTGAATCTCATTGGGATGATATTCACTGGGATCACCAGTAACACTTTCTGTTGTTGTTGCTAACTTGCACATGCACACAGAAACTGCCTTTCATGGGTGAAAAATGTCTTGCTTATTCACAAGCTCTGTAGAAATAAACATCATTTTATATATATCTGTACTGCTGGCAGTGAGGATTTTATTTTTCATGCCATGTGCCAAGCTTTCATTAGTCAAAGTGTGAAAAATACCATTTGCTGTGTTTTGGGGAGTTCATGTTGGAAGCATTTAAAGAGCAGTTCACTGATCTTTCAGTCACTGGAGAGGGGATCACCCTGGGCACTGGCCAGCCACATGAGACTCAGGGGTTCTGCTTTAATCTTCATCTTTGTAATTCACCCTTTTCTTGACTCTAGGCAAATTGCTTCATCTGTCCACATCTTGGATCCCCAATGACAAGAATCAGGCTTTCGAGTCATAAATTCGTTCAGTAGCATAAACTTAATATATCTCAGATACTAATATGGTGGTAACCACATGGTCAGACTCTTCAAGCTAAATAAGTTTGATAAATGGAGGCAAGTCTGGGTCTGAATATCAGTTTTGGAGAAGCTCCAGAGTACAAACAGCGGGACTCTTTGATTTCACTCTACACTGTCACACAAAACCAAGCACACTTTTCTGCACACTTGGATCTCTGCCCCTGCTGAAGTCCAGGTCCTGCTCTCTTAATCCCAAGCCTACCTTATTTGGGGGATGATACAGGGAGGTAAGATCCCTGCAGTGTCCTCTCTAAATGAGGTTGCTGTGGAGATAGTAAAGAAGCATGGAGTAAGTAGAGCTGCCCAGGAAATTGCTTTAAATTGATGGATTTAAGTCCTTGGAGCTGTGACCTATGAAACTAAACTGAAGAGTGTGAGGTCCCGTTCCTACCTGTGCTGGTGAACTGTCTCTACTGCCCCTATTCCTTTTTGTAAAGTAGTAAAAAGCCTAAGAACCAACATGAGTAAGATCAAACCCCCTGCTTATTCAGATGGAAAGTATTGCTGAAGTCCTCAAGGAATTTGCTTTCTTTCTTAGGAATTGTGTTGCCAAGTTCTAGACAGAATTTACAGAACAAATCTCTTGGCATTGTAATTCATTGCAAAGGAGACCTAAGTTTATCAACTGAATTATAGTTGATGGAGCCTTATATCAATTCTTTAAGTGTCCTTTTGGCTTCTTTTTATGTTCCTTCTCTGCCCTCATCAAGATGCCCAATGAAATACTTAAATCCATTTTCACCTTCTTTAAAGGCACAGAAAACAAGGCAAATGAAATATTATTCTTTCTGAGTAGTAAATTTAGAGCAGACAATAACAAATCCATGAGAATTTAAATGGCCTTTTGCCAAAGAAACCAAGGATTTGAATCCATATACTGAAAAATATATGCATATCTATTCTGGTGTTTAAGGAGCTGTGAGAAATATTTTTCTTTTTATATGAAATGAGAGAAAAGTCTCCCAAATCACCTCTGACCTTCCTTTTGAAGCCTGAGTGTCATTAGAAGTGTAAAACTTTATTAAGACTTTCTCATGCCTTTAGCTCCCTGACATATCTAAGGGGATGAAGGTATGAGAAGAATGGAAGCCTCGTACCATCAAAGAGCCGAGTTTCCCTCATCTGTGCATAGGACAATGTGACTCGAGGCTCAGTGTCTATGTCTGTCCATGGAGATAAGAACTAGAAGCCTGAGCACATCCTCCCCTGAAGGAGCCATGGAAGATGGCAAGATACTCCCTTTGAACTGAAACAACATGTATCAGCTTTCCTAAAACCAAACTGCACCTGGTCACCTGCAACCTCTGTTCATTATCTGTTGGTAGCTGTCAACTCGCTGCCGTTCTCTCAGCCAACTCCTCCTAAAAGGCACTGTGTTCTCCTTCCAGGAAGCTGTGTGTTCACTGGCTAACCACTCTCCTTCCATTCTCCTCGGTTGTGATTTGGTCATGCTGGAGGATAAATGAGGTATCAGTATCAAGCCAACTGGGAGTCCACTGAGATTTCTTCCTCCAGCCTTGGATATGAACTTCCTGTTCTGAGAAACTTCTCAAGGATGACTGACTACCACAGTGTCTTGCTGTGCCTTACACAGCTCAGGTCTCTTGTGGCTCAATGTTTAAGTGAATCTACCAGATCCCTAGATGGGCATTTCCCAGGCTACCTACACAGTGCACAGTTGGGGATCATGGCTCCTGCAGAGCTTGCTTTAATATTTCAGGCAAATCTCACCATGTCCTCACCAGTCCTCATTCGACTATCCATGTGGAAGTCTTCAGACATGTCTGCAGTCAGATGCTAGCAGTGTTTTCAATCAACACAATTCAGTTTTAAATTATAGCTGTAAGAGCTTTTCAGGCTGTGCCGACAAGCCTGGTCCTTAAAAAAAAAACCAACAAACAACCAAGCTCCAAACCAGTGGGTTTTGGGGAGAAGAACGTAGGGAAAGTGACATCCCTACTGGGAAGAAAGAAGCAAGAATAACAAGATCTGGCACCCTGGTCTGTGTTTGATCTAATGATGCATCTCCATGTGCTTTTGTGTCCTTTGGTAACACTGCCCTTTCCGTGCCACGTCGTGGATCGTCAGACGAGGAAGCTTAGCCCAAAATAAACGCCGGGCTGCTTTTCATCTCAGGGATTTGTTTGTGCCAAGCGTACAAAGTAACTTCTTTGTGGCTGTTTGCGTTTGTCGTTCCAAGTAGTCTGAGCTCTGGGTTATAAATACACACCACCGATTGATAGTCTCAATATGTCCGGTCGGACAAGCTTTGCGTGCTGGCAAGGAAAGGATTTGGCTTGCCTTAATTATTTTTGTTTTAATACTTTTTTAAAACGTTTGATATAAATCAAAGGTACTGTAAATACAGCTCGGGAGGAGCGGGTTCCTTCCTTACCCACTTTTTAGGCTGGGTTTCTGCCCAATAATTTTAGGTAAATTTAATTTCGCATTTGTATTCTTTATAGTCATGTTTGTAAAGGGATGCTGTCGAGCTACGCATGTAATATAATGTCATTGACATTTTTAGATAGTTTTTAATGCAGAAATAAAATGAAATCAGGATTTTATCAATTTACCTCCTCTTTGAGGAGATGGGAGGTATAAAAGGAACATGAAGGGCTGAGTTGTTCTGAGCTGTCTTAGGAGTGCTCATGCCAAGACCTGCTGTCCTGGGCCTGTGACAAGAAGGCCTGTCAATCACTGGTGACTCTGAGCAGCCTGAGCTAAACCCTGAGTCTTGGGGACTCTTGGCCAAACCCTGACGACTTCATCGAGGAATGTTCAGCCTTCTAGACTTGCTTTTTTATTGCACCCACCCCCAGCCCCCACCGAAAAACAATGCTGGTGGAAAGTGCCTCTTTGGGAATTTAATTTGTATGGAAAACATTTTATTCTCGTATCCAAACCTTCCAGTCTGTGTAGGGTTTTCCATTTGCTTTCAGCAAAGACTATTTTTCACTATTTTTCTTGTCGAAAATTTTTATTAAGAAACTGAATGCTTTTACCAAAAATGGGCATCTTTTCCTTCCCCTTCACCCCTTCTTCATTCACAACATCCCCCAGACCCCTGAAAACAAGCTAATTTAAAGAAAGCACGTTTCTCTTAAAATAATTCCCATGGAATTGATTTTGTTGTGGTTAATGTCTGGTTTGTCTCTCTTCTGTCTGGAGCTGGAAGAAAATTCCTTGAAACATTATCAGACAGTGCATCTCTACAGCCCAAATGAGGTTCTAAACATCTCATTTATTGATTTATATGATAATCCAGTAACCATAATTACGGTCACCAGCTTATTTGCAATATGTATGCTGAAACAGTTGTGCCCAGTCGTTTGAAAAGTGGATCCCTTTCCAAAGGTCTCACAACTTCAGATGTATTTCAGGAGGAACATGCTTACTGGATTCAGAAAGATGCTGTGTATTGCTGTGTATACATGCGTGTATTTCTTTATTAATATACAGATATTTATAAAATACGTGCATATGGTTAGAAGTGAAAGATCACAAGATCTTGTGACTGATTTTAGTTTTACTTTGAACCAGACTTTTCCACGGTGACCTGAAAACCATGTCCATCCAGATCAGGAGGCAAATAGACCCGAGGCAATTTTACACACTGGTTAATCCGTTTTGCTTTCAGGTTCTATGTGAAAAGGGAATATGGGGCCCTGTACATGTGTGGCAGCATGGCAAGGTATGTGCTGTATCTTCATGGACTGAACTGGGCAGCTTCAGTGTGTGCCAGACAGTCTAATAGAGAGTGAACGAGCCTTCACAGAGTCTGGTTCACACTGAAAATGCATGAAAGAAAATAAACGTGGGGATCTGTGTCCCTTCGTAAATCCAGTTTGCAGGAATGGGCTTCTTACTCGCACTTATTCCTGCGTGTGTAAGTTAGGAGGAGAGTAATATAAATTGGAGCCTAATTTTTTCTTTGAAGCCATTAACACCCACCCACAAGCAACAGGAAACAGACTTCAACTTTAATTAGTACCAACACGTTCAAAATTCACCCTATGTTTGC
Source organism: Chiroxiphia lanceolata (assembly GCF_009829145.1). Taxonomy (NCBI): domain Eukaryota; kingdom Metazoa; phylum Chordata; class Aves; order Passeriformes; family Pipridae; genus Chiroxiphia; species Chiroxiphia lanceolata. Next base: position 6,508,193 of record NC_045645.1, read on the forward strand.
CTTCAAGTGCAGCAAAGCAGCTTCAAAGCTAAAAGCTTCTTCACTTTCTAAGTAATAATGAGGTATTAATGAGGCAATTAGAGGCTTGTAAACATGGTGTCAAAGAGATATGAACTAATCACCAGCAACAGGAAAAAGACAGATCCCTCCGACTTCAGTGCTCTGCGCTCTCCCTAGCCCCCTGAGGCATTCTGTGCTTGTAAACTAATCCACAAAAATGTTCTAGATTAATTCAAAACACTATCCTCTTTTTAATTCCCCGACTGTCTTCGGGCTTGTTTCTGAATAGATGCTCTGTGTGAAGGCTTTTAAATACGCACTTTTGTTATTGCAATAAACCCCAGATTGAAGTTCTCTTGCACTAAGCTGTCAATTTATATTTGGCTCCCCTCTTAGATACATATGAAATACTTCTAAATGATTTGTTTGAGAATTTCTTCCAGTTTATTTCCTTTTAGGCTATTTAATTAAAAAAATAAAGCATGTAATTTAATTAGAACTGACGAACACTACATTTTTTTCCCCCTTGGATTTAAAATGTTAGCATTGAAAATGAAGGATTAAGTACACCAGTTAAATCTTTGAGTGATGCAGATAGGGCAGGAACAAACATTTCCTCTCACAGATTTGTTAACTGGAGTGTTGGACTGGGATTAGTGCGATCTGACTTTATGAGAGTTCCTTTTTTGGTTCTCATTTCCTTGCAGCAATGCAGTTCAGATCTGATTCTGGACCGTTTTCAGATGCCTGAAATCAACCTGTTGTGCTGCTTTGTGTTGCTAAAGGAAAACTCACAGCAGGTTTATCCACAGTGAGATATTAAATGTGGTCCCACTGTTGTGATATATGTTGAGGTTGTCCCTATTAGAAAATCATAGAATCATAGAATGGTTTGGGTTGGAAGGAACTTTAAAGATCATCTAATTCCATCCCCTTGCCCTAGGCAGGGACACCTTCCACTAGACCAGGTTGTTCAGAGTCCCATCCAACCTGGCCTTGAACACTTCCAGGGATGGGGCAGCCACAGCTTCTCTGGGCAACCTGTTTCCATTGCCTCATCATCCCCACAGGGAAGAATTTCTTCCTAATGATTCCAAAGTATTTTGTATTTTCTAAATCCAAGTAGAGAAAAAAACCCCAAACAAACCACAATATAAAAAATGTCTCAGTGAGGCTTTAGGAAAAGCATAGACTGAAGAATTTCCTAAGATGGGAGGAAACACATCCTTACAACACCCCTGATGTGTACACTCCAAATCTTCATGTGACAGTTGAAATTCTGACCTCTCTCCTTCCTTCAAATTATCTCCACAGATGGTATTGCTCCACAACTGAAAGTTCTGCTGATTTGAGAGAGGATTTTTGGATATGGCATGTTGTCTCCTGGAGATTAGGGTGAAACTCCATATCCATTCGCTGTGTGATCTCATTGCAGTCAGCTCTCCAGGGGTGAGAAGTGAGTTCACTAAACCAACTTATTGTGAAAAAATATTTTGAAACATTACACACTGTGGTTTGATCCTGCATTCTCACAGGTATATGTTGGAAATCACTTGGTTGAAGTCAGTAACATGTGTGTTAAGCTCTCAGAAGTGAAAACAAAACGGAGGCCCTAATAGTTTTTCCTACATCAGGAATTTGATCTAATCCACAGGAAAATTGTACATGAGTTCAACAGTCCAGCGCTTTGCCTAGTAGTGTGCAGTTGATTATAATGCTGGAATTGTCCCTCGACAGACCAGTTAAAAATGGTCTCCAAACATTTCTGAGAAGAATTCTTATAAAGATGAAGGTGGTGAATCATGTCTGCAAATGTGAAAGCCAGTGCTGGCCTCTCCAGAAATTCAATTTATTGTTTGAATTTTCAGCGGTATTTTCTTCTGGACGTGATTCACCTCTCATAGCAGCTGGTTATTTTTGCAGTAGAGACTTGTGAGTGTTCAATGCTGTCACAAATGGCTCTTGTAGAGGTTAGCTAGCAGAACTTCATGGAGTTTCTCCTTCACTTAAGCCCATTTAATTTATGACTGATTTAGGAAATTTCAGTATGTATTAAAACATTTGCACATTGAAGAATCAGCCTCCCCCTGTGGTCCTGTGCAGTCTAATAGTGTCTCTCCCCTCAGTATTAATTCTTGCAAAGCTTTAGCCTGTACTTGGATATGGCCAGTTCTTTTTCCTGGATGTGAGATTTTATTACAGCATCACTGGCCAAGCGAAGCAGCTCTTGGGTATCCCATTGTGTTTATGGCAGACTTTGGGGAAGACACCACCCCTTCCATGTTGCATGTAAATTCCGAGACCACAAGCACGCAAATTCCTGGCTTTCACCCAGAGCTTTGTGCCTGGGAGCTCAGAGCCCCGTGAAGAGTTTGGTGTGTGGTTGAAGGGCCGGGAAGGTTGACACTTGGGTGAAGATTCCATTAGCTCTCATTAAGCAAACACACACAGGCCAGAATCATGGCCTTTCCAGTATGTCTTTCCTCAAGCATAAGAGCCAGTGTGTGTGATCCTGTTAGGAAGAGATCACAGCTACAGACATCAGCAGCAAACACGGCTTGGGTGGTTCCTTCCAGGCAGACAAAGTGCCTGAAACCTCTGACTTGTACTGTGAGTTTAAAGGAGTTTGGGGCTGATGACCCTAAACGCAGCTGGTCAGTAAATCACAGATCTGGCCCAGAGTGCCAGAGAGGAGGGACGGCCGTGTCCTACCATGCGTGTGTGATGCAGAGGCCGAGGTGTGGGAGGGGGGGCAGTCAGAGCATCCCCACTTCAATGTGTGAGACGAAGCAGACCTGCCTTCAGGTCAGACAACTCAGAGCTGTAGTGCTTGGGACATTACCTTTCCTTCACCTCTTTCCTTCCTCTCCTCTTGTGTTAATCCTACATAACTCTCGCTGCTCTTTCCATCTGGGCAGGGATCTTAAAAGACCCCTACAGTTCTGCAGGGCCTCTCCTGTTTGTGTGTAATAATACAGGGTGGCTGGACCATTAACACCTCCTCTGAGCACAGCATGTTGGAGCTGCAACATTTTCCAGGCTGGGCTCGTTTGCCAAAGGGTATTGTGTGTGCACGCTCAACTTTTCTTTTAAAATCCCAGATAGGGTTTTCTTTTCTCTCTTCCTTCCAGGTTGTGTGTGTTTTTGCCATTGGTATCCATGGGACTTTTCCTCTCGTGGTTCCTTTACAGGTAACAGAGTCTGGGGTTGTTTTTTGTTTGTTCATCTTCTCCCCACCATACCACGGTTTCTGGGAAGCTGATAACTGAGAAGGAGAGGCCCAGTGAGTCTGCAGAGTTGTAAGTGAACGTGGAGCCCTTTGCAAACAGAACTGAAGTGACATCTGCAAGGTTTTGCCATCTGAGAGCTGGTAGCTGGGTTTCCATCACAAAAATATGATGTAGGCAGGTTACTAGGGATTTATGACTGAGTTGGATTCTCTGGAATATAATAAAGTGAATCACCACTTCATTCTTAGTAGCTCTGTCGTTCGTACTTTTGAGAATGTAATAAGGGCCAGTTCAAATTCCAGCTGTGCCTCCTGGATTGTCCTGCAGCTGCCTTTTGGAAGCTAAAGGGCAAGGAACAATAGCATTGCAGAGACAGCCTGAGGCAAGTAAAGAAAGTGATGTTTCAGCCCAAGGACGCAGCTTCATGCATTGACACTTAGGTACTGTAAGCATATAAACAAAGCTCTGTGACTTCATGGAAATGGGGACCCAGAGATAGATGGCAAAGAATGACCTGTAAGTCCATGTGAGGTTGATCTGAAATCCGAGTAAGCAGTGAGCAAAAAACATTCTGAAGGGGAAGGATCTCTACAACAGCAGAGGTATCTGCTACCTCCCTTCATGTTAACCCCCTGCCAGCAAAAGTGAGGGGAGGAACTTCAGGTTGGCAAGGATGTGTCTTGTTGTTAGTGACAACACAGCTTTGTTCCTAAGTAGATGGGTATGTCTTTCTAAGAATCAAAATTTGACTGTATGCCTGTAGCTTTCTGAGGTAAAATCCGTCAAAACTGAGTCATCCTCCTCACTTGGGGGGATACAGGAGTTCTGTCTCCTACCTTAAGTAAGGAAGATGATGCAAGTAAAAAGGCCAAAACAAGACCAAGTAACATAGGCCGAAAGCATCTGTGATATAACACTAGCAAGAGAGAGCAGTTGCTGTGGGTGATCTTGTCACCTGCACTGCAGAGTGGTGGAGGAGATGTGTCCAGAAAGAGGTTAAAATTGTAATGATGCAGGAGCAGCAGTGTGGTCTTCTGTTGAAAGGTAGCATGTGCAGTTTCCAGGAGGGTGAATCTACCCTGTACATGCCAGGCCAGTGACTCTCCACCGAAATCAGGGCCTGCCCTGAATCACAGGGATGGCTATGGGAGCTGTAAACCTGGAGCACTGTTTGGCTGTGAGGTGAGCCATGAGCTAAAGTGCAGAACACCGTGGATGACTCTCCCGTGGGTGAAAAGTCTCTCAAGGATCTCCTCGTGTGTCAGAACAGTGACCTGAGGCACAATGAGAAATGACCCGTATCAGTTCAGAGCTTTGTTCCCTCTCTGGCCCAGGCTCCGCAGTGGCTGTCGCTGAGCTGCTGGAGTTTTCCATGCTACAGTTCCCTGGCATGGGAATGCCTTAATGGTCTGTTTAGCCTGGTCTTTTCAGACTACAAGCCTTGTGTATGCATATGCTGTGAGAGATTTGTCAGAGCGTTTCCTGGAATGGGGTGCTGATTAGCCAGGGCCTCCTGAGAGCTCATAATGGAAATCAATATAATGATTGCAATAACTAATGATAACAAAGTCAAGAATGACAATAAAAAGCTTCAGAGCACAATGTCCTTTGATTTTGAGGCTTTCGAAGGGGAGCAGAAAAGAATTATTTGGGGACATAAAAAAGGAACCCCCTCCCTTTCATAGAGCTCCTCCTGGGAAAAATATTTTATAGAGAGAGCGTATGTAAGCCAAATCAAGACATAAATATTTTACTTATTAGAGCACAGGCTGTTTCTCTTCTTGTTGGCTCCTTTGCCAAGGCTGGCCTCAGACAGAAATTTGCAGTGTCCATTTCTGTAGTGTGTGTGGGGGGAGCTGCAGGGCATGGAGACCCAGGCCATGGATTTAAAGCCTGCCAGAAAAGAAAAAGAAGAAAAAAGTCCTTCTTACAGCAATTGTCTTGCTCATAAAATGTGACATCTGCATGGCAGTCGCCAAGACTGTTTTTGTCTCCATAAACAGGGCTTTGGAGCAAAGATGTGGAAAACCCAGTGAGGATTGAATTGGGCAAAAGGGACAAGATCTCAGCAGCCAACCTGACAACAAAACTAATTACCCCAAGAGGGCTGAACACATACTGCCACCTTTCCAATACACACTGCCCTGTGTGAGTTCTCTGATGTCTAATAGGGCTTAGGCTGAGCATGCTTTCTTTCCCTGAGAGAGCTAATAAGATTTCATTCCCTTCTACCTCACTGTTTCCACAAGATGTGGAGAAATGTGGCATCACTGAGCTCTCCATCATCGTTGTGCTTCATTGTATCAGACAATCCTCAGAAAGGAGATAGGCAGGAAGGCAGAGATGCTCAGGCAGCTGAACTCAAGTAAAGACTGAAATCATAGGTGCATTTCCCTCCCATTAGAGCAGTTCAATCACTTTTAAATCAATCAAAGTAAACACTCCTAAGTCTCTGGCTCAGAGTGTCCTTCCAGTGTAGATTGTGAGAACCTGAGTGTAGGGGGCAGTTGCTGAGAGAAGCAGGGCTGTATTTCTTTCTTATGCTCACACAAGCAAGTGTCTGGTTCTGAGCACAGATGGGTCCAGGATGACACCTCTTATGTTCTTATACCTAGTTTTTTAAGGATGTTGTCTGCACTGGTGGTTTATAGACATCCAGGGAAAAGTCTAACGACAAAGCAGATGGTATCAATAGTTCCTCAAGGTGTTCTCTCTCAGCTTCTGTGGTTCAGAGACATTGAGCCAGGTTGTGTTTTGGTACCTCTGCATTTGATTTTTCTTCCATGCTTTTGACTAACTTTTGAGCCCATGTAAAAGGCTGACACAGAGAGCTCCACAGTTTAACAGCCTCTGCAACTGTGTAAAACCTCTCTCCCCTCTTCTGCTCTCTACGCACCTCCAGCTGATTCCAGCTGTTGTCCTATAGCTCTTGGAGCTTGCTGTCCATCCCTCATTGCTCACACAATGCTCCCTGTAGTTTTATATACCCTGAGCATATTTGTTTTCTTTTCTACCCTCAAGCCTCTTAGTGAATTCTCACACAGAAGTTCTTCAGCCATTCTCTCCCATACCTGTCCCAGTTTTACTGTATCCTTTAGTGTTCGGTGAAAAAGAACTGGATGAAAACTGCTGGTTTCCCAGGGCCAAACCAAAGGTTTTTTTGGCTTGTAGCATCACTTAGAGAAATTTAGGGTTTGTTCCCTGCCTGAATTTCCACTGGTGAGCTGAAAGAGGGCAAGAAAAGGTGATCCAGAACCAGAAATGGCTGGTTCCTGCTCTAGCAGGTTAACTCTCCAGCTGTGCTGTCTGGAATGAGCACAGGTTCAATTCAATTAGAAGTGGAGAAAGTTTGTCAGTGAGCTGGCAGATGAATTTTGCTTTACACCGTGGAAATGGATATGGTAGTAGAAATGCTTGCCAGTCAGTGTGCATTCTGTCTAGCTCTATTTGCCAACGAGAAGATACGGCAAAAGCCAACTTTCTTTCTTGCCCGGTATTGCATTATGAATCTGCTCAGCCACATATTCGTCCCTCGGTCTGTGAATACTTTTCAGGTTGAATATCTGTTGGTAAAAATAGTTCAGAGGTGACTGCTTTCTTTTTAACCCCTGGAAACTGCTTTCAAAAAGCTCTTTTTTTGCAAAAGCTGCATTTTGTAGCCCCCTTTTTTGTCCACCCAGGGAATTCAGTCTGGGTACAGAGTATCTGCTAGGGGCTTGCAAAAGGTTACACTCCAAAGCTGAGCATGTTTTTTTGTGAAATGCATTAATAGCTTTGACCACACTGAGGGAAAATACACTCTGCAAAACATAAGCCATTGCAAAGCAAGCTGTGAAGCTGGAAATGTTGTGCTGTCAAGAAAAAAGAGTACCTACAGCCTTCCAAGGTGAAATCCTAGCCTTCGTCTAACTATACAAAGCTGGTGGCAGATTTCCCAGATTTGAACAGGCCACAATTTCACCTACAGTTGTCATGGCCTGCAGGGACTGGACAGAGTTAACTCTGATGTCATCCAGGCACTGGGATTTTTCCCAGTGTTTTCTGCTTGTGGGTCTAGGAACTTGCTATTGAATTAGGATCTGTCTAGGAGGAGTGATGGTAATTGCAGGAACAAATCCCAGGGGTTACCATTTAATCTACAAGCTCGGTTTTGTTTCAATTAGCTGTAAAGTTGGCAATGAGCACAAATGGGGAACCATGAAAAGAAAGCTCCTCCAGTGAACACTATGTCCACAAACTCTTCAAATTGCTGACTCTCATTAGTAAGCAAAGGGAGGGGAGAAAATAAAACCACAAACAGTGAGATCTAATTATGGTCTTTCTTCTTTATTCTTCCACCATCTGGAAATGGCTGGTTTATGTTCTAGAAAAGGAGCACGTTCTAGACCTTGTTGTGCAGTCACTCTGCAGCGATGTCATCTGTCTGGATTGAGAGACGGAGTGCTAAAGTTTCATTTACATGGGGCAGAGGTGCTCTCCCACTTCTTTGCCCAGGATTTCTGGGCCTAGTCAGACCTAATGACAGTGCTGCTTCCATGTGTGGAATCAGCTTCAAAACAGAGCTTAAGCCAGTTATTATTGTGTCCAGCTTCCTCCAAAGAGCAGAGCCTCCCCTTAGCGCAGTTGAAGATGTAGGATCTGAGAGCTTTTCCCCAGTGGCATTTACTTGTGGAACTAAACTGAATGTTTAATAAATATAGAAACTTACCACCCTTTTTCTCTGCTCAGGACTCCTTCTGGGCTGTCATCTGCTGCTTGTCCCTAATATCCATGTGAGCCCAGCAGTGTACAGCCAGGCTGTGTTAGGAACCTCGTGTTTGTAAGTGACCCTCCTCTCTATAGTCAGCTTGCAAGAGGTTTCTCTGTTTTGCAAAGGGCAGGGACAACTTGCTTGCTTGACCAAGCCCCAAGCTTGGGGTTTATTAAACTTAGAACTTTTCAAGTCAAGTAGAATTCAGGCAAATGCCTGCTGAAAGCTAAAAATTCTGCTTCTCTGGCAGCTTTCACCTGACTTTGTTTAAAAAAAAAGTTATGTTTTCCTGACTCCCTCAGTTAAGCATTCAGTCACTCAAGCAGGACTAAATATACTCCCAGTTATTATATCAACTTTTATTTTCAAACTTCGCTTGTGAACATCTTCATCTGTACATCTCAAAGGACATTCTGCAGATGAGGGGAAAAAGAGGACACAGAATTAAATGAATTGTCTGAGGTGACAGAAGAAGACAGGATCAGAGGTGGAATCAGGATTCCTGACTCCTGGAAAGTTTTATATCCAGTAGACACAGATCTCTGTTACAGCTGCTGAAGATGATGATAGCATTTTCATTAGGCAATTAAAAAAACCCAAATTGTTCTATTCAACGCTATACAACAGGAGAATGTATATTCAAAACAGAACCAAGACTGTTAATTCCTTTTTCCCAACCCACTGGATGTTACTGCCTTATGAAGAGACCTTTAGTAATTTCCCTAATAAGTAAAGCAATGAAATCATCCTAATTATCAAAGATATTGCTGTGACAGTTTCCAAACCTATCTCCTTGGTATTATCTTTCCTTTTCCTCCAGACAGTCCTGGTGGAATTTACTGAAGTCTTGTGGTGTGAATTGGACCAGAAAAGATGCTGTCCATTCTAAATTATTCAATGATTTTACAGTCTATGGGTCATCCAATCAGCCTCTGTGAGAAAGGTCCGGTGCCAGAAAATACTTGTTTTTGGAACAGTGAAGTCTGCAGGGGCAAGGTTTATCTTCAAACAATGTGACTGCCAGAAACTTGGCTAGAAACAGTTCACCACTATGGCTTTTTTAAAGCTTTTCCCAGAATCCTTTGCAATCATAAGCACCTTTTATTATTATTATTATTCCGTTTGCAGGCTGTTTACTCAGTGCAAAAGTGGTGGGTGAGCTCATGTCATTCCCATACCAGGTTTTCAGAATGAGAAAGCTTTGTGTTACCTCATGTTCCTGTGGCTTTGACCAAAGCAGCAGTCCCTGACAGATGTTAGTTCAGAGATCAGAGGGTACAGAGTGACTAAAAATATGTAGTTCAGGGTAGATTTACCATGTAGTATTTCAGATGTTGCAATAAGACTTTGGGGGCAAAGAACAAGCAGCAGGAGTTGAGGGACTGGTAAAAAATAGTACACCTTTCATGTGCCCTCACCTATTAATGCAGATAATGCTCAGAGGGAAATAAAGAAACACGGAGAATTCCCAGGGCTTTGTTTGAATTGATTATAAGCTCTTATGGCTTCCATAGTGTCTTATCTTTACCAGGATGTTAAAGACAATCTAGTGTCTCACACTTTCTCCTTGCTGCATTCCTGTGCAGGAACTCTGTGATACCCTGCCCATTTTACAAATGAAACACTGCAGGGTTGAGGGACTGCCTCAGGGTCACACAGGGAACCAGTCTTAGAGGAGAGAATTAAACGAAGCTCTCCCAAATCCTGATGAGTGCCTTAACCACCTTTGCCTCCCTACCTAGCATGCTTCAGCACACAGAACAAATTTTAATTTGATTCTGAGATAGACATAAGCACCTCAGGCACTGTATAAAACGGAGCATGGGAGTCCTTTCAGAGGAGTCTTTCTCTGGTGACTAGTCACTCATTCAATCCCATTGACTTCCAAAAGTCCCTGGTGCCAAAGGTGGTTCAGCATTGGCGTTTCTCCATAAGCAGTCTCACCAGTCAAGAGGACTGTTGAAGTCAAAATACTCTGGAGGGTAAGTCACAGAACCAGAATCTGGCCCAAGAAAAGAGAAAAAGAGTGTCAGTGCTTGTCAGGGAAACTCATCTGAACACCTCTAGCAATTTAAGGGAAGTCCTACAGACATGCCAGCAAAACACTTCACTGGTTTCCATTAAATAGTTATCACAGATCCTGCTTGCAAGCAGATCCATTTCTTAATATATAAAGCAGTTTAGCCCAAACCATTATGTATTAAAAAAAAAAAATATCTGTGAGTTTAGGAGCACTTGAGCAAAGCAATAAATTCTCCTTTGAACTATTAAATTTTTTGTTAGGCAATATCATAGTGCGAATGTTGCCTCGTCTTGTGACAGTGGGTTAGTCCTGTGAGCCCTCCTATGCTCTTCAGGGCACTAATGAGCTATTCAGCCCTCAGTAAATAAACCTGTGTTAGTCCTCACCCAGGAACCTTGACACCCCTCTTATAAATACATTTATTCCCATTTTATAAGTGTGATAACACAGGTCAAGCTGTAAATGGGATTCTTGTTTCATTAATCTAATTGGACAGCAAGGTGGATTAAAGGATTAAACTAATAGATGGAGGTAACAGACTTTTCAGCTATTTTGGACTGGCAGAGCAAGTTCACCCTAACATGGCTTAACCCTGTAAGCCACATTTTTACCACCTTGCAGACCTCTGAGATGATGGTTCTCTGAAACCCTGCAATGCTCTGCTAATTCCCATGCCAAAATATTAGCTGCCATCCTTTACCCTCTGTGAGTTACTGGGTCTGAGCCAAGAATCTGTCAGCATAAGAGAAGTGAAATCAGATGGTGCAAGCCTGATTACAGTCCATTGCAGTCTCACCCAGCCCTCCCACTGGTCGTTTCTCAGCAGACTCACTGGAGATTGTTCTCCTGCCAGTTCATCAGTCGACAACATTAATAAATGGTTATAAAGATAAGTTCCATCTTATCCCAAAGGCCTGCAGGTGATAGAAAAGATCCCAGCAAAGAGATGCAAGAGGCAGTCTCAGCTTGGGATTTTTTTGGTAGAGCAAAGGCAGGTAAGACCTCCCTGGGAAGCAGTGTGCTCCACAATCAGAAGCAGTGAACGAGATTGTGATGTGTGATCCCAGTAAAATCCCCCTGTCTCTGAATTTTCTCTAATCCTGATTCCTGTATCCAGTCAATGAAGACTGTCACACACTGCACAGCTCCCCATTTCCCTCCCAAGGTCTTTGCTACAGCAGAAAAGGAGGTCTGGAGCAGACCCAAAGACCTTTTTCACTTTGCCACATACAAGTGCCCTTGGCAAAATCTGACCAAAGTTATTTATATACTATCACATTTACACAGAATTTGAAAGTCTTCATGCTTTGAGTAGGGTTCACATGTGTCTAAATTTGAGATGCTTCCAGGCTAAAATGTAGTGGGGTCCTTGGATTACACAAGCATTATCACACAGTTCCCCTGCTTACCTTTACTGGTGGCTGAGGTAAAAGGGTAAATAATGTTAATGAGAACCTGGCTTTTCATCACAAGGTTTTCGGAGGGTGGGTGGTCTCTTTGTAGGACACCAGCTTAATTTCATCTCCCACAGTGGCCTTTCTCTCCTGTTCCTAGGAGGACTCTGCCCTTCCTGACTGAATGTTCATCCTTATGCAGAAGAGTCAACATTTTGGCCCTTGGACCAATTTTATCTGGGCTCCTGGATCAAAGAATATGCCTTGTAGCATTCTCCCTATCTGCATAGCCAGTCACCAAGGTTGGGAATGTGAGAGGAAGGCTGGTGTTCCTGCATCACATGATATACAGCTCCATACTCACTCTGCTCCTATGTTGGGCCAGTGGCCAATCCTCCTCCTAACTGCCTAATCTTGTAAGCCAGAGAATCTTGGATCTGTCTCATTTCTGGGTGGGACCAGATATCGAAGATACCAGCCAAGGTGTCATGTCCTAATGCCAGACCACAGGCATAGAGTAAGTCTTAATTTAGTCCGATTGTCATCACAGAGCTGTCAGACTAGGAGCAGCTCTGCTTACAGACAACACATGGGAAGCTTCCTGTGAATCCACACAGGAAATATTTTCCCAGGCAAGACCCATTTCAGCCAAGCCATTTTTTAAATGAGTGCCTCAGGAAAAGGCTGTGGTCAAAGGCAGAACCTCCTCTAGCCCACCCTAAGATTGGGGAGGTCTAGGCAGTGACAGCAGAAACACTTTTCCTCCCATCTGGCAGAGACACCAACACAAATTTCACTACAACTCCTGGAGTAGAGTTGAGAACAGGAGCCAGAATATGGTGGATGTGAACCCTCTCTGGGACCTTGGCAGAGAAGACACGCTACTTTGTCAAATTATCAGAATTTGCGGTGGAAATGACCTATTAAACCTCTTAGCTCTTCCTACTGTCATCACCCTGAGTTCTTCCTTTCATAGGTCTGTTAATGCTTTGTCAAAAGGCAGAAACACAGCTTTGACATAAAAAGCTGCTGTTTACAGTCGATGGAAAGCTTACATTAGACTGGGCCACCTGAACCCCCTCACCCAACATAAACAGAATCTATCAACACTGCTTAAGCCATTAACCCTGACAACTGAGGTTTTCCAGGGAAAGCCCTTATCAAAAGGGGGCTGCAAATGAAACCCAATGAGAAAAATCCTCATTGCCCCAAATGTACTCAAATAACTTCCAACGAGAAGATGTGGATGAGCCTTGTTAGGCTCACCCTAATCCCTTTGACAAGCCGGGGATTCCTTCAGATTGGAACACAAATCCTCCAGGAATTTTGAGTTTTCATCTTCCTCTGCTCTCCATTGCAGTGGCAGCTACGATTTTTAAAAGATCGTTATCTGATCAACGTGGGATAGGAATGTTTGGATTTGAGCATCTAAGTCATTAGTGGAGAGGTCCTTCCATACCCAGTGAATTCTGCTCAGAGAAAGCTCCCCTTGAGTGCTCCCCTCAAGTGTTTGTGACTCCTCTCTTTCATGTGCCCAGACACCAATAATCACCCAGTGAAGCCTTGAGAAAGGGCTGCCTGAGGGAACCCACATGGAGAATATCTCCCGAAACTCTTCCTTCTCATCAGTGTTTGGAGCAAAGGGTGAGGCAAAGGGAAGAGGCCTGTAGAGAAAGCTTCACATGGGCTTTCCAGATGTGATCAATCTCCTATTACCTCAGACATTTGGCCCTTCTTTATAAGACAGAAGGCTTCTGGAAATAGGCATTTTCTAGCACAGTGCTAACTTTCCATCTCCAAATTGAGACTTTGGAAAAAACTGAAAGTTAGAGACAACAACAAAGAGTAACAGGAACTTTTTCAACTTTGTGATGAGTTTTTAGTTGTATCCACACAGGATTTCCCAAGACTCAAGGGAGACAAGGTATTTTCACATTCCAAATGCAGAAATATTTTTCCTTTTCATTCTCTCAGCTGTGTTGAGAAGGAAACAAAAGGGAGTCATAGATAAAGGAAAACAGTAGATCATATAGCAGATATTGCAAGCAGTTGTTTAGATGAACATATGAACTTTATGAGCTACAGATCTTGCTTGTTTTCCCAAAGGAAAATCTAACACACATCTACCTCCACCTGCTGGAAGAAGATTAAAAATGTTAACAATTATAATTTTCAGATTACAGACTGAAGATCTTTAACATGCTGTGTGAAGCTTGCTATGGGAAAAATAACTTCTCATAGTGAGACAAACTATCCCAAAGCCACAGTTTCTGGATTTAGCAAGTCTTCAGTACATGATAATAGTAAATGTTAACACTGTAGGGTGGGGGGAGACTTGTTTTTGTGCTGAGTACATTTTTGACTGACTTTGCCCCACGTTGGATAGATATTTAAGGAACAGTATTGACCTCGCTGGACAGTGGTGGAAATCCAATGGAATTTAGTTCAAGGTAGAACCAGGCCGTTGGTATGTGAACTGTGAAGGCAACTGAGCCTTTTTCTCTCTGCAGATGGTAAATTCACAGACATTCAGGACAGAAATATTCTCATTTTAATACCTTCACTGCTGGCTGCAAAAATGCAATATGTTTAAATCACAGAGTAATCTTTTTGATCTAGGTTTGAAAACCAAAAAAAAAAAAAAAAAAAAAAAAGCCTTTTGTAGTTTTAAAGAAGGTTGGAATTTTCCTACTTTTTTTTAACTTTTATGGCAGTTATAAAGAATATCAGATTGGTCATGAGGCAGGATTCTTCATGACAATATGCTAGCCTGGACTTTGGAAGGTTCAGTTTTGGGTCTGCATTTCACCACTGATTTCCCTTGAGGCGGCTGTAAGCATTTTGTGAGATCAGTGACACTTTTAGCAGAAATATCTTTTTCTCCCAACTTTTCCACAGGCATTTCAGCTAAAGATGCAGAATGGCATTATCCAGATGATTAAGAAAATGGCCTAAAAAGGGATTTGCTAGCACTGTCCCTAAAATTAGGACTTTCTAACTCTGAGAACATATTTTCAACCTTCTGGATTTGTTCTGCACATGGCGAGGAAGGTGGGCAGACTGGAATACCTGAATTGGTAATTATGGGGATGTCACGGGATTCTTTGAGTTTATACCTTTTACCTTGACAATAACCCCAGCAACAGGAAAACACGGACTCAAGGGAGAAGGAGAAGGGGAAGGGGCTGGTGATATAACAGAGCTCCCAAGCATAATGTCCAAATATTACCTCTGCTCTCTGTGGCTCTAGTTTTCCATGTTTTGTTACCAAAGGAACGCTACATTTTTTGCACAAAACATCGATGGGTCATCGACATCATCTCTCCTGATCCCAGGAGGAGCATGGAGAAACCAATAATCTGACACATCCTCCTAAATCTGAGGACTCTCCCACCAGATGGCTGGTCCACAAAGCGCAGTGTCCCACCACAGACGCTGAGCAATTCTGAAGGCGTGACAATGGAATGTTGGTATTTTATTGCTGCCACATCCCGCCCCGCTATTTTCTTTCCAATCAGTTAAACATTGCATCTGTCAAAGCTCAGCTTAGGTGACCTTGAGTATCCGTTCTAAGTTGAGGTTTAAAAATAGTAGACAGAAAGTGTGCACGCCTTTTTTTCTTGCAAGTCTCCAGAGAATCTTCCACAAACCAAAGTGTGTTTTCTATTCAAGTTTACATCAACAATCAGATCTGGGGGACTTCTGTCTGTGTGTGTTGCTGTTACTGATTTTTTTGGGGGCATGTGTGTGTGCGTGTGTGCGTGTGTGTCTATCGTGGCCCTTGTTTCCTCTGGAGAAAGGAGACAGTAAAACCCACTTGAAAATTTATACACACAGTGTCAGGAGCCCAGTCCATTCATCTGAGGACGCTCCTGCTGCGTTGGGTAAAATGCCCAGAAATATTCAGAGCTGTGTTAACCACAATTCTCCGCTTCCACGTTGTGCCTTATGCCATATTTGGAAGCTGTGATTCCTTTGCTCCATGCGTCTGACTCAGAATTTGCATTTACTTGATACCAGCATTGATTTCCCGTCCCTTCGGGCAGCTGTAATGGATGGAGTGGCCACAAAAAGTTCAGCAGGACAAGTAGAGAGAGTTAGTGAGCTCAGCAGAGCAATATCAGATGTCAGGCAGTGGCTGCTCAGATGTCAGTGATGCAGATTCGAGTGCTGGAGTCTGGCAGACACATGACCCACGGGTTGCAACGCGTTGTTAAAGAAATGAAACCTACCCAAGTTATTCATACTTACTGTGACATATTGCAATTGGCAGCCTCATGCTGGGTCTACCCTAATCACTTGCCAGCATAAGTTAAGAATGTGATTTCACATTTAATGATACTTCTAGACTAGCAAAAACTTCTTGGAGGGAGTGGCCTACTTTCCCAACCCTCTCTGCCTCACAGCAAAATCTTCATGTAGCCAAGACCCACAAGACTCAAAGTAGACTTCTCAGGAAACAGGATTGCTTCTCTGCTAGAGACAGTGGCTGCCTTCAGAGTCTCACTGGGAAGTCTTGAAGTAACCCATCTTTTCAGACCCAGCTCTCCCTGCTGGCTCATTTCCTGCCACAGCTAGGAATTTGGATTACCCAGCAGCTTTCACATGGAAAGCCACACTTGGACCACTTACAACCTAGAAGGACCTTGAGTCATAGGATACCATCCTTGTCCTGAAACAGGACTAGCAGAAAGCTTTTACCCGTTTTGAGGGAGAGTGTTTCATTAAGAGTAGAAGTTATAGGACATTCTGATGCTCATGCTGAAGGTAGCTTGCCATCATGGTAATACGTGTAACAACATCAGAACTGTTTTCCAAGGTAGGCTAAGTGCATAATAGAAATGAAAGCTGTGACTTTGGCTGCCTTTGAAACACTGGTGCTTGCTGGCAGCTACCACATAGCTCATACAACTTTCTCTGCTTTCAGCACTTCTGAGGGCTCTTATGTGTGCTGGTGGGTGCAGGATGCAAGGCAGAAAGCCAGAGGTGCTGGGAGAGAGAGGGCACATGTAATTTTTGTTTGCCTTGCTGGAACTCTCAGTAGTCCTCGTCCAGGAGAAAAGCAAACTGCTGGTGCAATGTGATAGAGGTAGTGTGCATAAAGGCAGTTCCTGCTCAAGAGTGAGATGAGACACAACAGCAGATACAGCTGATGAAATAAACTTTCATTGTTGCCTCATCATAAGTGGCACCACCCTCAGTCTGTCAGTGTTTTATCAAAGCTTTTACACGTGTTGCAGCTTTGAAAGAAAGCAGCAAGTTGCCTCCGTGGCTTTTTGGGAATGCCCTCCCTAGCATGAAGCAACACACTAAAAAATGGGGTGGGTTATAAAGGCAAAGACCAGTGCCACTGAATATAAGGAAGGGTGCAGATGGCATGTGAAAAGTCAGAAAACTATGTTTAAAGCAACACAACAAAGGTTCACTGGGTGAACACAAAGAGAAGGGCTACATTTAAAAATTACATGCTAAGAAAAGAGTTGTATCTGTTAGACTGCTGCCCACAGGGCTGGTAGTTCTCTTTTACTTAGGACAAGTCTGAAGGTTCAGTTTCAAGCCACCTTTTTCCTGCTACATTTTTGTACCACAAAACTGTACATAAGTTGCACTCTTCACCCAAGTGTCTTCCCCACGACATCCAAACGCCACATTCCATCTAGTAAAATTTTATGCAATCTGCCTCCAGATCCCATTCTAGGTCTCTAAGTAAATGGGAAAAACTATGGACACATCATAACATTTTCAGGCTCACCCAAAACTAGAAACAACCTCCAGGAAAGAAATCCTGAAACAAAGGGAAAAGCAGCATTTTACCACTCTTGGCAGAGAGAATTCCAGTTGTACAATAGCCTTTATCCCAATGTGATAAAGAAGAGACAAGGGAAATGGCTATTGTGTCATAAACACGTCTGCTGGAGATGCAGAAACCTTCTGGAGCAGATGGTCTTGAAAGTTTCTCACTGCATTTTGCATTTTGCATTTTGCATAAGCCTCAAAACTCTGAGCTGCTCTGTCACATTCACCTCATCTGTATAAAATATAAAACATTTTTGTTTTAATTAATGAAAAAGTCTTTCCATCCCACACTTAAATAAGCCTAACCAGCCATCCTGTAATGTGTGATAAAACTCAGGCTCTGCTGTACTATCTGCAGATGCAAATGTTTGCAGCCATGTTGATGAATGTCTCTCCAGATAGTCTTCAAGAGCAGTGTCTAGACTCAAAGAGTGAGCACAGTGCACTTCTGACTGTCAGAGCAAATGCAGCATTTCATAGAGACTCTCTTCTCTCTTCAAGGCAACAGCAGGACAGTTCTTCAGCAAATATCCTTTTTTCTTCTTCTGTAACTCTGTACAGGGCTTTAGATCAGAGGTTGTACAGGGAGAAAAAAGATTGTGTAAGAAAAGGGAGGAAAGTGTCTGAAAGCTGTTGGGAACCACCTTTTCCATTCAGTTGTCAAATTTCCAGCTCTTTGTCACACTTTGTCTTTGCACTTATGTATGTTCAATGAATTCTTTCTTTCTCTTTTTTTTGCTGTACAGCTTCAGATGAAGAGGACAAAGCTAAGCTGAGTCATTGACAGCTAACAGAAGAAATTATATTTCAATCAATATCTGTAAAGGTGATAAGGCATAAAAATTCATGTGTATTTTTTGATAATTCCAAAGAATCAGCATTACAGATCCTTCCAAGCCTGAGCACACTGATCTATTAGACAAGCTTTGAAACACCATAAAGAAATAGCTCTTCCCTGAGAGGAAAACTTTGTCCTTCTGTGAAGAGCAAAGATAAAGCATGCTACATTGGCAGACCTCTTATAGTTTAAGAATTCAACTTAAACAGCAGATAAATGTCTCAGTTCTTCTGAAAAACATCACTGAACTCAGAAAGAAATGGGCCTTTTCAGAGTGCAGTTTATCCCACCCTTACAAAGACATCCAAAATAGCTCAGGGAAGTCCCAGCTATAAGTTCTTATTTCACCTTGTGGAAAAAGTGCAATTAAGTATCTTCCATTTTTAGTATTTTATTATATAGCTCTGCAGTTGATTCTTGGTGTTCATCAAGTATTTAAGTACCACCACAAGTCCGATTCAGCTTTTTAGGTGGAGAGAGCAAAGGGATGTCGTGACAACCTGACTGTTGAGCAGTCACAATCTTTGTTTCAGTTCTTAAAAAAAAAAAAAGGGAATTAATCAAATGACATTCATCAAAAGGAGAAAAGTTTGTATGTGAAGACCTACACACCCTAGTTCTCAGCCAGCCACATCCTGATTCTGTAGTAGATGTAGCTTCCTGACCTTAAAATCAAAGAGATTGCTCCACTGTGATTAGGGGCAACTGAAAAGAGTGGTTGACCTTGGTGGTTTGTGCAGTAGTGCAAGTCTTCAGTCCTCATTCTTCTGTTTCCTGTGGAAGTCCAGATGGTGATCAACAGGACTGCAGTGTCTGGGTGTCACCTGAGTTTTCTCACTTGTATCAGTCTTTAGAAATCAACATATCCATGCCATTTAAACCAGCCAGTGTCCTTGCCCCAACAGCTGATGAGCAAAATACTCCCTTAGTATCTCTCCTAGAAATATTTACTAATGTATTCTTTGTGGTTGATTTGCTGTCATGCCTAGACTGCACAAGGGAGAGCTGTGGACAAAAGACCTGCTTTTTTAAGTCATGCCCCATAAGGGAAAGCCTGGGTGATCCTTTCCAAACAGCAGCTGGGAAAGCAGGGCCAGAAAATGGCTGTCACGTTCCTGTTAGCTGAGAGCAGGGCTTGTCCTCTCTGACTCCTTAATTCCAGTCTGCCAGAGTAATACTACAGAGAAATGTCTTATTCCAGAAGCTGTTCATACATTTAATGAGAAGCAACCACAGTCCCAGTAGCCAGGGCTGCCTTCCTTAAGGTGATACCCTGGCAGGTTTCCCACGGTAGTTCAGTAGCTTGGCAATTTCTTTTCTAAATTTACAAGCAATCTCCTGTTACACAGTGGGGCCAGCTTCTGGGATATCAAGTGGTTTTTCAGGTGTTGTATTACACTGGGCTGGAAGCTTTTATTCACCAGGCAATGTGTGTAACCAGTGTATGTTCAAATGACTGTGTCTCCAGTGTTTCTTTCTGCTCTAATTCATTACTCAGCTTTGCATCTTCCATTGTCCCTGTTTCTACTTCAGGTTCCCATCTATTAAAAAATAAAAACCGTGTGAGGAAGAATAAGGCTTAGCTCAAAGAAGTGATGTCCCACCTAATCACAAGTCCCATGAGCTCCTCGAAGGGACAGTGTTACAGAAGGTTTTAAAACTGGTGGCACATTCAAATTCCAATTTATGACAAGGAAAATCAAAGTGTAAATGTAGTTCACAGGACTGCTGATCAGTGACTGGTCCAGGGTGATGAAGAGATTCTGGCTCTAAAATGTTTAGGACTGTTCTTGTGTTGTTAGTATCTGTCTAACTGCTTAGTTGAATTAAACAAAACATCTGAAAATGATCAGTCCCCCCCATAAACGTCACTTTTTCACAAAAGAAGACGCTGACTTACCAAAGATTATAATATATACACATGTGTTTTATCTCTGCAAGATGTTTTCAAGAGGTTGAATAAGCCGGTCTATGTGCTGACATGAACTGTAAGCAGAAGATCAGCTTGAAATATTAGGCCAATAATATGGATAATATACATCCAGTTGCACTGCAATCCATCTCACTAGGTGACTCGGGTCGTGGTTTTGCCAACCGAAGTTAAAGTTCAACATCTGGGATAATCCCACATTTCACATGTTCTTGCTTTGTTTTCTCAGCGGTTTGGAGTTCTTTGTAACCCCAAACATGACAAAGCTGCACCGCCACTGTCTTTGAGAGGAAGACATTAACTGGGCTTTATCCCAAGTTGGTCATTCCAGTGCTATCTAAGGGTCAAGAGCAGCTGCAGAAGGAAAACTCTCCCTGGAGCTCTGTCTCTACACGGGTGGCAGATTCCTCTGCTGTGAGGGTCAGCTGGCTATCTCGGCATGTGGTTTGTATTTACCAAGTCATTGCTTAGAAGAAGACCATTTGTTTCAAAGGCCAGATAGTTTAAGGCATGTAAGGGTTCCACTCCACAGGTACTGTTCACCCTTCCTGTTGTACTGCTTTCATTCTGCTAAGATAGTGCAGGGTGAATACGGTGCCCCCACACCATCCTCATTCCAGTTTACAAGAAAGATCAGATAAATCAGTGTAGACTGGACTTCATCCCTGGGAACCCTTGAAGATAAGGCTAATTGTGCATTACAGTTTTGTTTTTTTTTTTCTTTCACATGAGTTCATGACAGCAGGCCTGTGAAATAGTTCATGATCTGGCATCCACGTTCAGTATATCTGTGGTACTGAGAAAAATGAAGTGTTATACCCATGACCTCTAACGTGGTAGATAATTCAGATAAAACTTGTAGCGAGCAGAAAAATCTCATTTGTCATAATCCTGGCACAGACTCCATAGTGGCAGAGAGGCTGATGGGTACAACATGAGCGCATTTAAAATCTAATAAATTGTAGCAAGGAAATAGTTGAGTCATGTGTAATGTCCCCCCCACTTTACTGTCGGGAACAGTCTTTATTTCTTAAGCCTATCTTGTTAATGTGATGTTCAGCAACCAGTTGCAGAAGGAACTTTTAGTTTTACCAGACAAGAAGGGAGCACTGTAGCATCTTTCCTTGGGTTACCATTGCTCAAAGTTTCAAGTTACTCTTGTTTTCTAGCAAGCTCACTACAGAACTGGACAAGGTTTTTTTGACAAAACTATAGGCCATTTGCAGCCTTTTAATGGTCATTGCCCTGCAATCAATACCCAGCTGATTGAATTAAAGGTACGATTATTCTCCTAATGGATTTAATGTAAAGCTTGTGTGGACAGTCTTGCACAAATAAATTTCTGGTAATCCTGATTTAAAGGGTTAGGAGAAGGTTTAAGGTCAACCAAATTATTTTTTAATTTAAGTAAGTACTCATTATAGGTGCTTTTCTGCTCATTTAAAAAGTCAGCTTAAGAACTCTAACTCAAGAGATTCCTGTGTGGACAGGTTCCATTCAAGGCAGGGAGGGAGCATTAACTGCTGGATAATCCACAAAACCACTTTGCTTCTGATGTCCCCACAAAGCAGAAGTTTGGAAAAGGAAAACACTTTCTAGCATCATCAGTGTGAAATATTAATCTTATTTAAATGCACTGATCCTTCTGTTAAGATTTCTACCCAGAATGTTTTGGGACACATGCAGACAGAGCAGCTCCTGGGAAAGTCACTCCACAGTAACTCAACAAGCTGCTCCAGCTTCTCAGTCAGGACCTTTCCTGGGTTGTTTGTCCATAAAAAGGTTTGACAGTCAAACTGAGAGGCGGGTGTCTCTTCAGCTTGGACTCTATCATCTGTTCTTAAAGACCATCTTTAGAGAAGCTGAATGCTTCCCTTGCTGAGGCAGTTGTATTTCAATATTTTACATTAACAGTCTGGAAGCAAAACAGTACTCATACCTTCACTGGTATCGCTGTCAAGTCCAGCTGGAACTTCATGAGAAGATAGTGTACTTGAACGAGTTTCCTAGGTTAGTTTTGGAAATGCAGGTGAAGCTACAGATTGAATCTTACCAGCTTCATAACTGAGTGGAGTGAAGAATAACCACTGGTGCCAACTGTGTTATTGCAGGACCAGAAAGACTTGTCCAGCACCAAGTAGAATAGTCCCTAGGATTGACCCTGTCATTCCCAACCAGCATGAAGCAGCACACACCATTTGTGACCTGCCATAGGCAGACAGGGCTAAGGCATAAACACACCAAGGATTTCTAAGTATTAAACCTGACCTGAGATAAAAATATGTTAAAAGGGTATGTGCTATTGATGTTGTTGTATTTCAGCACATGGATTAGCTGGCAGGAGGAACCTTTTTTTCTTTGGACACGGTAATATTTGGGAGTCCTGTATGGCATGAGGCAGTACGGGCATGAAGCAGTCACCAGTGCTATTGACAAAAGTAAAAGAAGACCTCAGTGGGTATTATTTGTATGAACACAAGGAGGATGCTGTGTAGCAGATGCTAATGAAACCCCATCTCTGATGGCAGTGGTAGAGCAGGGAGAGTCCTAAACCTGTCCAGCTCTCTGTCACCCAGAACTGAGGGTATCGTAGACAGCTATCCATTAGCATGGGCTGGGCAACTCTTTCCCTTCAGACCCTTGCAACAGAAGTCTGGGAGTAGAGGTCACTTTTTGGTTAATAGCTGTAGGTGGATTCCTCTTCCATGAATTTTTCCAGTCCCTTTCTGTACCTGTCTGTGTTTAGGTCAGATTCCTTCTGCTCCAGTCTGCTCCAGTCCTGTTCCCTGATGGTGAATTTTCTGATGCTGCATCACTGCGTTCTTCTGCAGGAACACAAAGTTTCATTTCCCTGAGCTGCCACAGTAGCATAAACCTTGAAGGAAAAAAAATCCCATTTTTAAAAAAGGAGGAGGAAGAGTAAGAAACTTGAACTGCAGAAGCAATGAGATGATTTAACAACCAGCAGCTTTTTCCTATTTGGTGTCCCAAAATTTTAGGAGTAGATGAAAACCACAGCGTGCAGGTGATCAAATGGAGTACTTTGCCTCCTAAATCAATGTAGGGAAGAGGGACTAGCTGGCATTTGTCACGCCCGCCAATTTGGTTGAAGTGGAATTTGAACCACACTGCTGGAGATATTAGACAATTTTCTTTCATCTGGTTGTGGGTCGTGTCACATGGTCACCATATGTGTTGTTCCCCGGCACGCACACACACACACCTCTCACTCTACACAGCTGTCAAAACAAACATCAGCTGCCTTGTTTCAATCCAGGAGAGTTTCAGCTCTGGAAGCAGTCGAAACCCATAGGCTTTTCTAACAGGATTTCACATTGCAGATTATCTTTAATCCAATTCATCTCTGACTGATACACTTTTTGGAAGCCTGTGACCCATCTGCAGAGTTTGCTAGATGGAAACTTCTTTCAGCTGTGCTGAAACCGCCTTCTCTGCTGGGCTGTAATAACAAGGAAAATCCTGTAATGATCTTCCTCAACCAGTGAAGGGCTTTGTTGTGGTCATGAATAAATCTGAATTTATGGCAAGAACATTAGGTTGTATACAAGGAATAGATTTTACTTAACCTATTGAAATCTTGCATATTAAATTGGACTCTTCTGAGTTCTTCTAGAAATGAATGCCAGAAAAATATGCTTTTGTTGTTGCTTTTAAAGTAGTGCTTAGCCTTAGGATTGCACCAAAGACCTGGAAAGCCCAAGGCAAAATGTTCTGTCCCAATGCAGAGAAGGGGAGATCTTTCTAATCCCTCGGGTCAGAGGAGCCCATCACAAACTGTCTTGTCCTAATATCTCTAGGAAAGGGTTCAGTGCCACAGTACAGCACTGGGAGAAGGGCTGGGATGCTGGAGGTTGCTGTTCTGATTCAGGTCACTCCGGTAAAATGCAACTAATTTTTTTTTTTTTTTTTTAACGTGACAGTCAGCTACCCAAAAAGGAAACCTGACCCACAAAATGAAAAATACTCTGGCTAGAAGTTTCCAGTCATGTTGCAGTCAAAGCCTGGGCTGATGGATGAGGTAAGATGCTGCTGGGCAGAAACAAAAGTGATCTGTGCTGTGGTGCAGTGGCCACAGAAGCTCTGCTTACAGTCCACTGGCTGAATTCAGGGGCAGGATTTCTTTGCTTCATTCCTGGTGTTTTCAGACTGGGTAAAGGATTCCTCCTACCTGAAGCGGCCTATAAGGAAAACCACAGCAGCTGTAGGATTTCTGGGGGAGGGAGATTTAAGCAGTGCCAGTAAATGACACATTCCCCTCCGCCTGAAACCCCACCTCCTGTTTTCCAGCAGGGTATTCAAGTAGGAGGCAGGGAAGGCAGAAACATTTGTTCTGAGATGCTATAGTCTCCTTCAGATCCTCTAAAGGCCAAAATTTTCCTTATTTTTTTTTTATTCCTGCTGCCATTTAAGATTACCTGTTCCTTCTTTAGGCCCCATTCCCCACAGAAACACCCCTGCTTCCAAATGCTTCTTGTTGCCTTGTAGCCGTGTCTTCATGTCACCTTTATCAGCACAAAATGTTAGACTTCTGGTTGTAGAGATGTCCTGTGTCTGACTTTGTTCGTTCTCTTCATCTTCTTACCGGGGTGAATTATCCGAGTGCAGTGGACTGCTTGTTTTTGGTAGGGTTTTATCATAAAAATGACGTATGGGGTTTGTGTGTGCAGGAGGGTGTATATATAAGTGCTGATATATGTTTGTTTTAGAAGAGGTTCCCCAGTTCAAAACAACCCAAAACTGTTGACCTCCATGATATGGTGTGTCATCGATGGATTTCCTCAGGGTTTGGAAGGGATGAGCAGTAGCTCGTCCTATGAAGCCTTTTGCTTGGCAAAAGGGCTGAACTCATGCCGCTGGATTTTGTATTACTACCTCTGTTTTTCTATAAGTGAAGCCCACAAACCTCAGATGAGTTCTAGTACTCACTGTAACTTAAACAAGCTCTACTACCGAGCAAGCTGATCTACAAACCCAACCCAAGCAGAGATAACAGCACCAAGACAAGCTGGAAAAATGATAATGACATCTACTTTTTTACTAGTTCATTGTATTTTGACTGCAGAGATTTTCTTGCAAGCCACAATCATATTTCTGCTTAAATCTTCATTTTCATTAGAATGAGATCGGATAGCGATGGGTAAAACCAGTGAACATTTTTAAATTAAAATGTGTTTTGGAAAAAAAACCCAAACAAATACTGGAAAATAATAACAGGGTAAGGAGAGAATAATGGCATAAGGGAATTCAGTAGTTTATTGCAGAACTGTGCTAACATAGTAAAAATTCAATTTCTAGCAACCACAACATTTAGACTACAAGAGACAGTCTTGGTGTGATTATTCATCCTGCTCTTTACAATTTCAGGGACTATGGGAGCATTCCATAGGGTAAAAGTTTTCCCTGTAGAGTGAATCACAGACAAGGTAGACTGTTACGTTTATACAGGAGGAGCAGAAGCTCAGAGACATTAAAGGTGAGACATCTGAAAGTACTCAAACAATGCCCCCTTTGAAATATTCTTTGACACCATCAGAGCTAGGACCAGTAACATACCCTTTGAAGATACCACTTAAAAAGCCTTCCAAAATCTGGCAGTAATTTGAATCTTTTTTGCCCCTGTCTCCAAGTACAGAATGCACCCGCTCCCTCTCTGGCAGTGTCAGCAAGGCAGGCACTACTTTCTCCCTCCTGTTCATGTGTTACTGCACTGTAACAAGTCCAGTAAAGGTTTTTTTCAGAGCAAGGTTTAGGGTCCTCGGCATGGGCCAGGAGCTGTGTTATCCCTTTGACAGCATCGGGCAGCAGGAGAGTCCAGAGTGGTGGCTGGAGGATGATGGGGCTGGGCCCTGCTGACACAGAGGCCACCAGCTGGCAGCAGTTCAGAACCAACATCTTTGGCTTTTGTGTAATTACCCCTTCGTTCCAGGGATATCTCAAAGCTGGAATGGCATGGGAAGCCTTATTCCCCCAGCTGCCTCCCTCCCCCCACCCATCTGAGGAGGGTTTCGCATTCTTTGGTTGCTAAAGTGGTGTGTGTATGTGTGTGTGTGCATATATTCCTGTGCTAACAGATCCACTGGGAAAGGAACCTCCTGTTAAGTTAAAATGCAACCAAGAGAGGCTTCCCTGCAAGATCACATATGTTTTCCTTAAGATAAGGCTTTAGAGGGATAATATCATTCCCCACAAAAAGATTTTTCAGCTGCCATGACACCTGAAGCAAACAAATGTCTTGTGGCCCAGCATTGATAGATGCAACATTAAAAGCAATTTGATATCCTCTCCAAGGCTAAAAGGAAAGAGACTTCTCACATGCTGTACCAGGGGACTCATGATGAAGGAGTTTTCTTCTTCCAGCCCTGGGATTCATTCTGCTGTCTTCCATTACCGTGAGTTTGCTGATGTGAAGGGAGTTGCACCACTGAGAACACGAAGAGAAGGAAGCTTTCTGTTGTGACAAGACCTAGAGGAATGGGAGATGAAAAGTGTTCCCTGAAAGAATTGAAAATCTCCTTTAGACACAGAGCAATCACTATCATGTCAACCTTCTGCTCCTTTCCCCCTCATTGAATGATATTAGTTCCCCACATCCATTTATCTCATCTTCATCTTAGCCTTTCAACTACTCCATGCTCCCAAGTTTGACTTGTTGCTCCTCTGTGGGAGGAGTGCCTCAGGCATAGATTCCTCTCCAGCCTCAGCTTATATCACTATTGCATTTCTAGATGTGGTCTCTTGCCAATTCATCCATTTCTGTGTATATGTGATGTGTCTGAAAATGGCCTTCAACTCCTAAAGCATTGCTTGTGTGCTCTGCTCCCCAGACTGCTCTACTTTCTATCACCACGAAGAACTTCTGTTCTGCTTCCCTGAGCTTTCCAATCCCTCCAATGCTCTGTGACCCTTTTTCATTGGTTATCCAGGCTCAAAGGATTCCTGAGCATGGTTGGTACTCTCAGACGATCCCCCCAGCTCTTTCTGTGTTGCAGGATCTGACCAAAGCACCTTTCCTGGGTGAAGCAGTACCTCTATTTAATTAAATGTTTGATTAAATAATGGATCTCCTTGCCATGTGATCCCCTAGAAGTGAAAAGTTCGCATAAGGTTAAAAAATTTAGGGAAATTTGTGGAAGACAAATCAGCCACATCCTTTTAAATCCAAGGACACTATCACTGGCTCCATAATCACCCAGATTTACTAGTTCTGAAATTTGGAGACATGTTTTAGAAAAGTAGGACTATCTTTGCTTTGGTCCATATAGCTCTTTTTGTGTAGGTGCCATTGGAAAAAGCATATATTGGTAGATTGGCATCAAGTCTGAGCAGGTCCAGGTGCTGTATCCACTTGGAGTTCCCTTTGCAGAGCCTTGCCCATATCCATCTCTTGCTCTCTTTACCCCACTGACTCTCAGTCTCCTCTACCAGCATATTGCAAGAATCTTCTTTCTCTACAGCCTCCTTCCAACTTTCTGCTTTCCTTCCCACTCAGAGATCTCTCCCCCACGTCGTGCTTAATAATTGGGGTAGAAAACAGTTCCTTATCATGTAAATCTGCAAAACCTCTTAGGGTTCAAGACAATTTACATCACAGAGGCTGTGCACCTTAAAGCAATACCGATCCCTCCGGGGGAGCTCACGGAGGAAGTTACTCATTTTGTGGCTCAGTCGGTTTGCCCAGTGATTTCACATTTCAATCCACAGCTTGCTAAACTCTCCTTTGGAAACGCTGACGAAAATCGCGTGGAGTTCAGTTTAGGGTTTCTGGATTGTAGTTTCTGCAGGTGACTTTTACTTTTCAGGCTGTTTGGCTACTCCTTTTCCCCGGGGGCCGTTTTCTTGCCTCCCCACCAGCCAGTTGCGCAACACAGGCTGCAATTATTTACAGTCTGCCTTTGCACTGACTCACACTGACTGGATTCAGGGCCGAGGTGCAGGACGCTCCTCGTTGTTTGCCAGGGAAGACAATCCTTTCCTACAGTTGCTGATAAAATCACTGCATTGTTCTTCCCTGGGATCCCTAAGGATAGTGTTTTGAGGAGGAGCTCCTGAAGGTATCTTTTACTAGTGAGAAAAGCAACTAAAATAAAAGAGCCACGGAAGCTTCTGCCTAAAACTCAAATTCAAGCTTCCTTCCACTTCTGCTTTACTATGGAGGCAATGAAACATTTACTTTTGCAGTTCACAATGCTGGAGGGATAAGGAGAGAGTACAGTTAAATGTACATTTGAGTCCTCTTTATTACCTTTTATTTTCTTTTTGCTTTCTTTTTTTTTTTCCCCCTAACTTGGGGCAGGAGCTTTCTGGAACTGAACTTGTCCTATTTTTTCCTCAGTGTAGACCGGACCTCTAAAATTTTCTCAGATGTTGATGTTTATTCAAATCTACAAACTTAAAATTTCACCAGTTCATAGTGGATGTTAATTTATATTTCTTCTTACAAATACAGGTCATTTCCCTTCAGATGATTTTTTTTTTTAAGAAAAATCATACTAACGTTGCTTTCAGTAATGACATTTAGGTTATCTTTCATTTGAAAAATCTTGCAGCCAGGGTTCAGGATGTAGATTCTGTATCCTGCTCATGGCATGCATATCTATCAGAGAGTCCACCAAAAATTCAGCTACTATAATGACGTTAAACATTTAAGAAGTGTAATATGGCATTAGGTGATTGTTTCAACAGTAGCCAATTCATAGCAAAGATCTGGAATACCTTGCTTACTAAACACCTACAGAGCTTCAAAGGATGACTGGAGAAGCCCAGGGGAAAAATTTATCAAGGGCTATTAAATACAAAGCAACCAAGCCTGGCTCAGGGAACCCTTGGAGGTTCAGAAGTGTTGCTGTATATGTTCTCTTTTCTTATTCTTTTCCTCTAGACATACATTGTTCCCATTTAGAAGAGTCGTCAGCCCATCCCTGTAAAACCTAAGAGCAAAACTTTACAAAGAATGTTTAAAGAAGGAGAAACTGAGGAGAAACTAAACAATTACAGAAATAATAAATTAAATAATGGTGCAAAATATTATTTTTTTTAAAAAATCCTAAGAATAGGAATGCAGAGAGGGACACTGAAGGGGACACTCCTTATGCAGCACCAGCCACTCCCTGACATTGTCCAAGGAGCCACAGCAGCAATCTGAGGCTGCAGACGGGTGGGACTTGGTGGAAAGCACCGGTCTGACACTCGTGTCCATCCTCCTGTCACGAATATTTAATGAGATTCCAAACTTCAAACCCGTTTTACTGGAGGGGAAATGTGTCTGCAGGACATTGTGATTGAATAACCTATTTCAACCTCATGACTCATAGGTTGGTTTTTGCCTTGGTTTGTTTTTTTTTCCTCCTTCTGTTTTTCCTAGAAGATGAGCTTCCATCTGATAGCAGTTCAAATGTAACTGAACTTTAGTTTTGTTAAGAGTGACCTCATCCTGTATTTGTTCAGTACTAGTAGCTGATTTAAAGCCCCCTTATGCTGAACACATTCATATATGACATGCACTACACACATCTCTCAGCCTAGAGCAGGAACCCCATTAATGTCAGGAAAAGCCTGTAGGCTTCCAGGGAGCCATTTTCAGAATATTTACCTAAAACTTATTATCCCCTTAGTGTCTTTTTTGTCCATCTGCCTTTCTCCTGGGTTTGAAAGCATAGCCCTGAATGTGGGTCTTTATGTGTCCCTTTTGATGTGTGCTGGTGACCTGTGAGCCTCACCTCTTGCCACTGAAGGGGTCCCTGCACCTGCATGCCTGGCAGAGCTGTTCAGTAGGTGAGGCAAGTCAAAGGCAAAGCACTAGACCTTGCAAATGCAGCTGTTTTATCCCAGCACTGGTGCTGTGGGGCAGCTTTGCAGGCAGTGGGGAGATGACTTAGCTGGAGAGACCCACAGCTCTACTGCAGAGCTGGGAGAAGGATGTGGTTTTGTTCCTTGTGCTCAGTTGAGCCAACTGCTGGAGAGGAGCTGTGTGTGAGTGCTGGGAAATGCAGTTGGGCCAGGCTGGCTTGAAGGTGGCAGCTGGGTGGGAAGCAAAGGGTGTACTGAGGATGGGTAAATCAGAAAAGCAAGCCCACCTGCTTTCCCTTTCTACCCACGCTTGAGAATCTGTAGCTAAGCAAAAAAGTGAAACTCCAGACTGAGGCCAAAGCAAAAAGAGTGGAAACAGGGAAAGCAGTGGGTGAGGGATGAGTCATCTATTTTGAGGGATGTCACAGTGCAGTGGTTTCCATCATGGAGCCTCTGTGGGGAGTTGGGACAAGTCTCCCAAATCATAAATCTAAGTTTTGAATGGCTGTAAAATGTCACTGGGTGTGCAGAGATGTCCACATCTAAGTGCTTTCTTCCTATTTGGGCAGTGCATGTCATAAGAGGTGGTAGTGCCAGTTTATTACTGCTTTAAAATTAGGATTCCTGTGCTCTTTCCCATCGTCCTCAGCTAACCCTGTAAGCAAAAAAACGTAGAGCTATTGGAGGGGACAGGTAGGGACAGCCTAAATGGAAAAGGAGTTGAGGAAGCCAAATGAGAAATAGAGAGCTTTGGAATTTCAGCCAAGTTCCAGAGAAATCCCTGGCAGAAGGTTTGGTATTGGCTCTCTTGGAAAGGTCTGAATATCCTGAAGTTGAAAAGTCTGAAAAAGTCATCCAGAATATCATGATGCAGAGCAAGGTGACAAAATGAAGAATGCATCACTCTGTAATTACCTCATCAAAGTGTTTTTAAATGAGTGTGGCCTTAGTTGCACTTCTAGAGCCAAAGGAGAGATTAGGACCTCTGTCTGCTTGGAATTTTTGCAGCAGGGAGGATCTCTGCCCTGTAGATCCACTATATAGAGACTGGACTTTTATATGAGGGCTGAGGAGAAGTGAGCCCGATACCAGGCAAGACTCTCTCATCCAGCAGGAGCAAAACCAAACACTCTCCCGTGGGGAGCAGGATTATGCAACAGGGACTTCTGAGAAGATACTGAAATTGAATCCCTGAGACTTTTGCTCATCAGCCTTAGAAAAAACACTCGTGTTGGAAGGCTCCGCATTTAATTGCTGGGGAAACTTGATCAGAGCAGAAAGGAGATTCCCAGCCTCTGGCTAAACTGTTGGCTTTTCTTAGTGGTTTCTATCAACCCTGTGCTTCTCAGAAAGTTCCTTTCAGGTGCATCTTTCCTGAAAGATTAAATGCCTCTGTGCAGATTACAGTGCTGGGGATTAATTGCCCCCTGAGGCAGAACAACTGATCTCTTAGGCCATGTGCACAGGATGCAAACCATGTCTAAAGCAGGAAGCAGAGAGGGTTTGTTACACAAAACAATTGGCAAACTTATTATTTAAGGATAATCTAATCTCTTAAGGAAGAGAAATAGGGAAGGAGTACAGAGCAAAGTCTGTCCTAGGCAATAAGAAATACTTGGTTTTAGAAAGACACCTGAATTCCAATTGCTGCAGGAATCTGGGCTTAATCCAACTCCACTAAAGTTGATGAAAAACTTGAGAAGGTTGCATCCTCCATGCTGCAAGAAGTGAAAAGACATTTGAAAGTTGAGAGACGAGTGGGAGTAAAGGTTGGTAAAAATGAGAGAGAAGCTTAAACTAGGAAATTTGTATAAGCAAGCAGTTTTCAAACATGGGGAGGCTTGGAGGGTCTGGAATTGAGGATACTGGTTTGGACAGTTACCAGGAGAGAGGCACTGCCTCAGTATTTTGATCATAATCTTGCTTCCGAGTCTGGTGTTCCTGCCCTCCCTTTCCCAAATTTATGTAGGTTTACTGAGAACGACTTCCTGGATCCCATCTGTTAACTGGATACATCCATGTTTGTGCAACAGTAAGTTCTTACACAGCTCTGTGTGTAATATTTCAGCCTTGGTAGGTGCTTCAGACACCCTGTACCATAGGGTGGACCAGGCTGTTGCTGGTGTGGGGTTGCCTGAGCCTGTTTACCCTGTCAGATGTGCAAATGAACCCCTAAAAGGCTGTGCCTGTAGGACAGAGATCCACGGGCTGCAAGATGGGAAGAGATGTGTTAGATGATACCTAGAGTTCACTCACAGATTAAACAAATCACTGTGATAATACACCAGGACTTGTGGTTCTGGCAGACAGCACACTTCTCACATGACAGTGAGTCACATCGTGGGTTTGTTTTCTTCCCGTTCATTTACCTCTCATTTATCGCTGCTGGTGGGTAAATAGAGAAAATGGGATTCTCAGAGTGTGATCTTTACAAAGGCCACTGAAACACTTCCTCTGGAGAGCGCTGATTTGAGACAATTGGGGCTGGAGGGGGAGGAAATGTTCTGTTTGAACATTTGAAAATGCAGATTCAGTGACACCAAACTGTAAATTAATTTCATTTTCTGTTATAGAAGGGGGAAAAGAGAGAAGTCAAAGCAGTTCCTTTTGTTTCCAAATTAAATGCTTGGGTTTTCCCATGGGAAGAGACTTTTCATGTCACGGATTTTTTTTTTTATTTCCTGTTTGAATTTTTGAAATGGAAAATAAAATATTTCAGCTGATTTTTTTTCCCCTCCATTTCATCAGATACTTGAGAAAGAAATTTCAGATCAAGTAAACGATTTATTTCAATATTTAATTTGGAAGTGGCGGGAAATTGAAATACCTTCCATTGCAACAGTTCAGATTAGAATGCAATTTTCTAATTCCATTGAGCTCCTAGTGTTCATCCCTAGGACTCCCCAGCCTTCTGCAGAGTAATTGAGGAGGACAGTGCACCTGGCCAGTGCACCGAAAAATGAGTGTCTGGTGCCCTCTATGGGTCCGTACGAACCGGTGGGCCTGAGTCTGACCTGCGAATTCCAGTTTTTATGCCTGAAAACCAGCTTTAGGAGATTCTGAAATAAACAGATTGCCCCTCTGACCAAGACAACATCGATGAATAACTCGCAAGTTCTTCTTGAAACAAAATTTGAAACTGAGCTTTAAAAATGTGTCTTTTGCCTCTGAATGCAGGAGCATGATTTTTTTTTTTTTGAAGACAAGAGCTAAAATAAATAAATAAATAAATAAATAATTATCTCTTGATGAGGTTGAATATGGCATGAATGAAATGAGACAGGTGTCGCACAGGGAAAGAAGGCAGCAGGGTCTTCAGCTGGAGTCAATGTGTCTGTGCTGGCTGCAGTGCTGTGAGCCCCTGACAGTGTAGGAACAGCTCTCGTTTTCAGCAGAATACTGGAAGTGCAGGGAGCTGAGAGATACACTCTGCCGAGGGATTTCTAAGGTGGTTTTTTTTTTTTTTTCTTCAAACCAATTTACAAAGGTGCCAGAAATAACATGGAGTGCTGGCTGGGATGAGAGTAATTTTTGGTACTGAGACTTCCTGTGCAGTGCTGATAAAATAAATCCTACTTACCTTTCCCTGCTTCCATACACTGATGTGGCTTGTTACAACATTCGTCTCTCCCAGCCCTTCTCTCTCATTTATTTCCTCCAGTGAGTGTGAAGCTGGCATGGGAAACTAGGCTGACAGACTGGGAAACTGAAGGTCTCTATGCTCAGACCTGGCAAAGCCCAAATTACGAGCAAGTGTAAAATCTTCTCTTTTCAGATTTTGAGTTGTGACTCTAAGACCTGTGCATCTCACTGGTTCCCAGCCTCTCTCGGGGGCTGTGGGACATCCAGGCTCTTCCAATACATGGATTATGGAAAGATAATCAATAGGAGGCCGAGGGCTGAGTGTGGACTTGACTTCAGGGAGGAGAAAGGACAAGACAGCAATTGTGGTGGGACCAGTGGCCCTGCAGGCAGAGGGTTCCCATGGTGGCTGCTGTTTCCTGAGTGAGTTGTAGCAAACCTGTCTGCTGTAACCTGCCTTTCACAGCAGAGTGACCCAAATCCCCAAACTCTTGGTGGCATCTCAGCTCTGTCAGCATGTGGCAATGCTGTTGAATTTCTGTGGCTGCAGCCCATCTTCATGTTGCCAGCAGCAACTTCCCATCGTCCTGTGCTTTGCCAGCACCAGTCCTGAATGGAAGAGATTGTATATTCACCTAGAATTGAATTTTTTTTAATTTGACAGAAAGCAAGAGAGGTCCATATAGAGTCAAACTTACAGGGCCTGATTGATTTGAAAAGAGAGGGAAGGGGAAAAAAAAGTCTTAGGTGCGGTTTACCTTGTAAAGTATGTGTTTCCCTGCTGGTAAGGTATGTATATGAGTTTCCCTCCAATTCAAAGCAAGCTCTGTTCATCTCTTAAGCTCCTGTGTTGCCAGGATGGGCACTTTAGGAGGGAGCAGTCCATTCTGTGAGTGGGAGCAAGGAAGAGAGAGGTTGCAACGTGCAGCTGACCAGAGACATTTCCCTGCCGCAGGTTACTGGGTCAGATTGTGTGGCTTAGCGCTGGGTTTCTTCAGCACTGCAGAGACCTCAGTGACCAAAATGGTTTGCAAATGATTTAATCAGATCCCTCGTGTGTCACTGACTGATGGATCCCACCTTCTGCTGACCTGGATCATGTGAGAATTCACCACTTCCTGTGGTAGTTTGTCCTAAAATTAATCATCCTCTCCGTTCAAAATGTGTCTTTTATTTCTCAGTTTCTGGCTCTGCCTTTCAGGCACAGACTGTAACCATGCCTTTCTCTGCTGTCTGAAAGAGTCTATTCACCTGAGGTGTTTTCACAAGGTGAAGATATTTTTATTTCTTCTAATCAACTTGTCTCAATACGTTTTGATAACCAATCAAGCTGTAAATTAATTGTTAAGAAGGGTTTCGTCTATCCTTTTATTTCTAGTATTGTGTTTTACACCACCACCCCCCCCAAAAAAAAAAACCCAAACAAAAAAAGAACTTCTCCAAACTTTGGTATGTATTTTAATTATTCACACAAGAACTGGTACAATACCAAGACCACACAAAGAGAGAGAGATACCCCTGCCTACATGGCTGTCTGATCCTCTGTTGATCTAGTCAAGTAAAAGTGATATATTTAGTTCCTTTCCATTTTGTCAGTGCGTCCTCTCTAGACTCTTCTGCAGATTGCAAATAACTAAGCTTTGCCTAAAACTTGCCTTTATTGATGTGTTATCATGGTTAGTATGTGGAATAAATAAGACAGTTTGTATGTGGAATGTTGCACTGTGTGCAGTCAAATATATACCCAGAGCTTGCACATCACATTTGCCAACTGATTTCAGCTTTGCATATCAAACTTGCCTTTCCATAAAACATTATTCATTGGCATTATTTTTACTTTCAGCCTTCCATTCTTTCTTTGCCTTTCAGCTGAATCATCTACCAACTCTTCCATTCTTTTTGCCCATGCTGCTTTCAGGCTCCCTGGATGAAAATTGGCAGGGTAAAATGCTTTTTCTTTCAGAAACTCCCCCTGTGCTTACCATGTGTCAGTCCTCTTGAATTTCTCAGCTTTTTAGGACATGCTAATCATCTACTGACATTTGGCCAAGCCTTTGGGAGTTTGTATGTGCACATGGACCAGACTCTCTGAGGTGAATCCTCCTTTTCCAATATTGCTGTACTCCTTCTGAAATGTTCCAAATCCGGAGCTAAACTACTTGTTGAATATTTTTTCTTTCCTCAGTTGTCTCTTATCAGCAATTTTACACTGTCCAGTCCGGTAACAGACAATTGTTAGAATTTCTGTTATCACATTCTTGCTTAAGCACAAGTCTTTGCCTTCCAATCTGCCCACAGTAATTTTCCTGATCTTTTGCCTCCTTTATCAGTTACCTGCAGTTCACAGCTTCTAACTGATATTTAATGCTGCTATTGTTTCTTTTAAAAATGGTTGCATGTAATTATTTCTATTACTGCTGGTTTTTTGTCTTTTAGCCAGAACTGTCCTTGTTCCTTGATTGGGAAATTAGTGGTTTATTAAAATACAAATAAATAGAGAGGAGGAGGTGGTTAATGATGGAAAAGTTGGCTGAAATAGTGATCCCCTTAAAAAATAAATCCTGTGCCAAGAAAAATATGTGAAGTCAGGTCATAAAGACCCAGTCTCAATAGCTGTGTAAGGAGAATGTGAACATACAGAGATAAGAAGTTACTATGCATCTTAGGTTGTTTAGGGAATAGCTTAATAAACATAAGCCTTTGATGGGAGGCAGTGAAAGAGCAGAGGAAAGCAGCACAGTCCATCTTCCAGGTCAACAAAAAAATTGTAAATGTTGCAATTGTAACAATTGATCTCTTCTGGGCCTGCCATACATGCAGTGGATCTTGTCAGATTGAATTTTTAGTTTTCTTTTAATAATGAAAATCAGCAGTATAGGTTTATAAAAAGTTAATCTTGCCTGGTAAACCTGTATTTTTTTTAATCAGAGTACTTGGATTTTAGGGAAGTATATAATCACAGTGTCTTGCAATGAAACCTACTTAGGTAATCAATGCAAAGCTGTCTTGGAGAGAGGTACTGCTGTGGGGCTAAAAATGCTCTCTAAGGGAGTAATGAAAACAGACAGCTTTAAGATGCAGGCAGGGGTGGGTTTTTTTGTGGATCCCTGATCAGATTGGTATAGATCTAGGTTCTCGACTTGTGGAGCTGATTTTAAATGAAACAACAAATTTTCAAGATCAATATATGTTCTTGGTCATGAAATCTGCTGAAGTCTTTAACTGGGAAATGGGGTGATGGTGAAGACAGAGATGGGTTACTAAAAAGAAAGATAACGCAGGAGGGAGAGAAGCAGGCTAGCAAGGAAGCAGGTTATGTGGAAAAGAAATCTGTAACCAACCTCAGCTACTCATGGGAAAATAGCCACTCTCCATGCACAGATCAAGAGTGTATCTGTAGTCACTATAGGACATGTGAAAGTCACCACTGAATTCTAAATCAGCTTGCAAAGGAGCACGTAGTGGTTCTGGCCCTTATCATCACACCCCAATGTTGGACCTGCTCTGTAGGAGTTGATCAATTGCATGCAAATTTTGGGACTTGCTAGAACTAGTAGGATACAATTCCCAGTTACCAAGCAGCCAGCACAGTTAGGAAATGGAACTAAAAGCAGCAATATTTCACCAGAGCTTCATTAGTTTGCAACTATTGAAGAAGTACCCTCTCTACAACTCTCACTACAGGTGCAATGGCAGTGAAATCACCCAGTTGAGGAGTAAAGTGGTATTTGAAGTGCAATAGGGCAGTAGATCCCCCAGGAGCTTGAAAATTCATGTCCCAGCACTACAGAAATATGAGCAGCAAAGGCTCTTCTGTAGGAAAGCTTCCTGATGCCATGATGTATTCAGGGGATGGATGTTTTTAGAAATGAGGAGTTTGAGAGTAAATGCCGTCATTAAAATAGCATTATAAGGATCCTGAGTTACCAGGATGGGTTGGTGGATTGTTCCATGGTTCTGTAAGCCTTGGCACTGCTCAACCTGCAGGTCCCCAGAGAGGATGGTGGTTGGTACTCACTGACTCTCTGGTGTGCAAGGGCTGGAGAGTCAGTACTGAGTGGACTTACAGGTGACAAACAAGACTGAGTTTTATAATCCCCCAAGACAGCAAATACTTATCTCTGATTTACACCTTCTTATATCTGATTTCCTGTTCATTGTTCACTGTATTGTTACTCTTAGCCTGGGACAACTAGGGCTGTCTCCTGTCCTAGCCAAGGTTGTCAGCATTGTGCCGCACCACTGATGTCTGCCTCAAGCAGGGGTTTATAGCGTTTCTTCAGAGTCTTTCAACTCTTTACCCTGTCAGAGTGGGCCATCAGAGATGGCTTTGAACTTGCTGCTAACTGACACGTGCCCAGATTTTCTGAAGAGCAGAGGAGGATTTGGCAACACTCCGGTATCTCAGTCGCAGAGATCTCATCAGGCCCTTCTGTACCAGCCAAGACTCGGAGGCGTTGCGTGAAGAGTTGACTGGACCACTTGCCATGACAGCTATAAATTGTCCCATCTTTTCAGGCATACAAAAGAGTAATGACGACTGTGTTGTAGGCATTTGCTTTTGTGTGAAGTTGGATGTTGCCTTCATTCCAGACACACTGCATTCATCTCCCCAGGGCTGCCCTGGCTGGTGCTCGGCACTCATGCCTTTCCAAGGCAGCACATTGCCAGGGTAGCAGTTTCTTTACCCGTGTCAGTACTGTATTGTCAACTGCCTTTATACACTTGCCACCAAGGCCTTTTTATTTCCCCAGCTCTGGCATTCAGCCTAGTCAAGCAACTAGAAACGATCAGAATATTTCTGAGTGTGTGTACAACCGGCAAATGATTGTTAGAAAATGACAGATTGCAGGCCAGCAGCTCTGTGATTTTTTGCCACGGGGAGCCCCACAAGAAATGGCCACAATGGACCAGACCACAGTTCCATCAAATCCAGGATCCTATTTCCAGTTGTGGCTCAGAGTAGGGAACTATCAAAGTGTATGAGAAAAGGGTAAGTCCATACTATAACTACTTCCTAAAGCATTTCTGATCTCTAACTGCTTTCATTTGGAGCTTGCTAAGGCAGGCACAGGGCTGATGGCAACCTCAGTGGATTTCTCTTCCGTGAACTTGTCCACTCTCCACTTGAGCCTCTCTAAACTCCTGGTGTCCTCAATGCCTTGTAGTTCATCTGTCTGGTGTATGCAGAAAAACCTTTTTTTGTCATTTTTCTCTTTGCTTCTAATAATAACATTTACTGTCCTTTAGTGTTTGTAGTGTCATACTTCACTGGGTAGCAAGTCAGATTGACACACCAATGACATGCACCTGCAGAAACCTATTCTAGGGTGTCAGTGTTTACTTCCCAGTTCACCCACCAGAAAAGATTACTGACTTCATATATGCTGAGATTTGCTGGCTATAATAGTTCTGCAAGAAACTTGTGTAGCACTGTTTTAGCGACCACAGTCGCTCTCCAGCCGCAGATATTCCTCAGATATTCCCATTGCCTTCTTTGCTGATTATCTCTGCAGTGTGCATCATTCTGCAACAAAATAAATCCAAAGGGTTCCCCAGGGTTGTGCTGGAACAGCAGAAAGAAAACTGCACAGGGCATTGTCTTTTTTTTTTTTTTTTTTTTATGTGTAGTCTTGAGAACACTTTGTAATTCTCTTTCAAACAAACAAGGGGAAATGAATGGGAATTGTGCACATTGTGCATTCATGGCAAGAGATGGGAGCTACAATACCGTGCTCTTTTCAGAAGAAAATTTTCACTTGCAGTTCTCTGAATCACTTTTCTGACTTATCTTTAAAGAAACAGAAAGTAATCTTTACCTTGGCCATATGGACATTAGTGGATCTCTGCCAAGCTGTATCAGTTGGGAATCTAGGCCAACTCCTTTTATCATTAGGTATCAGCAGCTTGTGATCTTGAAGGAACAGGTCAACCTAGAAATAGACCTTTTTCAAGAAGAAAACATGAACTTTTGTTTCATAGCCTATAGATGTGTTATCCATTCAGTGGGCCTCCACAGAATTCAGAGAAGTACAATACAACACAAGCAGTAAAAGCAGTGGGAGGACTGACATTTGTCTTCCAGTTCTATCAAGTGACAATGAAGATATGTCTGAATGGGGGTCATGGAAACATAACTTGTTCTAGTCTAACTAAACATGTCTCCTGACAATTTAGTTGTGGACTATGGGGCTCAATCCAAGGTACATTAACTGTCATTGTCTTTCGTAGTCACAGTGTAGCTGTACTCTTGTGTGTGTGCAATGTCTCTTTATAATTTTTCTAGAACAAAATAGTTCATTTCATGAATCCCATCATCCTCTTCATAGGCAGAATCCTCACTGTTGCCTAAAACTGACTCTTAAAAGATGTTTTCAGTCATGAAGATTTTATTTGTTCCCTTGGCTGGATTGCTCCAAGCAGTGCAGTATTTGAAATTTGAGCTGTGCTCTGATAAGCATATGATGTCACTTCTCTTCCCTGATTAAAGAACTGTAATTCTCATGATTTGATTTCTGGAGTGCATAATGCATTTAGAATTCACTTTTAGGGTCAAAGTCTTAGCTGGTATAAAATGATGAGACTTTGTTATCTTAAATATATAATAGACAGCCAGGAAATATCAGATAAATACAGCACTGACAACTAAAATAACAATAATTCCATGAGTTTTAGGACTCCTTTTAATGCACAACACTAGTCTAACATTTTGCCATGACTTTTTCAAAACCATATGGGACTCATTTTCTTCTCACATATCCTGCTTACATACAGATGCAACACCACTGAGTTCAATGGAATTGTGTTTTGATTTAAACAGGTCTAGGTCTCAGCCTAGAAAGGCACTTAAGCACGGTGTTTAACTTGAAAGCAGGAATGTGCTAATACAAATTCTGATTCTGACCCTGAAAATGTTGACTATCTGCTTGAATGCTTGCTATCAGGAAAATAATTACTGTTTTTCAGCCACTTAGGAAATCAAATAATTGCTCTAAAATGGTTGCCACTGATCCACAAGGAAAACTGTTGTTTCACCAAACAATGGTAATATTTGGATTTAACATAAATCAGTTTATATCAATTCTGAAAAAAAATTCTCTTCAGGAGGGAGGAAATGTAGTCAACCTGGGCAATTTTTTAATGGCACGTTTTACCCTTTTTGATCTTTTGGAAATTATATTTCTCTTTGAATTTTAATGAAACTTGCAGTTTTAAAAATTTTGTTTCTCTCCCTGTTTGGCAAGTGAATTTACTATATGCTACCAGACATGACAGATTGTCATGGTAAGATTTTAAACTTAGCTGGGTAGTGTAATATGACACAAATAGAATGAAGTATTACTACTATGTGTTTTCTTCTGAGCATCCCCAGAAAATTAAGCAATATTTAGCCAAAACCTGCATTTTGTTGGGAATTTATACATTAGCCATGCATATGTGTCTTCCTTTTAGTCGGAGGTGTTTGCACCAACAGTTTTATGATCACATCAACAGAGAGGATAAATTCTCCAAATTCTTCATCTATCTTGGCTTAGGATACCTTGTTTCTTGAAATTTTAGAAACATCTCTTTGGAGGCTGTGTACCACAATATTCAGGGATCCTTTTTTCAAACTAATGGTTGACAGGCACTTACATTTGCTTGTGCAAATCCTGTTTGTGCAGAAATTCAAGGATTTCCGCATGTGAAAACAGGTAAAGAAATATCAAATTGTCTCTGCAGATCTTTGTTTCAGTTGTTCAGCACCCAGCAATATTTTAAGCAGTTCTGATTGTCCAATGAAACAGCTTAGGCTGAGCCCATAAAGCCAGACACCATAAAATGCCAGTTCAAAGTTTTGATAAGAGCATTAGAAGCATGTTCAGTCCCTGAGTTCGTCATCTGAGACTTTATAACACTGATCTACCAGTTTAGAATCCTGACCATAACGCTGTAGAAAGAGCAAAATTAAAGCCCCTGCTCTGGAAGAAACTGAACACCCTCAAATCATGAGCATCTCTGAGGTTCTGCCTTGAGTTCTGTGGTGAGGAAGCTCCTAATGTCCCACAGCATTTTGGTGAGGGATGGAATATAAGGAAGGAGGAGAATTTACATGACTTAAACACATCATCACACTCAGAGAGCTTGTTTACATAGGTGCTGTCTTTAGTCACTGAAAAGGGAGGAGTTAAAGAGAGCAATAGCTAAAATATTTAACACTGCTTACTAGAGCTCTCTCCTAGAAGGGTAAGACTGTAGAACTATTATATTAGGAATTTCCTTGGGCTGATGGAAATATCCCTGCTGTTAAAAAGACTTCCCCAAATCACTAACGTAAAGCCTTTCTGTTCTACTGTGACAGGTGTATTTTTGAGCTTCTAGAAGGCAATTCACTAACTGGGGGATGGGGAAAGAGGCCAGACAGTCACTGCTGTGCTGTAGGAACTAGATCTTATATGTCCTTGCAGCAGGATGCCCTGATGCAACACTGACTCCTGTGCTTCATTAGGCTGGGAAGCAGTTTCCATGTGGGAATTGACAGGTGGGCACAATAACAATTAGAAGCATCGTTGTGTCTCAGTGCAGATTTCTTTCTCAACTCCTGTGAGCACAGCTGTGCTTTCTGGCCTTGGAAGTGCTCTTCTTTTATGTGCAATAGTTCAGATAGGAAATGGGAAAGGAGTGGGTATCGTATTTGTGTAGTTTGCGTACATCCACATGGCAGGAAGGACTTCAGTTTTCATACTTCAGTCCTTTGCTGCGTGAACATCTAGCATTGGACATGTCCCTGCTCCCATCTCTTATAGTCCAAATGAGACAACACAAGGAATATTTTAGGTGTATCTTGATGGCGTTGGCACCTTTGGGACCTTCTGCTTGGTTTCTGCAATGCTTGACCTGTTGGCAAGCCCATGGTGTAAGCTCTTTACCTTTGGTCTTCCCCCAAGAAAGGCAAGAAGGCAGCTCCATGTGCCAGGCATTAACCTGGGAGCCTGACCTGAGGAGAACATGTCCCATTTGTGCAGTTCAGTGTAACAGAAAAACGTCTGTCCGTCATGTCACGCGAGATAAGGTGATTTGTGAGTCCGCTTACCTCAGGTGGATTCAATTGTTGATCTTGGAAGGAACCCAAGCCAGAGAAAGCTGTTTGCACACTGTGCTGTCCAGCCTGCAGAGCACACGCTGAGCAACTGGCTGCTGGAAAGATCCTGTCTCCTGGATGCTTTCTGGAGCTGCTCTGAGACTCCCAACCGCTCCCCACCCTCCTCTCATCACTAACAATAACCAGATACCCATGTTTGTCTGCAGTATCTAAAAGAAGATACCTCAATTAAACTGAATGTTTCCCATTATTTAGGCTGATATGGAAGTTTCTGT
Source organism: Chiroxiphia lanceolata (assembly GCF_009829145.1). NCBI lineage: Eukaryota > Metazoa > Chordata > Aves > Passeriformes > Pipridae > Chiroxiphia > Chiroxiphia lanceolata. The sequence goes on from NC_045645.1 coordinate 6,550,900, forward strand.
TGTTCCAACCTCATAGTGATTAATCTGTGCAATATTTTGTTTCTCATCAGAGGTTTGTTTGGTTCGTTTTGTTTTTTTTAATCTGTGAAACTTTTGTTAATTCTGTAATAGATCTCTGTTTTAAGGGGAACTATATGGAAAAAGTGAGTCAGAGCAAAGCCAGCTCCCGCCCCAGCCTCACACCCGGCAACCAGACAGGGATGAAGTGCTGCCATATACTGCTGATGGCCAGAAGACCTTGCAGGTGAAATTTTCTAGTGTGCTTTGCTCCCTGCTTTGGCCTGACTTAGCTTCTATGGAAGCCAATGATAGTTTTATCCCCAACTCGATGCCAGCAGAGTTAGTCTGCTCTGTGGAGTAGTGCAGGCTCATAATTCCAAAATGTGAGTTTCTGGACTGTGGCTGACACTGAAGCACTTACATTCTTTCCAGTCCTGCCCCAGGGTTTCTTGAAGAGCAACAGAAATTTCAAGGGGGAAAGGGAGTTGTGGTGTGCTGGGGGCAGCCAAATATCTCCTCTGGGGGATGAGTCTTAGGTCTGTGATGTGCTAGGGGCTCACCAAGAAGCAGAAACAGGAATAAGGATCTGGACTTCTGTGGTCCTTGTGGGTCCCTTCCAACTCAGGATATTCTGTAAACGTCTCTGCAACTGTGCATAAAATCTGAATTCCTCTACTCAGAAAGGAGTTTTTAAAACAGAGGCCTGTAACTCTCAGCACCTTAATTCATCTAGAGATAGCCTTTCTTTGCTTGCTTAGTGGCCTGGCTTGCCATGATGAAAGGAGACAAGTAAAAGAGGAGCACAGAAGGTAACATGTATGATTTTAGAAATTTTAAATGTCAAGATGCTTGGGCAACTTAGAAAATCAACGAGACAAAATGATGTGGGAAGAAATTCAGCTAATACAGCAGAAAATTCAATGCAGTCCATTAGACCTGGTGTGTTGAGTGTTGCCTGCACGTGAACTCCTGTTGGATGGGGCCTTCCATTCCCTGTTACAAATTTCAGCCTCTCTCCTAAACATGCCAGACTTGTGTGCCATTGCTCTCTAGTGTAATTTTGGTATTCTTATGCATCATAAGCTACTTGGCATGTAATCCCTCTCAGGGTTGGATGCCTAGAAAAGGAGGGTGTGTTTACTTGTTCAAGAACAGGAAGATGATCTCTCTAAGAGGGGGAGACTTTAGTGTAAACTGTAAATAGACTCCATCTCTTTAGAGTAGGAAACCATCTATATAATCTCTTTGGAAAGTACGTGACACAACAGGACCTCAGTTGTTTATTGGGACCACAGCAGTTTTGTGGTACATACTACCTGCTTTGGAGAAGCATTTGGCTGCCATGGCAATGAATGTGAGAGGAGAGAGAGAGGCAAGACGTCTGTGGACTTCATCACAAGAAAGGATCCCAGCATCATGGCACCCCAGGCAACACAAATTCCTCCTGATCCAGCACAAAAAATTAGAAATAGTGAATCACAGGGTTGTGTTACATTGTTGTCACGTTTTCCTTGCCATGTGTTCACTCCTTGTATAATTCATTCTAATTTGTCTGAGCTTTTATATCATTATCTGGGTTTTGATTTTTAATGAACTTTTTCTTCCCCCATATCTGTCTCTCAAACAGAATTGAGTATATTTGTGCAATTATAATATAAATTACGATGGGTAAACATTATTGTAACAGTGTTACTATAAAACATGGGTAAGTTCAGGTGGACATCTTAAAGATTGGGCTTTGATTTCAGATCACTAACACCAGCTCCACTGATATCTCTGAAACGAAGCAACCTGGAAATCAGGCACCTCAGCTTCTAGTGTCTTGGAAATTTACTTGACATTTATTTTTTTATGAGAAAGCATGAGAAAATGTTCATTTCTGTCCAGATCCCCTGTAAAAATCTCAGAGGTAAAGGAAGCAGTGCCAAGGCTGAAACATCTTCAAAGCTGAAATGTATGTTTGAAGTTTTAAAAAAAAATCCCAGTGCCCTAAATTCAGCCACTGGTTTTCAATAAGAACACTTAATAAAATCTTTTCTTTTTTTGCAAGTATTTAAAGAAAAATTATAGTTTTGCAATGAAAAATGACAGCAAGTTCTAGGCAAAATTAGAAGCCACTTATGATAGTTGGGAGATGAGAGTCTTTGCAAGGCCAACAGAAGATCATGCTAGAAGAGACTTGGCTATCCAAGTTCCCAAGCACCCAAGCCTTCACCACAAGAGAGTAATTTATCATACTGGAAGATGAAGGTTAGATATCCCATTTCAGTAGTATAATTCCTTCCCTCACCCCCAAGAATTTATTGTTTTGCTAATTGCATGCCTGCAATTAACATTTTCAATATAAAAAGTGATTCTGTGTGTACCCAATCCAACAAAACAGCTTTTCTGAAAAAAAAACCCCTGTTTTTTAGAAGTGCTTCACATATTGGGTTATGTGTGTAACATACCAAAAAATCCCAAACACTAACATATGTAAAAAACCAATTACTTTACGACCCTCTTCCATATCTTCATTGCCCACATAACACCACTTTCTGTGAGTTATGGAAATGATTCAGCACTCGGGGCAACAGCACAAATGCAGGGGTGTAATGTTTTTCTGCTCACCCGCAGATCACAGAACATCATGTACTTGTTTTCAGAGGTGTCAACTCGCTAAAGGACAGCTTTTCCTCAGCACATGCTGACGCCACTGAATGCTGGAGGCTGAGACCTGCCCACAACACGTGGAGGGTGAAGCAAGTTGTCCCAGAGTAATTCTGATCTTTGGCTGCCTCAGGGGGTGTTGTGAAAGGGAGTTATTCTCGCTTCTCCTCCAGGAGGGTTCCCCACCCATCCTCCTGACAGCTCGACTTGAAAGGGTTCACCCGCAGGAAACTATTTAAACTGATGATCGTTCTTGTGGTTTATGCATTGATAAAAAAATGTTTCATTTCGAAAAGAAAAAAAAGACATGATGTGAGTAATTTTCATAATAACTTTTTCCTCCTCTTAAATAAACTTGGGCAGGATCCCAATCAAGGTGGTTGGCTGTGTTGGATAATTAAAGGATAGATCTTTTTCAACATAACAGATTTGTGAACATTGTGTAAATATGCTTTTAGGCAATTGAAGGATTGTTCTTCATAGCATAGGCAAATTCACGGACAGCTGCTTAGAATAAGGCCAAGTTCAGCCAAAATGAGTGTTAGCAGTCAATGCAGAACACTTTCTGCCTGGGCTTTACCGATGTCAAACACAGCTGTGGCATTCTGCTGAAATCTCCCTGGAACCAAAGTTATCTCACCTCATCAAAAGGCTGTGCATGGTTTCTGCTTTCTCAAGCTCTTTCCAGGGGAATAGCAAACCAGCAAGGTCAAGCTGAACAACTGGGAACTTTTCCCAAGGGGAGAGAAGATGGGAGAATGTTTGGGAATGTGTTTGAAGTGTGACAGTGGCACGGAGTGAGAGGCAGGATGCTCTGAGAGAGGGAAAAGATGGTCTTTTCACCAAGCACATCTGGCTTAACAAAAAAAGCTGATTCCAAATTTGACCTCTTCGGTCTAAGAAATGAGCTGGGCAGCTCCCAGGAATTTCCCTGGAAGATTCCCACCTAATTCTGAGCCAGAGGTCAGAGAGAGCAAATGTACCTCTCTCTCAGTCCTGTTTCCTACTCATTCACGCTGTGCCTGCTTTTGTCTTTCTGTGTGTTAAGGAGTGAACTGGCTCTGTGACTGGACCCTGTCCAGTTCGGTGCCAACTCGGAGGGTGTCCAGCTGTGTTTTTAACAGTATTAGACTGGTAGGTACAGCAGTCAGAGGCAGATGGAAAATCACTGACTGGACCAGCAAGTTCTCAGAAGCTTCTCATGACCTCAGTTCCCCCTTTTGATTTCCTGTTGGTTGTCTCTTTTCCTCTCCAACCTGCAAAAATAGGGCTCTACCCATTTATGTCTGAATCATTTCCTAACAAATTATTTGGGGTGTCCCACTTGGGAGTAATGTCATTAGACTGGAATAAGTGTTCACTGCACAAGGTCCACATGTCGTCTGTTGACTTTAATACTGATCTTTGCTTTCCTTCTGCTCCTCTTGATGTACAGACCCCACAGGTACAGACTCCCACCAAATCGTGGGAGTGATACCACCCTGGTGAGGAAGGTGCTGCCAAGGAGCACTGGCCAACACAGGAATTGACATGATGGTTTCCGTGGAAATAAAATCCCCTGGAAGTGGTTTGTGATCCCGGCAGAGGCTGATCAAAGCATCATTTGGGTGATAAATAACAAAAGGCAGGAGCTCATCTGTCTTGCTGCCATCTCTGGCCTTTGCACACTGGCTAACTCTTCCAAGGACTTCCAAGGAAAGGATAAAACAGTCTGGTGATTTGCCTTTCTGGTAATATGTAATCTTGTTTATGTTTTGAGGTTGAAGTGCAAGTGCACAGAAAGTCCATGTAAAGCCTTTTCAGAGCCAAACTTCCTCCTTTGATTAGGGAAAGAAAATGCTTAAGATGTTTCAGGGTCAGGTCTGAGCTTGGGGATAAGCAGTTGAAGGAGGTAGAGCTACATGACCATATCTGCATTGTAAGAGTGCTCCAAAGGGCCCTGAGATTCAGCAGCTCACCCAGACTTGAGTTTTAAAAGACAAGAGGCTTAAAAATTGAACAGAACCCTTCATCAAGGTCTCCTAAATGTCATCTGAATGTCCAGCATTCACAGACAAATACCATGAAATGCTAAAATAAAGAAATAAATACTATCAATACGATTATGGAGCCATTGTCCTTGACCAATTAATCCTTAGCAATCCACTGCTCACATTATACTTAGAAGTATTCTGCAATATTAGGAATCATTTGTTTCTCCCAATGGTTTTTTTTTTTTTTTTGCTTTGGTTGGGGAAATGCAGTCCTTGAAAAATATGTGCAAATCCAGTCTTTCCTGTAAGTCACAACCTAACTTCATGGAGCCAGTTTATGAGCCTCTCATATATAACTTACTGTTAACTTATTGATAAAAATTTACTATTTGGGGTGTGTGTGGTTTTGTTTTCTTCTCTTCAAACCAAAGAGCTCCCTAGGGAAGTGTTGCCAGGTAAATTACTAATGCGTGTCTTGTGGTGACAATTTCAGGAATGTTCCAATTCCTGTCTTCCTTTTCTGTCTTCTCAGTAGGTTTGTCAAAAGATAACTTGAAGAGGTGGAGTCTGAGATGAAAGAGAGCATAAATCAAATTACGAAAGTATATGCAGAGGCCTTTCCTTAACTGTTCCAATTCTGTAATATGTTTAACCCCAGGAAGTAACTTGATGGGTAAACCTTAGATCATACTCAGAACCACTAATTTTGCCTGAATCCGGTGTTGAAAAGGGGAATTATCCACTCTAAAACTTTATCCTCATCATCTGACTCTCATTTTAAGAGGTAATTCATCTTTTTCTTATTCTACCTCCAACAAAGGTGTTAGCTGTTGTGTAGTTTAAGGGGCTGCATAGAGATGACTCAGAGCAACAAGCTCTTTTTCTTGCAATTCTTTAGTAAGGGGATTTTCTTAACATTCATCTCACCAATTAAAACTCCACTCTGGCAGAATGTGGTAGGGCTCTGCCGTCTTTATCTTTTCAGATTGGTTTCCTAAGGAAGTGAGAAACATGCCTTTACATGCTCCATATGTCTATTTTTCCCTGTCATCTCCTCACCCCCCCCCCCGCCTGCCCCAACAGTGTTAAATCTGCTGATTTATTTAACCACAAGTATAACAGAGGAGTGCAGTTTCCAAAAACATCAAGCTGCTAGAAATGCCATGGAAATCAGAGGCTGCATAACATGAGGCAATTTACAGCACAAACTTTTGTCATACAGCAAGGGAATTTAGCCTTAGATGCTCATCTGTGGGCAACCAACCTTCACTAAATCTGCTGCTTATAGAAATACATGTTTATTTCTTTGATTATGGAGAGCAATTACACCCAGAGATCACATTTTGGTATCATGCCTGTGTTTAAAAGTTAATTCCAAGTGTTGACGCTTCAATCTGCGGCTGGAAACCAGAAGTGCTAAGACCTCCTCTCAACATCAATCCACCCAAAATCCTGATGGGTGTTTCTTCTTCAGTTTTGGCTACAACACTGTGCCAACAGGTTTTCATACAACTTTTGTCATTCACAACCTTAGACCAGTTCTGAAAGAGCCATTTTGCCTTGTTAACCCCTGCTTTGGACAACTAACTTTCCCTAAGAAAGCTTTTCAATGTCTTTTCAGTAGGGGCAGAGGAATTATGCTCCCTGCATTTGGCTGTTTGGCTTATTGGTCCTAGAAAAGCTGCAGAAACTCAGACTAATGTGGCTCAAGTGCTTTCACTGAATTCCAAGTTTAAAAAGGACGTTCTTCCAGCTATATCTCAGAAAGAAACCCTGGGATTTTCCTGTCATGTAGAGTACTGAAACTATTCAGCTTATCTCTGCTAATTTGAAGAAATCCAGAGAGGGGGTTTTTCCAGGTGGATACCATGACAAAATGGAGCAGACACATCATGTTAGATCCTATCTAACATTATTCTGATTCCAGCTTTGTCTGTCTTCTTGCAGCTGGTTACTGCCAGGTTAAACATTCTGTTGCATGCCCATGCAATGGTGAACTTTTATCTGTTCTTCATCAAAAGTATCGTTTATGGGAAACCTGGATGGTGGAATCATGATCCTACTAGGCTTTTTGTCAGCTGCATCTCTGCTTCTAAAGGCTTTCACTCCAAGGATTGACTCCTGGCCTTACAGGGACAAAAGTGATTTGCATCCACAAAGCTCAAAATTATCTTTCTCCTAAGTCAGTGGGCCTTGTCCAGCTCTTCGTAGTACTTTTCTTGGTCCCTTCTGAGCCATGTGTAACACCTCTACAGCTTTGAGAGACAATTATTTATATGCTTATTTCAGGTGGTTTTGCATGGAAAAAGCCGCAGATTATATCGTAGCCAGTAACAGTCACAATGTTTTTGCATTAAGAATATGTTTCACATCATGGGCCTTGGAATGAGTGATAGCTTTCCCTGGACAGCATTCAGGGAGCTAGACAGCATGCTCCTACTTTCTTAATGGCAGGGGTTGCTGCAACAAGCTGCTTCTAGAGATGCACTGAGATTTCTATAAAGGAATTAGCTAGTCCAGTCCCAAAGGGATCCCAAGGGAAAGCACCAGAGACAACTGAAGAATCAGGATCTGACAATAAAGCAGGGAGCTCAGCTATTTGGCAGCATAGATGTTCCTACTGCTGTTATTTTCAAACCAAATCTGTTCTGTGTTGTGAAGCAGTGGGAGTTGACTCTGGGCATGCTGCTCCCCGTTCCAGCAGGGCTGTCTGTAAGTGCAGAGAGGGAATTTTGAGTGAACTCCTGCAGGATTATTCAGTTAATTTTTAGTGAGGACAGCTGGGTGACTTGGGCCCTCTCAGCAGGGAGTAATGTATGATTTCACTGTGCTAGTAAGACAGGCACTTCACACTGTCCTCCTGGTGAGACTCTGCAGTGACGCTGTGACTATTTCCCAAGAGGCTGCAGAAAAATGGCAGAGAATACAAGATTTTCTGCCTTAATGCAGGGGATGTACAGATGTGACATTCATTGAGATCAGGGCAAACGATTCCTTGGGACTGATGACATGATGGAGAGCCTGATCAACTACCTCTAAATTCAGCCTTAAACTGGGGCTACTTGGTCCCAAAGTGCACTGACCAGTGCACTGACAGAGAAATTGTACAGTGAGTGGCTAAATTGTTGTCACTCAAAACCACAGCAAGTGGACTTCTACCTCACAGGACTTCTCATCCCCTCATACAGTAACCTGCCCTCTCTGTCCCTTTTAGGAGAGACCTACCTGCCAGTTGATTATCTTTAATGCATGTGTAATGGACTAATGACTATTAGAAATTATGGGCTAGAATTAGGATTTAGGACATCAGAATGCTCAGAACCAGCAAACTCTGTGGCAAATTCAAGTGCAGTGTCATGTCAAACAGTTCAGATGTGCTCCCTCGGTCTGAGTCAAGTCATGTCATAACACAGGGCATGCCTTATCTTCATTGGAGGGGTGGGGTGTGAAAAAAACATACCCTGCTGTCTCAGGCAGCAATATGAATGCCCTGAGAGCTTACTGAACACTGATGCTATACATTAAAGCCAGCATAAACCTCACAGAAGAATTCCAGCCTCATGGGAAATATTATATACAAGGATGTTTGAGAACTAGGGCTGAAGGGTTTAGTTTGATGTCTTAATTGGGACCTGATGCACAGCTGCCACTGGGTTTCTTTCTCCCTAATCTTCATTTCTTTGCTTGGCAGACACCCTGCAGACAAGCAAGCTTCAAAGCTGAAGAAAGTGTTCTAGGTGAGGGTCTAACAGGTTATATCCCAGAAACCTCTGCAGGATGTGCACAGTTAAACACTTTCCCACTGAGCTCTTAGCAGCCTGAAGTTAGGCGGAGTTTTCTTTGGATGAGACATGCATTTCTGTCCCTCTCCTGATCTCCAGGCCAAGTCCAAGAATACTTGGGTAACTTTTTCTCCTTTTACAGAGTTGTGTGACCTGCAGCAGATTTATAGCTGCTGCAGAGAAGCAGGTGCCAAAATGACCATGGTATATTGCGAAATTCCATTCCACTGAGAGAGTGCAGATCCAGGAGATGGTCAGAGCTGGTCCAGGACTTTGAAGAGAGCACTTGAATGCCAACTCCTTTATTTCTTTCCTTTTTTACTTTCTTTCTTTCTCCTTTTTCCAGAAAGCCTAGGAATTGATTTTCAGAGTTCCTTATGTCTATATGGAAGGAATACAGAGGACCCCTTGTGTTTGCTGATAGTGGAAAGTTATTATCATCGTGAATGATCAATAGCTGTCTTATAAGAAAGGGTATTTCAAGGTTGGTTTTCAATCTTCCTTCAAAATGCTTGCCCTTGCCAGATTCACCACTGAGCCCAGCACCATGTGGATGTCTGAATGACAAATATGGAGTGTGGAAATTCACCTGTTCCAGAGTCACTGTGTCTAAGTGACACCTAAGTGCAAAGGCAGAGGTTTTCAGACAGAATAGACCTTCAAAATGCAAAAGCAAAGCGGGAAATTTAGAGGAAAGATTCTTTACCTATGAGCTATAGTTGTCCTAGAGATATTCTCTGCCTGCAGACTCAAACATCTGGTGCTCTAAAATTTGGTTTTGGGCCATTTTAGAAGTTGACATCTTCACATTGTGTATTCCTAATTTCCACAGGAACATCCTTCTGTCTTGACTATTTTGGTTTTACCGCTTCCTGGGGTCATATTTTCCCATATGACTTGTGGCCTGGTCTCCTCCTAGTTCCTCAGTGACAAAAAGGATATCACAGCTTGGGCATAGACTGCACCTCCCCACAGTACTCTTGACTTCATGTCCCTTGGAGCCGTTTCATTCATCCAAGAGGTAGTGATATTTGCTTTTGCCTTTCCTACCACAAAAAAGTGACCACCCCAGATCCAGCTTCTTCTCCAAACCAACCAGGCTGTTTTATGAAGTCCTAGAAACCTGGACCAGAAAATGCAGCTAGCTCAGTCAGTGGGTCTCCTTTAAGTCTATTTTGTTCTTCTATACCATACATACAGTAATGTGTCCACCCTCAGTCTCTGTTGCATGGCCTCCTGTTATACTGGAAAAAGAAATCTAACAGAACACACTTTCTTGATGTGCTGAATTTCTTTTTAATTTATTCTTTTAGCAAAGTTGGAGTAGAAAATTTGGGGAAACAATGGTGAAACGTGTCCAAAATATCAAACCATGGAGCAGAATGAGACGCTGAGATCCAGCTGAGAAATTCCACAATGGATCTGCTCTCGGAGATCTTCCAGAGAAGAGCTGGACTGTGCTACTTGCAGCTTCAAGTTAACTCTACACTGAAAGTTGGCACAAAAGGAAAAATGTCCCTTTTTCTTGCATTCCTAGCATTTTCCCAGCAGGGACCAGTGGCCAGTAGCCAGGTGTCAGAGAGAACTATGATTGATGAGTGAATATGTAATTGGGAAAATATCTTGCTGCTTCCTCATGTCTAATTCCCACTGATCTTGAAGGCTGTATCCCAAAGCACTGCTGGGAATAAACAAATGATTTTCCTTTCTTGGACATGTTGATGCTTATGAGATGGACAGTTCAATGTGAAATCAGTTCATGCTCATTAAGTGCTGATTTGTCATTTGTGTACAGAGGTGCATAAGCTGAGCTTCCTGAATAATCAGAATTAGTAAAGACTCATTGTTAGCAGGGGAAAATATGGCTTCCAGTGATCAGCTCTACTGTGGGTGGAGATCCATGTAAGTCCTGTACAGTCCTCCTACTGTCACTGAATGTGGATCTTTTTGGATTCCTGTTGTGGATAACTCCACAATGAGGTCACTAACATCCTCCTTGCAGAATGCCAGGGGGGTTTTGGAATAGTTTTGTCAGTGACTGAGTCTTTGAGATGTAAAGGGTAGTATTGTTGCGATTTGCAATTGGTTTTTGTATGTGGTTAAGACTTCTGTAGGGTTGGCCAGTATTTTATACATTGGGGTTTGGAAAAACATACTCTGAATTGTAGGATATTTTAGGACCAAAAGGGCTGTTTCAAATAAATTGCTAAGGGCAGACTGCTTCTAACTTGAAACAGTGGTTTCAGCATGTGTTTGCATGGGGCCTGTCCACCTGAAGGCTTGCCTGTGTGGTCTTCCACAGGGGATGGAATCAGAGTGAAGGAAATGAAGCATCTGAACGCTGAATGAGTGGAAAAGATGGAAGCCAGAAGTAAAGACATTGCACAAATGGAACTTTCTTAATGTTCATCTAGAATATTGTTGGGCATTTTTTGAGGGCAGGTGGTTGATGGGTGGTTCTCTTGCTAAATGGGAAAAATTTTGATGATTCCCCCAAAGCATTACATCTTCCATTGCTTGAAATGAAATGTCAAGACCATATGAAAAAATGAAAAATATATACCAGTGGCAGGAAGGATCTGTTAAGGGTTCCCTCCCCCCCCATTCTCATTTTATTTCTGCAATTCTTTTAACCTTCAGATTCATTGAGTGCCAATGATTAGTTGTAAAGCAAAAAAAATGTTCAGATACTCAGTGTTCTGCAGATGTTATCCATTGTAGGTGATGCTGTCTTGAGGTTAACTACAAAATAATAAAAAAAACCAACCTCTCTCAGAGAGAGCCAGAGATCTCTTGGGAGTGGTAATGCAGTACAGAGCCTTTCACCCTGAGGTCAGCAGGTCAAACCCATTCCAGATCAGGAGTGACCAGTAGTGATTACGTGTCTTTCGGATTCGCGGAATATTGCTTTTATTAGTGCTACTGGAAGGCCATTCATGCACCTATATTGCAGGTCCTGACGATCTGTGTGATTCTATCTAGACAAAATGGAAATGAATACTTTATAAATGTACACAAACACGGTCTTATTTACAGTACAAAAATCATCAGAGTTGTCATCATTTGCTCTTCTGTGGGCTGGCACTGTGGAAAGATCAAGGATGCAATTGACAGCAGTTAAGGACTTTATTCTCTTACCTTTAGATGTGGCCCCTGGGGTCAAACTCAGAACACTCATCGCTCCTACCATAAAGCTAAGTCACTCTTCATGGGTATTTCACCAGACATGTTTATCATCAAAAAGTGTCCAAGCATCTTAAATCAGTGCAAGTTAAACCGCGGGCAGACTGAAAGAGCAAATGCAATGAATGGATCACAAGAGAAAAGCAAGAAATAGCAATTAAAAAATTAAAAAGGTGATAGCATAAGAAAAACTCACCAGTCTGAGTCTGTTAGGGACAGTGGTTACGCACACACTCACCTTCTGTGAGAAACAGCTTCAGGCGGTGCATTAGACATGTGGAAGGAGTACTGCATAAAGTCAAAGAAAATCTAAGCTTCTTTTCCTCTGCTATAAATCATAGTGCATGGGGTTTTTTCCCCAAGGGAAGGTGGAAGATTGGTTTTTGCACAGTGTAGGGCTGCATATATTAGCTTCTGATTTTCAAGGAAATGGCACCATTTCTGAATTCCGTGACACGCATTATGGTGTCAGCTTCAACATGTGCAGTAATACCTAAACCTACTCCATCTTGTGCCCCTGTTCTCTGCTCTCGTGCCCCATCTCTTCTCCCTGACTGCTGTTTCTCAAGTAATTTCTCCTAAGCAGCTTCTGTTCTTGCTTTTCAACTGGAATTTGAGGCTGTGAAAGATATAAACTTCTCTGAGGTGGCAGATGAATGAAATCCACCCCTAGCCTGGCCACAGATTTAAAACATTTGGCCTTGTTGAGTATATCCACACCATATCCATACAAAGCAACACTACATAGATGTACTGAGTATGGCACTGGAATTTTCATGAGTGATGTATTGATTCAGACTAATTAACCCATCTAGAAGCTAAGCATGACATCAACTTTGCACCACAGCAAACTCTGTGTTTGGGGATTGCACATTGCTCAATACGTATGGTAAATTATGCAGAAGGATGAGGGAGAAATGAGTATGGAAGAATTAAAAATAAAAAGTAATAAATGTAGAGGAGAGGATGTGAGTTCTAGGAGGAAACGAAGCAGGACTGCCAGAGCACAGAGGAATGGAAATCATAAGCTTCATTAAATCTTGAACAGGGGAGTCTATTGAACTTTCTACCGTAAAACCAGTGGTGCTGATGGGCCAGGGTCAGTTCCCTCTCTGGAAATATTACTGTAGGGGCCCATAACTGTAGCAACTTCTACACCACTGTTTGTGATCTCTTCCTATAGCACATCTTGCCCAAATACTGAACAAAAACTTTCATGTTTGATAACAAGAGAACAATGATGGAATTGCTTTCTAAAGTAATTTTCATTGGAAAGTAAATAGAAACCATCTTTCTCCATCTCAAGGGTTAAAGTAACTCTCTTGAAGTCAGTGGTGCTCTAACAGTAGGGACTTTGAGTCTATGCCTAAACTACCTGTCTTTATTAATTATTATCATCTATCACATCTATGAGGACAGTCTCTACAGGCAAAGTGTTTGTTTTGGGTACAGACTGATATGATTAATGGGAATCTCCAGCCTAACTAGTGGAACTCTCCCAAGTTAATTTCATCCACTACTCCATCTCTGCATAAACCCTACTTTAAGCCAAGCTTCACTGTGATCTGCAGTTTGCACAAGGCAATGGTCTGAAACCTTTAGGGACTTTCAGGTGGTTTGCATCAAAGTTGGCTTTCTCTGGATCTCCATTGGCTGGGAGCTGGCTTGCCACAGAGATGGTATTAAAAAAATAAATTGTTTAATAATAATCTATTTTCTTAACTAACCTTAATTGAATTGGGGTTCTTCAGTTCTATTTTCTCCTTCCAGATCAGTGGATCATTCTCTGCCACAAAACTTGGCAGAATCCAGTGTGCAGCCACGGAAGAGCCTGGCACCTAACATTTAATCTGACATTTCTCTTCCTGCTTCCTGACCCCATCTGCATCTCTGCTGAATCAGCCATGTCAAAGCTGCCCCTTCTTTAAGCTCTGCAAGGCAGTGCTGCCTCTTAAAATCTGGCAGGATCAAACAGAGAATAGGATCTAGCAGGATCTGACATGGATATGCTCATGTGGCCGTTTTGCTGCTCCAGCCTCAGCTTTGCTTCCCCTCCCTTCTCCTGCTGCAGGACAGCCGGCTGTTTAAAGAGCTTTTTAAATTGTGCGTTTAAAGAAACACAGACAAGGTAGAAACAAGATTACGAGGTCACAGAGGTGAGGGGAATTGACCCCATCTGAGAATGAAGGAAATGTGAGGGCAGACTAGATGTGGTCGGTGCTCTGAAGGGGTGACCCTGCCCTGTGAGCCATCTGACACGAGGCTGCCCAAAACCACTCCACTGCAGCCAATTTCACTTCCCAGCTCTCAGGTGCCAGTGCTACGGAGACTTACATGTTTTCTTACTGCACATTACTCAACCCTTAGGTTCTCTGCTTTCTGATAGAGGGCTCCTACGAGCTCTAGTAAATGTGGGAAGGAAAATCTTCATGAGATCTGCTCCTTTGTGGCTGTTTACTGTAATAGGTGGGGGTTTTTTTGCTTAGAACTGGATCTGCACTGTGTGGTAATGGTTGTGTTTGGTTGTTGTGTTGTCTTTAGTTTTTTCCTGTGAGGCTTGGAAACAGAACAACGAATATTTGAATACCCCTTAGCAGGAGAACCTGATCTGCTTGGTGTGGAAAAGTCATCCCAGGAACATTTCAGTGACGTACTGAAATTACTCATGTGAAGTGATGACTAGTTGCTGTGGTGACTTTCTCCACAGTAGCAAATTCTCTCCTAACTACCCTTTGGATTAAACTCTTCACAGGGATAAAAATTTAATTTAGGAGAACTGCAATCCCCCAAGAAATTGAACTCATATTTTCCTTTGAAGCTTCGTCAGTTCTGGAGAAAGAAGTCCCTCTGAGCCCAACATGGAGCAAATATCATTAGAGAGATGAAAAGTAGTAGGAGTGCCACAATAAAACCACATTGTATAGCGATAGACTTCGATGCTGCCATGTCTGTTCAAAGCTCGTCCCCTATCCGAGAACTCTTTAAAAGAGAAGATATTCAATTAAATGAAGGTTATTGCTATTATTCCAGTTATGCACTGCTTTTCCCATTCTGATTACACTAATCTTGCTTCAGAAGGAGGATAGAGAAATTAATTCTTGATATAATGTAACAGAGGAAATCTTGTGTAGTTGAGGGCAGGGTGACCTGGTGAGTTCAATAAACATTCATTTTATAGTCAAAGGGAACTAAGTCTTGGGTGGATCCCAAAGAAGCAAATGGAAAACAACCCCCCAGCTCCTCAGGCTGGGCCCTTAAGAGTCAGTTTTTTTAAAAACATCAGAACTTAGCAGTTGAAACCTTTGAGAGCATGTAGCTGTTTGTGATGAATTTTTCTGGATAACCTGAGATCTTCACTGCTTAATTTCTGTTCATCAATGGGTACATGGCATCTCCTGAGTGTATTTCAAGACTGTAAACTATTTTATTGATACAGGTGTCCTTTTAAAACCTTACCAATTTTTAGAAGACCTTCTTGGCTGTGAAGTCGAGTAGGCAATATTATCCATCTCTCATGCTCTAGTTTATGTGGTAAACAGCTCCATTCCTCCTCACTGCAAATTGGTAAACATCCTGTTCTTTGCAAGAAAACTGTCTGAGATGGTCCTTTTTGTTTCTTGGGTGACCAGCTTTCCATCTTTCTACCTTTTCCAAACCAAGTATTTTTTTTTTCATACTTAAACTTTGAGTTGTTGTTCATCTGAGCTACACTGATGTTGAGGGCCAGGACTTTTGCACTTGTAAGGATTTCCCCATTTTTTTACTCTCTCCCCAAATACTTGTCTAAATTGGACTGGAAACTATTCTCTGTTTAATTCTTAATAAGCCAGAAGTCCCCCAGCCCCTACAAATGCTCTGGGAAATTATAATCTTTTTAGTTTCTGAGCAAATGGCAGCAGCAGGGCTGAGAGGAGTATAACTTTACAGAGCAGTTTCTTTGGGGCTTTCCTGATCCCCTGTCTGAAGGACAGACCCATTAACAGAAAGGCTACAGCCAAGGATCAGCACATCGAAGGTCTCCAGCCCCAGCAGAGACCCTCAGGAATCTGGGCAGATTTCCATTGGAAGCTTGCCTTGGAATCAATAAAATTTCATTAAGACAGTGCTGTGCCAAATGTAGCATATAAGGCTCAATGAAAAAAATTCTGCTGGCTCTCATAGTTTTCCCAATACAATTCTCTGGCCCATACTTTCTATTTCTGCTGCCTCCTTACCCTTCATAATAAAATTAGCTATTGCAGACAACAGCTGTAAACAAAAGGACAATTAAACTATTAGCCAAAGGCCACTAACTACTGCAGTGAACCAAAGTAATCCATGAATAACTCTGGAAATTTTATAGCTCAGATTTTACCATAGTTGTCAGTTATCTGTTCTAGACTTCTCTGTACTAATTTTTTAAGAAAAGATCAGCCTATGGTAGTTTTCTGTTTATGACTTATAGTGCTAGAAGTGGTTGTGGAATATGCTGTCTGCAAAGTATGGCTTCTGCTTTGGGAGATCCCATCACAGTCCTTATTTGTGTCAGCAACCTTAGACAAACCAGTGAAGCCACAACATTTAGCAGAAATGCAGTTACAGAAGGATGGAAAAGATATGAGAAGAGCCATGTTGTCCTGAATGAGAGAACATTCTTTACAAATGAGAGAGAAAGGGTTGATTCTCCTCTGAAATATTTTCCCAGAATAGATGACTTGATCTATAAGCTATCTGAACTTTCTCTTTTTTTAACTAAATGGAATAACTGCAACAACCACACCATCAAAACCTCTTACCAGATCCCACGACTGGAAGCTGCAGCTTGTCAAATTCAGTCTAAAAATAAAATGCAGAACTTCAAATTTGCAGGTATTTGCAGAGCTGGAATAATGTACCTGAAAGCACTGGATTTTTCTCTAGTTTGGTGTCTGGATGTCAGGATTTGTATCTTACAATTGTTTTTTCTTTCTCTCAATTCAGATTGAAAGTGTAATTGTAGTGCAAGAATTCTTGAATGACATGAGATTTTTTTATTTGGCAGGTTCTTTGTAGGAGGGGCAGATTAGAACAGTCTCTTCTAAATTAAAGAATTAAAGTCTGTGAAATGTTTGCAGCACCCATGTTATACAAGCTAATTCATGCTCACATATACCAAAGCCCTGGGGGAATTCAATTGTAACATTTCCTCATCTATTTACTGAGAGGAGGACCATGATCACACCAAGAGAGGTATACAGGGATAAAATAATAAAGAAGACATAGCACATAAAAAGAAGCTGTAATTACTTTCCCTCTGAGTTTAACTGAATAAAAGCAATGGATCATTTTATTTTTACCAGTGGATTTTTTTACAAATGGACTTTAAATATTTCTCTTTGGATTTGTGGCTCCAACAGCTGCAGCTGAAACCAGCAATCAGCAAAGCCCCTTGTTTTTATTGGAGCAGAAGTGGCTTGTTGAAAATGGATTGGATTATGGGGATCAATCAGCAGCAGGTCGAGGATGCAGAGGGAACTCTGCCAATGCAGCGGGCTGCCAGGAGCAGCGAAAATCCTTGGGCTAGTGGCAAGTCCTAATGTACTGGAAAATCCATTGTTTTGTAAAGAGGTTTGGAGATAGGAAGTGTATCAAGTTGCAGAAGAATGCAAAAATAACAATAATCCTCTCCAAAGTTCCTTTTGTTTCTTCGCAGACTGAAAGGAAAAACAAACTCCATGGAGATGCTGCCTGAGTGTAAGTCTAGCCAGTGCCAAGAGATGATCAGAAATAGGACAGATGCATGATCTTCCCTGAGTCATAATTTAGAAAACAGAACATTTCTGAATTTCAGTAGTGATCACATTAGAAATTTGCAAGTTGCTGTGTGGTTCTGTCCTGTACAGTTCTGGATTCGCCCAGAATGGTGATGATTGCTGATGCTTTCCATTAAATGAGCTGAATAATCTTGCCATTGTTCTGGAGATGTTCAGTTCACAAAGTATTAAGCCTTGGTTGATGTTGGGATGAGCTGACACCCCTTTGTGTCCCCAGTTACGCAGCAAATTCATTACACAACTTGCCGGGAATATTACTAAATAGACTAAAATCAGACTGATTAATAACTTCTGCATTCGACTCATTTATAGTTCAGTGATGGTTCTCTGTCATTTATGAATTAGCCCCCTCATTCAGCTAAGCTGTCTCATAGCTGTCTGAAGTCTGAAACCACAGATGGCAGAGAAATGGTCATGAATCCTGCCCAGCCTTGTTGACACAGGAATCAGATTTTCTAGATGAAAGACAGGCATTTGCTGACCTATGCTCATGAGTATTTGGGAATATCGACCTCCAGCTGGATGCTGAATAGAACAGTAGTTCCCAATTCCGAGAAATGTTTGCAGCATGTGGCTTGTTCTCTTGAACTCAGTCACATGGCGAGGTAACACAGATGTTTTCCTCAAATATCATTATTAAAAACAGGTAGCTCTGCTAGAAGCATAGAGGAGGAAGGGAACTATCTGATGACAACATCTATTCCTGTGTCAGTGGCAGGATATGGTTCCCACGAGACCCTGTGTCAGATACCAAACTGATACTATGCTTGAATTTAGCCAAATGTCTGGCATGAAAGGCTTAGAAAATCCACTTCATGAGCAGAGTTTATAGCAATAATAAAAGTTCTCCAAACTTGGAAGCCTAGTGAAAATCCACATAACAATCCAAGAAAAGCTGAACAGTGGAAAAAGTGAGGCATTTGAATATTCCCCCTCTTTCTACTTTGGGTTCTGACTCTTGGTGGGACTGATTCTTAGGTGTTGAAGAGCTATAGTTCTCCTTGGAGGAATGTTCTCCTAATCTGCTTGCAAGAGACCATATTTTACATTGTTATATCAGGCAGAGAAGAGAGAGTTGCAGAGATTTGTTAATTCTAGTTTGAAATAGCAAATTCTTTGTGAAAGAATTTGGGAAGTAAGGTTTTTTAGGGACAAATGGAAGTATTTACTTCACTATTTCATTTCAGCGCTGACTCTTAAAACCTTGTAAGATGTAAGATTTTAAAAATGTCAAAAAACATGGTAATTTGAAAGGAAGATATGAAATGTTTCTTCTCAAACTTGAAGGCTTCTGAGCATATCCCTCTCCAGAACAAAGTGCCAGCAGAATAGAAGACAAGGTTTTGTTCTTTTCCTTATTTTTTTTATCACTTTGATACTTTTTATGCTGTATTTGGGACATAGATGTTGAATGATTCAGGAAAGGAATGTCTACTTCTAGTTGCTCAGTGGAATGCCTGAAACACTTTTAAACATTTTTGGACAGTACAATAATATAATGTATTTCAGAGATCTTGGGATATAAGGTTTGGAGTAGAGGGATTATTTCATATGATGTCAGTTTTCCAAGGCTGTGATATCAGTGTTTCTCCCAAAGTACAAAATGTACACAGATAGGTAAGAGGACTGTGTTCTGTTGATTGTTAAGCTGAAAATAACCAGAAAATTGGTTTTTTCCAAAGTTTTGTGGTAGTGCAGCTAGAAAGAAGGGCATTGTAAGGGATCTGTATCCCTGGTTTTGAAGGACTGTCTCTCAGACCATATTTCACCTGAACTGCTTTCTCACCCCAAGTGCTCAGGGACATTTTCTGGAAGGAGGCTCACTTCCAAACAGTGGCGTACCTCACAGACCCTCCTACGACGAAGTGCACAGTGAACCCTGCCTGCTTCTAGGACTGGCTGTTTATTTTTCACATTCATAACACACTGTGGGCATCACTTGGGTCCAGAGAATATACCAGGACCTCCTAGGTCAAAGCAAAAATCTCTGCTACTTGAGCTGGCAAAAGTGCTGATTTGTTATCTTTAGGAAAAGAGTCAGGAACACAAAACATATTTTATTTTAGGCCCTGAGGGAGCCATCTGTAAGGATGTAGGTAAACAGCCATACCCTGTTTACACCTGCTGATGCAAAAGCATCATGTACCTGTATCCCATTCAGAAAGCTGTAACCAGTGTATGTGGATTTCATCAGTCAATATTCCCTTTGCAGGCCTAAATACCTGAAGAGCAGAGTGATTTAGCCACCCTTCTGTGACAGTCTGTGGACATGTAAAATACATACACAGATTATTTTAAGTTTGCAAACAAAGGCCACTCTATGTTGAAAGATTAAATCTGTGCAGCAAGGCTTCGAATGGAAACACAGCTTGCCTATGTGTGGTAGGATGAATAGTGGCATAAGTGACTCTTCAGTGGCTCCCAAGACATCCTCTTAAACAATCAGAGGCACAATAAACCAGTGATTTAGATGAAGAAGCTTCTTGTTGGAGAAATAGATCAATAGAATTTAATGGAAAAAGTCACTAATTTTTACTCCAGAGTAAACACTGATGATGTGATTGGAAACTTGATAGTTCCTGGGTTGGATTCTCAAGCATCTGACATGTTCACATGCAAGATATTCATCTTTGCTTTGACAAGGATCTTCCTTTCTGCATTTCCCCCATTTCTCCGAGGAATCGGGTTTGACTAGTAGGAATCTGCCTAGCTTGTGTTTCATATTTATCTTGCTCCAAAGTAAGGCTCAGCTTTGTTTACAGCAGTCAATTGATAAATTGCCAAAGAATAAAGACCCTGGAGATTTCATGATGGTGAAGACTTTGTGCAATAGTTAGGGATCTGCCCATATTTTTCCATATCCTTCCTTAGGTGATGGAAGCGTCTGAGTTTTTAAAGAAAATGAAAATAAATAGCGTGCAACTATGGCTATGTCTTTGTGCTACTCTCCGCTTGGTCCTCTTGCAATTTATCTTGCCAGCTCTCCAAAGCTCCTGAGGCTTTCCCCTTGATCTACACAAGCTCTGGGGATTTCCTGGGGCTGCTTAAGTCACATCACTTGGCGGAATGCACCACCTGATGTAAATCCCTCGTGCTCTTGCCTGGACAACAATATTCTTTGCGGCTACTTCGAACAGTAAACCAGTAACAACAGAGGAGAAGTGTAAACAGCCTCAGCTGGCTGCCTGTGCCTGTGCCAGACCTGGCTTGTGTGTCTGTCCAGTCATGTTGGTGCACTTGGGCCTTCTCTGAACCTGAGACTCCTCTGTCCACCTCTGGTGCTCCTCTCAGCCCCAGTAAGGCAGTCACTTGCTTTGGGATTGCCTCCCGCTTGCAGCAAAGCTCTGTGCCACATGTGAGGAGATCCTCATGTCCCAAAGGACATGATGCTGCACTTCTTGAAACAGTTTCTGGAGAGAATAATAGCCTCTACTGTTTGCCCTTTGAGTTTTAACAGATGTATCAGCCAATGTATTTATGTTTTTAGGAGTTCAGCCTAGCATGAATTTGGCTGCTAAATTTCTGTAGAAGCCACGAACAAGCACACGGGGAATCTGCATGTTGCCCTGGATCTGGGTGATATTCCACATCTGTAGAGAACTCAGAGACCCCTTGTCCTTAACAGGATTTACTACATGACAGGCTGAAACATGAGGAAAGTCGATTGTCTGTGTCTGCCCTGCAAGGCTGAAGGAGAGCCCGAGAGGGGCGATAAACTTGCTCAGCTGTGTCTGCGCGCTCTCCCTCGCTCGGCTGAGGGCTGGTCTGGCCGCAGCATGGGCTCAACACAGACACAGCTGCGTGAAAGCTGCGGGGTCTGGGCTGGCTCCTTTGAGCCTGCCCCAAGGTGCTGAGGGTGTTTGTGTCGATTCTGGATAACGCCGCAGCTCAGGCAGCGTCCTGAGCTCGTGGCTGCTGAGAACTGGTTTGAGCCTGCCTTTGTGGATTCGGGATGCATTTCCATGCGTGTCACGTGGAGGGGGTGAAAGAAGTTTTAATATTTCTTTATGGGGAAACCTGTTCTGTTCATCAGGGATACCCTGGACATTTTTGATACTATGAGAGAGCTGAGATCCCCACAGCCTACTGGAATCCCTGGGAGTGCAGCCCCAGGCAATCTGCACTGATAATTGTTGGGAAGGCTTGTGCAGAAAGCTAGAGCTCATAACACAAGCTGGAAAATGGTATAATAAATCGTGCCCAGATCTCTCCAGGTAGCAAGGCCATTTGTACAGCCAGGCATCAGCCTGCAGCTGAGAAGAATTTGATAAATTGCCTGTATTTAATGGTATGAAAATCAAGCTGGGGCACATAAGGAATAAAACTGGATCTGGTTAACAGCTCAGTCCTTTCCCATTTTTTTCCCTTGAAAAATTAAAAACGTCGAGTTAATAAGATCAGTTGCGATGGTCACACAGGAGCTGAGGATCTGAGGAGTTCAGTTTGCAGTCCCCACCCTGAAATTAGCATCTCTGGCAGGAATGACAAGACTTTTGTTGCTCTTCCCTGCAAATGAGCTTTGCTGGTTCCTTTTCACTCAGCAGCTAAGGGACTTCTGAGGTTCCAGGACTGTACAATTTAAGATGTATGTTTTAACTGTTCACATATATAAAGCACAAACCTGGATGGAAAGAAAAATATTGCGATCTATTATTTGCTTTGTTAATTGTTTCAGATGGCCAGCAGAGAACTCATGTACAGGGAGAACCAATTTAAATCACTTTTATGAGCAGAGATAGTCGGTGGGGAATTTTGGTTTTACTGTGCTGCAGTTGGATATTTGGTATCAGGCTTCCTAAATGGACTTAATCTCATGATTATAGTCCTCTGTGGAGCCATTGGGGTCACTTTGTAATTACCCAGCTTTCCACACTTCAGGTGATGAGAAGGACATGCATGGGAACAGCATTCTTGTAGTCATTTTGTTATATATGAGAGAGACCTTCCCAGAAATGGAGGAGGTGCCAGTTTGCAAGGACTGGGGTGAGGAAGAAAGATCAAAACACACACATTCATACATTTTTAGAAGTCCAGATAATTATCCCTGGGAACAGGGATATGCACTCTGAAGTTGTCTTTCCTGTGGATGTATCACTGTGGTCTGGTTGATTTAATTAAAATAGTGACTTTCTCATTTAAAACCATCACTCCCAAGCCACGAAGAGGAAGGATACAACACACAGCAAATTTTTAGCTGACTGTGATCAGCTAGCCTCAAAATTTATCCCGGGGAAAGTATGCCAGCAAGTTAGACTGCAACCAGAAGGAACATTCAGACACCTGCTTTGCAATCGAGCTTTATTTCTGTGGCCTAGAAACTTTGCTGCATCCTGAAGTAGTTCCAGGAAGACAAGCAAAAAACACCGGAGAAAAAACCCCAAAATATCAAACGCGAAATAACGGTGGAAAAAACAAAGCAGAGTTTGGATCACAGTTTCCAGTAAAACATACAAACAGCGTGGAAGTTCAGTTGTAAACAGTGCCCTCGAACTAGTTAGAACTTCAGACTCTTTGGGGGCCTGTAACTGCAAGGCTTTCTCTGCTGTTACACTGCAGGTGTTGCTGTACTTGTGATGAGTGATCTGTGTTTTTAGAGTGAGGGGCTTCTGAGTCTTATCCTTACTGGTGTGTGAATGGTGTATTCCCATTGAGTCGTGGAGGAGAGCTCCACAGAAGGCTGTTAAACTTGCTGGTTAAAAGGGAACCTCTCCAGTAAGTCTGTAAATCAATAACTGAGGGGCAATGCAAGGGGAAGGATCACTCTGTATGTGCCCTCTTCCACTCTTCACTGTACATCCACTGCTGACTACTGCCAGATGCACCTCGTGCTGGATGGACTTCTGGTTTGACCCACTATGGTTGTCTCTGTGCTCTGCTGCAATCCATGAAAAGCATGATTACAAGTGAGGTAGTGTTGTTCCTAAGTAGTTCCTGGAATGGCAAAGCTGTCAGCAATTTTTGAAGCAAAATTTTTACAGAAACCTTTAGAGTTTTGTTCTGTTTTGAAAGAAAATTAGTCCCCAGGTCAGTCTGTGAGGTGACTCAATCACTCAGCACTTGGATGCAGATAGCCTTCCAGAGCACACTGCGGAAAGCACCAGCAGAAAGCTGGCTATTCGTTTGAGTTTCACACCTCCTTAATTACCCACCTGTGTTCCTTTTATTATCAAAGCTTGAATAGGATTGCTCATAAAACAGAGGCTGAAAGGAAATTGCTGGTTTGCTTGGATTGCATCAGCAGCGTAAAATGGAATAATTTAATATAGGAACACTCTGCCCCTTTAATTTTCATTTTCATTTTTCTTTGTCCCTTCCATGCCACTACGAATCCTGCCCACCCAACACCTACAGTACTCCTAGCAGCACATGCCTATTGTTTTTTCCCCAGTCTAACACCTAGATTTCATACAAATCACCATTTCAGTCCCATGACTTACTGGAAAACTAGTGTCAGGTCTCTTCAGCTGTAAGGAACTGCCCACATAACCATTGTCAGTCAAGCTGCTCTATGGGAGGGATTTGCACAAACTGATAGCTGGGATTAGGAGGTGTGTAGAGTGTCCAGGCTGTCCTGGTAAGGAGTAGCTTGTAAGACATGTAGGGGTTTTAAGCAGTGTGTGCAACCTGGGTGTATAAACGTGTGCAGCCCACTCCTATGTGGCTTCTTGCATTACAAAACCTGGTGCAGTTGTACAACACGAGGATGTAGCAATGAAATGATGATTCTTTCCTCACTGTGCACGTTTTACTCGGTTCAGGGGATTTGTGTGCTTGTCTTCCCTGATCTCGAAGATTCACTTTGTATTGCTTTCACTCATCATGTTTTCTGTTTCCATTTACCCAGAACTCACTTTGGCTACTCTGACCTTTTGCCATCTTCACTAGGGCAAACCTCTAACATTATGGGGAACTTGTTTCATGATCTAAGTCTGTGTTAAGTTCAAAACAGATTGTGCCATGAGCATCACCTTCAATGATATCCTATGACTTTGTGATTCAAGGGCAGCACACTAAAGTGTATTTTCCGATGGGTAAGGTGGAAATATCCATGCAGCCCTTCTGTGAATGATTTGCCAGTGACATTTGCTCAAGAAATAAGCAAAAACCTATTTTTTTTATTCTTCTACATCTGTGCTAAATTTGGCTGGCAGAAGCAGACAGACTTGAAGATTACTAGCAAATACTATCATGTATTTCATGTCATGACCAGAAACCCATTAAGGATAGGCTCGCAAGTTTCTTTTCCTTTCAAAACCAATCTAAAAGTAAAACCTTCTGACATTTTTGTTGGCTTTTCCTTTACCCAGCTCCCCTTCTGGAGACGGTGCTTCAGTTATTCCTTGTTAGTTTGGAAATGCAGTCAGTGATGCCTTCTTATTTCCTGACCTCAGTTTTCATCAAGGTAGTCTTCTGATTCTGCGAGAGCTGTATGTTGACTGCACACTTGACTCATCTCACCCAGACCCTCTTATCATCCTGTTTCTCTTCTTCATACCAGAGTGGTTTATCCCAGGAGCTACAGATTCTAACTTTCACATGGTTTCTGTGTGTGATGAAGGGAGACATAAAAGACACAAGAGATAAATAAAAAATCTTTTTTAATATTTCATAATCCATGCCTCTGCCAAACATAGTGCAGCAGAAACAGCAGCATGATCTCACCACGTGTGTCTGTGACAGGACAGAAACAGTTACCTTTAGGATATAATAGTTGTTCATGAATCTGTCTCTGGATGTTAAATGGAAGTTTTTTCTTAAAAAAAAAAAAAAAGGTAAGACGTAAGACAAACCATGCTTTACTGGCACGGTAAGTGATGAGCTTGAAGCTAGTCTGTGGCAGAGATATTAGGTTCTTGCCCACTTCGTTTTTTCCTCCTGTTTTTCTTGTTCGTGCTGCTGCATCCAGTGGTAGGTCATGGAAGGAACATAGAAGTTCAGGCTATGCCTTCACTGGGAGAAAACACGATGTTCCTCTTTGGGGTTCACTGGCATGAGGTGCCCAGCCTGAGGTGAAAACCTAGTGGAGGCAAGTTATTGTGTGAACAAGTGTGAGCAGGCCACAATAAAGGTTATGGGGAGAAGCCAACATTTACCTCTCACCACACACTTTTACGACTGCTGCTCCATCTCCTTTGGCTTTGTCATTTTACTTCCCATACCATCAAACTCAAAAAGACATATGCCTCTTCCCTCAGTGAAAAAAGCCTCTGTGGCTGTAAGAAAACACTTGTGCAACATAAATCCTTGCAGTTCTTCGCTTTGCTATTACTTTTGCTACTGATAAAGCCAATGCTTTTCCCTCTCAGCTGAGGTGCTCACAAAATTACCTGAGGCGCAACCTAAGTGCTGAAAATGGTGACTGTTTTCCAGCACAATGACATAAATGCCAAGTTGCATCTGTCTAGGTGGCAGCAGGTCCTAAAGAGGTCAGCTCTTGTGATTTTGGACTGTGTGGTTGAACAGATTCCTTCCACCTGGATGATTCACTGAGCATCTTCCAGTCCCTGCTGTGAACAGTTCGACTTGATGGCGCTAAAGGTCTTTTCCAACTTAAATGATCCTATGATTTTATGAAAGGCAGAACACAAGGTCTGGCAAACTGCGAAGGACAAAGCTCTGGTAATGGAGGGTGGAGATAAGAATCTGACTCTGTGCAGGTTTTGGCAGGTTCGTGTCATTTTATCCATGCAGGGCAAAGGAATAAAATCACAAAGGGGACATGCAGCAACAGGGAAAAGGTGTTTTCTCTCTCAGACTCTTCCTGTGCTATTCTTCTTGTCCATTTTAACCTCCCACTTTCATGAAACAAAAATGATGAAAACAGATAAGAAGGGACTTCAATTAAGGCTGATTCTGTCTTCACCTTAAAGAGGAATCCAGGAAGCTCTCCACAGCCTTCTTTTTCTCTTTGAAGTGTTGACTTATCATCCTCCTGCCATTAAAATATAATGGGCTAGCAGTGGGTGTGCTGGGATTTGACACCCAGTGGGGAACCGCACCTAATCCTACATCATCACCTGATCCGGTTTGGCTTATTTTTGCAAGACACTGACCCCATCTTCACCATTCAGAGCAGAACAGGGGGAGGAGCAGAGAATTATTGTAGAGGATTTAGTCCAAGCCAACCAGTCTCCACATAGGTGTCACAGAAGATGGTTTCAAACACGACCACATAAGCAGGCGCCTGCAGGAGGGACAGCCTGAGAGCAGGAGAGAGGGAGGGGGGATGTTATCAGGTGTTTGGGCGCATTTGATCACAGGGTGCTCTGGATACTGTCTTTATCTTCCCAACACAGGGGGTTGTGGTAAGTCACTAGTCACTTAGTGGAGTGGAACCAGCTTAGGGGTCATGGAAACAAACAAACAAGGATGGGAGCCAGAGAGACAGAAGACATCTGCTCCAACATCATCAGCCTTATCTCTGTCACTGGGCTGCCTGCAGAGGACTTTGAGTCTGGCCATGTCAGCCTGTACGTAGCAGAGGTTTGGCAGAGCTGCCTTGAAGCTGTGGGTGCAGGAGGGAAGGATGTGGAGGGAAGATGGGCTTTCTGCTTTCACAAACGGCTTTGGTTTCCTTAGGAGGCAGACAGCTGTGGCTGCCTTTACAAACCTATTTCCCAGAGACAGTGTCTCAAATGATCTTGTCTGATTGCTTTTCCATCTGAGCCACGAACAACACCTAAGCAGGGATTCACCTTTAGTCTCAGACTTCTCTATCTTCACCAGTGGAAAGGCAACACGAGCTGGGGTTGTCACGCCATGTGCAGATGCAGTCTGTGCGTGTCTTTGCTGGCACAGCAAAACTAACCATAACCCAGTGCTCACAAAGAGCAGTCCAATAAGCAGATCCTGTAGAAAAGAAGGCTGCTGCTTCTTTTTACCTGCTATGTGGTGGGCAATGTGTTTTACAGCCCCATCTAGGGGAAAAAATCTCAGATATTACACAGGAGATAATCTGCTCAGGAGCACATCTGCTTCACTGCTCCTGACCCGTTGGCTGCCTTGTCACATCAACCAGACACTTGTTCTGGTGGCTGCAAAAGGCTCAGATAGAGCTGGGACTGCAGTTGTTCCCTGGAGGTGTGAGAGTAAGAATGAAGAAGATATGAGGATTTTTTTGGCTGTTTTCCTCTCTTCTCTCTTCTCCTGCTTTTGCTTAATTTTTCTGGCCTAGCCCTGAATGTTTGGGAACATTTTTTCCCAGCTAAAATGGAATTAATTCAGCTGATTCGTAGGTTAATAGCTCCAGTCGTTGCAGTCACCCGTCACTACTTGTTCACAGATGGAGAAAGGAAGGGCAGAGTCAGGTAATTGCAGGCATTTGGCATACCTGGGCTTTTCCCAGGCCTGTTCCTTGTCTCCTCTTTTCTCCCTGTGTCCAGTCAAAAACAAGGCTGTCCTGTTCATTCAACACAGCCTTGATATTATGGTTACGAAAACAGCAGCAGGCAAAAGGTTTCCAAGAAGAGCACCATCGTGTGCACGCCTGTCTCATGTGTGAGAAGATCTTGTGATGATTTTGGCTTCTGACAGTGGCTGTCTGCAGTTGCAGAGATCAAAGTCCATAAAGAAACTGTACCTAAATAGACAAGACTGACTGGTAAGTAACACCAACACCTCATGAAATCAAAGTAAAATGTTTCGATTCTTTGTTTATTGCAGGACTTTTCAAAGTCAAACTAAGAAAACCAGAAGACAAAACATAATGTATACTTTGGGCTGGATTGTAAGACTTGGTCAAAAAAATTAACTGAATTGAGGGAAGAAATTCCAAGTTTCATTGTCTCTGCTCACCTTGGTGTCTGGAACACAACATCCCAAGACCTCTTTCCCTTCTTTTTTAACCGAAACTGAGAGGAACTCAAGTTCAAGCACAGCAACCTAGGCATAGCAGCAGCCAGAACTGAGCTGGAAAATCAGATCCAAATACCATTTCTGTCAGGTTGACCTTTGTTATTTTTATTTCTTTTGCTGGTTTTGGAGAAGTGCTTGCCACCTACAGGTTGTTTCTTGGTTAAGTTGTGCATTCTCTCCAATTAGTTGATCAAAGTTTTCTAAATGGAAGACTGGCTACAAGTGACCGTGACATTTCATAACAGGTTTCTACCGAGTAGCCATTTATGCCAAGGACTTTAAAGCTTTCAGGAACTATTAATTTTTACACAAATAATGGTGTATTTCCTAATAACTTTGGCTAACATGACATGATGAATAACAGGGAACTGAAATCATCAAGGAAGTAAATTTGTTACAGAGTCAAACCAGACATTTTTTTAGTTGAGTTTTGGTCCAGCTACAGAGAAAGTTTTATTCTGTTGGTTGGGATTTTTTTGAGTCCCACATAGTCTTCAAAGAGTGTAGGTTCAGTTCTGGATTTGAAAAGAAATAACAACTCAAATCAGTTTTCAATTTGGGTTTGGGTTTGATTCAAAGCTGTCAAGTATATTCACAGAGTGATTAAAACTGTTCCAACAGTTCTGGCCATGAGGAAACTAAGGCAAACCCAGAGGACATGCAGATCTGGACAAGTACTCTTGTTATGAGCTAAATTTTTCTGTTACCTAAATGCTCTTACAGACCAAAGCCCCATTGTTTTAGGCAGGGCAAGAAACAGGTAGTAAGAAATTACCCCGGCCGAACAAATCTTCCTGTCTATAGGCACAAAAACGGTGCAAGAAAAGAAAAAAGAGGCGCTATTGTCTCTCTCAGATGAGGAACTGAGGCGTGGAGAGGTGAAGTGACTTGGCACAGACTGTGCAGGAAGGCTGCAGCAGAGCTGGGAGGTGCAGCCGAGGGCTGCGGGTCCCTCACCGCAGCTCTGGGATGTCCTTCCCGCCTCCCCCTCCGCGGCTGCTCGGCCGGCTGGGACGGCACCCGCTCAGAGCTCCATAAAACAAGACAGAACACCGAACCAAACTGCTGGGGAAAGAGGGGAGAAAAGCCCCGTTTATTTTTCTTTCTGCTACTTTATCTCACTTCAATGGGAGCCGTTGAAAACATCGAGGATAAATGAAAACAACTGTTGGGCATTGGTCCAACTGGTTAACAAAGAACCCCAAACTCTTTTAAGTCCTACAACTAAAAGGTGCTGGCATAAAAAGAATAGCATTTTTCTCCACAGAAATCATTTGTTGAACTCTCTAGTTCTGAATAGGATTCCTTGCCTTCTCCCCCTTCTCTTCCCTCACACTTTAAAAACAAATCACACAAAAACATAGTATCCCCATCCTTACATGCTATATTAGATGTTTCCTGAGAGGCCCTGTGGTGTAATCCACATGTGATGTCAGTCTAAGGTCCTTCCTTAGATGGCATTTGTTAAAAACCCAGTATGAGTATCCTCCTTCCCCTTTCATATTCATACTCTGGAGCTGGAGTCAAATGCCAGGACAGGTAACTATTTTCATCCTCAGCTGGACAGAAGCTTTCCTGCTTTCTGTGGTTCTGTAGTGTGTCTGAAAGCACCTGTCCATCCCCGACAGGTAGGAATGGAGCACCAGAGAGAGAAGATGGGTGGGTTCAGTATGAAGTTTCTCCTGATAGCATGCTGTAAATTCTTTGGAAAATAAAATAAGAAGCCAAGGGAAAAGGCTGGACTTTTGAAAGGAAATTGCTGGTGCAGTAAAGCAGAACAGACAACCAGAATACCTTAAGTAACCTAGTAAAGAGGCTGACCTGTGTAAGTTGGGCTGTAGGAGAGGTTTGCCTGGGGAGAGAGACTGCTTTTCACAGCACTGGGAGCATATCAGTGCCAAGGTAGAATCATGCAGGGGAAATTTGGCCTTGAGTCTTTGATGCCTGCAGTGGAGAGATTTTTTTAAATGAGCAGGCAGCTGTGAATTCTATTTTGGTCTGCATGGAAAGTTGTGTTTGTGCCTTCAATATTGCTTGGAAAAGGCAGACTTTCACCTACCCTGTGGTTATTACAGGTCAGAGGGAGGAGCACAGCTGTATTATTAGGGTGGGCTAGACCTTGTCATTATAAAACTCTGTTTGTAATGTAGTTGAACTTTGGGTTGAAATCTAACAAGTTGGGTACCAACATTGATCTTATTACACTAAGATAAAATAAAAAAAAAATCCCAGAATTTCTGTAGAGGGGGAAAGTACATTATTTTGCTTCTGTAAAACCCACAAATATGCATCTCAAAAAATCTGAAGAGAATAAACTTGGGCCCATTGTTTGGAGCTGGCACATTTGGCCTGTGAATACCTTTGCTATCTCTCCCTCTCTCCCTCTAAAACTTCCCCTGTCTAGTTACAGCATGGTGAAAGAAATAGCTAATTTGACATTTTCAATTCCTCTTTTGTTCTGAATTTCTGTCTGGGAACAGAATAAGGGAAATGGAGATCTCTGGAAAGAACAGGAAGAAGAGACAATTTACACCACCTCACTCATATACAACCTTAAAACAGGGCCTGTAATACCTGGCTCTTCCCAATCCTCAGCAGTCAGCAGAGACCTCAGGTCCCAGGGATAAACTGCCTTTACCCATGTGCCCATCTGAGGTGACAAGCTGTGGAGCTGGATGATCTGGCCTTTGTTCACATCGTTGAAGTCTGTCCCATCCAGACCATGCAGTTTCTCTATTTGTTTTGTTAACTGTTTAATAATAGGGCCAAATATCTCTGAAAACTGTAATTCAGCCGTTTTTTATTACAGTCTTTACAGTTCCAGATAATTATATCCATGATCCTCTCAATTCGAAATTCTCATCCTTTTCTTAGTGCACAGGAAAGTCTCACTCTGCAAATTGAAACAACTCCAGGGAACCAGTAGATGCCTCCTGTAAAGCAAGCATCAGTTGTCTTCTCTGGAGTCCTAGAGATGCCTGTTTTGGGTGTGCTGATACAGAGGTCTAGTAAGGTGCAAATGTGAGAAGAGAGTGAGGAAAGTGCAGCCAGGAGCTCAGCCTGAGGTTCTGAAGAAGGCAGAACATGCCATCAGGTTGTGATCTAACTCTGGGAAAATCTTTAAATCAGTTTCTCATGAGGAATTATTAAGATGAATCCTGGCTTTGCAAAGCTTGGGTTTATAGAAGCCCTAAACTTCAACATTTTTAAGTGTGGTAAAGGTAATCAGAACACAAACAAGGAACCTGGATGCACTGTCAGCTAAAAAAAATTGAATCAGAGGCCACTTGAATTTCTCAGGCTTGGGAGAAATGCGGAATTTAATACACATGTCTATCCTTTACCCATCCATAAAGCAGTGGTGACACCAGCCAAACTGAGTCCTCACCAGCAAGTTGTGAAAATAAACTCATTTTCATCATCATTTATGAAATGCTTGGATTCCTTTGTGATAAATGACATAGAAGAGGCCACGAGGAAATGAATAATTCCAACTTTAGAAGAGAGTTTGAGTAGTGTGCTGAAAAGAGATGACCTTGGGACCACATGTTGATCATGGATGTTAAAGTAAAATATTCAGCATCTCCATATTAAACTAACACTCCTCACAGGCTTTATATGAGGCAAAGATGCTACCAAAATGAAGCAAAAACCAAATAAACAAGGATAAACTGGCAATTCTATAGCTGCAAGAATATCCTTCTTTAAAGTTTCTGGACTGGCATATGTCTAATCAGGGAATATATAATGATGTCAGAAAACTTGGAGGGTAAGCAAACAACACCACACAAGGATTTACATGATAATAGTGTCAGTGTAGTTAAGCCTTGTAGTAGCATCTCTCTTGCTGCCTTCTGTGTTCAAACCTAGAATATCTCATCCCTGAATTGGTCTGAGTGGTTCTTTCCATTCTGCTCTGCATGAGGAAGGGGAAGAAGAAGCAGCAAAATTAGGTGGCCTGACTTCCCTTTCTGATTTCACTTTCTGATTTCTCTGACCAGAGTAAATCCACCACAGTGAGCAAGATCAGAATTAGACTCTAAACATTTATTTAGAACTCCTTGAGGATGACAGAAGGGAAAAACTGGGGATGTGCTGAAACATTGCCCCAGGCACATTCAGCAGTTATTAAAAAGAATTCACTTCCATGCAAATTGTACTTCATCAGTTAATTAAGAAGGCATTTATCCTCTGCTTTAATTAATATCTTGTATCTTCCTTCCGAAATACTTAATCACAGAATGAAATCATCATAGAAATATTGCCCTGAAGTTAGCATTGGCATTTTATATCTCAGCAAATCTGACATGTGTCTGTGCGTATGCATATATATATATATATATATATGTATATGCGTGTGTGTGTATTTTAATAGCAGTAATTATAAACTACTCTGCCAACTTACAGAGCTGCTTTACATTTCTGGTTTGCTGCCAGGCTTTTTTTTCCCCAGTGCCTGATGAATAGCAACTGTTGTGTGTGTGTAGATCTGTGCTCCATTTAAGCAATACCCCCAAAGAAATCGGCCTCCTTGGCCGTTAAGCACAACTTTGTTAGGCAGAGCCCGGGGCAATTGACAAAACCTATTTGTTAACTAAAAACTGTAATCAGTGGTTTGTGTATCAGCAGCATAATACTTTCAGTAAGGCCACATTATAATAGATGGAAAATCGGTTATTTCCTGAGCATCAGCAACCAATTTTCTACCAGTTAGGCTAGAGATGTATATCCCAGAGGTATGGAGGAAACAGAATTAACTGGTGTCAGCTTAAGCCTGGGAAAGATACTAGCAAAACATGTGGTAGTGGGCTTTCTAAACAAACTAAATAAACCATGCTGGAATGCTGTTGTTACCACCTGTAACTCAGGTGAAAATTATGAATCTTTCTAGACTATTAATGTTACATTGAAATGGAAAAAACATTCTGGAGAAAGTGCAGTGTCTGTAATTTGGAATATCTCAATCTAGACTGCCTACAGAGGTGTTAAACAGAAGTTACAGGCCTATGGCAGGTGCTGTTGAACCTTTACTACACAAGAGACCAGCCTGAGGATAATCACAGAATCACAGAGTTGGAAGGGACCCAATCCCATCTGGGCTCAAAAAAATATCTATGAATTTTTCAGATGAAGCCTCAATTCCTTAAGCAAGCCTTCAACTTGCCATTAAATCAATAGGCAATGTTCAGTCCCTTCTGAGCATCACTCACATGAATGCTGTCTTCCCATTAATCTTGGAGACATTCCTCACCCAGAATCTTCGATTCAGCTCAGCTAATCCATTAATATAAATAAAAACAAACACCAGCAGGATGTAGCTTATCAGTTATTTGTGAAATGTTCTTATCTCTTCTAGAGTTTCTCTCTGGGAAATAATGTGCAGAATTTCCCCCCCCCCCTTCTGTTTATTTCTGTCAAACGTATGGCTAGAGTGCACCACAACTGGTAAACTGCAAACCAACAGTCATAAGCCTCATTAGAACATTTAACTCACTTCAGTAGTCTTAGAGATTTTGAGGGGTTTGAACTTTCCCTTATGATTCAAAAGCTGGAAAACCGAGTCCCACAGGAACAGAATTACACATGTTGCAGGACTCAGACTTCAAATCTTCAAGTGTTTGGGGGAAACCTCACTGTGTTAACAACTCCCTTCTTTATTTCTCCTCTTAATGTGATACATTATTTGAACATTATTAAGTCAACCCTTTGGTTGAGAGCATGACAACTCCCCACTAAGTGAAAGCATGATGCCACTAGACTGTGGATCTTGCTGTTCTGAAGAGAATGATTGCAGTTCCTTGTGACATTTTTCACCGAAAAGATGGATTAGTAGACAGGCATGGGTTGGGGCTGTAAGTTACAACTTATCTCGGGAAGTTTTAACTTTATGCCTTTGCATGCCTAAGAAGTCATTTTTAAAGGCAGCTTTACCCTTTACGAGTCCCTGTGGATCACTGCACAAATCTGTAGCTGTAAAGACTGTCCAGGCTCTTTGGTGAGGGCTTGGGAGTTCAGACAGGACAAGAGGAATCATGACTCCGTTTCTCTTCCTTAGAATGTCACCAACTCTGGTCATGTCACTAAATTTCTGCAGGCTACAGTTTTCCATATAAAACAGGCATAGTAAGATCTGGAGTATTTTAATGTTTTGTTAACAGTTAGAGAAAGGATTGGCTAAATGACATTGTCAAGTAGTGTTTCAGATCAGTGCTGAGTTATGGAACACTGGTGTCTACACCTTTGTGTTACCCCTAGACTTGTTACTGAAAATAAAACTGTAAAGGGCTCAAAGTCCTAGTAGGATCGTTGTGAGGTCTGAGGAAACTGTAGTGAGGAAACTGAGGGGCCCACTGTCTAATCCATCCATGTCCATGCCTTGTCCCTCTTTCTCCTCTTCAGAGCTCTTGTCCATGGTGTCCTCTGGTCAGTGGATCCTAAAACCTTTTATGTTGACTAAACAGTTAAGAAATACATGCCTCTAATTCTGTGTCCATTAGTTCCATTTTCACTCAGTACAATCAGGTTTGCTTTAATTCCTGCATCTAGGAACTGGTATTTATTACACAGGAACAGTCAGAACAGCCAGAGGTTCATCTCCCTGTCTAGGACAGATGGGAACTATCCAAACATTTTCATCTGCCAAACTTATTAAAAACAAAATATGAGAATAAGACCAAAAATAAGAGTTCTTGGGATATATCTTGGGGAGAGACATATTGACAGATCACCAGCAAAAGCCCATGACCTCCCAGCCCTGAAACAATAGAGTGCTTTAGACATTTTAAAGGCTTTCTTGGTTTGTTCAGGAGCCTTTCCAGATTTGTCTCAGTTCTTGTAATATCTGATCTGCTTCACCCAATCAGTGCCCTCATTAAGTAGTGGAGGGGGATGCTGCTGGGAATTTTAGTAGGAACTTAAGATGTGTCAGACATTGATTGTTTTGCTTTTCCTTTTTCAATCACCAAAATGACATTCAGGGTCCAGAGAAGAAGAGATATGGACGTCCAGCCGTGTGATTAGAAGGGCCAAAGTGGAATATGCATGTGTATACAGAATATATCTGCAAACTGGGCTTTGATTTACTGCTAGGCTTAAAAATGCTTTAAAGGCTTCTAAGCACAGGAAGAAATATGCTGTTAGTAAAGCTTCCGTGTTATCAGCCCAGCTAAATAATGATGTGCAATGTGTCATGTGTAAAGAATATATTAATGCTTGGATAAATATTTTCCTAATGTCTGCTAGGTTGATATCTCCTTGGCACATAACCAGCGGATAGTAAATAACGCTCACTACTCTGTTTACTTAAGGTCTGTTTTCTCTCTTGTCTTTTGCATTGGCAATAATTTTGGGGGCTACAGGGGACGAAAAGGCAGAGGGAACCGGAGCCTTGTAAAATGTTTGTTGTCCTTACAAATTTCATGAGAAATAAACTGTTTATGCTTTAGTGTTTCACTGCCATGGAAATGTTAGATGATTTTGTGTGACTGTCAAAGTGTTTAATGTGGAGCCAAGCAGTAGCATTACAGAGAGTGGGAGGGGAGGAAAAGGAGAAACTGAAGGAACACAATGAAAAAACCAAATGAATCCACTTTACCTTGTAGTTTCTAGCACGTTATTTTCCCTTGCTTGTGGGCATGACTTAATGCTGGTTACTCCCCTTGGCTGCAAACTGCATTCATTTTAATCATCTGTTTTGACAACCTCTTTCCCCCTCAGGCTCGTCTCTAATTGAATTTGTCATGCAATCTCACCTCCCCTGAAACTGTTTGTATGGGAGGGAACCTGGGAGGCAGCTGGGCCTGGGCTGGTGTCTATAGTGTTACCTCCAGAAATCAGCCTGCTTCAGTCCTACCTTTGGAGCTGAGAGATCTGGCACTGTCTGGTATCCCACAAATGTGGCAGTCATACTTCCAGATCTGATCCCTACCAGCTCCTGCCGTTCTCTGTTGTCTTCCATGTCACGGGGGTAGACATGCTGATAAAGAATTATTCATTTTGAGGTTAAATTTCTCCTTGCACACCCAAAAACGCAGCTTCTCATCTGAATTCGGTGCTTTCTGACTTCCTTGTACGTTGAGGGATGTCAGTAGGGTGCTCAGAGTGGACTGTGGAGTCCCCCAATGAAGGATGCAGACCTGAAATACTGTAGTTTCTCATATATACAGGCATGACAGAATTTGGCATGTGATGTTCACTGAGGTCATGCCTGTGGTTTTTCCTAGTGGTCAAGAAGGACCTCAAGAATGGTACTTCTTAATTTTTCTCCATCCAAATGTCCTCAAGCCTGTCAGTCTCAAATAATGTGGTTTTTATATTTAACAAAGGAAAAGAACATTAGAAGAAAAACCCCAACTCAAAAGCAAGTTCCCATGCAGGTACATGTTTTCTGTATAAAAGAACTGACTACCTTTTTGTCTGTAATCACACAATACCAAAATGAAATCCCTCTCATACCCCAAAATAAGGTGTTGGGTTTTTTTAACATTTATGTTGCTGAATTCATCTGAGCCAGTTCCGCCCTGCAAGCTCAGGATGACAGTGTTAGGCATGGGGGGAGACACACACATTAACATAAGAACACTCATCTTGTTCCTGAGCATAAGTGGAGCCATAATGTTGTCTTCATCTGCTCAAAAGCGCTATGTCAACATGTCCCTGCAACAAAAGTGTTCATGGTGTCTAGATAGCACATGTCACGTGTTTGACACACCACCCTGTTATCTCAACTGGCCAAACACTGCAGATAAACAGTGCCATGGAAGTGCACACATGCTTTAGACAAGGTTTGTGATCAACTCAAATTTGCAACCTTTATATCTGACTGCAGCATAAACAAAAATATGACAGACTCATATTGCCTACATTTGAAAGATAAGCTGTAGGAGAAGTTGCATTATAAAATCACAAGTGTTTCACTTCGGAAGTCAGACCATTTCCCAGCAGAATCTACAAATTTCCTACCTCTCCCTACAGAGTGCATGAGCTCAACAGAGATACTAGTATAGTAACTAAATCCTAATTAAGTATTTGTTTTGCTTTCTAAAGACACACACCTTCTTAAGCGTATGCCTAAAAGTCATCAAAGCCTATTTATTCCATTTTCTTTCAAATAGACTCTTTGCTTTGACCAGCAAACCTCTTTCTCCCCTCTTTGGCCCCTCCGCAGAAAAACCTCCTTTTTTTTTTCTGTGTATTGTCAGAATAGAAAGGAAATACTTTGAACCCTCCAAAACTCTGTTGTTACACTGATGAATCACAGTGGTGGGTTAAAGAGGTTACTATTCCTACACAGAGCAATCTGGAGTAGATGAGAAATCAAACTTCTTATGGCAATGCCATTGTAAAGTGAATAAATATTTCCAGATTCCAATTTGATATATTATTTTCTTTCTTATATGCAGATGATGTGAGGGTCTTGTAAATAAAGGATATAATGTCAGGGAGATGGAGGTAGGAAATGAAGATTAGTTTCCTTTTTTTCTATCTTCACCTCCCAGGGAGAAGTTAATTT
The DNA here is from genome assembly GCF_009829145.1 of Chiroxiphia lanceolata. Lineage (NCBI taxonomy): Eukaryota > Metazoa > Chordata > Aves > Passeriformes > Pipridae > Chiroxiphia > Chiroxiphia lanceolata. The sequence goes on from NC_045645.1 coordinate 6,588,644, forward strand.
TGGCTGTGTTCAGTCTGAGTTCACAGAAGGAAGAACACTAAAAAGCTTACTTATTCTATAAGTCCACTGCCAAATTAAATGGAAAGAAGAAGCAAAAATAATAATAATAAAGATCATATTTGAATCGGGGGGAAAAAGCTAATATCCTCTCCAGATTTCAGCTCTCACCCCTTTGGCATCTGTATTTGCCAGTTCATTAGGAAACATCTTCTCAATATTTTGGTCTAATTTAAGTGGACAGATGCTGTTTTTCCACAAAATGAAGTGGTATGAAGAAAGCCTGTCAGATTTAGTTTGGCATTTTCTTTTGTTACATTTAATGTTTATTGACCATTTTTCCCTTCCCAGAAATAAACTCTGTGAGATAGACATGAGGTCCTTGGCAGCAAAGAAACAGAAATCCTGCTCGTAGGCACATGCCCTGGTCTGCAGTCTCAGAAAGCTTTGCCATTGTCCAGGTTTTGCAGATCAACATTTCATATATCTTTTACATGTTGGCAACAGTCCTTTTCATTTAGGATAAACTGAGTGCTGAATAGGCATAAATATCTGGGCTTAACCAAGATACAGCATGGAAAGGCATGGCCAGATGATATTATATGTACACCGTGGTGCAAAACATCTGAAGCCTGAGAGGTCCCATAGTGGTAGCTGGCAGGAAGTCCAGCAGAAATCCAGCCAGCCCTGCTCTGCAGGCCTAAGCTCATTCCCCACATCTTCCTGGCCCACTTGCAGGAAACTCCGGCTGAGGTTTATGGACTCGGTTTTGCAGCAGGTCAACCAAGAGGCTTGTGAGTCCCTGATGGCCTTGAAATCCAGCAGAGCAGGACTGGATCTGGTTCCCAGGGCTCTGCTTATTGGCTGCTCTGAAAATTAAGTCCAGAGTATCCAGAGTAGAGTAAGCAATCAATGTATTTGAGCTGATGTCTAGCCTGGATAAATATTCTCTCAGAGCCCCCAGCTCCAGAACCTGGATACCCCTGCATCCAGGTGGAAACCAAACAGGATTTCCTCATGCAGAGGGGCAGGGAGGGTCTCCGGTGCACGCTGAGTGTTGGTCTGAATCCCACATCACTGATGTATCTGATTACCGCCAAAGTCACTCTCCATCTATCTATTCCTTGTCACTGTGGTTCAGCCTCTCCGCTGACACGGCCCCGTGTGCCAGAGCACAGCCCTGCTGGAATCGCTGGTCCGCATTAGCCGGCTGCTGGAGCGTAACCGTCCAGCCTAAAGCCCGTCAAAATCAACCTGTGGGTTCCCAGGGGCTCTCAAAAATGTGCATACGTCATCTGGCAAATCACAGCCCTGAAAGGCCCCGGGGGAGAGCAGCCGAGCCGGGCGTTTCTTGCCAGGACAGAGGCGAGGTGGTGCTCCGATGTCCGTGAGGAGCAGAGCCGGCAGCGTGCCCTGCCAGCGTGGCTGGGAGCCGTGCTCAGCATGGCAGACAGAACATCATTAGAGCAGCTCTCTGTGTGTGCGCCCAGAACGGGATGTGCAGAGCCAGAGTCAAGGCAGTGCACATGCTGTGGGGTGTGATGAGGTGATTCGGAGCAAATAAAGCTTAATTAGTGCACAGTGACCCTTAACAGCAATTTCCTGTATGGTGAAATACCCACTGCCAGTGATCAAAACATACCACTTAATCACATAGCATTTTTCTTGGAAATATGCATTTACTTTGGGCTTTCATGTTTTCTTCTTTCCTCAGGGAACGGGTAAAACATACCTCTAATGCGGACTTGATGCTACATTCCCTGCTCTGCTCTTAATTCTCATGGCCAGCACTGGTTTTTCCCCTCTCTGATTCGCAGATTTGGCCCTGAGAAGTTTTTCAGTGTTGGGGGGAGACAGCAGGACTCAGCTCTGGCTCATTGATAAGGACTGTTTGGGCATCAGTAAAGCATATCTGAGCATATTGAGATGAGACCTCGAGTTTTTTTGCAATTTGGGCACTTGCACTTGTCTCGGGAGATAGATGTTGTCTCAGGTACATAAGAGCTGAGATTGCACTGAAAGTATTCTGCCCGGAGGGGCATTAAACTCCTCTGCCCTGATTTTTTGAGATGTAGGAACATAATATGCACAAGACTTCTCCTATGTGTCCAGTTTTGTTGAAATTGGCCCACGTGTTCAGAAGTTGTAAGGGACAGGGTGGAGTAACAGAAAAAGAAAGACAGATTTTATGGGTTCATTAAAAATTCAGCTGCAAAATAACATTGATTGCACAGACCCTTACTGCCATAAGAATTGGGGTTTCCATTAGCAAATTAAATCCACTCCCAGATGAGATACACCACAGATGAGACTCAGCCACAGCTCTGCTCTCTCTCTCTCTCTCTCTCTCTCTCTTGAAAGCTTTTTGAATATTGCTCTTTTCATTTCCCTTGCTGACAGGGCCTCAAACGACAAGGGCTGCAATTGCAGAAGACGCTGCAAGAGCCCGCTGACAGGTGATTAACAGCTCCTGGATACTGTGAGCCTGACCACACTTCTGACCACGGGAGCAGTTAAACAAATTATCAGCAGAGCAGTTTTGTGGTTAACTAACCCTTTTCTCTAAACAAGGCTGCTAATGACGTTCCCAGGCTGGCACCCCCACGCACTTGTGAGCTGGAACACGTTGTTTCTCATATCTATCAGACTCCTTAAAAACAACACCACGGATCAAACTGGAAGGCAGAAAGAAATCTGGACTCTCAGAAAATGCACAGCAAAAGCTGAATAAAGGAGTGCATTTTAGCAAACTAGTTCTTTGGGGAAGTCTTTCAGCCAGGTGGGGAAGCTGGAAATATTTTGGTCCCATTTATTTTAGGGCAGAGCTTTCTGTCAGAAACAATACTCTGCTCTCCATCCCTACCAGTGCCTGAGAGAATGGAATATGTCCCTGACATTTTGGAGGGCTCAGAATCCAAGAAGTTAGCTGAGATCCTAAACATGGGCATCAATAGAGCACTTTCCCTTGCTACTGTCAAATGTCTTTGTTGGAACTGATCCAAAGGGTGAAGGGACAGGGAGATCACACTATGGGATGGGGTGGAGAAGAATCCCTTGTGAGCACTGTGAGGTGTTGACTGTATGGGAGAGAGAAGGAGGGATCCACTTAACCCCCTCGAGGGTCATTGTGGGCTTTGTCAGGTGAGTCAGAGAGCCTCACAAAAAGTCACCGAAGCAGGCTTTGGTCACAAATAAAAGTCACTGTTCTGATGGATAAAGGACAGAGGTGAAGCTGGGCAATAGCATACATAGACCTGTGGTCTGGGTACTCTTAGAGAGGAAGGCTTCACTTGGAGCAGTAGGGTGCTCCAGATCTGCTTTGGCCTGCTGTTTGAACTATACTCATGATCTGGCATGGATTCATACTTTTATTGTTGGAAATTATTTAATTCTCAAGCTAAAAGTCTTCTCCAGGCTGGTTGAGCAGCAGCTGTCCTGAAGAATGTACTGCTAAGGGGCTCTCAGCTCCACTCATTGGGTGTTCATTTGTCTGCCCTTCCTCAGACAATTAATGAGCTTGGTATGTCACAGGGATTTGTTCTATCACCTCACTGACAGATCCCTCATACCAGAAACATGTTGCTGAGGCTCCATCACTGTCTTGTAGCACTGTGGAGACAGACTACTGCCCACCCTGGACGCCTCCCTGGGTCACTCAAACCTACATTTGATCAGCAGAGATAAGGGTGGAAGAGAGCTGAGGGTATTCCACACCCTAGTGTGGTTCCTCTTGTGGACATCATGACTCTGAAGAGGCTTTGTGTTCTCACACCTTGATATCTATGGTTGAGAGTTTACTTTTCTCAAGAAAGAGGAATTTAGGGCTAATCTCGGTCTTCATCCTTCATTTAGAGGTTTCTGGGTAAAATAGAATATATGAGGATGAAGGACACAAAAATACCCTTCTGGCTTTATTCTTTTAGTTAAGAATGTGTGGTGATGTTTTGGGAGATTCCTGTCATACGATGTCTCTTAGAGCCAGTTCTTAGGAACCTGTAATGATCCAAGGTATAGAAGCAGCTCTGCTGAAGACCTAAGTAGTATTCAAGTCAGGAGTTCCAGGACTGCCATTCGTTTGGACTCCTCTCCACACATCCTGGTCTTGTCTTTTCCTTAGACTGAAGGGGGAATAGGATGTTCCAGAGATCATCAGATCATGTTGTGAGATCAAGGTGAGGAGCATGCTAGGTGACATCTGATTGTTTTGGGTTTACAGAGACAGCAGGACCAGGAGAGATTAAAAGTTGTAAAATAACTCAAGGTAGTGCTGCCACTTTAATCGCAGCCTCTCCTCTTTTGTCTTTCCTCCTCTTTTGTAGTCAGTGGAATCTTGTAGGCAAGGAATCTTTGCCATGACAATGAATTCAATAGCTCTCCGAGGAATAAAAGCAGATGGTTTCACACCCTTACACAGTGAATTGTTTAAGTGAGACAAGAGTCATTAAGTGCAATCCCTGATGAGAGGTTTTCAGCTCCAGTAACTCACCGAGGTGTGGTGCGCAGAGAGCTCAGTGAGTGCTTGCCGTACTTATGTGGATCGTGTTTGCAGTGAAAAACATTATGAGAACCCGACTTTTAACCTTTTTTTTTCCAGCTAGTAGAAGCAGGTGGCTGTGCAAATCCAAGCCTGAAGTGCTTTTTCACTTTGAAGGCTTCAGGATACAATGCTTTTTTTAAACCTTGATACATGAATGAGAAGTTTGGTCTGCTCTCAACCTGGCCCAGCCTCTGAGTACTTAACCCTGTTGAAAATACTGGCTATGTTTGTTCAGAATTGAGAAGGAGGAAGAAATCAAAGCTGATGTCATATCCAGGCTCTTCTGAGCCTTTTCTGCTGCGTTCTGACATTTTCATTTCAGAGAAAGAGTTTTATGCCTTCAATATGCCTTCAAATAAAGCAAAAAGGATGACTTTGAAAGCATGCAGTGGCATATGCAATTTATGTAAAAGCTCAAATAGTTTTTTTTCTTCAAACGACATTTATTAGCATTTCACTAAGCAGCTTTTTTGTTCTGAAAAAAAAAAAAAGAGATGAAAAGTAAGAAAACTCATCCTGGGGAGAAGCTGCAAGTAACTTCTGTTGCTTTACCTCAAACAGTAGCAGATCCTGCTTCAGGGGTAAAGAGGGAGAGTGTTTCCACCTGCAGGATTCACTGAGAAGGGCTCTGCTAGAGGGTGATGGAGTTTTTTGACAGAATTTTTACAAGGGCCCCTTGTTTCCAAAATGAAGCTTGACCAATCTGAGAGCTTCATTCCTGAGACAGGAGGGCTAACAACCCTTCATTTGCCCTATAGCCTCTAAAGTCAAATGATTGCTTTCTCTAAGCCAATGCAAAATTCCCCTGGTTGTGATTTAAAAGCAGTGGATGTGCTTTTTTTCCCCTGGTTGATGGTGTTTTCTATTTAATGTGTTTAAATGAAGAATAAAGTGCAAATGCATAATTACTGGCATGCTGTCTTAGTAGGGCTTTTTAAAGCAAAAGATCATGTGAAGAAGTATAAGATTTTTATTTTCAGTTTTCCTGCCCTCTGGTATGTTGTTCTGACTCTTGTTTTCACTGTGTTGAAGCCATGGGTTAGTTTTGCCAAGAAAAATCTACATGTTCCTGTGTGTCTATACAGCAGTCAGAGCCGGTTTCTATGATTTTGCTTGCTTTTGCAGAGAGATTTGTTAGCAAAAGCTATCTCTGTGTACTACAGAAGGACTATGAATAAACAGCATTTCTGGATTAAACACATGTTGCCTTCAAATCAGCCACAGAAAGATGAGGTCACTTGCAGGTGAGCCTATCAGTCAGACCTGCACAAAGAACAGCTTTTTTTCTCCCCAGTGGTCACAATGAGAAATTAGAACAGGGAAGGAGAGAATTTTGTCAGACCAAATCATAGTGGTTTGGGTCATTTGGTGAAAAAAAAAAAAGAAAAAATAAAGTCAGTCAGTTTTGGCCACTCCATTTCACTTTCAGGTTATTTAACCCTGAAACTAATTACAACAATTTTCAAAGAACGATACCAGAACTAGCAGAGCAGACTTCAAAAATGCACCAATACAGAGGGAGAAAACCAACCTGCCTAGTCAGTTCAGATTATAACTGTCTGTTGGAGAGACAACACGATTTAAGTTTTTCTCAGGTTTTGAAAGCTGAGCCTCCTTCAAAAAAAGGTGAAAGTCCTCTACCTTCCCCCCTGAGAATGTATATTCAGCAAAGGCTTGGACACCAGCTTTTGTAGCACTTCACGTAGCACTTCTTTTCATGCTTTAAGTGGTGAAACCAATAAAAAGCAAGCCCCGAGGGCAAGGAGCAGTTCGGAGCTACTGTTTCAGGCTCTCTTCAAACTCAGGGTTCCTTTGCTGCCTTATCTATTACAGGTATTTCCTACTGTATGCACTACAGCAGACACTGTTTAAACTCTCTAGGACTGATGTAAGCAAATATGCACCATATGTAACATCATAGATTATGCCTTCTTTTTGAATGAATATTTTCATATATTATTAGCTAGGGCCTTAGATGCTTCACCTTATGTATATTCAAATAGCCACTTCTTTCTGAGGATCCGAGACTATGAGTCTCTGAAGAAACTCTTAAGAAGCCTTCCTGTTTTCACCCGTTCCTCTTACCCTCCCACACTTAGAATCATAGAGCATTTTGGGAAACACTAAATTATACTGTTTATGTCCGGAGCTTGTGTTTCAGATCCAACACTGCCCTCGATCCCCTTTGTGACCTGGGGATCTGCTCTTCTCAGTGCCCAAGTTTCCTCATTTGTGGATAATTAATAATGAAAACCCTTCCTGACACTGTGGGACCAGGAAGGTTCCCAAAAGGTGCTTCCCAAAGGGTGCCCTCTGAGGTCATGGCCCCTTCCAAGGTCTTCTACTCACATACCAAACCAAACTTTTTCCGGAGTGTTGAGTCCTTATGACAGAAGCTCCTGAATTGCAATACCAGAAGGTACTGGAGCTACAGCAGGGGAGTTTGCCTTCCTCATATAATTCAGGTTTATCCATATTACGTGCTCAATCCCTTTTTATGCACAATGAGACCATGGGCAGCACTTCCTCCATTTGGCCACTGTCTGTCCTGCAAGCCACAGCCCTGGGAATGCACACGTTTAGGTCTGACTGCAGCAGATTAAGCTCTTGTTACAAGTCAATGGCCAATCTGTTTTCCCAGCTATGTTTTCTAGGATTTTTCTTCCTCTCCTTAGCCCCAACACCCCTGAAAACTTTGCAAAATATTCCTTTTTGGCTTTTGACAATCTCGGTTTCAGATTCCTTTTGCCGGCTAGAGGATTTCTGGGCAAGTTGACAGACATAACATCTCCTTCTTTTAAAAATAGTCCATATTCTGGAATGATGGGCTGGGAGCTGTGTTTGTCTTAACTCAAATTGCAGAGCCATCACTCAAACTGGGAAGAGCTCCCTCTCTTAATTCTTTCTGAAGTAAAGATCACTTGCCTTCATCTCTGTCCAGGTTAAAGAAGACTTAAACAAGTTTAAAAGTTTAAAGTTAAGCAAGTTTAACTTTAAAGTTGCTTCTGCATTTGTCAGGAGAGATATTGGATGCCTAAGAGACCCTTACCATGAAGAGTGACTTTTATAAAACATACTGATGGCAAAGAATTAAAAAAATAACAGAGAGAGAATCTGTATAGGCCTTGAGTCAGCAGTGCTGCCTTTGTAGGTCACTTGATCTGAGCTTACACGTGTGTTATTTTGCAACTGCAAAGAGATTATTGTTACTTTTTGGGTAAATCAAATCATCTTGAAAGGCCTGGTAGATACTTGCATGTAATTGTGCATGAAGCATTTCTTAGGAGCCTCAGTGCTTTAAGCAAAATAGCTACACCAGGGATGGGATACCAAAAGTGCCTTGTTTCCACTTACTGTAAACGATCATAAATTCTACTGCTACTTTATTGTGGTGGCTGCAGTTCTTGGAAGAGTAAAAAGGGTGGGAAATCAGTTCCCAGTCAGTTTTATAAAGTACAAGGTTGCTTGTATTGGTACCAATTCCAAAGAGCAATATTTCAACTATGAATGATTGGATATTTTCCCAGATTCCCATAAAGCCATTAAACACAGTGTAAAGGGTCACCAATAGCATAAGCAAAAGATCAGGACATTCAGGACTGGAGCAGATTGTCAAGACAGCCCTGGTTTTCAAGGAGGTGAATACACACTCTGAACTGTGCAACCTTGAAGGTGGCCACGGAGGGGAAAATGGGCCCTGTAAAGTGAACTCTGATCATGTCTCATTTACAACTCACTCTGGCCTGTCCAGATACATCTCATAAAACCAGCAGCCAAAAGCTGTTCCATCCCTAGGGAACTCATCTCATGTGGAACTTCCCTTTGGAGAAATCTTCCAATCTTGGACCAATTCCCAGTGATCTTCCAAAACTAGAAAACAGTAACTCTCACACTTATATTTTTAAATGCTTTTGTGGCAAAGTCTAATCTAAAAGGAGGAGGAGGAGGATGCAGAGGATCTACATATGTTATTTTAGACCTCTCCACAGAAGTAGAAGGGAATTGGGTTGTCACCTTTGTTTATTGAACCATTCTGCAGAATTTGATATCTGTAATGTGATTTTTCTATTACTCTGTATGTCTGTTCTGCAGCTAGTGGGGAAATCATTATTTTATAGCCCACTTTGGTAGAAGGTGAGAGCACTCCATTGGCAACAGCTGGAGGTGTTCTGCCTGCAAAAACAGTGCTTCCACAGGAAGAGTCCTCCAAGAAAAGCTGAGGAGGGGACATCAGCCAGAGGCGACACAGCTAAGCATTGGGATGTACACAGCAGCTCAGCTAACAATTAAAGTTACAGCTTCTGGTTGACTTCTCTAGTGGAGAATCTCCCTCAGTGCCTTGGAGGTCCAAGCATGCTGCCTCAGCACAAGGCTTGGCTTCCAGTGGTGTGGGAAGGAAAACATGAGATTGGAATTTGGCTCCTGGTTTCTCTCATAGCTCACAAAGCATTGCCACTGGAGAAAGACAGGTCATCACGCGGATTTAAATATTCACAAAGAGTTTGTTTTCTCAGGAAATAGTCAAAGATGGAAAATAAACTTCTTTAATTTGGCTTTTGACATCTGCTATAGACACAGCTCATTATGAAGCTGCAACAAGACACACTTCCAAACTGAACCAGAAAATATATTGGTTCATCTGTGACACACAAAAGGCCTATGCAGCCCATTTTCATGCTTGCTTAAGGCAGCAACAGACATGGAACCAGAGACTGGATGTAGGGTTGAACTTTTCCTGGTCCTGGGTGTGTTTGGGTAAAGGCTTTGGCTCAGTTTGTTGTGCCAAAATACAAACTGAGCCATGAATCTGAATTTTCCCAAAGTTCAAATGCATCCATATTCAGACTCCTTGGACCCTTGCTTATTTGGCATGTTGGGACATTTACACACACACACAGGGACTCATTTAAACCATCCAACTCAAATCCTCCTACAGCCACAAACACATAAAATTTGAATACTTTTTTTTCAGACAGTTTGGCTGAAATAAGACTTTTTTAACAGCAATAAATAACAGAATAATTATTTTTACTTCCTACACAGGAACTCAAATGTTTGATTCATTTTGCTCTTTTTGGCAGTGCTGATAGTTCTGAAATAGTTTTCCCTGGCATCTCAGCAATAACGACTCCCATTAACCCTGAAGACTCCTGATGACCTAAACTCAACTTCAGGATATTTAATTTCTCCTTCTCCCTCCTACCCACATGGGAATGTGAGGGGAAACATAACACAGCATAGTAGTGACTAGAGCCTAACTTTTCTTTTGACTGTCCCTGGTGTCTGTGCAGCAGCTTGAAGTACTTCACATCTGTCTTTACATAGACACACGCTTGTCCTATACTTGGCAGAAATTTTTGGCGGAATCTGAGGATTCTTGATATTTGTCCAGGATTTCCTTACCCAACAGGAAGAGCAGAGAGCTACTGTTTACAGCTCAAAGGAAATAAACCGATCATATCTCCATTACACCTGAAAATCCCAACCCTTTCTGCTGCCCACAGCCCTGTGCTTCCTGGAAGCTCTGGGCTAGCCGTGCCCACACTGAACAGAAGGTCCTTCAGTGTGCAGCAAGCCATGTGCAAATCAAAGATGTTGGTCTTAAGAGCCTGAACCGAGTGGCTGTACAGCTTGATGCTTCCCAGAAACCTCAGTCTGAGTGTGTGTGTGTGCAGCACACACTGTCTGCACACATACTTCTGCCTGGGAAATGCCAGGTTCCACTCACCACTGGCAAATGCTCGCGTTTAACGAGAACTACTGTGCTGACAGATCTTTGGCTGCTCCGATTACATGTGAATGGTAAAGATATTATTGTTCTCACTGGTGTGACTAGACCCACATGCTTGCCTGCCCTGGCCTGCTCCAACCCACTCAAGTTTTGGTGGCTTGCGTGGCACACGTTTGTCTCATCGTTCATCTGAGCTCGTTCAACCACTGTCAAACAAATCCAGCCCATACACAGTTTAATCTCTCAACCTCTGACCAGTACTTTTCTTCATGCACCTAAAATGATACAATAACTGCCTTTAACCTTTTGGGTATATTTATATATGGGATAAAGAGGTAGAAGAGTAGACTATTGTTAATTTAGCCTCTTAGCAATTTTTGAATTGCTCAGAAATTGGGGAGCTCCACATGGAAGATACTGCTGGATGAAGCACAACACTGAAAGCTTTCCCCAGTGAACACAATTGTGATGATAGGAGTTTAGAACTGCAGAAAGCAGCAGGGAGCAGACTAACATGCTGGGATAACGTTTGGGATATTTTTGGTATCTCCACATTACTGGTGGAGGACTCTCGGATCTCTTTGACCATCATTCTACCAGGAAATTTTTCCAGTTTCTGTGGTCTGGAATGGTTAAGAAACAAAGTATCTTCTTTGTGTTGGAGAGTGTCCCTCCTCCTGCTGTAATATACAACAGAGCAGGTATTTAGCTAAAATATTCTTCCACTCATGGTTGTATTTATTCAGTCTTCATCCTGTCAGCCAACATAGTCCTCTCCTACATTCATCTTTCCACTTTGAACATTACTTTTTTAGCTGTAGACAACTTTCACTTGCCCTCTCAAGTGCTCTAGGGACATTGTCTGAAACGAGGCAATGGCAGGCACATGTTCCCTGGTACAAGTCAAACCTGTAGATGGGAATCCTTGCAGAGAAGACAGAGGCAAGGAACTCTGAGGAGAAAAAATCGCTTATAGAGGTGACTTTAGCTTTGTCTGGAAATAGATACCTTGACATCAGCTGCTGAAGCTCTTGTGCTTTACTGGTTCTGCAGGGAACCAGGAAATATTCCTGGAAGTTTCTACCTTCCACAGGCAGTTTAGGTCTTTGGTAGTCTCAGACACCTTCTGAACATATCAGTTTGTCTTCACTAACCACAAGGACCCCAGGCTACATAAGTGTAGCCACTGTCTGCCAATGTGTCTGTGCATCAATCTGCCACATCAAACTGTCATTGGTTTACCCTTACTGGCTGTGAGGATAAATATATTATCAGAGATATTTAGAAGTGAAGGGATAGAGGAATGCACATGATAGAGATGCTGCTGTGTGTGAGTAAGAGATTGTCTCTGTGTGCATAATCTCATTCAAATTATACAGGCATGATCCAGCATCTGAGAATCATTTTCTCTAAGGATCATAATTGTAAAGTTTAACCAAATAAATATTAAAAGACATTATATAAAACTCCCACATAGGGCCCTGCAACCTGAAACATAAAATATACATAGAGCAGATTCTGCTCACCACAAAACTATGCCAGGAATATAAGAGTATCTTTTTATACGGATTGGCTTGCATCCCATTCCGGGGTCAGAGACATGACGTCCCAATAAACATTCACGGATCGCTTGGAAATCACAGGCATCTCTGAGCTGTTTTGCCTGCCCTCCCTTTTTCAGCTGAACATTTAGTGCTGAGTCGATAAAGCTCCTCACTCCTTCCTCATCATTCTCATCTCCTTAATTCCTCCAAGTAATTCATATGGTGAAGTTTCACCAGCTAAATCATTTTTAAATAGTTAAGCCTGTTTTGGGGACTTTTAAAACAGCTGGCTGCAGGACTGACTCAAAGTCTAATCTGTATCTCTCCTGAGAGGATATTTTTTTCTGCCTCCCACTTTCTTGATGACTGCGGGACCCAATAAATACAATACTTTATAATGTTCTAGCTGCTTATTTGCCTCCCTTCTCACAGAGGGAGCCACTATACTGAAAAAACAGCAATAAGAGAACTCTATAAATTCAGCCTTATGCATTCAGAGCTTGTAAAACCGACCAAGGCATGAATTCCCACAGGCACTGTGCTCCTGGGTAGGGCAGAGTAAAGCCCCCACCATCTAAACCCTGAAGTTATGTGATATGTGCTGGCAGGCTCCCAGTAGCACCCAGAAGTAGTTTTGGCCTTTCTTGGTTTGGAAATCAGGGTGAATTTCTGTTCTGTAGCAGCTAGTGAGCAGAGAGTGGGGACAAAAGTCATATCTAGTTGTCCACCCCCTTCATGGTGGCAATTGGTTGGCACTTCAAAAGACTGGGCATTAGACAGCAGTCACATAGTCCTTAGGCCTGATGTGTCCATGGTAGCTGATAATATTTCTGTATTACAAATACATAAATGTGTATCTGTCAAGTTTCTCCCCAAATTTCTCCCACTTGTCTCTCCCATGAACAAAGAAACCTAAAAACTCTTCATTGATACATCTCTGATTTGGAGAGATTGCCATTTACTATGGAGGTAACAAGGTCTAAAGACTAAGCTAGTGCTGAAAGAAAGAGGTTCAGACTCTTCTTCTATCTAATGCTCTTGTTCTACTTTTGCCCATCACAGATGGTTAGATAATAAAAATGTTATTTCATTTATTCATTTCATTTCATCCTGAGTTACCTCTGAAGATTGCAGAGTCGGGAATAGACTCCTTCAAACTACAGTAGCACAAAACAATATAAACTCATCACTTCTCATGGAGGAACAAAAATCTGGGTATTAAGAGAATGGGTTGCCAAAGACAAAACTTGGATGGAGTAGAGCTGGAAAACCAGATGTAGTTTGATACATTCCACTGTATGACTTCAGCAGAGTTCATCAACATACAAATGGGACAGGGGTCCAAATGTCCATGGAAGTGATGCACATGCATGGATAGAGATTTGCACTCACCTAAGTTCATGGTTATGAAATAATTCATAACTATTTCAGTACTTTGTGTTAGAGGAATATTAGGAAGGACTGTTACATCACAGCCTGTATCTGGTGGTTCTACTGGTATGAAACTATCGTTCTCTCTTGCAGGGAAGCCTCTCATCCAGAGGGGGCAGGTCACACAAAGTGTGGGGACATCTCCTTTCTGTAGTGACCTGCACAAAAATGGGAGGCACAGTTTGCTGAAGAAAAGAGATGAGAAAGGCATCTGTGGTCAGTCTCTATAGATGGGAATGACCTGTCTTCATTCCCATTTCTGGGAACGCAAATGCTTTTAAAGCTTTACAAAGCATTCTGCAATCTGAGTGTAAAACACATGGGCAGGAAGGTCAGTCAGTTGTGTTGGGCATTATTCCAAGACCTTTTGGGGCAGATGGGCTTTCAGGGACAGAACTCTGTGGCTGTTGGCACATTTGGTTAAAGATCCCTAATGTGCTTAGATCTGCCTTCTTCTGGGCCTATTAAGGCACTTAGGAACCCAGTCCTGAGAGGACATGGTTACACAAACCCAGCAGTAGCCCAGCCAGTACAAAGCAGTTGGATGAGTCACAGGCTTTGTGGTGTACAGAGGCTGCAGATGGAGATTCTTGTTCACGCCGAGAAATGTAGCCTTGTTCTCTGCTCGCTGCCATCTGGAGACACACAAACCAAATCCAACTGGCATGTGTTAAAACCCCTCCACCCTTTTGTATGGTTTGGTTTTGCAAATTGCATTTGTTTAGCAAAGGAAAAATGGATTAATTGTTCTGCAAGTGTGACTAATGGTGATTAGTTCTATTCTGCTGTCAGGAAAAGGACTGCAGTTGTGTATTTAATTCCTCCCTGAAGCTGCCCTGTTTTAGGCAAAGTTTCCAGGCTTTTGCCAGCTTCAAAGCTAGCATTGCCCATCCAAAGCACTCTGTGGTTAGGAGAAGGACCTGCTGAGGCATACTGCAGCAGAGTCAAATTCAAGACCTCTAGAAGTTGGAGCAACTCAAGATGTTTGAACACAGAAGAGTTCTCTTCTAAACAGAGCTGTCTGTGTTTCTCATCCAGCCTGTTGAGGCTGATTGCATTGTGCCCCTCAGTGATTGGAGACTTCATCTTTTCTGGGTTAGATGACAGTTCGATGACAGATGGCCTTTATATCCAATCTGAACCTGGCAGAGGGTGCCACCTTTGTTTCTTAACATGTTTCTTAAGCAGAACTGTAGACACATAAAATATTCATGTCTTAGAGGTTTCAGAGCTGAAAGTCTGAGCTGAACAGATTATATTGGGATCCCCCTCATTGGTCAACTATCTTCTTTTCAATGCATGGAATTTGGAAAAGGCATTTTCTACACTGCTGGAAATGTACAAATAATAAATGTGTCTGCTGAGGGATAAGGAAATGTTGGGATCTCAAAGCTATCTACAGTTCCATTTAACATTTGTTTTTTTAATCCTCCTGCTTCCATCTCTGTCTATGGCTTATAATGCATTCAACACTGCAGTTGCATGGTGTGTGGCCAAGAGCACATGAATGTGGGCAAGAAATGCCACATAGAAGTACAGTGTTATCAGCATTAATGGTCTTTGGGTATGTCCAAAAAACCCCCCACAGAATGAAGATGGGACAATGCATGCATGGGACTCCTTCCCCTCCTTATATATCATGTAAAATAAAAATCCCATTTAAAAGGAATGATTTCATACAGTTTAAGACAGAATCAGTGTAGTTAAGGAAAGGAAGCTATGGGGACATAAAATAGCTTAACAGAGAGATCTTTTAGTGGGAAAGTCTCAGAGAAGTGAAAGACACCTCTCTGCAGCCTTTAAAACTGAGGTCATCAAAGCACTGAAGAAAATTCACCTCGATACAAACATCTGTGTTAAAACAGAGGTGCAGGGCAAGAAAGCTCTTTTTTCCAACAGTCAGAAAGAAAGGGGGACAAGTAGCATTTTATTCTTTTTCTAGGAGTTCCTCTACCAATAAGTCAACTGACTACTGTATTGCAATGTGATCACATCCTAAAGCCACCTCAGCCTCATTGTATTTGTGCTACTGTCTTTATAGCTGCTGCCTTTGCTTCTAGAAATGAACTGAGAGCACAGAAGTGGTAAATCACAATTGACAGACTAGGAAGCCAAGTAGCCATATTTCAGCATCAGTCAAGTGCTTTCTCAGGGAAGAATTTGCAAAGTAACATGTTCCACATCTTTTTTTGGCATAGTCATGAAGGAATAAGCAAACAAAAGGAACAGCATGTCTCCTGTCTGCTCTGCAGCAACTTACGTGGCTCTTCTCACTATCTCTTTTCGGAGAACAAAGCTGCCAACAAGAAAAGTAAAAACCTGAAACAAATTTTGGCCTGCTTTATCAGTGCCATGGAACTTGGGAACTCTTTGCATCTATCAGGACTGCCTGGTATATGAGTAAGTCTCTGCTGTTCTTTCCATGAAATGGTTATGCTCAGAAATATAGGCAGGGTTGTGGCCCTTTTGGGTATGCCATAGGCCTGCCTTTATTTTCTCCTCAACTTGCCCAGCCTTGCCTTTGTACCACATGGACTCAAACTATAAAGACAGCAGAGCTCCAGATGATGCATGTCAAGGGTGCGGCTTCTTTGCCACGGGCAACAGAAGCACATTGACAACTTCACTGTGTTTCCCAGCGATCTTATGTAGAAACAGCAAATTATGGACTGATGTGAGTCAAATCACATCACTAGGTTTCTTCAGACCTGTGTTTCTTCTACCATTTTAAACCATGTTCCCTATCACAAAGGAATGTGCTAACTGAGTTCAGAACTACCTGCATTTTGTCAGTCACACAGTTAGTCTCAAGTCTAGTCCAGGCCTGGCCAGAACCAACTGCTCTTTGTTTCTTCTTCATGACCATCACTCTGTAGACTCTGCCATTCACTCATTCTGTATTTTCTCTTGCTGTAAAGGGATTAAATTATAGGAGAATTGATTAGAAACAGGAGGGAACTTGGCTTTAATGATCTGTACTCTGCTCACAAAATAACTCCATTTACTGATACCTTTTGATACCTTTTGATTTGCAGACCTTCCTTGCAGGCTATGAGTCAAATCAGTGATCCAGGAGAGCTCAAAAAGGAGATATTTTCCCCACTCAAAACAGTGATATTGGAAAAAGATGTGGCCCTCTGCAAATGTCATGGCCTTTGATATCCAGCTACATGTTGTTTCCGTATTGCATAGTGAACTGTGAGACCAGATGATCTCCATAAATAATGCAGTCTTGTGATTTCCTCAATTACCATTCCAACAGCAACTTCCAAAGGGTTAATGCACCAGGGGTCATTCATGAGCACATAGGGACACCCAAACTTTCAGAGTACTTGTGAGGATGAATGAGAGATGTCCCATTGTGAGAGGTAATCTAGACACAAGCATCCAATCCTGCCCAGGGCTTTGACACTTGGAAATAAACCTAGAATGATTTTGCATGATGGAAGAGTCTGGTCCTGGGCATGAGAGTTCTTGATGACTAGTGTTGTCATGTTGGTTCCTTTTTTCTCATCCAATGCTGTTTTACATGTAAGATTTCATTGTCAACATGATAAATTGTGGACATTGACTGTGAAGATTCCTTTATTACCACCTCCTACAAATTCCTACATACCTCCTTCCAGAAAATTCCCATGTGGAGCTTTTTTCTATTGTGATGTCATTGCTGTTCTAACAGAAATTTGTTAGATATTTTTCCACTATGTGAGAAAGGCCCTAAGAAGTCCCTTTCCCAAAGAGCACTCAATAAGAAATCTTCCCCCACCAAGACATTGACCACAGGAGTGAGAAGCACATATGACTTACTATTATCTTTAAATTAAATAAAATTAAATATAGTAAATTTCCCTTTCCCCATCACAAATTTACACCTTTGTGCTTCCTGTACCAGTGGCTGTAAATTGATTTCCAACAGGCAGACTTGTCTGGTCTCCAAATATTCCCCTTTCCAATGAAAGACTACCTAATCTCTAAGCAGAGTCTTTACCAGGGTAACTGAAGGCATCCTTGAAAGACTGAGCCTTCTGAAAGGACCTAACAGGGTGTAGTGAATGGTGATGTTTTTAGAGAAACAGCAGAGCAGGATGTTAAGGCAGACAGCACTGGCAGAGCTGAGCAGATGGGAAGGTGAGCTGAAACAGGTCAGTTATTCACTCAGACCCCGGCTGAAAGCTGATTATACGGAGAGGTGTGTGAAGTATTTATAGTCCAGCCTCAAAATTCAGAATCTTTTCCAAGTAAGATAGTTTACATAGTCAAATGAATTGCCATTAATTACCTGTATTTTAGTACTAAGATGCTTTGATTAGGTTTGAGGGGGACAGTGCTTTTTGGTTTTCTTCATTGTGTTTGTTCTTTTTTAAATCTGCTAATGACTCTTAAACAATATCATCCTGTGAAATGTTCTTACTGGAAGATAAAAGATATGAGAATTCCCACCTAACTGGGAACAGATTTATGTCTAAATTCAGCCCCCAGTCTTGCCTCCCACAGGCAGTTCCCAACAGAAGAAGTAGATGGATTTCCTTCTTTCCATTTGTGAGCCCGAGATACCACATGCACATGGGCTCTTGTTCGTAGTTATGCCTTTAATCTGAGGCATGACATGAGAACATGTGGTACCATAAAACCCACTAAACACAACAACTTGGCTGCAAAAATCACAGAGGGCCTGGAAAGCTCAGTGGTGACAATTGTGAGAACCTGTATTACATCTCACTGAAGGGTAGGTGGGTCTTCTTGCAACAAGACACAGATTCATGGACACACTTTCTAACATTTCTGTGTATGTGAATGTGCCCAAAATAGACACTACATTCAAAATCATCTTTTTGTAGCCTGGTATTACAACTGCATTAAAAGTAGCCTGGAAACATCATAAAAGAGTGACATGTCAGATCTCTCTGTCATACCCTTTCTGAAGAGTTTTCACATTGGTGCTTTTGAGTCATGTTTTGCCTGATGTGTGCATATATTCACACACTGAGGCATATCTGTGCCTCATATTTCTTTAGAGGGGATATATTTCTTCTATACTTTGTTTTTTTTCAACACTCTGGGTGTTAACACCAGGGTCCTGGTCCATACCTTCCCATGTTTGATTCTTCTATACAGATAAACACGTTGGAATAATTCCCCTAATTTCTTACTGACTAGAGTCTAATTTATAATGGTTTAAAATGAGGGGACAGTGCCTTTTTCTTACTGCGGGTTTTGTTGAACTTTCAGGAAGAACTTTGCTGCCATGTGACCTGAGACAGAGAAAATGTTGATACCAATAAAATCTTAGTAGAACATGCCAAGAAAATCAGCATTTATTTTACCTAGCATATCCCAGAGGAAACATACAGTTAATACTGAAGTTTAAAATATCTTAGCCTTGGAATCTTAAAACTCCATCAGCACTGGAAGAGGGGGAAGAAAGAGTAACAAAAAATCCTGTAGCAACAAGGAGGTTAAATACACACATATGCAAAATGTAGCACAACTCAATGGATCACTTTTAGCAGCTACGGATTTTGTCTGACATGAGTTTTGCTCTTGATCTCCTCACATTTGTAGCATGAAAAAGAAATTAATAAAACCTTCCCCTTTCTGAGAGTACCTTATAATGAAAACAAGAATATTTTGAAAGGAAAGAATAGGAAATGTTGACTGGGGGGTCCTGCTGCTTTCTAAGTAGTCCAGCTCCCAAGATTTATGTCAAAAGCAACAGAAGGTTGGAAATGAAAGAATGCCCTTGAAGTTACGCTCTGTAACTCAGCCAAGCGAGATGGATTTTCATTTACCTTGTCGAAAACCCAACATGAAAAAGAAAAAGTTGTAGGTAAAAATGTTACACCACTACTCGAGATTTACAAATGATGTGACAAAATAAACATGTGTTCCACTCATGAGGAAAAGTGCTCCATTCAATGATCTGATGGCTCCTGTTCTCAAGATAGGTGGTTCTTAGTTTTGAATCTGCGGAGCATTGGCTTGAGTTGCCGAAGTTGTGCCCTTCTGATCCGAAGCAATCCTCCTACACGGGCTCTCAGTATGGGGATCTGGCACAGTCCTGCAGGCCTAGAGAGGCAACTGAGTTCTTCCTCTGCTGCCCGTGGTGCTCAGAGATCTTACAGCATCATTTCGCTGCTCCGTGTCTGAATCCAACATCATCCTGAATGTGATCATCATTTCTGAATGTGAGAGCAGGCAGTGGTAGGGTTGGTGCTGTGGGATTAAACAGCCAACAAGAGACAGCAATAGAACTTAAGCAAGTAAAAGGTAACCAGGCAGCTGTGTGAAGAGTTTGTTAATGCCTCAGACAACTCTCATTTGTACAAGGGGGGACATGTCTCCATTGCACATTTCAGATTTTGACACGTGGTACCTTTAAATCAGGGGTATGAAAGGGCTCCCATTGGCTTCAGCTGATTTTGGATACAGCATTGGCCTTAGTTATGGTTTTTTCTTAACAACAGCAGGGTCCAAAAGTCATTGTGCTGAGGAGTTAATGATTTCTCTTTATCCAATTGGTTCAGCAAACCCACTAAAACCTGGAATCAGCTTTCTTTCCTTGGGAACTTGGGCCTCCAAGCCTTGATCAAGCACACACAGCAGCCCACATTCCAGATGCAGCATGAGGCAGGTTGTGTTAATACCTGAAATAAGAAGCACATGGTCTTGATGGGTCAATAGTTTGAAATTGATTATTGAGTGAAGGCTGTGCCACATGCACAAGACAGGCACTTAACAGCAGACTGAAGTGTGGAGTGTGCAATTCAGCTGCCCATCTTCAAACTCATGATTATTTTTTCTCTTTCTTAAGAAAAGTTCCTCAGCCTACCCATATATGGTAATGATACCTAGATAGGTAGTCACCAGAAAGGGCTGCCAGGATTGTAGACTTTTGCAGAGCATAGGTAAGGAACTGAAACAGGGTTTCCACCTTTAACTTCAGTTTGAGCTGTACCACATATGAGACAACACTTTGTTCTCCAAGAAGTAACAACTGAACTGACTTAATGCATATGTAATTTACAGTGGAATATTATATAGGTATTAATTCAGGACAATAGAATAGTGTATATAATTTAGATACCTAGAACTTAGCATTTTGGCCATCAAAAATCTCATCTTCTGTTTATAGTCTAATCCAAACCTCGAGAGTAGACACTCAAGGGTCTTCTGTCACTGTAAGGTGGCAGATCCCTCTCTGCACCTGCAGAGGTCCAACTCCCTCCTTGCAGGTTCTTTTACAGTAGAAGACCAACATGCTATAAAGACATATCTCCATTTAGGATGCATTTCTTAAGGCTTCTTTTCACAAAGATTCCCGATCAGGGCTGGTTCTTGTTAAAAAACAAAGTGGTAACAATCTTGCGACCAGAACATTTGTCCCAGAGGATGGATACAGGTTCTAGGGTTACCTTCAGGAAATCTGAACTACCACTGCAGGGAAGTTCTTTAACCAATACACATCATCCTATTAAAATGAGTTTGTTGTGCTTAAGACTAATATTAATGGCTCATGAGTCTCTAAGGCTTTAGGTAGCTGTGTTTATGTAGCTGCTGCCAGATCACAGCAGAGTTCTAGGTGGGAGATAGATACATCTCCGTAGACAAAATACTTCTGAGTTGTGCTGTCATCTAACTCCAGACTCTGGAAAACTTTCAGGCCAATGAAGATGGTAATTAAGGGCTAGACACTAATGGTTTTGCAATTTCTGAAGAGTAAATGAATTATCCAGTGGATTTTAACGTGTACATTTGACAGCCAAATCCCAATTTTAGAGGGTCGGAGGCAGAATGATTCTTAACCTCACATCTTTCTTCCCAGCTACCTGATTAGCATTTTGTTGTCTTCAATGTCACAGGATCTAAATACCTGCTACTTTAGATTCAATCAATAAAGCTGTTGCATGGGTTGTATGATTTCAGTGCTTCATAAAAATAAAGAAATGAGAATAGGCTAAACAATGCCCTGAAAACGCATCCAGCCACGTAAAAGGCAGAGAATAGATATGAATTCCAGTTTACTTCCTCAATTCTTCGTCTGTAATGGGTCAAACCAAAAGCTTTCAATCCAAACAGCCCTGAACTGTGAGGAAGTTCAGATCAAAACTCTTACAAGCCAGGCCATTTCTAATTATTTTTATTGCCTCATTAAATTTATTGTGTTGAACCATTTCTAGTGACCTCATTAACTCTCTTTAAAGAGTTTGTCACGTACAATACTTAACAGATGTCTGATTTCAAGCATTGCAAAGTCAGTCATCTGGCCTTTCCCCAGCAAGCATAGATCCTTAGCTCTCCAATCCTGTGCTCTACTCTATTTCAAGAAGGATTTCATTTTGATGATACTGTATTAGTGGGAAATTTGCTGCAATCCTGCTCGGGCCAGTTTTTATGCCTTCATCCTCTAGCTATGTCCCACATATTTCTTCTCATCTGCCTTGTTTCCTTCTGCATTGATCCAGATGAGTTTTATACCAGAACTGCACTCTCTCCTGTGGAGAATATCTTCTGGCTTCTTAAGTCAACCAGGGTTTGCAATGCTCCGTTGGGGTTAGGCTGTAAAAACCCTCTATTATGTGTGCAGCTGGGCTCAGAGAGCAGATTTCACTTTGTTCTTTCTTTATCCATGATTTAAATGGCTTGGATAGCACGATAATTAAATGCTGGGGTTCTGGATCACAGCCTTGAAGGACTGTCAAAAGGATTTTGAGTCACTCTGCAGCTGAGAGCAGGATGTGGGACTGACAGGATCAAGAAGGAAGGAAGGAAGCTACCCTGTGAACCTGAGACTCGGCCAGGTCTCCTACAACCGGCTTGCTGGGTAGGCAACATGCAATGCCAGATATCTGGGGATGAACATAAGTCAAGAGTCTTTTTTGGAAAAAACATGTGGATTCTGCAGTCATACCCATTCCCAGATCAGGAGATGCAGACATTGCCCCACCAGGCTCCATCCCATGTACTGACACAAGAACAACTGTGTGCAGGTGGGTCAATGGTCCATCCCTCTGTTCAGCCTGCATCAAATGTCCAGGATAATGGTCCAGGGAGCATATTTACACAGAATACCCCTCAGGCTTTGGCATGGTATGGTTCAGGTGACTTCCTGCGTTGAAGCATTTAACAGTTCTTGGTAGATTTGGGCTTCTTTCCCCAAAACCACTTTTTGAGCTCTCGCAAACCTTTACTTTTCACAATCTCTTGTGACAGGCATTTCCACAGCTTAACTACATGCTCTTTGAAGAACCACTTTTCTCGTGGGTTTTTGTTTGTGTGTTTGTTTTTTTTTTTTAAACTGTCTTCAGCTTTCCAGTTTGTTTTATTCTTTCCTGTTCTTATGTTGGAAGACTGTGAATAATTATACACTTTTCATCTTCTGCAAATTAATCATGATTTTACAGACAACTATTTCTCCCCTTTTCAGTCACCTCTTTTCACGTTGCTCGTGTATATTCATATCTTACTTCTGGTAGGTTAAGAACTGTAACAGGCTGTGGATCAGCAAAAATTTTCTATAGTATTGGGGGGAAGGAGAAACAAGAGTTGAGGAGGAACCTGGACAGCAGTGATTAGATTACCAGTATTGTTGTGAAGATGCTGCAGCTTTTTCCTGAAAAAATAGCTATTTTTCTAACTTGGATTTGCTAAGTTTCAGAAGCTGTAAGCATATAAAAAGGGGAGGACAAGAACTTAAGCAAACCTTCAATTTCCACATAAAACCAAAGCCCATTTCTCCTCTTGCCTTTTATAAAAGTTGGTCTGTAATGTGGTGCTAACTTGAATTACTGCAGGGATTAGAAGGTGAGATGGGTCCAGTTCTTAGTTCGTCTCGCTTCTCGGTTTTATAGAGGTGCAGCCGTCCTGGATTTATATCTGATTTACACCAGGATAGATGGGAGGAAAGTCAGGCCTATTGTTTTTGCACTCTGCTTTTGACAGTGCTGAGAATCTTCATGCTATAAAAATGTCTACACTGTGCTGTCTTCCATCTGTATTGCATATATTGTATCTGTCATGCTGTTTGGGAAGAGCTGATATTTTTGGCAATCTTTCCTTCTTGTACAACTCCACATATAGCATCACAGCATAAAAAATAGCAATGGATGGGAAAAAAATATCTGACTCATGGGAAATTCACATACTTGTTTTATCCCATGTCAGAGCGGAAGAGGAGAGTACCAATGTTTCCCCCAGTAGAATAAAAGGGTGTTATCAGGTTCCAGTTATTTCTCAGAATGTAAGGAGTATCCTGAGACACTGGGACACTTCAATCACAAGAGGCTGAGATTAATTTCTTATAGCTCTAGTTGTCTAAAATGTCTTCCAAAATGAGAGGAATGAGCCAGTCTGGAGTGCAAGACTTTTCATTCTGAACACCACAGCTCACATACAACAGATCACTGCACATTTGCAGGTACTTTGCTGACTGTACTGGCTAGATAAGGAACCCAGACATGCCACTGACTAACTGCTTGCCCTTCAAAGTTTTGGGGGGTGATGGTATTCAGATGAGGAGAAGACAAGGTCATGACAAGCTCAGAACTGCATCTTCCGTGAGGAACATGTTGGCTGATATAGAGTGCAATACTGATGGGAAATATTTTATCTTCATTTTCCTGGGGAAAAAAAAAAAAAAAAAAGCCCTCTAAAAATCAAACATTTCCTAAGGAAGACTTCTGAATGAGATGAAGCCCTGCCTTTTCATGGGAAAATTTTTCACTCAAAAATTAAGAAACAGCTCCAGGATGTTAAAAAAAGGCGTAGAAAGTTGTTTGCTAATGAAGCATACAAATGACAGCTGATAGATTGAAAGCCATAATATTCTTGGCTTCCACAACCAAGATTTATGAGGGCCTTTGCTTTCACACTGGCAGTGACTTTACCCATGCAAAATTTAGACATCCAATCTAAGTAGTGTTTGATCTCCTTCCATGCTCAATATAGAGACACAGGCACCTATAGAGAAAGACTCATCTCATTGGTTTTATAACTGTGTTAAAATTTGAGAAAATTGTATGGCTCTGAGTAAGGATGATGCATCTAACAATGTATTTGCACCATTTTAACTCCACCATCATTTTATAGAGATCCTATGAATGGATAAGCTACTTAGCCCAAGATATGTTTCCCACCCTCAGAAGAGGCAGGGAACACAAATCCCCAAAGATTTTCCCAAAAGTTAAGAGGTCTAGGGAGAGGCAGAACGAGAGAGACTAAACAAGTTCTTGATTAAATGCCCTAACTGCAGCTGATAGAAATGTCCTTAAATATGATTAATCAACATTGCAATGTTGAAAAACAGCTTCTAGCTCCAGACATGGTGCAATCTTTAATTTCCTGGGATCAAATTTGGGTGGATTTTGATTGATTTTGCTTTTCATAGCAGCACTGATGCCAGCATCCTGATGGCTAGAGGTTGGAACAATGTCTAGAGGTTGGAACAATGCTTCTTGGTGGCTGCAAAGTTTCACTGCTCCTACAAACCATCCTCTGTGTCTAAAGCATCCTAGCATGGGGTGAAGGGAGGAGGCAGGGAGGGATGCTGCAAACTTGTCAACTCGTTTGTAATATGACAATGGGGAGAACAGCAGTGAGGTAGAAATCTGGGAAAATAAGCAGTAAGGCAGTCTGGCATTTGCCCCAAAACATTGTGTCTGCTTCATGGTGTCAGAAGCAGAAACAGATAAAAGAGAGGCCCCTAGATTACTGCTGATCCCTTGAAGGGGTTGGTGTGTGCCACACTGTATGCCCACATTTATTAGCAGGCTGAGGGACATGAGGGAGCTTGTGTCCTTGCAAGATGAGTTTCCAGTAAACATTGATTGCTACCCTATGACTGAGATTGAGTTTTCACCCTCAGTGACCCATAAACACGTGCCCTGGGATCTTTCCCCAGAGTATTTCAAATGACTTTACTGACCAACTTAGGTAAAAAAGCAAAGAGGCCTTATGACTTCAAAGCTGTGAGTGTATTTTTCACTCAAAGCAGAAAGTTCAGGCACTGATTATCCTGTTCTGCCCAGGGCTTGCTCTTTTTGTTTTGCACTGAATTTCTTTCCTGCTAGACATTGTTCGCGAGCTGAAGTTTTCTTTGGAACGGCAAATAGGAAAGGACCACCTGGGTTATGAATTCCTGTCTTCTGGAATTGCAGGCTGCTGTGCCAGCTTCATAATTTTTTTCTGAGAAAAGAAAAATGTAGTGCTGGCTGGGAACGTGTAGAGATGCTCTTCGCTTTTGCTACTAGTTGTGGATGGACACAGAGAATAACCTCCTTCCAAAATAGGATGTATCCTACTGTAATGACCAAGGTCTCTTCCTATTCCTACCAGTATCACAAGGTGGTAATAAATACAGTAACAGTACATGCACATTGTCATGGAAAGGTTAGGAGGTAAGCTCTACCAAAGGCAACAGTCTGGTATTCAACTACAGCCCTCTGTAATTCCAAGGAAAGAAGGTAGGTATGAGGGAGAAGCAGGATTAGGCCTACAACACTGTGTCTTCCTGAGGACCACTCCTGCTGGGCATATGGAGAAGGAGCAAGATGCCCATGTGAGCTGCCATGGTCATGCCTGTGTCCTGTCAGAGCCAAGGAGTGAGGCCACAGCACAGACATGTCAAACACATTGTCAGAAGGCGCTGAAGTGGCTGGGTTTATTTTAATCTGGAAATGTGGCCCTTGCTGCCTTTTATGATGTGCCAGTCTAAGCTGCCTCTGGCAGCTGTGAGAATATTGGTTTTGGCAGACAGCTGCAAGGAGCAGCAGACTGGAAGGAGTCAGCAACAAATGTGATAAAAGGGGAAAGTTGCTGACGCCAGGAGGAAAAGCACAAGGTCCTGCTGATTACCAGAAACCCTTCAGGAGCTGTGAGGAAGAGGAGGTCTCCTCTGACATTGGGATGGATGAACAGATAATGACTAGCCCTCTCCCCTTGACTTCAGTTGAATTGCCCCACTACACATGTAAAATGCCCCACTGCTGCAGAGGAAGGATGCTCCAAAGGAAAAGGGTAGAACTCATGCTGATGCCAGGGAAAGTTTTCTCTCTACCTGGCATTTGACTGAATTGATCCTCTGATAAAAAACACTGGGTACTAACCACCAGTAAAACATAGGGATGTAGAGCTGAAGATGTCCAAATGAAAGGCTAGAGCTCTGTATGTAACCTAGTCAGTGCTATATTAACAGGTCCAGTATTTCCCAGCACTAATTTTATTGCAAAAAACCCCCCAACCCTCTCTCTGTCTTACAGTTCCAACCTTCCTTCCCTGTGGTTTCAGGGATGGGCTTTTTTTGTTTGTTTGTTTTGCCAGCTAGATAACAAGCTCTGTGAGACCATGATTTTTTAATGTGTTCTGTACTTGGGATCTGTGAAAGGTCCCAAGCCCTTGTTAATGTTAAACACTGATGATAGCAATGTGAATGTCAGTGACATTCCCACAGTTCCTTTGCTAACCAGCTGGCTGTATTGAGAAGGCTCATCAGAGATGATTTCTGAGACTGGATCCCTGAAAGGAGGAACAGTTTAGATGTCAGTTTGAGGGTATAATCTGTGTTTTATTATTGCCATTTTCAGTTACATTCAGAAATAAAAGAATCTGATTTTTCAGTCAAGATACAGCTCAGATCACCTCAGGACAGGAGGTTTTGATGCAGCAGGTACAGTGCACAGGGCTGCCATCAGAAAAGGGATATTCCCAGGCAGCATTGCCAATGATGCAATGAGAGGGAACACAACATCCATGAGGCAAGACAGGATTCTTCTGAAAACAAACTTAAAGGGCTGGGTTGGTTTGTTTGTTTGCCGTTTTCCCAAGGCCCGAGATGTCCCTTTTTTCAACAGTATTTATTTTTAGTGTAAACAAGCAAGACTTCATTTTAAGAGCCATACCCAGCAAAGCAAGATGCTAAGCCAAAGGACTGATTACTCTGTGACTGCCTGCATTGTGCTGCAGTGCCCAATGTCTGGATGAACACAACCATGGGTTACAACTGCCCACAGCCTACCCTGAGCACACCAGTGCTCTGGACTTTTTGAAACTACAGTAATTGGTGGAAAAGGTGAACTGGTCAATATTTTAGCATTATTAAAAAATAAACAAAGAGCAGAATCTCCTTTGCTCTCAGCATGTCCCACAGAGAGGCAGGGAAATGCAGAGATTGTCACAGTGACCCTGCTCTGTGTGATCTCCTGCACAGCTCGGCTTAAACCAAGTTTCTCCTGGACCCCAATCACTTGGGTTTTAGTAAACGAGGCCCATTGGGATAATTTGCCCATAACTCCTTGTGTTCCCTTTTAATATCCAGTGGCTCAATTTTGCTTTCTCGTGCATTTCCTGTGTTTAAACAGGGCCAGTGAAAGACAGTGCTGGAGGAATAATCTCAAACACTGTTCTTCTAATTTCAGTGCAAGGAAAAATAGAAAAAAATCGAGTATAGAAGCTCTTTGTCAAGATACTTGTAGCTCACTTTTGCAAATTGAAGACCTTTAGGGGAGACACAGATAAGTCTCTGAAGCTTTTATACCTTATCTGAAACAAAAGCACACTCTGAACCTATCTGAGATAGAGATATGCCTGTGACTAGCTTTCAGAGAGGAATTTACAGCCTGGAACAGTTTAGAGAGACAGCTTTCCAAGAAATAAGTATGGGAATAAATATTTACCTCCTTCCTCCAAATCTCCGTACTAAGACTTGTGCTGAAATAATTATCTTCCCTTTTAAGTTGTATTTATTCAAAGATCTGTATGTCATGAAAAACAGCCCAGATTTATGTAATAGACACCTTGTGTTCTGGTGTACAAGGGAACACCATAAATGTTAGTCACCTCTGGCGTGTTAGATCTGTCACTTCGTGGTGATTCTGGGGAGTATTTTTAGGAATAGAATAGATGTGATAAAGTTTGTTGCTCAAGATACTAGATCAGAGTAGTTTGCTGAAATGTTTGCTAGTGACACAGATGGAAATAGCATGCATACCACAACTTAAAGACCTGGTCGGCGGTTTTCATATACTTAGGCATACTTGCCAGGCATTCTTTTTTTTTCCCCAGCAATTTCAGATTTTCAAACAGTTGATTTTAATAAAATGAAAATCCCTATTTTGACCTGAAGAGAAAACTATGCCTCTCAATATTTTCAAAGGCAACCAACTTCCTGAGAAGTTTTGCTTATAGACCTCATTCTAACACTTTTTCATTAGAATTCTTCTTTGAAAATAAAGAAAAAAAAAGAGAAGAAAGAGAAAACCAAAGCAGAGAAAAGCAAAGAAGCCTTTCATGCCAATGAGCAGCTTGAGCTGACTATTGGTATTTAATCTCTCCATATTTCCATGTAGAGCCCTGATGTCTATGGCTGAGTTGATGCCATGTCAGTAACTTCTGGGAATGTGGTTTGTGGCATGTTGCTGTTATAACAGCAGTGCTACACCATGTCAAGTTTAAATTGTGCCAAGTAGTACATGTGCACCTGGAGAAAAATCATTCCCACTACAAAGATAAAACCAAGAAGGTGGCAAAAAGAGGATGGTGGCTACAAAAATAGAGAAACCAGTGGAAAATGATAAAGAAGATGAGAAGGACTGAAAACAGAACTTCTGTGGAAAAGATTGACAGAACTTGGATTGTTTAGTCTAGAAAAAAGACAACTGTGAGACAGTCATGATAACAGTGTTCAAATATGTTAAAGACTGCTGTGAAGAGGGGGGTAATGAACTCTTCTCCATATCCACTGGGGATAAGGCAAGAAGTAATGGGCTTAAATTGCAGTAGCGGTGGTTTGGGTTAGACAGGAGGAAAACCTCTTTAAGGGGATGGAAAAAACACCACAGGGATAGATTGCCTGGGAAGGGTTTGGAGTCTCTGCCACTGTAGATCCTTAAAAGCAGGACGGAGGGAGATTTGGTTGGTAACATCTCTCAAGGTCTTTAGGATTTTCCTGGTAGAGGATGGAAGCACAGAACATGGAAGCGACCTGCTGACAGCAGAATGGGTAACACAGAGCAGGAGCAGAAATCAAATACCTCGGGTTTATTAGCTTACTGAGCAAAAAAGTAACACTCTTAGGGAATTATATTAAAAATAATTAATTAACCAACAGTGTGATAGCAAATAGGAAACAAAATAGAGCCAAATGTTTACGTCTTACATAGATGTTTTGCTCATATGTGCTTTTAATTAGAAACTTGCCAAACCACCAAAATTTCCAGTCTGCAATGAATTCCAATATTTTGAAATGTCTTTATTCAGAATCAACTTCAAGATAATATGTTCCATTCGATGCTGAAACATAACGTTAAGTACAGAAGGATGCACACATTAATGTACTGTAATGACTGATGTATACTTGTGTTCAAACAGCAAATCAGGAACACTATCACTGACACATATATTTTAGCATTTGAAGAACAAAAGGAAAGAAATCAAAATGATTCATTGTTGTTTCTCTCATGCCAAAAATTACAATCAGGATGCTTTACTGAGCCAGGATGGATCCAAATTTGTCTATTTCAAACATGAAACTATGCACTGATGTTTTCTGAGCAGCTCTGTCAATGTATTTTTCATTGTTACAATTTCTCTTTCTGCTAGACCAAACTCAGAATGGCTAGGAAAAAAAAAAAACAAAAAAAAACAAAAGGAGAAGGTCCTCTAAGTGGAAGCTGTGTTACCTGATATAACCCTGAAGGACTTGCTCTTTTCACATTTCCAATCAGCGAAATTACTGATTTGTCATCTGTTTATTTTTGTATCACCATGTTCAATACAATGGAGTCAGCTTCCCTCACTGAAAAGGGAAAGAACTGTGCTGGTATCCACTCAACATTCACTTTTTAGAATACATGCAGGAAACACAATAACATGAGCAGACATGTCTGTGTGTGGATGGCTCTCTCATATCTGGGTGGGTGTCCAGCTGCCCATGTCTGTGGTGTCCTGTCCTTCACTGACAATTACAGAAAAGCTGATGCACCGTAGGAGTAGCATTTTATCTCAATGCCTTTTATCTGTCCACCTCTTTCAACCAGATGTGACAGTTGGCCTTTAAAAGCCCGATTTAAGAGAGATGCTTTGAGTCATGAGGAATGATAAATGCTGGGGTTAGTAAAAAAGATCCAGGGCTTCCCAGTGTGTGCAGGGCCAAGCACTCCAGCACAGAGAATAAGAGCGGGAGACCCTGAGGACCAAAACTAGGGAGTTCCTGCCTGAATTGAGACCGAGCAAATCCTTCACTGACTTTGCTTGTGCAGTAGCTATTTTTCAGAATAATTGCATTGCTCAACTGGCACCTTCCCCAGCCGTTAAATTCCACTTGGGAATGGTCCCATTGGAGACACGTACCACACATGTGGCACAAAATGTACAACACGTACGAGTCTGATGTTGCTATTATTGCTCTGAGGGTCTGACTGGCATATTGTCAAACATTTTACAACCTAACTAGTTGCCAAATACCTTCTAATTAAACAAACCGTTCCTTGCATAATGCCAAACAATTAAACAGGTTTATAGTTTTTAATCTAACGCTGCATCTGGTTTAAAGGTCTGTTTTAAATATCAAAGTCTTCTGATCATCCAATGGCAGCTGACAGCTGATGATGGGGCATTTCATCCTTCCAATATGGCAGTGTCTGAAGAATTCATGTTCCTTCTACCTTTTTCCTCCCTCAGTGTTTTCATAAACATAAAAACTTTTTATTGATGTGGCTATGTTTGGGGAAGCACCTCTGACACCTAAGATAGATTAGGGTTTGTCAAGTCATTAATTTGAACAAGAGCATGGACCCCTGGCCAGTTTAAGGACCAGATCAGAAAGTCTAGTAGCAACTAGGCAAGGTTTGAAAGGGCTTTCAGTGTCCAAGGAGATCCACCTCAATGTCCAAGGCAGTCCATATCATTCCCACACTCCACCACATCACTATTTGCAACACCTGGGCCAGACCCCATCAGAGAGGAAAAGAGGAGTTGCTAAAGCTCTCTGGAGAGCTGATGTGGGGAGGGAGGATCAGATTCGGGGTGAAAGCTGAAGATTATGGCTTGCAACTTAACTATAAACAGAGATGTTCAAACAGAGATCAGACACGTAGTGGTCAGTAAAATTTGAAGTCTATTGACACTGGAACAAAAATTTATAGTAAATTTCACAATAGACAGTGAAGGAACAAAAACAAGTTGTTTTTCACTTCTGTGGCAACCAAGGGGTCATGTTTGGCAGCATATTAATTCAGTGAAACTTCTCTTTGCTGTGGTGTATAGCTCCAGCAAGGTCTTTACAGCATATTGTTACTTTCTGTTGTTACTTGTCTCTCTTTTCACAAAGGCAGTCACTCAGGTAAGATGTTTAATTCACTGTGGAAGGCACGCCAGCACACCAAGCCATAAAGAAAACCATGGTTGGTATAACAGCTGGGCATGTAACTGGAAGAGACAATGCCTGCACAACCAGCCAGGCCCAGCTCTATTTATGCAGGTGTAAAAGGGCTCCTGCCATTGGAAATAGTGTGCAGTCATTGTATTACACATTCTTTCCTCTGTCGGCATCCTGTTTAAACAGGCTGAGTGCAAAGGGGTGTCTGCTATTCATTTGCGGATGCCTTGTGATGATATGAAACATAATTGTATAATTTATGCTGAATAAACCAAGAAATGGCTGCTGTTCAAGGGAACTAGCAGGCCCCCAAAGTACTTGAAATATTGGAGCAGGCAGAAAGGATAACAAAGCCTGATCTTTTCGCTGCTCCTCATGTTAGGGCTGCTTTTGTACAGGGGGAGAGGAAACGGTTAGCAGAAGAATGTGATTCAGATGTACTTGGACACTGCTGGAAGTGAGAGAAGCACAATGGATCAGCAAACCTATTGAGTAACTCCATCAAAGCCAACGTACTTGCCTGGGAACAAATACTGGCCCCTGGACTCTTCTTTCTGTGCAGTGCAGCTCTTCAAATGTTTGTCAAAATGAATGTGCAATTGTTTGTTTGTTTATTTAGAGCCAACAATGTCAGGCTGCATGTTATAGCCCTGTTGCGTCTTTGGCTTGTTTGTGACTTCACTGCCTGAAATAATTTTATTTTTATGTAGCTGGAGCAGAGAGGAGGACGCTGGGGACTTTGTTTTATCTTGTAATACATGATTCAAACATTGAATGTTAAGTTTGGGGCTTGGCTCAAAGGCAGGTCAAAAGAGAATAGCTTGGAATGAACTGCTGATGTAGAGCCTTGCTTTCTACGTAATGGCAGGATGTTTTCATGCTATGAAGCTATGAAAAAGTCCTCTAGAATTACTACAGTCTTACCCTCCAAAGAGATTTTCTGGCTTAAAGCTAAGACCTCCTG
Organism: Chiroxiphia lanceolata; assembly: GCF_009829145.1. Lineage (NCBI taxonomy): Eukaryota > Metazoa > Chordata > Aves > Passeriformes > Pipridae > Chiroxiphia > Chiroxiphia lanceolata. The sequence goes on from NC_045645.1 coordinate 6,621,215, forward strand.
ATTTTGACTTCCTGAGCAGGAATGCTAGTGCTACATCAAGGTAATAAACTCCCAGGCTTTTCATGTCAGTATTCCAGTTTGGTTTACAAGAAATTTTAAGCTGGCAGAAAATAGTGAGAAATTAACACATGAAAAGCAAAGTGTTTCAAATTGCAGTTGATATGGTGCAGTTCTCTCCCTCTGGTTCAGTTTCTGTGAGACAAAACATAGTTTTTCTTATTGTTCAGAAGCTTCCTTTAAAAAATCTGGCCCACACAAGTGTTTTCTGGTTACCTGATTTCAACATAATCAGTGTTCAATTCTTGTACCAAAACAATGTTTGTTCAAGAAGCAACCCTGAGCTGAGCAGGACATGAGGGGTTGAAGAAAGGTGCACCCAGCAACCCCATTAGTGAGGGGCAAAGAGAGATGTGTGAAAATGCACCCAAAGCCACCGTTTGCTCAGCTGTTTCCCTACAGTTCCAGCCTGATCCTCTCTTCTGCTTTAAGTGGGATTTGTTCAATGTGTGTGAAGGAGATTCTGAGGATATTCACTGGGTCCAAGTGAACCTTTAGCTTGGTGTCCTGAAATTTGTGGGGTTTTTTGGTGTTTTTTTGGTTTTTTGTTTTTTTTTTTTTTCAGGTGAAGATAAATGTCTGCTTTTTAAAGAGCTCCTTTGGTACTTTTCAGGAAATCTAAACCTCATGCCCTTGGCCCGGCCAGTCTCCCTTTTCCTGAATGTGCAGCTGTGTAGGTGTGCACTGTAGGGTTTGTTCTGATTTATGAACAAAAAAAACACTTTTTTTTTTTAATTCAGTATTTAAATCCTCTAAGAGTTTAAGTATTTTTTTTCTCTCTTTGACCCTAGTGGAGGCTGAAATCCAAATGTCAAAATAATGACATTTACTGCAGGAAGAGAGATGGCCTTTTCCAATCAGCTATATTAATGAATCTCATCAGAATGTGGTGTTACTTGGCTAAATAAACCCCTATGTCCTTGCTCTGAGAAATATATACATGCTGAGACATAATCAAAAGCTGACATTTTCAGAAGACCATAGAAATGGCATTTGGGCTGTTTTGCAATCATAAGAAATACTGATGCTAAAAATGCCCAAGTTTTCATTATGGAAATATAGTCACCCTAAATAATAATTTTCTTTTGGTTGTTGTCTCAGAAGGATCTCAAAACAGTCATTGCTCAGCATGTCAGAGATGTGGAAAAATGTCTTGCTAGGACGAAACCTGTTACATTATCAGCATTCCCAGATGTGCCTGCAGTTACACGGTGTATTGAGGATGCAGCCACAGATCAGAGTGAACACCCTGGATCTGTCTGTCCCAACTGGTGGCATTTTGATCTGAACATTCTTTCTGTTTTTAAATTGGACAGTTCAGCTAAACCTAGGCTGAGGGACTGATCTTTGTATGTTTGGTCAGAGCAGGGAACAAGATAGATCAGAATTATGTATTCCATAGATTGCTGTAATGTAATTTAGGTTGGAAGGGAGCTCTGGAACTTCTCATCCAAAACCATTTTGAAAAGTCGCTCAGGGTCCTGTCGAGTCAGGCGTCAAATAGCTCCGAGAATGGAGATTTCAAGGCATTTTTGGCCCTCTTTCATTCTTTGACTACCCTCCTAATTACTTTTTCCTAATTCTCATCATACCAAAATTTCCTTTCTTCCAGCTTGTGCCATTGGCCTCTCATCCTGTTGTGCACCTCTGAAAAGAGTCTGTGTCTTTCTTCCCTATAGATCAATCAACAGCTAGAGGAAGACAGGAATAAGATCCCCTAATTTCTTGCTCTTCCCAAGACTGCACAAACCAATCTCCAGATTCTTCCGGGAAAATATCACTAAACCTTTGCCCCGTTTTTATTTCCCTTCCCATAAATTTAATGTCAGGTCTGCTGGGGAATGAATGACAGTCTTACCCACTATTGTATTCGTGTATCCTTAGGAAAGATGTACATGCCTTGACTGAAATCCCCAAGACCTTTCTTGAACCACGAGGTTGTGATTAAAAGTAAGCAAGAACATTTAAATTCTAGTGATTGTTTTAGGTGTTTAAAATTTCCTAATGTTTGAAAGTCAGTGAAGTGCAGAAGCTTGTAGTATCAGGTGTTTTGCAGATTGAATTGCCCTGACATCTGCAAAGTGATTTGCCTCTCAGTGTCTGTTTCAAATTCAATAAAATTTACAGTAGCCATATCTGACCACAAAGTGCTCCTATCAACTGCTGTGCTCTCCTGAAGTAAAAACCGTGGTTCCATGTTTTTACTTTCTCAGAAAAGCATTCAGCACATGACACAAGGTTATGGAACAGTATTATAAGATGTCAGAAAACAAATGCAACAGAAAGAGAGAGAAAAATCGTGGCATGCCTTTTCTGTTACCAACTTTTTCCATTCTGCAGGTGAGATAAGGATTGGAAGGAGGGCTTCATTATAGCAGCTCTGTAGGTATTCTGGAGGGGATTTGCTTGGTGCAACACTACACTTTGCTTGAAAAACTGAAACATGAGTCTTGCAAGGTGTCTGCCTGTTCAACAGATTAAACAGCAGCAGGGAACTTCGTCACTTCAATCAGACAAGCCCTCTCCCTCTCCCTCTCCCTCTCCCTCTTCTCTCTTTTTGATCAAATAGGAAATTCTGGCCAGACAACACTGATTAAAATAAACAAACAGAAGTACCCCTAAAAAGGATGTATTTGTGTAGTAAACTCCAGAGCGTTTCAGCCTGATTTTTGTAGAGTTGAGCTGTTTTCAGGCATGTTAATTTCCACAAAGCTCTTGTCATGAAACACTAGGAAAACTCTTCAGATTTGGGATTTGACCTTTCGCATTCAAAGATGAGCAGATCACTGAGGTAGCAGGAAGAAGGAGAGCAAGAGGAGGTGGTTACAGGATGAGTTGCTTGATCGTGTTGTCTGACAGTCAAAGTTGGGTCTGCTTCTGGAAAACATTTTGGCACAGAGCAATTTGCAGCATTGTTATCAAATATCGTGTGCCTTTTTTACCTTGTCATCCATGTATATACGCATGTAGGCTTAAGAAGTATTTATTATCAGGTAGCATTTCTTCTGAGCTGCTTCTTCAGGCCTCAAGAGATCTGGCTGTATGCCACTGGTTTACTGGGTGATGCTGGGCAAGTCCCTGCTTTTCCCTGTCCTTCATTTTTCCCCCTCTGTAAAAAAAGACCCTGATTTTCTTTGAGACGTACAGAGAGGAATTAGTGCTTATCAGGCTGATGGTTATTATTAGCAGCTAGAAATAAGAAATGATAGCAGCAAGTGAAACAGGGAAAGGGCAAATGTCCCAAATAATTTCCACCCACTGCTCCCACTAAGCCTGGAGAGAAGCTGTTGCTCTGCAGCATTTCTCCATTACACCAGCACCAGCAGGTGCTTTCTGTGGAATCAGCCCTGTGAAATGGAAGGAGGAAAGTTATTGTTGTTCCCTTCACAACGAGGTGTATCACATTCAGAGCAGCGACTCCTGCCAATAGCAGGAAAGGTTTGATCAAAGGTGTCAACCTTTGCGGCTTCACCTCCAAACCTCTCGGCATTCAGGCAGGAAACCGGAGAACATGTTATTGCAGTTGAATTTCAGCCTGATCACCAAACAGCCCAGCAATTTTGTGAAAATTGCCCAGCCCTCCCACATGAAAAATATATCCTCTCTCAGCATTAACAATTGTAAAGGGTCAGCAATTTTTAATATCCGGTAGTTCCTTCTCTCTCTGCACTCTTCTCTCTCCACCGTGCATCTCCTGCACATTGCAGTGCTGGACTGGAGCAGGGATGACTGCTGAGGACACTTGACACCATATAATTCACCCAGAACAAAAGGGAGGGACAGCAAGGGAAGGTCAGGAGTTGAAGAAAAGCCCTTTGTAAGAAAATGCTCAAACACTTACAACTGTCTTCTCTTGAGGGAAGGGAAAGTGGGGAAGGGAAAAGGAAAATCCTTCTCAGTTCTGGACTCTCACACATGAATTCTGTGGCAGAGATGAACAGAAAGCAGGTGAAGCAATAGATGTAGTGAGAACAGAAAGCATATGGGTAAGGAAAGCTCAGCACCTTTCTCACAAATCTTTTTCCCAGGGGAATGAGCTGCTGCTGATTTTGGCTGTCAGCAGTGTTGGGATTTACAAGGTGCTGCTGGGCTTTCCCGTCCTAAGTCGAAGTGCGGGAGGCAACAGCATGCCATCATCCTTGTCATGGCCTAATGAAAGGGCTGGTTAATTGCCTGATGTGGGTATTGGTGAAAAAGTGTTTGTTGTCTTTATGGTTTGTATTCTTTCAAGACACAAAATGCTCACCTGCCTTAGGTGGTGACGGAAAATGGAGAAACTTGCATTAAATCTTTTCTCTTTAGGGGGAAAAAAAAAGCTAGACAGCAATTTGGCCAGGCTTGGCTTATTGAGGTTTCCCTCCACTTCTTTCTCATCTTAATTCAGCTGTGATATTTCTATTCCTCTCAGATTCGACTTGTTAGCAAAATGCCTGCAGTGTTATTTTCGCTGGCGAAGAAGTGGATGCTGTGTGTGTTTATTTATGAAGAATGACCATATTGCTGTGTTTTCCCAAGCACAGTTGAAAACAAGAAGATGAAAACCAGCAGCAGGAGATGGTTTCTTTGCACATGGTGCTAAAGCCCTTCTGCCTGCAAAACCTCTGCTTTTTCTTTCCCCAGTATGATGCTACTAACTCTCCCCTGGCAGTCTCTGGTGCTTCTCTCATGTCTCCTCTGAGCGTTCCTGGGGCTGTTCTGCCACTTCACTCTCACACCCACCTCCTGCCCTTGTACCACATCACCTTCCTTTGGAAATGCCTCCTGCCGCTCCATGCCCCAGCCTCCATGCAGCTGCACACTTGGAAGGTGGTTTTCCCTTGTCTCAGTTATCATTAAGCACAGATACAGATTTAAGATCGATTACTTTTAGCTGGGATGGAAAGTGGCTTTCATGTCCTGCAGCCTCTCTCAGGCGATAGGCAGCAGGGAGCAGACTGATGGGGTTCCTCTCTGTTGAGAGATTTTCGGAGCCAAAAATGGGGAGTGGTCTGCTGATCGAGCTCAGAGGAGACATCAGTGAAAGGAGACATTAGAGAAGGTGCACTGCAAGGGAAGACAGAGTAGTTCAAAGGGCTCTGAGGTGCTGAGATGCCATGGAGAGGAGACAGTAGGAGGTGACACACCAGACTTGGGCAGCAGAAAGGCTGGGAAGTGTTCTGAGTGCATTGGAGCAGAAATGATATGCCAGTTGTTTTCAGTTCCCCAGATGTGAGAGGCTTCATGAATTGATTCAGAGAACATACAAGTAAAAGACATGAGTGTACTCTTGTGCTGTTGAGCAAATTGTGCCCCTTCTCTCTCTCTGCCTTTGTTCAGCTGAGCATGTTGGGTTGGGACTGATTTTCAGTATGTGGATAACCCTCTACCTCACACCCAAGGATCCTCCACAAAGTGCTGGTGAGAGAAATAACAGCTTGTGTGGAAGGGGAAATGATCTGGGGAATGGCTGGGGCACAGCTGAAGGGGTAGCTGTGATGTCCAGTGAGGGTGCAACAATATGCACCAACTCTTTCAATGCCTCCCCTTTGAAAAGGAGAGGAGAAAAAAGCCCCCCCCAAAACCCACGAGGCACAAACATGTTATTTTTCCTTTCTTGAAAACAAACGGTCTTTTCAATTAGACTGATTTGTCCCTGAAACAATCAATCTGAGGTTTATAAAAGCAAACACTTGAGTAATTAGTTCTATCCAGGAAGAATATTAACTCTGTTTGTCTTTGTGTAATTAATCACTGACCCTGCCAGCCCTACAAAGCCTCCTTTGCACAGATGGGGCAGTGAGGGAGGCGAGTAGAGGGCAGGGGCGAGGTGAGTAACACGAGATATACAAGGAGAGGGTGTCAGGATTCTGTAACATACATCTCCCCCCACACACCTAAACAAGTGCCCATGTAAATTCTGTGAAACCATATCCCAGCTACAGAGCCGTGGGGCTTTGAAGGGCTGCTACTTGAAGAAACAATAAATAACATTTTAAAATACAGTTATTTATATTAACCTTTTAACTGTGGGGACACCCAGCTCTCTGTGGTTCATGTGCCTAATTGATAAAGCATTTGCAGTGTTTTCCATGCAGCACTGCTGTAACCAGGGCCCCAGCCACCAGCAGGTGAATTGGCACTGAAATGCCTTCAGCCAGAGGAATCACAGCCTCTGGTCTGGCTGGATTGAACATTGCCAAGTGCCACCCCAGAGCTGGCTCGGTGTCAGTGGCTGGTGTTACAAGCGAGCTGTGGTTTACTCTGATCTCAATTCTGCAGGGAATGAAGCAACTTCAAGTCTCTTCCTCCATCCCTGACCTCCAGTTTAACTTTGAGGAAATGTTTGGATTTATTCAAGTGTTTTTCAACAGCTTGAACTAAGGTCAAGGTTTGTTTCCTTCTTCGCTTACGCCTGGTATGACTGTACAGACCATGTCTCTTCTGCTGCATCAGTAAGATTTTTTGTTGATTTCACAGCAGCAGCTGAAAACACTGGAATGAAATAAAAGGTGCCAAATGTGAAACACTCTTTGAACATGTAATTGAGGAAATCAGGCAAAATACAGCAGGCACGTGCAGCATGCAGATGGGAAGAGTAGCAATAAGGTGAACAGAACTGATGGGCATCTTGTCTTGACTGAGGCTAGAGAAAAGCAGGCTCCTGACTGTAAAGAACAGCCTTAATTTCTGCCCAAAGTCCCTTAGCACTTCTGTGTGTTCTGGATATGAGAAGATGAGATACAGCTCTCCAGACCCTTGACAGAGCCCAGAGGGATGGGGGACTTGATTTGTGTGTGAAGGCCTTGGTGAAGCTGCTCATGGTCACTGCCGTGGCTGATCACATGCGTGTAAAATGGACATGCAAGGCTGGCTGGGGGGAGTGCGTGGGTTTTGCTCCTCCACACCCTCAAAATGCTTCCACTTGTAAAAAGAGAGGACATTTTTGCACTCATCCCAGTGCTTCTCCTGGTAGGATTTTGCTCTGACATGCAAAACAGGGTGATTTGCATGGAGATCATTACTGCTGCTGGCAGCTGGTGAAAAACCCCAGGATAAGCTTTTCCATTAAGGAAATAAAAAAGGGCCTCATCCTTTTCTCACCCCTTTATGCTGAGCTACCTTGCTATCTCAGCCACTCTTGGTTGCATCCAAAGAAGTTGAACTCCAGGTCAGAGGAAATCTGATCATCCTCTCCCACCTCCTACCCCGAGTCGCTGTTCATTAAGGTGAGGTATAGCTTTACCTTCACAGGACCCTCCCTTTGCTCTTTATCAGCCCTGCTGAACGTTAAGCAGGTCACATATGGCCTCTGTCAGCTACACTGCAAATCTTTTGTATCTTTTAATGAAAACATTGCCAGTGTTTTTCCTTCTGTCGCTGTTGGAACCCAGCCGCATCTTGGTGATAAATGGTGCCTATTGATGAAGGAATGCTTCAGCCAGAGCCACGGCTCTGCAAGGACACTGTGCTGATCCCAAACTGCAGCCAGAGGTTGTCTCCACCAACCCTGGAGTTTCAGTCCCTGCCTGCAGGTGGGGCAATTAAAACCTCTGCCTATTTCTTTTTCCACCAAGCATCACGAAGGCTGAACTTCTGTATTAAATCATATTGTTGTGATAGCTACTAAAATATGAGATTGTCCATCATCAGCTTCAAAACAAGAGCTGAACAGTTTTGTTTTTACAAAAATATCCCAATTTCCAAATGCCAGAGAGCTTGTTTCAGTTTGATTATGGGCTGTACTTGAAAGACTCACCGGAAGAGTGAGGGTTTATGGCAATCCAGGGAATGGCTCTGCATCTATGTCATATGAAGCCAGACACCAAGTGAAAGGAAGGGATGAGAGGGAGACCTGTGGGAACCCAAGGGCCAGCTTCTGTGTGTTCGTCCACATGAACCAACTGCTGCTCTAAGGAGACAGATCTGAGCTCCTTCTGCTGCTCCTTCTGAGCTCCTACCTGGATCAGGTGGGTGGGTGATGAGTCCCATTCCTTGGTTTGGTAGTTCTGTACCGTGCAGATAATGACCTGATTTGAGGCTCACAGATCTCCAGTGCTTTTCCATGGCCCATTCCTGAGACCCATGAGAAAATAATGGTTCTCCCACAGTTCACCAGGTTCACCCTGCTGATGCCAGAGCAGGCATTTACTCCTGTGACCTTCCTGTGGTGACAACCATAGTTATGGAAGACTCAGTCCTCTTCTTTGATCCAGCTTTCAGCCGCCCTAACAAGAAGACATTTGCAATTTTTGGATTTTTCTTTTTAGACAGATCACCAAGCAGATTGAACTCCCCATGCAGCTCTGTGATTGCTGATGTTGGGACAGAAGGTGGAGAAAGGTGGCCACGAGCTGGAGAAAGGTGAGTGCTTGTGGCTTAGATCGCTTCAGAGCAGCCATTAATTCTCTCCCTTTAAAGAGTTGTGATTTCAGTGTTGGATAATCTCAGGTCAAGCCCAAGTGGCTGTCAAGGTGGGTGGTCATCACAATAAAATATAGGATATCGTGATGCAACTCAATTTAGCAAGTAATCTGCCAAAGTCAGTGACCCTGTAATTAATGTCTTAAGGGAAGGAAAAGAAAATCTTTCTTACAGGAAGGGAAAGACATTTTAATGTCTTCTGGGGGTTACACAACAGAGCAGTGCTGTCTAAGAATGGTAGCTGGGGAAAGGAATCGCTCTCAATTTCCAATTTCAATACTTCACTCACAGATACAGGAGATTTGAGAAGTCAAGCAGGCCGAACGATCATGGATTCAAGCACATTTTTTTCTATTCAGTCTGAGTGGGCTTCTCTGACCCTACCGGAATTTGTCACAAGAGATCACACAGAGACACATCACCAGCCCTTGATATTTTTCATTTCTGTTCTCTCTTTGTTTCAAAAATACGATGACTTTTCCAAAGCCACGTGACTGCAAATCGAAATACCACTCGAACACTGCCTTGGACACCCAGCACTTCAGTGCTTGTATCTGCAGCCTTCGCTGTAAAAAATGGTGAAATAATGCACTTGTGTTTTTCTTCAAAGCAAGGCAGCTGAATAGGGGACAGATTAACCAATAGTCACGTTCTGCCTTTGGGTTAAAAACCGCTCTTGCACTGCTTGGAGCACACTCGCAGGCTTCTGCCCTGAACACCCTTCGTGTAGTGAACGTGTTCTTGAACGTGTCCTGCACAGCTGGTTCCACACTCTTCCATGAAGTAGACACAGCTGCATGGCAGTGGTCCGTGGATGAGTGCCAGGCCCAAGGGGAGGAGAGGAGGTGGCAGGAGCAGGATGAGAGGGTGAGTGGAAAAGAGAAGCAGAGGGAGGCCATTTCTGTGGAAGAATCTGTTTTTCCCTTGCTCAGCTACAATAAGAGTTTCCTCATACCTGATACCACTGACAGGGCAGAGCAAGGAGTTTGTACAACCTACTCATTTCTCACTTGTGTCCATCAGATGCAAACCACCACCTTGGGAGGCGTCTGCCCTCTAAAGTTCTTCACCAGACTAGGGAGGAACTTTAATGGTTCTTTGACCTCTTCTTCACACAACTGATGCAGGGCTAGCCATATCACCTGTCCAGCATGTAATATCTGCAAATTATGGCAAGACTTACCAGAACTTTGGCTGTCCTGGCAAGACACAACTGCAATAACAGAAAAAAATTTCATGAGCAGCACTGAGTGTTCAGTGTTGGCCTTTGAGGCCACAATGGCATTGTGCAAAGAGATGAGCTATTTCTCTTTGCTAGTGAATTTTGGAAGGTGAATATAAAGGGGGTTTGTCAAGTGGTTTAAGGAAATTTTGAGGGGGCTGGGGAAGAAGAGCATGCCTGTGTGAGGAGTCATGGCTGTTCCCACAGAACAGAGGAGAAAACCGCTTCTTCCCCCAGTCTGCTGCCCTATTACCCGCCTGCCTGTGCACGGTCTGCTGTGTGACTGAGACGAATCTGACCTTCAGAAAGAAGCAGCAAAATGTTACTTTTTATTCTACACACAGCCTTTGGGTAAATGCCTTGGTGGTCTGACACACACTGGCACAAAGGAGCCATTAATGGCACAGGGAGTCTCAAGGAAGAGGCTGTGCCACCTAGGAAGGCACTGCGGTCATAATTCTCCCAGAGGCCCTTTGCTTTCTCTCCCACCTGCCCCAGATCAAAGGCATCAAGGAAAATGGATTTCAGGAGGTGGAGGGGTTAGCTGTTGTGAGCTTTTGCTTGTGTGTTTTACTGCCATATCCCAGTGGTTGTGCAGCTCCGGTGAAAACCGGAGCTCTATTATTAATTCTCTTGTATCAGTAGAAAGGAGCAGGGCAGAGGGGTCAAGGGAACTGAAAGAGGCCTTGCAAGGCAAGCAAAAAAAGCATTGAGGGGAAAGTAGCACTATCAACTCTTGTGATGTGATAGCAACTTTCACCATCCTTGACCTCTTTCTGAAAAACTGTGCCTATCAGAGGTAAATGACTGTGCTGGGAAAGCTTAGAAATTGGACTGGAGAGCAATTCAGAAGGTTTTTTAAAAGCACTGGGGGAAAAAAGAGTGACTACATGTTTTGTACAAAAAGTATAAGTTGATGATAGTGTTAGTTATGTTTTTCAAACAAAAAATTAAACCTCTGGTCATTAATGATATTAAAATTAAATAATGCAAAGTAATCACAGCCTAAAATGGAACAGTCCAAGGATTCACAAAGATGATCAAAACTGTTTGTGTACATATGCTATCATGAGAAATTATATATTTTTTTATATTTAACTATTGCCTGCAGAATTATTTAGCTTTTGTCTTAGGTATAATACTGTGTAACACAAACCAAAGAGTAGTTTTTTGTAAAACACATTGTTTAAGGCCATTTCCTTGACTGTGAGACAGGCAGGTGAGTTCTGATGGCAGCTGAAGCTCACAGGTGGCAGCCTGTCTGAAGCTCTGATGCCTGTGGTGTGGAGCTCCAAAATCAACAGAGATTCTGGGACACACCACCTTGATTTCACTTTGAAATGCTAAAGAAAGAAAATAATGACTCAAAGTCACGATTGCAGTGGAGAAGAAGAAAGAAGTGAACCAGAGCAGCCTTGCCTGGACCCACTACCCCTTGCAGAGTAAGGAACAGACCTGTGGAAAGCAGCAAGGTGTTATTTATTTTCTTTTCGGCTTTGCTGCCAAAAAAAAAGGAAAAAACAACAACAACAACAACAAAAACAAATCCAGAGAGAGCACAGTTTGGATGCTGGTTTACATCCCCTGGTCTTACTTGCGCAGTCACTTGAGCAAAGGCTGAAATCTTCATTACTCAAGGTCACCTGTGCAAGTATTTTCCAACTGTGAAATGTTTCATTCCCTGCACAGGTTTTTAGGATTACGGTTAGACTCGGTGCTTTCTCTGGGGGAGGAAGGGAGAGAGGAAGCGATCTGTTTATCCAGTTCTCTGTGAAATTGCTATTAACCTGTGACACAATGCAAGGCTTGCTGGCTCTACCTGCTGGCTAGAGGGGAAACCACACTCCTCTCGCTAGGATGTCCTTTAAAGCATTAACAAACCATTTCATGAGACAGTGGGTTAGAGATAAGAGAAGAAATCAAAAAGCAGCTGCTACCTGATCATTTTCAAGCTGTCAGGTATGCCAGCAGAGAAAGACTGATGGTCTGGAGCAGAGGGAATTGATAACATTTCTCTGCTTCCTCTCAGGCTCTCAATAATTGAGAGATGAGAAACATCCACCTGGAAACCAGTCCCACAGCAGCAGTTTCATCTGTGTGAAGATTGAAGCTCAGACCATCAGATGTCTGCTGCAGTTTGGAGAACTGGGGATCGACTCCATCCCACGTCAATCTCATTCTGGTCTAGGGCACCGCAAAGCCATGGGCTGCAAGGAAGGTTTTCATTAACCAAACTTAAGCTCCATGGTCTGAGGTCTGAGGGTAAAATGAACAGCTACAAAAGCAAAAAGGGGCTTGTCTGTGGTTTAGCTGATCCCTTTCTACTTGGTGTATCTGCAGGAATGAAGTGAGTGGCCTCTTCTCCTCAGCTTTTTCTCCAAAAAAGCGATTGCCTCCAAACAGTGATTCTTACGCAACCAGTATTGCAATCTTGACATTGTAAATCCTTTCCTGAACACATTTTCAAAGCCAAAAGTAAAGAATAGTGTTTTTTCCTTCACTAAACTGCCATCCCAGCCTGGCTCTTCATGTCAGCTTGAGCTCTCCTGTTCATATATTGTCACAGGCAATCCAAGTTTATGCCTCTCCAGGAGCCTTAGGGAGCTTGCATGCCAAGCCCGGAGATGAAAATTCAGTGGGTTTCCTGTGGAAAAAATGCTCAGAAATCTATCAGCCCAATAATGTTCATTTCCAGACATGTCTAATCCTGAGGGACTTGCCACTGGATTTACATCTGGATTGTATAAGTTTCACTGAAACACCTGCATCAGGCTCCCTCTCCAGCCAGTGGAAAAGATCAGTGGGGTTGACAGAGTCCTCCTGGAGGGGCCTCGGCTGGGCTGTAGGTTATAGCAGGAGCATTGGGGTGATGAGTCCTCCTCACTGCTTGGACACCACAACAAAGGGCAGAAAGCAACAAGGATACACTGAAGCCATAGCTAATAACTTTTTTTGAGTTATCAGACTGGAACCCACTCCAGTCTTTCCAGAGCAAACTCTGCATAATCTGGTTTTATCCCTGGGGGTCAGGACTCAGCAGTTAGACCACCCTAGGCGGCCTTTGAAAACCTCTGCTATTCAGGAGATATACCTATGGGGATTTGCCTAGCACAGATCACAAAGTTTTTCTTTTGTCCTCTCACTTAATCCCTCAAACTATTGTCCCACGCACATTGACAGTGACTTGAAGAGCTGAATGTCCTCCCTGAGAGACGTGCTCTTCTCCCATAAGCAAGAAACTCAGAGTGGGAGTGCTCAGATGGGCTTTTATGGTCCCCTCTGGGTACAAACTGGATAGACATATTGCAGCTGTGCTGTCCAGCTACAAACAAATTGGAACCCAAATTCCTTGCCCAAAATTTACTACCACCACCAAGCACAGAAAGCAAGTACATCAAAACCTCACAGATCGAGAATGATCTTTCCACTGTTCTGGTGGAGACAAACCATAGCCGTTTTGTTGCTATGTAGGGTGAATTCTGAGCAATTTTCCACTGGGAGATGAAATCCTTCTGTGAGACTTCTAAAAGGTATTTTGAAGCTTGGCTTTTCAGCTTTGTGAAAGAGCAACAGAGATCACTAGGAATAGTTGCTGCCTTTTTAATACACACCTGCCATACTGACTGCACGCTGTGTGGCCAGAAAATTGGCAAAACTCCCCTAAAAAAACACCCCTCTGAAGAGTCTGATTGCAGGCATTACTTGCATTACCTTCCAAAGCTGCTTTGGACAAAGTGATCTCAAAATGCCCTAAATAAATACTATATTCACAAATGGTTCTATTAAGACAGGATCCCCTTGTGCCTAGTACTGTCACAACACCAGCTAAGATTACCCTTACCCCAAAGTATTTATGTTCTTAAGCTGAGAAAGTAGGAAAATTCGTTTTGTTCACTTTACAGGTGGAAAAGAATAAGTGATTCGCCCACGGTCACACCAGGAAGTCTATAAAAGAGGCAGAAACCAAACCCAGTTTTGCCGAGCCGTGTTCTGGAGCTGTAACCAACAAAGGCCGTTCCTCCTCTCCCAAAGCAGAAATTGGTTCTGGCTGCAACAGTTTCTCAATGAGGGGATTTAACCATGGTTTGGGTCGCCGTCATGGGTGGGTGGAGCTGAGACAAGACCTCACCATTAAGCCCGTGATGGAGTTCACAGAACCGACCCTGTGGATGTCCCCAGTGCCCGGAAGAAATTCATTATGCAAATGACCCTCAAAATCAGCCCATCATTTCAAGCTGCTAATTGGAAAACAACACTCCCTCAACTGCATATCCAAAACATTTCCTCCAAGCAGCAGACTTTAAATGCATAACATGCGCGTATACATTTTTTATTTAAATCGTTGTGTGTAGTTCCTGACAGATCGGTCCAGAATGCAGAGGGAAGGGAGAAGCCACTGGAAGTGGTCTAAATTAATAGTGAATTGTGACACAATCCGAGCACTCATAATAATCAACTATATGTTTTACATTTTCTCTCAATGTGTTTTGCATTTTGCTGCATTGGGGGAGGGGCTTTAGATATTGAAACAACATAATGTTAAACTGTAAAAAGAGTGACAATTCAAACATCGGCTGCTTTAATGTTTATATACCTTGATAGTCTAATGCTCTTGCAATGTACACATGGCTTTGTTAGGGACCCCTCGAATAAATATAGATTATTTATGGTTAATGGATGAATGCTATTATAGATTGAAAAAACTTGTGACTGCTGCCTGGCTGGCCACTCAGCAATGCTTTTTTCACACATGGGCAGCAACTAAACTGTGGTAAGGAAATGAGTGAGCATCTGCTGAGATTGTTCCTGACCTCTACCTGCGACTTTTCCCAGGGCATGGAGGATATGTCCCCATGGTCCCTGCAATCCTATTTAGTGGTGCCAAAGAGATAATGTTTCTGCCTTTCCCAGCACCACATCCCACTTCCTTCTGTTTTCTCTTCCCAGCTATGTTGAACATTACCCTACATTCATCCCATGACCTTGAGGAACAGCTGCCACAGGGGCTCAGGCAGCAGGGTTATTCAGTGGGTCTGTTTTAGGAGTCAGGTAATTTGACCTTTAATTCTGCAGTGAAAGGGTGAAATTTGTTTCCTTAACTTTGGTCTTTTAAACAACAGGTATCTCATTTAAGGTCATTGCACAATATCTCTTTCATTCATCTCAGCTATCTCAGACATGATAGATGAATCCCAACTGAAGATGCCCATCGCTCTATGTTCCAGCAATGGAATTTTCCATTAATGGCATAGTCCAGAAACCAAACTTTGACATGACTACAATTAGATTAGAGGAATCCTACCAGGAACTGTCCCATAATGAGGGAGTCACACTATAGGCATCATAGACAGCAGAGCTGTGAAACTCAGCTCAGCAACAGGCAATTGAGGCTGACTGAGGTGGGAGATGAGGGTCCTTGGGCAGGAAATGGAGAGAGCTGCTGTGCTCCTGAAAGTAACAACCCCAGTGTAGGGTTAGCACATGACTCCAGGTCAATTGTCATCTTGCTTTGAAAATTCTGGTATTTGTCTTCTTTCATGTGCTCTGTTTGGACATCCTCCATGGTAGCAGGAGCCTCCTGCTCGGGGGCTTCTGTGTGGTTACTTGGATCACAGAGTCGCTTGGTTTCCTCCGGTAATAAAGTTGTCTCTTAGTCTGCATTCAAGCAGGGAAATGTGGAACAGGAGACAGAACAATTTACTTTCTACTCTGATTATGCATCCCAAGGTACATAATGTCTAATCAAGTCAGTTGACTATTGATTGACCTAAACAAGCCTTGGGTAGCTGATACCTTCTTTACTCTCTTCTCTTTTTGTATTGGTACCTCACACAGCATGTCTTGAGAGCAACGTGGCAATACATACGTTTTTATTTCATTTATGCAAAGCAGCTTTAAAAGACTTCTAAGGGAGTCTCATTTTTAAGTGCCATTCTGTATTAAGTATTTTCCTTTCCAGGACAGATAAATAATAAGGCGATTCCCATTGGCCTCATGATTAATTGTACATTTTAGTGGTAATACCAAAAGGCAGTTTTTAGTGTTCTTCCTTGTATGTGTACTGCTGGCTGGACAATCAGGTTAGACCTGCCTAATCATTGGAATAGATATATTAATTATGTCTCATATTATTGATTTCTAAGTCAGAATTCAAGACCACATTGATCGTGTAAATGACAAATGACTTAGGTCAATAAATGGTTCTTGGGAAAGGAAGACAATTTAAATAAATTGTCACAGAAAAAAAAAGCCTCAATATGTGCCTGACTTGGATTAAAAGAATTGAAAATCAGCTCACATGTGTCATCTTTACTTAATTTTTGAAAGACTATTTACATCCTGTGGTGATGGCTTTGGTGCCTAAATGAGATTCTCAGAACGAGAATGACACAGTTAAGCTGGTCCATTATGTGCAATAAACAGCCTTAACTGTAAACTTGGTTTTGTACTAGACTTATGTAGTGTGAGGCCCCTCCCAACCCATGCTGAGTGTTAGCCATGCCTACGCCAGACTGAAATGTCAGTGCCAAGAACTTCCCGCTAAAACAGAGCAGGCTGGAAGGGTGAGGAGACTTGCCCAGCATCACGCAGCAATTCCCTGGAGAGAACAGAGCAGTTGGCACCTGATGATGGCCAAATACCCTAATTAATATCTAACTCAAAGGGACTTGAGAAGAATATTTAAGACAACCCTATTTTTCAGTGTCCCTTGTCACATTACTCCATTTAATTCAAGACATTAACAGGAAGGAAATAACTGTGAAAAACAACAAGGTGACACAAGGTCCTGACCATGATTCCCATGTCTTCTCTAGAGTGCCAAAAATAAATGATAAACAAAACCAAGGAGGACTGATTGCTGCTGCTTTCTTGTAGAAGAAAGAAGTCACTGTCTAAACATTTTCTAATCATTCAGTGAACATTAGAAGGTGTCTGTTCCCAGAAACATCCTGAGTCAGTTTTCCCAATAAAGAAAGAAGGACACCTCGTGTATATGCACCTAACCCACAGACCTGGGTTTTCCTGGGCTCACTGTGCCCTGCTCTTCACAAATCAGCTTTCTTAACAATTGGCCAGCACATCTGCTTGCTTTGGTCAGCCACAGATTAGCAAAAAGGGACATAATACAGGAATTGTCACAAACATGCAGTATTTTGTACCTCGAACTATTGCACACCTTCCAGATTCAGGTTTGCTTATCTATGATGCACACCAAACAAACTCAGCCTTCTTGAGTCCCTGTGAGCTGTTTTACAGTCTGGATTTACGTAATCCTTTTAGTTTGATTTTGCAAGTAGTTCAGCATATACAAATATTCGACTGTCCGTAGCCTAGTAGAAGGTTATTACCAAGAACAAAAAGTTCTGGGTTATAGTGATGGGGAGAGAAATTGAAAAAAAACCCCCACAATACCGCACAGGGCATCTCCATTAGCTTTGCCACTCACAGAAATATTTCTTTATTATTGAATGTTCCCACAAAATCCTTTCTTACTCACATCTAGTCATCAAATTCTAATTTTTAGCGTTATTTGTTACCTTCAATCTGCTCATACCAGGTATTCGCTGATCTTTGCACGACTGGTTGTTTATTTTGTCCAGTATCCCTCTCTGTGTCTTTACTCAATTCCTAATGCTTTCTGACTTCATAATGGTATAATATGACTCATAAGAAGGAAATAATGAAGAGCAATTAACTATTGAAGTCCTAGCAGCACAGTCATTACCTACAGTCTGGGCTTCATGGTCCATCAATAAGTCTCCAGACACTTTCAGCAAGCAAGTGATATGATGCCAGTACTCAGAAAAAAAAAATATGTTTGCCACTCGTATTCACAAAACATTGTTCCCAAATCAAAATATTATGGTACAATATTTTGGAACCTTCTTTCAGCACTAAGAGTGCTGGTGAAATTGCTGGCTGATGGATTTGTTAGCAAAAGGGAGAGCTGCAGGTTTGTAAGTCGGTGTGTGTGCTGTTGTGCTGCCCTAGGATGTGTGCCATCGTAAGACTGATCCAAATTGTTTTATGTGACAAATGGTTTCTCTTGTTTGATGTGAATCACTGAAGGTTGAGAAAAGGATACTATTGACTGATGTAAACTAAAATAAAATTTTTATGAGAAGGAAGTGGAACATATTATGAGGGTTATATGTTCTGTGGTCTAAGAGCTCATGGAGACCCAAGGTAGAAACATATCTGGTGGGAAATACATGTGGGAAAGAAAAGCTATTTAAACTAAACAACAATGTTGGCATAGGAAAAAGGACTTGAAGAACAGGATAAAATTTGGCTGTCTGTATAATTGGCCACGAATAATTCAGGCTGAAACTTGGGAGAAGGGAAACGCAGTCTTGTAACACTCTGCAACAAGAGGAGGGAGTACAAAGAAATAAACAGCAGATTGTGGCAAGTTCCAAGGTGGAATTTAAAGAAGTTAGGTTTGGGATGTAGGTCCATGAGGTCCTTCCAGGCCTATGTCATCTCTCAAAGGAGTCCTCCACCAGCATGAAAAAGAGTTCAATAATTGTGAAAATAACCTTTAACTAGATAAATTTGGGGAACATAGAAAGCCAATCCCAGTTTACAGTGTTGTGCTTCTGGTATCTGTCATTGTTACATTAAAATCACAGTCTACTTTCTGTTAGGGAATACGTATGGAAGTTATCCTGACACAAAAACAGCCCCAGCAGCAGATCTCCACAGTGGCAAGTTACTCCTGTGTGTGTAAAATGTGGCTGGAAAACTGTACATACACTTTGTTACTTGGCATGGCAGTTATTATCTTCTCTTTCTTCTTTAAATCAATCATTTGACTCCCCTCAAATATCAACCTTTAGACGCAGAAGGCATTTATGCAGGCAGGCTATTACTGTGTCCACCCAGACCTCCACGCTGATTGTGCAGATTATATAAACCTTTTGGTTACATTAGCACCTGAATATGATTTATGAGGGCAGGCGGGACATGGTGAATTGACCCCTTTCATGAAAGCAGCCTGTTTGCTGTGAAACAGCTTCCAGCATAAATCATTTTAGACATGCTTTTACACCAGGACTAAATAAACACTCACTTACCCCTGGTACCTGCTAATATGTTAACAAGTAATGTCCTCAAACAGCCTCATTATTTGATTACATCCGAGATTGGGGACTTTGTGCTGTTGCTTTCTCCGCCTGCCGGGATCTCTCAAGCCCAGACACATTAGCTCACTTGAATACAGAGAGAAAGTGGGAGTTTTATCAGCCTCCATTATCAACCCAGCATAACAAAATAGAGCACAAGGGCAGTTATGATCTCATGGCTGAGGTATTATAACGCAAATGTCTTAATCCCTGAAGTTCTCAACAGTGCTGTTGCCATGTCTTTGGGTCAGTGACATGGTGCAGGGTTAATTAAGAAAGACAAATACAGTGGAACCAAGGGAAGCTGGGGGGGGTACCTTCATCCCATCCCTGACTGCACTTGTGACCAGTGGGTTCCTGGCCTGTGGAAGATGTGCCCTCCAGCTGCACTCTGTGCTACACACCCCTCTTCAGCCACAGTTACCAAAGTGGACCTTGGCTGAACCTGTGTCCCTCAAGACAGAGGCAGGTAATCACCTAACATGGAGGAGAAGCAAAGACACACTCACACACACAGGACAGTTTTTACCTCTGCTGAAGATTTCACTTACTGGCTTTGCTGCCAAAGTAATGCTGACCACCAGATCAAGGTGAACTTACCTAATCACTGCGTCTCTGCAAGTAACCATCCGTGTGTGCATGAAAATGCAAAGCCAGGCAGTGAAGCTGGGCCTGCACAAACCACAGTTATCCTAAGTTATATCACTTTTCTCCTTTCGTGGCTCAAGAGTGTCAACAACGACAGCTGGACTCATTTATTCTATGCAATATCATTATTTTGATTTTACTCTGGCACGTTAACGGGCCTCACAAGCCACTTTGAGACCAGACCTTTTGTTAGCATGAGAGTCTTTCCAGCATCACTGTTTCTAGGTGTTTTTCTGGGCACTGAAGGATATTGTAGAAAGTGCAGGAGCTCAGCTTACGTAGAACAGAAGGAGAGAAAAAAAGATCCATGAAATAAGAGAGGGAAACAGCATTCTGGGAGATACATAAGCTTTACGTCTAAAATATGGTGGTGACCACCTCTTGGTAGCATCAACCACCAGAAGCACCTTCAGTGATTTCAACAATAAATGAAGACACTTTTTCAGCTCACTGCCACAGAAGCTGGGAGCTTACATGGAGTTATTCACTGCCCTTTCAGGGAAATAAATGCACTTTTTGTAGTCCATTAAACTGCACTTCTGTTATCTTGGGCAAGTGAGAGTGTAGGCCTCCGTATGGCACATTTGGGTTCCCCCAGTGGAGGGGAGAGGATGATGAAGTGGATGACTCACAACTCATTCAGGAGTTCAAGTGAGGAGCCAGACTTCACCTTGAAGCTGAATCTCCTACTAATATAAACCTGAAGTTAACCCCATGTAGAAACATCCCACCTCCAGGCTTTGAGGACATCCTGGCATTATGGAACAGTCCTTGAAAGAAAGGGCAGAATTCATCTTTATGTTAATATCTGGGCAGATATCAAGGAAAGTTAACTCAAAATGATTGACACAAAAGGATGCAAGTTGTTACAAGAAGAAAATCAGACCTGTAATGCCAGGAAATTGTCCCCATTTTTAACATAGTTATCTGAGCTCAGAAGTTTAAGAAATCCTTTAAAGTTATCAGTAACAAAAACTTTAAACTTTTGTTTCCTCAAACCCGATGGAGCTGTGCCGTGTTTTACAACAACATGCAGTTATCTCTTGTGAAACCCACAGTAGATTTAACAGAGTTCAAACCCCAACTCAGGAAAGCTTCCCACCACAGGGAAATGTCAGAAGTACATATGGGTCCCATTGCAGTGAACGGAACAAAAACACATCACAGAACTCAAATGCAGGTTTGGATGTTTTGATGAATCAGACCCTCAATGCAAGTTTCACAAGCACATTGAACTCCAGATACTCCTTTACCTAGGACTAAATTTTCCCCACATCTTTGCTAAGAAAGGTTAGCAAAACTGATAAAGGTGAACACTGAACAGAGACTATTTTTATTTTATTAGATTTACTTTGCACCTCACATTTATCGTGGCTGTCCTAGCAGTGATGCTGTCCTAGCCATGATGTAATCTGCAATTAACTAGTCTCCTTTTGTCAGCCTACATCATCAAAGCCTGTTTTTATGGAGTGTTAAGTCTAATATTTACAGTGTTAAATACTTGGACAATATTTAAATTGGTTTCATCACATACTATATTTAGTTGGAGTGATATTGTCTGGTTAACAGCAATGAAAACAATTCTGTTCTTTTGGGTTTTATATTTTGAGTGGGTATTAGGTAACTGGAAAATATGGTCATTATATTTGTCTAACATTTCTACAAGTTGTAACATGGCATTTCAATTTGGGCTTTAACTCATGAATTATCCGTAGGCAAAACTTTTGAGAAGTTTCCAGGTTCAACATCCAAACAAGCACAGAGTTCAGTGGCATGTCTGAAAGGAAGGCAGTTTAATATTTATACACATTTACAGAAAAGTATGAAGACATTTTTCAGGACATTTTCTTTCCAGCAATGATACTGTTACACAAAGCCTGCTCCAAGGGCATTTTTAATGTCAAACAAAAATCACAATTAACGTGTGATCTAATCCCAGTTTGACAGAGACAGACATCACTACATTTCTGGGTATTGCTCCTTGGAGTTTTTATTTGTCCATGTGATTCATGTTTGTCTCTGCTTGTAGCTTATATGGGCAACCTTGCCCATACTCTCTGACTAACTTTGTCCTTTGAATCAAAAGCCTTGCAGCTGTGCTGACTTCTCATCTCCAGCAGCAAGAAATCCCTTCAAATGATGAAGCTGTCTCCATTCTTCAAAGCAGAGATCTTTTCTGATGTTCATGCGCTACAGCAACTGCTGTAAGAACTTTTTTTTTTTTCAACTGAAGGGAATACCTTTTGCACTCTTTTATGTCTTTGGCTTCTCTTTCTTTTCCTAATGTTGGTGTCAAGACATCTTCCCCCCTCAGCTATGCGACTTCCAGCTATCTCACTGAGTTAGTGATTCCTCTTCTGGATGATCACAGCCATGGTCTCTGGACATGAGCAATGCTTGTGCCATATGTTTGCTCTTGACTACTAGAAATCCCTGGTGAAAAAGTCACAGGATGCTGTAGTTATGGGAAGGATAAAGACCTTGGAACCAGTGTCTCTGTATTTTACTTCCTATTTTCCTCATGGTGCCATACCATTTTTGTGTAAATTACTTTTTATAAATTATATAAAATGCAGCATTTTACAGCATTCACTAAGTAAGACTTTTGCATTTTCTGTTAGGGAAAACCTCCTTTCCCCAGTAATCTTCAGGACAATTTGCAAAACTTTCATACTATGGTTGTTTGTACAAAACCAGGGTTTATTTCAGGCTTTTCAAAAGCATTGGGCTGGTTTGGTAAAATGAAAGGGAAAGGGTTACTCATATTCCTTAATGAAACTGTGTTTTAATTTAAAGATGTCACAAAATTTTTTGGCAGTCTTTATTTACTTTCACTTAGCCCCTAAAAAACAAGTATGACTTCCAGATTTGCTACAAAGTGAGCACAAAAGCAGCAAATGTAAACCAAACTGTGACTAAGAGCCTGATTCTGCTGATTAAAATCACTGGCCAAACACTCTCTGACTCCAGAGATCAGATCTGAACCTTTACTGCGCTGGACCTGCTCCAAAACCCACTAAAGTCAATAGGAGTTTTTCTTTTGAGCCCAGTCACTGGGTGTCTGTCTGCCTTTTTCTCTCTTGAATTATAAATCACCAGGAGGAGTTTAATCTCGCAGTTTTCAGTGCCAGTGGGACATTTACTTTAAATCTGGCTGTTGACAAAGCACCCCGCATCCTGCATTTCCCTTCTGGCAATCACATGTCTATTCTAACTCACATGTAACGTTCTGTCTGGGAATTTATTTTATTTGTTCTCTGCTTATTGCCATCCACTTCTCCAACCCCCCCCCCCTTTCATCTGCCCATCACATTTGGCAGCAAGAAACATGGATCTATTTTGCAATACCAATTTCGGTGCCACTTGCCAGTCCAAATAAGAGCTGTGTATCTAACACACCATACAGGGACTCAGTTTCTGGATTTTGTCACAAGAGCTGTATTTTCTCAGCAGCTTATTAACAGCGTGTGTTTGGGGTGAAAATTAAGCAAATGGAAAAAGGATGTCACAGCAAGGAGCTGTGTTGCAACACTTAGGTTATTATATTGCATTAAGTTAAACAAAGAGTTTAGCCATGTTATGACTATGATTCTCATTCATTCCAGTCCCTTAAGAAAATGTATTTGAAAAGAGCAACTTTGCTCAGTCAATTCCCTTGGCCAAAATGCTCCCAGGTGCCACTCCTGTGAATTTGACAGGAAAAAAAAAAAGTGAACAGGGAGTAGAGCTTGGGAAGGGGGGCAAAGGGGAGATTGCCATAACTCTGCTGATGCCAAAAATAAGAAGAATAATGGGAACCACTACAGTCGGAAACTTTCTTTTGGTCATTTATCAAGCCATATTATTTTCTCATCTTTCACTGTCTTTGGAGTGGCATGTGTCAGGTGAACAAAAAATGCTACAGACAAATCTTGAATTGCACTCTGCTTTCCCCCAAAAATGTGCTGACCATCCGTGTGTGCCTGAGGTAAACCATGAAGCTTTTAAACAGTCTCTAGATCCATAAATAGCCCTTGGATAAGGCTGCCAGTCAGCTGAGAAGGCTTTGAATTCCTCATTCAAGAAAGGGGTGACAACACCAACCCTTTGACTGGCTCTTTACCACATCTGGCCAATGACTTTGTTGCCTAAATGGGAGCTGACAATTCCGGAAATTGGACTCTAAGTAGAAAACATTCCCACTTCTGCTGCATCTCTCTTCTTGGTGGGGAAATAAAGCATGTGATGCTTTACATATGTGGATTTGAGAATAATTTCTAAATCCCCATGCCTGAGCCATAGCTTGCTGAACAATCCCCATCAACTACTATTCCTGATAAGGGTTAGAAATGATGCAGGTGGCTTGATAAGTTGAACTTCTTGAGTGACCTAATTTAAACACAGCTATTCTGCCTTGCAAGGCCCCAGCCACTTGGTGGGCTTTAGCCTTAAAGCTGTCATCCTCAGATAAAAGGAACAATTGTGTCTTCTAGGTCAGTCTCACTGATCTCCAGAGAGAAATCAGTTCTCTCATGTGTGGCAACAATGGATGCTGTGTCCTTTCTCCCTGTAGGACTTCCCACTTTAAGGTCTTGCTTACAAGTCTGTGGCATACAAATCACTTCTTCTGTTCCTGTTCCTCTCAAAAACCTCGCTTTGTCCATAATGCAGACAGCACCATGTGACCTGTTAACAACCAGGCAGTGAGGAGCTGTGCCTTGGCTCCTGAAACACAACCGTGCTTGTGGCCTACTGATAATTGCCCATCTGATCACAACAGTCACACTATTTCACACTCCATCCACTCCATCATCCACTCATCATCCATTTCTCATGTGTGAGCTGAATCGGGGCTGATCTGAGTGGCATCCAACAGAGAACACTCACCCAGCTTCAGGCATGAAAAAATGGGCAACCCTAAACAATATGTGTTGTTAAGCGTGAAACTGCTTGCCACAGGAAACTGTGGATACAAAGAGACTTAGAATTAGCCAGGTAAATTCCTGGAAGCAAAACTCCCAGGGGCTATTAAATACAAAACACTATGTCTGGCTCGGAAATCCCAGCACCACAAATCACTGGCCCTGAGCCATGATCTGCGTGCCCTTCTGATATTGCACCTCAAGTACTACTACAGCTGACTGCCACAGACAGGATATGGGATGGATGGACCTCTGGTCCTGACCAGCTAAAACCATTCCTCTGTTTCCGCACTAATAGATGAACTGGGACCGAATATCACATTCGGCACTAATGTTTCTGCATTCACCCGCAGCACTTCTATCAAGCACTCTCCAAGTGGCTTCTGCCACGCCATCTGGACATCACGTAGCACCTGAATCACATTAAGCTTTTCAGCAGGTAAAAACCCTTGACAGTGTACGGCAGGCAGCCCCGCTCTAAGTACCCATCACGGACATTGCTTTCACAGCAATTGCTGCAGCCTGTTTAGATTAAATGCTTCAGACCAGCAACTGCAGAAGGGCAAGGATGGAAAAGGAAGTCTTTGTTTTGTTTGGGCTCTTATATTCCTGCTGATTGGTTGTTTGGGGCTTGTTTGTTTTTTTTGGCAGATTATTTAAAGGACAATATAAGGCTAGGCAGCTGAATGCATGGAGAAGGTCAGCCAATTTCTCAGGCTACTGGCTTTTTCCAGCTGTTCAAGACAAGAAAAAGGATCCTTTTTCTATCTAGGCAGGGCTGGATCTCCTGGTTGCTTTCCACAATGTAAAGTAGACTTCTTTGATATAAAGCAAGGGATTAGGGAGATTAGAGGATGCTGGGGTGGTGGTGCCACACAGGATACCAGCAAGACCCCTCTCTTTATTGGTCAACCACTCTTTTCAGAGCCTTTCCCAGTGTCCTATATCCTGACTACTGTCCATTAGAGTACTGAAACAGCTGTGCTGTTCAGCTCTGGATCTGGGATCAATATGAACCTAGAGCCTCCCTTCAGCATCTGAATTCCCAACTTCACGTTATTATAGCGGAGGTCTGGGCCACAGCAGTGGAAAACTCCTTGTGAGACATGGGCTGTGTCAGACTGTCCCCTGCGGCCCTACTCTGGAGGTACCTTGCACAGGTTGCCCAGTTCTACCAGTATGTGGCCAGGTATATGAGAACAAATGCACCTGGTCACCATGAAAAGGGGATGGTGAAGGACAGCAACCTTTTTGCACATCAGATAGGGAGGACAGAGTTGGCCTCAGAGGAAAAAGACACCTCCAGTTCAGCTGGGTCTCCCAGAGATTTCCCTGGGAATCCTGTTGTCTGGAAGTAGGGCAGCTTAGCCTGGAAAGGGTTTCATCAAGCAACCTGATATGAAGGAGGAGAAGAGAGGAAGGGAAGTGAGAGGGAAGGAATGAGGGGAAGAATGGAAAAAAAAGGAAAGAAGGAAAGAAAGAAAAAAAGAAAAAAAAGAAAGAAGAAAAAAAGGAAGAAAGAGAAAGAAAAGAAGGGAAAGAAGAAAAGAAAAAGAGAAAGAAAAAGGAAAGAAAAAAAAAAGAAAAAAAAAAAAATTAAAAGGAAATGGAAAAGGAAAAAACTAAGAGAAATGAAAGAGAAAAGAGCAAGTATACATTTCTGATGACAGCTGCACAATGCCTTATTCTGGCAGATCTCTCAATTAAAATCACGCCCCCTAATTTAAGGGGAAAATAAACACAGGCCTTATGTTATGTGCTTTGCTTTCAAAAGGAATCAGCCTGAGAGAGGCAGCAGGGCCCAGAGCTGGGAGGTTGTAAGGGGGAGGCAGGTCCTGCTGCCCCAGCTGCTGTCCCTGATGCTGAGCTGCAGTGGGGCAGCAGTTCAGGGGCTGGGGTGAAGAGCCCCCCCTGCAGTGGCTCTGAGGATGGGGGATGGCTGCCTCAGGTAGGTCTGGGGCAGACAGCTCAGTGCAGTGACCTGCTCCTTTTCAGCGTGGTTTGTACTCAGCCAGAGGCCACAAGGGAGAGGTTGGACAGTCTCTGCCTGACACTGTCCCTTAGGGTGAAGATTTAGGAAGTTCAAGGCAGAACCATGTATTTTCATGTTTTTCTTCTCCCACACTTCCAACTACAAATGAGGACACTTCTTTGCACATAGCTATTCTAAAACTACTGGAGAACAACATGAGTGGCTGTTTTTGAGCAAGCGGCCGAGTGCCATTCACATGGAATACACAGTTAATTCCATGCTCTGGCTCTACTGTAGTGCTCCTGCACTCTCCAGGATGGGAAAGAGAGTCCTCCCATAACTGCATGATGGCTACTTCTCTACCTGGGAATAGCAAAACTTTCTGCAAAACCCCTGTTCAGCCTACTGCTGTGTCTTTTTTTCCTCTTCTCACTGTATCATGATGAATAAAGAATCACACCCACCTTTGGATAAAAACAGCTGCAATTAAATGAGTTAACACACAGCAATTGAGTTCCCACTGTGTCTCCCTGTTTTTCTGATGGATTATTTATAGAACAGTAGACACTCTCTGTGCCATGTAGGAAGCAGATAACATGGCACAGGCAAAACACTCTGGTTATTCCTGGGCTCTTGCAGACCTCACCAAGCCCAGGTCACCTGCACGTGGTACCTGCTGCTGTATTGGGATGGAAGAAATGAAAAACCAACAGCACAGGGCTGCAAAAGGGTTGAGGAATTGTCAAAGGGTCACTTGCCCAGGCTGGACATCCAAAATGCTCATTTTCTGCACAGAAGGAATCTGCCAAAGGTTTCAGGGAGAAGCAAAGGAAGAATTTAAAGACTGTAACAAAAGGAAAAAAGTGGAAACTCTTCAGCATAAGCTATCATGGATTTGGGCTGGTTGTAGAGGTTCAAGATCAAAGCAGTAGCAACCAGAAGGGCAAACCAGAAGCAGCACACTAGATAAGAAGAGATGAAAGCCAAAGCAAGCTTGGGACAGGAGGCTGACAGTGGTAAATGAGGAACTGGGGCTGGATTAAATAGGTAGTGCTTGATGTGTTGTCTAGTTCCTTTTTAGCTTCATTGGTTTCTGCAGAACTGAAGCTTTGAGGGTTGGGGGTGGGATGGGAAATAAAAAATACTTCTTGCATTTTTGTCCTTGCCAAGAAAAGCTTCTGTGTGAGTAATCTCTGTGCTGCCTGTGGAAGAGCCTGTGCAAGGAGCTGGGACAAGAAGTTCTTTTACACCT
The DNA here is from genome assembly GCF_009829145.1 of Chiroxiphia lanceolata. Lineage (NCBI taxonomy): Eukaryota > Metazoa > Chordata > Aves > Passeriformes > Pipridae > Chiroxiphia > Chiroxiphia lanceolata. The sequence continues at coordinate 6,648,792 of NC_045645.1, forward strand.
CCTGGGCATAAAAACTGCTCAGAGGTTCAGTGAACCCCACACTGGGCTGTGGCATAGGCTGCCCAAAGTCACCCTGGTGGATACAGCTTTTCTACATGTTTGGGGGCCCAGATGATGCACAGTGCTTCCTTATAACTCGGGCCAGATGTGGATTGGGCCCTTGGACAAAAAGGGGAACTTTTTAAGCTGATGGGGGTATCTTGTTAATTTGGTATACTTTTAATATAAGCATTCCTATTTCTGGCCTGAAAGGCAACCCAAGCACGTGCATTAGCAGAGCCCATCATGGCCTCTTGACGAGGAATCAATTATTCAGTCATGTATCAGGACTGGGTGGATCCTCTCACTTCTGCAGCTCCTCCAAGCCAGCTCCTCTGGGTGAGCAGGTGAGGATGGTTTCTTCCCACAGGTGTCTTCTGCGAGCTGGGATTGCATCTCTCCTTTGAGACAGCTCAGCTAGGCCTTCAGCTGAGAGGAGGAAGAAGAATAGAGTGAAGAAGAGCAAGAAGGACATCTCAGGAGAGGCTGTGGAGCTGGAGCAGGAGTTGTGGCATGGAGCAGTGAGCAAATCCTGGACTGACTGGGCAGGACTGACTGGGGTGGAGGGAGGGACTTTTCTGAGCAGTGGGACCTGAAAGGAAAGGAACAAGCGATAATAACAGGCTAATGCTTGCTTCTGGGGAATTTCTGCAGCCCAGCAGTGTGGTGTGGAGGGAGAACAGGGATTGCTCTGAGTTACTCTGCCTAAAATGCATTTGAGGGCTGGCTGGGACCTGCATGAGCAAGTTGGGGGTGGAATCAGGTTGGAAAATGACATCTAAATGATTCTGTAGTTTGAGAGGTTCAGCTTGGGGTGGAGAGAGGAGAGATGTGACCTGTGAATTTTAGTTTCCCCCCTCTCCTGCTTCCTATATCTGAAAGGATAACCACTGTGTCCTTCCCAGCCTCTTCTCTCTGTCCTTGCTGGGGCTCCGGGGTATCCCCACCCACTACTTGGGGTGAAAAGCAGGAAGGTCACGTTCCTGCTCGGTGATGAGGCCATGCCCGTGCCAAGGTCACCCAAGATTTGCGGGCTGCACTTATAAGAGCAGAGAACACCCAAATTTCCCTCCGCTCATCTCCAGCTGCCATCTGCTGGTAACTGCGTCTGCAGAGCCGGGAGCCGGCACATCACTGCTGGGCACCGTCCCGGGATGATGCCAGTCTGGGTGGGCATCCCTGGGGACCAGGACTAACTTGCCACACCAGCTGGGGCAAAGCAGGGCACACGAGGTGGCAAAGAGCCGTCTGAGCTAAAGGGGCCTCGCCTCAAGGTCTGCAGGGGTGAATCAATCCTGTTCTAGCAGAGCACTGAAGGACAAGAAGGGTTTAAGTGCTGCAGTAAACTTGATGATTTATTGGAGACTAATTTTTTTTTCTGGAGAGATATTAACCTTCCTTATTAAACCTTGGGCACGGAAAGGCAAGTTAGCAAAAAGTGAAAGAGGTTTTTAGAGCTTGTGTCTTTGACTAGTGGGGTTTGGGAGGTTTTTGTTTGTTTGTTTGTTTTAATTGAATTGAGCAACTTCAGAGCTGTTCTGCTGCATATTTGCCAAAAAAAAGATACGAGTCAAACAGCTCCCATGAATGCTGACTGTCCCTCACAGTGTGAGCTGTAGGTTCATAGTGCTGTTTGCACCCCTGGCTGGGCTGGAAACCCCTCTCTTCTCCTGCCCACCCTGCACTGCCACTGCTCCTCTTCCCTCAGACATTGTCAGGTCTGTCATGTAACACAGTGGCCAGGCCTGTTGTGTGACCTGCCAGCAGTGATCTGCCCTTCTGCAGACACCCCAACACGTCACCCTTTCTGCTCTGGGTTATAGCACAAGGCCAGTAGGTGTGTACATGGCCCTGTTACGCCATTCCTGCCTTCCCTGCATGCAGGACTCTTGTAAGTGGGAGGAGAAAAGCCACAAATACTGCCAGGAGTGATCTGACGAATTTGTTTCCTGGACTTGGAAGGGGGATTTCCTGGGGTGATCACAGGGAGGAGGTGATGAGGGTCTCTTGGTCCTTCTGAGCATCACGTCCCAGTGGGTGCATTGGTTAACACTGACTAAATTTGGTAAAGAACTAATAGCTTTGAATATGAAGTCTTTACAAGATTTATAAAGATAAATGATGGATCAGAAGAGAAAGATCTATCAGTCCCACCACAAAGAAAAATTGAAGTATGATGTTAACCCCCACAGTCAGTAGGGAATCTACAGCAGCAGCGTACTCTGACCCTCAGAATGGATGTGTGAGACCTCATACCTCCTCTGACACCACAGCCTCCTACACCAGATGTACATCTAAAAAAAAAAAAAAAAAAGCTGTTTTCATCAGTTTAATTGCTCTCTGAAGAGCTTTTTTCTGGGGGCCTTCTTGGAAACCCGTCCTTGGAGCTGCAGCTTGGAAGGCTGCACATTTCAGAGCAGAGGCTGTGCCAGGAGAGTGTGGGAGTGTAAGATGGAGAGGGGCCTCAGCTGAGCACCAGCATTGGCAATTCTCCTGTGAAACTGGTGAGGTTTATTGTTTTCCCTAAAGTCCCAGTTTCTGGAGTCATGGGACTGCAGTAAACTTCCCAAATTTAATGCAAATATGAGACTTGCTTTTAGAATTCATTATGGTGGAGAAGAGTATAAAAATGCACCCACTGGGAACAGAACCAGAAAGAGCAAAAGACTTCTCTGCTGAAAAAAAAAGAAGTCCTCGTGATATCTAAGCCAATATCATTCAATTTTGGCCCCCAACTCAAGAATTTTTAAGGCTTGGAACTGGCAGTAACAAAGCTTCGCTGATGCTTTGGCAAAGAACAGGGGCATAATTTCTTGTGTCCTGGCCAGTGTCCCAAACTGGATGATTCCCCTTCCATACACTCAAAGCCCTCCCTGGAAATCCAGCTCCACATGGGGGAGTCTTTATCTCATTTTGTCCTCAGCTTCTCCAGGGCATCACGAAACATCAGCATCCTCCCCACGCTGTGTCTCATCACACTGTGTGAGTTGATGGTAGTAGTTCATCAAGCCTGATGTATTCCTCAGAATATGAGCTGCTCAACTACAGTATAGGAATGATATAAGTCATTGTTATTATTGTTATTATTATCACAGTGAAGATTAGCATTGGGATGTTGCTGGAGAATGTCATAGTCTTTCTATCTCTTTATGATTTTTTTTTTTTTTTGGTAGTGCAGCTAGGTTTGAAACTGGGCTGAAGAGGCTTTTTATTTTAGTTTTGTTTTAAGAAATCTCAGCCCTGGAGGGAGCTGTCATTTTGGGATGCTGATTACTTGTGCAAGTTGACAGGGAGCAAGGCGCCTCTCTGCGTAGTGATCCCAAGTCCTTTTGCCTAATCAAGCCAACACTGCAGGCTGTGGTGGAGGATGTGTAACCCTATCTCACTGCCTGACAACTCCTTCAGTTTCAGACTTTGTTTCCTCATCCCCACAAACTGTAGCAAGCCATTAAGTTTGATTTTATTATTTTTTCCTGCTTCCTCCCACCCCCCTTCTCCCTCTTTCTTTCAGCAACCATTTTGTCTCAGCCTTCCTTTCTGGTTCTTTTCCTTAGGGACAGTAACTCTGAAGAGTGTACTCACTTCATATATGTCCTTGACCTTCAGAGTTTTTTGACACCCATTTTATCAACTAGTCAAGAAAATTCACCATCAATTCAAAATTCTCTTTTCTACAAAAAAAAGTATCTTATCTGTCCTATTTGCTTTGAAATGTGTTTCAGTTAGAAATGGATCAACAGCTTTATAGCAAGCTCTTGCTGAGGCTAAAGAGAGACCGTGACACAGTGACTACAGGAAAATGACAGTGAAATAGAGTTGTCTTTCACTGAGCCTGGATGTGAAAAGACCACTTACTAGAGCAAGAGTAGCTGCTGCCCCAGACACTCAAGGTTGCATTAAAGGGAGGGTCAGCAGCTGAACTGTGCTGGCAGAGACGCTTTCCTTGGAGCCTTGATGCAGACATGGGAAACAGACACTGAGTGAGGGAGCTGAAGGTGAGGAGGGAAGAAGGAGAACAGAAGATCATGGGGGAAACCTTGTAACTTAATGAAAGCTCTGTAGAGCTCTGGGACAAAGTTCCAGCTGGGAAGAATCCTTTCCTTCATTCCTTCTATTGGACTTTATTACAAGCGGTTTGTACCAGACCTCACCTCCTGGCGAGGGCAACTTCCAAACCCCCAAACACTGACTGATCTGTCACGAGGGAGAATGCCCTTGTCTGCCTCCTAACTCTAAAATTGATGATCTAAGTCTTACTTGCTGTTTTTCTCTGACAGACATGAAGGAGAAGGATTTTTTTAAACAGTCACCAAGCGGAGATGGATCAGGCTGCTGATACCTGTCTGAATTCAGAGTTCCAGAACATCCAGGCTGTTGACATCTGTGTTTAGTCTTGGGGCATTTTCTTTGAAAATTTTCACATAGTGAAAATGTAAATGCTTTGAATCACTTTTTAGTTGTGTTTAGGGAGTGCTTTTTCAGTTTTCACAAAGCATGGGTCAGAATCATTCAACAAGGACTGTTTTTTCCCCACTGCTTGATTTGTGAAAGGACTTTGCAAGGTCGTACTGGGAAACAAGACAGGCATTCTATTCCTTGTCCTGCAGGAACTTTCCAGGTGATCATGCACCACCTCCAGTTTTACCAGTCTTGGTCTAAGTTCCATGTGATTCTCAGACAGTGGATTGTATCAAGGGAATCTGGTTGTTCCTGTACTACCTACAAAACGTGTGTTTTGCAGGGTCTGTGAAGCATTACCATGCCTGCTTTGCTTTGGCATCACTGTCCCAGGTAGTGCCTCCCCCTGCCCTCCCCCACAGCTGGCTGTCATCTTCAGAGGGACTCAGAGAGGATCAACAAAGTGGACACGTTATTACTGCAACTCCTCCATCTCTTCTGCTTTGTTGATTTGTTATTGCTGAACCTCCATCTCACTGGTGGCAGCTAATGGTCACAGCCCACAACACCTTTATTGTGGAGCATCACCAGGAATATGCTAATTTACAGCTCAGATCGTAGGGCTTATGTGGCCTTTACTTCCTTGCTGTTTCTCAGACTCACTTCATTTGTACTCCAAACCCGAGACATCTTTCCAGAAAAGCAATACCCAGAGTCCTAATACAGACTAAGACTACATCTCTTCGTGTCTTAAATTCGTTAAAAATGCTCTTATATAAAGATTTCTTTCCAGGGTTTTTACTCAGACTTCTGCGTGGAGCTGGCAAAGACATTATGTAATAGCTAAATCTTCATTAGTTAATCTGTTTGCTTTGTGCCTTCATGACAGTGATGAAAGCTGTAAATAAGTATATTGTCCCATCTTAACAAGGATAGCGTATCCATCAATAAGGACACTTACTCTGCTGAGATCTTTGCAAGGCTGTACAGGGGAGTAAATTAAAGGGAGAACAACATTCTCTCTAAAGTGTCCTTGTTCTGTCACTTAATGTTTTACCCTTGCTAATATTTTTCAAAGTCTGGCTGTTAGTCAAAAAAATCTCTCAGTAGATGTGACATATTTTATCCAGCCTAAGTCTACTTGGTCCTAGAATGGTTTTTCTAGGCAGCCATGGCTGGAAGTGTGACCTGAAACTCCTTCTGACTTCTCACCTTAATTTCCCAGCAGTCAGAGAAGTTTCCCAGTGAGATGTTGGGGATGGAAGGGGCAACCAGAGGAGTTGCTTAGCTGAACAGGGAGGCACAAGCCCTTGTTCGGGGCTGGAAATGAGTTGTCTGGATAAAGGCAGCTGGGATGAGGCTCCACTCTCAGTATGTTCACTTCAGCCAAGAGTGACTGGTTGGTAACACCTCTCTCCTCTCACTAAACTCACTTAACTGTCCTAATTAGGTGAAGCAAAGCTGTGTGGTAACTTGGAACTGTCCTGTGTGTCAAGGCTGTCCTTAGTTTACGTGCAGATGACAGGGTTATTTCACAGTGCTCAGGCAGGAGCTACAGGAGATCTTTGGCAGGGAGTGAGGAGGGGCAAGTGATTCAGTGCCACTTGCTGGGAGAGGTCCATGCTTGCAGCTCCCTGACGAGGGAAAGCCCAAATGAAGCACCTCCCATGTGAGCCCACCTGACTCTGCACCAGCATTGCATGGCTGAAACTGAGCACATGCACCCTGCGTGGGGACCCTCTCCCTGTCCCCAGGAATGGACAGCAGCAGTTTCCAGCCCATGGAGGTGGGAGCTTTCTCCTGGTGTGATGGGCACAAAGCATCCTGACCAGGTGCTGAGATTCCCACTGAAACCAGCACATTCCCTCACTCCTCTGCATGGCATTTTATCACTGCCTCATCACAGGTATCCCTGACTCACCCAGGTTAAACAAACAAACAAAAATAATACAGGGAGTCTTGAAGTCATGGTCTTGCTCCAGGTTTATGGGATGATCCAAGAGTGAAAATCAGAGTGTGGCCTGCAGAGGGAAGAAAAGAGCTGTGGTAGCACCACTGCACTTCCCGGGGGTCTGCTCTGCTTCCTGCTGTTCCTCTGGCACCGGCTCCGAGCTGAATAGCTGCCTTTAAACGTTAAATACATTCAAAGCCCATTCATATCAAACCAAAATTAAACTGCTGGATTTCATTCAGAGTCATTCCCTCTGAGAAAGGGCTGAGAAGAAAATAACAGTTAGCTGAATGCCTCACCCATCCAGCACGCAGGAAACCCCCCCTAAGAGGCAAGGTGAGAAGCGAGGCTGGGCTATCGCCTCACCTCATTGCATCGGTATCTGTGTGTAAGCCAGTTTCTCAATCCATTTAGAAATTCACTAATTGTCATTGGAGCTATTTGCTGACGACTGTGAAGTAGCCTGATAATGAAGAGGAGTCCATTTATTCATTAGCATTTGCGAAAATAATTGCCTGTCACTTCACCGAACATCCTTTGCCCTAAAAACACTTGCTCTTCAGCACCTTTTTGTTTGTTTTTTTTTTGAGCTGCACACTTTGAAACGCCACTTACAATTTCCAATCCCTGAAGGGCTCATTCTCAGCCGCTGTGACAGCAGTGAAGGTTCACACTCCACAAGAGGACACTAACGTCCTGTCACTTCTGCTGCAAGGAGAGGAGAGCGTACTAACAGTGCTGCAGGCTGACTGCAGCTCCCAGGTACTGCTTAAACTGTGGGGTTTACAGGGCTGCTGCCTCTGCAGCCTGCCCCACACCTCTGCCAGGCATCATGGGCAGGGCTGGGAGAAGCTGTGGTGCAGGGCTCGGAGCCAAGAAGACAAGGTAGTCCCAGCCCCACCATCTGAGCTCCAGGGGCTGCCTTCTGCCCCTGATTGCTATACCTGCTCTCAGCCCTCACAAAGACAGCAAAAGACTGCATGAATCCAGGTATGCACCAGGAAGTGAGTCCTGAAGAGAGGAGGAAAGGTTCTTTGGAAGTTACAAGAGTGATGTCTCAGGAGGGGAAGGGGAGAAGAGGGAGATCTCTGTTCCTAAGCTCAGCCCTCTCTGCCAGTTACCCCTTGAATATAGCCAACACTTCTACCAGTGCGTGTTCTTGCCATGGGTGACACCCCACAACAGCTTCGTGCCCTGTGCTCACTGGCTCACCCTCTCCATCGTGCCTGGTACTTCCTCTGCCACCACCACCGCTCCCACCAACACAGGCAACATAAACAAATTGTCCTTTTGCTTTGGGCAACCAAAATGCAGCCTTGCCTACGAGACCAAGGGCTCTGAGCCCTCTGCCTTCCGAGGAAGGTGGGTTTGCCATGAGGTAACCACATTCCAGATGCCTCACCAGGCCCCTGGAGATGAGTGAGAGACAGTGTGTGCCACCCTCTGAATCAACCCTGCTTGCACCTGCTGGGTTTATGCTGCTGTCATATCTCTGACTCCAAGGGCCGCTTGTTTGTCAGCCGTGCTGAATTTTTATTGTTTCCTGGGTATGCGAATTCCCACATCTGTTCCCAGGGCAAGGAGCACCACATCTCCTGGGGGTGGATGGCCACCAGTGTTGACTTAGCAGTGCGTGGAGCGAGAGATAAGCACTGTCCTGCTGCCGGGACCCCGCGGAGCCATGCACCCCGCCCGGGCTCCTGCGGCAGGGCCAGGAGCCAGGGTGAGTCACACAACACTGGAATGCATCATCCCCTTGGATGTGGGCAGGGACTCAGTCACAGCCCCATGGAAAACTCTGAAAGGAGCACACCTCTGCAGCTCATCCCAGGAGCGGGGAGCGGAGCAGCTCCTGCCTGGATAGGATCGAGGAGCTGCGAAGGAAGGACGGCCACAGGTGCACTGAAGGTACCGTCTGCGCTTGAGGTGCAGCCCTTGCAATCCCACCCAGTTGCACCAGCAGTGAGGTTGGCCACTGGGGTTTGGGATCCAGTCAGTGCAGCAACATCCTACCACCACAGCCAGTGCCATACTACTGAGTCCAATGGACTCGTGATAGCTCGCAGCTGTCGGGAATGGATTGTTAGATGCATTTACTGCTCAGGGTGCAAGCTTGCAATGTTTGCAAGGGTTAATTGGTGCTGGTACAGCACCTTGGGAAGGTGGGGTGAAGGGCTGGGTCAGGCAGGTGCTGTGAGTTGGGCTTGCCATGTGGAGGAGGATTCCTGGTTTGGGAAGACAGGAGACACTGGCTGTGTTCACTTCTTGAGCAGGTATTTAATGCACTTCAGGATTAGGCAACTGTCTTTTTCAGGTGCTGTGGTGTTAAGAGGAGAAGTGTGTGGGTGAGTGTAAATCAGCTCTGTGCAGAGAGCTGCCTTTACACCTGGGGATTTAGGCTTCCAGATATTTAATTTCTGGTAACTGTACTTCAGCTTGTTGAAACATTTCAGTCTTGAAAAGCCTCTTGTGGATAATGAGACTATGGGGAGGCACTGCTCCAGGGAGCCTGAGACTGGGGAGCAGGGGTGGATGTGGGCCTCATGTTAGCAGTGCAATTAATGAGCAAGTAGGTATCCAGCATTTGCAAGAGAACTCTAGGAAAGAGTGGGATTAAAGCAAAATGAGAGAAACGTTTTGTTGCCTCCCTTGAAACCAAGAACAAGCAGAGTTCACCTAAGTTTAAAATGTCCTCTGTGATATGTCATGTGGTGAGGGACCATGGGTGGGGAGGGTGGGGGAGGTAGGAGATGGTTCTGCTTTGAGGTCTGGGGTCTGCCTGGAGAAGGCTTGTGCCCCACAGCCAGCTCTGGAATGACTCTGCCAACCAGGATAGGAACGGTGGGTGATCCTCCCAGAGCTGTCCCAACAAAGGAGAGGGGCTGTGTGACTCACATCCTGTGCCCTGGTTCAGGGAGGTCCCCCCATCTTGTCCTCAAACCAGGCAGAGAATATCTCTGCTGCATGGGAAGCTGGTGGCGCAGAAGGAAGACCATGGTTCACAGTTTGTCTGTCACAGGGGCCTGCCCCTCTCATACCTGCCCATGCCCCAGGAAGCTGCTGTGCTCTGCTGCCACTGCAGATTCACCCGACCATGTAGGTGACCTGGCTTGGGCTCTGCTTGTCGTACAATCCGTTTCACTCTCTGCTGGCCAATGCACAGGCTGGAGAGCCTGCCAAGGAAACTCAACTATCTCCTCCCTGCACTTCCCTGTTGCTCTCTGTCCGCTGTCTGCCCACTGTGGCTGCAGGTCTCTGCAGCACAGGATGGGGAAGGAGGCAGCCCATGGAGTGAGGAAAGGGGCACCAGTGCACTCACCTGCAGCTGGTCCTGTCCCTGGGATGTGGGTGCTGGTGCTGACCCAGCCTGCAGAGAACCACATCCTTACCACCCCCACTAGGAAGAAAGACCAACTCCCCTCTAGGCAGCTCCTCTTAGGAAGAACTTTCCCCTATAGGATGCTGCAGAGAGAGTGATATGAAACTGGGGTGGGGGACAAGGCAATGTGACCTTTGCCTCTTTGCTGTCTCAGTGGACGTCACCAATGAGGAATCCTCACACCACAGGACTGTGTGGAGGTCCTCACTTATGAACCATGGAGACCAAGCCTCTACTGGAAAACGCTAGCCACAGCCCTGCCTGGCTCCCACTCCCACCTTCTTCACCTTGTTAATTATTACAGGGGAAACAATGAAGGCCAGTGTGCAGCAAAGTCCAGTCTGAGCGAGAAGATCAGCAGTTTGCTCAGAGCCATGAGCCGGCCGATCCCAGCCAGCACGGAGCCACCCACGCTGCCAGGGGACACGGCAGCAGCCTTTGGAGTGGCAGACATCATCGTCCTGGTTCTGTACTTCGCCTTCGTCCTCGCCGTCGGGATATGGGTGAGTCCCCGAGGGGACTGGGTTTGGGTCTACCTGAGGCAGAGACACTTAGATCCTTCCTGGACCCCTCCAAGGTACAAAGATGTTTGCCTGCAAATGGCATCCTCTGCACACACTGTTATCCCAGAGCCTATTGAGCAAGTTTGGGGGTGACAGTGACCCTCCTGTGAGCCCTCTCTCCCAGCTCACATCCGGACAACCAAGGGATCATTCCCTGGAGGTCATTGTGGGGATGATGCTTACCTCCTGTGCTGCAGAGCAATCTCATATCAGGGTGTGGGCAGGCAGGAGGCAAAAGAAAAGCCAGGGTTAGGGTGAAGAAGACTGAAAGAGACTTCAAAATCTTTGGAAAGATTGTTGCTAAATATTTGTTCATGTTGTTTGGTGAGGCCTCTGTCACAGAGACCTGCAGTGTTCTAGCTGGCTGAACTGCTTTTTCTTTCCCAATTGGTACATTCAAGGAGAAGTTATTAAACAGATAATAAGCAGCTTCTTTCCAAAGAAGTTTGACTATCAGAAACCTAGACAAGGAGCAGCAGAAGCAGTGGGCAAAAACCTTGCGTATTTAACAGATCCACAAAGAAACTTTTGGAGCTGATGCTGACACCAAACCTTAAGGATTCTCCTGGCTTGGTCTGACTCGAGGGTGGGTGAATGGGGGAAAACACTTTTCTTTTTCCTGTGCTTCCAGTCATCGATACGAGCAAGCCGAGGGACCATTGGAGGCTATTTCCTCGCTGGACGATCCATGACTTGGTGGCCTGTGAGTGAAACACATCCCTCTGTTTCTCAGGGTTTGAAAGGAATTCCAGATGCAAGGAGGCAGGTCTGGTGAGGAGACCAGTCCCGTGTTTGACTGTATTCTTGAGTTGAAGGGGACAAATGAAGGATCCGTCAGGGATCCTCCTGTTCAGTTTTGCTAATGGGCTACCAGGCTAAAAGGATAGCTCAGCATCTTCACATTTTTCCAACTCTCAATTTCTCTGCTAAAGACAGCAATGAAATTGTTCCTACTGATGGAAGTGAGGGAGTGCTGACAGCCTAGCTGGGTTTGAAACTCTTCGCCCCAACCCACCACAGATAGTTGTACCCAAGTCAAGAGAGCATTAAGTAATCTAGGAATGTGCTATCCAGTAAAAAAGCATTTAGAGACTGAAGAAAAAATAATCCCAAAACCCAGGACTTCCTGAGCCCTTGCTCTTTAGAGCAAAGTTGAGTTTATTGACTAACAATGTAAGGGATATAAACTTCAAACCACTGAAGTATAAATCTTCACTATGAAGAAAAAAATAATGGATTGAAGGCACCTCTTCTTGGGAGTGAAAGGTACATACAAAGATAATTTAAAGTTTGAAAGGAATAAAAACACCACAGGACTAAAGATTCTTCTCAGCCAATGCCAGACTCTGTATAACCCATATATCTCTCCAGTGAGTCATGGGTAACGGAATGCACTTCTCAACCAAAACACTGGTTTATTTTATTTTCTTTTTTTTTAACTTTGGCTGTGCATTGCTCATAAATTCACTAGGCTAGATTTTCAGTCTGCTCCATCAGAGACACGTATACCTCTCTAAAATCTGTCATTTCTTAAATGTTCTTTATACTACTGTCTCGGCCAAGTGACATTTAATTGAAAATACTTAGCTTGATGGTTTTCTCTAATTAGGAGGGGGAAAATTAAAAGATACTAAAATGAAACATTTTTTCCTCAATTTTGTTCTATTTTTTTTCTTCTTTTTCCCCCCCCCCTTCTATTAAAAAAGCCCCAAAACAAATCCAAAACATTCTCACTGCTTTTGGCTCCAGCCACAGGTGACCACAGAGACTGTTGGGTACAGGTCAGCTCTTGGCTCTTTGGAACCATTTTAGGTTCAAAGCAACCTCTAATGCTGTTCCCTTTCCAGTTTTGTTTGTCAGAGCTGATTCCACCTCTGCAGCACTCCTGCAGGCTCAGCTCCTTGTGGCCTCCACCTTGAGTTCAAGACTGGCTTACATGTATTTTATTATTTTTTTTATGGGAGTGACAGCTTTCAGCTGTGAATTCAGCTGTGAATTAAATTGCTGCTGCTCTGCAATGTATCTTCTCTATTTCTGTGTCTGATCTACATATCAGGAAAACTGGTTACATTTCTTGAGAGCACCAATTGCTAATTCATGTTGCAGCAGCCAGCTCTCTAATCAAGAGTTTTCCTAGACAAGGAGGCAGAGCTGACAGCAGGAGTCAGTGTGGGTGTTGATGTCATATTAATGTTTTACCTTGCTCAAAGGTGAGAAGCAGATCAACTATCATTCCTTATTTCACATGTAGCAATACTAAGGAGAGAAAAGCTCCTCCTGGGATGTGCCTAAAAGCAAACTTTAGGACAAAAGGGCTTGACTTGTCCTTTTGGTAACTCGTTTGACTCTGAGAGAGACTTGATGCTGGCATAAAGAAAGGAGGTGAGGCTTTGTGCCAATAAAAATAGTAATTTAGTCAGATAGCCTTTGCCCTGTTTAAGGAGCCTTAGAGCTGGCATTCTCCCAATTAGGGTGTCAATGAGCCATGGTGGGACAGCCTGCCATGCCCACAGCCTGCAGTTGAAGTTAACCTGAGTCATTAGCATTTTCCAGCCTGCTGCAGAGCTGGATCGCTTCGAACACACACACTGAACACAAAAGACCTGCACGTTTCTAACACCGTCCATGCCACGGTTCAGGGATCTCCTCCCTTAGGAGGAGCTTCGAGGGAGCGCTCCTGTCACCGTGGATGTGTGAACCACCACCACCCATGTTCAGTGCAAGACTTAAAAAGGGGCTGTCAGCAAGACATGGGAAGGTAGAGCAAGGGTCAGCAAGGTTGGAGCAGGCATGTTGCTGGCTGACTAACAAGGGAATGGAGAAATCCGTCACATTTCATGGACACTGAGGTATCTCTGGCTGACACCAGACCTCCCTCACCCTGCTGTTCTCCCCACAAGGGCCTGTCTCTCAGGAGAACCACTGACAAAGTGAACGCTGATTCTGAGGTTAAGCTTTGCATTGGGGTGGGGGCAGTGGAAGGGAGCAGGCACACATACTTTAAGATACAAAAATGTAGGGTTTTTTTCAGAAGGTGAAGGAAAACTCAACTGTCCATCAGCATCCAGCTACTAACTACAAGGAGAGGAAGTCCTGGGAAAAGGGGAAAATGCTTGGGCTGATATAGAAGTTCCTCAGGGTGACTGTGTGGGCTTTGTTCCTGTGCCATGTGTTTCAGATTGGGGCATCCCTGATGTCAAGCAATGTGGGCAGTGGCTTATTCATCGGCCTGGCGGGCACTGGAGCAGCTGGGGGCCTTGCTGTTGGGGCCTTTGAGTGGAATGTAAGTCAGTTTTGCTGTCAACTAAGATGTTGTTGTTTACAAATAGACTGTGGGTTTGCCTCCAAAATCAGGTGCTTATCAGTATCAGCAGCAACAAGTGCTCAAGCCTCATGAGAGAAGCCTCCAGATATTCCGAGAGCCTTGAAAACGTGAGACCTTTGTTTTAGTTTAAGTGGAATCCATTAGAATTATTAGCTCTTTGACCTTTTCAGAAGCACGTGGCCATAATTTTAAGCTTTAGTCTGCACTCATGAAGATTAAAATAAAAGATAACGAATGCTGGAAAGGTACTTGGATAATCACAGGATTCTGGGTACAGGGAGTTTAAAAAGCAAAAAAGGCAGCATGTTCTCCTAAATTCAGTGTAAATCCATGAGAATCAGCAACACTGCCTTCACCTGTCAGCTGCCAACATGTGGCGTCTCTGGGGAGAACATCTGGGTGTGAAGGCAGGTCTGATTCTGCCCTGTGGAAGTGGCCTGGAAAATTGCCACTGACACCATGCAGAGCATGAAAACCAGGCCCTTTGTGTGCAATGCTAATGAAATTTCTCAGCTGCAGTGATGAGGAGTGAGATTAGTGCCAGCCTCACAATAAATCACTCACTTAACTCTGAATCTCTTGTCTACATCAGCAGAGAGTGCTAATGGTGCTGGGTACTTGCCACAGCACAGGCAGGGCCCACCGAAAGCTCTTTCCTGGGATATCTATTCACTGGACTGGTTTTTTTTTTCTGGACCATTAAGATCACCTTTTAAGTCCTTTGAGAAGAAACCAGAGACTGTGTTCAGTCTGGTACACATAGGACATACCAATATTGCTGTAATTTAGGAAATCTATTCAAGTCACTTTAGAAGCCCATGAAGACAAGATTGTACGTCAGGGCAAATCTAACTTCATGAGTTTAGATTAATTTCTTTCAGAGTGGAAAGGCACCTTAGATATGCCATTATTCTCTCCCTTTATCGTGGGACATCACTCAGCCAGAGGGATCATATGAGCATCTTTCACCTCAGCCAGTCTCTGTCACTGCAGGAGCCATGGCTGTTCTCCTCAATCAGTCACAATCTCTGCTCACAGGGATCAGTTTCTTTTCTGAAAACTTAAGTAACTGATTGAAATAAAATCTGGACTAATGTAAGGTACTTGGATGAAAGGTAATGGCCCAAGACAGCCAGAGGGTGAGGTTTGATAATCCAATTACTTTTTTTTACCTTCAAGTTCTCCTGTTTGGGCTTTTCTGCGAATCAGAGGAAAAATACATAGTGGGAGATGCCCTTACACCTTCCAAAAGACTCTTCACCTGTGACAGAGCAACTGAACTGCCCCTTTATCTACCAGTGACAGAAGCACATCTGTGTCAGCCTGCAAGGAGAACATCCCAGCAGAGTCTTGCTGTTGCTTATTTTTATGCTCCGCAGGGACAGTCTGCTGCCTCAGCCTCATCACTTGCTAATCAAGCAATAAACAGATGCTCCCATCCTGCTCTGAATCACTTAACTCTTCACTGACACAGCATCAGTGGCCTCAAAGGCCACCAAATACAGCACCATCTTTCAGAGAGCCACAGCAACAGACACACCACCTTGACCGAAAGATCAGGAGATGGAACAGGGTGTGCCACCCATGACAGAGAGACACAGGGCTTAGGAGAACTTCAAAAGCTTCTAACTGAATTGTAATAATTCCTCCAGTGGAGGAAGAAAAAGTCGGACTGCTTCTCCAATACACTGCATGGCACTGTACCTTTTTGCTTTCTTAGGATGTCCACTGACAGAACAGAGGGAAAAGCTGTTGCCATGTGTTGAATCGTGTGCCTTTATGTTCTGTCTCTTTAACAGGCCACCTGGGCACTTCTGGCCCTCGGCTGGATCTTCGTGCCTGTTTACATAGCAGCAGGAGTAGTCACCATGCCTGAGTACCTGCAGAAGAGATTTGGAGGGCAGAGGATACAAATCTACATGTCCATACTGTCCCTGATTCTCTACATATTCACCAAGATATCCGTATGTATCCAATTGAACACGAACCCTTGTGTCTAGGGCAGGGGTAGGTCATCCTGGTACGACTTAGGGCTGCTCCTGGAGAACTCAGATGTCCTTGAAAGGACCAGCTCAGCTCCCAGAAACAACAGCAGTGTGTTTGTGCTGCTCTGCTCAGGTAAACACCTGCCTCTGTATTGATCACGGAGACCTATCCTAAGAGAGAGAGCCCTCGTTAAACAGCAACACACAGTGAGAACTTTACGGGGATGTGCAGCTAATTACTAAACAGTATAAGTACCACGAGCTGTCTGCCTGCTTTTCCTCTTCTATCAGATCAAACCTGAGGCAATAGAGACAGAGGAAGGGCAGCATTACCCCACCTGAGAATCTGGCTGGCTGCATCTTGTAGAGGTGAAATTCTATTAAATTGTCATAAACCTGCTGCTGTTCTTGTAGCTGAGTTTTCAGCATTAGGTATGTTATGGCTATTTCTTTCTCTTTCTATCACTTGTGTTGTACGAAAAGGGTACAGTGTTCTGGCTTAAGACAAAACTCAGCATCTTTTCTGGATTGCTTGTAGCATTGTACCCTGCTGGTAACCAAAAAGCAATGTAAGCTACAGGGTATTTCCCCATTTAAATGCCATTCATACAGAAGCAGAATTTATGCTCAGATACTAAGAACTACCTATGCCCTTGGAGGGAGAGGACGGTATTTCAGAGTCCATTACAGGGACTGAAAATGTCAGTCCTTTGTCTCCAGATCATTGCCCCAAGGCCAGTACAAGTCAGTTTTCACTAGACCCTACTGCAGTATTTAGTTGCCAAATTGCCTTGGGAAGCACTGACTGGAGATTTGCTGCTGGTTTCAGAGCCCTTCTCCCAGGCTTATCATGTCTCAGGTCCTGGGAAGGACATGAAGAGGAGTTCCAGGCTGGAAGGGTGGGATAGATTCGCTCCTCTAATGGGCAGCTCTTGGTCATGTCACCCATTGCTGTCACCACTGCCACCAGGAGCTTTGCTCTGTGGGACTGAAGCATTGCCCTGGGTGAAGTCCTGCCAAGAGGCATTTGAAGCCTCCTTACCCATCAGGGGGTAAATGGAAGACCTCTCCTGCCACAGCCCACAGTGTGCACAGCCACACAGCCATGTGTGGCAAAAGCAGAGCTGTCTTTCAGAATGACCTTCAGCAGAGCAGAATTTGCCAGTGCTTTTCAGAGCAGGACCCTGGCCCCCGTCAGTGCTGTTTCATCTCAGTGGTTTCTCCTCCGTGCAGCCAATTCACGCGTGGCTGATGGATGTGGCTGGTGGAGTTTATGGGCATGACAGGTGCTTTCTATTAAGGGGTGCTATTGTTTGTGCAGAGCTCATTTAGCGGCTGGCTGGACAGCAGGCAGTTGGTTACGAGAAGGATTTTTCTCCCTGTGCTTTCTGCCCAAACATAGGTTAACAACTAGGGCATTGCAGAGTCTTCTTGGCTTGCAAAGAAAACAGAGTATCTCAATAAGCAGTGTTGTCAGAGGACTGATCCTGCCTGGCTACAGAGGTGTTTGTGTTTTCCTGCTGGGAAGTGAAACCCCAGAAGGCACCGTGATTCCCGTGGTGTACTGTGCTAGTCCTGTCTCAGGTTTGCAGAGGGCAGGGATTGCACTGGGTCCTTGCTTTTAAGGTACTAATTTCAGGCACAGCAAATGGAATTCTTGCCCCATCCCTCCTGTCTCCCTTGGCAAATATCTCTTCACCTGCATCTCACTCCATTCCAGATTTACAGGTGTCCTTCAAACTGATTTCCCAACACAAATATCTCCCATATCACTTTCCGCAATTTTGAATGATGTTATCTGTGTAATTCCGGGTTTCACCCAGTTTCTGGTGCCACTCTCTCTGCCAGAAGGTCCAAACAAACACAGCCAGTGGGGGTTTCTGTATTTCTAGTGAGGTCCTCAGCAGGTATAACCTGTTTTTTTGGTCATTCTAAGTAGGATGAACTGCATGAACAGAAAAGTAAGCTGTTGACCTTTTCAGATAAATCATGGTGTAAGACACCAGTGATTCTGTAGGGGTCTTTCAAGCAGGAGTGTCTCCTGGCCACTAGCCCACCAAGATGTAGTCCTGGGAAGAATGTGGTCTCTGCTTTCTATCCTGTGTCTGCCTGTGGATACATGGGCTCTCCTGCCCACGGATGTCTTCACAGTCAGCAAAAGGAGTGACAATTTCCATCAGTGCTTGTCTGTCCCAGTGAGGATTCTGTGACATGAAGATCATCTCTATTTTGATGACGTTTTGGTCCCTCGGCATAGGACCTTGATTTTTACCCTCACGCTCCCCAGCTCCCAGATCCCAGAGCTCTGAGCTAAAGGAAAGTTTTTCCTTTTATTCAGAACAAGGTTCACAGCCAACAGCCCCAACAGCTCTGTCCTCCTCTTCACCTTCGTGGTGTCCTCCCTCGTCGACGCTTTCAGCCGCAGAGGGCTGCAAGCTGCTTTATTAGATTTCACTTGCACGAAGCACCACTAATGCCAGACTGCCCTTGGGTTTTTTCATTCCAGACAGACATTTTTTCCGGAGCATTGTTCATCCAAATCTCTTTGGGCTGGAACCTCTACTTGTCCACTGTGGTCTTGCTAGCAGTGACTGCTGTCTACACCATAGCTGGTAAATAGCTGATTTTAAAGGAAACGTTATGAACTGGAGCCTCAGATATAAGTTTTTCATTTCCTACATAGGGGAAAGTGTTCAGGGCCTGGTCTGAGGGAGAGATTGCCCTGGTTGCTGGTAGTACCTGCCCTATCACTATCAGCTGTTGGAGACCTCTGGTTATTCCCTCCTGGCCCAAGGGAAACTGGAATGGGGGAAACATCGCTGTTTTCTAGAGGGTTTCCTAACACTGCACAAGGTGCTCAGATCCCACAGCCCGTATTAGCTATTTTTTTCTTGTTCTGCAAAATTACCACCCTTAGATATTAGGATGATAAAATGCCTCTGAGTTCTCTCATGAATGTGGAAAAGTCCTTCAGGCCATTCCTCATGGGAGGGCTTCTGACAGCTGTGGGCTCCTGGGGACCAGCTCAGTGCCAGCTTCTCCAAGTGGGTCTGTCCTGAAATCACAGAGTTGGGGCCGAGGACAGCCTTTTTCCAGGTGAGGTACCTGTTTCCCTGTATGTGGTGACACACTCTGCCTGTTGTCCCTGGTTCTCCTGGCAGGTGGTTTAACAGCTGTGATTTACACGGACGTGCTGCAGACCGTGATCATGGTGCTGGGAGCTTTGGTCCTCATGTTCATAGGTAAGGGTTTAATGGTCCCAAGACCATCAGACCTTAGCAGGGTGCCTCAACCTTTCATGTGTGGTGCAGAAATGAGTTTTAACCGTGCACAGAAGTGGTGCCAGCACAGCTCTTATCCTCCAAGTCATCAGACTTGCTTCATCTTTTGCACTAACTGTATGGAGGTGAGGCTCCAGATAACTTCACCTTGCTGGAGTTGCCAAAGAGCTTTGAAACATCACATTCTCAGAGTCGAATTCAGCTCTCATTAAGCTCATGTCAGTTCAGAGTAATCCTGCTGACTTTCACTGTTGACTTTGGGAGTTACTGTGGATTCATGTGGGCGTAACTGAGCTTTTTTTTTAAAAAAATAAAAAGCAACAAGGGACTGACCATCATCAGTCTTTGCTTTAAACCTCCTTGGCAATCAGAAAAATAGGTATATCTTTTTCATGTCATACCTTGCTGCTCTAGCTCTCGGAGGGTGTCTGAGTAAAGACAAGATGCTGAGAACATTGTGAGGATTAGGATCATGGAGATTTTCCAGCGTTGATCCTTTTCCAGGATGCACTATTTAAACCACAAGGACTCTGGGCAAAATCCAACTGACTTCTGTAGAAACCCTGACTGCCAAAAGCAAGGGTGGAATGAAAAGAAAGGAGATAAGAGGAAGATAAGAGAAAAAAGTAATCATGAGACTCAGATAAGATAATAACTTTGCAGGATGTACCAGTCCTTAAATCACTGGCATTTCTTTTCAGGATTTGAGAAAGTTGGCTGGTATGAAGGACTTCAGGAGAAATACAGCACAGCAATACCAAAGATCACAGTCCCAAACACGACCTGTCACCTCCCACGTGCAGATGCCTTTCATTTGTTCAGGGATCCCATCACAGGAGACATTCCTTGGCCTGGCCTTATATTTGGTCTCTCTGTGCTGGCTCTTTGGTGCTGGTGCACTGACCAGGTAATGAAAGTCTTTCCCTCAGCAGATGAACACCATGCTGTTAGTTTCATCCCAGTCCTCAGTTTGTGGATCTGTGAGCTGAAAAATTACCTGTGCCTCATTGTGCAAGAGTTACTACCATTTTACTGGTCTAGACCAGAATATCTCACTCCTTCCACCTTCTCAGCAAGCTGCTGATTTTGTGTACTTCTTAATGCAGTGAAAACAGGTTATTTTCTCCTGTCTTTATCCCACTGTGGTCTGATGAGTACTGGGAGTCTTCATGCAGTTAGCATGACAAGGGTATAAAAATGTGGGTTTGGAACTGGCTCTGCAGTGACCTTGTGTAGACCTCCAGACAAGCCATTCATATTCCCAGATGTCTCATGTCTCTTATTCCTTTTCAAGCTACAAACAAGGAAATCTGTCTGTGTTTCTCAAGACATGGTGCTTCTGTACTTCAGGATGGGATAATTATGAAACCCCACCACTGAGCTTTCACCAAATCACCTACAGTCTGCTTCATTCCGTGTCTCTTGCTGCCATACAGCTGCTGTCTCCAGCCCTCAAGGTGGCTTCATTTCAGTCAAGGGCGAAATTATTCCTCTAAGGGAAATTTCCACGCTGCCCTCTCCTGTAGCCTGTGCACTGAGCTTGGAGCAGTGGCAGCAGGCTGCAGTCAACTGAGGTGGGAAAGTTGCCATTGGCATGCGAAACACCCTGGGATCCTGTCGGATAAAGTCATCCATGAGAAGGAGAGACAGAGAGAGGATGGATCCTGCTCTCTCTCTGTTGTGCTTCCTTTTTACTCTCTATTCCCTTTCTGCACTGATTGCAGGTGATAGTCCAGAGGTCTCTCTCTGCCAAGAACCTTTCCCATGCCAAAGGTGGATCGGTGCTGGGAGGATATCTGAAAATCTTCCCTATGTTTTTCCTTGTCATGCCAGGGATGATCAGCAGAGCTCTTTACCCAGGTAAGTCTTCCCATGTTCCTTGCCACAGGGCTTCATATCTGCCAGGACCACTAATCCCACACAGATCTGCCAGCATTTTTACATCTTAGGAACTGCTGTCCTGCAGATGTGTGCTCCTGTTGTACCCTGGTGTTCCCACACCCTTCCTCCACCTCCAGTTCTCCCACAGTGGCAGAAGTCAGTGGGAGTATCCATATGGGGCATATTTTCCACTGGGGCATATAGCTCCATCCCTGTGGACCTTACATCCATTTGTCTGAGGAAATCAGTGAAATGAAATGAAATACACGGAGCACTGAGGGCTGTCCTTCAGGTCCTATGGAAATACATTCATTAGGTATTTTGGAGAGTTTTAACAATCTACCACACAAATTTATTCAGTTCCTTGTGGATTATACAAAAGAACCCTCTGTTATCTCCCAAGGCACTCTCATTGCTGGTTTCTCCAGAGCATGCCTATTCCCAGGAAGAATACCTTGGTTAGGAGGACTACTCTTGGAGGAAAGTGCTTATCTCCCAGATTTCCTGAATAGGATTTAGTCAGCCTGCAATATCCCTGGGAACCCAGCTGACAGGTTCATGGAAGCAATCCAGTTCCCACAAATGACAAAATGAAGGATTAAAATTATGCAACATCCAGGAGAGTTTTATCTGTGCCCTGAACAGAATTGCAAAATGTCATCTCAAAGCTTTACCTTTATTATAGGATGTAAAATACTGTTCAGCTCCCCTCATTGTAGCTGCATTCCAGCTGCACCTCTGAATTTATATGAAACCATACAAAGCATCAGTTTGTTCCCTTTAACTAAACAACCTGTGACTCAGTGGGGTTTACACTGACTTCTTGTTGTTTTCCTGTCTTCTACAGATGAAGTGGGCTGTGTGGACCCAGACATCTGTAAAAGGGTTTGTGGAGCTGCAGTGGTTGTTCCAACATTGCCTACCCCAAACTGGTGATTGAACTCATGCCTGATGGTAAGAGACACACCTGGGGAGGTGGCCATGAGCTTTGCACGAGGGGACCAGACTGCCCTTATCCATCCCAAGGATGTGGAAATCTTACTGCAGTTACCAGACATCGGGATGAAAATATCAGTGCTCAGGGGCCCACGGTCTAGTGCTGATTTTCCTTCCCTCCTTTGCTCCCCCAGGGCTCCGGGGTTTGATGATTGCAGTGATGATGGCAGCTTTGAGTTCCCTCACCTCCATTTTCAACAGCAGCAGCACTCTCTTCGTTATAGACATCTGGCAGCGGATCCGCAGACAGGCTTCAGAGCAGGAGCTGATGGTTGTGGGCAGGTCCTTACATTTATTTATGTCTCGTTCCTCTCATCTGTTTTGACTGCAGCATTTAAATTCTTCAGGCTGGACTCACTGAGAAAAATCTGGTGCCTATAATATAGAGCAGGAACACAGCTTGGGAAAGAGCATTATGCTTTCCAGGTTCATCTTGGATAGACATGGTCAGAGAGAAACACTGACTGTATCACTGAGCTGGGTAGACCATTAGCTGTGTCTTCTCTAAACTTATTATAAATACTGCTACAAATGTAGCTTTTAGAAAAGCCAAAGGTGCTCCGGGGTCATTGTCACCAGAGGTCTTTAAGAAAATATTATTTTTACATCAGACAGGAGTGATACATTGCATTTACTCCTGTTTTGTCTTGGGTTTTTTTTTCAGGGAAAAGTGCAAAGCTGATTCTCCCAGCTCTACTCTTGTTCAGCAATATGGATAAACCTCTGTAACATACAGTGCAAAGGTGAAGGAGGGTTATAATATATACCTGAGACCCCAAACCAATTTTAATAAGCAGAGACTGAGCATATTACCTGCTTGGAAAGGTGGCAGAAAGATTGTTTCCACAAGCTTCCAGCTCCTTTCTGTCTCATCCAAGAGCAAGGTCACTGAAGATCATTTCTCACTCTAGGGCAAACCAGGCTGAAGGGCTAGTTGTGGGTCCAGTGCTGTTGTGGATCTCTCCTGCATGTCAGCTGGCAAGTCTTAGCACAGCTCACTCTCAAGACTGTGAAGTTACCTTTGGGAATGAGTTGAATTACTTCCTAGAAGAGAACAATTTTCTCTTTTCCCGTGTACACAAGGAAAGGTTCCTGAGAGTGACCTTTTGGATTTTTTCTTAGGAAATCCTGAGAGTAACTGGGAGTGTGTTTTGCTGCAAAACTTCATTTTCAGGTGGACTCCACCACCTGCAGAGCTAACAGAGTTTTATCATCATCTTTCAGAGTGTTTATCCTCATTCTTGTGGTCATCAGTATTCTCTGGATCCCAATCATTCAATCAGCCAACAGTGGAAAGCTCTTTGACTACATTCAGTCCATAACCAGCTATCTGGCCCCACCCATCACAGCTCTCTTCATCCTGGCAATCTTCTGCAAGAGGATTAATGAGCCTGTAAGTGAAATGTCAACAACCAATTGATATGTGTATTTAATTTGATAAAATAAGTAAATATCTCTCCCCTCAGCACTTAGCCTTTGAGACTCTTTAAACTCAGAACCAGTCCTGCTGAAGTGTGACAATGAGACAGCCTTTCCCTGGCGTGTGTTAGTGAATCTTAGCCCAGTCTCTAGTGTGTGTTTGCTTCCAAGAAGTCACTGCTAGTGGCACTTCTTGGCAGTCTCATTTGAAAGCACGAAAGAGAAGTTGTTCTGCAATTTAGGGATGATGTGTTAAAGTCTATTTAGAGAAATAGTTAGGAGGAGATTCTTGCACTGTTCGTGCCCTATCTGTCCCACATTCAAGCACAGAGAGAGAAAATGAGGACTTTTAACTGAAAAAAATCCCCCTTTGTTGCATGTCAGTGTGGATTTCCACGAGGCATGAAAAGTCTTGGGAGAGGAGAGGGAAAACTACAACCAAAGGTAACATGCAGTGACTTTTTCTTTGTGCTTGCTTTTCTCAGGGTGCTTTCTGGGGCCTCATGGTTGGGCTGGCTGTTGGTCTGGTTCGGATGATCATCGAGTTTATTTATAGCACACCGTCCTGTGGTGAGGAGGACAGAAGACCAGCTGTGCTAAAGGACTTGCACTACCTCTACTTTGCCCTCATCCTCTGTGTCCTCTCTGCGATTGTCACCGTCCTTATTAGTGTCTGCACCCCACCGATCCCTGAAGAAAAGGTGACTTGCAGTGACACCCTTTTCTCAGAGCCCCCCTTTGGTTACCAAAAATCTCTGAAATCTGCCCTTTTCTTTTCCTCCCATGGTTAAGAAATGGTGTGTAATGCATATGCTGCCAAGAAGCCCTTGCTCCTCAGCTTTCTATTCCCCAGGTCGCATAGTGTTAATGCTTCTGGGGCACTGAGTGCTTCAAATTGAGTGTGAGTTCCCATGCTGTGCCTGGAGCTGGGCAGACACCACAGCCCATCATAACTGGAATAGAAAGAAAAGAAGAAAGGGAAGGAGATGAAATTATATTACAGAGCACTGCTGGGGAGGAATTAAATATATCTAATTGTAGCATCCAGCCTGTTTCAGCAGAGCCAGCATCAATCTTGCAGGCAAACAAGATTAATATCTTTTGCAACATGGGCATTTAGGAAAATAACATTTTGTCCCAATGTGATCTCAATTAAATTTAATAACTTCGAGTGAAGCATAACTTTCTTTTACTTAGCACATTAAAATGGTGCAGAGTTGGGAGGTTTTATATAATAAGACCTTAAAGCAACTCTTCCCAGTCCCAAGTTTTAAAGCAGCTGCCAATATAACAAAACTGCCATCCACCTCTAAGCAAAGGTTACTGGATCGATTTAAAAGACCTATTTTTTCCTGTCTAACTGCATGCATTTTCTATCTGTTGCTTCCTCATAACCTGTAAAGCATTAACCAGTTCCATCAATGTTTGATGGGAATGTTAGTGGTGTCAAAGACACCCCTCTCCTAAAGATTACATGAAAGCAGGTGCTCAGATAGAGGAGATGAGGGGGGAGAGAGTCTTTGTGTCTGCTTGGAGATAAACTCTCAGCTTTTATTAGCTCTCAGAGGATCCACATGGGAGAGAGAAATACTGGCAAGGAGGCAGCATTAGTTCTGCTGCTTACGTTGTTCACTACTGCTCAGGGGTGGCCAGATGGTTGCCAGCAATTAATTACTGTGGTTTAATGAGTTCCCACTCATCATCTGACCTGTGATAACTAAACATGTGCAGTGCTCCCTGCCCACAGCAATAGCAAGATAAGATGCATTAACACAGCACTGGCGAATAGGGAGCATCACACTGACAGTCCGGGAAATGAAGAAACTGGCCACAGCACCTACAGGATTTTTGCTGTGACCTCAGAAGTATGAAAACATTTACAGCATCTTTCAGGAGGGGCATTCAGGATGAAGGCCTACTATAATAGAATTAGGGAAAGAAAGGTTATGATCATAAGAGATTCCTCGGAGGATGTTTTCAGTGGTATTTCTACTGAAATGTGTGAGTTTATAGGTGCTGGATATGAGGCACCTTATTTGAAATATCCTTCAAAGAGCCAAAAAGGTCAGGGAGGACAGGATTTTGTCTGAAATGGCTGTGTGCAGTCATCCCAGAGTAACAAAGGATGAGAGGGTGGTGGCTGGCACCCCAGGCCACCACATCTGGAGAGCCAGGGAGAGAGGAGAGCTTGCTAAAGAACAGCCAAAGTGAAGGTGTGGGGTTTAAGCTGAGGTAGGAGACAGTGTTGCTGCCTGTCTGGCAGAAATCTGAGTGGCCAGCACTAAGACCAGCTTTTTTTATTTTCTCAGTCAGACTCACCCCAGATATGAGTGCAGGTGTAGGTTTGGACCATCACTCTTGGTGGGGTGGTTTCTCATGGTGCCTTGCAAGCAGGGCTTGTCTCCTCATCTCCAGTGAGTCTGTGGCTGTGCTGAGGTGGCTCAAGGACAGAAGGAAAGGCAGGAGGTAGAAATCAGGGTGGACATGTCAGGCTCCAACTCTCTGGATAGAAACTGGCACAGGCCTTTGTGTTTGGCCATTATTTACCTCCAGTGGCATGGAAGTGGGCAATCCTGTGGGGAAGAGCCTGTATGTCCCCCTGATGGGCTGGTAGTGGGTGTCCTGGGTGAGGATATCTGAAGTGCCAGTGCTTCCCAGTCCCCTGTGTTAGTCAGTTCCCTTTGTGAGCCTCGGATATTTCTCCCATAAGGATCGCACAGGGCTAGTCCTGCTAGTTCTTAACTGCAGTGCTTTGAGATGGAATGATGAAAGACATGGTATAAGAGCTAGGAATTGTGTCATTTGTTTTGTCAAGCAAAAAGAAAAGAAAAACAAGCCAAAAGACAAAGCCAAGGAAATACAGTGATAGATCATACCTCAGCAGATGTAAAGCATAGCTCCATTGCCTTCAAAGAACGGGAACAGCTGTTGAGCACAGTTATGTCGCTTTACACACGGCTGAGGATCTACACTGGACAACTTTAAATATTGAGTCTCAATGCTTTTGAGATAGTAAATGGGCAAAAGGAGAAAAGAGATTTGTATCTGATGTTTTAGTGGTACAGCTAATGTTCCTGGCTTTAAATGAATTACAATCTGAGAACTGCAAGCTGTAGCATTTTCTCCTGCTGTTTTGGACGTTCTCCCATCCCTGTGGTGATTGATGCTGTGCTGGAAAACAAGTATGCAAGGAATTTGTTTGGTATGCTCCAGAGTTCATATGTCTTCATTGTAGGTAGTCCATATTGTGTCACGCTGTCCTTGAAAACCCTGCAAAAGAGCTTACAATTAAATTTGAGACTGTGAAGCTGAAACACAACTGTCAGGTGCCAGATGGCATTTTGGAACAGAAGGATTTATTCTAGTTTACGAACAACAAAAGAAAAACTTTGCTGAGTTCTTGCAAACTCCTTTATCCAAGGAGACTGTGAGGGTGAAAAGGGAGAGGAACAGCCCACAAAGCACAAATGCTAGACCAGCAGGTCGACTCCCCATGTGTCAGGGCTCACCCAGACAGGCTGATGGATTGGCAATTCCACCTGATGTACTCTGGGATTGAATTGTTTTCCCCATGTCTTGAGGTCTGGCTTCAGTAGCTCCTTTTGGTGTATAGCCAAGGAGGAGCACCAAGCCCCCTTTGGCTGGCTTGACCTCACCCTGTGCACTCTGAGATGCTGCAGCTGAAGCTCCCACAGCATCATTTAGTGCTACTGAGAGCCAAACTCGCTCAGCTCCTGTGGGAACCAGGCACTGACAGAGGAGCAAACTAAGGAGGGGACACAGGGCTTCCCAGGGAGTGTCCATGCAAGGCTCTGCAGTTGGGAGCAGAGCCACAGGGCTCCCCAGGACCCACCAAGCTGCTCCTTCCCTCTCCCCTGCCCTTGGGCATGGTGGCCTCAGGCAGCATTTCCAAGGTTATGCTGACACAGCTCCCCTCTCAGCAATTCTTCCTTATGCTTTTGCTTGCTTTCTTCAGGCACGCAAAACACCATCATCTGCCTCCCCCATCCCATCCCTTTGGAAGTCTGTGACAGGGAAGCATAGCCAGCCCTGTGGAGGCCTCCATGGCCACACAGAGCTGCTGCTCTGCCCTACATGTGTTCTTCTGGCAGTGGCAAAGAGAAAAGAGGGATCTCAAGGAATACAGTCAGCCAAAACCCACCACAGGGAGCTTAAAGCTGGAGTGTTGGTGAGGTGCTTCACCAGGGAGCTCTCTAAGGTGGTGATTTGCTTTGTTTGGCCATGATTGATGTACCAGCCCTTGGGTGGGTCAGTGGGATGATATGTCATGAGGTTACCTGTGTGCCTATACTGCTTTCCACTGGGAATTACTTCCATCTGGTGGAGTCTGAGCCCCAGGTACACCCCCCCCTGCCAGATTTTGCTGTAGTGTAAAGGGAGAGTGATTCAGTGATGTGAGGGAAGAGAAGAGAAAAGAAAAAGTTTTGGAAATCTTTTAGTACCCTGAAACTTTGCTATGTTCCAGTGACATTTCCTAAGTGATTAAAAAAAAAAAATCCCTGAAAAAGATGAGGATCATCAAATCAAAGCAATTTAGCACATCATGACAAGAAAGATTAGCCCTGCCCAGTGCTCATCTTGGTTGAAAATGATTTAAATAAAGCTATAAATCTTCTGGAAATTATGCAACATTTTGTGTCAGCTGGAAACTCCTGCCTAGATCTGTGTGTGTAAAATTCAAAGATTAAACTCACGCTGCTTTGGAAGTGACCCATTTGAGACATTCATTTCCACGTGGGCAGGGCAGGGAGGCAGCTGCTGCTCAGGTACACGTGTGACTTTGCCTGACCCGTTGTCACCACTGCCCCAGTGCCATCCTGCACCCCTCTACCAGGCAGCTGTGGGTGGAACAGGAGGACAGGCCCGTGGGCAGCTGTGTTTGAGAGGGATTGATGAGCGTGGTCCTTGCTGCTGGACCTGGCCTGGCCAGAGCAGGCAGGGTTGGGAAGTGCTGATGCCCCCAGCCTCCTTGGTGTGCTGTGGTCAGCCAAAGCAGTCACAGGTCTGGCTTAAATCCAAAGCTCTGAGCCCCTGGGTGGGTAACTCCACCCCACAGCTGCCAGAGGACCACTGAGAGGTTTGCAAAGTTGCTGCCTCCTGTGCACTCCCTGTGTGCACTCCCCAGGTGGAGAAGACTTTCAGACTTGCTCTGGGATGGGAGTTTCAGACCTTTTTGCATTTGTAAAGCAGAGGAGGTTGCAGCTACAGCAGCCTGGCCAGGACTGATCGTCCTCTGTGGCTTTGGATGGTTCTTTCACTGAAAGACTTCAGAGAGAGGTAATATCTTGTATTGGCCCAATTCTAGAATTGAAAACAAAATCTTCTAATGGTACAACTGCTGTTTGTGCCTGTTGCCAGAGAGATATCTTGGCTTATTTCTTTAATTTTTATTTGATTGATTTTATTACCCCTCTCCACTGGAGAGCTGCCATTCAGGATGCAGATCATCATTATTTCATGTCAATCATGTGAGACTAATAAAGAGGAAGCTGCTTCTTCCATGTCTACTAAAAGGTTACTCCTGATAGAGACAGGGATGGAACAGATTATTTAAAAAAATAGAAGGAAAGGAACTAGAATAATTCACACTTTTCCTCAGCTTTTTCATTTTGTTTGTGCAGAAGGGAGGTGAGGGACAGTGGGAGATCACCCCAAATAGTTCTTTCAGCACCATCTTGGACCTGTGCTCCCCAAAGGGGGAGGTGACTGTCATGACGCTTTGGGACTGACGGGCATTAACTTGTTTGTTCTCTGTCCCACTTTGCAGCTCTCATGCCTGACTTGGTGGACCAGACACAGAAAAGCACCTGCCATTGACCTGAAAAACTGCAAGAGTGAGGCAGCACAGATCAGTTCAGCCAATGGAGAGAACGACTTGGTCAACAGTGCAGAGTCAGGCGATAAGGAGGAGACAGGTAGGGTGATTGTCTGTGAACAGACACACTCATGTGCATGTGAGGGCACAGCCAGGACCTCATGCAAGTCCCTAAAGCTCATGAGAGGCCACCTGTTGCATTTACTGGAGTCTGGGCTTGTATTTACAGCAGTTATAAGGATGTGACAAATGAAAACGTTTTGCTTCTTGGTCCTCCCAACATCACTTCATGTTACAAATCTCTAAATGGTTCAGAAGACCTGCCAAAAAAAAAAAAAAAAAAAAGAAAACCCCCACTCAGTAAAGTGCTTTCCCTCCTCCTCCCTAGAACAAATGCAAACTACCCTGATCCAGTTCTGCCCAAGTCACAGGCTGATTTTAGCACTTCAGGCCTTGACACTCAGCTGTTTGCTGGACTCCTTAGATGAGTTTAATGGGCACTTGGGAACATCCTTTGGGAGAGTGGAGGTCTGTGCTGCAGGGACCCCCCTCACCCCACTGACACTGGGGCTTTGTGCCATGACACTGCATCAATTTGTGTCACCAAGATGCCCCTGAGCTCCACAGCACTACTGCAGCCTTAGCCAAAGCAAGCAGCTACCACCAGCGTTATGAAAGTTGTGGCAGGCTCTGTAATTGCAACTTTCAGCATGTGAAAGTGGCATCCCTTCCTGTCCTCATCATTGCTAGGACCAAACTCACCCAGTGATGCTGCCACTAACTGTGTCAAAATAACATTGTGATCTGAAGGGACCATGAGGCCCAGGGAGCAGACCTGTGCACTTCGTGGATGTTTACAAGCCTCAGTTCTCTCTTTCACATAATACCAACAGTATCTTTCATCTTCTCTTAGGATATGAGGCACGGTTAAATCTCAGAGCTTAAATAGCTGTGTGTCCTGCCAAGGGTATCTAATAAAAAAGAAAGCAAAGGGTCAAATGAGCTTAAGGAGTCATCAGGAGATAGAACAGTAGCAGGAGATGCTACATAGGCAAGCTCTTTTCAGAGTGGACAGAGCTTTATTCTGCAAATCTATTAAAAAATGCAGCTTTCTGGTTTTCAGCTCAACCTTCAAAGGTTAAAGAGCAGAAACCTCAGAATAAAGGCACATACACAACATTTCTTCACTCCTTCCTTTCGCTGGTCAGTCCAAAGGACACTGGTACCAATTACAGTCAAGCCAAACAGAAGTGTAAAACTAAAGAAATATCTTCTTTTTTTTTTTTTTTTTTTTGACCAGTAGAATAAGTTTTGGGTTGACTGCAGTCATTCAGCATTATTTATTAGTTCTTATCAATTCCTATTTCACTTTAGTAGCTCAGATTTTTATAAACAAGTGTCTTGGTACTTTGGTAATTAGTAATGATGGGGAAGGAAATGCAAAACACAGCAGTTGACAGTTTAATGAGGTTTTTTTCAGGGTAACACCTTTTTTCAAGGCCCTATGACATTCTGCATTTCAAAAAAAGGTTATATTTGGAAAGAACAGCCACTGAAATACACACAGCACCGGGCTGACAATTAAAACACACACTTCACCTGCCATGTCATGTGTAATAAACAAGCCAGGATATCTCTAAATGGACCATCATGCTGTCAGGAATTTTTGAAAGTGGATGGAAGCTGGGTTGGGAAGGAGGGGGAAGAGGTCTCTTAATTAACTAATGAGCGATTGGTGTTGCAATCAACTGACTGTAATCAGGCTGTGCTGTACATGGTTGAGGGATAAGTTTCCCTTTGCCTTTCTCTTTCCCTTTCCCATCCTGATATTGCATCTCCTACCCCTGGTGCCTCTCAAACCCCACTGCAGATTGGCTAATGCACCTCCTAACTAGTGGGAAGAGGGGGAAAGTCCCAGTAGGTTCTAACACCCATTTTTTGGTCTGTGTCTCGCAGCAGCCAAGCCTCCCTGCTGGAAAATGGTGTATTTGTGGTTCTGTGGTCTTTCCACCAGCCCCACGCCCACCCTGTCCCAGGAGGAGAGAGCTGCCCTGGAGCAGAGACTCACCAGCATTGAGGAAAAGCCCCTGTGGAAGACTGTTTGCAATGCCAATGCTGTTCTCCTGCTGGCCGTTAATGTCTTCCTGTGGGCATATTTCAGCTGAGGTGGGGTCAGGAAACGTGTGGCTTTGGTTTATCTCACCTTCCTAAGATGGAAGCATCAGGTGACAGAGCCCCTGGTGATGGTCCCACTGGCACTCTGTGGCACAGCCCTTCCCTGGAGGCACTGCTTGCTGGGAATGACTGTGGGGCTCAGTTTCCCCATAGGGTGAGACCAAGACTCAACACCAGTCACGTCTGGGATGTGGGCCAAGTCTGGAGATCTGGGGTCAAGTTTAAAGGTGCAAAGCCAAGCCCAGCAAGGAGTAAAGGCTTTGGAAAGCCCAGCTATGGCTGGGTTCTCTCTCAGGGCTGACTTTGCACTTATGCATTTAGGGGAAGGACTTCTGGTTTACACTGGTGTGCAGAATGAGACTTAAACACACTCTGCAGCTTTTTTATATGGCTAAAATTCAAATTTAATTTTTAATTCAGTGGGGGACCACTGGATTAGCTCAGCAGTGACAACCTTGGCTCTCCAGACACTCCAGGATCTGTGTTGGACCCCTTCCACCCCACCCCTCCTGCCTTGCTGGCATCAGCAGTGGGAACAGGGAGCTTCTTCCTGCTTCCCGAGCCCCCATCCTGCCCACTTGCTGTGTGACAGTGGGTCTCACAACAGCCCCAGCCTGTTTGCTCATCAGGCTGATGCTGCCCCTTGACAGCATTACCAGCAATAAAGGTGCCTTAGTAACCAAGCCAATCCTGACTTTGGGTTATTGTGGTGATCTGTCCTGCACTGACACACGAAGGGCTCCCTGGGACCACAGTGACCCTGCTGTCTCAGGGAAAAGAAATATCCTTCCCTGGGACCTGATCCAGGGCTTCGCTTTCTTGAGCAAGTTCAGGCTTCTCTGACCCATCCTGGTGCCACATGTGGTTTGTGGCACAGCCATAATCTTTTAAACCATAGAGAGACAGCAATAACCCCTGTTAATATCTGTGCCTGGTGGTTGGTGCTCACCTAGAGAAGGCTAAAAATGCCCATAGTGGCATGTGACCCTGCACGGGTCGCCCCAATCCAGATACGGCATTCATCCATTTAACCCGCAGCATCCGAGGACATATCCAGGTCACCAGGCATGGGTTGTGCAGGGAAGAGAAAATGAGTCATGATTCATCAAGGAGAGAAGAAACAAGGCTCTGTTTCCACCTGGCTCAGGAAGCCCAGGTCATGGTTCCACTGCTTGTCCTCAGTTTGGATGGAGGAGACTGAATTGGCACGCAGGATGAGGTCTGTGCTGGCTTTATGCAGGTCAGTATAAGCATTTGCTTATTCTAAGAGGAAAAAGTAGATTCCCTTGAACAAGGGAGATATCAGCCCCATCAGTTGCCCACCCATCCCCGGGGAAGAGGAATACAACACAGAATTTGTTCTGCCTTTCCACTCTTCGGTTTCAAGCAGGTAGTGCCCGGATCAGAGGGTGCCTCAAAACATTTAGAGGAAATCAAGTTACCAGCTGTGCTTAAGAGCTGGTAAATGTCTAACAATAACAGGTGCGTTTTTAGTGCATTTAGAAATATCAGGGCTCTCATATCCTTGCCTAGAGCTGCAAGGTGCCGAGTGCTCCTGAGCCACGGAGACCCTCAGCAGCACTTGGCTCCACGGCCTTATTGGCTTTTTTTGGCCACACATCTGCTGAAGCCATGGGAAAGCAATGCAGGACAGGATGAGCAAAACTGGGGCATTTTTTTTAAACACTTGAGATTATTTTTTTTCCCCCAAGAAAATTCAGTTTTGCAGAGAATAGAACTGAATTTGACTACTTTTTTTTTTTTTTTGGGGGGGGGGGGGTTGTTTGTTTGTTTTTTGTTTGTTTGTTTGCTTTTGTTTGTTTGTTTGTTTTTGTTTTGTTTTGTTTTGGTTTTTTGGTTTTTTGGGGTTTTTTTTGTTGTTTTTTTTTTTTGGGTTGTTTGTTTGTTTGTTTGTGGTTTTTTGTGGGTTTTTTGTTTGTTTGGTTGGGTTTTTTTTTTGTTGTTGTTTTTTTAATGGCACAAACATTTTTGATCTTTGGTTATATGATGTTGATTTCTTCCCCTCCCCATCTCACCTCCTGGGCCCTGGAAGATGAAGTTTCCTTTAAAATGCTGATGTCTATGTCAGTTAAAGCAATGTTGCCTGAGAGCTGTGACTGCATCTCTGAGCTTGGCCCTGAGAAGGAATGGAGACATCCGCACTGCCAGATGCAGCCAGCTGTGCACCCCACAGGAGGAACACATTTCATTGGTAAATTTATTTGACTTACTGCTCTGCTTTGAACCACTGAAGTGAAACAAAAGGAAAAAGAATTATTGGGGAGGGGGAGTCCGAAATGTTTCACTGAAATAAACCAAAGCTGTCTCAAAAACGTCCTGACCTTTCCATGTATTTTCAAGGAAAGCAACATAATTAGCTGAAAAAAAAAAAAAAAATCTATAGAAGAAAAAAATACTTTTCCTCCTGGTTGAATACTGGGGATGGGGTGAGTTTCCTCCTCGTGTTATTCCTCATTTCAACCCTTCTGCTCTTTGAGAGCCGGGGCTTTGGCGATGACGGGCTCATCCGACGGCGGATGCGGTGTCGGCGTCGGGATCCTGGGAGGCTTTCCTGGGCAGGCTGTCATCGCCCCGGAGCACCGAGCAGCTCCTCACAGCACGGGATGGGTTGCAGCAGCCTAACAAGAACACATCGCTCTCAGGGCTGCAACCAATATACGAGTCCATTGGCAGCAGATGTTATTTGACGCCAATACATATTTTCTTATTAATCTTCCATACTAGGTCGTGTCTATCTGCAAATGATTATCATTCATTTTCCTGACAAATCTATCAAGATCATTTATTACCGTTCGGCAAAGGATCTTCTTTTAAACAAAGATTAATAACATTGCATTTTATCTGGCTGGCTGAGCCAAAGGAAATGAAATTAACAATGAACCCTACAAACATGTCATCACTTTAATTTACCGGAAAATATTTTAAAATGTTATTTAAAACAGTATACGCTGTGGTGGGCACAGTTTATTACAAAGGAAAGAAGTGAAACCACATGCATTTTAGCAGGGTGGAGAGTAAACAAACAGGGCACTATGTTTTCTCTGGTTCCTCGCACTCGAGTTCTGGGCCAAGGAAGGAGCAGCACCCACAGGCTTCCTGCCATGCACAGATGGGCACCTGTGCCCGGGTGAATTGGAAGTCACTGTTTCTTGGTTAAAGTGGCTCCTAACCAGGATCACAAGCTCTCATCCCTGCAGGGAACACTGCCCTCCCTGCGTTCCTAAAAAGGGGAACTTCACCAGGGTGAAGCTGGTGAGGAGAGGAGGGCACATGTGGGCTGACAGAGTACCAGCACCCTTCTGCATCTTTGGTCCCTTAGGAGGAAAAGAAACAAACTCATTAAATTTACCTGTTTTAGTTACCTTTCTTCTGCACCCTCTTCTTACTGTCCCTTCCCTTCATTTGAGCAAAATAGTAATAATAACAATAACAATAACAATAACAATAATAATAATAATAATAATAATACCAAAGTACCTATCAGAATCCCTTTCCTACTTTTACTGTAAATAGTAATGCAAAAATTTCATATCAGCTTTGCTTTTGCATTACTTTATTTATACCTATGAACCTATATTCTGAGCCCTGTTTTTGTGCAGATATTCACCACTGTCTCTCCACAGGCCTTTTCCCATATGCCTGGCTCTGGGCTGTGTCACCTCTGGCAATGGGAAATTACTCCTCTTTCCTGCTGTGGGAGAAGGCTGCTTAAAACAATTTCGAATTATGTAGCCAAGAAGTGTTTCTCCTAGAGGTAAGAAAGTCAACTTCCTACCTTCATTGGACTCATTTTATCTTACCCAGATACCAGGTTGGGAGCAGTGTTTTTAAACCCCAGACAAAGGAAAATAACCCTGCTAACCTCACACTGGAGAAGTTTCAAAATGCTGACATACCAGCAAGAGGATTTCCAAGTGTGCATTTGTGTATTTCTGCAGAGCAGCAAAAGCACATGTACTAAACTGGCTGGTTTAACCACATATTTCATTGCTACATAACAAAGTATCCTGGATTTCTTTTGTAATTAAAAAGTCATCAGTGTAGCACAGGTCTTGAAAAATTAATGACAAATAAGACAAACCTGAATATACCCCAAAGCAGGGTTTGGCTCCTCTGCAGATTAAAAGGAACTGAGTTAATAAGAGAAGAAGGATGCCCCTCTGTTAAAACTGGAGCTGTATCTCCAGTGACTTTGGGGACACTCTGTAGTTTGATTTGAGAGCTCAGGCTGCACACCAAAGCAGAACCAGACTCCAAACTTCTAAAAGGTCTAATCTGCTACTTTTACCTGGCATTTACTGGTAGAATTTGTGATGTTTGACTGAGCAATAACCAGTGCACGTTGCACTGTTTATTTCTTTATTATGTTACCGTTCAGCCACCTTTTTAGTCATTGTAAATCCTGGCACAAAGACTGCAAGCTAAGAAGAAATGAGTTTCTGGCTAAGGTGTCCTAAAAGCTAAATACTCATTACATGAAAGAAAAAAGGATCTGCACCTTACTTCTGGTGTGACTGCATTCTGCTCCAGCTTTCAGCTGCTGGATTTCATCAAGCCCCTTCTGTTCATGAAGCACTTGTCTGTTATGAACTTAACACCACATAAATAAAAATCACAGACAGTGCATGCAGAGAAATAGGGCTTTATAATCATGGAAAGGCAAAATGGGGATAAAGCCAAAAGGAAGTGGCAAAGGATAAAATGGAGTGAATGCAAAAACCAAATTCAAGCCTCTCCTCTCACAGTCCTCTACATACATTTAATGAGGTACATTTTATTTTCCTCATTTCAGACTAATGCCAGCATAATGTGGAGGTCCCATCCAACCTCCAGGATCCCCAAAGTCAGGATGAACATTCTTCTTTTATTTTCCTTGAAGAGTAAGAGCAATATACATGTGCTGTGAGGGCAACACAAGGAGCAAGACATGAAAGTGTATTTTTTTTCAGCACAAGATATAATGTGGGTGTCACAGCAATTTGAGATTTCTGTACACCTCCTCTGAAGCAGCTGAACATTGAGTGAAAGAAGCCAATTGCTGAGCTTCCTGCCCCGACACTGTGTGCTGTGGTGGCACCTGGGCACTCTTCGGAGTCTGGTCAGGTCTGAAGTCCTAACGGGTAGCAGGGAGGACTGTAGACATCCAATGGCTCTGATTCCTGATCTGGATCCCATATCATACCTGAAGCCACCTTCATGCCTTCCCGCCCTTTGTCTCAGAAGCAATTTCCAACACTCCTGTGTGTCCCTCTCCATCACACAGCACAGGGGGGATTTGATTAAGCACGTGCATCTGGCCACAGGCAGGCATCGGGTATCCGTGTGCCATTCCAGCACAGCCCAAGATTCCCTCAGCAAAAGCGGGAATACCATGCAGTGCAGTATTACAGATCAGCTGTCCAAGCGGACCAGATGGCACCACCATGCCAAGGACAACAAACAGTATTAAGTTGTCAGACTCTGAACCAAAGTCAGCCTGAGCTGCCGAGTTCGGCCATTTCTAGTGCACAATTCCAGAATAGCTGTCCCCAAAAGACACCGCAGAAGGCTCTTGGAGTAGGACACTTGAACAACTCTCTGTGGGCCACAGGGTGTCCCCCGAGGAAGCCCCAGTGCCACAAGAGCTGGGCTGACAGCACTTGGGATTTTGTACTGGGATGGGGATCACCAGGACGATTCCCCTGCCACTCTCTGGTTTAGACAAACCCAGCCAGGCTTCATTTCTGATTGTGTGTGGGAAGGACCCGGTAACCATTTTAAGAAACCTGTAATTATTGCTGCATTTGTTCAAAAACAGGAACAACTGTTCAGAACGTTCAGCTGTGACTCGCTCCTGTAGTTCCACAATGCAGCATTCAGTTTAATATGTGAGACTCATAACCAGCTCACACAGTGCAATAGTTCACTTCAGTTTGAAGAAAAAAAATTCTGCTGGAAGCACAGGCAAGTAGCAGTGTCAATTTTTTCATTAACCTACAGCCACTGTCTCTGTAGACTTACAGCTATAAGTAAGATTACTGTTATAATTCTTCGGTTCCTAAGGGGGGGGGGGACAAAAAACTTCTCAAAACTGTTAAGGTCATTAAAAAAAATCCACCTTTAAATTGGAAGGTAGTTTCAGTTTACTTTCATATTTCAAAATCAAATCTTAGCTTTCAGCCTCACATCAAAGCAGAAATGTCAGTCGCTTTGTTTCTACATCTCCTGTGAAAGAAGTTCCAGCTTATACATGAGCCTGAATGCCAAGTAAATAGATTTTTCCTTGGGAACAAAGAGCACCTTTTTTTTTTTTTTTTTGGTTTTGTTTAAACAGATGTAAATAGAGTCCCAGAAGCTGAAGCTGCCTGTCACTTCAACCAGGTTTACACTCGTGTCACTCCAGCTGGTTATTTCTGACCGCCCTTAGGTCAGGACTGCAGAAGTTTCCCTCCCCCTCCTCCACACAGTCATCTCCAGCAGCCACTCATGCCCTTTCCTTCCAGTCCCACAACCTCAGCAAAAGGAAAACACATTAATATGGATTCCTTTTTTGCTAGTCTTTATTCTTTCGGGTTTGTTTGTGTTTTTTTGGTTTTTGTTTTTAAACTCTAGTTACAGAATCTCAGAAATACTTTGGCCCTGTGAATACTTTGGGCCTCTGTCACAGACACCGAGATGGTTCTGAGATCTCTTGGCAGAGCAGAGCAGGTACCTGGATACACCAGTGACCAGTTGGGGCTGTGCCTACACACCAGGCATTTATTAAAGACTGATGGCACCTATTGGTTCATGGTACAAGATTATGGGGGCAGGGAAGCAACAGGAATGGATTGGCAGAAAAATGACTTTTTTGTTGTTTTGGTTTTGTTTTACAGAGGGCACCATCAGCCTTCGAGATTTCTCTTTTCAGTACCAGGCATTTAAAGAGTGCAGAGTTATTTTCCCCAAAGCCAGAGGACACCAAAGAGGAGTATGATCCCTTCACATGCCCATCTTCTAGTACTCTTTTTTCTTTTTTTAATTTAAACTAGCAGATCAATGCAAAATTGAGCACTTAATGCTTGTCATTTCCAAATGGTTCGGGTTATATCTTAATCTTGAGCACTTGTTTTGGGTGTAATACTGGGTAGCACCGAGGGATGCATCACATTTATAGGCTCTGCATAAACCGCAATTAAGGAAATCCTCAAGCACACGAGAAACCTCAACTTTTGATTGGCCACGTTCCCGTAACTTATTGATAATCAAATCGCTCGAGTATTATTCAGTGTTTTCCTTCTCCCTGCTTTTTTTTTATCTCTTGACAAGTTTACAAAGAGAAGAATGGAGCTGAGCTGAGCTGCATTACATCCAATATGCTGCCTACACAAATGCCAGAGAAGCTAAATGAACCCCAGAACATATGGCACTCTGCTGACAGAGCTCCGAAACTGGTTCTGCATGAGCAACAAGGAACATCTTGAAACGCACAAGACATATGTGTTTTAGGAAGAAGATTGAAGTGTTTCATAATAAAACAGGACAAAGTGAAATACAAGTGCTGTATAAAATTTTAATTAAAAACTGGTTTTACCCTCAACGTGAATATACAATATGTTTCCCAGATGGATTTCATATTTAAGTATTATCCAAACCAAAAACATAAATGAGACAAATAAAGCCTTCAGAAATGGCACAGAGGCTAAAATGTATGTAAACACTAGATGACTGTGGTGAAAACAAGGCAGGCAGAGAAAGCAACCTATTAGCAAGTGTTTACTACTGGAGTACTGAATGAAACCACTTCTACAACTATAGTCTTAGTACAACACAATTAGCTAAACATTCAAAAATTCAAGTCAGTGTAACAATACAAATACAAGCACTAGAATTCACCACCGTTCAGTGACGTAAATGGTGCTTTTGTTACTCATGAGTTTCACAGGTTTATTTTCTACACCGATAATTCATGGTATAGAAATGCATAATTCATGGCATACCAAGCATCAACACTCTCAGCATCTCCCCTGCTCTCAGCCTCCCACCCCACTCTATGTGAAGCTCTGTTCACTCCATGGCATCAGCTCTACAGGGTTACCCAAACACCTTTCTGGTGCTGTATCCTCAGGATCAGCAAATTCTTATGAACCAAGAGGGGGGATGTTTGCAACAGCAAACTTCTTTCCTCGAAGAGGTGAGAAGGTGGCTCAGATCACCTCTTCTCAGGCTGCAGAGAGTTCTCTCTGCTAGGTCAGAAGCAATCACACAGAATTGAAGGGAAATACACACGAAGAAAAAGCACAATCTCCACATAGATCAAGCAAAGAGAAAGATTACAGTTCCCTTATGTTGCCATCCAGACAAATTATCACCACACTTCAGAGAATTTCTCACTGAAGACAAACTGGGAACAAACTGCATGTCTTTGGCAAGCCAACACTGATAAAAGGAGCTACAGCCACATCTTTACGGGCTTTGGTTGATGTTATTTTGAATTCCATGGGGAAAGCAGCAGAAACACAATGCAATCAAGGAGGCTTGTGCCTAATAGTTCATTGTGTAATAGAAACAGGAATATCAGGTGTTCTCAATCACTTCTCACAACGCTGGTTTATTTGCTGAAACTGAAAGCGAACTGGGCAAAGACCAGTTCTCTGCTGCTACCAGAGACCATCACTTAAGCCAGACATCCCTCTGTCAGTGAGGCAGCTCATCAAGATCAGCCACAGAAGTGCTGTTCTCATCTTAGCTTCAAGTGCTTTCACTGGAACCAAGAGGCTAAATTTCATTGGTTCAAAAAGTTTCCTTCAAATTCCTTGATTACTAAACAAATCTCTTGAGATATTTTCAGCATCCTGATAATGAACACCCCCACAACCACTGAAGTAATAACACCGTGACCTTTCCTATGACCCAGAGATTCTACATTACCCAATTTATACAGTAAGTGACCACTGCTAAATGGCTGAGAATTTCGTTGCATAGTTCAGTTGTTTCAGAAAACATTTCAAGCTTAAAAATTAGGAAGAGAAGAATTCATCATCATCATCATCATCATGATGTGGATAAAGCCTCCCAAATCTTCGTTCGCGAAGCCCAGCCATGATGACTTTCTCTGACAAACCTATAGCACAACACACAAATTTTCCACTGACACGTTGCTCACACCACTGCATCCCTTGCTCCTGGGTAGAGGATGAGAACAAACCCTCATGTTAACAGAGAGATGTTAATAGTGCTGGTTAGTACACATAGCAAACAGCACTAAGATATCAGGATGAAATAAATAATTTATAGTTAACCCCCCCTCCATATCATAAGAGCAATCAGTATGAGTATATGAACCCAGATCATGCAGGAGACAGAAGCTGAGCAAGATACCAACTGTAAAGATTAGCTCCTAAAAGCACATGTAGTAAAGCAGTTCATTATCTTTTTTGGCCCTCTGATCAGGATAGAAATCTATTAAATCTGATTAAGACTTGTTTAATAATTGTCTGATTAAAACATAATAAACCTGGGAAAATTAAAATAAAGCCTTTTTAGTAACCTGGAGATGAGATGGGACTTCTCAGCCAGGCTTCCATAAAATAATTTCTTTAACATTCAACTCAGGATCCCAAAGCACTTCACAGTCATTTAATTAAGCTTCAACAGAGCACAAACTCCCTATTTTACAGCTGAGGTAACAATGAGAGAGAGTTTGGGAAAGACTATTTAATACTGAGCAGAGTTAAATGTTCTTTTACCCCAAAAATAGATTCCCAACACCTACAGGTAGATTTCTTTCTCCTCCCACAATTTTGTCAGCATCTGAAGCAATAGTAAAATTCAAACGTGATGCACAATCTAAAGAACAGCCCTTGTCACTTCCCAAGCTGCTCAGCATTGGAGTATACACACTGTTTCCCATCTATCTTACAAAGCTGTTCCCACTATTCCAGCCATCCCTATGCCTCTTGTCCCCAGTGGACCAATTTAAGCTTCTCTTCTTTTAAGTTGAAAACTTAGATAAGGCAAATCATTAAAGTGTTTGACATTTCTGCCTTTAATCCACAACAGGTCAATGACGGAGTGATTTCCAAAGCAACTATTACTCAGCACTTCTACTGAACCCAGGCAAGTCGTTTGCCTAAAGCCACCCCAAGATCCTAAACTATACCAAGACAGTCACAGGAGAGATGGAAGGGAACAAGTAGAAAGCAGGGTCTGACTTACTAAAATGACAGTGATAAAATTTTGCACTGGTTGCATCCTGCAAGCATCACTGTATGCTGAACAGCATTTGGTGAGAATGCTCATGGGTTATTATAACTTGGGGAGGGCAAGAAAAAGACACAGACTCTACAGAAAAACACTAATTCGCTCTTAATCTAGCCCATTATTTCTAGATTTGAGTAGGCAGCTTTCCTTTAGGAGGCAAAATGACAGGGGTGGAATTCTGCCATCCCACTGTCACTAACAACTTTGTGGATGGCAAAAGATAAGGAATAAGCATAGAAAATGCTATTTAAAGCTCGACTTAGGAACCTAGAAATTTGCATTTGATAGGAAGGATTTAAATTGTATTAGAAGGCAAGGTGCACTAAACAATTACAGTTTATTACTGTGTTGGTTCACTGCCTGAACCTTCACTTATCACATGCTGCAGCAGCACAGGAACAGCCGTGCTCGTGTGTGTATTAATGGCAGGGTTAGCTCAGCAAACAGGGAAGGGGCCAAGTGCTTCTGAAAACAAAGTGGCTTGCAGATTTTATGGACAGATTGGAGTAATTTGGGTCTTAAGTCACAATTCAGGGAAAAGTTTTCCATCAACCAAACTGGATTTCCAGCACAGCGCTTGGAAGAGAACACTCTTTGCTGTATCACGGCGCATAAGCTGTGGAATGACTCTGACCCAAGAGAGAAACATATCCTGCAGCAGCTGATTCAGAGAGACATTATACACACCATCTCCCCTCACAGCTGGACCAGGGCCAAACACAGAGTCTGCCTGCTTCATTTGTTGTTATGTTGCATAAGAAGGCTACCCTGAGAATATTCGTACTGGCCAAAATTCCATAGATGACACTATTTTCTCCCATCTATTTTTTACCTTTGCTGAAAATGTTTTCATCTTTGATGAAAACTGAAAGTTGACATATTACCATATGCTTCCTTTCTTTAGTTAGGGGAATTAAACAGATACACCCCAGATATTCCTATGGACCCCTTGAGAACACTACTCTGCTTTTTCACAGTGGCCTCCAACCTTCCTCATCTCCTCCTTGTGTCTTGAATTCATGGCAAACTGTGTCCTTACTCATCCATACAAAAAAAAAAAAAAACAACCCAAAACAAAGCTTCAGCATTCAGGTTTTCTTACACATCAAACAAACAGGGACTAAAATCTGCTGGATTACTGGGGAGGGAAAAATTGAACAGGTTTTCTATGTCACAGAACCAGATTAGGCCAAAGGGGAGCACCCAATCTTCAGAAGACTGTAACTTCTACTTTACTGTGAGACTGGGAAGGGAATACAGAGAATATTGAATGAAAACTGCAGGATACCATAAGAATAACACTGAATATTACAGCTCAAACACAAACAGGAAACTGCAACAACCTTTAGATTTCGATAGATTACTTTTAACCCAAAAGCTTGGTAAGTATCTCTCAGAATCTGCCCTACCTGTTTAGGATCCATTTCAATATACCTTTCCTGAACAGCAAGAAAACTATTCCTTTATGGACCAATAGGGGATCACAGGGATAGGCCCATGAACACCAGGTACTGGTAGAACAACACTCCATGGCCACCAAGCCTTCAGGGGCACAGCTTGGGGAAGTTTTACTTTTCACTTCATAGAATGACTCCACACTTCTCCATAGCATAAGACTGTGCAACTAATGCCCTTTGAAAGCACTAATGTGCTAGATGGCATCAGGGACAGGAAGTTATCAGTGTTAATCCACTTCAACTGCTTTAACAGTTACAAGGAATAGAAATGTCTATATGTGAGACACTTCCTCTGAGAGTCCCCTTTCCTGAAACAGAAGCACACAGCCTTTCAACGTGCTTTCCCACCAGCATAATTGCTCACCAACTGCTTTCTCAAATCAATTATGTTGTCTCAGCATTAAAGGATGGAAGGCAGAGTAGACCAACTTTTTGTTTATCTAGGCATGCTGGCAGGTTACAGTCATATGTTCTGCCATCTGTACTCCCAGCTTTATCCTTTATCCAATCAAACAGGTAAAATGGCATCGGTGTAACTGAATCTGTTCGCTCAGACAGGGAAGGAGCCAGAACAGGCATTTGTTTTTTTTCCCCCATTCTGAAAGGAAGCGGGAGATGGACACTCTTGCCCTTTTAAAACATTCTGCTTTTCAAGAGATGGGCAATTTGCCCTGGTCTGCTAATGTGGGATCTGCTCAATGCAAGGCTGAAAAGGTTCCATCCCCGGGGAAAGCATCGAACTGCTGATGAACATTTGGTGGCCTTTAGCAAAAACGAAGCGATTTCTGCCAACGGGATCCCAGCAGACTGGGAAGGACAGGCTCCAAATTAGGTGGGATTGTGATGCAGGAATTTCAGAAGGCCTGTACAGAACACAAGTAGCTTGCTCACTAGCTCTAGTCTTTCCGCCTGCACACTCCTTTGTTACTCATAATTTTTAAAATTACAGGTAAATTGGCAAACGTCACGGCTGCATTCAGGAGAACCTGGAAGCTTTCAAATGCAAAGGGTGCGTGAAGATGACCTTTCATCTGATACAAAGACTGCTGGGCTGGGTGGATTTCTTTTAAAATTTCACAGTATTAGAATATTTGTTGCTAAAGGTGCTTAAAACCACTTCAAAACCATGCCTATAGTCCTACAGTACCAGCATTTATGCCCTTCTCCAAAATAAACAATTCAAAGGCAATTTTCTAGAAAGCAATTCCCTTTGTCCCACATGGGTTGCTTTTAAAACACCACTCACATTCACCCTCCCCTTTAGACCCCCTCTCTGACCACTAGCATTGGTTGTTTCTTCAACCAATTCTGTTTATGTTACTAAATAGTTTTAGTTATTTAATAAGAACTGGCTGCAGCTGAAACCTGAGTTGATGTCAGACAGGAATGTCCAGCAGACCTATTAATCTTCAAATGACTCTATTTTCATAGTCTCAAAGGAACAATACCATCTTGCTTAACCATGGAGGGGCTTGATTTTTTGTTCCTTTGTTTTGGGGGGGTGGATGTTAATGTCAGCTCAGGCCAAAACCCCATTTTTCCAAAACCCTGCCCAACCATAATGGCACCTTAAAAATACAGTAAAAATATTCTTATATAAAAATAGGTTTAGTTACAAATGTGAACACTGTGTACTGTGCATTTTCAGGTGAGTTGCTATCAGGAATGTGTTTTTTGGTCTGAAACAGTGCCAGCAACTTTT
This sequence comes from Chiroxiphia lanceolata, assembly GCF_009829145.1. NCBI lineage: Eukaryota > Metazoa > Chordata > Aves > Passeriformes > Pipridae > Chiroxiphia > Chiroxiphia lanceolata. The sequence goes on from NC_045645.1 coordinate 6,693,421, forward strand.
TGGTACATGTTTCTGTATATTTTTCCGAGGCTCTCTTCAAAGATCGCTCTGTGAGGCTTCTCTTTGTACACAGCTGCACGACTGGACCAGTATTCACCATTATCCAAGTGAACAGGAGCATTCTGCTGCACTGGTGAACTGTCAGAGGAAAGAAGATAAGAAACAAGACACGGAAGAGGAATCAGAGGCACAAAACTGGCAGAAATACAAATGCAGAGCTGCTAAGCACATATTACCTTTTACAAACTGAAACAAAAACTGCAGTGCAGCTACTTCTAAGAAATGGGAACCACAAGTTATTCATTCACACAAATTCTCCCCCACTTACCTGACTACGCTTTATAAAGCCTCCCAAACAGAAAGAGAATTAATTTTCTGAGAACATGCAGTAATTTTGCTGTATTTTTGCAGGCTGTGTGACTAGGCAAGAGCAACACAGTAGGATTTTTGTGTCCTTTGAAGGTTAAATTGTAACCACAAGGAGCTATTTCAATATGAAGACAATCTATCAGGGGTATATTAAATTACTGTGGTTGCAGCTGTAAAGTGCTCTATCGGAATCGTCTTGGAATAAGTATTCTACCAAATACATTATGATATAGTGGCAATCAAGTGTTCCTTCCACACCCCATCTTCTGTGTCACTGTTTTAATACTAAACACAAATACAGGCTCATCTTTCAGTTGCTTTGAGAAATTATTTCCTAGACCCATGAAGTGAAATTTATACTCTGAAAATCATTACAAAGCACTGACAACTCTGAAGCGTTCGTATCTAAACATCATGACTATCTGCCTCCTCTTGATACTTTCAAAACAAAGGATTGTGTCATATAATTAAATGAGCAATTTCCTTGTAATAAAGCATGAAACAAGTAGCTGAAAAATCATCAGCAAAAAATGACTACTGAGGTGACGTTTTTCATGTCTGCTCAGAGATTTAGGCACTGAAGACACTTAAAAATTAGGACTGAGTTATCTTCAGCCTTTTGTGAATGTTCTCAGTTTGGGAAATGAAATTGGAAGTGTGAAGCTTACAGTGACCATCTTCTCTTAGGAAATGGATTACATTTTACAGGGAAGCTTTACAGTTTCTTATATACATATAATTTATTAATGATAGTGTCTTTTAGGATCAAAGCAGTACTTAAAACTTTGTCCTCGAGTTGATATCAGCCCACATATGTGACAAAATTTAAAGAAACCTTATGCTGAAGGACCCATGAATACATTTGTACCTCATTGCATCAAAACACAAGGTTTTCACTTCAAGAATGGAAAACACTGAGGGAAGAAGAGGAAAATATAAGATCAGTTTTCTAACTTCACATCCCTGACCTTCCATTGTCCCATGGAAAACAAAAGAAGGAACAGCTTTCGCTTTTATATTTCTTACATTCAAATAGTAGGGTGATGCCAACCTATACCAATGAAAACAACAAGACCTGTGTGTGGCTCCAATATTAAAAAGGGAGAAAGGCCACTTTCACACTTATTCAAAAAAGCTCCAACATTTAAAGTCAGTCAATATCATGAAGCAAATTAAAACTGTTTATCATCCCAAGTGAACTGTGCTTCACAGTTTGGACACAAAGAAACCAACACACCAAACAGTAAAATCAATACAGAAGTTATACAGGCCTATGTGAAATGCAGACAAGTCAATACCCTGGGGACTCATCAACAACTGAAGTTTCACCTCCTCCTTTCTGCAGTTCATGGTACCTGACTTCTGATGGAGAATTCTGAGGCCAGCAAGTAAGCACAGCACTAGGAGTGGCACTTGTAACTGTACAACAAACAGCTCTGACACTCCTTTCCTTGGAATCCATTTCCTGCAGGCAGCCTTGTGCTTGCCTTTTCTTCTCCTAAAAGCTGAATGTACCTAGAGACACTCAAACTCCAAACACTGCAGTAAAGGAAAGACTCAAAACCCAACAGCAACTTCCACAAGTTCCTTATTCTGGTACTGACAAAGATGTACAAGAAAATATAAAGTTAGTTTTCCCTTCTCTTTTGGGAGGGATGTGTTTGTATGTGTTTCCATTAGCCAGTCCCTGTGCATGAGATACCTGGCACTGGTGTGGACAAAGATACAGCCAAGCTAGGGAAGAGTCCTCCTGTCTCAGCTGGAAACCAGCTGACAACCTGAGCTAAGCAATCTGGGAATTACACTCACAAATCATATTAACAGCAGGATTTCTGCACGCAACTCCCTGCTCTGAAATACCTGTCATATGCTTTTGTTCCCTCATACATCTCCTTTAAGAGTCCCAGAAGTTCTTTTCTGAGTGAATCATATACTAAATATTTCACAAAACACAGACCTTTTCCTTACTCCCAGTGGCTTTCAATCATCCATCTACTTTACTGCCAAAATTTGGTCGACAGTACCATGTCCTTCCATGAACTCTGTCTCTGTCCTTGTATCCTGTTTATGAGCACTGTGGCAAAGACTCAGCAATCAGACTGTCCTCGAGGCCTTTTATGTCTCATCCCCAGTGCTGTCGGCCTCTAAACCCAAGGAGCAATCCTTTCCCAACTTGAGTGCCACATTTCATATCCCATCACTTCAGGATTCTGTAGTATTAGGGTTTGTTTTTCATTTTTTCATGGTCTGCAGTTTCAGCATCAATCTCAAAGTCCCAAAGCTGCCTCAAAACAAAAACTTGCACTTTCTCTCTCACAAACACATCCTACACAATTTAATTGCACCAGCTGTCAGGACAAAGGAAAAGGGAGCAAAAAGGCTACACGTAGAATACAGGAGTGAGCACAGGTACAGGGATACACAACTGCAGCAGCAGCTTCATATGCATATGAAAATCTGAGTAACTAGATCCCTTGCACAGAGGTGATTACAAACCACAGGAACTGCAAAAACAGCCAGCAAGTCATAAATCAACTTTTTGGGGCTTACAAACTGCAAGCAGAAGTTCACTATGATGCCCATATTGAAATACCCTCCTTTCAGTGGTATTACAGTGGTGGTTTGGGATGCCTTCATTACAAAACACTGTGTCACATTTAATTACCAAAATAAAACCTTTTCTTTCCTAATGGCAACACCTCTCAAATATAGCACCACAGTTCTAGGATTTCTCCCTTAATATAAAGAAAACCAGAAAAGCTATAGGAGCCCAGAAAAGATTTACATTACTTAGTATCTTTCCTCCAACAAGTACCCAAAACGTTGTACAAAATACTGTGTGCACACACAGAGAACATCAATATTGATAACTTCTGCTACAGAAGTTGTCAAAATCAATTCAGCATTTTATAATATTGAAATGAAACCCTAGTCATGTATGTGAGTAGTACATACAGTAATTAACCTAAATAAACCAGGTTTTTAAGACCTCGGGTTTCCAAGACAGCTTCTGAAATAACATGCTGAATCACTAAACTGTGGTATATAAATTTAATGTGTTTTTTGAAAAGGCTTTTTTCCACATATGAGTTTAAAAAAAGAAAAAAAAAAAAAGGAACAAACCAACGGAAGAGCCTCAAACCATATTAATAAATAAGCTTCAATTTCTTTTTGCACTCCTATAGTTTAAAAAAAATAACCAAATAACCAATTGATTATTTTAAAAGTGACATTTTCTCCCTGGTTGATAAAATCCCAAAACTACTGCCCAAGAATCACTTTTATAACCAAGTCCAGTTCCAAAATCAGTGTTTTATGAAGACTATATTGGCTCAGGCACTTACAGTGGCAAAACAACATCAGGGGTATAATTATATTTAACTGCCTTTTGCTTTTAGGTGAAAAAGCTTGGTATGACTAACTCCTACAGAAGCCTTTTCCTTGTGCAATATATGACAGACTAAAATGGGAAGAGAAATTTTTAGCTACATTTAAAGGGCAATATTGAGTATGACTGTTCTGTCTCGGTCAGAGAAAAACTCCATACCTGCTCTGCAGTTCACTCATGGATAAGGGAGCATTATGTGAAGATTCTCTTGTCTTAGTCACGTCTCCTTTTGATGAGTTACTCTCATCCTAAAAAACCAAACAAACCAAAACCAAAAAAACCCAGAAATCAAATTCTCATTACCTTGGTTTCTGATTACAATGATCTCATTTCAAAAATACTTTCTTTTCCATTTAGAAGACTATTAAAGTAACTTACATTTCTTGGGGGAGAAAGGGACAAAGTGTAATGAGCCAAATGCCATTTGTGAACACTTTTAATTAAGTTCAGTACGATTCAGCTAATAATTTTAAGGTAATAAACTGGAAAGAATTTCTAGACAGTGTAGATCTAGAGTACTATGCAGACAGCACAAGCTTCAATAACCCCCAACAAACATGTTGATAAAATGTTATGAAACCTACTGCCCACTGCTTTACTTTCACTTCTTGCAGAAAAGGGGAAAAAGAACCTAAAACTTATTATGATTCATAATGAGCTCTCATTATCCATTTCATGCATTTTACCAGACAGAAGCATTTTACACATCTGAATACTTCGATTCCATATACAGGACTGAGTACACGCCTCTTCAACTTCAAAAAATATCTGATACTCTTAATGACCCTTCAGTGGTATTCTTAGGAGCTGTTAGAATGCAGTCTTACCTTCCAAATGATATCTAGACATTAATTAACCCAGATTTGCCCTCTTAAGTAAGGGAGAAACAAAACACCTCACATGGAGGGAGCCAGTTGCTCACCCGAGATGGGATGGTAGAAATTCAACCAGACACAACCACATTCACTCTACTCTGAAAAGCAAAGACCCTACTTAAGAGGTGATACTAAGTGATGCTTTCAGCAGAAGCCAATTGCTGTAAGGATTAGTAAACAAAGTCATCTTTCATGCTATAGGAGAAATAATTGGAAAAAAGACTGTGCAGTAAAAATAATCACACTTGCTGGTAACACAGAACTGGGAGAAAAGACAATAAATATAGCGGTAGATGGCAATAAGATGCAGAGCAAGCTGAACAGCAGGTGTATGGATGAGGAAAAACCTAAGAGAATTTATTGTGGTGAAATACAAGGTAATAAGTGTGTTTGTAAACAGGAAAGCTCTCTTCCTTCAGCGGTCACAGACTACAAAGCACTGAAGAGGAAATGGGGTACAGTGGTAAATAAAACTCTGCAGCATTTGCCAGAGGCAAATTATGTTCAGGAAAGCAAAAAAAGATGGAAACATTACAATACTGTCAGAATGTCACAGCAGAAAGCTACAGTGGACACCCTAAGGAATCTGCAGCAGAGCTCCAGTCACACTATTTTTACAGAACACTATGAAAATGAAATTTCGGAAGACACAGCTGGGTACTTTTGGGAATGGCTATTTAGCATTAGGATCTTTGGAATGAAACAGAATAAGAGATACTTTTTAACCTTCCAAAGTTTGGAAAAGGCTCTAGATTGGGGACAAACTCTGCTCACCACTTCGTGAGCGCACCTGCTTTACTATTCACTCACTTTAAAAATGACCCATTTACCTCATCCACCCACTGTGCACCAACGCAGCCTAGATTTTGGGCCATCTGGGAAGCACAACCAATCCTGGTGTATTTTGCAGTACTCACTGCAAGGAGAACCAATATCTTTGTCTATTTTTTTTAATTGGGTCAGTCACTGTTAGCACAGCGTTCACAAGTCAGCTGTACACAACTATCAAACACCACAAGACTTCTCTGTAGCACCCTTTTGCTCAGTGGAAGAAAATGGAGTGAGATAAACGGTCCTTTACCAGCATTGCTCTGACCAGATTGGTAATTAAAGACCCAATACCCTAATAGCTGGATTTTTTAGGGTAGAAACCAACACAATGTCTGCAAAGTCGTGTGCATTTGTGCAGTACTGCAGTAACGAGTGAATTGCTGCATTATGTGTAAGTCACTCTAGAGCAGAACTTTTAAAGGATATAAGCAAAAAAAGTAAATAGGAAAAAATGATTGAATTCTCTTATACCCATTATTATATTTCACAGTCTTTTTAACTGTATGGAGAGACCATGTAACCAACCTTCCAGCTCTTATAACAAACTAGTAAATCTTTTATCGTAAAGTCATGGTCTGCTGTTCAAGGAAAGTAGTCAAGGACCACTGGAGATAGTTCAGGATGTGCAAACTTTCATTAAATGTAGGTGCTGGACTGTCAAGAAATCCAATTTGTTATCTTAAATTCATTGACACATCAGAGAAGCATTTTACATGATTTGTACCTATTCTGAAATGTGATGGGCATCTTCTGTTTGAGAGGCAGCAGCTCACAAAATCATAACATTCATACACAAACTCAGGGAGGTACAGCAAGAACTAGATCAAACAGTCTTAGTATGTATGAGAAAAGGTTTTTCTGAGTTTAAAACAAAACCCACAACTAAGCTAAAAATGAAGATTGGACAGAAATGAGAAAATAATCAGATTAGGTGAGAACGAGGTGAGACAAGGAGCTGCCCAACATGGCTAAACCTGGGGACATGATAATTTCAGCAGAGCTCCTAATCATAATCTTACCTGCCTCTCATCCTTACATCCTTTTTATCTTACCTGTCTTTTACCTCACCTCACACTGAAGACCCTAAATTCCCTGTAGGTGAACAATGTTGTTACTCAGTTGGTACAATGTGTTGGCTTGTGTTGTGCCACAACCGCGCTTCTCAAAATCACAACAGGAAAAGTTTTTGTCTGTCTTAAACCACACTTCAAAATTTCATCAAGGGCAAAATATTCTGATCCCGGGCGTAATCTCATTAGATAAAGAGCTCTGTTTATTGAAAGCCAGGTAATTAGGGAAAAAATCACACATCTGAAGAATAATATTAGCTCTATAAACAGCTGGATACAAGCAGCTGCTGATGTGCAGCTGCACAACATGTTTAACCTTGATGTTCTACACATCTGTAACATATTTTTTGCTTAAATTGGAAGTGGAGAACCAGATATAAAAAAAATAAAACCAAATGTAGCTGTCCTCAATAATCCATGAGAGATACCAGTTGCCCACAAAGGCTACACGTAAGGAGGCTACTGAAATCAATGTGAAACAGTTCAGCTCACACACCAAATCCGTATTTCTACAATCAAGGCTGTCTCAAAGGATAACATTACAACAAATCCAAGACTGTAGGCACAGTTTTCTTCCTCAGCCACTTTGGAGAAAAGAAAGGATTGAGTTTGCAGTCTTACTTACAAAGATTAGGCGCTGCCTAGCACTGTGTGTCCTTAAAATATTTTTCACTCTTTTATGGATCTCATCTCCATTTGCTGGTGAAGGCCAACCAGAGCTAAACCTGCAAGAAGAAAAACAAAGAGAAAAAATATTTTCTTGTTGAAAAGCTCAAACATGCTTTCGACTCAGATTTCCTTTTTTTTTTTTTTTTTTTTTTTTTTGTAATTATGAAGCATGTATTACTTCCTCCTATTTGGAACATGCACAGTGTTTAGATTTGATTCTTTTTCTCCTCTGGGGTACAAGTAAAGAAACATTTCAAAGCATTGCATAAACAGTATGCAGCCACAACACAAATAGAAGATGCAAAACATGGAAAATGTTGATCGTTTTGTAACTTGAGTATTGTCCCTACAGAATAGAAAAGCTACACTATTCCCAGTGATCAGGTTTCATTTTCCTCTCTTTAAAGGAAGCATTGCACACATGGAATTATTTTCACTGGAAAAAATCAACAGGAAGATAACCCTGGTGTGTGCAAATTGGAAAGTACACGGAGTTAGAGAACTGCAAATTCCCCGTCTTTATTTCATAAGAGGGACTACATTTTAAGTTGCTTTTTTACATTAAAAAGCAGGTTGCTTGCTTGGTATGAGTAACTTGAAACTAACAGTTACTTTTAGATTTTACCCTTTTATGTTTTGGATCACATTTTTTTTGCCATTTTACTAAAAAAAACTCCCTCATCCTTCTCAAGAAGTTCAGAAGCTGCCAGAAATTTCATATCAATAGTTATTCTCAGTCTGTTAAGGGTGGCAAATAAGATTTTAAGAACAGAATCATCTACACACCAACTACGTGTTAGTACGTTAAAAAATGTATTTAAAAAAAAAGGAGACATCAATATAAGGAAAGAATTATTGGGGAAAAGTTGTTAAATGTTTACTTACTCAATCTCATCACAATTGATAGAAACTGAGTGCCAAATGAAGATTGTGCACCTTCATTTCAGTGTTTCCTAACCTCTGAGAAATTTGCACCAAGAAAATAAAAACTCATGATATGGTATCATCACATGAACAGGGGTCACTGGGCAAGCTGTGAGCTGGCAAAGCAGTGCCACTGCAATCCCAACTCATGGAACAGCAGCCAACAGCAGGGCAGAGCTGCCATACCCTGAGTGGACCAGCAGCACCAGGAACAGCAACAATACTTTGACAGCTGCCTTCACAAGTTTAATGCAGTGGAGAAACATCATGACCCTGAATCCTGAGATTCCACAGTGGGCTCTGAGTGGGTTTGTGGGACTAGGACTGCAAGTCCTCCTGCCCTCTTCTCTCCAGTTTATCACATTCCCTGTGTTATCCAGTCTATCACTCTCGAATCCCCAGTCTGATCGTGCCTGGCTTAGTTCACCTTCACCAAACCTCCAGAAATTTCAACACAGCTAAAGAACTGTACAGCTCCTTCCAAAAAGAACAAACCAAGTATACACATAGAAAGCTTCAGTACAAAACAGTAGCCTTGCAGTGTTAAAATTAATGGAAGCAGGATCCTGAAAATGGGAAGTGCCAGGCTGCCTTGAAGGTTACAGTAAGGGCACAGAACTCTTTGCTATCCTTTGGATCAGCCCTTCTATTACGAGAGAGATACACTGAAATATTAGTAGAAAGTGACCAGTTCTCTGCTTTTGAGTAATTTTCTTCTATTTTCTTCTATCTAATCAACTTATTTAGATGCACTTTTTGTTGCTTATCTTTCCAAAATATCTCTCTCGATTCTAAACAGCCCCAGTATTTTCAACTTATCTATGAATTTCCTTAAATCAAATCACTTATTCGTGAATGTTTCTATTTTTCTTCAAGAATGGGTGCCAAGAAATGACACAATATTGAAAGGACAAAACATATAATCCATTGGGGGATGTATTTCCATATTTCTAATGATTTTAACAGTTATCTTGGGATCATTACAGGCAAGAATCTTCACAAGACTGGCCATAACACTTGTATTGGCATCCTGAGCATTTACAATTAATTTGAAGCCCAGGAGCATGTATGGCAAATCCACACTGCACAATTGTCTTGCACACTAGAATCCAGTGATTTGTTGCACTGAAAGACCTCGCATAACTTTTTCTAAATGAAAGTAAAATGGTTTGTGGATTTTGTTAAGAGGAGAAAAGCATGGCCTTTAAAGAAACAGAAGTGTGAGTCCCTTAAGCAGGCAGGAACATTCATTTCCCCAGTGCAGTCAAACCCAGTTTGATGTACTGCATTACAATGCATGTGTTCTATCACCACCTGTGCTTTGGTAAAAAAACCCCACAACTTTCTTTTTTTTTCTTTTTTTTTTCTTTTTTTTTTTTTAAAGAACAGAGGTAAAGGAAAGGGGCAGGAGAGGTATTATCATCTTATGACTTCCCATTAGGATTTACAACATTTAGTGATATTAAAGGACTTCTGAAATGCATGTTTAAAAATCTGTATCCTAGATGTAGTAAGAGTGAGTCATTTCCCATTTGACAAATAAAAGATAGACCCATGAAGTCATGGCATTTTCTCTTATTTATACAGCAGCTGTTCTTCTTCCAACATTCAGGTTGCTGGCTCTGAGAAGAGAAGTTGGAATATATTGCCTTTGGGAAATAAATTTTATGAAATTCTTATGTAAGATTTCAGATCATTGTTATTAACCTTAAATTTACAAATATCCTTGGAGGTAAATGTATTTACCTGTAATGTAAAAGAAAACCCAGCTAGATATTGTATTCACTTAGAAAATACACGGCCATGTCTGCAAGAAGAAGAAGATTTAAGTACTTAATTCATGAACTATTAAATTTCTTTCTCCAGGTGATTTTATTGATCAATCCACTAGTGTGCGCTGTGGTATAACAAACGTTGGCCACTCACACGGACCTCAAACTTCATTTAGCAAAACAAAAAAAAAATAAAATCAAAAGCTTAAGTGTGATTAAAAACGGTATCAGTTTCTTTTTAATTAGCTTTTCTAGTATTTTTATTGTCTAATTTTAGTAACAACTATAGAGTCTAACCCACGTTTAAAGTATAATGTTAATATTTACACCAACCGAAATGCAAAGTAAAATAAAATCATGCCTAAAATGTAACAACTATAATCTGAAGTGAAACCTTTTTATGATATTCTAACTCTCCTGTTGGAAATACTTTATAAAACAGGCTTCATAGCACAGCTTCTTGGAGTATAAATAAAGGGATTCCATTTGCCCAAAATCACCAGTAACGACTCTTTAAAATGACTAGCTACTTATTTATGTGATTAAGGTGTCACTACCATATTGCAGTGCTGAAAGGAAAGTCATTTCATTTCAATGACTGTTTGTCCTGATAAACGAAATAAACTTCTACAGCTGTATTCTTTGTCATACTTTCAATTTTCCCTGGGACTTGCAAACATTCTGCAGTTACATCAGTTTAAATTGTTTATTGATTCCAATAGATTGTATAAACACTTTGGAAATATAGCTCAGTGACCTAGAAAAAGCCAGATCAATCAGAGAACTTTTCAAGATTAATTTCAAAGATGTTGTGTTGAATCTGATCAAGGAAACAGAACCATTTTCCCTTGTAATGTGACTAAAGGCATTTATTTTCTTTTATGAGATAAGGATTTTTTTTTAAGGTCATACAGACAACATCTACCATGATGAAAAAAAGAAAAGAAACCAGGCAGACAGTGTAGATTTTGTGCTAAAGATTATTTTCATGTATAATTTTATCCATTAGGATGAAATACTCCATTAGAAATACAAACAGGATACATCCACCCATGTACTCTACTCAATCAGCAGCTCGCAAACTCGAGAGCTGTAATAAATAGGAACTTTTAAATGTCAGACAATCCAATCATCCACTTGCACACAGCAAAAACATTAATATCACATTTCAGCAGGAGATAATAATACATTTCATATCAGCAGAATTAATGCAAAATCCTGCTGCAGAACATTTGCAATGCCTATCGTGACCCCTTCCCCCACCACGGCACCTCCTTGCCCTGTGAACAATTCAGTGCATGTGGCCTCCACGAAGAATTCATCAGCTTCAAAGACACAGACTTCATGCTGAGCAAAACCACACACAAGGACAAACTATCAGAGGACGGAAATCAATGAAGTCCTGTAGTACCAGATTCACAAATGGAGACAACGCTACTGTAATTGGGGGGAAGAGGGAGAAAGAGCTCTTAAAGCTCCTGGAAGAATCTGCAACAGCTTATACATGGAACAGGAGAGAGTCTCAACAAAACCAAATATATTTAATTCTGAAATAAAAAAAAACCCTCTCCCAGATTTTGTATCTATGCAGGCATCTATTCAGCATTCACAGTAAGGGAAGAAGTTGCTTTATTCTCGTTTAAGAGGACATGAAGTGGTAATTCAGTATGATGGACTTAGTTTGCAGTGTATACTAGTCTGTATGGAGGCACAATAGAAAAGCTGGGCTACATTTAAAGAGTTTTTCTGGGCAGTTTAGTCAAGGACACAGTTTTGTTTTGCTTTTTCTTAAAATGACCAATGGCTATGAAACTTAGTGCAGATGCAGCTCTGAAGTGTTTTAGAGACTATCTTGACTATCAGACTACCAGTCTGAACTGTAATGAAGTTGTACCAACACAAACCCCCCAACATTCTCACAATATTTGCAGTGGAGGAGGGAGGCTGCTTCACAAGGGCACAATATTACTATGGAGCAGAAACAACTACACACAGCCAAGGCCTTAAATCAAAGCACAGAAGCCTAAATATCTGGAAGCAGAAGCTGACAGCTTAGCTGTGTACCAGTTTGCTCTCCCTCTTCAGTAAGAAATGAAAAAAAAAAAAGGTAAAAATTTCCCATGTTTTCTATGTAGTTTTTCTTACTTTCAAAAGCCCTGTTTACAATTGGGCCTTGAAGCCTAGTGACAAATTCAGTGCTGAGTTCTTAAATTAGTAAATGCTTTCTTTTCTCTCCTTTTCATATCCAGCCCTTATACATCATCCTCATGGAAAAAGTGAAACTTAAATGGCAGACAGCTTCTGAGATTTCAATGAAAGTCAATACTCCAGCTGAGCAGTTGCCCCCAAAAGGTTGAAGCCATTCAGGTACTAAATCATTAGCATGTCACAAATTGGCTGCACCTCCTTATGCTCTTTGGAAGCTTTTCCATTACCTTCTATCTTCTCTGAATTTATTAATTTATACACAAAATGGCTTTGACAGCAATCAATTTTAAATTTACTTACTGCTGTAGCAAAGCCAACCAATGAAGATGACAAATAGTACAGATGTTAGTCAAAAATATGAAATAACGCTCAGGTACTGCTCAGTTTTGCAGAATATAGTATGAAATAACTGATTTTCAAGTGCTGATTCTAGAAGCTAACTTAAAGAATACAAAATAAGTAAACTTCCCCAAGAGGTGAGATTGATAAACCCAAACCATATAAGGACAACCTTCCTACCAAACTGAATTCCAAAAATCAGAAATAATTACTTTTACATGGCTAGAAATAGATAGGAAGCCTAGTTTACAGCCTCTCCCCAGAGCAAGCTTTTTTCCTAAAAAGTCTGCAATGTTTTTCAGTGTTCTGCTTTGTAGTAGAAAGTTCTCACCACTGAAAACATACACTCTCACAGAAGCAAACCCTGTCTTAGGATGCATGCCAGTCTCTAAAGGTGAACTACCTGTGTCTGGATTTTGCTGTGCAACAAAACTAACCCCCAAGATCCTGGTATGACACATTTCAAGATCACTGAACAAATGATTCTGATAACTGGAATTTTCAAGGACTAGTAGGATCTAGTATTTCATTAATATCTGTTATCTATCATTATATCTATCATTAGTAATATCTAACTTCATGCTGCTCTTTCCCTACTACTTTGAAAAAGATAATATAAAAATATGGTAGTTAAACAATAGAGGAATATTACAGAAGGGCATCTGATCCAGACAGTTAACCTCTCTCTCACTTCAAAGAGAACTTAGGTTTTTGTTAGATTTTATAGTAGGTAAGATCACATAGCAGCAGCATAACCAGGAGAACATGAAAAAAGATATCAAGCTGTACTTCAGCCTGGAAACAAAAGCAAAAGTGTGCTCTTTCCAGAGTAGGAAAAAGAATCCTTTGATCCCAAATGCATGAGAAGTAGCTTTGCCTCTCACATAACAGAAATAGTCAAATACTCCTATGATTGTTGTGGTCTCTTGAGAAAAGGATTTCTCTTGTGCCAGCACACAGCTCTGCTCAAAGGACTTCTTGACCTTACAGAATCCATCTCACTATTTCTCCTTTCCTTTATGAAAGGTACTTTGCTGCAGGTTTCAGTGCTGCAGGGAAGGCTTAGCTTGTAAGTCCCCAAGAAAAACACCATCTTCTAGGAATGCATGAGGAGGGATGTGCACTATGAAAGCAAGGACTGGACTCGAATGCTGCTCTCCTGAAGCAGCACTGAGACTACTAATGCTCTTTCCCAAGGCATTCAGGATGCTCACCCCTGCACAAGAGGCCACTGATCTCTGCACAACCAACCAGACTGGGGGGGCAAGTCACCTGCCTTGACACACTGCTGGTCACACACCGAGGGCAGGAACTCCAGGGTATGTATGTACCACTGGTCTGCACAGGAGCTACAACCCAAAAATCACAGAATATTTGGGATTGGAGAGGACCTCTGGTTGTATGGTCACATCATTCTGTTGAGTGTCAGCTTTCAGCATCAGCAAATGGTTTCCTTAAGTGATGTAAATAATGAAAAACGTAAAAATAAAGTATGAAAAATAAATATGCAAGACTTTGCTGTCAGTTCTGCTTCTGTCTCAAACCCAGTGGGGAAAAGGGAAGAGGATTGATTTGTGGTGTCTCTGGCAGGCTCACAGAAAAGGGACTGGAAACTGCCAGAAAGGATACAAAGGGGCTCAGGGGAGCCTGTGGAAGACCACAATTTCTGTACCACTAAAAAGTATTGCAGTGGCTTAACAACTACACAGCAGGGCTCTGGGAAGTACTCCTAAGGCAGACATCACTTCACACTACTTTTTAGAAAAAGAAAGGGAAAAGAGGGAACTAAAGGTCAAGGTGGGGAGTCAAGTTTCATATTGACTGTGGATTGACTAGCATTAAAAAAAATAGCCTGGATATGCTAAGCAATTTGTCTTTGTAATTCAAAATAAAACACCAAGTGCTGTGAGATAAGGTTCCACATTCTTTCAATTACACTAACACTGATATACTTTCAGTACTGCTGATTTTTCCTGTATTTCTATGATCTGAACAGTAGTGTTTGCATGCATTTCCAAACATTGACCTCTCAACCATGTTTGTCATTCCAAGTATAACTCTCAATACACAATCAGCTAAAACCATTGTTATCTCAGCAGCATGAAACAGACCAAAATTTTTAGACTGTGCCCTTTATTTCTCATTTTGAATTTTTTTCTGATGACAGAAGTAAATGGTTACATCTTTTACATAAAGATATGTTACAGCTCAGAAGAGCTGAGAACATTTGTTCTAATAAGAAGAAAAAACATAATTTCACAAGATCAGAAATCTCTTCCGGAGAGGGGCTCATAAAGAGAAAAAGCAAGAACATTTAGACAAGTTCAAGATTAACTTGCAGATGACTAAATTACTATGCATGTAACAGCAGCTCATAACACACAAGGTTTTCCTGCTATCAACAGAAGGCGTCCCATCAACTTTAAATAAAATGTGCATATAATTTAGCCCCAACCCCTCCAGAAGGAGTCCAGCTGAAAAAAAGGATAAAAAAGTCATCATGACAGTATCTCTTCCCCAGATATGGGTAACTAATGCACAAACATTGTCAGAAGAGAGTGGAGAGGCAGACAAGATGACAAAGGAACCTCCTCCAAACCCCAGATACATCCTGATCTCTGCAAAACACTTCTCAAGACACACTATTACACAGAACAACTAACAAACAAGTTTTCAAGCAGAGGAAGATGTTAAAACACCATCTTGATCTTTGTGAGTATTAAAAATTCAGTCCCCACCTGCCATCTGTCATTTTTCTTTTTAAAGAAAAAACTGAGACAGTTTTTCTATTTTGAAAACAAGCATTAGGCTGTGTGTAGGCTGTAAAATGCACCCTGCAAGCACTGACTACCTGGGGTACCAATGGCAACAGGGATCAAACAGAGAATGAACCAGCCACCAAAGTACATCTTCAGCATTTAGGACAAGACATCAGTTTAATCCTTAGTTTCTCCCAATTATTTTATGTATTTGCTTACTCAGGCCCAGCTTTGTACACAGTTTTTCTGCTCCCACAAAGCAAAACCCGTAACTTACTGAATTTACAAGAGAAGCACCAAGTACACCTTCTATCCAGCAGGAGGTAGGGAATACTCTCCTTGAAGGACTGGAGGGCTTAAGCATTAAACCATCTGTTGCTTTTTGATAATTCTTCCATTCCACCCTCATAAGATATTGAAGCTGTGAAGTGTGCCCAAAATATTAATCCAGGGATGGAAATCCACTGAACTAAAGGCTATTAGAAACTGTCTCCAACCCAACCCCATTGGGGTCAGTGGAGACTACTAAGAAAACTAATTTAAATACAGCAATTAATGTACACACAATTGCTGCAGAGGCCCACGCTTCAATTCAAACAAAACAAAATCTTAGGATGTCAATAAAGCAAAAAGATTGGAATATAATACACTGAGCAGATTAAAGCTGCCCAAGCATGTTATGCACACTAGTCACACTCTGAGTACAGCACAGCCACGAGTACATGCTCACAAACACTAGTCTTAAGTCAGAAGGGAAAAAGGTTTCCAAGTACCTCCTGTAAAACCTACTTGACATGTATCTGTATTTACATTCCTGAGATTCTAATTGCCTCCGAAACACTGATGATTTGAGTATTCTCTGTTTCAGATGGACATTGGCAGCATGAAATCTGGGGTGTCACTGTTACAGAGATTTTCACTGCCACATTATTAGGATTGTAATCATTAGGCAGAGAGGTGATGGCAAACACAGCACCTGAGGAAAAGTCAAACAGCATCATTACTGCAGATGATTTTTCAGTCCCTTCAGCTCACACACCTCCACACATGCAAACTATAGTCACGCAAGTACTGTTATCATCTGTTCACATTAATAATTCCAGAATTTCATAAACAAAACCAGGTCATTACCTTTCCCTTAGAGAAGACCGATGCAGCACAGAACTCGGGGAATGCTCCTGAAATGCAGGAGGTGCTGAATGCTCTAATGAACCAGCAGAATGGGACTGTCTGTTGGGTGGACCTGAGAGCTCATCCTCATTGCAAACAACACAACCGTCCAAGTCTTTTCTACGAGCAGGTTTTGCCTGAAAAATACCCCACACCAAGCTAAAATTTATTATGAGTACCAAGATGTACAGTTTTTGCGTTTTTATTTCTCAACTCAAAAGGTTAAAGGTTGTACATACACTCAGGAATATGTGTCTACTGGCAAAAGAACAAGGAGCCTCATTTCATACAAATAGTCCCAGTCTAAAGTAATCAACAAGTGTCAGAGGAATCTGTTGGTAACTAACACACCATCTTATGGCAAAGTCTACTGTAACAGCCCTTTTATCACCTTTTCTGACTGCAGAGTTTAAAGGCTTACCCTTTCCAGGAATCACAGATTCAGAATAATGCCTGAGAGTCTGAACAACTCAAATCTTAGACTCCTCCTCACTCTGAGATCCCTCGTTCTTAAGACTTTTTTTTTCTCAGAATTTGCTGTTCCTCGAGGGAAGACTCAGACCCATCTACTCATCTTATACTCACTCTTCACTATACTAGTTAAACCTTTCATAGTTCCTCTTAACCTGAAACACATCACTAAAATCTTGCCATGGATCACCCCCTTTTTCCCTGGCATGGGGACTTTTACAGGAGCATTTTCCCAAAGCTGAGGGAAAAAACCAAAACCAGATCAACAATAATAAGGTTATTCATTAGCTCTTTCCAGGCTGCAGGGCTTTTTTCCCTCAACTTTGGGAAACAGTTCCTCTAAAACAAAGCTATATTTTATTTTTGTCAAGAGAAAGATACATTCTCTTCAAACCTGGTTTTGTGAGAATCACAAGTCATTGGTGGCATCAAGAACATGATGAATTAACCTGTAGCTCAGCTATCTTCTGCATTCTCCAATGACTGCTCCTACAATCTACTTTCCCACTGGATGGCAAAGGAGGTGGGAAGGGGCAGAGGGATGGGGGTGATAATGTGACCTTAAAATAAAAAAAGGAAGAGATATTTAGCATATTTAGTAGAAATTCTCTATTTTCTTTACTGTTTCTCATTTACAGCCATGGAACAATCCAAAAGTGGCACAATATATTAGACTCACATGGCACACAAAACTTGGTAATCCTTGATAATAAAAGTTCAGAGTCTGAAAGTGCATTTAACATATATCAAGGTTTATCCTTATAATTCCCCTTCTTTCCTCCTCCCTGCTATCACCAGTTTTCCCAGTCATTAGGAAATCTAATAAGGCATACATAATTAAATGCCTAAACCCACAATTTCTACAGTACTTCAGGAACACAGGCAAAAAACAACTAAATGAGGATGTAAAGAATAAAGCCCACCAAAACCCAAAAGAACCTTGGCATTAATCTTCAGATCCTTTTAATACATAAAGAAGCTAAAATCTGAAAAAGAAAGGATGAGAAATAACACAACTGGCATGCCAGTTCTACCAGTGTTACCCTTCCATACAATTCCAGAAGGAAGAATACTCTCAGAATGACTGGGAAGGCAAATGCAAAGTGCATTTAAAGACTCTTCTATGGCCTTGTTGCAAGCCTTAATGCCAAGGAAAACCAAGTTCTGTACCTGCAGGCATGAGCATCTTTACAGAGTGCTAAGTTTCCCTTTACTGTTTGTAAATAACCTATCAGCAGGCCTTAACTGGGTTAGACCAGTTTAAAATGTCGTTTTTCTTGCTTTTGATACTGAAATAGATAAAGTTTCAAAAATATCTATGCGAGACAATCCAAGAAGGATTAGGAAGCTCAGAGCTTCCCAAAAAAACATGTTACCAATAGCACTTCACAGAACTCACTTCAGCTTTCTTGGGTCTGTAGCTGCCGAGAAGAGAAGGATCTGGAGAAAGAAAAAAGGTGCATGTCAGAAGACATTAAAAAGAAATCTGAATGTCTTAAATGTTATGAAAAAGCTTTTACAAAGCATCTTACCTCTCCTCCCAAACAGAACTAAAGCAATTTATTATTATTATTATACTCTGTGAAATTCTAAACAGTCTCCTCAGTATCTTTCAGGAAATCACCTTCTTTAGCTGAAAAACATGACTTCACATTTAATGGAATACAATGTTTATAATAATGAATCAGGTCTATGCACCATTTTTTACATAGACAGAAGTGGCACATTTTGTTATGCTACTCATTGCCTAAATCAATATCAAGCTCCACCATTCCCCAAAATTCTCATGTACATTACTCTACCTTACTAATCCTCTCTGAACAAGTTTTCTTGTAACCAACTCTCCCTCCTCCTATCACCTTTGCATTCCTTCCCTCGCCACTGACCCACAGACACGAGTACAAAGCCCGTGGAAACTTACACTGGGAAACTCTTAGGTTCATACTGGCTTAGGATTTTTCATCAGTGTCAATATGCACCTCAACCCTGGGGGACTGACATTAAATTATGTCTTGATCTGTTGTCTCAGTTTGTACTGAACAACCCTCACACCGTGACCCAGGAAAAACAAAAAAGGACTAAACTGTACTGTCTGTTAACATTTCTAATCCTAGGAATCTGGTTTTTTCAGAAGTTACAGATAAGCCTCAAGACACAGGCAAGTGACCAGTAAATCCTCTGGATATTGAGGTAGATTTCAGCCTCCTAACTACTGGCCAGAAACCACCAACTCAGTTTGTAGTTATGCAGTGGTATCAGATGATAATAGGCCTGTTACATTACCCAGAGATCACAGACTGGTGAGCCTGTTCCCAAAGGGAATGTGAAACCTTTACAATCCAGCACCCAGTGCTATGACACAGAACAAATGTAAAATAACCTGTTTATAATGATTTGATGTAAACAATTTATAATTAGTGAGGAAATGCAATAAAAATGAGGCAGAGTAAACATAAACAAATACTGATGAGACTCATTAAAATTCTCAAATTGTCAGACACATGCAATAAAATCAAGTTTTAGGGCACTTCCTTAAATTTCTGGTCCCACACTTTTTATTAAACCCTCACTTACTGTTACCAAAGAATGCTGAAGCAGATATTGGAGCACGTCCTGGATGGTCATTAATAAGGGTAAGTCACTGATCTCACTACTCACAAATACTGCTGAAATAAACATTATTCATTTCTGAAGAAACAGAGTCCTTGAACTTCAAAATAATCAGTACTCCAAGCCTGGTCAACACATCCACAAACCATGGTGCTGATTTGCTCCACTATCCACTCAACAAAACAAGTGGAGTGAAACAGAGCACTTGCCTGTTTGGCTTTGGTATTCTCTACTCCTGTTTTCACATCATGTAGAACTATGTTCCAAGTTTCAGGAGGTAAAGGATTATTCAAGGGTACCCTTTTAAGCAGTAGTGTATTCAGTATTTTTCCTATTCCTAGGAAGAACTAACAGCTTTTTGTCCATCACAGACTGACTTTTTTATAATAAACAAACCCCCAGCATTATAACAAACCCCACCCAAACAAAATAACCTACTACAGAAATCAAAAGCACTAGTGAGATCTATAGTAGGAAATACTGACCATGGTCTGCCTTGGCCCAGGCTCCTGCTGTGTTTTCTCGCATGGAACACCAGGTATGAAGTTTAACACCAGGACTTCTTTGTTCAACCTGAAGCAAAAATACTGTTAAAATAGTATCAAATGTATCAATTCCTATTTTTTCTGGTTTTGTTCATAAGATCACATCTAGTAGTTTCTAAAATATTTTACTCTTAAGTACTATTTAAAACTATTTTCATAACACTTTGCTAGTGTGTATTAGGAGCATTACTGTTCATAAAACAAAACAGTTCTAGAATGGTCTAGAAAACTCTGAATATCCTATTGTCCAAAAAAAAAAAAAAAGAAAATGCAGATAGTTTATCCTTCATCTGTAATGTCTGCAGTCTTTTAAACAATTCTTGGTGTCTCATATTTATTCTAAACAGTTCAGATCTCACCAAGAGAGATCTGAATCTCTTCCTAATTAAAAAAGTTACATTTCACATAATCCAGTTTTAATCTTCATGTAACACAAAGTCTCCAGGCCAAAAGAGTCCTCAACAGTAAAGATGCCCTAAAAAGAGCAGCCTCAGTCTAGAAAGGCCATGATAGTCAGGATATGCTAAATTAAGAGAGAAGCTTTTTCATTTTTTGCAAAAACATAGCCAAGCATTGAAAATCAATAATCAGTGTTAACGATGCTATAATTAAACTGTGAACTTCAGCTTACAGACCAAAAACCAGAAGAATTGAATAAAAGCAGTTGAAAGAAAAATATCTGAGAGAAAGAAACAGTTGATTAATGAATGACTAATGACTTATTGAGGCTATTCTGAATTTCTAAAAGGTACCTATAAGTAGAATAAAACTCAGAAAAGAATTCTGAAATTTGACAAGATATTAATAATTAATTTGTACAGATACTGAAAAAAAAATAAAGTGAGAAGCAAACAAATTAAACACTAGATTATCTCACTGCCTGGGACAACATCCAAAACTGTAGACAAATCATAATGTCATAGCACAGGATAAGAACAACCCCATTTCTGCCCCTACACGTTCAAAGTGGTTTACTAAAACCAAAGGATTGTTGCAATCAGAAGAAAAATTAAGAGGGGAAAAAAATAAATATAATTATATAATCCTCCAAGTGGCTGGGAAATGTAGCCCCTTCATTTTAAACCTCTTACACACAATTTCTTTAAATAAGTACCTAATATCAGAACAATTTTTCATGTATGGCAAAAAGTCCTTATGTTATGAACTCTAAGTCAGAGTGTTCGAGATGTAGCTCTGAGCAAGGGAAGTGCTTCAAAGATCACAGGATGCCAACATAAAAAAAAGTTGAAAGAGAGGAAGTGTAAGTGTTCATAATGTGACTAGGCACTCTTTCTTTAAAGTCTTATTCAGGAATTTTTAATACTAATATCAATTACTTCCAAACTGAATTTATACACCTATTATCCTGTCTAGTGCGCTGGAAGAAAAGAAATGGGGCCTCAGAGAATTTAACCAAGATATTCATGAAAGAATTTGATCTTTGTCTGTTACTAAAGCGGATAAAAGAAATTTTATTTTAGTTAATTTTACATTTAAATCACCATGTGACAGACTGCTAAGGAGAGAAAAATTATTCACCTAAACGAAGAGCTGAATGAATTTTTGGAGCGGTATTTAGCGAAAGAACAATATTTGATCTGAGCTTAAGCTGGGAGCACTTTGGAGCAAATACAAACCCGTCTAACTACGAACGGAGGTTTATCGGTTTCTCTTCTGAACTCGTGAGGACCCAGGTTTAAATGGGCCAGGCGCTGCCTGGCTTCTTCTGAGAGCTCACACATCCGTCTTTTGGTGTACGGGGACGGAGAGCGGGATTTCGAAGCTATTGTGGGCTGCTCGTAGCTCTTCGATGCCAAGCTGTGCCTGCTTTTCTCAGGTGAGAGAGTGTTTTTCTTCAGCACCTTCGTGTGCAATTTTCCATTGGGGGTCGAACAATGCACCCCATTCAGACCAGCCTGAAGTGAAGAAGAGGAAATCATCTGATTTGACAGCGTTGTAGAACAAAGATCACTGAACATAATGCAAACAAGGAACTAAAATAGAGGCCACGTCATCTGAAGTTCCCCTCACAGAACTATAATCAAACAGCAATTTAAAAAACAACATATGTTTACCATTTTCTCTGAAACCAGAAGGTTAAAGCACACATTACTACACGTTATATGCTAAGGTTAAGTGATACTTACTCAATTAGCTTTCTTACACAGTTAGTCTACAAAGACTGTAAAAAATTAAATTTAATTTTGTCACAAATGTATTTTACATAAACTTTACCTTAATTGGACATACACAGATTCGAAGTGTATTTCCATCTGTCTAAACTTTTATTTTAACCTTTTAAAATTATTACCATCTAAAATAACATATATAAATTAAAATAGAAGCCTATCTAACAGTTTAAATTATATCCATTTAGAGTTGCCTAAAAAAAGTGTAACTACATTTTCTGAAATTCGTATTTTCTTGGACCATGGTGATTTTTACTTTAAAAAGTTGTAATCAAGAAGTAAAGTTTAGTCAAGAAAAATGCTTCCCCCCCACCAAAAAATAAACCCAAAACTTTTAAGACCATTCTCCAAAGATCTTCCCAAATAACAGAATCATTAAAGTTGGAAAAGACCTCCAAGATCATAAAGTCCAACCTTAGAACAAACACCGCCATGGCTGGCCACTAACCCTCTAGATTTTACAGCTCTTACCAGGCTACTTAATCAGCAGCATGTTTTAACTTTGAATGCTGCAATGTAGATAATTAGGCTTTTTGGTGAAATCTGGCCCAATTTCACAGGTTGTAAAAGATAAAAAATAATGGTATAGCAAGACTTTTGTTCCTGTTAGAACTTCTTTTTCAAGCTCAAGCTAGTTGGCATTAGTCTTAAATCTGCATGTTGCCTGTACTACTTCGGGAACCCAAAAAATAAAATGTCCAGCTTGCCTTCAGTTCTCTACACCCGATGATGAGTGAGGCTGAGGTTGTGCCTTTGTTTTGCACCAACACAGTTTGAATTTGATGTCACACAGCCTGAACTACCACTTGTGCAGCTGATAGTGAGACAGAGGATGGAACTGGCCCACACAAACCAAACCTAATTCTTTGAGATTAATTTCAGTTTCATTAGAAGTAGGCTGTGCTGCTTCTGGCTTACACCAGCTGTGAAACTAAATCTTCACTACAACACAAGCAAATCTGATACGCTATTTATAACATAT
This sequence comes from Chiroxiphia lanceolata, assembly GCF_009829145.1. Lineage (NCBI taxonomy): Eukaryota > Metazoa > Chordata > Aves > Passeriformes > Pipridae > Chiroxiphia > Chiroxiphia lanceolata. Next base: position 6,716,592 of record NC_045645.1, read on the forward strand.
TAGACACTTCTAGGGACATTCTAAATTTTAAATCAAACTCCCTTATTCAAGTCACCTTCACAGAATCTGGTTTTCTGACAATGGCAATATTCACTGATTTTTTAAATTCTTTTTCTGTCTCAATATATTTCATTTGCTAAATTTGGAAGAAACTTCTCAGTGGACTCATTAGCAATGCCACAAACAGGTCAAACTCACCTAAGTGTCTTTGCATGCAGCCCTTCCTGACAACCATTCCATTTTAATGATGCTGCATCATTTTTCAATAATATGGTAAAAAAAGGAGGATGTAAGAGTAACTGTACATGACAGCTTGTGCCAGGAAACCAAACCAAAACTCCAATCTGTGAGACCAGAGAAGAGTGCTTCTTCACCCTTAACTTCACTTGTTGCAGAAGCAGCATTTCCAGACTAAAATACGTGATAGCCTTTTCCAAAAAAAAATAATTTCCATGACTGTTAATGATACAGTTATGGAAAACAATTAAATTAATTGGTTTGGTTTTAATAATGTACCTTGTCTGACTTCACCTAGTTTTCGCTGTCCTTAATTTTAAGTGTCTGTAACAAATGGTGAGAAGCCATCTTCCCACCTACAAATACACCAGGGACTGACACTTCAGCTGATCACAGAACACAGCAGCTGATAATTGTTTCAGATTCAAGGAACTCTCAGCATTTGCTGTCATGCACCAAACTCACTCTTTACTCATACTTGATTAAAAATTTAATCAAGTTGTCAAGCACCCATGATAACTGCTTTAACCACAACAGAAGAATGAGAAAAGTTTGAAGTGAGCAGCACATGCAAAAATTGGAAGCAAGGCTATCAATATTAAATCTGGAAATTAAATTGCAAACAATTAAATTATGCTAACCTGTATGTGACTCCTTCCTGAGCTTAACAGACTTTCTGCAATAACGGAGATTGTAGAAAATCTCAATTTTGGTGCAATTCCCTAGAAGAGAGACAATAATTGAACATCAAGCTCCAACTGAAGATAAATGGTATCAAAGAGGTAAATGTCACCTAATGTAACAAACTATTCCTAATTTTCAGGCATTTCCTTTGTTAATTTCAGTCTTTAATAAAGATAATTAGAAAAGACAGAACAGCAATGGTAAATGTCAAGATGCTAACATTTGCATTTCTGACAATTCAATTACAGATGATTATACTTCTTTTGTACAACAATTAAGGTCTGACTTTTATTTCAATACATTTTTTTTTTATCAAAAGCATTTTTAAAGATTTTTCATGCCACGCTATATAGCATCAATAAACATTTCAGTCATGCTCTAGGAGTTTCAATAATGCTAACTTTGTCAACTTATTTATGAATATGCGCCACTTTTTTTTGTAAAAACATTTTGTTTAATTAGTCAATCACACTGCAAATAACTATTCATTTGCAACAGTAGGACTAAGAATACCCTTCATTCTGTAATCATTAGAGCAGTCTGATTTCTGTGGATTGTCTCCCTTGGTCTGTAACCACGTTCCATCTCTTCTCAATCCCCTCTTGCCCATGTGGCAGCCCGACTTTGACCAGCTTGGAATCAGTGGGGTCCAACTGGGCCTCCTGGTCAACCACGGCACACACATACTCATGGCCAGCATTTACGTGGCCAGTTCCCTTTTCACGTGGCCAACAGTTTCTGTTCCACTCACCTTGTTTCACTGCAGCCATGCCTAGGAACATAATACCTCGGAGGCTCTATTTCTTGTTAAATTCAGATAGAATCGGGCAACGTATACGAAAAATTTATTGGATGTGAACGGCAGGGATTATGACACTTAAGCATTATTTCCCAAAACAGAGGCATTAAAAAAGGCATAAAAGAACTAAATGACACATATGCTATAAACAAGTGGGAATCATACATGTGCATGCTGCTCTGTAGAAGCAAAGAGAGAATCAAGTGCCCCTAGAAATTTCCACTCCGTCTTCTTTCAACATGGACAGAGTTTGCTGCCTGAGGCATCTGTGTGCATGGCATTTGTGCACATGAACACACAAAATCACTGAGATGTGAAAAGCAGCTGGTCTGTTTGTGACACTGTCCCACATTCCTAAGAATTAGCAGGAACTTCATGAGTGAAGTCTATTGCTGAACCAAACTATCCTCCACCACCCGCCTAAGCACACACTGATTTCCCACCAGGGAATATGGTCCAGCCACAGGTTACATTATGGAAATGAAATGACAAAAATGCCAAGAAAACTCAGTCATAGCAATTAACAGAGTCCAGGATTCAATCAAGTCAAGTTATGGCATATAAAAGAGGTTTTAAACTGATCATCTTTAATCAACTCATTTTTATCACTAATGAATTGTCAAGTGCTATCAACAATGTAAGAAAGGACACATCAGAATTAGAAAGTCTACTACAAAATGCAACAATAGAGCACCTACTGCTTTTACAGAGACTGAAAATGATTACGAAATTGTTAAATGCTCATAGCTAAAAAGAAAAAAAAGCACAAATCCATTGTTTCTTCAAAGAAATAGTTTGTGGAGAGGGAATAAGGGATGGCACTTGCATACACAGGCACGGATATGCCGAAAGTAACTTACAAGTCAGAAGCTATCAGAGGAGTTCTTCTGATTTCCACAGTTCCCAAACTCAGGATTGCTGAAGGATATTCAATATAGTATTATGTAAAGACTCTTGTATAGCCCCAAAGACATCTGGAAATGAAAATCCAGCCAGAAAGTTTTTGGGATCTATTCTTCTGCCTCTGGCTTAGTGATGTCTGCAGGCCTGAGCAGGCTTGCCAGTACTGCTGTACCAGTCATTAAACAGAAGTGATATGGGCATAACACTAATCTGATCATGGAAAAACTGAAGATATTTAGAAGAAGAAAAGTTCAAACCCATGTTTAATACGTGCATTTGACTGTAAGGAGTGTAAGTACAACTCTAGCTTAAAAAAATATGTATGAATGTAACAGAAGGTCTTATACTGGCATGCTAATGAGAGATAGCATAACTAAAAAGAAACTGCTTTAAGTAACATGGCAAATACTGCATGAGGGTGGGGAATGCAGATAAGAACATCTGTAAGAAGTCACTACCACAGTCAAGGCATAAACATATTCTGAAAGGCAAGGGTTGCAGAGAAATACAGAAGAGCCAGCAAGAGCCTCAGCTGGGCAACACTGGACCAGGAGAGATAACTCGAGGCACGTCTTGTGTGCGTATTGAGTTTGTAAGCCTCATAAGACATTTAGCCAGAGACATTATCAGCCAAGTGCCAGATTTCTGGAGGAGTTCTGATCCTCTCAACTTGGGATTCCTTCCAACTGGCAGATTAGCAGTGTAAAGCAGACACTGCTTGTCGCTGCCTATCTGAACTCCACAACCGTAACCTCGCTGTTGCTACCTTTATTTTTTTAATAAAAGACAAATTTATGGGGAATCAAAGTGCCACTGAAGCACAGCTGCCAGTCAAAAATATTCAGCATCTCAGCTAGCTATAAATAACTTTTCATGTGGGAAGAACATGGCCTCACTAGCATAAGAATAATGTGAAGGTTCTCACGACCTTGTTTAACATTTCCCTTTTGCTTATCATTCACATTCAGTGCTTCGTGCCGACAAAGTTAGCAGGGGATACTTACCAGTAAAGCTCAGGGAACACTGGAAGATGGAGGCATTGGAGACTGCATTTCTACTGGAGGTAAAACTCCTCTCACAGTTATCCCATATAGCAAGTAAGGAGAGGAACAAGTTCCTTTTGGGAGCCTCCCTCCAATGCCATCAAACACAGCTTCTGCATTATTCCCAAAAAGGGGGTCAATATGCCAAAACCCTTCCTCAAACTGTACTTTCTGCAGTGGAGATGGAATGGAGCAACAGGTGTTTCTGTAGCCCCTGTTCCAGTGCAGAGATGGATTTAATTTATGCTGCTCCCAAGGACACGGAAGTACATTCGTGTCTTACATCAACCTTTTAAAGCTACTACAGTGCCATCATTCAGCTACATATCCAAATTACTCTGATCACATCATCTCACAGCCCACAAATTATGGCACGTTCTCTTCATTGGAAAATACATAATTTTTGTACTAAAGAACTTAGTCCTTCAAAAAACCCCTCAAACTTCTCTAGTGGCTCTGCTTCTACAGAGACTAATTGTATCGTGTTCACAAAAAATCTAAAAGCATTTAGCTAATACCACCTCGTTTATCACTACCTCCCTCTTATTTCTCAACACTGGGAAAGTACCTATCCTATAAGCAGCATGAAAGCAAAACAGTTCCACTGCATCTCCTGAGCCACCACTACCATGTGTAGGATGAGCCACCTCAAAGAGGTGCTGTGGCCAAAAAATAATGGCTGTTTTTGCAGGGGCAGTTTAAGCTGCTGCAGAATCATACGTTTTGTAGCACAAAACCACAGTTTTAATGCATTCAAATGTAACACAGCATTAGACACCAAATTAGCACTTTTAATTGCAAGTGACTGGGCAGTTTCCAGGCTGCCCTTGCAAGGGAAAGATTACACCAGCTAAAAGATACCAGTGACCTTTAATCAGCATTTCCCTCCTGCCATGTGCTTTTAGTCTAATCATAACAGACAGGACAACTGAGTCCCTATCTTCCCAATCCAAATGTCCTGCCAATCCATTAGTAAAACTTAACCAAAATAGACCACACAAAAACAAGTCCCCAAACACACCATCACCACCATCATTAATGAGCCTTCCTGAGTTATTCTGCTGACACTTAAGATTCAACAGCCAAACTTTATGAAAGGGCAGTGTGAGATGAATTCATTTTCATTTAATAGGTACTTGAGTCCTTATCTCCAGAAAATTAACATTAATTCATTGCACTCATTCTGCCAATTATCTGTTGTTTATCATAGCTTTTTTGAAACTGTAGAAAAAGCAAGTTACTAAATGAGTGTGAATGACCTGAACAGACCTCAACAAACAGGTCTGGGAACATAAAAGCAATTATGCAGCATTAAGCTAAATTTCAGTAACTTACTATTTTATTGGTAACCTTGCACTTCAGGGAGGCCCACAGGTCAGATGGGACAGCATTGCAAATTTGTAGTGACTGTCATAGTCCAAAACAGTTCCAAAATGGTCTGAAAAATGCTACAGAGACTGAGGAGGAGGGTTACATGGTTTATCTGTTGAGAACCATGCAGTCTATATAACATCTCCCTCTTCTCCTGCATCCCTTCACCACTCCAAATGCACCACAGATCAAACTGAATGGAGACATGTCATGGTGCCACACTGCAAACCAAGTGGAAACTTACTTTTTCACATTAAATAATTCCTTGAAGCATTTTGAGAAAAGATTATACTTTCGCCAAAGTTCAACTGTGGATTTGTACATTCAACACCTAAAATGGCAAAACCTGTCAGAAGTAATCGCTTTTCATTTGAAGCAGTTCAAGGGGTTTTTCAGTGAAACAGACTGTGTCATAAATACAATCCACAGACATTCACTCACTGTAAAAGAAGAGGACCTCTTCATTAAAACCTCACGCTCTAAACCACGGTGCCCACGGGTAAGCTTAGGGTCAGGGAACAGGAAATCTCTTGTATTTTCTTCATACGTAGCTAGAATTCTTCCTACTAAAAAGAAAATATATACTTTAATTGGAAAATAGACAAAGCCATATAGCATAGACACCGCACACAGAGCCACGCTGAAAACGGGATAAATTTTGCTCTTTACAAATTTTCAGCATGGCTCCAAAACTCCTATCACACCAGGAAATAAGCTCATCAAGTTAAATCAGCAGCAGAAATGTGCAGAATCTACTAGGAAACTATGTTTTGATGTTATTGTAAAAAAAACCCAAAGGAGATTGTGTTAACTGTTTTATAAGAGCTATATGAGAAGTTTTCTCTAGGCAACTCTTCAGTAGTTTCTTCTTTCTTTCCTTTCCATGCCATGGAAGAAACCAGTATTTTTTAATGGCAGCCAATCCCTTATGAAATACTGTATCATTCCATATCATAGTAGTGGCAAGAAAGTAACACAAGCAACACCAAAATAACTACCCCAAGATTTTCTCAATATTCTGGTTTGCTACTTCAAAAAAATAAATATATTTTGTTTAGAGGGAAAGCCTTGAATTTATATTATAAAAAAATTTAACTTGTGCTACTGCAGCCATCTTGTTGAAGTGTATCACACCTATCTCTGACCCCTGAAAATAAATTCCTTATGCAAGATCTTTTACTCTCCTATATAAAAAAAAAAATAAATCCCCATTCAGTGCATTTCTTCAAGTAAACAATCTGGTGAGTCACCTGAGAGAAGCGATTGTTTCCTTGAAAGTACTAAGGACAAGTGACTGAGAGTGCTTTTAATACCACAGTTTCCAAATGAGTCCTCTTTAAAACTTGACTTTATTTCCAATAAAATGCAGATTTACATTATTCATGGGAACACTTGAATTTCATTAAAATAGATTTTTATAATCACACAAACCAATAACAGAAGTATGACAAATCGCTATTTATTATCTTCAGATATCCCAAGAGACCTGTAATACTTATAGTGAGGATAAGAGTTTTCCCAATGGTCACCATTAAAATGGAAGAAAAAAAATGTCATTCTGAGAACAAGATTATGCACACTGAAATTTCACAGAAAGCCTCTTTGCAAGTGAATTGTGATGTAGTTAATAAGTATGCACTGGATGATTTCAGTTTATTTTCCGTTTTTAAAATATTATCACTTTCCTAAGTCTGACTATGGTACATTTCAATATTCAGTTATTATTCTCTTTCAAGAATGAGATCCTCTTGATCTATTAACATTTTATATTCAGAAGACTATTTGTTGAAGAGCTTTATATGTTGTTTGTGTGTTGGAAAAAGTGATTGTGCTGTAATGGGCAATGTCCTCATGGAAATTCACCTATTAAACTGCATAATTTATGAAGAGACTGATACAATACCTGGAGGAACGAGTTGTATTAGTTCAAGTACTGCTGTGTCAACTAGAAGGGAAAAAAGTTTTTTCATGAGTTAAAAAAAAACCCAACCCAAACCTAAAAGGAAAAGTAATTCTCATAGTCAAAGCCCAAAAAGCCCAGATCCCTGATTTAAGCTTCACAGCACTCTATACATTGCTGTACTATTTTCATCACACCAACAATAACAGAAAATTAAAAGCAGCTTGGATAAATATCAGAGATTAACACAATGGCACTAGCAGCATACAAATGACAACTCTAACTTGACTTAGAACTTGTTAAGTTCTATCTGCTGCCAAGTTTGTCTTCTTTTAAAGATTATATAAGTTTTGCCCACTTTTCAGATAACTCTCAGTATGAAGGAGCATATTCCTGGAGTTTGAATTCAGGGTCAATGTTTTCTCACTACAATTCATTATACTCCACATGTGGCAAGACATAATTTTCTGATGAATGAATAATGAAATGAATAATTTTTCAAAAATTGGAGGTTTATGCTTATATAATTTGAAAACTAATCAAATAAATAACTATAAAAAGGAACCCATTACCTATTTGGATAACCAGCTGGATTTCCAATCAATTATGACTTTTTACCCTCTTCCTGTTCTAAAGCATGTAGTATACATTTCTAGAGGCATTTTGTTGGATAACAAAGTGCTTACCCAGTAGCTATTCAGAGAGCAGGCTCCTGATAGAAAAACTACCACATACTTTAAACCTCCAAAAAGCCTTTAGAGCACACACATGCATGACATTAATGGATATAACACAGTATACATAAAAAGCAGAACCTACATTCCAGTAACTTCACAAGGTCTCCAGGATCAACTGTGTTAGCAAATTCCTGAAAAAGAAATTAATAAATAATAACAATGTCACAGTCAAAATAATTAGATGGACTTCTGGGGAAAGAAAAGGAAAAAAATCCCCCAAAATCAATACTCTTCCTTGCCAAGATGGTTCTCAAGAGCCCTATCCCTACTGGAAAAATAAAGGATACTGCAATTATCATTTGGAACATGATCAAATTCATTGAAAGCCAGCAATTGTCGTTTTATGCTTTCGAGCCATTAGGAGTTACCTCTCCATATTTAAATGATGAGGTATTGTAAAGAGCTGAAGATGTAGTGGTAAGTATTGTCTAAGAAAATTTCAAGAGAAAAAGATTAATTGCTTAAAGTACTACAATTCCGATAGATGAATAATATATTCTTTAATTTATTGGTAATGCTTTAAGCTTAATTTTCATGGAAGCGACTCTTCATGTACAGGCTCCTGTTCAGATTTGGTTTTTTTTTTAACCTGAATCCCACATGAATAGATGGCAAGGAATAGGGAAAGATGTTGCACTGGATACTCAGCAGGTAATAGATTTCCCCCTAATTCTGTATAAAAGTCTCAGCAGAGTGGTGTAAATCACACTGCTATTCAAGGTACTAAACATTAAAAAACAAAAAGTACTGGTGCTCCACAAGTATCTAGACCTAATCAATAGCTATTTGTAAGAAGACAGATATTATTCACAGCTTTCTTGTTCACCTTCTTTTGTAAATAGATGGTGTCTTGGAGGTTCCCTAAATTACACTGAAAACAGTATTCAGTACATTTCCCTTAAGTAGTTTGTGGTATGTCTGCCTTTAAAGAATGATGGTCTTTCTTACTCTTCAGTAGCCACTGGAATTATCAGTTTCTTTCTTACCCACTTCACCAGAGCATCACTGATGTTTACTCAGCCTGGTTTTCAAAGTGCTGGGGGATGCTTAAAGGAAAAGAGCTAGAAAGGGCAAAGTATTATTATTCATAGGTAGTCAAGAAGCCAGATCATATCTGTGAGATACTGTGTTTCATTATCCCTGTGGTACTAATAATGAAGCTAGTAGGGACTCAAATATGTGATAAACAACTATAAATTATAGGGCCAGAGTACCAATCTGGGAATTCTGGTGACAAACCATGAAAAAAGTATCTCAAAGGGAGTAAGATGTCACCAAAAAGGCTTGAGCTGCTATTCTGTCCTACTAAATTGAGTCTCCTATATTATATGGTCTTTGTTCTTCACCTTGCCATAATTTTTAGAACAGCAACATGCAGTTCCTTCCAAACTAGCAAAACAGATGCTGAGAAAGGACAGTTCACAAAAGAAGGAACAAACACCTAAAAAGTCTCATCATACATTATAATCTTTAATATGCATGTGGATAACACAGGCACACATCTCCTTTGTGCTGAAGGGAAGCAGCAGTTAAAATACTGCGCCACCCTCAGTGCGATTGCTTGAGTTCATGGGTTTTGCAGACAGTTTTTGTGGAATTTGGGATGGGGTTTATTTGAGTTGTACTAGCTCTTGACATATCTTACCTTTTCAAATACTAGTTTTTCTTGAAAGAAGAGTGGAAACACCGCAGGGACACACTGAGTTTTTTTACACTGCCCAAGTACAAAGACACTGAGATAAAGTTCCTCTTTGTCTTTCAGCAGCACTCCAGGACAAGTTATCTGTAAGAGTAACACACTCATTAAACAAACTGAACTTTAGATAAAGAAGTAATGGCTGTTTTCAAGATAAAAATGAAACAGTCAGGACTGAAATGGCTGATTTCTAAGAGTCAGATTATAACAGACTAGAGTGAAAAAATTTCTTCTCTAAAGCAATTCTATTTGTACAGAATGATCAGGAAAAATAGTCACCATTTTAAAATAATCAGGACCAAATTCATCTTGCTTAAGTAAACACACTCCATTGTCTTCAACCAAAACTGAAACCCAACAGCCAGGTTAATACAGTTAAAGGCATGCACTGATTATGTAAGAGAGAATCATCTTCTATATGAAGTCATGCAGAATGAAGTCTATGTCATGTCAACACACAAAAACCCATCCAAACTTTAGCCTAACTACAGAATGAAGCTGGTAAATGTACATGCTTAGATATCCATACTCTGTCCAGCCACCAGAAAGGGTAAGTTTATGTGCAAATGTTATATTAACTTTGTGTTCTAATATGAAAACAAGAAAAAGCAATTGTTGTTCCATTACTACCAGACACACGATTTCTCTGGGAAGTTTGGCCATCTTGGAGGGTACTCAAGGCAGGAAGGCTTCTCATTAGCTGCCAGATATTGCCACTAATCTCTCAACTTTCTCTGCACAATTCTTATTCTTTAAGTAAGAAGCTGGTATGCTTCTAAAGCTCTGATGAACATCAGACATTCTTTCTTATGCTCTAGTTGCAAGGATGTACACAACTCATTGCAAAACTATTTGCTACTTTCTCCAAGCAGCGTGGTTTCATTCTATTACCCAGCCCAAAGAACTGACACCTTTCACTTCAGGTCTCCTGCTCGCTTTTTATCTCAGTACTATAAATATGAGGTAGTCTCTTCAAACATAAGGTTGCTGGAGAAAGTGTTCAGACTTTCAATTGTCAGGTAGGAAGACAAAGGAGGAGAGTGACAGGAATTAAAATAAGTGGTTTGGTTACAGTCTTCTACTCCCAAATGAACGTTTTACTTGAGAAATTCTAACTGGATTTCAAAGAAAACTATATGAACAGCAGAAAAACAGCCTCAGGTGAAAGAAATAAAAGAAAATAATGTGTGATAAATTATTAACTAAAAAAATTGGGTTTCTACTAATAAATATCCAAGGAGGAGAAAAAGAGGTTTCCTCTCTGTGTAAATGAGGGCTTCAAATCTGCAAGAAAGGTGCCAGAATAATACATAACCCAATTGAAACAGCCTGTCAAGCATTAAACAGCTTGCATGACGCTCAAGCAGTTGCAAGTGTGAATAGGAGTGAGAGAGACAGATTCCATTCATACAAAGCAAGATGCCCCCAAACTCCATACTACAAGTCATAGTAGCTTTAGTTCTCGCTTTTCTCCTCCACATTTCTGTAGAACTTATAAACACTTTTAGTGGAGTTTTGTGCCTTTCACCTCAGAGAAGGCAACCAATATTTGCCAATTTGTTGAGGTGAAAAGCGAGAGATTTGAAGATGCTGGAGAGGGCAAAACTGCAAACAACAGGTGCCATTTTCTCCTTGCTACCCCGTAAAAGGAAACAAATTCTTACAAATGAGCATGTGGGCCCAGATAGCACATGTGATTCTACTGTCCTGGAGATAAACTGCACAGTTCATTGCCTAGGCTGGGACAGCACCAAATCTGCATGTCCATGTAACTTTAAACCAGCTCCAAAAAGAGTGACACGTGTATATCTGCAGTTGGTGACACCTATTCTGTCATATGCGATGCACAGAGCAACGTAACTCTTGGGAGACAAACTGAAGCTCTTATCTGACTGTGAACTGTTCAGACAGGATGAGGGACTATTTTAAAGACTGTAATAGTATTATCTATGGATCAGCTAAGGAAGAGGGATATCAATGCTGCAATTAACTGACCTTACAAGCAACCCGGAGGACTATGAGAACTGTCTAGGACAGCATTACCCTGGACTTCTCTGCTGGAAGTTCCCAGGATGATGGAAGATTTGTACCAGCCCTATTGCTAGGACATCACCAACAGCTATAAAGAACTCACTGAATTAATCTCATGGAAAGGAACAGAATTCTATTGATCCACAAGCCTCTATGTCATTTACTACACGCAGTCCTAAAATTGTAGCTGTAGATGTGACCAGTGAATAAGGTAGGCCTGGAAAAATCCCTCTAATTGCCCACTGTCATCAAAACAAGAAGAGTTCTCTATGAAGGGCAATGGACAGTATTGGCTTCTGCTGAGTGTAAGCTTCCAGACACAACAGCATTTTGGGCTCAAGAATTGCAAAAATAATCTTCTCAGTGTGAAGAAATTCCATTTTAGTCTCCTTATCTGGCAGTAATTCACAATTCTATTAATTTATCTTTATGCTTAAAGATTTACCTACCTTCACTGCCACATTTGTGAATTCTCCATGTAGCCATGACACAAAGAATAATGTGAATTTCTTTCTGTTGCTACATGAACAATCTAAATGCCAGCAGCAGAGGTAGACACTAAAGTTAGTCTCAAAACCACAAATAACAATGAAATCTCATTCTCAGCAATGATAAATTATTCAATTTCAATTAATGGCACGATAAACCAAACAAAAAAACCCCATTAGTTTTTAAGTTAGGCTTTCCACTTCAGAAGAGTAGCCTCTCAGAAAAGAAGAAAACTAGCAGTGAGATAAACCAAAGAGCTGGTGGACTCAGAGGCAGTCTTGGAATTTCATTAAGCCAAAAGGAGCACAACCCATCTGCATCCTAAAGCAAGGAAAAAAGAAAGAGGACAGAACTTCTGACACAAGTGGATAGGTTTTAAAGAACACTGAGGAATATGCAGAGCACTGTAAAAGAACAGGAAAATGAATGAGAAATTTGGACAAGACTTAGGTCACAAATAAAGCAAAAATGGAGGAAATGAGTGGATGTAGTGTAAATCAACCAAAAATGTGAAAACTAACAAACCTATGTCCCAAACACAATGGAATATTTTGCCTTGGTTTTAATGATACTTAACACAGGAGCAAAAAGACAACTTAAAGAATTAAATGATGAAAACAGAAGTCATCCAGTATGTACTGGGCCTGGACCAGAAGCCACAGTGATGCTGAATCATATTTAGCCCAGGTTGTGAAAGAATGTTATTTTATTTCCTGGATCTATACATAACTGAAACCTATGTAATAAAAACAGGGGTGGTACCATCTGCTGAAAAATAATAAACTCAAGGCCCATATGAGGCAGAGAGATCTGAAAGATTATAACCCCATCAACCAGAATATTTAAATGTGCAAGAGTAAAAAATAAAGACATGGAGAAAAAAAAGACATGGAGGAAAAATAAAGACATAACTAGAAGAAAGCCCAGCAGCGCACTTTCCATAAAAACAGATCAATCAAGCAAAACCCTACATTTTCTTAGAAGTCTAGTTTCTGAATAAAGGATATCATCTAATGCCACATGAGAAATTATTACTTATGATGCAAAAGATAGGACTTAGTATCAAAGGTGGTACAGAACTGGCCAAAGGACAGCATCAATAATGTGCAAAAACTGGGAGGCATCAAGCTGAGGTTACTATTAAAAATGTTACTATTAAAAATTCCTCTCTATGTACTCGGATTCATGTCTTTTAACATTTTTAATGACCCTGACTAATATTAAGGCATATACAATGAATCTTGAACTTTTTTTCCCTACTTTACCTAAGGCAACAGCAAGACCCCATTTGGAATGCAGAGTTCAATTCTGATCCTGATCTGTGCAAATTCAAAGTGGAAGAGTAGTTTCCATCCCTAAGATGGTGAGAAGACTGGTGAGTCCATACCACAAAATACCACCAAAAGAACCAGGTCTACTTAGCTATTGGGAAATGAAAGAATTGCTGCGCAAAGAATACACTGAAAGCAACCATGGAAGACTAAAAATTATTTAAGTGAAGGGCCAGTGTTGACATTTGTGTAAGAGTAGTCCCTTTCTACCCTTATTTGTAGCCTTGAGAGCAGGATGAATAACAAACACCCCACGAGTGAAAAAGCCTGATCCTGGGGAAATGTCTCCCCTGTACTCTCTCCTGGCACAAAAATAGTTCAGAGCAGTAGGAACAGAAAAGGAAAGCACATCTGGTCCTTTCCAGGAGCCAAGCAGACCTCGGCATTATGGAGACAAACATCAGCAGAGCAACACCATGAGAGTGACACCCTCACTATCCATGAGTGGAAACCACAGCTCAGCTCCAGAGCAGCCATTCAAATTTGGGAACAAAAGGCAGCTAAGCAACCAGGAACCCCCTGGTCAAGTTCCCAGTATATACTTCCTGGGCCTGCATTTGAATTTTGTTGATGGAACCTTGGGTTTTCCTCTCAGCAGCAAGTATTCTGGCAGCGCTTGTCCCGTGAGGAAGCCAAACCTCTGGATTACAGTGACCAGGGCGCACGAAGCCTTTAACTCCAGGGTAACAGCGTACCACACTTCTTAAAACTTATTAGAATGAGAGCTTCTTATTTTGTACTCCCAACCCGGATATAAGCAGGAAACTTTGCAAAGTGCAGAAGGCACACTCCTAATAAGATTAACGTGAAAACCTTCCACTTTCACACCTACAGACCTGACCCCCTCCGTGTAACACCCAGAGCTGCCCAGTGCCACATGCTGCCCCTCGCAGGGGTGCACTTCAAAGCACAATTGCTCCTCCCTGGGATTTCTTTTGCTCCGTTTTTTTCCAAGTGTGCTTTTCCCACACCGTCCAGCTTCCCAAGAATGAGCTTCCCTTAAAAAAACCCAACTTTTCCACAAGAAAATGAGCACTGTGGACGGGCACGGCCGCTGCCAACATCGGGGGGGGGCGAGGGGGGGCACAGGGGGGATGCACACACCGAAGGGCTGCAGTGACACACGGAGGGCGGACCCCCAGCACGGCCCGGAACAGCCTCCCTTAAGCCCCCTCGGGCCGGCAGAGCGGGGCGGGAGCCGGGACAGGAAAGCGGGGCGGGAAGCGGCGCCGGAAGAGCAAAGCGCGGCTTGTCCTCCCGCCGAGCCCGGCCGAGGGCGGCGGGGGCGCGGCCCAGGCACTCACCGAGCGCAGCTCCAGCTGCAGGACACAGCGCAGCGCTTTCCGCGGCATGGGCGGGCGGGCGGCGGGGCCCGCCAGGGCCCGGGCCGCTGGGGCTCGGCCGACGCCGTTGTCACGGCAACCGGGGCGCGTCCGGCCCGCGGGCACCGCTCCGCCCTACGCCCGGATCCCGCTCCGCCCTACGCCCGGATCCCGCTCCGCCCTCCCCGGGGGCGGCTTCGCCTCCTTCCCGCACCTCCCTCCTTCCCGCACCGCCCCTCGCCGCCGCCGTCGCTTCCGCCATGCCGGGCGCGCTCTGCACACACCCTGCCCGCAGTGCCGGGCTCCGTCCTGTCCCCGTCCCCTATCAGCCGTGTGGCCCCTCGGCACACAGGCAGGGCCTCCTGCCCTCGCAGAATCACGGAACCAGTGTGTTTGGAAAAGACCTCTTTGAGATCGCCGAGTCCAACCTGTGACCGAGCACCACCATGTCAACCAGACCATGGCACTCAGTGCCACGTCCAGTCTTTCCTTAAACACCTCCTGGGAGAGTGGTTCCCCCACCTCCCTGGGCAGCCCATTCCAATGTTTAATCACCTCTTCTGTGAAGAAGTTTTTCCGAATGTCCAATCTAAACCTCCCCTTGTGCAGTTTAAGAATATATCCTGCCGTCCTGTCACTAATCCTGTCTCTCTTCTCTACTCATCCCACAACCTCCTCGGGTGCTCCTGCCTGCCCCATCCCTTGCCCGTGCTGGCACTGTCTGCAAGGACTGTGGTGCTGATGGGGAACTGCTGGGGTGTATCGAAAGTGATAAATAATAGATAAAATATAATTTCCAGTTTCTCTGCCTTCTGAAGGGCCAGGCAGTGATAGTGATGGGTGCTGTGTTGGGTGATGGAGAGCTGGTGTGAAAGCTGAAGCATCCAGCACGGGGCAGGGCACCAGACAGGTCACAGACGAGGACGGCGCTGCCGTGGGGCATCCAGGAGGAGTGTGAAGCTTGGGATGTGTCAGATCCATCCACCTTCTTGGGCCTCCTGCAGAAAGGAGACAAGAGAGCCTTCTCATCAACAAAGGGGTCACAACCAAGTTTGGTACAGCTCTAGGGCTGAATAGCTAAAAAGCACTAAATTGCCACTTTCATGTTTTCTTTATTTCTTTTTTATCTTTTTCTTCTTGTAACACAATTCACCTGCATCCTGTTGTAGGAATCTGGGCCCTTTTCACTCGAGTATCCTGTTTTAATGTCCTCTGTGGGTGAGACGGTACACATGGTATATTCTGACTGGTCCCACGTTCAGAGACTTGTCTGCACACTCATATCTGAAACTGTCTGTTCATGCTTATCTTTCCACTTTCATTACTGCACAAACTCAAATTTATGCCACTGATCTTGATCGCCATTTTGATCATATCAAAGATATTCCTCGGTGTCTTTGCTGCTAAGTTGTTTTCAGAGTATTTACAATCATGTACAACACCAGAATAGTCTGACTTTATGTCTTGGCAACTGCAAGTCGTTTCAGCCTCAGACTGTGAAGGGATTTAAGCCTTTAAATATTCTTTCCAAATTCATAAGTACAGTTGTAGAGCAGGAAATTTGAATTGCCTCCAAAAGAGAGCAGTGGCTCAAATGTGTCCTTCGGCTTTCTTTATTTTAATTTTACAATTTGAAAGAAAAATCATGCTAAGTGATCTGGAAAGAAACAGCATTCTCAAAATGTTTTGATTTCTTTTATTTTTTTTTCATTTAAGGAAACTGCAAAGAACATAATATTCCACTGCAGACAAAAATGAAATCTAGAGATAGACTAAATATCACTTCTAATACTTGATATCAGCCTTTTAAAGTAAATAAATTACTGGGAATGCAGTAATGTGACTGCATTGGTTTCAGTAATGTGACTTCTGTAACAGCTGTGAGGGGGTTTTTCGTTTGGTTGGTTTTGGGTTTTATATGGTTTTGGGTTTTTTTGTCTGAGCAAAGGATTTTGTATTTAAGGCCTGGAAAAGCCTCATTTTTGAACTGTAGACTTCTAGTACATATATTAAGGAGGAGTTGACACTTGGATAAAATCATTTTCTAAGCATTATCAGTCTCAAGGTTATGAATAGCATTCCAGAGTTAATGAGAAGAAAATTCTCACAGATCCATAGCCTCAGATGGTAGCAGTATTAAAATGGTTTATTGCTTATTTTCAGCTACCTTTCATATATACATGCTTTTTGGAGGGATAAATAATGTGTTAAAGATTGTGAAGTATGAGATATTATGGTAAGTGTGGCCATATAAGAACAGAAGATAGATAAATGCTGAAATCAAAAATGGCATCACATTTGTGATGAGAATTTAATATCCATGTGCAGTGCCCTGGAACAGAAGTACTTTATAGCCCTTGAAAAAGGAGCATGAGGCAGGACAAAAAGCTTCTCCAAAGTGATAAGGCAGTGATGAATTTCAGTGCTTTTCCCTGGTAAACCCTCTAGTCTGCAGAGTTTCTGCTACTTCACCTCTCTGGGCCTTGGGAAGAAAGGCAGCTGCTGCAGTGTTTTCCTGTCCAGCCCTCTCTGCAGCACTGCGAGACCCATCTGGACCTTCTCGTTTTTGTTAAATGCATGTTTTAGGCTTACATTTGCACTGCAGGAAAAATAATGCAGGAATCTGGGAGACAATGAGGGAAAACCCTGACTTTCAGTTAAAATCCATTGCCAGTAAGCAAAACTGATAACCAAAGCAGCAAAAAAGGTGCATGCTAGTGTAATAGACCTGAGGTTTTAACTGTTGTAAAGTTCCCCTGCTGTGATAGCACATGAATTCCTTTGCTTTTACAGCAGTAAATCTTCTTGTAACACTGCTTATACTTAGTTCTGTGTATTAAAAGAGCTTGAATGACAGTTCTGCATTTTGTTAATTTTTTTGTAATCTCCTCCAAGCATAAGTAACATCTTTTCCTGTCCTCTGGGCCTTCCAACATGGCTTCTATGGAAGAGCTGTGATGTCATAAAAATATTCAATTTTGCT
This sequence comes from Chiroxiphia lanceolata, assembly GCF_009829145.1. Lineage (NCBI taxonomy): Eukaryota > Metazoa > Chordata > Aves > Passeriformes > Pipridae > Chiroxiphia > Chiroxiphia lanceolata. Next base: position 6,734,118 of record NC_045645.1, read on the forward strand.
CTTATTTCTACTATTACAAACTATGAGTAACTGTCAGAAGAGCGAGGTTACACTGGTTTAAGATAATTATCATAAGATTTATACTATATTGTTGCAGGGCTCATGATGGTCAGGCTTCAGTGCATTGAAATATGTTACAAAATAAGTAAAGTGGGCAAAACAGGAAGAGTCAAGTTTGCAAACAGTGGGTATTCCACAGTTCAAAATGTAAAAAATACTGGGGATTAGGCAGCATTGGATCAGATAACGCTGGAGATCAGAGAGCAGGTCTAACATCACCAGTTTTGTCAGAGGCTCACTTTAAGCTAGGAAGCCAGGAACGTTTTTTCCTTAAACTTAGGAAGCATTATGCTGGGTGCAAAGTGGTATTGCACAGTCATTCTGGCAATCAGAATGAAGGAAATAAAGGAGCTTTCCACATTTTTCCACCCTCTACTGCAGTTCTTAGGATGTTGTCAGAGATCCATTTTGGCCTACTTTAAGCCCCTGATGTTGACCGAGCAGTTAGAGGAGATGTCTGTCTTAGTGCACATCGAGACCATTATTTAGATATCATCACCAAGCACGATTGACTTGTCATTAATAACTGTGGAGAATTCCAGGAAGACATCTGCTCAAATAACAGCAATAAATTATGAGATATGGTAAGGTTTCCACATTAGAAAGGCAAACAAACAAAACATTAAGACATTTTACTTTGGAGAGGAGAAAAATAAGATGTAATACAAAGGAGGTACATAAGGGATTGAATGACATGTAAAGATGGCTACTTCTGTTTGCCCATGCCTATTTATCCTTTCAAAGGACACAGGCAATGAAATTAAAAGACAACACAATCAAGACTGATAGAAGAAAGTACTTTAGATAGTGGAACTTGTTACCAAAAGATACATTCAACAGTGTTCAAAGCAGAATTGCAGTGCTTTTGGGACCCCACTGGACGATACCCACGTGTTACTTATTTTGATCTTCTGACTCGCTGCTAGGTTAAATGTGCAATTCACAAAAGTCATTCCCTGTGCAAAGAATTGTAGTCAAGGAAAACAGCCAGCAGAAGTTTAGACTAAACAATGCCAGAGCACTATAGAGCAGAGCTGGAAGAATTTTGTAATGTGAGAGATTGTAATAGGATCTAAGGGGACTGAAGTGAATTGCATTACTGCAGACGGTAATGTAATGGGGAGGTAGTGTGTTAGATTATTGATGAAGACAGAGGATGGAGATTACCTGAGGGTGTCAGCACACTCTTCACAAAATACATTTTCATCTAATCTTTCTACTTTAAAGCAGGAAAAAAGTTGCCCAGAAGTTAGCATTCATTAATATCTATTGCTTTAGAAAAAGGCCACAATGATTTTGTCGATCCTGTCTTATTGAGCATCTTGTTCTTTCTCGAAGTGCAAAGACACAACTGGGCAGAGCTCGTGGCTTCCTTGATGAATCTACAAGTTGCTACAGGCAAAAGGCCACCTGCTCATGTTGTTACATAGGCAAGGCAGTGACCTTTCTTCCCTGTGCCCTCCCAGTCTCACTAGTGCCTGTTGAAGAGCATTTTCATTACATACCTGAAAAAACTCAGGGCCTCTCTAATATTTCACCGTGGCTCAGCCATGGCAGAGCAATTCCTCCATATTGCTGCTAAGTCAATACTCTCTTTGGTGGATGTGACCATTAGCTTCGCTCATTCTTGATGTATATCATGCCTGCAACAAAAACATAGGCAGGCTACCTAAAGACATGGAAGTTTTCATAACATGTAAGCTGTTTTCCAGGTCTGCTAAATTCTTTCTTGACTGGCTGTAGCTAAAGAAATCAAACCTGATTTGATTAGAGCCACTAGAGGAATATTCCAGATCTTGAATTCAGTTGTAGTAATTGGAAACCTGTGTTGTAAAGGAATACTCTAAATTCATCTAAGAGATAACTTCTATAAATAAAGTCTTATGAATTCAGAAATGGCACAGATTCAATCAGCCAAGACAGCATTAGCTTTGTACCCCTACCCCTAGAAAGTTCCTAGGCTCTCCCTTACTCGGTTCAAAAGAGGTAACGTTTTCCTTGGTGCTTTACATTTAAAATAAATTGTCTTAGATGGAGACATTGCCCTAGCAAAGTTTTTGCCTGAAACAAAATTCTTCTAACCAAGTTATAAACCTCTGAAAATAGGGCTTTATAATGGGACTGCTGATAGACCCTTAACAATAGCGTTGTGAATGGCGCTGCTATAATTAATGATACTTCAGAAAGATTTATGGTCCTTAGAAAGAGATAAAACAGAAATATCATTGCTTCTTTGCCTCCCATCATTTTATCCTCTATGAAATTTTATGTGAAATAAGTCAAATGAAAAATGTAAGCTCTTAATCTTTTCCCAGAGTCCTGTCTCTCATTTGATGAACACTTTCACAGAATAAATTAGAGCTTTTTATTCCTTATGTATGTACAGCTTTGTATTTAAAAAGCAAAGAAAAGAATATTGTTGGCTTGGCAAAGCAACTCAAGACGATGGTCATGGAGGAAGCAAAAATTACCAACTATTTTTGTCTATTCTTTTGCCATCCCAGAGACAATAACTCTTGTCCTGCAGTAGTTCAGAGCAGATGGCTTGGAAGTGTACAAAAGTGCACCCATATTCTGTATTGGAGAACCTCTGCTGTTGGAAAGTCAGCCACAATGGCTCTGGCTGCAGCAGCAAGAGCACAGTGGCCTGAGCAGAAAGCCAGAATCTGTGGCTTGATTACAGAAGATAATGTTTGTGTTCAAAAATGCAGGATACTATATGGATCTTTAATTTAACTGGGAAAGGCATAGCCAGAAGCAGTGGCTGGAAGCTGAAGCTATAAAAAATTGAATCAGATATTTGGCATTATATTATAACAGAGAAAGGGAGTAACCACTGGAACAGGCTATCAAAGGGAAAGTGAGTTCTCCATTTTCTGACAATACCAAAGGAAAATGAGGAGCTCACTAAAGAAATGTTTTTGTCAAAACAAAACATATTTTAGTCAAACAAAAAGAAGAGTGACAACGGTATTTAATGGTCCATGATTTACAGGAGGCTGACCTGACGGTCTAACAGTACGCTCTGTCAGTGAACATTGTGACTCTGTAAAGCATGTTGAAAAATAATGGTAAAGCACTGCTTACTGAGCAGAGAACAGAGGAGAGGGCTCTGAACAGTTTGCCTTGGAGCTTGTGCACTGCAGCAGGTGGCATTGCCAAAGGAGGTGCTGGGAGGGCAGCAGGGAGGGTTGGCTTCTGAGGCCCGGAGAGCGAAGGCACAACGCGGCTCAGAGCTGGACAGAGTTGTCTTAACTGAGCTGCTTCTGTGTGCGGCAGAGTCTGCAGGGGAAAAGCTTCACCTCTGGGCAGCCAGGATGAGGCAGCAGCTGGATAGGGACTGAGAAATCACAGTTTTGGCATAGGCCACCTGAAATGGCAGTTAAAGCTCAAAATCCATCACATCCAGATAGAGTCCTAGACTGTGGTTTCTGTTGGCCTCATCCAGCTCAGATGGCATCTAGTCCCTTGTTTTTCAAAAGCCTCTGCAATGTGTCAGGAATTTTGTCCCTCTGCCCATTAAAGTGTCAGTGTCTGAGCATCTTCACTATTATTTTGATTGACTGCAGTGAAGTCACTAGAGAACCTCAAGGACTTTCTGGCTGGCTTGTTTTCCTGTTATAAATTGTAACTTTTTGTATTAGAGAACTGAAATGCTTTCTTTAATAACTGAAGTTACAGTTTCTAACAGGGAGCCCTGAGATCTATACTCAAATTCTCCATAAACTATAATATTGCTCCTTTAAAATTTCTCCAATCCATCAGGAACATACAGGGATTCTTTTTTTTTTAAATGACAAGAACTTTTGGTTTTCAATGAAATTCACTTTAGAGGGCAGAACATTTTTTTTTTTTCATTGTAAGAAGATTTGTAAAGGGGCAGGATTGTGGCTATTAATAGAGTCTTTCCTATAGAAAATCATCAAATCCTTTACAGCGCTAGGCAGATCTGGGCTAGAAAGTATAACAGGATGGTATAGAGCAGCCCAGATAGCAACAGAGAGAAAATGGAGCGGGAAGAAAGAAAAAAAATGGAACCCCAAAATGAAGAGCAGATGCCAATTAGAATTCTTGCAGGCTGCAGCAAGGAGTGAACATAAGAAGCTGTAGGAAAAGAAAGGATAGAGCGGATTAGTGTTAATCAGAGACATGGGAAAGTAGGAAAGGTTTTAAATGAGCTTTTGAGTTAGCAGCTCGAAAGAGAATTCCAGATCCATCAAGTGTAGGAGCAGAAATAAAATGCAGAATACCAGAAGATACATCTGAGTCCTGAGCAATTAACTTCTACTTCTGAAGGTAATAAGACATTTTTTGGAAGTGGAATCTTTTCTCTCTCTCTCCTTCTCTCTCCAGTACTATTTTCCTTATCCCAGTGAAAGAGTGCATTTAGTATGATAAGAAAGGGACTCCTACCTGATTTCTTTTTCACTGTCCTAATGGGATATACATACAGCACCTTGTTAGAGGAAAATTAAGCACTAAGGAACTAGAACTTGCCCAGTCTCTGGCAGTAAATTTGCACAAGCACACAGTGCAGGAGAATTGCCTCCAAAGTTGGATAAGTCATACCAAGTAAGAAGCTGGCACAGTGTGGGGCAGTGTTTGCACTATAGTCATGAGTTGTCTGAAGATCTTGGGGGTAAAGGTGAGTTCCAAAATCATCTAAAGCCATCATTGAATTTAATAAACATTAGAGTAGGATGGCTGGACTGTGAGAGTAGGGGTTCTCCTTAAAGCTCTGAGATATGAAATATCCCTTAATATTTCTAGGCTGCCAATTTAACTACCTGTAAAATGAGGACAGTAACACTTACTCACTTAAAAAAAAAAAAAAAAGAGAGAGAAGGGAAAAAAAAAGAGGAAAAAAGAGAAACCCCACCGATTGTCTGTTCTTAGAGGCTGTACACTGGTATAATTCACAATCCTATTTCTGGCTTTGGCTTTATCTGCAATCTAAGAAAGAGTACCTCTGTGTTTGTGTTTCTTTTACATATGAATCATCCTTAAAGCTTAATGAGGAAACTAATGCTATATGAGAAGGTTGTTTTCTCATTAGTTAAATATTTACTTTTTAAAAGCTCTATGTATTCCTAGAATATTATTAATTTATTATTTGCTAAAAAAAATCTTATCTAGTCCCTCTTTATTTCCTCACCTGACATAATTTTAAGCAACTGCAGTGTCTTAGTTCCAGCCATCAGTTCTGGATCTCTGCACCACTGAATCGCCAGCAGAACAAACTTCATCCAAACAAAGCACAGACATGTACATCAAACCAGCCAGAGCTCCTGACATGGAGTTTGTGCCAGCTTAGTGCCTTAACGTTGGCTTTGCACTGGCTGCCAAAGGACAGAGGATGCTGGATCCAGTGTAACATTAGACTAGCACAGAGAGTCAGTCCATGCCTAATGTAGCATGAAAGCTGCCAGCTGCATGACAAACCTTCCATGTTTTTTTTGATCAAATTTAAACCAGCAGAATGAGCATATATGAGGTCAGTGCTTTACATCACATTGCCACAGTAGTTTGGATCCAACTCTAAGGGTCCTAAAGTCACAGCCTGGTCACACCCAAGCATGAAGTCAATTTTTGCTCTCTAGTTACAAGGTGATAAAACACCATTGAATTCAAACATAACCTAAAAGTCATGTCCATTTTCGACGCACTGGGATATATTATGGTGACGAAAGCAAGTCTTCTGGCATGGTAGATGATGAATCCTACATTACAACCTCAAACCAAGCCACCCTGTATGTGGCGACCAGGGGAAAAGATGAGCTCTCAGGGAACAGAAACCCAAAAGTTTGCTCAAGTTTCTTGCTCCACGCACGTGCCAGCTTTTCCAGTCGGATGTGACTCTCTTTTAATGACCAAAGCTACACAAAAAAAACTACCCTCTGAAAACAGGGCTTTGTGACAGAAACGCCTACACAGCTGTAACAGCCACTTCTCAAATGTGCCGCTGCTTATGAACCACAAGAATAATATGGCAAAATGTGCCGACTTTTGCAGTTTTCCCCTCTTTTGTTGAAACTAATGAGTCACGATTAGAGTAATGCTTTTCTGTGACTCCGAAACCATTTTGCTTAATGAGGTACTAAGTCTTTATAATTAGGCCCAGAAGGGAACTGGGACATGGCCCCTTAAGAGCAATAATTATTTCGGTTATTTATGGTAATAAAAAATTGAAAATAGGAATTCTTCCTCAGAATGCAACTATTTATTCTTTTACATATTGCCTAATAGGCAATTACCCTATTAAGGCACCGTTTTGTTGCTAAAGACATTAATTGAAATGTAAATTAAATGTAAATCAGCTAATTAAATTGATATGCAATGAACTTGTCATGCAGGCCTTTGAGATCAGATGCATTTTGCTAATAAACAAGTGTTATACTGGTGCCATTGCTCACTGGAGTTAAGGTTGTTTAACGTGTTACGCCGATAACACTTTCCTGTCCCAAATTCAAAGGTTTGGATTGTGTTGTTAGAGCCCAGAATGAAGCTGGCACTGAGAGTTTCCAGATTTATTCCATCCAATTATTTCCTGATCAACTTCATTGCAAGGCAAGGTGTTCTCCTGATGGTGAGTGCTGCACATCCCATTGGGGTGTGATCCAAGCTCTGTCTATTCCTTCTGCTCCCCAAAAATGACAAAACACTTTGTAAAACCCCTTCCCAAGACAAATGCTGCTGTATTAGAAGGCTTCTGGAGGGGTTAATGTTATTTCCTTCTCCATGAGCTGTGGCCAGTTCAGCAAAGGTAATGAACCCTCACAGCAGTGGGAGGATAACTACACATTCCTGAAGTAAAAATAAGATGAGAAATGAAGCAATCAGAATTTGCTTGGTGATTATGTTGATGATGTACAAGGTAAACATCAAAGTCAACACCATCAAGTCATTGCAACAACAGGAGAATAAGCCAGAATAACCTGTGCTGGCCATAACATACACATAACCTTCATCATTGAAGTGTGGGCTTGTGTCAAACTGTAAATTAAAGGGAAAGAATAGGAAACTATCACTTCTCCTATGAAACAATCCATTTTCCTGCAGCTGCAATTTGAGCCAGACCTACTAAAATTGCTGGCATATATTTGAGTCCTGTATTGAAGGTATCTTGGAGGACAAAAGCCCCTCCCCTGCCAGATACATGGACAAAACTCACTGCCTCCAATTAAACAACAGTAAAGCAAACATCACACATTTTGCTTTTGAAAAAGCTCAGGTCAGCACCTTATAAAACCTACCATCTACTTCCATTCACATCATGCAGACATTTTGTGTGCACAGTCACAAAGCTCAAGAATATGTGGCAAAAAGGGCTGTGAAAGCAAGAGAATAGAAATGCAGCTTTGAATTGTAGAAATGCTTTATCAGAAAGTTTTCCTGGATCCATCATGCCATAGTTGTACCTGAGTGCTCATGAATAATTTTTCTGTCTTGACTAAGTCTGATGCTGCATTTATAACTTCTTCTACCCAGAGAACCTTCCACCCTGCCATCCTTTGGGGCCTGGGGGTATTTAATAAACATGTCAACTACCACTCTTTAGCTTGAATGCAGCATCTTGTTTTGTCCTATTGAAGAACACTCCAGTTTGAAGTTTACAGAGCAATTAAAGACCCTCAAGGGGACCCTGATATTGTCAGCATATGTAGATTAGTAATTGTGAAGTTTCTCCCTAAGGCTGAAGAGCTCTCAGTCAAATTCCAGAGATCATCAAGTATTCAGATTTCAGTGGGCTTTGTGTCATACACAACATAGTGGAATAATTAAACTACAATGTTTCTTTTCTAATAAACTTTTGGATCTGTCTATGTTTCTATTAATTTTTTTTAATTAGCTATGATCACAAAATAAAAAAAGAACATCAGTCTAAAGCTGCAACTTTGCTGCTTCCAAAAAGACACCCTGGGAGTAGCATTCTCTTCTAAACTGTTGGGGTTTGGGGACCACACTTACTGCTGTGACTTGCAGAGGCCTGATGGAGCACAGTACTCAGCAGACTGAAGGCACAATCCCTTCTCTGACTTCTTTGCAGTCGACACGTGGGCACAGGCCACGATGCTGCCATCTTGATTAGTGTCTTCGTTGACCTGTTGGCTTGGATTCTAGCTCAAATTTTAGTCTATTCTTAACTAGTTTTGATGTCTTCAAATGTTGATACAGATAAATATGAGGAGGGGAGGGAAGGGGAGGAGGGGGAAGGGGAGGGAAGGAGGTAATTGCTCTAATATGGTAACACAAGGAAACAAGAACAACTGGATGAAGCTTTCATGCATTAAGACTGGCCTGTGCATGTTCTGCCAGCTGGATCCTCTGCTGTGGTTCCCACATCCATTGTGCTGTGATCACAGGGCTTGGGAGGGGCAAAGTGTTGGTCACTGGCCTGTATCCCTTGTTTGAGTCCGGCTCCATTGACCTATGTCTGTTTGTGGACAAAGCCTGTGGCAAGGAGGAAGTTGTCACAAATCTCTGTGATGCTTTTGACCTACAAACTGAGATTTTAAAGCCACATGGGATCTGAAAGTTTAATTCCTGGTAAAATGAAAAAGAATTGGACTTGGAAATTGTGTAGGCAGCTTTAATAATCTTCATTACTGCATGTTACATAAAAGAGCTAAGTTATTGCTCAGGAGTAGATCTTAATTTCCATGCTGTTCACATTTTCTAGGTAGCAGAGGACAAACTGGTTGTGCTTGGAAATGGACAGTAATCTTATGTTAGCCCCAGATTGCCCATGCACACATGTGTGTGTTTTGCACAAACTCGCAGACGGATGTGCCCAAATGAGCAATGTTCTCTTCTCAAACTGGTCAAGTGAGTAAGAAATCCTAAAAGTGTTTGTGCGTCCAGGAGGAAACTATTTATTACCTCCATCACAGCACTTGAACAGCACTTCTTCCTCTGTAAATCCCATCTTATTTGACACAACTTACCTCAAGTGCTGAATACAGGCAGCTCTGAAGGCTGAGATCTGTCAGTAGGCCCAGAAAAACAGCTGAAGTATCCCCTTCCCAACACAGGGGTAACCTGAAGCCAGTGGGCAATTTTAGAGTGGTTTTCTGCAGTCTCAAGCTGACTTTGAAGCAAAGCTCTATTATTTTGCCTCCAAATCTTTCACCTCCAAATCTTTCAAGTCTCCATGTCCCCAAGCCCCTTTGTGGACTAAATTCTCATTTCATGAAAATCACTTAAATTCTTCCCATTGTTGAGTAACACCCACAGATGAAGTGGCTCTTCTCCACTTGATCTACTGTGTATGGGCAGAATATAATGCTGCTTTCTTTTCAGAGGCCTGTTTTTATGCTAGGCTATGAAAACTGGATCCAAACAGCACAAACAAAATTGGGCCTTAAATAGTAGCCCAAAAGGAGATCTCAAGAGTCCCAATAAAAAGAAGATAAACAATTTCCTCACATTTTTCCTACAATGATACATCTCAAAATTATTAATTTTGCTTGCCCTGTATCATTTCTTAGGCCAAGCTGCTTTTCCTGACTGAATTGCAACGTGGCATTTGGTTCAGTGGGTTTAACTGAAGCGTGGCTATCTGGAAAAGGCAGTGCTATCTGTAATAAAGTAACTCCTTCAAATTTACTTTCTTGATCTTGTACTTTGGTTGGCCGGCCAGGGACTTAATGCCTGGAAAAGTATCTGTCACCCAGGGCCCTCATTTTAAAGGACCGTAGGTTTTTAGGGGCAGGATGGCGTCATCTCCCTGAATGGATTTTGTCAATGTATTCCTGTGAATGAGCCAGCCTGAGCAGTGTGCTAATTTCCCATCTCCTCTTTGGCTGATGACAGTCCCTGGCTCAGCGAGATTTCAGTTTTGCTCACTGGACTCTTTTTTCCCTGCCCTCCCTGAGATATATTTTCTAAGCACCAATTTCACTCCAAAATTAAAGATGAAATTTAAAGATTAGGGACTGCAGGTTTTTTTTCCCAAAGGCATTTTCGGTGTCTCATGCTCATTGATTGAGTTAGGCACCTAAATCATCCAGAGCAATCTGGCCCCCATCCCAAATTATGTGATGTAAAAGGCCTATTTGACTTTTAAAGCGCTCTCCAATTTAATCGCCTGCTGTGTGATTAGTGCCACGTGTAATAAACACATTGTGTCCGGCACGTGCAGGGCAGGTGTGGGGTGATGTAATGGATCCCACTGACTGAATATAAATATATGGAATATAAATGCCAGAAATATCAAATACTGTGCGCACTGGTCTTAGTTCCAGTCAATTCTAATTACTTTAGTGGACTGACTCCAAATTCAGACGTACCGTGGTGTAACTGAGGTCAGGGTACAGTACATGATTCTTATCTTAATACCACTGTAGCGCTGGAAAGGTCAAACTGAGCATCATTCAAGGAGAAGAGGTAAGGACTCTGTTAATTATTCTCTCCACTCCTTGAACAAAGGAGTGAAGATTGTGTCTCTGCTGAAGAGCGTTCTGACGTTCTGCATATTTAAGTTAAAAAACAAGAAAGAGTGGAAGAACCATTCCTGCAATAATCCTGAGCCTTTCTCAACTCTACATGAAATCTTACAGCGGTTGCTCTGCCAATTTTTTAAGTTACAACTGCACCAGAATCAAAGGCCAGGGAGGGCAGCATTCCCTCTCCAGGCAAGGGTAGTTTCCAGTTCTGACCATTAAGAAAAGCCAGTTTTGTCTCCCAAGTACACGTTCAGAAAACATTAAACCTCCATGTTCATTTGTAGACATTCCTGATATGGGAGAAATCACTGACTCATTTGGGCACAGGACTGAGCTTCCCTTTTCACTTGCTTACCTCTATCTCACTTGAACAGCTGTAAAGCACCTCCAGATAGGAATGTTCCCTGCATGCCAGTCGTAGCATTTTGTTCCATGTTTTGCATTAGTTTTAATAACTGTTAGACAGAGAGAGTGCAAATCTGGGTTCAGAGCTGATTGTAGTTGATCACTGTTCTACTGTTATGTGATTTTATCAACTGCCCCGGTTTCCAACTTAACTTCCCAGGAGCCCACACTCATGAGACAATATTTTGTTCCTTCTCCAAAGGCGGTAGGTAAAGTCATTGCTAAGACCAGAGTGTCCCAATCCATAGCTATTCTGTTAATTTAATTTTAGATATCTCTAAAAGTGTTAACTGCTGAAAGCAGAAACATGAAAACCCTCCATAGTGAGAGCTGATTAGAATTCAGCCCATGGTATCACCCATAAATAGGAAATAAAGAATACATGGTTGTGATTAATCATCCATAAATGGCCATTGCCCATTTCCTCTACTCCATACAAACACAGTCCACATATTTTTTCAGCTCACCAGATGAGTAACAAGAAGATCATTCCTATTTGTTAGGACCTGGGATTTAAGCAGGTACTTAAAGGGGGGTCTCTGTGCTTGTATGTCTGTAGACATGCATGCACATCTGCTCTTCTATCTGGCTTTCAATATGCATGAGAAAAATAAGATTTTTTTTTTTGAAAAGGTGTACTTGTCAATAGATCAATTGAGATGCAAAATCACATCAATATCAGCTTTAGCTAAGGAATTTTTATGACATTAGACGCATCAGTCTCTAAGCATTTGTAATAATTGTACTATTAAGAAAGAATGTTTTTGTTGGTACGTGTTGCAACTTGGCCAAATCTGAGGCCAGAACACTGGGGGAAAAAAATATCATGTGACGCACAGAAACCTGACCTGCAGCTCGAAGTATTGGTGGGTAAAGACTGTTTTTACCAGCTGTGAATATGCCTCCATTAAAGCACCAGCTTGCCCGGTTCAGCTGAGCTCAGCAGAGCAGAGCTGCCTGCACCACTGTCTCCTTGGCAAAACACAGAAGCATCTTTCCCTTGCTATGATTTGCAGTCCAAGGGCTGCATCCGACACCTTTGGTCTCTGCTGTCACTGGGTGTGACGTGCACCAGGCATTTCTCTTGAAATACCACTTGCACAAGTGGTACAGTGGCAGTAATGGTCCAGGAACAGGAGATGACACTTAGGAAATTTGGTCCCTCTGCCCCTGCCATCCTTAATGTCTTTGAGTAAATCCCTTGTTTTCTGACTGGCACAGTTCCTGTAACTGTTAAACAGGGACGATGAACTACAACCCTCATTAAAAGCACTGAAGACCAAGGAGGGAAAAATGCTGCACAAGAGCTAAATTTTCATATTACTACACTGCAAAATGGTCAGTAAGTTTGTCAAAATCAGGTATAAGAAACAGGAAACAGACTCACAGAATGGATGATGTTGGAAAGGGTCTTGAGTTCATCTCATCCATACCTTCTGCTCAGGCTGAGTCACCTACAGCAGATTGCTCAGGGCTATGTCTGGCTGGGTTTTGAATATCTGCAAGAATGGAGACTCCACAGGCCCTCTCGGCACACTGTTCCAGTGTCTGAACACCCTCACAGTTAAAAAGTATTTTCTGGTGTTCAGATGGAATTTCACGTATTTGTTTTAATTTGTGCCCATTGGCTCTTGTGCAGCATGTGGTCCCCACACACCCCCGAGGGACCAGTGAGGCCCAGACAGGGGCTGCACATGACCAGATATGATCTGAATTTGTCTGATCACCTTTTAAATCCCAATTTCATCCCTTTTTTCCCTCTTGATCTTTCTCAACGTGAGATTTACCTACTTTTGCTTGGGGACCACTATCGGGTTGTTGAACCAGTGGGTTAACAGCCTCACATCTCCTGGAGATGCTCTGGCACCATCCTAGGACCCAACACTCCTAGGAAGTTAGCAGAGATTGCCAAGCAATAGGGAGCCTTTTCCAGGCCAGCCTGTCGAGCTGTTAACAGTGATTATCACCACCACCACCACAAGATTGCTCTTTCAGGGGAAAAAAACCCCTCCTGCCTAAAGATGTTATCATGCATAATTCAGGGAAGAAATCCATACTGCATTTAAAAGATTACATCTTATCATCCAGGGTACTTATTAGCTTGATGATTTAAAAGTAGATGGGGATACAGTCTTTCCTGCTGCTCTGCAGTAGTGCCTTGGTTTGGGACTGAACTGATTTTCTGATGCCTTAACTGGCCCAGATGAGATGGGACACTCCCGATTCACAGTGAGCAGCCCTGTCCCTGCCCGGGTGCATGATCTCTGTGGTTTACACACCAGACCACCATCCAAAACACAGAAGCATCTTTCTGTTACACCAAGGTTGGTTACACCCAGGACCCCTTCCTTCTTCCTGTTGGGTTTGGTTCTGTTTGTGGCAGGCGGTAACAGGGGATTAGTGATGTTTAGTTCCCCTGATTAATCCCCTCTCTAGGAATACACAGCACTCCCATCTTCAGAAGGGCACAAGAAAATGCTTTGGGGCAGGCAAGGGCAGACACCTGGATGCTGAAATAGGAGGTTGGAACAAAATTTAGGCAGATTTACCCTGCAGAGCACCGGTTACTCTGATGACCCTTGGTGATTTCCAAATAAATATTCCCCTTCCCAGAACGTGCCCTTCTTTTAACCTGCCATGTCCCCGGCTGCATGGCACCTAGCTCAGAACAGGGCTGGGTTTCCACATGGGTGTTCCTAGGGTTCTTCTCTGTGTTGCTTTCCACACAACCTCTCTCATCTCACAGATCTCCCAGTTGTATCATGGGCATAGAACTAACTGATGACCTGGGGACTCTGATGTTTACAGCCATGTCAGGCAGAAATCCTCAGATGAAAATTTAGGAAGTCTCGGTGTGGCTGAACAACATCTCGGTTCAGGTACGGAGTGTACTGAACATGAAGTGTGAGAGTGACAGAAAAGGAAGTATTTTGCAAAAATCCTTCTTCCCTGTTTCAGGGTTGAGAGGTGTGAAATGTTGGTATTTATCAGCCATTATTAATTACTGTTTAGTCTCTGCCAACACTGCCTTGGGAGCATCTGTGATGATTAAGCCAGGCACTCATGGCCATCACTCAGCTGGCTGCTGTGGCTCAGCCATGGAGTCTCATTCACTTCCCCTGTTGGCTCTGTGACCCACTTCTCTCCTGCTTCATCTCACTTCATCTGCTTGAGTCTCAGGCCACCATGTGAGAAATGGGTGTTTCCTCACATGGAAAAAAAGTTATATAAAGCAACATTAGTGTGAGGCAGAAGTCACGGGGGTTTAGATGGTAGAGATGAATCACAGAAATAAATATTCCTCCCCTTATCCTAAATCTTGCAGTATCTGATCCATAGAAGAACTGAGAGTTGCAGTCAAGCTTTCCAGGATGAAGTCCTGGCTTTATTACAAATAACAGAATGCTTCTTCACCTAAAAGACCAAAGGTTTCTTTCACTCACCCCTCAATGCTGAACAACAAGCTCTGCTAGACCTATGCTTCCATGCTAAAAAGGGAGAAGAGTGGGGGGATTCAAGACTCCCATCCTAAAGAGCACCTCTATGCTTTAACCAGCTTCCTGAACTAAAGTTAAGTTGTGCTTCTTCACCTTTTTTTCTCCCCTCTTCTTCCTACTTCTTAGTCAAGCCTCCTCAGACATACTCTGTATTTCCCACTTCATGACTCAGGATCAGCTGCTCAGACTCTTTGGGAGTGTGACAGGACTATGACCAACTGAGAGGGAAAAGAAATCTGCCTTAGGGGACACAGAAATGATTAAGTGCTAAGTACAACATGAATTTGCCAGAAAACAACATCCCCACCAAGAGCCTGCTGTTTCCCTGCAGGGCTGTGCTCAGCCTTCAGCCTTACCAACACCAGTGAGTGGATTTAGTGTTCATGGCAGCATGGCTCTGGAAGAGAGCATCACACAACATGGATAACACTTGGGGCCTAAAAAAAATTACACTTCTAGAAATTTATTAATCCAGGCTTAAAATGGGCTATAAATACTATAGAAAAATCCTCATTAATCTTAGTGGTACATACATGGAGCAACACCAAAAAATACCCCACCTTAACCTGGCACCAGAGGGAGGGGAGTACAAGTCCTCAGCATTTGTTCAGGCTGCTTTGGCTGAAAGTATCAGGGGTAACAAACCTGAATGCACAAAATGAACAGCAGGCTCTTTATACTCAGTATAATTTTGTGCATGTAACATGGGAATCACAGTAGGATATTGACCCCCTTATGACTGTGAGAAAGACTTCGCCTCCCCATGGCATAACTTGCTCCTATACCCAGGCTACTGGTACTGCAGCTTAAGTTAGAGTTGGCTGGTTTCTGTTTCCACTGCTTACAGACAGTAAATTTCAAGCCTTACTGGAAAAACAGCATTATTGTACTTCGTAAAGTTGGATTCTTTAAAACATTTTCAATGATAAAGAGCTTCTTAAATGAAGGACTTAATGGAAAAGAAATCTGATTTCAAAGTTCTTTTACATCTGTGCCCATCAATACTCATGTTCTCATGTCCCCTGGGTTCCTTCCACAGAAGGATTCAAACCTCTCCAGACTCTCTCAAAAACTTCTTGTCCTTCCACGTGTGCTGGTCTGCCATGGAGAGGTGCATGAAATGTGAAATAAATCACACCTTCCCATATTGACCAGCTGTGACAGCCCCTGACAGCCATGCTGCTGCAGTGCAGTCCGTGTCAGGTGCCCTTGGATCTCTGCTCAGAGCTACCAGATGGGGAGGAACATGAGTAATGAGAGGTGCTCCTCCGTGCCCAGGCAGAACTATAGGAGGATGTATTGCATCTGACCTGTCCTGAAATCCCCTCTCATACCACAAAAGCCCAGTCCACACCACACTTACCTCCAGAGAAGGGATGAGATGATGGTGGGTCATGTTTGCTGGGTCTGGAATGTGTGGCTCCAGGAATTCTGGCTCCTCGTGGCTGGAGACGACTTGGTTGCTCTTGCAGGTGATACGGAGGCAGTGGGCAGGCTGTGGCCATCCTCCCCTCTGAATGGGGTGTGCAGGGTACAGTGCCTTGGCCACAGCAACTCCAGCAGTGCACATCTTCTAGTAGTCCTGGACTTGCAGTAACCCAGGGAATTGCTCTCTGCTATTAAACTGTGGCTATAGACCACTGAATACAGATAATAAAGCACAGAGAAAACCCTCATCAACTCTTGCACAGTGCTTTGAAATCTTTTTTCTGCACAAGGACAGGGAGACTTTAAGGGGACAGAAATCATATCCTTTGCCAGCTATGGGAAATGTTTTCAGCAACCTCCAGTGGAAAAGGAAACGCAGTGAGCTCTGCGTTACCATCCAGCACCTCTGGCTGCTGAGGAACCTGGTTTAACTTATTTTTATGTGAAAAGAAAGAGTTAGATAGACACAAACACACACACATCAATATAGAGAGGACACACAGATACAGACACATAATCTAGGAGGCAAGGAGAGAATCTGTACCTGCATTTGCGATATCTTCCTGCACCAGGTAAGGACGGCATCTTTTTCCTTTTAACCGGGTGCTGTACCTACATTGTTTCCTCGCAGTCTATCTTTAGGTTATAGCAGTTCACAAGGTTTTTTTCAGCAGATGTGTTATTCAATTACTTCAGGGCTTTTCCATTTGTAATATTGCGAAGCAATGATAGCCAGCAGACTTCACCTGTCTTTTAGAGATAGCCAGCCTGGTAATTTTAACTCTGCCCATTTTATCCACACCAGTAAATCTCATAACATGGTTATAGAGAGATTCCAATTTTTGTAGAACCTTCTCCTGGGAATTCCTGTATACAATATTGCCATAGTCTGTAATGGACATAACCTGTGATTGGATTAATGTTTCCCTAGTGAAGAAGTCAAAGCATTTCATGTTCCTATAACTGGTTTGCAGCTCTGCAGTAAAGGTCTTTGGTGTGGCACAGAAAATAATTGCAAACTCAGCCCCAATCAGAATATATAATCCCCTCACAGTGAGGGTCCAATTCAGCACAGTTAGGCTGCCTGTGCAGGGGTTTGTAGTGGGATTTTCTTGTCAGGAGAGCAGAATGCATAGAAAACAAGTTAATTTCGGCATTTTAATATTCATGACCCAGTCCCGTACAAAGGGAGGCAAATACATTGCTATTGCTCCAAGGGAGGGCCCTGCAGCTCCCCAAGCAGAGAGTGGGAACTGGCAGGGAGGGCATTGCAATGGGACACTGGTCTCCCCAAAAGAAAAGCCCTCCACTTGCACTCAGATAAACATGTGCCTTTGCTCTGTCCAATTAAATGTCTAGTTTTAGAACCATATTTGTCTCTGAACCTTTCAGAATCCCTGGTGTTACCTTACCTTGGACCTGACACAAGCAACTAGCAAAGAATTATTGTTGGGTGTACAACGTGCATTACTTATGGCTGAGACACAGATCATCTCCCAGGAAAAAGAGGTTCGTGGCAGGCCAGAAGTAGCCTCTGAAGCAGCATGTGCCTGCTCAGGTAGAGGAAGAGAATATCAGCACTTGTGTGGGAGGAAAGTGAACTAGAGACTGGGAACAGGAGGTCTTCTAGTTTCAGCTCCCATGCTAGTCTCCCCCAAAAAATGGGATGTACACATCATGCACACTCTGCCATGCACACATGCCAAAGTGTAAACTCTCATGAGGCAAAGACCCTACAGTGAAAGGCTCAGGCTCCCATCCCCAGCTAGTCAGGGAGAGCTTTCAAGAAACACTGTTTATTAGTGAACCCTGAAAGCAGAGGCAGGTCTCTGAAGAAATCACTATAGTGTCAGCTCTGCTATGGGGCTCAGGAAACATTTGATTGGGATCTCAGTGCGGAAAAATTGGGTATGGACTGGACCAGAAGGTGCTGGAGACAAAGTGAAAGAGGAATGAAATGGGAGGTAAGAGCAAGGGGTTTGAACATGATGTGCTGGAACAAGGATGGGGAAGATGGGTTACAGAATGGGCATGCTGCCCAACTGAAGAGCAAGGCAGATGCTTTGGCAGATAACCTTATGTTGGATATTATGGCATTGCTAGGCAGGTGGAGAGGATGGGAGGAAGGTTAGCAGCATGTGAGTTGACAAATGGGATGTCATCATTTCCCATATGGGTAACCATCTCCAATCTGTTCTTTCTATCCAGCTGAAAGCCTGGGATATCTCAGCAGAAAGGAAGCATCATCACCTATAAATTTCAGGCTGTGGGGCAGATAAAGGTGGCAGAAGACAAGTAAGAAGCAGGGATGGTGACTTCCAGGAAGATCCAGTTATTAAATCTAAACTTAAAAGCCCAAATTTTACAAGTCAAGTAGAGGGAGCCTCTGACAGCCGATAGCAGGGCAGCGCAAGAGCTTCCCAGAATCCACCTGTCCATGTCTTGGTTTTGAAGTGATCTGGAAGCCTCTGAGGAGGAAGGAATGAAAATGAAACAACATACTCATTCCACAACTGCTTTTATCACTTTATTCATATTTCTGGAGTAGACTTTTTAGCGGCTAAGCAAATACTGAAACTCTCTCATTATATATATATGTGTATATAGAAATATTCAAAAATAAATAATGAGGAATTCTGAGTTTTTCCAATGAATATGCAGAAGGAACATTTTCACCCCAATAAACCAACTTTGAAAGTCTCCAACTAAAACCCTATAAAACCCAACGATAGTCATAAATTAGCACTAGATTAATTCAAAGGAGAACTTATCCCCTCTCTGCATACCTTCTAATCCATATCTCCAAGAGGTCATTTTAATTATCACACTGTCACTGCTATTCATTACTCTGCTTTTGGAGACGGAGAGCCAGCACTGCGCCTTTTGGATGCCTTGGAATCCATCATATAAAGGCATTTTATTCTCCCCAAAAATGTACACAGTTTAACCCCCTCACCTTGAAATGCTGACAGTATCAGTTTTGCCTGGTGTTTCAAATAATTTTCTTTCCAGTGGGATACCTCCTTCTTGTTTTCAACAAGAGTTCCTCTGGTCAGAGAGCAATTAACTAACTTAGGAAAGCCCAGCTAATGGGTGGCTAATGCACAGATATATTCAGCTCAAGTTTTGGCAGACCCTGAGTAGCTTGTCTGTTTGCAGAGGCATGCAAAGCCAAGTTTTTGTCCTAACTTGTACCTGCTCACTCTTTTCTGGCTGCAATAATAGAAACTGGGTGGACACCATGTGCCAGTGGCTTCCAGGAGGCCCATTGGGAGGCTCCAGAAGTGTGTGTGAGGTCCTGAGACACAGTACACAGACCTCAGCCTTGACCCTGCTTGCTTTGTGTTTACTTGTATGGAGGGAAGCTCAAAGACCTCACAGAAAACTCCCTTCTATCCACTGAGATTGTTAAAGAGGAAATATGAATGCAACCCAAGCTGTTTTCAGCTCTTCCTAGGATCACACCTTGGTTCAGCATTGGTCACACTCAGGCCTTGCAGCCAGGTCTCCATTACTGAAGAATGAGGGAGTTGTCCCACCAGGGACAGTAAATTTAAGTTACCCCAAAGGTCTATTTTTACCTATAGTTCTCAGTTTTTACCATACCTTTTCATTTATCCCAAGGATTCATTTTTCTTTTACACAGGCCAGTGCAAGGACCCAGCTGAGCCTGTGTTCTTACATCATGACATTTATGTCCTGGGAAAGAGGAGAGGAACAACCAACCTAGCTCTTACTAAATAACAGTGTCTGGGGCTAGCACTTCTTCAGGGCCACTCCCTACCAAGAGGAGCTTATTCAGTCTTGTTTCACACGTCATTCTTCACCCTCAGTCTGGTTCATCCTTTCCCTCTCTTATCTGCTGAGTCTTGGCACCTTGTCTCCCTCAAGCCACCCTTGCAGTCTAACTCCTATCAGAAGACAAGCTGGGTTGAGAAGAGGCACTTCTAAGTGCATTCTCCCTTCCCATTCCCTGTGAGACACTCGGACTCTCCTCAGCATCACCCTCTTTTAGTCTCCAGTTTCAGAATCACTGGCAGAAGTTTCAGATAGTCACACAATGCAGGAGACAAGACTGTCTGATGATGGTGGCTTTGAGCAGAGATTTCACATGCTGTCCACGTAATGGAAAGGTGCTGAGGTTTTACTTGGGATTTCTTGCAGTAGTGGCACAACACTATTTGTTCACCCCTTTCTCCACTACCCCAGCTCATGCTGCCTCAGTCATACATCTGTTGGGAAGTCCAGTCTTTCTAGACCCCAGCCATTTTTTGCTTGAGGACCATGATTCCAGCCTGCTAGACAGGTCTTGCATTAAGTTTCATGCCGGCAGCCTGACAGTAACATTTCTCATATGACCCCTCTCCTCAAATGATCTGATAAAGAGCAAAAAACCTAACCATGCAGCGGATGATAAACGGCACACTGAGGAGCACCTGCCTGGCTCCCAGAAGCTATTTATCAGGCTCTCTTAATGCAAGCTAACAGGACTAGCACATGCAATTGGCATAAGAGCTTCCAAGCCTGACACTAAAAGGGGAGACATCACATGGTGCAGAAGGGGAGCCAGGACTCTCTCCTTAGCTCTTTGTATGGATTACCCCTTTAAAGACAGAAGAGGGGACTGCTGGAGGAAGGGAAGGCTTTCTCATTTTAACAAATAGCTTTTCAGCCACCGCAAATGATTTCTGCAAAGCTATTAGTTCACTCTTTTTTTTCCCCCCACAGATAAAAAGAAACCAAAAAAGCCAAAAAAAAAAAGCCCTAAAATTGATTCACCATCTATAAATAAAAAAGAATCAATAGTAAAATTTCTAGCTAATTCCCCTCTCCCTCTTCTCTCCTTGGACTATTTGTTATCTTAGAAACACTTGTCTGGGAGGAAAAAAAAGAGAAACATCATCAATTCCAGACTGCGACGTGCTCCTCCGCCTTGCCCTGCAGCCCTCCTCTCCTCTTCTCTTCTCTCATCGTGTGGAGAGAGACTGGTCCTTCAGATGTGCCTGGCTCCTCTTCTCTGGCTTGCTGCCAGCATGGCTGTTCCCTGGGCCTCGCTGGGCAGTGCATTTAAAGTGCGGCAGTTTGTCCTTCCTGCCAAAGGAAGAGAGAGAGGACAGGTATTGTCAGACACTGCGGTGTTGCAGCAGCAGGTACTGTGTGTGGGGGGGGGTGTGCTCTGAGGAGAAGCCATGTGTGAAGCCTCACAGTGAAGCGCATCTGCAAGGAAGGTTTTGGCAGCTCGACACAAATTAGAGGTGGTTAAAGACCAGCTGGTCCCATCATCCTCTGGCCAGAGCAGGGTTAGTCCTTCCAGGAGGCTTCAAGGGCTTTGTGCTAGCTCTGAGCTCTCCAGGAAAAGGGCCCCACTGCTTCCCTTTGGGTGAGGCGCTTACCACTGTTTTCTCCTTGTGGTGGTGCCTCCACTCATTCACGACGCTCCTCACTGTGGCTCCCGTGCACCTGAAATGTTTCACTTCATTTCCGCTCGTTAACAGCCCTCCTATCACTGTGAATATTTCCTTCTGGGGCATGTACCATTCACAGGACAGCTGGGTTCACACATCTGCTCACCACTGGATTGCCCCCACTGCCAGGGGTGTTCACAGCTGGGTCAGACTCTTTGGTGACAGACTCCCACTGCGTGGCCTGGGAACACCCAACACATGATGCCAGTGCTTCCAGCACCCAGACCTGTGCCTTCAAAGAGCTCAGTGTGACACTGCTATTTCATCATGCCTGTTAACTCCAATTATCTAGCAGTCATGCCAAACTTCAGTTGTCACTATTAATTGGAGTGTGGCACTTCCAGTGCCCCTTTCAGGCTACAGCCCTAGTAGCAAAGCAGTGGGAGTTTTACTGCTGGCCTCCAAAGAAGCAGGGTTATGCTAAATAAAAAGTGATGCCCTAAGAGTTTACAGCATAAGAACTGATCTCCTTACAACCCAGTACCACAGAACCAGCTCCCCAGCTTTCCACAGCTTGTCTGGGGGAAAGACCTGCTTTGTAAAACTTTGGTTTCCGATAAGTCTAACTACTTGTTTCCCAGAAAAAGCATTTCTGGGTGTGTGTTTACAGTGTGCATGATGAATGTTTGCTACTTTAAGGAAAAGTAAATATCTATTATCAGTTAATTCCGTAACATTTCTATTCTATGTACTTATAAAGCCTCTTTGCTTAGAAGCCTTAATTAAAATCCTCCATTTCACAGCCCAGCGCTCTCGCTGCCTCTCCTCCCTCCAGGTCCTAACACACTGGTCACAGCAAGATGGGCACAAGTGACCAGACAGCCTCAGCCCTGGGCTGTCTCTCTGAGCAGAGCCACATATGGGGAAAAGGGGTCACAACTCACACCATTGTACCCAGAGCCTTTGCTTTGACGAGAGGCTGAATGTCCAAGGGTGTGGGTCCTGCAGCGCCATCCCTCGCTCAGGGTGGCTCAGCCAGCACCAGGATATCCCAGAGTGGGAAGCTTCACTTCACAGCCCCCTGCCAGCACTGTCAGGTCTCACTGGGACTGAAAAGGTGCCTCTGAGACAAACACTGGGACCAGCAGCCAGAGGAACCAGCTTTGGCTGCCCACTGACAGCAAGGCAGCCCTACAACCCTGCCTGTGGACTGCCAGTGGGGAGAGCAGGGTCCCTCCAGACTCACCACAAAGCAGCACCAGCTCTGAGCAGCCATCACCATCCCTTGCAGATATATCTCAATAGCATCTCCTTTGTAAAAGCACAAAACCTGAATATCCACTCCCATCCCAAGGAAGGTAATCAAACCGTGCTGTCAGCCTTGCTCACACCAGTGAGCCTCTGGGGTGCCCCCTCAGACAGCTCTTGGCCCTTCCAATACTTGTCATGCCCTGCCGATTTTGTTCATTCAGCCCCCACTGCTGTGGCAGGAGACAGATGAGAAGGTCCTCTGCTTGTGCCTGATCTACTCTTTGAGCTCTCAATCTGCTCCCTCAAAGACCAGTTATCTTTACTCTCCATGGCCGCTGCAGACCTCGGGCAGGCTGGTGTTGGTGCTCTACCAAACCATACCGAGACTCAAACACTGGGAAGGAGAGGACCTGTCTATCACACAGCCATGTTACCAAAAGTGAAGGCCATGCAGCATACGTGGGGAGAACTGAAAAGAGCAGAGGTGAAAACCCAGGTCTCTTGATCCCTCTACCCTGACTCACCCCTAGGTGAGTCCAAGGAATTGGGCCCCTCTAAAGCTGCTGGCTGTAATGACACAGAGAAACCTGCCTTCCCCACCACACAGGCGCGTGTTTGTCAGTGCTCCTGCTTTTAGTTGCAGAAGAAGGTTTTAATATGCATTTAAAAATAATTGAAATAATGCAGGAACTGATGGGGCAGAGGGCTTAGAGGGCTTTGCCTTCACCAGCCCTCCCCTCCTCACCACTGTCACAGCTGCCTCCAGTTCAGCATCTATTGCATCTCCACAGCACAATCACCAACCTAAGGCACAGTGCTATTTTGAAGAGAAACACTGAGACAAAAATAAATAAATTAGGGCCCTGGAAGGGAGACCTGAAAGGCACAGTGAAGTGAGAACAAGCGGTTTCTCTGCTCTTGTGTATAATCACATTGACATGTTCCTAGACAACACCGGAGACCCAAACACAGCAGCAGCTGTGGACCAAATGCAGAATCATGCAAAACATTGGAAAGCCAGCCAGCCAGTCCATTCCCTGCCCTGGGGCTGCATCAGCACTGCCCATGTCACTGCTGACAGCCTGCCTGCCTGCTCCCAGGGCACAGCTGGTGCCGGACAGGCGGGCAGGGCTCAGTTCCTGGCTGGGCTGTGCGGGTGTTCCCATACAGGCCTCATTTCTCTGCACCCACTGGTCCACTCCACTGGAGCAGCACTGCTGAATGTCATTCCCATTCTCCTCTGTGCAAGTGAAGGAAATGATATAATACAAAATATGTAAAGAGGATAAAAATGGGTCTTAAACTTCCTTCCTTTTTCATGATTTGACTAACACAGAAAAGGAGATCTTGCCTTACAGGTGGGATTTTTAGCCACTGGTCTTTTTGTAGCCATCCAGGCATCCACTGAACTGAAGGATCATGAGTATCAACCACTCACATCAGGTACTTGTGACAAAGTGTTTTTTTGGGGTCTACAGCCAGCTGAGAGACAGTCACAATCAAACCACAGCTCTGCTACATGTTCATCGCACAGACAACAGTTAATCTTGCAGCCGTGCAAACTGTTTCGCAAATTGAAATCTCAGAGGCATAGCAATTACAATACCAAATTTATACCACATCTCTCACTCAACTAATTGTACATCTAAAAAATCACCACTCGAATAATCTGAATACATTCACCTTTACAGCTAAAAAAGCCTCCACTACATGCTTGATCTCAACACAATTTTGAGTTACAGAACCCCATGGGAAAAAATGCCAACCTCTGATTTCAACAGGAAAATTGCTTCTATCTAAATACAGCAGATGCATAATTCACACTGCGGTCTAAAAGCTTGGTGTTCCCTATATACATCTACTCTGAATGCAGTGTATATGTTCACATCCAAAATTGTATCTGGATTTCTAATTGGTAGGAAGTCTTAAAGGTTTTAAAATGAATCAGCAGACATACAAACTGGGCTGATGTTTTGGATGAGCTGAGCTTTAGAGAGCCACCACCATGGGCACGCTTGTGCCACTGTGGCATTTTAAGCTCTTTCACATACACGTTTTGACTTTTGTTTCCATTTGGTGAAGCAAGGTGAGGTGGGGAGATTTGAGTTAGTGACTTTGCAGCTGGTGTATTAAAGAAAGTAAAAATAGAAGAGTCTTGGTGTTTAAATTGTTGCAAAGGGAGAAGAAAATTAAGTTATTCGAGCCATGTGAACGGGATGGAAAATGAGTCATCAAGGCTGGAAAATGGGTAACCTCTGATCCCTGAAACTAAGAAATGTGGCTGCTGTCATGTTGCTGCTGATCTAATTTTTACACTTTCCCCTCCATCCTGAGGAGACACGTTTCCATTGCGCCCATCGCACTGAACAATCAGTGCCTGATCACTTCCAATGCTTCACTCTCAGGGATGCACAATTAACCAGTGCCATGTTTGACACTGCAAGGGGAGCGCAGTATTTTCTGGGAGTGCCTGACAAGTTTCAATCGTAAAGAACACAAACCAAATGACCTGGCAGATAATGACAGCCAGTGCCCTGGCAGTTAGATAATGTGCATGCTCCAAAGCAAGGCCAATTAGAAGCAATAAAAACAAATTTGAAATGTTAGAGCAAAGGTCTTCTTTTTTTTTCCAAGCGGTCACCAGCACCTATTTCCAGTAAGTGAGCATATAGTCATGCTTGCCAGGTGACCACCCATCCATTACAGCAGATTGTGATTTCTGGGCCTTACAAAGCCCACTAATGTGGTGTGTGGAGAATCCCAGCACTACCTGGAAATCTCATCAGGTCCATATCCTGTGGCTTTACCTTTCTGAATACGGGGGCTGGTCCATGCTGCTTGTAGAGAAGGCGGATATTAGAGCCTGCTCCCCAGGAGAGTGTGCAGATGTCTCTCCCTCCACCACAGAAGGGATCCTGTTACTTGCCATCCATCCCTCAGCTCCTAGCCTCCCTCTCTGGCTCAGTGCAGCAAGACACACCTGCTTCATCCAGGAGACAATGCACAGAGGCAGGAATAACTGGCTTGTGACTGGAGCCACACTACCGTGCAAGTGAAGGAGAAGTGGCCACCGTTACAATCAATGCATGTGGCTCACACACAGCCACCCCTGTGTATCTTTGCTGACCCTGGAGCAGGAAACTGCAGAGAGGATGGACATAGGTTTTATCTTGCCTCCTGTCCTCCCATTTCCTAAGGAGCAGCAGAAGAATAATGGATTACACTTACCTGAGGAGATGTAGCAGAAAATGACAGTCTCTTGAGCTTGTTCAAGGGAGCAATACAATACTGGGATTCATGTGCTGTGTGCATCAGACACTACCCATGTCGACCCACCCTTCACACAAGTCCCTGTCTCTGCTTTCAGAGCAGAGTGCTCTGTCTTGCTCTTTAGTAATACAGGAAAAGCCCATACCAGGGTGATGCATGAAGTAAATCTGCTTACTGAGCCCTGGCTTCCTCAGAGCAACAAGACCAGGGAAGGAAAAGGAAAGCAGGTGGGTATCTGCAAGCATATCTTTGTGAAGATGCCTGTGAGAGCTAATCCAAATACATTTAGGGTATAAATGCAAAGCTGATTAGTGAAACCACAGCAAGGTCCTATGTGGATATGCTCCTTCAGAGTTAAAGTAGCCATAATTCAATTTATTCATTTAGCTCATTTCCAAAAAGTAAATTAAGGTGGAGTAAATTAAATTAAAACAGCTGACAGCACCTTCATTTTGAAAGGGATTGTTAACATGGACCCAATCTACTTCATGCAGTAATGCAGATTATTTTCTCCTGCTAGGCCACCCGTCAGGCAGATTGGCTCCCTGTCCTTAAGTAATTTTACACACCCTCTGAAAGCAGGACGTGTATTTGGGTGTTTGCATGTGCTTAAATCCAGGGTAAAATCCCTGCAGCTGGCATTCTGTTTCCCAAGTGTTTGAGAAGCTAATTGTTGTAATGAGGAATTTTGGTGAGGCCTCTGCTGGGAGCTGGCCAAGCACTGCACATCTCCCTAAACTCCGTAAATGAATCCTTTTCACTGAACCCACGCAAATGTGTCACCGTTCAAAACCTGGAAGGTGTTCTTTAACGACAGCTACAAGTATCAAGAGTTGCATAAAACATGCAGACACGTGTGGGAGTGAGCTGACAGATTATAATTACCAATAAAGAAGGGGAAAAAAATCCAAAAAATTAATTTTTGAGGCAAAACATATAATTTGCTTTTAAACCTTAGTAGCGCTCCCATTACTAATACAATTTACAGACATGAAAATCAGCTTGAAGGTCTTTTAAGTCTTCAGCAGTTTTGTGGTGCTTTTTTGGTTGGTTTGGGTTTTTTAATTTTTTTTCTTGTTGGTTGGGGTTTTTTTGTTTGGTTGGTTGGTTGGTTTTTTTCAGTTTGTTGTTGGATGGGATGGGTTTTTTGTTTGCTTGTTTGCTTGTTTTGGTTTTGGAGGTTTTGGTTGGGTTTTTTGTTTTTTTTTTAAATTTTCCTTTTAAGGAAAAATTACAGACCAACAAGAGATGATAAAGCAATGAGTATTTTTAGACACTCCTATGAGCTTTGCACTGTTTGCCAGGTAAGACAGTCCCACGTGTCCCTACGAAAGTGATACAGCTATAGGGCACCCATGGACCAGGTCCTCGTAGAATCTCTGAAACAGGTTGCAGTCCTCCCACCAAGGAAGTTGGGATGGTGATGGGGAGCTTTTTTCTGCCCTCATTCCATTTCTTTCCCCTACAAACTGTAAGGCGTTTTGCTGACCTTTCAGATTTGGTCTAGAACAGTTTTTTCTGTTTATGACACTCTGTACTCCTCTTAGCCACTGAAAATGGTGGGAGAAAAGACAACAAGACAATGATTTAAGTTTGGGAGAATTGAGGTGGGGATGGCAGCAAACAGAGCTCCTCAGGAATGACAAGAAAGCATCTCTATAAAGCAGAGAGGTGTCTTCACTCCCAGTTCTCGTGTCAGTCATGGCCAGATCAAAGAAAGCACTACCAAGTGTAGGTAAAACCTCAAAAAAACATGAAGGCAGAGACTAGAGGTGTAGAGAGGAGCTTTTCTGAAACACAGGAAGAGGTGAACTGGGAAGAACATCCCAGACCCCGTGGGGCAGAGGGACTCACCTATAGCACATGCCAGAGAGCAGCACATCCCTGGGATGGTATCAGTCTGAACCCATAAGACACATAATCTCTGGACACAAATGTTTAGTGTCGAGATGGGGCTCAAAACCTGAAAGGCAGAGTTATTCTGGCAGAAGGACCTGCCTTTGATCAGCCTGTGCCCACACACAGAAAGACTCCCCAGCTCCACCCGACGTGACGCAGAAGACGGTGCCCATCGGCTCTGAGGAGGATGGGACAGTCCCGTGGGCCTATCCAGCCTGTTGGATACGCAGCTGTGCATTCATACATCATCATTAAGGCTGCGAAGTCAAGCAGCAAAAGGAGGAATTGCCAGAATAAAGGCTGTCAGAGCAATTTTAATTCAAGCTCCTGGCGGATATGCCTTCTGATGGGGTCTTTAATTACCTCATCACAGTCTACTTTTTCTTCAACAAGGCTGCTGCTTTATTCAGGGCACGAAGGACGGGCAGCAATTAATGAAGGGCCAGTCAATATTTTGTTCTGTCCTTTTTTTCATTCAGTGTGTGGCCCCAGGCATTATTTGCCGCATGCCGTCAAATCCCTGCTCTTAGAATTATTCATCTTCTCCTGGCCTTTTCTCTCAAGTGAATCAGTGCAGCAACTGTGAGCTTCCCACACAGGAAGGCATTTCTTTTCCAACACTCCCGTGAGCAGAGCACCTGGGTTTTACCAACTGGAAAATATGGGGCAGGCATGAGCTGCAGAATGCTCCACCAGTGAGGCCCAGGTGGGATTTTTCAGGGTACCCACATGATGCCTATTCAAATCCCAGCTTCCCTAACCTCAGCCAGAGCTGTTTGCAGACTCAGCACTTCAGTGTGTTCAGAATATGAGAAACATGGAACCGATGGCTCTCAGATAAAAAATGTCAGTGGTTTAAGGAGGCGAGAGCTCCTTTGCTGATGCTGTGCTGGAGCAGGGCTCTGCTGCACAGTGAGCCAGAGTGAAAGAACAGAGCAACGCTGATATGGGCAAAGGGATCGACTTCTGTCCATTCAAAGTGACTGGAATTTGTGAATTTTTCAGCAAAAAATCTGTTTTCTTACCTTAGCCTTTCCCTGTAACAGCTCTACTCTGCTTTCTCTTAATCTCTTATGAATTTTTCACCTTTTACTAACAATTTCAGTGGAGGACGTTTCTCACTTTCAACTCAAGCAATCTTAACCTTTCCTTTGGCACAAGTAGAAAGAGGCAAGAGCAGGACAGAGACTCAGTAAGAGGACGAGCTCCCTATGCCACTGCCAGCATCAGAGGGAGCCCCACTCAAATGGTTCTCAGTGAGCGCACTGGGAGCAGAACTCGCTGGTCACTAAACAGCTTAGAAAAGGACAATATCAAGAGGAAAGAAAGGGCATGAACCTTCACTGCTGCCTGACAGCCTCTTTCTGCACTGGGCTCTCCTGCTCTGTGCCCACTTAACCCACCCTTTGTGTCCAGCACGGGCTCTCCTGAGCCTCTCTCAAGCACATCTAAGTGGCAGCGCTCTCTTCTCCAGCAGCTTCTGTAGGCAGCACAGCGTTCTCTCTCACCCTGCTAGAAATTCATGGGCCTGCTGGCTTGTCACGCCAGAGAACATCCAGCATTTTCAGCAAGGCTTTTAATTCATTAGCTCACATAGGAAAATATTCTAACCTTCCTGCCCTCCCCGGCTGAGTCATTGACGCTTTCCTATCTCGCCGCAGACACATCACCTTCAGGATAATAATTGCTTAGCACGTGGATAACAGGGGACATTATCTTTCTGAACCGGGTGTTTGTTTGGGATCACGGGGTCTCCCTGCGACGAGGACTGCAGGACACATTGGGGTTACTGTTTAAAACAAGTCCTGACCTCCCCTTGCAGGCTGTGGGAAACCCTGTGGGGTCACTGGGCTTGCTCTCAAGGGGAACTGGGGGAAGGGGTCAGAGGGAAGGGGCTGAAGGGTTCTGGGAAGGACTGGATGAGCTGTGGTGGGAGGGAGGGAGAAAGGGAGAATAACCATAAAATAAAGAGCTGTCTAAGAAGTAAAGATGATGCTAAAAAGAACACCCTCGAGGCATTTAGTTTTCATGTCTGACCTCTCTACAGACTCAGTGCATAGGCCAGAGGTCTTTTCAGGGATCTGAGCTATTTGGGGACTTGAGATTTGGCCAAAGGCTCCTTTGGATACAGAGGGAGCAGAAGGTTCTAAACTTGTTGTCTGCAGCTGTGACCACCCCCTCTCACTGGTGAGGACACACTGGGAGGGAACAGGGTTGCCCAGAGCAGAGTTAGGAGCCCCAGAAATCACCCCAAACCTTTAGAGATGATGAGGTTCAGCATTATTTTCTAGCAACTACCTACTCAGGGATAAAACACAGCACCCCAACTGCCCTTGCCCATGCACAGAAGGCTCAGCAAAGACTTGAGGGCTCCAGCCTAAGCATCACATTCATGGGAGTCTCTCAGGAAGGCGGGAGAGCCTGACTCCTGGGAGGGCAGTGGCCACAGTTCCATAGCAAGGAACTGAAGGCCCCATCACTGGAACACATTGCACAGAGAGGCTGTGGATGCCCCATCCTCACAACTGCTCAAGTCCAGGCTGGATGGTGCTCTGAGCAACCTGATCTAGCAGAACATGTCCCTGTCCATAGAAGTGGGGTTGGAACTGGATGATCTTTAAGGTTCCTTCCAACCCAAACCAGACTATGATTCTATGACATGTTTATCTACAGGTGGCACTTGACCCAAGGGCTTCTGTAGGCAAGAGCTGGTGGAATTTAACCACGGGTCCAGCCAACCAGTTGGACTCACTTACAGGCACATAAGCACATTACACACAGAATCACAGAATACAGATATAACTCTTTCTCTTGACCTCTTAAAATAAGCTGCACAAGCATTTGCGTTAGCAGAGAGTACCTTACCTCCAGCCTAAATCTTGGTTCTGTAACCAGAGCTGTTGCATCAGTTCTTGCTTCTTGCTCCAGGTGATCCTAATTCAGTTCCCACTGAACTGCCTGCATTGCCTATACTGTATGATGGCTGCTCTCTGGCAGCCTGACTGCATGGACAAAGCTCTTGAAAGGTGCCTGAATTTGGGTACCAGCCCTATTTCTGACTCTGAGGTCCATCTCCTTTCTGTGCCTAAATTTCCTTCTCTGAAACATGCTGATTCCAACATAAACATTTCCTTCGTTAAGATCTTTCTGTCAGATGTGCTCTGCAAGCGTTGCAGGTTGTTGCTATTTCCAGGCCTATCATTATAACACATTTTGGCTGCACTAATTCCCTCAAACAGAAATTGTTCTGCCTGTAGTAGGCTGGGACAAAGCAGCCAATTAGTTGTCCCTTACACGTTTATTAACTCTGCAGCTTTCTTTCAATGAGTATGTGGAATCTGGTAATGTTTTAATATATTTTCATAAACTGTGGGCACAACATGTCCTGTTCCAAGCTAATAACCGTGCCATATAATTAGTCCTGATTACACAGATATTTAGTATCATTTTACATATTCCAGTCCTTTCCTAGTGCCACTGTGTAGCCAAGGCATATTTAAAGCCACAGCCATCTCCCTTCTGTTTCCCAGCAGTTTGAAGCTGTTAACTGCAAACCTCTCCAAAAGGAAATCTTTCAAAGAACAATTTCATTTCACTGGTGTACATTTCATATATATATAGGCTCTGATCAAATGTCAGGTAACAAAGCCCAGGATACAATTAGAAGGCATTTGTCTGCTTGCAGGGAAAAGCTGGTATTTGAAAGCCATCAGGAAATTAACAACATGAATCTTTAAAAATCTATTCCTTAAACATCTGTTGGCATTGGGCTGAACATTTACCTTATTTAGGATTTTACTGTGAGATAGCACTTCCCAAAAAAAAGATCTCTCACCCCATTAGGCTCTGGTGGAGGAATGAGAAAAATTTGCTCTGTGCAACCCTGATTGTAGATGTGTATCTTTCCCTGCTGGTGTGGCTGTCTCTATAGAGATGGACATGGATATTTGATGAGATTAAAATGCTTCAGTTACCACTGTCAGTGGTTCTTTAATTTAAAATGAAGAAAGCAAACAAACATTCCTTTTGATGAGGTAACTGAATGATGCTACAGAAAAGCACTTTGCTGTCAGGTGGTAATTAGGTTCAGTAATAGTTGTGGGTTTTTAGCCTTGGAGGCTGTGGCCCCTGGGAGTCTGAGAGAAATGATACATTCAATTTCCGGAGGAGAGGAAGATGCTGGATGCTTTTCTCTGCTAACCCTGCAGGTCTCTGCAGATAAGAGCATTCAGAACTGCAGTGCTGACAATCCTCCTTGAGCCAGCCTAAACTGTGGTGTCAAGATCACAAACAGAAAAGGGAGATGGGCTCAAAGCAGGGTGTTTAAACACCTAATGCAGGCAGCCTGGCTCTGACCATATATATAAGGAGCTGCCAGAATGGCTGCAATGAGAGGATTTTTAAAGGCTGCAGAAGAAGCTCCAGCAATTGCTCTCTGGTCTGGGCTGATATTTGTAACATCCATCTTACACATCACTAGAAAATCTTCAATAGGAAAGTGTTCCTTTGCAAACAAGTAACTGTTCCAACAGCTACTTTTTTAAGGGAGGAAAAAAGTAGGGAGAATGAGGGAGTGAATCTCAAGGCTCAGCTGCCTCCCTTGCCAATTTGGAATTGCCTTTTCCATTGCAAAACATAAATTATATTTGGTTGTGCTGTTAAGAGTTGAAACCCAAATGAAACATTGCAATTGACCCAAATGCATTTAAATGAAAATTTTGAGTTTGGGGGCATTATTGCTGTTTTCTTAGAACAGAGGTAAATTCTGAATATGGTGTTTCCCATGAAACAGGTCTGGTTCCTGCTCTGCTTCTCTCTTCATGTTGCTACATGGCTTTTCCAGTTCAGGGAATGATGGTTCTCAACAAACAGTGAAGTGGTATCTCCCCTGCTCCTCACACAAGCTGTGGGACACTGAAAGGACTCAGTTGGCCAACACCAGAGATGGGCCAGCAGTGCTTCAGGGAGTCAAGCTGAGGCATTTCATGCCTTTGTGCATTGCTCACCAGTGCCTTACTTCATATCCTACTTCCCTTTGGATTAACATCCACTGAGCTGGTTGTAAAACCAGAGTGAGGACTTACAGCGAGGGGGGATCCCCAGGTAAAATGTCCCAGCTGGACTGGCAGAAGGAACCTGCCACCTGGCTGCCAGCCCTGCAGCAGGTCCAAGGGGTGATGGAGAACTCTGCCTTTAGCAGAAGCTTGCCAATAATTTCCCGAAGCACTGAAAAAGTTCTCACTTCCAGAATTAAAACTTTGTAAAATAAAGTGGGTCTGATTCACTCTCGGGAGATAAATGAAGGGTAAGTCCATTAAAGATACTGGTGTGAGATTGGTGTACAGCAGACAGAATTCAGGAAAGATATCGATATCTCCAAAATCCTCTGAATACTTTTTCAGACAGAAACCAGGTATCTTCCCTGAACATAAATGCTTTATTTCCAAATGGAATTTCAATAAAATAGGCACAGTTAGACTAGCACGCTTATTATAAAGCCGTAATGCAGTAGAACTGAAGTTTAGTCATGAAAGGTATTAAAAAAGCAGCCCTGCTAAAGCAAGAGAAATTGCTTTCTGACCTACCGAGTTTTAGGAGTAGTTCCTAGTGGTCTCTCCACCAAGGAATTCAGCCTGTAGTAATCCAAGAACGTCCTGGCCACATTTCTTCCAAGCTTCATATCTGGGAGTTCTTAATTAAGGAACGTTTTTTTAATCATTAAAAATAATAATAATAATAATAACAGTAATAATAAAAGCAGCCTTTAAAGGTAAATTATTGCTATTTAATGCAAGAGCAAGTTTTACATTAACCATCCCACAGTGCTCAAGCTTCAGGCAAAATGACTTATGCAAGCAGATAAGGTGGGGGTCATCTTGTTTGCTTCTTGTTTTCACAGGCAGATGCTGCATAAAACCACAGACAGGAGGAAACAATCTCCCTTCCCCCCCCACACCTGGTTGCAGATCCCTGTGGTTCTCATGAAATAATACAGTAGAAAAAAGGGGCCCTCCAATTTCCACATTCAGGGAAAATAATTACCTATAAATGCTTGGATACAGGCAGTATTTCTGTGCTTGTATCCAGGAAACGAGGTCAGCTACATCATGGTATGAACCAGCCATGGACCAGTCTGCTGAAGGTTGGGATTAAAGCTGTAGTCCCCCCAAAAACATTTGGCTCTGACCCCTTCACTGTCCAGGGAGAATATGCTGTTCTTTACCTTTGTTGTATTCAGGATCTGAAAATGGTGATTTTAGCACTGAACTGGAAGGACAGTAGGTTACCTTAAGGAGTTCAGCAGTAACCCCAGTGTCTTCTCTCCTCACTAGCCATGATTTCTCCTTCAGTTTACCCTGAGCCCAGCATTAGGCAGGTGGTGCACATCAGAGCTGCCACAGAGACCTCACATGCACAGGAGTCAGACCTTCCTGAAGACTCAAGTGCCTAAAAAGAAGCTGAATAACCTGTGAATGCATTGAAAAATAATATCCTAGACAACATGTACATAAGGTGAATGTGCTGCTTGTGTGAAATGTCAGCACTAAGTCTGCTTGTTACAGAGCAGCATCTCCTTATCTACAGGGTGGGAGATATGAAGAGGATGCCATTATCCACATCTGTATTATGGGGGCTGAAGATTCCTTTATTTGCCTGTTTGGAACAGATGCCTACCCACGCTACAATAACTCCACACTTCTTCAGGGCACTGTCCCAAATGGTCACCGTGGTGGGCATCTCAGCAGTGCTGATGCAGCAGCTGAGGTGGGAACATAACCTGGGGAATCTAAAGAGACCTTTGCAATCCACACCCAGCAGTCCAGGAAAATAAACCATTGCTGGGTTGTTCTGTGTGCGCGCGTGCATGTTCTGCTTTATCAATAGTTATCTGCTGATGTTTCCATTAGAGGAAAATTCCAGAAGTGCAGTGTCCCAGGGGCTTCCAGCAGCGCCTGTGAAGATGCTGGCTTCTAAATGAAGCTTTTATTACCCGCCCACTTACATTAGACACATCAAAACAAGTGAGCATGAGACATCAGGTTCAGGCATCACTGTGAGAGCTCTGTTTACCACTTATTTATTTATTTATAAGGAAGGTCAAATTGACATGACAGTCTTTAGCTCTACTTCTGCAAAAAAGCCAGCCACCAGCTCTGCTAGTGCTGCAATGAGGTCCAGTTCTAGTGGCTAAGGATGACTCCTGATGCTGCTTTTCTCCTCAATGATCTTGTCCCGCTTTTCCAGTTCCCACTGCTGTGCCTGGTGATGGCTACACAGATCTGTCCCTTCTGTTTTGGGGTCTGTCCTGATACGCTCACTGCGATCCTAATACCATATGGGCTGCGGGCATCTATATCCTTCAGCCCAACAGCGCAGCACAGCCTGAACAGCTGGTGTTCCCGGCTGTTGTCTGTGTGGACAGGGAGAGCTGGTTGTGTGAATCAGCACCGGCTGTTCCCCGGCTGTGGCCGTGCCCAGCGAGCTCCCCTGCAGCCAGCGCCGGCGGGCGAGACCAACCGTACGTGCAGGAGACTTCAGCAAGTCGGAGACAGCCTAAACTTTATCAATTCGAGGGAGGGCAGTGTTGCTTTGGAAGTGTTTCGTGATTGTCACCGGAGTTTGGGGGTGGCTGGGGGTAGCTTGGTTTCTGTGGATGTGAACTCAAAGCGGTGGCAAAGGTTAAGAGTTCAGAGTAGTCTGAGGAAGCGAGAAAGAAGGGGAGAGGGCTGTCAGACACTTAAGGGATTGAGAAGACTAACGTGGCTTGATCTTGTAGTTTCTTTCATTTACTCACCACTTTAAAGACATAAAGTGGTAATTGGACTCAGTAAAGTCTCTAGGACATTTTGTCAGTGCCAGTCTCAGAAAGCTCCTCTGCCAGAAACGGCCCTGCTGCCCTTTTCTCTCCCTGTCCACACTGTTTGTGTTTGCACAGTGGGAAACACCTGACCTGCTGTCCTGGGGGAGGAAATCCTTAGATGAGAGTGGGTGCAGCCGAGGAAGTGGCTCCACGAGCTCCTGCCTTACAACTCTGCCTTAACCCTGACCTGCAGGAATCCAATTCCACTGCTGAGCTCAGGTCTTGGGAACGGCTTTCTAAACCTAAGGATGGCTAACCACTGGAACAACCTGCCTTAGCACATCTGGAAATCTCCAGACCAGAGGTCTTCAAGAACAGGTTAAACCCACTGCAAACATAAATGGTTTAGGTCTAACTGGTCCTGCATGGAGTTTGGGTAAGGAAGTGTAGCAGGGCCTCTAAGGCCACCTCACCCCATTTTTCTACAGTTCTGAACATACTTTGCAGCCCACACAGAGACCTGTTTGCTTTGTCAAAAAAGGTAAGGGTATTTTGCAGAGCATGGACACACGGATGGAAAGTGTGAAGAAACTGGAAATGCAAACCTGTGCCATGTGCAGCCACCAAAAAGTCACAAAATGGGAATAACTTGCAGTCAGCATTGATGGAAGGAGACTCAAACCAGCATGGGATAAAAAATGTGCATGTTCTAGTGCTGGTCTCTGCAGCCGTCCTACTCCCTCTGCTCTGCCTGTCGCTCCCGCAAAGGATGAGCAGTTTCTGTCATGGAAATCAGGCATCTGATACATAAAAACAGAAGCAGCAGTGTCAGTCTCTCCCTGTGACTGTCCAGCCTGGGTGAGGGTTGGCATGATTCACTCAGCAAGCGCCTGCAGCACATGTGTGCAGGACCAATGGAGAAAAACAAATTAAAGCAATAACAGTTGCATTTATCTCAGGTGCATGGAAGACCCAAACTCCAGTTTGGCTTACAGTGTATCCTGAGCACATAAATAACAGCAACTGCAACCAGAACCCACTTTTGCTAGGTGGTTTGGTTTGTTGGTTGGTTTTTAACCAGCTTCCTTTCTGCAATCACGCATACTGTGTGCCCACAGGAACTCCCTTCCTAGCTTGAACTGCACTTGACAGAAGGATATTTCCCAGCTATTCCCATCACAGGAGCTCAGCTCATACGAGACAGTCAAAATCTACTTGGGAGAGTCATGGTGGAAACATGGGTGTATCTGGGTGTATCTTCACTTTCACTAGTGTCTGCCGTGCCCTTTCGTCTCCCTTCCTCCTCCATAGACTTCTTCCTCCATGCTCCATATTTTTATCTGGAAGTGGAAACCGGTGTGCCCAATGTCCCTCTTGCAAACGCCCTTCTCACAGCATTCACGCTTTGAATGGCATGAGCAGATCTGGGGAGATTTCAGGACGTTCTGTTTATGCACAACTCTGCCAAATTTCACAGATGTTAGGAAGTTCAAGAATTGTGATGGGTTCTCTGCAAAATCCTGGGTATTTATGATCCACACCATGCCCCACAGCCCAAAGCTTTCAACACTGGTAAGAAAAGAGGACACAGGAGTGGGAACTCTCATAAGCCATTACTAGTTTTCAACTGACACGATTCATTGATCCTATTGTGAACAGTCTGCTTAAGCTCGAGCCTCTGGAAGCGCAGACACAGCCTTGTTCTGTCTGTGCATGGAGGCAATAAAAATCTCAATTTGGAAACCAGTTAGCAGTACAAGTCATTAGGGGAGGTACTAAATGTTGCTGCTTTAATAGCTCACTGATCCTTTAATAATGTCACTGCTGCAGAGCATGGTGGCACCATTCGCTCGCTTTTGTTTTGCTTTTTGAAATTCAGGGTCATTCCACTTTCAAGTGAGTGGATTGTCTCTCTTTCCCCCTTCTGTCAGACACTGCAAACTGCTTTAAATAATTAGGAAAAGGATGGCTCCTTCAAATTCACCATCTCATTTTCATAAGGTCCAGTGTCATTGCTTTGGAAAAGCAAGAGAAGCCGTGATGGTGGTAAGGATTTGACAAGGGCAAAACAGTTAGCAGCCCCCACTCATCTTTGATAAGTCCTGTGGGGTCTCTGCCAAGCAGATTGGATCTCTGGTTTTATGTCTCATCTAGAGGACGGCACCTCCATCAATTTGAAACACTGTGCTGCGTTATTAGCTTATGGAATTCATCCAAGTTTAGTCCTAAGGAGGATTTGAAATCATGACCATTCAATCCAGAGGCACCACTGACCAGACCCACGCAAGTCTTTTGTTTCGGACAGACAGCTTTAAGTTATCCTAAAGACAGAGAGAGGGGAAGGGAAAAAAAAAAAAAAAGAAAGGGAGAAAGAGGGGAAGGAAAATGAGAACAAAGAGAAAGATGAATCTTTTTAATAGCTCAAATTAAAAACCAGAAGAAGCTCTTTGTTTGACACAACTGAATTCTACAGCAAATCTCAGTCCACCACAACAGCAATCCTGTTATTAATGAAAAGAGGGTTATTTTGTGTGAGAGTCCCAGATGACTGTGGTCAGCGAGCATACTGTCAGCTTTGTACAATCTCAAGAGAAATATGGATGAGGTTTTCTCGTCTGTGTATAACAGCTTCCATCAATGGATCAAACCCCTTCCTGACTCGAACAAGAGCTCTAATGGAAAATGGCATTACACGGCTTTAAACCACCATGTTATATCATGCCCAGCCTGATCAGAGCTAGTCCTCTATTTTACTAGAGCTGTTTTCACCAGTTACTTACTTATTTTGTTTCACAGTGCTGACACTGCTCTCTAATAAACAGGTGCTGCCCATATCACATCTCACTGGGGGGCCCACTCCAAGCAAAGTGTGACTGAGGCAATGTAGAGACTTGGTGGTGAAGGGCGGGGGGGTGGTGAGGGGGAGAGGGGCTATTCTATGGCTTTTCACCAGCATTTAACATAGTGCTGATGATGCATCCTTCTCCAAGACTCACTCCAGGGAAAAAAGGTTCTCAATGTCTAGTATATCTGGTTACATATTTCAAAATCGTTATCAAAGGAGGAAGCTTCTAAAATGAGAGTGTGGGGAGGGGATAGGACTTACCCCGTCCTCCCTGCTGACTTCA
This sequence comes from Chiroxiphia lanceolata, assembly GCF_009829145.1. Classification (NCBI taxonomy): domain Eukaryota; kingdom Metazoa; phylum Chordata; class Aves; order Passeriformes; family Pipridae; genus Chiroxiphia; species Chiroxiphia lanceolata. The sequence continues at coordinate 6,772,707 of NC_045645.1, forward strand.
GAGGGAGCAGAACCTGTCCAGGCAAGCACTGAAGCTTCAGGCTGTTGGTTTTGCAGAGCCGTGAGGTGCATGTGGCCACGCTTTCTGGGGAGAGTCTGGTGCTGCCAACAGGAACAGGGCTTTTTGTAGCTCCAGTGTGAGACACAGGCTCAGTGTGGGAATTACTGGTGACACTGTCTCATGGTACTCGGCAGGTCAAACTAGAGAAATGCAACCAGACCATCCAGCCTTAAAACCTGTAAATGCCCTGAGCACTGCCAGCCTGGGAATAGCAGAGGGACTTTCCCCTAGGAGAATATTTTCATTCCTAGCAGCCTCAGCTCCTGATCCCAGATGGGACAGATGCTTTTGGAAACGAAACGTAACAGCAATGACGAGCCTTCATTTTTATTCCTCTTGTGTGTTGTCAGGGAAGGCACCAGGCGGAAAACCCTGACCGACTATTTCAGGCTTTCAGGCCCTTTTCCTGAAATGCTTGATTGTGGTGGAAGAAATTACAAAGATGGGAGCTGTGCGCTCGTCTCCCTGAGTAATCAGAGGGCCTGTAATTTTCTCTCCTCCTCTGAAAGAGGAGATTGAAGAACAGGTATCTCGGAGAGCACTGTTTTAGCTCTGCCAGAGGGAGTGTGCTGGAAGGACCATGCTGTGTTACTCACGAGCTCATTTCAGTACCAGCTATCGTCCTTGTCCTCCTTGGGAACTAAAATGAAACAGGAAGAGCCCACCTAAGACCTGGATGTGGGGAACAGAGGGAAAAGGCAAGAAGGTGGAGGTGCTGCATGGGAGCCATGCCTGGATAGAGCCAAGTGCTCCCGACCCTGCCAGGGTACTGCCATCAAGGGGCAGTAGAGACTGAAAGGGAGCAGAGGGGAATGTGGTGGAGCACCAGTGGATGCCAACTGTACCTTTGCAACCCAGAGTCATCTGTGAAGAAGACACCCAGCCGAGCAACCTGGATGTGATACTGAGCTGCAGAGTGGCCATAAAAAGGGAGTGTTTGATTCAACACAGGATCCGAGACACAGACAGGGACAGGAAATTCATGGTTTCCAGAGCAAGCACCCCTGAAGTAACACTGGAAACACCACAGGGCCACAGCCCATTTTACCTGTGAATTCACACACCCTTTCTCAGTGCTATTGAACATGATTTTACAGGGACTTCTCTGACTGCTGCTCCATTATCCTGATGCCATCTTCACATTGCTTCATGAAAGTTACATTTTATCCATCTTATGGTCCCGTTACACCACTGGGAGATGGAAGTAAATGTTAATCTGGCCTAAACTATAAAATGACCAAAGAAAATGGTTTATTTAGTATCTTGGCATTGCTGACTCCTCATGAGGTTTTCTAAGGGACAGAGGTCAGAACTAAGCTCACAGCTGAAAAAGAAAAACCAAGAGTGAATTTCAGCACCATTATATTTGAATTCATGAAAATGTTGCATCAGCATTGCTCCATAAAGGGTATACTTTTAAAATTATACACTTAAAACATGACTATAACAGCTTCCATCAAATTGTCCTAAAATTAATTTGGGCCTGAATTTACTGGCCTCACATTAATGTCTGATGGATCTTTAATAAGAGTATCAGGAAAATACTAGGATGAATCTCTTGTGATTCTAACATTTCTGATCTTTGCTATTGTTTAATTCTGGTCACTTGCCAGCTCTGGGAAGGAGTCCTTGTGGATTAGCTGACCTCAGCTCTTTACACAGTCAATGAAAATTACAGAGCTGATTCTCTCTGATGTACTGAAAAGGGATGAGGACAGGGGAAGAAATTTCCAAGTGAAAATCCAGCATTCACAACCTTCTCCTATCACTGATGAATGTTCTCAAATGCACAAGGGAAAAACAGCATGAAAAATTAAGTCTTAACAGTTGTTTTCAGCTTGATTGGAAATGCAAGAACAGTACAGTACTTTCCAGTTGTAACTAAACCCCCCCAAAATACACTTGAAAATCATAAGGTGAACTCTTTGGGGATCCTCTTAGTCCCTCACATCTCTGGTCAGAAAAATGATGATCCCCATTGTTGCACGTCTGGAAGTTTCTATTAGACATTCTACCCACGGCTTTGGGCATAACATTCACCACTACCCCAAAAAAAATCAGTTTCAAGATAAATGGTAGAAAGAGTGTTTCGACACACCAAAGTGTGGATAAACCATTTTTCATCTCTCAATTGTTGGAAACTCATGAGTTGTATAAATCACAACTAGGCATCAGTAATCAGTTGTGTGCTGCATTTTCCCTCTTCAGCTGCAGCTTGCATCAGACAGGGCATAGGCAATAGCTTTGACAAGAGCAATCCTAAAAAGAGGAAATTCAGCAATAAGATTAACTAAGCAATATGAGGAATTAAGAAATAGAAGCGTTGTGCTCCTTTGTGACATAAGCCTCCATATAGCTGGTTTATAAGTTTTTGAATAGAGGAAAGATTAAGAGAATTGAAGAATTCTGACAGCAATTGCAGGACTCACTATGATTTGGGGGGACCTTCCTCCCCTGGCTGGGAGACTCCAGGCTCTTCTGTGTCCAAGTGCAACTATTTACACTTGGGAGCATGGGCAGCTGCTCTCCAGTGTCTGAGCAGATGCAGATAACCTCCTGAAACCTGCCTGAGATCACCCATCTGGAAAAGGACTCAGTCCACTGCCTGTTAGATGGTTTCAGTCAAGATGCCTCTTCTTCAGAACCTCCTCAAAGACACACTGGATTCATCCTGCCTTCGGTCAGTCTTTGATAAGTCAGGACAAGGCCCCATCTGCATTTGCAGTGGACAAAATGCAGGGAAGGGACCACTCATCCTCAAGAATTGGCTTAGCTCCTCTTTCAGACTGTCCTGGGAGGAAAAAGAACCACTGCCTCAGAGGCTGTACCTTTAAAAACACTTGCAGTCTTCAGTAATAGTCATGCTTCAGTGTGTTCAACATTTCAGCTGAGCTCAGTACAAAGTGCAGTGATTTAAAGCTAGGAGATCAGGCGGGATTCAGCAAATTCAGAATTATTTATTTCTTTAGAGCAGAAAGTCGGGCTGCAGATTATTTACTGCAAATGGGTCTGTTTGGGGGAGGGGAGGAAGGCAAGAGGGTAGAGAAGGGGTGATTGATTGAAATTTTTTCAATTAAAACAAGCAGTTTTTAAAAAAGATTTAATGCTTTATTGAAAACTGTAAAACAATTCAAGAGTCTGGAGCTCTACTAAGTGCAGATCATAGAGATGAGGATGGAGGAAGAAGAAAAGGAAATTTTATTCTGTGGGAGAAAGAAGGGAAGAAGGAAAAAAAAAAGGAGGGAAGAAAAAATATCATTATCTTTGTTTCTTTGTCTACGTTAATGTATTTCTCTCCCTGAGTTATCTCCAGTATCTGCAAGTATTGATTCAGAATAAGGCACTGTTGGGTAGGCTGCAGGCAGCAGAAAGCTCTGCTGGGAGTGGTACGTTTCCAGGGCTGTCAGAGCACAAAGAAGATCCAGGGATTGGTTTTGCAATGGGAACTATGCCTGGGCAGAGACAGGGCACCTGCCCCCGCTGCAAGGACCAGGCTGGGCTGGAGTGACAGAGCAAGGGGTGGATCAATGATGAAGGATGTGTGTGGGTGCTTTTCTTCAGACTGAGTGGCACTAAAGGATGAGAGGACAACCAGAGCTAAATGAAGGGAGCTAATATGGGAAGGAAGGGGTGTTAGCCCATGAATGCCAAGACCTCGTTTCTGCCTACAGTGCCCACTCAGACTCAGGGGTCCGTGTCACACTTCAGCTCAGGATATCTGCTCTTGGGGGTTTTCTTCCCCAAAGCAGGGACACACATGAGCTGGGCCAAAACTCTCTCCATATCAGCTGGACACACCTTATTGTTAGGTGGTGACCCCAGAGAGGTGGTGGTGAAAGGTAAGAAAAGGATTAGAGCTATTACTAGGAGGTAGAGAAACTAATGCTTTTTTGTCTTTTTAGGGAAGAAGTAAAATATTAGTAAAATCTCCACCACCCTCAAATTAATTGCCTCTTTGCTATTATAATTCCCATTCCCAGATAAATTTAGCTTTTTCTAAACCCTTTGATTTTTCCTTTGTGTTTTATACTCAAGCTGGAATGCAGTGATAAGGCTCTACACATACATATATATTAAATCTACACACACACAAATATAGTTATATATAGTCCCTGCCACAAATAACACTCCTCTGACTGCTGTCACAAAGCCCTTGCTAAAAAAGCTACTCACCCAAGCTGGCTTGTTTTCCTACATCATGTCCCCTGGGGAAGGGCTGCTGGCAGCAGTGGGGCTGTGTCCTAGAGAAAGATGCTGGAAAGGTCTGCAGGGTCTCCTCTTCTCCACTGCCCTTCTCTTGCCCTCACTTCTCTGATGGGAATAAGCCATTGCCAAACTTCAGATCCACCAACTTCTATCATTGTAACAACAGCCAACTTTACTGGAATGGCTGGCAGTATCTCACTGTACAGTCAGTGTAGGAGAGGCCCTTAAGTTATAAAAAAGGGCATCTCAAGTTCTTGCTGGGGGATTGAGCATTAACTGGTGGACCAGCTTTAGAGCCATTGCCATCCTTGGTGAAAAGGACTTTCATAATAACATGCTTGTGACCTTAATTTAACCTCTGGTTAAATTCTTTTATATGATTTTTTTCCTAATAAACCTTCGTATTTTTTACCTCACGTCCTATTTTGCTATTGGCACAGTCTCACTCTGTGGTTGTGTTGCCTATCTCTATCTCCATGTTATAACAAGAAATAATTTCAGGAGCACTATTTGCCTCTATTCACAGGTTCCAGTATCATCCCACAGGTTCCAGTCTCACTGACCCACAGCTCAGCACCAACCTCTGCATGACCTGGAGAGGGCTCCTCCTTCTCAGACCCACTTGTGACTCTGGTGTTCACACTGAATCACCAGGGAATATTCACCCATGAATGCCAAAGGATGTTTGCTGCAGCTGTTGGCCCTGATGCAGAGGGCTGAGACTGACTTCAGTGAGCAGCAGCCATCCCTGGGCACTGTAAAGCCGGATGGCTGAGCTCCCAGCTGCTTCCCAGGCTCTTGCAAGGAGCAGCATTTGGCTGTAGAGTCACAAAGCTGAGTTAAACCACCTTCAGGAGCAGCAGAGTTTAATTTCAGCATCGTCTTGAAACTTTAGGGGTTTTAGAAAGGCTGATGAGAAGTCCAGAAAACCCAAGGAGGAAAAACTGAAAAGATTTGTGGACTTTGGGCCACAGAATAGTGAAGAGAGAGAGTGTACAAATAAGTAAGGGCTGTTGTAGAACAGGATAAACTTTTCAGCGTCTGCTGGTGATGGAACAAAAAGCAATGGCCTTAATTTACAATAAAACAGACAAAAAGCAATGGCCTTAATTTACAAAAAAACAGATTAAGGTTAGATTTAGGGGGAGGCTTTTCAGTGATAAGACTAGTGAAGCACAAGAAAAATATCTTCTGGAGAGGCTGTGGCATCCCCATCTTAAGACAGAATTAGGAAAACAGCTATGGCTACAGGTGAAAGGAGAACCAATCCTGACCAGAGGGGTCAGCAAAGGGTTGCCCTGTAACTCAGTTCCTCAGGTTCAGATCTTCCACTCTCCACTGAGTTTTTCCTCAGTCCTTAGTGAGACAGTTATGACAAGCCTCTGCTCCTTTTTTACTTCCAGAAAGAAGAGTAAGAGGCACAAAATCACTCCTCTGTAGCCCACAAGCCCTAAAAGACCACAATAACCAGCTCACCACACACCGTTCTGGCCTGCAATTGAAAATCCAGCCCCTCTTTAAGCCACTATATCTACTGTCTTCAGCTGGACTGAATCCCAAGTCCCCTGTCCCACATTCATCTGCTCTTACTTCTGAATTCAAACACTGTTCTTCTTTAAAAGCCTCTCTGCCTTTTGCTGCTAATTAAAATATTGGTTGCACTCTGGCTTGCTTTTCCAAGAGGTCTGGACAGCATTGCAGGCAGTTCAGACAAACAAACAACCAGACAAACAGAATCCATTAGGAACTGCCACTGCTGACTGTCGCCCTTTCGCATACATCACATTGAAAAGGTTAATGCTTCCCAAAAGGGGTGGAAGAGACGGGCGGAGGGGAAGGGCAGGAGGGATCCAATCCTGCGAAGACCAGATGTCAAAGATGCTCAATACCGAGCAGAATGGGCTCCCCCATGAGCGAGGCAATCGCCCATCCCTTGGCAAAGCTTCCCTTTGAGGGATCTATAATTTATTAGGGAAGGTGGAGTGCTGAATAAATTGTGCATAGAGATGAAGCAGCGATGATCGCTAACTCAAATCCCTGGGAGCTTGGCATTTTCAATCTTCAGCTCCCATTTGCGTCCCCCCGGTCCCTACTAAGTGAGCAAAGCCAAAGAGCTGAATATCGACAAAACATAATGAGCTCATTGAGATCTAAGCGTTGCAATTAGCAGGGTGGAATGGAGCAGAGGGGCTGGGAGGCAGACTGTAATTATTTATAATGTTGATAATCACCTACATGTAGTTAAAAATATAAATACATCCCCATGCTTGATGGCATTAACTACCCTTCAATTAGCTCCATGCCCAATAAGTAAGCGATACCCAGGTACTTACAGCAGAAAGGCTAAAGGTCTCTGTCTCATGGCTGTACTCACCAGGAACTACAAACTGTTGGTGAGTGGGTGGAATAAGAACATTTAAAGGAGATACCTTTGTGATAGCTTACACCACTGCCTAATGCTAATGGAGTTGTGGAGAAGACAGCTCTGACAAGTGGCTTATTTTCACACAGTGGTAGATCACACTCTGCCATCTTCTCTCATAAATTTCATGAATCCCATCTTTTGGGTATCTCCACAGGTTCTCACCCAGATTAAATCAAGGGATGCCAGGTAGAGAGAGCCCCAGTGGAGGTGAGGAGCCCTTTGCTGTGTGGCAGGCTGGTATCTCTGTGCTGCAGTCACAGAAGCAACCTCGGTGTATTACAGGGCTACTTGAACTCAAACTACTGCACCCTGTGTCTCTGTGCAGCTCACCTCCTGCTGTTTCTAATGTGCCTAAGCCAGCTTGTTTAAAAATGGCCTGAGTACCTCTGTGCTTCAGATACTTCCCCACTCCTGAAGATTTTGACCAAAGCAACTCTTCCACAGAATTATCCAGTCTGGATGATTCCAGAGATGGACAATCAAAACCTTTCCTTATTTGTAGAATTCCGTCTTGTTGTGGATAGTGAATCAAAATGTCTCTGTTACAAAAACATAGGAGATTTTATGAAAAGTTGGTCCAAATATAGTCATGTTTTACCAGCCAGAGGGAAGGGAGAACAGGCAGTGGAAAGCAGCAAGTCTGAGTGTAGGCAGGTTCTCAGGGAAGATTATGTACCTAGGAACACCTTCATCTGAACAGTAAGCAGCTGTGACCCTTATCATCTCCATAGTGCACTCCATTGGCATAAAAATAAAGCATAAGTCAAGTTTTAATGGAAAAACGGGGAAGAGTAAAACCACAAGGGAGCGGAAGATTGCTGTACATCAGAAAGAAAGACATTTTGGTATGGGAGAGTAGGTAAAACCCCAATCTGCCTGTACCGTTGATTTCCTTCCAGGTGAAGGGAGCATTTAACACACTGAGGTTAAACTTGGACCCTTTTCAGTGCAAAGGTACAGAAAGGACAGCAGTGGAGGAACGGTCACCAGAGTTTAGTGAGGGAGCTTAATGAAAACATGGAAAATGTGGAAAGAAAAAAAAAAAAAGAAAGTGAAAAAGGAGGGAGAACAGAAGCAGGCAGTATTGCAGTTGACAAAGCTCAGAGAAAATACAGGCAGTGTTCAGTGAAACTGAAAGGGAAAGGAGCAAAACCAGAGCAAGTGGAAATTGTTCAAAGATAATTGAATGTATGTACAAGTGCTGGCGTGCACCAGCCAAAAATAAATACACTGCCTGTGAAAATAAGCTGGTACGGGCAAAGGGAGGAACTCCTTAAAGCAAACAAGAGGGGAAGCAAGAAGCATATGCAAGTGAGGCTCCAGGGCTGGTGGGTACAGGAACAGGAGACAAAGGATGACAGGTTAGAGAATGGAGTGGTGAGGCTGGAAATGAGGCAGAACTATGTGTCTTGAACTGCATTCAAATAGGACCCTCAGGCCTACCTCGAGCATGCTGGAAACCTGAAGGAAAGGCAGCTGGATCACACTGTAAGGGCCTGGCAGCAGTTGGGGGAGTTGATATTTTTGGGACTGTGTTCTGGTAGAATAACCATTCATTTAGTAAGATGGTACAGGAAATCAGTCCTTGCTCTGTGTATGACTTTGCAGGGGCTGAAGCTGCTAAGAGAGAAATATACCTGAGCTATTTTAGCAGACAATGAACAGAGAAAGCAGAAAAAGGACAGGGAGTTTCTGTCCTGTCTAGAAATCCCCACAGAGAGCAGGAATAAAGGATTCTTTCACAAGAAATACCAAGCCAGGTCAGACCAAGCCTGACCTACTCCAACAGCCTGTCTTTGTCACCAGCCAGTGTTCAAAGGAAGAATATATGATACACACTGAGCAAAGAGCCCCTTCTCCTGGTATAGGGAGCAGTATTGCTCCTGCAGGAAGGAAACATCTCTGAGCCGAGCAGATCAGTTAAACTGCCCCAATTTGCTTGGGCACAGAGCTGGATAAACATGGCTCAGCCATTTTCAGAACCAATTTCCCTTTTCTGTGGCCTGGAAAGCCTACTGAGGATCAAAGAGAACATCACACAGGCACAACCTGAAGTCCTGAGCCAGGAATCAACATTTGCTGCAGTACATTCTTTAAAGTGGTGGTGTTCCCAAAGCAAAAATTAATGCTGAACTTATGAGGCATAAAGAGTTGGTCATCACAACAAATAAAACAATACCTGCCAACAGCAAAAACCTTTCCAAAGCTGCTGGGCTCCTCCATCCTACATAGATTAAAACCAAAGTGAAAAAGGGGATGTAATGTTTGCAACCCCAACGAGAAAATGCAGCAGCACAAACAGGAAAAGGAACCACGTCCTCACTTGGTCCATTAGAATATGCCTGTCCTTGATCAAGGTGATTCTTGTGTGAGAGGAGACAGCCTAGACACGTGGTCTGGTGAGGAGACCAGGGACTAGCATCAAAAATATTTCCACAAAGATTTTCTAGAAGAAAATCCCTTTGCTCCAGTTACATTTGTGCTGGCTGTACATTGCCCTCCTCACAGTTTTCAGGAAATTATTGTTCCACTGGCTCACCTCTCACAGCCATGAAGTGATGCCTCACCCATGTTCAGTCATTGCAGGCACAAGGAGACAAACCCATGGGAGAGGAGAGCCCACTGGAAGCAGATTGCCTGTCAAAGGATAAAGCTTCCATGAAGAACAGCTAGCAATTGAGCAACCACCCAAGAACTGCTTGGCAAAGTAATTTTGAGCTGATGTAGCTGAGAAAATGTGGGTCTGTTTGCAGATCATTTGTCAGGCAGAAGAGTATGCCAGACTGCTCAGAAGAAACACTTGAGCTTCCTGCAATTCTGGTTGTTACATTTCTGATATTAAAGCAACTATAAGTGCTTTTCTTTTTCCAAATCAAAAAAGAACATGTGTTAGTATCAATTACTATTTAAAATATGGACACAAAATTTAAAAAAAGGAGCTTTCCAGTGGAAACAACCTCAGTATTTTCAGTGCTACAATTTTTTCTCTTTTATGAAATCAGATAAACTCTAATTAGTTCTGACTAAAGCATCTGCTTTACCAACACCTGATCTACAAGCCAGTGAAACCAACAGAGAGACTTCTACTTATTTCAGTGTGCTTTGGAGAAGTTTCATGTTGGATTAACTAGTAAATCCAGTCAAAACCCTGTAGAACAAAGGTGAAAGTAATTCATACTCCCCAGAAAGGGGTGAAGAGATTCTGCCAAGCAAAATCTGAAAGTGGAAAGGTGTCTTGATCAACATCCTTTCACTTACCTGTGTCTCTTGCAGTAACCTGATGTACATTAGATGAATTTATGATGGAAGGAGCCAACTCAGCCAAGCCTACAGTGGTTCCAGGGCCCTGCTACTCCCATCCCAAGAGCCCGATTCATTTATTGCACTGTTTTTCATGGATGCTAAAATCCCTTTTATTCTCCTCGGTGCTGCTGTTGCCTTTGTACAGAAGGGATTTCTAAATGCTTATTTATTGTCATCCTCTTATAATTCCTGCATCTTGGAGGAAAGAGAGACCAGTTCATTTTGGAGCAGGATGTTCATCTTTTCGACGGCTAGCATGGACTGGGGCATCAATAAATTAAGGGTTCTAGGAATTAATTGATTGGAACGAGGTTGGTTAACTTTAAGACTAAATGGGAACTAATCTGCTAGCAGGCAGACTGGAGCTGGGTTACATTTGTCCTCCGTGAGTTTGGGCTGTGAAAATGAAAATTTGATGATGATAGTAGTAATGCAAACAGGGATGCTGAACGGAAAAGGAAAAAGGAGGTTTTCCTCCCTAAAGAAAATGTACACAGGCTCTGCTAGATCTGAAATGATATCTCCCTCAACCTCCTTTCTATGTGAAAATCACTACTTCTGAAACAGAAATTCTAGTGAGGGAAAGATCCTATTATCAGCAGCAGTCACATTTCACAGCAATGTGATTAACTGCCGGTCACATGCTCCCCTCGCTCACCACTTGTAGAGAGCTCAATAATTTTAACGAGGAAAGAAGAGCGTCTTTCCCTTTCTTCCTTCCTTCCTTTCTACCTTCCTCCCTTCCCCTCCCCCTCTCCTTTTTTTTCCTGTCTTCCTTCCCCTCCCCTCTCCCCCTTCAGACTTCCCTTACAAGGCAGGCAGTTGAAGCTGACCCTTGAGGAAAACCCCACTGGGACCTGGATATCACTTATCAAGTCTAAATACGCTGTCCTGGTCTAGGTTGAGGTGAAGTGCGGCAGCCACGTCTCAGAAATCTCCCCCTCTCAGAACAAAACCAGTCACCTTGGCCAGGAAATGTACTACCTCCATCACAGTCACACTTCAATCACCAGCCTCTCCCTTGTCTCAGCTCCTGTCCTTGGTTCGGAGTATTTACAGCCCATCTGTCTGTCTCAAACACACTTCTCACTCAAGAGGGAAATTAATCTCTCCTTCGCTCCCCTCTCTGCTTTCTCTCTCCTTCTCTCTCCCCCTTCCCCCAGCACTTGCAATTTGCCATGAACAGCTTCCCTTTTCTCATCTAAAATTCTCGATGACTTTGAAAATTGACTGCACCCACACACCTGGGCACGGTGAGAGATAATTGATTGCATTTTTATTTCGTCTCTTCCCTAAACTGTTTTCCTTGCTAATGGCCAGTTCTCTGCCATTTTTTTTTTTTAAACTGACACACTGTATGAGGGACTGAGGGAAAGGAAGAAATAACCAGCTGCTGAATATTGTCTCCTCTGCCTCTCTGAGGAATTAAAAGCTCGGTGAGTGATGAGGATCTTGCACAGAGACAGATCGGATCTCGCAGGGTCCAAGTGATAGAAAGCTTTGCAGGAGACTCTCTGGAGCTTTGCAAAGGGATATGTCCTGTGGCACTGTTAAAAGCAAAGGTCACACAGGCTGCACAGCCAGTAACTAGGGGCACCCCCATGTTTTTCAGTTTCAGCGTCAAGACTTAAATTACTCACCCTCTTTCCAAACTGTGCAGGCTCCCTATTTTACAAGCAGAGAAACTGAGGCATGGTGGAGAAGGGTGACTTCCACAAAATCTCATGAGATGGGAGGCACTATAACTGCCAAAGCACAGGACTGGGAAACACCCTACTTTTTTGACCAGATTGTCCAGCTTGGTATCAAGTGAGGACAGAGGAACCAAATTATTCAGATATCGGCATTGACCTTGGCTCTTAAAACTGAATGAAGGCTCTTAAAGTCACACAGATTTCTCAGCTAAAATACCATCTGTAATGTCTCTGACTCAGTTTCCCTATGGTAATAGGGTTAGTTTGGATGTGAATCTGCCTCTCATTGTTAGGAATTGGTGGCAGCTCTGTTATGTCTTTCAGGCTGAAAGGATATTACTAGCACATTTGTTCCCAGCAAAACCCCGTTTCTCCTCCCATCCTCTAACTCATATGGAAATCTAACTCCAGAGGGTGTAGTAGAGATTATGGAAATTGAAAGGGATAAAGGATGGGTTTCATAGGTGGAGTCAAATAGAATTGCTAAAACAAAGTCATCAGCTGAACCTAGAAGGCATCTGCTGGTTAGGTGGATACTTCCTTCTTGTGATTACCTCCTAGAGGCTTTGCTTCTTGAAAAGTAAAAGTTGTTCTTCATGCTGTGTGGTGACTCTTACCACAGGAATGTGCTGAGGGAAAAGCACAAGTTTCTGGGGTGTGCTAGGTCACCATCTGCAGCTGGAGGCCCAGCAAGATCAGTCTGGAGACTGAAAGAAACTCAGGAGAAGCCACCTGTGAAATGACACACAGCATTTGACCCTCAAATCCTGACAGACAGAGCCTATGTATCCAGATTGCCTGAAGCAACTGAACACACCCCTGGGCAAAATCACATTTATATCTTACAAAACAAGTAATAACTGAAAAAAAAAAGGCCACAGTCCACAATTCAAGGGAGATCATGAGCATATTACAAAGCATTTCTCTTTGAGATTCTGTGTTTAGCTGTGCAAGGAAAAGAAATGGGGCTCCTGAGGAGAAGAGAGAAAAAAGTCTGGATTCAAATCTGCAGTATGAGCATGCCTCTGGTTTTCATGCTATCTATGACCATCAAGATCCTGGCAGTGAAATCAGCCTTCAGCTTAATCCTATACCTGGGACCTCAAGATTGAGAAAAACTTGAAAGAATTTGCAGTTGTATAAGATTTCTGCACTGCAAGACAGCAGAAATCCTGTCAAGTGTCTTGATTTTGCCAGATTACTTGTATAAGTCTAAAGATATTTTGGCACTATGAAGTTTAAAATCTACCCTGTGCTTTATTTCAAGTCTGTACAGCAAAACTTGATCCAAAAGAAACTTCCCCTTCTCTGTCTACGGCTATAACCTCTCCAGCAAACTATGAGTTTGCACTTAGGTGGGCTTAGCCAATTTACCTCAAGTCTCATAAAGCCAAAGCTACTCTAACATTTTGCTAATCTGTAAGAGACAAGAACATCCTTCACTTCTAACCTTTCCAGCACAGATCAGCTGATTACATACATCAAATAGCCATGTCAGAGATGAGCGAGAGCAGCAGCAGTGGGAAATAAGATTTAGCCCCCACCTTCATTTAATTTTTATGATCAAAATGTTTCAAAACCCAGTTATGTCCAAGGGTATCCTCAGGCTGGATCAAGGTGTCAGGCAGATACTGGACCCTTCTTTTCTCTTAGTCCATTGCAGAAGACAGAAAGAACAGAACTGGTGCTTCCAGGAATGCAGGTCAGGTTTCTAGGGAGCAATTCCTGGGGGTGCATGTCTGAAGGATTTCAAAGTAAGTCTTACCCAGCAATAGCATTTAGAGGAGGGCGGATGATATTGTTAGGGAGAATATAGGTTTGTTTGAAATATTCATCCTCTCTATACAAAATTGTTTCCTCTTTCATCTATTTCAGTAAGTATATAGTTCCTCTCCAATTTTATGCTACGAGATGTTTATATAACCTTCACTCAAGGACCCCAGATTCAAGCAGAAACATGTTTTATCCTTTCCTTTCACCTCATCTGTGGATTTCTGTAACTGCAAGAAAGAGGAAGCGCTCCCAAGGCAAGCTCCCCTCTCATCAATGTGCAGCGACTTCAGGGAACAACCTCTGGCTTTGCCAAATGTGTGCAAACACAAAATTTGTGCAGGGCTGAAGTCCAATTCTGTTTTAACATTCCCTTTAAGAGTCGAACCTCCTTGTTATTTACTGTCAGTCTTCAGAGCAAAGCAACAATACCCATTCCTAGCGTGCTGACCTGCCATGACCTGCCCAGCTTTCTTGGCTATTCCCAACATTACCAAAATCCATTTACAGAGACGGTGACTGTCAACAAGAGTTAACTTTTACTGGTCCTACACAGCTCTATCTTCAGGTGCCTGAAGGCCAACAATTGGCAATTTCTCTATTTACCAACTGGAGAGCAACCTTCCTTTTTCTGGTGCTCCACTAATATGCACTCCCAGGCAAAAGGATGAAGAAATCCAAATCCCGGCCCAGTGGGAAATCTTCCTCCATGTCCAGGCCCTGGATCAAGCTTCTACCCAGGTGATAATTACCTGAAAAGAAGGAGCTGTTGCAATCATCTTTGGAGCTAGCACAGGGCAGAGAATCATTCACAAGTGTTAACCCTGCTCTGGTCTGCCAGCACCTCAGGTCCCTCCCTGCCATACGGTGTAATTTTTGGGGTCAGCCATCTCTAACTCAAGTACTGGATATGACCTTCTGCACTCCTGTGGGAAAGGAAAATCTTAAATTTGAAACCCAGAAAATGTAACCTCCAATGGGCCACATGCCTCTCACTCTCTCAGCAAGGGGTTTTGTCTTTGCAGCCAGTCTGGGCTTTTTTTTTTTTGACAAACGTATTTCATACAACAGGGGAAATGTAACAAATCAGCCATTTAATTAGCAGGTACTCCAGAAAGCAAGAAAAGAGCAATGCTGTACAGAGGGACTGTGCTTCCTTTCCATTTATTTTCACACAGACAGAAGTGTTAGTGACGGCAAAAGAAGGAACAGTGATTCCTGAAAGAGTAATTTAAAAAAATACTCAAACAAAGCCAACAACAATTTAACAGTACTCTTTCTACATAGTCTGTAAAATGAGCAAGACCCTACTTGGTGCAGACAACATTTGATCTGTCCTCTTTGGGATGTCCTATAAATGCAATTGATCTTCCACTGAAGCAAGGGAGATTCATACTGATCCCACCCAGTATCACTAATTAACGTCTCCATAAGGCAGCAAAATTTTGGAGGATCAGTATATACATTATGTAAATAGATTTTTTTTTCTATTTCTCTAACTAGAGTCCAAATGAGCAAACACTTTAATCTCTACACATATTCCAAAACTTCAGGTCCCCTAAAGGGATCTGACCTTGGTTAGAGCCATGATGCAGTCACTGCCATGACTCCACTGCTGCACAGACCTACCAGATGGCACCTGAGAAGCACCAGTCTTAAACCTGTAGCCCACCCCGAGCTGCTCCACAGTTTCCTGAACAGACAGAAACCACAGCTTGCCCGAGTTGTATGTGACCTAAATATGGTTTGATGCCAAGAGACCACTATGGAATCCAGAATGATATCACTAGTTCCCTGTTCAAAAAGGTTTACCACTCTCACATGGATACTTTTAAAAAATGTGATTTTCAAGCCAAAGAAGGATTCAAAGTAGGTCCTGCTACTTCACAAAGCCATAGAAGACAGAAAAACTGGAGTAAACAACAGAGTACCCAGTGTAGCTTAAAATTAGTGTTGCTTCTGTAGGCTTTGTCTTCTGGAGCAGGTGAGATACAAGTGAACTACTCTGCGTAGAGCACCAGAGCCACTGTGCCAGCAGTCAGGCTCTGAACCTGCCAGACCTAACAGGAAAATGACATGTAATTATTGTGTTTGCAAATGCAGGGATGTTGGGACTCTTGTGTAAATAAGAGGTATCCCTAGCCACAGAGAACTGAATTTAAAGATATTTGGTAGGAAGAGCTATGAGCACAGCATGATAGGAATTAACCTCTAAACTAGAAGAATCAGATTCTGAGTTTTCAAAGAGGAGGAGCCCATTGAGAAAGCATGTGAGAGAGAAAAGACAGCACAGATACTGTCAGGATCTGAGTCTGCAGGAGGCTTTACATGAAAAGGAGTCAGAGATATGCCAAAGGCCACCTTACAGATCTCTACAGTATTCCCTGCCGGGAGAACAACATCAAGAAATGAAGAGGCGGTGCTAGAGCTCCAGAATGCTCACCTGCATCCAGAGAGACAAACTCAAACCTTACTTTCTATAAAACACCCAAGGCTGCAGGTGAAGGTGGTCTCTCTCCAAATAGAGGTGAACAAGAAATTGATAAACATGTCTAGACTGGGCCTGGGCTTTAGAGGGGACAAGAAGGTCAGGTGGGCACCTACAAAATGCTAGAGAAAATCAGCTTGGAGCAGATAATGATCTGAAAAAGCAAATCCACCATGTGAATCATGCAGCTGATGGGAATGTGGTGGTCTAAGGTCCATTTGCCAGTGGAAATGTGTCCACAAGACAAAACCTGCTGACAGGGTTGGCACCCTTGTTGCACATTTTCACAGAGAAAATAGGCACGCAGTGGGCTGTTGAGAAGCCTTTACTTTCACCTCTAAATCTGGTTCCACCAGATGAGAGCTGAGGCACAGTGGCATGGGGAAGCTTTCCCATGGATACATTTTTTGGGCTGTTAATTCAGCACTACATTCACACACACGGACAACATTCTCATCAGAAGATATAAAAGCAATTCCTTGTATATGTCACACCATTCACAGTATCTCACAGCCACTCTCTGGGGTATTCAAATTCAGCACAGTCAGACCTGTGGGGACTTAGAGACGCTGGGACACCTCTGAATGCACAGTTCCTATCCTTTCCCTACACCCTGGTGACCTGGCTGGTAATGGATGTTCCAGGGAAGGGCCCAGTAACACAGAAACTGTCTCACACTGATTGCCTTTGAGAGTACTGTGCTCTGAAAAAGACAGCCTGCACTCAGCAGCTCTCCAGAGCAAAACAAGCTGGAGGCAGCTGAAAGCACCTGCTTCTTCAGGGAAACCTAGACCTGCCTCCTGGTATCCAAGAGAAATCCTTCTGAAACACCCAGCTGCAGCATGGTAAATAGCAGTCTCTCTTGCTGTACTACTTTCTCATTCGACTTGAGCAAACACTTCTGCCAGAGCTGGAAGACAGCGTTGACGATGCAAGTCTCCTAAACTGGGAATTTAGTCACTTTTGGCTGTGTTGCTCTACTCCTGTCTCTCAACCTCAGTCAAAATCTACTCATCTACCTGACTGAAACAAGTCTATTCCTTCTTGCTATTTTCTGCAAAGAATATAAACACCTCCAAGTGACAATAGGTGGGTTCTCTCTGTCAGTATTTGCAGCAATTTTATGACACAGTCAGTGGACCCTGGGACAGACAAAACCATGAAGTCAGGTCTTCTGAACTCAAGACATCAGTGCTTGCAGGAAGAGCAACAACAGGAGGGAATTTGAAGTGTGCACATTCACACAAGTGCATTTTAGTGAGCAACAGGCCTGTAATGCACATCCACAGGGTCTTTTATGCATGTGCACCACGCAGCACGTGCATGTGGCTGTGCCCACCCTTATTTTGGCTGAGCAGACCACAGCTGCTGACCAAGGTGATCAAAATGGAATTTACCCACCTGGGCTTGTGTTTGCTTCATGGCCACTTGTGGAACAAAGTGCCTGTCAGTCTAGAAGCACTCAGTGCTCACCCTTTTCAAAGCCCCAGTAGGAATGGAAAACGTGAGAAAGAAAAATAAAATTCGAAAATTAATTATATGGTTTTGGTAACAATTAATTTTGAAAGCTAAAGCCCACTTTTTAATTCAGCACAGCTTTAACACAGCATGGCAAGGTCAGGCTGGATAGGGCTCTGAGCAACCCGGTCTAACTAAAGGTGTCCTTGCCCATGGCAGGGGGTTGGAACAAGATGGTCTTTGAGGTCTCTTCCAACTCAAAACATTCTCTTATTCTATG
Organism: Chiroxiphia lanceolata; assembly: GCF_009829145.1. Taxonomy (NCBI): domain Eukaryota; kingdom Metazoa; phylum Chordata; class Aves; order Passeriformes; family Pipridae; genus Chiroxiphia; species Chiroxiphia lanceolata. The sequence continues at coordinate 6,790,391 of NC_045645.1, forward strand.
CATAAAGTGCAGTTGTCTGTCTCATTTGCTAAAGCACTTCTTCCCCAGCACGGTGATGACTATACTCTTCGGTAATTCAGTTTAATTGAAATTCTATGCCTGTTAAATTCTGAGTCCTGTATCGATCAACATATGTCAACTGTGGAAAATTGTACTAAATTGTGTTGTTTTACTGTGCAGCAGTCAACTATCCATTGGTGTCTGAAGTTAGTTTATTTCACCTACTCAAAATTGGACCTGGACTGATATTACATCTAGAATTGGATTTTCTGTTCTTGATTTTTAATAACTAGGATTTGTACCACACTCAGAGAGATAAACAGAGCCAGCAATTGGAGCTGTGAATCCATCTACTCTTAAGCATGAAGCAGAGCCTTGCCTGGTTTGGAGCTTCATGGGAAGCCTCCCAGGACCAGTCAGCTCTTGTACAAGGTGCTGGAATTTCAACAAGTAGCCCTCTCCCCTCTCTGCTGGTCCTAAATTGATCCCATTACACAGACTACATGGCACTTAAACATGCACCTGACCTTATTTTCCACAACAATTTTTTTTTCAGGCCTTCTTTTCCTGTTCTGAATCATCCTCTGGGGCTTTCTGCAAGGATCATGGTGCTGAAATGTCACATCCTGAGCTGTGGAACATATGATGTTCTAATCCAGGCAAGATTCTCCCAAATATAAAAGAAGAAGAGAAGGATAAAATTGTGTCAGTGTATCTGCAGAAAGCAGATAAAACAATAGAGGGTGCTTGCTGTTTACTACACCAGCATGGAATTTAAACAAATGTGTTACAAGGGATCATCATCTGAGTCTTTTGGCACACCAGTAGCATTAGCCTTCAGGAACCATAACTCAGGATCTCACACTCCAGAAATAGAAAAAGGTTAGAGATCACATTTTGGAGCTTAAAGACTTTGAAATTTTCCACAGGTGAATTTTCCTTCAGAGCAGTTCTCTTCATGGGGCTAACAGGTGTGTTGTAAAAGAGGCAAATAAAAATATTTTTTTCCTCTGTAGTCTAGTGTTAAGGATGTATTTCTGAAACAAAAGTGAATTGAAGGCATTGAATAATTACAAACAGACTTTGGGATCTAGAGACTGTTGCTATATGAGTATTTTCTCCTTTGGATTTATTTCAGCTGGAAGTAGCTAGCAGGGTTACTTTTTTTCTCCCTTCAATCACGGGAAAACAAAAATCTTTCTTCAATATAACAGAAAAAAGTAATTTTTCATTCTTTACACCTCCTTTTGGATTTGCTGTTCCTAGATCTTTCACATTAACTGTTTATGGCCAAACCTCAAAAGCTGGCAATGCTGAAAGATAAAAGTGCAAAGAAAAATTGGCTTGACAAGAGAAACAGAGAATGAGAGGGAGCCAGTTTTACCAATCTGTTCCTAGACAGAATCTGACCATAGTTGTCTTTTCCATTTGTTAGCCACAGGAGAGGTGTTCCAAGCCTCTGATCATTTCTGCATCTCCCCTCTGGACATACTCCAATGGGTCTACGTCTTTCTTGTACTCCAGGAAGTATTATCACAGATCAGGGATACTCACAGATTTAGACTAAGTTTTGCCAAAATCCTGCTATGTGACATCACCTGTATGATTGTTCTTCACTGAATCACAGAATAGAATTACAGAACAGTTGAGGTTGGAAGTATCTCTGAGTATCTAGTCCAGCCATCCCTGTTCAAAGCAGGCTCAACTGCAGCAAGTTGCTCCATACCTTACCAGTCACTGAACAACCTGTTCAGTGTTCAGTCACCCTTACAGTAAAAAGTTTTCTCTGGCTTAAGTGGAGTTTTCAGTATTTCCATGCTGTTTTCTTGTACTTCACAGCAGGTATAGCACACAGCAATTTCCATCATGAAATTCTTAATGGAATTATACCACAGTCCTCTATAAAGACTGAGCCTTTGGTTTAATCTGTTCTCTTCCTCCCTAGACATACTGAAATCACTGTGCTTGTGCCCATCCCAGTTCTGCTGCCCCATCTGGAAAAGAGCAGCTCGGTGCCCTCCAGTCTTTTGCACACTCAGACTGTCCCTCTCTTACCATGATGTTCTCTGGGCTGGTGAAAGCACTTCAGAATTAGATTCTACCTCAAACAGGGAAGGTTTATTCCACTCACAAATTTAACCCTCCAGCTGGGTGTGGGTGGGAGATCCAAGGAAGTAAACTGCCTGTCACAGAGCTTCCCTGAGTCACACCAGTGATCGCATGGCTGCCGGACATCTGCAGTCCAGCAGAGGAGCTGGAGACCGAAGGGACCTGCTAAAATGAAACTCAGACACAAAGACTTCTAGGAAAGGACCATCTGATGTTATCTGGCTTCTCTACCTGCCTTGGGTTGCTCGACAGCTCCTGATGGATGGGTGCCACCTTTGTTCTGAAAGAAGCCGTGGGGACCCCTAAGCCTCCCATCCCAGGGCTTAATGGCAGACCTTGCTATCACACCCCTTGGACTTTCTTCCTGTCTCAGACAAATCCACTCCTTGCTGCAGGTTAAGCCCATCATTCCTGCCTTTAACTACCATGTGGCCACGGAGAACAGATTATTCCCCTCCCCTCTGTAGTCATGCAGGTATTCAAAGACTGTAACATGTTCTCTTCTCCCTCTATTTGATTTGCTCCCATGCTAAATGACTCTGAGTTCTATTGACCTTTCCTCTCAAATCCTGTTTTTCAGATCTCCAGTTGTTTCTGCAGCTATCCTCCTAATGCACATTTTTGTGAAAAAATCCACTCCCAGAACTAGCCACAGTGCCCTGGTTGTGCCCTCACTAATGCTGAGGAAAGCAGAGAGCTCATTCCAGCACCTATTTCCATGGGAGGATGCTGGTTTCCCCCCACAACAGAATTTATATCATGTTGGTGATCCAAACACTTTTTCATTACTATTTTGCCACCTGCCTCAATCTGTACAGCAGATTCTTCCCACTTATGTATAAATTCCTGCTTTGCTTTCACTGAATTGTATCCTCCCTCTCTTTCATTTTTTTTCAGAACATTTCTCCAATTTGTTTGATCTTCTCAAGTGGAAGCTCTTGCACTGAGCAGCCTCTACAAATACATGGTGCAGTGTAAATTCCCCAGTGTTAAAAATATATGCTTGACTGTAAAACACTCTACTTTTTATATGGAAATAGCAGCTCACTGGGATGCAAGTGGCACTGTGCTGTATTGCATGCTGAAGCAATCTGGGAAAAAGAAAAACTAATACATACCAAAAGTAAAAATACAAAGTAAGTACATAAATAAATAAATAAAGCAAGCAAATGGGATTGAATTTACAAACATATCAAAAACTTCCTATGCGGAAACATTTACTTTCCATGCAAAAGTAGTTTCTTATCTGCTTTTATCTCCATGCTATATGCACACTGTGCAGCTCAGGGGACTGACTGACTGATGTGTTATTGATTTCAGGGGGAGGGGGACATACAGAACTGACACAAACTTCTTTAGCAAGTAGCACAACTATTCACTCAACATCCACTGGCCTCTAAAACCAATTCCATCCTCTTTTCCATGTTTTCTCATTTTGTTTTCAATCACCACTGACAGATACCCTCAGCTTTCTTCTCTTTCACACTGCATAGGGGAAGCAGCAGTAATTAATTCTAATCATAGAGAAGAAAAGCACAGTGGTGGAGCATGTCCAATGGAAAAACATGGTCAGAAACTCCCCACTCCTGCTCCTACCTGCCTGCAACTACAATGCACAAAGAACTGTGAATCCAAAAGGGAGAGGAAATGCACCTCTCACTCAATATTTTGTGGTTGTAGTAGATCAGGAGTGAAATAGAGAAAAATTAAAGCTCTGTTTAAGTTTCCACACAGTGCATGAATAAACGCCTCAGAATGAACATACATTTTAAACGGTCAGCAGAACCCTGGGGACACATCTGCTGCCAGACTGGGACAGAATGGTAGACCCCCTAAGGACAATATCCACTTTCTGATACTGCTCACATCTCTGTGATACTCACTGCATCCAGAATTTTAGTGGCTAAATAAAAATGATTCTAAGAAGTAGGAGGCCACTGCTGGACAGACCTGGGCTGCTTCTCTTGGCATCCAGGTCCTGGTGTTTAACCCCTTAGCTAGTGTTAGGTCAAAATTTGTAGAAGAGTAAACAAGAATACTTTGGAGGGAAAAGAGACCCTAAATCCTTTTAAGAAATGCCAAGGTAGAACAGCACCTAATTAGTGATTTTAGAAAAATAGCTGTATAAAACCAAAAATAAGCAAGAAAAAAAATCACAATTTTGTCTGATATAATTAAACTGATAGCTCTCTCTCTAAACACGGAATTTATAAGCTTCTTCATTTAGATACCACTATCAAGTCTCTCAATAGCCTGACAATAGTGTGCTATGGGATTTGGTACGGGGATTTAGACATGTTTTCCTTTCAATTAGGTTATACCTCTAAATTTCACAGCATGGTCTGAAATTCCATACCTACATTACATTTTACACCCCTTTCTCCTCCAAGAAAAACATGAACCGAAATCATCTTACAAAAAGCACTAATATTTCTTTTCTCAATTGATCCAAAATGTTCTAGACATTTAGTCATGATTGCTAAGGGGCTACCTCTGCATTAAAAATATGAGTAATTGCTTAGCAGCACACATCAACACAAAAAACTTCCCCCTTTAAGACAGGAATGACCAGCAACAAGTCTGAGGAGAAGTTCAGAGATAAAAGATCATTACATCTTCATCACAATTTGACTAAGAGAGAGAGAGAGAGCTGCTAGAATATCAAACGTTAATGTCACACTTTAGTATCACATATTGTATAATCCAAGGGTATATGGATTTAGAACAAACAAAAAAAAAGCAGTGAATTATTTCTATATCATCTGAGTCAGTGAAAGATAGACAGATTCCAGCAAGCATAGACTTAATTGTGTGTGTTCAGAATAGCTTAAAGAGGGGTCTGGAGAAGTGAAAGGATGGGCTTCTCTGAACGTTTTGGATTCATGGAAATTCCTACAAAAGAAACCATTTCAATGTCCCACTTCCAGGTGGGTACAAGTGGGCTTTTCTCAGCTATTTGTGGTCATTATTACTTCTGGCTTCTACCAGAACACAGAATAAAGAGAACAACAAGATGTTTTGCCGATGTTTTGAACCCAAGAAAACATGTGGTTTACCCTGGGGGTATACAAAGTCAATGGCCCTTGGAGCAATTTTGACTGGTATTTATTTCTACGGCTTAGTGTAGGCACTCAGGGAAACACTTCTTGTGCTATTTCAGTAGCTTTATACTGCAGAGAAGCTAAAAATCTCCCTGTCCTCATCTCTCTAACATATCACTGGACTGACAGAGATAGGAAAAGAACCCAGCAAATACAGTGTGTTGACTAGCTACTGGCATGCATAAAAGGAAGCAAGGAAGATGTAATTTCAGTATTTTATTACACTCCAATTTTCACTCAATCTGATTGTAACCAGCCATTTCCAGAGCCAGTACTTTCTTTCAGGGAAGCCTCAGAAGCAGGGACATTTTTTTTATCAGTATGAGAGTAGCTTATTGCAGTGCTGATTTATACCAAGGAGCAGGTGGGATAACTTGAGGCCAGCTTGAAGCTTTACCATTTAATAAGCAACGGGCAAATGCAACTCATCACTGTATGGTATGCTGTGAAAATACTACTTGATGTTTTGATTTCCACAAAAGAGCTGATGCTTTTGTAAAGAATGTGTTGTGCTCTCACAGGTGACAGAAACTCAGGCGATATGAAAAACACTGATTAATCAGGTAAGCATCCCCAAAATATATGTAATTAACCTAGATATGCATACAGTTACATATGAATCTGATAGGCCTAGAGATGCATTTTTTCTCATGCCAGGCCTTTTACCTCCTTCTGAAAACTTTATAAAAGGATGGGCAACAGCAGGGCCAGAGGTCAAGAAATCTTTTAAAATTACACAAGGATTCAGGTTCTCCTTGAGTTTTGGGCAGTAGTTGGTACTAGAACTACCAAAGAAGTTCTTATTTTTCAGTTCTTCCATCACTAATTGAATTGCCAGGCAGAGCTAGCCGAAATGCATGCTAACAGATCTGAGTGGTCATTATGTTCTGAACTGCAAGTTTTAGGTTGTTTTTGCTAGCTTACTAGGATTTTATCTCTATTTATTTATTTTTTATTATTGTAATGTACAGGGTCAGTCCATTCTTCAGTGAGGCAGCAGAGATTTTAAATTCCAGGCAATGGCTGGGAGGAAATGGCACTGACTTGGCAGGAGTGAAACATAGTTCTGTTCTTAGCACTGCAATTTATTTCCTATCTCACTTTGCACCTGCCTTTTTCTTCTCCCATAATACATTTGTGCATCTAAATTGAACAGCCTTCTCAGCAAGGATGGTCTTTCTCTTAGTGTTTGTATCTGGCATCGCTCAATAGGGCTCCTGTTTCCTCTAGAGTCCTGAGCAGTATTGTAACTCAAGCAATTAAGATGAGCAAAGAGCCTGATTATTCTGCCTAAAATAAGTCTGTAATGGAACTAACACTGTGCAGATGGGAGAACAGATACCTCATATGACTATTTTGCTCCATTACACAACAAAGAGTCAACTGTGAGCAGCTCTCTAACAAGCTGGATGTTGGTAGTTTTTTGTCCAGAGCACTCAGCAAATACTGATAAATAATAAGTGAGTATGCATTTACGAGTGATTTACTAACAAAAACTAGGAGCCAACGTTGCAGCACAAACTATACTAAAAAGAAATGGGCATACTTAGTTTGCTGTCACCAGCAGAGGCATCTTCAGTAGTGCTAATGGAGGCTTGGACTGCAGACTCTGCAGGGCACAGACTTTGCTCCGTGTTCATACAACAGTTAGCACAGCGGGATCCTGGCCCGTTATGAGATGCCATGAATGCTAAATTAACACAAATACATATTTAGTAAGGAGCAAATGATAGATGTTTTGTGGACAGCCAGGCTGCCATATTATTTGGATTGCAGAGTTCTACCGCAGCCCAGGCAGTTCTAAGGACATACTATAAAGATGCCCAGGGTATTTTCAGGAGCTGCCTCATGCAATATTCAATCAGCTGAAGTGATCTGAAGCACTGCTGGTATTGGGGAGCCTACTTTGCTGTATTCATTTGTGAGCTGTTGCATACAGAAATCTGAGCACACAGGAGATCCAGAATCACAGGTAATATCTGACAGAGGTCTTTCTATCTTAGAAATTCAGCCACCAACATCTGCTGAGATGGGTTCTGTTTTAGATGGGATTTATGGAAAAGCTATTGATTAAACTACAGCTTTAGCTCCGTTTACCACTTACACACACATACACAAACAATTAAATACATTACCAAGCTGAATAGCATTTCAAATTATAGGAGTTTCTGCTTTCAAAAGCACTTAAAAACATTATCCACAGACATACATATATATGTTTGCACTGTTTAATTGACACTGTTTTCCCAACTCCTTCAAGTCACCTGTAATATCAAGTCAATTAAGTATTATTTTCCCAACCTATTTACTGAACTACCTAGCAATCAATCCACCTACACACAGAGAGAACAAATGCTCATGGGGATGGTAGATCTTAAAAATACACTGAAAAACTGTCAGCCTTCTCCAATGGCAGCCAGGCTCATAGCTTTGCAGGATTACACAGCCTGACACCTTGCAGAAAATAAGTCCATGGGATAAAAGCTCCATATTCTGACAGTACCATTCCTTCTCTGCAAATCAATACACTCCTGTGTGGAATAACATTACTATTTCAAGTTATACACATGCTAAATATGTTTTGGATTACATTGGTATAAACAAATAGCTGAGACCACATTTCTTTTCCATCTCTGGTCATGAAGTCGTTCTTAGAACAGAAACTAGTCCTGGGGCAGGTCAGTAACCTGGGACACTTGGGTAAATCAGTTTTGGTTCCTGCCATTGTCACACACTTCCCAGGTGACCTTGGGCACGTCACACAGAGCCTGACATCCAAAGAGATTGTGCACATGGTGGAGATGCAGTAAATCCCACGTTCTTGGTGTCAGCTGGTCACCCCATCTCAGCTCACTGCACACTCAGCTAACCAATCAATCACCTCTAAAATATATTAAATTTTATTATGTATGTGTGCGGGGCAGCGGTGAAAGAAACAGAGATAAGATATAATCAATTGCTTTCTGTAAAACTAGTCTCAGTGAGGGTCAGTTTGGCTGACAGGTGGTGTATTTGCAAGGTCTAATTGTGATCTCTCTTGCTGGGAAGTGTGTGGGGTCATGGAACAGGAGAGCTTGTCCTGCCCTCTGCCACTTCAGGCTTTGCCACATCCCTGAAAGGAGCTCCCACTGCAGCTTGACGTATGGGGTTCATCTAGTGAAAGGGCACATGATGCCATCAACAAATACCTTTTTGTCTGTGTTCTATTCCCTAACCTTGTAAATCTAAGCATTAAACCCTTTTTTGTCCTCCCTTTGTTTGTGCTGCATCTCAGACTCCATCCCTGAGCACCAGTAATGTCCCCAGCACAAGTGGGCTCCAATTTACACAGAAAAATCTGGATCTTTCAACATGAAACCAAAGAGGAATAAATCCTGGTCTCATACTGTACAGAGCCAGCGTGAGGCTGAAATCAGAGAAGGCTATAAAGCTCTTTCAGAGTGAAAACCATTATTATTATTATTTGTATTGCTTCATTTAGTAGAATGGCAAGTCATACCCCTGCACAAATACATACATTTTTGGGCACCAAGCCAGACACTAAAACAATAGCAACTGTCACTTGTCAGGTGAGACAAGATCAATTGGGATAGGATTTGGAGTTCAAATCACTATTGGAAATAGAGCTTCCTGGCAGCTAAGGCAAACTAAATTAAAGCACAGGTATTCATACTGCCAGGGGATCTCAAAATGAAATTTAAAGGGCTTTTTTACAGAGATCGGAGGGCAATGCAAACAAATGGCCATGAATATTTGTTCAAATTTTACAAGCCTTTGCTTTGGACATTTTCAACTACCTCTAGTACTTTAGTGTGTGTTCAAGGGATCCACATTTCATGGTTCAAAAGTCACAGCATTTCTGTGTTCACTGCAAATAGGTTGTCTAACATTTTCAGTCGGAGAATAACACCAGGTGAATCCCCCTGCTCGGCCGTATCTGTTAAGACAGTCAACTTCGGAATTCAACACCAAACGAAAACGGGAAACTTCTTTTCTCCTCAGACCACACAAGTTTTAGCAAAGGGACCTGCTTAGTGTTTTCAGAGTGGTGTTGCTTTTTTTTTTTGGCCTTCTACGCTCATCTCGATCAGGGCTGAAGAAAGGTCTAAAACTCCAGCCATCCATCACGATGGCTCTTTTGCTACTTTATCCCTAATATCTGTTCCTCCATTTATGCCCTCTGAGCTAATCTTCCCTCACTAACCAGGTGCTGTGCAATGGGACATCCCGTGCAATGGGACACAAGAACCCGTTGTTTGGGAGGGTGCACACGCGGTGTTTCCGCAGCACTTTTAGCCTGCCTTTTCATCACCTTCAGTGCGAACAGACCACAAGGAAGGAACAGAATTTCAGTTTAAATCAGCCACTGTTATATACTGAGGATAGCTCTGGAACAGACATTTTATCCCCTATTGTTCTTTTTCATAAGAAAAACACATTGCCTTCCATAAATCTTTGCTGTGAGTCCACAGGGTCATCTATTTGCCAAAAGAGCAATTATTGATTATTCCCAGTGTACAGCTTCTGTCGCTGTTCCTGAAAGTGTGTGTCCATTTCTAATCAGACCTAAGGTTACGACACGGCTTTTGTCATCTGCTTTCCCGGGAAACAGCAATATCCCAACAATATCCACAACCAATGCAGTGATATAAAGCACCAGAAAGAATGGGTTCTTAGTAAAGGATCTTCTCTTATTAGAATCCCATATTTTAGCAAGGTTGATGCCCTACATATCAGTCAAATCAACTGCAATTGCAGTCCAACCTCTGGGTCTGTCTGAGCAGGAATCTCTGCCAACTCCTTCTAGCACATTATGGCTAAGAGGAAAAATTAGGCAGCACTTCAAAATACCAGTTAGGTGTAAGATTTAGCCAGGCATTTAAGAGTAATGATCAAACACTTGAAATTTCAAATGGGGTGTTCTGATCTTTCTTGCTCACCAAATGATCCCAATCTCACCGAGGGACAGTAAAAGACTAACTGATGTTCAGGGGTTTTACATGAAAACCTCACCCATTGCTGGAACTGACTGGCCCCTGGAAATTCCAGTGACACTCCTTCTTAGATCATTAGTTTGAATCAATGATGATGGTTTGAAGGGGCTACTGTGAAATGAGTTGCTAATAATCATCATATTTCAGAGTGGGCTGGGACGCCCCTTGTCAGCCTTTACTTTATGTTCATGTGTATAATCCCCATATCAGATAATTCACACCCATTTAAGAGTACCAGCCTGGGAAAATAAATCCTCAGATAACCCGCACAGTCAAATAATCCACCAAATCAGATGTGGTGGGATGACTGGGGATAGGGAAACTATTAGGAAAAAAGGCACAGACTGTGGGAGTCAGAAGCAGTGGAGCTTGACGAGGAAAAGGGATGCTGAGGTAAATGTCCCCTCATCTTATCCATAAGTGTGGGCAGAGACCACGCTGTTCCCAGAGCATTTTGGCTTGTTTTTTTTCACAGAGAATGAGCAGCCTGTTCATGAGAGAATGTAATACTATATAGGAATAAATGAGATTTGAAAACTGCATATTTTCCACCCACACTACAATGGGCATTATTGCTGGCAGCCAGCAGTGGGAATAGCTGGGTAGACAACCAGCTTTAATTAGGAGGAAGGCATATTCTTCTCAGGAGAAAGGTAGGCTTGCAAATGTTTGCATCGAGCACATTCCATTTCAGATTTCAGATGTAGCACCATTTGAAAAGCAAGGTCTGATTGAAAATGAATGCACTGTAGGGCATCATTTTCAAAGTTCTGCACAGAATATTCCTCCAGACAAGCAAAGGAGAACAGGGTTTCAGATGCTGTCGCTTCTTACTCTATGAATTGTAGGCGATGCATTCACCCAAAATACCAAGTGTCAGAAGCAAGGGCCACAATGTCTGCAAGGGCTGAACCCTCTGAAACACCACAGACCCCTGAGCTGCCATTTGGGCAACTCAAGTTGAGCTAGAACACTGGTCAAATCTGGGTTCCTATGCAGCCTTAGCATGTGTGGACAAGCCTGGTCTGCGCTGATGCTGGGAATAAGCAAGTTGGACGGTCTGTGTAAGGTGTGAACAATTACACCCCCCTAAATCACAGTGATGTTATTATGGGAATTTCCTTTGGGACCACAAGGGGCTAGGAAGGCCAGACAGATCAAGAGTTCCTCAACCAAATATGGCCCTTCACTCTTGGCACATACATGTCCAGCTGACCCTCAGGAGTGTTAGTCCCTCACAGAGCACACCACTGCCTTGGCTGCCAGAGCTGCCATCAGAGAGGTGGGAGAAGTTGTCGTTAAAAGGCATTTTGCAAAAGGATTTCTCATGTAAAATCAACATTTGTAGAACAGTTTTGATGCCCTTCCTACATGGATGTTGTTTTTAGAAGACTGTTTGAAAACAAAATGCTGATTATCCTTCATGGTGACAAACTGAAACGTTGTATTGTTTATACTGCTTTGGAAGTGTTTCCGCTGCAGACATCTGAACCTGGCTCCATTTCACTTCCGTATGGCTTCCAGCCTCCCCTGGAGACATACTCACACACATGCAGCCCTGTCCTCTGCCCTCCCACTAGCAGGCTGCCACCAAGCCAGGAGGTGCTGCTTCCTCTAAAGCAGTTGTCAGCACATGAATCCACTGACAGATGGAGACTGAAAGCCATGAAAAAAACAGTCCTGCCCAAGAGATGGATTCCATCAGCTTCCCACCATGTCTCACTCCTCTTGCTCACCCAGCTCACCCAGGAACTCACTCCCTAAATTCCCCTAGAAGAGGAATCTCCTTAGGGCCAAAGCACAAAGCTGCCAAGAAGCTGGCGGAGCCCGAGTTTTGTTGTTTCACACTATAATTACACATTAAGATTTGGAATGTTTTTCTGGTTTTTTTCAGAGGCAGTTGAGTCTCTCCGTCCTGTCCCATCCAGATGGTGCTCCAACTGGATACAAATCTTCAGACAACACTTTTCAAATTTGAACTAAAAACCCAAGAACAACAACAGAAATTGTAACTGAGTGAATTCTGTGCCTGTGAAAGAAACAAAGCTGCGAGAGGGTGGGAGAGAAGAGCCCAATCCCCTAAATGCCTCCAGTATCCATAAGAGACACTCAGACATGACTCTAGGTGGTTGGGGCCCAGGTGGCACCCAAGGGTCAGGATCTGACCCCTCCACTCCTTGCAGAGCACATGGAGAGAGGCTGGTGCTCCAAGAAGGGGCATGCACAGCAGAGGCTCCACAGAGAGAGCCAGAAGGAAAGAGCAGTCAGAAGTGAGTGCTAGACTCTTCCTGCCCTGTGGTGCCTGAAGCAGGGCTGGGCAGAAGGTTCCTACATTTACACAGAGGCCACAGGCATGGAAACACCAACTGTACTTGAATTTTAAGGCATGGCCCATATATGTCTGTGGCCTGGGTTCAAAGTAAAGTGTGATGCAGTTCCTCTAGTTGATATAGAATGTTATGGTTTGGGTTGGGCTTTTGTTTTTGTTTTAAACAAGAAAAGGCCATTGCCAAGGTCTGTCTGTCAGAACTGAATCAAGCCCATAAAGTCATGCAGGTAGGAACAGAAGTTGAAAACAAATAGTGAGTTTTGATCCTACAAGGTAAAGGATTTCTAATCCTTCCTGAACATCTCTGCAACTATTTACACAAATTCCATTCTAAGAGACCAAAGCCTGGGGAGCCAGCATGATGCCTGATGCAAGAACAGCAAGTGAGTAGTACATGACAATCCAGAAGAAAGTAAATTTGAGCTCCTTTTAGATCACCTACCATGCGATTATAAAGGAAGCCCCTCTGTCTAAATGGCTTCATGTTAATTTTCTTCATCTGTTTCACACTTCTTCCCCTTTATCTCCCCACTTCTCCAACAATACAAATGATGTTGGCTTGGACATATTTTCTCTCCAGCAGTTCAATAATTTGGAGACAGCGATGCATCAGAGCTCTCTGTTGGAAAGCACATTCAAACATTTACTATTCACTCCTACGCTGATTACTCACTCAGAATGCCTAAAAAAATAATAATAGCAACACTAAAACCCAATAAAAATACCAACCTAAAATGAAAAAGGGAATATGGAAGTGCACAGCATTAAAATAAACTCTGGCTCCTTTGCCAAACTCATTAATAATTTTGGCTTTCCAAAAAAAAAAAAAAAAAAGAAAAAGAAAAAGATTTGGATTGCTCTGCTCTTCAAGTATCAAAACATCCAATTAACACAGCTAATTAGCGTCACAAACAGCAGTCAAAAGAATGGTAATTTAGATTCGGGATTTCAAAGGTTTCTTAATCCCAGGCCAATGCAACTAATCTCTCAGAGGCTGAAAGTGTTTTGTTATTGCAATGCAATTGTATAGCATCCTATCAATTAGTGGCATTGCAGGGAATACTCACTTGCATGATTCATTTGTATAATCAGAACCCCCCCAAAAAAACAGGGGGACAAGAAGGAACAGAGAAAATTAGCTCTTTAAAATGTGCAGTATCAATTTTTCCAAATAATTTATACCATAGCTGGAAATGATTGTGAATAACACCACGTCCTTCCCCAAACTGAGCCAGCAGGCTGAAGGGCTTTTGCTAGTTTTTAAAAGATTAACAGGACAGGTAAAGCCAGCCCCACAAGTGACATCAGTTGGCCTACAATTAGATGTGTTGGCTGATATGAACTTTTTTTTAGAAAGTGAGGGGGAGGAAATACATTTGAATGAAAAGATCCCTTTCTTACCAGCTTTCCCTTTATGCAGGAAACACAAAAATGGCAAGACTCTCATCAGACAGACACTGTTACATCCTCATCACAGTTAACTGCACATTATCCAGGGATTTGACCCCAAAGCACTTGGCAATCCTAAAGTTTACCACATATCTGACATCATCATTCATATTTCCAAAAGCCCAGTTTTTCCAGTGGATGGGATTGGAGGAGTACTCAGCAGCACTGTTGGAACCACTGTTCTTGTCTTGGCTAGAGAATTCAAGTTACCAAATTAAGATCTGAAGGTGTATCTGCAACAACCAAATGTCTCTATTTGTTCATATCATCCATCAGCTCCATTTTAGAGGTCAAGTCCATTGGAAAGTGAGCAAGGTACAAGCTCAGATACAAACATTTTCCATGTTACTCTATAAGTTCTAGACCAGCTCAACCTTAGTTTCTCTCAAAACTTTCACATTTTTTTACCTTCTTTCATACTCTGCTGCCTGTGCCTTCCCAAAAACATTGCAGTTTTCTGGCCTTCTGCTGAATTTATCTGTATTTCAGATTAAAAGGCTTGAATTTTACACTGTACCTTTCCCAGCACCAACAGACTGAGATGCCTTGCACCTAATCCTTGTTCTGGCCTATAATGTAACCATGCAAGTCACTTGTGCCTCAGTTTCCCTGACTTTAAAGCAGTGCTAAGTAGTCCCAGACTGCACTCCAAAAGGGTGCACTGAGATACTGTAAAGTTGGCACATTTGAAAAAAGGAAACAACACAAAGTAGTGCCTGAGCTCCAGAATCAAACCATTACATTCTGTGAGCATGACAAGTCGAGAGGATTGTGACAAAGATGACATTTCAGAATAATAGTGGTAAATTACTGATTTACTTTAAGCAACGTCCACGCAGAACAGACCTGTTCAGTACATCCTGCACCTGGAATAACACTCTAACAACAAAGGGTTTTCCTTCCAGCATATGCACACTCTGCCCCATACCTCCTCACCAAAGGGTCTTTAGCTCTGTTTCCTGTTGGGTATACAGCTGTCTTCCAAATCATCACCATTTCTACTGCTGAGGTAGCTGAGGGCTCCACCATTCTGGAAGTCTAGTCACAAAGTTTAGTCTATGCTTAGAAGAAGCTGGGGGTAAAACACTCACTACAAAGTAGCTGGTCCTACCCATTGCATCCTTTCTTCAGGTCTGAGAAAAGAGAGAAATCCTGAAAGCAAATGGACTTGAATCAAAACACGATCAAGCTGTTGGAAAATAGATTATTTATGACAGGAGGGAACCTTTGCCCTCCTCAGTCCTAATTTCTAGCTCCTGTATCAGACCTGCCACACAACTGCAGGTAATAAGATTGCATTGAATGAGACAACCCATGAGCAGAACAGGCTCTGTAATGAGTTAAGTGCATGGCCAAATCTAACTGAAGTCAAAACCAGGGAACATGCAAAAGCTAGGACCACTGTCTTCATGAGCCCAGTAAATGATCCCAATATCAGTTCTGGTCAAGGCAAAGTAGGTATAAAAAAGGTGTTCAGAGGTGAAAAAAGTTAATGCACAAATATAGTGTTCACTCCTGAAACCATTACCATGTTTTAAGGCATAAAGCACTAATGAAGATGTATAGACTCAATCTCATGGACTTATAGACTGAATCTTTGTCTCACTTATATTAAGCTCTGGCTGGTCTTACTCACTCAGTCATCCTTAACACACTCATTGGCATCAACTGCTCCTTTTGTCCTATACAGACAGAGCTCCTCATATGCTGCAGGTTTTGATATGAAGTCTAAAAAATAGATAATTATTAAAGGGTGCTTTGTTGAAACTAGACACTGTACTGGTTGGGTTGAGCTGTTGCCATTCACTCAAGAAAAATTACAAGAAAGAAGACCTTTAGGAAACCCAGACAAAGCAAAAAATATCTCTGAACAGTATATTTGATTAATGCATGTTATTAGAAATGGTCCAAATGGGAACCTTATCTATGAATTCCTTCACTGTTTTGGGACTGAGGAATTCTCAAACCGAAGTCTGCCTGCATTATTTTTACAACAGAACAGATTTTAAAAAAAGAGAAGTAAGGAATCTATATTCATTTCTGGTTGACAACAGTCAGAAAGCTTACCAGTCTTGCAGGATTCAAACCCCAAGGGCAGGTATCCTTAGGAAAGAGGGTGATATCAAAGAAACATTTGTGCTATTTCTTTAACAGTGCTGAATCACAGAGCCACAAATTACTCAATAACACCAGGAACGCCGATCCTTTACTCTCTCTCCAAAACATATCCTAAATCTCTGTACCGTCCAGATAAGATGACACTTAAGGCAGGACACTCTCACCTCACACATACAGGTGACAAAATTCAAACCCTGAAAAAACTTCAAGAAAACAACTCAACTTCTGAGCATTAAGTATTCAAATTACATGGCTCTTCAACTTTTGTTCTTCTCTTAAATAAGGAACAATTGCCATCAAACAATTCAAGGCACCTTCTGGTTCTGCTTCAAAGGAGAAGGTCGTATTTTGATCAAGATGGTTTGACATTTTTTATGTCCCGCTCCAGCTTAAACACAGAACTCATGGAGAAAGAATGCAAAGGCAGGAGCAGCTATCTCAAAATAAGACTACAAAAGTTAGAAGGTTGCTGGTGAAGTCAGATTTTAGCTGAAATCCTGCTTCTCAGCCTTACTGAAGCTCAAGTAGTAGGGTTTGGCTAATGAAACCATGATAAAAAGCCTGTGCTCATAAATAAACACATATAATCTACGTATCTTACAGTCCAGTGGGTTGTTTTCCAAACCTCATGTTCCTGATGTACAAGATAGAAAGAATATTTGCCTTCCTTTCTAAAACAGTCTGAAATTCATGAACATAAAGGTTATTACATAGGAGCTTTGAAATACTCTTTATGTAGGCATCATTTACACCATTTTTTCACCTTGTCCTTTCTAGAAGTGTTTGGAAATCTGCGATAGATTCACAGCAAGAAAGAATCTTTGTTTGACCAGAAAAAAATATTTCGAGGTCTGAAATTCCTAGTGTTAGTGAGCCTAACTCAGGTGCTGAAATATGATCTTAGCATCATTTCTATGTATATTAGCTCAGAGTTAATAGATAGGTACATAGATCTACATTACAATTAATAAGTGTAGCCAGGGAAAAGTAGGTCCCACAGCACACCTTTAGAAGCAAGCCGTTATTAATCAGCATTTTAACGAAGCATAATTACAACAGCTTATGGCTCCCACCAGGTAAAGCAATAATTATAGGTGCAACCAAATAAACAAGGAAAATAATTACCTATTTCTCAGAGCTAATATTAATTTAACCAGGCTTGGAGTGATGGCTAGACAGACAGCTCAGTGCTTTCACACTGCCAGCTAGAAAAACTGTTCTACCAGAGCAAAGTCACAGCTGCCATTGACAAAGGACAGGGGAAGGTACACAGCAGTTTTAATCTCCAGGATACCTTCCAGGTTTAAAATTCCCATATGCCCTCTGCGTGAGAAGCACATCTTCTCCTGGGAAGAAGAGGTGAAACCCCCTGGACTGACACACACAGCCGTGCTGGAAGGACAGTGTGAAAACACAGCGTTCTGAGCAGGGTGAGGTGAGCACCATGTGAAGGGCGGGCAGGACACCACGCTCCCAGGGACTCTCTGACCTGCTTCACAGGACACCTGACCACTGGCAGAGGAAGTCCCTAAATTAGTCTCTCCACCACGACTGCCTTAGAGTAAACAGTGCTGTTCAGATGGATCAGAGGAAACCATTTAATAATTACCTTGCAGGGCAATTTCTGCTCTGCCATACCTTCTATCCATGGAGAGCAGCAGACGCAGACACATCAAGCGCTGCTATTATATCTGGAACGCTCCAGGCTTCCTCTGGGTTATGGTGGCTTGTAAGCACACCCCCTCCTGGATTCAGTGAGGCTTTCTGATTGCATTGGGGATCCCCCACTGCATCAATGCTCTGCCTTTCGCAGGCAAGTCCCTAGCATATGAAATGAAAACAAATGAAAGTTTCTGAATTTGTTTTCATGATGCTGCCATCTCTCTACGGAGACACAAACAAAATAAAGAGGTTGATGATGATGATTTATTGCACATGGATAAAAAAACCCTGCATCCCAGCGGTGTTTTTGGTTCTGGCTCTTATACTGTTAAATATTAATACCTTAATGATTCTAATACATACTAGTATTACCTGGTGATCTTAAGGAAGGAGGTGGTGGTCAGGGAATATGGTGGAATGCTGCCAAGCACAGGCTATTCCTCCAAAAAGCTGAAGACTGCAGGGTGGAAGCAGAAATAGGGAAGGAAAGTAAGCAGGTAATAGGAATAGCACTGCACAAAATTGCAAGCCACTGGGTCAAGGCTGAGACCAAATGATAGTGATGTCATCACAACACAGTCATGGCGTGGCTCTGCTAAGCCACACTTGTCCTCAGGCCACTTTCCAGTTCTGTGAGTGCTTCAGCAGCACTGTTTCATTGGGTTCTCCAGTGTTTCAGAACAAATTACACTAGATTTGTGGCAACACTTTGGGCTGAAAGACCAACTCTGCCTTTGAACAGCATCAATTCCTCAGGCTGACACAAGTCAGCACAGACACGTGTGACTCCAACCAAACAGCTGGGAGGAGTGAGCCAACTATTTTGAGAGTTCACTAAAGTGTTTCCCTAAACCAGTTCAAATCAACAAACCATTTTCCCTCCTCCCTGAGTATTGTAGTGTTGGGTTGCCCAGATGTGGGGGCCAGGTTCTGCCAAAACCATGTGCTTCACGTTCAGTAGTGGAGCATCCTTTGGCAGAGTTGCTTTGGCTTAATCATCAGAACAGTTCCTTCATTCTCATTCTTCCCCTCCCCCCTTTTTTTTTCCTCTCAAGCATTACCAAGCCTGAAAACATTCAGTTATGTTTCCTATTTAGAAAAGTGACTTTGCACAGCCATGCTGATGTCAGAAAACAAAGGAAGTAAAGGCACTCATAAATGACAAAACTTAAAAATACAAAAAAAACCCCACCAAAACCCCCACAAACAGGAAAACAAAAAAAGATAGGGAGTGGGATTTAAGACGTCTGATATTAATAAAACCACTGTCACATAAACATTCTTTAAGAAACCATGTTCTCCTGAGAAGCTCCAGAACTAATCATTTGGCAGAAGGTTTGATATGTTTCAACTAAGCTAAACCAAATCCCAAAGCCTTTTTAGCTTCACCATCACTAAATGGAGGCATATGCCACTGTAATTTGGGCTTGAATTGAAGACATGAATGTCAATAGAGTCAAGAGGTTTGGATACAAGTGGGGTGGAAAATTTACCCCGAAGGATAGATTTTACCCCTTGTGAAAGCTGTAAAGCGGGGATTATACAGAAAATGAAGCTATATTGCCAAGAGCAGGATATTTAAACTCTTCAGGCAACTTCTATGTAATTTTATTATTCTTTTAATTTAATTCCTTAAAATCTCTTTCTCTCCCCACTCCAAACAGTAACCACGAAATAATGCACTGGAAGAAGACATGGTGGGGCCAAATTCTCATCAGCTGAGACGCCCTAAGCTCAATTTGAACTGACAAGGTGCCTGCATGAAGTGCTGATTCAAGTACTCGCCCTGTGTAAAGCAACTTTTCTTTGCAACAGAGGGCATTCACGGTCTCAGGGCCTCACATGGTCCTGCTGCCCCAGAGCCAAAGGCCTTGACTGGAAGGAAGATGGGGAGGGACAGCAAACCTCTTGTTCTGCTGCCCTCCCTTTGCATGACACAGAATAAATAAGGAAAATCTACTACTGTCCACATAGTACACAAAGGCAATAGATATATTACCCAGATGTCCGGGTTGCCCACATGGGTTTTTTGAATTTAAAATGTTGTCTCACAGATCCCTTTGGGCCAGATGTGCCATCAGAGCTAAAACCTTCACTAGCAGTTAAGATGCAATCGGAATTCCTAGGACACTGCTGGAATTTAAAGATGTTCAAACCCTAGGTGTTTTATAAAATCTTGGGAAAAACTTCTCTGTATTTTAAATGCCTCTAAAAACCTTCACCCGTCTTTTGCCTCAGTTCATCTATTTTAAGTACAGTAATAAGCATCATCCCTCGCCTCAGAAGTTTGCTATGACATTTCCTGAAATACATTAGTCAACTCTCATGAGAGGGCCAAGGGGCAGAAAATTCTTTACATAACTATTGGTAAGGAGGAGAACTCATCCCATGCTAACCACGATTACATTTCACAGGAAAAAGGCTCAAAGTGAGTATATGAAGTATCTTAAGCATACAGTTTCTATTCAGCTGCTGTCTAAAGAAAAATATGAAGCCTCCATTGAATTTTCCCAAATCTTTCTCCTTGGAAGCTTGTGTGATACTCCAAGTAGCTGTAGGAGTCTTTCCAGGCAATTCAAATTCAAAGCTGTTGCTGCTGCCTGCCTGAGTCACTGGTACAAAGGTTTTCCATGCCACTTTATTTTGAAGTATGTTACTCTTAACTTCAAATTCCAACAATAACAAAGGGAGGGTTTTGCTTAGCCTGGATGTAAATTTAATGCCTGGCTGATCAAAGCAGGCTCTCTCTATCCTGTGCAATATCTGACTTCACAGGGCTACATTGGCAAACCGGTGCAGTGCTTTCCACAGAGAAGGAAAATGCACTGGAACAATGTGAGTACATGAGGGATCAGCAAGGATGCAAAAACATCCATCACTGGACCCAACAATGCAAAGGGGGCATAAATCCAGGGACGAGCTGGATAAAGTCCTCTGCAGAAAGGGAGCCTGAAGTCCAAGACAGCTTTACCCAGCTGGTTGCTCACACTCGGTAAGGAACTGCACCACACAGTGAATCAGCAAAGTGTCTCTTCTGCAGGCACATACTTAGAGGAGTTACCTTGAGAACCAAATTCACTGGTTTTTATTTGCTTAAATTGTAAATGAAAAATATGAATAAGGTAACTAAAGTGTTCAGTGTCCCTTCCCATCCCTCTGCCTCATCTCCTGAACCTGAAATACTCAGACCTTACAAGGAGTCTTGTCCCCACCCACCCTCCATCTGTGTGACCTGACAACCAGAGGTGGGAGCTGCATGGTGACAGTGTCCACGAGGAGACCTGTGGGACCTCACCCCTTTGGCCACTCTCAAGCAGAGTACACAATCCAAAAGAGAGTTGCCACCCTCATCCAGCTCCATTTTCTCCCAGGCTACCCAGCCAGGCTTACAAAGAATTGAAGGGGTTTTTAGGTCTACAGTATCTCCTGTACAAGTCTAGGCTCTGGGAGCTGTATGATTACTTGAGATTTCCCCAGCATTCATTTAAAAATGCAATTGTAGGCTTCACAGTTGGAGAGAAAAGCTTAATAATGCAACTGTATGCAGACCTAAAAATAGACTAAAAAAATTTAAAAGACTCCCAAATACACCTGGCAAGGCTAGATTCCAGCTTCACTGGTGCATTCCCTTCACTTGCAGGTTTTCTTGAAAGCACAGGGAAACAGAGGAGGGAATTAAAGAAATGGAAAAGAAAACATAATTCTAAAAGTTCCAAAACACTGAGGTAAGAATTAGAAGGAGACACAGTGAGAGAAATTAACTCATTTACAAAGCCTGCCTGGGCTGCCGGGGTCCCTTTGACTGAACACACTCAGCACAAAATTGAGTCCACATTGTATGCAATGAAAATGCCAATGAACGTCATCACCGTGCAATGGCTTTAAAATTGATTTGTAGGGGGCAGGAAGATTTTGTTTCACCTTCCTTAGTGGGAAAGCCAGACAGCTTTAAGCTTTATTGACTTTGGTATTACA
Source organism: Chiroxiphia lanceolata (assembly GCF_009829145.1). Classification (NCBI taxonomy): domain Eukaryota; kingdom Metazoa; phylum Chordata; class Aves; order Passeriformes; family Pipridae; genus Chiroxiphia; species Chiroxiphia lanceolata. The sequence goes on from NC_045645.1 coordinate 6,812,128, forward strand.
ATCACAGTTGCTGGTCTTTCAACCTGTTCCAGAATTGGAGAGAGGTTTTCTTCTCTGTATGACTAGATACTGTAGCATGGTCGATTCTGTGCTGAACTGAAATTCATCAGAGCCTGCTTTGTCTCAGCAGAGTAATAAAAGCCTAAAACGTTATTATGCATGAAATGGTTATGGAGCTGGTGAAAGGGTTGCTTCTCCCCCTTGTTGCAAAAAGAGGAGGAGAGGGGAAATATCTGACCTGACAATAAAAAGTGACTGAAAGAAAGATAAATACTTCACATAAAATTGGCTCTACCTTCAGAATTGTGTAAGGGAGGCAAAAAGCACCAAACGGATCTCAGAGGAGCTCAAAGAAAGAACTTCACTAAGGCTTGGTGCCGCTCAGTGCAGAGGACTCAGCTGAAATCTGTCTGTGCTCACAGGCAACCCAGGGCTTAAATACAGATGCAGTCTGCACATTTACCTCTTTTCTTGATCTTCTAACATGAAGCATTAGCAGATACTCCAGGGCACAGCACAGTTGTGCCAACACAACACAGGGCTCCCCTGGCTCCAATCCTGCAGAGAATTCTGCACTCACTGTACCCCTGTGGCCCAACTGAGCATTGGTAAAAGTTCCTCATGGGATCAAAAGGCCTCAGCAAGACCCAGCTTTCCTAATATAAACTAAATCGTAAAAATTTATGCACAGAACCAAGATGTGACTGAGGGTAGAAGAGGACCACTGTAACAGTCAAGACACCGTGATCTTCAGAGGCTCATCTCTCCCAGCCTAAGCATTGCCCACAGAACACCTGTGATTTAGACAGCATTTTGTGCTGTATGAGGTAGACCAGGGGTGATGCACTACTGTTAAACCCTGGCTGCATGTGCAGTGGAAAGGGGGCATCTCACACAGGCACTTCTGGATGAAGGGCACACTCTGTGCTGCTTTTCTCTCCAAGTGCCTATTAGAGCTAATTAGCAATTAGGCAATTGAATTATATACAATTGCACAAAACACATATGCATATACACAGATAAGTACCTTGCACTAGTGTGTATATATATATATATATATATTTATGTTTCATATCTATTCAGTAGCACGAACATATAAAACAAAGGAGAAACTTTGACCTTGCTGAAATGGATGGGAGTTTGCCACCCTGCTCAGATGGCATCCAGGCTCTGCCTGTGGCTGTTGCCCACTGAGACACCCCATCCCAGAGGTAGCTTCATAACAGGGCAGGCCACACCTACGTATCCTCACCTGCAGGGTCAGACTCAGGCTCCCTTGCTGAATTGGGTAGCATTAGCTTTAAAGCCATGTTAAACACCCTTTAATCACTAGACACTTCCAAGATTTTGAAGGAGGTAAAGAACAATTCCCAAACACATGCTAAACAAACCCACAATGGCTCTGTTCTTTTGTAAATAGCTCGATATAAACCATATATTGGCTTACCCCATGAAAAAAAGGCTCATGAAAGTGTCTGGTCTCCAACCCCCTTGAATCCTCTCAGAGGGGGGCTTTCAAAGCAATAACTATTAAAATGTTACTGCCATTTGTCTAATGCAATTCCATGCTCCACATCCATCTTTGGAGAGCTGACTTTCATTAACACTTCAAAAATAATTTAAGGTTTTCGCGGTGAAGGTTAGAAACTTTTCACAGCCCAGAGCTAATAGCTCTGCTGTTTACATGCTATAATGTCTTGATAACCTTTTCAAACATGCTGTGGCCGGCAGCTGGGACCTGTCCCTGCTATTTTTGTTCCCAGAATGTAGCAGCAGAAATGCGATGACTTTGTGCCCCTGAAATGGTCACATTTCTTCTCTTTAGGCTTCGCTTCCATTACAGCACTAACAGAAGGGGCCTCACCTTTTCAAGAGGTGCCTGATGCCCTGAATTACAGCCCTGGTTCTCTTTTCCCTGGAGAAATGAAACATGGTGAATGTCTTACTGGAAACCCAGTTTCAGGGGGCATAGGAGGAGGGCAGGCAGTCCACCTTTTCGATCTAGAGGTGCCTTGGAGAAGGCAATGAATCTACATGAACTATTTTTGCTTAGGAGACTTAGGGTGGGATCTTTGTTTTCAGATGCTGGATGGACAAAGCCGTAATTCTACAGTGTTTATTCCGACACTGCAGCAAAACAAGTTCTGCAGCTCTCTTGCTTTGCTTTGCTTGAGTTGTGTACAGATTACAAATCTGTACTGGCAGGCTGGCAAACAACAGCTAAATGTTGTGGCATCTATAGGCTAGAAAATGTTGTCTCTGTTAAAAACCGGAATTTCACTTGCTTCAGTCTCCTGCCTGCTCAACAGCTGGAACAGGGAAGCAGGATGGAAGGATGCTGTAGTATCTAAAAGCCTTTCTAAAAACATCATGTCGGTCTAATTTCAGCACACTGTCCTTAAAATTACTGGGCCAAAAAATGCCCTCAGATACAATTTACATGGAAATATTCAATCCCATGGAGAACTCCAAGAGGGGTTTTCTCTCCCCTAAACCCAGAAGCAAATAAGTGCAGCTGCTCCAAACTGATAGAGAGTAAAGGCCCTGAAGCTGAGAGCATGGGACCAGTCCATTCTTATTAAGTTAAAACATTAAAAGTCCTGGACAAGCTGTAAAAAACAGAGACATGATCAACTCAGTCAAATTTACAGCAGACCTGGGGGCACATCCATAATTTTCTCTCTCCTGGGAGCTCTGCTAGATACGGCTTGGAGCAGTCATAAGCACCACAGCACGTGTTGCAAGCAACGGGCTAAATGAGCCCTAAAAGAAATCGTTTTAATGATCATCTCTCTCCTTTTGGGCAGGGATGTGAAAGGCAGAGGTCGATTTGTGTCAGGCTCCCTGTAACCTTCTTGAACCCATTCAGAAACCAGATGAGGTGAAAGGAGGGGTTGTGAGCTCTTCCCAATCCAGAGAGGCTTCCAGAGGGCCCAGTGACAATGGGTGGCATGGGTTGCTGCCACCACAGAGGTGGATCTGCACATGCATAGGGTAAAGTATTTCCTGCTACTACAGAGTCACTGCCAAGTATCTTGAAGACAAATACAGGCTTTTGATCTTCATCCAAGTGCTAAGGTTGAGAAGTGATGTCAAAAACTTTTAAAAGATTTCTTGGCTTGGAAGGAGAAGGGAGTAAATCAAAGAGCAAGGTATACATCATACAATTTATTGTGGCTGATTTAGGCAGCCTGGCTAAATACTCCACGTAAAGCCGCAAATTCAGCAGAAATTTTGCAAGGAGTTGGCGTAGCAAATGAGAACAGATAGTGATCAGGCTACAGAACAGCAAAACAGAGTCATCGTTAATTAAGAGACCTAAGCGATGAGACCCGCTGAATTAGGTCAGTGAAAATGCCCCTTCCTGCTCCAGTTTTAGGTTGTGTAAATGACTTCAAGTGAGGTCGTTTTCAGAATTCCTGCCGTTGCCAGTGGGGCCGTATAATGGACGTGAGAAACACCGCCAAGGAATATCCAACGATTTAGATCTGCTCTAGAACTGGGTCAACATACGGCAAAAGAAAATTAAAGTCAACAAATGCAAAGTAATGTTCATCGCCACACGATCCTTGGAACCCCTGCTAAGCCTAATTTATATAAATGGCTTCGAGAAGCTGACTACAAACTGGTTAAGCCTGCTGACAACACAAAATTGGGGAAGTGGACACAGAGAGGAAAGAAAAAAAAAGCAAGCAAAGAAATTCTACAGAGTCCTTAGCTTTGCTGGGTAACTCGGGCAAGGTGCAGCAAATAGCTCTTAATGTTGACAAATGCAAAAGCAATACAATTTACTTGCAAGATCTCAGGACAAAATGGGAATTGCCTTGAACTTCAGCAAGGGGAGGCTAAAATGGCTACAGCAGGAAGTCAGCAGCCTTTTTTGCACAAAAGCCAGGTGGCACAGCCATGTAATTCATTTTTAAGTTAAGAAAGAAATCAAGGTAAACAAAAAGAAAAAAAAAGCAACAACATTCAGGTTGCTTAAGATAACCCCCAAAAAGCAGTAAAATGGACCTGCATCTATTATTAAATCTTTACATTGAACTCTTTAGCTGGCAAAAACACCCGCATAGCTAATATTCTGCAAAGCATGAGCATAGGCAGGACCTTGATGTCAGTGAACAACACAGTACCCTTTGTGTGAGCCAGATGGAAAGAGGCTACAGTTAATTCTGGGCTAATTCTGAGTTACTTCTGGGAAGAACTGCTTTCTAGTCAATTAGAAATTTCAGTCCTATGTTACAGTAGCAGTCCTAGAGTAGAAAAATTACAATCTCCAGAATGAAACCCAAGCCTTAGGAAGAAGGTGTTTTTGTCATTACCTCAAGACTGATTCCATTCATACCCAAATGTGTTGCAAAGATGAATTTTCCAAACAATCAGGACTTGAAAGCTGCCAGGAGATGAGGCAGTGAGAGGACAATTTTGAGGGGGAATTATCACACAAGTTCTAACCCTGTCCACGCCAGCACAGCCAACTGATTACACTGCAGCATAGGGCAGGCTACAGGTATCAAGCCTAAAACTGAAAAAGAAGCAGAACCAACTCATTTTAAAAACAAAACTTCCCAGACTGTCCTCCATCTTCATAAAAAGCAATAGAAAGTAACCTTTTGTAATACTATTGTTCAATTCAGACACGAAGACCAGACTGCACAGTGCTTTAGCAAATATACTACACAGACATGACTGACCTAGATACAGAGAAGTGATCCATGCTGTAATAGTGAAATGAGCAGCAGGAAAACCTATAGGACCACTGTAGGCTATAAAGAGGATGAGTTCAGAAAGGAATCTAAAAGGGAGGGAATAAAAAATACAACACAGATGACATCACAAGTGCTGTAGTCAAGGAAACATGTTTCATTTTTTCCCTCAGTTCAGAGCAAGCAATCATAAAATGGACAAAAATAGGAATTCAGAGCCACTCCTATCTTCTTCCCTGAGCTTATACAACTTTCAGAGACAATAAAAAAGCAAGGTTTAGTCAGTATAGATTTGGGATCTAATCTTCACAAAGGTTTGATCTTTCAATGTTCAGTTCATAGTAATTTTGCTCCTCACTTCAATGCACACTGCATCAGCCCAAGAACACACAGAACACTATCTACATAGTGAGAACACTTTATCAGCCCCTTTTTGGGTAGTCATTCAATCACCAACTATGTGTTAGAGTATTATATTAGCTATGTTATTAATCTGTACTAACTGTACCAATCTACGTTAAATGCTTGTGACATTGTCAAGGTGTTATGATGGTATAGTTGAATTCCATTTTGAACCTTTTTATCAATGTCATCTCCTTTAGCACAATAGCCAACAAGGAATTGTGTTTCTTACTCTTAACTAAAATACCTCTGGGCCACAGAACCTTCAAAAATGGTACCAGTCTCCCCCTTCCACTGTCAGAGGTTTCTGCTCTCCAAAGTTCAAAAAGCAGTTAAGATAACTTGCATGGAAGCATGTCTCAAAGCCAGGTAGACATCCAAAGAGGCATGGACACATCTTTTCCCTAAAACAATTCAGTCACAAAGCAACAAGCAAGACCACAGCAGAAAAACAAAAAGGAAAATAATGAATGTCAGGCATTGTACTTTATCATTAATTAACCAACATATCTTAACATCCTAATTTACCATTCTTAGGGTAACATAAATAACAGAGTTTACCATACAGTCCCCACTTCTACACAGTATCTGTCTAGAGTAGATCCCAGTCATTTCCAAATGTAGACTTGAAAAAGAAGATGGTTTGCATTTTGCAAATTATTCAACTTTTTCTTGACCTAGTGTCACACACACAGTCACCAGGGGATGCACATTCCTCTACTGCAGGACACATAGAACCTGGAAGATGCCCCCACAAAGATGCAGTCCAAGACTGGGGGGCATTTGCCCTGTGCCAGGACATGTGTGCTTGGGCAGTGATCACAGCATCAGTATCAGCTGCACCCATCCAGTGGTGTTCTGAACCAAAAGAGGAGCAGCAATGCTGCAATACCACTGCAGGACTGGAGGAAACACAGCAGATCTGCCCTCCAAGTTGTGGGTGTTCACCTTACCAAGTAAGCCTTCCATATGAGGTCAAGACAAGACTGGTCAAGAAATATTGTTCCTTTATAAAAGTGTATAAATTAATTTCTTGCCCCTCTCTTACAGAATGAGCTAGTGAAAAAATATTGTTGTCTTTTATTTCCTTTTAAGCTATGGTATCTTCTTACATTTTTATATTCCTTAGAGATTCCTAATCTTTGAGTCACCATTGTAGCTAATATTTAGATACTACATTGGGAATCACAAACAGATCCGTGGCTATTAAAGGTAGCCTGATACATTCTCTGGATCAGAAAGTTCTTGATGTCCTGACTGCAAAAACTGGGTGAATACTTCAGAATTTCCTCTGCCTTATATCTCTCAGTTTGATTCATCTTTACTACTATTCAGTAAAACTTTATTGCCACTAAAATCTTTATCAAAGTGCATAGTGTTGCCTGAGGTCAGACCAGTGAAGTCTTGAGCCTCACATGAACTGTTTTGATGCATAGAAAATCTGTCTTTAACAATTCCAGCCTCTACTAATAAACTGGCCCTTCCCTAAAGAGCACCGGCTTTGAAATATAATTAACCTCCATGTATTCTGCCTTGTGCTGCAAATAGCACTAGGAAGAAAGAGGGTTTTTATCTGATTCACTCGTAACTGTTAAATCATGACTCCTTTTATTACGTTTTTGTGCATTTCATCCTAGTGGGACACAGAAACAAGTTTGGGTAGTTTCATTGCCTGAATTTTCTGCTGCACACCAGCTGTCTGGTGTGGCTACATTCTCTGCACTGGAAAAGAACATTTATTTCCCATTTCTATACTGTCTCTACCACTTTCCTAGGAGGGAAAGATCTTTTCCCTAACACAATTAAAATAAATATAACAAAATATTTCTTCATACTATATCTAGGCATTTTAAAGCCATTTTGGGATAATGTAGTTATACAACTCCTGGATTAATTCAGTTTTATATCTCCTCAGTAGAACTGAAGCTTTGCCAAAGTATATAGCCTTACTATAGAGAGCTCAGACCAGGTAGGACTAGACCTTGCATGGAGGGCTTGCTCAGGATTGTTTCCCCATATTACACTGGTGACCTGCAGAACACCTGGCTGCCAAAAATCAAGGACAGTAAGAGCTTGACAACATTCAGGAGAGATGACATTGCAGAGGCAGAGCACAGAAACATGCTTTACCCTGTAGGCCAGGGGAGAACGTGGGGTGAGCAGTGGGGGAATGAGAAGAGAGACCTGGCAGGTTTAAGGGAAGACAGTGGGCAAGAAGCTGCACGGCTCATGGAAAGCATGTGGGCCTTGGTGACTTTCTCAGGTCACCTTGGCAATTTGCTGTTGCAAGAGGAAGGGGAAGGCATCAGGGCCAGCTTTGCAGGCTGGGTACAATTCTGCTGCTGCTTCTGCTGCTTGTTGGAGGACTGGGGAAAGGATGACCTTGTTTTGCACACACTGTGTGCCTGAGGCAGGTCCCCAAGCCAGCACAATGCCCACCAAATCAGCACCAGGCAGATACAAACACGCCCACCTCTTGTTTTCAGCTTCAGAGAAAGGGTCTACTTAGCTCCAGGTAGGCAAGGACCAGCACAACATGCTCACTGCACTGTTTCTGTACCTGCAGGCAGTTTGTACTGTTCATTGCAGAGCTGTGACAAGCACTAAATTCACTTTTTCTCCCACACGCACGTTGTGTAATATCTGGACTTAGGATGCCTCCTCTTGTCATTCAAACTGCCTGCTCCACTGCTCAGAGCTGAGCTAGCTGGAAAAGTGAGAGGCACAAGAGCTGACATTCTCAACTTGCAGAATTTCTTCCATAAAGAAGGGGTTTTGTACATTTTTTACCACCTCAGTTTAGACGGTAAGACAAGGAGACAGCAGCCACCCATGAGTTAGAAGGGAATGAAGGCGCATGGAGAAAGTTGGTGAGAGAAGAGTTGTCCCCACCAGCCTCAGAAACATCTGATCTTCCACAGAACTGCCTTGCTGAAAGTATCCTTTTGTTGCTTGCCCAAATGCAGTCATTGCCAACTCTCGTACCCAAAATAATTAGACTCGTGACATTTAAAGGAAGGACTTTGGCAGGTGGGAAAAAACAGAAGAAAAGCACAGCAAAATGCCATTCTGTGTCAGCTTTCTAGGGAGCACTGATATGGGGCAGCTACAATATGACTGGAAAAAAAGCAAGATAGGAAAAAGAGGACATGGGTTGTTGTTGTAAGGGCCCAAAAGGCTCAAGGTGTCTGCCTCACTCATCTAACCTGTGTGTCTCTCAAGCAGAGGAGTAAAGTGCTGTCCCTGCTGGTTCCTGGTGGGCAGCAATGAAGGGAGGCAGACAAAGTGATATTTCTCTCTCTCTCTTGCCTTGAGCAGGTGCCAGCAGAAAGCTTTGGCAGCTGCCGAGTGTTGTGCTCTGGGAATTTCTGCAGCACAGAGTGTTGGTCTCACTGCCGCAGTTGGATGACACCAGACCCGTTGGTGACAATGAGCCTTACAAGGAGAAGTGAAGGTGTAAAAACAAGATGAAATCCAAGCTGTGTTCTTTTGCAGGGCAGAAAGCATTTACTGACGTCAAGAGCTGCAGCCCGTTCCATTTGAGGTGCGTGTCGTGCCCAAAATGAATTTGAGAGACCACAAATTCACCTGGAAGATCGATTTCATGGCCTGAGAGTCAGAATATTAACTCTGCATTACTCAACTCTGAAACAGCCCCTCATTTTCCATTTGTGCTATCCGTCCCTGCCAAAGCCATGCCGCCTTTCTCTGCTGAGGCTGGGAGAGCTGCATGTCACCCCCTCACAGCTCACCAGCGTCCAAGAGGCACTAGAAAGGCAATTAGCAGTGAGAAGATTAGGGAGCTGTGAAGGGTGAGTAATATGGTGAGGCCAGGGGAGGTAAGAGGGCTTGCAGGGCTGGGCTCACCCATCACCACATGTTGGACCATTGTGCCAGTCATGAGGTCCCACAGCAGATGGGATCACACCTGATTTTTATTCCCAAAGAAAGTAACAAGTGGAAAGAAGAATTGCTTTCTACAGAAAAGAATAAAAGCAATGCTAATTAGACACCGTGACTGCCTCTCTGATTTGGCTCAGTGTGTTTCGTTGATCCAAAAGCTACAGAGGTGACTGTGGGACAGATTTCATCTCTAGTGTCACCTGAGTGATTTCAGTAGAAACACAACAGGTGATGCTGGAGGAAATAAGCCAAGTAATTTCAACAAACTTGCACCTAAGATGCCAAACAGCCCCAATGTATTTTCAGTTCTTCATCATCCTCACAGTGAAGGGAGCACGTCTCCCTTTGGGTGACACCAATCCCAATGCCTTGCTCTGCTCACCGTCTCACCTTGACCCAGCTCTCCACACATCATCTGGTACACTTGACAAAGAGCAGCAACCAAAATGAGCCCTGTGTGACCCATGCTTTATCTAACTCACCCAGTTATCCTCATTGTAAGTCCAGCTCAAACTTTCCATTCCCTAGAGCAAAGGAAGAGGCAACCAGCTCGCACACAAAGACCCAAGCAACAAAGCAGATCAAGAGCAGAACGAATCGCAGACAGGGAGCTTTCGGAGAGGGGAGAGTCTTTGCTGCCTCCTTCTTCCCTCCAGCCCCTTCAACCTCTCCAAACACACTGCAAAGCCAACACAGATTACACAGCAAGTAGGGGATGGGCAAGAACAGTAGCACTTTGAGAGAGACATACAGCAGGCAGAGAGCTGGGAGACAGAATCCCACCAGGAGCTAGTGCTTGGCATCTCTGTTTGCCCTGCAGCACTTTCTGAAGCATGGAAGTGCTTGCAAACTGGCTCCCACTGTCCCTGTGCCACAGTTCAGCTCTTCCAGGGCTATGGGGATGTGATTGGATCCCTGCACTGCCTTCCTCCAGCACTCCCCCTCTGCAGCTCGTTGTCTCTTGATGCGCCCAGTGTGGGTTTCCAGCTCCTGACAGGGTTAATTGGCAGGCCCAGCGGGGGAAATAAAATGTTTCAGCTCTGTGGCTGCTTTTTCTCTCCTTGTTTGCTCATGAGGCTGTAGGAAAGTGCTGGCTCCTGAAGGGTTACAGAGCAAGCACAGCAGGTAGCCAGCTGCTCTAGATCTCTACCATTAATTCCTGGCCCCTCTTTGTGCCCCTTCGTTCTGCTCAGGTGTATTCAACATACACAGAACTCCTGCTCCTCAAACACAGGGCTGTGGGGAGCAGAGGGGCACAGGTCAGGGCTGGGGGTTGACCAGTGCTGAGGAGGACAGGCTGTCAGGGACAGTCCTGGGCACCGAGGGCCATCCTGCACCCAGCAGCAGGGGCTTCTCTAGCCCTTTTACTCTCCCTCTGAGGCTGGGCTTCAGCACAGACAGAAGCCCCCTCCCATCTTCTTCTCTGAAAGCACTCTCATTCCTTTTCCATTTTCATCTAAGTTTCCAATGAAGATTTATTACTCTGAGTGATTACATTGTCAGCCAAATGAGCAGGGAATAGGAATATCCTTTCTTCTTGCATTCCAGCCACTAGTCTGTTTGGCTCTCAGCAAAAAGAGCAGATTTAGCATGATTTTAGTCCCTTTTTCTTCCAGGTACTATTTATTTTCAGGCTGACAGCATGTGGGAAAACCCATCAAGAACCACAACCCTGGGGCATGAAGCTGGGTTATTATTCATCTATTTAAAACCTTGAAGGAATGGGGTGGTCAGTTAAGTGTAAGTCATATAAAACTCCAAGGCAAAGACTCCCTATCAGCACTGAAGACCAGTCAGATGTGGCATGAGAAGCAACTATGAACAGGCAAAGGGGGCTGTGGGGAAACAGAAATGTCACAGCAGAAGACATCAATAGTTCCCATCCTGTACTCAGAACACAGGAATTTTACACAGGATGACAATAGCCAAGGAGATGAAGCATGCACAGATATGCAAAGAGATTTTACACAAGACCTATGAGATCAAGATTTGCTTTTGAAGATTGGTTTGGTTTTTTGTTGTTTTTTTGTTGTTGTTGTTGTTGTTGTTTTGTTTGTTTGTTTGTTTCCTGGGAGAGGGTTGGTTTTGCTTTTAATTTTCTCTTCCTTGTAATAAGAATATTCCCCTATTGTGTAAGAATGCAGCAGTAACTCTATGCTACACCTGAATGACAAGGACACAAACCCAAAGGTAAATAAAAAGAGTACCCAACTAGTCTGATTTTGGTGCCCACCTGTGAGAAACACAAGTAACAAACAGATTGCACCAAAAAAACCCACCCCTCATGCTGGATTTCTGACATAACTGGTTAGATTATTAAAATGGTAATCAGTAAAAAGGGCAATTTCAATCAATCAACTTCATCTCCTAAGGAGAAGCCACAGGAGGGAGAGTGAAGGAGTCAGGAGATCTGGTTGTGCAGATTTAGGCAAATCACTTTGCTCTGTATGCCTGTTCCATTTTCCTTTTATCTCACTAGACTGTGTCCTAGCACTGTGTCATCGTCTAGACAACGCCGTTTCTCCTGTCCTGCATTTTCATCCAAGAAAAAGCTAGGAGAGGAATGGACAGGCACTGAGTCTGCAAGCTCTTTACAGAGCCACGAACATCCCTAGTCACCAGTAAATGGCCAGAAAACCCTCTGTCAAAATGTTCCTTTTTTCTTTCCTTATGTTGGTCCAACAGAGAACGACAACTTGCTATTCTGTGAGCCCAAACACAGCACCCTGCTCGGGGAAGCTGAAGGCTCAGCCCTGCTGATGCACCGAGCGTGTCAGCACAACATCACTTCTGCTCTCAGTTTGCTTTGACAAAATCCAGGAAATTGCACAGAAATGCAATGCTAAAAAAACCTGTTATGATGGCAAAGCTGAAAGCCTGCTAATGGGGAAACGTGGGGAGGGAGATGGTGCAACCAACCCAAGGCCAGGCAGGGAGACGGTAATGGGAGTTCACAGCCGAGCGCAGGTATCGTGACATGCAGAGCGACCCCTTAACCTCAGATCAAACATAAGGTCCCAAAAGGCCCTCAATCAAAACAGGACTGAAGCATCCTACCAAGGTCACTGCAAACAAAGCTCACAGGAAAAATACAGCTTTTTGAGAGACTGGTTATGGCAGCAAGGTCTGAGGTTTGTCCAGCTCCCCTCAGGCCCCTCACCAGGCTGCAGATGGAGCTGGTGGGACAGGATTCCCAGACTGCCTGCACTGCAGAGCACACTTGGGAAATAAATGAATTGCACAGAAATGATGTCCCTTTGGGTTCTTCTCTTTCTCTCCATATTATCGTGTCACTGTGCATGTCACCTTGTAATACTGGGTTATTTATCATCACTGAGTGCCTAGATTGGCCCCGCTAGAGAAAAATCAAAGAAAGCAGCAGGGGCTGAGGTTTGATGAGAAGGAAACAAATTCTTCCCTTCAAGAGCATGTGAACTTCTGTGCTACCCCATGCACACCCACACACACATTCCCAGGCTGCTCCTCTTCCCCCGCCAGCAGCTCCTTTCAGCCTCACACATCCCAGCTCCCTTCTCCTTTTCTCTGCTCAGATTCAGTGCCTCGTTTCTATGGATTTCTGTGTCAGCTCCCACAAGGATATTCGCTGGAATGGACACATTTACAGGATGACTAACGTTTTGAAAGCAGGTGGTGCTATTATAGTCATACAAAAGCCACCTATTTTTGGTGCCTTGTGCTGTCATCCTGTTAGGCTACACTTTGCTTTGCCTTGTTATCGCACCAACTTCTCGGCACCACTGCTCTGGGCTGCTCCAATTCCAGGTCTGTCTGCAGAGGCCTGATAGAGGGGCATCTTTGTTCACTGCAGTGGTGGCTTGGAGCTCCCCCACACAAAGAGAGGCCTGCGAGTTTCTCTCGCTGTCATAATTCATTTCCTTCATGAATCTTGAAAACGTACTTAAGAAAAGAAAGAAAAAGCTATGGTATATATGCATATCTAATGTATGCACGCACTCACATGTATAAATTTTCCTATGCAGAGCAGCAGCCTTAAAGTGAAATGTTAGAGGACAACTATGTTTTCTTTATCCTTATATCATATTTCGGATAATCACATTGAAATTCATAAGGTAAATTTTGAGTATTGTCTGTGTTCTTCAATTATGTTTGTTCACATTAACTACTTTAATATCTCAGCTTGTATTGGCTGGAAACTCTTAGCTTGTCTCATCATCACTTCTTAGCATGTGGTCTCACCTGTCCCTGCACTCCTGGGTTTGGTGCAAGGGTGTTGTACTTATCCACAGCCATAGATCATCTCTGCCTAAATTCCTTCTAACTGGGACTGAGAAGGCATGCAAGATGAAACACAGGCACAGAGTTTAAAACAAATCACATTATTAGAAGTCACATTCCCCGAACTTCAGTCCCAAGACCTTATTAAATTAATAGCGAAGTGACCAGGAAAAAACAACATCAGCTTATGACAGTTTAAAAGTGCATGAAACAGAGCAGGGACCACTGCAGGTAGAGATCCTCAGGCAGACCAAAACCACCAGAATCTCTGATGTCCTTTTCACCTTGAAGGGAGAAGCTGGATTTTCACTTTCAGCTCGGCACTTAGCAAAACCTGGCAATCTTGACTCCAGCTCCTCTTACTCCTCATAAAGGCAGTGGAGGGCAGTACAAATTGTATGTATGCTTCCTAAAGTGGTTTATGCCAATCCAGCTTGTGTGTTAGGGATTTGCATTCAGAGAGCCTACAGTAAGTACAGAATTATTAATACAGCATTGTACTTGATAGCTGAGACACTGCTTGTAACCAGGGCAAAAAACCACTACCCTTCTGCTGTAAAGGATCTAAATGGGAATCAGGCTCAGTCTCGTCTCGTAGCGTAAATGTCCTGACCTGCTGTTCCCTACTTTGTAACACAAATTCAGCTATAATCAATTATGGCTTGAAATGTTCCTTAAACACAGAGGAAAATCCAAAGCACATGCAAAGGCCTCTGACGGTCACTGATGCGATAAAGCAGTGCAGGAAACTCCTTTTTCTTAAGGCTGATTTTAAATCCCTCTGCAGACACATGCAGTTGCTGTGCTGTGTACTCCTAACCTTGAACTGACATTAGCAAGTGGATCCAAACTTTCCTTTTCCAGACAGGATGGGAACTTCTCCTACAGCAGCTGCACGTTCCCTTCTCCCTTCATTTCATCACCAACCAGTTCTTGGTAATCGATAGAGGTCAAATCTAGATCCCATTGGGATTCATGGTGAAAACTATTGACATCAACAGGTCAAGAATAGCCAAGAGACAATTTATACAACAGAGAGCAGAGAACATGAGAAGGAAAAGGCCACCCCAATCTGTAAATAGAGATAGCTACAGATTTACAACAGATACAGATAAGGCAGGAGGAAAAAAGACAAAAGAGAATAAAAGTATCTTTATTTAATGAGCTCAGATGCAAACACAATCCCCTCACAGCACTGTGCCACAGGAAAACTTAGACCTGGACAGGCTGGTAAAACAGGGATGCCCTGTATCCTCCAACCGCTATTGCTGCCAGGGCAGTCCGGACAGAGAGGGAAAGCAAAGGGAGAAAAAAACCTGCTTTGTTCCTGATTTCAGCAACCATCAGAAAAACATCCACTGCTCCTCAGACGGCTGCACTGGAGGAACGGCGCTGCCGGTGCCAGAAGAGGGCACTTGAGCTACAGCGAAAGGGAGCCGCGCTGCCGCTGCCGGCCCGGGCGAGGAGGGGGGACCGCCCCGGGAGGACCAGCCTTGCCCTGCGGAACAGCTACGGGGAGGTGCCAAGAGGCATCGAGACGCCGGGCCTCCCTTTCTGCTCCTGAGAGCTGACACCGAGAGCTCATCCTCGCTGGTTTTGCTGCCTTGGGCTTGCCTGAGTCCCCCTGTCAGCAAAGAGCTGGAGCTGGTGCTCTTGGATCACACAGGTCCATAACCCAGGTTCCTTCAGCAATATCGATCATGTGCCAGCTGAAATTCTCTCTGTGCTGGAGCATTTTACAGTTACTCCCCCATACAGACCCTCTGGTGTGCAGTAACATTTACACTCGCTCCAGCCTTGCCCCCAGCAGAGGCATTAGTTGAGTCCCTTTCCTTTGCTCAGCTGCCTGTTCTCATCAAACTTGCCCAAACTTAATACCACTGAGAACTCTTGCTGGTTGAAAGAGAAAAAATGGGCTCAGAAATTTTAGGGTGAATGTAAATGAAACGCACAGACACCCCTGTTGCCCTGCAAAGAATCCTAAACACAGAGGCTTCCTGCTTTTCCCAGCTGTATCATCTGGTTCAAATCCAAACTGGTCTCTCTACAAACCTTACTCATTGAAGCACGTAAATTGGTCCCGCCCCTCCAGGCAATGCAATCAGCCATGCCTCATCTCCTTAGAAAAATCCCGACAACACAAATTTCATAGATTATGCAAAAACCTGAATTATAGGCAAGAAAGAACAGAAGAGATGAAGAAAAACAAACTGAATGATACAGCAGGTATGAGAATTTAGCTCTTGCTTTGGAAGCTTTGTTTCTTTTCTGTGGTGTTCCCTATGATGAATCTGAAGCCATTTTCTTCTTTGAGATAGGCGAGCACAAAGTAATAGCTAATGTATCTGAACCAGTCCATAAACTCCCACTGCATCCATCTAGACCATCCAAGTGGCTGCCTCAGAGTGGTTATCCTTCTGTTTGCATCCCAAAAGTTTTCAGACACATAAATAAACCAAGCACGGATAAATTGGGTCTGAAGGTCTGTTTCTCAGATGGATCTGGCAGCTGCCTCAGTTTATTGGCAGTTCATTTATCATCTCAAGAAAAATATTGATGGTTCTAGAGACACAGGCCCTTTCTGTGTCCTGGCTGAAGGAAAGCTGTCCTTCTGGGCAGACTTTGGAAAGAAAGTCAATGCAACAAATTCTACTTGGCAGAAATGTGAGGGATGCAGTGCAAAGAGGAATCATTAAGTAAGGAGGGAGGAACACTAGGATGAAAACCGTGTTGGCCCAGAAATAGCCCAGTCTCAAATCTTCACAGTATCACAGCAAGAATATGAGATTGTCAGACTGCTAACAGGCAGTCATGGGCATCTTCTCAGGTGGAGGTATTACTGCTACACAGGAAGAAACAAGGAGCCTGAAGCTGTGTTCTGCCAACAGAACCAGCCGCTTATCAGACCTTGAAGAAATCCACAGAAACTCAGCAATGAAAAGGCTTGAAAACAGGAATAATGGACTGAAGTACTGTAAAGTCTCTTCCCTTGGACTTGCAGAATAATGCAGTCCTGATTTCACCTAGGAGTGTTAGCAGTCCAGCTGCCTCTCTCCTCTAGAAAGACACTAGGAAGACAACTGGATCCTCCGAGCCATTTCCATCCCCTATCTTGATTAAACCAGCTACATTCCACTTGAATAGCCTGCTTAAGGATTTACTGAAAGGAAGCTTGAGATCTTTCATGTATTGATGTGCTTGGAAGAGATCTCACTTTGCACATGTCCCCCAGTATTGTTCCAGCCAAATGTCTACAGAAACCAGCCCAGTGTGAGCTTTTGCTACACACGACACTCCACTGCCCTGCAGATCCCTCTTTGCTACTTGAGAGGTCCTCAGTAGTTAACATTCATACTGAATTTCTTGAGGGACTGGACAATGGAGAAAAGAAGAATGGATTGTCACCTATCATTTGGTCTTCAGTGGTGTCAGATGACAGATGCTGGTTTAATAAGGATTGCTTAGTTTTAAAAAAAAAGAAATAACCAGCCTGACAGAATACTGAATGCAACCTGACTGTGGGAGCATGTTATCCAGAAGTTGGTTTGCTGGGAAGAGTGATGCACACCAATCCTAATGACAGAAAGCAAAGTATTTAGGATATTGCAGTTTTCAAAATTGTAATTCTTCCAACAGGCATTGGTTCCTATCCTGAACAGAAATTCAGTTAATTTAACAAGTTCTGAATCCCTCCTAAGTACTGGGGAGAGTACAGGAGAACAAGCACAGACTGTTAAGTGCATCGGGAACCAAACACACGTTGTTGACAGTGTGCACTCTGAAACAGGAAGTTTTATCTTTCATTTGATGCTTATACCTGCTGCTCATGTGACCAGGGTGGGATTTATCCTGAACGCAAATAAAAAATCACACAGCAAATACCCATTCTGCCATTAGAGTCACTGGAGTTGATTCTTCATTGCTTGGCAACTCCTACAGTTGTGTATAACTAGAGAGAAAATATAAGATGACAAACCAACTCTAGACATGGTTACCTGATGTGGTAATATTTATCTGCTTATGATGTAGAGGGTAAGTACTCAGACAATAAGTAACTCCATTGGCTATGAGACTTTAAATGTGAAATAAAGGCAGCTGAGGGGGCCAGTGCTGCTTCCAGTGTAACAGCTAGGAATAACAAAATAATGCTTGCAGGCGGCAGGCTAAAAACAAACAAGATCTCATTCAGCTATGGAAATCCCCAGCACAGAATGTTGTGGATGTTAAAAATGTTCACAGGTTCATGGTAGACATATCCATTGAATGTTAGCTCAGATATAATCAGCATGTGGGTCTTGCTCTCTTCTCCCAATAACAAGTGATAGGACTCGAGAAAACGGCCTCAAGTTGTGCCAGGAGAGGTTTAGATTGGGTATTAGAAAACATTTCTTCACCAAAAGGGTTGTCAGGCACTGGAACAAGCTGCCCAGGGAAGCGGTGGAGTCACCATTCCTGGAGGCATTTAAAAGACATGTAGACATGGTTTAGTGGTGGACTTGATGATCTTAGAGGTCTTTTCCAACCTAAATGAGTTCATGATTTTAACATCTCTGGCTCTGGGATCCCCAAACCACTAATTGCTGGAAACCAAAGAATATTCAGAGAAAAGAGTTATATGCTTATTCTGTTATTTAATTCTTCACAGGCATCTTATTTTGGCCTCTGTCAGAGACAAGACACTACAGAGGACTAGTTTTGATCTGAACTGACTTGGCTGTTCTGTTCTTAAGAAATGAGACATGAGAGAATCAGACCCATCCTGCTCTTGTCAAAACACAGAGGTTTCTGAACACCAGATCAAAGCTGCAGGTTATCTTTAGTTTCTGTCTGAGACATGTTCTGGCTTTGTGGATCTGAACTGTGGACCAAGTTTCACCTCTAGGTGACAAGAAACATAGCTGGCTTGGGGTGGGGGCATGTATTGGCCTTGGCTTAAATGGGTATTCTCTTCACCTGTGAACTGCACCTGACAGGTTTCTGGCCTATCTCAGCAATGGTATGATGGGGAAGATGCAGTCTGTTTTTCAGAATGCCATGAGACATCCTTTGTTAAGGTTTGCAGAGATGTTAGGGGTAAAAGTGTATAGAGAAAAGGAGAATGAAGTCTCAACTCACCAGGGACATGCTCAGAAAGAAAAGGAGACGTTGGATCTGCCTCCTGTGACTTTCATGCCTGCTGTCCTCCCCTGGTTTCTAACAATAGAGATGCAGCTGTCCCTACTGAAGAGATTAATTTTGGTTTCTCTGCTCATTCAGCCAGCTATTTTTCATGAAACTCATAGGAATGTAATATCACTGAGACCTTTATCACTGTCAAATTCAGTTGCAATTGGTCAAGCAGCTGAGAAAGACAGACACACAGACAGAAAGAAGCTTGTTTCTTTGCCAAGTTTCTTAAAAAACATCTCTGGTGCCCTTTCATAATATTAGTATTTGGGACTGAAGAAATAGTAGTTAAAAAATAACTACTTCTCCCACCCTAGGATTCCCTTTAATCACCAATAAATTCTACTGAGCCTTTAGGTAGCAAAATAAAAAAGAAAAAATAGTTTAGGTGAAAGACAGTGAAACAAAAAAAAAAGTGAACAAAAAAGCAGAGACTGGGTGTGTCTGATTAATCAAACAACTCCTGCAAAAAGTCTTGCTAAGATGAGAGAAAGGCAGGGGTAGGGCTAACAACCTAAAATTGCCAACAAGATGGTGAGGATACAGGCAAGGCAGGCACAGGGGAGAAGACTGAGCCAGAAGTGAAGAGACACAGAGAAGGGCAAAAAGGAGACAAATACAGAGACACACAAACACCACCACTACAGGCCAGCAGAAAAGCAGAGACCTGTCCCACAGACACTGCAATTTTGCTGTTTATTGCTTTTTGAAAAATACCTCATTCTAAATGGCTTTTTTCTCTTCATTCCCATTGACATTTGGGAAAGTTTCTAAGCACAGCACTGGCTAAAGCCCTTTTCTAACCTAAGTCTTCAACCCACAGATATTAGTCTTTAGTTATAATAACCACTCCCCTCAGACATTTCCAACAAATTGTTAATATCTTTTAAGCCCTGCTCTCCGTTGCCTTTCAGATTAGCTTTGCCCTTTCCTTTGCACTTAAGTTTAGCAAGTGTTACTAATAGGAATTTAACATTTACCAAAGAATTATTCTAACTAGGAATCTAATAGCATTTGTATGGTGTTCTGAGCACCCAAGAGCCTCACAATCAGTTCTATATGCTTAGTTTTGTCTAAGTTGCTTCTAAGACAAAGGAAAAATACAAGTTTATGGAAAAGCAAGTTTATAAGAGAAGCATTTAAACCCTTGAAAGCCAGTTCCAAAAAGGATAGCAGCAATGATAGGAGGGATCTTCCCCTCTTGCTTCTATTAGCCACAACTCTGTGATCACTTATGTAATCAACTTCACCTTCCAAGCATTCAGCAAAAGCATCACTTGTGCTTGGTCTAAGTTATTTTTTTTCCTGTCTACAGAAGGAATACTAACAGAAAAATGTAACCATTTTTAGTATTAACTGGCAACTTTTTTTTTTTTAATGCAACTATCAAAACCCTTTTGAATTAGAGAGCTTTGTGCTTGCAGGCCAAGGGTCATTGATAGCTTGAATGGAAAGCACTGATGAGGATTTCAGTCAGTAAAACCTCAGTTACAGTTTGGTACCAGTTAGCATGCAGCATCTCAACAGAGACCCCAAAGGCTGCTTTGGATATAAGAACATTTTTAGGGCTAAGCTTCCTCATCTTGGCTGGCTTATGAGTATCAGTCTTCCTGTGTCACTGGATACAGCCCCACCTAGGCTAAAGAGCACATCCTCCACCAGCAGTGAGTTGAAGACAGCTAGTGGGATGCAGGGATGATATTTGCACATGTGTCTCTAAGATGCTTATGCTTCCACTGTCCACAGGCTCCCTGTTCCCAACTAAAGTTGTAAATATTGATGGCTCTCAAGTCAACATGTCCAAATTCCCTAGTCCAGGCTCACAGTTACTGAAGTCTTCTTGCTCTTCAAAGAAGACAAACTCCTGCATTTATGTCTAAAACTGACTTGAGAGCATTTCTATAGGTCTGGATATGCACACTGCTTACATTCTGATCCCACAACCAACATCTGTTCTCTTCCATGTACCTTAGTATCCCTGGGAAAGACACCTGTGTACACAAGAGGAAGAGCATTAATCTGCATCCTCATGGGGACCTCCTTTACAGTGCTCAGGACATCATGACCCTGGAGCAAACCGTGGTGCTCTGTCTAATTAGTGCCCTAAAATCTGATAGGACCCGTAGGCTTTCAGTACTTCTGATGCTTCATTCCCCTCAAGATTAGATCTTCAGCTTACAAGCTCACTTCTACTTAAATCAGGCCTGTGTGTCTGACCTGCTCTCCCTCCTTCCCCACAGAAAGCCATGCAGGCAGCATGCAAAGCACACACAGAAATGAGCCAGTTACTCGAGACCACTCTTCCTGCAGCAGCTAAATGCAAGACCATTTCCTCAACTACAGGCATGGTATTTGATACCTGGCTCCTAGCCAAAAGGAAACTGGAATCATATGGTTAAATCCCCAGAAGCATTTTGAAGATGCTTTCCAAGACTGATATTCCACATTTAAGCAAAAAAAAAAAAAAAATAAAATATTTCTTTCTTTAAAAGAAAAAGCCACCTTTCTCATAACACTTTGCACTTTTAGAGCATCTTTCATCTGAGGCTATCAAAGCACTTTGAGATACAGACCCTAAGAAATCCATTACAAAAATTATACATTTCTCTTAGTTGACTGTAGTCACTTGCCTTAATTTCCATTTCTTTACTGATACTCACGGACAGTATTTGCAGAGATTGATGCAGTCAGAGCTACAGGCAACTAGATAAACAAATCTACATATAAATATGAACCCTCCCCCACAAATACCCTCTCTGACAGTAAAGAAGTATTTATGTACAGCATTGTCCACTCTATTGAATCCTGTGAGGGAAAGAGGTGTGCAGACTGCAACACCATGTTCTGCTTTGTACCTTCATTCCACTGCACTTCATTAAACAGACTTTCACTGTTTCCTAATTTTCTTTGAGCAGGTCCCACTGTATATACCCAATATGAACAAACACACAGATTCCTTCTGGGTATGAGCCAACAGCTGCAACCCTGAAAAATATCAGCTTCTTATATCATTAACTGAGTTTCCATGGTGCCCTGGGGCAGAGATATTGATGCTTGACAGCATTATCACTATAAAGTAACTTTACAACTCTATAATTTAACTCTATGCTTCCAGTAATATTAAGAGCATTTGAAATTGTGGTTGTAAACCTTGACACTTTCACACAGACTGGGGAGCTGACAGAGGATTTTGTTTCCTTTCCTCCAAGACAGCCTTAGACATGGTACTAAGAAATAACCAAATAATGGAGAGAAGATGTGTAAGGAGGTCGCTGTTAGGAAAATCTGCAGGATTAGGATTAATACCACTTTTTGCAAGACACAGAAAGGACCCTGTTTCTAGAAGCTTAGAAAGGACCCTGTTTCTAGAAGCTTAGCAGAAGAAGGATGGACATGTAGACCTCTGGAAGTCTACAGTATGTGCCTGATATACTTTGAAATCATCTTGGCAACAAGCTCTAGCTCAAGTTCAAACATAAACTACACTGGATAACGTCTGCAGAGCTCCCTCAGCTTTATCAGCACAGCCTTTCATACCTCATTGGCTTTTGGTAGTAATGTTGCCCTTACTGGATGGGAATGAAGCTGCAAGTGCCATAATCTGGCTCATGAGGATCTTCTCTTAAGGATATCACTAGCAGAGCTAGGAGGATCAGGACAGGCAGTTGCCAAAAAAAGAAATTTAAAAAGCCCAAAATAACCAAGTACATTTGCCCCAGGGGACTCACAGGTCCATGAAGCTCTAAAAGTTATAGATGCTTTTACTGGAATTGTAGTTTGCATGCAGATTTCTTTTCCCCAGGATAGGCATTAACTGAGGTCCAAGTACTCTTTAAAAGGAATCTGGATGTAAGCAAATGACTGTTTCCTCCAGGGGATTTAACTACCCAAGTCCCCAGTCAAGCAGCAGGCAGATACTCTGCTTGAAGTTAAGAATAAGATTGAACCCAGTGATCCCAACTGTGTCAAGAGTCCAAGATGAGAGATCCTGCTGGGCATCTGAAGAGACTCCAGTCAATCCAATCCACATAAATACATCTTTATGACCACAATAGGGGAAAGGTTTCAGCAGTGCAACTACACCCTGTTTAAGGGATGCAAGCTTCCAATTCAATACATTCAGAGAAATGGAAAATGCCAAGTGATTTCCTTGTGAGTTGATTCAGCTATACTGTTTTAAGTATTGACATAATCTCTCAGCTGTTTGTAATGTGAAAAGATCTACCTTGGGATAATATTAGTAAGATCTCTTCTGTGTTCTTCACCCATGGTTTCAAAAATGGGGTGGTTTTTTTCTTTTTTTTTTTTTTTTGCTTGTTTGTTTGTGTGTTTGTGTTTTCTTGTTGTTGTGTTTGTTTGTTTGTTTTTTGGGGTTTTTTTACAAAAGAAGTTTCATTAAATTCATTTTCTATATTGAGGCCATTAAATCAAAGAGGTGAAGTGATGTGCTTAGAAAAGATGTACAAAGAAAACCTGTTCCACTAAACCCTTGGTCCAGGGTTCCAGTCTCCTATTCCACTCAGAAGTGATTTCAGTGAGTAAAGCCCTACACATAGATGACTGAAGGCCCAACTTTGGATGGGGGCCTTCCTCATCTGAAGGAAGCTTGAAATTAAGATTAAAATACACAAAATGCCACGGACATGCTAATAACTCTGGCACTCACCCACCTTGATGATTTTTCTCCCCTATAACTATCAGGCTACAAGCATACCAGTTCTTGCCAGGTCTCCATTGTTTCCATGTTCCTATCTCGTGGCTAGACTTTGCAAGAGTAAAACCTTTTATTATCTGTTATGGGCTGCCTGCTTTGCAGCGAGGATCCAGTTCAAACACTCTAATAAAGGAATCCAATAGAAGATTTTAAAGCTGTCGATGTGAGAGTCCTTTACTGGCTGCTCTCAGGTCAGGCTGTGACGGCTGCTGCTCACAGCTGCAGTGAGAAGCAATTCCGGGTGCACTGTCAGGGCAATGCTCAGTCCCACAGCTGGGGATTCATCCTTCATCTCCCACTTTTATCCTTTGTTCCTTGCCCAGCTATGAGGCTGGTGTGCACTGAGACAGCTCAGCAGCTGAGCTGCTGGTGGTGAGCGTTACAGAGCAGTTTACAAGCCTTGTGTCATAAGCCCTGTAAATGCCTAGTAAAACATGGAATTTAATGGAAGCATATCAGCTCATTTTAAAGCTTCTTCACCTGGTGCTCAGCTAACTGTTGCTGTGCTGCCTTTTTAATCAGTTACCACCAAATGTGTGCATGTGTGAGAAGGGTTTTAAATATTTCTGTGTCCACTTCCAGGCAAGTAACCGACAAGCCTGCAATCCTCTTATTATGCCTTCGAAACAGAGTCCATTCACTGTTATCTGCAGCGCACGTTATCGTAGAGTATTCTGCAGAGCCAGGCTTACAGAACACATCCCTAATGTTTCTCACACACCAGGTACATATCAGTTAGACACAGACCCACCAGACACACACATACCTCTTAAGGAATGTATAACAGGGCATTTAGGAAGCTACACCTGATGCAGTGCTTTGCTTGCCGGATGAAAATACGAGGGACACTCCAGCAGTAACCATTAGTGATCATGCTAATCGAGGCCTCAGACATCCATGCAATCATGTTAATTCTCTATGTTGGAAGAGGCCAGAAATTCAACACTTTTATGCCACCATATATGCCCCAAACATACACCCCCTGCACAGACTGAAGGAAGATCCTTCCCTCCTGGATTTCATTTAAATAGTGCAGATTCAGTGGCAAATTCGTTTTTATAGAACGTGACAGGTATCATCCTCTAAATTTTGAACCAATTCATTTAGAAAACATTCAGTCATACTAACTGGAGTAATTTAAAACTGATTTTCACTTCTAATTATACCATCCCATCCTTTTTTAAAATTTTCTTACTTTTCTTATTAAAAAAAAGTTACTGTCCACACTAACAATGTCAGAATTCAAACAGTTATCAAACTTAAAGTCTGGGTCCCATTTTCATGCATGTAAGGTATCCACTTCTCTCAAAAATTGCGAAGTATGTTTCAGTCACCCAAGTCTGAACAAAATTCATAATCATACCCACTGTAGAAATATATCTATTGCATTCTCATACAGAGCTTTTTATGGATCAGAGTTAGCATGTAAAACCTGGAAAACATGAAAACATGAAGAGATGTATAAAACCCACCAACAAACCTAATCCATTTGTATAATGGCATGAAAGGGAGTAGTGATCTTATTTGCCACAAATGCTGTAAAGAAAAGAAGCTGACAGGTATAATTACATGCCATCAGTGCAAATACAGGACTATTCAGGTTTTTTTCAGTTTTCTCACCTGTCAACAGAACAACATTAGGCTAAATTAATATTTCTATGGGACCTGGAGATCCTAATTTGCTTTGTTCTCTAAAAGGGGCCAGTATGGCTAGTTCTGAATGGGGAGTGTGATCTGCTTTGTAGTCTCTTTTTAAGGCCAAGGGTCCCCTGAATTTGAGGCTGAATCTCAGTCTCCACTTCTTAATCCAACATTAGAAGCTTTGAACAATCCTAGCCTCCCTGATTCTGTTTCTGTAGAAAAACAAACAAACAAACAAACACACCAACCCACAGAACCCAATAGCATCACAGTGGGATGAAAAAAGTACTAAGAAATATATCTTGGAAGGTAGATTTCCATAATATTTGCCCTATCAGTTCACCCTTCTTGGGCTCATTGTATTTTCTTCATTTATTTGCTTGCTGCCTGCATGTAGCTGGATAGTTAATAGAAGCAGCCCTGTCCTTGGAGGTCAATAGGCACTGACTGCCTGTGTCTTTGGTTCAGGTCCATTAAAAAATTTGAGCATTAATTAATCACTAACTTGCAAATAGCTTGGAAGGGCTGTTCAGACTAAACTGAAATGCTCTGCAACTGTTTTACTTTTGGTCATAGGCACTTCAGTGATATGAAACTTCTTCCCCTGCCAGGATAGGATGTACACAAATGCAGTGGCTACTCCTGTGTTGGATCAGACCAGTTTAGAGACTATTTCAAGCAGCTCCATTTCTTTCTCTAACTAGGAAACCACACATGTGAGGAAGAGTTGTCATAGGCAGCACTCTGATAGAATTCCTCCATTGAAAAGGAAGTAATAAAACCTACCAGGGCAGAATGCCAGTGGAGCATAATCCATGGGCAAAGAGCTTCCTCTGCCTGCTGTCTTCCAGGCCAGTCAAAACCAACTTCTCCTGTTCCAGCCAGCCAGGTGAAACTATAACTGTAGAAATCAAGCTGCTGCTTGAGCTTTCCATACATCACCTCCAAGAAGGATCTCTGATTTGGGGCCTGTTTTCTGTGCTCCAGCTGCTGATGGGCACAATGACTGAGCTGAGAATGGAGCAGCTCTACCTGAAGAAGGCAAGGCAAGCCAAGCAAATAGAGATGTTAGACCCCACGCGTGAAACTTCTGTCCTGTGGAGCACAAACCAGGAATCCTTATGGAAAAGGAAACTAAGCCAGCACAAACTACAAATCATGAAGAAAAATATATACAAGGGAATCGTAATCTCATTTGTATAGGGGCTCTTTCCTCACTGTAAAAATTATTCTTGATAAATAAGGAAGATAAATAAGCAGCTATCAGTACAATGAGCACTAAGTGGGGAAAAAAATTAAAGGTGAAACCAAGGCATGGGTTCTTGAAACACCAAAATACCAACTTAAGAAAATAAATAGCTAAACCTTACAGCAATGAAAGTGGCAAGATATACTACATAGGTGTTTATGGCACAAAGCTGTTCCTTGGAAACAGTTAACCTTACAGGCCAAAAAAAGAGCTTGTATTCCAAATGCTCAAGCCTGATAAGTCACTTTAATATATTTATCCCCCTCTTGCCCCCAAATTTCTCTTTCGGTGGAGAAGTCAAACCAGAAACCCCAAATAAATAACAATTACATTCCCTGCTCCCTGTTTCTCACTCTTATTGCCTCACAGAGTCCCCATATACATGGATGGTGAAGAATTATGCCTCGTATGAAAATTTCCCCCTTGCTACACTAAAGCTTCCCCGACTTCCAAAATGCAGTGGAGAGGTAAATAGGCAATCACAACTAATCTTTCTCCCTCTGCAGTGTTTCTAAACCTGTGAAAATTTCAAAAGCCGCCAAGATAGAATGACAAAATGAAATAAAACACCCAAGCTTGAAGTATGGTCACTGGCTATTTGATTGAGCATGGTGACAAAAAGAAAAAGAAACACATAAAAGCAGATCATGAGACCAGTCAGAACAATTCTACAAATGGCTGATACATTGAGATAGCCAGATGGATATGTTTTTTTTGAGGAATGAAACATTGCTTCTATTTGAGCACTCAAAAATGCCAACAACTTTGTCAGTTTTGTTTTCAGAATTCGCTTTCCATTTCTTTGTCAACTGGCATTAAAGATCTGTCCCCGAGGCAGCTGCAGAACCTAATGGATCCTTTAGAGCCTTTTGGCTGCAGTTCAAAGGCAGAGAACATGTTTTAACTCAGTACCAAGGATGCACTTTCAACTTGCTATTAAAACAATAATACAAACACAGGGATAATGAGAGAATAAGGAGAGAAATGAAGAAAGAAATGGAAGACTGTGGAAAGGAATGGATCACAGGCTCTCCAGGACTAGTTTCTATAATAAGTGCGTGAGACAATCTCCTACAAGAGGGAAATGGCTTATTTGATCTAATGTCTTTCTCTTCTTGAATTTCCACAGTATGGGGAATCAATATGAGGGAAATTAAAGCATCAGGAGCAGACTCACATTTCCACTTGTGTGTTCCCATCTCAGCAAACTCTTTAGTGAGATAGAAGTATTTACCTTAAGTGCCCAGTTCATATGTGCTGCAAGGGGAGGATGGATTTCAAAAGGATACAGGCTTCTTCCGTGTAGGGGACAGCAGAAGCAGGTCCACCCAATATGTAGCTGTAGAATGAGACCTCCAGAGTGTAGCAGTAGGATGTATCATTTAACAGCCCGCCAAGGAAACGCCGGCCTGTCCCTGCTTTCACAGCATCTCTGTTGAACGATGTACTGGACTGCAGGAGGAAAAACACAGGGACATGAAGAGAGATCAGGAGTGGAACAACGGAAGGAGTCTGTTAAAAGAGAAAGCAGCTTCATTCACATTGCCCGATCTCATTTACGCTACAGGAGACTGAACTGATTTTCTGATTATGGCCTGGAGAGGAAGCACGGTTCTGGCACACAGACTATAAATAATGCCTCACAGACTTTCACAAAATTGATCTCAGTTCCCTAGTTATATCAGGTTTTCTCCTCCCCCTTTTGGATAACACAGAGCAAGCCTGTCATAGGCATGAATTGAAAGTGAACCTTCCAGATGCCCCATGGTCAGAAGTTAAGCTGTACTCTTACTTGGATATTGGATTCCTTCTTCTCTACTGCATTCCCCTGTATCATAACCATTTTCCCCCACCCCTTAACCTGGACTCTCTTAATCAAAGAAGAAATACAGTGGCATTTACGTTTTGGTGAAACTTTCTCACCTAAGGCATTTGACTGGTTCTTAAATTAGGTCACAGAAATTTCCACTTCACTAACTTAAATGTTAACTGGGTGTTGCTCTCTGGGTGGAAAAATATACTGCACTATTCTACAGCATTATCAGCACAGTATAAAAGGCAGTATTTTGTGCTATTACTGAAGATCTGGCTTTAAGAACCCTACAGCTTTATGACTATTCATTTGAGGGGTGGAGGGGAGGACTCCAAGTATTTCCATAAATGAGTTTTAGCTCTCCTTTGAAGGCATGACATCTGGACACTAAAGGGCAGCTCATGTTCAGGTTGTTTGAAGTCTCAGAGCTTGTTCCTACCAGCTAGACAGAAAAATGGGTTCTGATTTCATTTTGATTTTCAGACTCTATTCACAAACCTTATAGCCATTAGACTGAGCCAATCTGGGCTCAGCACAAACTAGTGACAACCACACAAAAAAAAAAAATGATCCAACTTGGATCTGTTGTATAAAAGGTCATAATATCTCCTGCTGTAAGAATTTTATGTTGCCAGTGAACACAAAGGACCCTTAACATAGCTTACTGTTCAGTCATTGTGCCCATGATGAATTCTCTGAGCTATGCTGTGTCCTCCTGAGGAGCCTTAAGGCTGGTATCTTTTCTTGCTAACACATTGTCAATATTTAGGAATTCCACCTCTTACCAAAACCAGGGAAAAGAAGATTTCCTTTTTGTTTAAAAAATTAGATGCAGTGGTTCAAAATGTTGAACTTCTCTAGGCTGAGAAAAATCAGATTCAGACTGAAATGAGCAACAATTCTTGATGAATAGTGTATGCCAGGAGATATAAAGAGTGGAAATACCTGTGGGTTTATTAACATTCTGAATGTCTTGAAGTCTCTCTCATTTGGAAAAGGGAAGGTTTTCCAGGTTAATTAGAATAAGATGGAATTGGGTTTCTTATTAGCATTACATATAGTTGTTTCCAAATGCAACTTGTCTTTGTGGTAACATAATATTTAGCTTTGTGGTAATTGGTACACAGAATTCATTCTGCTACGTACATATAATATAATTTCCACCAAATTACATGACAGAAGCCTTCAGGATACTCTGAATACCTATGGGACAGGGAGGTAAGGCACTCATAAGGAATGTTGGGGAACTTAACTGTTAATCTGATACATGCAATAAAATACTTGAAGAGGTCTACGAGAGGGAATGTTCTCTGGCTTCCTGCAAAAGAAGCTTTCAAAAGTCTGCTGAGACTCTGAAACTGAGGGAACCTTTGTCTTCAGTTAAATTTCAGAAACATAAAGGAAGATGATCGTGCTCTGGGGGTTGCTTCCTAAGTCAAGTGAACACTGCCTTCAGAGGATAGTGCTTTGTGTTCAAACAAATGCCTGAGGTGGAACTTTTAATGCATGACAGCATCAGCTGGACGGAGTCAGCTCAAAGTAAGGAGACAACTAATGTGTCAGGACAAGATTTTGGGGTTTGTGTGCAGAAGCATCACTCACAAGGGAACGAGCTAATTCTCTGTGTGTGTTTGGCAGAGGGAAAACAAAGAAAATGTGGGAGAAGTGACTCAGTGAAGACATTAGGGATAGAAGTACTTCAGTGAGTAGGAGACTCAGTTACTGATACGGAGTATCTATGAAGATTATGGAATCTCATCAACTATGATTAAAAACAAATTGTACAAGTATCTGCTGAGTACAGTTCATGTCTTTGGGATACGGTTTGCACATAAGGCCCTTTTCCTATTTTCTATAATTTTAATCAGGCTAGAAGGTTATGAGTAGAATTCCTCATAGATGATTCCTAGGATAAATCTTACATAATATTTTCATCACAGTTCTTGGCACGGTTAAGGACAACCATGCCAACAAAATTTGCTGATGACACATTGTGGAATGAATCATCATTATGGAGGAGGTTCTGAATATCATACAAATAAAAAAACTGTGGGATGACTTTGAGGGCCAGAGTGATTGTAGTCAGATGAAACTCAGCCGCACAAGTGCCTGGTCATGCACTGAAACATAATAACAAACAATCTCTGCTATAGGCTGAAACCTCATCAGCTGGAAACAGATGAAGAGAGATCCTGATGTGTTACTTCCCTGAAGTGATTTTTTGCTTTCTGGCAGAAATTGAATGTAGTTATTGGCAAAATTATACTTGCCGTATTTCAAAAGTGAAGCATAAGTAGCTTAAATAATTTGAAGAAGGTTTTGTAAAAGGCCAAAAAAAGAAAATTTGGATCTTTCCAGAGTTTGTATTTTTATAATGCTATTTTGTGGGGTTTGGGGGTCTTTGTTTTGGTTTATGGGTTTTTCTCTCTCTCCCCCTTTTTTTTTTGGTTAGTGTTTGTTTGTTTAATAGAAAACTTCCAGTTTCAGCTGTGCAAAATTACTTGAAATGGCAATGGCATTAATAAAATCCCATGTTCATTTCTTTGCCAACTAGTGCTGCATTTCCAGGAATAAAAAGAAGTTGAACCTTCATTTAGGTGCACAAATGTAGATTTTGGAGGTTAACATTGTCCTCATTTTTAAAAAAAATCTGATGGCATAGACCAAATTGATGTCTTGAGTGAAAACTATAATCTCTCATTTGACTGAAGAAGGTTGGGGTAGAGAGAACATAACACATACATGTTTTGAAACAGAGGCTTGGGTTTGGCTCTAAAGCAAATATTATAAGACAAAATGTGATTTGATATTTTAGATGATAAGAAGAAAATGACAGATTAAAGAAAATTTAGGTAACAACAAGAAAGGGCAGCAGCTACCTGCTAGAGTCCAACCTTCTACTCACTATTTCAGGTCAGGATAAATGGAGTAGAGAAATAAACAGGCAAAACTTTGACTCCTCCCCACAACTGACTTGGAGTTTTGCATGCACATTTATTTAATCAAACTCAAATCTGGGGAAAAGATGGATGGGGTGGCAAGTGGGGGGCAAGAACACAGGTCAACTTGTCTGCAAAAGAAGCTCTTGCTTTTCTGGGATGATATATTTCCCTAAAGCAAAGCTGAACTGAACTCATCATTAAACAAATGCACTGAGCTGGCACAGCAGGAGAAGAGCTAAACAAATATTTATTTCTCCAAGGCTGAAACACATGGAAGTGTCAACAACAGCAGCAGCAAGAAGTAAAGTCTGGAGGATGGGGGAAAACCGAAGACTTTGAAGTTCCTAAATAGTGATATTTGTATAAAATCAACAATAATGCATTATTAAAACACACAGATACATTAGAGCTCACAGAAGGACTTTGCTTCCCGGCTGGTGTGAGAAAACTCAGTGAACAAATAGCTATCTACAGGATTAGGAGCTGCCAAGCAATCTAGTTTTAAAGGAGCAGAGAAGAAAGGGTGAAGGATTCCCTTACCTTCTGGTGGCAAGAAACCCACCAGAAAACCACCCTTGGATTTCAAACACATTTGGGAGCCAGAAGGTATGCTGACCCTCTCTATATATCTCAGGTGTTAGTGGCAGCTTCCTCAGGCCTTCCTACTAGATTTCATTCCTCCTTCCCCTTCTGTGCTGAACAGCCTCTGAGTGGCCAGTTTCCCCACTGGAAATGACAGGGAATAAGCAGCCAGGCAGTACAAAGACATTTGTGAACCAATTGGACCGTATTCAGACATTGCAGCAGACTAAGATGCTTGGAGGGAAATAAGGGGAAAAAAAAAAAAGCATGTAAATTCTTTCTGGAGTGGTTTCAAAGCAGAAAAAAATCTTGGTCCTTGGTCAGACCTCTCAATGTGCCAGAACCCCTGTCCCCAGGGCAGTGTTGTCTCTTGGCTGGTAAGGACACTCTACCACACAATGTCTCTCCTCAGTGAATTCAGCCCCCTAGTAGCCAGCTTACAAGTTCAACAGCTTGGACAGCTCCCATAGGGCTGAGGGATACTCTTGGTTTCTCAGCACTGCTCCATCTTCCTGCTAACAATCACTGGGATGAATGCCCCGAGCAGTCCATGTTCACAGACTGAGGGCAGGCAGGTTGCTGATTGCCTCTGCATGCCCATGTCAGTCGGTCACAAGAGCATTTCTACAAAGCAAAGAGGGAGAACAGCACTTTTCCAACATGTCTGAGACTGAATTTTGCCCAAGTCCACCTTTTGTAGTCCTGGTGAACTTGGAGTCTGAGTGGTTCAGTGTGGTGGGCGCTTCAACCGGTGGGACCTTGTCCCCAGTGTATGTGGAGGGGGACAACTTCAGAGGAGACTTGTGTCGCTTCAGCATCAGAAAACCTTGGGTTACACAAAAGGAAAAATTGGAGGCAAACCCCAGTAAATCTGGATCCACTTTTCAGTGGAAAAAAGAGATGCCAAAAAAGGCTGAAATGTCAAGCAGGCTCTGTCCAGCTGGTGATGGATGGGAGCTTACCTTTTACTGATGGCAGGACAAAGGGACCTTCTCCTACAGAACTTGTTGGAGAATTAATCTTTGTCATCTTCTGAAATTGGTCAACACATTAAGTAAAAGAGGAACAAAGTATGACCACAGTGCAGGTCAGACCTTGCCAGGCTCCTGTCATGGGAATCAGGGTATGGACTGCACATCATTTA
The DNA here is from genome assembly GCF_009829145.1 of Chiroxiphia lanceolata. Taxonomy (NCBI): domain Eukaryota; kingdom Metazoa; phylum Chordata; class Aves; order Passeriformes; family Pipridae; genus Chiroxiphia; species Chiroxiphia lanceolata. The sequence goes on from NC_045645.1 coordinate 6,844,647, forward strand.
TGATCAGCCCTAAGGTGTTTCTCCAACCCGGAAAGAAACAAAACAACATGATACGAATGACTCAGAAAATCGCCAACCAGACAGAAATCTGATCACAGGCTTTGATAGATTGTAGAAGATGAATTTCTGCTGTATCAAGGTCCGGGGGGTTCCTGAAACCCGTCAGATTTTACCAGCTGTTCACATCTAATGTCACACAACTGACTGTGGATGTGCCCATGGAAGGAAGTAGCGAACTACAGATATCTTAAAAAATCTGAGCTCTAGTGTCCATGTGAATGTTTTCTAGATCATTTCTCCTCACAAACAGAGTATCTGCATGAAACTAAGACTTAAGAGATCTTCCCAATTGCTGTCATATCTAGATGATGTAGGTCCAGGAAGTGCTTTACAATAGGACATTCAAGTACACTCTCAAAAATCAGAGAATCATGTTAGAAATCTTTCCAGGAGAAGAGCAGAGACAAAAAACACCAAGAGGATTCATAATTAGAGAATGGTTTCATATTATAACACATAAAAATATGCTGGGTCACCCTATGCCATTTCTATAACTGTAATTTACAACTCAGCCTAAGTACTCCTAAAAAAAACCCCACTCCAAAACCAGAAAAATGTCCCACATTTTGCTCATTCTGTAGTTGAGCAATAAACACTTTACCTACTGGTGTAAACTGGGATTATGCATAGAAATTGTTTCATGTTCTCCATTTATCAATACCAGCAATGGCCAAGTGCAATCAGGACTCAATTACAACCTCACCAGAGCTATCCACTGAGGCTGCTCTCATAGATGAAGAACAAGCTTTTTATCCAAAGCAGATCTGACCTCTATGAACCCTCAACTCACTGCCCCAGTGTAGCATAAAAAAAAAAGCGATAATAAAAAGTTAGTAGTTAGAGCTCTAGAAAAAAGGAATGACACACTTGTCATCAAGGAAGAATAGACGTGCCATTGGGAAATGGACTGGAGCCCAGATAATGTCAAATCCATCTCAGTGGAGAGTTTTACAGTATCAGCTATAACTCACTCACTCTCATTTTCTAGAATGCTTTATTGAAGTCTGCAAAAGTCAGAAAGAGAGCACAGAAAGGCACTGGCTTTGGAATCTTTGCCAGAGAAGTTTGCAAATAGCAATGTTACAAACTGTGACCCTTCTGTTTGCCCCTCCTCAGGGAGTTATAAGAGGGGTGCCACTGACATCTCACTCATTCCTCATATGGACAGAGCCAATTCCTACCAGGATGTGTCCAGCATTCACTGCTTTCACCCTGCCATTCTTGCAGCTGGTTGCCCACTGAGCTATCTTACAAGTAAAACTTATCTCCTTACTTCTCTGGAAGCACAGAGGAGACTTCTCACTTCAAAAGCCAACTTAGCTTTCTCATCACACCCATCTCTCACCAGCTCCATTAACTCTTTTAATAGACTGGAAAACATATGTGTTAGTGTTTTGGGGTTTTTTTGGTGATAGACTATCAACTCCATGCCAACTGGGTCTGGAGACTTGGAAATCATGGCATTTGGGAGGCTGCTATCAGGCGGCCTTCTTCCAATTTATTTGACAAACAAGCTACTAAGTCAGTATCTAAAACATAGAGGGAATTATTTAACAACAACAACAAAAAAAGATAGCAAAGAAAAGAAAAAGAAAAAAATACCCAAAGCAGACAGCTGATCTGAAGGAGGTAGCAGGCAAAGATAAGGATTCTGGAAGCAGAGATGTGATGAAATGGGAACAAAGTCAAAATTACTCCACAATTCATCTCCTCTTGCAGCTTTGCCATGTTTCTGGTGCACAGGAGGAAAACTTATCTCAAAATCAATTGTGACTACTGAAATTTGGGAAGAGGAGGTTTTGAAAAGTTGAGGATCATTTCAAAGAGGAATCCCATTTCTTGAAGTTTTTCCAGTTCCATTAGGAACAGCTAGATTGGACTAATATTCCTGTGAATAGGGCTCAGTCACTCTCACAGATGGCTCTGCAGTTGACAGCATTTTGTTTCGTAACTTCTATGCCTGGTAGGAAACACTGAGGTGGGCGGCAAAGTTTGGGTTTAACTGGGGAATATTCTCTGATCTAGAATTTTATTTGCAGAAATCTGAGAAAAGGCATGCAGAGGAGAACTGAAACAGTTTGACCTGTTCCAAGAGTGTGAGAATGCCTAAAACTGAAATTTGAAGACTAAATAGCCTCAAATCCTAGGAGATTTTCACCATTCCACTAGCTGTCTCTTTTTGCTTTCTTCCTCCTGCTCAGAGGAAAGCAGAGAGCAATGACCCTTTCTGTAAGAGTACCATGAACACAACCTGCCTAGCACCACATTCTCAGGCTTTAAAGAGCAGTTCTCCTCAGAGAAATAACAGTTTAAAGGTACATTGTCACCACACACACATCTGCTTCCTAAGGGGCTTCATTATCCCTGTAATGTGCAGTTAAGGAATACCAGAACTTTCCCGCTCCCCATCCCTCCCAAGTGTCTTTCAGTCATGCCTGCTTAAGTTTGCTGATAAAAACACATATTTGCATGGTCATTAGCAGAGAGGTTGGAAGGAGGGAGCTTTATAAGCTCTCAGTTTATGCCTCAAGACCAAAACTACCAAATGAGTTCTCTTTTTTTGGAAGCTCTGTAGTCAGAAAAGTAACCGGGCTTCACGCTTCAGGGTTTCAGCTGTTCACCTGCAAGAACTACAGTAGCTGTTCATTTTACTGCTCATTAATATCTGTGCTCTGCTGTACAGCTCCAGGACTGAAGCAGGTCTCCACAGCCTGCTGCCTGTCTCTGCACCTTGTACCAGTCACACTGGCAGCACCAGTGCAGGGGCTTGGCCTGCAATCCGCATTCACCAGGGTCCATCCTCACACACACTGAAGCTGTTTGTACTCACAGCTCCCACCTCCCCCAGTGCTGCAGCACTGAAGACGCTTATTGAGTCCACTGGCTTTGCCACAGCAGGTGGAATCCAAATCAAAACAGCAGCTCTTTTGAGAGAGCTTCTTAAACAACACCTGCAGCACCTTCACAGAGTCAGACAAAGGTTTCCCTACAGAGCTGAGCAGCTCATCACAGCCCACTTGGGAAAAAAAAAAAAGAGGAGGAGGCAGATTTCACTCCATCCTATAAGCAAAACTCAGAGTTCCTCTTGCTGCTGGATTTTGCCATCCCAAACATGCACACACAGAGTGTACTGTCTCCCAAAACATCCCTCCTCAGGTCTTCTCAGCTTCTCCTTCAGTGAGTCTGCAGTTCCCTGTCACCAGAAGTGCACTTAACCACATGTGACAATGTCATCTACTCAAACATTAACCTATGCCCAACTTGTCACCCATTAACCAGAGTTAGTCTGGAACTTTTCTCCCTTTAAAAAGACAACTCAAGCTGCAACCAGTAATAGACATAAATAGAGGATCTCAAAATGCTTCAAGTCTTAAGCTCTGCCAGGGGAGGGTTAGGTTGGATATTAGGAAGAAATTTTTTACAGAGAGAGTAATCAGACATTGGAATGGGCTGCCCAGGGAGGTGGTGGATTCACTGTCCCTGGAGGTGTTTAAGATGAGACTGGATGTGGCACTGAGTGCCATGGTCTGGGAACCACGGCACGGTTGGATCAAGGGTTGGATTTGATGATCTCAGAGGTCTTTTTCAACCTGGTTGATTCTATGACTCTATTCTAAGAAAATATGTGCTTTTCCTCCTGTTTTTTTACTGATAGCAGCCTCTGCTTCTCAGAGCACATCCTTCCCCAAAGATGCCAATGGTGGCATTTCCTAGTCTAAGCTCTGCAGAATAATCACACTGTTTAGAAAATAATTCGAGTCTCTGGAGTTCTCACTTTCTCCATTTGTCAGGAGAAAATGAGACGTTTCCTCAAAATATACAATAAAATAGCCTCTAGCAATAGTCTGCAATGCTTCTCTTTACAGTAGTTTTATGAGTGTGTGTGTGTGGTCTCCTGGGAGTGCTTTTGTAATCATTTATACAAATGACAAAAACTTAGGACAGTGCAAAGCAGAAAGGAAAATACACCCATCATGCACACAGTTGCTGTCAATAGTCTGAAAAAGTGGTTTGCTCTGTGGAAAATAGATGTTCTGCTCACTTGCAGGCCTAAATCAGGAGGTTACAACCTTCCTAAGGAGGGGCAACATATTGTACATTGCTCCCAGGACAACCCAATACAACCCATTGCTCAAACTCCTTCTAGGATCTCTCACTGCTCCAGAACAGTTCTCTGAACCAGAGTTGTGTTCTACATATGTTAAAATATCACAGAGTTAAAGAGGTAATACCAAAAAAAAAAAAAATCCTGGGAGGGGAATGGGTGTCCAGCTCTTAACCAGCTTCCTACCCCTCCTTCACAGCACAGTTTGTCCCAGCTGAGGGAATTCACAGTGCTCTGCAGGAGAAGCAGCTTGCATGGGAAATCTATAGGAGCTCCTTTCATTTCTGCTGCTCTGGGAGGCTGTCACCTGCTCCCAGCATGTTGACATTAGGTTAGAGTAACGAGGGTCTTTGAAAATACGCCATAAAATTGCTATGAAAAGTTGTTTCTTCTGCGGATTTTCTAAATTTCTAGCTGTGTGAGGATGGAGAAGGGACTGACAACTGCTATGTACACAAACAACAAGTCAAGAAGGCACTAAAAAACCTGTTTTGCTCAAAAACTTCTTCCACCCCACCCCCCACCACTTTTCCTTCTCTTTGCAATACGAATTCAACCCTCTGTATACAAAGAGGGGTGGACTGGTGCAGCACGACCTAATGGAGCAGTTTCACTTTGCTGAGGCTCTCCAGAGGGCACAATTCTTGTGAGACCAAAGTCTATAACACTTAGGAACACAGGCTTTACAATCTGTTCCCTGTGCCACCAGAAACACTTTTCCTCTCTCGCCTCACCCAGCCTCCAGGAAAAATAAATAAATAAATGAACTTATGGAGCAACACGGCCAAGAAGCATCAAGCAGAAATACATCCCAGAGGGGTGCTAAAGCACATAATAGCTGTATTTGTCTTCCTGGATATGCCTCAGTACAAGGCAACAAAAAAGGAGGTAGGATCATTTGTTGTGCTGAGGTTTTAAGAGATTTCTGAGTAGATCTGTTAAGCTTGCATGATGTTAACAAAACCTACCTGAATACAACAGCTTTGGCCTTTTTGGGACAAGAGTTTTTTTTTTGCCAAAACAGAAGAGAGGCACTTAGGAGATGATGGTGCAAATCAGTTTGGAATTTACTTCAGGGTAAATGCTAGGCTTGAGCAACTTTCTGGTTGCTTCCTGCCCAGCCATATGCAACACAAACTTGTTCTTTATTATTTCGGAACAGATTATTGGGATTTGGTCATTTAGTGTTCAGGAGTTGATATTACTCTCTCAAGCATTTGTACCAGTACTTCCTTCACACATGGCCCAAAACACACTGGGATTAATAATAGGGATCCCAAGACTAAGAGGGAGACATCCAGCCAGGGTAAATCACAAGAGCCCAGCGAGGCTGCTGTGGGAAGAGGCTTTCTGGAATGAACACGTCTTCGCTAAGAGAGCTTGGATGAAGGGGGTGGTGTTGAAATGAAAACAACAGACCCAGAACGTGTGGGTCAAAGGCAATAGGTAAAATATAGAGAGAGATTAAAATATTTTTCTTTGTTGCTCAGTGTTTGATATCCAGACCAAAAAAGCCAAAACAAACCAATCAAACAAAAAAACACAACAAAAAGTACTAGAGCAAATAATTCCATATCTGAATTTTCTCATATTGCTGAGACAATGATACTCTCCAAAATACGTTTTAGTTAAATGCATTATGGCACTGGGGTTAACAACACGTTTCCCTGAAGGAAACTGGGTGGGTTATTGTCCAGAGACTTCACTGTTGAGCACAGTATAAAACATAGGGAAGTGCTGACAAAGAAACCAGACTGGCACTTGGGAGATTCAAATTTTATTCTCCAGTTTCTCCAAGCAAATAACTTCCCAGCAACTCTCTATCTCTTTCCCAGCACGGCTGGAAGTTCTTGGGGTTGTGGACTTCCTCAGTCATTACCCAATGCCCAGCATAATGAGACCCGAAGTTTTTATCAAGATCTTTGGCTAACCATGGCACACAAAGGACAAACGGTATTTCTAAGGAAGGTGCTCTGCTGGGAGATCGAATACAAGAAAATTAAATGAGAACTCGAAGGTATCCCAAGTTCCACCAGTTCAGAGTCCAAAGGAAAACAAAAACTAATAAGATCAGGCCAAGCCTTTTTCCTTTAACTGCAGAGAAAAGCAATCTTTATGAAGTGATAAAGCCATTCAAGAATGGCTGCGGTTGTTTCTTTTAAATGAACCAGAGAGAACAGATGGTCTCCTCTCATACTGTCACAGAGGTCAAAATTAGTCACCCCTAAGACTAGCAGGTTCTTGAAATGCTCAAGTGCTTGTGTCTGGTCGTTATGACTAATCCACTCTCCAGAACAAGAAAGGTCAAATGAAGAACACCCCTCCAAATACTGCAACTACTCCTAGCCATGGCTGATGTGTAATACACTCAGACATGGTGTCAACAGCTGCTCCTAAAACCCAATGAGTCAGCCTATCAAAAGAGCTTGTCAGCTCTCACTGTTAGAGCTTTCATACAGATTATATTTACTCCCCAGTGTTTAAAAATATCCTTCTTAAACACTGAAAATATAAAATATTTTCCTTACAGATTTTGTCCCCTTTGCCCAGGCAGCTGCCCAAGAATGTCTCATTTATTTATCTGGGAGCAAAACTTCCTAGCCCTTATTTCACTTTCCTCTTCACATGCTCATATCTAAACCAAAGGCAGGCCTCTGTGTCTGAAGTCATGTGCAAATGAGGAATTTCTGGTCCCTTTCAGAGCTTATGGCTGTAAACCACAATCAGCTTTCCAGAGTGCTGCGAGGTCAAATGTTTTGCCCAACAGGACGAGTCCAGAGACATTGGGTGACTCTGATTTGGTCCTACAACAGCCATGTGGGTACAAATCCCCTATCCATCCCTTACTCTAATCACCAATCTCCCTTAGATGCTGTCATTTACATAAAAAGGCCTATTGGAAATGACAGGTGAAGGAAGCAGCCCAGGCATGAAATGCACTCTAAAGTATATTAATAGAAGGTTGCCAGACAAAACGGCACAAGGCATTTGATCGCATCATCTTAGGCTTGTTGTTCATGCTCCTTTGCATCTGGCTGCGTGATTTCTGCCAGATTCTCGGCTGGAGGAGCAGGCCAGGATTTGCCTGCTTTCCCTAACCCGTGCCGGGCTCAGCTGCAATCATGCAGAGCACTGAAATAAATCCCTTTGAGTTGGGATTCATTCCGAACATGTAAAACCCAAATGACTGCTTCTCCAAAGTGAATCCCATTTCACAGCAAGTAGGTTATTAGTGTGGAACTCCATACAAGTAGCCTGCATTCAAAAGCCCTCTGCATTATTAATAGAAGATGAGCTTTTGACATCAAAGGAGAACCATTATGTATGCTAAACGGTGGCAAAAATTGTACCCGCACTTCAAACCTTTTCAGTTCTTTGTCCCTTGTAAATCAATCAAGGTTGACAGATGCTTTAAGGAGAGTAATCTTTTCAATGATACTGTCAATGGATAGCATAATGGAACATTGTCTCTGTGCTGTGTGAAGACATGGAGCTAGTCAATTATGGACAACACTTCATGCAGCCGCCAGTTTTCACTTGAAGTGCTGCTGCTGAAGTATTATAATCCCAACAAATGGCCGCAGCAGCATACAATGTAAATGAGACCTCCTGAAGCTTTGGAAAATTAATTAGTAACAACAGTGGTCCATTCCCACACTTTCAAACACCAGCCTGGTAACGTTAACGATGCACTTCCCCCCCTTCCCTTTGAGCAGGCAGTAGGGCGTATTTACATACACTATTTTAAGTCTTCAGCACATTTCCCCCCTCCCCTCAATTTAAATGCAGGAAGTTCTGTATTCCTTTCCTCTCTTCACCTGATATTTCCAACTGGTCACATAGCCCACATGGTTAGAGCTGAAAAGAAGAAAACAGACTTTCCTACTTGGAGACAGCAGGAGTAGTCACTTCACACACATCAGATAGCTGGTGGCTCTCTCCTTTTCCAACATTTATATCCACTCAGCTGCCCTGGGAAGAATGGCCTGGATGGATGGTGGAAAAAAGCTTCCAGCCTCAAGAGACCAGTAGGATGTTAGCTGGAAGACAATGGTACCAAGTGCCAGTAGCACTGAGGTTGAACTCTGGTGCACTGGATGCCAACATATACATCTGACTGCCAGCTCCTACAGGAAGGAGATCGAGAGTCAAAGGGGAGAGACTGTGCTGTTTATTTAGCTGTTGGCTAAATACATCATTTTCTCAAAGATTTTCCCTTTGTCAACCAAGGCTTGTGCTAAGAGGAACACTTAATCTCCCACAACAGCATAGAGAAATCCCCACCCTTGAGCACAAAATTTCTCAACTCCTATCAATTGCAGGTTTTCATTGCTATGATCTGTGAATGCCCCTTATGTGTTTTTGAAACAATCAGATGCAGATAAGAAACTCAATCACTGAGGTCTCCTCTGATAAGAAGAGGCTGATTCTTGGACCCCACTCCCTCTTCCCCAGATTCCAAACAGCTGGGAACAGATACAGCTGCTGTTCCTCCTCATTTAGATTTGGTCTTCTGCACTTTGGACAGTTCTCTGAGAAACCCTTGCAATGGTTGACTGCAGAAAGCTTCACACAGCACCAGTCCCCTAAACCCCCAAAACATACAGACAATTGTTAAACAAATCTGACAATGGTTAAACAATACTTTGAGACAATAGAGGAAGCAACAGAAGCCACACACCCTCCCATGCATTACCCAGACAGCTGCCTTTGCTGATGCCAAGGAGAAAAGGGAAATGTTTGGTCTACTAGAGGCCCCTCTTCCTCAGAGTAGAAAAGAAAGAGGAAAGGATATCTTCTGCCTAGCCTTAGAAAAGTCAGAGACTGATCCAGTCTTTTCTCCACTCTTGCGTAAAACAAACTACCATAGAATAGAGAAATGAATGGGAGTTGGGAGGTTTAAGGTCCTTCCTTCCTTTCGCTGGATCACATCTGTCAAGAAAAAATGGCAGAGCTCTATTTCGACATTCAATTCCAAACTCCACAGTGCAAGACGCAGAAACAGAAGACAAAAAAGTTATCTCCTGCATGTTGATGAGAAAGCTTTAGGCCAGCATTCTTGCCATGATGAAAACGGCCTTTTCTTTCAATTACATTTTGTTTTGCTTGCGGACTTGCCTGCTTTTGTATCTGTTTTAAATTTTGTTTCTCTAGAGCTAAACACTCGGAATGGTGCAGGGTCCCTATCCTCCCTCTACCACCACCTCTGCCACAAGCTGGCTGGGGTGGCACTGCAGCAGAGGCAGGCACCATGACCCAGCTGTCCCAAACTCTGACAGGAGACACAGATTCATTTCTCCGTAGCAGGAGGTTGAAGTATAAGCAAAAAGGGGATGTCAGAGACTGAGCAAGGGAGAGCTGTGTAGAGGCAGCTTCACTGGGAGCTCCACAGATGTGCCAGGAGAAGCAGTCAAGCTGTTGCAGGAAGTCTTGGGCATTGTGTGCTCTACTTGCACAGCTTTCAGGGAAAACTGGTGCACAAAAGAGCCCATGGAAAGGGCCAGGATGTCATACTTGGACACACTGGACCAGTCTTAAATCTACGGATTTCTACACAGTGACTGCAATGACTGTGTGCTAAGGAGCTCTTCTACTCTATTTGAAATGTGTTCAAAAAACATATGCCCCTTTTCAACTCATTTAGAAGAGCTTGCCATTTACTTCCAGAACAGTTTTCCATGGTAATATCAAAGAATTTCAAAATCATACATTGCCTTTGCCACAACTTTTAACAGAAGATTACCTAACCTTTTTTTTTCAAGCTAGTTATTTTTCTTTCTGTTTGTTATTAAATTATTATTTAGAGTGTAAAAGTAAAATAACTGACAAAATAATAAAAAAGAATGGAACAATAAAGCTGATCCAGTTGATCAAAAGACAAAAGATCTGACAAAAACAAAGTGCTCCAAAAATTCAGAACCTAAGGTTATATATGGAAGATGAAGAGCCTGCTTTTGTTCATGTGTCTGATGGCATACATAAGATCACAACTTACCACTTCTGGATAAGGTAAGTATAAGAGGAAAAGTGGTAGCTAATAATAACAACATTTTTAAGTAGCCTTTTGTTAATACTGAAATAAAATTTACTCAATCCAGTAAAGACAGAGATTTATCATGAAAAGAAAAAACCTTAAGAAAATATAGTTAAGAAAAACATTGCTTACATAAGAGAAGTCTTCAGCATTCTGACAGAGTAGCTTGGGAAAAACAGCCTGTCGCTGAAATCTTTCCTCATCTTCAAAGATGTTCCCATACATGAAGCCATTCATCATGGTGGAGTGGGCATGGATGTCAATATAGAACTCCAGGTTAATCTTCTGTTGAGGGAAACAAAACAACAACAAAACATTCAGCATGAGATAAATCATAACTGTGTTATGAAGCCTCCCATAAATCCAGTACAGCCATTCTTGAATCTAACCATGGTGCCAGAGCCATGCTAAAGACACTGCTGTGATGCATCCAACCATTCATGCCTCTCTGTGGGGGCATGTGAAACACAACACAGGACCATGACAGACATTTCTTCACCGTTCTTGAAAATGTTGGAACATTGTGCACATGACACTGTGCAAAATAGAGCCAAAGCATCATCCTCCACTGTGATACAGGGTTTACTGCCACTGATAAAAATATGCACCTTCCAGTTCTACAGCACGATTATTTGGGCACAGCTTTGCCCTCTCTGCACAGCTCCGCATCACAATATGCAGATGTACACTTCTGCCAGGTAAAACAGGCTCAAAATTGTGTAAAAAAGACTTCAGTATTTCCTGTGCAATTTATTTTTGCTTATAAGGAGAAATAACTGCAAATGTTTTGTCTTACTCTGCTTTGTAGTAGTAATTCAACAGAAAAACTCCCAAAAGCATGTGCCTTGAATGCCTCTCTGCTTGCAGCTCTCTCCGTGACTCTGCATCAGCTCTTGCTTTAAAAGAAAACAGTAGGACCCCCTGGCACAGAAGTGCCTGCTCTGCCCATACCCTTCCCATGTCCTCAGTGGGAAGCAGTGAATGTTCACCTTGATCACTGTGTACAGTGCCATTGGCAGCAGAGATAGCAATGCCCAGCACTGAAGAGCAATACCAGAGCACACGCCACTGGATTACCCGGTTTCCCAAAACTCTTAAACTTCTGGACCTGAGGAAATAATGTGATGTGACAGTGACAAACCCACTCCTGCCACCTGACCACCACAGCACCAGTAAGAGCCATCCTGGCGACCAGAGTTCAGATCTTTCTGCCTCAACAGAGGGATGGAGAAGAGCTCTGTTGGCAGGACAGGTGTTATGATGCTTATCCCTGTACTCCCTGGCAGCAAACAGGGACCCTGGCCAATGGAATACAACATGTAGCTCTGCAGACACAAGTCTTCCCTGCACACACAACTTGCTCAGGCTACTGGAGAACACTGAGCTACAAGGACAGTCCCATGACATAGGAAGGCAGTTTGTATTGTGCAGTTCATGTGACAGCAGTGTCAGCTCTTCTAAAGAGTCTCTGAAGGGGGGAGAATATAATTTGGTATGTGAAACTAATATAATACAGATTTACTTTCCCTTGGCAGAAAACCAATGTACAATACACAGCGACTGTTTAGTTTAATTAAACAGCCTAGAGAGAGTAATAATGTATCTTATTAAGGCTCTGCTATGTTAAAATGTTAGCTAATGCAATATCAATATCTGACCATGCTTCATAGGAAAAGGAACATTTGATTGTGTTTGACTCTAATACAATAAATTGTTTGCTCCTGCCAAAACTTTATGCTGTGCTATAGAGGACCAACACTGCAATAAAGCACACATCTGCTATTTGGAGATACAGCACTGAGGAGAAAGATTAGCACTGACAGGATGAAACACCACACAGAATTTTCTTCCTCTCCAAGCATACAGAAATTAAAACCAAGATTAAGTAATACTATTTTCATGAGATAATTTCCCCATCACAAACAGAATTTGATGAGATCAGATGCACACTGGCATATCACCATAACACAGAACATGCTGTGGAGTCTCAAAACAGTGATTTGATGAAGTGAGCAGATAATCTAGTTAAACTGGGTATTTGTAAAGCATGAATGTCCTTCACACAGAAGTCAGTGACCTAAGTCATACTTATTTTAGAACGAGGCAGAATTCTTTATAGGAACATAGTTACTAACATAAAGTAATCAAGAAGCACAGTGAGATATTTAACAATAGACTAGAACAATTTGTGTCTTAGGACATATAAAAGTGCTGGTATAAGCTGTATGATTTTTGGTGTGTCATAGTATACTTAATTCATCCATAGTTTTCAAGCTGTTTCCAAAAGAAGGTGAGATGCAAACAGAGATGCAGAGGCACAGATAACTAAAATAACTTTCCATAGGCTATCCAGCAAGAAATTCACCTGCAGAACATGGGTAACCTGAGCCTCAGTTTACTATTCAATTATCAGGTTATCCAGTCTAACACAGTATCACTGGAGTGTTATTTTCTAAACTCTTCCAGGACACTCACTCAAAAAAAATTGTTGATAAAAGTGCCACAGAGAATATTAGAAAATCACCTGGTGTGGTGAAATTTCTTTGAAGATCTTTTTTGTTCATCAAAACCATTTTCAAATAATCTGGTTACAACGGTTGTTTGTGAGGGAACAGCGTCCTTCGCACATATCACCCTCACCTAAAGATTAAGCTTCCAGATCTCTTATTTGGAAACCATGACATTCCACAGATAGCTCATCACCCAGACAGGTGTTTAAAAACATTTATCCAGTTATTCATTTCAAAGTATTTAAAAAGTAATTCCTTAAGTCAGTTCACAATAACTATTTAACTGTTTTTTCTGGTCTTTGTTCCTTACCCTCCTACAGAACCTACAAATCACTCTATTTCACATCTTCCTGCACACTAAATATAGTCCAAATTTGCAGTTGTCCATCCTATTCAGAAAGTTTTTAAACATTGCTAGAGTAATTTCGAGTTAGATGTACCACTTCCAGACACTGCTGTGTGTGAGCAGAACAGTATTTCAGTTTCACATTTCTTCTCACATTCATTACTTTATCAAAGGAAAACATGTTGAGCATTCTCCATTACAAAACAAAATAATCCACTGCATTGTTAATATAACACATGAGTTCCTAATGGAAAAAAAAAAATCCCTTTATTCTCAGACACAAAGATATTGTGGCCTTAAAATGGACAATAACAGTCCAGTCACTGGCACATTAGAAGTTTGCTACCTTGTGCCTCAACTAGTAGACCAAGTAGCAGACAATTTGTTTGCACACAAGCTTCTCAAGAATTATGATATGTTCCTGAACAATAATGGTATTTCTTCTCTCTCTTTACAGTCATACATATTCATAGGCACTTTACGTGTAGGAACTGTTTCACCCACTGCCATTCTGCAAATTTAAGCTGGGAAATAAATTTCATATTTCAGTTGAGGTTCTCTGGAAGATTTTGACATAATTACTGATCTCCTACAATTTAGGTAGGATCATAGAATTAACATTTTATTAAATATATAATGTCACCTACTGATGGCAATTTCAGAAAAGTCAGCAGAGGGATGACCTTCTGAAATTGTTTGTCTTTGAGATAGGGAGAACTTTAATGGGAGAATGAAGTAAATAAATGTACATGTGCATTTACAGGAGCACATACAAACACACTTAACCCAGTGCTATCTGCTGTTATACTCCAGGGGTATCTGTCAGTATGTGCACAGCAGAACCCACCCCCATTAGGGCTTCTATTGCAGTAGCACCTACAAGTAGGAATGGGAATAAATAGGGAGGTGTCAAAGTCTCATAGTAGCATTTGCTCCAGCTTTTAAGCAGAAGGTAATGAATAACCAGGCTCCAATATCTCTGGATGCCATAGCTGCCTTCTGAGGGACTTACCAGTGTCGTCCTACAATATGATATTAAAGTCATCATTTTCTGCTTTAGAGGTGGAATGTAAAATGATTCATAAGCCCTATACAAATCATAATGAAATTTAATTCTCTCAAGTGTCTTTTCTTTGTGCTTACAAGCAGTAGCAGAGTTTTTCTCCCACATTCTCTGTTTCTTAAGTAAAGCTATAATTACCTGGATGACCCAGGTTACACAGTTCCAGAAAACAAAGGCAGACTTGGTCTGTCTTTTCTCCGTGTCTCAAAACAGAAATCATTTACTAGACTGACAGAGACAATGATTGAACCTCACTTCCTTAGAAAACAACAGTTAACATTTTCTCCCTTGAAAAGAATGGTCTTTATCTCTTCTTGCCACTTACCATATAAAACCAACATAAATAAATAAGCAAACGAATTTCTGCTCTAAAGTTCATTTGAATCCCTACCTTTGTGACACTCACTTTCCACTGTTCTACTGAGTCAGTCTGAAGTTTCTGTCAGCTTGAGAAATATACATATAAATTAGGAGGTGAGGAAAATGAAAGAAATCATGGATTAAGGAAAAGAACTCACATATACTGACAAGAGAGGAAATAGTCAAAGCAGTACAGAAACCGGTTCACGATGAGAAAATATATTCTCACTTGTCTGCATTTTTATTTCATTCACTGAATGCCTTTGGAAGGTCAGTCATTAAAGAGAAAAAGGGAAGAAGTATGTTAATAGCTAGTGCTGATATGATGAAACTTAGATTTTGAACAGCGCAATTATGATTCTTTAGGAAACAGAGATTTAATACATAAATAAATAAAAATCAATAAATGCCATAATAAAAGGATAAATGTGCATTGAACCCAGAACATGAGCCACTAGAGAGCCAAGTGATGCAGGAAGAAGCCAGCTCTGTCCACCAGCTGTCACTTCAATATGGATTTTATTAATTCTTGGGCATAGCAATTGGTTTAGCGAGAGAGCGTCCAAAACCCTTCTTCACTCTCATATTTCATACAGGGGGTGGGTTGAACTCCTTATAATGTTTTATACAGGCTGCTGAAACCATGGCTTGTCATTAGCTGTAGAGAATGTAACAGCCTCCAGGCAGACTTTGTGCTTTTACTGCTGAACGGCTGCGGGGAGCAAACGGGCATAAAACAGCTGGCACAGCATAAGGAGTTTGCCCCTTGTCATTCAGAAGAGATCCAGAAATACCAAAAAGACTGGCTCTTTGATGCTTCCTCAGGTACAGGATCTCTCAGAAGAAAATTTTTCAGAGGTCTCAAAGACATCCATTTTGACACACACACCTTCTCTCACCATTAGTTATTTTGGCAATGCTCACAGTGGGGACACCAGAGAACACAAACACAATGTGCCCCTAAGCAAAATAAAGGAGAACTGGCCATTCAGCATCACGTGGTCAACAGTCAATATTCAGCTAGAAAGGACCAGTCCTTCCCCTTTCAGATGCAGAGAATTCTGTCCAGTGCCTTGGATCACTCTTTAGGGATGTGTGGCACTTGTTTCCTTCTGATTATCCAAGCGAACATGAGGTGGAATTCAAACTGTATGGTTGTGCTACACATTTTCAAGTCTCCCTTGAAATACCTGGGTTTGGATGCCTGGTAAGATGAATGTTACCCAAATCACTTTTCTTACATCTACCTTCTCCCCATATATTTTCCCCAAAATTTGAAAGGGTCAGCATAAATCCTCACCAAAAAAAAAAATAAAAAAAAAAGTTAAATACTCCCAAGAACATTTTCTCCTGCCATTCTTTATAACCTTTGACAAGTTAGTCCTACAGTGTCATCTCCAGTTTTGCAGACAATGCACACCTTATTAGAGGCACTGTTTCAGAGGTATGCCACTATCTCTTTGTAACCATAGGGACAACATCCTTCTCTTTCCATTCATCATCTCACAGACTACCTGCTCCATTCATCCTTGTAAACACCATGGCAACAACAGCAATTATTTACACAAGAAATTAATAGTAGGAAAGGGGGTTACTATTTTTAAAAACCTTCTAAAGGTTAAAAACATTAAAAAAAAGTTTCCTCATCTTGCTTCCAGAGAAAGGAAAATGCTACCTTAGAACCACCCTTATTCTCAGTGATATGAGGCACAAAAGCCAATTTTTCTGTTTTCAAATTTACACAGTCTGACAATGTCTTTTAAGTGTCCCTGCAGAAGCAGCTTGCAAACACTGAAGTACCACTGACTCTGCATGATCTTCCAGCACTTCAAGCATTTTTTTCTGAACATTTCAATGATGTTCCATGAGCTGTTGTCTTTCAGAATGAACCACTCCAACCCAATTGCTCTTCAGAAACATTTACCAGTCCGGTTACATGGCAGGTTCTCAGTCTAAATAAAGATACCTCTTAATGATTGGCATAATCTGACATGACTCCCCAGTGCCTCGAGGTGGATGGAGAAGAGACTTCAGCTGGTCCATGGTTCATACAGGAAAAGGATGGCATGGCCATAAATACTGCTTTCCTGCCTGTCTTAAAAAGTAAGGGATGCTTTTATCCCCAGAAGAACATGGAACTTCCTTCAAGGAGCTTAAACCTTACTCCTCTGGTGTGCCCATCAGTCGCCCTGAAAGGAGCTAAACTCAGAGTTTTGGCCTCAGAGTGGGAGGTCAGCAACATGCATATTCTGGTGCTGGCTCTTTATCTGCTTGCTTCTCTCACCTGCCAGTGCAGATAACAACACCTCCTGAGGATTAGCTGACGTTTGTAAAGCACTTTGAAGATATAAAGCCTCACAGTGCATACAAGTTAAGTATTAATTCATCTGCCAGGCTGATCCACTCTTTGACCCCTCTGCAGAGATGTCCAGTTAGTGTCAGCTCTGGCAGTTTTTGCAGTTCAGGCACCTGTCCACCAGCTCCTGGACTGAAGCCAGCAATTCACACAGGACACAGAAGAGCCGTCAGATGGTAGAAACATTTGGTCATGACAGGCCTGAATTGGATTTGAAAGGGTGACCTGGAGGTGAAAGGCTCTATCAAGAAGCCACTTCTGTTCAAATGCATATTAAATTAGAGAGGTGCCAAAGAGACAATGTTAAGACCCAGATCAAGTTTAGACAAGACTTTTGGATCAGCTGCATGGACAATTCTTGTATAATTTTTACGCTAAATGATTATGAACCAGAAAATACACTCTTCTGGATTTTGGGTCTGACCCCAGGCCAAAACTGGGAGTGTGAGCCTGAAGAGGGACAGTCCTTGCTCTGTTTCATCCTTTCTCTGTCTCTCATATAGAAGCAAACATGCAAAAACACTCAGCAACATGGTTTTTGACCTTCACAAGTTCTGAAGTCTTTTAGTTGCCCAAAATACTAGAATAAAGCAGTGGAACTGAACTGGGTCTTGGGGCATTAGCTCACCCCAAGCTTTGATGATCTCATGTGGCTCTGCCTGTCTCAAACATCACTTGTGTGTCCCCACCACGTGCCCCACAGAACAAGCTCTATAGATCCTACCTTGCTCACTTCTCTGGTACTGAAAAGCGTTGGCTCCACAGAAAGAGGGCTCTTCAGAAAAGAGAGAGGAGATTTGTGACAAAAGAATCAACAGCTTTTTGGAAGCGGGAAGAAACCCTACTATAAGCAAAGAATGAACGTAAGAGAGAGCAAGAGGGAAAAGGGCAGTTAAGGAGAGCAAGGGAGAGAGAAGCTGAGGCAGTAACTGTTATTTACACTCATAATTAAAGCAAGAAAATTAGGTTATGAAATAGAAATATCTAAATGACCATGTTTTCACCAGATAATAAAATTTGTCTCTGGTCTGGTTCTGAAGGTTCTCTCAGCTGAAATGCTCCCAGTAGCTGTATTGAAGGTTTTAACACTCCTTGGTGCTGCTCCTTAGACAGCCACTTGCTTGCTGTGTGACAATACACAAGTCATTTAAAGTCTTCAGGCATCATTAATTGCTGCTTATACACCTGCAACTATATTAAGGTCAAGAATTTCTGTTCAACTATCCACTTCATAGCAGTATTAATAGCTTTGTGTTTTACCACTAACTTTTAATTATACCTCTGCAGAATCTTCTGACCAAGGAACACAGTCTTTACAACTACATAAATAAGGCCCAAAGACATTGCCTGCCTCTCCTCTAATTACAAAGGCAAAGAGTGGTAGAATAAAAACAATGGCTAGGAGTTATGTCTCCCTGTCCCCTAATTTCCTTGGAACTCTTGCAGTTGGACAAACTACGTGTATGCAAATCAAACTCTATAACAACCAGTTTCTCTAGTCTCTCAAATAATATATATCATTATTCACTATTTCTGACTAAATAAGTAACAGCTGGCAGAATATAAAGTCATCAGGCAGTAGACCTAAGGCAAACATAATTAAGTGTTTTTCAAATTAACTTATACTGCAGAACTCACTGCCACCAGATTTTGGCCAAAACACAGGTAAACTCAAAGATCAATTAGATAAATTCAAAGAACAAGATTCCATTATGTTATTCCACTCAAGGCAGTGAACATAATTTCTCGATCAGAAAATCCCCAAATTACACATTGTCAGAAGCCTTTCTCTAGTCTACCCCTTAGCATCTGCAATAAGTCATGGGATACTGAGCCAAATAGACCTTGGGTTTGATGTAGCATCACTGGTTTTATTTTCCAATTAGACCTTAATTTATGCTGCAGAATGAGACTTCTGCAGTTCCTAAAAGTTAAGGTGTTGATTGGTGGTGAAAAGTATGTATATTTTTACAGTGTAAACTGTCTACTCTGAAAAGAGATTAAACAAACTACTGTAAGGTAGGCCCTGCTCTATATAAAGCTTTCAGCTCAACAAAACCCCCAAACCACTGATAACTACAAGCTAGACATCAAAGGTAAAGGCTCATTTTACACATGCAAAATTTTTTAAACAGGCCCTTGAGTGGCTTTTCCCACCTACGAAGAACAGACCCAGAAAATTGGATTAGTTGGACCTATTAGAGGACCTGTAAGGGTTGCTCTCATTTTACACAGATCTGTGAGGAGTAAGAAACAAAAAAAACCCCATACCTGGATGCAAACTGCAAACTTGCCCAGTGAGGTGGAATGAGACAACACTAAATGTGTCATTCAAGGGTTATGTGGCCATCCTACTTCCTTGAGAAGATGGGAAGGCTTGGATGGACATTGCGCAAATGCCTTACTAGTGACTGACAACTGAAAACCAAACTAACTCACTAAACTAACTCACTCTCTTTGTCTTCCTGGCACAGCCTTGCCGCAGGCAGAAGCTATCCATGGTCATCAGTCTTACTCTGTTCCTTTCCAAGTTGTGTCTTTTCCTTTCTTGTACTCAGGGCAAGCAACAAGCACATCCAAGTAAGAGATAAAAGTGAAAGCTGATAAACAGGAACACAAGAACACTGAAAGAGATTAGGGACTATACATCAGACATACATGCTGAGGGGAGGGACAGCATGCAAATACAAAATAGAATTGTCCCTGATAGTCTCTTGCTGTCCCAGAATTCATTCACAACAGGAAGAACAAGTTTTCTTTAGTTTCTCCTACTCAGAGAGAGCCCAGCATCACATTTAGCACCAAACTGTGGGATGTTTTCTTTGAGCTTTACATCTAGCAGTATTTATTATCTGCACAGTGCTATAAAAGCTAAAATGTAATGGACATTTTGGAAGGATCTCCTTTCACAACTGAAAGCGCAACATGTCATGCCTTTTGAAAGGCGTTTATCAGCACCAGTTGTGTCTGAAACTTTCTTCCTGCAATACTCCACCACTCACACTGGCCAGTGGTGCCCTGGGCTGCATCAAAAGCTGTGTGGCCAGCAGGTTATGTAAGGTGATTCTCCCCCTCTGCTCTTGTGAGACCCCGCCTGGGGTATTGCATCCAGTTCTGAGGCCCCCACCATAAGAAGGCTGTGAACCTGCAGGAGCAAATCCAGAGGAGACCATGAAGATGCTCCAAGGGCTGGAGGACCTCTTCTATGGAGACAGGCTGAGAAAGATGGGATTTTTCAGCCTGGAGAAGAGAAGACTCCAGGGAAGCCTTATAGTACCTTCCAGTACCCGAAGGGGGTGACAAGAGAGATGGAAAGGGACTTTTGACAAGATCATGTAGTGATAGGACAAGGTGGAATGGCATCAGACTGACAGAGGGCAAGTGTAGATATTAGGAAGAAATTCTTCACTGTGTGGGTGGTGAGGAGGTGGCACAGGTTGTCCAGAGAAGTTGTGAATGCTCCATCTCTGGAGTTGTTCAAAGCCACGTTGGATGTGGCTTTGAGCAACCTGGCCTAGTGGAAGGTGTCCCTGCCCATGGCAGGGTGCTGGAACTAAATGATCTGTAAGGTGCCTTCCAACCCAAACCATTCTGTGGTTCTGTGATATTGCTGCAGGCAATATCACCTTGTGTTCTCCCTGTGAGGCCAAACAGCAGGTCAGCTAACTGTGCCTATAAGTAGAGCCACAACATCGCAAAGACAATGTCTCCCCTGCAAGCACATATTGGGGATTTTTTATGTCATTTTTTACCATTTCCTACAGAAAGAATATTCAGTTCTTGCACAAGATCAGAGACTCAAGATTCAGCACAGTGCTGTAAGAAATAATCAGAATGACAGTCTCAAGAGGACCCAGCAGGACATAACTAAACAAAGGTACAGTAGGACTCAGAAGGATATTTCCCACCCTAGACAGCAGTAGCTGTCCCACATGACCAGTGGTTGACTTAGAGATTTAGGCAGTTTCTCCACGCTTTTTCTTCTATGTGTGTATATATACAGCTTTCTAAGTATATGTGTGTGTAAAAATGCATCTTTAAATACAAAGAAATATTTTAAACTCTTTTTCATCCTTCTTCTCCTCTGTATCTGTTACAGCTGTTTGTAATGGACAACAAAGCAATTTGCTCTGAATTGTAAATACATCAGATCAACATTTCATCTTTGCTCTCCTAAATGTTGCATTGTCACTGATGGTTTTCAGGTTGAAAACTCTGGAGGGACTGGCCAGTTCTACAATACATGTTAGTGACTTCTCCAGGAGACTGCAGGAGACTGACCCTACAACAGCATTGCATTGTGAAGCAATATAGTGATTTAAGCCTGGTAGGCAGATAAGCCCCAGACAGACACTTGCTCTCTCCCCTCTGCAGCAGAATGGAAGGAAGAATCAGAAGGGTAAAAGTGAGAAAACAAGGCTTACTCTCTTATTCCAACAACAGACCACACAGCAAGGCAGGAACCAACTATACACATCAGCACACTCAAAGGTCTCTGCAGGCAGAAAGTGATTGCACAAAATTTTGGCAGAAAACTCATGAGCAAACCAAACTTTTGGTCAACTCACTCTGCTTTTTCATAGTTTCCCTGGCAGTTTCCTCCTCTTTAGACTCCCACACACCACATTGTGAGTCTGAGAAAGTCCCAAGGTATACTTTAACTTCAGATTTCTCTGAAGGGAGGAGGTTTCTGCTATCTGTGATGGCTGGAACCTGATCCTGTCATCATTAGCTTTCTCAGGGACTCTTCATTTGTTGAATATTGGTCTGTAATAAGAAGCAGGAAGGATAGTCATTTTTGTAGCAACTACCTGCCAAAAGATTTCAATTCTTTATCCCTTCAAAATCCCACATCTGTCCATGTCTCCAGGCACTAGTGGAAGGAGCTCTGCATTAGTTATTTTTATTATCAACATAAAAATCTTTCCATTTATTTATTTATTAAGAAAAAAAATCCCAGCTATCTACAAAACTCAGTTCGTTTTGTCCTCAGGCAGACATTTAAAGCTGTCTACCAACGTCTTTTCTTAATAAAAAAAATAAGCTAAAGTCTTTATTACACACTGTGTAACAAAATGTGACCATCTACATTCACCCAGCTGAGATGTGCACCATCCATTTATCAGGCAGGATTTCTGCGACTGAAAGAGGAAACTTCTGCTAAAGAAGGTGGCCCTGTTTCTGAAACCTGGCCACTGATGGGTTCTGACCACAGCTCTGAGCCCCAAAACATGCCCTGTCCCCCCCAGGAAGCCGAGTCCACACTACACAGTGGGGCAGGGAGAGACACTGAGCTCATTGTGACCCATCTCCAGACAGAAGAGACCTGTCAGTCCTGAGCAAGGAGGGCTTCACTGCATGGCTCTTCTGCTTTTGGGGCTCAAGTGCACACCTCTGTGTGATGCTGTGCCAAGTGGCTCTTTCCTAACGAAGCAGAGAAGGTCGAAGCTTTGGAGACACCATCACATCCTCACCACCAGCCCTTCAATTCGCCAGTCAAAGCTCTGAAAAAAACCCACTTTGAGGCTGGATCTTTGCTTTTGCTTCTTACCTATGATATGGTGAAGGGTAAAAATATATCCCAAACCACTTCTGTTCCTTGCACAAATGCCTCTCACGCTCTAATGCGAGGACACTGTAGGTGATGTATCTCCTGCCCAAAATTTTGTGGCCTATGTAAGAGTGAGCATAGTCCCTGAAAAGCAGGAAGGATTTGGAGCCCTAGCTGGGGCAGTCGGTGGCAGAGCTGCTGCCTGAACGCTTTCTAGGCTGGTGACTGGCGTGTTAAACCCAAACAACACATCTTAGACTGACACCAGATGAAGCACATTAGGCAGATGGCATGTTTTCTCTGCACAAGCCAGTGCCAGAGTATTTCCTTCTAACCATCTTCTGCTCTTGTTCTCACAGCAAAATTAGTTTTAAAGTAAAAAGAAACAAACAAAAAAAAATATGTAACATGATGAGAGCAAAGATTACTATGTGGAAAAAATATCCACGAGAGCAGGGTTTTGTTCTTTCAATTCCATGGCTTTTATTTATATATATATATTGTTTATAAAAACAAACACCCTACTTTGCCAGACTTGAAAAGTCAAAATTTACATTTAAATGGAAGCATTTAGGTGGGGTTTTTTTTCCTCTCATCTCTTGAATGCAGAGTACAAAAGATTAAAAACTCTCAATTTTCCTAAATGGAAGGATAACAGGCGAAGTTTGTATTCTGAGAGCTATTCATTTAGTGAACAATTCAACTCAGCAAAGACCAAAGCCCAGCTGATCAAGGGGGAAAGAGCACTGGCTATTAGGCCTGACACGGATTTTCTCAACAGCTGAGACCAGGAGAAACTGTGATCCCATTGTGCCCTGTTCCCCAGGAGGAAATTATGCCAAATATAGCTCCCTGAGGCCAACACCTACATTTCCAGGTGTACAGTGGATCACTATCCAACTGAGAATCACTGCAATTTTAGAGCTTTCAGTGCTACAATAGCCCTGGTTTCATTGCTGGAACTACTGCAGATGTTTAAAATGTGAGGTGGTCTGCTTGTAAGAGAAAATGAGAAGACTTAAAAGAAGTCCATAATTTCACAGCATTAAAGCCATTGTAAAAAAATCAAAGTGGAGGCAAATACTGTGATGACCCTTAAAGATTGCTGTCAATTACCTTCCTTTCATTTTTTTTTTTCTTGTTTTCTTCCTGACAAGGAAAATAAGTACTGATTCTAACCAGGGAGTCTATCAAACAAGTACGCTTGCAACGTGCTCAGAGAATGCCATCTTAACGCATGGAAAGGTGTAGTAGCAATATTTTTAACCACTTTGTCTCACTGGAGCACACAAGGTGTAACAGATGATGTACCACAGCAACTCATTCAATTCTGGGCTGGATTTCCTCTCTCTGTGGCTCTTTCTGACAGAGCTGATTCATAGTGTTAAAAGGACACACGGGCAAAAACTAAGCTCATGTTTCTTAAAACAGGGGTTAACCACAGATCCAACCAGCACTTTGTAGGGTTTTATTTTGATTGCCTTTAATGGCTTCTCATGTCTTATATTGAGCGAAACACATACACAAAAAACCCACCAACAAAACAAACAAAAAAGCCCCACAAACAAAACCCAAACCAACCTACACACACACACTCACCCCAGTAAAAATACTCTGGCTGCATTTCTTAAAAGCAGAGGAAATAGTAATAACTTGTTTGGAAAAGGCACAGACACAAAATCTAAATGCCTGGGAGGGAAAAGCGATATCGCTCTGTACCCAGCACTAGGAAATCACTGACTTGCTCTTTTTAAACTTGCAAACAGGCTGTTTCTAGTCTGTCAGGACCAGAAGCTACCCAAATCACCACATTGCTATCAGAATGTATTCCAGTGTTTACCCATCATGTCATTGGTCCCTTCCAGAGTTTTACTCTCTGTTACCCTGCAAAAGAACCCACTGTTTTGGCAACAAACACCACTGGATTTTCTAGCACTTCCCAAATTATAAGCATTACCTGCATTAATTAATTCCAGTGCATTCATCCCCACTTGCAGCCCTTCCACTCAGCAGGTGTCACAGCCCCGTGGTAGACTGACCCTTTATTTTCACATTCATGTTTCCAGCAACAAGGTCAGTCTCAAAAACTCCATCCTCCCCACATCTCCCACAGAGGGGTCACCACTGGTGTTGTACCAGGACTGTGCAACACCATCAGTTGGAAGTTTGGAAATCCACATCATGACCTAGGGAGCTAATACACGTAGGCAAAAAAAGTCTAAATATTTGGAGGTTTGTCTTTTTCCAGCCCAATCAGCTGCTAGAGCTGTTTGTATATTGTGTATGTGTGTCCCCTCCATGATTCATATAGAACATGCACAGAGGTGGGGGCGAAGGAAAGAAAAAATACAAGAGAATGGAATATCTTAAAGCAATTGATTCTGGATTTAAGCCTTATCCTGAGGTTAAAAGCATTTTAACTGAGCCAGCAGGACAGACAACACAACATATGAAGAACTTGTGTCTCAGTTTTCTCCTCAAACAACCAGGAGCATCTGGTTGTATCTGAAGCAGTGACTTGCCTAGTATCCATTTTGTAGTATCCAGAATGGGTCTGAGGAGTCTGCACAAGAAAGAGGTGATCAATGCCCCCTTTCCCAAACTCACATCTCTACAGTTGTGTCCATCCCTGTGAGCCAGCTCTGCTCTGTAACACTCTCCAGTCACAAATCCAGCATGTGAAGCCAAGATGGTGGGTGGTTTCCTCCCATGCTCCCCAGCATCCAAATGAACCCCCCATCGGAGCACAGGTCTGCCCTGCAAAGCACAGCCTGCAGAGAGGTTTTGTTTCTTAACACTTGCAGCGCCTTAATTTGTTTCCACCCTTAAAAAGGCAGCTCTTCAAATCCATCTAATTGCCTTCAAACTTCAAAAGCGAACAAGGACTGTCGATATGATGTAGCAGGTTTCCTGGAATCACTGTCCCTTCAATTTTATGGATGAGCTCAAGGCTGTGAGACACACTGTGTTCCAAGACATGTTGGTAATTAAAGCCTACCTGGTCTTTTACCCCAAATAGGAAGTACCCTGCTAAGCTGGTGTTGAGATCACTATGCCACTACTACAGTTGCTGTAGCAAATGTTTTAATACACCATGGGGAAACAGATGATGTTCATGGACACAGACTTATCTCAGAAAAAAGTAGGAGGCTTTTACTTCAGGTAACCCTTAGGATAAGATTTTAGCTTCCAAGTGGTATCAGCTTAATTCACCCCTGAGTTCTCCTGAAAATATTACAGGGTTCCACAAAACATTCCCTTTCTTTGCCATTTCTTACCGTGACCTGTTCTAACAATACTGCACAAGGGTTGGTTTATTTAGACATTTCTTGTGGCATCCATGCCCACGATGTCCAAATCTGACATCTGTTAATTCCACACAAGTGAACTCAGCTGGACGAGAGGATATAAAGTAATATAAAATGTCAGCTTTCATGCTATATGGATTAAGCCAGCCATGTAATCAGGCACTCTTTATGATGGGCATATCATAGGTAAGCAGTGATGACACAGTTTATCAGATACCAAAGGCCACTAATACATGTGCCTGATTCTGTCTCTGTAGGAGCTTTTCAATCAGCAGACCCAAACTTCAGCTCATGGTTATCGCAGCTGGTGGAAACATTAAACCTTCTGGGTTACCTCAAGTCCCAACAAGTTTTAGCATGCCCTTGAATTAACCTTGAATCTTACCCGAGGACATAGCTATGCAATAGATTGAAACAGGCAGTGCTAACTGGCTGCAGACAGGCAAGATTTGGGACAGAACAGGGCCAATGGAAACCCTGCAATAAAGCTAAAGCACTGATCCCTTCCTCCTTCTTATCCTGCTGAGGACTAGACAGGCTGGCTCAGCAGGCTGCTGTGCTCCTCAAAGCTGTGCAACTGGTCTCCAAAGGGCCAGGCACCAACTAAAACTGAATTCCATTTTGTGCTGAATATGTAACTTCTCTGCCCTGGCCTCTGTGAAGAAGCTCCTTCTGGAGTGGTTGGGTGGCCACTGGGCTCTGGCATAGAAATTCCCTCTATATTTTAAACTACTTTCTTTTCAGATGCTAGGAGCAAAGCTGCATGAGACTTTTCTGAGTTACCTGAGGTATTCTTCTGGGCCATAAACTAGGTCTTTCCAATTTTTTTGTGTTTGTTCCAACAAATAATATTCTTGTATTCTTCTCAATAACCAATCTGAAGAGAAAATTACTTTCTTGGAAATATTATTCAAAGAAGAATATGCTTGGCACACAACTGCAGTCAGATCCCTCACAAGAACTTGTCCAATCTAAAAATATACACACCTTAGCACTGTTCCAATTTTTTAGCACAGTGCTCCATGTCATTACATCCACAAATTTCCCTGTACAGGAGAGATCTTCTCATAACTCTTCCTTTTCCTCCCCCAATTCCAAAATAACTCCACAAACCAACAACCTACAACTTTATGTCCAGTCATTTGACAACACTATAATCTTAATCTTCAGCAGCTGAGAAGCAGAGGCACCAAGGTCAGTAACAATGAAGAGATGCAAAGTACCATCAAAAACGGAGTCCTCTTCTGTGCTAGAATGCTAAATTTGTACTCAAACCACCATAGCTAAAACTGTACTGGGCTGCTTGTCTACTTGAAGAAAACTACATATCATCCTACCATGTTCTAGGGTTAGTTTTTTGTTTGAAGTTTTTTGGGGGAGCTTGGTATTTTTGTGGGGAGGGAGTTGTTTGGCTTTGTTTTTAAAGGGTTTCCAGGTTCCTGTAAATGACACCAAGTTGTCTATAAGGCTGTGACATTTTGCTCTCTAATACCAGGAAATTAATAGGCACACATTTTTCAGTTGTTTATCTTGTGAATACAAAGACAGAATCAAAGCATCACAAGAAAAGAAAGTGGGTTGTTTTCTTCCCCAAGTTTTTTGGGACTCAATAATATTGTCAGGTTCTCTTTCTCTCCCGCTTCTATTTTGTCTTAAGGCTCTGCATCTTGGAAGACTGTGAAGCTGCTGTGTGATTTTTATCTCCATGATTAAAGTGTTACACTTTATTGAGCTCTTTGCATCAGCACCAAAATCTGCAATGCAGGATTTTACATAACACTTCATTTTCTCCTCGCACCATTACTGTTATTAACCTGGTGGTAATAAACAGAAAATACGGCTCGGCTCATGATGTACTCCTGAGTTTTTGTGTGTGTGTGCATAACAGAAAAGGAAAGAGAAGAAAAAGAATGGGAATGAAAGAGCCTCCATGCTGTAAAAGACTAGGAATGGCTGCAAAAACTTGTATTTTCCTTAAAGAACAATCACAGCCTTTCAGAGTTAAAAAGAGTACTCTACTGTAGCTTCTGCATGTAAGGATTTCCTCTAAAATCAGAGATCAGAAAAGAAAGAACACCCAAACTACTTCAAAATTCGCCAACTCATTATTATTCTTCATTAGACTTCCCAGATGGAAGATTTGATTGATATCCTACTTTGGGGTATTGCGTGTTTCTTTGTTTAAATGATGAAGTTTGGAGATCATGAGATCTGCCAACAGGATACCAATAAGGGTCTGAAAACCAGCTGAAGAGCTGTATGTGGATGTCAAGACAGATGACCTTCCCACTCCACCAGTGGATGGAACCTGCATGTTTCATAGACATGAGATCTCCGAGTACTCAGGAAAACAGTGGGAGTTAAATATTCAAATGTGTAGGAATCTGGGTTACTGACAGAGATTCTATTTTTGCTGAAGCAGGAGAGCCCTGCAGGTTCTGGAGCAGAGGCATATAGCTACATAAGCAAGACTACAAGAACCACGAACAAAGAGATGGTCACTAAAACTCGATCAAAGTCTGACATGGGGGAGAGAGAGAGAGAGAATTCCAGCGTGGGGAACTTGGCACATCCCAAAGAAAGCCTGCAAAGCCAGTTTGGGTATGACCTAACAGCAGTGCTTCAGAAGCTTAGGCATCATCTTCAAAATGAAAAAATTAGGAGGGCAGGCTTCATAGACTTGCTGTGCTTCTCTTCCCTTTAAGTAATATAAGCCCTCTTTTTGCAGTCCTGAAGTGTTGGGGGTGGGGAGTTGGGGGAGATGGTAAAAGCCTTTTTCATCCTGTCTTCAGTCAGGTCCTGCAGCTCTCCATGAACTGAGCTATGCTGCCACGTCTGCCCAAGGCATCTCCTCCCAGGAGTGGTTGGGAAAGTCAATGCAAATTGGGCTGAGTGGCATTGCTAGAGCTTACCCTGAAATGTTCCAGTTATTTTTGAAGGATTCTTTTGTATTTTAACCCAAGAGAAATATTGTAGAAAGCTCTCCAAGCTTCTGCCCCCTACTTATGTGGGTTCCTGCTCTTTACTCTTGCTATTTATTTTGCACTTGTTCTTTACTCAGTTTACTGCAGTTTGAAATATAGCAGAACATTTTTCAGTTCGTCACTGTGTTGTTTGCTGTCAAGGAGACGAAATGTTACTACTTTCCTCTGGAGAAGCTTAGGACATGATGGATGAAATGTCACAAATAATTAGACTTTTCTTATGAATTACATTTTTTTAAACTTCTGTTTTCATGTCAACAGGTATGTTACGGATAGGCTGCATGGAAGGACCTGGGGAAATTTTAGTTCTCTGAGAACAGCAGTAATGTAATATCTGATAAGCCATGGAATAGCTCCAGCTGAGACAAACTTTAAACAACTTCTACTACGAAAATTCAGGGCTATGAAAAATCAGAGTCCAGTGGCAGAATCAGAAAGGTCCAGTCCAGATCCTGAACAGCATGGACATGGTTAGGAATATAAAGACTGCTTGACATAGTCTGACCTAGAGTCCATGTCTTGTTTCTGACAGTGATGTTTTGTGGCACTGTTAAGCCCTACATGATACGACATCCAGTGATAATCTAAATAACTATCAGGCTTGGAGGAAATAAAAACTGCAGTTCACTTTCACACTTTGAGCAGAGATGTACTGCAGATAGCTAGATACTCAGATTGCATAAAATTATCTGGGAGACAGGCATGAACAAACCCTCCAACTCTGAACTCTGTCTGGCTTGATTATGATACCTGATCTGTACTTCATGGACTGAGTGCACATCGGTGCACACCCCCAAAAACCTGAGCATGTTGGGAAAAATGGCACAAAACAATCACAGGTGTTCACACACTGCTTCTTCATTAGCGTTGTGTGAATTTCTAAATCTCTCATCATTTTAATATCTAAGTTTATAAACTGCCAATTGTTACGGCAGGTAGGCAGTAAATGCTGGATCAAACAATGCTGCAGCTGAATTACTGCTTTGAAATCTTGTATCACATGCAATGACTTTAAATTGCTTGCTTTGCTAGAAAGGCTGAAAGAATGTGAAGCCATGACACTCTAAATCACACTAATCAATGATGTAAATCTCAACTGTATGAATGTATCAATAATAAGGAATGCTCCAGGGGAACAAATCATGAGAACTACATACCTTTTAGATCTCCCTTCCATAGCAAACTTATTGTTATATGTTGTAGAATCATCAAGAAAATACAAAGACTAGTAATGATGCGGAAAAATTTACTTAACCCGTTGACATGGAAATAAATTCTTACTTTATTTATGGGTAAAAAAGTTTGCCACACGTATTTGCTAAGCTATCTCAGCTGATTAGAAACTATTGAATTAAAATGGAAGCGTTGCAGTGAATGACCTGAAAGGATCACTGAAGTTCTCTCAGGAGATTTAAGATGTTATTTTTAATGCTAAAGATAAACTGTATGCACATAAATGTTTAGGGGGAAAGGGGAGACATGAAGTTTCAGTGTTCATAAACAGAGCACAGTTTATTTGGAGCTTCACCATATTTCAAATAAATATTATAGATATTGGTATTATCAAAACAAGGCCTGGGAAAATAGTTTTCAAACACCAGGAAAGTGGGAAAAAAACACCCCTCAAAACCTTTTTTCTCCTTACTCAGAGAATAAGGCTGTGATCATCTGCTCATCTCTAAGGATCATAAAACAACAAAAGGAAATTGCTTCCCAATGGCTAACATGATGAGAGAGAAAAGAGGGAGGTTGAGTAGCTTCTTGACTGTGTTGCTTCCTTCCAGCAACAGCTAATGAGATTCCCTGCCAAGGTGGAACCTGCCACACATCCTCTACATCAAAGGGCATCTGGAGGATATTCTATTGCCTTTGACTAACATGCTGCCTAGAATGGTAGACAGTCACAGCTGAAAGTCCCCAAAAGTCACCTATTGCTCTGTGAGCAGCTTGGAAGCTGATAAAACCCATAATCGAACACTTACTTCACTGCTTCACAACTGTTTATATTCTAACAGCTGTGTGCAGATTTATCAAAGAGAAAAGTGTTTGCATCTTTCTTTTCCTTACTCAAGCCCATCATAACTTACATGGTGTAATCACTGTGCATCCTTCCTGTTCCTTCACACTGCAGTTAGATAAGGCTCAGGAACACTGTCAAATTTCCTGCAGTCAAATCATAGAGATGGTCCCATGATAGGTTCCCAATCTATTAATCTACAGTTTCATGCACTACAGCCACCAGCACTGTATCCTGAACAGAACAAGCCTCAGTAAGCATCACAGATAACTGTGGCTGCTGTTCAATATGCCTGTGCTCCCTGTGGAACTTTTAATCTTTGGCAGGTCTTAAAACACTTTACCAATTAACTTAGTGGTTGGTATCACAGTGCAGCCTGGCAAAACAAAGCCCGAGGTAAACCAACTTGCCCGAGGTCATGCAGGATGTTCGTTAAAAAGTCAACCAATGCTTTCAATTTCTGTCCCTTATTCTGCTGCTCTTACTTGTTTTGAGGGGGTAGGTGGAGGCTCCAGGAACTGAACTGAAACCTTTTTCATGTTTGGCTCCATTTTCAAGCAGAGCAAAGGTGGAGACTGTAACTACAAAAATGACATGGAGGTGGGAGGTTGCTAATCTCTTTCTCTTCTACTTCTTCTGGATAAGTCTGGATAAGAGACAGGAAGTCTTCATAGTCAAGTCCAGCTTCTACCACTAATGAATGTGGGAAAAGGAAATAGAAAAAAGCTGTTTTTCAGGGAAACTATTCAACAGCCTTGCTATTTTCTGTATTTTTACACTGGGAATCTTGCTTCCTTCATTTTGGGGTAGAGATACAAAGAAGTACTCCAATACGAACACATAATTTTGGCTCTGTTACACTCAAATGGAGATAAGGATGCAGTGTCAGCTACCTGGGAACATAACTCCCAGTGCTCTAATATTTTTTGGATGTCTATGGTTGGTTCCCAAGTCACTGTGCTCATTTATCACACGTTGAAGATAGTAATTTCATAATACTTCTGCTACAGCAGTGGCTTCAGGAGGCCCTGCCTCCACTGTTCCCAAGCCAGCAGAAACAGCAGGGGCAGGAAGCCTCCACAGCATGAAGTGACATGTGCATTGATTTCTCAGTTCTGACATGGGCTTTGCATTTGACCTTCAACAAGTCGTTCATTCCTCTCAGCTCTCACTCTTACAAAGGGGACTCCAGAATGCCAGTTTTATGATCTCCAGAAATCACCACCTCCTCGTGGAAGACGCTTTTTCCTAGTGCACAGTAGCGCAAATTTGAAGGGATGCTGATCAGAACAGGAGCTCCCAGGAACCGCTGTACCATAAATAACCATATATAGCCATTACACAGACCTAAGCAAACCCTTTTGCTGTGCTCCAGGAGGGAAGTACAAGAGTTACTGTAACAGGAACATCCAGGTAACAGGCTATTTGAAAAGGTGGTGCTTAGTTAAGAAACTGCTCTTACTTTCTGTTTAATATTTTGTATCTAAGGTCCAATCAATGCAGGAAATTCTCCTTCTATTCTTGTGTCTCAACAATAATGATGTAAAAGGTCATACAACATATCATCAATAAAATACTGTCACTTGAAAATCAGTTTCCATATAGTCAAATTATTTTTGAAATAGAAGTGTCATTCTTTAACCCTGTCAGGAAGTTAGAGGCACAACATTCAGTTTCCATTTAAAAATCAAAGTGTAAAAGGGTAGGGGAAAAAAAAAAACCCACCAAAAAATCACTAACACAAATGTCAGTCGGGCCAGGCAAAAAAGAACACAGAGATTAAATGTTACCCTTTATAGTTTGCAACCCAAACAGAAGATCACTGAGCTAGAGCATGACAATAAAATCTATCGCAAATATGCAAACTAACTAGTCAAGTCTCCAGCTCTCCCAAGGTTGAAAAAAATAAACAAAGAAAAAAGAAACAACAAAACATTAGGACAACTGAAAGAATAAATAATGCTTCAAAAATCTTTCTGTTTCGACCTTGTTCCTGATACCAGGTAAAGTCTGAGGGTTGGCATTTTTTTTCTTTTTAACATGGGTATTTTACTCTGACAATTTATCTTTGATGTTACTTGAACATAGGTCTAGTTGCACACCAAAATATACTGGCTCAGAGTTTAATTTGGAGACAATTAACATTACATTTTCCCAAGAAATGGCTGTTCTTCTCCTGAATTTGATGGTTCATTGAGCTTTTAGGTAAGAGATAGTTTTACAGGGATATATTTCTGTACATTCTTTATAGTCTTTATAAAACCGCCTGGCCAGCCAGAGCACTGATTGCCTGGGGAACATTTGGTAGGGGTAGGTTAATCTATGTGACCTCCATAGTTCATCTGAAACTGCTGCACAACTTTCTAAACAGCCATCTTTATTTCCTCCTCATCCTCTCCTCAGTTTCTGAGTGACTCCCAGCACACACTTTCTCAAGGATGGCTGGAAAGAAACACAGAGGTGAAGGTAAACACATTTCTTCCTATGAGAACGTTTACAGTGGTATAGATAAAGACTCAGGCCTGCCCAGTACCACACAGGGTCTCTTGCATATCAGTCCAAGTGCAAAGCCACGTATATGTGCAAACATAATGATTAGGCTCCAGCAGAAGTATTTCTATACCCCCAAGAAATACAATTCAGCTGCTGGGAGGGGTGTTTTATTAGCAGGGATCTGTCCTTTTCAGTAATGAAAATAATTTCTCTGTTCTCTAAGAGGAAAGGACAAGCCAATACCACTCATTCCAGGTTACAGTCTTTTTCCTATATGCTAATGTATTTGATTTTTAAGCTGATGATGGGTTGTCTGTCAAAATTATTTCAATGTAGAGCAAAGGGGTAGCTTTACACTGCTTGGAAGCCCTTCCTTCACCATCCTCCAAAGCAGCATTAATCAGGATTGCTGCCTAAGCCATGGAGCATTTTGTAACTCTACCCAGCCTTCTTCCCACCCCTTAACACCTCCTCTCCTCTTTCCCCCCACTCCATCAGCGCTGCTCCCCCAGCACAAATTGCCACACATCTGTACAAAGGACAAGCGGAAGAAAAAGGTGACAGTTCTTTAAGGAAAGAATAAAAATGCAAATTAACAAACAGCAAATTTGCTGTAAACATTAAATACTTCAGACATGAAACCTTCTGTGCTACAAGAGTGCTTTCAGCATTATCTATTCACAGCAGTTCCTCTGCTCCTGAGGGTCATAAACACTGAGAGATGGAGCCAGCAAAAAAGCTCTAGTTGAAATTCAGCTCACAGCAAAAGCAATTTCCGAGTGTGCAAAGTGCTGTCAGCAGGCCTGATGTTTGTGTATGAAATATAGACAATATGACTGGCCCATCGGCAGTCACTGTCAGCCTGATGGATGGTGCCTGAAAAGAAGTAAAGCGGCTGCCGTTAGGGCCCAGTCTATCAGATGCTTGATGGAGATTCGGGGGCTTAATAGAGGTAAAAGTTTCTTCTAATCGGACAAAATTTCCAGCGGTGATCACAAAGAAAATAAAAGGGATAGCGGTGTGATACGAGGGCACCAGCAAGGCTTTCCTGGCTCAGCCACAATACAAAACAGGAGAGGAAAGCGCTGCATTCCCGGTACCGAGGAAAATTGGTGTCTTTGTCCTTGGACCTTGAATGTCCCAGAACAGGTGGGACAGTCCTACAGCTCACTGTGGGCACAAGCATCTTCAGGGGTTCCCCACTGCCCAGAGCCCTCCCAAAATGAAAACATCATTCTGCAATCCCTTTGGTGCCCTTCACAGCATACCTGTTGCAGTGACAGAGGGGTTACTGGACATGGCATGAAGATACCCACACCCATGCAGAAAAACCCATGAAACAGCCAGTTCATTCAGGAACTAGAGATCTTTTTTTTTTCTTTTTGGTTTGTTTGTTTGGTTTTGGCTTTTTTTTTTGCCCCCAAGGTTGTTATGTGCATAAAACTTCACGTTCAGTATGTGTTGTCAACCTGCAGTGAAAATACAGAGAGCTAAACTCCACATCACACCTCATGCCATGGGTCCCTTAGCTCATGATGTCAATCAAAGACCCTCAGGCAGAAAAAGGAGAGATCGTGGAACAAAGGCACAGCAGGGGTCAGAGCACTTGTGGTAGTTCATTAGTTATTAATATGTGTGCCAAGAAACCATGAAAATCAAAAAGCTCTGATGAAATAACGCTGACCACCTCAATAAAGTTGGAGAGCAATTAGAAGTGAGCTTGTGCTTCAGAGTTGGAAAACTAGTCTGCATCCAAACTGTATGTATTTTGAAACTAAATTAACCCACACCTTTGATCCATCCCTATTTGTAAAGGCAAAGAAGGGCTGACAGCTACCTATATTTGCCTTCGTTTAGGTATGTTAGAAGGCAAGTTCACAGCACAGGGAAAGGCAGAATTATTGCAGGTTCTCGCTCTAAAACAGGACTGTCGAGCAGAAGAAATTTCAACAAATGCTTAAATTTCTTAAGCAAAACCACCACATGAATTGAGGAATTAAAAATGTGCACAAATGGGAGACCACCCCAGGTCTAGAAGTTTGACTAATATTTTGGAAGAAGCAACGTATTTCTGCAAGAAACAGTAGCCTAAAAAAACCTGGCTGTTCACTGGGTCTTTATACTTTTCACCCCATCATTACAAGCTCCTCCTTGATGAGAAATAGAGCCAAGAGTGATTGCTGGGGCATTTGGGGAATTTAAAAGTGGGCATTTCTTTGCAGCAGTGTTTAAACAGATCATACTCTATCAGGAGAAGCAGCAAACGTTTCAATACATTAAATAATCATGGTCATCGTACTCAGGCTCAGAAGGACATATTACACTTGATTAGTTCCTACCTGGCCTTCCAAACATACAACCTGCGGGTTTCCCATAGGTTCTCTCACCTCTTGCATGCTCTCTACAACTGGAGACTTTCTTCCCTGAACAGCCTCTCCCCAAGGACATATAGCCTGGAGCAGATCCGTCCCTGCTCCCAGGCAGGGACCTGGTCTTCACACACTAAGCCCTCTGGTGCTTCTACAACACACTGCAGGGTTTTTTCCCTGAATCCCAGTTTATTCTGCCCCAGACTCAGCTGGGAATTCTGCATCCCAAAGACCCACTCTAGAATTTTTCTCAAGGCTGGCTGTTTCCTACTTACCAAATGTACACAAGAGCAGGCAGGACTCAGCTTGAGCCTCTGGTAGCAAAGCAGCTCCTGACATTAATATCCTCTGGCACAGGCTCCAGAAGAGCTGCTAACAGTGAGCTTTTAAAAAAGATTGCTGCGTCTTTAACAGGTTTTAAACCAAGTTCCTTTACCCTATTACCAGCACCTGATGAAAACCACTACCCTATTGAACTCACCAGCGGGCCATTAGAAGTATGTCAGATTATATTAACTAGGCAATTAAAAAAACACACCCAACCAGCAACAACAAGGAGCAGCAACTCGGCGCATGAGGAGAGCCTGTCTGTCGTTTTGTAAATCCCCAAATTAGTTTTGAAAGGCCACTTTCAGCCTGGAGTTAAGGCCAGATTTACCCTCTGTATGTCTGCAATGGGCTGAATCTCTGCAGCAACCTGATGAAGCTGATTATTTATGATAAGTGACTGACGGACTGCTGCCCAAAAGGCGAAGGAATGAAAGTTGCTGTGACCCCAAATGAGAAGATTTGCTTTGATCAGCTCACACAAGCTTCTAAAAAAATTATGACTTTCGGTTTCATGCAGGAGATCGAATAATTAAACAAACAGATGTGCAGATATTAATAACAAAAGGTGTCGCGTGAGGGAAGCATTCAACCACAAACAAGCCATTTATTTTAAGACTGAAGTGTTGCTGAAATTCCCAATCAGAAGAAGAAAGAATGATTTTTAAGTGCGGTGTGGGAGGCATTTTGGAGAACTGGGGGTAATTTAAAGCAGAATATGCTTTTTTGATGAGACTGCCAAAACCGAGATGCCTCTAGATAAAAAATAAAGAAAAAAAAAAGTTAATTTACATACAGAGGGAGCTGTCAGGCGAGTCGTCAGCAGAGAGAGGGATAACAAGTCTTTGGGTAACAACTCCCTTGTTAGGAAGATGGCAGCGAGAAGCAGGATCAAGGGAAAAGGAAAGTCACTGTACAGATGTTTTAAAGGAACAGTTAGCATTTTCTGTGGCTTGGGGGGCTGAATACTGCAGCTGCCTCCTCAGTGCAAGTACAGAAACCACCTGCATGAAGGATGTGTGCATAGCTGGGGAAACAATTAAATAATACCTCCTATTTCTGTAGGGTAAGATGAGGGCCTGAGCAAGGAGTTTGGATCTAGACTCCAACTTCAAGTCTCCCCAGCTTTGAGCTGTTGGGGAACAGGAATTATTTTTGAGGTTGAATCTGGCTTTACCTCTCCAGGACAGTCAGAAGTGGCTTAAGGAGGCAACGGGGAGAGAGTCACAGGAAACCTCAAGGAGTAATACACACCCACACGCTTCTTGAGTGCAGTTGGATGAAAAGCCCATGATAAGAAAAATAAATGAAACACCCAGGCAGTTCCCCCATAAGAGCTGCAGAGAGCAGATTTCAGAGGGTCATCGACATGGCAGCTGCTCCTTGTCCCCCACTACACGCCTGCAGTGCCACCAGCAGCACATGGACCGCTGATATTCAAGGTAAGGAGGGACAGGTTCCCCAGCCAGAGGCACCTCTGGGGTTGGGCCACCTCTTCTTCCTTATCTTGAATATCAGAGGTCCTTATACTACTCTCACTTCTTCCATCTCTGTGGAAGCAGCAAACCTCAACTGTAAGCACAGGTCCAAGAGGTGGGATTAGTCTCCTGGGATGTTGCCTATGCCCTAGAGAAAATGGAAGGAACCTGCTAACCAAATCCACTTGCAGGCCATTAGCTAAACTGGACTCAAATGGTTTGTTTGATTTGCAAATCTCTTCTACCAATTTACCTTTCCCTACCAACAAACTCTTTCCTGAAACCTGAGAGCTGTCATCCTTTTCCATTCCTTTAATCAAAGATCCTCCAAAAATTGTGAATGTCTTGTGAAGACATGATGAAAAAGAGATTAATTTCAAGTTGAACCCCCACTTATTTTCTGCTGCAACGGATCTGTGAGAAAGGGACAGCTTGCTGGGCTTGAATGGTCTTACATTCCAGAAAACAAACTATGGACTCTCCCTCAGTATTCTCAGTGATGGAGGCAGAAAACTGAGATCCCAAGAAATAGCATAGAGCGATCCATAAAACCAAGCCACTGGCTGTAATGGTCACATGCCTTTCATGGAACTCAGCAGTGCCCTGATCACATTGCAAAATCATTGATTTTTCTCAATGGGTTCATTATTCTGACTCACTGAACTGGTGGCTCACCAGTTCCCTGGGTGGGGAGTCAGGCCCAGCTGACACTTCCGTGGTGTGGTCAATAGAATGTGAGTGCCTCAGCCAACCCAGATGGGAAGCCAAACAGAAAACAAGATGTTCCAGTTTGACTGGAATCAACTGGAATTCTACCTCCAACAGAGGGAGTAGGTGCAAGCAGCCCATATTCTCCCTAAAGGAGAGCTGGGTGAAGTGTTACCGTGGAAAGGCCTGAGCCTTTCCAGATAAGAAAGGACTATGACAAAGCACATAGTTTTTCAGGGGGGAAAAAAAAAAAAAAAAAAAAAAAAGGAAATCTTTCTGCCTGGAAGGGAATACTTTATGCAAAAAATATATTTTTCTGTTCTTATACTGCACCAAAATAAATCCTTAAACTCCACTTAAGCTAAATATCACACGGAGAATTTATTTTAATAAAAACTAAAGCATGTGTGTCACAAGCTTTACAAAGAAGAAAAACCCTCGGACCAGATCTCCCCTAATATTGTTTTAACATGCCTATTTTTATGTATGTAGTTGGGGTACAAAGATTATATATGCTGCACAGAATTGTCCCTTTGTGACCATTGAATATTTGAGTAAATGCAACTTCAATGTGACAGTGGGTTTCTTCATAAGAGTACAGAAAATAACTGTTAGAACAGAGCAAAGTGGGTTTTTTTAAAAACACAGCAGGGTAAGAAACAACTTGTCTGGCTGTGGGGGTGGACTGGCTAATCTAACAGACTGTTCCTGTCTCTGTCTTCCAAGTTGCTACAGAAATGACAAATCCACCCAGTGCAGGTGACTCACAATTATCTGCATTTCCCAATTGTGCCCCCTGATTGTGATGATGTGATTGAAGATCAGATGGGGTCGAGTTTCAGAGAGCAATGTGTACCCACAATTCACATTGACTTTATCTTCCAGAAAATACACGGAGCACAGTGCATTTGGTCTTACAGATACATAGGAAACCACCACCAAATTTTTCAACAATATATCCTCAAGAAACAGAGAGGCTCAGCCAGGGGATGATTCCTTGCTGCAGTGGCCTACGTATATCCAAGATATGCCTTTGACTGATTCACATGGACAGGTAATTGATCAGTTCTTTATGGCACATGGTCTTTCCTTCCTTCCTAGTAGACATCATGCCTTTCCCCTGCACAAAGGCTTCCAAACATCAATTTAGACTCTCTGATTTCTTCTTTTCAAAGTTCTTTCTCATTTCTGAAAAGTTACCTTTGCTCCTCAAATGACATTCAAGGAAAATCATTATATGTCATTCACTATCTGAAACAGGAATGGAAAGGGTGGAACGAGGTCCATTTTTCCCCTTAACCTTAGCAAAACTGCTTTTATTTGACATGTTTTCAAGCAGCCAGAAAACAGTGAGTCATTCAATTAAAATGTTTTCCTTTACCCATATACATCTCTTTATGCCCTTTCTAGGAGACTGGATGTGGAATTCGAGGTCATCTGCACGACCATGGACAATATAATGATTCAAGACCAACACCAATTATGAGGTAATAGGGTTGGTGGAGGACACATACATGACAGGGATATGGTGGTGTCTATGGGATGCTCCACTCCTGTGCAACTCCCTTCCCTTTATCAAGGTTGCATATCGCCCTTCACTAAAAATCATTTGCAACATTTTCCTTACCCTGACCTCATGGTGCAAGAAAACAGCAGCACCAACAGTAATAAAACGTGTCCTTTAGTTTCAGAAGTCTGCCTTCCACTTAAAAGCTATGGAAATGGGAAGCAGCAGCTGTGATAGCTGTATAAACATAACTGTCCACAGTGCATAACCAGCACTCTGCTGTATTTATCTCTGCAAATAATAGATGTTGCTGTTGTGATAATACTTGATGGATGTATCCACATGGTATTTAAAGGCAGCTGATGTGACCCTCCTGCTCCAGTCTACCCACAACCCATAGACTTAAAATCCACGTTTTACATGGATTTCTTGGAAAGCTGGAATTCCCAAATGAAAGAGGCTGCTAAGGTTCAACAATAGGGTTACATGATGAGTGTAACTCTGTACAGCCAGAGCCCATTGCATGGTAAGTGCATTGGATAAAAGGGCATCTCAACAGTATCTTAGTGTGATCCTCATTCTTTCCTGTGTCATGACCCTTATTGAAGTTTTCCAAAGGTGTGAAGCCCAGATTTACAGACATATCAATACAAAGAGTATGACTAAATAAAATTTCTTCTGAGCATGCATCCAAATGTTTGAGAGCTTATTCAGATTCCACCTGAACTTCAACCCCTACCAGGCTTAAGCCTTCATTAACAAACATGACTCCAATTCAGTATTACCCAGTGACTGTGCTTGACAGCCACCAGTGCTTAGGAATTCTGTAGTTCTTTATGTCTTGGAGTAGTGCATCATTTAATTTGTCCATATAGCTCAAATGCTTCCTTTGATATATAACTGAAAGGATGAAAGGAATTGTTTGTGACTGTTATTCAGCAAGGTACCTACCAACACGTTTCCAAGAGCTACAGGCAATTTAGGGGGAGGATGTGGTGGGAATTATGGGTAAACAGCAGCAAATATTAAAATGAAATGAGGGAAACATTGCAACCACAGCAACAACAACAAGGAAAATGCAGTTCCAAGCTTTGAAACCCGACTGGATCAAAACTTGTTTCCACTAAGCAAAACTAAAAGAAAACCTAAAAATTCTCAGTAAAAAAACCTACTGAAGTATTTATTGATTCCTTCTTTGTGAGTTGCAAAATAAAACATTATCAAGAGAAAACTGAGCATTTGCTTGTTTTTACCCTTGACAATCATAAAACCACATGTTCAGATAAGCCTTTTAACTAAAGAAAAGCCTCCTCTCCTCCCTGTGTTTCCCGTATGTACATTTTCTATTATTCACCCTTTTCTATCAATAACTTCCAGCACTTGGAATTTATGTGCAGTGTTTAATAAGAGCTGGTGAGAATGTCGAAAGTATCTTGGTAAGATGTTATGTGTCAAAAAGCGATCATGTTACAGTGTGATGGATTAATATGAAGAAACAGCTTGAAGGCAAGGTATTCATCTTTCTTTTTTTTTTTTTTTTAAATGACAACACTAATACATTTGTTTCAGTTCTGAAATTAATTTTCTAATAGTAAGAAAGGTCAAAATGAACGAGAGGTATATGAGCCTTTTTGTCATCTTTGACAAATTATCCAAAACAAGGCTGTCAGATCAAAAGGGATAACATTTTGAGTAATAAATGTTAGTACTGATTAACTGGTCAAAGTTAATTCTTTTCAGGAATTGCCATATTCAAAAGGTAGGAATTCTTTTTTTTTTTTTACATATTTCTTTTAGCATGTTTTCAAAAGTTTTCTTGGAAATAGGCCTACCAGGTGTTTTCTGTGAATGATGTCTCTTAGATGGTACAAACTGAAGATGGTATCTTCAGCAGTGCTCAGATGCAAATCTACTTCAACTGCTGAACAAGTTAAAAGAACATTTAAAAAATGTCCTCCCATTTATGAAACAGTCTCAAATTTAGGTTCAAATTCAGGAAACACAAAAGCTTCTCTATTGCAAGTGTCTTCCTAAATTTCAGCTTTGAAATGCAGGTATTTTTAAAGTAATTTGAAACATAAGTGGAAAATTATTCAAAAGAAAAGGAAAGATGTTTTCCAGTTCTTACTGGTTTTCAGATACTTGCTTTTCAGTGGGATTATGGTGGGGGTTTCTCCTGAAAGACCCACTCTCCTGAGTATGCAACTATTTAACATCCAGTTACAGAATCCCAAAATTTAAATCAAAAAAAAAGAAGTTCTTCCTTATGACTGCTCCCAAAGTGGTAAAGGCAGGCTTATCTCTAGGGCTGGGTTGCTCTTCTGGGTATGTTTAATATGTTCAGAGGCTTGAATTGTTAGAAACTCCTTGGGGTGAGACTGGAGCAGGAAAACCACAGTTCTCTCAGGTGATTCAAGGACCTGTCCAAGGGCAATAGCCAACAAAGTCCAGCAGATGTTATGGGCTCTTCCCATAACATATCTTTCCCACCTACGGGACTTCTTTGGAAAAGAAAAATGGTCCCTCCATCCTGTTTTGCAAACACCAAACCATGTGGGAAAGATATCAGTTATACTCAGTAGGCCCCAAAACTGTTGAACAAATTATTATGAACACCTGGTTATAAAACCAGCACACATATAATTTAAATAGAATTTTGGGGGTCTGTATTTCCCTCATGAAAATCCAGCCTTGCCCTCTGGAGACCAGATGTGATTCATAAGATGCAACTTGCTGGCAGAGTGTCTGCATCACAAAACAATGACAAACTTGTCTTCCTCCTCCAACAATACCAGCTGGGCTAAGGAAAATTATTACCTCTTCTCCTAAAACCTTGGGATTTTTTTTTTCTATTCTGAAACCATGGTAGCCACAGTAACACTACACCTCATCCCACAAGAAGATCTTAACATTTCCCAGAAGCCTTCACTGTGTAATCCAGAAAATCATTTCTACATTTTTTAAAGCAATTTCACAGGCCCTGCAGGTGCTGAGCCCAGTCATCGCTGTGCAACAGTGTGCA
Source organism: Chiroxiphia lanceolata (assembly GCF_009829145.1). Classification (NCBI taxonomy): domain Eukaryota; kingdom Metazoa; phylum Chordata; class Aves; order Passeriformes; family Pipridae; genus Chiroxiphia; species Chiroxiphia lanceolata. The sequence continues at coordinate 6,887,245 of NC_045645.1, forward strand.
AGGCATGAGATAGTTGGTTTCTGAGCCCTACTGCATCACTTATTGGCCTGAGAAAGGGTTGCTCTTAATTTAACCCACACAATTACAGTCATTTTCCTGGATAAGCAACGTTTTCAGCCTCATGCTACCTTTCTGTCCTCTCTTGGTGACTTCAGCTGCTGCTGTGTATCAACTTCCAGAGAACCCAGTGCAGTTTCCAAGTCTCTCTCTAATTAGGAAGCTGAATTACAAACACTGACATCCAGCTCACAATGGATTCCACTGGAGGCACAGGCCCACCAGTGCCTCCAGAAGTATCTGAGTTGCTCCAATAACACATCCTCCACCACTGCAGAGCATCTCATTTAGGATCATGTACTACAAGTACCCTCGTAATGATTTCCACAGAGCTGCTAAATAGCAGGCCACGACAGAGCAAATATCCAAAGAATTTCTCTGTGCCAGTTTTCAATCACTTAGAAAATTAATTCCCTTTTCTCTTTTAATTGGAAGACTACCCAGGCAGTCTAAAAAAAAAAATCCCATACTAAGGAAAGTTTTCCCCTTAACTTATTTCTGTAAAGTTATACTGCTAAACCTTTGGTCAACACTAAATAAATCCTTTTCTCTTTGGGGCTTATGCAAGTCAAAAAAGATCTAGAAGAAAGCACAGAGTTAGGTGACAGGGAGGGGGAGAAATATGCTGGATTCTGATAATTGCTCTTCTCAGAATAAAGCGTTTCCAATTTATTACAGTTGGAAGGATTTGTGCTGCATAGAGAAAGCTATATCAGTCCATACATATTAACACAAGATTGGGCTCTCTATTATATCAACACTTTTCCAAAACAGACAGCAGCATGACTAATCTCAAAGCTCCAAAAAAGAAAGTGTCTCTTCTTTGTTTGGCCTCTGAAATCTTCCAAATATTTTTTAAAAAATGTTCTCTTCACCTCCTCCTGCTACTAGAAAAACCCACAGAAACCACAAACCACAAACAACAACAAAAAATCCACACACACACACACACACACACACACACAAAGAAGAAAAAAAAAAAATCCCTGAGAGGAACTTAAAGTAAAAGAGCTCATTCAAAAATAAAACACAAAGATAAAACCTCCAGTGGTAGATTCCTTCTAACCGGTGAATTTATTCTAAACTCAGAGCAGAGAACTGAGTAAAATAAAGGTCAGACCCTGTGCTGGGAATTCCCCTGACCTTTCAGGCTGCATCCATCATTGGTATTACACAGAACGTGCCATTTATCACACCAAACAGAGAGCAAATCTTTAACTCCTTTTCTCTTCCCAACAGTACAGACCCAACAATTATTCAGATTTTAAAATACAATCGATGTTTATCCAGCTCCTTTCTACAGCTCTGCCTCTTTGGGCTCCACTTCCAACCTCTGGATGTACAGCAGGCATCTAATGAAGCAGGGGGCATATGAAAACCAGTGTGTCTTGGGGAGATGGGTGTAAAGGGATGGATTAAAAATGCATTTGAAAAGACCTTTTAAAAATGGTTTGCTTTCCTACTGACACCTAGCTCAGTTGAACGATATTTGGGACAATCCTCTCCTGAATTCAGGATCATATATAGGGAAGCCTGTCATTACCAAGGAAGAAGATGCTTTGAAAGTTTCAGGCCTTTAGATAGCATTAGGGAATTATTCTGCTACACTTTTACAGAAATTTGGCACCTGCATACACCAGATTTGGCTAGTTTTTAAGGATCCCTCCAGCTGTGAAACCATCATGGAATGGGCTGCTGCAAGCTGGATGGAGCAGCCCAGCCCCTCAGTACAGAGCCTTGCTCATCACCACAGCTGAATTTCTCTCTGACACAGAAATCTCTCAGTTTATTCTTAACCCTTCTTAGAGCAAAGTATGGTCAGTCCAGGAGTGGAGACCAAAAGAAGAAAGAGAATATGGGGAGGACCTATTCCCATGTGGAGTTCCAGTGATCAAACTAGCACTGCCCCTCCTCCAGGACTCTCTAATACTCATTCAAGAGAAGAAAATAAAAAAGTGAGGGTGATGGAGTCTAACACAACCACGCTGGAAGTGGCAGAAAGGAAGCCTGGAACAACCTCATCTCCATCTAACTGACCTCCTAGGTTCACAGCTACACTCCTGCCCCAAAAATAGAGAGATCCCCTGAGAGATCTGTTCTCTGGGATGCTCCAGCTAAGCTTTCCAGGCCTGGGCAGTGCATGGCAAGATTCAGAGCAAGCCCCCTTCACCTTAGCATAGGGATCTCTTCCTTCCCTAAAAGCTAGCAGTATATGCCCAAGCCACACAGTGCCCTGGTGCCACTCAGTGTCCTCTGCTTGCATTCAATACACATATTATCAGCACTAAGGACCAATTTGGGAGCTCCCAAGCTTCCCCCTCACAGAGAATGCAGGAAGACAGAGCAGTCGCCAGGATATTTATAAAAGGGTGCATGGGACAACTATATTTGCGGAAGGTTAAACAGCCTAATGCAAGATATGAATCAGTGATTAAAGCAGAGTCTCTTTCATCAAAACTCAGCTATCTCATTCATGGTAAATAATAGGCTAATTAGGCATCTGCTCATTCAATGTCCAAAGGGACAGGCCAGTTCCTGGCACAAAGTGAAACATTGGTTGCACCAGTGAAAAGTCCTTTTCAAACCTGCGAACCACCTACAGTAAAAGAGCTCAGCTGCTTCCTTTGCCAAAGGATGCTCCCTACAGGCAGGAAAATAAAAGCACCTCCATCTTCCTCTTCCTGCTGTTAGGGCTTACAAACTGCCCTTGGGTGGGTGAACCTGTCCACTGTGACATGGACAGGAAACTTCAGATTAACTTTTAAAACACTACGTGCTTAGAAGGGAAAAAGTGGGAAATAGAAATGGTCTGTCTGCCCAAACATGTCAACTATAAGGTTTGAAGTTTAAATACAGTTACAAGGGGACAGAATTTGACCAGATTACAAAACAGGTAGGTTTGGTAACAACAGTAATCAGTTTTCCTTGCACGGACTCAACCATGACCTGCTTATGGCCCAATAATTCCTAGCAGAAGAACATGCTTCATTTGATTCCTGACTGTTCCCCTTCCATGAAATTAGGCTCACCTTCCTGTTCCCTTTGGCTCCATAGGTACAGCTTAACACAGAAATTGAGGCCTCATTGTGCTGTGGTAGGGACAGCAGCGTGTTCCACAGCTGGCTGTGGCCGTGGTACTGCTGCAGTGGGCAAATCCACTTGAATGACAGCCAGATTTAAGAGGAGATATTTAAGGTTGGTTGAAATAACCCCAGAACTGCAAGGATTATATTCCAGTAGGGAGGCGGCTGCAGATCCATCTTTATTCAGAATAAATGACATTTCTTCCCAAGCACCCTTATCTATCCCTCACACATACCTCTAAGATTCCTTCAAGCAGTGAAGTGCCACTGCCAGGTGACTGAATACCTCAAGGCCACTTGGCACCAGGCAGCCCCTCAGGCAAAATTTGTAACTTATTTTCCTTTCTGACACTCCTTTAAACACAGGCAGGTAGAGGTTTTTGTTTCAAGATTCCTCATTTGGCTGGACACTGGATTGGAAGAAAAGTCTTCAAAGGAGACAAGTCGGACACCCTCTCCTATAATACCATAAGAATAGTCAGGAGCTCCCCTAAGAAGTCTAATGAGCTGTTTGTTAGAAGGTTTTCTGCTCTTAGCACACCACCTTAATGCATTAGCAAGGCTCTGTACTCTTTAAACTGGTCATGTGCCTGCTGTGGCATTCCCTGGACTCCTGCATTGTCCCCTGGGACAGATTAGATTTTCCATAGCAGCTTGCAGCAGACTTAAAAATGGAAAGTTTTGCTAAATGCAAGATGGTCATGAATAACACAGGGAGTTTAATAACCTGTGTGTTATTTATTTTGCTACTAAATTCAATCCATCCACTTTATTACCTCCAAGGGTGTCACCTCACAAAATATGTCAAGCCTACTCAGTTATTGCCCAATGTACAGTAAAGCTTTTTTCCCCTCATATTCCATGAGGTTATTCAAAATTACTTTAAAATGCTTACTGCTACAAGAAGTTCAGGGGAATGCTAACATCCTCTCTGTGCCCTTCTGTCTCCATTTCTCTGGCTGGCTTTTTGTCCTTTTGTACCTTCAGTGAAATTTCAGCAAGGTTTTTCATACATAACCTGTCGGAGAGTTGTTTCCAAAAGATACAATCCTCAAGGCCATTACCAGATGCATTTTTAAAGATACTGTGAGAGGGGGAGAAAAATAGCTCATCTTAAAAATATCCTCCCTTTGCAAATACAGTTTCTGATGTCAAACTGTTACAACCAAATTGGCTCTTTCCATATTCTTAGTTTTTAAACATAAGTCACTTTACCCTTTGATTTTTGTATCTTATCCTCCTCCTCACCTTTAACTTTAATGCACAAGGACTGAGTAGCACTGTGGGAGAAGTCTGGACTACAATATTAGTTCAGATGAGCAGTGGAAACTTAAAGTAAGTTGAATCTTACTGGTACTGAAATAATAAAGCTCAGAGAAATTTAAACAACATTCACATGCTTGCTTACCAGAACTATTTATTTTGTTTATGGAAGTGACAGTCAAAGTAGCCTAATTTACAGATGTTCAGAAACCAAGTGCACCTTCCCATGCCCAGGACTGATGGAAATCATGCTGTTTGTCTTTCAAAACTTCAGTATTGATGTTGAGATGCTTTCTATAAGGTCAGATCAGAGATATTTGACCCAAACACACAAAAAGAAGCAGGTTTGCATTTAGGGTTGGAAATAATTTTTCCCCAAAACCTGTGTTTCCCCATTTACATTTCAGTTTAGAGGCTACAACAAAAGCCAACCACACATTCCAGTTTTCCTCAGACTTCTCTCAGGAATCTTTCAAAGGAGTTTAACTGCTTCCATGGTCATCCCATGGTCAGGAATTTGGATGCAGATGGCACGAGAAGGCCATTTCCAGGAATGGGGAGACTACAGCGTGCACTGGAAGATCCCACGTGCACGCCTCCCCTATCTGGGGAACAAGGGATTGAAGCCTCCTGGATCTGAGGGACTGATGTTCCACATAAGTCCCTGCCTTGAAAACTGGGGGAAAGTGGGTGAACTGCAGGGCTGGAGCCTGAATAGAGGCTTGGTTAAACTCAAAACGTGGTGTTCAGGAGAACTCTCATGCTCAGCCTAAAGAGACGCCAAGCACTAATTTTGAGGGTTTCACAGTACGCGGGGACTGAGAACTGATTTCAGACTGACTGTAAACATTTGCATACCCAAAGTCAGATCACTCTGCCCACTCTTGGTGAAATGTCACAGCTCCCTAAGCAAACTTTTCAAGCTTCACCTGTGGATTAGTACAACTACTCCACTAGGCTGAAGAAAACTATGGTGAGGGGAAAACTGTACTTAGGAATTGAGAGTCCAATCTGTTCTGTCTGCAGTCTGTTCTATCAATTCCAGTCCAAAGGATAAAAATCCTAAACCACCCCATCAATTCCCAGCGTGGTTCAAGAGGGCATTGACTTTGTTATTAACAAAATTAGCTGGGGTACAGAGCCAGTTAGCCAAAGTGCAGCTTTATTCTCTCTACAGGTTCCTGAAAGAGGGTGGCAGCTGGCAGTGCACTCCAGCCAACTCTCCATCACACAAGTTAGAGAAGGAAAATTCCTATCAGGTCTTCCAGTCACTCTCCAAGTTCCTGCAGGATGGCTCCCTACAGCTAACTCAGGGGCTGTGCTCCAATTAGCACAGACCCTTTTGATGCTGGCCAGCCTGCAAAGCCAGATGGCAGCTTCTCCTTGGCATTTTGGGCCTGGGTACCCAGTGCAGACCACAGCTTTTGTAATAGCCTGGTAAATGGCTCCCAAGCTTTATTTCAAATGCTCCAGTCTCTCCCTGAACTGCAGCATAACTAGATCCAATCACACATCTGAACTCCACAGGGAAGAGATGCAGATAAATTCCTTTGCAAAATACATAATCAACAGGAAAACAATGCATAAAACCTACTATAGGTATAATATATGTATAGGCACATACACATACACTTTTCCTACTGCTCTCAGTGCACAGATACTAATGGGTTCAGGTGATAAATCAATCTGCAGGGCTAAAAGCAGTCACAGCAATCATTTACAGCTTCCACTGACTTCAGCAGAAGATACTGGCATTCTCAAAACATGACTGAAAACTAAAATAATGTTTTACTTGGATGAATTTCTCTGTTCCAGTTCTAGCAAACTGCATATGAAGTTATTTTTGCTAATAACATAAAATCACAATGTCTGTTATAATATAAATTTTCATTGCCCTTTGCTATTACAATACTGCTGAAACCAACCAAGTCATTTACAAACACTCTGTACAGAATCTCACCTTGTTATACAACAGTGGTATATATCAGTTTGACTAACGCAGACAATAACTGCTAAATATTTGGTTTTCCAGAGAATAATCCACTACTATGACAACTGTAAAACCCTTGCAATAACGGGCAAGATTGGACAGGGCTCCTTGCACTACTTTTCCAGGTAACACACTCCAAATCACACTTTCCAAGGGTTTCTAGAGGGCAACCGAGCAGTTCACTGCCTCTCTCCCTCTAATCTTTTTAGAAGGTAACCATGCCACTTAGAGAGTGATCTTTGGAATTAACAGACTAGAACCAGGACGAGATGGGAACAAGCAATCAGCATTTTCCAGCTCTCAAGGAGCAGGAAAACAAAATGAAAACAGTTTTCCATTTGAATCAGCTGTTCTATCCTCCACCCTTGGACTCTGTGGTGAAAAAACCCCAATCTACTAATCTAATAGATAATCTACAAATAGATTAGCTGATTCCTCACCACCACCCCTACCCAACTATAGTCTCAGGCCTCTTGCTTTTAAAAATATTCTAAAACTCATTGAAGTATCCTGTCATGGTGAGACATATTCATCATTGCAGAGCTAGAAAAATAATTCTTATTTCAAAGGACAACCGGGGTTTTGTGCTAGGAAAATCAAGTACACAGATTTAAACTCTTTTCTAAACAACAAGCCAAATCCCTCAAGCAGTATTAGGAGATTCAGCAGTTCTCAATTCTACAGCTCTACTTGGAGTAGTCGCAAGTAAGAGTCAGGCTCAAAAGCTTTTCACCTGGCTTTTGCTTTCTAGTGAAAATTCCTTGTTGAACTGAACAGGCAAGGAGATGATGATGAAGTCATTTATTCAGAGCTATCAGGCTGGACAACATCTCACCTTCCTCACTCTTCTTGCTCCCAGCTCAGGGCAGCCTTAGTCACTTTGATAATGTTTTAAAGGAACAGAGTTCTCAGTTATTTGAAAATGAAATTCATAGGTGGTTTGGCACAGCATTGTCATTGTGACTTTTGTTTCCAAACAGCTGAAAATTAGTCTAACCTTTAAATGTTCCTGCATTGCTCGGCAGTCAAAACAAACATGACAAAAAATATACTCCTTCTAATTTTAGAAGCATCCAAGTCTGACATATGCCAGATTCTGACACATGCCATTTTCCTTAGTTACCAACATGTGGCATCCTGCTGCTCTAGCTTTCACACACCAAGGCTGAGGGATGATGGAATGTGTCTGCTGATGGCAGTAATAGTCTGGTACCCTTAGCAACATTTGGCGAACTGTGAACCTTTGCTTACATCAGGCCAGATCAATACAGCCATTACCAAGGGACATAAACAGAATAAAAAGCTGTCTCTGTTGCATGAGTTAACTGCAGCAAGAGGAGAACATCCAGTTCCTGAAGGGCAGACTCACCAACCAAGCACAGGCAATAATGTTTCCGTAGACTACAAGTCATCAGGGAGGATTAAATCTACGCCTGCTGAGATTTAATTCTACAGTGAGTACCCTTTTTGGGGGAAGCCATAAACCACCACAAATTCCCTAGCAGAAGGCCAATACTGAGATGAAGGCAGTTTATTTTCAAAAAATACAAAACAATAGATTAGCTGGACTCAGAACCGAAATAGATTTTTCTTGATGTACATCTAAGTAAACAGCCTTCAAATAGCACTCCACTGATGGGGTCTTTTCCAGAGGTGACTGCGTTTCAGTAGGGCATAAACTGGTTCCTAACTTGGATTTAAACTTTGGAACTCAGTATATAATGAAACAGGACAGGATACTATTTCAGAAGGTGCTATTAAAATCCAAACCTAAATGTGAGATATTCTACAGTTAAAAACTGATCTTTCAGTTCATAAATAAAAACAGTCCATAAATAAAAACATTGAAAACAACAACCTATTCAACAAAATAAAATGGCAATAGTAGTAGCATTGCATTTTATGCAATGTTAATAATTAGGCAAAAGCACCGAAAACACCAAAAAACTCCCATCAAATTCTATACATCAACACATAAAAAGTGCTGTTGTCTACCTTGACTTCAGCAAGGCTTTTGACACTGTCTCCTCCAACATTCTCTTAGGTAAGCTCAGGAAATTGTTCAGATTAGATGAACGAAGTTCAACCTCAACATAAGAACTTCTTTACCTTGCGGGTGGCAGAGCACTGGAATAGGCTGCCCAGGGAGGTCACAGACTCTCCCCTCTCTAGAGACATTCAAAACTCAGCTGGATGCATTTCTGTGTCACCTGCTCTAGGTGACCCTGCCTTGGCAAAGGGATGGGACTAGATGATCTCCAGAGTTCCCTTCCAGACCTAACAATTCTGTGATTCTTTAAACAAGACACAAACACCGTGAGGAATGAGGGAACAAAGCTGCATTGGTTTCACAAACTTTGCATGCAAATTATTTTGCAGAGCTCCCTTTTCAGCAATATCAAGAACTGTTGATTCCTCCTCCCTGCTGCATATACTCCATGGTGTGCGTTCATCTTAACTTAGATTTTGCTGTTTATGCTCAGGCAACCCTCTGTTTCTCCCAGATGTACATTTACAATGAATCAACGATTATCAGTCCTCATAATGTGATCCTTCCTCCTATTCTTACCATATTTTGAGAAATAGTGAAATGATTACCAGCATTGTCTCTAAAGGAGTCACCCTGGAACACGAGCAAACCCTGCAGAAATGAAGGAGGCAGCTCACATGTCAGAGTGCTCCTGGCTTTCAGCACACTCAGGCAGATTTATCACATAAAGTATGGTCAAATTCTGCAGCTCAGGCCATCAGAATGACCCAGCTCAGTAATCTTGCTCTACACTGAAGTTTCCTATATGTCAGTTCCCAGAAGGTAGATATACTGAAGAGAAAAAAAATAAATTTATTTTTTGAGGAAAAAAAAAATCATTTAAAGAAAACCACCTTACCAGCACAGGGATGGAGTTTTGAAGATATTTGGTGAAAGATTTGATATTCCAGATGCTCTTGTGAGATAAACCCTCTAAGCTCTTTTAGATCAGTCATTTTCTCTAACAGCTAAGCCACCAGAAGTTGGGGAAGCTCAGACTTTGATGCCCATTTAGGAAAACCATGATGGATGATATTTAGTACTTTGTAACTCAGACTAGATTATCATGGTGATTCCTGTCTGCTTTTAAAAACCTATTGATCCACTGGTGTCAGCACTGCAAAAGACAGCAAGTAGAAGCTTTCAAAACACTTATAAGAAGGGGACTATTGCTAACTTTGATGCGGTAAAATTCCAACATCGTGATGTATCTCCTGACAAGAAGAAAATTAAACTCCTGCTAATTAATACATTAATTTTAATTGGATTTTTCACAAGGCATAGAGTAACCAGCTTCTGAAAAGATGACTGAATGCATCCACACAGGAAACATCGATCTATCGTGTTAACTCCAACTTGAAAGATTTAAGCTACTAATACAGTTTTCTTGTCTGAAGAGCCTTTTCAGCAGTTTTGCATATAGTGGTCCTCTGGGCTTGGGAGAGTTTCTGAGCATATACTAGGGAAGGTAGTCAGCAGAAAAGCTTTAACAAGAGTAGGAATTAAGTCTTGTTCCAGTGCAGCTTGAGCAACACTATGAATAGGTCACATACATCATGAAAACCAGCCATGAAATATAAGAACTTGCAGCCATCCAGAGACTGATTAATGATTCAAATAAGCAATCTCTTTGCATAATTGCACTTAGGGAACATTATAGACACAGACCCCATTCAACAGCTTAAACTGGGCTCTAGATCAAGAAAACATATGCAAAACTGCAGGGTTGCTGCCTGCAAAAGCCAGCTAGCAATGCTACCAGCATTAAGCTATTTTTGATGCCTATGAATCTAAAAGTGCAGTTTTTCAAGTTTAAGAAAAATAACAACTCTGGAAGCAGCTCTGCTACATTATAATCCTCATAGGATGAGTTTGCAGAAGGCAAAGATCCTGGCAATCTGAAATCATAAAGGATATCTATTATACTTTTCAAAAGAGCAGAAGTATTATTCATTCAGCTCTAGCCATCCACTCTGCAACTAAAGCCTATCTGCCTAAAATATCCCAATTGGATCCATTAGTTTCCTTTCCTTTAAGCTGTCAGGCAGCCACTGTATTCTTCTCACAGGATTCCTGTTCTCCAGCCCAGGCTCTGGATGGCACAGTAAACCAGGCACAAGACGAAAATAAGCAGTGGAGAATCCTATCTACAGGATTATTTGGGATTACTATTTTGGAATGACACATGCCAAGAAATCAAGGGACCTATCCTATACCTCTGTTTATTGTCACAATGACAGTATTTTGGCTTTCACCGAGGATAATGATCTTTTATGTAGGGAAATCATATCGTCTGTAGGCTTTTCCCACTCAAAATACAGTTTCAGTTTTTTTTTTCTTTTTTTCCAATTTAGTGATGCTTTATGGCACTGAACAGTAACTCCAATAAGGTTCAGGTAGCCCCAAAGACCAGAATCACAGGAATGCAGAGGCAGAGGAATGCAGGATAGAACAGAGCTCTCTTTTAGGCAGAACAAACTACTATTGTTTGTCCATAAACCTGATAGTGCCAATTCAGCCATCATACAGCCACTCCTTCTACTTTATTCTTGGAAGAGTACAAGAGACTGTCAGAGAGCAGTAGCTGTGTTTTCTTTGCCATGCATGAGCTCCTGAAGGAACAGCCACCCAGAGGTCCCTGCACGTGGCCAGCACAGGGTGTTTGAGGAAACAACGCAAGCAAAAGCCCACATATGTCAAAAATAAGCACAAAAAGCTCATGTCATCCAGTGACAACTTGGATTCTTAACTTCTTTAAAATCATTTGGTTAGAAACTTTACCAAAGCTTTTCAGAAATTCAAAATACGCAATAGGTGGTGGATTGCCTTGATCTTCACGCCTGTCAATTCATCCAAAAAAGGCTAGCAGATGTATGAGGAATAAATTCCTCTTCCAAAATGAAAACTACCATTAAGCCACTGTTATCCATGTTATCTGACTTGTCCCCTATAAAGAGCAGCTCTAATTTGGGAATTCCCTCTAGGCTCCTCACTGTGAACACCAAAGCAAATAACTCATTTAGCTTTTCTGCAAAGACCTTATTTTCCTTGAGCACTTCTTTTACATCTTGATCATCTATCAACCTTATAGACCTTCAGGCAGGCTTCTTGCCTCTGATGTGTTTGAAAAAGTTTTTATTATTAGTTTTTATGCCTTTAGCAAGTTATTCTTCAAAATTGTTTTTGTCCTCTATTATTATGGGTTTGCATTTAACTTGCCAGAGTATACTGGGGTTTTTTTCCTTAGTTCATTTGGGCAAGACTTCAAAGGGTGTCCTTTAATGCTAATGACCTTCTTCAGTCTAATAATCCCCTTTGCTAACTTCTCATGCAACCTTTTATAAAGTTGTGGAGTTTTTCAAATAAGGGTAAGACACTCTCTAATGGTAAAGCTGCAAAAATGCATTTCTACAATGGCGATTTTATATAGCTGCCATGTCACCCCAAAGTGTTATTTTGTTCTGTTTTGCCCTCTTAGCTACTGCTTTTAGTTTTCTTTTCCATTTTATGTTGGTCCCCTTTCAGAAGTATGTGCCAATCTAAGGTCTTTTTGGCTTTTGTACTCCACCAGGAATGTTGAATTTGAGCATGTTTATATTTATTATTACAGAACGTTTTTTTGACAGGTACATCTTCAATCAAGGCTTAATCCTTGCTCAGGGATAAATAAAAAAAATTTGCTCTTCTCTTTCAGGCTCTGATTTCTTGCATCAAGAAGATATCATTTTTAAAGGATATAAATGCAGTTTCTACATCAACTTTAACCGTGACACTTAATCAGGCTCTGCCATTACTTTCTTTGAGTCCTCATTGCCTCTTTGGTAATTCTGAGCATGATACTATAAAGTTGCTTAGTGCCACCATCCCATTTTGGCATGAAATTTTAATGCACAGGGACTGTGAGATTGTTCAGTACTTGTTGATACAATTCTACTCCCTGCTTTTTTTTCCTTTTATTTTCCCTTTTTTGCTTCTGAGCTTTCTTTTAACTATAATGTCACTCCTCCCCTGGCTTGGTTTCCTCTGCTATTCGTGTATAATTTTATACTGCTATTCCACTGCTCCCTGATTGAGATGCTATTATGTCAAATATCCTCATTTAAAATCAGCATTTCACTTTACCCATCTTCACTGCATACACTGGGCTAATTGTCCACTGGCTCTATTACTGCTATCTTGCACCGGTAGAATAGCATGAACAGACATAGTTAGGTCAAACACTTGGCCAGCTGTCTGTAAATCATTTTTTGAATACTAAGAGCTCTTTTGTATTAAATAAAAAAGCCCTGGCAGTGACTTTGCCCCTGTGTCTTAAAAGGCAAATGCAATCCCAGGTGGAAAATTGAGCCACATGAGCAAAGGGCATGGTCCCGATGCCTTCTGAAGGAGGAAAAATAAAATGGATCAGCTCATTGCAGGCGTTTCCACTTGCATCCTGTGAGAAGCCCCTTCTCTAAGAAGCTCTGGCAAGAGCCAGCTGGAATTGCCTGCTGCATCGTGCCGGAGCTCATTCTCCTCAGTGCTCATCACTTCAAATGCAACCACTGACTGAAGCAGACTTGTCAGTGACCTTGACTCTGACCCAGTTTATAGAAGCACTTGGGGAAGGAGCAGAAGCGAAGGGGGAGTTTTTCATAAGTGGCTAAAAAAGAAAAATCTCAAACTCTGTTTCTCACTGAAAAGCGGAGAAGAGGAGGAGAAACATGAAACCAGAATTACTGAGGAGGAGCTTAATCATGTCTCCCAGACTCAAGGAAACTCTCAACGCAGCACTGAACATATCAGCCACTCCCTGATTAATGCTATTTACAATTTAAAAAAACCAAACAACAACAAACCCTCTCTCCCCAATGCAGATATCAAGAAGAATTTGATAACATCACATCTGTAAGAACTACAGAATGTAGAAGTAGGAAGAAGATGCAAAAGAGTGGGAAAAGAATCCATACTGAACCCCTCTTGTACACTCAGTCCAAGACAAAAATGTGAGTATTACATAAAGGGAATATTTTCTTCCATTGGCAAGGGGTAAATTCTTTGAAGAGACAGCTCTGATTCATCAGCGGGGTGCTGGCAGATGCCCCTAGAAAAATAGAGAACATGGCTGTACATCTTCAAAAAACTATTTTAGGAGACACTATTTCCTCAGAGGGATATTTGAGTTGTGTTCAGCCCTCTAGGCACATCCCAGGAAAATACAACCATGTTTTGATGGTAGAGAGGATACTAAAGCTTTGATGGATAATATTTTGATCCAAGGTAAAAGAGAGGAGTTTGACTAAAGGCCCTAAAGAGCTGTGGAAAGAGACAGAGATGCTGAGCTGAAACTAAGAAAGCAACAACAGAAGTTCCATGTAATAGCAATAAAACATCTGGAAGAAAAGATAAGGTGTACAGTAGATCACTGCAAAGTGGAGGTCATAACTAACATGTCTGCCCCAAACTAAAAACAGCAGCACAAAGATTTCTCAGAATGGCAAACTACCGGAAAAAAAAAACCCAAACACATGCCTGATTCAGATGTTTAGAGCAGCAATGTGCATGTTACTGCACACAGATAACCTAAGTCACAGGACGCAAATATTAATGCAACATGTGAGAATATTAAAGAGTTAACTTTAAGAATAATAGTTTCTACTTATACAGACGTATGATAGTAAACCACGCTAATCTTTCTACAGTGATTCATGGAGGAGTCTGAGTATCATAGAGAACAACAGCTTAGAAGTTTCAGGTACAAATGAAAACTGGCCAACACTGTGTTGAAACAAAGGAAATTGTAGTCTCTGGGATTAAAACATTCCATTCTTCTTTGGGTTATTAATTTTACCTGACACTGTTCCTATTCTAGATAAAAATATTGCCAAATGGGGATAGCAAAAAAACCCCATCAACCCATCAACTGTGTCAGAGATTACAACTATGGTGATATAATTAGCACGTTAAGTACAAGCAGAGAGAAATTTGGGGGCTGTAGACACATTTCAGACACATTTCCTGGAGAGTCAGGAGTATTTGACAAAAGTACAGTGGAGCATCATCCAGAGCTAGATTATGAGCGTGTCAGTGTGATCAAAACAAAACAAAATCAGCCAAAAAGCCTGTCTAGTTTAGACGAAATGTGGTTTATGATTCTCAAATTATAAATTTTGCTTAGCAAAAAATAAGGGTTTTAGCAGAGAGTGGCCTCAACAGCACATCCCTTCCTTGACTATCATTTTAACAAAGAGATCACAGTTTCAGGTGGAACTTCATCTAATGGTGTCCTTGATTCCTAAAACATTACTAGAGAAATTATATATTCACTTTTATATATACACTTATATATATGAAGATTTACCCAGAGAAATTATATATTCACTTTTATATACACATTTATATATATGAAGATTTACGTGTTGAAAACTAGTCAAAGAGAAGGGACAAAAAAATCATAGATTAATTGGAGATGAGAAGGAAATCTGTAGAGGTTATTGAGTGTATTCAATTGCCTCAAAAGGGAATTAACTCTATCTAAACTTTTTTTCAATAAATACCTGTCATAAAACCCTCCAGTGGCAAAGATTCAGCATCTCCTGCAAATAATCCATTCCAGTGCAAAAACCAGCTCTGCTACTAGTAAATTTCTTATAACACAGTTTGTGTTAAAAGGACTGTGAGAAGGTTGCTAAGATCAGAAGCTGCTTTACCCAGCATAAAAACAGAACAGAGTGGTAGATCACAAGAGAACGTTTATTCCAGAACAAACTGGAAGAATTTTTAAAACTACATGAAAGAAACTGAGGAGTTCTGAACTGCTACCCTCACAAAATTGCTTATCAGAAAATGCCATAGCTCACAAACTGATCATGCACATCACATTTGCTTCTGTCAGCAGATACCCAATATATCCATATTTTACAATGGGAAGAGTTTAAGGGGAATACTTTTATGCAGCCTATATGAAGCATAACGTTATCTAGAGCATTAGTAGCTCCTATTATGCTAGTCCAAAAGGAAAGTGTGAAATAAAGTCAAAATCCTAAGCACAAGTAGAAGAATCAGGCAATGATGGGTATATTACTCTACTAAATTAAACCAGTGATGAAAGGTTATCCTCACTACTGTTTCCTTCAGCAGAGAACTGAAATGAGAATGATATTTGCAAACTATGAAAAAGTTACACTTCAGTCAACAGGGACTTGTAAGATAGAAGTGGTACAGGGCATTTCTACAGTGTCAACAAAGCAGCACAAGCATGAACATTACCATAGAAAGTAGCCACAGGGCTATCATAGCTGAACACATACTGCATCAGCAGAGGTAATCTCTCTTCTAATTTCAGGAGGAGAGAAATAAGAGGCAGCATGTTGGCCATTTTGCCGGAGAAGAACTCAGAATAACATATACTACATTACACTGAGAATTACTGGCAAAAGATGATGTCTCATGACAGCTGTTTTGATGTCAGAGTGAAAACCATCAGGTGCAAATGACAACTCAGAATATCTAAGGGACTATGTGAACATCACTCTCTAGTAGGTTGTTAAAATTCAGTATTGAGTTAAAAATGATTATTCATTACTATTGTGTGTTTCAGCTGGGGAAGGAAGTCCAAGAGCTCTGCTAACAGCAAAATGGAGTCAGGTATGTTATGCTACAGATCTCATTACCCTATGTTAATCTGTTATGACTCCTTCTACCAGATGAAGCAGACCTCAGCTGATCTGTTTGGCTCTGAGTGATTTTTGAGCAATACCAAACCCCAATCAACAGTCTTTCCAAACATTTATTAACATCCAAACTGGCTTCAGCTACAATGAGAATTGGCTTATGATTTTTCCAGTGAAATATATTCAATTTTGTTGCTCCAGTTTATGACAGGAGCAGGGGAGATGATGAGGGAAAAGAAGAATTTTTGAAAAGAAAACAATTGCTTCCAGTCATTCAAATGTTATATTGAATAATACTGCTTGTGGGCTTATAGCATTAGGAGCCTAAGTGTACAATTTTGATGTGAAACCCTTGCAAAAATTGTTGTTATACTTTACTTGTCAACTACCCAATATCACATTGATGATAATACTAACAACGTCGTTTCAGGAGATGAGTGGAAGTAGAGCCTCTAAGACTGACACATTTGCAGGACTGACAAAAATAAAATTTATGACACTCTCCAGCAAATCACACGCACATTGGAGACCAGTTGCATTTTTCTAAATGTGGAGTTGTCTGGTAAAGAATGTGGCACTGCCCAAGGCAGAGAGGATGGGAGGTCACTAAAGCAACTCAAGTCACTAAAGCTGCTGCTAGGGATAGTTGCAACCTGCAAAGTATCAGTTATAGGATTCTAAGTCTATATTTTGTGACCTAGTTTTTCATAAAAGCAGAATGCTTCCCTCAAAATATGGCACTGCCTGTGCAACAAGGGATACCAGAAAGACAAAGAGCCTGATTTCCAACTCTGCAAAAGTTCAGGATAATGAAGAAACTGGGGGGTTGGATGTGCCACATGTGGATCACTCCCACAACACCTTACTTTGAACATGGCTCCTGCACAGTCCTCTTCTTGATAGTTCACTCTAGATGCTGCTACTGAAGGCCTAGAAAAGAAGTAGGTGGAACAGCAGCATCGACAGTGAGTAGCCTAAACAGTTCTGAAACACAGCAGTAGGCAGAGAGGCAGGGACTGAGGGCATTAAGAGCTGAATTGCATCTTTGAAAGAATTGGGAAGTGCTCCAGAGTGGTAAGAACACGTGCAATCTCCTGACAGGGATGAGCTCAGCACCACAATGAGAGAAAGAGAAGGTCTGTGAGTTGGCTATAGTCTGAGAAAGTTGGTTATATTCTCTCTATGAAGAGGAGCATAGTCATCTGCTGAAGAATCCAGTTACACTGACTAACCAGACAAATGTTAATTCCCCTGTACTCTTACTGCTTGCCCACTCAAGCCTACCTGGATCGAAAGCAAGGCCTCCTGAGAGACAGAAGATTGGAAACATACACTTTTGTTCAAGTCCAAGCCTGCACATGGGATATTAAAAAAACCTTCTCAAAAACATAAAAGGTGTCATTCACCCTTAAATAACACCCCTGATGCCTGCAGTATTATGTTTACTCATCCTTTCTTATTACTAATTCTGCTGTCAGCAGATACCCCCAAAGCCCACGGGCTCTTTCCCTCCCTCATGCCTGTCCACAGCAACAGCAGATTGCCATCCTCTATCAGCTAATTCATCAGTCCTGGTGGCAGATGTCTGTGTGGTGGACCTAAAGGTTCCAGCCCAGCAGATGACTCAGAGTTTAGCATGCTGGGACTTCATTTCAGCTCTATGTTTTGCTTTGAATTGATGAAAACTTTCACCCAGAATAGTATTAAAAGTATGCAAAGGCTGCAACATCAAGCACTCCAAAGTCAGGAATAGACACAGAAAAGTTACTTAAGGAGAAATAATTTAAATTTTAGTATATGTATCCATGACAAAGGAGATGATAATTAAAAAGCACATCCCAGGTGAGTGGTTTTTTTGTTTGCTTTTTGGTCATCCTTTTGTTTTCTTTAGCTCACTCAGGTCACAAGGTGAATAGCATCTAGCAAAGGAATCATTTGCATGTAGGACTTCAGTTTCAATGACAACAGGACGTGGTAAACAGGCAGAATAGAAGAAAGATGGAAGAAAGAAGACAAGCTCTAGTGTTGCAGTGTGAGTTCCTGGGAGCACTGAATCCCATTTCTGCATTTTCATTTGGGAGGGGCAAATTACTAGAAATAGTAATCAGTAGCTACCTATTCCTTTTCTTCTATGCCCTAAGAACTCCAAATGACAGAAGCAGTCTATCCCAATCTTCCTCACAGAAGGAAGAGGTAGAAACAAGACAATGAACTTATCAATCTTTGCTGAATGACATGAAACAAATCTGATTCCAGGCATCTTAAATCATCTATCACAAACGAGTAGGTACTTCTGATCATAACTGTCTGTTTGTTTCCTATCCACACAAGGATAACACATTTATCTCTCATAGGGGTCCCCCCTAAAAAAATAATCAACACTTCTGAAATGCTCCCAGGGTACAACAATGAGCAAAACAAAAGAGCCCACAAGGAGATCAACAATTCTATCCTCAGAGCAGGATCTCAATAGCACACAGTAAATACAGGACAAGGCAGCACAATGAACACTGAAGCTAAACCAAAATGCTGAATAGCTGCTTATTATGTGGAAGTTTTCCATTTGGAGAACTCGGTGAGGCAGGGGTCTAGCTGGGAGAATAACATGAGCCCCTGTGATTAAAGGCCACATCACAATGCACACGGTCGAGGGGACTGAGCTGGCACTGAGCACACTACCTGAGTTCACTCATTAAATCTGTTTTAAAGAGTGCATTTGCTTGTTGGGAGAAGTGCTGGATGGTCATATGGAACCTGTCTGACAACCAAGCAGTTATGCTGCTCTCTCTGTGTCTGAGGCTTCATGTTAACCCAGAGGTAAGGACTGATCCCTGTTGACCACCCCAGTCTTGAGCTTGCCAGTACTGACCACTTGATCCCCACTCCAAAACATTTAAGCACCTGTTTAACCATAAGCACAAAAGTAATATTGCTGAATTCAATCAGATCGTTCATGTGTTTCGATCTAGCTGTGATTACCTGCTTTACTGGATTCCTTGCCTAGGATATAGACATTCATACTCCAAACACCTCTCTGCGTGAAGTCTGTTATCAGGCCCAAGCAGAAATTTTTGGATCCGCAGTTCAGCTGTTGGAATGGCTCATATGAACATGCTTTAACATACTTAAAAGTCAGCTGAGTTGCTTTAAACAATACATTCATGTTCAGAGCTAATTCTGCTAACCTGCTCCAGCACAGACAGGGAAACCATCAACATGTGTCACCTGGTGGAATGGGGGGAAGACATTGCTCTCTATATGGGCAGGGAAAGGTGCTTATGAACAGAAACAACTCCAGTCAACAGCACATGATCTAGAAGAGTAAGTCTGTCGCTTCAGTGTCATCTGCAAGACTGATACCACTAGAAAGAGCTGAGAACATCCCTTCACTTCATGTATGCCAACACAATGACAGTGATCATCAGAGTAATTGTGTCAAAATCAGTGAGGTGGAGATCAAAAGCATCCTTTGTTCTCTCATTTTTTGACCCATCTACTCCTTCCTAAGGATGACAGAGTCATTATGAAATTCAAAACACTTTAAAAATAAAATAAGCACACTTTGTAAAAGCCAGAAGAACAGTGAACCACAGGTGCTTTGGTTTATTTTTATACAGTAACTAGAGCAAACACTCAGCCTTGGAACACTCAGTGCTGGAATCACTGTAGTTGTGTGTGTGCCTCATATCCACTTCACTTATTTCTGAGTCAGTCATCCTCCCTGCTCCAAAATGAACTTTTTTTCAAAGGAAGCAGCTTATCTTCCATACTGCAGAGCAGAAGAAAAATCCTCCTATACAGCAATATTTAAAACACGGTTTTATGGTCTTATGGCAGCTAATTTTCCTTAAGTGATTTAAGGGAATGAATACATCTAAAAGTGTTGCACTGAGCTGTTCTGCAATGCCAACATGAAGCTAAACTTCCTCTGCTTTAAACAGTCCAGTCTTCTGTGTCTCCGCAATCTCATGGCAGATCTTGTCTGGAATGGGAGGGATGAAGGTTATTTTTTTATTACACTATTTTTCAGGGAACTGGACCTTGCATTTTATTTCATTTCATTTTCCCGAGTGTGGGAAGACCTCAGGTGAGGAGAAGGTGGCAGGACAGATATGTTCAAATGCATAATCCCTGATCTGATGCAGTTTGACACCAGCCCTCCTGCAGCTGGTCACCTCTGCATGCAGCCAACCATCTATCATGTATTACTCATCTGAAAGCAACATTCTACACCTGAAAAGTACTTAACATTTTTAGCTGCCTGAAAGAATTCAAAGCAGGTTTGATTCTGGCACTGTCAGAACTTAATAAAAACAGTCACTGCTAAAGCAGGATGGTGCATTCACAGTCCCACACCCTCTCAGTGAGGCAGCTGGCATTTTTGTCCCAGCATTTTGGATATGGTCTTTCCATACAAATATTACTGGTATCAGAGGGACTAAGACCCTGGTATTGCCTGAAAACAACAGTTATCCCATATACTGCATTATATTGCTGAGCATCCCTGAAACTGTCAGAAAGGCTGGTGTTGACTAAGGAATGATAAAACCAGACAACAAGGTTTTTTGGTGAGTAGCTAATTCACTGAGAAATGGATCCTGGAAAGCAACCTGAACTTTGTTGGTACTTCAATCCAGAAAATATAATTTCTAAATAGTATTTTTTAAAAAAATAAATAACCCTGAAAATGAAATGTTACACCTGTGTTTGAAAGGCTCCTTTTCCTCCAAAAGAAATGAATTGGAACTGGTTCATCTCAGGTTGATCACTGGGGAGGGGTGGGAGACAGAGAGATTGAGGAAAAAAAAGATTTCCATTTCAGACCAATTCTGACCAAACATTTCTTTTGATTTTTCATTTTACCCACCACAGCAAATTAATTCATTCTTCACACACAGGGCAGCTAGAAACTACCAGAATTTTCAAAGCTGCCCTAGAAGGGGATGAAGCTGAAAACAATTTCCCCCTGCCTTTAAGAATAGCTTTATTTTACTGACAGTGACTTTTAATAGTGCCAGGATTTTAAGGCTTGTTGCCTTACTGGCTACAAGCATTTCCCTACACCCTAACTCCTTGTAATATTTAAGCATTTCTTTATTTTTGAAAGAAAGCTTTCTTCTCAAAGCAGTCTGTATGCTCTCTCCAACTTCTTGGAAGGCAAATTGTCTTGCTATTTGGGGTAGAAAACAGAGGAAGGACCAGGCTGGCTCTAAAGCTCCTTTCTGTGCCTTCCATCATCATCATCATCAATCTGATACAGCTTTGGAGCCTTGGTCAGAGGCACAATGCTAAGTGCTGCAGGAACTGACCAGAAAGACAAATTCTCTGCCAAACAATTAGCAGTCTAAGAAAATATTTTTCATGCAATTGGATTCCACTCTATATGTAAGGATCTTATCTATTAACCTATCTTCCTTGTACCTAAAACCTCTTCTGTACAGGTATTACTACTAGCTGGAAGATAAAAAGTCCAATTAAGATGTATTGGGAAAACCAGGAGTTAAATTAAAGAAGGTCTTATCCTATACATGATGTAGCCAAGGGTAAGAATCCTTTTTCTTTATTAGCAAGGCAAACCAGGTCCTTTTTCAAAGCAACAAAAAGGAAAAGAAAAAAAAATAAAAGGAAAAATTAGCAAAGCTTTAGGGAATTAAAGATCCAAATTCCCTCTCCGTAGTGGGAAGCAAAAAGAAAGGACAAATACCAGGAATTCTACAAGGAAAAAAAATCATAATCTATAAAATCTCCTCTTATTTTTTGGTAGTGATTTTTTCCTACCCATCTCCATTTTTTTTTCAGCAGTTTTTCTTAGGTGCCACGTTCAATAATCCTTCTGCGCTTTGATGTCAAACATTCAATAGCTGTCTGCCTCCCTCCCACTCCTCTTCTCCATATTCTCCGCAATCCATCTCCTCTGATTAGCTAAGATTTCACCTTCAAGAACACCTCTGCTTCTCCGAGTGAGCATGACTGTGTGCGTGCGTGTTTATATAATATTTGCAAATATTCTCCCCCTCCTGCACTGTATGTTACACAGCAACCCCTGCCAGAGCTCCGGATTAAGCATCAATGCCATTCCATAATTCAATTTGGGGGACCTGCTGTTTTGAATCCGGCTCAGAGCATGAGAGCAGCTCGATTGAATTTAGGCCCTGCTTGCAGAATTATTTCATATTTAATCCGGGCTGAACTTCATTTCACTTGCTCTCTCCACTTCTGATGCTTCCTGTGACAAAAGACACAAATGTTGCCCGATCTCATGCGGTGTGTGTGTGCTTGCTGACTTCTCCCTTGTTTTGGTTTACCACTGGATTAAACCACGTCAGAGTTACTTGCACCTCACACAACCCTGCAGCAAGAAGGAGTTGGTACCTCAGCAAGGGGTTGTTCTGGTATCCCCTTTCCCCACTCACCGGATTGTTGTACATGTCGATGATGAGCTGTTTCACTCCGTGCAGTGTGGGATGAGCCCAAGGAGATGGATTTGCCCAGTGCCGGTTTAAATCAAACCCCATCAGGGAGCACCTGCACGCACACAAAAACAAACACACACAAATGACATCTATGGGCTGCAGCCTCTTCTGGGTTCTGCTGCAGAATTAGGGCTATATTCTGCAGCTGATGTATTTAAATATGTTCTTCTGATGGGAAAAACAAAGCAAATACTCTCCTGAGGAAAGACTGCAGTAACGGCCACTTTTAGAAATAATGTGACCAGCAGAGTATCACTGAAACACCTTCGGTAATTCAGCCTTCTTCCCCTCCATACCACCTGTGCTTGCTCTATCCTTTACCTTTTTCCAGCTTGGCAGGCTGGCTCTGGAACAGTCTGCCTGACCTTTGAGGTCCCCTTCTCTTCCATGCTCTGGCTGAGGGTCTATAGGTACAAGGGTGATTCATACACTGCACCACCAGACCTTTAGTTTGCCCTCAGTCAGGCTTTGACTCAGCAAAGCTGTAAAGAGCATTGTAATCAATGGCCGTTAAGTAGGTGCTTAAGGGTTCTAAAGCATGAATGTCATTGTTCCACTAACCCAGGGCCTCAGTCTCTCCCCCTCCTGCAATTGCCTACACAAAAGTTAGCCAACCAAGACACCAAGTTAAAATGCTTATTGGCCATCAAATCCTGTAGGCGTTGAAGCATGTATGCCACCTTGGCTTCTCCTTCCTGCCCTAACTCACATCCCTCTCAGTACATTTGATTCTGCTGTTCCCAGTCCTATGGAGTAGTATCCCATTCTTTGTGAAGTTCCACTGAAACTCAAGAAGCTGTCATTAGGGTGAACACAGGAGAAATTAAAAAGCTGGAAGTGGCACAAATAGGGGGAGGTGGAAATCATGTCCCTTGCCTAGTGCAGAGATCACCTAGTCAATCTGTGGCCACTGATACACACAGGAAGAGAAGTCTCTTTGTCATCTCAAGCTGAGCTTGGGATCAGTGGACCCTGGGTAGGTCTTACTGAGGCATTCTGTGAAAGACCACACAAATAATAAAAGCCCAGGTAGAGATGCAGCTTCCTCTATAGTAAAAACAAATAAACAAAAAAATCAACCTCGCTCTAAGCCTTAAAGCTTCTTGAGGAAAGAAGAGCTTTCATCGATCCCCGGTCTATTACAAGCAGGTCTTTTCAGCCCTAATCTTTTAAACACACCAATGCAAACAATAGAAATTTACTCCTGTAGTGCTATCCTTTGACAAAAATTTCTAAGGATCTGATGGCCAAAAGCCATAGGTTTAACTGGCAAAAAGAAAAGAACATAAAAACTAAGAGCAGAGAGGTGAAATGCTAAGAAAAGGGAGAGGATGAAACCAGAGGTTGAAATTCATTTCCAAAACTGATGAAGAAATATTTTCCCGTGAACCAAAAGATACAAAGTTAATGGCACATTCTTTTGTGTAAATTCCTACGGGGATCCAAGCAAGCAGTAGCTGCTGTGCTCCCTGGGCTAGGCTTAGACAATCCAACCATGAGGCTGTCTGGAAACTCTGCATCCATCACTGCTGAACTGGATGGCTTCCTGTCATGGAGAGGTCACCTCCTTGTCTCAGTGGCCACTTCTGTACTTGTATAGAAAACAGATGGATCTCTTTTCTGGACACTCCAAAAGCTACAGTTCCACAGACAACTCGGTAAGTTGTCTCCGTCCCACCTTAAAGCAAATCATATTGCATCAGATTTCTCTCTATCTTCTATTTGTCTTCATGTAAACTCTCTCCACTCAGTTCCTCTAAATCCTATCTTCTTTTGAACTCATAGACATTAATAAAAAATCAGAAGTACTTCCAGAGATGTAGATAGAATTACACTGGGATAAAACTGGTAGAAGAGCAGAATGAGATGAATAAGTTTTTCATTTAGTAAAAGCAGAATCTGTCATGACTCTTACCATATTTTGGCACAGCTCCCAAGAAAACAACATTCTTACTGTAGAAAAATTTTCTTAAGAGCTCAGAATCTGAAATTATATCCTTTTATATGGTTAGTGGGTCACATTTACGTTTTCTTTTAATAATATTTAACACTAATAACACTATAGAAAATGAGCATATTTTGATTCCATTATGTTCATCTCCAAAGCACATTGAATTGGCCAAGCTATGTGTGCCAAAACAAATTTTAAATTCGTACATGGATTGTCAATATTAAATTTGGGGTTTGGGACCTTTTAGATAACTTTACCTAAGTCATCCCTACAGGGAATAGAAGTAAGCATTACCTAATTTTTGTAAGTTCCTAACTAAGGCATTGAAATTTGAAGTATTTGGATGCATCATAATTGTTGGGTAAATGATGAATCTCATGGTTCATTTAAAGTAACAAGAAGAGTTGAAAATAGTTGTTTTTACTTGAGAAGACTTTATAAACAGAAGGAAGCAATGCTTAACAAACAAGTTATTCATTTGGGAAGCTCCTCTGAGCTCTATTTAATAGGAATCCAAATTAATTTTCAAATATCATTTAGCTAGTCTTTGATGTTGTGTATCACATCTTTATCAATGTAACAACAATTAATTAAGTTTCTGATGTAGGCATTACTATTTCTTCCCAGTCTGGAAACAGTGCAAAGTTTTCTCCTCCCTCCCAGTTTTTAAGCCTTTTTCTTCTTTCCTTTTTGCCTAAAGACAAATTTGTATCTACCACATTCTCTCTTTATTCATCTGCTGCAAACTCATGGCCTCTCTAAGGAAACATCAAGTTGTGTTCCCTGGTACTTCAGATTTGATTATTGACTCTATTACATGTAGAATTGTCTCCCAAAGCTCACGTATATCAGGACATGACCAAAACATACGGCAAGAGTCTCCCACATGCCTCTTACAGATCCTGCATTCATTATATTCTTTTGCTCCCAGATGATGTGATCTCCCTTGTGGCTAATACCTCCAATGCAAGAGCTTGAACAGGATGACTTAAAAATTGCATCTTGCACTGCTGTTTAATTCCTCCTCCCAGTTTTAAACCAGCTCATTTTTAGTACACTGTGCTGCTGGTTCTGCTGCTTAACTGTTTGCCTGCTGCTTCAAGCACTGGGTAGGCAAAGTAGAAATACAGATATAGTCTGGAAACAGCAGCTCTACGGTGGGAAACAACTGTGTTCCAATACAATACATAATCTCTCAGTATGAGATCTGCTCTCTTACTCAGACTGCAAGTGTTGTCAGTGGCTTCAATACACCTCACCTGCCTGTAAGTGTTCCCCTAATTTTGAAAGTGCCTCCAGATCTGCCCTATACAGATTAGATTTATCTTGTGCTGTAAATAAACTAATGTGTTCAGTAAAAAAATTACAAGGGGAGAAAAAAAAAAAACCTAAATTATATCAAAGGGCTGTTTAAGGATGATCTTGGAAAGGGAGCATGGAAAACAGAAAATCAGAAGACAGAGACTCCAAGAGATGCAAGGGAAGACAAAAGCAGCTTCAAAATTGGTGAGCGTTGGAGGTTTTCCAGAGCAGAATATCCCATTCCATGAGGCTTAATGACCATGCCCATTCATGCTCTTTCAAATGTGGCAGGTCACATTGCCATGGAGCCCAAAAAGTGCTGGCACAGACTCTCACAGGTTAGAAAAAAAGCACAGCCAGAAGTAGTGGAGCTTTTTATAACAAGCAAAGTAGCACCTGATTGTGGTTTTCATTCCTACTGTGAAAACCTGGGTTGTTTCTCACATAGTCATTGCCACCACAAAAAATGACATGTATGCAATTTAAAATATTTAAGCTGATAGTAGTTGTTTGAATTTTGGATTATGCTTGCTAGAGTTTGCTAGATATACAGACCACATACGATATTTCTGCTCTGTGACTGACTGTACATTTAAATCAGGTTCTGTGAATATTCTTGTTGAATTAGAATTCGTGTTTCATGAATGTTTCCCAGCCTTTTTCTAAAATTTCTGCTTTCTCTAAGTAGATAAATTTATTACAGTGTTTATAAATTTACATAAACACAGTGCAAATTCAGTCAAAGCAAATGAGTTTCAAAATTGCAATGGAAACTGAAACATTTTGCAGTATTCATCCCTCCCTACTTGGGAGGCAGCCAGATCTCAAGAGGTTACCAGCTCAACTCAGTAAAACCAAAGATGTTCAGACCAGCAAGCTGGGCAGTTATCTGGGCAGAACCCCCTTGCCTCTGGGACATCACTGCTTTTAAGGATTTCCTTTGCAGCTGCTTCAATGACAACATCCTTGTCCCTTTCTAGAACTGATAAAGATTTAGTACCAAGGTCCATGCTGGGTTTATTTTTTAGGGCTGCTTCTCATTCTTTTAGGGTGTGCCTCTTCTTTCTGGAATCTCCAAGCTATAGACACCTCCAGGAACTCTGCCTTCCTTTCACTTCAGTCCTCCCTCCCCTGTTCGTTTTTCCAAACCATGTGAGTCTAAGTCTCTTACTAACAGACCCATTTCCACAAGGTGAGATATGGAGAATAATGGAGGAAAGGAGGTAAAGAAATCCTTTTTCACGGCATGTGATTTATTACAAAGAGAACTCTACACCCTTCCCTTCAGCTTTGTGAGGTTGCGTTGGTTCATTGGATCAGCACCAGGTGAATCTCCAGATAATGCCGAACACAAAGCAGGGAGTTCCAACCCACAAATGGCACTACCAACAGGGTGAGGATTTGAAATTGAAAAGGTAGTGGGGAGGGGGAGCACTCTTTTTTTTTTTTTTTTTCCCCTCCCGGGCTCATGGCAATGAGAGTGGAGACAGAGGGTAATTGGTCTCTATTGTTGCAGTTCTTGAAGCAAGAGTTATAGCAGGGAACTGCCATGAGACTGCAGCCTGCAAGAGCACGCAGGGAGAGCAGGTGTGCGGCGTGAGAGACTAAAGGCAAGGGCAACACACGGAAGATTTGCTTCTTTTAATAAATATCATTTTAAAACTGATATATTCACGACATTTTACAAATCAGCTCTACACCTGCCATCAAAGTCAGGTCTTCATTAGTGTGCATTTCACCATTCGGGTGCTTGGGGTTTGTGATTTATGCATTTGCCTATTATTCATTAAAGAGGACTCATTCAAGCCCACATATTCTAAAGCAATTAGGTAGCAAGACATCCTAACACTCCAGCTACAAAGAACCCCCCCCCTTTCCCAGCAGATTCTCCTCCTCCCCAGCTTCCCACATTTTTAATTTAGAGCTCTGGAAGCCCTCACAAAGGCTATTTAGCAGAACCACTGCAGAGTGCTCCAGGCAGAGCGGAGTGGCCGTGCATAGGAGACCAGCACTAGCGCCCAGAGACCACACGGTGGAGTAGGTGTTTGCAGAATGAGCACTGCACGGCGTACTGACATAATTTTAAATCGTACATGACGGTTAAAGATGTGTTTCTCCATTTTCTGTGTAAACAATGTTAAATAAGAATAAACACAAAGGGATATTTTCTCTTTCTGATGAATACATGCATTTCTCAGAGCTGGTAATAGGCGCCACAGACACACGCACCAAGGAAGACACACATCCCCACATGACAGGGGCATGCTCTGATCTTCAGGATATATCTCAATTCTTGCATTAACTCTCCCCCCACACCCCAGGTCCTCAGCAATGCCAGAAAGATGCCTGGGCACGAAGCAGCGTGCTAGAAATAAAAACTCATCCTGCAGTCAGGAGCCCTCCGCCCTGTGAGTGTGCCTGGGATGTCAGACGGTGAGATCCCATCCCTAGTGCAGCTCACCCCTCAGGCTATCACTCGACTCATCCCCCCTCCACATATTTTCCTGCAGGGTGCCCAACCCAACTGTCAGCGTTTCAAGAGACAGGGTTTCCAGCATTTTCCCTGGGAGGCAACCCACAGTTTAGCGAAGCTCTCCCATAGGAAACTCATGCCTTTCCCCTTGTGCGGATCTCTCTGAACACACGCTCTTCAGGAGCATGTCCCATCTGTCCTGCCCTGGAAAAGTGTTCTCAGACTCCTGCTCCCAGCTGCACACTGAGTCACACTGCCACATCAATCTTGTGCACTCAGGTGCTTTAACCAAGTTATTGAGAACACCTACAGTTCTTCCATTTTAAAGCCTGATTCATTGTTTGGCCTTTTCAAAACCAAACATATCACCGACTTAATGAGATGAACACAGGAGACAGTGTTTTTTTCCAATTTCTGGATCCCAAAAAATTTCCACTGTAGCCACAGGCCCTTGAGAAATCTCATATACACAACCCATAATGCAGTATAATATGGATATTCTTTTCTGGTGTAGTCCAAAAGCCACCTGCTTATGAATCACAAGCTGTAAACCACTGAGAAAGAGAATTTTAACATGTGCTTAATATACTGGATTCCCACCCTGTCAACAAGCCAAACTCCTCTAGGCCCTCCTGCCCGATCTGCTTGACACTTCCACACAATGCCCTAATTCTGTCTCCTAACAAACATTTCCCTGCAGACAGGCAACCCTCCTTTAAACTATTTGTACTTTTTTATTGTCTACGTTCCTGGAGGTGGAAATTGGGTGAAATTAAGTGGTTCATCATCACAGTGGTTCACAGAAAACAGCTAATACACATGTAAGCATTTCTGGGAAAATGGCTCATCTCGAATTATACTTGTGTTCCCACCTCTGCCCTTCCTCAGACTATGCAAATAATCACACGCAACACACCTCACAATCATCAGTGAATACTTCAGCTGCTGTAGGATGATATTCCCACATATTACAACACGTATTTCCCTTACTTCTTCGCATCCAAAGCTGGCAGTCTTGCTTAACCTACTCACCTTCAAGCAAGAGGAAAGACACGTCGTGTTCCCTGTAGCCCAGCATTATATGAACACTCCCAAAAGATGGTTCAGCTCTTACTACCAGACTCACACACAGAAAGCTGCAGTCAAAGGAGCCAACCTTAATGTCACAATGATGAGCTCTTAAAAAGTCTGGATATGCCACAGCTGCACAGATACATACAAGCTTCCTTCAGCCCTGAGCTTGCTGTTACTGTGACACAGCCTTTAACTGCAGGAACACAGGGTGTTCTTCCACAGGGCTCTTGCTTTATTCTGTGCACAGGATCAGCACTGTTCATTAATGAGTGGACTATTCAATATTTTGGCTTTCCCTTATTGTTCAATATGCAACCCTAGGCTCCTGCTTACTGCTTGCTACTCGAAGCCTGCTCCAAGGACAGAGCTATTCAGTTCTTCATGGCTTTTCTGAAGCGCTCAGCACTGCAGGAGACAACTGCTGTATAAATACTGATGGACTAATTTTCCCAACAGCACTGAACAAGAGGGGACCACATTGTCCCCAATTCATAAAAGAGCAATTGGGACAAAAAGTGGCTAAAATAACAGACATCCACTTATTTGGGCCACTGTATCTGAGAGGCCAAGGACAGGTGTTTTTTTTTTAAGAGATTGTGGATTTACCAGGATTTTTTTTTTTAAGAGAATGTGGATTTACATAGTATGTCACATGTCCAGCATTTATTGCACTCTGATTTGAGCTGAAGCTGACTGAACTCAAGGCTTCTCCAAATCTGACACAAAAAGGGCAATGTGAGTGGACAGAATGTTAGAAACATTCAAGTTTGTAGAATTAGGACAGCCAGAGGTTACTACAAAATGCTAAGACATTACTGGATAGTAAATGGGGTTTGGGTGGTTTTCAGTTATACCTTAATTCGGCCATTTTTTTTGGCTTTGGATCCCAATACTGCTGCATTCAACTGTGTCTGAGAACCTGCTCTAATATGTGGTGGTTGGGATTACATTGTACCTGATATTGCCTTTACTCTCTTGAATAGAATTAAATGATTACTCTGCTACATTACAGGCCACCAGACTATCTGCATCCAGAACATTCCTTATGCAAAGGCAGTGATGCCGCACACACATCCTCAATAGGTCATGCCAGAACTCATCCATCTCCATCATCACAAAAGCCTTTGATATCCTGAAGCGAGGGTTTGACTTGATACTAAAACTGTCAAGAAGGTGTGTGCTGTTCTGTTGAGATGGCAAACAGAAAAGCAGCACAGGACTGGCAGACTGCTGGCTGAATTCTGAGGAGCAAGGCTTAACCACCCAGCACCAGGGCATGGGTGCTGGCTCCCTTTCATATCTATGTTTGCTAACAGCCTCTGACACACTCAGCCATTTCTCGCTCCCGTGCACAGCTAGAATAAGAATATTGATTGTACTCCTGCATAGTCTTGCCACATCTGCAAATTGTTCAGCTTGCAAATGACTTTTTGCACACATAAATACCCACTTTGAGTGGGTGGGAGAGAAGGCCCCTTTTATTGTCCCTGCACACCCCTGAACGCCTGCAAGCAGCCCACCCTGCTTCATCAGATGGCATGGGTAAATTCCATCAAAATTTGGAGTCAGGGATATGTCCTTTAGCCAGGCACTCCCATATAAAGTCCCTTTACCACAACTAAGTGAAAATTTTACAAGTGCTTGGGAAGTCCTGAACAAAACCCCAAGTCTCATAATACAGGAAAGGGGCAAATGATCCAGTGGTTCACTTAGAGTGACATCATTAGACTGTCAAGATGTCCTATGCAACCTAGGGAAAAATTGCAATGCCTTGGTTCTTCACTTGTACAAAGCAGTATCAACCCTCCACGCTGTTTTGAGAGGAAATACATGAAGGATAACAAAGTAGGTTCTACAGATGGAGATTAAGTGATTTATGGAATTGCAGAAAGACTGTCTGACAGACCCTGAATTTGTTTGAGGTTCATTTCCAACAAGATTGTACTAACAATTCGCATTGAACAAACAATCCTGAAATGCCTATAAAAGCAATAAGATATCCTAGTCCATTGACATTCTCTTAGGGTTTGGGTGGAGAAGGGGCATTGTGTAGGGTTGTGCTGTAGTATCAGTGAACATTTCCTCTTGTTCCTTCTACCCCCAAACCCCTGTAACTAAAGATATTTTCCTCTCAAACATGTCTGTATTCTCACTTTAATTTTCAAGGTCATCTGGCCCATTGGGTGTGTTACGTATTGCTGTCTAATTAAAGAGAGAAGATTAACCTTATTCTGTTAGATTGTTTTAGTACCTGCCACGTGACTACTCTGCCTCAGC
The DNA here is from genome assembly GCF_009829145.1 of Chiroxiphia lanceolata. Taxonomy (NCBI): domain Eukaryota; kingdom Metazoa; phylum Chordata; class Aves; order Passeriformes; family Pipridae; genus Chiroxiphia; species Chiroxiphia lanceolata. The sequence goes on from NC_045645.1 coordinate 6,918,869, forward strand.
AAAGGGACAATGTGGCCAAGTCAGTTAAAAACCAAAACAACGGAAAAATCACAACCCAAACAAAAAAAGACACCGAAACCTCCATGTTATTTCATCTTTAGAAAGTCCAGCAGAAACTGAGAATGATGCAAATGTTCTTCCTATAATCACTGCTATGATAAAACAACAAACATTTCATAGCAGAAATAATACCAGTGTCTTGTTTGTCACATAACATCTCAGGAGATGGCAGGCAAGCTGTAAAGCCCTGATCTGCCTCTGATTGCAATCAACAAAAAGCCCAGATGCTTTCAAAGGGAGTTAAATGAGACTCAGATCTTTCCCAATCACTTGTTAATTTAAGGGGCAGAGTTTTACCATCTGAGCTTCACTGCATGGTGTTGCCTCAGCCCAAACAATGCAGAGAACCAGGAACTATTTGACAGCGTGGTGGTCTCCGTTCCCTTTCCAATTTCTACCTCAAATCAGTTAGGCTTTATATTTTCCACCAATCCCATCAGTCAACCACTCTATACTCCCTAGAAGAAAAGCTACCAGGCAAAGATACATTTCTCATCATATTCCATGACATCTCCTCTTACTAACTCAGAACAACATGTGAGGGGATTTGGTGCCATCACATGAGATATGGGTCAGTTGTCCAATGCAGATCCTTGTCCGATGCAGAAGAATGGGAATGTAAAGCACTTAAAATGTAACCTCTATCAATCACTGCAATGCACCAGCAGAATGTGATTTGATACCAAGCCAAGCTGAAACTACACATTTTGATTCCAGAGCACTGAAATATCTCATTGCAATGAATAATGGTACAATGATAGATTAGTTTGAGAATCCTGATGAGAATGTTAAATCCAAAAAATTTAAACCTTCAGGGGTTCAGACCATTTTCCTTATTTTGTTATTATCCCTCAAAAACAGGCACAAATGGGGGTAAAAACTGTCAGAAAAATTTATTATTATATCTTTTTCTGTGACGTATGGAAGAATGCAACAACTACTGAAGCCATGTAACAGCTGAAGAAAAGAGGTGAGGATGAGACAATGTGCCAAACTAAACCTTCAGGTAACCATTTACCCAGGTAGATCAGGAAAGAGTTCAGGTAGAAGCTGATCATAGAGTGGTTTGGGTTGAAAGAGACCTTAAAGACCATCTACTTTCAACACCCATGCAGGGACATCTTCCACTAGACCAGGTTGCTCAGGGCTCCATCCAGCCTGGCCTTGAACACTTCCAGAGATGGGGTATCCACAGCTTTCAAGCTCCATTGGAAAGATTATATAATGAAGTCAATTTTAATTAGACAACAGAGAATCCACATGGGGGGGAAAACCTCCCACATTATGACTTTTTATCCATGGAGATTTTCAAATCTTGCCTGTAAAAAAGATGTAACCAGTGCAACACTTGAAGTTAGCCCTGCTTTGAGAATGGACTGAAGACCTCCAGAGTTCTACATTAAACTCTTTCTCTTTATAATTCTATGGAAGTTTTAGATACAGGGAAAGTTTCAATCGCTGCTCATATCTCGGTGGACACCAGAGAACCCAGCTGTGGGACAACAGACTTCACAGACTCGCCGAATAACTCACTTTCTGCATATTTGCAGCCTCACACAGTTCAGCACCCTTGAGATGAAATCCTATAGCAAAAGTGTACAATGAATAAGAACATATATGAATGGGAAGTGGAGGAGCGAACAGATTTCAATTTCAAGCTTTCATGGCTTAGCATAAACAAACATGAAACAATTCATCCTCAGAATATAGAGGTGGGAGGGGGATACGACAGTGTCCTCTAGACACACAGGGAGACTGAGAACTAGGGAGCCTGGAGCAAAGAGAACATTTCAAAAACTGTTTAAAGCCTTAGGAAAGTTTGAAGCAAAAATGAATCTTGCCTGATTCATTCAATGGGTCTCTAACAATAATTCTCTTTGTACACTGCTACCCCCCAGATTGTCAAAAATAAGCCAGCTCGGTCAAATGTTGCTTTCTTCTTAACAGAAATGACCTTTTAAAGTCCCAGTTAAAATTCAAAATGGGTGAACAGATTTTGGAAAAATAAGAACAGTCTAATAACTTTCTGGAGAAAGCCACAGAAATAGCTTCTAAAGAACTCACACTGAGCTAAGTCTCTTTATGCGACTGCAAAGTCTATTTGAATTTTATATTTTTCCCTCTTTTATTTTTCATAAATTCATCCTCTGCCCACATTCATGCTGATATGGGACTAAAACTCAAAATACTCTTTTGAGGTGGTATCCCATTTCTCCACTAATAAGTGACAGACAGTGCAGTGATCTTATAGTAAATATGAAGTGATTTAGTTCTGTTACAGATTCTCGTGAACATTCATTTGAGCTCTAAATGGACAAAAGAAGAAAGTTCACCTTTCCAGCTGGTCTGCCCATTAGCTTGCTGTATCCCATAGCAGTAAAAGCAAGGATTATTTGTGTGGGTTCATGCTCACTGTTTTAGCACTTGCAGTTCCTCCCGTGGCAAGTTTGTTTGGAAGCATTGCTGACAAACCCAGGTAACACTAGGTCAGATGCCATCCCTGAGCCTCTAAAACCACTGCTTCTGGCGTGATGAAGTGCCAGTCCTTGTTTTCCCAACCTATCCCACAATACAATTATCCTGATGGGGTTCAGGAACCAGTCCCTTCAGCTATACTCTGCCCTGAGAAGTACTTCAATATTTGGCAGGCAAGACAGAAAACTATTCAACAGTCCTGTTCCCTGGTTTGTTCAAACTAGGACTAGACTCTGAGTGGTGTAGTTTCTACTGTAGACTGAATTAGTTCTTAGATTTTGTTAGTGCTCCCACCTTTGAGTAGTTCAGAAGTCAATTCTTGTTCTTGCCTTTCAACAGAAAAATGCAAGACACTGTGTTTGAAAGGCTCACAAAATGGGATTACTCGAGGCGTGTAGGGAAAAGAGCAATTCACTGCCTTCAGTATCAAACAATTCCTCTCCATTGGCTTGACCTAAATGCCTGCCAAGAAAGTTGTGGTATCTCTATCTAAAGTTCACAGGACAGAATTAATAAAAAAAAAAAAAACCAAACACTGACAGTAGTGAAATGGGTCACTCTGTCCATGCATGTGCTTGAAAAAGAAAGTGGAGGTAAACAAATCTGAGGATTACAAAATTAAGTGGTTCACCTGCAATGGAAGCACGTGGAAAGAATAGTTTCATGGCCAGGAAAAGAAGAGATGAAAATTACTTTCTCCACTTTAAAAGAGAATTTATTGAAGCCCAGAAGACAAGAACAGAAGCAAAGAAAACAAAACAAAACAAAAGAAAACAGCCCAGAAGAGCTCTGAAAATCCAATCTCTCCCATCAGCCTCTGGAAAATGGATAACCTATGCGTGGTATGATTGAATTTCTCTGTTTCATCACCCTAGTGGAAGCATCTTGTATGAAACTCTGGTTTATGAATTGAGTTTTGAGAGGGGCCTGGGAGAGCAGGAGTTATACCAATCTAATCAGGATGTGACAAACACATGCATCAAAATGTTGCATTGTCAAGATCCAGAAGCCACTTAATTCAGGAAAGATTTTAAAGTTGAGAAAGCAGCTTTGGCAAGAGGATTAGAAATTATGAGAAGGAAGAAGAAAATCCAGGTGGAGGAAGATAGCACAATTTTTTTTTTTCAAAACATCCTTTCAAAAATTAGGCCATGTCCCTACATGGTTTCTGATTCACTTCTTATACAAACCTATGTATTATTCAAATGAAGGACACAGTTGCCTTCTTCCATTTATTCCACCTATTTCCTAAACATATGCTAATAATGAAATGAAAGATGCATGAACTGAGGTAAATAACACCATAAAACCCCATAAACCCCACAGGTTAAAACACCACACAACATTCTGAGCCAAACATCCAACAAAGCAGATGAAATACAAAAATAACACGCTAATGTCATTGCCACAGAGCAAAGAAACATGCTCATGCCAATGCCACAGGACAGGAAGCAAGATTCATGAGATTGGTTTGTGATGGCTCCTAAACAAAAGCCATGCACAAAAATAGGCCATGATTATCAATAACATGCGATCAAATCAGAAACCATGTGCATTTAAGAGAGATGGCATCAAATGCTCCCTTCAAAAGAAGAAGAACATCACAATCACTTTGTATTTGCCTGGTCTCAGCTTGCATTTCCTATCTAAATACCAAAGATAGTTTCACAGGATAAGTAGAGATTAGTAAAATATTCAAGGTGATTGAATGGATTAGCATTATTGTTGAGCACAATGCAAGGTGATAGAAAAATCCTCGGAAAAGAAAGATCTGCTATCTGGACAGCCACTTGAAATTATGCAGCTCACAGGTTGAATTCTCACATTTTTTGTAACATCATCAAGTGTCACAGTGGATGCCTGAAAACAGTTCCAACTAAAGACTGAGATGTAAAGCTGGGGATCTTGAGCAACAGGTGGAACAAAGATTCCAAAGTAAACTGCTATCTTGTTTGTCACACAAATAGAAAATCCATATGTTACTGCCAGAGGCAAAAAGAACATGTTCTAGCAAACAGCACCAAAGAAAAAATCCAAACCCTGAAGAAACATTTGTCTATAGGAGAGGGGTGGAAAAAGAAAAAAAAAAAAGGAGTTTAAATGCATCTAAAAAATCAAAATGATATTGAGAGGGTATAACTGTGTACTAAATCCCAACCAGGTAGAAAGCACAAATGCATGCCCTCCTCTCTATCCTGGCCATTGTAATCATGTCCAGCAGCTTGGTCTGTCTGTTTTGCCCACCCTTGCAGAGATCCACACTGTAGTTAACAGGTGTACTGATGTGTTATGTTCCCCTTAGATCCCAAGGATGCAATACCTGATCGAGCAGATAGACTGTTTCACACTGTGACATGGATATTTGGTTTATTTCTAGGTATCCAATGTTCACAGAGTGAAGCTCAGGTCAAACTGTGAACAAATCCACACAACCTGTAATTAGGGATGGAGATTTGCCATTCAGACATTACAATTCTACACAGGGTTTTTTTTTTTGTTTCCAAAACCAAAGACTTTGTACTTCAAGAGGTAAATCAAATCCCCTAAAAATCAGACATCTACAGTTTTTTTTCACGGAGGTTCTTGAAGCGTTTCACAAACATTAAGGAACTGTCCTCCAGTGGTTCAGGGAGGCAGGTGCACAGTATTAGTCTCACTTTTAAACCAAGACTCAGGAACAGAGGGGGAGATTGAGTGAATTGCCCCAAGATTGTTCTGCACTTGTCTGACAGAGTCATAAATAGAATTCAGGACTCTACAAAATGTAAATAAATCACCTCCCTCTCTGGAAGAAGCAGAAAAATATTTGTTTACTTTTGACTGCATGCATCCTTGCGTGCCTCTGGGTTACAACCAGGAAAGGAAACATCACTGTTCTGAGCAAGGTCATTCCCACAGCAAGTCCAGGCAGACCTTCAGCCATAAGTAATGTGTGCAAAACCCATGTATCCTCACAGGAATTTAATTTGAATGTTTAAGATCCAAGATACTGGTATAAGGATTTCAGATATCTCAATAAGCTTTATTTATCTGAAATGAACACAGTTTACTCATGTTTTCTCACAGCTAATTATGGAGGCAGAAATAAACTTTAAATAAAATTCAAGGAGTGGACACAGGTTGCCAGGTTAGCAAAATTATCTTCAGATATGAAAAAAAAATTTCCCTAGACTGGGACAGGCAACTGTAGCCAAGCTAAGAAAAAATGAGTGTTGATACTCTCTCCAGTGTAGCTAAACTGGTATGTATGGGGAGGGAAATGAGCCAACTCTAAGAGCACTGCTTGCCCAAAGCACAACAGATACCTCCCCACTCCACAGAATGCAATATTCAAGCTTAACTTACAGATAAATTATTTTGGCTAAAAAGCCTGTTTGCTTTTTACTTCCCTTGACAGTTTTGACAAGATGACTATCAGACAGAGGTTCAGAGAAGATGTAAAGCAGAAAAGAGGCCAATTACCAAATTTTTTCTCCTTCAGAAATATTTGAAACTGCTTTCCAGTAATGAACAATACACAAGCATATCACTGAAAACTGAAAAGTGGCTTACCTGAGGCAATCAGCACAATAATTGGGACAATACTCAAAAACCCCACAACTCACTCTCTCCAAATTTGTGGTCATAGCTCTTCTAACCTCCCCCCAGCCCTTGAAGTCAGGACTTCCATTTGCCAACACCGTTATTTCTCTGCACTGGCACTAAACATGCTCTGCAGACATTGCTGTGGCCACAGTTCTCAGCAAAAGAGGATCATTAACCTGGATCACAGCTTGACCAAACTGGAAAAAACAAAACAAAACATTGCAAAATCCCAAAGTCCTACTGCAAACAGAGGACATTTGTCTTTTATCTGTTAAAAGAAAGGAATATTTTGAGACAAAATCTAACATCACAAAAATCTCTTTAGCTCTGTTTGCTTCTCTCTCCACTGTGCCATGCTGTTCACTCTTATATTTGAGGAGATGACAAATACTTCAGAAGAGAAGCTTCTAAACTTAATGGATTAAAAGGAATAGTACACAGAGCAATAGACAGCCCTGGCCAAAATGGAAGCTGCACACACCATAAGATTTGACACTCGTGGGCAGAGGTGGGGTGAAGGTGAATGATGCAAAAACACTACGACAAAAGAGAGCAAAAGAGTTGGAGTCACAGTGCAAGGGGACAGGGGAAGGGGGAGATATATAAAACCAGTAGATCAGTTATCAATATAAGAATCTAAAGACTGTGGAGGCTAAAATATAAGGTAGTGATGAAAAGCAGGATGAGAATAAATGGGGTAAAGGTGGAAGGGAGGAGAAGCTGAGCACACATCTGGTCACAAAAAGCAGAGAGTGCCTACCAGGAGACAGAGACACTCAGAGTGCACAGAGGTTACTGTGCCACTGTTTGTGACATTCAGGGCATGGGAGCAATCCCAAAGTTTGATTCCCAAATCTGTTTCTAGGGTGTCAACCAAACTCAGGCTACAAATATAGTGGTTTCTATTGTAACACATACAAGATTTCCAGGCAAAAATGTGACAAACAGGTAAAACTGTATTTGAAAGTATCTCAAAATTAAAACAAAGATAAATGGAAGAACGAAGTCATAGAGAAAAAAAAAACAAAAAACAAAAACAAACCAACCAAACATACAACATATTTAACACATTACTGCAAACATTATATCACTGCCAGCATAGGACACTTGCTCAACACAAACAAGATACTAAATAGACTGTTAGTTTGGTGCTCTGTAGCAGTTCTTATGTTCTTAAACACTTTAGTGCTAATAAGCAATCAGTGACCATTCACATTTGGTTACTGAGCCAGCATCAGAGTCTAGTTAGTGATAGCTACATCTGGTATTATTATACTTTCTTAGAAGAATAAACAAATAAAAAAAAAAATCCAGAAGGCCAAATCCACAGTCAACGTAAATTGGTACAACTGTTGATAACTGTATGTGTGGATATCAATAAATTTATGGCAGCTGGACAGCAGATCTCCTGACTCATGTTAAACAGCTTAAGGAAAGCAGGATAAACCCCAAGTTAACAGGGTTACAGAAATCTGTCCATATGGCAGCTTAGCCCACTTACTGTAGATGATACAAATCGCTTTCTGGGAATGCCCCACTGACCACAGACAGCTCTAAGCCACCAGTCTAGAATAGATGACTAAGTTTTAGATGACGAAGAGCTAAACAAAAGTATTCCAAACTTGGATACTACTCAAAAAAGTATTTAAAGTGTAGGTGGTGCTATACATACTAAGCAAAGCCCAGAATCTGTAGGGCAAGACCTGACAACACGAAGACAATGACCCCCTAATCAGGTACAAAAAATCCTTCCGACTTTTCAAAATACTAAAATCCCAAGGGAAACTTTGTCCTCAACTAATTTCAAGTCAAGTTTTACAACCCAACAAGGTGCACAGTTTTTTTCACTGAGTTTTCCGAATGGAGCATCCAAACCTTTGAAATTTTCTTATGGCTCATTTGTAGGCATCTCACTGTATCCCAGGGAGAGTGGATGAGAGGCATAATTGAAAATGGGACACATGGGCATCAAAACAAGCAAAATGACCCCCTCCTCCTTTCTTTTTTTTCTTTTTCTTCTGGTTCTCGCTTCTAAATGAAATCCCAGGCTGCCTTCCAGCTGCTACTCAGAACTGTCACAGAGAAGGAACACGTAGAGAGCACTAAAATGACTGACCTATTTCCATCCTTGGTGCTGTTGTATATAAACTCTTTGTTCTGAATTCTACACACATACATGCACATGTGCACAGCAATTTTCCTGTATACTCCCATGAGAAACTCTTTCCAAAGTCTAACCTCAGCTCCTAAAGGAGCTCTCTGTTTCTTCCTGAACAGTTGTTAACCCCATGGCCTCAGTGCCCTCCATAATTAGGTTAATTCTGGGGAGTCTACCCCTTGGGGAAGACAAGAGCAGCTTTGGCTCACTGACCCATCTTCTCTTGTATCAGTTCTGTTCTCCATTGGAAACTGCTCTATATCCAAGAAATTTGTGTACGAGGATACTTTCATCTCTCTTAAAAATACAAGCACACAAAGCGCTGCTGAATAGTAAATAAATCTTAAAAAAAGCACATTAATAGCTGTAATTCATGTGCACAGTAAAGGGCCACTGAAAAAGAACCCAAGTGGCTAATGCCTTCCCACAGCACTCAAATCAATGAAGCTTAAAAATGGCAAAAGGTGTCCAAACCTGTGGGGTTCTCAAATCCTCTCTCCTTCTTTTACAGTAAAAAAAAAGCTTTTTTACCCTATATGACTTCTGTGCTACTTACTGCTTCCCAGGAAGAGGCAGTCACTGTCTTACTGATCTTGGCTGAACTTCAAAGATACAAAAAAGTTAATTGGATGAAATGAGACTTTCAGAGAAAAACTTTATGTGAACAGCTCTTCAACAAAAGGTTTTAATGAAATCTCTAATCCAAGGAGCCACAACCTGGAGTGCCAGCAACATTTCTGATGTTGTAGTGGAGCACATAATACTTGGGAGAACACTTCACTTAGCTCTTGTCCCTCCAAAATGTGTCCTCCTTATGCTTCTCCCCTGCCCCACCTTCAATTTAAAGGTTTATAAAATAAGAAATGTAAAGAAAGTTAATGAAGGCAATATGGAACATTAAACAAAAGCTTCTTTTTTAATACGGTCACATTATTGGCCCCTGAAAAAGGGTAAAGTAAATGTTGTTTCATTTTTATTTCTTGTTATAACAGTACTCTGACAAGAGCAAGTAAAATTATTGCATCTGCAGCTTTGTATCCTTCTGTCCATAAGTTTTCTATTTCTACTCAATGTGGTTTTGCATCAGAGAAAGCCCTGGTCAGCAAGGTGCCAAGTACTGCAAAACACAGTTATGCTTTGGGGAGTAGAGCATGATCCTGTAGGAGACTCTTAGACAATTATGCAGAACTAGACCAGAAAATTAGACTTCAAGGAGCCCTGAAAACTGTGATGAACTTCAGAATATTCACATACTCTGAAAAGGCAGGGGAGACTCTTAATTTATCTAGGCTAACTTTTTTAAAACAACAGACTATTTGATGACAGCAAGCTTCTACAGTGGAAGAAAAAGTTTGGTCATCACCTGAAGGCCTCGTGAGATGACAATCTGATACATGCCTTGGCAGCTTGTTTCCCCATTTGAAAGGTTTACTTTCCTGTTTGAAACTTTCAGTCTCCAAATATTTTTGCCATATCCTCCTCTGCTAAGGTTGTCAGTGCCTGCCTGGCCCCTCTGACTGAACACATGTATGATGGTGGTATCAGTTTTATATATCAAAGAATTATCTCCTTTATCTTGCACTACAAGATATATTTTCCAGACCTCAGATAGATTTTTGCCTCTCTTTTCCACGCTCCCATTTTAAGCCTCCCAAAGCAGAGTCAGTGCAGCAAGGTGTGCTATCTAGGTGAGAGCCCAGGATTAGCCCAGTGGCCCAACCGAGCTCTTTCAGTATCTCAGCGTAGCCAAGAAGTGTACAAACTTCCCTGAAAGCTCAGAAGGATGTCACATAAACCCAGGGTAATAAAAGCTATCTAACATTCACTCCACTCAGTATTTACACATCAAATAGTGGCAAGCACAGCAGTAGCAATGGCACATCAACCTGGTAGAAGAAACCAGCACAAAAATCACCCCCTACACAGGTTGATGAACAAAGAGAGAAAGAAGGCCCCTCTCTTTAGCCATACTCAGAGCAGATTTGGCTTTTACATTCTGCCTCTGCTTATGCCCAGGCATAAGCCACAGTATCAAATGTCATTATGGTTCTGCTCCTCACAGTCATTCCCCAAGCTCTCCTGAACTCATTCTCCTCTCAAGTCAAGGATGGCCACTGAAATTCTTACTAATGACAATCTTAATTCTCACTAATGACAATCTTCTGTCATTTCCTACTGGAGCTCACACTTGGTACGTGCTCTGGGTGGTAGACATCAGGTCCTGTCTGCCAGTCATAAGGTAGCTAACTCTTAATTTCTTGTTAGCAGGTTCTGTCCCACGACATGGTTCTGGAATCACTGGGAATTAGGCACAAGTTACTTTAAAACTATGTCCCAGAGTAGCTGCAGTCCAGGTACTCAAATTAAAGGAAGTGTCATTGGTTGAAAGGTAATTACAATGCCAAAATCAGTATGAGAATTTGTGCTAAGTCCTCCCTCAGGACTACACCTGGGCTCATGATTCAATTAGGTATTACAGCACTAAAGCCAGACCGTCACTCCTAATCTCTGGGCAGAGGATTCAGTATTTTAAAGAGATAAAAAAAAAAAACAAATGACAGCACTTTCTTCCTCTTGTTCAGGTCTACATTCTAAAGGCCTTTTCTCGAGCTTTTTCAGATTAGAAGACTGAGACTTCTACACACTGTAGTTACAGAGGTGTGTTATACAGGCAAATGCCCATTTAATTATACCTCCTCTGAAGGACTTTTTCTTCTTTTTATTTTAATTCAGGATAAAGGGTGTTCTAAAAACAACTCAAAGAACACTGATCTTTTAGGACAACTAGAAATAGCTTCCAGTGGAGCCTTAAAACATGCAACTGTTATGTCCTTGTTACTCACAGATCTAATAATTTCTTGCAGAGACAAATGGGATCTTATTTGCTACGGTATCAACTGTCTCCAGAAATACATCTTCATGTAGAACTATATGGACTTATGCGCCAAAGGAGAACTGCAGAGCTAGTCCTGGAAATCTGCCCTTTACCAGAAAGCTCTTTGCTGCTTTTTTGGACTCTTTTAATTGATAATCCACAGAAAAGATTTATTTATTAGAAGGAATTTTAGACAAAAGGAAACATTTTAAACTATAAATGCCAAATGTTTCTGCCTTTTTCTTTCCTTTTTTTTTTTTTTTTTAACAAACAGATCTAGAAACCCAGGATTTCAGGATGTTCTTGGGAGAATTATAACAGTCTCAAGAGAAAATCTAAAAAAAAAAAAAAAAAAAAAAGAAAAGGAGAGTAAAGTAGGGCATAATTGTGTCCTGCAGCTGAACACTCTCCTCCAAATTCCATTCCTCTTATGCTGTGTGTCCTGAGATGCCCCATCCTGCCCCAAACCAGATCCTTAGCTAACAGGACAGAGGCAGCTGCTCTGGTCCCAACATTGGTGCATTTATGCCTGCAGGCAACCCCTTGGGAAATTTCACTTGCACCTGGTTTAGGCCCACTTGTCCTCTCAGACTCATTCATGCAAAGGAACAAAATCCCGTGACAGTGGCTGTGGGAGATGAGAAATGCCAAACAGGCCACCACTACATCTTCATCTGAATGGAAACAAGCAGTAAGAGAGGAATTAGAAAACTTCATACATCTAAAAGTTCACTTCCCCCTCTACTTAATTCGCAACACAAATAACTATAGAGCCTTTCCATGGCATCTGTGGGGAGCTACACTTTGAATTCTAAAGCCAAAAATTTCAAGACTCTTTCACTGTCTGATCTGAGAAGTCTTATAGATGGACCTGTAATATTAAAAATTGCTAAATATTCTTCATCTGGACTCCAGAAGCTTTTGACATATCTCAGGGTCAGCAATCAAAACTTCAGCCACCTGAAAACCACAAGCCCCCAAATCCAGTGCAGAGCTAAGGATTTCCTCAAGAGTAGAACAGGACTGTCCAGACAGGTACATATGCACTGTCTGGCTCCAGCAGGATGGAGTGAAAAAGGCCAGGAGCATGTGAAAAGCACAGAATTAATGTTCAGACTCCATCTCTGTTGCAGTTTTCTGGAAGTACCGATTAAGAGACACGAGTTGGTATAAAACAAAGCTCTTACTATCAACCAATTCTGTTAAAGTAATTCCAATCATGTAAATCACCACTCAGCATTTTAACTGTATTTTATCAGTTTACCATTGTTGGCAGTAATTCTAATTTGCAGGATAACTTCTTCAGTTATATAGTGGTGTGAACACATATTCAGGGAGAAATTTGGGTGGTCACTTTAATTAAGCTGACCAAAGACAAAATACTCTGTTCCTGACAGAACTCAATATCACCTTTCACCTTGACCAGTGGTTAAAGTCACATTGAGACCATGTAAGAGCTCAGAGTTTAATACAATTTATGTCCCAGGATATAGGAAAATACAGTATTGTTTCCAAGACTAGATAAAGAGATGTGGGCTATCCAAGAGATCCATTTATAAGGAATGTGGCCACATTCTTGTCTTTGTTCATGCCAGCACTTAGTCATGGCCTGCTTCCAACTTAAATAGCTATTCCAAACTCCATGCATCAGCCTTTTATTTTAGAGATTAGAGATTGTATCTTTACAATAAAAAAGATACTTTTTTTTCCATGTTTGACCTTAAATAAAGAACCATATCTATAATGAACTTAACTGTCACTGAGGAACATGCAGGTAACAAACCATTTCTGCTCATGCCAGCAATGATCAAATGGTCAAAGCTGACTTTTCTCCTGCTCCTGCAGACCTGGAGCAACTACAGGGTTTACACAGCTTCAGCCCAACAGCTTCTGTTTAAGGCAAAGGTTTAGGGAGGCATCAGCAGAAGTTAACTGGATTTTCTGATGAAGTATGATGTTTTATTTTGTGATGTTTCTTCCTTACCTATTAAGCTTACATGATGCCAAACAGCAAACCCCTCTGCATTGCAGAGTTGAAAGAAGAAGCCTTTAACTTCCACTGAATCTAATAGACTTTGTCATTTGAAAGGAAAAAATTCTCTCCAGAACTCATAGAATACTTCAATTAGATTGAATGACTTAGTTTGTATGCACTGTGTCAAATTTTTCCAGTCAAACAAGCCTTTAACTCTAAGAAAGACCAAGAAATCATTGGGTATATGGGCTTCTTGCAGAAGAAAACTATCAGTGCTATATGATAGTTTGAAAATCATAAATTTTAAATCCAGAAAGAGGCTACTGTGATCATCTTTGCTGATCTACTATTCACACACAAAGACCTCCTCTGAAGCTGTTCCCATTCACAAAAAATTGAACCACCCTTCTCCCCCAAAAAGCAACCAAAAAACCCTCAAAAGAAAACAAACAAAATCCCAAACAGAAAATACTTTGATTTCAAACAAATACAGTCCATCAGGGAAAACACACCACAGTCTTTACCATCCCCTCATGGACTTGAACATTCATTTTTTAACAGCTGTGTCAAGACATTCAGCTCTTTTAGGCCCTCCCCTACAGTACTGAAAAGTAACCTTCCTGTTACTCCATGCTGGTATGTTCTTCATGTACTCAGACTCAGATCACAGACCAATGGGTCCCCACACACAGTCTCAGATCATGTCATTCATTCCTTTGCCTGCTGTCTGCTAATCTAAACAAACTAAGCTCCAGGACTTTCTAGTCATATGACAAGCTTTCTATAAGTCTCTTCTTTCTTGTTGTTCTTCATAACAGGTTGAACCTGTGCCAAACACAACTGTTTATACATCTATGGAGAGCACTAACTGTCTAACTGTCTCTTAAAAGGTTGAATTTCTGAATATGCCAGATAACAAGCAATATTTTGAGATGGATACAAGATACAAAGAGCACAGTTGAGTGATGATAGGGACTCAGAACCCTAGGATTCTTAGAAACAGATTTTTTTTTTTTCTAGAAATAAAAGTCTGAAATAGATTCATTGTTCAAAATATTCTAGCTGGCTGGATCAAGAATGCTGTGGTTGTCTCCTCCTCCAGCTTCAAAATGAAAAAGAGCTTGACTCAGTTCTTCTAAGGTAGCAGTCATTTGACTTCCAGGGGAATTTATGAATCCTCGGTTGTGTTGTTACTGTTAACAAGAGCTGACAGTTAAATGCATTTCATTAACAGAAACTAGAATGAGAATGACAAAACTTTAGCAGATCAGACCTGTAATTGAAAAGGTGACCAATGTAAGGAAAAAGAACTGTCTGCCAGGATTGCACTTGCCTCTCACCCATACTGATAACAGCGTATCTCCTTGTGACCTGTCTTTCTTTCACACCAGTTAGCAAAGCATCAGCAAGATGGAGATGTCAAGAGCAAACCTATGCCAGCATCAGTTCCTCCTTGCACATCAAGAGCAGAAGGAAAAGTAAACCCTAATGGAAGAATTAAAAACATTGAAGATTTTCGCAGCTGAAAACGTACGGAAGATTAGCAAAGGCACAGTAAAAGTAAATGGGGTTGACTGGCAGCTTGTGAATTGATTTTTTTTCAGTCTTGGAAGAGCAGGGAGAAGATGTATCCAAGGACAATTGCTGGGGTACAAAACTTGCTTTGACTGCTTGCATGGAATAGATATTTTCACCGTGCAGCTTCCTCATTTGCAAGCACTGCCAAAAGATTGACTGGGCTTTGAACATCTGTGGATTTCCAAAACCTACTGAACAAACCTACCTCCAGATGCACAAAATGACAATTTAATCCAGATGTAAAACAATGGGTAGAACCATAATACTGCTCAGCTGCAACAGAATAACAAAAATCCTGGTGCTAGAATGTAAATGGTGCTTGAACAGGGAGCTGAGTAGAGCTCTGCAGTTTTGTGCAAGGAGTAAAGAATAGGAGAACAGAACATCTAAAGGTAATCTGTTCTGAAGAAACCTACCTTTTGGGTCAACCATCCTCAGCAAATGCATTTTGTCACTGAAAGCTCCTTCCCTGGGCTCACCAAATTTAGAGTAGTCCTACTCTCAGTTGATATACGAAGGTTATTCAGCCCGATTGTATAGTTTGCTATTGTGTTCCCTGCCACCAACCAGAGAGGAAAAAAAAACCATAAAAAGGAAAAAAAACTACCACTATTCATCCTATTATATTTAGTGCTCTGTCTTCCCCTGCTATAACAGCTTGCTTGATTGCCTTGTCCTCCTGCTGTGCCATACTCTTTTAGCTCTGAAAGCACTCTGGGAAAGTGAGGATCATTTATGATATACTTGTACAGCACCTAGCAGAACAGGACTGGGGCTTCTGGTCAGCACTGCAGTGTCAATGCACTACTGATCATCTGAACATTCAGGCTTCCTTGCTGATCTATTTCAATTCAAATTAATATACAAAAATTATTATTAATAATACAGAATGTGACCAGCCTGAGAGGCTTTGCCTATTTCTGTGACATCCTTTTTTCGGTTCTTGAGAGCCTCAAAGATACAGCCTTAGTGTAAGCCCTTTTGGGATGCACCTCACCCCTTGCTTTGCAGAGTATCATATCACAGCTCAGCCTACTCAGTGAGTAAAGACTGGTCTTGTAAAGAAGAAAACACCATTCTCTCACCCGGCTGTTACTTGGAAAATCAAATGCAAGGCCCCTGCCTCCCTTTCTTCCCCTGGGCACGGTGGAGAGGCACCAAAGAGGGGTCAGACTTTTCCAAGATCCAGCAGAGCTGGCAGACTCCCAGGATAAATGCTGCATTAGTCTCAGGGCATTGGAAAGCTCCAGTCCTTTTGCAAGCATTTGGCTGTCTGAATAGCAGTGATAAAAGGGAGGGGGCAGCCAAACCCACTCCACACCCACAACCATCACAACAGCATTCCAGTGTTATTAGAAATCCAGCTGTTCTCTGCAAACTGGCAGGATTTACTGCTCATATTTTGGTTAAAGAGACAGATGAAGTTCCCCTTCCCCATCCATTATCATTGTATAATCTATACAATACATCAGCCCAATGGCCATGGCAGTAAAGAAAGGGGAGAGGCAGCATTAGTATTCAGAGCACACGCACCACACAAGGCAGCAGGTTTATGATCTGCGCAACCTGAAATAAGCACTTCTCTTCCCTGGGGAGCCGGGTTAACACCGAGGAGCTGTGTGTTAAGTCACAAATACTTCTACTAATATACATCCTTTCCTGTTTAGGAGGGGACGAGGAGGCAGCATACCTGTCCCACTCACACTGGCACAGATGGCTAATGTTTTTGTGGCTTGAAGTGTCACATCCCTTTTCTGATCCCAACTCCTCCATGTTGGCAGAGCACTCTTCCTCCAGCTCTTTGACACCAACCAGGCAAAGCCATCAGCTGTCAATCAGCTGTCACATCTACCTCCTCCCAGCCTATCCTGACATCCCCCCTCTGCCTGGCACCAGGGGCAGCAGAGAAGTAATCTGCTATGAAATTAATTGCCCCCTCTGCCATGTCAGCACAGCTATGATGGCTTCTGTGTTTATAGGGAGCGGAGAAGAAAGGGTTTTGTGGGCATTTTTTCACCATGTATACATAATGGGGTACAACAGTTGCATGGAAACAGCTTGTTTTCAGCTTCTGACACCATAAAGTACCTGTTTTCCTGAATGGACATGCCAAGTCACCCGGTTTGTTACCAAGTAGTGTAAACAATCATTTGCTGCTCTTGGCAAATAATAATCCTAAGAAAGAGATCATATAGGCATGGTTACATTTGAACACACCAAAAACCATCCAAGAAATCTACCATTGTCTTTCACTTCCAAGATTCCCAGAATAATTGCACAACAGCCACCTACATTTATGCTCTGCCTTCAAAATTGCTTTATGTCCATCTACACCCAAGCTGCAATGAAAAAGGAATCCCTCCTGTCTTAGTTCCACTTTTCTGGCTGCACAGGGACCCAAGTGAAAACTGTTTTGTCAGGTTGATTTTCTGCAGGAATTTCCTTTTCTAGCTCACAGCACTGCCACACAAGCACCAGTCCTGGCAAAAAGGAGGATGCAGAGGATGTGGCAGGGATGCACAGCCAGGAGGGAAAAACAGAACTTAACTGCCCCTTTGGGTACCAGCACACATCTTCCTTAGCTTAAAGCAGCTGTGAAACAGCAGTCCCCAATCTCTCCCTGCTTCAGCAGAAAAGGGTTGTGTACTAGTAGCTAAATAAAGTTTCCTTTACAACCACAACCTAAATTTTCAAATGAGCACCAGCACTAGTTTTCAAGAGCTCAACACCTTGCAAGCTCCTGAAACTCCACACTTAACCATGTTTCCTTTGGGAGCCTTCCCCTACGAGAATTAAGCCAAGAAAAAAAGTTTCTTCTCCAAACACAGAAACATCAGAACTCTGAACCAGTTAGAGATACTTCACAAGGTTCTTCCAAGTCACAAAGAGATTACAGTACCTGGGAGTTAAAGTGCTGTCCAAGACAAGTGAGTGGGAACTTTGGGCAGGTGTCTGCCTTTACACCGCTCAGAAGTGAGCGGTGACACACATCCTCAAATTATTTAGTCTTGTTTCATTAATACAATATTGGTTTAGATAATGAATGCTTATTATTTAGATTTGTCTCAGGATTGTTTTGACGTTACACAACACTGCCCTTAGGACCAATATTATAAATTAAACAGCAAGCTGCCATCACTTTAAGTGCTGTAATTTCAAAAATAAAAAAATAAAAGAACAGCTGTCACCCAGGAAAAGAAAACAACGAAAATGGAACCTAAACAAACATTCCCTTAGGCTGCTATTGTTTTCCTGATAACTTGGATGGTATTTCCCCTTCCCCACTCACATAGCAGCAGTTGGAACAGGAAGACTGGTCTTTTCTATTGACAGGTGATAAATCTTTTCCTGGTGAACTGAAGGTGAGTACTGAACCCCTCACTTGTATAATATGATAAAACTTGACTACAAGGAAAGAGGCTCCTGCAGACATCTTGGGAGTGATCACTAGTTGCTGGTGATCTCATGTAAATGGGTTGTGTTAAGGAGGGAAAATTAAACAAGGGCAAAGGCAGAAGGGGAAGAAAATCCACAGAGAATCAACTCATGCTCCTGAGGCACAGCCTTCACTGCAAGTGCCACTTCTGAGCACTTCCCTGAACTGGACCTTCAGCAAAGCAACAGTACCACTAATTTCATTTGGGTGAAGGGACACAAAGCCTTGGGAATTGGAATGGGAGTTGTCCCCACTGCTGACAACTACACGAACACTTTCCTTACCACAGACCACCTCTTCTTGGGATAAGCAGCCAATGGACATCCCTCCTGCCCGTTGACACTGCACTGCCACCTCCCCTCTTTCAAGGCATTTTGGCACAGCATCTTGATGGCAACTGCTGGGGTGGGAGGATGGCTTTAGTGCACTTGCAGCTTGGGGCAACCCATGTTAGAAGCCAACAATATGTGCCGTGTAAGGAGGCAGCTGCCTTCAGGCCACCAATAAAAAAAGCCAGATGCAGGCATGCCTTGCACCTGTCACTGGAAAGAGCTCAGTTAACAGTACCAGCAGATGGCACTTGAGAATACATAGCATATTTCTTGGGTTGTGTCACCCCCATAACTTCCCGTGTCTGGCAAACAGCCTTTTGGGAACAGCCCTCCAGTCTTTTGTATCAGCTCTTAAATGCCATGGATTGTGTCCTGGCAACTACTGCTGGAGAAGTAGAGCTCGGCTTGTTATGTCATTAGACAGAGACCAGCTCAGCTCAGTTTCTCACTTGCAAGACTAACAACAAAGCCCTGTTTTGATTGCATGGGTGTATTTAAAGATGTCTTTTTTTTCTGAACAATACTGCTTGGTACCTACATAGTGCCTCAAAGCCCAGGAATGCAACACAGGTTTTGTACGCACGCTGATAAATGTCGCTCCACAGTTAATTTTAGTTATCTGAACCTAATTATTGCTAAATTGCAGATGCATAAACCAAAACAAAGATCTAGAGCACGTTGGCTGAAGTATACTAAGCCATTTGCAGAATTGAAATAATAATAATAAAAACACGAGACACAAAAACAAAGTAAACAAACAAAACAATTCACTGGAGAATTTGGTCCTTTGTTTGCTGCTATGAACAAGAACTCAAATCACCAGAGATACAAGTCAGACTTACAGAAGAAATTAAAAAGAGAAGAAAGTCCAGTATGTTTAGTTACTTAACTGAAAGTAAAGCTAAAACACCCAGATGAGATTATTCAGACCTGAGATCAGCTATTTAGGAGGGGAGGAAAGGAAACAAATATGTCAACCAAACTGACATTATGACCCCTGTTAATTACAAGAACATTCCAGGAGATAAAAGAATGCAAAAAAATAAAGTCAGTGAAGGTCAAGAATAGGCTCCTACAGCAACTCAGAGACATAAATGGCACTTAGGTACAAAACTTTGAGTGACTTGGCTGGGATTAATGAGTTGGGTGCTTATTCTCTGCATACGGCTCAAAGGTAAAAATCACAAATGGTGTTATTTAAATGGAAAATAAATAGCCCTGTCTCTTTAAGGATATCTTATCTCATTCTCAGTGGAATAGTGGCAGCCATAAAAAAAGCTATGATTTCAGTATTTCTTGTTATGACTTCTTTCCCCGCTCGTCTAAAAATAAAAGGCTACTCTGTAGTTCCAGATCAATCTAACTAAAAGAGAAGAATTCACTTACAAAAACAAAATAGCAGCTCTGACACTAGTTATGTATTCATCACATGTGAAAATGGCCCCATAATGCTGCCTTCAAACCTTTCCAACAAGTTGTATTAAATTAGGTTGGGTTCGGATTTTTTTTATTCCTTGCACCAAAAGCAAAATAAATACAGCTTTATTCAATGCCACTAAAAGGTTCAGATTCAACTGGAACCCCAAGGCATGTGGCTTTGTTGTTAAAGCACATATACTGACTCTATTGATTGGTGCAGTCCTCTGTGCAAGAGAATTTGTCACATCAATAGCAACTGAAAAATACTCAGGAGCTGTAATATGGTTTAAATGAGCAGTTACCACATCAATATAAAGAGCATTTTCAGTGGCAGTAGATAGGAACCCTTTTGCAAACCTAGTATTTGTTTTAAGATAAAGGATGACAACTTTTTTACAAGGAAGATTTTTTTAAGTAATGGTGAGCAAAGCAGCAACCTCTGTAACTCTCTGGTGATGACAGCACTCTCTGGGCAATAAAAGCCACAATGACCAGAAAACTTCCAGGTAGGAAAGGAATGACAATGCTCTGAGCCAGATGGATGTAAGGGCTGGAGAAAAACTCTGCTGCTCCCTTGCCTCCCTGGTCTTTTTCACAGCTGCTGCCCAGAGCACACCTGTGCCACAACTGGAGATCCACCCCAGACTTTGCTTCCCAGAGCCCCAACGTGGCACAACACAAGAGCTGGGAGATTCAAACCAGACACAAACACACACCAGACGTGAAAGACAGAAGAGAAGATTCCTGACCTGTCCTCAGTGCCAGACAAGAGCTGGGGGAGGATAAATCTTCTGCCATGCCTCTGCCTCCAGCCTCCTGGGAGAAGGCAATACACAGAAATGGCCTTTCCGTCACTGTAGCAGGTCTCTGTTTGTTTTCTCCCCTTTATCAGGGTGGTTGATCCTGGCCACAACCATGTTTTTAATCCAAGAGGATGTCAAAAGACACTGAAGCATTAGAAAGCCACCCTGGATTTCCAATTCCAACAAAAATTGGAAAGGGAGCAGAAGAGCTCAGCTGCCACCACTTTACCAGGGGGCAGGTAACGCCTTCAGCACCTGCAGCCTGCCAGTCCTGCAATCCCGGGAATCTCAAGCCCTCAGCTGATATTAAATGTGATCGAGGCAGGCACAGAGAGACTCACTGGCCTCAATAACATGTAATCTAAGATAAAAGGTCAAACAAGGTGCAAGAAGGGTCACACAGGAGAAGTCCATGAAGGTAACAGCAGGCTGGAGTGGATGATGCTTCCTGCACCACTGCTGCATTAGTGGATACTGGGCTTGTGAGGCCTGACACAGCACAGGTGGTCTCAGAGACCCACCCCCTCCCCAAGGTGTGTCACCTCTGCTTTGGTCACAACTGAATTGGGGAAAAGAATAAATAAATAGGAAATTCACAGCAAGGAACAAGTCTCCATTTCACGGGCTTGAAAAATGCCTGTTTTTCAATAATGAGAAATAGTTCTATATTTTCAGGGGATGGAACATACTTTTCCCTGACTTGGTGTATTTATAGAGTACAATTCTCTCTCAATCACATCCCTCCTTCCCTTGGGTTCCTGTACAACGGACATTTTTGTCATTCAGGCAAAAATCCCTCTAAAGGAAGACGAGAAGCGGCATGTGCTGCAAGTTTTGAATGAGATGAGAAATTTCACACTATCCTGATATCTTCTGGGTAACTGCTTATTTTATGATGACTAATAGGCAATTACTATGGTAATACCGCAATACAACATGTGTGAGGTTTGGAAATGAGAAATTATAGGTAACTACTTTGGACTCATTTCTATGGTAACAAAAAGTAATTGTCATTAAATACCAGTTATGCTGCGGCTGTACCTGGTAATTATAGATTTTTTATGCCCAGTAACATAAATAAAACCAATAAATTTATTCAAAAGGTCCGTGATTGTTTACTTATATGTTGTTATATAGAATACACAATGACAAACACCTAATTAGGAAAAATAAACTCCATTGAGAGGTTCATCTTGTCATCTGAGATGGATACTCTGTTTTTCAATTCAAGACAACGCATGAATTTCACATGTATTAAATGAAGCTAAGAAAAAACACCTTCCCCTCCAGAAAAATAGGTGAAAAATAACAAAGAGGCTTTATGCAAATGATAGTATACACACGAATAGCCGTGTCTCACAACTGAACAAGTGACAGTAAGAACCACATAACATACCCAGTCACTGTGAATGTACACACACACACATATATATGTGTGTAGGTATAGGTGTATCCCCCTAGGTGATATTATCAAAGATCAAAATCAAAACTCCTCATTGTTACAACATATAGCTCTGATTTATAGTTAAAACAATTTGGATAGAGTCCACATGTGCATTTACTGTTAAAAAACCCTCATAAATTACGAGTGTACACAAATATTGAGCTTTTGACTGTTTCTAGAGTCACAGAAATAAAGTCCACAAAAACCTATTAAGGATAAATTGAAGTGTTTCACCAGGTCCAAAGCCTAGTTTTCTGTTTGTATTTCAAGTCTTTCAAAACAAATGTTTAGAAAAAGACAGTTTTTAAATAAATCGTGCCATTAACAACCAGAAACAAAAGAAGATTGTCCTTTATAAAATGCTGGTATGAATAATTCAAAACGTTTTCCAAGCCTTCCCAGAGAATTTTTCTCACTTGAAACAATTTGCTAAATTCAACTCCTTTCCACAAACTATTTCAGTCCTTACAAAACTAGGTTTCTGGGGCAAAAATATACCAAAACATTTAATCCCAACACAGCTTTCATAAGGATACTGACACTGCTTATGTTGAATTTGGTTTTCCAGCCTGGGTAGGGCTGGCCTCCTTTCTGTCCAACAAATTACTCTGTTAACCCCTCACACCAGCGAGCAGTAAAGATTGTGTTGAGTTCAGAAATATTGTCCCTGACAGTGAAATGAGAAAGGATTAGAATCAGCGCGTGCCCTCTTCTCCCCATTCACACAAATTCTTGCAGTCCCTACAATCAAGCAAGGAGGATACAGTAATGATGACAGTTCAGAACATTTCAGCCAATTCATGGCTTTAATTTACCAAAGGCTGATACTGTCACAGTTATCCAAGTGAAGGCAACACAGAAACAGCAAAGAACGGGAAGACTTACTGGGTCGTGCGACTAAGCCTTTAGAGAATGGTCAGGATATTTCAACTGCCTTGACATGGCATTTCTGGGATACCTCAGTGAAGAGCTGCCCAGACTAAGCAACACATCCCTTTTGGTGCCAGTATAGGATTTCGTCTCTGAAAGGTGAGGCTGACAAATTGGAACTAATCTAAGGCAGTGTGGTACAGTCATCTCGCCTGCAGGGACACATTTCAGCATTCAGCTGCAGAATGCCAGCTTAAGAACAAGCTCTCGATAAAGGAAAGTTCAGGCCAAGCCTGGGGATGCACGACTTTTAAACCAAGAACACTTTTTTTTTTTCCCCTTAGTCTATCCCCACCTCCCTGGGGATGGCAATAGGTTCAGAAGATGATAATGTTATACTGCAAACAGAGGGAGAAAAGTCGAGAAATCTCTCTTCCCTGAACTAGTTTTCCTTTATTTCCTAACGCTGTTTCACAGTTTAATCTATCAGAGAGGGTGAGATTAGTGTTATGGAGAAACACACAAATGTTTTTTATTTTTGGGCCATGTTCTTTCAAACTAAAGCTAAAGATCAAGTCATGCAATCCCAGAAAAAGGGGTCTTTCAATTTAGATGAGAGCTGAGGACAATGCCAGCTAGAATAGAGGGCAAATTATGCTGAAGACTCATTATTTTAGCTGGGTCAACTGATAGCATCTTCCTGAGCAATTTAATTAACAAGCTCATGTGGCATAACATTTTTTTACACACTGTAATTCTAAAGCCAGTTACACTTAGAAGTGCAGTAATACCAAGCTTTAAAGATACCAAGAAAAGGATGAAGTCTGTCTTCCTGTTTTGTGAAAAACTACATCCTTGGCCACAGTGTGGCAGGTACCTGTCATTATGTTAGGAGTTGGGGATATTCACGTGGCAAGAAAAGGACTATGGAGGGGTTTTTTTTTCCACTGAAGAGAGAGTTCAGTGTAGTAGTGATCCTCACAAAAGAGTATGATGCCAGCAAAACAGCAAACAGGTAGCACTGCAAGCAGGTGCAATCCCAGTTAGCCATTCTATACTTTGGCTTGCAGGTGAATTTGCACTCTGAGAACTCCACTTCTCTGCACCTTATCCCTACAACACTCCTACCCAGCCCGCTCTGATCTACTGTAGTGTGGTTTGCTCATGATTTTTCACTTTTCACTTCTTCTCAGAAAGAAACAGATGAAAACAAATATTACATATTTTGGTTTCTAAACAGTCAGTCAGAAATTTCATTGGAAATCAAGTCAAGTACAGGTAATTTCACCAACTCCCTTGGTTTATGCACTTAAGTTATTAAGAGATAGAACCATACTAGTTCGCTTTCTATTAAATAAAAAACTTATGTCCTAAGATTACAATCAAATTACAACTTTTTCCCATTTATCAAAAAAAACCCCAAAACACCAACTTTTTTTCAAATTGTGTATAGACCTGCCAGACATTCTAAAGTAGAAGCTTAATCACCCTTGTGCGTCCCACAGGGCACTTTGTCTTTTCATTCCTAACTCTATGGGTCCACAAATTCTTAAACTCTTCCATAAACTTGAATAAATCAGTAAAGTTTAGCACCCTATTTCCATGTATCCTAATAAACTGAGCACTGACATTCATTTCCATGACCATTTCTTTTAGAGTCACCTGACTGTACACGTGACATATAAACAATTTTCCTCACAGATGTGCCTGTGCTGTGAGCACTTGTGCTTTATAGCTGCAATATTAAACTCACTTGTTGCTGGTTATGAACATTTCACCACATGAAAGTCCCTCTAGAGTCACAACCCATTTGGTCTGTTCTCTTGAGAATGAGCAAGAGTTTATAGAAAACAGGCAGTTCTTGGCAGCATTGTTGCAGATTTGGCTTAAACTCCTAAACCTCAGTTCACAGATTTTGGAGGAGAGCACAGGACCCACATTCTCGGTCGAAGTCCTGCATCCCCAAAAGTGACAATGAAGTAAATCTCATCAGCCAACTGTCACCATATCATAGTGGGTAAATGAGTGGTTAGTTCCAGTTTTGATCTCAGGAGAACTGGTACATCCCATCCCTTCCATGAGAATCGCTGACACACTCAGACTTTTAATGGTGCCCACTGTGCCTGGGATTTCAGAGGACAGTGAAGTGCATCCGACAGTGTGCTTTGCCAATTGTGCAAAGCTGTGTACTGGTGGGGTGAAAAAAAA
This sequence comes from Chiroxiphia lanceolata, assembly GCF_009829145.1. NCBI lineage: Eukaryota > Metazoa > Chordata > Aves > Passeriformes > Pipridae > Chiroxiphia > Chiroxiphia lanceolata. The sequence goes on from NC_045645.1 coordinate 6,944,087, forward strand.
AAACCCCGTCTCTCACACTGGCAGGAGATCAATTTACAAACTCAAGCATGAGGTTTAATTACCCATTTCATTATCTTAGCTTGCATAGCTCTGAATGTGAACCTTCAATGAACCAAAGAAATAGTCACCAGCTGCTGCTTTGAGAAAGAGGGAGATAACAGGAAGGAGAAGTTCAAATGCCTAGAGCTGCTCTTGCTGCATATGGCACCCCTGTTTGCAAAAGCAGGGGATTGTCCCCAGCCAATAGATCTGTGTTAGACCACACTACGTGGAAGACTTCTGAAAGTCCTATTTATGTGCTAATCTGAACAAAGACCAAAAGAGATGAAACAGGGTTATCTAGCCAATCACTGAAAAGCCTCAGAGTTAAATTTTCAAATACAAGCAAGTGATCCTTAGAGATTTTTTTAGAAATTCATCCACTAAATTCAAGTAAATAAATTGTGATGTGCTTGTGGATTTTGTATGAGGAGGAAATAAAGTGTTTGCTGTAAATTATTCACTCAGCAGTAGTTAACTGCAATGCTGGCACATTACTAGGCTTTTTAATATTCTTCTCAAGATAATAGGTAACATTTTGCTTATTACCCTAATTTTTAAGTTATTAGTTACATTGGGCCATTTGTAAATACAGTGAAGAATTGCAAGAAAATCAAATGTTTTTCCAACTACCTCATTAAAAGTCTCTTTAGTTCAGGAGGGTTGAAAATCCTGCATATCATGAAAAGTTAAACCAATAGTATACCATCAGGCTCAGCAATTCCAAATTAATTCACATGCCCTTTCATAGTACCTGGGTTCCCCAAAGGCTTTTCAAGTTATAAGCCATATGCATGTCTGTAAAGCTGCATGCCTCTCAAAAACTGTAGGGAAAAACCTACAGGGCAAGTGAATTTATGGGAAAAAACAAAAACTGCTTAATTGCAACTGGAATTGCTTATGTGCAAGGCACCTGGAACAGAAGAAAATGATGTAGTATCAGAGTCTAGAGGCAATTTAGGGCTTTATTCCTGTGTGGTGACACATTCTGACAAATTCCCACTGCTGGCAGACTCCACTACTGCAATATCACTATCTGATTTTGGATTTGCCAAGAGCTGAGTGAGTATCACTGCAGCTGGAAGGAGATAATGGGTTCTCAGAAGTTTCACTTAAAACATATATAACCACTGTTGAAATCACCCATGCAACTCCCCACTACTTGAGTTTAGTAATTAGTACAGCACAGGAGGGATAAGGAGCACATATCATAGAATCATGAAGGTTGGAAAAGACCTCTGAAACCATCGAATACAACCATTAACGCAGCACTGCCAAACCATGTCCCTTAAGCATCACATCCACGCAGTTTTTTGAATACTTGCAGAGACGGTGATTCCACCATTGCCCTGGGCAGCCTGTTCTAGTGCCTGACCACTCTTTCAGGAAAGAATTTTTTCCTAATATCCAATCTAAACCTCCTCCGGCACAACATGAGGCTATTTCCTCAACAAAGAACTGCCAGCAGCCCTGTTTTCTGCACCTTCTACCTTCTTCCTCAGTGGTCTCCTCACCCTTACAATAACCCAGTCTTATTCTGCTTAGCAATGCAATATCTAATTAGATCAAAGCTCAAGGTAGCCTGGCTACAGAGTGAATTGTGCTATTTAGTCTTGCGCTGTAAGCAAAACCGCATGCAGTATATTACATTTCTCAGGGGCTTCTCCAGAGAACTGTGTGGTACATGTAATTGCCCCCACAAACAAATCATCAACTAATCAACTGCTTTTCATTATCACCTCCAGCAGCACATTTATTTTGTAAATAAATGCATTAAGAGCAAACAATTTTAGGGAAAACAAAAGATTATCTGAATACGATCTCAACAGAGAAAGTAGTAAAGTAGTAATTCAAATACTAAAATGAAGCAAAATTAGCATAGGGTGGAATGATTATTCCATTCCGTGTATCCCTGGTACAATAACAGAGTGAAATCCGTGACTTTAATGGATGATCTGGGTAGTTTAAGGGAACTGTGATTGACTGACACATTTACATAGAGGCTGATGAGCAGCATAATGAATGCATTTGTAAAACACAGCTAAGGTCTAACTCTAAGCTGACATTAGCTCCCACACTTAGAGGAGGCTTGCAGAGCAGATACCCTGCTATCTTGAAGAGTTGCTCTCTAGCTCTTGGAGCAAACAAATTTGCTATTGTGAGCCCCCTTCCTCAACAGGAACTCCAGGAAGTGTATGGACACATGAGACTCTCCAGTTGAAGAGGAATTAATTGAAACAAGCCACATTAGAGTCTGTGACAAAGCCACACAAGGTGTATAAGGCAGCTATAAAACACAGAGATTCATATCTCACACCATACCTGTAATTTCCTAGGTAAACTCCATCAGGATTGAGCATGGGTGCAATCTTGAAGACCAGGTGGTCTCTCAGTACTTTTGCAATAGGATGGTGGCTCACAAGGAAATCAATTATACCTGGGGAAAAAAAAAAAATGAAGAAAGAGTTTGAAAAGGGGGAGTTGTGACATCAATGATTTCCAGATATCTATCTGAAATTTCACATATAAAGATTAGAATGATCATTTCTCTTGGTTTCTGGCACTGCTCCTGCTTCCAACAGAACAAACCACTTGCAGTCATGTAGCACCTGCCACCTCCTTAAAACTCCAAGAACTTTGAGGAGAAATACCTTAGTCTATCCTCATAATCCAAGTACACTATGGCTGCATTATCAGACAGTCAAGTTACCATAGAGGGAGAAGTTACTGCTCATCGGCTGAGCCTTGATAACAAAACATTTCTCCTCCTAAGTGGTAAAATGAAGATACCTTATATACCCAGCCTGCATACATGAGCTCATACTGCAGCTCAGCTCATGAGTGGCCACTTGTTGAGCTGAGGCACCTCAAATTCATTTGAGCATATGCCCAGACCTACCCTTGACATATGAACACAGGTTTCAGATCATCTGCATGTATAAAGAGATATAAAATGCCTCACAAAAACTGGGATAGTTACATAACCTCTGCACTAGGCACAGATATACTGTGGGATTGGTAGACTGGAATTTATAAGGTCATATTCTTCACTTATTTTACACTCAGGAAAGCCTGGAGTAACTCCACCTTGGAACAAAGGCAAGTGACAGGGGAAGCAGATCCTAAATGCCCTTCCTTTGGGCACATCACAGCACCAGAGCCTGCAGGAGCTCCTGCCTCTTGGCCTTGTGCTCAGGGAGTGACTAAACATTGCCTCGCCCCAAGGCTGGTGCTGGGGCAGGAAACAGGAATCTGGCAGTTAAATTCATTGCTTATTCCTCCACCGAGTTGGTACTGACAGAAATAGCTTCCAGGGAATTAATGTAGAGATAAATTGAGTTCCTGTGTAATCTCAGGACACCCACAGATAGGTCATGACAATTTGCTATTTATTGTAAGGTCCATCCTGTGAAGCAGGAACCATTTACTGAATTTCCCCAGAATAAATCAATCACTACGGTCTAGTAACAGGATAAAATTAAGCAGAGAAAAATTAAGGCTGCTCATCAGTAAAATTTCACTAATGGCGAGCTCTATTAGACTGTGGAATTGTCTCTCCAGGGTAAGAGTGGAATCCCATCATCAGAAGCATTTAAGGCTGGACAGGGTAAAGCCTTAGGGAATAGATATAACAAGTGACAATTCAGCATAGAAGAGATGGCATGGGCTAACTAGCTGACTTCAGAAAGGCTGACTTTAGACCTGATTTTTTTGTGATTCAATCAAAACATTTAAAAATAAAAATAAACCCCAGGTAGCATGCCAGATTAAATGCACTTGTTTATACTTGGTTGGAACATACATTAAAGAAAGACAGGACCAAAATCTCACATCTTGTACAACTCCTTCATTGAGCTTATTTCCTAAGGCCCACTTTGTGTTTCAAATACTAACAAATCTGAACCTATGCTGCTGTTTGGATGAATTCTAATTTGGTGAGGCAAATGGAGAAAAATGAGGCTTCTGAAACGTTTGAGATGATCAAGGTATAATTGACTCTAAACTTCAGCAATTTTTTCATCTATTAGTCACTACTCGTGAAGAAAGGAAAGTCCCTTTCTGCAACCAAGTCTTTTACTTGGGAAGAAACTAAACCTGAATTTTGGAGGCAAATTAGCATATACATAATTACATTGCTCAGGAAATGTTTCTGCAATTACCTCCTCCCAATGAAGGAAACTGAACATCGATCTGCTTTTTGGCCGGTGTTGTGACTTTTGTTCATTATACAACAGCAAGAACATGAAGAAACGACAGGGACACAGTTGGATCCTGAATAACCAGATTTCCTAAGTGTATGCAAACATGAAAAGCTTAGCTATGTTAAACTGCTGCTCTAACTGTTTTCTGGCAGTGTCTGAAACGTAATCCACAGTATGTACACCTGGAAAGCTCCAAAGTACTTAAAGGAAAATAGCCCCACACTTAGTCCATGATTTCTCAAGATGCTATGCTGGTTTTAGTTTTAAAGAGCTTGCAACTAGACTCAACTATAGTCAAAGATCACATCAATTTAGGTTTTCTGAAACGCTTGGAAGAGTTAACCGTTCAGCAATCATTATGTCCAGAAAAAACTTTATCCTAGGTTAGGTATGACTTTTCAAGGCAAATGCAATAAAAACAGCGTAAATATCACGTCGTGTACACAATCTTCACTTCATCAAAGGCCTTTGGCAGAACAGTTTTGCTGTGTGATCTGGCAGCACACCAAGAATTCACATGCTACAGTTCGTCATGCAGCAGGGAGGACCATGAATACCTCGGGAATAACGTGACTGCATTTCACCCAGGAGCCCAAAAACTCTCAGAGCTTCACTCTGGCTGTAACTGTGCCAGGGAAGAGGCTTGTCCAGGTTCTGCTCATTTTGCCCTTGTTATTGATGCAGCCTCACTCACAGAGCTTGGCAAAAGCGACTTGGCAAACAGAAGCTACAGTTTTCAGCTTCACACAGAGAATTATTCTTCCCTAACCAAGAACATGCTATGATGAGGTAGGCTACATATAAACACAGTGGGTGAGCCTCTGCTCTGTGTGAATCACTGTTGCACCCTTAGTTAGGTCAGTTGGGAAGAGCCTGACCTTGGGCACCCAGGAGCTTGGTGTCAAACAAGACCCAGCATTTCCCAATGTCCCACAGGGGGGGTACTGCAGCCAAGTTCACCCAGTCCAAAGAGATTTACTTTATTTTCTTATTTAAGATACGTTTAATTAAGCCCAAAGAAACCTTACCCCATCATAAAAATACAAAGCAAGAGTTAAGAATAACTGACTCATAGAATTCTAACTTGGAAGTAAAGGGAGTTCTAAGGGACATGAGAGAAGCATCAGATGAAAGGACACATTTACATACACAAACCTCACCAGAAAATTATTGTAAGTATCCAAATAATCAACACAATTAGCAAATAACTTTGTCTTCCAGAGGAACCCAATAGTTCTAGACCCTCTGAAATAGCCTTGATCAATAACATTTAAAATAAAAAGATGGATAGCAGACTATTAAAAAAAAATGCCATCACAGAGAACTTGGTCCTCCAGTTAATAAATCAATACAAACTAAATTTTACAGCTTCTGTAATCAGCAAGAGACATATCAGTGTATCTCATTAGGCCAGGGTTAAGAATTTGGCAGCAACCAAAGCCCATTTAATATCATTTACTTCAAGGCAGACACGGCAATACAACAGATGCCCTAATTTATTTGTTGATCTTTGTATTAAAATAACAGTTTGCTGGTAAACAGGAAGGGTAATGATGCCAGTCACCCTTGTTAGTGGCTAATAATTGCTTAATTTGTCCACTAATTGACCTGTGCTACTGTTGAAGCACTGGATCGTGTTGCAGGGCATGAAGTAAACAAGGCCACTGTAATGTTACTTTGGAGAATGACTTCTGGAAATAGAACTACTTATTGCTATAAATTTTCTTTTCACAGATGAGCAGATTAATTGGTCTGCCAATTAGTCTGCTATTAAAGAAAAAAGGGCTGCCCACAGATTGGATGCATCTTCGAACTGCGGCCCCAGTTTGGGTCAAAGGAAATAATCCAATCTGAATCAGTCACATCAGCTATGAAAAATAAGACAAGCATTATTTAGAAAAAACAAATCTCTGTGGCTGGAGATCAAGGAAAATAGCCCAATAATGAAGTATTAACTCTTCAAGTGACTTGAAAATAAAATGGAGAACATGATGGAACGGACCTATTTAGGCATATTATGGCGTGGAAAAGTTCTCCAATTAAAATAAGCAAAACAATATAGATTATTTTCCTATCAAGTTTTCTGGAAAGCAATTAAAATCTTTATTTTTCAAATAATAACATGCAATTATAGATGCTGCCTGGAACCAGAACAGCTCAGAAATCAGCATTCAGCCATGACATAAGAAGAGGCTTATTCATAGTCCACTAGAAATCAACCAAAGTCTTTACATTAACTTCAAGGAGCTTTTCACAGTTATGAGGGAACGGAAAGAAAGAAGTGAAACCAAGGAAAAGGCAAAACAAAACTGTCAGCTGCAAGTATTAGATACACAGCCACAATGGCTTAAAAAATGCTAGCAGTTTTTTAAGTCTTTCTTGGTAAACACAGATTCACTGCAACCACACTAAATCTGGACCAAATTTCTTCCACTTCGAGTCACTTCTCTACCATTATTCATTCTCAAGGCTAAATGCACTTTATCAAATTTTTCTTGCCTTCTTCAGCTCAGCACCTGTCATCTGCCCCAACACTATATCCTGGGGCATCTCTCTGCTCACCCCAATCCAGCTCAAATTATCTACTGGTTCTTCACAGTCAAGTTAATCATTCACTCTTCCATAATACGTAACTTCCACTGTTCTGTCAAGATATTTCCTCAATCAGCCACCTTAAACTCTGTTTAAACTTCCTGCTGGCTCTAACATGACCTCTCCACATTTGCTCCTTCCAAAGAAAAGCCTGTCTTATCCCCTGTTTTTTCCATTACTCCATCCTTTCACCCTCAGTCTGACAATATATTTAATTGTATAACTATATAATACATTTGCCCTGCTCCTATTACTGAAAATCTAATCAGCACAGATCCTAATGCAATATGGCAACTGCTAATGCAAACGTATCCTGGACTGTATCTAGTATATGCCAAGAAAGAAGTGATTTATATTTTCAGACCCATTTCCTAACACTGAGTAGCTGCTGGTATCCTGCAGTCAGCTCACCATAACCTGCAGGTTAAAGAGGATGTGTCAATTAATCTCTAACAGAAATAGGATATATTCATTGGAAAATAAATGTAAGAGAGTCCTGAATGCTTATGATCATATAAAACTATTGAAAATACACTGTTAAAAGAGACTGAACTGAATGTGAATGACACAATTCTTATGTTTCAGTGGCAAGTCAGAAAGCAAAAATATAGGGTTGGGTTTTTTGGAGAGGTTTTCTTCATGTGATGGTGAGAAAAACATGAGATGCTAGGACCAAGCAGCTACAATATTCTGTCTCCAAAGAACAAGCAAAGCACACACAGTAAGCAACAGCAAGGCATTGCTGTGCCACCATTTGCCTGTGAAGGAACTCTCATTCAGCAATGGGACCCTTGTCTGTTCAGCCTTTGCCCTGTCTTGTGGGACTGCAGGAAAAAAGAAACCCACATATCCAAAACAAAACAAAACACAAAGAAGGCAAATGGACACTCTTCTCCATCCCAGAATGGTGGGAAAGGTGTCACAGTCACACTGAACCCTGCTCAGCACAGGTCACAGCAATGCTGTGCCAGAGTGGTCTCCAGAGAAGGTGCATCTGTCCCTTCAGTGCAGCCCCCAGCAGAGGCCAACAGACAGAAATGGTCCAGTAACATCTTAACCTGAGGTATTTACAACATTCAGCACAACAGCAAGGAAAATATGAAAGCATAGGAATGGTGATAAATGAACAGAGCTGGCTCACAGTGGGGTTATTGACATGATCTAACATCTTGCTGTCACCAAAATTATCCCTACAAAAGATCATCGCATAGAGTGATCCATCAGCACAAGATCATTGCAGATGCTGACTCTGCCCCTTTTTAAAGTGCTGCTCCTCCTCCTCCTAATGTGTAAAAACAGACTGACAAGCTAAAATCAGTTTTGTTTGTAGCTTTGGGGGTTTTTTTACGCTTTTTTAGAAACACATTTCTTGAGGAAAGGGCACACAAGGGTGAACACATTGATGCTAACATCAATACAAAAGAATTTATAGATTTTTGAATGCTTTATTAATTGGTTACTTTATCTTTTCAAAGGTCCCTTTGGAATCCATGGTAAAACAAAGGTTTATTTAATCAAAATTATAAAAAGTAATATGGGTGGTGGAGAAGCACTGCATAATTAAGCAGGTAGTGTTAGATGAAGAAAAATTTGATGCCTGACTTATGTCACTGGTTTCCAGATGCCAAACCTGATATATATGTCCATGCATATACTTCTCTCTGAGCAGTTTCTGCAATAAAGTGAGGGTGGAAAGATCCAGAACACTGTCTGTTTTCTATGAACCCCTCTGTGGCCATCCTCAACACACCCAAGTGCAAAGGAAACGAGTGCGAGGGTGTTTGCACTCAGAGGGATGCAGTACCTCACACAAAACCTTTGTGAGCATTCATCAGATCCCACCTTTCAGGTCAGCCTCTGCTCCTCCTGTTTCCTCTGTGCTGATGTTCAGACTTCATCTAAAAGTTCCCCCAGGACAGGCTCAGAGGGGACCTGCACAGGCCTCGGGGTGCCACATGATGAAAAGCAACCAAGTTCTTTGAAAATGCAGAGAAGCTGACAATTTCCCCAGTGGTTCCCAGGGACAGGAAGCTCTCAAGGGAGACAACAACCAAACAATTGCCCATGACAAAATACACCAGAGCCAGCCAAGGCAGGTGAGACAGCACTAGGAAGGATGCAGTGATGTGAACCAGAAACATCCCTGGTTACCTTCCTTCTGAAGTGCACAGAAAGAGAAGGGCTGACTGATTCTCCTGGAATCAATCAGCCCTTTTGATCACAGAGTGATTTGTCCCCAAATAGACACGAATATTTCAATGCTAAACAAGATCTCGTTGCTTGAGTTTGATTGGTTAAAAGCACCCCAAAAAATCTTTAGTTTTTTTTTTTTTTTTTAAATCTGCAACCACTGTTATTGAAGGGAAAAAAAAAAGGCAACAGTTAGTGCCTGGTGGATTATACACATGGCCCCATTTCACCTATTTCTAAAGAAGTTTTAATCAACTTGAAACAGAAAAGTTGCACACCTAACTTAAGGATCCAGCTGCAATAAGCAGATTGATTAGAAACACATCAAGCTGTATCAAGGCATGTTTGTTCTTTTATTTACCATTTAGTCTCTCATCTATTCTCTGCTGTAACTCTAGGTCTCTTCAAAACACAGGATTAAAAGCCAAGGAAATCTCAAATAATGGGATAAAATGAATGTGCAGGAAATGAATGGGTGAATTAGATTACAGCAGATGAAACACTGAGGTCTCAAATGCAAAATGCAGGGAGTTTATTTAATTTGTTACTCTTTTAAAATGAAAATATGCTCACTGACTTGAATTAGTAATTTTCCTGGTTTAAGATATGTTAGGCCATTACAGATAGGCCTGTTTCCAGAGCAGTGAAATAAATGGAAAACAGCCAGCCTCCCAGGGAACACACTAGCTCACTGCATTTTGCCAGCCCAGTGGAACAGTGCTAATGTCAGCTCCAGAGAAAACCCTGCTTCTGCTAGAGGGGCTGCTTGCAAAGGAATTGATAATGACTGGCAACAAATACTTCAAATGGCAGAGCAAGGCACGGTGGATTTTAACTCCAATTTTAATGTGCATGGTAAGCACAGACAGTAATTGATTTAAAGAACATTTTAAAAGCTATTGTTCCTGACCTCCCCCTCCCTCCCTCCTCCAGTTAGCATAGAGTTCCACAAAAAATTAATCTGGCATTTGGTGTGGCTGAAACACGAATCCACCTGAAGGAAGCAAGCAGTGGGAACAGCAGTCAAGAACCTCCCAGATGGGTTCTGCCAGTATGAGAGGGAAACTGCTCTGTCAGTCACTGACCCAAGTCAGGGCATCCCAGCCCCTCACCTGCACCCCTCCAGGTTTCCCAGAAATACTCCTTTCCCAGAAATACACCTGAGTGGAACAAAGTCACTGATGGAGGACCATGACTGTGTGGCAGGTCTCTCTAAACATCAGCAGGTCACAGGTTGTGAGGACAGTGAGTACCGGTTGTGTTACTGCATCACAGCTCTACAGTTAAACAAGACTGACCATTCTGGTATCCAAACATTTTAACTGCTTTCCAGAGTTATAAAATTATAAAATTCCTTCTTACACTGTTGTACAGATACACGAGACATTTGTGGAGTTACAGCCTCAAATGACACGTGACATCAACTAAGATTGCAATTTCAACGAAGATTTGGGAACACCTTGCCACAGTAAACCATTCTAGAACTACTTACCAGTGGACCATATGATGTCAGACTAGGCAGGACTCCAGATTAGAACTAGGCAGACTTCCTTTTCCATTTTAATGCATCTACTGATTGGACAGGACTGACTGGGGCAGAAGTCCTGAAAATTTATTATGGATATTCCACATAAAGGAGGTACACTTATATCACTGCCCTTCACGTGCAATATCCTACTCTTTCTGTTAGATGTCTTAAGACCATGCAAACAATGCCTCAAAACCCCAGAGTTCCAGACCATAATGTTCCAGATTCATTTCAAGCAGAGAGACTGTAGCCAAATGGATGTGACTGGAATAGAGTCAGCCACAAATCAGTAGTCTAGAAGTACAATCAGTTCAGTGCAAAAAGTTGCTAAGTGATGAGTGTTTGGGATTTCCTATGTATTTTTATGAGCTGTAGCTCTTTCCTCATAAAAAGATTCACATCTGCTTTGAAGAAAATGCAACTGCTGGTGCTGGGCTGGAGCACAACATCCCAATTCAGCACTGAAAAGATACAGATATACTTTGCCAGTAAAACATAATTAAAGTTGGCAATCCCAGTGACTAGGATGTGGGACCAGAAGCCAGAATGCCTGATCTTGGTTTCTAGCACTGCTGATTTTTGGCAAGTTGCTACCAGAGTCTGCTATTTTAGTGTGTTCAACTTGAGATAGCAATGGCCAGATTTGCAGGGCAGCAAAACTGGCTTCACTGGGGCCAAAACCAGCAGATGGGTTTTCCAAACAAACCCATGAAAGCTCATTGGAGCCTACTGCACTTGGAAATCTGGCAAGTGGCCACAAAACGGGTTTACTAGGTGTTGAGTAAAATTCTGAAACTTTTCTGTTCCTACACAGCTGTCACTAGAGGAGATCTGTGCCACCAACAGTCCATTCCCACCCCACTCTGCCCTAAGATAAGCACTTTCTAAAAATCAGTCCTGTAGAGGTCAAGATGGCAAGACTTCTGGTAACAGAGACAATCAGTACTGCTGGTCAGTTCAGAAATGCAGGCTTAAGTACTCTCAGTTCTGCTGATTGGTTTTTTTCTCCCAAACAAAATCAAGTGCATGGGACCCATAGGCTCTCTCCACCAGCACAGAGTCCAGGTGGTACTTTGGGTTAATCCCTCCCACTCTTTCACGGTACCCAGCTCTCCTTTCATTGCAGCAATGGGAGACCCACTGGCTTCAAAAAACCAGACCAATGTAGGGGAGCAGAATGAGACCAAGGCTGGACTTGCCTGGCAAAAAGTGCAAACCTGAACATAGAGAGAAATGGACTGCTTCCTGAGCTCTGTAGTGATGAGCCCATATCTCAGCCACTTAATTACCCTGATTGCTGAGTAGCTTGCTTAGCTACAAACTAACCTCCCCAGGCCCAGAGGGCAGTTGTACAGTTCTCCAGTAGAACTGGTGCACCAGCAAAGACCTGTGGAATTTACTTGAAAGAACCTCTCAGGCTGACAAAGAGAGGAGGTATTGGCAGGAGCACACAGCTGCTGCTGCAGGATTGCCCAAAGGGTTCCTAAATTCAGTTCACAGCACAGACTGAGTGGGTGGCTTTGTTGGTTGGCTTTGTTTTCTTTAATTTTCTTAATATGCTGTAAGGAGCTTGGAGTTCTCTTTGCATCAAAATGAGGCTACCAATACCCCCTGGATGATGCCTCTTTTCCTCCTGGGAAAAAACAAAAGGGTTCCTAGAGAAACACTGCAAGGATTAGATGATCTCGCTTTATTAATGAATTACTTGGGATTTATCAGAATCATTCTCAAGATGTTGCTTCAGAATATGATGTGCTTGGCCATTATTATTCAGTCTGTCCTTCCCATGAGTGTGAGTCCTCTAGGCAGCTCAAAAAATATTTGCTGCATTATGGTCCTCAGTTTTTACAGAATTAACTAATGTTAAATACAGCTAAGATTTAAGCTTTAGAATTGAACAGAAATATGCAGGAGATCCCACCTTTCCTGATGTACAAGAAAAAAAGACAACACAGAAAAGAGGCTTGATTGCAAAGGGGGGCAAATAAACACAAGGGGAATAAAATCCAGAATGCACAAACCAGAGTTAAGCTGGCATGTACCCTGGCAGAATTCACTCAGGCATCCTTGCATTGTTTCCTACTATCCTTATCAACTTACAAAACATCAGACTTTTCACCATGGCCCTGAAGGGGACTCTCAGCTGTACACCAACAACTCACTAGCAAAAAGGTAAAAAACAGAAACAGAAAATCACTTCATTCTCCAGCTTTCTATTTAGAGCTGTGAGGGTCTTGCAGGGGGAAAAAAGAAACTAGATCATTATGTTGTTGTTGCTGAGCTCCCCAGAGCCTGGAAGATGACTGCTCTCTTCCTCATCATGACAGCTGGACACGTGGAGGTCAGAAACCTTTCTGAGGCCAGCAAGGAGACTGCACCACAAGTGTAAAGTTTCCAAAGTTGCCTGCACCAGGGAAAAGATTCCCAGTGGAGCTATAAAAGTGATATAAATAAACTTTGATGGACACAGGAGGGACTATGCAGACTTAGTTCTACTTGGGAAAGCACTAAAACTTGCAAGGAATAGCCAAGGATGAAGACCCTTCTCCCTTCAAGTCTTTTGCTGAATCATCTCCCCAGGACTTTGTGCACTCCCTTTATGCCCAGAACCTGGCACAATCTTTCACAATCTGGTAGCAGTGCCTTTCTCTGAGCATCAGGAACCTTTGGGCTTTCAGTGTGCTTAGTTCAACAAAGGTGGGCACTGGGAATGGAGGGCTGGACTAGTTTTTCCTAACACCTGCCTTGGGGCTTGCCATATAGAGCTGTTTTGCAGGTACACTGAGCACAAGCAGCAGCTACACTGTGCTCTGAGTCTTACAGTATTAACTGTGGTAGCGGTAAGAACTCAAAAGTCTGAAGATGGATAGATTAGCCAAGCAAATAATGTGTTGTAAGCCAGGAAGGCAAAAGGTGAATTACTTTGGAGGGAAATGGAGAATACATTTACATATGAAAATCTAATATACACTGAAAAAGGAAAAGAGCATTATATAAATAACGCTAGGAAAGAAATGAAAAATATGTATTTTTAAACGCCTTCTAAAAATGGTTTCCAACATCTGCAAACATGTTGCTCAGTCAAGCAGAGACCCAGAAGCAATAGGTTTGAATCAGAAAAGAGGGGCCCTGCAGAACGTCACTCATTCACAACTATCCTTTCCAGTTTCCTTCAGCTGTGGAGTGTTGCCAGAGTATATTGAGAGTATCTCTATTTATTTGCCTTTACATTTAACAACCTGTAGACTTCTGCTATTGGCCACATCAGAAGTGGGCTACTCAGCTAGAAAGAGTCCTGCTGCAACCCACTGCCAGTGTGAAAGTAGAACACGTCCTGCTGGAACAGAGCAAGAGCATATGGGATGCCTGAGAGACACTCTGGATCTCTCAAGAAGATACAAGTACAGGATTCAGAACAAAATGGGAAAGGAACTCTTTCCTGTGCTTCAGCTCAGTTTAGTCCACTCAAAAGAAGAGCTGAGGTGCCCACTCCTCCAGACTGAACCTCAGCTGTTCACTTGTACTGAAGATGTGGCTTTGCCATTCACATATGAAGATGGCACATCCATGCATTCCCCAGATCATTACAATGACAGTTTGTCCTGGTAGGAACCTGCACAACTATTTGCCCTCACTTCCCCTGTGGGGACAAACAACGTGATTGCTTTTTTACTCCCGCTACCTGAAAACTTACACTAAGCCAGCTGTAATGGCACCTTTTGGCTGCTTCATTGATTTCCACTTTACTAGGTTTGCAGGTTATACTGCTTCACTTTGATAGGATTTTCCTGTCCTTCTGTTCAAATCAACTGAAAAGGTACAAGGCAGCTCGCCTGCTCCCAGCCAGCAAAGGCACCTGCAAGACTCCAGTGGCAAAGCAGGGCACAAAGTCTGCAGGCACTTTGCAATGCTGGTGTCACCCAGTAAGCCAGCACTTCTAAAATGGGCAACCATCAGGTCCAGCATCAGAGGGAGAGGATCCTGCTAATTCAAAAAAGCTACTTTACACTTTCCTGTGATTACTTTCTGGTCATGAGAAGGGCAGGAGTGGCAGCAGAGTTGCCTTGCTCTTCCTGAGAGGTGGCTCCCTGTCCCCTGAAGGTAGTGTGAGCTTCCTGCTTGCTCTGGGTTTGCCCCTCAAAGACATCCAAAAGCAGCACAGAACCAAAACAGAAGCATGTGAGACACTAAAGTAGATCTTTATTCGTTTCCCTCTTAATACAGGATAGCAAGGGAGTAGAGGCTGAGCAGTTCTAATGTGTCAAGGAATAGTCAAAATGGAAGTGAAACATGGAAGTCAATTTGCACAACAAAGTCTGTAGCTTCAGTCTCAACAGGCAATGGAAGAAGGGACTGTACACAACACCTGAACTACTTCTGGGTGACTGGGGGAAAAGAAAAAAGAAAAAAGGAGTGATTTTTTTAACAAAACCCTAACCCTCAGGGAAGGCCTGATGGCCAAGAAAATACTGTCTGCATCTGAACTTCCCCCCTCAAATCAAAGATGAAAGTTGTGTATCTGCAAGTTACATTCAGTGGTGCTGGAAGGGACTCATTGAATAGCTACTTGCACTAGGCTCCAGCAGGAAAAAGCT
Source organism: Chiroxiphia lanceolata (assembly GCF_009829145.1). Lineage (NCBI taxonomy): Eukaryota > Metazoa > Chordata > Aves > Passeriformes > Pipridae > Chiroxiphia > Chiroxiphia lanceolata. Next base: position 6,959,233 of record NC_045645.1, read on the forward strand.
TTTTTTTCCCCTGTGGTTTATTTTTTTGTCTTATAGAAGAAAAAAAAAATGACCATGTCTCTACATGAGGAAAAAAATTGCAAAAGCTCTGCTCTACCCCTCATCAGTGGAGATGGATCTGTTATTTTATTTACAGTGCATGACATCCAGGCAAGAACAAGCTCCACAGAAATAAATTAGGGTCACTCCCTGTCAGTACAGATGTGCTTCTGGCTGTTAAGCAGCAGAATATGGCATAAGCCCCTACCTCAGCCCCAGAGAAAATTTTGCTGTGAAAATGGAGCTGCACTGCAGATCCTAAAGGTGATGGTAATTAGCACTGGAGAGGGAATATTCAGGGTGCAAACTTTCCTCACATGAGTAGGGCCACCACAAGCCACTGATGTCTCTCCTTGTGAGGAAGCGAAATTCTCAAGGAGGGTATAAAAGTACATGTTTCCATCTGAAGAGCATGAGGGAGAAAGTCAGAAGGATATAAATTTCAGGAGTCCTCTAAGGATTGAGAGGTTTTGTTGTTGCTGTTTTAGGAAGAAGAAAAAAAACAAACCACCATTTCCTAAAGAATTCTGTTTGGAGACAGTCTTATTACAGAATCTACTTTGAAGCATATTAAACTAAGAAGGAATAAGATGCTCTTGTTCCAGAATAAGAATTGCTGGAGAAATGTTCTATTGCACTCTACATTCACAGCCTGCCTCAGATGCAAATGAACTCTCAAGTGCCAGCAAGCCCTCAGACAGAAGCTCTCTCTGAGCACTTTGCAGTGATGGGTTTAAACTCTGGCAGCACTGTGACCACATAAGCTAATGTCAAGGTGCTATTTCCCTCATATCCTTGGCCAGTAGGAACATTGCCAGGAAGAAAAATTGGAGTTCACATGTAACCAGGGGCGAAGACTCTCTAACTTTCTACCTTGAATAGTCAGACTGAAATTTAACATCTTAAAGGTAAATTTGACTTTAACAAACAGCCTCTTTTACTGCATGAAACGTAGAGACATCAGAAGGGAAAGGTGCCACTGAGCACTTTGGATAAACTGAGATTCTAGACAGGCAGGCACATTGCAAAGGTAAGGGTGATTTCCCCTGCAGGGGGTCTGTTAGCTGAGTGTGGTGGCAGCCACCTCCTTGCTGCTGTCTCCAAGGAAGGGCAGTGAATTCCCTGCAGTGAATTAGGAGAGCAGCTCCAACATGTTTCCAGTTCTGTGCCCTGCTTCTCCTAAGGACTAAGCGACAGACCCAACTTTTAAAAGATGGCAGAAGGTTGGGTCACAGCATTTTTCAGCGCTGCTCTTGACTCTCTGACAGACCATGTTCCCTTTGATGGAAGATGGTTAAAGCTCAGTGAGGCTGAATGGCTTCTCCTGTAGCAGGGAATTAGGCACCCTCCTGTTCCCTCTTGGCTGTTGTGACACCACATGCCAGTGTTTGTAAGGGGACAGGACACAGTGCTGATTAGTGTCATTCATACTAGAGACACCAAAGCAGTAGAACTTTAATAACTATGAAAACTGAAATCTCTCAGTAATGCTAGAAATAGCTCCTTTTGGGTAGGTGGAGACCTTGGTGAACCAGACAGAACTTGTCCTGTTGTCACTGTCTATGTCACATCTGTTCTGTCATCACCCAAAGATGTGTCTCATGCTTGCCAATAACATAGAGTACACCAAATTTGTAATATTTTGCCTATACACTGTACCACTGGCTGAAAATTTTGAAGAAACTTTTTCGTAAGAATTCCTACAGACTTTTCCTTTCCTCCTTTTTAACCTGAACACAGATTTCTACCTTACTTTGTTCCTTCCCTCCCCCCTACCATGTCTTGTTTTGTTTTTTTTTTTCATTCAGTGATAAAGTGACAAAAAAGTAGGGAAACAAGAAAAAAAGAGAGAAAGGGAAAATAGGAGAAATATGAATGTGAGCTCGTATGAAGTTTCAAGTAAAGGACTCTTTGGAAACCTGTGTCATTAGAAAAAAAAACAAATCAATTAATTTTTACCCATCTCCAATTATCTTCTACATTTAGCAGCAGCAAAACCAAAAACCATAACCTCTAAGACAGGGCATGGATACAAGGAAAGTATTACCACTTGCTGAACATGTAATACATGATGTAACCCTTGAACTAACACTATAGGGCACATCTGGAAACTGTCAGACATCAGGAACCAACCTGCCTGGGGAGGGTGACATTTTAAGAGCCACGTGCCACTGTTCAAGACTACCCCAAATCTACTCTTCCTGTCTTGCCACACATTAGGGTCCCAGCAAAGCACTTTGTGTCTACATTTCTTCCTAGATAAAATTAAACAGGACTGGTAAAGAATGTGCCCCATTTTTGCTGGGACATGTGCCCTGTTACCCTTCTTCTCCATCCTCAGAGTCCAGAGAAGCTGGACTGCATTGAAAGAGCAAAGCCAGCCTCTAAAGGGCTGTTGTCTGGGGCAGAGGTTTGCTTTCATCCCAACTCTCTTTTTCTTGCCTTCCAAACAAGCTTTACGCCCTTTTCTCTGTAAGCTGGAGAGGTCGAGGTGGCTTGCCTCTTATAAACATGTACACAATGCCTTGCAACAGGCACACACAGAGCATGTGAGCAATCTGTGCAGGGGCAGAGGAAGAATTTAATCCAAGTGCCCTCGTGTCAAATAAAAGTTTCCAGCGGCCAAGTCCCAGTCACACATGAATGGTGACTCCTCAGAGCAGCAGCTAGAGCGATGCACAAGGAGCAAGGAGGCAAGTGCAGGGCACCTCAGAGACAAAAGAACTGAAAACAAAATGAAAACAAAAAAAATCAATTCAGCTGAACCCAGCCAGGGCAGGCAAAGAACAAAGGGTCAGAGAATGAAGCTGGAAACAATAGACCAGCAAGATTAATATCACTTGTGAGGAAGAGCTGGGACACTACTGAAGGAGAACGGAAAACGTTTGAAGTATAAAAAACAGAACAGATTCCTAATTGTGAATCCTGACCTGCAGCTTGATCAGCACAGCTCTCACACACTGCTGCACTTACAGAAAGGGCTCATCTCACAACTTAGATTCCTTGAAAGCAGTGATGGTCACTTATTGGAAGCCCTTTCTCTGTCATTAACAACCGAGCCACGCAAGTGAGATCCAAAACAACCCCAAACTTCCTGTGTTTTTTGCAGTTTTGTTCTGAGTTCTGCATATTCATGACCTGGTCTAATTGTACTGGGGCCGGGCTTCAAGGTTTCTGCCTGGGATTTCCCCAGTAGCAGCAGATGCTCCAGCACTGTTTGACTAGTGCATGCCAAGTCCAGTTTTGGAAACCTGCATGCAGGTTACCCTGGATGCTCTTGGCCCTCAGAAGATCTGTTGCATGGGTGTAATACTGCTCCCTAGAAGTGCAGGGTTTGCTGCCAGAGGGATAGATGCAGAAAGTGGCCCTGACCTAACTGATAACAGGGCAGACAGGAATAAGCATCTTTATAATTCTCTTGGACTGCAGTTTCTTGTGGGGAAAACCAGGCCATATTAAGGAAAGCCAAGGGACTACGAAGTTCAGGTGAATCAATATTTTCCTTTTTTCCTATCCTCAGACATCAGCAAAGTGCCACAGTGTGCTGTTACAAATATGATGTGGTTTGCCTTAGAGGCAGGTTGGTTAGAGCTGGAAGGAAATGATCTTTCAGCTAATGTTATCCAAAAGTATGAGCAGTCAGGAAACATTGCAAAGCCAGTATGTTTAAGAGATTAATTGGGCAATCTTGCATGGAGACAAAACAAACTCGCCTGCTGTTCTACAGTGAAGCCTTTCTCAATTCTCCCTCTTGAAGACCAAGGGCTCCTTTAGCTCTCTGATTACTGTAAGGAGGATTAGTTAAGCAGAGGTAGTCAAAGGCCTGCCCTGGGCAAAGGGCAAACTGAATCAAACAAAACCACTTGACATTTCTTAGCTGTGCACGCAAAATTGACCTCGTTGTCCCAGGGATGAGGAGTGAATGCTGATCCATTCCTCCTACTGGAAGCAGTAAGGTGAGCATGCAGGCCCAGGCTGGGGGCATGAGCCTGCCTGACCAGACCAATTTTCTGTTCCAGCTGCTACTGGTTGAACGGAAGAGGTGAAGCAGCAGCTTCTGCTGTTTGTGCAAAGGGGTGTTTCAGCCACACAACAGCCTTCCCCAGAGATGACACAATTCCTCCGTTGGAGACAGCTCAGGTCTCCAGAGTTCTGCAGATTTCTCAACCCCTGCACAGTCCCCCTGCCCACCCTGCCACCATCACACCTTCTTCTGTTCTGTGCAAGAGTTTCCTGGCACATCCACTAGGCATACATGGTAAGAGAATGAGTCACGTAACTCTATAACCAGAGAAATTTAAACTCATTATAAATTTCCTCCAGCTCAGGAAAGCAGGTGTATAACCTCTTGTATCTTCCTGACACCACAGTGAATTGACTCAAACCCAGTCTTGTAACAGCTGATGTCACACTGGGTAGCAGGAATTCCTCTAACACTCTATTTACATCAACACAATTTTAAAAGGAGCTTTTATTTCCATTACTCCATTATCGACGTTTTATTATTCTCAGAACAACCTTTCTCTCTCCTGGGATACTTCACACTAAAATCTCATCCAGGAGATTTACAAGGGACGGACAACAGTGTTTTTCATGTTGCTTTAGAAGTCAAGGAAGAGCGTGTTTCCCTTTGTGTTAAAGCTTAGAAGCTATGCACTTAAGAAAAAAAACCAACAAGCAAGCACAATTTAGTGACAAGGATGAATGCAATTTAACAATTTTAAGAGAGCCCTGAAGCTCATTTTATGTTTGGGCTGTTGAATTCTGCTGCCTTTGTTTGCTTCTTATCATTTGGTTTCCTGAACTCCTGTAAAGGAGACTGTGAACTGCAGCTCCTGTTCAACATGTTCCCTCACTGCTTCCAAGTGCTAAGCTGCCCCTAAAAGAACAGGAGTGCTCCCCATCCTCTGCTGACACAATTTATGCATATCCCTGTCTGTGTACACAAAACTATTCATTTTATAGAAAGATTCTATTTTTTTTTGACCAAGAGCAGTCACCTCTAGGGTGGAACTCTGCAAGAGCAGATGCATTTTCCTATGGATTGCAGCCAGAAGACATTTGCATAGGATACAATAAATATTGAAAGGGAATGGAAACTCTGTCTTTATACCTTTGAGGTGCCAAGACAGTAAAAAACACCCCTAAAGTAGAGCTTCTATTTAGTTCCTTTTTCTTCAGTATTAGCAATGCACCCCACAAACAGAAACACTGGAAAGGGCTCTCACAAAGGGCAATCCTGCAGCAGAGAGCCCTCACAAGTCCTGCTGCATGGCCAAGGCAGAGCACCCTCCTGCATCCAGAGATGCACTGCAAGCACAGCCAAAGCTGAACTACAGACTAAGCCTTTATACATATGGAGGCATTCACTTGGAGTCTAGAAGTAGCCAGGACAGAATAAGTGTTTGTTTCCAGACTCTTGCATTGGGCAGAGAAGACAGAAGTGAGACTTGACAGTATTATAACAAAGATGCACGTAGAAGATTCCCACTCCCTATGGAATCCTATTTTGTTTCCTCCTCTGGTAGGAAATATAGCTTGGAAATGAAGGTGAATTGGTTTGCTAGAAGGAAGAATACAACAGATAAAGTGAGATCAGAACTGATGCAAACCATGCATTAATTCAGATGCACATTTGGCCTGATATGAAGTCTGGTAGAGATGTTCTTAACCTTGTTACTGCAACAGGCAATTTCTAGGTTCAGTGTTTTTTCTCCTGTACAGTTACTGTTACTAAAAGCATCCTATACCAATGCCTACAGAACTCTTTAGAAACTCTACAGCTTCTTTTCCTTAGGAGAATTTATATCCTGGAAACAGGTAAGCAAGGCCATCACCTCTGTTATTTCAGAAAAGTCCTTTTCACATTTAAAGGCTTCATTAGCTGCATTTATTCTTGCATTTAAAACTTGTCTTGTCTTTATGTTACTATCACTAATGATCAAAAGATTTATACTTAAAGAAAGAAAAAGAAAAGCAGCTTTTAACCCTGATAGTTTATTCCTCTTCTTTCTTCATAAGAAACAACAGAGGTTGGGTAAATTCCAAGTAGGAGCAACAGGCTTCAAAATGGTTCTTCTCACACTTATAACTGCTTTTCCCCTCAACCAATAAAAACCACAAAACCCCCCAAACAAATAACAAAACAAGCAAAAAGCCACAACAAAAAAGCCTCCACTCAAGTCACATTCATCATGTTATAGGAGCTTGGCTCTCTTACTTATCCTTCAGGGTTCCTGCAGGATCAAATGCAAAGAATTTGAAGGCACTGCCTCCATGAAGTGAACTAGAAAACTGCCACCAGTTTTAAGAGGTCATTGTGGAATCTGTCCAGGAATAAAATCCTTCATAGCACCTGGAGCACCTGGGTCACACAGAGAGCAAGTTCAGTTAACCACTAGCTCAGTGAGCTAGAACAACAGGACTCAGGAGACAGCTGGTGGAGACTTGTTTTCAGCCAGTTTGTCCCCTTCTACCCCATTCTTTAAAAGTAGAATCAAAATTTGTACAAAGGTTTTCAGATTCTTTTTTCCTGCCCTCTGGCAAGAGGATGGGAGTTAAAAACACAGACCAAGAATGTAAACAGAAAAGCAAGAGATTGCCCAGTGTAGTCTATTTCTTCATTTCATATTATCTGATTCGAGGTGAAGCAAGGAGAAGCATACATTTAAGCAGCTATAAAGAAAGAATATTGATTGAAAAGTAACTTTTGCTTCATTTCTTATGGATAAGAGTCCCAGGTGTCTATTTTCCTTATATTTTCCTTTAATGGCTGTTCCCTATTCAGCCCATAAGCTTCAAGGTCAGCTCCAGTCAAATTACACTTAGTATGAGATGCTCAGCATCTGCAAACCCAGCTGTGGGATCCCTCTCCCTCCTGTCTTGCACTGGGTCTTCCATTCTGGGTTCCCAGCCTGGAAAATGATATTAGAGGCTTAGGGTACAAATTTGCATTTTTGCATTTAGATGCCACGGTGAATGCCACATTGGCAAATGTGTTAAAAAGACAACAAATGACATCCTACTAACAGATTATGTTAAATCAATGAGTGAAGTACCTGTCTTGGTACATCTAGACATGCTTAAGTTTGCTATTACTGACTACTGGCAAAAGCTAAAGCATAAAGGATAAACTTAAACATAGTAGTCACAGTGTCTCCTACAACTTTACAAGCACATGAATAGTGAGGGACAGTTGCTTTTCTACCACGAAAAAAAAGATAAGATCTAGCAACCTCAGGAAGGAAAATAAGACTATAAGAACATTGGGGGTAAGAAGGTGGGGGGAATACTTGGATAAAATCCAAGCCTTTTGAAAGCTGGCTTATGATCAGTGTTTAGAGGGTAGGAGCCTGCACAGGTTTTATACACACATATTGGTGCACACTACATACATTTATAGGTATTACCTGACATTTGATCCTACCTGTAAGAGTAGGTTTACTTGCCTTAACAGCACAGAGTGCAAGAGAAAATAGTAAACATTTTCTTAAAGATATTGTGGGGAAGAAAAATGAGGGGAAATATCTAAGAAAAAGGAAAAGAATTTAAAACCACAAGTTGAGAAAAATCCCGCAGAAATCTGAACAGCCCATGAGAAATGAGTTCAAGCTGTAAGATGAATTTTTGCACTACTTTGTGCTGACTATAAAAGCCCTCCAGGAGCAGCAGTGATTATAGACCAGTTAGAAAATGGTCTATAAGAGGAAAGTGAAAACAAATCCTCTTTATCTACTCCTGCTTATTCATCCCCAAAAGTGAAACAAGCATCAGTGCTCATGATGACCATCACTGTGTGAGGAGTAGAAACACCATCCTACCTTTAGATATGAAGGGTACTTATGGGAATATACTCTCTGGTGATTGACTCTCCATTTCTGTCCCTGAACTTCACAACAACTTAAGAACCATCAGGAAAACTTCCTAAAAAGGCTAACCTGAAGCATTGTAATAACTCTTGAAAGACCAAAATGGAAACAAAAGGTTCTTAATCCATCTTTTTATGAAGAGGCCCTCCAGTGTTTTGTCTGCCTTTTAAGGAACTGAACTAGAGCTCAGCAGCTGCACTATGTGTGAAATATTACAGCACTTGTTTTTAACTGCTGAGTGAGGTGCCTGATGATTCTAGGGAAGTCTGGCTACTGCTGCAAGCACTCCACAGCTGGAAGGAGACAGAAATGTGTATCCAAGTTTATAACACTTGCACGTTTGCAAGAATGCAGGGTACTTTTATCCAAAATTCAGTTTTCAGTGGATTCTTCATAGTGGAACACGAAGAAGGACGACACAGAAACAATACAGCTCTGAACAGGGAGACGACCTTACATTTTTTTCCTAAAGTAACACAAAGATCCTTGCCTAGATTTATGATATGTGGGAAAAGTGGAGGACAAAGGACCAGTAGACAGGACCAAGCATATCCTGATGTATTAAGGCAAGACAACCTGCTTCTCAGGGACCTTGCCTAATCAAAAAAAATGGAGAATGTAACAGGTAGCTTCTGTCAGGCCCCAGGAAGCTGGTGTTTGGACTACACAGCTTTATATCCCTTGGCAGAGAGAAGGCTAAAGAGGTCAGGAAGAGACCTGGCTAGCTCAAAGACAGGTAGAAAAATGAGTAAGGAGTCAGTTATTATCTAAGGGCTTTAAAGAGGAAAGCAGAGCCTGAACTGAATAAAACCCAACATCCACTGGAAAAAAATGAAGAACAAAAAAAGTAAATAAAGCTTGTAACTCATTATCTATTCCCCTATGGACTGATTCTCCAGGCCTGGGTAGTCACAGTTCTGCTCTTCCAAATGCGAGATGCTGCTTGTTTCTGGGGAATCTTTGGGATTAGCTTCCATGTCTTAATACTTCAGGTGGTGAGCATAATCAAACATGCAAGAAGAAATCTCTCCACTAATAAAAAAAAAAATCCTGACATGTTCCATATGCACTGAGCTGGCATCTGGATATAAAATCTGCAACACCTATATATGCCAAAAAGCTTCCCAAGACTCCAGAAATAAAATCCCTAAGTGTGCCCTCACTTGACTGCCAAACGAATGGGTTTTTATCCCTTCTTTTGACTCTCCCACGTAGTAGTTTCCAAAGATGGAGCAAGCACCCAATTTCACGTTTGGCAGTGCTAGAAACGATGCTGCAACGGCCTTGAAATGGCTGACATTTCTACTTGTCTTGACACTGATTACGCACACAAGGCAGCTTGGTCTGCACTGGGCAGAATGGCTCAGTGCCCTGCAGAGTTCAGTGCCTGTGGATCCATGCATTTCCAAACGAGGCAAGCATGCCTTATAACTGCAGCCACAGCAGGTTTCTGATGAGCTTCTCCAAGACTGATACCTCCCTATTAATTTTTCTTATCTTTCCCGCTCTCTTTTTGTTTTGTTTGGGGTGTTTTTTCCCTACAAAACACAAAGTTTCTCTGAGACAATCAGAGCATGACTTCTATCTAGTTGCTTCATCAGGCTAAGCGTGCCACCTGCTTTTACACATTCCCTTTTTTTTTATTATTTCCCTTTTGAATAAACTCTCCATTATCAAAATAAAATAACATCATTTACAAAGTACCACCTCAGCAGCACGCCTCAGCTTTCATTTCACAGGGCTATGCCAGCAGCCACAAACAGAATCAAAGCAGCCAATTAAAAATCCATATTCATTAGCAAACATCATGTGTGCCATAATGCCCTGCACTGACTATGGCACCACAGGAGATGGGAAACTCATTGAGTTTCCCCGCTCTCAGTCTGAAGCATTGTTTTACTAAAGGAAGGGTTTTACCTTTGCTACTCCACAGGCCAACAAGAAGAGGCTGAGTGTCCTGCTAGCCCACGGGGCCAGGGCAGCAGAAGTGACAGCTGTTGACACCTTTTGCCTCAGAGAGGTGCCAGACACAGGACTTTGCCAGGATGAGGAGCGCACGGAGAAGACCACGAACCTGTGCCAGACCTTTCCCACCAAGGTCTTTAGATACCAACAGGGCCAGTGGCAAATCAGTCTGTGGCACTACGAGCAGACAATGTAATAAATTCTGCATGTGCTTGATTGATGCAACTCATCGGCTCAGCAGGGCCCGGTCCAAGCTGCTGCAGTGAATTAGCAAATTGCCCCTGCCCTTGTTGATTTACTCCATCAACACCTGACCACTGCAGACAGCCACATACATAAGTACAGCATTTCAGACCTGTACAATGAAGTTATACGAATGCGTGCCAGGGTTATTTATTTATTTGTACCCACAAGCCTGAGATTTACAACTCTTTATGAATACAAGCTGGGCATTTTGCTTTCTATTTTTAGCAGGAATGCTCTGTGCGGCAAACAGCTGCCAGCCACTGGGAGCTGCGCTCCTCAGAGCAGCAGCTTCAGACAAAGAGAGGCCTCTTGGAATTCTGTTGGAGAACTAGGGTCACTGCTTTGTGGTGGAAAAGAAGCTGGAATTAGAAGCCAGGAAGAAAGCATGAAGAATTAACACAAAACCAATCCCAGAGCTTTTCCAGCCCGTTTTCCTAAGGAAAGGAGCCTTACGTGATCACATTGTGTCAATTCTTCCCAAATAGTGTCAGAGCCCAATTCTGACTGAGTTCAGCAGACATTCACAAGACTTGGACATAATCTATTCCTACTGCCTCAAAAAAAGACAGGCAGCTGGGTATTAGATGAGAGATTTTGCCAATATCCTCACTGTTGAAGCGAAGACGCTCAATGACCACCAAGTGCCATGAAGCAGGTATTCTTTACTGTGGCACCAGGCAGCACAGGGGATGTCTCCTCCTGATGTGTGCACTTGTTGAAACAGTGTATGCATATTATATTCACTCACAGGATATATATTCGTTATATTTCATGGAATGGGCAGGTTTAAGCTAATTATTTCCCAGAACTCATTTACATGGTTTCTGCCTCCTTGTGCACACGTGTTATCACCCAGAGGGTCTTCAGATGAAGGCTCTGAGTCTTCCCCCTGGTTAAACTCCTGAGCTTCCCCTGTTGTGCATGCTCTCTGCCATCTCTCTTAATAGCCAGACCACTAGTCCAGTTTATACCAGTTCAGTTCCTGTATCTGGTGTTTGAAGCGCAATATTGGATACATCACTTTGACATTAGGTCTGTCACGTGATTACTGTTGGTCCCAAAAATAATTCCGTTATTTCCAAGAGGTTAGAAGTTAACTATACTTCAGTTACAAAAGGTTAAAAAGTCTAGTACTTCATTTCACTATGGGAAAATCCGTCATGTGAGCTCAGCCTTCTATCACAGTCAAAGCTATCCAAATCAAATACCTGCATCAATTGGAAAGCAGATCCCACCAGACCTGTCACCTCTGTGCAGACACTCACTCACCTTGGCAGACAAAGGAAGATGGTGTTTCCCCTGGATGGACCCGTGCAGTGATGAACACCACTTTCTGTTCAGCCCCTGGACGCAGGTTTGCTGCAGAAGAAGAGGGCAGGGGGCAGAGGGGAAAAAGAGAAATGAAGATCCTTAAACTCAGACCCAGATGTAGCAACAAAGGACTGTTAATTTTCAAAGCACACCCTTTCATTAAAATTGCTCATATGTTATAAATAGGCACAGTCTGTAACCAAAAGAGGCAGAGACACCAGGTCTCCATGCCAGACCATACAGCAAAGTGCACACGGGCTGCAAAACTAATGACATGGAGCCAAACCTGAAACAACAAATTTGGCTCTCTTTTTAAAAGCCAAGATTTACTACAGCGAGTTTAACTGCTCTCACTTGTGATAAATGTCCCCCCGGGGCCACAGGAATAGCTGTGGGAGTCCAGTCAGAAGGTAAAGCCCATTGCACCCTGCATTACACTTGGTACAAGCCTTAACAGCGCCAAGGAACAGTAAAGTGCTACAAATTACATTTATTAGGCTTTGCTCTGGAGGATTTGGAGGCTACTTTTCAAAAATCTGGTAACTATTTGGGACTGCATCTGCCCTGACTGAAAGAAAAGTTCAAAAATAAATAACGTATGGAAAACAGGCCAGGATTAAATCCAGCAACCTTCTTCAGTGATGGCACAAAAATGTGCCATGTCCCCATCAAATTACAGGTAGGTGGAAGGGAGATTTAGATCCCAACTATACTGAACTTAATATGGGTTAATCCCTAAGTACTGAAACCACAACACTTTGGCCACTTTCTTCAGCCTTAAACTACATGGGTCAAGCAGCATCTTTTCTCTGTGAGAGATGCTGTGACTGCATTTAATAAACAGGAAATAAAACGATGCTCTTTCAAAATGGGTTCTGGGAATTTTAACGACTATAAGAGGTCAGGACTTCAGTTAGATGTCTTATCTCAACCTGAACACACACAGCAGGGGTAATGCTAAGCAGGCTCCTATTGCTAGAGACAGTTTAAATCTTTGTTTTGCAGTAAAAAGTTTACACACTGTAAGGAGACTGGGAACTAAATCCAAGCTTTCTTTTTTTCTCCCCTCAATTCCAATATGTAGATGCATTGCATATATATCCAACCTTAGACTTTTATTTTCAAAGATGTTTGAGAGTCCTTAGAGCATAACTGAGCTAATTTTTTAATTCTTAGAAATGCTCAGTTTTCCCAAGGGTACATCACACCTAACAGCACCACAGGAATAATCAATACATTTTTTGTTGTTCTCAGGAGACAATCACTGGTTTCTCCTTTAATTTCCTTAGCATCTCTAGAGGTCCTACAGCTGCTCTGCCTGTAACTCAGCCATTCATTTGTTCTTTCATACACCAGCTTCACCATTCTCTAGTGTTTTTCAGCCCCAGAAGCAAAAAAAATATAAGAAAGAATGTCTCTGAGAAACTTAGCAGCTGGTGGGGTCAATTCTGTCTGCAGAAGAAAAGTGGGAGGCAGCAAAAAGGAAAACAACACTGTCTGCTAGGAGTCAATGACCATCCCACATCATTTGCATTAACATCAACTGTGGGAGGAAGGAGACAAATCAGCAAAACAATTTTAGAAAACAAAAGCAAAAGTCTGGGATCACTTTTGCAGGAGGAGAGGAGTTTTCCTCCCCTCTTGGAAAACCAGCATTAGATTAAAGGAACTGTGGCTCAGCATAAATATGGTGCTCAGCAGCAGGACTACCACTTCTTGGGTCTGGAATGGCACCCTGGTTAGGAAATTTTTTGGACAGAGGATTAGTTTGGGGTGTTTTGTGGCTTTGTCTTCAGTTACAATATTGTTTTTATTTATGCTTCATAACAGTTATTACAATCGTCACAATATTCAATAATTCTCACTATATAAGTCTATTTTAATTGGCAATAAATTACATTTCCCAGAAGTCAAGTCTGTTTTGTCCATGATGGTCATTAGTAAGTGATATCCCTGTCTTTATCATGACCCATGAGCCTTTCCATCTTATTTTTCTCACCTTGTCCTGGATAAGAGAGACCATCTGGCTGGGCATCTGGCTGCTGGCCAAAATTAACACACTAAACAACTACAAAACACCATTTCATATTTTAATTTAAATGTTACATTGAAAAGACATCCTATTTTCTACTTCAGGATTTAAAAGATCAATCAAAATTAAGATGATTAGAAGTGTATAGCTTTGCTTAGTAGATGCCAAAAGCACTTAAGCAAAATGACAGAAAAGCACAGTCCATTTAGCCACAACTTTGAGAGTTGTGGAAACACAGAGAAATAGTCTGTTGTGGTACCACTTCTACCCCTCTAAATGCCACAGCAGTGAATTTCAGAAACAAAACTATTTGACAAAACCAGTTTTCTAAGGAAAGAAATATAGACATATGCCTGGAATTGTTTCTTTTTTTATTTTCTCTTCTGGAAAGTATCTTGAAGATTGAAATAAACATTTTCTTTTCCCTTTGAAGGCTACCACTACCATCATAATTGATAATATTTGCCTTGACTTATGACTGGACCTAAACAATCTGCCACTGTGTGTTACACCCTCATATCCTGCTACTCACCCACTGCCGTCCTGTCTCTCTGCTGCAGAGGAGAATTCCCTTGGGCAAAGCTGTGCAGATCTAAGGTGCTAGTCAGAACAAACAACATTAACCTCAACATCTATTCTGGCTATCAAGTTACCACAGTGGTGATAAACACCTAGCAAATGTCACAAGCAAAAGAAACTCAATTAATTGCAGGCAAGCAGCTCAAGTCTCTCACTCTGAATATCACTCACTCTGTTTGGCCCTCAACTCATGTTCCTCACCCTCTAATGCTGCAGCATGTACAAGCCAGTCACTTAAAGCAATCCCACTGGCAACACTCTCCCACCTTTCAACCAGGAAACAACAATTTCCACTCCTGGTTACACATTACACTACTGCAACTAAAACAGGGTTGCACAGAAAACATTTTCTACTTAATAAAAAAGACAGTCTGATAAAATTCTAAACCTTCATGGGAAGGCAGCAAATTCACTTATCCATTTTCATTCAATTTTCATTTTTATGCTACTATAAAAACATGAAAATGACAGTATTTGTATGTAGCAGCTTAATAATAAGTATCTAAAAATTTCAAGCAATTTCAATCCATTTTATGGAATTCCATTTGCCCTGCCAAAATGAAGTACTGTAACAGAATCGAGGTAGGACTTCACTTGACATCCAGGATCTTTTCTACTACCGTATCAGACCGGAAACAGACAGCAGATTTGTGGTTTCTTTAGGTCTTGTAGCCACAGTGTGTTAACTATTCAAATTCACAAATTAGCACTAAGGCTGATGAAGTACAAAGGATGAGCAAGTCTGACCCTAGAACTCTGTTTCAGAAAGCCCTTAGACTGGTGTCCATCAGAAGAACTTGGAAGTGAATTTCTCTGCTTTGTAGAGGACTTCAAAGTTGAGGCAAGTCACTTAGAAAAAGCTTGTCATCTGTAGAAGACCAGAAGGCTGCAATCAGAAGAAATGGAAATCCATCACCCTAAAAACATATGGCCAAATAACCATTTGATTTAAATACCTACGTATATTTTAATGAAATACGTGTATCCATCGCAAATGAATGCCATTATTGTTCTCCTTTCTCAGGTACTTTGCAGTATGAGGTGGGCTGTTACCAGCATTTTATAATCAAACCCCTGTGAGTTCAAGACTCCACCGAGGAAATCAAACCAGCTCTGTTGCTTCACACCTGACTGTGTCACCTCAGCTTGGCTGTGCCCAACAGAACCGCGACATCTGCGTCAAAAGCGAACACCGATGTCGGTGCTGCCCCAAGCGCCTCATCTCTACCACATTAAACTGCTTTAGCAAATCAAATCCAAGTAGCATTTACCGTGCTCTGGTTTTTTTCCTAAGAGACCAGATCAGCACCTAATCCCATTTATTTTTGTTACTTCTGGCCACAAATGTCATTTCGGGTAAGAGCGCACATCTCAGCAACACGAGAGTGCAAAACAACAACGTTTTTGGTCACTACCAAATCCCACTGGACTTGCTGAGGTGAGATACACACAGGCTTTTCTTTCTTGCCTTCTTATGGCTGGCTTGAGTAGTACAAAGAAGCTGAGACAGAACGTCAAAATGATGCTGTTTGTACTACAGAGAGATGAGTAAAGACTGGACTACTGGTTTTGGAAGTCAGACACCTATTCCTATGTGCTTTTACCTAAAATGGGAGGCAGCAGCATCTTGGCTCCCATGAAGGGGTAGCACTGTTACACGGGACCCTCATTGCTCACTGACTCTCCTCACCTGCCACCGCGTTCAGCCAGCCTTGTCTGGAGCACAGAGGGTTTTTCTTTAGCAAAGCCTCACTTGTACATGGACCATCTACCCAGCACAGTCCTGCATGTAATGCTCAAAACTGTATCCAAAACCTTTCAAGTTCCAGATTTTTATTCAGGCTCTGTCCCTGACTCTGTCAGGTGCTTAAATACATGATTTGTTTGACGGACTTGCATTGTACTCAAAATGTGTTAAACATAATTTTGGCTGAACTGGGGCTATCTTGCAGGAAGCCTGCCTCTGAGATCATTGTCACAATGTTTTAAAGTTGGAGATTGTGCACTATTATCCTTTATTGCCCGTTTTATGCCAAACTCTCTTTATTCTTTTTACATTCCCCTTAAAAGCACAAGCTATTTGGAGCATTAATATTATTTAATCTCTTTACTCTGGCAGCATAGAAATTACAAGGACCATTACAATGGTCCTGTGTGAGCGTATGCTTTATTGATGTATATGCTGACCTAATATCAAATTGATTTTACTTAGCTTTTCTGCTGACCATGGAAAAATGCAAATTGGGTTTTATATTTGCACACTAATTTATTGGGCCCTGTGTCTTCATAAAAAGATAAAGTTTGGGCTAATAAAAATAAACATTTCTGGGGCTAATATAGGCAAATGTTTATGTAGGCAGGTAACAAATTGGTTTGTCATTTAGGGAACATAAAGAGCACTAAAATCATCTTTAGGCAAAATAGATTGGTGGCTTTGCTTAGCTTTTAGCTTTCATTTGCAAAATCAATTTAATGTAGCACAGTGTCTCAAAGAAAGGGTGACACAAGATTAAGACATTCATTGTATTCCCCCTCCATAACTCCCCCTGATTCAGAGGCTCTGGGATTTGGGTTTGCTCTTGTTCAAAGCAAATTAAATATACTTCAGCAGAAGATGGAAAAAAGGAACCTTTAGACTTATGCCATAGGCAAGCATCCTATAGGGACAAACACAGGGGCAGGTAGGAAAGCAGGACTCAGTTTTCTGAAGGTAGATGCTGAAAGACTTATCAACACTTGTAAGTGCTACCAGGAATCTGAAAGTGTAGTACCTGTATGATCTCTTTTCTGGCTATTTCTTTGTTCCTCCTTCCTCTTCCCTCTTAAAGTCTTCTGTAACAATGCCTTTTGCATCCCTAAGGCCAGCAATCTCTGCTGGAATGCAGCTCAGTGAACTTCGATGACAGTTTAAGTAGATGGGCATATATCAACAGCCTAACTTCTATTTATTGGAAGGAATTGACCTATTTAAATCCCAGAGCAGACACTATTTCTATCCAGCTCTTGTTTTTCATCCCCTCATTCCCTTCCTCAATTGCAGGGTATTTGGAGGGGTTCTGTGTAGTGGGAGGTTACATAAACAGTTTCAATGTTAATACTTGACTGCATTTTCAACTTAATAGCCCAGCAAAGGGATCTGACTGTAAAGCAAAAGGCCAGAAATATCTCCTGGTAAAATTATGCTGATGCATAGATCAAATGACACCGCAGAGCTATTTGCAAAATCAGAAATGCAAACGACTACAGAGCAAGAGCCCTCCTCTTACCTCCCAGCCCCACTTGTTGTTTTAATCTTCATTACATCTTGTAAGCAACCATTTTTCCATTGGGCTTTCTGAAATTGGCAGCTCACTATGCTTTTGAGGCAGGAAAATTAACTGCATGCAAACCCAGTCAAGGTACACTCACATCTTTCCTTCTAGAAAAAGGAAAAGGAAAAAGGAAAAAGGAAAAAAGGAAAAAGGAAAAGGAAAAAGGAAAAAAGAAAAAGGGAAAAAGGAAAAAGAAAAGGAAAAAGGAAAAGGAAAAAAGGAAAAAGGAAAAAAAAGGGAAAAAGGAAAAAGGAAAAAAGGAAAAAAGGAAAAAGGAAAAAGGAAAAGGAAAAAGGAAAAAAGGAAAAAGGAAAAAAAAGGAAAAAAAAAAAAAAAGGAAAAAAAAAAAAAAAAAAAAAAAAAAAAAAAAAAAAAAAAAAAAAAAAAAAAAAAAAAAAAAAAAAAAAAAAAAAAAAAAAAAAAAAGGAAAAAGAAAAAAAAAAAAAAAAAAAAAAAAAAAAAAAAAAAAAAAAAAAAAAAAAAAAAAAAAAAAAAAAAAAAAAAAAAAAAAAAAAAAAAAAAAAAA
The DNA here is from genome assembly GCF_009829145.1 of Chiroxiphia lanceolata. Taxonomy (NCBI): domain Eukaryota; kingdom Metazoa; phylum Chordata; class Aves; order Passeriformes; family Pipridae; genus Chiroxiphia; species Chiroxiphia lanceolata. The sequence goes on from NC_045645.1 coordinate 6,977,110, forward strand.
AAAAAGAAAAAAGAAAAAAAGAAGAAAAAACCCACTCCCAAAAAATCTGAGGAGTTTTTTTTTAAATTACATACACACATTTGAACATTGGAAACATACAGTCCTATGAATAAGAATAGAAGCTGGAATATGAACAGCACATTATTCGTCCTCAAATGGCCAAGGTGATGACAACTCACAATTAAGGATGCAGACAGTAGCATTTAATGTCACCTACCTGCATCACTGTCATATCATAACAGTTTAGCAGGCAGCTCCCCAGCCTGCTTTCTTTTTTCCCCTCTTCTCCTTTGCTATTTATAAAGTCAGGTTGGAGTGTAGATCAACCCCTTGCCCTCCAGAGACCGGAGGCACGCGGTAAATTATGGGAAGGCTAAGTGGTACATCAAATGTGTCTCCTCAAAGCTATATATCATCTTGTTAAATTTGATGTCTAATCCCAGAACCCCAGAAATCATTCCCAAAATCCCAGAAAATGCATGTGTCCTTCAGATGATATAGAACAAGAAAGTAAAGTTTACCTGCAGGGAAAAGAAAAAACACCAAGACAAAAACATTCTAGCCACGATTTGCTTCATTTTATTCGAGTGTCTTTCGATGCTATTTCCTTAAACTCCATCAAGTCAGAACTCACCCACCTGTATTTGAATATATAAACTCTGATTTACAGTACTCTTTTTTTTTCTCTCACAGTGGTTGACATTAAATTACAAACTGACTAAACCAAATCACGTCCTATTTACCTCTCTCTAAAAATCAGATAGAACTGTAGTGGCTTACATATGTAGTAGCACTTTTCCAGTTACCACCAGTGAGAGTAATAAAGATCTTCAGTCATTCCACGGGGTTCTCTTAACGGAGCTGCACAACCGTTCATCAGTAAAGATGAAATAGAAACACTAAGGAGCTGCCTGCTGCCCCAGAGCAAGCAGACCTCATTCTTTGGAAAGGAATATGCTAACTGGTACCTATCTTGCTCTCCCTGTTCAAAGCTATCATCCTTCTAAAACGCTCACCATCCCAGTAGCCTTCACTTGATACAAAGGGATAGAACCAAAGCATTCAGATGCAAGACATTTCCACCTGCAATACTACATTACACGGGTACCTTTTCAGTTTGTCTTTAAAACTCAGGGATTCAAAAGATATTGCTAGGGCCTGTTATAAAGCAACTCTCTATCAGCTCTCTCCGGTGGAGAGGGCTACGGCTATGTTTGTTTGCTATAAGTATGCATGGGCTGAAAGATAAGAGAATAATTTATGTCAGAATTTCAGCCAAGATAGCAAAGAGGGAATTACCAACCCCTCACAGAGTAGTCCAGCAGTTACAGGAGCAGCCAGAACACCTTTGTTCTGTTCTTTCCAGTTTTGCTGTGGATTTGCCTGTGATTAACTTTAGTGCTCAGAATTTCCCATAAAAAAATTGAGCAAAACCGTGTGCCTTTCAGAACAGAATTGAGAGTCCCAGTACAGCTATTCTCAAAGCCCTTCCAGTTTTTTTGAAGTGCACAGCCACATCCTTATGCTCATCATGGATTTTTCCAAGGAAGGCAGTGCTGAAAATGACACCTATAGCTGCCATGAGACTCAAGTCCAGAATCTGTCAGTCCAGCATGTCTAACCTCTCAAGGCCAATGGGTAAAATCATAGGGAAGGAGCAAACTGCAACACAACATGTAAAAATCAGGAAAGGTGCTTCTGGGAAGCTGTAACTGCAAAACCTCTATTCACCAGGGTTTTGTCTCATATTCTTAACATCTTAAACACCTTTGTTAAACAGGCAAAAAGTATAACAGGAGCAAAATCGAAGAACAAAAGTTGGAGAGGCATGAAATGTCAGACAGTGTTGGATACCTACTCAGTTACCTTGTTCTTAGTAGGGCCAGGTCTCATTCTGTGAGGAAAAGAATTGAAAAGCAACTAAAGTTTCAGCCCATTGGGCTAAAGACTCAAACCTGGAGGAGCAGTGAAGCAACACAATCAACACTGTCGCTGATTAATTGTCTGTATTCCACCTTTTAGACACTGACTTGAACAACACGAACCCTTCTCTCTCTTACTCTTCCTAAAACAGTCATTGAAAAGAAGTGGAGACACCCCTTGCTTGGTTACAGGACACAGGGCATGATCATTTTTCTGCTTTTTGTATTGCACCGAACCCTCCCCAAGAGGAAGGAGAAGGACTGACAGGGCTACGCAGAATAAAACCTTCAATGTACAAGATGTGGCTTGAAAGCAGTGATCCCAGGAAAGATGTGCAGGGTGTTCTGCAAGAGGTTTTGGCCTTGACTGAACTATGACTGCGTTCTTCAGAAGCTGAGCTAGTGGTCAATAAAAAGCAACGTGCTGAAACGAGATTCATGAAGAGCCATGCTCCTCAGAATGTGACACTGACCTCTCTGGAAAGCACCAGCACTCTGTTTGGAGAGAGGCTTAAGCCTGCCAGGCAAGAAATAGACACTAGTGAATAACTTCTCTCCTTGTATTCATGGCTTGCCTGAAATCAGATTTCGAACCTGAAGATGCAGCACCAAAATTTAGGGTGCTCAGTAGAGGGTCTTACAAACTTTGAAATATTTCAGCAAGATGGGGGATGCAGACTACCCTCAGGGCTGAAGCACACACATCCCTAAGCCAGCCAGGAGCAAATCCTTCTTTACTGCAATGTTTGACATTGGCTTCAAAACAGGGTGAGAAATATGTTGTTAATGTAAGCAGGATGGCAAAGATGGGGTGTAAAGGGTCCCCATTTCACAGAGAAGTGGAGTGACCCCTCTTGGTCGCACTGCCAGGCCCCTGCCTTTGTTCATTGATTCTTTGCAGTTTTTGACCACAGGGACATGATGTCAGGGAGTCTGTGGCTCAGGAGAAGTCTCAACAGTCCAAAATCAACTTTGCTTAGGTGTGCCTATTCCATTCTCTTTTGACTGAGTCCAGCATCAGCAAGTCCCATAGACGTGACCTCAGACAGAAGTGTACTAAGAATATTTGACCTATAGCTTAAATCCCACAGTCTAGCAGGAAAAAGTCCTGTCACAACCTTGTCCTTTCCTTCAAAAGAGAACGGTGAGCTGTATGCCCAGAGGTAGGGCACTTTCCATTCTGATTAAGGGCCAAGAATTAAGCAAGCTGCCATTCTTATTCAGACGCTGCCTATGACATTTCCCCCTCTGTTGCAAAAACAATTATCGCAAAGATGTTTAAATTCCACCTGGACACATAAAACCTTCTCTCCTACTGCTGCGTTAGTCCCCTGCCTTACATCAAACCAAGAACAGCTTCTCTCGCAGACGTGATTCTTCTCAAAGCTCTCTGTAAGCACCACAGTAACTTCATGTGCACACAAGTGTCCACCGATCCTAATTGTCCTTTTTGTCCCATCATTAGCTAGCAGTAAATTCCAGAGGTGCAGTCAATCAATACAGCATTGTGCCCAAGAGAAGATACATTTTGTTGCCTGCATACATGCACACCAGAAGGCTGTGTGAGCTCTGTAAAACCTATCTAGTCAGCAAACTGTTAAAACCAATTTATACACACACACACACACACACACACACTCTCTCTCTCGGCAATAAGCCTATGGAGAATTTTAATTAAAGTCAAAGGAGCCTTTAAAAGTGGAGGGGGAGAAACCTAGCACAGTGAGAAATAAATTAATAAAAACACGCTCCAAGTTGAAGCTCAAGGGGATCACTCTCAGTCATCATTTATTTAAAGGATGGGACACGTCAAAGATAGGAATGTCAAGTGGGAGATGCTGTGAAGCAGCAGAGAACAGAAAAGGGGCTGACAAACTGCATGCCACAGCTTCTGTAGCAGATCATTTTTTGTCACATAGGTTATATTTGTGGCTGGCCACCTGCTGCTTGATATTCACTAGCTCTGAAAGTTAGGCCCTAAAATGTCTGTGTTCCCTTCCACATTTGGTCTGGGAAGGACCTCTTAGCTCATCCAGACCATCCTTATCTGGTCAACACCCAATTTCTGTGGAAAACTGTTCCATTGTCTCATCGTGAGGACAGTTTTCTGGCTATTCAGAAAGTAGTTTCTTTTCCTGAATTTCAACCTGTTTCTAACTTGCCTCTTCCCTTTTTAAAAATGACTTAATTTAATATGCATTGTTCTGGCTTTTGCTCAGGCCATCAGACTACTCCAGAGGAACCAACTGACCCCTCCAGATGAACCTTATACTCAGATCTGTTCAATTCTCATGCCCATATGATTTTTTCATAGTGAAAGTTTCAAAGCCCAGATGAGATCTGGCTTCCTGCTCTTCACCTGCCATTCTTGCAGCCACTATATCATATCTTCCAGCCTTTTCCATAGCACAGGAAAGAGATTTCTTCACTTGAGGCCAGTTGCAAACAAGCTGTGCCACATTTCTTAACTTTAACAACTCCCAGTATCAGCTGCTAGAGCAAATTCTCATCACCTCTGCCTGTTTTATAGCAGCTCGCTGGGGTGTAAGGTGCTTGTAGGATCAGTGTCCTCAGCAGCCTCCTGGGTTTCCAGCCCTGCATTCAAGGGAATCTAATACTTGTAGTTGGTGCTGTGTCACAAGCCTCCCAGCATCAGGTGCAAATGAAAGAAATCACCCATAATGAATCATGTAGTTGTGCTAGAAACCCATACATGTCTGGATCCTTCAACTACAAGAGTTATGGAGATCCAATATCAACCGCATATCTTGACACTCATTATCTCCTTTAGAGAGTCTTGTGCTGCCTATTCTTTGTACCTAGATCCCTTGGTAGAGACAAACTTCACAGATTGATAAGATCCCACATCAGTTCTCGTGTAAAAACATGGAAATGCAACTCATTTTCAATGTAGAAAATATATTCAAATTATTCAAAACATTAATACATATATTTGATAGTGAATGTAAATTGAATTATGTTTTGCCCTTTTCCATAAAACAAATGAAAACAGCCTTTTTATGAGAAGAAGGTTAGAAAGGTTAAAAAAAAATGAAGAAAGTCAAAGTCATTACATTCCAATCAAACTTGATAAATATGTAAATTACAGCAACTAAACAGTTGGCTTTGACAAATGACTTCCACGTAATGGATTTTTCATAGTAATGAGGCTACAATGCAATTGTTTTTTTAAAGCCTTACATTTCTCATTAATACAAAGTGTAAGTCAGTGTGCACAATGGGGATATTTACCAAAAAAATTAGGAGGGGAAAAAAAAATTTCAGACAGCAGTTGACATCACAGAGGGATGCCACAGCCTGAGATGGTGCCATTGCTTCCATCAGCACTGACACCTTGTTGACTAGTCTTTAATTAAGTGGCTTGAACTTGAGGAACTACTCAATGCCAAAACCAGCATCAAGCCCAGGACTTTGCCATTTATTCTTAATTTGTGATATGTTTACCCGTCCAACACTATCAAAGGGTCCAGCTGTATATGCTATACAGACCCTACAAGATCTACAAAAATGGCAAAACATGCAAGAAAATCACCTCAGTGACCTACAAGTAACTTCCCTGGCCACCAGGATGCTCCTGTCTCAGTCAGTTCTTTGACTTTTCAGACCATGTCCACCATCATGTTCCCTGTGCATCTCACTACCTTTCTAATGTAGCTTGAACAGTAACCTATAGAAATAAGAACTCATGCAAGAAGATGACCCTGGATCATGGAATACTGCTGTCAGTTGCCTAGTCACTGTCCTCAGAATAGCCTGGTATTGTCCCATCCAGTGCAGACTGCTGACAACCAACCTGCCAATTGCTGTTACCATTTGTATCACCACGTTCCAGGGCCTACAACTGAAATGGACTTCTCCAGTCTTTTCCAACAGGGTTTTCTCTCTCACTACATCTGCAGATGCAGCACTGCTTCCCCACCCCTGCTCTCATCCTGATTTAAATAGAAAAACAGACTATATTAAAAGAGGAGTGGAAAAGATTGGTTCATTTCCCCATGTTCCCCAGCTCCCCCACCCTTGGAATCATCCCATACAAAGCCAAATTACCCTGATGTCAACAGGGCTCAGTTTACATATTCTGTACGGTGCAGAAGTTCCTGAGCAACTACAGGGAGAATTTCAACATGCATGCCTATGTCATTTGATACAGTTTTGGCTGCTCAGCTCTTCCTATTTGGAGGAGGGCTGTATCCACATCCCCTCACTATAAGGAATTTTGCCACCTAGCATTTTAATGCCTGAGCCAAGGCTACATAAGTGAATTTATATTTACTCCCAAATACTCTCAGTGCACCCAAGGGTCAGCCAATACAGGACGGTGATAGATCAAAGACTCTACTGCTGATTTTAAGTTATTTAAAGTAAAAACAACCCTTCTCACCCCAATCTGTTGAAAGCATATAAGGGTGAGGAAGGGAAAACACAGCCAGGGGGAATGTCAGTGGGAAATAAGGACAGAGGAGGTGGAGGAGAGGACTGTTTATACATCTTCTAATAAGTCTATAAACCCTGGCTATATCTCTGCATGCATGCATTTCTTTTGCTGATATAGGATGCATACTCCATGTAATGCTATTCTTGTGAGCCAAGAAAATCTGCATGTAATACAGCAGGAGAATGCTAATGACCTTCAGCTGAGCTGGAATCCAACACTCTTTTCCTTTATCAAAGGTAGACTTCAGAGCAAAGAGTCAACATTGGGGTTCCTTGTGGAGTTAAAAATCAGAGAACACAACATGACCACAAGCATCCCTGTTTGTGCTAAGTGTCCCCCAATTGCACAGGAGCTGATAATTCTTCCCAAATATCCCTCAGGCTATAGCAAAGGTATTTTTCAAGCAGCACAGTAAGAGAAGAGCAATTTCAAGCCCATTCAAGTGATGAATCCTTGAAGCAAAGATGGGTTAACCACCTCACCCAACACAGGTTTCTGAGTCGGTGGCATAATTGCCAGCAAAACACCTGTACTCCATCTCCCCACACCTCCCTGGCCCCACCAAGCTTAGGGGACAGTCCCAGTTGACACATATCTCTCATGGAAGCTGTGTTACCCAACCACACTTGTTACCCAAACATACTCTTCTCCAGTCAAAAACATCTGAGAGATTTGTTGCTAATTCAGATGAAAGAAAAATTAATAAAGAGACTCCAGAGAAGTTGAAAAACAAAAGCAACTGAGACTTAACTCTGCTGTCCTTAGCAGTATGTGACACAAAGCTTGATTTGAATGAAAAGCTAACTCAGCGTTGCAATGACTGTCTTCTCAGTTTATGAACTGATTTAGAAGAAACAGAGAACAGATTACTCCTAATTTGCTTTATCTCTGCATTCTCAATCTATTGATTATAATAATTGGAGAAGCTATCTTCCCATTAGCCACAGTTATTACAGTACAGAGCGCATGCAAAAGTCAGAGTGGATTTAAGGGCTTTTGTTTCCAGAGTGTTGGTGTAATGCAGTCCTGCATATTTCCAAGGCAGAGAAGGAAAAAAGAAAGCTTCCATGCCATTAAGTTCAAGCAGATTTTTCTCATCATTGCAGAACTGAAACTTTCAAATCAGACATGTCCACACTGATGATATTTAGGACCGAACCCCAGAGAGACTTTTCAGAAGTTGTCAAGGCTGAGCCCAGACCACTGTCCCAGTTTTGAGACAGCTTCTAAAATGACGGAAAAATTTCTGAAGGTCATTGTCCTCTATCAAACACATGATGTAGCATTGTCTGAATATGAGGATAGAAGTTCTTTTTGTTGCTCTTCAGCTGAACTGATGAGTAACCTTTCAAAAGACATTCAGGAATAAATCCGCAAACAGATTTAGCCACTAAAGTAGCCTAAATCCCATTTAAGTCCACAGTTTAGATCTTCAAAAACTGCATTCAGCTGTCACCTAGTTCAGGAGATGTCAGTATCCATAGGCAACCAGAGTTCTTCCTTTGGCCAAGTCTCTCGGATATCCACATACCTCTGCCTCTCCTGCTAGCTTTAACAGGCATTTCCAGATTGTACCTAATGGAAGACTACCGCAAAAATCACAGGAGTAAAAAAATAGTGGCAACAATCCCTGATTTTTCAATACTTATAGGCTAAGCAGACTTACCTAGCGTATGGAAAGTCCCCAGGTTCAGCCTGAAGACACCTGACACCGTATTTGCACTTTCAAGAGTATCCTAAACAGATTTTTTTCTTTTTTAAAGTACATAGCATTAAACAGCACGTGAATCAGAATGCTGTTTTCATTTCTTCCACGTTGACACCCTGAATAGAAGATTACAGGATCACGATTGCTGTTGGTCACCAGCTAATCCAGTGAATACTGACTGAGGTGACAAAGAAAAGTAGCTTCAGAATGAAGAAATAAGACCCTCTTCCCATCCCCAAAGCCTGAGGATGGGGATTCTTTGAAGGCTCAAATTTAGAACACGCAGTTTGGAACACCTAAAATTACAGGGGTTGTGTCAAAATATTGTTCCTCTATCCCAGCTATCCTCTGACTTGTCTGTGTAACCACAGGAGGGAAGCCAGAGTTCCTTCTCAGTGCTGACAGAACACACGAATTTAAGACAGGGACACAAGTCAAGGTCTGTCCTTAAACATGCTCGACTTGGCTGCCTTGAGTTAACTGGGCTTTTTTAAATCTTACTTTGGGCTTTTTCTGGGAGAACAGATGACTACTGAAGAACTGATGATTATTTTAAGCAGCAGATCAGGTGCCTTCAAAACAGAGAGTGGTGAGGCACTGGAACAACTTGCCCAAAGAAACTCTGGATATCCCATCCCTGGAAGTGTTCAAGACCAGGTTGGACAGGGCTTTGAGTAACCTGGCCTAGTGGAAGGGATCCCTGCACATGGCAGGGGGTTTGGAATTGCTGATCTTTAATGTCCCTTCCAATGTAGATCATTCTGTGATGAAAATTGTTATGGGGACTGTATACATCCACACTACATTTTTTGACCTCTGTTTTCACAACTCTTATTTTCCTCCATTTTAAAAAGCACTAGTAATGATTATCTGTTTTGATACATTGCTTTGAAATTGTTGAATGGAAAAAAACCATTTACATCTGCTTTCATTTATTACTAAAGCTGAATTATGCCTGTTTCTTCTCTTCACTGTAAAACAATCTGGAAGGCGCTTTCCCAAAATCTGCACCTTGATCATGCAGTATTTTATCTACAAAAACGCAGACCTCAGGTTTTTAGGAGGGTTTTTTTGCTTGAATAGACAGGAGACATCAGAAGAGGGAGAAAAGCACCCACAACAAACCACCAACAAACCTTTTTTGGGAACTTGTTTTTTAATATATTCCTTTCCTACTCCTCTAGCTGCGGGTCACATATATGTAAGTGGCCTTTCGTGGCAATGTATGATGCCCAGGATTATACCAACATAAGTCAATGTAAGATATATTTTAGTTTTATTTTAAATATGCCATTCAATCATTTTTGCTAGAAAACAGAACCTGAGCAGCATATAAATGGGTCACAGTACCTCATGTTTACTGTTAAACATGAATTAAATCTGAGTAGCTTGGCATATCTCTATAATAAAAAAGGCACCATTAATAAGATTTCATTAAATGGAGAGCTAATGTGTAACAGCCTTATATCAGATATGTGAAAACAGAATTTCATAACAAGGTTGGGAGAAGTATTATCAAGGACCTAAGTAGAAAATCTGTCTTTCTCGATACTGGAGGAATTTATATTTGAAGAGTGTTCTTTCCTATTGAGATCTTCATTGACTTGTACAAAAATACCGCTTTTAATCTCAAATCCCCACTGGCATTTTCATATAAGCACTGAAAATGCTATTGGGCTTTAGAGATTTAATTTAATGAAGGAAAAGTATTTCTATTAAAGTGTGTAATTTTTTTTATTTTTTTTTTTTTTTTTAAACACAACATCTTCTGAGGAACCAGGGAAACGGGATTATTTTAAGCTCCGAAAAACTGACTAACCTGTGCCCTTGTAGAACTCCTGCTTCACAAAGGAAGCTTAACAGCTGTGGCAAAGCCTGTAGGTGCACTTGAAAAGGGAACCTACTGTCCCAAGTCACATACACACTGAGAATGCCAAGCCTGGAGATGGCAGCAGAAAAAGAGGAAAAGAAATGTCCTCGTGCAGTCAGGTTGTTTGTGCTAAACTGCTGCATCATTAAGCTCCATTCTGAAACGTCAAAGATGGGGAAAACTCACCAAATAGCTACTAAATCTTCTGCATTAATAGACTGATCCTCTCATCTATTCATGTCAAAAAGTATTAGGTCTGGCTGGGTAGGTAACAAATTCACTGTTGGGGTAAATGAAAGCCACTCCATCAATTTGGGCAGAATTGCACCCGTTGGCTCCTGTGATGAGATAAGACTGAGTTGTGCGATTTAAGATTCCCTTCATACTAATTCTCACAGTACTGCTTTTGTGAGGCTAAAAACCTTTGTTTTATCTGTGGATCACCCATGTCTTTATTGTATGAATATTCATTACAAATATAAATTCCTTTTCATATTGAGAAGGTAAGTGCACTTGACACCAGGAGGCCTCTCAACAGGACACTGCCAGGGCTGACAAGCTCAACAGCAGTTGTTCTATTTGTGTGCAGAGCCTACATAAAGTTAAATTTCCTCAATGTAAAAAAAAAATAAAATAAAAAAAAAAGGCCTATTTTACTTAGGAACCAAACAGATCACCAAGTTATAGCAACGCAAACCTTATAAGAGTTATCTACTACAACAACAGCTGGGCCAAGGAATTAGATGAAAAAATCCTGTGACAGGAGAGGGTAACACAGATATAAATACTTGACTTCTCATGAGATCCACTACTTATCTCATATTTGGACAGCTAACTGAGAGGTTGTTTATGTAAGGAGGTGTAGATAACAGAGTACCCAGACACCATCACAAACAAGAAAAAGGGTCATCTTCTGTTTCTGAAGTGAGACAATTTGGTTAAAAACGGAGATAGAGTCCAAAGGACTGTGATGAAACACCAACCCCTCATAACTAGCTGATGGAGCTGGTATAGGTTTCAACAGCTCTCCAGCCCCAGGGCTTCATCACAGCCCAAACAACAGTCTACTTGACCTCTCAGTTCCCTTTCCCAGGTTTAGCTGCCCGTCCTGCCTACTCAACATTCTCAGGCCTTTCAGGTAAATAGTATTTCTCCCTAGGCATGAAATTGTGGACAGAAATATAGTTCTGCCATTGACCTCAATAGATCCATGATTCCCCTGTGTGCTTATCGACCAGCCAGTACAGCAGAGTATCCTACCACTTGGAGTTTCTGTGACTAACAAGGTAAGCCCAAGCTGCAACTGGGATTTCATGTAGCTTGCTGCATCCTGTGAATCGGTGTCAAAGAAACTGGTGCTTCATTTCAGAAGATTAAAAAGCAGGAAGAAGTTAAATATGATAAATCTGGGGAACATGGGCAATTACCTGAAGTACTGGGAAAAATAGATGCACAGGAGTCACATATGGAACATAAAACTATTTTTTATTTAAACCTAATTAAAACAGTAGTGAAAGATTATCCTGGAATCTTTATTAAAACAAACACTGTTTGGTGGATATTTGGATAGCCACACATCTGAGCTTGACACAGAACTATTTTAATCTAATTGCCTCAATTTATTTTTTTGTGGTGGGTGCAGGGAAGCATGATGGACCACATTCTGATTTCATTTATTACTCTTGAAATAGTCCTATGCAGGTGCACAACTCAAGCGTAAAGACAGACGTAGTTTTGATGCTTGCATTAAAAAGCATCCAGAAGTTCCTGTTTTTCCCTCAGCTGTCACCCAAAAGTATTGCTAACAGTCACAAGATCACTCTTTTTTGGTTTTGCATGAAAGCAATCAATATTATTAAAGCATTTTTACAGTGGCTGTTTTGTTTCCTCACTAAAGAAATAAGAGATGCACTGGGGTATACCATGCAAAAAAACCACAATCCTTCCTCAAATGCTGTCACAAAACTGGCAGAATAGTTCCATTCTTCCACAATCTAAGCACAAATAGGAGAATAAAAATCTGATTTGATGACACATGGTCTGGATAACACAAAGGTCCATCTAGCCTCCAGTAATAGTCTCTATTGAATACCCATGGAATAAGAAAAGCACATTGTACACAGAAACAGATCCTTTCCCAGCAATTCCCTCCCAGTTCTGACAAATAGGCTTTTTATTATTGTTTGCTTGTTCTAAAAAATCCATAGATTTTTCAATCAGAAACCAGACTTACTGTCTCCCTAAACCAGTTCACCCAACTTCTGATTCAGAACCATTCTGAAAATCATTAATACCCCAGTCATGAACAGCCTCAAACTTTGGATGCAGGTGAAAACTTTACAAGCGATCTCTGTCACCACAGAAAACCAAACAGAAATCCCAGTACTGCTGATAAAAAACCCACTGGGTCAGGCTCAAACCACGAGGGACCATCCTTCAGCCAGCATAAATCGTTACCGCTCCACTGGAGCCAGTGGAACTCTGACTATTTGCCTCGGCTAAGGAATGGCCCCGAGTCACTGGCTCATCTCTAATGGCACTGCCGGGGGACAAGGTGGGTGGAAGGGAGAAAACGGGTAGGGAGGAAGGCAGATGTAGAGCAGCAGACTGTATTTTTGTAAAGAAGCTGGCAGTGTTAACAGAAATTCTCCCTGTTCCACGGCATTCTTATGCAAAGCTCAGATCTGAAGGTTACCTGCTTCCCCAGTGACTTGAAATGGAATTTTTTGTAAAGTAATCTCTTCAATCTGTCTCTTCCTCTACTTACAGAGCATAAAAGTAACCATAAAATGCCACCATTTTTGAGCAAATCTAATCTGCCCTCCCAGTAATACCAGGCCACACAATGACTATCTCATTTTCTCTTTGACAAATGTGGAATTATTGGCTGGTGATTGTCAAAAAAATGCATGTCTACATCAGATACATAACAGTAAAGACAAATAAAAAATATGAAACACTGAGCATAGGCAATAGGAGGCTCATGTCTCTGACTGGTGACCTGTTCAGCAGAGTTAGTGACACAGATCAATCTGTCATTTTCTTTACACTGCTTATGGTTCTTTCACTCCTCTTTTCCACTTCAGTTTCAGACAAGGAAAGAGGAAAAAAAAAAAAAAGGACAAGATGAGAAAAGAAAACTATTCACTTCTCCACGAAGGATAAAAAAAAAATATCAAGCTCTTAACAAAAGGAAAACAGTGAAATAGCTTGTTTCAACAGCCTCATTCGAGGTAATGCAAGGTCTCTATATAAAGAGACAACATCAAAGGTTTCTAGGGAGGAGGTTTCACTCAGTTATCTATGGATGGAGAGAGAGTCTAACTGAAGCTCAACAAATGCAGAATGCAAACAGTAAAGAGGAGAGACAAAATAAGCATCTATTCCAAACTCCTAATTATCAAGGACTGTGAGAGGAAGAACCAGCCCTTGGAAAATCCAAAGCATCACTAAATTCAGCAAGAAATAACAAGCAGCCAAAAGAAGCAGTGACAGGCTCAGTAGGGATGCTACTTCTGCTGCAGATATGAACTGCAGGAGTGCCAGAACAGTGACACTCAACTTGAGTGGTGACAGCCTGATGTGACCACTGGAAAGCACAACACAACTGTGTCCCTGAAGAAAAGCAAGGAATTTTCGCCGCATGACTGAGCAACCCACAGCCATATCTGGGTCAGGCACAGTGACTCAGATCCTAAATTCAAAGGAGAACTATCCTCTCCCATTCAAAGTGGAAACCTTGAATCCCTTTAGTGTGCTGACAATGGCAAGGTTTGTACATCAGTCCCCGCACTCCGACAGCAGAGAGGCAAGCTGATGTGAGAGCTCCTTTGCCAGCGCTAGCAACAAATGTTACATGGAAAAAAGGTCAGTTATGGCCTCAGGCAGAGGAATGGAGAGTTCCTCTGGCTCCCTGGAAAAGCACAGGAGAGTAAAGTCTGAGAAAGGAAGTACTGAGGATTCAGGAAAGAGATTAGACAGGAACACAGCCAAGAAAACACTCAGAAAAAGCTCTGTCCTTTTTGAATCCATGGGATTTAGATGATAAAGGAGGAGGCAGGCACCTAACTGCCTTCCTGTACCTTGGCTTTCAACCAGCATTCATCCCACCTGGCTTTAACTATTTAAGTGATGAGCCAACCACCTCCAGAGGGTAAAGCAGATGTTAGTGGGATCAGGCACAGTTTGCAGCTTCCAGTCTCCTTGCACTGACTGCAAAGGGAACACGGAGTTTTCCAACCTGAGCAGCTGAGATAAATGCTCATATTTAATTATGATTAATCTATAGTTTGGTCTCTCCCCCTTTCTCAGTCTGTGAAATAAAGGTCAGCCCTTCCCTATCACTAGTGCATCCATACTTACCAGAAGCAATTCTCAGCATGAAAGCTTCATCCTACTTCTACTTCACACAAAAGTTTTACAGCTGAGGTAAAACCTCAGTTCAGAGATATAGTTTTGTTAGGTGTAATACAGTGTAAGTTTTATTCCATGACTGCCTAATCCAACCCAGGTCCTGGGAATACTTTATGTTGGGAGAAAAGGCAGTATGAGCCATATCTTTGTGGTATGGAGAGCAAAGGAATGGGGAGAAACTATAAAAGTCCTTCTTAGGTCCAGCAACTGCATTAAAGAACCCCCACCACAGTCATTATACTTTATTCCTGCACTTTCATTTTCCAGTGTCATGGGACACACTCTAAAGGCATATTTGCATTGCCAAGGTGTTACCAAAGTGAAGTGAAAGAGCTTAAAGCTTCTTTTAGAGACAATGCATCTATTCACGGTAGATAAAGGGATTAAAGATCCTAGTAAAATCCATTAGAATCAGGAGTAATACTGCCACATATAGTTTTATTTTGCACTTTTATTATACCTTTCCTCACAGGATCTTAGAGCACTTGTCAAATGAGAAATTAGGCTCTGCTACTTTAGCAGCATAAAATAAAAACTCTGCTTTCAGTTAGAGAGGACAGCTACAGTGACAGCTAAAGGTCACAGAGGAATAGAGCCTGGGTACTCTTGCTTGTGGGTTTCTGCTCTAAACCCTTTTGCAATGAGAGGGATGACAGTGCCATATACACACAGTACTGAGGGTAAACACTTGTCTGAGTTCTTCATCTCCTCCTACCATTATCTGCACCGTTTTTATTTGAATGCCTCATCCTTTTTTTTTTCCAGAGTTTTCTGCAAAATTCAAATGAACCATGAGCAAGAGAACGAGAGGTTTATTGAGCCATAGCAGGCTAACACTACCCATGCTGCTGCATGATTCGAATACTCAAGTGGCCCAGATGCTCTAACATTCAATTAATGAATTCCAGAGATTTCGGAAGGGGGTGGAGGGAAGGAAAAAAAATGACACAAGATGTTGGCTTTGCCATTGCATTATCCTAGGTGTCTCAGTCTCATGAAGGTTAATGAGGAGAGTTCAAATGCTAAGACATAATTAAATAGCAATAATTAAAGAAGCTGACACAGCTAGAAGCAGCAAATGAAAATGAAGTAAGATTGTTCCCCTTTAAAAGAAAGTAGGAAGTTACTGCTTAAACACAACCCTAACAAGTTTATGAAATGATTTCCTGTATTCTGAAACATGAGGCAAGCACTCATTTATTGGTATCATTACACACTGAGTGCTGTTTGCCTTGCCTTCCCTGATCCCATTTGCCTGTTTTTGGATGGGATCCTCAGCACAAATGAAGCCCATTTGGCAAGGCTGTACCCTGCTCACGCAGACATGAGTCTGTCCTGGCTCACGCAGAACTGAAAGGTGTTCGCGTGCTCCCCAGATGAACACGTTATGAAAACTGACAGGAAAAAGCTATTTAAGACAGGCAATGCTCTGAACCATAACATTCCAGAAGCAACCAGCACAGGGCATAAAACAGTCAATGTTCAGAAAGTATTCAGATCCTGAAAGCTCTGGACATTCGGGTTCATTGGACATCCTTACTCCAGTCTGGCTGGTTCACACAGCATGAAGTAGAAAGGAGATTTAAAAAAAAAAAGAAAGAAGCAACTTTAATTTATTTTTCTAATTAATTTGCAGCTGCTAGTTAACATGCATCTTTTGTTAATGACATCAAAACTTCCCACTGTTCAGAAAATTTCACTGATTTACTGAACACTTAAGAATCACTCAGCACTGTCAACATGGCAAGTGCTGCCGTGGTAAACACCAGTTTGCCTGCTGTTGAAATCCAACTCTGCATTAATGGAAATGAGGGAGACAAGAGGATACCTCCTAGATGAATAAAGTTATGTTTAGATACATGTAGGGAAAGGAAAGCAGACTGTGCTGTTAAAAATTCAGTGTAAGGCAGCCTCCCTCAGAAAGTGTCTTTTCCTAAAACAGATTGATTCTGACATTTCACCTTCCTCCTGACCAATGTCTCCTGCAGTACTGATACAGCATCCATCACTGCAAACACCTCAGCATCACCATGTCTCCCTTCGTAAACCTGCCAGCAGTCAGTCAAGCCAAAACTTGCAGCCCTTTTTACCAAAGGTGCAAAATCCAGTATCAGAGCAGACAGGTAGCAAGCTTGTTTTCATCTGAAAGTCAGACTAGTATTTGAAGATAGGTCTCAAGGGCTGAAAATCCAGTGCATCAATCCACTCAACTCCCATGAACACTTTCTTGGGCCATTTTGTCTTACTCAGATTAAAATTATGAGGAAAACATCACTAAGAATAAGATGAACTAACCAAAAAAAAAAATCCCTCTGTGCCTGTCTCCATTAGTAAAGTGTGATGACCTTGTTCAGTGGTGACCAAGGGGAATCTGTTTACAGATGACTGGTGGCTGAGCTTTTGACAGCAGAAATATGTCTCCCATAACACATTTCCCTCCATCTATGTTAAAGTGCTCTGCTGTCTCTTTCTACCTACTGATGTCTTAAATTCAAGGCAAGAACTTGGCAGGAGTTTGAAATCAGGCAAAAGACACTGCATGTATATCCATGGAAGTTGTACATTTTGAAGCTTAACAGACAGAAACCTAATTTTAACTTCATAAACTCTTCCCAAGGCTGATTCCACAGTGGTAGAACCTGGATAATCAACTTCCTAAAGCTGGTCATAGGGGAAAAAAAAAATAAAAAAAAATCCTTCTTTTCGGGAGAGATTCAGGAGGGAGAGATTCTTCTAGTCACATAGGAGTTCCAAAACAACTGTCTCCAAAGAGATCAACCACCCATGGTAGCCCTTGTACCAGCTCAAAAATAAAATAATAATTAAAAAAACCCAAAAAAAAACAGAAACAAAAAAATCCAAATGAACACCCCCAACTGAAAGCCTCTAGACTCAAATATTCACACTCATTTCAGGATCTGCACCACCAGAAACCCAAAAGTTTCTCATATTTACTGTAGTAAGGCTTTTAACAGAGACTTAACACTCAATTTGCATCCAGAGAAATGAGATAACAGTAAACCATCTTTAGTTTTTAAGGCCAAAGCCTGTTGAAGTTCCCATGACACTGGACCAGAGGGCATTTTGAGATACCTGCCCGCTCATGGCATGTTTTCCTGCTCTCACTGCCTCAACTGCTAAACCCAGAAAATCCTCACTGATTTCATCTCTTATGTTTCATACTCCTTTTCATGTTGGTGGGGTTTGTTTTTAGGGTTTTGGATGGGCTTTTTGTGAGTTGTTGGTTTGTTTGTTTTTTGGGTTTTTTTAAAGATTAATTGTTTGGATGACTCAGAATCACAGAATACACAATTATCAATTGTGAGTTGTTAGATTAACATAACAAAGTCACAACAAAAATTTGAGAACTTGCACAACGGGAGTCAAGGCCTCAGTGTACTGACTATCAGCCTCCAGAAATCATGAGGTAAGCACGAACATCCTGAAATGTTTTATCCTTTGAACTGTTTTTAATGAAACAGAACAACCTATACTAATGGCCTTTAATAGATTACAGGATGCAAAGACTAACACTGACCCTTAATAACCAGAACCTAAACTCTGATCAATTCACACCCTCCAGGCAGACCATAAAGATGGAGATAGTACCCTTTCAGAATCAAAGACTTCTAGGAATTACTGATACATCTCTCTCTCTAGGGAAGTTTTTTAGTGTTCAACTCTTGATCTCTCTCTACTTCTTCTTAACAAGTCTTTTCCTGTTTACAAGACAATTTTTTCTGAAATAAATGCACATAAACACCAAGATCCTCTAGTCTGCTGTTAGAATAACATGCTCATGGCAGAGAAGATAGGAAAGGAAGGAATAAGAAAGGAAAAGAAGATAAGGAGGATATAATGATAAGTTACTGTACCTCAGCAAAAGACAAGTTTTATCAGGTTGGTAAAACTCATGGAGAAACAGTTGTAAGTAATTTATATTTATATAGCCTTACAGAAATATATTTCTAATTCTGCTTTTATGTGTAACCTTCAGTTCACCCCTCACACTGCACATTCTGTGGGACAAGAGTTGCACCACTGTCTTTTATCCATGGCCAGGCACTTCTGTATGACTCCAGCCTAATGAAACATATTTTTACCCTAATCTCCTCTGCAAAGCTTATCATCAATTGTCAATTATCCACAGCATTTGGATGAGACGACGAAATAAAGTTGGCACAGCAAAAGAAATTGATAAGGTGAAATACATTTAAATTGGACAAAGCAGTCACTGAATTTAAGATATATAGTTTTGAAGGTGAAGTTAAGTAGACCGAGATCATCAATATACATAAGGTTTTTTAAAAGATTAACATCAAGATGATTCCTAAATAACATGGATAATTGGCTAATGAACAATCAAAAAACTTGACTGTACTGCGGTTTCTTTCTTTCTTAGAGTGCATTTAAATGCACCGTTTCATCTCTCACTGTGATTTATACTACTTTTATATAGTCTGTAATACAAGGAAGTTTTGGCCTTCAAATCAGATAGGTCCTCTAGGAACTCAATTATTCACCCAATGAAAAGCTACATGAAAGCCTTCCATGTAATGATTTTTCCTGGCAGAGTTTCGTAATGAAGTGATGTTTCAGTCAAACAAGATGGTGGACAAATGGGGCATTTGCAGGCAGCACATTCCAAATTATACACAGACAAAATTAAATTACTATTGAGTCATCAATTTCACTATGTCAAGTTTTCTTATAACTAATAAGGAGGCTACTCTCAGTTTTCAAAACTAATATGTACAATACAAGACCATACACAGCTGCTTCAGAGAAAATCAGAAGGTTTTGCCCATTAAGATTGCCAAAAAAGTGTAACATGCAAGCACAATAATTGGAAGTTTTGGCATTTGCCTCAACATAAACACACAGCACACACAGCAAATAAATTCTGATTCTACTTTTAAATACATATGTAGAAAATGTCCATTCCAGCATTCATCTACTTTCTGGTCAAATGGCAAGTATCCTCTCTCTGCCAACACTAAAGTATATCCACCATCACCTTCATTCATTTAAAAATAATAAAAGGAGAGAAGAAACTACTAAATAAGCTTTTTTACATATAGGAAACCCTATATTTGTTATCCTTGAGGCCACGTATACGAGACCAGATACAGTTACAATATTCTTTTTTCTTAAAAATGCTTCACAATTTAAATGAATTGGGAAGAATGATGAAATTAAGAAAAGTGGAGGTGTAAGAGGAGTTGTCAAACACAGTATGGTTAAGACTGCTTACCACTTAAATTACTGTCACTACCATTAGCCCTCTGTTTATTGTGAACACGTACAAAGTTTATTTTTCAAAGCTAGATCCTTTAACCTGCCATGCCTGTTTGTTCATGGGGAGATGATGTGTGGGCTTCAGAAGACTGCCTCTCTAAAGCTTGGAGACAGATTCTGCAGTGGAACTGGGAAGACATCCACAGAGTTTTGCCCATTTACATCACAAAGAGTAGTAACCCATGATGCAGTATCCTCTGTAGTATCCATCCCCCCTTTCACATTTAGTTGCTAACAACTCCATACTAGGAATCGAGTTTGTATGAAGAAAACTTTCCATAATAGGAAGCAAACCATGCTAAACATCCATTTGATTTGTGTTTTACCTGGGGTATCCTGCCTCATCCCTCGGTTAATGTACCTCATATCCCCTGGAAATAGCACAATATTAATACAATATTCCAATGAGCCACTTATCTCCACCTAATAGTCCACTCTCTTCCCTCGTTCCCCTAAGCATGAAGACAAATTATATATGGCTTTTAAATTCATTCTTCTGGTAATAAAGAAGCTTATCTTATCAGTTATTGCATGCATTAAAGTGTTGTCCCCTGGAGGTATAATTTCCCACCATACTTATTTTAGCATCTGTTCAACCAAACTATATTTACAGTCTCTGTGTACTAATATCTGACCCCCGGCCTTGAGGTAGGAATGCTGATCCCCAGCTTTATCTGACAATTCTTCTTTTCCTGCAGTGGCCTCCAAAAGTAAATGAAGATTAGTTTGCTTTCAGGGTTTATTGATTAAGCACTGTAAAGGATGGTTGTTGTGAACTAACTTAGGTCATAATCGCTTAAATAGGTCTCAGGAGCCAGAACAGTCATTTTCTTGCAAAGATAACTGAAACCACATAACAACATATGCAAGATAAACACACATGGGTTTTAGGGGTAGCTGGTGCTTTGTATTGTAAAGAAACACGCAAAGAGAAGCGTGTTTGCCCCTCCTTTACAAACCCTCTCACCACTTTCCCTTAAGCTCAGGAAGGGAAATGGGGGTGATCATAATCTCCAAGACGCTCCTGCGCGGTCACATATTTTCTTCTTACACAGTGCTTTTCATCAAGGATCTCAAATTACTTCTCGAACACTGATTAATCCCCACCTGTGAGATAAGCATTCTCATACACACAGGAGGACACAGAGCATTCAACAGCTTATCCAAGGACACAGAGTTCATGAGCCGCGGAGATGGCAGCCAAGCCCAGCCTTGGCTGGGAAGCAGGGGAGGTGATCCCCAGACTACACCTCCAACCCACGATACCCTGTGCAAACGCTGCATGGACACGTCACCCCTCACTTAAAATAGTTTTATAAACACCTTCACACAGTTATTAAAGAAAATCATCGTGGGTTTCCAAATAAAATTCATACATCCTACAGGAGCGGCAGTGGGCAGGAAGATGGCCTCAGGCTGGAAAGACATTATGTTGGAGGAGGCTGGAAAGAGTGGGCCTGACAAGAATTTCAGGCTTAAATTGGTTCTTGCTGAAGACAACAACAGATCATCTATCACCTCCCAACAGAGTTAAGGCCCAGATATAACCCCAGGCCCCTGGGAACAAGCATAAATAACAGGATTTCCAGTGAAGAGCACCACTCACTGTTAACTTCTCAGTAGTGAAAGGACTGCAGTGGAAACATGAACTCAGTGTTTGTGTACTGCAGTCTGTGAGATTCTACATCACCGAGGCAAAACAATTAGTACCAGCAAAAAAGCACAGAATTGTCCCTTGACACACACAGAACAACCATTTCTTAAATCTGTGCTTAATATTTAAGTTACTTATAATGAACTACATTTGTAAGGTATCTGGCAGGTATTGGCAGAAATACTACATAAATATGCAAAAGTGTTTCATATTTTTGTAGAAGGTGATGAAGACAATTGAATTGCTTAATAAAGTGCTGTTTAAAACTAACAAGAGTACAACACTTAAAAGATTTTAACCAAGTTGTACAGGGGAGTAACATTTTAAGTATGCACAGAGATATATATTGAAGAAAATATAGGATATATTAGATGAGTAAAAAAAAAAAAAAAAACACAAAAAAAACCCAGTGCAGCTTATTTGAATACTGATTTGTTTAATAAACAAATTGCTGAAGTCTTGTAATTTTTGCATTATGCAGTTTCTGAACATCTGTCCTGCTACATGTAACATTTTTCTCATCCTGCATCCACAAAGCCCCCTCTCCTATGAGCAGAAACCCAACCCACACACCAATTCCTCCCTCTCTGTCAATGCACTGGTTATGCCATCCTATTTTCCTACTTCAAGTTCATACATCATTATTAAACATCATTATTGGGCTCTACCCTTTAGCACAAAGCCATCTTCAGCTATTTCTTTCAGATTCAGTATGGGTTTCTGTGCTGGATATAGTCAGTAAGCCTGACTCCAAGCGAAGGGATAATATGCCTGTATTCCTCTGCTTTCCAATTACTCCTACTCCTTTGATCATATAAGAGCAAAAAATCAGAATTCATGATGTTGTTTTGTTTGGGTTTTTTGTAGGTCCTTTAGGGAACTAACATCATATGTCTTATACAAAAGCATCAGAAAAATGATAACTAAGTTTTGGCCTCCACAGAAGACTCTGAACTGAGCCACGCTGGCTGACCACTGTATCTAACAAGATGCAGTTCAGTTGAAGAGTTTCTGGTTATACAATGACATTCTTCAGGCTGCAGAGCAATGTGTAGATCCCAACCATTATTATACGAATATCTAAAAATCTTGAGCTGTATTGTGAAACAAACCTTGAGAAAAGATGTGATCAGTAATTATTTCAAAACCAAGGCATGGGAACCAGCACAAGAGAGGTACTTGTACCAGCATTTGTTGTGCAGAAACAGCTGTCACCACATCTACCCTTCACAGAACTGCAATAGGGGAGAAAAAAAAATAAATCTGTATATCTTATAATGAATTTTTCCTTTTCACTTGAAGTTGGGGGAGGTTATTTGCTGAATTCCAAGGTTGGAAATATCTTTTTTTTTTTTAATATCAAAACTCTTGGAAGTAATAGAAAAAGAAAATCAGATGTAGTTTTTCAGGATGTTCCATTGAACTAAGGCTTGACAATTGATTTTCCTGGGTTCAGAAGCCGATCCCAGGCAATTGTGAAGTTAAACCCATTTTCTTCAGTGCACTTCTTGTCTTACAAGAAAAAGAATATATATTTTTATATGAATATATATGTATACACACATACACAGAGGCCAGCACTTCGAGCTGATTGATACCTGCACCAAAAGTCTGTGTTGCAAGACTCCTAAATCACTGGTGCTCAGTAAGAAGAGATGCCAGAGACCATATTCAAGGCAGAAAAGACTGTGTAAGCAGAGTTCCTCATCATTACCCTAATATCTACATTTGGAAAGAACAGTACAAGCCACTCACACTTGGTTCTCTGACATGATTCAGCCAAACATCTGGAGAAACACAAGTGTTTAGAGAAGCTCCTTCTTCGTACCTTTCAATTTTCTGTTCTTCTACTTTAGGATCTGTTTTCAAATGATGCTGGTTATTTCAAACAGCCCAATTATATCCTCAAACAGGATTATTTGGGTACATTTCCCTTTCACAAAATGTGGCCGCTCCTGCTCAGTGGAACTTGCATCAAACTTGATTTTCCAAAAATGAGGACACGCAGCACAGACAGGAAACCTTCACTCACCCTTTGCCTCTGAGCCTACTCTGTTTCATCTCAAAATGCACCATTTGATTGACATTCTGCACTATGGTCTGGTCTGAATTGCAGTGACTGGGGTATAAAGCCAACTTCCCTCATGTCAGCAGAAAAGTACAGAGCATCCAAGAACAAAAGCTCAGACACACAATCAAATTGCTCAGACCTGAGAAGCCTCTCAGCTGGGATGATTCCTGTGGTTCAACATGCTTACCCTGTGAAAGAAGTTATCCGTGCTTAAATCCCGGGAAAAGGTGTTTGGGCAGGATGATGTTACTGCTTCTGACCAGAAGGGCATCAGAAGTGCCCAAAGGCAGCCAGGGTGGCTCAGCTGATGCAGAGTGACTGGATGTAATTTAGTCAGGTCTCAAATGTGTACACACTGCCAGTGCTACCTGTGTGAGCATAAACAACATGTATATTCCATGTGCATTATACCACACAAGGCAGTATTTTAAGGAATTATCTTCAAAAATCCTCATCACACATTTGAGTAATTGTCTGAGGGGAAGAAAGCACTAAAGACTTGTTATACTCAAATGTGTTTAACAAGCTCTGCCTGCACATCCCTCAAGAGTTCTGGTTCAAGACCTTAATGTTTATTTCCTACACACAAGGTTCTTAGTTGACAGAAAACAAACAAAAAGCTTCACCCTTAAGCAAGATACTTAACTGCTGGAAAGATGGTTAACTTTCCCTTTGCTCTTAGCCTGGGAGAGGAGGGAGAAAGCTGAAATTTCCTGGTCCAAGTTACTCTCATCATGCTGCATCAGAGCTGGCTAAATCAGTCACGCTGCATTACGCTCCATGGCTGATTTAGCTTCCTATGATGAGTCACTGCAGTCAAGCGTCAGCAAAGAGATGTGCTACTTTAGAAAAAAAAAAAAAAAGAAAAAAAAAATCAGGGCAGGTGCTGTGTGGCTAATTTTGCATTTAGAATGGATAATTTTTTTTTATTTTTTTTTTTTTTAATTTTTAAGCATGGTAAGAGTTTATTTGATCAGCTGTGACTGTTCAAAAAATTGTATCATCTTTAGTCTTTATATTAATCTGCATCTGGAGGCCCCCAGTGCGGGTGGGACACTGTCACACTAAGCACTGCACATTTGTGTGGGAAAAGGCAGTGACAGTGTTCCCTGCCATCTCAACATACCAGCATAAGCAGGGGAAGAAAAGAGCTCAGAGCAGTAGGAGTCTGCCTCAGGGTTCCCAGACAATAATAGTTCTCCAAAACACCAAAAATCTAAAATAAATTAGTTTTACCCATGTTTTCAAAGGCACAGGGATGAAGGAGGGGAAGTCTGAGAAACAAAGATACAGGTTCAGACAAGGAGAGAAGTCAAGTTTTAGTGACCTTGACATCTCACCCTTCCCCATTGTCTCTGCAGACAAGAGGACTTGCACAGGAGCTCCCCAAATCTTCCTGCCCCAATAAAAATTACAGTGCCCAGTCTCCTGGTACTGGTCTAGTACATCATCTTTGTGCTGTGGAAAAGCAGATCAAGAACAAACGGGTCACTGACATTTTTTAGAGAGCTGGCAAAAGAGGCTTTTTTTGGCACTTAAAATAATGTTTTGTTTTGTATTTCTACACAATCCAGAGACTGTATTCCAGCACTCACAGATTTCACTGTAATCCCGGAAAACTACGTAAATCATGCCCCTGAGATAGATCTCCTCTTCCCCCCTTTTTTTTTTCAGCCTTCATTTCCTACTTCCTCTCATTTGCTTTTAGATGCCTGGGTAGATTTAGATTAATCTTAGTGCTGAAACGTTACACTGAAGGGTTGTATTAATGCCTGATGTAGCTACCGCATCCAACTGTAATTCATGCACATCGGTAATAAAAATAATCCTCCGGGGAAAAATATAGTGGGGAAAGGATTTTTTATTTTTTTTTTTCCCCCTCTGTGACTATCAGCACATTTTCATTCTAAAGAAAACTAAAAAAAAAAAGAGCTTCTAAAATGATACTGCAGTAGAAACCTTTAATGGAAACATCTCTAGGTAGCTGATCGTTACAGTTCACTACAGATGCACTTTGTTTTCGGTCTAAAATAAAATGAGTGGGAAAAGTGCGAACCCAAAATATTATTAACTTCATTCCACGAATTTCTTGCCTTCATTATTACTTCACAGTTTCCAGTTTAAGAAGCCAAAGATCAGACTTTTCCACATATTGCAGAACATAGTCAAGTGCCACTTAATCACTTGCCAACAGCTAAATGGGTGCTCCAAAGAAACCCAGTCCTGTCCTCTTCACATGAGCATAATGTATCAGAACCCAGGTGCACCACTTCTAAAAAGCAGAGTTTGCACCAATTTTTCCTACTGTTAAGTCTCTTTTAAGCAACCTTCTAAAATAAGCATATTCTAATTGCTCATAATACTCGGCAGCATCTTTTGCTACAGGAAACTTAAAGTGCACTTTCCATTTCTAAAAAGGCATCGAGGAAAAACAGTAATAAAAAAGACAGTTCATCCAAGGCCGTAAGAGATCACAGATTTTCTACAGAATTAATATGCATGATGTAGATCAAACAAGTATTTATTTACAGGGTATATTAACAGAGGAAAGGAGAAGAATTTTCCTTTGCTTCACTACACACACTGACATGAACAAGTAATCATTCAAATGCTTTTAAAGAGATGCAGTCTTGCTTGTACAATTCTGGAGTCACAGAGAAATGAATGTAGATTACAGCAGCAATAGAGAAGCTATAAATACACATACTCTGGCAGTCACATCTGGTGGGTTTTTTTAATATAAGATCATGGTATTGATATATTTCTTCTTGTAGATGATTTAAACAGTTATTTAGGATGTCAAGATTAAAAATAGTCTTTTAAAGAGCAGGCAAAGGTATGATTCCTTGACTTCCTTAACTACACCTTCAAGACATACGTTTCACTTCAGAAAAAAAACCTGCTTACTTCTGAAAATATTCCAGCCATTGATCAAAGATGAGGTCTTTAAACAACTAGGAAGCTTAAAATAAATGGTATTATGTGGGAAAATAAAATAACACACCAATTAATTCAAACTACTGTTTTGCTAGAAAAGATTAATTTTAACACAATTAGAGTTTCAAAGTTAAGGTAGTATTCCCAAGTTTCATATCTGTTGTTCATGCCTATCTTATCTGCATTTTCTACTTGACTGGTTTATAGTGGGGAAGTGGGGATAGGGTTAAAAATAAGAAAGGCATGTTTTAGTTGACTTGTTCTCAAACAAAGACACAGAAAATCCTCCCTCACCTAGCTCAACCAAAAAAACCCTGGTTGCTTATCATTTCACGGCTTCACTCAGCTCAAAATGGGAAAGATTTCTAAAGGCCTTAAACTGTCAAATGGTGACACCACTTTCTGCCTAGTTTAAATGATGATTCTTTTAGCTTTCTTTAAATTCATCAGTTCCTGACATTCTGTCTGCCCTCTTTCCCACTTCAAATAAATACCAAAATGAAAGGAGAACATTTGGAAACCCACTCTCCCAGCAAAGATATTTCTTCAGAACAGAACAAAAATCGTGCAGGCTACTATTATTGGAGGAAATCTTAGATTTTTTGCTCAAATTGGTAGAGGAATCACAGAAAAATTCAGATAGGAAAAGGCCTTCTGTCTCTCTCTTGTCCAACTCACTACTCTAGAAGGACTAAATTCAAAATTGGATTTAGTTAAGTCAAGGTGTTTCATTCCCATGTAATTTTAGGTCCCAGATCAAGCAATTGAGCTCAGAAAGAAAAGATTTCATATTGTAGAAAGTTGTTTTTGCAGTCGTCCTCTTTCAAACACATCAGTGTTGCATTCAGAGGCTACCAGCGCTGACTCAGCTGAGTACTCGGGACTCAGTGATCCTCTTTTGTAGGACCTAATTTAACAGCTGTACCCGAGGAGCAGAATATTAACACACTCATTTCCCACATAAAAGGCTATGTGTTACAAAGACAGTACAGACCATCGAGCACCCCTGTCTGGTTTGTCCACCTGGGAGGTGGAAACTCAGGTAAGGTGGTACCAAACCCACGTTCTCCTCTCCAGCATCTCAGGGCAGGTGTGCCCAGTGCAGCTGTTCCCCAGGCAGAGCTAAACCAGGTGACTTGCACTTCCATCTCTAAACCCCATGCTAACACTGACAGCCTCCCAGCAGCCACTTCCCCCCCCCCCCCCCACACAAACCAATCACAATTTTCTTGAATAAATTCTCCAGTGGATTGACATCTAGCAAGATCTTCTTAAACTGGGGACAAGATTTCCTCTCTTTCCCCCTGTGTTAAGCAAAAATTATTTTTGTTACTAAATTTTGCCTCCTATGTTTAGCAAACATTTATTGCAAAGAAAATGTCACCTTCTAATTCCCATGTACACTTTTAAGTACTTCTGTGTTCCTCTGGAATAAGGCACCGATTTGTTCTATAACCTCTAACTTTTTTTATATATCTTCCCCTGCCCCCCAATCTCAAGTGAAGGAGAACTGGCAAAGTTTTATATTCTATTTTTCTATGATTAGATTGTGCTCAGGACAAATATTAAGTTTCAGAGGTGGCAAAATCAGCTACAATCCTGACTTCATCAGCAAACTGAAGAATTCTGAGTCATTTTACCATTTGATTTACAGTTCGATGCTGTGAGTAATAAGTTAAAGTAAATAAGAACATGGGCCGAGCAAGCATAAACATACAGAGTATGCAGAGTTATGCAAGCCAAGAATTTGGCCCTATATATATTTAACAGGAGCAGTAGGCTGTGCAGTACCCTACAACTCAGGGCCTTTCAGACTGAGCAAAGCAAGAAATATTTTTTGTATAGTTGTAAACTTTAACACAGCACTAGCAAATGCAACATTTTTAAAGGTAACACCATAAGACCATCCAGAGCAGTGCACAGCACAACTTATCTTTATCAGGGGACAGGCATAATTTTTCATGGGGGAAACCAACTATACCCAAAAAGAACAGGAAAAGGGAGAGATAGATCACTTAATCTTTCAAGAGATGGAGGCAGATCTATGTGAAAGCCAGCATGGAAGGAGGCATGACAATGAGAGTTGGTGATCAAAACACAGGGAGATGTTACCAGCAGAACAACTTGAACACGGCAAAGAAAAGGAACATAGCAGTATAAAGATATGCCAAACAGTTACAGCTCAAGGTAATTCAAGCTTGACTTGGAACAAAAAAAATTCTTGGCTTCAAAAGTCCATCTGACTCCCCTACAAAAGCCCCAGGCAAATATCTCAACTGTAGCTGACAAATTATAAGGAAAATTTTAAGTGTTTTACTTTATCCACTGAAATCTGCATTGCATCTTCCATTGAGCACAAAGCATTTCCAAGGCCAGTATCATCCCTAGAATAATATTACAATGTGCACAAAGCTATTTGTCAGCCCATAATCAAACACCAAAATTGGTTCTGATGGAACGTGGAATTGCTCACCCTAGACAACACTTGCTGTCCAAACACAGAGATTTTGTAGCTAAAGAGAACGATTTTTTAATTATTATTTTTTAATCATCAGTGCAGTCATCTCATTAATATGAACCAAAAGGAACTTGACCTAACATAATGTACTATGTCAGACATGAACAAAAGAACATTCCTTTCTAATCAGCAACCCTTTCCAATTAAAATGTCCACATTTGGATTCAAGCTTATTGCAAGAGACTTATTTTGGTGAATAACCTGGCTTTCCTAAGCTAGTCAGTCTTGGGTGAATAAAATATAAAGGTAAATCTGTAACTATTCCTTCAGACAATTGTGCACTACGGACGTACCACAGAAAAGCACATAGAAGGACTGGGTACCAGATCCTGGTCTCAGGTCCTTGCAACCCGTTGGAACCAGATTAGTAAGAATTTAACTCACTTTTATTTATGGAGTGCTCAGAATTTCCCTTCTATTCATCTTTTGCTTTTGTTGTATTTTCTGTGTTTTAAGGTAACCCAGACTTTCTGGGCCCAGATGTGCTCGGGGCAAAGGCAAAAATTAAGGATAATATTTTCACATACGTTCAGCATTACAAAGACCTCCAGTCCACTTCCAGTAATTCGAGGAGACAGGCCCAGTAGATACCACCACTGGTGCACATTTTCCAAGAAGCTAATGCAATAAGCAACAATGGCTACAAGTTTGGCGGAGAAAAAGAGGTCACCATATGTTTGGCAACACATCATTAACTTGCTAATTATGCACTAATGGACATCTGATATTTCAAAACCACTACTTGATGCAATTACATTCCACTTTCCTACATTAAAGGAAAGCTGTACCAGCACTACATCATCCACCTGCTGCATTTTTTTAAAGCCCACTTAGTTCAGAAGAAATTAAATCACTTCTACCCACCACTGATATCAGGCACCACAAATAAAACTAGTTTTAGTATTTCAAGAAAAAAAAAACAAACAACCCATACCTTTGATCACCAACCAGTCTTAGGTACTGGGTATTAGGAATACCTGCCTATGGAAAGATTTATGCAGAGCCCTATGATAATGAATTACAAGGTTTGGGCCAAAAACTCTGCAATTATGCCAAATTTTGCAGAATGTCTGTTGGTCCCTAGTTCACAACATCTAATCCAATGCTAACAAAACAACAGTCCTCTCATTGTTTATCTCATGACTAATTGCAAATGCACCTCTTCTGTTAGATGGGGTAGTAACAGCACAGTTTGCCACAGCAAGAGAAATTGTTTGGTGCCGCTTTCCAACCAACCAACCAACCAAAAAAAAAAAACAAAACAAAACCACACAAAAAAACCCCAAAAAAACTAAAACCAAAAAAAAGCCAAAAAAACCCCCAAAAAAACTAAAACCAAAAAAAACCAAAAAAAACCCCCAAAAAAACTAAAACCAAAAAAAAACAAAAAAAAACCCCCCACACCCCCCACCCCCAAAAACCCCCAACCCCCAAAAACCCCCAACCCCCAAAAACCCCCAACCCCCAAAAACCCCCAACCCCCACCAAAAACCAAACCTTCTGTTATCTTTTCTGCCAATCCAAATGTAACTGAGGAGCAGCTGTATCCACTGCCTCACTGCTGGATACTTCTATCACCACCTTTTTCCTACCACCACAAAGGTTTCTCCTGTGGCCCCTTTTGCCCAGGTATGACAAAAACCTCTTTCCACATAACTCTTCATTTCCTGCCTGCCTCCACATGTGCCAGAGGGTGCACTGGCAGAAAACCAGGGGTGTCTTGCCCAGACACCCAGAGGGTGACTGGCAGTAACAACCACCGAGGAATTCCATTAGCCTTGAGCTTCCAAGTGCCTGCATTGATGGCAGGGTCTTCACACTGACAGTCTCTGTGTTTGAGTGCACCAAGTAGGAGAAATTTTACCACAGTTAAAATTTACTGCATTTACTGCAGGTGCCAGGAGAGGGGGGAAAAAAAAAAAAAAGGCAAAAGAAATCCAAAGCTTTGCAAAGGCAACAGTTTCCTATGGACTTCAATAGATAGAAGTTGCTAATTAATGTATGATAGTATTGGAATCACCTTAGAGAATACAGCTTCTATGCCCACATTCTTCACACACTTCCATGTTAATCTGCTGGTACCTAAATAGCTCCAGAGCTCTCTGATCTGCACAGAGGGATCCCCAATTCAGGCAGACTGACTGCTATCCCTTAACCCTTCCAGAGGGAACTCCCAGCTCCAGGCTGGGCACAAGACTCCCCATGTAACACCTGAAAATGTG
Organism: Chiroxiphia lanceolata; assembly: GCF_009829145.1. Classification (NCBI taxonomy): domain Eukaryota; kingdom Metazoa; phylum Chordata; class Aves; order Passeriformes; family Pipridae; genus Chiroxiphia; species Chiroxiphia lanceolata. The sequence goes on from NC_045645.1 coordinate 7,008,179, forward strand.
AATCAGTCAACAGCCTCCCAAAAAACCCTTTGGAGAGCAGCAAGGCCCAAACTTTGCCTGCTCCAGCTGAGGTGGGTTCACTGCCAGGGGAGAGTATACAGTTACTTAACAACCTTCTCCTGTGCAAGAATGGGAAGAGGGACCAAGAGCTCCTTTCTGCAGGCTGGGTCTTCTCACAAGGCAGAAGAGCCATGCTTAGCAGCTTTCATCAGTAAACACTGATTTTTGTTTGTTTTGTTTTGTTATTTGTACATGGTGACATTTTGGCAGGACTGAGAAGTGCTACACAAGTACTACCTTTGGGATTTCTTAATTTTTAGCTAAAACATCAGTGCCTGCTAAAGTCAGATATATACCAAGTGTGGAGGGTGACCCCGAAGTCCTGTTACAAAGTTCCCCCTTTTGTATCTTCAGCCAGACAAGCCACCACTTCCCCCTCCTCAGAGCAATCACTTGTCGATTTGCCAGGTACTCATGGCATGGACAATGCATCAGTAGGTACTTTCTGGGTAATACCTGAAATACAGCACCAGGTAGAACTGACCCAGTGTAGCTCAGATATGAAAGAGCATTTATACAGTATCCTAAAACCAGTTTTAAACCATTTATTTTAAGAACTGCATAGTGCATCCAAGGGAAGAATTTAGCCTCAATGAAACATAGATGAAATCCCCTCAGAAAAGGCCTGTTTACATCCCAGTCCCCCGGGATTTTTTTCAGAGTTACCAACATCCTCGGATAATTTTGCTGCTGTGATTTATGTATAGCTGGGGAAGACCTTAGATGAAAATCACATGTGGAAAATCTGCAGTGCTGCCAGGTGGCCTCTGGAGGGAAGAAAGTGCTGTGAAACTTCTGGACTGGTTTAAACCTCTGAGCCCCTACAAGGCAATTTGGATTACATGATGGCCCATAGCAACATGCTGTTCTTGAACACACAAAGCATAAATATAGCACAGGGAGTTAATAGGTTTTGTACCGCACATCTTGTTTTGTTTGCAGACAGACAGTGCTACCAGAAACAGCAACCAATACAGCTTCTTTTGTGATTGTTTTGGCACAGCTCATGCCAATTTATGCAAATATACAATTTAAAGTGGTGATTGTAAAAAGCAATTGCAAGTTAGCAAGCACTGGTCAAGAACTGGAAGGGATTGCTTGAATCAGTTCCCTCCTCCACTCCAGACAACTATGTCAGAAAGTCAGGATCAAGCAGGCACTTAATGATGTCTGCTTTCCCACTTTTCTCTCTGCCCCTTCGTGTGATCTTCTCAAAGGATGTTTCATCTGCCAGCTCTGATACTGAAGTGCCAGATGTTCATCACCAACTAAATGACAAGGACTATGTGTAAAGAGCGCTGCCACACATGGCAGATAGGCAAACCTTCATGGCAGAGGGCACCAAGTCTGGCACACCCACTGTAAAAACAACAGCACAGGCTTAAAAGTCTGGCCTTACTTTCACATCTCAGTGGATATAGAATTATTGTTAGTGGTGACATATATATTCCACAGTCTGAAAGTACTTCAAAGTATAGCTAGAAAAAGATTAATTGGGATAATGGTCACCACTGTAATTGAAGCTGTCTGAAGGGTCAAGTATTGTTCCTTCACATAAAAATGGTTTTTAAAAAACCCTCACGATTATGAAGGCAACATGTTCATCTCTGATGAAGCAGCAGGCACCGATCTCTTCTCTGTGGTGACGGGTGACAGGACCCGAGGGAACGGCCTGAAGTTGTGTCATGAGAGGTTTAGGTTGGATATTAGATAAAGGTTCTTCACCCAGAGGGTGACTGGACATTGGAACAGGCTTCCCAGGGCAGTGGCCACAGCACCAAGGCTGACAGAGTTCAAGAATCGTTTGGACAATGCTGTTGGGCACATGCTGTGATTCTTGGGAATGGTCCTGTGCAGGGTCAGGAGTTGGACTCCATCCTTCTAGTTCCCTTCCAGCTCAGGCTATTCTGTGATTCTGTGAGCTGAGGCAGTGCCTATAGCTGCAAACCATTGCAAGCTGGGCAGGAACCCTACAGGCAGGAGGCACAGGCAGGGAGCAGTAAAACAGCCCCTCGAGTCAGACTGTGTCTGGAAAGGCAGCTCAAAACATGACCGTGATCAACATTTGGTTCTGCTCCTTTCAGTAGACCAGGGTTACATGTTAATTGCAATAAGCAGAATTGTGCTGTTAAATCATGGTCCTGCTTGTGAGAAAGAGAAAGCCCTCAGCCACGATCCTGAGTCTTGGCAATTCAGCCCAAGAGGAAGGAGTGCCACCTTCAGAGACACAGACTGCCACAGTCCCACATTTTAGGGAATAAAGTCAAGTAGATTTATCATAGAGAATCCCAACCTGATGCAGCCAGGATTCAAGACAGCACTTGGCTAGCAAGTGATCAAAGTGTGACTGATCTCCCATAATCACCTACTGCATCTTCTCTTTTTTTTTGCTGTCCCTCCTGTGCAGAACAAAATGAAACAACCCGCAACCTTTGATTCCCAAGCAGCAGATTATTTACCATATCCCAGTCACCTTGGGGGTACAGAAACTATCTGAGGCTCCATCAGAGTGCCCCCTGCCTGCACCAAGAAGGCCCCTAGCACACACATCTTCCTTAGCACCAAACTCTAAAACAGCTCTCCAAAAAATGACGCTGCAACCTACACATACCTTGGGTAAATTACACAGCTTTATTTTCTTTTCTAGCTCAAAGGTAGCTAAGTGAATGATTCCATATGTTTGCAACCTTTTCCCAGTCTGTGGTGGATAGTTTTCTAACCACTTAAAGGCAGCTGATACATGGAAGAACTGCTCACCCCTCACATCAACCCTCAGAGCCTGCTGCCCATATGCAATCCTGGACCCTTTCCAATCTGCTCAAGGGGCCTGGTCCCTCTTGAAATACTCCAGAGAACCTCATTTAATCTCAGCATGTATAAAAAACCTTGTCCCTGTTTAGCTTACAGTGAGCAAAGAACTACACAGAGGTATGGTTACTGTGCTGAGGAATGAGGGAGTATGGAAAAACAAACAAAAAAATAAATAAAAAAAAATCACGCTAGAGGGGAATGAAAGCTTAAAGGAGAATTAAAGAATCACAAAATGTATTCAGCTCAATAGACCTGACATAACTTGGTTATTGACTTCATAACAACGTACACAATTGTGAACTTTCCCAAGGCTTTTTACACATTAATTCATAGTTCACCTGGCACTCTCAGCTGTGCAAGCCAAAGCTCTACACTGCAGTTGTTCGAAAAAATCCTCTCCAGGCTTGGCAGTCAGCACTGCTTCCCAATTTCATAGCTACAGCTGAACATGCCTCTCTTCACTGTTCATCCAGGGCACACTACCACATACAGAACCTCTGCAGATCCTCCTTGCAGGGTCCAGCAGGACCAGGCCACCAGCTGGACAAAAAGGACAGGGAACTTCTTCAGCTACAAAGGGTATGGGAAATCCACAAAACCACCTCAGCAGCCAGCAGTGTGACAGCACTGCAGGGAATTGCGTGTCAGCAAAGGGCACAAAGCATTGGATGGTGGGTGGAAATTTGTGCTGGGAAGCAAGGAGCAGGGCGAGTCAAATAGGAATTTGGCACATGCATCAGCTCACTTCATTGACACTGCAGCCATTTGAAAAACACATCAACAAGCAGATCAGGGAAATTATCCAGCTGGATTGCAGTGTCTGTCTCTCCTGGGCATTATCATCTCTGAGTCTTAATCCAGAGACACTACAAGAAAAGACAGGGATCTGATGTCCCATCTCCTGCTGATTAGCTGGCAGGTATAGCAAGGAGACATGGGAGATTCCCTTTTTAAATAAAAAAGGCAGTTGCCAGCACCAGCTGATTGGCATTAATGCAAATAAGCCATCCCAGAGTTGAACTCAACCATGCCACATGTCAGCATCCCATTACTGCATTATATTATGGAAATCAACCTCTAAGAAAAATACAACTAGAAAAGAAGAAACTATAATCTCAGCAGGCATTGCTCTGTGAAGTGCAGCCCCAGCTGCCAGCCCCATGCGGGACTTATATCCAACTTCCTGCAAAACAGGCTTCAGGCTTTGCACTGGCTCTCCATCTACCTATACTGCTGTTTTATTTGCTCTGCATTACCTGCATTAAAGTCAGGCACCTGCAGACTGAGGAAACAGGATCTAGAGGTGAGTCCAACACCCAACCCATGCTGTTAGCAATACGCTGCCCAGCACACTGAACTGTGCCAACTATCCTGGCCCAGCTCCACCTCCCAGGTCAGGTCCAAGTCCAAACCTCTCTAAGGCAAGCAATCTTTTGCACTCCAAAAATAAAGAAAATAAAGAGAAAAAAAATTTTTTGAAAGAGTTATTTAATGCTTTGTTGGGAATACTGAAGTTGCCAAGCACTGAACTCTCCTGTTTATCTTCAGGAACTCAAACCACCCTGCCATCTGCTTTTGCTCACTTCTTATTTGCTCAGTCTAACCTCAAGCTTTGTTTTCAGAAATCTAGCACTGATCTACCTCACATTCATCATCCATCTGTGGTCCAATCTTCGTGTTTTCTGCCTCTCACTTGCTTTCTGTCTGTCCAATGCACTTACTCTGCAATTCTGCTCTTTTTCTGCATTCAGCTGTGCTAATCCCATTTTGTAATCACACCACTGACTTCATTTCACCTACAACTCTAAATCCAAGCTCTCTGCTTCCCACTCACATCTCTCCAAGAACTCACCCTCCTCCTTTACTCCCTGTGCTCCCTTCAAGATTCTATCTTTTGCTCACTCTTGTGGAAGTCTCACCTTTCACCCATGCATAAAATCTGCTCTTTCTTACGTGCCTGACCACACTCCTTCCACTTGTGTCTCTGTAGAGGTATCGCTTCGGTGAGACCTTTCAAACAAATTCACCAACAAATTGTAGCAAACAGCTGTGTACCACTTTAAGACCAAGCTTTGGTGATCTGATTCATCCCAGACATTGCTTCCTTGTATGTAATATCCCCTGCCCTGCTCAGCTCATGAGAGCACTGAAGCAGGGATGGTGATTTCCTGTTCCATGAGGCACAGACCACACTGTCAGGACCTAATAAACACCAGGCAGCATTTCATTTCCTTATAATTAGTTGCATCATTTGACTCATAGTACAGAAAGAAAGGCACAAAAGCAATGGACAGGACTCTTGCTATCTGTAAAAAAAATGGATCAAATTCAAATGCATAATCCAAGAAATGTTTAAAGAACAATAAGTCTTCAAAGACATCATCATAAATGAAAGTAATCCTACTGTGGGGATTACATGCCCTATCAAGTCAGAGAAAGGGAATTTAGAATAGAAGTTTGTCCAAAATTATCTTTACAGTGTTGAAATGCTTGGTAGGCATAGGGGGAAGAAGGAGAGGGGAACAGAAAGGACAGAAAGTTTTCATTTTACTGTTCAACATATTTTACTTCTCTTAGCAATTCAAGATCTCAGAGTCCTTTCCCAGTGAATGATGGTTGGTTTCACTTATTGCAAGAAGAATTAGAAACTCCAGAGGCAGAACTAAACACAGTAAAAGAAACCTGAGCAACAATGCATAAACTGGAGATGCTTTCATGGCACCAGGACAGCTGGTAAAAAGATATTATACAGCCAGGAACTTCTTTTTGTGAGTCATGATATAAAATAGACCATATCCTTGAAACCTACCGCCACATGGTCCTACTAGTTGGGGGTTATGGGGGGCGCTTAACTCCATCTTACACCTGAATATGCAAAGGCTTAAAAAAAGGATGTTGGGAGGGACTGGTGGCAAGAATTGCAGCAGTTGGTGTGGGGAGGGTTCAGCATGATTAACTACACTGATATTAACTGGATGTGTGTCACTCAAAGGGAGACTATCGAGTGTCAATCTGGATGATAATGTCTATAGAAGATTTATTTCGAGAATAAGGAACAAGAAGAAAAGAGCAGAGTCTCAGTGGAGGAAGGATGAACATCTGGTCTGAGGCAGATGACACTTTTGGAAATGATGGCCATGCAAATCACCCGTCTGTACAAGCTCAGAACAAAAGTGCAGACAGCAGATGATCTCTAGGCTCATGCTGCCATTTAAATGGGATCTGCTAAGAAACAAGCACACCATTTTCATCTGCAGCAGATTTGTTTTCCAACATGCTGGGCCTGACTGGGCTTCTCTGCTAAAGAAATGAGAAATTCCTGAAGCCAAGGACATTAGGAAGTGGGACATGGTGCCTGCCAAGTCCCTCTCTCCCCAGGATGTGGAAGCTCCCAGCTCATTCTAGATCAGTCACAGTGCTTTGGGCAATCTGCCATCTCAGCCCCATTCAGACACCAGCCAAACATCATTAAGAAGGCTACAAACTCCTCCACTCAAAGTTTAAGTGGAAAAAATATACATGGTACAATCAAGACTGTCATCTGTTTGGGCTTTGGTTTGTGTCCATGTTTCAGAGTCACTTAATGAAGTGAAAACCAGATTTAATCTCAGAGTATCCAACAAAGTATGGAACATGCCAAGACAGATAGCAAGGAAATCTGCTCTGTAATAGCCACAAGCAGGTGAGCCATCACAGGAGGTCTCTCTCATTATACCCAAACAGTGCAGAGGCTACAGATTTTATAGCACATGTAAAAATCCAAGAGTTTGGAGGATATTGATCTGGGCACAACACAGAGAAGATGGAGACTGGGCTGACAGGGAGAAGGGAACAAGGTTTATTTTGAAAGACAGTAATAGCTTTTGTAATCAGGAGGGATGATACAGGACAGCAATTCCTAAATTTCTTGGGAAGGAAAGACAAACGTCTCTCACTCTGGCATCAAACTGTAGCTTCTTCCAGATTTCCTCTTACCATCATTGAGACATAACAGCTGAGGATTACAGGAGAGTTAAATTACATTTCCAAAAGCACCATTTTCCAACACTTCAAATTTTAAATGTAAAGAGAAAGACAGTCAAACAGTTGAGATGCTGTGCTGAACCCTGAATAGAAACTTTAGGGACTTGGGAAAGCCTCCTGCTCTCCCCTTGCCCTTCTCAACTCCTTAGCTCAGCAATCCTTGCTCCAAGCCACGTGTCCTTAGGGTACAGGAAAGAGCTATAGAGGCTGGGAAACTCAGACACTAAAGAGCCTGTCAACACCCCCAGCTCCCAGCCCAGTTCTGCAGATGGAAATGCTTATTGTGGCTTGAATTAGGACTTACACTTCAGAGTGGCAGCTGAATCAATGCTCCAAGGCTGTCAGTCTTTGTCCTCTGCTCCTAAAAAAATCCTGCATGGAAACCTTTGACCGAGGGACTCGAAGGGAGAAGAGTCAAGTTAAAGTGCCATGAAAGGTCTGAGCAAGCCCACCACCATCACAGGAAGACCTCGGCAGCTGAACTTAAATCTGCACAGGGCAAAGTTCACAGCCTGCAGGTCACATGGAGACCTCTGCAAGCATAGGATGAAGCCTCCTTCCCAGCAGATTCATGCCACATAACCAACCAAAGCGGGCAACCAAGATGGTACAACCTTTATCCAAAAGTCCCTCCTGCAGCCAAGCCTGCGCAAGAGCTCTCCCATGCAAGTTTTCTCTCATCTAAGACCAGCCAAGTCCATGCTGACATTTCCAGTGTGGGCAGAGGAGACTGTTGTAGAATTGCCTCATCAACCATCTTCCACAAAGATTTTAGGGACTCACCTTTGAGACTACCATTTTCCTGTCAGATTTGGTTAGCTGATAGCAATCAGTGACTCCAAAGTTATGATGACACACTACAGAGGGGAGGAATAAAAACAAATCATGGGAATAAAATCTTTAGGACTGCAAGTTGAGCAGTTAGGTTGAGGACTTGACAGGTGCTGCCCACACAAGTGCAATTTGTATAACTGCTATCCAGTGGAGTAAGCACTGTATGTCTCAGTTGGCAGCTGGAAGTAGGGATGTAAGTCACAGAAAAGAGTTGTTTTCAAGCCAGCCATCACACAAAAGTAACTCTTTGTGGAGTTTTTCACATGCATTGTTAAAGTTGAGTTGTTGCTTGAAGGTACAAAGCAGAAAACCAACAAAATCAAAAAAAACCCAGACTTTCAGAAGGGCAAGGAAATATGCCAACAAATACACGACACAGGGCTTCACCTTGTCAAGACTTTGGCATACACAGACTTGAAGAAACAAAAAAAAAAAAAAAGAAATCACCTTTTGCCACTTGCTTTAAGAAATTTCACAATCCTCTGAAAACATACAATGAAGTAGCTCGTAACGTCAAAGCAGATAAGCAGCTCCTGTATGGAAGACAAGGCAGCTCTCTCTGTTTAGCACCACAGTTATTTTGTCATGAAACCAATCAACAACATTAATGGCAAGTAAACTCATTCATTAAGGGAAAGATTTCTGCTCATGTTCCTTGAACTGGCAGATGGCCTCCCATAGATTGCAAATTTGAAGTCCAGCCCCAGAGGAAGGAACTGGGGGGCAAGTTTTTCCTTCCAAAATAAATAAGCAGTTTGATTTAACCTTAGGTAAGGGTGGGGGGGAGTAGATTACCCAACTAGCTCAATTGTAAGAACGCACAAAAACTACACTGACATTTTGACTTTTTATATTTAAAAAAAAAAAAAAAAATAGAACTGAGTTTCTAACTGTCATCCTGCCTCTGTCAAAGGTCTTCCAACTAGATCCAAAATACTGAGGCTTGGAAAGGAAGAAAAAGGTATTGTAATGAGCAGAAAACATTCCTGAGTATCCAAAGCTCAGTTTTTTCCTTGCAATATCCCTAACAACTTCCCATGCACACAGCAGGGCATTCAAGCCAAAATCAACTCAAAAAGAAGAAAGCATAATTTTCTTTCTTAATAGAATATTAATTATAATATTTTAATAATTAAAATAGCCCTGTTCAAGCTAAGAGAGCTGAGAGACAGACAGAAGACTAGAGAAGCTGTAGGAATGCTTATTGTTCTAACTTTGACAAAGAGTTTTCATGTACTTTTTACTTATTAATTCCCTAGCTGCATTTTGGTAAGGGTTCTTCTGGACAGGGATCAGTTGAATTCCTAATCAAAACCATGACAAGCAAAAAAAAAAAAAAAATACCACTTCTGCTTCCCAGCATGAAAAATTTAGTGTAAAATCCCATGAGCTGCAGTCTAATGACATCACACTAATGGAAGAAGAGAAAACCTTCTAACAATTAAAAAGAGCCTTGCTGAGAAAACACACAGGAAATTGTCAAGCTGTCATTTGTGTCTCAACCACAGCACATGGGACAGTACTGCGGGCTACCGTGCACCCATTTGTCTCTTTAATGGGCTGCATGAGGAAACAATACAGGGTGAAGGAGGTATTTCTTCGTTTGCTTTTAAACAGAAGGGCAACATCAGTTAGAAGATGCTGTGGTACCACCCACTGCTGCCTTCAAAGCCTGTTCCACGTCCTCGGTCCTGCTCTCCCCTCTACAACAACCGTGCAATCGTGGAGCAGCTCTGGAAACACCACAGTTCACCCATAGCAAAAGAGAAAGACGTTTGGCTTAACACATATTTAGTCTCCTAACAATGCAACTTGCGTAAAACAGAAAGAAATTTCTTTTCCACCTCCTGAACCTCCCGCAGAATTTGCCGGTTCCGGCGCCGTGACTGCTGACACGGTGACGGGCGCGGCGGGAGGAACACAGCTTGAGTTTTAGATGCCAGGCTGAGCATTCAGCACAGAAACCTTGTTTTGGCTTTAAACCTGAGCAAATCTGATCTGGGAGTTCACTGATGGAGAATAAATATGGAAGAAACTGATTTCAAATTGTGTCTTCTGAAAGGATGAGTTGACAGGGCAAAAATAGCAAATGCAATAGGTACCTGACTGCCATTGTTACATTTGTTTAAGCAGAGATTGCTGTAATGTTCAGGAGCCGCATAAAAGACTCTGCAATATGCAATCAAGTCACAGGTCTGAAAACACACCAAGAAACATCCAGTAACTGTCACAAATGATAAGAGCTGGGCAGATAAAGGAAGTAATTACATCTTCTGTGAAACTCTATTTTGCTATTTTTGGTGCTTTAATCAAGGGCCCAATTCTTCCACCTTTCTTCACACCAAGTAATCCTTTACTGTTTCATTATTTTCACTAGTATGGCTACAGGCAAAGTAAGCTACAATGAAGCCAGACTTAAGAGAATCAGAACCTGGACCAAAACATTTTGGATGGGAAACAGAGACTGACAAAACAGCATCATCAATAGCAAAAATAAGCATCCCTTTACCTCTTGGTGTGATGGACCCAGCCCAGAGCTGGAGGCTGAGTTTTGCTCACTGTGATATTTAGCCAGTGGCCCCTCGGGGGCTGTGCTAATCAGACCGACTGAGCTGGATCGTGGTCTGATGCAGGGAAATACAGATGGCTATTAAGGATTGGACTGTGACCAACTCATTCACAAATGCTATCAGGCACCAGCCATTTCTGGGCAAATCCCAGAAGAGAGGGGTAAAAGTATTTCCTAAACAGTAAGGTTTTAGTATGAACCACCACATCAAAGCCTGCCACGAGTGCCAGACTGGGGAGCAGCCCTGTACATTGCTCATGTGGTGGTTTGCACTGGTTTAGTGGTCTGAATCAGGGTAGAAACATCTCAAGCCAGTGCAAGAATCCTTTTGAGTACTGTGTTGTGTCTACCCCAGCACAGAATCCAGCCCTGGGAAAAAGGTGCATGAGCAATACCCAGACAACCACACCTAATGAGTTTTCTTTGCTTTGGAGACCTATAAGCACTCTGGCAGATCAGCACAGCACCTGGAGGTGGTTGTCAGTGCTTTAAACAAGTATTTGTCAGGTTTTGTATTTCACCAAAACTTGCCAAATTTGGGTTATAATTCAGATTCAGGACTTCATTCCTGTTCCTAACTTCACATTCAGATACTCAGTGCAGTGCTCTCAGCCTTGCTTGTCAGTAAACAGCACCCACTGCCTCTTTCAGTCCCCTCTCTAAGCCCCCACCGAGTTTGCTCTGTGCTGCATGTTCCAGAAAAAAAGAAAGCTACAAAACCAATACAGACAGGAACCAAAGACAGGATTACTGTGCCCCTCTGCTATTTGTTAATGCATGTTTCTGTGAAAGAGGCCAAGTTTCTCTTTCTTGTCAGGCCTTTTTCTGGAAAAGAGGATATTAATACAAAGAGAAAAAGTTCAAACATCCTTCGAGTACCACTGTTTTAAAACAATCCAAGAAGGCCCTCAGCCTTCCCAACTTCCATCTAACAATAAAGTGACTGGAAGTTTCCCCCTCAGTGCAGCATATGTCTCCTCTGCAACAGCCCTCCCCAGTTCTGTCCTCTGAAAGATTTCCCATCTTTCCAACCTGAATTAGGATACAGGCTCTATGTGCCTGAAATGCACCTTTTGGAACACAATTTCAGGAACAGACTTTTTTGTCTTTGGAGAAACTGCTGTACCAGTGAGTCCAGGCCAGGTAAGTCAAAGTGCTTCAACAGGATACTGAACTCCACATAAGAGACTATAAAATACAGGTAGTTCCTGAATTCCTGAAGTTCACAACTACTCATCACAAATAAAACGTACAGACACACCTCAACCTTAGTGCCAGGACAGAAAAGTGGCATCATATTAAGGTGCCTGTGAGGTAATCCAGGGCACCCTTACACAAGGACAGGTGACCAGACATGATGCAATATAGCAGCAATATGTAGCTGGCAGACTGCCACAAGTGTGGTAATCAGGAAGGACTCTGAGCAACAGTTATATCATACAGAACACCAGCAACATGAAGTCACTTCGTTCCAGAGAGGATTTCCTGCCAGAGCCTAAAACATCAGCAACATGAACCAGAGTGCAAAGTACAGTAACATGAATTAACCACACAAACAGCCCTGGTAGACACTGACCCAAGTCAATTGAATAAGTGGGATATTATTCCAAGCTTCATTTCCAGAAGAAGCCATCTGACAGCTGTTACCTTGCAAACTGCTCTGTACAAACAGGAGCAAAATGAGCTGTGCTTTCCTTCCAGATTGAACTGGAGAACCCGGAAAAGATATTTACTGAGGACAGTGTTTTCAGAGAGCAGGAAAGCTATGAAGATCCTTCAGTCTTTTCTACCAAGGGATGTTACCAGCACCCATGTGGTGTGCAAAGCAGCCCTGGAGCAAAACAGACCTGAAGTGATGCAAGTACAGCTTAATTACAATCATATAATCACAGAATGGTTTGGGTTAGAAAGAACCTTAAAGATTATATAGTTCCAACTCCCCCAGCCACAGGCAGGGACACCTTACCCTAGACCAGGTAGCTCATCTGTGAGGTCTTCAAAGACCCTTGGCTGGAAAGGTGCTAAAAATACAAAGTGTGGTACTTAAAAGCACTAACAAAAATATATTTCTTGACATTCACTACGAATCCAAAGAAGTGTAAAGAAAGTGCCAAATCCTCCATTTGAAGGAATGAAACATAAAACCCTCACTTCATAACATAATCACTAAACAAGACAATATTTCCAAGCCAGTCTTTTGAAATTACACACAGCAAGGGCAGACATATCGAGATTCTCACAAGAAAAGAACAGCTCACCCACTCGTTGTTTTGGGATTCTAAGAGGATCAAAAGGGCCATTTTAATTCTCCAAATCCCCCACAGAAATCTCTCTCAAACACATTTCAACAGAGATAGATGGTAGAAAAAGAAAATTTTGATCAGACACATCACGATTCAGGGAGATCTGAGTGCAGAAACTTGTGAGCATTTCCACAGAATGCAAAGCAGTAATTAAATGCTTCCTATGGAAAAGAAAGGTTGTCCCTTGGACACTTCTGTCAATCTGCATTTAACAGACACAGCAGCCCTCTCAGTTCAAGCACACAAGTGCTCTGGTTCTTTGCTGAAATGACCTTATCTGTCAGCCCAGCCTGTCCTGTTCAATATCTGTAGCTCTTCTTGGTATGTTTTGTGAACATGTGTGGGGATGAGGAGACGCAAAAAGGAAAAGCACAATGAACAGGCAAACCATTGGCCCCAATTAAAAAATTAAACAGGTGTCCTGAGACTGTCAGCCTGAAGATGGAGCATCTACATTTAATTAAAGGGATAAGTTTAGCAGAAAATGCCACTCTAGCTACTGTCAGAATGCATGATTAATTTGTGATAAAATACCCAGCACTGTCTACCAGAAGCAGACGGCTGGGGGACACATATTTACACAATCACTTGTTATTTCTTCAAGATATTACCAATGACCCTGGGCTTAGTGTCAATGCATTAAAATGAAATTCTCACATCTGGTCTTTTGAAGTCTCAGACTTGCTGGAGGCTTTTTCAAGTAGCCCCGTGCAACAGCACGCCAAAGCCTGGGAAGGAGAAAGCAAGCCACCAGTGGAAGCTGCTGCCTCTCTACCATCAATGGGGGTCATCTTGTCTAGTTTCAGTTCATCAGTCCATCTCCTGTAGTGACATAAGGGCATGGCTCTTCCTTAAGCTCATCAGCAATGCCAGTCCTTTCCAAGTGATTCCTTAACAAATAGTTTCCTCTGCCATGACAGCGGGTGCTGCGCCCGCTGCTAATCAACTCCTATTTCAATTAGTGGGTAGGGTAGGGGGTTTTTTTTCCTACATGATTGATATACTCTGCTACTGAGATGCTAAAGAGCACGATTATTTCTCCTCAATCACAGAGACTGGTTTGTAAACCATTTGGGTCAGATAACATGCACAACTGCACCCTGAAGTTCAACTTTTCCTTTCCATCTGATCATGTTTGAAACAACAGCTGTAAGGTCCTCACTGGCCTTCAGCTAAACAGAGAAGTTGGATTTACTTCCAGCCCCTGAGACTCTGGAGGAGGCTTCCAGGATCACAGCATTTTCTTTCCCCTCACATCTTCCCCCAGGGAGGGAATATTGTCTTTTTCTGGCTTGGGCTGCCTGAGTCCCCACCTGTGGATACAGCTGTGCTTTGTTTCCCACAGATTAGCTGGAACGGTTTTAAGCATTTAACAAGACTCTGAGGACACATCTGTGGAACTTCTGCTGAGTCGCTTCCCTGGGTCGAGACACTGACACACCGTAATAGATACAAAAACCTCCACTCGGGGCTGTCACCATTTCACACAACAGGTAGTTTCAGAGAGCTAATAACCATCTCCTCATACCAGCAAGCAAACACATGGGACCCACACTGAATGTGCCAAACCCTTCCAGAAAGGAGATTATTATTTCCCAAAGCACACCGTGGTACAACCGGCATTGAACAGGATGTTATTTGATGCATCTGACCTCTGAATTCTAGTTCTTAATTTTGTTCCTGAGAAAGATGAGAAAATAAGGCAGGAATCACCACCTTAACCTTCAGCTCCACTTGATGTCAACCACTTCTTTCTACCCCTATCCATGGCTAGGTTCCTAGCATGAGACTTCTCTTCAGAGGCATGGTGGAGTTTATTGAGATTTCACTGAGATAACTGTAATACAGGCACTTAATCAGCCACAGGCCAAAGGCAGGCAGTCATGCAAAAGTATACAAGATGTATCACTGTTTGGACTTACATCTAGCAGAGCTTTTGGCTGTCTTGGCATTTCTCTGAGCTGTTAACAGAAGAATTTTTTATAACAACTTCAAGCAATGTAAATAGCACTTTTATTTAAAGTAGCTAACAGCTACTGATCAACTACTGCCACCAAGGACTTAAATTAATGATAATCTGGAATACCACTTCTACTTTCATGGATAAACAGAAGAGAGTTCAATAGCGCTGTGAAAAAAAATGTTCTGTAAGTCTAAAACTGAGTATATTTATGATTTGTACAGTCATATGGTTGAGTTCGTGAAGCATTGATACAGATCTGAGGACACAGAACTTGAACAACCTGTTGATGCTATTATCTCCAGATTTCAGCTTCAGCATGAATTGCCTTCTTAGGCCTTCATTCCCAAAAGTATCAGCTATCAAAGGAATGTCACAAAGCACCCATATTATCAGCATTTCACATCCCCACCTGGATGCTTGATTGAATTCATAGTTATTATGTCTGACACTAAAACGTTCAAAAGAACAATCTTTCTGTTACCAAGACGTTTCCCACCTCACATCATAACTTCCATAATCTCCTGTGATACCCACAATTAATAGCACTATGGAGTTATGCACAGATTTCTGTGACCACACATTCTCTACACCCTTCTAACTGGAAGGATAGCACACAACACATCTTGTATGCACAGATTCAGAACTGAGGACATCACGTCAATGCTAGAAAAGAGCACTAAAAGGAAACAGAGACACAGCAGAAATAATTTATTCAAGGGAGCGTCCCATAACCCCATGCAGAGAGCTGCTGTATTTCACATGTTGCTGTATTACATAAGAGTGAAATGGAGTAATTATGGGGCTCTTTGTCCCCTTTTCTAGCTGCCAGACTACCTCATTGCTTTTTTTCGCTATCAAAGAAAGATGGGGTTTTGCAGGCTTTCTGCAGTTCTAGCATTTTCAGTAATTAAACTTATCTCCGAGGCAATCACATTTAGGATTACTGGGTTTCCTATCTCCAGGCTAATAGGGTCAAAATGCTTAGCTGCCCTCCTGCCTGCCAGTTTATAGCATTTTGCTAATGGATCATTTCCTTCCATGGGGATAACGCTTTGGCTATTAGGTGTTCTCCTGTTGCACAGCAATTTTAGGTGATCAGGCAGTAATAATAAGTGCTCTTGTTATACAGTAGACTTTATTGCCAGATTAAAGAGTTACAAAGCAATAAGAATAACTTTTTGCTGGCAAAAGGACTTCAGACAAAGGCAAGGGGAACTTCTGTGACTTGTCCAGTGGTTCTCCAGTTTTCACCTCACTCATGCTCAGACTTCTACTGCACTTGTACTCCCAAACTGCAAATACTGCTCAGCTGATTATACTTAAATGTTCACATGCTGGAAAAGTCCAAGTCCAACAGGTTTCTGTCTATTTTAATTCTTTTTCTGAGAGGCCTTGTACCTGCAGCACCCTATTTCTTCTTTTGCCCCAGCATTGTTCCTGCCCTCATTTTATGTCTCACCCTCCCTTGCCCACAGAAGCCCCCTGCAGCAGTCAAAGGTCTCAGCAAATGAGCATCCCTGTGTATTGAAAAGTGGGGGGAGTAAGGAAAAGAAAATGCAGCATGCAAACTATTCATTTATACAAAACGGAGTGCCTATGCAACATGGCATCACTTAGCAATTTCTGTGGGTCTGTAAGTGTCCTATTTCCTTCCATTCTTGTCATCCCAAAGCAAGTTTTATGCCTCTGTGGACAACTAGAACTGCAGTCATATCTAATATATCCCAGTCTTAATGCAAAATGGAATGACAGTGGCTCACCCCTAAAATGTGCTTTTGGGGTAGGATCATTTAATATTACTCATTAGACCCTTCCAAATGAATGAGTTGAAGTGATAGGGTTTTGGGGTTTTTTTCCTATGGTACTTCAAGGCCATTACACTGCACAGAAAGTAATAATCACTTGTCAAGCTCTCCACTTTGCACATAGAGCCTTATTTGCATAGAGGTGAAAATTTAATAGTTCACTTGAATGCTCTTATTTTAAAGAATTTGGTGCAATCAGTGTGAACCTCACATTTTTTGTCCCTTTTTATTTTTTTTAATAAAAAGAACTTCAGACAACCAATCTGGCACAGTTTCCATTCTCAAGAGCTCAAGGAAAGATGAATTAAAGTTAATTGGGGGTAAAATGAAGCACTTTAAAGTGTGTCTCTTGAGTTCACAAAACTGGATTATGCACAAAGAAGATCTATTCAATTATCTGTGGTAGTGAGATTTGTTTTGAGGAAACCTTAACATTCAATCCACTTGTTCCTCTCACAGTCTCTGCCTGGGATCCCACCAGACCTCCTGGGGTGGGCCATCTGGGTGGATCATTCCCACAACTGGAGATGGTCAATGAAACTCAGACTCCATGAAAAACAGTGCTGGTGGTTCTCAGAGAGAAAGAACTTCTCCCCAAACCAGAGAATCACTTCACCAACATCATTTCACAACCCACTCCTCCAGATTAAAGGTGAAAAGGGAGAGAAGAAAGAATAGGATTTTGGAGAAAACTCAAGACTGAACCTTTAATCAGTTATTTCCAGCATGATCTCTTCAAGAGGAAGTATCTAACTCTGGAGAGTAACTGCTATATGAGCAGTTCTAATTACCTCTGCTAATGCCTTTCAAATCTAAACTTATTTGCCATTAGTCCTAAGCATTTGGTTAAAAGTGAACCTGTCTTTCCCCCAGAGGTGGCTGCCTTTCAGTGTCGGCAGAAACAATTGCCCCTTAGATAGCTGTACCCCAGCATCACAATACAGATTTAACTTCAGGCCTGCCTGACTGGCACAGGTCTACACCTGGGTGTGAGGGTACCCAGAGCCCTGCACAGGACACCCAGCCCCAGCTGAACAAGGGAAGGGCAGTAGCTGCACTGGGCTCATAGATTAGCTCGAGCACAGTGCTAAGTGGAAGCTTGACAAATTATTATTTTTCATGCCACCTAATGGCACTGTAATACAAATGAAACATGCCTCAGGCTGGTCCAAGCATGCCTTTGACTGCAGAATAGGTTTATCATACTGTGTACAACCTACAATTTGCTCCGGGATCTCTCCAAGAGAAAGACAAGTCATTAACGTCCTCTAAACATCCTCAAGGAGTGGTAAGACAAAGAATAATCATGCACAGACTTAGGATCCTGATTTAAGCATCTTGCTTCCTACCTTGGATCTCATAGCTTTCAGCAGGTGAGCTGATTTGCTTTCTCAGAGATCTGCACTCCTGTCTGCACTGGCCAGCAGAAGGCAAGTTTTACTTATTTTTTGTGTGGGTGGTTCATGAAAACAACACAGCAAGGTGCCTGGGGAAGGAGGGGTTGTTTTCCTGTCCAAGGTGGGTATGCTAGGCTGTTCTGCCTCCTGGACAAGGCTGCTCTGTATCTTACTGAACTCCCACTCACACTGTGGAGGCACCAGGTGCAGGGATGCCTGGAATCTGAAATCAGCTCTGCCACAAAAAGGGAGGGAAGGAGAGCAGGAGGAAGATCTGTGTCCTGCCTTTTTCACACCTTTCGATTCTACCAGAGCTACAGGTGTCGCCTGACTCTTTGCAGCTGCCTCCCACTGAAGGCCAGGCCGTGCCCTAAACTTCAAGTCTGAATTTGTAGAGTTATGAAGAGTCTGGATGTCAAGTGGCCCCTCCAGGCCTCACATTCATCTAAGGTTGGCAAGTCCAGCAGAGAGAGCACTCGCAGTCCAATTACAGGCATGACTAAAGAGCAGACACTGGCAAACAGACCCTGCAGCAATGAGCCCTTTAATTCTTTGAAACACTTTTCTGCTTGGGTAAGTCTGTACCAGGACATCAAATTATACTATGGATAGATAAGTATTGGCACTGCTAAAGTTTTAAACAAGGTGGTCACCATCTATGAGGATGCAAAGCTGTTGTCCTCTATCATTACCAGGGCAAATTCTTTGGTATGCAGAAACCTGCAACTCAAACTGTGAGCCTACCTGTGACAGGGAATCATGCCTCCGTTCAAGGGGACCAGCTTGCAAAAACATACTAATATGACCCCCAAGCTCATGAAGTATTGATGGAAGGTCTTAGGTTTTTTTTCCTCCCCTCAAAAAATACTAAATATTCTTTTTTCCCCGCTTCCTTTATGTGGTTTCCCTTTGATGAGTAATAAATAAAAAGGCAATTGAAAACAGCATGCAAGTGCAAAGCCCCAGATCTGAAAGGACAAAGACTCCATCTGTCACAGAAAAATCCAAAAATCCAAGTACCAGCACAGAGCCCACCTGCCAAAAAGGTTTTATGTTTATGTTAAGTGTGGCTTTAAGGAACAGAAATGTTCTGGCAGATAAAGGCAGACACGAGAATGACTAACTGAGATGCACAGACAATAATTCCCTCCTTTGATTTCCTCTACCGTCACTGCTATCAGTTAGACATCTGAATGAAAAAAATCAGCTTAGAAACTTTGATCCCTTTAAAAACAGAAAAAACAAACTCCGTAATCTGGAAATCCTTAGAGGAATATAGAACTTTAGCATCCCTCTATGCAGCACATTTGCTGCAAACGTGGAGAGAACAGGTCTGGCTCCCATACCCCCCTTTGCAGCCTGTGCCTTAGCCCAAGTAGCCCAGGGTCCAGCATGGGCAGGCAACAAAATACAGATGTTTTCTGCTCCCTTCTTGGCCCTGCGTGGGAGAGAGGAATTTGCTCTTCAGTGCTGCTAATAGGGTACACCTTCATGGCTTGCTTTGCCCATTTAAAAAAAGCAGAATTTAGGATTGATATTTCTCAGGCAGAAATGGAGATGATTGAATGGCCAGCTATACCAAACAAGAGGTGCCCTAAAGAGTTCAAATTCCTCTATACAGGTTTGTTTTTCTCCACACTCTGTTTTGCTCCGACAACACACAGACTCTGAAATATCCAGCTGCTTCCCCAGAGCCCAGCCCTTTACCCTCACCTCAAACACAGGAGATAAGATTACGCCTTTACCTTTATGTTGAATTAGAATAAATTTGTTTGTTTGTTTGGCCCAAGGCCAGGACCCAAGTGCTGGAGAATGAAAACACAATGGGCAGTACTCAGGGTCAGAAAAAGCAGAGATGAGAAAGGGGCAGCTCAGTAGTAGCATAATTAAATGTCCTGAGATGGTACTTTAAGGGACTCTGTTAAAGATCTCAGCACTAACCCTTCTTGGATACAGGCACCACAGACCCAACGCTATGCACTGCCTGCAAGAAGCTCCAAATTGCAGAAATACCACCTACTTCATCACAAAGGACCAAAATCTGCTATGAATTCAGAGTGCAACCTGCTCACTTGATCACACAGGCACACAAAAGCAATTGAATTAGACACATACCAAGTCATCCCCGTGTCACTTGGTTATGTGCCGGATCCTGCCCTTCCCCAGCTGGGAGCTGAACTGAGTGAGCTGGCCCTCTCTGGTGGGCTCCCAGTGGGACTGGGGCAGCAGTGTGGCTGCAGGAAAGCAAGCCAAAATCCCATCTGAGTCACAAGAGCAGGAGGAAGGTACACACATCCAATTCCCATCTACCTCCTCCACGCTGGTGCAAAAAATCACTTCTTGTAATGGAGTCGTGCCTGACTTGCTCTGGGCAGCTCCCCTGCAGGACACACCATCAGCATCCATGTCACCTTCCCAGTGACCTCCTGGGCTGTTTACCTGCTAGCTCTATTAACCCATCTTTGCAGAATACAAGAAATACCTGAAGTTTCCAAGAAACCTATCACATCCATGGCCAGTACAGGCAACATTTTCTTCCTGGAGTCTCCCTGTGTCCCTCACATAGAGGGAAGCAACAGCAGCTGGGTGTTAGACCCTCACATCTGAAGCAAACCTTACTCTTTTTTTTCCTTTTCCTAACACAGCAGTCCCAACTGATGTCTTTTTTCCAACAGCCCCTAAAAAAATGCCATAGCATTCCCACAGGCCTTGGTGAACAGCATAGCAGCTACAAACCAGCCCAGCTCACTGCTGCACATCCAGTGCCTTCCCCCCCCCCCAGTCAGGGCACTTTTGAGGTGCAATATGCACCCCAGATGATGCCCTTCAGTGGGGTTACTGGGAACAGCCCCCTCCTCCAGTTCCTGCAAAGGAGCACTGGCCCCAGCATGCCCGAGATGAAGAGCAGATATGAAAAACAACAGGCTTGAACACCCCTGCACCCTGACCATTAACTATAATTGTATTCTACATCAATCACATGAGTTTTCCCCTTAAAGGTTATTAAGTATAATTTCTACTATGCAAATAGTTCCAGCTTCATTAATGGATTTTTGGTTTCTAGTAGAAGTTATTCTTTGATGAATGTCTCCAGATGTCAGTATCTGAAAAATGTATGGGGGGGAAGAAAATTCTCTCTGATGCAATGTAAAAAGGTCCATTGGAGAGAGGGGGTTGGGGAAGATAGAAATATAATTAAAACAATTAAAATTCCTATCTCATGACCATTTACAGATGCTCCGAAGTGGCTCTAAATTAAAGGGAAATGTCACAGAACATGGATGCTTCTGCCAAAAAGCAGCATTAAAAATGACAAGTTCCAAACAGCCTGAAGACTCTTGTTAAATCCAAGGAGCAAGGCTTTAACAGCTCAAGCAGGGCAAGCAGAGTGGGTAGACCAAAAAAATCATGTCCAACAGTCAGCTGTGAAAATGAAAGAGAGGTGACCAGGGAAACACTATCCAGCAGAACAACCTATGGATTTTTCAGATTTATTCCCTCCAGATCAGGTAGTTTTTCTACCATCTCATCTTTAATGGATTCAGAACGTCTGTTACTACAACCCCAGTTAGTGCCTTTTCCTAACCACAGATTTAGGTTTTTTTATTAGTGTTTAGAAGCTCTGGTGATGAAAAGCTTCATCTGCTATCAATATTTGCTGGATGAAGACTGCCCCATACACACATACCTCAAGTCCTAAATCAAGGCAGCGAGAAGGCTGGGGGGCTGCATTTCCTCTGCTTTTTGTATTGTTGTTGTTTTTCTCCCTGCCCTTATCTGCAGGGAGAAATTTCTCCTGGGAGAAATTTCTTTTGGAATATTTTCTCATTTATAGTGAGAAACCAATGCTGGTGTGCTTGGGTAGGGGATTTTTTTTTTTTTTTTTAGCCATCTGCCTAAACTTCTTACACTCTCTTCCATTTAGGTTTACAGTGGAGAAACTCAATTATAAGAAATACAATAAATATTTATTGAACTGGTGAAAGCAATAGCATATGCTGAACACGCTCTGTTTTCCTGGATATTTTTCCCCCCCTGCATCAAGCCCTTGTTCTGTCAGAATTGTTTTCATGTTAGTATTAGTCAGTCACTCCCCATGTGTCAGTAAATGCAAAACATGCCTGCTGTGAGACAGAGAGCGCGGGTGCCACTTTGCAGTTCCTCGGGATGCGAGCTGGCACAAAGACAAAGCGCACACAAAGGATGACAGGCACCACAGCCTGCTTTTCCAAACAACAAACTGTGGAAATGATAATACCTTGGGAACAGGGTTGAGGTGGGGGGCAGAAGCACGTAGCTTTCAAGGAGTTGAAATTCGGCTGGAGCAGGTAGGGAAGGGCTCCTTGGCAGAAGCAGATCCGCACGGCACAGCTGCTCGAGGAAAGCAACATCTGCGCACGGGGTCAGGTACTACAACCTGGAAGCAGAGCCTATTAAGTGGCCATCTGTAGATGGTTTGCTTATTTACAGGCATTTCAGTAGTAAGCTCATCATTGCCTAATAAATGGTAATGAACTTGGCCATATTACACAGCTGTAAAGGAGGTGGGTTGTCATTCCTTCTCCAGCCTATGAAAAGCATTAACTCTGGATGACTTCACTTTCAGGTTCTAGGCACTGGTTTGGCTGGAAGTCTCCCTGTCTGGCTAAGAACTCGCCTAGAGCTAGAGAGGGATTTGGCTCAAGCTCTTCTCTGTGTGGTACTGGCCAAATGGCACAGGATCCAACCTCCAGAGCACTTGGGTGCTGCTCAGCACTGCTGAACTGGCTGCTGGCAAGTGGAACTTTAAGCTCTCTGCTAAGCCTGAGGATCAGGTCCAGCCCCAAGCCTAGTCAGTGCAAGTGCTGGAAGAAGAATCAGCTCAAAAATCATCTCAGGGGAATCAAGCCAGGCATCCAAAATGAGGAGCATGGGCCTATATGATCTGATCTCATCACACAGAAAGGCCATGGTACAGTCAGGAAATTAGCTCAGCCTTTCAGCATGCAGCATAGTGCCCCAGCCAGGAGAAAATATAGGACAGGAAATTATTGTTGACTGGATCCATCATTATTCTTTTACCATCTGTTACCTTCAGGTTAGTGTTTTTCATAGCTCATACTGGTTTTCAGCATTGCATCCAATTTTAACTGACCAGAAGCTAAAAAAAAAAAAACAACAAAAAACCTCTTAGATTTTGATCAGTTCACCTTCAACTCCCAGGGAATATTTCTGTCATGAAAAATGTTACAGAATCATTAATGAGCAGTTGTAGTTGAGACTTCTGTTTAATCTCCCATCCATCAGACAGCACCTTTGGCATTGCAGTGACCCCAGGCTTCCCACAACACCTGGCACTTACATAGTGCTTCACCTTCGCTAAGCATTTAATTGGCATAATAGATTAATGTTTATCGATTAGCTGACTCAGAAGGAGACCACAACATTCCAGGTTTCTGGTGTCCCCTTCTTTCAGCACATAGCCTTTAGCTGGTGGATAGGAAGAAGCTAGTTAACCTCTCAGTGTCCAGGATTTCACAAGTTGCTGTGAACCAGCCAGGTCACAGGCAATAGGCTCAAAACACCCTCTCAGACACGTATAATGGTTCAGACAGTCAGCATCTCTTAACCCTGCATTATATCATCAGTAGATATGAAATTGCATCACCTTCCACTAGCCTTGGGCAGAGAAAACACACCTGGACTGGTACTGAGGTTCAGGTGCCACGTAATACTTGATTTTAGCCTTCAGCAGGCATCTCTGGTAGGCTGAACTCTACATGACACTAAGCATCAGTCATTTTGTAGGGTTTCAGAACAAATATCTACTCAACCACTGAGCCTTCTAATGTATTTGTCAACATCCATGTGCACCTGTCTACCCCCTATACAGCACATACCTTCACACAGACACTGCCCTTCACAGAATCAGAACCAATTCACAGGTTTACTTTGTGCACAAGATTGGGTATCTTTCCAGCAGAAACACCACAGCCTAAGATAAAATTACAAATCACTTGGTGGTATAGGGAATTAGAAGCTACCAAGGGACATTCACAGGGGTGCTAAAGAGAAGACTCACAACAGTCTCTTCTGTCAAATAAGTAACCTCAACATTAACCATCCTCCACTTCTACAAATCATATCAAAGAAACAGTGTCTAGCTGCTTATTTGACCTTGTATTACTAAACACTTTCTTTTCCTGTTCCTCTGGGAGTGCTCTTTCCCTCCCATCCCCTGATCCTGGCTCAGGCCCCCAGGCTCAGACACATCCCGAGATCAAACTCTCAGTAAACAATTGCAGAAGTTTTGCAAAGCCCCAAAGCACTGCAATAAATGTGCCCCATGCCACTGGGCAGGCAGGCACTTGGAGCATCACCCCTATTGTAGGTAGATGTGTACAGAAGGGTAACAAGGCTGGTGAAGGGTTTGGAGCACACATTCTGTGAGCAGCAGCAGCCAAGGGAGCTGGGGTTCTTTAGTCTGGAGGAGGCTTAGGGAGGACCTCATTGCTCTCTGCAACTCCCTGAAAGGAGGTGGTAGCCAGGTGGGGCTCAGTCTCTTCTCTCACATAAACAATAGGACAAGAGGAAATGGCCTCAAGCTGTGTCAGGAGAGGTTTAGGCTGAACATTTGGAAAAAATTCTTCACTGAAAGGGTTGTCAAGCATCAGAACACACTACTCAGGGAAGCGGTGGGAGTAACAATCCCTGGAGGAATTTAAAAGACAGGTAGATGTGCTACTTAGGGATGTGGTTTAGTGGTAGACTTGGCACTGCTGAGTTAATGGTTGGACTCAATCTTAGAAATCTTTCCCAACCTGAGTGATCCTATAATTTTATGTACCTCTGCATAGGCACCTTCAGGAAGCAAAGAAAAGCTGTTTTAAATGTCCAGGCTTCCCTTTTTTCAGCAAAACACCAGTGTCTTCACTTCAGTCAATGAACACTGTTCTTAAAGGATAACCACCAGCTTAAGAGAAGGCTTAGCAAGCACAAATGCTGCTCTAACAAAACACTTTTGTATAGAAATAATATTCTTTGACACCTTCTTTGGCTAGGATTTAATAAGTGTGAAATCAATGTTATAATCAAAGGTGATACTCATTTCCTAGAGTAATCCTCTGACACAGCACTTGCTATTTCAGCTGATTAGAAGCATTGCTCAAATAACAGAAATTCCGGATCAGTAACCCAGAAGTCCAAGGCAAGTTTTTTATTTTAGCCTAAGGCAGTTACTCCCCTTCCTCCTAAATGTTTACAAGTGGAGAAACACTTGTAGGACAATTCTTCCGCTGCCACCAACTTAAACATTGTGTTCTCCCAGCAGTGGATAAACAGTGGATGATTAAGCTTTTGATGTTTAAGCACCAATGTGTTTGTGATTAACAGCCAGACCTATGTTCTTAAGGTATGGTTTTTTATCTTATTTTTCATATTTCAATAGCCAGAAGTAGAGGGGGAATCTTATACTGCAAGGCTCAGTGAGGGAATGCAGGAAAGTCCTCAGGCAACAGCAATGGGATGCTGACAGTCTTAGGTGAGTTCTACAGGTGGGAAACATCTATCTTCAAAAGACTCACTGTCAGACAAGACAGTTTTCAATAAAGAGATGAAACTGATGTGAGGTTTTCTTTCTGCATTTCGCAGAGCAGACCTGTGTGTGCATGAAGGAGTTATGGCTCGACAGTAAGTTGTAAAGCTTTCCCTTCTTATCAAGGCAGAGCAGCTGAGACAGCCTCTTCTACAGCTGGCTTCTTAATTGAAAGATTAGAAGTTCTCTTATGCAGTTTACATGAGAGACAGCATTTCAGAAAGGTCACCCAAGGTCCAGGTGTTCTGATACCCTGATAACTCCAGGGGTGGAATTGGCAGGTGTTACCACCACGGGGAGAGGACAAGCTGGCGGCTCTCCCCACCAGGCCAACACATCCCAATAAAGAGTTTGATCAAGCACCCCCATTACAATTCAGTGCCCTTCAGGGTTAGTGGCAGCAGGCTACACAGATACCCCAGAGCTGTTCATCTCCCAGGTGGCTCGTGCTTCCCGGTGCTGATGCAGCAGGACTGGCTCACAAGCCTGTGGAGTGAGAGCACAGATGAAAGCAGCCAAGCCTGGGACAACAGCTCAGACCAAGGGCTGAGTCTCCAGGGAGACTTTTCAAGCAGGCAGCAGCTGCATCTTCCGCTGAGAACTGCAGTTACTGCCAGGGGAAGGGGAGGGACTTGACTTAGAGTAGAGAGGACAAGTTGGCAGCAGCATTAGAGGGACTTTGATCGTGTACCTCAAGCTCCTATTTAGGCCATCTCCGTTTAACTTATCTTTGACTCCTGTAATCCCCCAAGGAAACAGCAAACACTCCAGTACTGTTGCCCAGTGGAAGAAAGCCAGGAGACAGTTTTAAATCTCCCATCAGAACAACAGAAGCAGAGGAGCTTCATCCTGCTGCATATCCCCCTCTCAGCTCAACTGCTCCCAGCACACCACAGCTGCCCCATGTCCTGGCAGGGAGCAGCTGGGAAACAGCTGGTATTGGGATGCAGGGACACACACTCAGCCCCACCCAGGTACAAAATATCTTCCTAGTTTTCAACAGCACAGAAAATACCCCACAGCTTTTCACAGGCTGAATTGCCAGGAATAGATCTTCAATCACTCAATCACTTCAAATATGGAGAATGCAAAAATCCAGGCCATAAAATCCTGATATCTACACTACATCACAGAACAGAGGCAACTGTCAACACACTGGGAAACAGGAACCTACAATAAACACCTTCACAAGAAATGGTCCCTGTCAAAATAAACAGATGCATATTCCCACTTATTATTGCACTGCCATACACAGCCCAAGACTTATTTCCAGACTCAAATGGTTCATTATTAAGGAGAATAAAAAAAAGAAAATGAAGATAGAGTCACTAAGGGAAAGCACCTTGAGTGAACACCCTCTGCTTCATGTTTGAACACCTGGAGGAATAACACAAATCTGACCACTGGAGCAGCAGCTCAAGGATCCCTGGCACTGCTGCACATGGAGACACAATTACAAATAGGACAATCTTTGTTTTCTTCAACAGATTTGAAATAAAACTCAATTAAAAGGGAGAATGGGATTTTTTTTTTCCAGCCGAGAATCTATTTGTTTGATTTGGGCTTCAAAAAATAAAATAAAACAAAAAAAATCAGTAAAGGAAATTCTCCTGCCTTTAAGCCTTGCAAAACTCATCCATCACCCATCTGTCCACCTTGCACCTCGTTATTTATTATTCAATACTCAACAAGCTAGCATGCCAGTTAAGATTTTCCCTGAAGAAAGCTGGCAACTAGACAGACAGCAACTGCTATCAAAATGTTACTTTTTGATATCTCTGCCCTTCCTCACTCTATCCCTTGTGGTGGGAATAAATACAAAATCTTTAAAGTAAATAAAACACTTTTTAATGAACCAGGAAAAGCAAGAGAAAAACAAAACAGAAGTCTGTTTTCTTTAGTCAGACTTTATCAGTGCTCCATTAAATCACCCTCCTCCTGAGTTCTCACCCATAAGAGAAAAATCTGGTCTCGGACACATGCAGGCTTCTGGATACAAGACACATCTGTTGTTCAAACCTCAGGTCCAAAGCATAACTACAGCCATCATGCTTCTTTTCCAGGCATCCCTCTAATGAGATGATTTAGTTTAGTGGATGCTGAAAGAGCAGCTATCATAACCCAGAAGCCTTATCTCAGCTGGTTGCTGCCCAAGCCAGAGCAGCCAGCAGCACTGCCAGGGCCGGGTCCATCCCAGGTGACACCAACACCACAACCTCCTGCAAGCACAGAGGAAGGCTAAAGGTCAGTGTAAATACAGCCCCCATTCACCAGGGACTGCCTGAAGGTCCCCTTAATGTCAAGGGGACATTCCCAAAAGCAGTATCACTTTCTGGCTAGAATACGCTGGCAGCCTACAGGCAGCTTGGCACTGCAAATAGGTATTCCAGCAAGAATTCCCCAGTTCACATCACACTGCACACGACAGTGGTGCCCAGAAGCATCTGTCCCAGCCAGGCCTCCAGGTGCCCCAGGCCAGTCACCCACTCCTCCTGCTCTCAGCTGTCACAGTGCACAGGCTGCCTGCACGGGCAGCACTTGGCTTTTGGGGCAACTGACTGTGCCATGCATTTGAACCACGTTCAAGGATATCTAGCCCTGGACTTGGATCCTCACCGCCCAATGCACTAAGAGATAAACACACAGCTGCAGCTTTCACCTCCTCTTCTATTTCAGGCTTTGCAGAACAATTTAACAGTGGGCACCACTCCCAGCCTGAGAGTTAGAGCCCCACAGGGCAGCTCAACATGGAGGCTCACGCTGTCCCATGTTAAAACACATATCTTAAAAAGAAAATAAAGCCCCAGATATCCCTGAAAATAAGGCCTTTCCCCCCTCCACTTTCCCAGACAGAGAACAACCTTGTGGAAAAGACAGAACAGGGTAAACAAAGTACCTTCCTCTCTATGATAACACCTTCCTATTTTTGTATCTTGCATCAAATAACATCCTCCTTTATAACACTCACAGCAAGAAAATTTATCATGAAAAACATAAGACAGAAAAGGTGAGATTTTTTTTTTTCATTCTCTTATCTCAAAGTTTCCTGCTTGTCAGAGTTTCACACATTGGCTGATGTGTCTTTCATGTAATACATGAATATAATTTATGCAGGAATGTATCTGCAAGTGCGTGTGTTTAGGGGTATCTATCTTGTGCACGCATACAGGCACCTCTGCAAGCAAACAGCTTATACAGAGCCTGTGTGAATAGTTAGATTTGAGATGACTATGGGGGAAAGCTCAGTTAGTTTTCCAGACTAGTGCTTCCCCAGAGCTGGGCTCTTGGTGCTCCAGTGGAGAGCAGGCAATTTGGGAAGGAACCACACAACTGTGTCATGAACTGGGCTTTGGTACACAGGCTCACACAAGTGATGCATGGTGATTGCCATCCTCAGCTGCAGCTGAGCAGCTTCAAGCACAAGATAGTCGTGGCACTTCCAGGTCAGTCATGTGCCAAAAGGGATATGGACCCACGGCAAAAATCCACAGACACCAACACCCTTCTCACCCATTCACCAGAAGGACCCTGTCACTAGTGGGGGTGACAGCACTCACCAAAATTTTAAAAACAAAGCAAAAGTTAATCTGAGATTCGGTAAATATTTTTTAAAAAAATGCACTGAATTTTTGAGTTGGTTTGGTTTTTCTTAAATACCCATTTCTCCCTCCCAAATGCCTAATTTTTTATTTTTTTTTTAATATTCCAGTAACTTACAGTAGTAATCTAATGTCTTCATTCCCAAAATTCATTATGATCATTAAAGGTTTAAAGCCCACTCAGCAATAAACCAAGATAAGGAGTAAATTATTTCTCTCTGGCTACGCTGCCAGGAGGAGGGAGAAGCCCTGGACACCCACAAAGGCATCACACCCACTGGTGCACACACAGTTGTATCAGGCCTTGGTAATGGAAAGCTGCATCTTCTTCAGTCTCCCTGACTGAAGCATCATGTCACCTATCATATCAAGTAACTGAAAATGATAAAAAGAGATGTCATACAAACAGTGCTTAGCTCTGCACGCACACCCAAAGCGCAGTGTTCTGGTAGGGAAATGGTCTTTTCAAATATCTTGTCTCTAGAAACAGCAGCACGGTCTAAAAATGTCAGTTATTTCATAAATATAAAATAGCAAGACTTGCACTTCTCCCTGTTTTTTTTTTTTATGAACCTGCTTTACTCCTTTAGCTGCTTACTCATTTGCACTTACCTTTTAGTCTGATCATGTAAAAGGTTTTGGAACAAGTACAGAGGAAGAATAAAAACATAATGGTTTCTCACTGCTTGAGGGCATAACTCTAATTAAAAAGAACATTCTTGCTTTTAGCACCCGGACTTCTCTCTCCAAAATCTGAACTTTGACATTTTCAAACTGAGATTTAAAACAAGAAAATAATTCTCAGTGCCACGATGAAGGACTGCCTGCATTGTACAGTGGGAAAGGGGAGGGGTAAGGGAGAGAGAGGTTCAAGGCTAATAGACTTATCAGGGAATTTGAGTTAGGAAAATGCAGATTTGCTCATCAGCAAGACCCCAGCTCACATTCACACATCAGCACTGAGGTAGCAGCTCTGTGCAATGCTGGAGTCCCTGCACGTATCTGTGGACGTGCTGCTCTGCTTAAATGGGTATGGGCACTAATACACAAGCACTGAACAGTGTATTTACCCCTGTACACTGCTCTGATGTGAACTGCTATGCACCAACACACTTTATACTCTGAGTCTGTAACACTGAATGGGAGAGAAGGGGCATATGGTCAAACCCACTATCTGGCACCATCAGCCATCCATCCCTATGCTGCTCAATCTGGTGTCACTGCCCCACAATCCAGCAAGTTATACATGTAAACTCCTCTACAGGTGACTCAGACATCTCCAATCCCATCCCATGTGGCCACACACTACACTGAACAGGCACAAAGTCCTACACATGACCCTCTGATCATGGGCACAGCTCTGCACACTGCCACAGTAACACCCCAACTGAGTTTCACCTGCCAGGATATTCTGCAACATAACATGGGTCTGTGTCTGCACACACAGAGGTTTCTCCTGCCTCGCTTCAGAAAGCTCCCTCTGAGTAAGAGCAGACAGAGACTCAGCAGGTAAATTCCCGGGGCTTTACCCAGGGCCAGGTAAGAATTTATGAAGTGCCTCATCCTTGCTCCATATCCAGAGGCAGCTGCTCATCCCAGACTCGAGCCACCAGCTACAGATCATGCTATTTCTAACATGTAAACTCACAAAAGCAGATCAGACATATAAAAGCATAAATAGATATACACACACATACAGAAATCTCCCAGAACATCAGGGCAGGCTTGCCCAATGCCACTCTGGGCACCAACTATTTCATAGTACCCCTGCCCCTATAGCACTACCTAATACCATAAGACTTCCCAAAATTATTCCCATTAGGTTTGGCTGTTCCTCCCAACTCCAACACAAGCAACCTTCTCTCTGTAAACCTCTCCTAAGTGTCCTTAGCTATATAAAGCAACAGACCACCTTTCTAGAGAAAACTCAGGATGTTTGGAGTCAAGGCTCCTTACTCCACATGTGCTGGAGGATGACCCTTATTTACCATAAAAAAGAGATTATTTCAGAAATAACACGTGAACATTACTTAGTGCAAGTCCTACACCACCAGTCCACAAGTCACTTTTGCCAAACAATGCTCACACATACCTGCAGAGTTGAGTGGCTGTTTCTGCCACCAGAAGACTTTGCAGAAGCTCCAGGGCCAGTATCAAACCCCTGGAGTCAGAGCTCCTCACTGGCAGAAGAGTTACAAAGATGTCTCTGGTTACAGGATGAGGTCCCACATTCTCAGCTCCTCAACAGCAAAAAGTCAAGCTTTCCTCTTCACAAACTGTACAGCTTCACAGTTATAAAAACCACGTAAATGACACTATATTTCAACTGCAACTGTATCACACACCAACCAACCCCTCTGACCTATTACTTCCCTTCTTAATACACCGTCTTCAGCTACACATTTAAGTCATTGAGTAAATTGGCAGAGCAAAATGAAAATTGGTAACACCTGCTGAGTCACAGGTGTGGCAAACTAACACCTTATTTCCTGCATATTTTTTGCTTACAGCCCCCTTTACTCTTGTAATATATCAACTATGAATTGTAAGAATATTTTTAAATGTGTATATTATAATTAGCTTATAATCAGCTAAAATACATTCACTTTTGGATTAGGAGTGGGAAAAATAGGGAAAAGGGTAGAACCACAACCTCAGAAGGCAAAAATCAACAGACACAAGATCAAGAGACAAACAAATCAAATTTTTCAGGTTTGGAATCAAGAGTCACTGAAAACAGCAATTTGGGAAGGCGCATGACAATTACAAAATTGGTAGCAATATAAAATTAACTCATGCTACTCTATTTTAACTTCAACAGATTACACATCATAGTTCATTTCCTCTTGTAACAACTCAATAAAGGAGCAATTAAATCCTTATCACCTCCAACCAATATTAGTATTAATTTTATTTTAAATATCAATATAGAAGAAACATTTACTAGCAGCAAATAAAATCCCACACATATATGGATTTCTATGTTGAAAATCAGTACATCAGTGAACGTGAACAAATGACAATTATTTCAATAGTCCATATCCAGCACAT
Source organism: Chiroxiphia lanceolata (assembly GCF_009829145.1). Taxonomy (NCBI): domain Eukaryota; kingdom Metazoa; phylum Chordata; class Aves; order Passeriformes; family Pipridae; genus Chiroxiphia; species Chiroxiphia lanceolata. Next base: position 7,040,167 of record NC_045645.1, read on the forward strand.
ATTCCTTGACAATGCACATGTAGCTGCATCTAGTGTGACAAACTTGGAGGATTTTACAAGTGGAAAATATGCACCCCCATGGGCCAGGCTACCCACTGCAGTGCCCCTCTAGGAAAAAGAGATTCTCCATAACTCAGCATTAACCTGACTGGCAGAAGCACTGAGCTTGCAGTGCAGAGAGCTAATGAGTGCTATCAGAACAGTACATGTTGCCCATAGAAACATTTGTTCAAGGAGCATCCTTGTGATAGGACATGCTGGAGAACTCAGAAGCAGCTGCAGGATAATTTATTTTTTATTTGGAGTCCTCATCCTGGATAGCAACGTTAACCAGCTTCTGGATGATTGACCAGTTTCATCCATCAGATACTTCAAAGGAAAATAAAGCCACTCTGGAAACGTTACTATAGGCAGATTTTTTTTTTCCCCCTCCTTTGCTTTTTTTTGCCTACAGGAGAGGAAATATTTTATTCAGTATTCATTTGTAACAGCAAAAATGCACATGCATTTGGATGAAAACTTGAAAAGCTGGACAAGAGTTCAGCAGTTCTACAGAACTACCGGCCCCAGACTTTCACACAGTATTGAAGGGAGAGAGGAGATATGGACCACCCTCTCCACCAGCAATGGGGGGTTTGGCTGGTTTGGGAACGTCCATCAAAGCACTGCAGAATATTGCAATCATTGTCCTGCTGGGGTTTAGTTTATTTTGGGTTTTAATTGTCTCTAGCAGTAATGTCTAATGAGGAGAGAGGCTGTGAAACTCCCCCACCGTGCCAGCACACACAGAGGTTTTTTTCAAATCATTTAAGAGTGATTTAGACACTTGAAAAAAAGCCCCAGACCTCAACTAATTGTTTGCAACTAAGATATGGCCCAATTTCAATTATTCCACTGATTGATCTTTAAGTGATAGATTTTCAGAAGAACCTAATAAAGAAAAGTGTCCAGTTCCCATTAAAATGTAATGGGATTGATACCTAATCTGTTCAGGCTCCTTGGAAAAATCCAGTTTAAATTAATCTGTGGAGAAGCTTCACACTTTTGAAACTACAAGTTAGTAGCATTTACTCTTACACTGCATAAATCTGATGAGTTCTAAATAAGATGCTCCTAAAGCATCTGTCCATATGTCTCTGTCCCGGACAACACCATCCATTCTAATCCAGTCCTGGACTTGGGCAATAGAAATCCCCCAATTTCCACTAACCATATGTTAGCTTTGCCATATGGAAAAAATATGCAGTAATGAGAGTGGTGACAGAGCCAGATTTCTTTCCATATGTAATCTAGAGTATGACAGTCTCTTCGGAGGAGAAAGCCAGGTACAGCCCATGTATGTCCCTGCAGGGAGAGCCCAAGTTGCCTAGCAAACACATTGTAAAAAACTCTCATACACTGTCTTCCATAGGATGAATTCTCTGCATAATTATTTTATAGTGTTGTACCCAGATACGAAAGCTTGGTTGTCTGCCATGAGTACTAAGACTTCAAACTGCAAGCGAAAACCTGATTATTCGGTATTACTGAGAATGCCATTCTTACAGAAATTCAGCAGTCTCCTGATGGGATTTTATCAGTATTTCAGCAAAACAAAAGAAAAAAAAAAAAGGAATGTATCATTTATGCAAAAAAAAAAAATAAATAATAAAGCATGGTTATGAATTTGCGTCCTTCCAGTGTTAGTGTTAATATTGCTAATAGACATCTTCAGGCTCAAAGGGGTGATGCAGCTGACACAGCTGGGGACATAAGTCAATATTTGCCCATTTTTGCTTAACAGAACTTAAGTTTTGGTCGCAGGCAAGAGTTTAGTGATCACAACGTGCTCCTCTCCTACCCATTTCCTCGCAGACCGAAAGCTCTGCAATCGAAGCAAAAAACCAGAAATCCAGGGAAAAGATTTGGCAGATCCCCAGTTGTTCAGCTCAGCGGTTCATCCCCACTGTCTCACCTCATCAGTCTGTGGAAATGACTATTCCAGGTCAAGCACAAGTCCAGAGGACACCTCCATTGAGCTGAAAACAGTTTTTTACCTGAGCAGCAGTAAAAACCCCCACTGGGGGTGCAGATCCTGCCCAGGTCTCTGCCCGCCCACTGGCAGGAGCAGCGGAAGGCAAGCTGGGATTTAACTCCCTGGAGTAAAGCCTGGAGATGTGCAGCTGAGGCTGACTTGGGTCCTGGTGATCCTGGCCTTGGATTACTTAAGGCAGACCTCTACCAACAATCGTTAAGGCAGCTCTCAAGGAAATGACTTTGCTTCAGCTGAGGACTGGATAACAGAGACATAAATTATCTCCATAAATTATCTCCTGTGCTGGGATAATTCCTTCCCTCTGCAAGGAAATTCACGTCTCCAAATAAAACAAAACGTCTTCCTTCCTACCATGGGTGCCTCCAAGCTGATGATCCCATGTTCCCTATTCTAAGTGCTGATACAGCCCAGAAAGGTTATCTAATTACGGAAACAATACTTATTGGATGCACTAATGCTTCTGCAATTTTAATAGCAATATGATAGCTAGGATTTATATTATTTTCCCTTTCTGATTAATTATTTACACAGAGACAAGCATAGATTATTAAGTACGTGTGTGCTGTGCCAGGCTGCAAAGAGATTTTTTAAAAAGAAAAGGGAAGAAATGGATTCTAAAGCTTTTGGAAACAGTCATCCAAGAGTTTTGATATCCTGTGACCCAGCACTTTGCATCAAGGCTGCTGGTACATTGACTCAGAGAGCAGACTTGATCCAGGACACTATAGCTAATGTTGTAACTTCCCAGTTTGGTAGCAAGCTATAGCAGGGAAAGAAAACACTAATGTCAACATATCCATCAAGGAAAGCTGTGTTTAGCTATAAACCTAACCAAATGCCACACAGGAGTGCGTGGCAGCTGGGAAACATCATAAAATTTAGGTAGTTTTGCACTGGCTGTTCACCTGTTCTCCATGTAACACATCCCCAGGGTGCTAACTGGAATCAGGAGAAAACTCAGGAATAGCCAAGGCTTCAGAGAGACATCTGTCAACTACCCAACCCATTTCAAAGCACAGCCATGAGTTCTTCAAGTAGACTGTAATCTGGTGGAAGCACACATTTCCCCTCCTTTTAATTAAAAACCCCCTAACACCTGTCTAAAATTTATCATATTTTCCTAAGATCAAGTAATTCTTAGAGATTTACCCCAATATAATTTAACAGACAAGTCAGATAATTATTGCTAAATGGCAACATTGAGCCTGGCCAGCTATTCAGGGATGATCTCATTTTGAGTATTTCATTAAAAAAAAATCAAAGTAGCCTAAGACACTCTTAAGGCTACGGATAAAATTCTGCCCTTTATAGAAATCTTAAAAACATGGCCACTGTACAACCATTCAGCTTGAAACACAAACCTCTGCTTAACATCTGTGCAATTCCTCTGCATTTGTTTATCATTCTGCATACCAAAAAGCACTTTGCTAACTTTCTGCAAGTCCAGATGTTTATATGAAATGGTGCTGCTATCCTCCTTTGCTGCAGTGGTAAAATTAATAAGAGGAGATTCCTAAGGAGGAAAAAGACAAATCTTTTTGCTTATGTCATTAAATTCATTCAGCCTGGAAAGAAATTAATCCTATCAAGTTTTAATCAGGTGGTGACTTTGCTTTGATTTGTGAATAACAGTTTTAATAAAAGATATTTCACAGAACAGAAGAGTCTCCAGTGCAAAATGCCCCACAGCCTCCTCCTCTGACTGGGAATTTCTGGTCATTAAAAAAAAATACCCAAAAGCAGAACTATCACTCCCTACCTCATCTGCAGCTATGAAAATGTGAGTAAGAGGTCAGAGGAGAGGACAAAAAAAGTGAGTCCTTGGAAAAAGGGGCTGGAAAAGAAAAAATCTAATTAGAGCAACTCTAAAATCCCACCACCACCTCACAGGTTAGGGGGGAACAAAAGCAGGATTCTATGAGCCTTAGCAGGGCACGTGGTTCCTTCTCACATCTGCTTTCACAGCATCACAGGTGGATTAAGTAAATCACTCCAGGCATAAATGTACCCCAATAGATGGAGGGCATTCCTCCTCCCCCACAAGGATCAGGCAACTGAAGCTGCACAGGCTGATCCACCAGCCTGATGGATCACGGACCATGCTGTGGTAGGGGAGGGAAGGATCCCTGCCTGTCCCCACACAATACACTCCAAGTGGCTGGAGGACAGAGAGATATGAGATCCCTCCCAATCCCTACCACTGGAATGCAGATGAGCCACCAATTCACTGCCTGGAGAGGAACTACACGGGGTGATAGGCCATGTCTGCACAAATACACCTGCAGAAGGGGAAGAGATTTGGGAACAGAAACATGCTTGTATCATACAACTCATGGTTTAGCTGTGGAGTGATTCTACAGCCACAGAAAGAGATGTGATCCACACCAAAGGCTGCAGAAACATGGCCCAAAGATGAATTTCATCTTGTTCAAGACCTAGAGGGAAATAAGCCACTCTGGGAAAAGAGCAAGAATGAGGCAGATTTGATTATGTGGGAACTGTAACAGTTTTGATATCTTCACAGCCTTGGGTGGTGGGGAAGGTGACACACATCAAGGTAAAACGGAAAGCAGAAATACTCAGGGATGGGAAAGCAGAAACATTCTCGAATGCCTGTGGTGTCTGCAGTGACGCTGCAGCGGGGTGAGCACGGCAGCAGCATCTTCCTTGTGCAAATCACGCCTGCTCCTTTGGCTATGAAGTGCAGTCCTGGAGCAGGCTGGGCTGGGAGCAAGCACCACTCTGCCTGCAAGGAGACAAGGCAGATCTAGACAGTATTCCTGCCCCCTCTATTTTCTGGTGAGGACTTCACAATAGAGTAAATCTCGGGTAGCAGTGAGACCTGCTGCGCAGAGGAAAGCTGAGTATGACTGAGAAACCTTTCCATCACGCTGTCACAGAAAGCAAGTTCCCTGGGGCTTGAAGGAAGGCTGTGCCTTAAACGATTTGCTCTTTGACGGGCTTTTTCTTTGCAATCAGCATGTGAACTTTGAAAAACTACCGGTTTGGTTTCCAGAGTGTGCAGTCCTGAGCCCACCAAACCCACGCAGTTCCCTGCTCCCCCTGTGCACGAGCCGCCTGATTGGCAACCCTGCCATAACAGCCTCCCTGCAATTTCTACATTATGTATTGTATTAAAAATAATATGCTCCTGATTTTAAAAAAGAGTTTAAAAAGATGCCATTGGAACATCGCCTTCCTAAAAGCTAAAAAGATGCATTTTTAGTAACACAAATATAAGGAAAAAAGTCTGAAACAGGGCAGTATGGCACACCTGTGCATTGCAGATATGGAGTAATGGGTCCCTCTGAAACCAGTGGTGTTTGGGGTAGGAGTTGAGGCTCCATCAGGGTCAGTGGAAAGGTAGGATCAGGCCCAGCCTCTGTTCTTACCCCTCTCCAGAGAGAGGACAGGAGACAAGGGTTTTCCTGAGGGGGACCCTGCACAGCTGATTGCAGGGCAGTGGCTGAGTGTTGTCCAATGCAATGAGCACACTGCAGCAGGAACTGGTGGGCTCTGCAAGACCCAGCTTCAGCTGGAGAAAAGGGCTGGAGTCAGGTGTGATCTGCTTAAAAGGGACTCCTCACTGCCTGTGTGAACCTGCCCCAAATCCCCTCAAAGCCTGATATCCATGAATAGCCATGATTCAGGCTCCAGCACACACAGGACAGACGTTGAACCCTCGGTTACACGTGCAGCCTCTGGTGGACCAGAGAAGTGAACCAAGTCCCCAGCTGTTACCTCTACAGCTGGACCAACCCTATTCTCCTTGTGCCCTGTAATATACATATTGATTTCCTCCTGGTCTCTTCCTCCAAGGGCCCCACTGCTGTTAACATTTCTCACCCTCTAGGAGAGGTGCAGAGGACTAGTGCTGAGCAGCAGTCTCTAACCCCTTCTCATGGAACTAGCTTAGTCTTTGTTGCACTGTATTTACTTCTGTTTTCCAAGACTAGGGAAAAGCAAACAATGTAGAAAACCTTTAATTTCACATTTTTTTCCCAGCTGGTAAAAATGATAGCTAGATATGCACACATCAGTATAATCATCTCCCAAACAAATGGCACAATGACAAACCGAGGGGGCGGGGAGAGGGGGAGCAGAGCACAAGCTGGTGTTTTCAATTTAGAAAGTATGCATTATTTACACTGCCATTATTCCACTCAATTTGAGTTCACGCTTTAGTCCTAATTTCAGTATAATCAAAGTCAATGAATATTTAATCAGCATTGCTTCCAGAAATTGAGTAATGCCATTAACATAATGTCCCCAGGACTTCATCGCCGATTTTCCTCAAAAGCATGGGACTTCCACTCTTCCTGCCCTTCCCCCCCTTACTTTAACCAGTTGATGCTCTGATCTCCACCTTTGATGGGTTTAACAAGGTAGAACCTGCCCAAAATGGGAGAAGTACTTCCCAAATGCAGAGATGTCTCACCACTCATATTGACCCAGCCCCAGGATAGTTAATAAAAGTAGAGCATTTCACTTCAGTATGGCTCAGTATGGGAAAGCATCATAATAACAATAATCCATTTGCACTTCTGGAGCACTTTTCAATAGAGGGGCTCGAGTCATTCTGCAAACATTAATTAATGCCTTCCACTCCCCTGCAAGGAAGACACTTATTTAGGTGATAGCTAATCTACAGATAGGAAAATTGGAGCATGATGAGGTTAAGTGCCTGGTTTACAGCCACCCAGGAATCCAGCAGCATTTGGGCAGAAGTTTGGAGCTCTGAGTGGCTCCAAGCTTCCTTTTCTAACCAACAGACTGTGCTGCTTCACTAAAATAAGATCAAGAAAAGCAGCAGTACCCATGAATATTTATGAACAATAGAAAATTACAGCATAAAAAATTGTACAGACATTTCAGAGCTGCTAAGTGATGGCTTCAGAGCTGTATCTCTATGTGCACAGAGCATTCAGTAGTCTGTGCACACATGCCCCCTCCAGTGGGGCTGCATCTAATCTATCATCTTTTCTAACATGACTATCACTGTAATATCTCAGCAATGCCTTCAGCTGAAGACCTATCACAGCATTCCATCTATCTGGGCTGGTTTATAAAGCTTTTCTCCATGGTGCTGGAAAATCTGTGGGGCATATGGTTTAAAATACTGGATAAATTCCCCACTTTCCTTCTGTAAATCTAGATAGAGCTTTAATGCAATCTTTATCAGTAATGAACAATCTCTTGTTCTCTCATAAAATTAGAATTAATCCTTTTTTATGTTAATAAGGAAGGAACAAAGTTCAATTTTGTTCACACTCACAACACATGCAGTTGGGAAGTCTGAGGTTATGTGTAGAAAATACTTTGAAAGGTATTCTAACCTGATCTTTTAGAGGGTTTGGGTAGTTTAGGATCCTCACACTTTCATAAACTCTTCCATGAACAAGTTCTTATTTTGTAACAGTTGACTACAGCTTCTCCAAAGGTCCCCAGTTTGCAAATCTATCCATTGTTCTCACCAAGCTCCAGCATGGCACAGGCTCACCTCAAGGCAGGTGCTCTTTTCAGTAATGACATTAAGGATCACTTTAGAACTGCTGGAGATTTCTGGGTAGTATGGGTGCACATGGTACATGGAAAATTTCAGTTCCTACCTCTAAGAATGGTCTTAAGAAATACTTTCTCTAAAAGTTCTGCAAAGTTGTTCAAGTCCAAAACCAGTAATACAAATATGTGATTATTTTGCTGTATTACATCATGGTTGTCACCAACTCAAGTGCAGTCCTGCTGATCTGGCCATGCATTTAGGCCAAGGTTGGCAAGAATGAAGTAGCATCTGATGAATTTACACTCCAACTTTATGTAATTATCCTGATGCAGGTAAATATGAAGATCGAATTTGCAATCATTCACAAAGCCTTATTCTTGACTCATGTCAATAGTTTGCTCTTGCAGATGGAATGGAGGAAATAAACCGTGCAGCTGGAACAGGGATGGAGGAGTAAAAAAATATGCCTGTAGAGGGGATGAAGAAGTATTTTGCTTGAGCAGAAGTGGGGAGGTATTTGTTATAACAAGAAAGGCAGAAAAACTTGGTCAGATCAGAAGCTCAAGTCAGCAGCAAAGAACAGCTTGTACATGTCACTTTGGCATTAACTACCAGAGAATGAAAGTCCCCCTATAATCTCAAGGAAAGCACTTCTATAAGGCCAGGTAGCATTTTTCCAACCTATGTCACTCTTAATAACAAGTATTTTGAAGTCAGAAGATTAATGGTTCTGTGTAAGTGACATATTCTCCTGTCTCCTGAATGAAGTTGACTCAGCCATGCTCCACCAACACCCTCTAACATCATAATGGCTTTAAACATTAGCCTTAGAAAACACCACTACCATCCTGGCTGAGAGTAAGTAAACACAGCACCAGCTGTCTTTCAGCAGTAGCAGGAATGAAACATGGTGGTTCTGCACCGGAAAATACCACCTTCCCCAACTCCAAATGAAAACCAGCGACTCTGACATCTAGAGATACTTCCCTTCAAAGGAGAACCAAGCAGTCTCACTCATGTCTATTCTGCAGCTCACCAACATCCACAGAAGGACAATCAGCTCTTGCAGTGCTGTGGGGAAGGCATTTCACAGGGCAGTTCCTGACAGGCACAGTAAGAGTTAAGCTGGAGGGTGGGGGAGAAGCCAGAGGATTGCCACAACATATCATCAGTGGGACTATTAATAGGGTTCAGGTTATAACTTATTCATGAACTTCTGCACTTTTAACTCCTACAGTATGGCAGGGTAACTCGGGAACACTTATGAATGACACTACTAATGCACCAAAAAGAAAGGAAACACATCTCTGCTGCTGTTGCACATTAAACCTATATATTGCTCTTCAAGACTATAGCAGATCAGTCGAGCAGACATGGATACCACTGTTAAAAGATCCGCCCTCAGTGCATCACTACCCCCGCTGGGCCTCAGATGCCTTTGGCAGATACACAGCACATTAAATCTTTTAATCTTGGCTATACTTGCATAACTTGCTGTATGATTCCTGTTTCAGCAAACACTTAGGAGCACTGTCAGACTCAACATGCAGCACCCGTCTCTGCAGCGCCCACGGCCGTGGAGGCCCCGGGCCAGCACAGAGACATTTCCCTTGCTCTTTGCAGGGCCAGTGCAATTCCCAGCCATGCCCTTCCTTAACTGTGCCCCAGTACAACTCACAGCAAACTAATGCTAATCAACTGGGACAAAGCAAACAACCCAAAAAGCTTTGCACCCTGAAACATCCATTCCATGGGTTTTGAAGTTCACACCCACAGAGGGGTTTTGAATGGCCTTGAGGGTGGGGGAGAACAACCACTTGCACCAGGAGGTTATGGCTGACCAGGTAGCACCTGAAAAATCAAAATGGAGCTCATAGAAACTTGAAGACCCAAATTCCTATTGATATTTTAGTTCCTGGAGGGGACCGATATTATCGTGCAAATAATTTAGGACTTAATAGATATGGCAAAGGTGATGGGGTTTGTCAGTAGCAAGGGTGAGGAAAAAACATCAGAGACCAAGTTTATTCCTCTCACCTACACTCCTCGCAAGTGATTTAGCACTTGTCACTGGTCACTGTTTTATCTCCAGTGTCTTAATTGTCTTCCTGCTAGTTAGGGCTCATTGTATGTTATATTGATTGTTTTTTCCCCACTAATTGACTGTGTGGTTGTTGGGTTCTTTAATTGCCATCCTGAAAGGCACTGTAAATTGTCCTGCATCAACATTAGTGAGGTTAAAAAAACAAGAGTGGTGCAAGGAATTTCAGTGTTGATACAGTGGGGAAATATATCAAGGCAGGCAGCTTCTGTCCCTAGCCCAGTCACACAGTCTAAATGCTGAAATTTACCTACTTTCCATCAAGCTTATGATAAATACACAGATGAAGACATGAAGCATGTTCTGTAATCCCAACAAGAAGATCCTTAGATATCTCTCTAGGCTCAGAGGAGAAAAAAACCCTTTGCAAAGGAAATGCTCCACCTTCTGGGAACAGGGCTGCCACCAAACCTACAAGGTCTTTGAGAGCTCTCAGCCAACTCATCCTAACATTGTACACCAAAAATGAAGATTTTCTTATTAGATTCTGGATTCAAGCTCTGGTTTTGAATCATATTCTGGTTCATTATTCATTAACCCAGATGATGGATGTTCACAGCATGTCCTTTCCAACACACATGTGCTTCCTGGATCCCCCTCCAGTTATCTGAAGTTTGATCCAAGCCACAGAAGTTAATGGGTATTTGCTCTAGACTTCTACAGGCCTTTTGGTTCAGATTTTAAAACATTTAATGTTTCTCACAAACCTAAAGATACAGACAGGGACCGAGGGAGATTTTCCAAGTCATCTAATTCTTACTAATTAGCTTCAGCCATGTTAGAGCCTTTGAAAGTTTGACAAAGCACTCACAAGCATTTTTAGACAGTTAAATTGCTTTACCTGAATCAGTCCTCCAGCTCCTATATCTGCAAACATTGTCTGCATATGCAAACCCAAACTCTTAAACCAGGTACACTGGACAGGATGAGTCAGCCCTGCAATATATTTAAATGCTCTGGAGATGACAGAAGACTACGAGAAGGAAGATTAATTAAAGACCTAGACAAGAAAAGACAAAAACCTTTTTTAAAAAGCATTTAGCAATGAAAGGCACTGGGCACTATTTGAGGCTTATTGAATACATGCCGACTCTCTCTTTTCTGGAATAGCATCAATACTGCAATTGATTCCAGGCCTTTTCTTAGAAGAATCCCAGTTCTAATTTAATCCTATTGAGCAGCAGTCAAAATCCCATCAAGGGAGGAATTCCACTCATTTTAGCAAAACATCCAAACAGTGGTGGGTTTGACAAAACCAAAAGATAGGATGCATTTTGCCTATATTTGAAGGGTAACTATGACTGCAGCAGTCCCTGTTGCTGCCACTGCCTACTCCCAAGAATGCAACATCCAGGACTTTGCTTGTTTCCCTATTAAGGCAACAAAAATGCTTGGCTTAGTTTTGTGTAAAAATGAAAAAAAAAAATTTAAAGATGCCAAACTATTGGTGCCTGGTGCTTCCATTTTTTTCCTTTTCTTTTTTTTTGTTCCCCTAGGTAAGAAAAAATCCCTCCCTGCCTATGCAAACATCCATGAGGAGACAGTTAAAGGTTCTTTTTCACAAGGTCCTTTTTCATCTGAGTATAACCATCCTGATAACCTATCCAATGTGTAGTCCCATTTCTCAGCACCTTCACACTGACCCAGTCAATACAGGAGGTTATGTTTCAGCTGACAAGAATATGCTATGAAAACTTATGTTTGCTATTCCTACTTACACTGACCTCTCTGTTATTCCTTCTCACCCCTCCTAGATGTAAGAAAAGCAACAGAAGAAGAATCACCCCCTTGACGCTTGAAATCTATCCCCCAGCCTTCTCCAAATCACTTGAGTGGTTCTTACTGTAAGTGAGGAGCCAAGGGAGTGTATGTGTTGTCCTGCCACATTTAAACACCTTTCTTTAATTTCAGGACTCTCTTCTTGAACTTTAACGGAATGATTAGTAATGTGCTGCAGTAGCAGAAAGAGGAGGAATGGAACCGAAGCAAGGAAAACCTAGGGATGCAATCCCATCCATCTTCAGATGCCACATCCTCAACAATATCTGCTGTGACCACCAATTCATTAGACTGATGCAATCTATCCAGTAATAGCCCACAGCCCGTCCCTGCTGCCTCCACAGAGCAGCTTGTTAACCACTTACAAGGTAGCAAGTCAATGCAGAACCATTTTTCTCAGGCTTCATGGTTTCCCAGCATTAACCTTATTAACCTTTAAGCACAGCAAAAGGGCTGTTTATTTGCTTAAACATCTGCTTTGGATTTAAGTGATAAGCACGTGGTGGTAGGAGCAAGTGGAAAAGGGAGGAACACCTTGGATGGTGCTGGCCTGGCCTCTCCCAGGCTGGTGGCAGAGCACACGCCCATCAGCCCTGGGAGGACAGTCGAGGTGGACTCTGTTTCATGACCTGAGGAAGTGCTGGGTTTAGTTGGGCTTTTTTTCACAGGAGGGGGATGGAGGAGTTTCTATTTCTTTGGATCCTGCTGCCCTGTGCAGATGTTCTGTTCGGCTGCACTTTAATGTTTTATCTACTAATGGACCAACTCAGTACTCATCATCTTCTTTCAGAGTTCTGCATTTACGTGTATCCAGGGTATCCAAACTCAGCCCATAGCTTTAATTTCTCCTAAAACTCAGACAAAGGCACAATTCTTTGGTGTTCTTTCTGCCACCTCTTTTATGAACCTGTCCCTGTTGTTCTCAGACTAGCTTGGATCAACTTCTCACTAAAACTGGATTCACACTGGGCAGCTTAAAAAAGAATCATACACGTGCATGCACACACAAACCAACGTAATGTACATCTAATTCTAAGGAGCTGATGGCTACTTAGGATCAGTTCACTTTCTAAATGAGAATAGATGAAATACTCATCAGAGAAGTCTACTCAGTGCTTCTGCAGCTTTGTCCAATGCTCAGGTATTTTGAAATATTTCCATCTTCTGCCAGTGCAAGCAGAATCAGTTTCTCTGGACATCTTTAACTCTCACCTTCCTCCCAACACGGAGGCCCATTCTCCCCATGTCTTCTACTCCAGTCTCATCACCTATTGGAAAGTCCACAGGGAGAAACAAGAAACAAGTGTTCTCCTTTGGCCATACATAGTGTTCATGTCATGTCCTGTATGTGATATTTATCAATGTTATTTAACTGCAAACCTGATCTGATGCTCCACGTTATTTCCTAGCTCTATGCCTTATTGTAGGAACACGAATAGACAGCGTGACAGGGGTTCAAAATGAGAAAGGGAGCAGAGACAATCTCCAAGAGTTTTATATCTGCATATTGAGGTGCCTGACAAAGGTTTGCAAGCATATTTTGCCTGTGAACAGCACACTACCCACCAGTATTTGCTGTGTCTGAAGGTGCCAAAAAAGCAAGCTTGAAACACACACAGGGGAAGGACTGAGTTGAAAAAAAGCCAATTTAGTATCTTTCTGCTCCCAACAACCATCAAGCACATAAATGAGTCTTGCACTCTTCTTTCCTCATCTTCACTCTGTGGCCACTCTCCAAAGAGAAGGCGGTGTGATGAGCCAGAGGAAAGCAAAGCAAAACATCCCTGTTTCAAGATCTCATTAACTGGGAAGTTAATAAGTGCACTGAAGCTTTCATTCCTAAAGCTGAAACAGGAAAAGTTGAGAGGAGAAAAAAATACTTCTAAAGTGTCAGAATTTTTATTTCTCATCTTTAATGGTGCCTCTGTACATTTTTAATATCTGCTCTTCCACTTGAAACCCACAGGAGAAAGGTTTAGGGAGCCAGAACTTACTGGAGTGCTTACATCCACATTTCAAAAACCAAAGCCTTCCCAAAGAAAATAAGATACTGATTGAAAAACTGTATGAAGTCTGTCCTCCATATAATCTAGAAGCTTATTAGCTACTTTTTGACTCTTGAGCCATTAAGGTTCACTGGCTTCATGCTTTCAATCTCATCTCCTAATACCCTCTCTGGGCCAAAAATCTTCCTTAGTCTTCCTTCCCTGATCTCCTCAGAACTTCACCCTTCATCTCTGCAGTGGAGAGGAGGGGAAGGAGACAAGGAGCTGTTCTATACAGCAGCTAGAGGGGGTCAGAGATTTAAATTTACCCAGAGGACAGATGATATATTTAAAAAAAAAAAAAAAAACAAAACAACAAACCCCACCCAGAAACAAGCCAGATTCAAGGCAACACCAGTTGTCTTTGTTTCAAGAACAAGAACTAAGTCAAAAGCCTGTGATCATGACAACAGGATCCTTCCACTTTCAGCAAGAAAAAGCACCTGAACACTATGGTAAAGATTTACACAGTTTATAGTTAGCAAAAGGCTCAGGTTTTCTTTTACACAAAAGGAAAACTAATCCTAAGGAGAACAGAAGGCTGTTTAATTTTTTAAGTCATCCACTATTAAATAAATACAGGGCAGAATCAATGGCTTCTGCTGAAATTCAGCAAAACTTCCTTAGCGTTTTGGAACATCTCTTTTAATTTCCATTGGGGGTGATTTTTTTCTGTTTCAAAATAAAATTTTTCTTTTGGAAGAACCAATAATCAAAGACCATAATTCCTCACTTGCTACATGTTTATTTGCTTCCAGCTTCTTAAGATCAATGTACTTATGTCTAAAAATAATCACAAGTGCTACTAAAAGTGCAAATAAATTCTAAGCAGCCTAGCAAAGCAATGCTCGTAAACAATAGTCAATGTTCATAAGCAATCCTCTGAAAACAGATGTGGTAAAGAATTAATTACTGCTTGTACTGTCTTAGGACTTCAGATCACTACACAGGGTTGACCCAAATCATCTGCATAAGACCCTGGGGACATGCATGATCCCACTTTTCAGAAAGTCTCTCCACTCCAGTTTGTGTGTTAGCACTTAGCCAAAATTAAGAAAACCTTTTCATTTGCCTAAACTGGAGCCTAATAGGTTTTGTTTATTTTTGTCTCCTAAAAGTGCCTCTGGTACTTAGAAATCTGTTATTTAACTTGGAGTTCAGACTAACACCCGTTACTTTGAGAGGAAGAGAAGGGTTGGGCTTATCCCAGATCCTTGTCCAGCATGCCAGGACCACACTTGTGATTGTTATCACTGCCACCCATGGAATTGCCCAAGCAAAATCAGGACATCATCACTGCCATGTGAATCCAGTGTTTTGTCACAGGGTACTGAAAACTGGTGCCTGGGAAACAGCAGCAAGAGCTCCAGTTCATTCCTGTTCCAAATGCAACCTTTGCATCATTTATACTTAGAGTCAGGGGGATTGTACAGTATTTGTGTGCATCTGGTGTGGCTCCCTCCCCTTGAGAGCCTCCACTGCTCTGTCCTGAGGCCACAAAGGTCACTGCTGAGGAGGGGGGGAGTTTCAGTGTGTTCACATTAAGCCAGACTGATGTCTGAAACTTAATGAAAGTTTTGCTTTCTCTTGTGCTCTTCCTAATTTTCACTTTGGGTCACCTCCCTTTCAGCAGCAGAAGAGGCAAGAGGATTCATCCTGGCTGTTGGAGTCAGTTCTTCACAATAAATTACACTTAAAATTCCTTTTAATACTCTGCTTAGACATACTGTAAGAGAAGAATGGATATCCCAAATAATTAAAATATGTTTAATTTGCATGGAGCTCAGGGCATTGTTCTGACATCAAACATCACTGTCAACCATATGTGGAATTTCAACTGCCAAGTGCTTCATTTATGTGAAAATTAGCTTAAGTGTACAAAGAATGAAAAATTTATGATTATTTCACATTTTAATAAATGCAGTGCTATGCATTAATTTAGACTTCTAAAACAATTTTGACAGTGACAAGGGAATCCTTCACAGACTAAGTGCTGTAGCGTGCTGTGTTTCACATGTCCTGCGGAATTATGTGGTAGAGTGTTAAGGCAGTTAGATTTTTATGTTTTTAAACAAAGATATGATATGACTATATCACTTAAAATACTTCTTCAGTTCACTCTTTCCCCTGTTCTCCCATGAGAAACTACAGTACCTATCAATAGCTTTCAGACAGATCGGCATCTCGCATTACACAAAAATGTTTGCAGTGAGGAAAAAAAGTGCATATATTACATTGTTCAATATAACAGGCATTGGCAACTTTCCCCAGACTTTTGTTGCACAGGAAAATCACTTGGATGGTGACAGAATCTTCCACAAGGTGCTAAGATCTGACACCAGTGCATTATTTTTCATGAGTATCTTCTGTTCTTCATAATAAAAGACAATGCTGCACCATTTCTAATGGGCCATATGGGCTTTCTCCAGACCTAAATGGCAATCCCAGAATGTTTTTGTATCTGGAGTACCCCAGACTAAGAGAGGAAACATTAGCAACACCTTAGGAGCTGCTGCTTCTCTTGGTCCAACCAGAGGTCCCCTTCAAATGCCATTTTTCACATAATGATCAACTTTGCATTTTGCATGACAAAATTAATAAAGCACTTCTGTAAACAGAATCGTAGATTAGTTTGGGTCAGAAGGGACCTTTAAAGGTCATCTAGTCCAACCCCTCTGCAATGAGCATGGACATCTTTAACAAATGCCTGAAATACTTTACAACACCCCCAACTCAAAATATAAATGACACAAGGAAATAAGAGGATTTTAGCTGTTCTCAGCCCACACAACTCTGACTTTTGTGCTTTATAAGATCTGGCATTTACAGACGTGTTAAACACAGTGCACTCCCCTCTCTGCATGTATTGCACGCTCAAAATCTACATTAAAAGAAGGTTATTAACACCATCCTGCAAGAGTTCAGAAAAGAGACCAAACCCAACTTCATTCTGCCATTTCCTAAGGTGGGGCTCTTTGAACAAAACTCTTTGGTGTATTTCCATTTCTTCTTTTTTATTTTTCTTTTTTTAAAAAGCAAACTTATAAAAATGGAAATTCTATCACATAGCCTCACCTTGAGCACAGATGAATTATAAACAGGGTTTGATCCTTCAGATCCACCTAGAGCTCTCAGCATGTGAGCTTATCTAGTAACCAAAAGCAGCAAAAAGCCTTCATCCTATCTGAGAATCAGCTCTGAAAGGAGATGAGATCAGACATATGCTTTGCTATTGGCTTTCATGGCTGTTTCCTGACAGCAAAATAGTACTAAGAATAAAGAACCTTAAGACCCATTCCAGCTGCTTTAAAAAAGGTATGATCTGGCAGGCACAGCTCCCCTGTAAACTCTGAATTGTGAGTCAAAATCCCCACTTCATGGTGAGGTTACTTACGGCGTGTGCTGCCAGAAAGCAGATCTTACTCCTCATTGCAGGAACACCGAGGGCGAGACTACTCTATACTAGGATAGGAGCAAACTTTCTTTCTGTGTGTCTTTGGCAAAAGAAAGCTTGATCTGGGAGGGGAACCAGTCACTTAGAAAATCCGCTCACTGGGTTGGACATGTTTATTTTGTATTTTGCAGGTCCACGACCTTTTGGATTAATGTGTGAAGGGCCACTCTCTCTAGATGGAAGCAGAGCCCAGGACACTGCTGGAGTCCCTCGTGTGTCATAGCTTGGTGGTTTGGATGCCACCAGCCAAGCACAGACTGTCTTCAGGCATTTCTAGACTGGGTGGGTAGGCACAGGCTGACGTGGTCCCACCTGCTCTCCCAGAGGAGTCTGGATTGAGGCACTCTTTGTATAGGCAGAAGGAAACCAAGGGAAGAAGGAGGTTGTGGGTATCCTTGGCTTTGCAGAGGGAACTGGAAAATTCCTGTGGGAAGACACCTTTCCAGGGAAAGATTCGTGGGACCTAGAGGGTCACAAATTAACAAAAGGACCAGCAGCTCTGATGGCTGTACAAAACGCAGCAATCAGTAAGAAGGATGCCTTTTCTGTAAACAGTTGTGGTCCGAGATTGAGGTGAATCCCTCCACCCTGCTCTGCAGCTTGCCCTGTGAACACTGCAAGAAGTCACTGCAGGCAGAGCTGGTCACTCTCATTGCTCCCCTCGAGTGCCCCCCACCAGCCTGACACCACACAAGGGACAGCATGTGCCACCTGCTTTGCTTGGTCCTGCTCACCAGTGCACTAACACCTCTCCAGCCTTAAAGCTAAGGGTCTGCACTTGTTCAGTTAGTGCCTGTCAAGAGAAAATTAAAATGCAAACAAGAAAATCAATGTCTGGGGGGTTTTAATAAGCTCTTTACTGGCATTATGCTGCGAGTGCAAACTGATGTTTGATACCACTGGTCCACCAGGGCAAATACTGGTTCAAAAAGAAACCCCTGGGATTAAAACATCTTCATGGGCTTTGCACTGGATAGTAGATATCTCATAACTTACATAATCACTTCAAGTGGGATTTCAAAAGTATTCTGCTCTAGTCTTATTGCATTTCCACCACAAATTGAAGCTAATTTTAAGTACTGATTTGAATAGAGACATTTACGAGACTTAATATTTCTCCAACAATTTTACTAAGCTTTTGTGCAGTCTGTAAGTCAGACGAGAATTGTATTTGCATATTTGTAAAATAGCACGTGGATCATTTTCATTTGGAGAATACAACAGAAAACTGCCATCAGAAAACTAAAAGGAAATCTAGAAGATGTAGGCATTAAAAGCAGATGAGGGGCTGGCATCTGGTCCTTTATTCGGCTCTTGATTTGTGTAGAACACAACTTTCTGAATGTATGGGGGAAAAGTTTCATGTGATTCAAGGACCACAGTGGGATGCT
Organism: Chiroxiphia lanceolata; assembly: GCF_009829145.1. Lineage (NCBI taxonomy): Eukaryota > Metazoa > Chordata > Aves > Passeriformes > Pipridae > Chiroxiphia > Chiroxiphia lanceolata. The sequence goes on from NC_045645.1 coordinate 7,058,475, forward strand.
TTTAGCCAGATGAAACTGAGATCATTCCAGTTAAATATTTGCTGGAGGAGGTTAAGCCTTCAACCTACTACCAACAGGCTGCCCCAAGGAATTGTTCCTAACTGCAGAATATTTTGTCAAAAGCACTGTCATCACATGCACTTTTCAAACCAGTAACACTAAACCAGAGGACTGAAGCTGTGGAGAAGGAAAAGGCAGCACAGGGAGCTTGCAGCAGCCAGGAGACCAAGGCAGCAGCAAAGAGAGTGACCTGTTGTTTATATCAGTGGTGACCAAATCTGGACTCCCCTGCCAATTTTGCAGCACCAGTGCAAGACAGTCACTAACAATCTTGCTTTCATGCTTTGATCAGCTAAAAGGTATCAGTAATACATGGAGGCATCAGTAATGAAACACCCTCTAAGGAGATTTGCTGATGCTTTACCAACAGCAGGATGTTTTCAGAGAGGAGATGAGTGTAGTCAAGGACATTTGGCATCTCTGCCTCCAGCATCAGCTCCGAGCTGAACAGGAGGCTGGGCTGGGTTCACCATTTGCTCAAGGCCTCTGTAACACACTGGTTCAAATTACTCACTGGGCATTTATCAGCTTCTGCTCCCAGCCTCTTTAATTTGCCTTAGCTCTGCACCCTTTTTGCTCAGTTTTCAAACTGTAGATTCACATTTCCCATTTTAATCAGAAAGCTGCATTTGGAAACATGCCAGGAGAGGCAAAGATCAACACCAGGATGAGATTTCAGCCATGGGATTCTTCAGTGAGAAAAAAAAAAAGGCAGAAATGAAAGATAAATTGAGAGAGAAGCAGATACAGAGGGAGGTGGTAGAGCTGAAGATGGTAATGGGCCGTGGGAGCAGAAGGGGCAAAATAGGGTCAGGACAGACTGAAACTTCACAAGTGAGACTCACTGAGAATGAAGATGAACCAAGATCTTGTCAGTCACCTGTTAGATACCATAAGAGGAATTGTCTCTTCACCTTTTGACTTACAGGGCCCCATACATTGCTGCAGAGCAGTAAAAATATTAGAAGTTCTGTGCAAACGAGGCTGCTGGATGCTGCTGCTCATATTGTGAGTCAGGGTTTCTGCACTAGTCCAAGGCCAAAGTCCAAGCAGACTTAAGAACACAAAAATCATTAGATGTGAATTCCTCAGAAGCAATCAAAAAGCAGCCAGGATTCAGGTTAATGCCTTTGGTCATCTCCTTTTTAATGAGCCTGAACAACAATATATTTTCAGCTACAAATACACCGCAGGCATAATGTATGGAGGCACCCAGGGTGATTGCAGAACCAGGTGAAACAGAAAATTCAGTCAAATCCTCCACAGAAACAGTAGGTTTGGAAAAGACCTCCAAGGTCATCAAGTTCCAGCCTTTGACCCCAAACCACCATGGATGGAGGCTCTGCCCCAGTAAGGTTGTCTGGACAAGTCTCTACAAGCCAGTCTCCATACGAGAGACAAGCAGAGATACACACAGCACAGCTCACACACGTTGGCTGCCTGGCACACTAATATCTGTTTAAGGTTCCACCCACAGTACATCCCACCCACAGCACGTACCCTTCCTGTGTGTGCAAACAGTGACGTTTACACTGGGGGAATTCCAGGTGGGATGATGCCCCTGAGGTCCTGCAGTCACGACAAAGCTGGGCTTGTGCCCCTAATCCTCCAAACAGGAGGCAGGAGATAAACTGTCACTGGAAAACGGATGTTGAACACATCCTTCCCACACCTCCTGCCAGCTGCTTGCAGCAGGGCTGGCATGAGATTTACAGCCAGCTGCTAACCTTAGCGGGAGGTACCATGCCACAAGAGCAGGTAGATGAAACAGGGAGAATCTGTCGAGGATTTAAGAGAAACAAAAAGAAAAAGAAGAAAAAAAAAAAAGAGAAAGAATTAAATAGAAAAAGGGGTTGGGGGATAATTACAAAACAAGTATTTTTAATGGTTGCTGGCAGAAACCCCAACCCTTGTATTTAAATGGCTTTTTTAATTAAAAAACAGCAGGCTATGAATGCTAATCTCTCTGAGCAGAAAGCTCCTGATGGTTTGCCTGTTTCCAGAAGACTAAATCAATCAGCAAGAAGGCTAACCCCATCTCGGGAACAGGCATTTCAGAAGGGCCTAAACTTCCAAAGTCTATGTGTGCTGCACTCCTGTACACACACAGGGCAAGATGTAAACCAACACCAAAACTACAACATTCACAAAAATGTCCAATGGTGGTTCAACTTTCCACCCCCTAGATTTGATCTGTCTTTCCTCGTTACTTCAAAATGTTTTTTTTCTAGCTAAAAATATCAGTGGAGGCCTGCCAGGCTAAAATGTGCAGTTTGAGTCCCTAAGTGTTTGGGTAGGGAATATTCCAATTGCTCCACATTTTTGCCTATGTAAACTATTTAACTTGCAAATCAGAAAGCAATGTTGTATGACACACTTGGGTTTTTCTTGGAATCTCAGCAGACATGCAGTGAAAAAAATCAGCATATAACCAGCAAAGAGTGAGAGGAGAGAGAAAGCAAGGGAGAGAGAGAGAAAGGGATGTCAACCATATAGTACAAAAATAAATTGTTAGCAATTTTTTATGAACTGAGGTTTCCCAAATGTAAAGCAATTTAACAATTTTGTGCCATTGCAATTCACTGGATCTGTGGGTAGAGGGATTTTAAATGAAAATCCAGCCCTATTCTATTCTGTGGCAAGAATTATGTGTCATTTTGTTTCTTTCCCACATTTTGTATTTGTATAAAGTGTTAGAGAAAGGAAGCCTCATCACCACCAGGAAACAGCATGAGGGAAATACTGGTGCTGCAGAGCAGTGGAAAGCTTCCTAACCTGGCACTGATATGATCTGGTTTAACTAGATTCGGAGCCTCCTTTTCCAAGCCAGAAAGCTTCTGTGCCCATTTCCAAGCAGGGACTGTCCATCCTGCTCCGACTGGGGAAGCAGTGATGGTGCCCCAGGGCTTGGCTTTTGTCTCTGTGCCCAATGGCACATGGGGGCTGTGGTTACAGGGACAAAGTCTGTGCCCTGAGGCTGTGGCTCAGCCCAGCTCTGGGCACAGGGTTTACAGGTCTTGCTCTGTGCTGCCTCTCAGTCGAAGTAACTGGAAGTCCACGTGGAGTTGTGGAAGAGGAGTTAACAGAGCCCAGAGTCAAGGAGCAGCAGCGTGGCAGGGCGGTCCTTCCACATATACTCAGGACTTGCTCAAAACACATGTCAATGAGACTCAACTTTAAGCCTTGCCTGTGGGGACCCTCTCCCTCCCTCCTCCCTTTCACCACACTCCTTTCCATTGCCTTGCCTGTGCTCCCTGCAGTTGCCTCTTTGCCCAGAGATGGATTCCCCTCCAGAGCTGCTTCCCCAGCATGTGGCTAATGGGAGAAAAGCTGGGAGAGAAGCTGGGAGACTCCCTCCCTTATAAGGAGCACGGGGTACTGCCCACCCTCCCTTCACCACCATTTCCATTCTCCAGTTTCAGGGCAGCTTCTGAACCATCAGTGTCAGGTTGCAAGACAGACAGCAAGGAGCAAATCTTAGCCTCCTCTGAAAGCACAGGATCCCCACCTGACACACAAAATGCCTTCCACCTCCAAACACCTGGTCTTTTCCAGCAGCACCACACATCAGAGCAGGTGCTGTGCCAGTCTCTTGGCCTCCGCTCTCTCTCCCCACACTGCTGTGTCATTTCTTCCTCCTCTATCATTGTGTCAGCTCCTGCTGATGGAGCTGACCTCCCTGCTCCTCCAGACGTTGCATCCGAGCCCTCCAGCACACACATCCCTCTCCAAGCACGTTAAGGAAAGTACATTCCAAATTAGAAGCTGATTACACAGTTTGCACTGGAGCTGGGGAGTATATAAACCCAGTGGACTCCTTGCAAAGCCTGTGCTTTCCTTAACTGAGTGTGCCTTGTTCCCACATGTGGGAAAAAACAGAGCAGGACTACCACAGTATGCAAAAAACCCCCAAGTATCATGTATGTGCACCAAAGTTAACCAGTCCACGGGTCTCATGAAGGACAGAGGTGCTCAAAAAAACATTTTGTGCCAAGCTGTTACAGAGAAAGAGGAGATAAGCAAGACCATCACTGATGTGCACATCTTTTCTAGCATCTGACTGCATCAGGAGCCACAGTTTCTGCATGGTTCCTTCAGAGGCAGGGAGAGTTTACTATACACCAAGACTGACACTGAGAAAAGTGACAAGTGAAAAGCCTCAAAGATATCACCAACCACTCTGCATGACCACACTTGATGTGCCTGGATGCCTCGTACAGCTCATGTCATAACTTTGAGGCACGCTGTAAGACTCAATGATGAAAGTAGCTTTGCAGAGGTGCCATTCAAATTACTGCCTGGGTGCCCTTTTCTTAAATCAGGCTAAGCTTTCACTGGGATCAAGGTAGGGAACAGCTCCAAGGAATTTCTCCGCAAATTCATTTTGCAGGATGCTGATTTCTCATTATGAGAGAACACAAATCCATTTGACAAGAAATGTTCTCTTTCCATTCTCATTTTGTTTCACAACCTATGGTCTAAACCTCGGGTGACTTTCCAAATAAGCCAGCGCTCGTCCTTGCAAAGGAATCTCTGTAGGTAACAAACACATAGAGCACGTTGGCACCTTCTGTGCTACTGCAGAGTGCAGCAAGAGAGCATAGGAATACCTTGACAAAAGTTATGTATGCTCCTCATACTGCATGCAAGAAATCAAGAAGATTTTGCAGACTTTAGTGAATTGTGCCCCACAGCCTTGCCAAGTCGTCCTTTTTTCCCATTTCTCAGATGGGGGAACACGAGGGATGGCTGATGGGAAAGGAGGCCTCTGGAAATTCATTCCCAAAGCAATATCAACCCTAGATCAAATGAAATCCGTACTTCAAGAACTAGACCACTCTGTGCTCCAAAACCAATAAATTGATGCTTCATGCAGTGACGGCTGAGTTTATACATTTTGCATTCAAGTGTCACACTGACACTTGCCATTCTTGGCACTGAGGAGCTAAATTTATCACTGCCTTCTTTAATATGCCCTAAGAAAGACAAAACTAGAGATGTCCTCCCGTCTGGGTTGCCGGCAGCTCGCCGTTGTTGATCCAGCCACGGAACAGGCAGCGCTGCAGCCGCACCAGAAAGCCTTTCCAGTTTGATTTGCTCTTTCCATTGAACAGCAGCGTGTGGATCAAACGAGGCTGAGCAGCCTGCTGTCCACCTGCTTCTCAAGTGCAATGAAGCAGAAGGAAACTACTCTGACAATTTGAAAGGGGACTACAACCAATTTAGAAGGAAATGATTGCGCACAGTCCAACCCGATGCCTCGAACAGCATCACGGAGCAATCCTTCATCACTTAGTGTTCTGGGCCTGTCACTCTGCTGATTTAAAATGAGTTTAGGTAAACTAGTTGCACAACCATGATTCACTCTAAAACACTTCCACTCAAGAGCATCACTATGCCCCTCTGGTACATTTATACTTTCAAAGAATATTTCTACCATGCTTTTTATTTCTTGAAACAGACTCTTACAGATAATATATGGCAAATACGTCCCCTTTGATGACCAAGAATCTTACTTCCTCTTGAGAAACTGGATGAGTTCTGGGTGTGTATGTAATCACAGATTTGTTTATCATGCCTAAACCTAATTCTCCATCTATAACAGATCTGAGAGGCTGTTGATTAGAGTGATAGTTAGATATGCAGTAAACATCATTGGGAACTATATTTAGCTAAGACTGATCCTTAAACCTCTGGATTTTCAGATGAGAGAGTCACATTTTTGTTTGGTTGAACACTGTTGACCTTAACATCACTTGCTGTCATGGAACTGCATTAACTATTCATTGACTTTCAGACCCAAACTACAGTTCAGCATTTTCTTAGACACTTCAGAAAGAAGCTTGGTTGTAGCATTTCATCCTGAAGTCTCTAATGCCATTTACAATTAATTTCTTTGCCAAGAATCAATTCAGTCCATGCCCCTCTGTGCTCCAGGAGACAGCAGGGACTGTCAGAGCAAACCTCACAGGACATTGCTAGAGAAGTCCCAGGGAAATCAGTGGAAAGCCAAGCTGAGCTCTATTACTTTTGGGACAGCATAAACACTACAGTGGATAAAGCAGCCACAAAAAAACCAAACCAAACCAAACCTAAAAAAAAAACCAAACAAGAGAAAAAACACACAAGCAAACAAAACATGAGCATATACTTCTAGGGAAGCCTTGGGGGAGGGAAACAGCTTGCTCTCTGTGGGCACTTTAGGTTATATGAATGGCCAAATAACATGACCTAGAAGGGATCAGCTGGGAGGGTAGAGAGTTTTGTGAGCATCCCATGGAGCCACAGTACCCACAAGCCTGTACAGCATCTCTATATTAGCTCAGCTGAGTACCTGAGGTACCTGCACAGGAGATGAGGAGCCTCTGCTCTGGTGGTGCCCTGCACAGCCCACAGCTCCTGCCTCGCAGGCAGCTGCAATAAAGCAATATTGTACATTTCCCCAGGTCCTGGTGTTATTAAGGCTGGGGTAAGAGGAGAGAAGAGCCAATCTGAAGGGCAGAGATGAAGGGCTGCCAGCTGAACAAAGGGGAGGCACCCATTCCCAGTACTCCCAAGAGCTCTCCCAGCCAAGGGCTAAGCAAGTCCCATCATTCCTAGTCTTCCAGATCACATATGTTCCAGACACTATGATGTGTTTTCTGGCCCATGCCTCATCTCTCTGAAGAGCATTCCTTCAGTACATCCCTCTACTAGTTCTGATCCACCAGAAGTGGGAAATTAGGGTATTCAGACACTGTAGGGCAAACCACAGCACAGAGCCTCTAGGTCGGAGCTGTTGTGAAAAGGCTCTGCTCCAGGGAAGCACAGAGGGAAGCTCAAGCAAAGCAACATCACCCTCCTTTGGACACATCTGGTTGTCATGGCACCACATGTTCCTGCCAATGAGGCATCTGCTCCATGAACTCCCATGGAAGAACATGTATTTGTCCTCCCCACCACCATCCCATGTGGTAAGGAAGCCAATCCACCCCTCTCCTTCCCTGACTCACTGCACAGTGCCAGGCCCACTGTGCTTTGTGGTCTCCCAGTCATTCCCTTTTCAGTGGGGACATGTACTGGCAGTTCCCCTTTGGTGCCTTTAGGAAGCTCTGGCTGCAGCTGGAGAGCTCACTCTGTGCTTCACTGTGATCCAACTGGGCTTTCAATGACATAATTACAGGCCTATATTAAAATGTTATATTGAAATGATCTTATTCTTCATCAGCAAAGGATATGCCTAACCAAAACAAATTCTTCTATATCATTTATTGTATTTAAGATAATTTAATTCATGCTGGAAGGCAGCAAATGAATAAATTCCATAGCACTTTATTTAAATATTTTAGAACAAATCTTGAAAGATGTTTTCATTTAGCTGAAAGCAGACTAATAGTAGTTTTTTCCTCTACCACAATAAAAAAGTATGGGTTTCTTTTTATTGCAGTTGTTAAAATAAATGGCATTTTTAATAAAGACTGTCCCCATAACAACATATATGATTTGATCACATTATGAAATAAATGTCATGTGAGATTATACATTTCAAAGCAGACAGTTTATGTTCTTTTAGTTATTAAATTCAATCAGTTTTACTTCCTTTTTTTTTTTTTCCTGAAGGCAGGTATGTTTTTGATTAAAATGTGACCCCAAAAGCAGAATAATTTCAGTGACAGTGTATTTTCATTTTTTGAACGTTTATCTACCTTCCCATAGGAACCTAAGAAAAAAACCTCCAAATGTGGCTTTCAGTGGCAGAATTAAAATTTGTTTTTCTTTGACTGTCATTTTTATTCCCAAGAAGAACATGTTACAGCATGGTGCTGAGTGGAAAACTTAAGGCTAACTAACTAGACATTATGTTTTTAGTCCATAAAATGTGTTTGGTGTTACATATAGTCTGTGGAGTCCCCCAGTACCCATCTCCCTCATACAGAAACCCAGAGCCAGCCCTGAGCTGCAGTCTGCACTGCCAGACCAGGCACAGTGCCCACAGGAGGCAGGACCTGCAGGCACTTTGATTCCCTCCAGGAATTTGCTGAACGACTATCAGATGTGAAGACAGGAATGCTGGGAACCAAGCAGTGGCAGAAGTGACTCTGAGGACCACATCCATGGCTCCATCCAGCTGTCACTTACTCCACGGGCACGGGATGGCACTCTAAGTGATGGCAAACCTCTTTTCCTCTTTCTGATTCTCCACCTCCTGCCCATCAGAACCCTACCAGGTATCCCTGTTTGCTGAGGGACGTGATTTAAGTTCAACAAAGCTCCCAGGATTTGGTAACAGCGCCTCACTACAAGTCAGAAGCTGGTCTAACCTTTAGACAGAAGTTAGATCCTTCTCTGGTCTGGCCTTTACTCCATGAATAAGCTGCCTATAGCACCTATTTCATACGATACATGGCCAATACAATGAAACACCTGGGTGAAAAACAGTACAGAAAAATAGCCTACTTTTAGGATGTCCAGAATTCCCTTTGTGAATTGCTGGACCCTTATCCACATTTAGGAACGCAAAAATCAGACCTTTGGAAAGGAAGGCTTCATGATGCCTCTGAGGTCTCACTCATAACACTGAAGGCACAGAAGCTGGATCTGCCAGGATGTGACAATCACTACTCACTCTTCAGACACTGAGTTTCTCTTAGGTGTCTTTCTAGAGCTCTCCATCCATTTCAGACACTTCAGCTACACAACTGTCTTGTTTCAACAAATGAAGCTCCTGTTAAAAATCACTGACAACACGGGGGTTTGCTTAATAAAGAAATTACTTTTAATCTAAACATCACCATCTGTCAGGCCCTGAAAAGGTAAAACAAGAAAAAAATGTTCAGCGATGCACAGCCATGGAGCAACATTTGAAAGCACATCCCAGCTCTCACCGAGCATGAACGCTGAATATTAAACAAACACCTGAAGCTACATGTGCCACCACCTAAAACTATCACTTCATTTTCTGTTCCGTGCTGTGACTTACGGAAAACATCGCAGGCATCGCCATCTGTGTCGCCTTTAATTATCCACAGGAAGAGCACACACGATATTTCACAGCTCATTCAGAAATCAGAGCGATGCAGGCAGGGCAGGGCATGTGTCTGAGGAGCTTCTCTTGTGCCATGAGGGTAAGGGCCACGTGTGATCCCCAGGAAGCAGGGTGGTGGGGTCAGGCTGCACGGTGGGGACAGGCACAGCCCCTCGTTTGACAGAGCAAAGCTGAGGCTCCCTCTTGAAATCTGCACCTGCCCCCGGGACCTGCTGACTGCTGAGGGTGAAGCTTATTAACACCCTGGATGAGGTGTTGGCTCATGCTGGGCTGCAGAAGGCCGAGCTATGTGAGGATAAAACGGGGAGGGCGCATATCAGGATGCAGAGCCAAATTCTCTTTATCAGTGAACACAAAGCATGGAGGTAGAGGAGCTTTCTGCAACAGTCAGGAATCCTACTGAAGAGAAGTTTCTGATCACTGACTCGTGCTGAGTGGATGAAGCGAATTGGTGGGAAGCTGCCTGGGTTGGGAGGAAAGCCGGTGATAGACTTTTTCCATTATTCTCAACAGCTCTGAGAAGAAAATAATCCTGGGATTAAATGATTCCACCAGCAGCTGAGCTCAAAGGAAGCCTGCTCTGTGCTTGTTGTACCTTCCCTGTGCCTCTCCAGCAATCCCAATAGCCCCATGCTCTGTGACCCCTTCCACAAAACACCACTCGGCCTTCTCCACGTTATTCCCTAGTCTCTGTTCTCCTGCTCCCATCTGACACAGGCTGGCAGAGGAGCAGCAATGCAGGCTGTCTGCTCACCCCGTCCCACCTCCCAGGGGCAGCTGGGGCAGGAGGGAAGGGGTTGACAAACAGGCAGAAATAGCCCTGTTACCCTTGGCAACCGAGGGTGACTGTGAGTAAATCCAGACTGAACAGTGCTACCTCAGTTGTTTTACAGATACTTAACTCATCTCCCTATTTCCTGTCAAATCTCTCAGGAAATACTCAGTAAACCCTACTGGAAGTGACAGTCTTCTGCAATTAAAAATGTCTGGAAATGGAATTCCACTCCTCCGCACAAATAATCCAGACTACAAGCAAGTAAACAAAGTAAAATCGCTTTCTTGGAAGCAGCTGTGGGGCATCTGGAAAAGAGATGCTCAAGAAACCTGAGCAGAAAGAAGTGCCCCGGGCTCGTTCCATGTCCCCTGTTCTCTGGAGCAAACTCTCCTGCTTATCCCTTGTGGAGGATTCATATTGAACTGCTCTGAACAGGTAAGAAAGGGCAAAAAAATGTACCCTTACCTATCAGCATCCCTCCTCTGCTTGCACGGGTTGTCCGCTGTGCTGGTGATGGAATAAAACCAATTAAAACCAAGCTCCAGAAGTCAATCAAATCTTTTGCCCTTCATCCCTTTGTTGTGAGGGAACACTGCAAGTTCTCCTCAAGTTACCTCCCCAAGCAACAATCCCATTTACTTTTTGACCTCTGTAAATTAAAACAAGTTTGGAGCTCTCTTGGTTCAGAGCTGTGACTCCATTTACTTGTGAAATTGTTTATTCAAGCAATTCCCACTCTGTAGCATCAAAGTTTGTTGTTAATAGTTGCAGACCACTAATCTACACGATGAATATAACAAAGCCTGTGAAAGAATCCCAAATGGACAAGCATGATAAGAGATGGGAGAAAGAGGCTGGCAAAGCTCCAGGTACACGATATTTTTGTGCCTGACCTCTTTAATTACTTGAACACCAAACTGACTGGCAGATGAGCTTTAGAGCTACTCCAGTGACTATCAAGGACTTTCAACTGTATTAAAAAGATGGGGTTTAATTTTTATTCCACAGTACAGAGGTACCTCCATCCAGAACATTTCGCCACAGTACGATGAGGAAATTACTTGAAAATAATAAAACAAAGAACTTCACGGCAGAGCAAATGTACACATATACCTCTTCTGAGTGGCACTGGCAGACAAATATCACATTGCTAAGAGGATATCAGGATGTGTATTGGCACCTCAAGGTCTCAGATGCAGGAAACTGAGGATGAAGACTCTGGAATGATGTTCTGGCTGCTTGTGCAGCCCCTTGACCTAAGGCACCATCACAGACACCTTTTCTGCAGCCAGTCATCCTGGCAACAGGAAAACCGGTGGTAATGATGTCTGGATAAAAGTTTATTGGTAAAAGAAGGTTCTACCATTTCCAAGATTAGTTTGTTGTTTGTGGTTTGGGGTTTTTTCAATTTTTTTTTTCTTTTAATCTGCAACACTTCAAAATAAAAGCAGCAAACCACAACACTCTCATTTTTTTTCTCATTTCAGTTGTTGGCAACCTAAAATCAAATATCTATCTGCTGCTGAAATCAGCATGAAGCTGGAGAGATCCTAACTTCTGGGACTTCTCTTAAAGTAGCTGGGAATTGCTTTTCCTCTGCCAGATCATCAGGAACATGTCTCCACTCACGACATCTTGGTATAGTCTTTCATTGAGAAGTTTTAAAATTCCTCAAAGATTTTCACCAAATATACATAACACCCCTCACCCTGAAACTGGAAACTGAAGAGTGAAAAAAAAGATAGTTTTTCAGCTGCAACATGTTTTGAACCCTGAAGCCAAGACATAATCCTTTACTAGCTCTTGTGCTATATCCCCTCTATTAAAATTAGCAATATCTGTTTCTCCAGAAATTCACATTTGGGAAATAAATAATAAAAACAAACAAACAAACAATCCCCCAAACCCCCAAACAAACAAACAAAACTAAAAAAAACCCCAACCAACAAACAAAACAAAACAAAACAAACAAACAAACAAACAAAAACAAATCACAGCAAATGTAATACTATCTTGCAGTTCAAAATTGAAAAGATCTTGGAAGTGTGAATTAAATTTCATAAAGTGCAAAAAGTTATCATTATCATGCACATTTACTGAAGAAAAAAGTTCATATGACTGAACTAATGTTACCCTATTAAATTACAAGAAAATTTCTAAATCAGAGCTCCCTCCTGAAATCAGTGAAAACTACCTAGTTCAACATTACTGATTTGTGTGAGTAACTTGGGCTTGACTGATGCTCATAATTTTTTTCACTGCAAAGTAGAGTTGTTAATGACCTTCCAGGTTGAACTGGGAAAATATTTCTTTACTGAAGTCTCATCAATCCAGAAAGTATCAAGACCTGAGCCAGAAATTTCATTCTTCAACCTGAGATATGCAAGAAAACTCTACTGCTGATGAGAGATCCGCAAGATGGATTAGCAAGAATTTTGCCTTTGGTTTGATGTTCAAATTAGATTACTAATTCACAGAGTCCTTTTACTGTTTAATAAATTCAGATGAAAAGGAAAGATACAAATTCTCACAGTTCTCTTGCTACTTAATACATTCAGATGAAAAGGAAAGATAGAGCATAATCAACACGTGTTAATTTATGCAGATCTTTCCCCAGCTTCATGTTTTAAAATGTCTTTTTTAGATAAAAGGCCAATAATACTCAGCATTTTTCATCTTCAAAGTGCTTTGAAAATCCTAACTGGCGAATTGGCATAGCATACCCATCAGGTCCTTAAAGATTAGCATCCTTGTTTAAAGAGCAGTTCCAGGCAGAAAGGTTACGGGATTTCCTCACTAACCAGAAGTCTATGCCAAGGATAGGTGCTAATTAGCAAATTCATAACTTGCGGTGCAGCACTTAGATTACGTCCCGTGCTCTAAGTCATCCAGTGCATGTGATGTGTGTGCTAAATCTTGATAACACCACACTACTTGAAGTTGAAAAGATGTATAAAATGGGCATCTTATAGAAAAAAGTGCATGGGGTGAGGGGGGGGGAGTTATTTCAGCAGTGCATCGTTTTGTTCAGGAGCGCTGCTGTGAGATAAGAGAAGCTGTCACGAAGTGGGAGCTGAATGGAGCTCTTACACTGAACCGAGCTGGTCTGCTGTCGGTACCTTCAGAGCTCTTGGTGCCGCAGGCAGCCCCTGCTGCCACAGCCAGGGGCCAGGATCTCATGGGGATGAGGTCCAGGGAGGGGATCCCACATTGCCCCGAAAACAGGGCTCCAGCAGCACACCCAGATGAAGGCCTTGATCAGCTCAGCAAGAGTCTCACGCTGCACCAACTTCACCTCTCCCTTCCCAGAGCAGCAGCGGCACGAACAGAGGAGCCGAGGGAGCGGGAGGGCGAGCGAGCACAGGGAGAGCGGAGCTGATAAGCAGATCCCGATTTTCTGATTAGCGCCAAGGGTTACGTGAACAGATGCCTATCTCTCACAGAGGGCATAAACACATTGCAGAGAGGAGTTTCAGCAGTTTGTTTACAAAGGAAGAACACTTTCTAGCTCTCCCACTGGCAGTTTCTTCCTGCCGCCGTGGCTCAATCTACGCTACGCTGCTGGGAAAACTTTCACTACAAGCAGTTTCATCACTTCTCCTTTTAAGTTCATTATTTCCTTCCTGTTCATTATTTTCTTTCCATAATATAAAGGCATTCTCATGCATAATCCACAGATATCAGTGACAAAACAGAGACGGGTGCACTAAGATGGGTGCACGTGAGAGTCACCTCAGCTGCTAAGGACAGGGAGTGTGAGAACTGGGAATACTCACAGAGAGGCAAAATAACAAAGATAAGCAAGAACAGGCCAATGTGAAAATCATAATGACACGGGGATTTACGAGAGGACATATACTACAGCTATAGAGAAGTCTTCTTTTTGTCTCTTTTTCTTTTTTTTTTTTTTTTAATCGGCATGGACTTTAAAAATGGACAGCACAGGGGAAAGTGTGGATCTCTGCATGATAAAAGCAAAACTGAAAACTTTACCAGGCTGTAAGTGGGTCATGTGCAGCACCGAATCTTGCTGTAATATCAGCATACCAAAGGCTCTGAGAACTCCTGCAGTGCCTGGGTTTTTTTTAGACACGGGGTGTTGTTGTGAGCTGTTTTGGGGAGTGCCCCCGGCAGAAGCAGATCTGTAATGGCACTTTCTCCAGTCATTCATAACAAGGCTCAGTTATGCAAGGTTATACACCGGCATCGCGATGGGCTGCGGGCCAGGAGGTGAAATGCCACAGCAATGTTCTAGCCCAGGGCCTCTAAGACAAACATCAGAGTGAGAAAGAGGAGTTCGCAGGAGTTCACGACCAGCAGCACGCTGGTTTGGTTTGCCCTTCCCTACAGCATCAAACGCTGGGGTCGTGCCTTCACTTTCAAAGCCTTTCCAAACTATCAGGAGAGCTCCGCAAACGTTGCCAGCGGTTTGGCTGCCAGAGCTCGGTAACCACTGCTAATGGCTTTGATCAGGAGATAACCCTGTCCCGAGGTGCAGGAGCTTCCTTCCTCTGCCCCTTGTGCCATTACCTCATAAGCAGATTGCAAAACCTCTGCAGCAACAGCAGCTCTGTCATGAGATGTTTCCTCAGCGCCAGGAGCCGGGATAAAGGACAGGGCTCGGGATAAAGGACAGGGCTCAGGATAAAGGACAGGGCTCAGGATAAAGGACAGGGCTCTCTTCTGGCCATACTGCACTTGATGAGCAGCTGTCACAGGGCTCCACGGCACAGCCTCACGTCCACAGCTCCTGATCTGCCCCTCAGTCCTTCTGACAGAATGAAGCCAGGCACCAAACCCCAGCACTGTGATTCTGAAAGAGACCAGGACTGAATCAAAGGCTGAATGTTGCACCTCAGCACTATCTGTAATTATAACTGTTTCTCACTATGTTTCTGAGAGTAAAATGCTCGGCTGTTATAAAGAAAACAGGCCCACCACCAACACTTAACTGCTTTCTGAATACAGTGCCTAGCTTACAACACACTTTATCAAAGGTTTGGGCTATCAAAAGAAGGTTGTGTACTCCACGGGAAAAGTAATATCTGTTTTAGCTTTCAAACATTTTGGCTTTCTTATTAAAAATATGTACAAGAAAAGCTTTATGCTGTTGTCATATACAAAACAGATAACAAATGGCATATACAAAGCAGATAACAAATGCTAAGAAGTGGAAATCTGTCAGCTACTAATATCAAAACACCACACAGAGAATGGAAGGCAAAAAAGTTTTCCCTTACGTGCTGTTTATAGTTTGAGCAAACCAGAGCGAGCCCATTGTACGATGGTCCCTCCATTCACCACGTCACATGGAACACCATCCAAGCTGTCACCAAAGTTAAAAGGCCTTTTCTAAAGGGACAATGCTGATATAAAGGCATATTGAAAAAAAAAAAAAAAAAGCTGGTTATATGAGAAATAACGCCTTAGACTACTGAGAGAGAACGCATTAAAAAGCCCAGTATTTTTACTGAACCTTGTGTTTTCCAAGCAGCATGTGAGGGGACAGCCTTTCCTACAAAACTGTGCAGGACAGAAGTGTTATTTTAACTCCATGTCTGGGAAAAGTAACACCAGAGCCAGAACAGAGTCGACGAAAGAGTCGTTTCCGGTCCCACAGCTGATAATGTGGGAGCCCTTAAACCCCACGACAGGCAAATCTGCAACAACCCACAGCACAGGAGCAAAAATTAACACCCTGAGAGATGTGACCAGCAGTAGGGCAAAGCTGGGAGCCACAGCTCCCTTCCTCCTCCACTCCCTCCCTGCTCCTGGATCCACAGCTGAGTGATGCTGCCCTGCAGAGAAACAAAGTCAGACAGCACCTCGCCTCTTTGGGAGGCATGTCCCAAGTTCCACAAGTTTCTTTTGACCCTGTAAAGCTCTAATTTGAGAAAGAAAGGCAGGAGCTGGGGCAGCAACTTTGAATAGTTCACTGATTTCAGTGCTGGAAAATCCCACACGCCCATTGTCAGATAACATTAGACTGATCGGCTCCTGACTCCAGTCATTTGCTCTTGTACATACAAAGGCAGAAATGCCTGTCTCTGGTGATTGCAGACCTGCAGAAAAACAGAAATCTCCACAAATTGCAGTAATTGAAGGTTCCAGGGGATTTTATTAATCTTACGATGTATTAGCAAAAAAACTTGGGGCAGAATGGAGTTTGTTGAGGAAGAAAAACCTCTACATCTGAAGCTACTACTTTAATTTCTAATAATAAAAATAGCAATGCTATTAAAAAACAAAGCAACCCAAATATCCCACAACAAATGGAAATTTGTTTTAATTTAGCATTTCAGGTAGGCTAGAAAAATGATGTATTATTACCTCTCCAGCCCAGGTTTAAACCTACATGTTGTTAAAGTCTCCAGGTTTCTAAATGCAGTGGTCTTCATGTAGCACATACCCACACAATATTTGCAACTTAAGGCAGAGCATGAGAACAGAAGTGGAAAACTGCAGCATCTGTAGGTCAGGCTGTGAGGGCTGTGTCCAAAACAAGATGCCAGAGCTCAAGTAGAGCAGTAGGCAGGCTGTGAAAATCACAGGGTGAGGATATGAAGAAAGGCAATGATTCTTTCTGGCTTTAAAACTGTATGACCATTCCTAATGATTAGAAATAAATTAGCAGGGGCCTGCTTCAACTTGTTCTTACTTATTTTTCTTTTTAACCTACTGAAAACTAAGCTGCAGCCACATTGTTTCATTTACAACCTTACAAAAACAGACCCTCTCCTCCTAAGGCATCAGTACTGAGAAAAACCTTCCCCCTCCTTCCATCTCAGTGAGTAGCATTAACACCCTCTTGAAAAAGGCAGCAGGGCCTCTGTTTGAGGTGAGAAGATGCAACATGTCCACTGGCAATGACGTCAAGGTTGAAAAAGATGACACTTTATTAGGAGAGCACTTGTGAAAATCACCTACTGATGAAGCCAGGCACTGGAAAGCTCTCGGCAGAACCGTTTATTGACAGAGGAGACTGATCCAAATGGACTATTTCACTGCCTTCAGTATTCCTGCTGGGAGAGTTTAGAGATTAACTTTGCATTTGGGTAGAGACTTTTCTCAACAAGTTTGTTCAACTTGTTAGACCACTAGAAGGGGAAGTGTACAATGAAACGTGCTCCCGTGCAGGCAACGTGATTTTTGTGGGCAGAAAGGAGGAAGGGAGAGTAAAGTTGGAGAAAACTCAAACTAGAAGCATGAGCCATTGCATTCAGAGACCAAATATTTGGCATTTACAGAGCAATTACTGACCTGTGACTAGAAGACTATTTAGAAATTAAGAAGGGTTGTGTACAAAATGGCAATTACAGTCTAGTCAATCTGTACTCATATCTGGTGAAATGAAATATAGAAGCTCATGGCTTTGGGAACTATAATACATCGAACACTTTTAAATAATCTTTTACTTGTCACCAGCCCTGTAAAAAAGGTAAATTCTACATCAGGTATTTGTCATTCTTAGTCAAAAAGGTTAAGTTCATTTAGTGGCACTGCAGCCACACAGCTCCAGCAACTAAAGCTTACGGTGTCCTTTGTTACCAGGAACATCCCCGCACGCACCGTTACATCACAGGAAGGTTTGTCTCATCTCCCAGGGCACTCTGAGGGAAGCTGAACATGTGCCCACGGTGTTCACACTTGGTCCACCTTCTTCCAAGCCATTTGCTGCAGTCAAACATGCCTCACTTTGGTTTCATTGATGGCCACCCCTTCCTCTCTCTCTGTCTCTCCAGAGGGTGACATTTTAATTGCATGTGCCCTTTTTTTGGTCTGTCAGCTCCCAGCCTCAGCCAAACAGCTGGGTAACTTTGGCTGGCATCCAGAGTTAACATAAGTTGGTTTTAACCTCTTGATACAAAGGCATTTCACGTGGTTCCCCTGTGTGACCTCCGTGCACAAGAACCTGCTATTAAAATATGCCACCATATGCAAACCACCGACGTCCTGAGACAGCTGTCCTGAGGCACTTGGCCATGGCCTGGTCCCCTGTGGCATCTGGGCCCTCCCTGTCAGGGAGCAGCAAATTATTCTCACCACTTCTGAGCCAAACACGTCCTAGTAACAGCACTGAAAACGGCTCCAGAGGACCTCCCGGTGCATTTTAACACTGCTCAAGTTTTAGTTCTTTACCAGTTTAGCACCCAAACCCTTGTCTACTGTCAGACAATCATGTTTCCTACCTAAAGCAGGGCTGCTGCAGGGCGAGAGGGAGGGTTTGAAGCAGACATACAAACCTCACCATGTGAGAGCTTGGCCATGATGGACAAACAGAAGCTGCCAACGCTCAGCGGCTCCTCTTTGCCCCACAGCAGCCATCCCTGCTCCCAAATGCTCAGGCACAGCTGTGTCAGAGCTTGGAATTTGCTGATGAAAGGACTTTTGAGGCTAAAAGTTAGTCTACTTTTTCCAACTTTCCAGCTCTCAAATGAAAGTATTAACTGCTTTCTGCAAACCCTTGAAACATCAAGACGCTCCTACTTAAGAGGTGAAATGAGGACTCGGATACAGATTCGCAAATGTTGACTTACATAACTTGCCTGGTAAATGCATGCAGCGTGGTGTGCATTGATTGTCTGAAGATACAGGTGCTGTGCCACTCACAGGGAAGGTATTAGTAAGTACTTAACAATGCAGGGTAGGCTGTTCCTCTTTAATTGCAGGGATGTGCAAAGCATGAGTAGTTATTTGCACGCATGAGCAGCTCTGTCAGCAAATGGTTACCCAGAAAGCAGCAATCCTGCCTGCACCTCACTCTCGGAGGCTGCACTCCCCGTTTTAGCCATCAGGACACAAAATCTGGGAAAACTACACATACTTGAGCCTGCATGTTTGACAGGCCCCCAAATATTTGTGTTGATTCAGTAATTTAAGAGTTATACTCATAATCCCATAGCTAAATATCAGCCAGCCTTCATCTTTTCTCATTCAGAGAGGACAGAATGAGAAACCATTAGTTTACTTTTGGCTTCACTACAAAACAGTGCATTCTCCAAGGCAGCAACCATCCACTCTGCTGATGTTAGCAGAGCACTTACAGCAGCGAGGTCCTGGTCCAGGACTGGGGTTGCTAAGCAATATGGAAATACAAATAATAAACGAATAACAGCCACCTGCAAAAGATTACACACCGAATTGTACCTTACCATGAAAGCTTATGTTTCAAACTTCATCTCATTTGGATTCAAATTTGCTGAAATCAAATTTATAAAGGAGGAATGATTATTGCACAGAATGTTTTGAGAGATGTAAACACTTCCTTTTCTATTACTGTGATTCACTTTGGGTTGGGTTTTTGTTGGGTTTTTTTTTCTGTTAGGCATTTAAAGCATGCAGCTCTGTGGAATACAATGACTGGTTTACTTATTACAGCACCCACTGGAAGCTGCTTAAATATATTTTCCTGTCAGCACGTCTCTGTGATTCCCATATTTAAAAGGTGATTGTTACTCTGTGTACACATGTGCCATTGGCATGATTGATGTCAGAACAGTGTTTGCGCTCCGCATCGGCGAAGATTAAAAGCTGCTCCCAAGAAATCCTCTTTACCATGCCCAGCTATGCAAACACACCATACTAGGACATCTCACCAAAGAAACTTCCTCTCAAGGCCACCTCACCCTCGCTGTGCCTGCTCTGAGCTCCAGCAGTGCGGCTGCTACTGTGCAGAGGGCAGATTCCTTCCCTGTAGGCTCGGTCTGTGACCCACTGGAAAGGTTCCCATTGCCTTTAATAGGAATTCAGCGTGGCCCTGCACCGTGTCCCACGCCAAGGGCTGGTCTGGGCGGCCACGGAATCACACACAACACGCAGAGATTAGGGAATGCAACAAAATCCCCAGACTTGGGGCTTTAGGATTACATTGCAGTCTTTGGAATTTGATCCAGATAGCTGAAAAACAAAAGGTGCACTCTTGTTTAGATTTTTGTTTACCTAGGACCTGTGAACAAGCACAGGTCAGTGACTCTGATAGGAAACTTCTGCAAACAAGCTAATTTGGGGTTATTCTGGTTTCAAGTGAAACGGTAGGAAATGAGGAAAAAAAAAATCTCTTTTTCCCCAGTGGAAACACTCTAACACAATTCACTCTAACCCTTGGCATCCACCTCACCCACAGATTCCTGTTCTGGCCACGTGCTGGGAGCCACAGCAACCCTCTATATGTGCACTTCCACAGCAAAATCCTGAAGTAGTTTGATTTCTGTTGGCTCACAGAGAAGGACTTTAGGTTTGCAGTTGCTGTAGACCAAATGCTCTCACACAGAAACAGTTACACAAAGCTATGATTTGCTAAGCTACAGCAATTTAATTGCAAATTTGAACCTTTGTCATCAAAAGATTATCCTATCTGGGGCAAAATGCTATTCTCAACCTTTGTACACAACTGGGATAGTCTTATCCTGTACCCAAAACAAACAAAAAGGTAATTTGCACAATTTTTTAATTTTTTAATTTTTTTTTTTTAGGTTAAGAAGCTTACAGTTGGAGTGCTTTCTCCCTGGCTGAGGGGCAGGAGAGTGAGTGGCTGCAGAGGACAGACAGGTAAAACTGTGTGCAAATCCCAAAGTGGCAACTTCTGTGGGAACACGATGCATGTTTTGGATCCTGGAGAAGTGAAGCAAGTCAAGGCGGTGCAGAGGCAGCAGAGGGAATTATACTAATCCAAACTACAAGGGAGGTGCCATGTTACACAGCCGGATGCAAAGCTTAGTATTCACTTTCTCAGGAATGTGCTCCCTGTAACTCGGTTACTTAGGAGATTTCACTCCACATTATTACTTAAGCTCACAGTCACTCCATGCACAGAGATTAATCTGCACAATAAACACAACAACAACAACAACCAGAATTGGGGGCATCAGGGACAGACATGGATATCTGGTGGGGTTTTTTTCCAGAGATATTACACATGCAACTCAAGAGTTAGAAAGTTCAAAACGAATCTTGCCAAAAGTCCTCAAGGTAAGTGCCACTAAAACAGCAAATACAGATGAGTGTGGCATTCTGTACTATCAGCTACTGGCATTATGTACCTGAGCTACTCATCTTTAAAAAATACATAAAGCAAAACAATGGAGAAGCTCACCCCGGTATTCCAATACTACCCAGGAAAAGTACAGGTACAGTACCCCAATAAAGCATATCCATCAAAGTATCAGTGGCTAAAATATCCAGGCTTCACTATCTGAAGCTATCCAAGAGCTTTGAAACTCAGTTCCCATTAAATTTATCTTCCAGATGGCTTTCCAGATCCCAGCCTCAAGTTTGCACTGACATATGCCCCATTTTACACAAGCCTTTGGATAGCTTCCTTTATAAAAAGCATACACTGTTATATGACTTTCAGAGCGGAGGACTTGGGATTATGTCATCAGTGCTCATTTCTGACTCAAAGCATGATGCTGAACAAGTCACCAGCTCTTATTTCTGAGCACTATCAGTCATTCACTGATAGGAAAATTACCTGCCCCACTGGGGCAATCTGAGGCTTCATTAAATGTTTACAAAGAATTTTAGAATGGGTACAAATCTACATGAAAGCAAAGGCAGTTTTCACATGTGCACTGGTTAAGGACAGACCCTAGAGAGATGTACTAATGGCACCACACTGGAAGGTAAAATCAGTGTGATACAGCAGCAGAGAAATATCAGATGGGAAGTAGAGATCTCTCAAGATGACTTTCAGAAGTGGAATAATGGAGGTGAGATTAAGTTTGACAGCAAGTTCCTCCAGTGATAGGAAGTCTGGTATACATTAACTTAAAGGAAGGATAACAACCTCAGCAGAGCCACTGATCACTGCTGAATTATGAGCCCTCAGCATGACAAAGCCATGAAGAGCATAGAAGATATTTCTAGAGAAAGGCATTTCTAGGAAGATAATGTCACTGTATGATGTACTGTTACCACCCCAGATAAAACAGCACAAAAGCATCACTGATGGAAGAAGATCAGACAAGTACAGGAGAAGCTGAGTAGGATAACGGCAGATGAATAGGTGAGTGTATTTCCCAAGCAAAACTTAGGTCAGTCTAGTAAAGGTAGGTTGGATATGATCTCTCATAAACTCTTCTAAGACACACAAAAAAAGCTGCTCAAACTTGTCAGCAATATGTGCTCAAGAACAGACTCATGCTGCTCATGAGTAAATTCACCTGGAAGCTGGGTGGGGGGAAACAAAATAAGCAAGTCCCAGAGAATAAAGTTCTTAGTTTATCTACCATAACATGTAGAAAAAGCAAAATTAGAAGAGATGAACCTGTGTAATACTGAGCCTTCAACAGGACAGGACCAGTAACTTCAATCCCATGTTAAAAAGTCCAGCAGCAGGTCCAGACGCTTACAGTGCTACAGGAACAGATGTTTTTGGAGAACTATCCAAAATGATCTTATATTGTATAACTATCCAAGATGATCTTATATTGTATAAATGCTTCCTTTCCACAACAGACTGTATTGTTTACTTTAATTCACCCAAAATACCATCTCCACTAACCTAAGGCTTCCAAATTAAACTGACCTACCTGACACATCGATAGTTTGATTTGACCTGCAGCAGTGCACTTCAGGCTACAGCTGGAATGATTGCTTCACTGTTTATTCCCTCTTTCAAGAAAAAATACATATATATCATGATGTGTGAACTCCTGATTTGATAAGGTAGCTGTGCTCTTTTTAATACATCTCTCTCTGGTTTTCAGTGTAATAACACACTCAGCATCCATAATGCTCAAGACAGCACTCACATTTTCTGCCATCATCTTTAATAGAGAAAATTCATTTGTATCCTTCTACAGGCAAAATAATGCCAGATGAATTTAGGAAAACAAGAGAGAGACTGGCACATAGCTTACAGCACTGGGAGACAGCTTGGGATTAGCAACAGCAGGACTTTCTGTCCTGAGCTTAGACTCCACTAACCAGTGCCGAGGGATTCATGGTTCTGCAAGGATGTAGGTCATGCCAAAGGGGACACACAGAGTCCTGCAGGAGCCTGGAGGCAATTAAAAGTGGTGATGCAGCTGAGCATCACCACAGGTAGTGAAAAGGGACTTCCCCTGAGACTGGAAATCGCAGGCAAGAACGATCTATTCATCTTCCATGTCTCTGACAAGAAGGGATGGCTTGGTTATAAAGCCTTTAAAATGCTATGAGTCACTTCTCAAAAGAGGTCACTGGTTACTGAAATTTTCCTGAAGTATTTGATACAGAGAAAACCCTTGAACAACAAATATGAATCCTTTTAATCATACTGTATCTGATTCTTCCAGTAATTACATTTGGGGTACCTGACAGTACAAACAGGTAATTCTCATATGCAGAGTAGAGGTCAACTGGTCAACAAGACACCCTTCTGCTAAAAATGCTCCACTAAAGTTTGTTTCCCAAACCAGAAAAGAGTTTGTTATCCAGCAGTAAAAGATGCCAAACTTCTGCAGAACTGCCTATATATACCCTGTTCAAGGAAAAGGTTGTGCCATGCAGGGTCACCGAGGAGTGAACTAAAGGAACTTTCCACAGAGTACCAGCAACTCACCCATGAGTGGATACACTAAACTCTGCAGCCTGACCAGCTGCTGAGCTGCCTTTGGGAGTGGATCCTGTGTTGCTCTGTGTTTCCCACCACAGGTCAGAAGTAAATACCCCACCTAAAGAGGATGAAAATCCCACAACATCTTGCACCACAAAGGTGAAACCTCTCGGGTACAGGTTCTACCTCTCAGGTACTGACTTCCAGAACAGGAAACTGGATTAGTCAGGTAAGCAAGGAGACCACAAGAGCAACTTCTGCACCACCCATAACCCTGCAAAACATCACCAAGGCCTTGCACAGTGTTTAATAATGCTGCAGCATCGGGATGGGATCATGAGAGAATCAACTGGTTTCTGCCCTTGGTATTACAACATGTACTTGAACTGCTCTGATCTTACTCCTCCCATCATTAAGCCTCCAGTCAGTTAAAACCTACACAACCCCTCCCAAATCATGTGGGAAAGGGCCACCTTCCATCAGCCTCAGAGAGGGAGGAAGCCCAGACTGGGCAGAACTTTGCAGGTATTTTTCTCTTGAGGTTATCAGATGAGTGTCATCATTTTAACTGGATCAGCTCAACGATGCTGTCCTGCCCATTCTTTGAAAGCTGGACAAACCAGCGTGTGAGCTTTAAACTGGCAGAGATATTAATTTCAAATCAATATGAAACACAAAAATATCAATAGGCATTTAAGAGGTGAAACATTAATTACTTTTCAAAAGGTGCAGTACACAAATTTCCTGGTGCCTTTACAAATAGAAATAAGTCAATAACATGATTTCATAACATTTATAAATGACTAAGTTAATTAACAGGGAATCTTCAGGGAGACGATGAAAGAAATTTAGAAGAACCTTGTCTGGCACTGTATGAAATTCTCAAAGGAAGGAAGCAACTTCTTTAAAAAAGATTAATTACAAGTTTTTTTGCTTTACCTTGATGGAATGTCTGTTTACATATTTAAGTCGGTTTTGACCTTCAAAATTCTGGCAAAGAACAATTTTCATTAAACCATCTCAGTGGAAGAACTTGGCAGTTCCTCATCTTATCTCTGAGGTTAAGAGAGGATATTAATCATTTAGCAGGAATGGTCAAACAAAATATATGTAAGTCCTATCCAGAGCAACCTTTAATTTATCATAGTAGACACAGCAGGGGCTGATGTATAGCAAGCTCTTCCATAAGGTCTGACTCCTTTATGGGATTTGGTTGGAGGCTCCAGAATGAAATAATTCTACAAAAGTTGATGTCTCTCTCTAAGGATACCTGACCATGAGAATATATCACAACATAATGGTAATATCTCCTCACCACTCTCTGGCAATCCATAGGCATCCTCAACCAAGAGAAGTCTGTATCTTGAAGATACATTTTACAGTAATAAAATGGCTGTGGCTTCCCTTTTTCATAAGTTTTATTACTTCAGTGTCCTATTTTCTGTGAAACTCTGCTGCTCTTTGGAGCCCAGTTCCACACCATCACCCACCTGCCTGGCTGAGCTGTGAATACCTGAATAAGCAGTTTGGCAAGGAGGAGCAACGTGCTCTGTCTCATCTCTGGCACATGTAAAGTACCAGGTCAAAGAGGAAAGTTTATTAGACATAAACACTCATCTGAAGAACAATATTTTCAGGACAGAGCTATACTTAATAATACAGTAAAAAGGGAAATGCACTGGGACATCAATTGGTTAAGAATCAATTAAATGTCAGGGTTTTTTTCTACAAAAGTAAATTAAGGTTGCCCCACAAAATGAATTACTATTGTATATAATATTCTAAGTGACATGAGTCCTAAAACACGAGACTGTATCACATTAACTAAACCAAATACTAGAGTGAACAGAATATCAAGAACTCCTCCATAGAGAATAATTCCATAAAACTAAAATGAATTTGGGTAGACATAAAGGAAAAATATTACAATAATGACTCATGACATAGAAAATGTGTAGCAGGAGACTGAAGGCACTTAGTCTATCAAGGTGTTCATGAGCTGGAGGAATACTGAGGGAAGATATTAAGACAGACAAATCAAGAACCAGGAATAAGAAGTTGACACGGAAAAATTCACAGAGAAATAAGGCACAAGTTGAGCAGCGACAGTAACTAAACACTGGAATAAATTACTCAAGGAAAAGATAGACTTAACACTTTGATAATTTTTCAAGACTCTTTTTCTGGGCAGCATTGCTGTGGTCCAGCCAAGGTTACTCCTCAAAGGAGGAACTGAGAGAAGTTTCCTGATGTGTTCTGCAGGAGCCACACCACCTCCTCGAACAGCCCACCAGCAGATGCACCACAGCCTGCACACCTTTAGGGCTGTAACCCCACAGCTAAAAATGTCCTTCCCAAGAACCACACTTAGGTCACAGAATCTTGAAATGGCTCTTTCTTCCTGTGCTCAACAGGTGACTGTTTTTCATGCAGTGAATGGGAAAAGGAAGTAGCAGAAGGCAAAATAAAGTCATAGATCAGGATAATCTCTCAAAGTGCCTAATGCTTCCCACCACTCACCTCAGTGCTGCAATTAGGTGGGGAACTTCCAGGCCACTGCGTGTCTGAAAAACCAGGGGAACCTCTGTTTTGAGAAATAAATGTTTTAAAGAGATACTGGCTGAAAGATTTACTTATTCCATATTACCACACTGAGATCTTCATGTAAGAGTAAAATTTTCTTTGCTACAATCTGTGCTTCGGCGGGGCAAGAAGAAAAAGAAAATGCTGTTCTGTGAAGTCCCTGAATAGCAAAGTCTGCCTTACAGTGACAGCAGCACTACCAGATCTCCCAAGGAAATGCTCCAGCTCTGTGTCATTTATCTCCAGGAATAACAAGCAGGTATTTCACTTCAGAACCCTGCTGACAATTTGCAAGGCAGGAATCGTGAAACACTCCTGCCTCGTACCTCTAAGGCAAGCACAGAGGACAGACTCCCATTTGCAGAGGTAACGGCAATGAAAAAGGAATACCAGGAAAACAGGTAGGGCTGGGTAACAACAGAACACTATTGACGTGTGGATTTACATGGCATAAGACAGATTTATATAGAATAACAGTGCATCACATCTGTACTCATACAGCTGTGTAAGTGCACTAGATAGAGGTCCCTGGCTGCAGAAGAAAATGCTGATTATGCTACTTGTTAAAGGTTAAATTCTGGGCACGTTAAAGAGTGATTGAACTTTCTAATTAATAAAATTTCTCATTGATTGAAACCTTAAATGCCAGTTAAACTGCTTGAGATTTTGCTGTTTGGCTACTGACTTCATCTGAATTGCACGTGCTAATTCTCTGTGTGAAGGGGAAAAGGCCTACGTGACCCCTCTACAAGCTCTTCCTTGGATTCCTGCACCATCAGACACAGGGTCCCCCTCCACATTTGGCTGTGGCCCAGTGGATCTCAGCTCCCTTATAAGTTTAGGAAAGTCACAGAGTGGAAGTTGCACATGTTTACCAATGTGGCAATAACAACCTTAGTTGGATGAGCTGCATTAAGGGACAATACTTAAAGAAAAGACAACACTGGGGTTGTCCTTCCCTATCCTAGGTAGGAGGGTGGCTTCCTTGCACTGTCCTCCAAAGCAGAGATGATGTCACATCACCTTCAGCCTTGCTTAGCCCCAAATTCTACACCCTCGATTGCTTATTCCTGTAAGGATTTACAGTGAAATGCAGAACTTGGTCCTGGAAGATGAAAGTGTCCTTGCAAACGCAAAGAAACCAGCAAGTGTCAAAGAATTTTAATATACAATGCAGGAAAAAAAATGCAAAATCCTACTTTACAGAGTTTTAGTTTTTCATAATCTAAGACTCTTAAAGAAATGAAAGCACAGAACATTAACTTGGAGGCAGATGCTTTGCTCCATCTACCTCCCATCCTACACATTTTAAGAATTATTCTTTAAAGGTACTTCCATAAATCCTGCAGAGGATTACATATGGAAAGGGAAAACCATAGTTCATCTGGCTCACAAATCCAAAATGCCCAAATGGACTTTTTTCAGGTATCAATGGGTTAACACCCCAACTTAAACATGGAGAAAGAAAACTCCTGTAAAACTGATACTCTGTTAATACAAGAAAAACAGAAGACACATGAAAGTACACTTTTTTTTTAGCTAAACTACAATTCAGTAAGAGTTATATAAACATTTGGGACGACATTAAAGATATATCTGAATATTAAAGAAAGAATATGCAACTCTCCCTTGTAAGTTTTATCATCTGTCTCCCCTGTGGAAGGGGCTGGTACCAGTGTGATATGGAACTATCAAGGCATATTCCCTCTGCTGCTGTCCCAGTACATCCTCCACGTTCAGCAGGGTGAACACCAAAGGATGATCACAGCCAATACTTCTGATAATCAGCCTATCCCATGAAAACTGCATCCTTCTCCACTCCAAAAGCATGAAAGCTCATGCTAACTGTAAAGGACATGCAAGCACCAACACACATCATCTCTTATCTTCTGTTTCACAGGACTTTTAGCAATTGCTATAGTACAATAAAAGGTACGTCACCCCCAGCCTCCCCCTCTCTTGGGTGGTTCAGGAAATTTTCTGTGAGTCTTTAATTTCAAATCACTAAAGACCAAAATTTAGCATGAAAGTCAGTAGCCCGATGCAATAAACATATATATTCATAAAGACTTCAGTTCCATTAAGGTTTTACTATCAATAAACAAGGAACATAAAGCTGATATTCTGCTAAAAGTGGAGGAAATTATTTCCTTTGTAGGAAGATGTTTTCTAGCCAGAAGGCAGCACAGAAAAAAATCCTTTAGGCTCAGCTTCTTCCTCTACACCCAGACTCACTATAGCCTTTATTCTGATTGAGCCATAATGCAACTTCATATGATGCCATAGGTGAGGTATTTTCCTCTTTATGGTAAACAAATGATGTCACAAACACAGGACTGTGATTTCACTGCAGAACAAGTGGGTATCTGATGCATGGAATGACAATTATTGTTCAGACACAAACAGCAGAAATAATTGCAAAAGTAAAACAAATGAACAACCACATAAATTAATTTCTTTTTGAATCACTCTTCCTGTTTTCCAAGTCCAAATGATTCTCCTTTCCTATTTAGGAACCCTGAGGGGATGAAAAAATGTCCAAGATGGTGAAATTAAAAATTAGCTATTGAGCATGAAACATGCAATGATTGCACTTCATAACATTTTTATTGCCTCGGTGGTGTATGAATCACTTCACAGTTCCACACTGTTACGATGAAAAAAATGACACCAATAAAGTCTGAGCAATTGATGTTATGACTTCATCAATCCGGGACTAAAGGCACTCACAGAATGACAAATGTTCTCAAGAGTGTGGAGAAAACCACCACCTCGTTCTGAAGAAGCACAAGTTGCCTCTTTGTCTCCTTCTGAGGAGTGGTTATTCTCACCCCAAACAGATGGAATAAGGGAACAATTCTCAGTACAGCTCCATGTGACATGACCTTGCTTTTCCTCTCTGAAACTGGGCAAATTCGGGTTTCTCAAGAGCTATGAACACAGCTAATGCACAGCGAAGCTACAGCTAATACAGAATGTTCCCAATTTAGAAAATTCTCGCTCCTTTGAGGTTTTGCATCATTTTAACAATGACCTGCACTTAGCCTGAATTTTTAAAAGTCTATAGATTCTGGAAGTATGAAGTAGAATTACCTTTACAATTTCACCAAATCCAAAAAAGTTCAATTTATTGCTGCTTAAAGCTTTCAAGAGGACAATGATCTCTGCTTAAGACAACAAAAGCAGCATCCAAGTAATCTATCAGATACAACATCAAAGGTAGAGTGCAAAGAACTGACCTCCCGCAGGGAGAATGTACCTGCTTTTGACAGCCATGCTCAAGAGCTAACAAATGCAACCTTAAATTTCCTACTTAAGAGTTCAGCTTGCACATAACTAAATAAATATTTTAGCCTGGCTGTTCAAAAAAAAACCCAAAAAATCTCCCATCTCTATCAAGCATCACTAAATCCAAACCGGTTCTGAACAGCAGAAACTAACAATTTTTTTCCTCTCTAATACATACTAGCTTTCTTTTTTTGAGTTGCTAGACATCTTGACTCAGGTATTAAAA
The DNA here is from genome assembly GCF_009829145.1 of Chiroxiphia lanceolata. NCBI lineage: Eukaryota > Metazoa > Chordata > Aves > Passeriformes > Pipridae > Chiroxiphia > Chiroxiphia lanceolata. Next base: position 7,087,969 of record NC_045645.1, read on the forward strand.
GTCCCTGGTAGGATTCTTTCCTTTAATATAATAGCTCATATCCCTTATAAAATCATTAATAGAAAATAAAGCCCTTTTTGTTAACTCTAATCTTGCTTCCTTGCAAGTGTGCCAGAGGCATTTTAATATAGATCAGGTCATGAATATCACAAATTACAGCAGCAATGTGTGGCAACAGAAGATCAGATTATTCATATAACAGTAATACCTTCTTCCTTCTTTGATTAGAAAAAAAGTAAACAGCATGCATTGATCTCCCAGCACAAAAAAATCACTTCCTCTTAAATCTGTGTTTTTCTGATCCTTACAAATCCAGGTTTACAGTATGAGGTAATGGCACAGCACAAACCTTAGAATGATGAACGAGGGATATTACAGGCTGTAATAAAACCTACTTCATTTTATGCCAAAACTCTCTCTCATGCCCCATGATGTACAGGTATGAAGCTCAGACAGAGTAGGAAAAAGTTAGTAGGTGCTGTTTTCTATAAAGTTTCCTATGGCAGACTCACGGCAGACGCATTATGAACAAAGCAAATTATGTACAGGCAGGCACAATTATGGAAGAATTAATGTACCAACAAGAACAGTCCCGGCCATAAATGCAGTATAGGAAAATGAAATTAAATTCACAGTTAATTTATACATCAGTATTGCAATGCAGAAAAGCACACCCCATTAAAGTTCCTATTTTTCCTGAGTATTGCCGGAACAAGGAACTGTAGTTTATTTCCCTACTTGCAACAGACACACTGGGAAGGACTGCAAGGATCTTCAGACGGGTTCATAGTGGGGAAAGACAGGAGTAATGACCAAACAGAAGCATAAAGATGTTATTCACACACCCATTACCCACTGCAGAGCCCCCCAGGATGCCATTCCACCACAGGGTGCAAAAATGGCTTATTATTAGTAAAAACCTATTTCCAGCCATCCAAAGGTTCAGTTCAAGTTACAATACAATAAAGAGGTGGTTTACCTTCAATATGTCCTATTCCTTTAACACAACTCAACAAGGCATCAGGTGATGCTCCCATTAAATGCCAGCTGCCCAGTCCAAAGGACACATTTATTAGCCCCCAACGACATTTCGCTTCAAAGGAAGTGAACTTTTTTTGCCACCCAAATACCTCTGCTGAACTCTGATAAAAACCAACCTTGGCTGATAAAAACTCCATGAAAAAAATTAATTCCAAGATACTTTCCCCAAGGAGAACATTTAAATTCTTCAGCAATATGCAGCATTAACATCTGATGGGACAAGCCTGTCAAGGAGAAGCCTTAGAAAGATGGTGCTGGTTTTGCAGAAAGAATTACCACCTCTGATTTTTGGGGCCAGGCTGGAGTCCTAACTCTAATTAAATTCTAATCTGCTTTTTTCAGGTTTCATAAAATGCTGTCTCAAATAGGCTTATCTTCTAAGAAGTACAGCATGATCTTCTCATTAAAGAATCTGTTACAATGGGAACACATTAGTACTAAAGCCATAAAAGACTGAGGAAATTATGAACATTTTCCCCCAAACTAGTATCACTTTTAAAAAAAAGTGCCTTAGTATCACCTTAAAAAAAAAAAAAAGTACATTCACAAGTCTGCTTGAAAAGTGGGAACTTGCTGTTTAAATGTTTCTTCAATGTTATCTCTATTTTGTTCTTTAATTAATAAAGGGATACATGCACCGACATTATAAACACTAATTTGCTATTTAGCATCCCAAATTAGGAAGCATAAACATTTATGCACTTCATTAAACACTACCTAAGAACACTTTTGATATTAACAGGAGACAAGCTGGGCTGTTAAATGCAATTTCAGGGCACACGTAAGACACCGTAAAAAGACACTCCTGCTCTTCCTGTCCCTTGCCATGAAAGCTCCCAGGCTCCATCCTGTTGGCACCAGCTCTTATGAAACAAACCTTGGAAATCAGTGAGATCTGGCTCATCTGCACAATCACAAGCACCAGTTTAAGGGAAGGGACAGGAATGCAGGGACACGGAGCAGTGAAAGTGGGGTGTACCTGTTTGGCAGCGTGGCATTAGATTGGTACAAGGCAATCAGGAAACTGGACTTTAGGAAGCATAAAACAAATACACCCTGAATTAAGACATCATTTAAGTGCAGGTGATGTACAGAGAGAAACAACCTGGTGTTTTTCTTCTTCTATTCCAAAAAAGGCACTGCAGTTCTAATATGCCTCCTCCTCTCCTCTCCCCTTTTGCTTCCACCCACCCTAGCCCTTCAAAGAATTACAGAATCATTTAGGTTGGAAAATACCTTTGAGATCATCAAGTCCAACTATTAACCCAGCACTGCCAATTCCACCACTACACCATGTCCCCAAGTGCCAGGTCTACCCACCATTTAAATACCTCCAGGGATGGTGGGTCCACCACTTCCCTGGCAGCCTGTTCCTTTCCAAATTATCCACATTTACAGGACACTGAACTAGGCTTCACATTAGAATAAAACAGTGCTACAGAAGATGATGAAAAATAGTAAGTCTTTCAAGACTACAGAAAGCAGAATTGCAGTAGGAGAAAAGAAACAAATGCTGATAACTCAGGAACAGGAGCCTGAAAAGTAAATAATCACACCTGTATGTGTAAAATACATTAAAGGTTAACCAATATCACTAATATAACAAATCCTAAAAATTCATCAGTCCAGACCTTAAGTTATCTCTAAATCCTTAATGAAAAAAGAATTCAGGCTATTTTCTTTCACTTACAGATGATAAGACATAATTCAAATGACAAATTATTCCTCATAACTTTGCATTGCAAGTCTAACTTCAATGTAGAAAATTATTTTTATTTTTAATTTAAATTTGTACTAAAAGTGTCCATTTATTAAATTATGGACCCAGACAAAATGGTACTAAATTTTCTATTGTACATAATCTTGCCACAAGTGTGGCAATTTTTAAATGCGTTGAAAATACAAATACAGTAAAAAGAGAGTGTTTCAAGAACAGTAATATGGACACACTGAAGAGCTTTGTACCACAACCAGAAATCTGAAAAATGTCTTGGTGCCCAAAAAAGAAGTGCTTTTAGATTTATTTATTAAAATAAATTATCATGATTTTACAACTTACAGCTTTGAGTTCTTTGTTGTTTATTGGTTGTATTTTTTTTTAACTGTGACGGCAATGGTGATCTACCTACAAGATAATAAGTGAAAAAGAAGAGTTCTGTGGTTTTGAGCAAATATATTGTTAGAGATCAAAACAAAGATTTCTAAAAACAAACGATTAAAATTTCAGTTCAGAAAAACACTTATTAAAATACAATCAACCCCTTTTCAATAGCAAAGTGGATTTTGTACAGTTCTTCCTTCTAAGCAGATCTTTACTGCAGTTGAGATCCGCCAACTCCAGTAAAACTAAACGTAGGCCAAACGGGTCAGTGTTTGCAGAATTACAACCTATGTACAGAACTGCTGGTAACAAACTGCAACTCACTGGAAAAACCTTTGAAAATTCATTTTTCATTGTGAGTGAACTTACAGTATATCTTACATTATTTAAAAGCAGTTTACACCATGACAGAACCGCTCAGAAAATGAATCAGTTATAGGAAGAGAGCAACGCTTCAAGTCAGCTTCTGCCATCAGCCAAAACGCCACACAAATCAAAAAACAACACTTAAGTAAAACACTAAGACTTTATTAAAAATCCAAAGTTTATTGCAAATTGTACTTTGCAATTTCCCTCCTTTCTTCATTTTTACATGATTTATTGATATCCATGATTTTTTCACAGATGTACTTGTTGACTTTGGAGAGTCTCTGTGCAATTTCAGTTTCATCCACAGTTTCTTGTGCTATTCTATCATACAAACATTCTGAGGAGAAAAAAAAAAGAAAAGAGTCATTAGGATATTTTTAGAAAATATTATAGCCCCGAGCTGGGCTAACTACACAAGAGACAGCACTGAGGAAGCACCGTATATATTTGTTGCAAGACAAGAGAAGCTTTCCTTGATTCACTGGCTATTTTGTTAAACTCAGCATTTTTCACCAGGCTTGAATCTTTGGCATGACAAACTTCCAGTTATGCTGTGACTACGTTAATAGGCCTTCTATACAGAAACAAGGCTAAACCCAACCTTTTACAGTGTCAGTCTTGCCTGCTTAACTCTTGTATTTTCCTGTATCTCCACATCAGATTTAGTCTTTTCCCAGGTGAACTGTCTCACCAGAACTGTTCTTATCTACAGTTCCCGGTGAGCCACTCCTACCTGCACACCTTTAGGAGAGTATGTAAACAATACTGGTTAGGAGGAGAAGCAGTAACCAGTGGGAGAACACTTTAACCCATTTGTTTTACTTTTTAAATCTGTCCCACATTCTTTCATGTCTCTGTCTTTATCAGATGCCCTGTTCCTGGGTATATCTTGCTTTTATTAGTAGATTGTTCAGGACAAGAGCCATCTCCTTGCTCCTTGAACAAAACACTTTGTGAACTTAATTGGAATACAAAAAGCAAGCAACAGTAATAACTGCAAAAGCCATGAGGGCAGTGAAAGTTGAGACAATTTTTCTTCAAAGAGTTGGTAGTTTGGTGCCAGAATCCTGCAGAGGTTACTAAAATCTGAAGTGGTACAACACACACAACTCCTTAGTGACAGGCAGGTTTGAGGTTTTCTTTTTGTTTTCATAACCAGAATGATGTATTCTGTTGTGTAGACTTCCCAGATTGGTTAAACCAACTCTGTTCTGCTTTGCCTAGTGATCTATTCCACTAACCATTTATTGCTTCATATACAGAAAGCCATAGAGGTTATTGCTTAATTAACATGGTTTACAACATTTCTAATGCACCATATTAAAAAGTTACGAAAATTAAGTACTATGCACGCCTTGTAGTTCATTTGGAAACCTCTGAGAAGTTTTATAAAAGGTTATTTTGCATTAACAAGGTTTATAACAGTGCTCATGCATCATACTTTTTATCATTTCTTTATTACATACTACACAGTGGGGATTTTTAAGAAGCCATAGAGATATCAGACACATTAACAGCTAATACTGTCGTTCAAAAACCTATTTTAAATAAGTTAGTCTGTGTCCACAGAATGATGAGAACATCTAAAGCAATGTGAATTTTATGTTGTAAGACATACTGAATATAAAATAAGTGAAATTAATCGGCACACAGCCTGATAGCTGAAATGCTGATAATCAGTAAACCATGGTTAGGAATGCAATACCTAAGAAGAGGCACGTCACTGAGAATCTGAAGAAACCCAGTGTGTTTGCAGGTCATAAGCTTGCCCTGCAACAACCTCAGGAACACTCCCAGGTTGTGGTAGATACACCTCATAAGGTGAACTCCCAGTGAGAGACAAGCTGTGTTATTTGTTTAGCCACAAGGTCAAGCAAAGAATCACTTGACTGAACTCGTCATCAGCTGTAATTCTTAAAGTCAGTGTGACCCAGAGTGATCCATGATCATCAGTTTTTCTTCTTCCATCTCTTCCATTTCTATGAGGGGGTGCAGTAGTAGTTTAGTACTCATATAAGGATGCTGGCCTAGGGGCTCCAAAGAGTGATTTGGGGTTTCTACTCCTTGTCTTTTGGCTTTAGAGGAGCATACAGACACCCCTTCGTATTGCTGAATGGACCAAAGATTCAAGTAGACCTCAAAGACTAACAGGGAGTTTCACTTCTTTCTGTTATGCCTGATCCAAATCACTGGCTATGGAAACCTGAACTTCCTCACACTTCACCTATTTCTCCACTTGGTAGTAATTTTTTCGCTTTGTTTTCTTCTCCACAGTGGGGCAAGTCCTGCTAACACTGACGCAAATGCAAAGGACACGACAACATGGAAACTCATGGTTATGAGCTACCCAGTCCCACTAATGTAGGAAGCCTGCCACCTAAAACATTGGCCAAGCAGTTTAACTGGTCCAAGAGGAGATTGTACAGGCTTGAGTCTAACGAAATGGGAACCAAAGACAAGGTGAAAGAAACACTGGAAAGAGGAACATGGAAAACCAGGGCATGTAACAACAGAATTCAAATGAGGGTTGAGGTTGAAAGCAAAAGTATGACAGAAAACATAGAAAAAGGAGGAAATAGGGAAGAGCTGAATTGCTGGTGAGGGTAAAGGTATGGAAGAAAAGAAAGGAAGGGACCCATCTGCCTCTCTCCATGTACCTGTTGGAGCATACTCCCAAACTCACCATAGTCAAAACAAAGGGAGTTAGAAGAAAGTTGTCATTTAAATGGCTCAAGCAACACAGAGTGGCCCTGACAGAAGTAGAAGAGGAAATTCTCACAGAAGCAACCTCACCAGCAGTGCTGAGGAGCAACAGGGAAACCAGAAAACAGTTTGCAATGGGCCAGTGAAAAATAACCCTTTTTTACTGTGTGCTTGTCAGTGTGCATCTGGGTGACCAATTCTGTCTCCATTTGGAGCTGACAAGGGCAGCCACTGCCACAGAGTGGATTCCTTATGTGGCCAGTACATCATTACTCAGCTACATGGGTAAGGATTGCACCTAAAGGCCCCAGCCAGAACTACAAAATCAGCATGGAACAGCTTCCACTTCCACTTATATTCCTGAAGCAGATTAGTAAAAAGAATCTACGCCTTTTACTAATTTCTTACAAACTAAGGAAGATGACAGTACGAAGGTAAGTTTTCAATTTTTCCCCACACAACACAGACACAGACACACGCACACACTCAAAGAGGAATCGTATTTCTTACTCCTAAACGTGGTACTTGCAAGGCAGAATACAACACCTCTTAACAAGATCACAGTTAAGAGCACACAGCAACTAAGAACAGGAAATGCAGAATAATGAATCTCAATCACAGGGAGATTTCTTTCAGCCCTACTGCAATTTCGTATGGACACAAAACCTAAAAATCCAATTTCAGTATGTATTTCATGAGGAACCAACTCAGTTCTAACTTAAAGAGAAGCCTGAAATACCAGGAGAGACAGAAATGATGCAACACAGGCGTGATGATACAAAGGGACTGAAATTCACCGTTTATTTTAAGTAAGGGAGAAGGCCTTCTCTCTCTCAAAGTACTACATACATGGACTCAGGCTTGTTACTGAAAGTGTCATTGCAATTTTCCCTGCCAGATGAGGTCAGCGATTTACACTTCCTGTCCAAATTCCAATTCAAGTGTAGCAATTAATTTTTACTATTTCCATTTCCTCCACTTAAAAGGGTAAAGCTATACTTTCTTGCCTTTGAAGGTACATGTATTTTATAGTCACAGCTATAATGGTTTCTGTGCCTCATGCCAGAGCCGGTTATATTCTGGATGACAGAACGTGGTAAAGCTACTCTCGGTCTTGTTAAAAGGAATATATGCATTTTAAAAAAAAATCATTATGTTATAAATGAATTCTAGAACAACATATTGTTCTCCAGGCTGAGAGTCCTGCCCTGCAATGGTGATCCCCTTGAACCCTACTGAAGTCAATGTACAACTCTTCAGCTGTGAAGGCCTGCACTGTGCACAGCTATTGCAATGTGTTTGACTTTTCCTGGGTATGTATGCACTTCACAATGCAATAGCAGTCTGAATTACAGTTTTTAATCAGTTAATTTTAAATGAGCTGAAAAGAAGCATCTTTCAACTCAGTGATTAATGGTTAAACTCCAAAGCAGGAAGCAAAAGTTTTCAAATAACCTACCTCTGACAATGCTTAATTTGTGAGGTGAGAGAGGTGGCTTGGGAACGGCATCTTTCTTTTTTTTGGTTGCAACTCCTGTGACACTTCTGTTCTTGAGAACATCTGTTCCCCAAATCATAACCGCTAGATTTTTTGTATACTTTGAATCTCCTTGTGTTACTTGCAGCTGGTGCCATTTCTCCTCATCTACCCAAATTCCACTGCCAAGATGGACCTAGAAGGTAGTAATAATAACAACTTATCTATGGTATGTAGCACACAACAGTATCCAAGTGCTGTAGGAACATTAATATTAGGTACTATAATAACAGTAATTAGGGCTGAACAAATCCACTTTGCCTAACTCTGAAATTTCTCCAACTTTGTGGGTCAGGGAGTTCAAGTCAACCTCTATATATAATATAGTTCCTTTTGGCAATCACTACTTTTCCCCCCCACATAACCTGTCTCCTGAAAGACTGTGGTCAGGAACAGAGATCGAAGAAGGAAACAGTGAACACATCCAGTATTATAAAGTTACGCACAGCATATAAACCAAGCAGTTGCACCAGCCTAATTCAGGAGCAAGATGAAACACTTCTCTTCAACTGAAACAGACTTTACCCAAAGCATATTTCAGAGGCAGTAAAGAGGGAACTACTTCCTAAGTCATATCCTGTACCAGTTGGCAAAATTCAGCCTGATTGTTTAAAGTAACTGAAAGGGGAGAATGGATTTTGAGAGCTCCAATTTCAACATAAGCCAAGAGAGTTTGGAAGCCTTGTAAAGCTTCCAATTCTATCATGAAGTGTGTCTATCCCGTGCCATCAATGTACCAGATGAATACTGTTTTGTGGTCAGGCAACGACTCACTGCTGCAACATCATAAACTTCCCATTACCCAAACCACGGGAAGTAGAGATATTTCATTGAAGTGGTAAAGCAGGATAATATGGTGTGAGACACTGGATTATTATATTAATTATTGGCTCAGAACTCAAGTGGTGCATTGTGTGGGGAGGGACAGGTCAAACTTTGGGAAGGTTAGGTGATGCCCTGTCCCACAGCCCAACCCCTGTGAGACTCACTGGGCAACTCTGGAGCAGCTGTCAGTCAAACAGATCCAGCCTCGATCCAGCTACAGGAGTCCAGGAGATAGAGTTTGAACAACCATGGGGATCCAGGGGTGGTAGCTGTAATTCCCCTTTTCTCTCTTTCTTTCCTTCTTTTTCTCCTAATCTCCTTTCTTGATATTTTGGGTGACTTAGGACCAAATGGGTTGGATTTTGCTACGTTGAATGGGTTAGCATGTGCTGAGTCAATGCTTTGTGGAATGCTTTATTTTGGTTGACTGTTACCCTTTAAACTTTTGCCAAATACTCTTATTTTCTGAAGTTTACCAATAAAAGAGAAAATGTGTGCAGCTTTCCTCCTGTGCTCTCTCTTAAGGCGTTAAAAGAACTGAAAGCTCTTCTAATAATCCAGAGGGTAGATATTGTTGGAGCCTTGTACATTTTCATTTTGGTGAGCTTGTAGCTCAGGTGCTGGTCTTACATATGGGTACTGGGAAATGCATTGTGAAGCTTTTGTAGAGTCTCCAAAAGGAAGATGCTCAAGCCTAGTTTTGCTTATTAGCCTTGCTCAGCACTGACTGTGCTGGCCTGACTCCCACAGGGCTACTCCATGTCTCTACCACAAGATTCCCAGTGCTCCAGTCTTAAGATCAATGCAGGACAAGAATCTGAGTACTGACTGTCCTTAGGATGCCATTCTATGTTTGAGCCAATAGTCCTGACATTCATGACCCTGTGCAGCAACAGCGAGGAAACAACTCCACAGATAACCAGCACAGGTCTGACACAAGTGCAGCCCCTGTGTGGAACCAGAATATTTTGTACCTGGTATGTCTATACTGCAGTTCCTGGAGTACAGTGCAGACCCCTGAACTACCTCTGCACACAGAAAGCTTTGTTCACATGGTGATGAACTTCATTCAGTGGGACACACACTTGCTCACCATCCATAACAAGCTAAGGCGTGATCAAGGCATCCCAACTGCCAATCAGAGTTCACTGCACTTACTTTCAGATAATCTGTAAAAGTGCAACATACCAAAAATATGTATCAATTAGACTGCTGTATATCCAAAATCTAGGTTTCATTAGATCTGGTCCAATGGAGGTCCTTCCTATAACGCTTTAATAAAAACTTACTGCCACTTAATGATTAAAAAAAAATCCCATGAACAAAATCCTACTGCAAAACTGCATCAGGAGACTCCATTTCCCTTAACTGTTCTGCCCTTAGTTTTCTGTGGTTTTACTCCTTTCATGTGGCTTTACATAAACTGTGCCTGCTACCCATACAGATCTGAACAGTATCACATAAGTCCCATTAAATGCAATGAAAATTGGACAAAGCTACTGTGAAATTTTATATACCCATAATTTTACTGCCTGTATTCAACCAGATACCATTTTTCCTTTAAATGGAAACCAGCTTTAATTATTAATAAGGGCTATAACCTCAAGAAATTTTTTATTACAACGACATCCTTCAAAAGCAACTAGTTGTTTAAAAACTTAAATAGAGTAATATGAATGGTTTGGCTACCAGCTATGTTATAAAAAGCAATTGAAAATTCTACCTTCCTCAAAGCATAAAACCGTAAAGCAAGCTGCCTTTCCTGCAGAATCTTCTACACTAAAGGGATTCTAAGAAGCTTTTCACAAGTCTGCACGGTATTTAGATCTTGTAATGGACATAAATTAAACTAGTAATAACCACAACACCGACACCCCCTTTTGTTTTCCCTTCTCCACTTTGAGCTTCTTCCTAAGTGCTTTTAAAAAATTCACCCTTTTGGTACTCTCTACATATTTTGTAAGACAACTTGAATCGGGAGTGAGCAGATCCGCGCTCACAATTCAGTTATTTCTTGTTTGATCTTGGAAAAGTTATCTGGAAAAACAACTGTAAGTTACTCAGAAAATAACTAAGGTTAGGAATGCTGTGACATACCAAATTTTGGAATGTCTGTACTACATCAGTTGTAGAGAGTGCTGTATTTGATCAAAAATCTGATTCCTCTCGGCCAAAATTAGGGTTTGCCTTTGCAAAAGATTATTTTGTCTCTTAGGTTACTACATTATTCATTAGCTTGAAGTTACTTAAAAGAAAAGAACAAGTCACAGGAAGTATTTTTAATATTTATGGTTTAGACAGATCATCTCTTCTTTGAACATGCTTCATTTATTAAAAAAATTATTGCTGGTATGAAACACCTATGGTAACAGCAACTATGTGACAGACAGCCACAGCCACAGAAATCTCACGTCTCTCTTTTTCTATTTCTAGCACTGTTATGGTAAGGAATTTAATCTGTCCATGTCTCAGTTTACCTCTCTGTGCAACAGGCCCAGTACTGTTTCCTATTAATCCCAAAGCTACGGGAAGTTTACTGTACTCCAGATTCAGAAGACATTTCCTTCTTGCTGGAAGAGCTGCCCCATGGGCCGAACTCTTGGCTTGATGAAATCAATGGGAAATTTACTCCCAGTTTCAGCAACTGGAGGATCAACCTTCAAGCACAATGCAACAGAGACAACAGCAAATTCAAAGCAATGCTCACCACTGGAACTGTGCTAACATCTGCAACAGATCTAAAATGTCTCTCAGAAGATGAACTCTTTTTTTTCTTCTTTTATTTTTTTTTCCTTCTTCTTTCTTTTCTTTAAATGAATGCCATGGGCTCCTTTTCAGTAAGTCTTTTCTCCCTCTGGAGGGAAGAGATTTATCTGCTTTGAAAGAATCCTACTCAGATCAAATCTGATGCCACAAAGGGCAGGATTTGTAAAAAAGTATTTCAACTACTCTAGTGGTACATGTCAATAAAGGAATAATGAAATAAAGCCATAAATAAGGAAAAACCGAAGAAAACCACCCTCCAACACTCTAAATACAATATCAGTTCACATTTCTGGTATCTGAGCTGGCTGTAGCCCCAGTAAACAGGCAAACGAAGACTCAAAATTACAAAAAGAAAATCAAAGAGATATTTAATATCTGCAAAGACAGAGAAAACTTCAGCAACAGAAGTGCCAAGAAGCTGACAGATGAAAAAAAGGTGCAGGAAAAGCTGCATACAAATACTAAAGGACGTGCCCTAGCCCACAGAACTTAAGTGGAAGAGAAGGAGGTAAGCCAAACTCGCACAGTAATGCACCCTAAGTGTTCATTGCACAAATATACACAAAATATACAAGCAAATGACATATTTAAATATATTAGGCAAGAAAAGCTATCTGAAGCAAATACCTGTCAAACTGCCATGATTCTACTATTTTTCACATACATTCTGTCCTCAACAATTATGTTGAATTCATCTTCAGGAAGGACAGACACTTGTGCAGTCAATCTCAACACAAATCTGAAAATGCAGTATTTCATGCTACTCCATCAGTAATTCCACTGTATGGCAAAGTTGGAATGGATGTTTCCTCCTTAAAGGTTCTCAAATTATAGTTCCAAATGCATATACATACCAAGAAACAGGACCTGCATAGGCATTTCTGAAGGACATATAGTTTTGTACAAGAAACATAATGTTCATTTACTGATCACGGCAACAGCTATAAAAGCAGGGCTAGGTAGATGAGCAGACAATGTGTTAAACATGCTGAAGTCTGACAAGTTCTCAGTCATGTTCTGGCAAACTAGAGCTAGATGGTACTTCATCAACTTTATAATAAAGTATCTGGAAAGTAGCACCACAACAGCTCAACTCAGTGGCAATGCTCCTACCAGGTTCAAGGGAGCCCATTCCATTTTCCAGGGTTCATAATTACCTCCTGGACTCCACTTCAACACAAACATGAGGGCTTCTCTGCAATATGACTACAGCACATTACAAACATTAAAAACCTTTTAGGAAAAAGTATTTTGGTTAAATAGACTAATGTAACTTTATAATGAGGGTTACTGACTTTGGTCAATATTTGGTGTATTTCTGGATGTCACCAATTGAAGATTAAGTCAATTTGCTTGTGCATGCATATTTAATAACTATATTTCTTGTGTTGCACAGCATTCAGTGCTCTCATCACTGAGGATATTTTTACATGCTGCTCATATTTGTGTAACTTCCCAATTTTTCTCAGCATCATAGCACATCTTTACAAAAACTGAGGAAGCTTCTATAAGCTGCTGCTGTGCAAAACCCCCAAGATCATGAAAATTTCACAAGAAAATCACCTGATGGACATTTGCAAATTATTCATGCTATATTTAAGATAGAATACCTTTCCATTCTCGAGAATATACTTGTCCATTACCGGAACAGGGGCAGGATAGTACGTTGATGTATTTGCCTCCTCATTGAAGGTCTTCTGTACCTCAGGTTCAGGCTCAATTGATTCAGGTTTTACTTTTTCAACCTCAATGGCAGGTCCTAGACAGTTAAGAAAAGAGAGCTGTCTGCTATCCCAGAGAACACGAAATCAATCCCTTCATCACCCATGGTTAGCATAAAATAACACATTAGTCATGTTCACTTTAAAGTTAAAAGTAATCTAAACCAAAATTCTACTTCTGAACATCAATAAATAAAAGTAGGATACGTATCTCTGCTTTATAAACACTAAAATGTTTAATTTTAATTTAAATGTTTAACTTTATTCTTAAAGCATAAGGAAAATTACAGATATGGGTAATATTTCTTCAATGCACACTAAGGAAATTATGTTAAAATGACACTGAAGTTATAAACCAAAAGAACAATAGTAATTCTTCAGATAAGAATTGCTATATAGTTGCATGGAAACCTGCATAATTTACTGTGATAATTACATAAATTATCCACATAGAACCACAAATTTTATAGAAATTTGAAATATCTTTAGATATAATAGAGGTGTATAAAAAATAGTGAGGATCTACAGAAATGCTATAAAGGAAACAGGCTACTTAAGTTAAAGTATCATGCACAGAAAGAGTATCAAAGGTTTAAAAACCCCACATAAATTAGAATTTTGATTGTCCAATCCAACACTGATTTTTATTTTTAATGTAATCAACAAAAATTATGCACAGATTAAACAATGGAATACTACTGAGCATATGTTTGAGGCTTCAAAGGAGGATAATTATTTTGTCAGTCATCGACTTTTCTTTTTCAGATCAAATTTATAAAATATTCCTAAAAAAGACAGAAGAACGAACTAAAATAACTTTAACTGGATTTCATGATTCCATTCATTGCAGTGGCTCCACCAGAAGTCTAGGCTATGGCCCCAAGCCTATCCTTGTCCCTTGATGTCTGTCTCTAGGATCACGAGAAGCTCCAGCAGTCACTGAAGTTCCAGGCAGGGGCGGTGGCTCGGTAACACAGCAAAGTTGCCAGCTTAGACCCTGGACACCAGGGGAACGAATGTGCCACTTCCAAGATCTCTAAGGATAAACTCACACGCTCGTAAGTGCTGTATCGGACCAGGCTGGTGCTGAGAGCACTGCCCCACTCTGCAGCCCAACCCTGACATCTTCAACAAACGACAGCTCGATCAGCAGGTCACCGTCACCCCTCAGGGTCCCTCCTGTGTTTGTGCACAAAGACCAAGCCCTGAATTGATCTCACTCTGCAAGTCACGCTGGCACCACAACTCCTGTCTTAGTCACGGATCTTAAATAGTTCCTGTGCCTGGAACAAGCACAGCATTCATTCCTCCTACTTTGTGCAGTTTCATTTAGGGATTATTACACAGTGATAGCAGTGCTTCCTCCGTTGTCAGCATTTGACATTTATCCTATAGCTTATACTACACCTACATACCCAGCTAAATGTTCTCAGCTGGCTGCCACTCAACGCTCAGCAACGACTAAAAGTTGTCTTGGCAACTCAGACAACCCTATGCTGCAGTGCCACCAACTAAAGTGTCTCAAGAGCCAGCCCCAGTGCAAGCATGGCACAAACAGAGAAATCACAAGAACATCCCGTCTGCATTATAATTTCACTGTCATCTTAGTAAGCACCTCTACTGTCATGAATATACAATGGTATGGCCAAGACAAACTAAACTTCCTAAACTTGAGACTGCTGAAGTGATTCAGACTGGGGGAAAGACCTGCATTGATTCAAGCAGCCAAAGCCTGCCCACAGCATGGGCACACCTGAACAACCAGATGTAGGGACGTAATTGCCAGGGTGACCTTAAGAAGTCATCTTTTAGCTGTTACTTTAAGAAAACATTCTTCAACAAAGGGCTATTTTGAGTTTTCTTACACTTTGAAAGTCACTTTGAGGAAGACACCTAAGTACAACCACCTTCTTCCTAGCAGGAAACGTTTATTTCAGTTTAAACACTTTTACTACTTGCTATTTAGGAGTCTTTCACTATTTTGTTTATAGTCATATATTGACACAGCTGCAATTTGGTTTCCAGAGTTTCCCCAACAAAAAGAGCTGATTAAAGTCCACAATAACCACAGCTCAGAAAACCTCTGTTGCAACTCATGCTTTACTGCTTGCTTAGCAGTCACCAAGAGAAAGCCTTTAAAAGGTCTTCTTTTTATATTCTGATTTTTGATTGCCAAACAGAAACTGCCTCTAACCAGGCAGTTTTCACAGCCACTTTCACCAACCACCGAACTGCATTTTCAACCCAGCGTGCTGTGAATTAGACACGCAACCTGCACTATTGCCTGACTGCTGTGTGCCCAATTTACCACACACCACACTCCAAGCTTCCCCTCTCTACTGTAGCTCTTGTGCTCTGCATCTTGTTTTAAAGATAATGAATGGGACATATAAAAATACATACCACTGTCTAAAGGCTTAACACTTATGTAATAAGGATCAGGAAAAAAAAAAAAAAGACAATTCTTCAGAATAAAAGAAGGAATTAAATGTTTTATTGCAAAATCTCTCTCCTTCTGACTGTAATTTTCTTATAATATCTGAGAGGCCAGCAGGTTCAAATGCAGAATGAAGAACTAGAAGGTTTCCCTTCACCATCTCTTTTCCTCTAAAATGCATCTTAGGCCACACGCTACTCAAAAGTCAGTTAGAAAGTAAAAATAAGTGATAAAGTGGTCAATATACATTTATAAGCAGCAAGTTTTTCCACAGGATCCACCTGAATCTGAAACAAAACACAAGACTGAGGAGTGGCAATATTGGTACTTCCTGTACTTGACAGAAACCTTGGCATTTTTTTCTGGTTGGTTTTTAATTTTATTTTTTTTTAACAACCAAAAGCCAAAAAAAAAAAATCTAGAAGAGCTGAAAACCAGTAATTCCTAACGTGTGGCGAGACATAAATCCCATTTCATTCTCCCTATTCTGGTGTCAGTCCCAAGACATGGCAAACTGGATGACTGAAATTAAACTGGGATTAAAAATAAAATCTTGAGGGTCTGTGTGCACGTGTTGATGAATCAGTGTTTCTGAATGAATGTGAATATACTCCCTGACTTTGGAGCAACACCAGTGCTCAGCAATAACATGAAAACAAAGTATTTATCAGGGAGCTAACGCCACCCAAGCATTATTGCTGTAAAACTTCACTACTACTGGCTACATACAGCCAGAGAAAACTGCACAGATCTTGCCATGGAGACAAATATTTTTTAAGAAGGTTTTGAAATTATTCTTTCGCAATCCAAGGACAGTTTAAAGTCCCTACAGGGGAGAGTCAGTTACTTAATTCTCTACCTCACTCTCTATTGATAAAAAGAGGGCAAGTTAGTGTGTTTTCAGGTGATAAACTGCAAAGGTCTACAACCACAGGGCTTCCTGATCCCAAAGTAGGCAAGGCAAGAGGCTGCCCACGTTCCTCCAGGAACTCAAATGAGGGATACTGTAACCTCTTCTACAACAGTCATCACATTTTTCCACTGTTTTGGTCCCTAGAGCCCTGGTCAAATGCCTGCCTCCTGCAGGAAGTGATCTGTTGGGCAATAACACGCTAAAATCATAAAGATTAAACATATCTCCCCAGATCAGTACTGATTTCACTACTGGTATTTGCCACATCCGCCTTCGAGGCTCTTTTATGACACAGAGCAATCCAGTGTCACCATGTGGAAGATGAAGAACCTCACTCCTCCCACCAGAGTGGCTCAAGTTCAGCAGCAGAGATGAAGGCCTAGATCTAAGCACACTGACTTCCAGCTCCTCACTGAAATCAAAACGTTGATGGGAAATTAGGAGACTGACTACTTGACTGAGCCTTAGCTCAAGAGGCTGTTCTGTATTTGATCTGCAGGTTTAAAATGGCAACAGGCACGCATTTCCCACAGCTGCAATTCATCAGCACAAACCAGCTGTCATCTCATGCAAAGAAATCAGAAGTCTCTAAGGTGAAACAGAAATGCAATTAGTTTGCATTAAGTCCAGCCTGCTAGAAGTGCAGAGTAACATAAATTACATGTAATTTGAAACTCTAGGTTTAAGAGATCACTGCAACTGAAGATGAATTCAGGATGTAATTTATTTTCGGAACAATTTTCAGAGATTATTCACATACCCCAACATACCTCATTTGTAAGATGGAAAAGGAAGACTAAAAAAGTCTTTACGTATCTATTTCTTGATTAAAAGTAACACTTTTTCATACTGTCATCAGACTCTCCAATTTATAATGTGCTGAAGATGTCTCCCTTGCTAATTATTCATAAGTTTTGTATTGATCTTTCTAGAACACAGCCGTTTCTCTACTGTGAATGAGGCTACAAGGAAAGGCAACAGAGTAAGCAGCAGTTAATACAGAGTCTCAGGAAATACAAACCCTGTGAAGGACACAGCCCACAGGGCCAAACTCTACCTTTGTCACCATGAAAAGTTCCTTACCAATAATAACAAGAGATTTCTTTTTTTTTTTTTAATTACCTATAGCTGATATTTGTCCAGGTATGTGATTAAATTAAAAGAACTTGTCTTCAATGTAATTGAGATTTATTTTCAGTTGTAAAGCAGGTGCCAGACTGATATAATGGAAATTCATGCCCAATATTTAGAGAAGATTCAGTACTTTTTCCAGGAGGTTTTGGGATTTCTTTCCCTCTTTATTTTTCCCCCCCCCTTTTTCTTCTAAGGTTTCTTTTTTTGGCTCAAGAGAAAAACACATCCTTTTTCTTAAAGTGAAAGAAACGAGACAGAATTCAGTAGCTGTCTCCATTTCACTGCTGGTCTCACCACTCCAATTGCTGTCAAGTCTACCAACTAAATTGGTACTTTACGCTGTTCAGCCCCATTGCCTACCAACATCTGGCTCGTGCTCCATTCACATAAATTCCAGCTAACTACTTGCAGATGAAGAAACATCTTTCCATCCAAGGAAAAGTTTAGAAAGCTCAGTGGAATCTACTGCCAACCACATTGCGTTTTTCAGGCTGTGGAAACCTTGCCTATTTAGTTTTATTTAAAAAGTTAACTAGAATGTTTGCAATAAGTAACGACATTTTAATTATGCACAGTGTAACAGTGATGAGCATTCACAATCAAACACCCAGTTCCAACAGCTGGATACTCCGAGAACTCGGCTCCAAAGTTGTGGGCACACCTCAACACATGCTACAGCACAGGCACATGCTCTCTCCCGGGTTCAGGTTTGTAATGAATGTAACTCAGACCCACATGCAGATTGCATGCACTCGTTCCAGTACAGGAGAAGAGCCAATATCCAATTTACATGCAAAAATTAACTTTCCAGATACACAAAGGCAGACGTAAGAAACAGCATGCTAGGTTCGGATGCACAAATTTCAACCAAGTTTCAGTCACCGAGCAAATCTTCAACACAGCAGTACCACATTCTAATAGCAAATAGATGTAATTAGTAAAAATTCTGAAGGTATTCCAAGGGTACCGTCTTCAATGAAAAGGATGAACTTTTTATTTTGTCTTTTTTTCCCATTTATTCGAACATAATGCTTAAATAATTCTTATAAACCCAAACAATGAGCAATTGACTCAGGATAGTTAAAACTGAAACCCAAATTACACAAACCTGCATTTTGTAACAAGTGTTGATAAACGGGACACTAATATAAAAAGTTTTTTTTTAATTATTCTTTAACACTCCATTGTTTTTCAAATAGCATGGCTGTTTAAAGCCACTGCTAAGAAGTTTAGGAATATATTACATTCTAATAAGCTACTAATGGGAAGAGGGGTCAGAAAATGGATAGTAACAGTCACATAACAATAAACAAAAACCCTAACTGAAAAGAATAAATTAGTTTTAGCCCAACTAGTCATTCCAGTGCCTTTTCTTTTTTTTCCTTTTTAAACTGGAACATACTGGTGTATTTTGCAGATGACGTTTTATTAACTTTTTCAGCATATATCGGAAGGTCAGAGACTCTTTAAAATACAGCTGCTTAAAATGGAACTCTGATTCAGCCATACCAGCACAAAGACCTCTACTTTTTAAAGAAAAACCCAGACGTACATAGCATACAAATTCAACACATATTGTACAGCCACAGCAGAAAACCCCTTTAACATTCAATGTCCAGTTTAACAACCACTGCTATTCTTCAAATACGTCTCCGTTACTATTGATCACACTTGCAAAATTCATTCAAACTAGTCCCACTTAAGTCCGGCACTTACCACTACCTAGTCTTAGGAGCAGTACATCCTGGAGCCTCCTGTTCAAGTCTCTGAGCTCTTTCATTTCTGACACGAGTGCCCCATACTCTTTGAGCTTCTTTGCCTGTTGCACAAGCTGTCTCCGCGTTCTCTCCAGCTCCTGTTGAATGTGCCTCATTTCTTCCTGTTGCTGCTGGTAACTCCTCAGCAATTCTTCGTACAGAATCCGAGGAACTACAGCATCGTCCATATTGTTCATGCCTTCTGTAGTCTCCATAAAAGCCTCCTCAGGGCTGGAAGTATTACTGAGACTCATCCCGTTCTGTTTTTCAAGGCGAGCAACAACTGCTTCAATGCTTTTGTGTGTACCTTCACTTTGTTTCCTCCCATCTTGTCTCTGCACGTTACAAGAAAAAATAAATAAGTTAGGAGAGCAGTAAGAAGTAATAAAATCAAAAACTCTGCAGACCTGGAAATGGTTAGTATTTCCGGTTTCCAAAAACACTCTGCAAAAATGTTTTGCCTAACAGACTCTTGTGGATATAATATACATCATAACTAACGTGTAATTGTAATTTTGCTAAATGCAGGTACAAACTTCTGAGGCAGTTAAAGGCCTTTTTGCAACACTTACAAACTCACTGTCACTTGATCCTGTATATTTCTTTTTTAAAAAAAGCGGTTCTAAATCTCTTTTTCTTTCAAGTTTACCCCTAACATTCAGATTTCCAACAACAATTGATTTTCTGGTAAGTAAGAGGAAGAACATTTGTCACCTGTGATGACATCAGAGATGAAAGCAGCACAGGGCACAAAGCTGTTCTGTGAATTGAGGGCTTGTCCTTCCCACACTTTGGGAGACAGAACCTTCCCTGACTATCCCTCCAGCACATTCACCCAACTGCCTGATGCAAGAGACTGAGTTCTATCAGCAAACACTGAAAGGGATTCAAAAACAGAAGCTGGAGACTGAATATAATCATCCAGCCTCATCTCCCTTATCAACTGATCCCTTCTATATTAATACTGCATTGCAGAGGCTTCATGTCCTTTGAACTCTCAGCAGAATTTTACCTTCAGTCACCTGCACAAACCCTACAAATTAAATCACACCTCTTAGGCCTCAATAGTGGTATTAATATGTGACAGTACGGGTAAAGTCACTAAGTTTTACAGGCCAAATATCAAAAGGCATTTGAATTTCCAAGCAACTGCAAGGAAAGCAAATGCAGTTCATGGGTTAGAGATGAGAAGCTGACACTATCAATTCCCATACCACAATATCCAAGAGTAATGTGGCAGAAAACGAAGTTATTTGATGCTATGCCTGCTGCATGTTCTAAAGACATTAAAAAAATTAAAAAAAAAAAAAAAAAGCTGGCCCACCATAAAAAAATGTACTAGTATCATTCCTGCAGCTGCAAAACACATGAACCCATAGAGCAATATTTTATTCTGAAGGTTGGCAGACTTTTAAAGAAATCATTTGATATAAAAAAAAAAATAAATACATTTCCATAGTGAGTTTCTGGCATCTGGACCTAAAAAGGCAACTGGCAGTTATAATGGAGGGATGCAGTCCTGTCAATTCTTCTTCTCAGCCACTGCTGTAGTTGGGAAGTCTCAGAGCACCCCTTCCAATTCCAAACAAGCACCGTGCAACGGGCCACAAGTGCCACCGAGAACAGCTGCTCCACAGTCATGGAACTGGGGACTTTTAAGGTTTTCTGGGCCAAACTGGAAGAGCATTGTTCCAAAAATCTCAGATGGCAATTAAACTGTGCAAACAGGACACATAGGAAAACGTTCAGTTGCACTTACATCAGGTTTTGAAAACTCGTACCCCACCTCCCCACACAATGTGACCCAATTTCACCAAACACAGCGGTTTAAGGGGATCAAAAGCAGGCCTGGAATTCTCAAGCTGAGACGTCTGAATGTGCCCCAAGCGCTTGCAAAACAGAAAAACAAAAAGGAAAGGAAGGGAAAAACCAAAATGGAAAGACTTCAGTACCTTACTGTGTCTAAGCTCCACATCTTCTTCCCCATAATCTGTAACCTCCCCAGCTTCTTCTATGTGATTGAGAGAGAGTTTGGGGATTTTAATTTTCTTCTGCATCACACTGTTCTCAAGGTCAGTTTTGTCCTCTAAAATGTATATTAAAAATAAAATTTTGTTACATTAATCAGTGTTCTTACTTCCAAATACTATATGACTTATGTAAGACCAGTTAAAAACCCCCAACCTCCCGTGCTCCAATCCCCTCATAATGCCACATTCAAATTAATCCATGGTCTAAGTCAACTGATGCACACTGAGAATTCTACAGTTCCAATGGGGATCAATCTGGCCCAACACCAGAATAAATACTGAAAAATGCCAAGCTAAATTAATGGGATAAGAAGTGCCAATGAGTGGTTTGTACCGTCACCAGAGTTGCAGAGGCTGTAAATAAAACTTCCTGAAAACTATCTGTATTGCTTTAAATTGTGTTTACCAACAGTGTTTTCATCTTTTGCTGCAGTTCAAACTCTGCTTAGGGTTAAAGGGAAAATAAACTTGGTAATTCATCCTGTGCTCTAACCATCATCTGTCAGCAGCACACATCTATTTGCACACACAGCAGATTCTGCTGTTCCACAAAGTGCAGGGCTGGAAAAGGGAATGCTGCTGGAGAGCTGGAAAGGGCATTACACAAAAGTTGCACAAGAACCAAATCTGTAACGAAATTACTATACAACCCCTATTTCATTAGTTAATGGTACTAATCCTTTTCCTTTAGATATACAAAGGCAACAGTTATATTAACTTTGGCATCTCACAGAAAAATTGAAGTAGTTTGAAGTCTAAAACATTTTGACGTATCTCAAAATTAACCATTTAAAAACGTTACTCCGAGACAAAAAAAAAAAAAAGAATTGAAATATTTTAATATTCCTGAAAAGGTAGGGAGGGGACAGGGAACCAAGAGTTTAGTGTCCCCAAATGTGCCTGTGATACGTAAAATTCCCGCAGAACAGACAAGGTCTTTAAAGATTCACCTGTTCCCGACACTGACACAAGGTGAAAGGCATTTAAACTGCTGTCTTTGTACACTGTTGTCTTTGTACAATGAAAGCTTAAGAATAAGAAAACATTCCGAGTCTTCTTATCCACCTGCAAACTGTATTTCACGAAGTGTCCCATGAATATTTTTGAAAGTGCCAATGAGGATGGTCCCCGTGAGTGCTTAGCTGCGTTGACTTTTGCTTTCTCAAATTAGCATCTCTCCACAGGACCTCAAAATGGTTCGTGTTGACAGTGTAGGGAAGGGAAACAAAGGTAAATCACTGTTTAATGAGGAGCAAAGCATTCATTAGAAATGAATTACACAGATGAATGCAATTCATTTTGTTACAGATAGAAATGGATCTCTTGTAGGCAAATGGTGATATTACAGCCCAAGGCTATGTAAAAAGAATAGGCACAGAACATGCAGAATAAGACATTAGACAACCTGAAATGAAACGCAGATGGTAGCAATAAATACTAAGACAGATGCAAAAAGAAACAGATAAACAACAAAAAACAGCTAAGCTTATTTTAGATCATTCTCCATTCCCCAGAGCATCATGGATGCTTATCCCAGTAAAACAAAAAGGCAATCCAACTGTTTCAGTTTTGAAAAATAAGCCACTATGTTTTCATCTATCTGGAAAAATGTAGGTTCATCAGAAAAGTGAGATAAGCCAATTCTAATGCCAGACAGCTGAGAAGAAAATAAGGGAGCCTTTCCCTAAAAAAACCACAAACTTCTAGACTAAAGGACTGACTGATAGGCATTTCTTGAAAGAAAGAAAGAAATTTAAGAATAAATGAATCCATACTGAATGGAAAAAAATGAAACCCACTAGAGTTTTCCGTGGCTATGTATTTTGGGCTATGGGATAGATTGAGGAATCCTTTGCTAAAATATGTTCTCACAATTCCTTAGAGGAAGAGCAGCGCATGGATACTGCAGAGCCAGCTTCTCCTAGACTGCTCTGCCAAATCCCGTTCCACAGAACATGTGGATGACCTCCTTCTCCGTGTAAAGAATGCAGATCAGGTTCTGTGCTCTGAAATAACCCTTGGCCTCACAACCAGATGGACACAATCCATTACTTCACGCCGTTAAAAAAATTGTCTGCCGGCAACTGGCTGAGGTCACCGGGAGCCAGAACTCCACACAAATGGGAAAAAGAAATTTTGAAACAATCATGGCAAGGGGTCACAGAGGAGTAAGTGCCTGGGCAGACTACAAGAGTCAGCAAATACTTTGCAATTAATAAAACAACATGAAAATAAAAACAGTTTGGAAGAATCGAAATGTTTACCTTTTATTAAGTCAATTCATAAAGGTTAAGAACACATTCTATCCACTTAACAATGCAAATGAAAGAAAATACTTAGTCCGGGGTCAAAGAAAACAGTGCAAAGCATCTGGATTCTTCATTCTCTTAGTTCTCCACCCAACTTCTTGGTTCACCTATGAAATTTATGTTTGCAAAATTTCACTGGTTGATTGGAGGCAAGTTTGTTTATTTATCTCCTTACAAATGCTTAGTTTGTACATTACCGGCATGTAACTATCAACACGGTTCTCTTTCTCTTCATTACACTTCTTGGGTTTGCTGTTTATGTTGTACATGAACCAGTAAGTTGAAGAAGGGAACTCTTTTATCCCCCCACAAAATTTGAAGAGACAAGGGTAAAAATCAGCTTATATAAGTTAAAGCTCAGGAACTTTTAATGTAGTCAGTAAGCATATAAATGTTCCTCTGCCTTCCAACAACAATACATATAATATTTTTTTACATATGCTCTGGTCTTTGAAAGCTTATTTATACCCAACACAATCCATCCAGTGTGTGGGATATGAAAAGGCCTTTTGTTCTTTTTTTTTTTTTAAAGTGCATTTCTAACCTCTGTTGTCTTCTGCATCAGCTGCAGACAGAGCCAGAAAAATCTCATTCTGAATTTGAGGCTAATGCTGGAGTACTGGCTCTTGTTCTGTAAATATTAATGGAATTCGGGAAGGGGTGGGAGGGAGAGAGAGGAGATGTGGGGGAGGGGTAGGAAAAATATGAACATGCATTTACAGAGTCCTAAGGAGAACTGCTCTGTCTGTTGTTTTGCCAGCCTACAAAAGACAGGTACAAAAGGACAATCCAGCAAAAAAAAAAAACCACACCCATGATTCTGAGCCAGAAGAAAACCAGGATATGAACCAAAGGCATGGACAAGCTGCAATTCAGTGCCTGAGGCTATAGAGGAGAGAAGGGCAGCCCTAAAAACGTTGTAGCTCAGAGCCTCATTTTGTAAAATCATTTGTCTGGATTTTGTTTCCCAGTCCTTTAAACCGTGCTAGAAGTTAAAAATTATACCTTCCCTTAGGTGCCCATGGTCAGATTGTCATAAAGTTGTGTCTTTTGTTTTCCCTATACATGGAATAAGTGGTTCAGTGGTGTCAGCTACTGAGAACCAGCACTTAACACACCTAATTTGTTACAAGTACCTAGTTAGGTACTTGTAACAAAATATGCAGGGTAGATGCAGGGTGCAGGACTGGGCAGCATTGATTCCCTTTGTTTTTTTAGGAGGGGACATTCTGAAAGACATGGAAATTAGGAAAATTTGCTTTTGTTCACAGACAGAGAACCTGGTACTCTGTGGTTGGATATAAAGAGTGAAGCATGCTGGAATAACTGTACTCCAAGAAAAGGTCAGACTTGGAGAGATCTTGGCAGACAACTCCTCAAGGCACTGAAGTACAGGGCTCAAGAGCCAGAGCATGTGACAGCAGCTCTCCCCACACCAGCTCCCACCAAAGCTGCACGGGGAGAAGAAAAGGAACTGCTGAGGAATGTCAGAGTGGCTGGGAAGACACTTGGCCTAAGCAGAGCTCAAAGAAAGAAAAGCAACCCTGCATTAGAGAATCCGTATCAACCAGCAAAGGATAAAGTGCTCCTGGAATGCTTTTTTCAGTCAGGCCCTCATTTTAGTGTCAGCATGGGTGGGTCCAGGCAAAAAGGGAACACCTTTAAGTCTAGAGGGGCAGGGAACTGCAGCAGAGAAAGTGACTTTTAACAGGGCAGGAACTGAGTCAGTTAAGTTAAAAGAGAAATTTTTCACTGCTCTAAAACTGAAAATCCTATCATGGGATGTAGAATAACACTATGGAAATCTCAAAGTCTCCTTAAAACATTCCAGACTTTCTAATTTAGAAATAAGGACTGAATAAACTAATCCCTTCAAAAAATAGTTCAAATGTTTAATTTTTTCCACTTTTGGAGTAAAAGCTGAAAAAAATAAAGGAAGAGAGGTCTGCACTCCAAATGGATGAGGGATGGCAGATCTGGTATCAGTCCAAAAAAAGGGCTTGGCAATGCTATAAATCTTAGAGTAATAAAATGAAAGAACCTTGAACAAAATTCATCCTTCCCCTAAGCCTTCAAAAAAATTCCATCCCTTGTGAAAAATGATATACTGACAGATGAAAAAACTTACCTTCACCCTTCCCATTTCCAGGCTTGTACCCAGCACATATGGACAACACCTGCACAAGATTCCCCACCCACTGCTGCACTGAGCTGGTTTGCTACTGATTTAGCCAGGTTGCTTCTACAGGCAGGTAACATCACCAGCCTCGGCAGGACCTGCATCAGTTACAGTTCATAAAGTAAAAGATGCAAAAGAACTGAAGCAAAGAACCCATAACCAAAGGTATACGTGGTGCTCCAAAGCAAATACACCAAGCACGACAGGGCATGGATTCCTAAGTGCCACTTACACACAAATAAACAATATTCAATACTGCTGTGACTGAGAAGGAAAACAGCATGATGATAATGATAATAATAATAAAAAAGCCACCTAGCTTATTTGAAATGGGCAAAAAAAAGAACTATAAATTACTTTCTTAGCTAATTTAATGGAAACATTAAAGGAGGACTTAAACAGGAAGAACAGACAAGATTTCAGAAAATGTAATGATGCTGCAGGCTCAGAAGATATTCAGGATACAAAGGGGAAAAATGTGTCTCATATAAAACATGTCTGAGCTGGCAGTACACTGAGACTATGACCACTACCAAAGCAGAAGGGACTGAGAATGACAGTAACAGACAACACAGGGCAGCAGACAGCAGTAGAAATGCAGAAGTTATTTGAAGAGGACAGGTGTCACCAAACTCAACGCAGCCAAAAAAGGGAGGGGATGCAGAAGAGGGGTCAACCAGGTGCTGGCATAGTCAATGCAGGATTTGGGTAGTATAATTTACTATATTGTTTTGGGGTTTTTTTGTTGACTAGAGAAGAGCTTTGTTGGAAGGACAGAGAAAAAGATTCCAGAAATAAACATTGGGCACAGTGAAAGCACTACACAAAGTGTATTTGGATGGACAAAAAGGTAAAGTTGGGTGTAAGCAACAAAGCAGATGAGGTGTATGTAAGAGACAGCAAGATTTTGGGTTGGGGGTGACAAAAAAGATTATTCCTCCTCTCTACTCTAAATTCAAGAGAAATGGACAAAAACTGTAGGAAAATATGTTGGGCTATCCTAAGCATAAGCTGAAAAAGATTTCTGCTAAGGATGTCAGAAAGGGAAGCTGACAACAAATTTAAGTGAGAAAAGTTAGCAATAAAAAGGCAGAGCTGAGAGATACCATCATCTGGGCTTATATCACTCCCCAAAATTGAAGAACTAAATAGCCCTGCAGCACTTCACCAGAAGGAGAAAATGACAGTAACACACAAACAAGTGACTAGATTGAGTCTTCAGAGCATAAAGAAGAGTGAGCAAAGAAGTCAGGGAAGAACAACATATCAAGTAGCCCTGTGACAGGCAGGGCCAATAAGCACATGAAAGTGAAAACATGCACTTGAGGAACTGGCCCAAAAGGCTGTTAAATCTTGTGAAATGAATTTCAATAAAGCCTAAAGAATAGGAAACAGTGAAAATAATTCTTAATCAAATTGGGGAAAGGCGAGATTGAAAGGTCTTAAACCACAGCTGAACTGGTTTAGAGATGATGAGTAAGAAGGATGATGTGCCAGAAGCCTGAACCCAAACTGCTCACTGAGGATGGAGAAAAAGACACACCTGTTCCCTACAAAGGCACTAAAGAGAGAAAAAGGTTAAGGAGCCAAAATCCTACAGAAGCAGAGCACAGATTATATAAACACCTCTACCTCTTAAGTTCTCTCTGAAGTCCTAGATCAAGGCTGGCTCTCCCTCACTAATATTCAATACAAAATACAAGTAAATGCACAGAGCAGGGACCTGCTGCTGCTCTCACAAAAAGTAGCCCAAACAAAGCCTACCATGCCAGCTACTGAAGCAAATAACATTGAGGTCTGAATGCACTTTTTCCTCCAGTGGAACAACTGAGATATTCAATCTAATATCTCAGGATAGGAGTGAGAGTTATTTGTATGGCCACCTATTTGTAGTCAAATTTCTAATGCACATGAAGACATTCAAATATTTTGCAAGTCTCCTTTTGCATGTGCTCACTTAGCAGCAGATTGTTCACATCTACAGTCTGAGTACCAGCCCAGATATGTGAGACTTGTGATGCAAGAAAAACTTAATATATCTTCTTTCTTAATTTCCATTACTAATATGAAATCTATTTCTAAATTCAAAAGTGAATACGAAGCCTTATCAAAAATAATTAACCAAAAGCAACACAGCTCAAAACTAATACAGCTAAAAATAGTTATTATTCCTTGTCAGCAAAAATGTCCCTTTCACTTTACTTTTAGTGGTAGCAGAAGAGCACTTGGCTGGGGTAGAAACAGATGGAGCTGAAAGATCAAGTTAAGAAAAGACATTACACTGAGAAACAGGAAATCATGCTCTTTACAAGACTGAGGATGGTTTTAATTCTGGATCCAATATTTACTTAAATATTGACCTTGAATAATTCAAATTTTTCATCTTACTGTCCCCATCTACCCCACTGAAGTGTTGTGCAGATTTGTTAATATTTGTACAATACTCTGCACATGTTGAACACAAAGGATTACAGCTATTACAGAACAACTCTCTTAATCCTTTCTGAAACAAGGACACTAATACAGTATTACCATTAAATTAAAAAAAACTTGAAAACAAGCAAGATGTGAAAATGCCATCCTTTAAATATTTCCTCTGCACCTGCACGTGAAACTCAACTATGGGAACTATTTTTCAGAAATGTGAACATGATAAATATTTCACAAAAGATATTTATAATAAAACCTATGCATTTCTTTACAAGTTCAAATGTTCACTTGAAGAGATCTCATCAATCTCAATGCCAGCTACAATTTGCCAATCTGGCTGCCCTCACCAGGCAATCTGTATTATACTGTAAAATTATATTAGGACCAGACCCTGACCATGATGTCAGGATCACACAGGCCATGGAGATGCTGCCCACCAGCCCCCAGCAGGTAAAGCCTCAGCCTACAGTGAACACTCCAGGAAGCCTTTGCAACTATCCCCAGCTAAGGAATGAGCCTCCAATGGAAACAGAGGGTAGATTTATGCATTTTTTAGTTTACATATAAAAATTACAATGTGGTTCAGCCTCTACTATTTTTAAAGGGTTTCTTTAAAAACCACAAATAATTGACTGACTGGCACTTAGGCAAGACACTGGAAAAAAATGTTTTACTGTTACATTATGAAAACAAAACCATTAACTTACATTTTTCCCCTTTTCACTCCCCTGCAAATTTTAGCATATTTTAATTAGTCTTAGTTACCATAGCTACCAAAACCATACTATCTTTGTAAGTCAATTTTATTAAAATCCTGAAGTTCATGTTTTCACTGTATCCTAGTTAAGCTTATACAACATTTACAAGCACAACTGGTATTATGTGGTGCAACCTAAGTACTAAGACCAAGCAAAACAGGAACAGTGAAGGTCACCTGTATGTCTCTATGTTATAAAAACAAATAAGTGACTTCTGACTACTAGGATGAAGCAAAAAAAGCAAATGTGATTGAGGAACAAGGAGGTCAGCTGAGAAAGGTTTAAGACAAACAAACAAACAAACAAAATTGTATCCGGAATAACCATGGTGATACATGAAAAGAAAACACTAAATATATGCGTAAAATGTTCTTCCACAGACAAATCCCAGCTTTTTAATTCCTTTTTACTGGCCTCTTATCCTGCTGATGATATATGACCATCACCACCACCATAAGGGTTACTCCAAACCCTCATTAAGCAGTTATAGTTTTCAAAGTTTCAAATTTTTTTGCTGCTGCCATTTAAGCTTTGTGTGATATTAAGACTTCAACACTGAACAAACAGATATGACACCAAAAAGACCCACAAAACTGTGCCTTTGTACAAGCCCTTCATATCTCAGATATGCTCCTACAGTAGAATTTAGAAGAAGGGAAAAAAACCTCCAGCCTTCATCTTACAGGAGTTAAAAATAAACCAAATATGGATCAAATACAAAATGAGTGTGAAATTTAGCTTTAAATATTTTTCATGAATACTGCTACACTTGTGTTCAGGACTATATTTAGGAGTGTGATGTAGTTAGTTACTCTGTTATACAAAATGATTTGGTGAACCTCTACATACAACCCAGGTCTTTTACCTGCTGAAAAGGTAACACAGCAGTAGCATATGAGCTGAGTATCTGAAAAAGTCAGTCACACATGTCAAATATCACAGTGAACGGTTTAAAAAAAAAAAAGAAAATAATTTTAAAAAACCCCTATTTTGAACAAGATTCCCTCAGCAGTGCCTACCCTGCTGGGCTCAGTTTCTCTCAGTGACTGCAGTGGGCCATTTGCATGGCAAGAGCTGATGCACAGACACAGCACAGGATCCCACAGTCATGGAGAGCTGGACTTGAAGCTCAAGGGCAGCAACACACAAGCTCATCCACAGGTACTCCCAAACTATGCCAGGAAAAATCAAATGAACTAAAAAGAGTCTGTGAGGAACTACCACCAGTAATGGAAGGTTTCTTACAGCCTCCTCCTGGCGCTTCTTTACTCAGGGCAACGCTTGGGATCACCCAAGAAGCAGCTGCTTTGACTTTTTCCCTGGTGCCATTTCTCCCCAGATCCCTGTCACACACCACCTGAGCTGCATATCCCGAAAGGGGATAGACCTGGAGCTTCCCAGGAACAGAGTTAGCAAATGCTGTCCCTACCACAACAGTTCAATCAGTCTCCCAATTGCCCTGGGAAAGGAAATGTGGCACATGGAGGGATACACATGGACATGGGATGGAGCATGGATACAGTGGCCACAACTATGACCTGCTCTGTGTACTCCAACACCCCAAGATGTTGGAATAATGCAAGGAGGAGAAAATGCACAAGACTACATAAATACCAATAAAAACTTTGACTTAAACGTTACACATCAAGATGACTTCCTGACCTAAAGTTTGTATACTCTTGATATAACCTAAGATCTCATATTGTAAATTTTTCACCTATTCCAGAACTTGAAAAGGATCTTTCCTCCATAAACTATTCATATATACACTAAGAAGTTGAAGCATTCTCAACCTTACTCAAAACTCAGTCCTAGAATCATTTAATTTTTTTTCTAGGAACAGAGATTTTACATCCTTCTGACATACACAGTAACTTACCTCACCATGACCTGCACAGGCTTTTAAAGATTAAAAAAAAAATTAAAAAAAAAATCACCTGACCTATTCTCATAAAAAGTGGAGCATAACATTTTATAAAGGGGTAAGAAAGGATATGGATGCACACAGGTATTAACATATTTGCTGTTGCAGTTAAGGAATTGCTGTGAGAATCTGATGGAGATACGTTTGCTACGATTGGGTGGGTGGGAAATGTTCAGCAGCTAGAGAGAACAATTATTTACTGCAGTCAGGAAAGAACGCCTCCCATTTTGAAGACAGTCATTATTAACTTGTTAACAAATACAGCCTGAAGTAGGGAACTTTTAGAAGTCCCTGAAACTCAATTCATTCCACCTTATATTAATCACTTTGAAAAGAAAGGAAAAGCTCCAACAGGGTCACCTAAGGATCATGCTCCTGTAAGGTGCATATGTTCATAGACAAAATTCTGCCAGTGACCACACTGGACAAGTGTGGAAAAGTTGCAAATGGCATAAGGATTTCAAGAAGAGAGGCCAGAAAAAAACTGCTTTTGAGCATTCTGAGACGACAGTAAAGAAGAGAAAGGAGAGGGTGTGGATCATCAGACAGACTCAAAGTCTTCCTGAAAAGCCATCTGCTATTTGTGTATTCTCAACAAGACAGACCAGCTAACATGGCACCTCAAGAAACTGCTATATAGTCCAACTCCAGTCTGCTATGCTCTATTTTCCATTCAAGAGCTAAGAAAAATCATTCCTTTATTACTACATAGCATCAGTTGCTCTTTGTTGAACTTGTTAAGGCACCAAATATTCACTTTAATATGCCTTCTATGGCTGGAAGGTCTAGAACTGTCTTAGTTGGGTTAACCTTTCTGCTCTGAGCCCTAGTCTTTGGCTGACTCTTGAGGAAGTGGAAGGTTCCCAGACCAACCCATGCCAGCACTGTCAGCAGCTCCAGCCCCGCACACAGGGACACAAGAGAAGTGCACAGCACCCAGTTTACCTCACCACTAC
Source organism: Chiroxiphia lanceolata (assembly GCF_009829145.1). Taxonomy (NCBI): domain Eukaryota; kingdom Metazoa; phylum Chordata; class Aves; order Passeriformes; family Pipridae; genus Chiroxiphia; species Chiroxiphia lanceolata. Next base: position 7,119,859 of record NC_045645.1, read on the forward strand.
AAACCCCTCACTGCAGTATTCAAAACACACCCCCATTTAACTCTGCAGCATACCAAGTCTGTCACAATCACTCCGTGCTCAGAGCACGTCCCAACACACTCCCCTCTTTTATTTTTCTTTTGAAATTTATGATGCCTTTACAGCAGTGCTCTCTGCTCTGCAGCAACAATATCCCTCAAAACTGTCCAACCATCCAACCTCACCACAAAGGATCAAAGAATCGCTTCTAGACTTTCTCAAATGAGGACAATTGTTTTATGAACTTTTTTACACAACCAGTGCCCCAATAAAACTTTGTATTATGGGCATAACCATGTACTTAGCCCTGTGTGAACTCCTACTTGACAAGGGTAGAAGTTTGAAAAGGATCTAAATTTCTTTAGATATAATAGGAAAGAAAAACTCTTTTCAAAAGTAAAAGACATTAGCATGGGTTTTGTATCTGTGGTCTTTCCCTTCTTCTTCTTTTAAAGTTGCTAGAAAGCAAAAACAAGTAGATCTGTTTCTCAAACTATGATTAACCTCCACTGCATGGACAATGTTTGACCATGAAAATATATATAAATAGCTACAACTCTGCTTAATTGAACAGCCTTGGTAAGTGCAAAAAAATTGGTCACCATTCAAATCATAAAAGAACACTTTGCAGGCTCAAAAAAACATTTTCCCCTCTTATCCTTCTTTGTTGTTTCTTTAATTTAATATCTGTACCATAACTTTGATCCTGAAACCTGTTGCTAATGGGGAATTCTTGGACCACAGCAGAAAATCCTTAAGGTCATTGATGTACTGATTTGTGCAGTTAAGGGTTCTTTCAAAAAAATTCAAAGTCATCTATCTATGTTTTAAAAATAAAAGCAACTTTGTACACATTATTTACCTTAAAACTGTGGTAGGCTGGAAACCTTTAAATTAAAAGTTCTATACTACTATGAGAAAAGTTATTTCAGACCTGCAAAATTATCTTTTAACTACATAAGCAGTTTGTGTAACATCAGACTTGCAATGTTTGCCATAAAAACTTGTCATAATCTGTAAAAATAGAGTTGGTCACTGCAAAGCAAATATTGTGCTGTGATGCCTTCACGCATGACCAACTTTTCTCTCCCAGGTTTTTAACCTAATAATAGGTTAAGCATTATAAAACCAAACATCAATATTAACACTCTGGGGAGGAAGTGACAACTTGAGAAGTAAGTGACCCTTTGTATGCAACTTACGTTGAATTCAACTACGGTGTTTTTACATAGTGCAGGGTGGAAAGAAGCACAGAAGCAAGGATTCATTGGGTGTTCAGGTGAGAAGTTTGCCAAGCACATAAATTACAGATCTAGTCAGAATATATTGAGATGTGACAGCTGTAATAAAGATAGCTGTGTGTTTCCTTGTGTTCCTGGCTCTGCAGGAGAATTTCCTGTAGAAATTAAATCTCTGGGGAGCAATTAGTGCAAATCACTAATACAGGTAACAAGTCTTGTTCTCTGGAGGAAACAGCAGCTATTGGTTTATTCTGGTTTAAGGGAGATGAAACAAAGAGAAACTACAGCAGAGCACAGGAGAGCACATCTTAGGTACACACAGACTGCCTGGAACAAGGGAATTGGCAAAGGAGATGCACTTTCTGCTGGAAAACTGAGGCAACCTGGTAGGCTCAACATGTGAGCAAACTGTCTATGACTAAATATTTATCTGAAGCACTTTGGTTACGTTGAGATGAACACCAGGAAGTGAAAGGGCACAGCTGCTGCAGTTCCCCAGTGGGAAAGAGGAAGGTGAAGTCCAGTTGAGATGGACTTTGAGAACAGGCCATGCAAAACCCTGGACCCTGAAACCACTGATTTCCATGGATGTAACAGGTAACCTGCAAGAAATATGTCATATACCACTGCTATAGACAGGACAGACAAAACATGGGCTGGCACAGGACAATGAAAAGTTAGCAGGAGAATCCACTCCTCTGGCAGACTGCCAGAGGATTGCTAGTTCTCCTGAACTCCTGGAGTTGCAAATACTCAGAAAATGGAAAAGCTTTATAGGGAAACAACATTCATGTTTGGCTGCTCCTTGTTCTCTCCAGGTATCTGTTTATGGCCACAACCGGAAACAAGATAATGGCAAAAGTCACTGGCTGAGTCAGGGACAAAATGAACCACCACCAGGCTGAACTGGTTTAGGAACTGTTATTTTCAAAAACAAAATTAGAAAAATACCAGTTTTATGTGACTTTAACACCAAGTTACTCTGTTTAGAGATCAGGACCCAGCATTGCCTTCTCAGAACTTGATACTAAACAGAAGAGTTTTTTAAGCCCATTCCATATTTGGGGAAAGAGAGACAACCAGTACTTCTCCCGAAGTGGAAAAGTCAGGATGGGAACCCAGTGTCCTCTCTGCTGCCCAGACTGACATTTCACATGGTCAGTACTGTCTTTCAACAGCCCATTGGGCAAGTTCCTCACTAACCAGCAATTCGCTACAAACAACACCAAACTTCCTCTCCATGTCAACTCTGACTATGGCAGCGTTTGCTGTGGCTGCAGGGAAACTACACAAAGTCTTCAAGGAAAAAGAGGCATCATCTGGGGACACACATAACAAGAGCACTGTCTCACAGGGGCTGAACTCATCCAAATGGCCAAAATACGGGTTTATTTCTTAATACACGCTTTAACTGTTTCTCCTGGCTTGGAGGCATTTCTAGGTTAGACATGAAACAAGCCAAACCCAGGAAACCCACGCTGGACCAGCGCAGCACCCGCAGCTCTGCCTCCAAATCGTGAAGTCACTTAAAACTAACAAAGCGGACATAAACCAGCACCCCTCTAATCTGGCAGCAGCCGCAAAGGCACACAGATGACTCCGTGCACCATAAACGCGGCGTGGGCAAAAAACCCTAAACTTTATTTTTTTTTTTTTAAATTAAGTTCCCGCCGTCCGCCCGCCCCCCCCCCCCCCCCCCGCGACCCACGGGGGTCGCGGTTGTTTTGGGAACCGCCCCGTGGGGCCCCTCCCGGGGCTGGGACCCCTCCCCGGGCCTGGGGCCGCTCGGAGCTGCCTCCCCCCATCCCCTCACCCTTCCCGGCCCAGCGCCCCCCGCACTCCCCGCGTCCCTCCCTCCCCCCTCACGGGCAGGGGCCGGCATTGTGGCCCCCCCCATCCTCCGAGGCCCGTCCCGCCCTCACCTGCCAGCGCCAGGATCTGGGCCTTGTGCAGCAGCAGGCGGTCGCCCCACTCGCCGGGGCTCTCGTCGCCGTCCTCCGCCGCCTCCTCCGGGTTGCGGTACACGGTGTAGACCTTCTGGTTGTCGAAGTCGTGGTGCGAGGTGGGGCTGAAGTCCCTGACGCGGGACACGGGCAGCGCGTAGCACACGTTGTCCTCGAGGAAGCGCACGAACGCGTACATGGTGCGGGGCGGCCGCGCGGCCCCGCGCACTCACCGTATTGTTCCTGCCGCCGCCTCTGCGCTCGGCTGAGCGGGCCTGGCCGGGCCGCGCCGCCCCGCCGGGCCCCGCACACACACACAGCCCGCCCAGGCGCGAGCAATCCAGCGCGGAGCGACGCGATGCGCGGCCGGGCGGGGCGGGCGGGGCGGGAGCGGCCCCGGGAGCGGGAATGGGAACGGCAGCGGCTCCCGGCACCGCCCGAACAACCCCCCGGGCCGCCCGGCCCCGGCCTGCCCCGGGGCGGCCGCACGCCCCCGCCGCACGGGTTGGCTCCGTCCCAGCGCCCGTCGAGGGCCCGGCGGGGCGCGGCTCAGCCCGCGCTGGGACAGATCCCAGATCCCGGCCCTCGGGATCCTGGCAGGGCGCGGACGCTGTGGGCAGGCTGGGTCGAGCTCGGCCCCGAGAAAGACCCTGGGAAGCTCATTTATCCCAAGTTAAAAACTCCGTTCCACAGAAGTAGGTTTTGTTTCAGAGAAATAGGCCTTGTTCCAGAAATCACAGAATGACCCGGGTTGGGAGGGACCTCAAAGATCATACCGTTCCGACCCCCTGCCGTGGGCAGGGACACCTTCCACCAGACCAGGTTGCTCCAAGCCCCATCCAACCTGCTCTTGGACACTCCCGGGGATGGGGCATCCACAAATTCCTTGGGCAAACTGTGCCAGGCCCTGTGCCAGGGCCTCGCTACCCTCAAAGGAAAGAATTTTTTCCTAGCCTCTTTCAATTTGACCCCATTTCCCCTTGTCCTCTCACTAGATGCTCTTGTAAAGAGTGTTGCCCCATCTCTCCTGTGTGCTCCCTTTAGGTCCTGGAAGGCTGCAATTTGGTCACCCCGAAGCTGCCTCTTTTCCAGGCTGAACAATCCCAATTCTCCCAGCCTTTCCTCATAGGAGAGGTGCTCCATCCCTCCGATCAACTTAGTGGCCTCCTCTGGATGAGAAATAGGCCTTTTCCCAGCTCTGAGGCGGTGACACACAGGGAGGTTTGCTCCAAGGGCCCGGGCAGAGCCAGGGAATGCAGGGAGAAGGGGCAGGGTGTGCCCTTGTGAGACCAGATCCTTTTTGGCTAAACAACACAACACAGGACCCCATGCTCATCTGCCACTTAGCAACAGAACCAGAACATCAGTTTTCACCTGAAGGTCCTCATGGTAACACAGAACCACCTGCGCTCAATCACACCGTCCTGTGGCGAGTGCTGGAAGAGCACAAAGCTTCCCCACACAGGGAGCTCAGAAATGCTGTGCAGGTGTGTCAGAACGAGGGTTAGACACCATGCCATTTTTAGCAGGAATTCCCAAACTTTTGGAGACACTTAGATACCGAGTATGGATGTTTTGAGCTTCCTGTATGAAAAAAAGAGTAATGTGGCAACATTACTTGTGTTTCCAGTCCTGAGATCTGTTTTACCCAACCAGTCTTAGGAACAGGACAATAATATGTGGAGAATAAAGGTTAAAAAAAAATAAATCACAGAATGAGAGCAAGAGAGGGGCATCACCAGTTTTCTGTTTGCAAAACACCAACACAAAATGAAACCAAAATGGATCATCTTTTCTGGTTTGCATATCACTAAGCATTTGCAGGACGATATGTACCCATTGCATTGAGTTTAACCACAGTGAACTTGTTTTTCCATGTTATCTTTTATAGAGTTCCTTGTACATGGGGACAGACCACAAGCTGGAAAACATGAAGTTCAGTTTTGACTGAGCACTGGCACAGGCTGCTCTGACAGCTTGTGGAGATAACTCAAAAGCCTCTGGACATGGTCCTGGGCAACCCCTTGAGCAGGGTCCGGATAAGATGAGCTCTTGAGGCCCCTTCCAACCTCAGCCACTCTGTGAAAGTGCCAGAAGCTTTCAGTTGTGCCCTGCAGAAGTAGAAGTCTGTCTGTCTGAAGCACCACACGAAACCCCAAAGAATCCATACAGGTGTAGTTGAGCCAGTGTGTTTCAGCAACAAGCTGTAAACTTCCCATACAATAATGGCAGCTTTATTATTTTAGCAATTACAGAGTTTTGCAAATACTTCAGTTTAAGACTGGGGATTTAAATGGCAGTACTTTATGTTAACAATAAAGTATTGCCAGACTGGTATGTAATTACAGGCAAATATAAGTCTGCTACAAAGTATGGATGACAAATGTATTCTAGTAGCAAGGCTGCGAGGGAAATGAAATTCCAGCAAGGATTGCGTTGCTGATCAAATAGTAACAGCTGCTGTAGTGCTGCTACCTCGTGTTACAACGGGGTACAGGGAGCTGCAGGAAGACAAGGGGACAGGCTAATTGCTGGAATTACTCCACAGACACTGTTAAAATTATGTGAAGGACGATTTTGCCCTACAAAGTTAAGTGGCCAGTGAGGGATTGGGTACACTGACTCCTACCGGGATTGTATTCCCTCCACATCTGAATTCCATTAGTGACATGCAAGACTGCTGTCGAGGGAAAGGAGCTCAGGAAAATGGTGAGACTGGAAATAACAGGAGAAGCACGGAGAAGGTTGTCTTGGAAGGGGAGAGATCTCTTCAGATACTGAGGAGGCCTGGGTAATTTGTCCCAATGAAAGAAAACCGAAAGACTTCATGTGACAGCAACTAGAATCTTAGTGGGGGGGGGTGTTTGTTTGTTTGTTTGTAGGGTTTTTTGGAGGGGGGAAGGAACACTCTCAACTGGTATTTGCAACATTTTACCTTTGAAGGTTTAGTTACAGCAAAGGCTGTAACTAAAATCCTCCAGACAAGCTGTTTCACAGTTCTCCACTGAAGGACGTTTTTGGGAACAGATAAGGGTCTGGATGATAAATGCGTGTTTACTCTTGGTCCCCAGCACACACGTTGAGCCAGAAGGCATTATAATGCTAAAGAATTAATAATGACCCAATACATTTCTCTTCTGCCTACAAGGAACAGTGTTAATTTCTGGCTTTAAAATCTATAAATAATCTGCACTGGTTAGCTGTGAAGCTGAGGAAAAATCCATTAAAGCACCGAATGAAACACAAGTCTTGTCACTCCTGTCTTTTGGACCTTTCCCATTTCTACTAATGGTTTGCCAGCAGTTTTAACACTGAGGTGAGCTTGAAGTTTAAAGGTGTAGAGCCATTTTAAAGGTGTAGATTTTAAAGCTCCTTGTTAAGGGAATTACTGGAACGCCACCAAATTTAAATCCTCTAGCAAGTCCAGCCTTTTAGAAACAACACAGAGAAGAACTACTGAGAAGTAAATTGTCTTACTTTCAAAGTGCAAATGAAGCCTCAGCTTAAAAAGTAACACTGTCACTCTGAGAGTCGAGAAACCAAAAAGCACAGTCCCAGCCCTTGTGGGACTCCTGAGTGGCTGTTTCTTGGAACACTACCTAGATTTTGATGGTGATATTTTTCTTGAAAAGTAAAGAAGGTGTTCAATCAAAAGCTGATGCCTGCAGTTTTGATGTGCACTCCGTGTTTGCACTTGGAGAGACAAAATGAAAAGCCGATAGTTCCAATAAAAGTTATGCAGGTGCTAAATCTCTTTCACAGCAAAACATTAAAATTAGGCTCATCATTCACATTACTTCCATGTTTAATGCCAAACTCTCAAAGGACATCATATTGATTTTAAATCTGCTAATGAAGAAATTCCCATTTTCTTTTACCATTCAAGTGCAGGTGCTTCATTACTACCTGACTACTCAGCAGTAACCATACACTGGACCAGGAATCCCTATACACTGAATATGTTGAATACATAGAAAACTGTTGTTTTGTTATGAATTTGTTTATCCTTCAAGTAGTGCATTTCTTACACAATTGTTTTCCAGGTCAAATATACCCTGCAGGAAGACACATTCACAATGTTTTTAGGTAATGCTGTATTTTAACAATGAATTTAAAGTCATGCAGCTTAAGGAAGAACTCAACTAACAGTGCACAAGAACTAAAGACTGTTCAAAGGTTTATCTATGTACAGGTATATGATCTACTCACAGTCTGATTAATTTTTACCAAGAATATGATCAATAGGGTGATCAGAACATACCTCCATTCCATGGTTCTCATTTTTTATCTTATGATAAAGTGCAAGATAAAGTCATTCCCACGTATAAATGAATCTTCCTCTGAACAAAGTCACTTACAGCTTCTAGGTGTTTTGAGAGAGAGGGTGGTTGGAAGGAGGGAATCTACTATCCAGACAGCAGGGTAAGCATTCAAGAGGGTTATTCCCCTTTATATTTTAAAATAAATTTTAACTCTCAAGAAACTGTTGCCACAATGTGCTTTCAGTGTCACAGTGATTACATATAAAAAATTTAAACAAACAAAGAAAAAGAGGCCCAGTTCCTCTGTGATCCTAGAAGATGGATGAGAAAATATTTTTGTCCATATATAATCTCTGAAGCACTCCATTACCAAGAGAATAGTATGGGAACCCAGATTGCATAGATAAATTCTTAAGATTTAATCTTTTGAAATCTATGGCCTTAAACCATCCTCGGAAGAGAAAGAGCATCACTGCAAAGCTATTTAGTCCCAATTCCTGAGAGTGATCTAACTTTTCTTGGGACTGAAGATAGTACTCAATCATCCTTTACAGTAGACTCCCACATCCTAACAGAATATTCTTTCAAAGAAATGAAACCTAAGGAATACTTTATGGGTCCATTCACACAGGAGGCACTTATTTCCCAGCTGGTATATTCTGTAGCATGAAAAGGTAATGATTAAGCCAAAGTGACCACAGGAGAAGGCACTTTTCTCACTGTTAATGACTGGCTGGAGAAACTGAGGACCAAAGAAAAAGCCAGACAGTCATTAACTGCTGAAAATTCCTGACCTGAAGGTCATTATTACTATTATAAAATTGGAAAATGAAAAAGTAATTATTTTCTTTGGGTTTTTATATCTATTAAAAAGATAACATTCCAGTGTCTGTTGCTGTGGATACTGGTCTGTAAGATACTTATCTTCCCCATTCTGGCAGGCTGCGCAATGGATAGATCTGGGACTGGCAACCCTTCAAGAACGTGTGCCAGACTGTATTTTCCTTTTCCAAATTACAGGTTAAACGTGCCCACAGAAAGTCAACAGGAACCAGGAGACGCTGCCAGTCGGCTCTGTCTTGCCTCGGTGTGAGCAGCAATTCTCCCCACCCTCCCCAGTCCTGTGCACAGCGGGAGCCAGGAGCTGGGTTGTCTGGGAGCTGCAAATGACTCTCAAATGGTTGAGAGTTTCAAGCTCCTACCCTGATGTTTACCATTCAAAATCTTGCTAAATACCATCTCCTGTACTCAGGCAGTGTGCTGTTTTCCATGCTGTAAACTTCTTGCCTGAGAGGAAAGTGGGAAAGACATTTTCTTTGAGCTGACTCGTGCCTGGACTCACCTGTAAAACATGTCCTTTAGGTGCTGCTGCCACCAGCTTGAGCTCAAGATTGCTGTTGAAGCCCAAATGATTGTTATCCCTGCTACCATCCACTGATGGCTTCAGCCTAACTGGGAATTTTATTTGGGATTTTCCCTTCTCCTTTTTTAAACCAGACTTCCCCCTGGCTTTGAAACATGTTTTACTAATATGACTCTAAAAGTAGCTTTACATGCATAGATTTTGCACCACTGCAAGAATTCGATTCCTTCTGTACTTTAGATGGAAGAGTGACTTTCATTTGGCAAAGACTAAAGTCTTTTTGTAACCTTTGGGCTTCAGTGTAAAATATCATTACTAGACACTGCCTATGGTTATGTTATGCTTTAGACAGAGCTTCTGAGTAAGACGGTATTAATGACCCTTTTTCATAATATTTCCACCTTGGTTTTCTATTTTCACATCTGTACAGAACTGTTCTGTCTTGAACTGGCATTTATGTCTCATTCTGACAGGAAAAATGATCCTGCAGCCCTTTTCTGCGGAGACCTATTCTGCTTGAGAGGTTCACACAAAGTAATATGGGAAAGGAGGTCAGCTACTAAAAATGCAGGACTGCATTTTTTCCAGAAAGGTACCTCCACATAGTCCCACTTTCCTTTAGAAATCTGATTTTAGCAAGAGACAGGACAGGCTCTAGAGATGATTCTTGCTGTTTTGGAAGGTCCTTGACAATCATCATCAGCAGGAATAGGGCTGTGCGAGGGCAGAGTCAAAACTGCTTAAATAGATGTTTTCACAACGCAGTGCTTTTTAATTCATACTCTTGTCATACTCCTTCTAATCCCTTTCAAGGCTGGTTATATTTCAGAATAAAGTGAGTTTTTAGAAAATGTTCCCAGGAATTAGTGCTCACATCTCACTTCTTCAGAAGGTAGAGTTTTCTACTTCTAATGAAAGTCACAATCAGAGATGGACCAGCTGCTCTTCTGAAGAACATCAACTAATGTGAGCACGTAAAATCCTGTTCTGGAAGGTGAAAGGGAGATAACAGAGCAGGAATAATCCTCAGAATATTTCAGCAAAGTGCCTTCCTCAGCTGTGTCTTGTTAATAATCATGTTTAAATTAAAAGAACAGAAAATGAATGCTGAAACTGCTGGCAAGTGAAAGTGCAAGTGCTCACTGATCTGAAGACCTTCACTGTGCTCTGTGAGCCTCTCCACTCTAACTGGGACCAGACACCATTTATGAGTTACAAATGAAGCTGCACCTGGTCTGTGCTAGTAGTTGAATTAAAAACAAACAAGCAAACAAAAACAACATACAAAAAGCAAATGTTAACTGGAAGAAGTTTCTGCCACCCAGCTCCCAAAAATCCATAGCAGGGGATAACTGTCATAGACCCCTCCAAGAATTCCTCTAGTTCATCAAAGCAGAGTAACTCCATCTCACAGAGCATAGATGACCACCATTCATCTTTGTCCCACTTACAAGGAAGGTGTTCCCTCAAGAGAGAAAATGACATAGGAAACTGGTAATCCAAGAGGTGTTTGAAACCTCAAGGGGCTTCATGCTTTGCTGGTTTTTTCCACAAAAGCCTGAGCAACATCTATTGTGCAATAATATTTAACATTCAGGGGAATCAGGATCTTTTTTTAAAGTGTGATCAGAAAGAAGGGCCCATCCTAGGCTGTCACAGAATTTCTCATAACAAAGAAAGCTTTGTTTCATAAAGAAATACCTTGTACTGGAATACCCTAGGGAAACTAGAAGGTTTTTGGTTTTTTCTAAACAAAGACGGGAATGTTCGAGTTTGAGGTTCCCTTTAAGTACTCTTCTAACATGAATATGTTTAAGGATGCTCCATCAAGTTCATGCATGAAATGTCATCCAGCCGTTAGTACATTTCTATGCAAATGCAACTGTGAAAGCTAATAACTGAAATCTGCATTTTTTTCACATTTCCAGCGTATTATACAACTTCTCATTCTTTCCTGTTTCGTAGCTCACATTAGCCTCTTGTATCAATAAAATAAAGCTCAGGTTATATTGCCTCCTGCTTAAATTCTCTACAAACATCAAAGCTGGACATTTGAATAAGCAATTTAATGTATACATTTTTATTCAGTTCAGTATACTGATTTTCTCCTGGTAGGAATAAGAGTTCTGCAAGATGACTGCAGAGAAACACACCATTCAGAATATGAATTGGAATATTCTTGCAATGCTTTGCAGTGAAGATGGTGTGATATTAAGATTAGATCCTGCATATAATCAGATTTTGATGCTTGTACACACAGTCTGGTATTTCTTTTCCTTTACAAGGTTTATATGCAAAAACACAGCAATCCAATATTTTGAACATACACCGTCTGCAGATACTACACAGTCCAAACTGATGAAAAAATAATGTCAAGGAAAATAAGAAACTGTCTGGGGCACTGCAGCATGTAGACTTTGCTAAATTCATCAGAACTTGTTTTACTATTCCGAGGACAGAAAATATTGCAAAACCAGTCTTTCCAGAACAGCGAGAGCAAACAGGGCTTGTGTCCATCCCTATATTAAATCTTGGAGTAAAGATCAACTCTTTGGGAGCTGGAAACATTTCTGTAATCTTTCAAGTTCTCTGATATGATACATACAGAATTTCTTCCAAATGGCCTATATTTTCCAAATTCCCTCTACATACCAGTATATGTAAGAGGTAATAAAATGCAAAAGATAAGATAGGTGGGGAGGCAACGGGGATTATATTACAAGCAAAAGGTGGCACTACTGAGAATATATCACAGTATTTAGTGAACATAAATATAATGCATACCTTCAGTTTTTATCCAAAATATCCAAGACAGAAAAAAAAAACCCAGAGCAAAGGAAGTTTGAATTTTGTTTAAGGGCTAAAACAGAAGCAGCACAGTGCAGTAGCTCAAGATTCTGCTTCAAATAGTTAACTGATTGGGAAGTAAGCTAATAATGGTTTAGATAAACTTTCACTTACAAAAAGTGATGAACTGACACATTTCTTAACAAGTAATGGCAGTTCACTAGATATCTTTATCTGCCCTGCCTCTGACCTGGAGACACTATCTAGACCCATAGAATCATGGAGTCATTTAGGTTGCAAAAGACCTTTAAGATCATCAAGTCCAACCGTTAACCCAGCACTGCCAATCCCACCACTAAACCATGTCCCCAGGTGTCACATCTACATGTCTTTTAAATACTTCCAGGGATGGTGACTCCACCACTGCCCTTGGCAGTCTGTTCCAATGCTTGACAACCCTTTCAGGGAAGAAATTTTTCTTAATATCCAATCTAAAACTCCCCTGGTGCAGCTTGAGGATGTTTCCTCTTGTCCTATTGCTTGTTACCTGGGAGAAGAGACTGATCCCCACCTGGCTACAGCCTCCTTTCAGGTAGTTTTAGTGATTGATAAGGTTTGCCCTGAGTCTTCTTTTCTCCAGGCTAAACACCCCCAGCTCTCTCAGCCACTCCTCATCACACTTGTGCTCCAGACCCTTCACCAGCTCCATTGCCCTTCTCTGGCCACGCTCCAGCACCTCAATGTCTTCCTTGTTGTGAGTGGCCCAAAACTGGATTCGAGGTGTGGCCTCACCAGTGCTGAGAACAGGGGGACAATCCCTGCCCTGGTCCTGCTGGCCACACCATTTCTCATACAGGCCAGGATGCCATTGGCCTTCTTGCCCACCTGGGCACACACTGGCTTGTGTTCAGACACTGCAACCAGCCCCTCCAGGCCCTTTCCCAATGGGCAGCTTTCCAGCCACTCTGCCCCCAGCCTGCAGGGGGTTGTTGTGACCCAAGTGTGTGACCCAGCACTTTGCTTTGTTGAACCTCATCCAGTTGGCCTGGGCCCATTGATCCAGCCTCTCCAGATCCCTCTGCAGAGCCTTCCTGCCCTCCAGCAGATCAACACTCCTGCCTGACTTGGTGTCATCTGCAAACTGACTGAGAGTGCCCTCGGTCCCTTTGTCCAGATTGTTGATAAAGATATTGAAAAGGACTGGCCCCAATATTGAGCCCTGGGGGACATCACTGATGACAGGCCACCAGCTGGATTTAACTCCATTCACCACCACTCTCTGGGCCTGGACATAAGCCAGTTTTTACCCAGCAAAGAGTGCACCCATCCAAGCCATGAGCAGCCAGTTTCTCCAGGAGAATACTCTACAATGAAAGGCATAATCAATCTCCAAGGGAAAGGCAGTTTTTAATTCCGTAGTGTGATTACTAACAAGGACACCAATTATAATTTAACCAAAGGGGGAGAGCGTAATTTCATTATTCTAAGGCTTTTATATATACTTTTGTGATCAGCTCCTTCCCACAGAGGCTTTTCACTGATTTTACACACCATGCATGACACCAATATTTTGATTTTTCATGCTCTCTCCAAAACTCACTGAAATAATTCTTAACAACTCGCACAGGTTTTGTTGTTTGGGGTTTTTTTGACTCTGTTAATCAAAAGAACAAGGACAGTAGCCATTCTTGCTCACACATCATGTAGTGAAATGGACTCCAAGAGAGGTTGGACCTATAAAGGACTCCAGTGGGCCTCAAATATCTATATGCAGCTTCACAATCCAAGAAATCCCACAGAGTTATTGCTTACCCTGCAGGGCTGTCTCAGAACAAGATCTCAGAGACCATCTGTGCTCAGTGTGGAAGCTGCCAAAACCCCATCCACAGAAACTGTGGAGCATAGAGCATTGTAACTCCCATCCTCCTCTGGAGCAAAGACTGAAAGAGGATACCTCCATCTTCTTACCTTAACAGCCTGAAAGCCTCACCTCTGGTGAGAATATATATTCTCATCTCTGGGAGGTAAATATAAAGCTCCTTTCAAAACATAAGCCAAGAGAGATTTCTTTCAAAATCAACCAAGGAGACCAGGAGGACACCTCACTGATGTCTCCCATTTTTCATTGATAAGCTCCTCACTGATAAGACCCATTGATAAGACCCTTGCCTGGCAAGTGAGATGCCTGGCTTTGGTTCCCCCATCTGGCTGAAGGAGTTCAGCCCTCGCACTCTGCATCTCCAGTTGTATTAATCCCTTTCTGCATCTAAACATACATAATTTCTTCTAGACAAGATCCTCAGGAAAGGAATGCATGTGTCTCCCACTCTCCCACTAATGCATGGTGCTCCATTTGAATTCTTACTGATCCCATGGAGACATAAAGGCACAGCAAGTAACCAAGCTGCTGCAGGGTAATGTATTTCTTCCACTGAGAGCAGACTACTTGGAGTTTCCTTCACAGAGTCATGGAATCATAGAATGGTTTAGGTTGGAAGGGACCTTAAAGATTAACTAGAATGACTTCTCTCGACCTGCTGGCCACACTGCTTTGGATGCAGCCCAGGATACAATTGGCTTTCTGGGCTCTGGGCACACATTGCCAGATCATGTTGAGCTTCTCATTAACCAACACCCTCAAGTCCTTCTCCTCGGGGCAGCTCTTAATCCATTCTCCACCCAGCTTGTATTTGTGCCTTGGATTTCCCCAATCCATGTGTAAGACCTTATTTTAAGAGCACATACATTAGAGCAGTCAGTGTAAATCAGCTAATTTGCAGGACACTTTTTATTCCTCAGTAATTTCTTTAGGGGTCTGTATTCTAGGGAGAAAAGTACTGCTGAAGTGGGAAGTAAAAAATGTAAGTAGCAATTAGTCTTACTCTTAAATACTTAAATAGCTCCAAGGTTATGTTTTTTCTGAAAAATATTCTCAGTGAGCGTATTTGGTGCTCTTACAGCACATTATATGTTTTAGCTTCTTCAGGGTTTTGGGGTTTTTTTACACCTTCAGATTTTAAGACAACTGGAAGAGGAAAAAAAATGTTTACATATGAATGTCTCACTTTTATTGTTTTGCATTTTGGGGTTTATTTGACTGTGGTCCTTGCTGAAATAGCAAGATCAGTATAAAGTCCATGCTTAGGAAGACTAAGAAGAAAATGAGAATTTCCTCTGTCTTAAAATTTCATCTAAAACAGCAGCTATGTCTGTGGGATGCTATTTAATTAACATCAGTGGAAGAGTGTCAGTAATCAGTATTGCTGAGTGGTTTATTTACTTGGAAAAGAACCATGGGTTTCAGTACCTAACTTTCATCTTTTAAGTTTGGAAGTTTTGGTACTAGAGATTTAATTTGCCAAGTTATCTCTTAGCAATTAAAATGTATTCTATCATTTAACCTTTGGATGATGTATAAATATGCATAGACACTCCTACAAGGCAATTTGTCTGCCAATCTGGAAAATGCTAACGTTGTAGTCAATAAGTCAACAGTCTGCAATGTTAAATTATGAAATCAGAAAGAAGCGCAGTTCTCATTCAAGCCAGATATAAAGATCATAAGGATTTCCAATTTTCTGTGTGGGACAGTAAATTTCAAAGATGACTCTATTCTGCCCCAATAATCACGGTCTGCACAGCATGTTCAGGTATTGTTGGAGAGATTAAAACCACAAAAACAGAGCAGAACAGCTCAGCATCAGATAATCACAAGCAATTCTGTGTCAGCAACAGACAGCTGGAGACATATGCCAACAATATTACAAAAGTGGTAAAATGGAGATTTCGTGACAACAAGGACGTGGGTTTCATACATTAAGCTAAAACTCAACCCAAAACATTGAAATTGTTGTTCACAAGTAAGAGCTCTCTGGCACAGTGTTCAGAAAGCCTACCATTTAGCATAAAAAAAATATGTAAAGCAAATTTAAGCAGAAGAAAGTATTTGTTTCTCTCTTTAATATTTTGCATGGTGATCACCTATTTGATTTCAGTGTTATTATAATGGACAAAAGGATCAGAATGTTTGTTATGTACCAGTTATGTACCAAGCTAATGATTTCTGAGAACCTTTTGTGAAAAAGCTAGGTTAGATGGATTTTTATCTACAAATATTTGTTTAAAGATTTTTACTTCCAAATACAGTTTAAAAGAAAATGAACAATGCTGTTTTGTTTCAGCTGACATAGCTTGAGTTAATACTGCTATTCCCTTTCCCTTGAGTTTCAAGTGTCCCTGTACTTCCCTGATACTCATTCCCATCTATCCCTGCTTTTGTCTTTCACTTTTTTAAATTAAACATCTAGGGCTAAGAAGTAAGTCTTAGAAAAAAGGATGAAAAAATCCTATTATATTTATTACTGTGAAGCAGAAGAGAGAACAGGGAAAATACTTAAACTTGTGAAGCAAAAAATAATCTACCTTTCCAGTGCTTTCTCTCAGTGCCTCCCTTATAGACACATAAAACCCTTTTATTTCTTCTCTTTTTTTTTTTTTGTAGTTGACTGTGTAAAATCAAGATAAAAAAAAATTAAACCCCAAGTTTCCTATTTTCACAAACGGTTCTCAGAAAACCCTTTGTATGTTGGATTTCTTATAAAAACGGAAAATGGCTTGAAAATATTCACGAGGAAGTAAAAAGTGTTCTGATGAGTTCACTTCCCCCGTGCACGAACAGCAGGTTCAAAGTTTTTATAGAGGTGGTTGGGCCTGAACCTTTTCTGGTTTTATTGTTGAAGCTCTGCCTTTGTGTCTTGAAGTGTTTTGTCCTGGGATCTTGGCATGATAAGATTCCTGAAGCTGTGACTCTCGGGGAGGGTAATGGAGGCAAGTGACTTGTGAAGGAACTAAGGCCCAGGCCCCCGAGGTCTTTGTGGTTTAGGACCCGGAGCGCGACGCGGATTGAAGAACGATGTAATGCTTGAGGTGCTGATGAAAGATTTTGAAAAGCCAATGCAATAAGAGGCGTCAGCAGGGAACGGCAGATTGATTGCAACAGCTAATGCCAAAAAGTTCTGAAGAGAAGAAAAACGTACTCTGAGTAAAAGAAACAAAGAAGAAAAGAAGGAAAGGATAGCAAGAGCTTGCACACCTCCGGCAACTTGCCTGCGTATCGACGTGTACTGGGACAAGTAATCAAGCAATTTTCCTAACTGTTTTTCTTTACAGTCATGCATAAACCTTGATGATGCCGTTCAGTCTAGACCAGTAGGTGGAGTTGAAAGGATCTACCCTAAAATTCAACTTACTAAAACTTGAGCAGCTTGAGGAAGCTCATCTTTTGGGTCAATGGAAGGCCAGCACATCCAGATGAGAGATCGCCCACCAATTTAGGGATAGGAAGAACCATTCTATCCTGAACTGATTATGGGTTCCTCAAATATGTAGCATAGACTGAACACCTAGTATTGGTGTGCCTGAAGCAAGATAGGATAAATTTAAGCTACGGATTCTCACCCCTCACCCCTCCCGGATTAATAACTCAATTAATGTGGGAGCTTTTTTAAACAGACAAGTGCACAGACTCTTATTTTGGGATGTGGTGAACTACTCTGAACCACAAACCTATCTGAATGGAGGCCCAAAGCCAGCATAGCAAGCCCTGAGAGGCTCACAGATATTCCAGCCCCACAAACCCATGCAGCACCCATCTGCTGTCACAGTGGGATGTGGCTGCAGCAATCCTACATCTGATGATTAAAACCTGCTTTAGCTTGTGTTTGGGGCCACTACCATGCAAAATGCATTACAATGGCCTCCATGCTTCCCTCATCTCCAGCTGGAAGCCAGCCCATCAGATTGGCACTACTGGAAGAACACTAAAGCTACCTTATAGTCTCTCCTTACCCAGGTCAGAACACTGACTGCTGCAAAAAACATGAATCAGGAGTAAAACAGGTTGCTGAATACATTAATCAAAATGATCACCGTTGCAAGATCTGCTAAGAACAAAGAAAACAAATTCAAGGAAAGTTAACACTAGAACCCATTTGCAAGGCTGCACGAGTCAGCTAATGAAATAACTGTCAATTGTAGACACGAACCTTTTGTGCTTTCGCACAATTTAAATATAAAGTAATTTGCATTCAGGTATCCAAGTCTCCCTGAAAAAAGATTAACAATAGGATTCTCTTTCTTTCCACAACCTTTTTTCTCCCTCCCTTCCCCCCAGGGGTGGCTCTGATAAGGTCACCTTATTAATGCAGATCTCTGTTTTTCAGAAAGCAGCCAGGAGTTTAACTGTTTCACTGTGAAATGATCTATGAGATGAGAACAGTCCATTTTTTATCCTTGATTGATCATTTCAGCATGTATAACAGCAAATCCTAAGGGACACAACTCAAATCCCTGCTTCAGAATGACCTAGAGACTCAGTGCTAAAAAGTGTTGCGCTCCACTACACATCCCTTCATCGTTTTTTTCTTAACTTCTCATTTTCCACAGAACATAATAAAGTTGCCTTGCATCATTACAGTTCTCCGTAGGAAAAAAAAGGTCTTATAAATAAGCAAAAAGTTTTAACAGCTGAGAGTTGGGTGCCACTACAGCGAGCAGAGGAACTGAGGCATCAAGCAGTTAATGCCTTTTCCCCAGACACAAAGGCAGGAGCAGGTCTATGATCCCAATTCAGGTGTCACGGCTTCTCATTTCCTTCCCTGGCCACCAGACACCTGTTTCCCTGCTCTTAATAGCCTCTGATGGGAACTGCCTGGTGGCAAAATCAGAAGCTCTGGCTCCTGTATGACGAGTTGAAAATAAAGCTATTGCCCTTTATTTTTTTTTTTTTTTTTAGTTATTTACTGTGTCTAAGCTTTATCTCAATTCCATTGTTGGGTTATTCTTCTCCATTCTACGCGCTTCCAGCCAACTAATCTTCATTTTGCTTTTTCTGATGACTTTATGCTGACATGTACAGAGTCCTTAAATAAATCATTACGAATATAAAAAGCAATGGCTGGATTACAAAGGATTCTGGAACACTTGTGATAGTAAATTAGCAGGCAGGCAAACCTACAGCTGCCAGCAGCTGATGTAATATTTTAGAGAATTGTTTTCTAGATTGCGTAAGGGAGAATTGTTGGCCTTTGAGCTTTGTTCTCTGTTTCAGTCTGTCAAAGAGTTCAACAATTTGATGCTCACACAAAGTTCACAGGGAAACAACTTATAAATCCCAAATATCATAAGCACAGACTGGGGAAAATGGAAGTCTGAGACACAAGCTAGAATTTAGGAAAAAAACAACAGAGGGACATCTCTATTGTTAACGGCACCTCTAAACAGATGGACATTATATCCACAGAAAGAGCCACCACATCTAGGAGCATTTGATGCAAATTTCCCCCTTTTTTCTTCCTGTCCTTTCTTCATAAATACTAAACTCAAACAGGCTGTTGTATTATAACAGTGCAATGTGTAAATTCCTGTAATCAACTGATGGAGCAACATTAATTATGGAGACTTTGTAAAGGCCACACACATCTTTACATCCCTTTATAAAATGCTGACACATTCCGCATCTAAAAGAGATTACAATCACAGAGGATGATCCTGCAAATGCCTACTATTGAATGTAGCATTTGCTATCATGAGTAAGCCCACTGAAGCTACCAGAAACTCACATGGCAGGACAAAAAGCTCTGATTCACATATATGACTAACAAAGTTATTCAGACCACAACATTTCCCATCTGACTATGCTTTTGCAGGCTGAGATTTAAAGGGTTGATGCTTTCAGACTTGAGAAACAGTCCAGGACAGCAGGCTGGCTGTGAGATGACGCAGGTAAGAGGTGCAAGAACAGGCAGTGGTTCCTCTCAGACTTCCTTAAAGAAGGAAGACAAAATTTGGAAAGCTGTGTCAGGAAGGTATTTATGTTTTAATGATGATAAAGTTGAGATGGGAGGAGTATATGTCATAGAAGGGATACAGGAGATAATAGCAGAGATGTACTAAAGAAAAGATTTGGATTATGTGGGACTTAGCCAGCAGGGACAGTAGGCTCAGCACTAATATAGGAAAGACGGGGAAGCAATAAAAGGATTCAAAGAGCAAGAGGCTTAGTTGTGAGCAGCAGGAGAAGTGATTCTTAGCCAATCCATTGCACTTTGGTAGTTAGCTTTTGCTCCTGAGCCAGGATACAGAAGGTAACATCCACAAAAAAGTCTCCTAAAACTCCCTGATTACAGAAAGGGCAGTGGGCTTGTCGGGTTCCTGGTCTGTGCCTGTTGGCAAGGGAGTCTGCAGTGTGAGTCCTGTACAAACACCACATGGAAGTAGCTCATGTAGTGAGCACCCTGAGATAGAATATGAATTGAATTTTCCTTGAATCCCCAGGAATATGCTGTTCCCTGGCACAACATGTAACTGCCTTTCACTTGTCTCGTTTGTAGAGAATGATTTTAGTCTTTGGCAGCGATGAGTGGCACATGTTGTAGGTGTTTTGCCGAAGGTGTGCTATTTCGTTAGCTGAATGTTGCTTAACAAAGTCTCATTGTTTCAGAAGGCACACTGCAATAAATTATTAGCAGGTTATCACTGATGGATACATAAAATCCACTGAAAGCATCAACTGTCATTCAGCAATAGCACGGCCTGAATATTTATTACCTTTTATTTATGTTATGTCTGTTCTAGTTCATGGACGAGTAAGAATTCTAAGACACATTAAAAATCATTTCCAGTGATAAACATCCACAATGTGTTTTCATCCCCACCCAGAACAAAGCAATTCTCTCTCTACCTATGCCCCTGTTTTAGTAAAGGCCCAAGTATAGGGAGAGTTCTTGCTGCAGTCCCTTAGTGTTGTCCAACTCATATTCTTCCACATGCAATGAAAATCTCCCCAGAAAATCATCAGTAGCATGCAACGGTCCAGGGACAGAATCAAGCAAGAAAGCAAGATTAGTGTAACAATGATTAGCATTAGTGTAGAGCATTATAAGGTCAAATTTCTGGTTGCTGCTCTGGGTGACTATTTTTACAGCACAGTGAAACTGAGAAAGGGGCTGCTGACTATTCTCAGGTTTGTGTTAAAGCTCTTGGTATGTCCAGTGGGAATGAGAGCCTTCCCAACAGCACACCAGCAACATTAGGCTGCCTTTACCTTAGTTTTCAAGAATAAATTCCTGCCTCTTGAACATTAGAGATATGCCTTCAATAGCATGCTATATAAATATTAGCTACATTATTCTGAAAATCTTATATTTCCCAAAGTGACATTTTTTAAAGACTATTAGTGCTTTTCTGAGAGATACAGGTTTTTGGGGTTACACAGTCTACATACAGCAATTCTGATATGACACACTGAACAGAAGCATGGCTAGCAAAGATGTAAAAAGAAGAGAAAAATATTTTTAAATTACTGCAAAATACAACTTGAAGCCATAAAGATGCCACTTTTAAGAGAAGGAATGTACACTTGTGCTCATTTTTTTAAAAAGAATAGACTAAATGAAAAAGGGATTAAATGAGATCTGAAGTTAGTTCAAAGTAGTTATAACAATGCAGCTAAAGGGTTTTTACTCTTCACTTTGCAGAAATATGAACTTGCATAAACATGGACAGGACAGGTACAAACCCAGGAATGGCAATAAGTCAGAACACAACGAGGCTACAAATGTGGAGTGCTCACAGCAAGCTTGGATGATGAAATATAAAGCCCTACTGCAGAGATGAGGGAGGTGGAATGGTTGCACTTCTTGTAATAAAACACACAGTTTTGCTCACATGACTACCATCAGGTTGTTTTTTGGTTCTGTTTGTAATTTGCATGCAATATTCTGAGCTGAGCCTGGGTTTCATTGAAGTAAATAGACTCATTTTTTAATGACCTTCACCTGTTGTGTATATATACTGGTCTCTCAGGTCCAAAAGGGATTTTAAGGGTAAAGGAACAAACCAAATTAAAAAAAAAAAACAAGCTTAACTGGATTAAAATAAATAAGCCTATATATACTGTCTTCAATTATTGACAACTTTTTGGATTATTACTTTTGAATTTTAACTGACATGCTTCCATGTGATGCACTACAGCAGTTTGAAGCTAATACAGTAATTTAAGGGCTCAACTCCTTCATTAACATAAAACTAGAGTATTTTGATTTGTTGGAATTTGGGCAATTAGTAATGATACATTTGCTGACAGGTCGTGAGCAGCAACAATCACAAACTGTACACAAGGTACAAGATTTATTTGTCAGAGTGCATGCTTTTTAAATCTGAGTAAAAATGGATTTTGTAAACTGATTGAGATTAATTAAAGGTATAACTTGGAGAAGGAAAAAAATGACTCACAGCACATTTATTTTCAGATCATTTTTCACTGGGCACTTTGCAGGTCTAACGAGCAGAAGCTCCTGACACAGCGTGGAAACAGCTCTGCTTTCACATCAGGGAGAGAGGGATGGGTTTTTTTCTCATTTTTCTTTCCTTGGGCTGTCTGAAAGCTATGTGTCCAGTCCCTGAGGTTCCTGGCAAGGCACCAGGGAAAAATGTACAGTTCTGAGGAGAAACTGATCTTACCTACTTCAGGAAAAAAGTAAGAATAAGACTCTAGAAGGTCTGAGAAAATACTCCCTGTATGAAATTTCTCAGAAGTCAGAAAGAAAATATAGAAGAGCTTAAAATATATTATTTTCTCGTGTATTTTTTTAATGCTTGAGTCTATAAACACCAAATAAGAAAAAAATAGTGATGTGAATTATATGGACTTCAGCAAGGGGTCACAGGCTGCAGTGTCCCAGTGCAAGCCTGTGGCTTTAGCTAGTTCCCCAAAAGGTTTTTTTGTCCAACTGAATTTTTTATTGTAATTTAAAACAAACCAGAAAACCAAACCCCAATATATTTGTATTTCAGATGATTCAGCTATTGTAAATTGATATCCCAGGAAGTGGCTGAAGTGACACCAGTTTACCCCATGCAGATCTGCCCCATATCATTACTCCAGTACCACATGGTGCAGCTGGTGAGCAGGATCCAACCCTTGAACCCTTCACCCAGACCACTGCTTTTTCCTTGGAGAAGCTGGGGAACAGCTCTCATACAGCAAACATCTTTCACACAGGGGGGCAAGACCCCTCAGCCCTAGAAGAAATGGTGACACAATAGATTATAGCAGCAGCAAACTGATTTTTTTCTTGCAAGCAAGAGCAGACATTCCTGCACCTTCCTGGAAGCAGCATTTTCTGTGGGACAGCCCAGGGAAGTTCAGAGAGGCAACTTAGAGAGGGTAAGAGGATGGGACATGGTCCCTAGGATAGATGCAGTGGGAAGTGAGTACCAAACCAGCAGAAACATGACTGGTTCTCTTATTATCCAGTGTGAAACCCATCAGAGGTTCCAGGGCTTAACACAATATCATGAAACACCAAAATTATCAGCTGTGTCCAGACATAAGAACAAAATATTATTTGTCAAAATATTGGGCAAAAACTTCAGTGTTAGAATGAGCAGCTGGGAACAAGGTAAAAGGGTCGTCTTTTAAAATGTGATGTTGTCCCAAAAGTTCCTTCAGGTATTTTTACTCACTGTTTCAAAGAGCTTGTTAACAGAGAGAGTTCTCAAAGTCTGTACCGTTGCCATCCATGCCACTGCCCCTGCTCAAAGGAGCAAGTCCTCAAAGCACAAGAGAAACAAATGGAAAGTGAAAAGAAAGTTCAAGTAGCCAGAGCTGCTGCTCATGCTTGGTTATTCCAGCACTGCTCTCCCAGGAACACTCTGCTCCCAGCCAGCACCTGCAGAAAGGGACTCTCACTACCTTCCAGCCAGGCCAGAAAGGATAATCTATCTCAGTGCCTGTGAAAATCACATAATCCTTTTCCATCAGGATTAATATCCAATGTCACGCCAGTCTGATACATACAGGATGAAGTCTGACACTTCTTGTTATAAAGGTCACTCAAGGAAACAATCTCTGCCGTCCCCAAAGCACAACCCACAAGTGACAAATTTCCATTCCCCCTCTATATGTGTTAAAGAGGCAATCTTCATCATCACCAGTTTTATTTATTCCTGGGAACAATTTCCACCTGGAGAGCTTAGGGGCTGTGTCTGGGTAGGTTTGTTCCAGCTACAGCAATAGTTTAATCGGAGTAAACCTAACAGCAGCATTCCTCCTTCACTGTTCAGTTCAGCTGCTCTCTGTCCCCCTGCAGAGATACCTGTTGTGATTCTTGCAGGAGAAAAATGACCCATTTTCAGGTACACACAAAGAAGCATTACAAAATAAACCAAACTGCTGCCTGCAGTTCATCACAAGTTACAGCAACCTCATCACCTGCAGAAAATGTGTTATTACATATATGAGACAGATCATAACTGAAAGTTGGAGGCTCAATAGTCATATATTCAGGCACAACCAGTAAGGAAATGTATTTTTCCTTGTTCATTTTTAGCCAACAGTATCTGAACAGCAGCTTGAAAAGCTGGTGAAGCAAGTAGGCTTGGAACAACTACAGCACATTCAATCGACATAAGGATGGGATCAGGTCTTGTTATGTATTCATCTTATTCTACCTTGTTAAAATCTAATCCAACCATCTTCAAGACCTGGAGCAGGCCCAGAAGAGCAAATCAAGCTTTCCTAGATGGCACGGTGCAGGCAGGTCCTGCCTTTTGGGATTATTAAAAGATCCCATTTTACATCTTAACCCTCCAGGCAGAAACAAGTCTGCAAGTCACCTTACAAGAAGAAATGGAGGAAGGTGTTACATCATTAAAAGCTAGGCTACTATTTCTAAGTGTAGGCACACACATTAACTAATTGAATCACTATCTTCTTATCTTGGGAAGCCAAGCTGCTGTTACTCCAGATTAAATTGCAAATGTTCACCATCTTTCAAATAGTAACGTAAATTTGAAATTGGGGACTAACCTTTCTATAAGCTTTAACTGCTCTTTCTGCTGTCCAGGCTTGCAAACAGCCAATATTATTCTCATTGCTCAGACTGCTGAACCCAGAATGTGTATCCATACTGGTATTTTGCCAGTTTTTGTCATCTTCAGCTTCAATGTTTTATAATTTTTCATAACGGTTCAATATTTCATAAACAATGTACCTTAGGAAATAATAGATATACATACATCTTACTGATACTATAGGCATCAGCTTACTAACAGCATTTCATAGAGACCAAACAATTCATAATAAATGACAGAATTAGGAAATAAGTTATCCAGATTGAGTATCCTGTTCCTCCCCCTTAATCATTTTCAGGGACTCTGTCACTGGTATCAAGCTGAAAATACCACAAAAAATATTGTATGACAGGATTAAAATTCAGAATGAGCATGACAAATTGGAGAAAGAGCCTGATGAAAAAATGGTGACAGATCAATAAGGACAAGGTTATACATAAGGAATAACTAACTGAACAAATGCAAGTTTGAAGACGACCCGAGAGAGAGATTTTGTAAGAAACTGTGGCATATTTTAAATCAGAAACTCAACACAAGTCAACAGCATCAGACTCTACAAATGAGGCAAATATGAAATCTGGGATTTGATCTTCTCACTCTGTTCAGCTTTTCTAAGGTCTTAGCTGGAGCAGTGAAGAAATTACTGTGCAGGGCGTCCAGGGGAGAGCAAGGACTTGTACAGAGGTGACACGCAGTGAATGGCTGGAAGGACTGAAGTTGTTTGGTCTTAAAAAAAGCAAACTTCAGATGTTTAAAAGTCTGTTGTGAAAAAGGAAAGGAATGATTTGTTGTGTGTAGTGGAAAGGGTAGAAGAAATGGACTTCCTACTTCAGCAAGGTCAGTTTAGTTTAGACATCAGTAGACCACTCTGACCTGAGACTGCAAGATATCACGGTCACTTGCTACCAAGGATGGGGAGTCTCTGTCCCTCAAGGTCAGAGAAACATCCCTCAAGCACAGTGCAGATTTCCTTGGCTTGGGTTGGCTGTTGGAGCAGATGACAATCCAGGAATCTCCTGGGATGACTGTCAAAAACTTTGTGGCATCGCTGGTTTAGGATAACACAGGGGTGCTACCATAAAGGAAATAACTCACAGTTACACTTTTCTGGTCTCACAAAATTCCAGAATTACACTGTATATTCCTGGGAGCATTTGAGCCCAGACACCTGGCATTTCAGGGGAAGGCAGAAGTGTGCCACCGAGATGTTTCCTCCTGTATTTTGCCTGCAGCAAACCCAAATACATTCCTGTGCCACATGGCCACACACATCCTGCAGCGTGGGATAACATTGTCACATAACCATCAGGCAGAGGAGTTAAACAGGCTCCTCTGAACACTGCTGGGGTTTACAGGCAGGGGAGTTAAACACCACATAGCAATGTGGTCACACAGTCACAGGCTGGGAATGCATCGAGCATCTTCCTGGGCTTGCTCCCGTGGGCAGGGTGGGAAGTACAGGTGTGCCTTGTATGAAAGAAGCTACCCCAGCAGGAGTAAATAGGAGAAATATAAGCACGTGGACTGAAACAATAAAGTTGCTGGCAGATGTGTCAAATATTCCTGTTATTTAGTCAACAACAATCCAACTCGGTATATTTGCTGGGAAGGAGGGAGAGGAAAGCTGGCAAAACCAAAATGAACTCTGGAGGGGGAAAAAAAAAAGAACCTTTTTAATGTTTTTTGTGACCCACTTTTTAAGCATTTATTCACAGTGACTTTTTAAAGGAGAGAAATACACATAATTTGCACTTTGGGATAAGTTGAAGGTGTCCATGCAATTTCATGGATGGCAGAATACCAATTTTGCTTAAATGATAGAGTCCCACCACATGTCTCTTATTTAAATGACCTGAAAATAAGAGATATGAAGGCATAAGTAAGAACTGAAAATGAACCTAAATATATAAAACTAGTGCATTCAGTGATATTTCCCAGTGTATGTTTCACCATGAGCACCAAGCCCACTCCTGGAGATTGTTATCCCTCACATTAGCCCTTTCCAGAGTGGTCACCCTCATCCCAAGATATCCAGAGTTCTGCTGGGCCTATACAGGGTAGCCAGTCACTTAGGGGAAAAAATCCTGACTCACTAACAAAGCCAGAAGACAGATGTTTTGTTCAGAAAAACCACACTGTGTTGGAAGAGCAATATAGTCCTTCTGTGGGTCCTACGGTACAATAAAAGCAGAAAAAGCTGGATGCCACCCAGGATTCCCACAGTATTTGAAAAGTTGGCATTGCAAGAATTTTATTTCCAAGTCAGAACAAACAAATGAGGGGAAAAAAAAGTTTTAAAAAAAAAAAAAAGAAAATTGAGGTGTCTCCTGAGGACAATAATACCAGATTTTGTTTTCAAAAACTAAAACATTTAGGTTTTATAGCATAAAAAAAAAATATTTCAAACTTAGCATCATTCCATGGTTTTTCTCAACTTCATCAAGTCAACTTTTGTTTCATCTACTTTGACTCCTCCTCCCCCATCTATTTACTTTGGGGTTTTTTTCCCAAGATTCTGCTATGTCCTCTCTCACTTTGCCTTTTTCTGTTGCTCAGAGGAACAGATGGTAGTGAGTTTTAATACATTTTTCCCTTCTGTCTTTCCCAGTAACTACTATGAAAGCAACTGTCCATCTCAAATGCCACAAAGCCTTCAAAATCAGTGTTCTTTACCTCGGCTTTGCCTACTTACTGTCCCCTCTGAGCTTTTACTCTCACACTTCCATCAACATAAAAAGCCTTGCCTGGTTATTAGGTGACATCCTACTTCTGAATGGAGTTCCTTCAGAAATGAATCAGAGGTTCATTTTTTTCCTGCACATTCTTTTTTCACTGTAAAAGGGTTTAATGAAAGCTTTACAGTAGCGCTTTTATTTCACTTAATTCTTTTTAATTTCCCTTCACTTTAATTAGCTGCATTCAATTCACACAAAATAAAGTATTAGGTTTGTGCTTTCCTCTGGGCCAAGTCATAGTACTTGCAGGAATCATTAAAGTACACATGGGTCCAGCAATGTAAACTTACTTGTAATATTAAAAGGACTATTTAACAAGAGCAGTAACTGTTGATTTCCTTTCCAGATTTGTCACAGTTCAAATGCTGAAGGCGAGTAAATAGTGTATTTCATTACAGACATATTATTCTGACATTTGTTCAAATAATGGGCTTTGTTTTGTATGACCTTAAGAAAAACAAGTGCCTTACTTCAGAGCAGAATACATCCCTTTGACTTTTAAAGAGCAGCAGATTTCAACATGGTTCAGTACTAAGACATCCTTGTGCAATTCTACTGAAATTAGTTCTGGTTTGGGGGATCTTTTTGATATTTCTTAGGTTATTTTAACTGTGTCATCTCTATGAGCTGAAAACTAGTTGCACTGGTCATTTTGGAAGGAAAAGTATGTTAAGCAATGAACAGTAGTGTTTTCAAGTGTTCATTGTACTTACTGAGATAAATGAATGCATTCAGTAGAGCCACCCTGACACCACCACCGAGCATTTCTGCAGCACTGAAACACTCACCCGCTCCTGGGGTGGGCAAAGGTGTAAATTTTAGATTTATAGAAGTGTAGATAGGCAATGCAGAGAAAACTAGGACAATAGAAACCTGTTAGACACTGCACAATGAGCTCAGAAGAAATTTCATCTTCACCTTCTCTAATTGCTCTGAGGGGAAAAACAGTAACCTAACATTGAATATTCACATGTAATTGAGCAATCATTTTCCCTGAGTATCAATCCCGACTTCTCTGCACTTCTTTTCCTGAATTTTTGGTTGAAAGGGTAGTTATGTCTTGACTTTGTCGCTGTTGCTGAGTGCATTAATGGCAGTTCTTGCACAAAGCCACAATTCTGCAGTAACACTCCCAAATCAGCCTGTCCTCTTTAAAACAAACCTAACGAAGCAGCTACAACCCGAGTGAATCCCTTAGTCATATTGAGGCACTACAAACCCACCCAGCAGTAACATCCATCACGTTATAAATATCCCATTCCCATTCTCTAGCAGATGGAGCACAGCACTTGCTTCACTAATCAGCAGAATATAATTCACCTAAACTCTCAAATCAAATACATTCTCGCAAGAGGAAATTACTCAAATTCACCTACTGTTTTTCTGAAGAGGTACAAACCACAGAGGGAAGTGTTTGCCTTTGCTGACAAAAGCTCAAAGGAAAATACTGAAAATTAGGGAAAGACAATAAACAGAAAGCCCCATATGTTGTGGGGAAAAGAAAGAATAAGCTGCCATGCTTACTGGCTTATCAAAATATAGACTTAATTTACTTCAGGAATTGAGGGGTTTTCTGTATTTTAGTTTAAACAGCACACAGAAGGTACTGTTAGACAGATTTTTGAGCTATTTAAGCATAAAACTTTTACTTCTAAAAAATGATAAGTTTACCAGGCATTAGAAATGGTGCTATAGTGCCATTTGTATTTTCTGGCTCTTCACACACACTTAGAATGTGCAGCAAGCAAAGGTGGGGAGCAAGAAAGGAAAGTGGGGAAAGGGAGATGTAAATAAATTTTAAAAATCCAACACATCCATATTTTTGATTTGGAAACAAAATCAAAGGCAGAACCAGAAAGGTACAAACTCTGAAACCAGATTGCTAGTCACAAAAAAAAAAAAAGGTTTCATGTGGAAACTTCTTTCCTATTTCAACCCACTTTTCAATTTTTCAGTGCTAGACTTTGGCAGAAAAGTGTGGTACCAGTTTTGTTCTTTCTTTCCTGGATTCTCATATTTCTGTACCGGGTCACTTCAATAGGCAACTCTCAGATGTTCAAGAGAGTAAGGGAACATCTTAGCTCCTCTCCCCATGAGCAGCAGCTGGTGTTTCAAAATCTCATGACTCAGGCTTCGTGACCCCAGGGCACAGGGAAGTCATCTAATGGTGATAATTAAAACAGAAGTTTCTACCCTGCTTTACACAAAATGAGACAGATCAAGAACGTTGCTCCCTCCAAGTGTTGCTCAGTATAATCTGGTCACCCCATATCTGCTGAGACAAATGAATTTCTAGTAAGAATCATGAGGATCGAAAACTTCTGCAAGTAGAACATTCCTAGAAGCACAGAGATTGCTTTTGACCTTGAAAGGGAACTAGTGAGAGAAAAATTACATACGATTCCAAAGTCAGGAAAGAGCCTGACTTGATGAAGCCATACATCTGAGTAACTGGTGGCTTTACAAAATCAGGACTGTAATATGTGTGCCCACACAAAGGGCTCGGTGGAAGCCTGCAGTGTGTGATTCTTGGGAAGCAAAGGTAATTCCACCTGGAGGTGTGCTCAAGGCCAATTTATAGCGCTGTGTAAAGGACATATTTTATTTAACTGAAAATACGGTACAAAAAGCATTACCTTGCCTTATCCACAGAACTTCTGAACAGCATTTGTCTGCCTCACCTCCAGTATTGAAATGAAAATGCCATCCTACCTACTGGCTTATTATCTTACTGGGACTGAGAAATTAAACTGGTCTTCACATATGGTTTGTGTGCATATGCATGTAGGCTCTTACTTGAATTTAAACCTTTTTGTAAAACTAACATGAAATTTTCCTGTTTCACAACAATTTCTGTGGAGTTCTGTTATCCTGTTTATCTAATCTTGATACAAATAATTAAAAAAACCACCACCCTAACCTGATGCTTAAAAAGAACCAATTATTCACAGACAGACCATCAGGCAAATCTGAACTGTGGGAAACCTTTAAACTTTTGAAATGAGAGCAAGCTGAATCCTCCTTCAGGCAGACTGCAGCTTGAAACACTGGTGGGATAAACTGCCACCAGACTGGAAATGGCATAGAAAGAGCTGGAAAGTGAGATGCCAAGAGAAAAAAAGGAACTTCACAAGGTGGGAAAGAAAGGTTATACTGGTGTTTGGGAAAGACCAGGAGAAAATATTGAAAATGTTTCTCTTTGCATATGAGCCATAATGAGCTGGGTGTAAAGCTAAAGGGCCAAATTATGTATTATGAAAGAGTTCTAAATGAAGGAACATATGCGTTAACATATTTCAAGTGATATGTTTTAAAAACATTATCAAGCTTTTATGCACATGTTGCATCGTTCAGCTCCTAAATTTTGCTGCGAGATCTGTGGGAGGAGATAGCCTGCTTGCTTTGATTCCCAGCCTTCACTTTGTGTGCTGCCTGAACACACTCCCAAATGTTCTTGGAGAACAAAATTAACCCCTGATGTGCGATGGCCCAACACAATTACATGGTACCTGCTGGTTCAGTGAAACGAGATCTGTGGCCTGTTACTTTGTCACCAGGTAACTCAGCAAAACTTGTACTGCTCAGAAAGAAAATACCCCAGAGATCTGAAAGCACAAAGGGTAGCAAATGTTTACCCAGTCCTGATGTGCAGCTCCTTTTTTTTTTTGCTCAGTGCATCCTCGACCAAAGTGCACAAAGGCAGGAACACTCCCCTACAAAAACATTGCTCAAGCCGATCCTAAAGCAAACTGACACGCACAACTGGTATTCATATCGAGCATTTCAGCATCAATTATGGAGATCAAGGGGTTTGTTTGATGAAACAACTTCAGGGGTCTGACAGCTATTTACTGTACAAGTCAAATAAAAGACATCTGAGAGCTGCAAGAGCACAAACCCGCGGTGACAGTGGGGCAGGAGGCAGGAATTGGCAACAAAACTTTACAATTATTTGAAACTCAAAAAATGGTCATTAGGGATTTTAGGACAGAAATAACTGTACAAAAAAGCCATGCTCTAGCCTGAATGCCAGCCTTGCTTTGTCTCTAAATGGACATTCAAAATAGAAAATCTAATTTACTCGAAGGTAGCTACAAAAAACTTGAAGCTTATGTGCAGTGAATACATTCAACCAGAGAAGCTGTGGTTGCAGCAACAGGCAGTGGATATTTCACTTTTGCAGTTGTCACACCACCACGAGATTATCAGTGCTAGGGAAGGATGGTATGACAACTGAAAATGGGAAAAGAACTGGCAACAAGGTTAAGATATGGTCGATACTATGGAGAAAAGGGTTCTGGCTTCTGTCCTAATAATTTCTTTGCTAGCACTGGTGGAAGCAGAATAGGGATCTTATCTGTCATCTTCATTTTTCTAAGATTTTGTTTTTCTTACGAGTAGGAAACTTAAGCTGGTATGTGGGTGAAAGTAAGAACTCATGAAAATAAACATGAAACAAACTGAATACCCCACATGTCTGTGGTTTGATCCTATGCAGCAAACACTGCTAGAGCCTACAAGGAGAAGTGATGCCGTGCACAGCCCTGCTCTGACACCCCTAGGGCAGGACTTCTCTTTGGCATGTGGAGAAAACTTCCCCTCTCTGTGGGGTTCCATTTTACCACAACGCCAAACTGGTTCAGAAAACCTTTCCCATTGGGCTGCAATGGGAATCCCAATAAGATGCAGAGGTGCTTGTTAAACACACACACACACACATACACACACAGAGTTTACAAGGAAGTTTCAGCAGCCAGCTCAAAACCGTGTGGTTCTTCATCAGACAGCAGATCAGACATCAACTGCTGCCTTCCAGTTGCAATGACATATCATTATTTATCGCTCTTGAGTGCTGGTATCCAGTCATTAGGATCACCTTCAAGCTCCAGTTTAACACCCAGTTCATCACCTCTTTGCTGCTGGACTGAGAGCACACCTCCAGCCTGCTGTCACCTACACCTACGTGCTACACCACCACTCACTGGATCTGCCCTTCACTGCACAACTCCCCTGGCTTCCTCCCCAGCAAAGAGCACCCACCCACCTGAGAAGACATGATAAGCTTTGCTCTTCACCATAAAACTTCAGAGGGTTTGTCATTCAGATGGCTGAATAGTTGAAAGCAGCTAAAACTACTCCTGCGACAGTATTACCTGTTAATCACATATGCACTGATAGAATCTCTCCTTACAGTTATATATGCCCTCTCTTTAGGAAGCAGCCAGTTTCAGTAAAACATCATTAATATAATTAATATATTTCATTACCTTTGTTCTGCTTTAGTTATTTTTCAATGGAAAAGCTGAAGTATTTCAATAGCTGGGGGAAGAAATAATGTCACCTTGAATACAGAATTTCTTCATTATGATTCCTGAATTTGATTTCCAGCATGGAAGCAGAATGTATTTGTCAGGATAATGGTAAAAAGGGAAACAATAGGAAGCCTTTGTTATTTTAAATAGTTAAGTTGTTACACAATATGATGGACTTCTTCTGTTGTACCTTAATGGATAGTAGCACAATCAATAAATGGCTGTAACAATTTCATTCTGCTTCACCTGCTGTAATTGAAAAATAACTCAAGCAGAACTTTGCAGTAGTTTGTGATGTATATTTTTTTCTTCTGCCCTCCCCTCTCCTTTTTTTTTTTTTTTTTGATTAAGATAAAGATTACACTTTAGTGATTGGACTAGGTGTAATTGTTATTATAAACACCTTTCAACAAGCTGTTCTACCCTGAGAACAATCCTGCAAGGCTACAATAGAATGAATGAAATCAAGGGGAAAAAACATGGATCTGAGTGGCACGAACAAGAATGTCATTGGTAGAGAGAGAGAATAGGAAGGAATGAGGTGCTGCTATTCACTGCCTAAGACTGTTCAAGCTAGAATGGACACCACTGCCTCTGCTAGAACTTGACCAACAGGAGACTATTGAACTAAAGTCTATCAGTTCTGCTTGTGAAAAAACTTGAAGTAACTCTAGTAATTCCAGGCAGATGATGAGTTATGAATTCATGGGGGAGAAGGTTGTATTTTGCCCAGTTGCAGTATTAAGACACGTGTCCTGCATTCGTGTTCAACTAATCGTGTATAACAACTTTGTGAGAGAATTCCAAGTGGTGATGCAGTAATCAAACAACAAACTATGGAAATTTGGAATGGAAGTTATATTTAAAAGTAGATAAGGAAAAAATTAAAAAGCACTCAGCCCACCACATACACTGCAGGTGCATAGGAAAGATTAAAAACATAGTAAAAATATTTTTTGGTTTTTAGAAAGTGTAAAGTAAGTTGGGACTACGATCACATCAAATTTTCAAAGTGGGAGCTCATAACTCTCCTCTCTTGTACAACAGACATGGCAAAACAAATCCAAGAGCTGATTTTTCATGGATTACAATGGGTTCTAATCACAGAATCATAGAATGGGAGCAATCTTAATGATCACCTAGTTCCAACCCCCACAAGATTGGTGATAGGAGAGAAGAGATTCTATTTACTCTCTTAATTACTTGGCATTGTGATTGGTTTGGTTAGATTTATTTTTTTTATGAACATACACTGCTGCTCTCTATTTTGTACTGAAGAAAAGAGGGCTAAAGAAATATGACCTGAGCTTGGAGCAGACAGATATGTGATAGTTTTTTTTCACCACCAGCCTGAGAAAGTTCTGCCCTCCACAAATGAGTTTTCCTGTTACTACAAAGAGTGAGTTTTGTTGTGTGGAGAGACTGCCACTGTGGATCTCCTACAAAGTAAGGGGCAGTGTTTGAATTTAAAAGCTTCCAGGTATGACCCTCCATTTGATGTCTGGAAGCTTTGTTTGGAACAAACAACAGCGGCAGTTGTTATATTTTAGTATTTCACGCAGCAGCCGCCAGTCATGTAAGGTCTTCAAAGACAGAATGATTTGCTGTATCGTGACCTAAATGCTTTTAATGAGCAAGTCTGAGCTGAAGTAGCCAATGAAAATACTTCAGTTATATTGTAATGAACTGTAATGTTAAAAAATTGCAAAGCTGTCAGCTGTTAACTGATATAGTTGACTCCTATAGTAAACTTTAAGATTTGAATTCCAAAGAAAACACAAATGTTTTCTGTCACATTTTTCAAGCATCAAAGCTGTTTGTTTGTACAGTTTCCCCTCCTATTTAAAGAATACTTGGGGAAAAAGAATCCACTTAAAAAAACCCTTCCAACTTAAAGTCTTCTCTTTGGGCACTTCAGTCCACAGCAGCCTCATTTTCTGGGTTCCCTTACTGCTCACTTCTCTCTAATTAGAGCCAAGAGAATAGATCACAGCAAGTAACTTACTCAACAAATTTAGCTTCTTTTCTGCTCTCCAAATGTCTGCAAGCAGATTGCAATTTCCTCAAAACTGTTCATTATTCAAATTTACTGTATATATTTTTTCTCCCTCTGAGTATTTCTCTATGGATTGATCAAGAACAGTTTGCTTTAAGTATTCTGTATTCAAAATCCCAGCTGCCTTCAGTAGTTGTGATTAAATATAGAAGTCATGTGATATCATCCCTGCTTCTCAAATGCAAAAGCATAACTCTTTTTTAGACCCTAATTTGGCAAAGAATTTAAGCATGTGCCTAAAATTAAGCCTAAACGTTCTGCACCACGGAGATGAGACTATTTACCTCATTAAAGTTTAACATGCTTTTAAGCACTTTCTTGAATCCAAGCCAAACAATATCTCCTCCCCCCAAACAACACAAGGAATTTTACTCATTTACTTGGATTATTTGTTCCCCTAGCTCCAATCTTTCACAAAACATTTAATATATAGGACACTGCTAAGTTCATGATTTGCCTTCATGAGTCTCTCCCCCAGCCACAAATGTGGTAGTTGCAATGATCTTCCCAGTCTGGGAATTGTTTTAACTAAATACCATTCTTAATTATGTGACAAGGCTAAGAACACATTATATTTAACATTATTATGCACAAAAGCACAGTCCATATAAGAAGCCAATACCCACCTGGTGTTTCAAAGGAAATTCAGATGGAACCATCAGAGGGCCCTGCTGCTCAAATCCCACCAGAGCAACCACTTGAAAAATCAGATGGAAATTATTTCTGTTCTGATGGATAGCAGCAGGTCTCCAAGAGGTTACAGGAGAGCCCATTTGATAAAGTTTAACACCTTCACGATGTGGGAGTTCACACATTTCCTCCCATACACCTGCACCAAGAGATCTGTGTGTTCCGAGTGGCCAGAGGTGTGAACCTGTTTCCAATCCCATGGCAACAACGTTTTCAATTGCTTGATAACAAGTAGGACTTATGTAAAAGAAGGAAACAAACAAACAAACTGAACAAAATCACCCAAACAAACCCCCAGTCTTACAGAAAGAGAATTAACAACTGAGAAGACAAGGGGTTTATTATTATCTTGGTATAGAATTGCCTGTCAGTGAGGAGTTTTAGCAGTGCTGTTCATCAGCAGACTCGGGACTGTGCCCTAACAAACCTCCTAAAAGTTCCTCCCCAAAACTTTAACAGTTGTTTACTAAAAGGCTGCAGGAACATTATGTCAAGACTATATCCAGATTAGGACGCATCAAAACATCCCACACGAAGATGTCATTGTTCACATGGAATAAATGTTGGAATCTGTGCTGGAATCTGTGTTGGAATCTCTGTAGGAGAAGCATTTGGGATTAGTTGTAGCTCAGATGTGTTGTGTTCACCTTAAGGAAGAGCATCCCAGTGAAGCCCAGAGGGTGCAGCCATCCTTATGTCCAGGACCAGGAGCATGGCAGGGATGAGGAAACAGCAATTTAGAGAGGACAGGTCTGGACTGCAAGGAACTTTCCAAATCTTGACCTAATTCTGTCAAAAAAAAGTAACCAAACTTTTTATCCTAGGTCACCTACTGATCTAGTAGTTCAACCCATTCTGGCTGAAGAAACCTTTAACTGGAAATTTAGATTAGAACCAAAAGTTGTTAATTTAACAGCTCTTGTGTAGCACATACACTTGGAAGACAGAAAGCAAGACCTTGAAGGGAAGGGTAGACGCAGATGAGAGAGATTTTCCTGTTAAAGTGGTGTTTTTCACAACTCTCAAGACCAAAGGATCCCATAAGAAGTCAGACTAGCTGAATGCTTTGAAGAGATAGAGAGATTATATTTAAGCAATGCCCAAGTGGTCCAAAGTGTAATCATCAATGTATTCTGTGCTCAACACTGTGTATATTTATTTTTAAATAGTGGGTATATTCCTGGAGAGATTTTGTAATACCTAATCCACCATGCTGTGTCTGACAGAGGCACAGATTCTTCCTGATTTCATGTTGGTTTTATGTATTTATTTCCAAACAAGATCATGCCCTGGCCAGTGTACACCTTGCCAAAATAGCAGTTGATTCTCTCTGACTCAACGGGAATTCTGAGGGTTTATGCTGGATATTATATGGGAAAGAGCTGACTGTGTGTTTTGAAATGGGCTGTATAGCTCATGGCAGGCAATTTCCCTCAAAAGTGCAAGGTTCCACAAAATAGATATGAAGCAAAGTGCAAAAATATCTCTGATTTTTTTCTCATACCTCCTGCTGCAACTGAGACATGCCCGTCATTCAACACATCGCACATCTGCTCTTTCAAGTGCTGTCACTGTGAGCAGGAAGAGCAATGGCTGTAGGATTTACTTGGAGGGGAGTTTGCAAAGTGATTCAAAACAAAACCTCACTGACTTAGACCGAATGACAAAAATTCCTAACCCAAACCAAAGCTTTAAGGACAGAGAGACCCTGGAGTCATTCACCTTTTGGTCTTGGTGGCAGTGTGCAGACCCTGTTACTCAGCATGCTTCTCACTGCATGGACCAGCGTGTCCAAGATTATCACATCCAGCACAACTTACCCAGACCTGGCATTTGATGCACGTGCTGAGATCAATTTGAAAGAGACGTCTCATGTCACTGTCTCAGACTCTGACTTCAAATGAGCACTAATTTCCCAACGCATGCTTAAATAAACACACACATAACACAAATAGGACCTGCAAGCTCATTTAGACATAAATTAGTGCATTCAGTGGACGACCAGGAGAGGGTGTCTTCAATGCCTTTCAGCAGTTCTATGAGCAACCCAGACAGCAAGAATTGCAATGCTGAAACAGCAATTCTCATCCAGTGGGAGGTTTGTATCTCTCAGTAGGTAAACGGACAGTTTCAAGGTAATCATTCAATGGCAAAAAAAAAAAAAGAAGCTATTTTTAAGTAAATATGAAAGAACAAGAACACCCAGACTAAAAAGCTCACATCTCATCATTCTTTGAAGATGTGGAAAGTACAGTAATGCTGGGTAGTGCTAAGCAGACTGTATCACACAAGGCACTGCCGCTGTAGTGTGAAATGTAGATTCTGGTTACGCTGTCAGTTCTGATCCGAGCTTTTTCTGTAGCCTGTATTTCTAGAACTCAAAAATATTTATATAGCATCCATTTATGTCGCACCTTCCATCCCACAGAACCCAAGAGTGCGAGCCAAACTGATAGATCAGCTCCATGTGGGGATCGCTTCACCCACCGCTGAAATGCAGCAGCTGTGGAACTGCACATGGCAATCCCACAGACCTTTGTATGGGAGGGAAGAGCATCGAGCTGTATGTGATGGGAATGGGTGGAGATGAGTCCAAATGCCACTGCTTAGACTGAGATCTGGTCCCAGCACCCTGAGGAAGTGGCTGAGCAGCGTTGCTGCATTAAGGTGCTCCAGGCCAGCTTAATATTCTGCAGGTAACTTGCAGATTTTGAGGACAGTACCCTAATTTATCTTCCAGTGCCTTTTCATCTCTAGCCTATAATTCCCACATATTTTGGAATGGTTGTAATCAAATGCACATGCCACTTTAAAGCAAGAATTAACGATACAGCAGATTTTATCCGCTGGAAGGCAGTTTCCAAAATGTATTTTGGTGAAACCTTTGGCAGCTAGAGGTCAGACTGCTTTAATTGTACGTCAGCAAAGAACGAAAGGACTAATAAACAGATTCACACCTGAAAAGGCCACAGAAAAAAAAAAAAACAGAGAGAAAATGCAAGTGTGAAGCAGTAAATTTTTTAATGCTTATCAGCTGCAGAAACATAATAGACTTCACAGGAAAAATTTATGATTCTGCAAATGTTCCCTTCATTTAAATCAGCATCCCAGTGACTTGATATCTGCAAATCACCCTAAAATCCTGATGGGCTGAAATACTAAATGCCACAATGGACCATCTCGTGTTCATTCTTCCTGGTAAACAGGGAGGAGGATCTATCATAATGACACTGAGGCCTTTTTGAGGAGCCCAAGGTCTGGCAATTATGCATATTAGGCTGAGTGTTTAAGTCCAATAATGGGGCTTTAGTGATGGATGGATCATCCCTTCCTGTACTTCTACGATGCTTGTGATAGCTGAATTGTCCCCAGGTGGCACCCATAAATTTTGGCCTTTCAGAAAAGCCTACATATTGTGTAGGCATCACCCAAAGCCCTCATTAGTTAGACTGTGACCTTTGGTGCGTAACTATCAGGCAAAAGCCTGGGAAAGGCCTGTGTTCGATTAGCACTGCAATTTGTTCATTATCTCCTGACAGGAATTTGCAAGTGTCAAAGACAATTCTGTTATGAAAAGGTCAAGATCTGAAAGGCGGGGAGAGAGGGCATCACTCTCAGAAATTCTGCCCCAGCAGTGGTTACCACCACCTGATTTGTCATCCACCTTGTTCCGGGTACCCAGAGCCAGGAGCAGGTAAATCACAGTTTCACATAATTCATCTTCACAGGAGTTAAATCACTTCAGGATAAAAACGGGTTTTCTGCTTTTTTACTTAAAATTATGGAAATTGTTTCTGACAGCAAATTGCTCCTAATTAATTTACGGTCTCTGCTGGGAAAACGCACTGTACTGTTGATTTCTACCTTCTACAGACTTAATTATTAGAAAAAGCAAAATTTTCCTAAACTATTAACTTCTGTGCTGCCAGAATTAAGAGTTATAAGAACTGCAAGGGAGGCTGGGTCTGGTGTGCAACCAGTCTGAGGTTACACAGCACACTCACAGATAAACGATCCCTTCCAGTATCACCCTGGTAATATAAGGAGGATTATCGCCATTTTAGAAGACTCGATTTTGTTTCATTTTGGAAAAAAGTCAAGCTTCTACAATTGCAACTTTGGCTGTCACACCATTAAGCTGCCCTGTACCTCTGGCATCGCTCCACCGTTGCCTTGGATGAACTGAGACCTGCTGTGGATGATGGACACCCAGCACTGGTTTATCCTTAGCTCTCGGTTCTCCTATCCCCTACCTGAGGCTATGAAGCAGTTTGCAACACTATAAATACTTCTGTGATGACAAGCTGTCACGCCACTAATATGGCAAGGGGGAAAAGTGACTGTGCTGAGAACTCCAGGTCCTCAAACTTGTGGAACCTCTGTGACAGAGCTAAGTGGACGAGATAGAAAAATGGAAAGCTATGGGCTCATAGTCAAATGAAAGCTAGACTGCAGAAATACAGATTTCACCAGCTGTACCTCACAAGAGGGGCTGTGGAGAAGGAAATCATTACTACTTGGAGGAAAACAGGCATTGGATCTTTAGGGCTGGGGACTGCAAACGGTCAACAAAAAGGAAAGAAACAGAAGGATTGCAAAATTTCTGTATTAAAATTAGGAGAGTTAAGAGTGAGAGGTGAATGGTCAAGATCAGGACTAGGCCACTAGTACCTAAGGAGAGAAAACAGACAAGAAAAGCTCCCTGTTAAGCCACATACCATGTTTCCAGTGCAGCCCACTTGCCCCTCCTGGACACAACAGAATGGCCTCAGACTAGTGGTACAGAGGTCTGAGGAGGGCACTGAAATGTCTCCCAATGGGCACAGACAAAATTCTCTCCTCTCCGATGCTTTCATCTTTGCCATTTAGATTCCAGCTGGGCCTCAGTGCCAAACTTCCTCATGGCAACACAGAGGTGTAACATGCACTATGATCCACTCCCCTCCTGTTATTTTCTTGAGACACAGGCCGTTCAATTACACCCTTTATTGGAATTCAAAGCTTGTAGTTATCTCTTTGGCAGCTGATGATAAAACCTTTGATAGTGTATACTGGCACTGGCAAAATGTCAAAAGACCTACTGTACAAGCACAGAAAATTTGACCCACTTTTGTAATACTGCGAGGGTCAGAGTCTTACATTAAATCCAGTGGGAAAGTTTGGCACAAGCCCATTTGATCCATGATATTTTGTTCCACGAGTCAGATTTACTCAGCTGCTATCATTTCCTAAGCTGTCCCTGCTGAATGATTCCCATCATTTTCTGCGTGAGAGAAAGTAGCAGCAGATCACAGAAGAATCTAGAAAATGTTGTTCTAATATTTTTTACATCACTCCTTTGCTGACAGCTATGACATTTAAGAGCAGAGAAGGATTGGTGAACGAGGATTCACAGCTCTTGGTTACCGTGAGGGAAACAGCAGCATTGGCACACAGGGGGTGTGCATATTATTAAAGTACAAACAAATACACTCAAGCCTGATACACTTTAAACCTGAGACTACAGGAAAAGGGGCATTTTTTCCATCAGAGCAAACACTTCACATTATCACAGAGAAAAAAAACGCAGTGCAGCTTGAGAGTTTGAGGGCAAACAAACAAACCCTGTAAGAATTTGCACAGCTATTAATAAAAAAACAAACAAACAAAAAAAAAAACCACAAACAAACCTCCAAACAATTAAAGAAACAAAGAAAACCAAAACAAAACTTCACCCCAAACCCAAGCAATAAAAGGCCAGAAAAACACAATTTAAGGCTGTGGCTAATAGAGAATTATACAGGCACATGATAAAGCATGCAAGGCAACCTTAACTCTACTTTTCAGTAACAATTTGAAAACCAGTCAAAATAAAAGAGGAAAATTGTTAGAAATCAGGATATGTAGGATTACTGTGAAAAATAATGCAAATCCCATAAAATATTAATGTGAAATTGGTACCCCAATGATCTCCATTCTTTCCTTTGTTTTGTATAAACAGACACTATTCCAATTTGCTTGGTCCAAGGAGAGTTTTTAATTTGCGGTAGTAGTTTTTCTTAAAAATGTCAAGCAGTGATCAATACTGCTTCCTACCCACAAAACATTTAAACATGTACCTCAATTAGAGTTGTAAATAAAAATTTATGATGTTTATGAAGACAGGTTTGATGTTCTTCACTGTCTCATGAAGCAGGCAAATACCACAATCTGAGGTCATCTCAGAAAATCATAACGTACGTGTACAGTCAGCTGGGGCTGATATATAACTTGAGCTCACTGCTGCCATTAGAGAAAACACCTGAACTGAACTACATTAGTGTGTTGTACCACGAGTTCTGCCAATTCAGCTTGAAAGGGAGCACTCCTGAGTCTGGTGTTTAAGCAAATAAGAAGATAAGAAGTTAATAATGAGCAAATGATTCACTAAAGATAATAATCTAAAAAGACATCAGTGATGCCTAATGTGCTATCAGATGGAGAAACCCAAAAATTTAACATGCAATAGGAGACTTCAACCTCAAAACAGGTCCCCTGTATCCCGAGGGCAGTCCCCAGGAGGCATGCAGAATTATACTGGGAGTTTTTTACTGACAGGTTTAGATAGTGACCCTGGCAGGAATAGTCAACAAAAGAAACAGCGAGTAAAACTCTTGACTACTGCAGTGCCTGTGATGTGGGACTGACCCAAAGGACATCTGGCAGCTTCAGCTGGTGCAGGAGGTGGCTGCCTGCCACAGAGGATGAGTAAGTGGACAAGAGCATATTGCACCTGCTCTTGGGCTCCTGCTGACTGCCAGACTCATTCCAGGTGCAAACTGAAGTGCTGGTTATTAACCATGAAGTCCTTGGTGGTCTAGCAACTCGGCCACCTCAGAACGTCAAACACGACGGCTCGATTTTCCTGTGATCTTTAAGTAGGATGAAACTCCTGACCTAAATGAAATGTTCCTTGTTCACCAACCATCCCAAGTGCCCAGTATCCTCAGTGGCAGCCTTCTGGCTGGACACTACTGGTGAAGGTCTCTGGACACAGTGCTCCACCTAACGGTCCATCAGAACACGGACATCTCCTCAGCCAGCATCCTTAGGTGAGGCATCCCGGATCTGGCTCTTCCGTGACAGCAGTAGTGATCCCCTCAGGAATCTTCTTTGGAAACATCAAACACTTTCTCATGAAAAATTCAGCATGAGCAACAGATCTATGGGTAAAGCAGATGGTGTCGAGTATGGGCTGTTTATTTAGAGTTAAGGTTTTGCTTTTCATTTAATGTTGTGACACTTGAATACTCCCGTGGTGGGTACCTTATAAATGTCTGCAACCATAAAAATGCACTGGGTAAAGTGGAGCAAAAATCTTTAGAAAAATGGAAAGAGCAGAAATATACTTCTGTGGCACAGTTTGCTGGGTAGAGGTCCAGGAGAGAGGCCATGACTCCAACAGCCTGTTCCTGAATGTGACACTAAATGACATCGTAGGAGTCATGTATCTCTCCCGGTTAATGTTAAGAGATAAAAAAACTCCAATTCTTACATAAAGACTGAGATTATTAAGTGACAAGTTACAAAGAATACTGCTAATATTACCACCATTAGCATTTGTGAATAACCAACTTTAACATGAAAAGATTTCCAACAACCCAAATCCCAAGTGTCAAAACAGCAAGTCATTTTACAGACAGAAGGGAACAACCATCAAGTCTTTCTCAGCTCAAAAGAGAAACAACCACCAGGCTTGCAGAATATTCCCCACTTTTCCAAATGCTCTCCCCATGCAAGGCAAGGTGACCTGCTGGCCAGTTATCTCTCCTTTGCCACTATGGTGTGGCTCTATATAAGAACTTTTAAGTCCTGAATTCTAGTGGGAGCATAAGGTTTTGCTATTCTGTCCTGCAGGTACAGTGACTGAAGATGGAACTTTTCATGGTCATTTAACTAAAGTATCCTAAAATAAAGTGCTAGGCTACCAAAGTCATTAACTTAATCCAAATCTTCCAAAGGTCGATCTTTATTATTTGTTAACAAAAGGAACACCTAACAATAATTAACATTGGAGAGAAATTATTGAAGCACATTGCTCTTGGCCAGCACAAATGCTACAGGACAACGTCA
Organism: Chiroxiphia lanceolata; assembly: GCF_009829145.1. NCBI lineage: Eukaryota > Metazoa > Chordata > Aves > Passeriformes > Pipridae > Chiroxiphia > Chiroxiphia lanceolata. The sequence goes on from NC_045645.1 coordinate 7,163,272, forward strand.
GCTTGGCAGAGGTCAGCAGTAACATTCCTACTTAAATTTGTCCTGGCAAATTCAAGGCAGATTATGGAAAACTGTATCTCCTGTTATTTTTTTTTTCCTGGAGTATGCATGCTTACAGCAACTCTTGAACCTGTTGAACAATTTCAAGCTATTAAACAAAGGGTAGTAACCTGCAAAATGAGAGGTTCCTTCACTTCTAATGAAAACAGGCAGACCATTCAAGGTGAGAGACAATTAAAATGTCTTCATCAGTGGAAAATTTGTAGTATGAGCTCACTACTTATTAAAGATCAGGAAACCTGTACTTGCAGGAAGGCATTAGTAATCTTTCTGCTAAGAGAACCACATATTGTAAAGGGGTGCTTGGTACTGCTGTGCTTCCCAAGATATAAGATGACAAATTCATTAAATGTCAAAATAACTGTTTATACATCAGAAATGGAGTAGACAGGGCACTAATAGGGCTCTTTGTGTGCCTTAGGTAAGCTACTTTCTCTCTAAAACCCCACCCTGTGCAACTGAATTGCTCATGCTTGTTTGTGGGTCAGGAGATAGTACATCTAGAGGATGAAGAGCAAATCTTGGGGAAGCAAAGCAGAGCCAGGCAAAATGCAGAGTCTCTGCCAGCAAGCTTTTTACACAGACCTCACATGCCTCTGCTGGAAAAGAGGAGAGAGCCTTGCATCTGGCCAGTGCAGCTGCCAAAGCCACCCCAAGAGTGATAGAGAAAAACATAGAGGAGGAATGCCAAGGGCAGCACAAACATCTCCGCCAGCGCGAGAACGTGATGCCAAGTGAAGAGTGTGATTGCATGCCTCCACCTTGAAAATGGCATGCCTTTCTAATAAAGGGAATTTGGATGAAGGAACAACTTGCCTGGGCACATTTTTTTACATGTTTTTAGACTGTGTAAAAGGAATAAATGACCAAAACACTTGTGTCTGCACCTATAGCAAGCCCAGTGGTCGTGTGGAAGCTGCCAGCGTAACTAAATGAAATGTGCATTGATGCCAACCGCAATCCTCAACTGAGCAAAATATTGCAGAGCTTGGCAGCTGGGGTCTTTGACTGCCATTCAAACAGGTGGAGATGAGTACAAATGAGACCTTAGTATCTGGTGATCCCAGAGCCAAAGAATCAATGGATTGAAATGATAATGCCAGAGTTTGCAGGAAACAGTAAAAAAGAAAAAGTGGACAAGAGTGAAGCTAACCTAGGACATGAAAATCCATCCACCTTGCTTCTCTCAACAACAAAATGGTAAAATCATAGTGTATTTCCTATTTGTATTTAGGTCATGGGCTTTTAAGGTGTAAAAAGCACATTAGTATTAGAATAGCTTCTAAAACAGATGAAGCACATTAACTCTGCAATTCACTGAAGATACAACATCAATGTTGTCATGTCTCCATTTGTAAAAATTCAGATTATTTCCTTTCTTTGACCCCCGAAAAACAAGCCTCAGATGCCTTTGAGAAAATATCCTCATCAATATCGAAGTGCTCACAGAGCAATCTGCTTGCAGGGAGGGAAAGGACTAAAGCTGGAAAATGAAGCACTTGAACCGCAGCCTTCCAGGATTTCTTCTAAAACAAAGGAATGCAGGAGAGGTTTAGAGTCCACAAGGATTAGCAATAAATTAGACAACTTTACCTTCAGCTCTGCCATTACATCAGAGCCCAGGTTGGTGGTGAATGAAAGTCATGTCCATCTATGGGCTGTTTGCTGGCAGAGCAGTTTAGCCAACGCATTTGTGGCACCAATCCCATTCCTGGCTGTCACAATTGATGCTAATTAACACCCTTGCTGACAGCCTTGGGGGAAAAGGCCAGGGGCTGAACGGGCACAAAGACTGGATTGCTCTCTTCCTCCTCCAGCTTTTCTCCTTCAGGGGAGGAGTGGAGGCACACTGGGACACAGCTTGGCCTCCCAGGGCCTGGCTGTGTCTGTTCTGGCCAGGAACACACCAAACTCCACTGCTGGAAATTTCTGGTCTACCTGGATCTCTGCAAATCCATTCAAAAATACGAGAAGAAACAGAAGGGATATTTTACAAACAGAGCCTGCAAATGACATTACAAAGCTAGCCATAATTTAATTGTCAGCATTCAGCATACTCTCCATTAAAATTCAAAGAATAACCCAGACCCCAAAAGAATTATGGATAAGAAGTGTGGTTTATATAATGTTATTTCTATTTCTTATGCATAGGAGCATCCTTCTTCTAACACCGTGCTGGAAGTGTTAGGTTACCCTGTCAAATTTTTCAAGTCTGCCACTGAGAAGAAAAGACCAATGCTGTGATGAAACTGAGGAAATGTTCTTAGATATTTTTAATGTACCAGCTTTTTCAGAAGACAGTGACTTTGGTGTGTCATTGAATAAGGTCTTCACACTCTAAAAGCTGATATCTAGAGTGTAAAAGTCTAGAGTCCTTATACAAACAAAGAGTAACCCTGGAAGTTGGACCTTGTTTATACTAACTAGCAAATGGCTGCTACCAAGTGAGAAGTCATACAAACAAATCTGCTAAACTGAGTAGTATTTCTGGGGTAAATCAATCTCTCATTTGGCTTTACTTTATCAGCTAGATTCTCTCTTTACAGACCATTTATGGAATCAAGACTAAACAGATGAATGAATAACTCATCGTTAAAAAAAACCCACAATTTTTGTTGTATACAATCCACTCCCTGGTCAAATTTTTGACTGTTTCCCCCACTGCAGCACCTTCGTACTGCTCAGTAAGAAGTCATACAAGCTGAAGGGGAGAAGAGAAAAAAAGTGCTTTACAAAAGGGAAACTTCTAAAAATAATTCACATAGAAGAAACTAAAAAAATCCATGAAAGATAGTATCAACAATACTTATCAAATCCTCCTTGAAGTGAGATCAATTGATTACTGCAAGTTCCTCATAAACAAAGCATTATCATTAGAGGAACAGACTGGTAACAGCTAAGCTAGTGCCTCATTTCCAGCACCAATCCATGTCAATCGTTTCCCAAGAAGAAGGATGGGTTTGGCAAAGGAGTGTCGTAGTGCGCTGGGACATTCCGTGTATAGAGCCCTGAGGCACGAAATGTGACAATTCTTCAAGGTTTTCCTCCTAGGCTATAGAACATACAGCATATAAAAAGTGCAATATTAATTCAAATCAGAAAACTGGGGGGGGAAAATTACTTAGAATCTTGTTTTGCCAGCTTTAAGGGGGAATACTGCTTCTGAACGCTCAAGGATCCACACACAACAGGCTATTACCATACATGAGATGCAGCCTAAGCAGATACTGCAGAATACCTACTTATACACCAACAGATCTCATGGCAGGCTGAAGCCTTAAATATTGCATGCAACTTTCAAGGCTTGCAGCCAAATTGCAGGGTAGCAATATGTGAATTCTTAGAAGGCTAGTGAGCTTGTAATTCTCATATCATGTGTCCATTCTGATTACTATTGGCCCTTTTAAAATAGTAAAATATACTTTTGGGTAAAAAAAAAAATGAGGACATGAACACATATTTCATTAACAGAAATATGAATAGCATTTCTGAATGGCTTCACATGTGAATATCAACACCATTTTGTTTATCAAGTGCAGAAGTTCAACCTTCGAGCAATAAAGACAACAACTACTAAATATTGTTCAAAACATAAATCAGCAAATACTTAGATGCTTGCCTTTCCACATGATGTATTATAATAAGAGCTGTTATTTTACTTTGTAACAGCAGGTTTTCTCTCACTAAATTAAACAATACCAAAACCAATTCAAATTGAGTGCATTTTGGTGGTGCCTGAGTTAAAAAGAATTTGGGAGAAACATGTTTGACAACCAGTAAGTTAATGAAACATTTCTTTCCTCCATATGACATGCAAAGCATTTTAAGTTTTGAAGCCAGTCCCCTGAGTGTCTGTGCTCCTCATGCTTTGGTTCATGGAGCAATCCTGGAGCACACAAAATGGATTCCCCTTGGATGAAGTGAAATTAGAAGGTGTTCTCCAAGTGCTCCAGCCACCAACAGGTATTCAAGCCACAGGAGCAGACTGGAGCTGATCCAACGTCAAAACCTCAGGAATGCATAGAATAGGTATGATATGTCTTCACTGTCAAAAGTTCTCCTCCAAAAATCCACTTCTGTCAGTTCATACAATTTGCTAATCGAAACACAGTTTGAGCAACAGGAGCTGGGATTAGATCCGAGTATTTATCTCAATTGTCTCCACTCCAGAGCTTCTTTGCACAATGAAAGTAAATGTTTTCAGATATTTTAGTTGCATGGGGCAAAGAGGAATGAACATTTTGGTACTTTTCACTTCTTGTTGCAGTGACATAAGTAGTGGCTGGTGGGAAATAAAACAAATACTGCAGATTGTTTTGATTCCTGTCAAGGAACTGCTTACATATCACTTTTTTCTTTTTTAAAAAAACCACTTTGCAAAATACCATGTCTGCTGCTTCACATTCATGTTGTCAAATAGTCCAGACTATCTCAACATTCTCCCCATCGCATTCAAGAGCATGGCAGAACATGGATCAAAATGATTTTCTGGGTTTCTGAGCTGAGAAAAAACATGGATCCCCACAGTGAATGCTCTCATTCTTTGGGAGTATCTCGAATCCTTAAATCCCAGTTGCTCTTCATGCCCACTCTAAGGATGTGCCCTAAAAAAAGGCAGCTTTTTTATTGCATTTGCAATAGAAAAGGGCTCTAGGTGTAACTTTTTAAGTCTCTCAGGCACAGTGACATTCAGTACCTTGCTTTAATTGTTTCAAATCTGAAAGTTAAATTCTATTACCTCCATCACAACTTGAATATGAACTCCTAAGGAACGCTCTTATTTGTCAAGTTGGCTGAGCGAGAAGAGCACTATCCTTACAGGGATTTCAAATCAATCCTACTCCAGGAGGTAACTGCCACTACTAATAAGGATTGTGTTTGCAATTTGCTGTACGTTTCCTCAGGATGTCACTTTGCTCATCAAGCAAGCCTGCAGGCACTCACTTCACTCCAAATCATATAAAGCCATTACATTCTTCCCCTTGTTAGGGGGAAACACAAACTTCCAACCACACAAACAGAAAGGTAAGTGGCAAAGTAACCTTCAACTCCATGCAGGCTATTTTTCTTCCATGTTATTAGTTTAGCGATGTAAGCTCCCCACTTCTAGTTTGATCTTTAACTTCTGTGAGACACTGTCAGTGTTCCACATCTGACATATGAGTAATATGGTTTGTCTTAGAAGCAGGTCTGCTCTGTTTGCTCTTTATTCTGCATGCTTCCAACAGCTTTTTTCTTTTCTGAGACACTGCAGCATAGCCCAAAAACTTCCAGGGGTAGTTCATCACAATGGACATTTTGTTCAACATAGAAGAGGAGGGAAGTACAACAGAAATGTCATTTTTGGTAGACTGCTCAGTGCTGTGCCCGATCCAGCCATTTTTGGGTTTATAAGTATCTTCTCATTTGTCCATGTAGCACTATTAGCTTCACAGTAACTTCAGCAGACAAATTATTGTGCTTTACACCCATGCTCTCTTGTCTATGTCTTTCTCAACATAGTATGAAATATTTTGTACTAGTTTACATGGTTTAATTGGTCACCTAGAAATCAGGAAAAGATGCTCTGAGCATTTGAGAGGAGACTTGTGAGCTCTGCTCCTGTGTTGAAACTACACAGACTCTATTCCAAAACTTCACATATTCTATTAAGCTCTGACTGTTACCACTTCTCTTTTGTAGCTTTTCTAACTATACTGCTCCTCACTAGCATAACTCTCCACTTTGATCACACCCTGGTAACACTCAGATATGTTTATCTCCTCTGACTAAAGGGCAGATCTTCCCAGAAATCTCTGATGCTCTGTCTCTTTCGACAGTGTCTGAGCATTATATAGAGATTCAGAGCAAAACAAAGCTGTAAATTATTTACCTGCTTGAATCTAAACCCAGGCAAGCAATGATTTCATCCCTCCATAGTAAGAAAGTTCATATAATTTCAGCCAGCCTGGGAGAACACCAGGCCAGCTCATGCACCATCCAGGGTAGTTAATATTACTGTAAATACTGGGCTTTAAAGTCCATACCATGCTGTATAAAAGAACTTTGCCTGTTGCCATCCACTTTTCCTTGTAAGTGGATACCAGAATAGCACATGTTGAGGCATAAAGTAGTTTGAGGTATAGTTTTGACATTCTGATCCCCTCTAAGTCCTGGTGTATATTCTGTATAGTCCAAAAAAATAATAATAATTGGTTTGAGTATATACCTTTCCAGGCTTCATCCAACTTAATTACTAGACAAACACAACCCAAATTCTTTCAGTCATTATTGTTTCATTAAACAGGCTTCAGCTGCATTCCTGGCTTTAAGAAGCAGAAATCTAAGGGTTTTTCTAAACTGAAATGCAGGACAGGATCCAGCCCCCCAGGAGATCAAGGTTGCAGTCTATGACTAACCTCTCTACATCTTTCTTTACCACTCAACAGTGATGTTTTAATCACCAACAAATCATCATTAGAAATCACATTGGACCCACTACCATGCAAAGAAACCCATTAAAAAGAGCCTTATTCAAGTGAGGTCCCCCCATGATTTGTGAGACATGTCAGTTGGCTGATCTTTAACCTATTGAATACATTCTACATTTTTAAGAAGTTGTAAGGTACTAAATCAAACACCTTAAAAAGATTGCACAGCTAACTTTATCAACCAAATTTACAACATACTCAAAGGTTTGATAAATCCTCTTCCTCACCAAACGCTGGCTGCCTTTCATCAGCGTTTAACTTTTGCTAACTAAACCTCCATCAGTCTTTTAATTAGTTTCCTGGGGGTTGTTGTCAAAATACCAGTCTGTGCTAACCTGAGTCATGAGTTGCCTTTTTGAGTATTTGCACAATGAAATGGCATCTCCCCATGTCCCAAGACACGGTCATTTACAATAGCTTTGGCTCTGAGGTGGTCCCTGCTTTTCTAGGGCTCTTGTACAAGAGGTGTCTGCCTCAGCCTCCTGATTTAGGAGTGTTTATCCCTAAGAACATCCTTTTCAGTTATTACTGGACTTGGAAGCACTTCAGCCCAAGGTGACAGAAACGAAAGAAATTCTTACCAGGCACATCTGCCTTTTCTGCATCATCATTATGAACTAAAACTTGTAGAGCTGTAGTGTATTTAAAATAAAAGACATCCCAGCAAATATACTAAACTAAAACTTTTCGTTTTTCCCACATGGATTTTTCCTTCATGTCTTCTTTTTAACTTTTTTTCCTCTTTTTTCTATTTATACTTGAAAGCTATTTATGTTCCCTATTCCCACTAAGGCTAAATATTTGCTAATAATTTAAAATGCTTTCTTCATTGTATCACTGAACTAGAATGGATTTTTAGCTAAATTTGTTTTCTTTCATGTCAAGGGATGTGGCTTTGGAGATATACAATTTTTCTTAATAATAATAAAAAAAAAAGTAAATACCACAGAAAAAGAACAGAAAAATATTTTCTGTTGAAATGTTTGCTAAGAAATTTCTACAGCTGTAGGAATTTAGTCCTTCTCAAGCACACCATAGTACCAGGTTGCAATCACCTTCTCTTCACCCTTAATGAATATAAATTTGTTATGATCCTTGGGCCACTAGTAACTTGTATTTATTGCTGTATTTTTCCATCACCATGTGGTTCAAAATACAGTTATGCAGCAGTGGCTGCAACATTTTTAACTAAAAAAAAAACCAAACCATGAACTTTAGAAACTCAGTTCAAGCAGATCCTACAGAAAAACATCACAGTTCTACTTGATTTCTTTTCAGATGAAGTCATTTTACTCATCAACCTCACTGTCTTTCAGAGTACCTCTGCTATCTCTACCACCTATTTTGTGAGCAGTGCATTGTTACATCTAATTTATTCTTTTGTTTTCCTGGTATTCTCAAACACTCTGCATTTTTGACTGCTTTTGTGCTCTGAGCAGACATTTGCAGTGATTCTAGGACCTCACTCCTGAGGGGTAAAAGCCCCTCAGTCAATAGTACTGCTTTGAAATTTGGGGCATTACATCCATTTATCTTAAGGAACTTTTAGCTTCTCTGTAATGAAATATAATCCTGGGAGCAATTACTTGCTTTCTGGATTTCATTGTCCAAGAAGTCCATCACAGCTGACTATCACTCTTGCCAGCCACATTTTAAGGAAATCAGGAATATGCAAGTATTCTGGCTCTGGATCCTTAATGGACCATCTGCCCAAGCTGCCTGCCCAAGTCCTGGCCAGAACAAAAGTTCAGTTGTGTCTATATTCTCTGTGTTTCTTAGCAATGTCACAACAGCACAGGATAATTTTGGTTACAATAATAAAAAAAAAAAAGGCATATTATTGTCAGCACCACGAAGATATTTGTAACTGACCTCTACAGCATCTGCACCTGCATCTGTGCTCCAGGGAGGGATTTTTTTGAAGGTAATATCAGCATGGACGCAGTGTTTCTTTCTGGAACTGATGATCTATGAACAACAGACACAGCTAAAATACAGGAGAAGATGTTCTGGCTTTAACAGCCACTGATCTGTGAACCACTAAGCTGCATCAGGCAACACAATGGTATCACTTAAAGCTTCAGGAACACACTGCAGATTTCCAAAGTCATTCAGCTGTTTGCTGGGTGAGGTTTGAAGCTACACTGATGAGCTGTGCAACCTAATGCCCAGGTTTTTGACTGTTCATATAGATAAGTCCATATAGATATTGCTCATATAAACAAGGGCTCTGTTTTGCATTTAACTTGGCAAACAAAGATCTAAATACACAAATATACAAAATTTTAATCCAAAGTGTCTCCTTTGCTGTTGATAATAAAGTTTGAAATAAATAAGAGATAAAATATGTAAATATTTGAACAGAAATATAATTAAAAGAAATGAGAGAAACTCCTGTTTTCACAGCTGGTCATTGGTGCTAATTGCCAGCCTCACATTTCATCTTCAGGACTCGGTTGATAAAGGCAGCCATGACATGCTTTCTGCCAAGAAGCCATTCATTTGTATAAAGATACATAACCCCCACTCCCCTCTCCCAAAATTGCAAATTCAGTTAGCAGATTTTGCAGGACAGTGCTGCAGCTTCACTGATTCTCATGTAAGGGGTCTGCTTCACTTGGGATACCTGCAAAAGCTTTTTATTACTTGTTGGAATTTTTTCCTAATATCACCTGCTATTGTTTTTCTCACTCCTCACTTTCAAATGCAACTCGAAAACACTCAACCTCCCACCAAGTCCATTCACCAGCAGCACTAACTCTGGTAGAATGGAAGTTATGGGAATGATGCTCCTTCACTAACAACAATTTAGTTATAAAAGCCATCTTGGTATCCTCACTCTGGGTCTGAAGCACCAAGTGGGTGGGAGCTGGGGGCACCTCCACCCCAGCCCTGGTATATCTCAACCTTGGAGTTGAGAAACTGTCTTCTCCTGGGATAAGAGGCTAATTTATCATCTTTATAATGATGCGTGTTTCTTGTTTCATCCAGCTGCCTTCTTTGGAAGAAATGGACAGCTAAAGAGATTTAAATAGATTATATCCTAATTAATAATTAACATTTAAAGCAGATATACAAAATGGCTCACAGCCAAGTGGGAAATAAACCCCTTTTCTTACAGCTACAATTAATTTCTTCCAGAGATGAAATGATAAGAAGTATAAGAAAATATTTAGAAACATTTATCTGCACACTGAGATAGAAGTATTATGACCTGAAAAATGTACGGAAAGCTTCCTGACATCTGGTCCTCCATGATAATATTCTTCCACGGTACTCAAACAAAATGCTGAGTAGCAAACATACCACAAAGCTCTGCCCCTATCCCAAGAAATCTACTTTTCCCCACTCTGCTCTTTTTTATCTTATTCTTACCCTTTGTCTAAAAATAAATAAAATGTATGAAACTAAGCCAGTGTTGAAAAAAAGTCATAGGATTCAGGGGGGAAATCCTTACATCTCTCCTTATTCTCAGCAAAGTCTGAAAAAAAAAAGTAAGATTCAACATTGATGAGCTTTGCAGCAAGGATTGCAGGACTACTTTGCCGCCACTTTTAAACTCTGGGCTGCTAGGCTGTGAATATAGAAAATGATATTCCATGGTATTTGAAGACAAGCCTGAAAACATGCATTATATATTTTTTTTAACTCCTAAATAAAGCATTCTTTCCCCCATAACTGCAGCAATGCATTTCAGTACTACTAAATTCAGTCCTTACATTTGCATTTACTCAATCCCTTCTTTTCCAAAGAGCATTTCCTCTTCCCTCAAAACCATGGCTGCTTTTATCCCAAGGCCCAGAACACGAATGTATTTCAGCATTGACAGCAGGAGCAGAAGCCAAGTGGCCAAAGCAAGCCCTGCTGACTAACTCTCGTGGCTGATGTCACTCCTTCTGCCGCAGATCTCCACAGATGATATTCCCTCCATCCTGCACATTTCCCAAACACCAAGTGTGGATGGTGTCCCATCCTCCACCCTGACTCTGGACACACAGGGGGGCCTGAGAGACCTGATCTAGTTAGCAGCTGGCATCCCTGGACATGGCAGGGGGCTGAAACTAGAGGATTTGTAACATCCTTCCCAATGCAAGCCGGGGGGTTCAGTCAGAGCCTCCTTCTGGCAGGCACAGCAAAAGAAGTATCATGAATCTTGTTGCACCCTGCGCACCTGTGACACCCCTGACAAGACTTTGCCAGCTCCATGTGGTCATTGCTCCAAGCCTGTTGCTTCCTGAGTGTCCCCTCACTCCACAAGTCCCATCACCAACGCTGCCCACTGGCTTGTCCAGCCTTTCCCTCCCTCGCTGCGGCTGCCTTGTCTACTCAGCTTGGAAGACTCGCAGGCTGGAACCAACAGATCTTCTCCAGATGGAGACTGCACCTAGAAGAGTGGAGGATTTACCTGCTGGTGGATCCTCTGGTGCCACTGTAATAACCTGGGTAATTCTAAATTGTTATCTTGAGTCAAAGCACACAGGCCAAACCGGCCAAGATGCTTCAGATGGAAGCTGACAGCGTCATCTTCGAATATGTGAACATTAAAAGAAAGGAAACAGACCTCCTTTTTAAGGCTGTGCTAGGAAAACATCTCTTGCAGAAAGTGAATAATAAATATACTGCATGCCATAGTAATGTCCGTGGGGGGAGGTAAGGAATTGCTATAAAACATAGTATTCTAACGACTACAGATGTTGCTGCTAGAATTTACAGCTTTCTCTGCGTGCTTATCTCTCCTTACCAGTTTCTGCACATTGAATCACATTCAAGCATGGGCCATTTTAAGCCATCTTTTTATTATTTTAACCTTTTTTTTTTTTAAGCTACAATTAATTTCTTCTGTGCTATTTTGTAATGTTAAATAGATTCAAGACCTGTATTTACAAACCACATGCAATCCTATTTTGGCACATGTAAATTACATGCAAATACATTTTAAATTAGTTTGTTTATCACTCTAGAATTCTAATCCCAAGGTTTTGTTTTTTAAATTTAGTTTTTATTCTGACATGTTTACAAATGAGTTTGACTCTGGAAAATAACTTAATAAACTCGGGGCTAGCTATGCAATTAGAGGAGGCATCTGGGAACCATAAAACCTGAAAAACAATATTTACATCTTTTGTACATCCAAGATTCCACTTTTTTTTTTTTCCTCCCTCAAATCCATCATTTTAAAATATTGTAGTTATTTTCATATGAGGACAAACAACAAGAACTCATTTTTATAACCAATGACCCCTCTCTCCAATGAGCAATTCATGGGGTAGCATTGGATAAAATGCACAAAGTAGAAGATTTCATTATAAAAAAGAGAAAATGAAAAATAACTGAATTAACATTGATCATGACTTTTCAACAGCATTTCTTATTATTACGGCCAGGCAAAGTCTCCTGTGGGCAGTAAAGCTTTCCCATGTATTATTAGCCCTCTACAGAAAGCTATGAAAAGACACAAATCTGTTTTGTCAGAGGACAGAAGAGCATTTAGTTATAAGAGAAAGTATGGTCATAATCCATTGTGGGGTTAAAGGTGAAGAAAACAGAACTATAACACAAGGCCTTAAGAGAGTAATACTCCCGCAGTTAATTCCTGAACACCGCGGCAGAGCCGCCCGGTTTGTGGCGGGAATACATTCCCAGGGCAACCTGACATCTATACTGTTTGTATTTATTAGCAGCAGCACTGTTATACAGCAGCCCTGCTCGTGCTGGGCACAGACACACACGGCACCACGGCTCCTGCTTCCAGGGGGTGTTTGTTGAGACGCCACAAGTGGCCACGCATCCCGTGGGAAAGCCAACTCTATGGCAGAGGTGGCCCCTGTGCCTGGGGCAGGAGGGCAGAGGGATGGGAACGCCTTGCTTGGCTGTGCTGCTGCTGGTGGTGCAGCCCAAAGTCCAAAGCAGCTGCCCCAGGTACCCAAACTAGACCATTTAGGAAAATTTTCCAGTGTGTAGAGAGCTATTTGAGTGTTTGGATAGCAAAACACAAGCCTACCCGCTGGAATGAGGGGGTTCACTTCAGGGTAACATGAAGTTGCTCTTGCTGTCAGGTTTGTTCAACCTTTGACAACAATTAGGGGTTTGGTCCAAGTCAGCAGCAACTTAAGTGCTCTGGATCAGATCCCAAAGCAAACGTGCAGAAGGTCTAAGTGAGGATTCCCTTTGCATCCAGCCACGGGCCCTACACCCTCACAGTCCCTGGAAGGAATGGCTGGGAGGCCGGTTCAGCACAGGGGACAGCAGCAGCATGGCAGGATTTTGCACTGCTCTGAGGCTCCCAGAAGGATGGGCAGGAAAGTCAGTGTCTCTACAGAAAATCCTTCCTTTTTTCTGGTAGTCCACAGAGGATAAGGACAAGGGATGCAGCTGTGTAACAGGGCAGGTAATATAATAAAGCATCAAGAATAATACAATCTCCTGACATCTCCCAGGTATTTTGAACACACTTATTTTCATTTTGATTTGTATGGCCCAGCAAATACAACTTTCTGGTTTATGTTGCCCTTCTCAGGCCCCTTATCCCTCGCTGCCTTGTACCCCTTCCCCTCCCTAGCCTCGTTCCTCTGGCAGCACTCTCTGTCCTGGCACTCACAGCCTCTGCATGGTCCAGTGCAGGGTCTTGTGCAGACACCACAGCAGCTGCAACACTAGGAGAAGACCGTGGTGTTAAAACAGTATTTCACCTTCCTTTAACCTGCTTTTTAAGGACACTGCAGTGATACTACTGCCTAACAGTGCTCACGTTATCACATTTAGAAGCATCTCAAATAACTCCCTCCAATCCTGCACTGAGCTGTGTTATGAACAAGTCACTTTTCCACCATGGTTACGCTGCACTTTCAGTCTGAATTCACAAAACCCTCACACCTTCCCCATTCAAATCTCTACTAAAAATTCCTTTGTTACAAGCTCAAAATAATAACAGAGGCTCTAGGTTATCCTTTCTTGTGGGTTTCCCTGTGACCTTGGCTAACTGCTTTAACAGAAGATGTTCTGCATACCAGAAAAATGAGCCCACTGGCAATTCTTAGAAACAAATGAGCTAAGAAAAAGTCCTTTGTGCAGTTCCAGCTCCCTTATTCCTCAGTCCCACTCATTGTAGCTGTATAATCATCACTGTTTTGCCATTTTCTGTTATATGAGAGACTGGAGGAAAGGGGTAGCAAAGAGAAGCACAGGTCTAGAAGGTGACAAAGATAGTAGTGTGCAGCTTCTCAAAAATAAAATGCAGTTCTATGAAAATAATCTTCTATTTTGACATTCTCTTTCCATGTTTCCTGCCTATTGCCCCTTGCTTTGTCTACTTAAATTGCCAGATATTGAGGGGCAGCTCACACTGCATCCAGCACGATGACACCCCTGTGGACTGGGATACATGGATGCTACTAAAATAGAAATGAAGCACAGCATGGGTCTGGCTAGGTAAAAAAAAGGTTGACAGCACCTTAAATGACAGCACCCTAAAGCCAGTGAAGAAAAGGACTCAGAGCTTATCTGTCTCTGGCATAGCACTCAGGTAATGGGGCTTGTTGGGATGTGGACCCACACTGGTGAGTCTGCTGTGAGCAGCTCAGCTCTGGTCTCTACTGCCTCACGCATTTCTGCACTGTGTTCCATTTTGTTGTGCCAATATAACCCTCTGCTGTCTTCTAGATATTTAATACACTGATTTTCACTAAGTCTTGTTCAGGTCACTAAGCAAAAAAAAAAAAAAAAAGCTTAAATGAAGAGGCTGTTTCCATACAGATGACCTTGAAAATTAAAATTTCATTAAAAAGGAAGAATGCTTTCCGTTCTTTCTAAAAACATCTGATGCTCAAGAAATTTTTTTTTTCAACAAGAAAAAAAGTTACTATTTTAAGTTTTCCCTGAGCTTATGCAAAAAGAGAAGGAGCACAATACACCTGTGCACAGAATTGCTCATTTTCACTCCCTCTAAATGAGCGAGATGCTCATTCTGCACATTGTGAAGTAAAACAGAAAGCCTCATGTGCAAACATTTACTGCATAAAAAGCATCGTCACCTGGGATACTTGCTGCCTCTGAAAATTCTGATCAAAGATAAAAACCAAGACAACTCATTGTAATCAATTATGCACAGATAGTCCTCAGCCTATGTGCAATTCATAAAAATAACGCTAAAAACATAACGCGGATTTACATGCAGAAATGAAATATGGACATGGCCAGAACACTAATCTCCTGATTGCTATCTTAAATTGACAATCCCAGCACTTTAGGCTAAATACAGCTTCCTTGGAGAAATTTCCAGCAGCCCTTTAGCAGCTCCCCCTTGCACAAGAGGAGCTGCAGAGCCATAGCCCAGGACCGTGTGAGGGTGACAGGAGGCTGCACTGGGGGGACAGCGCTGCAACAACCTGGGTGCAGGTTTTACATCTGTGTAGCCAGAGATGATGAACCCACACACACCCTGAGAGCCCTCGTGGTGCAAAGAAAGCAACTGCTGACTTATTTTAACAGAAGAAGAACAACACATGGTGGCAAACCATGTGTGATGTGCAGCAGGGGTTCCCCTATAACATACATGGACCCCTTATACATATACCAACTATACATAGACCACCCCCATACATAGACCAACCAGAGGCAAAAGGCAGTGCTCACACTCCCACACCAGCCACTAAATTCAAAAGGGAAGTCGAGGATGTATCCAGGTTTCAGGCATGTATGAACATGCTGTGATCATCATCCTCACAAATACCAAATTCACACTTCGAGGTCTCTTCTAGGTCTTTTTCACTCACCCTTGTAACAGGCAAGTCAAGGAATTCACATTGCAATATCAATCCTCTCCTCAACTTTACACACCTGAGAAACCCATAAAATATTTCTATTTCCAAGTGAGGATTTATCCCTGCTTTTCTGTGGCTGAGGTCCTTTCGTCACAGGTCTTACACGTTTTTGCCTAGGTGAGCCCCAAAGAGTGCGCAGTGACTTAATGAGCAGATCAATTACTGTTCATAAGAAAAGATACTGTCTCTTTAAAGGTTATTTGAAGGTTGATTGCTATCTTATTGCTTATATCCTGCAAATCTATTCAGCCTTATGAATGAATTTGACCTTTTTATACTTACTGGGGGGAAAAAAACAGAACAGAAGTTAATTTAGAGCTCTATAATACAACACTTTTTCCCAGAGAAATGAAAGGGCATTCAAATCGATACCTGCACAATAACACTCTGATGAATGTTTGCACCCAATTTTCTCATTTTGCTAACTTGAGATTGGGCATTTTGAATAGTTCTCAAAGAACATATTCTTTATGTGCTGTGAAGTATGTGGTATTGTGTCCAAACAATGCTAGAGGATAATCATTATAGGAGTGTCACTGGGCCTGAAAAGGTCAGTTAGTTAGAAATGTCAGCTTTCAATGCAACTATGCCGGACCTTCCTATGTAAGGATCCAATTAAAGGGACATGCCAAGGTGCATGGAAACACCATGGTGACCCAGAATAATAATAAGGGATTGTGGAAAAGCTTGATATTTTTCTTCAAAAGTAATGGATTAGCCTTTAGAATATCTTCTCTGCAGTCTTACTTCGACTTTGCAAATATCACTTATTCTACATGTATCCAAAAAAAGGTCAGTTTTTTAAAATGCAAAGGTGGGGATGAAACAGCCTTACTGCAAGTAAATATTTTACCACTAAATGGGTAAAAAATTCTGGTTTCATTATTGAATCAAAAAAGTGTCATTTTAATAGAACTCCAGACTGTGATATTTGAGATGGATGTGGGTGATGTTTGGGGAGACAAATTGGGATAGGTCAGGGGACAGGCAGAAAGATCAAGGAGGACTCATTCTCTCAGGACATATGAACGAAGGGAAAAGACAGTAGGAACAGCAACACTGTTCAGTGAGTAGGAGGCATCTCTGCAGTTATTATTCTGGCAAATGGAAAGGTATAAGTAAGAATTAGGAAGGTACTGATCTGCATGAAGGAGTAATTACAAGCAACAATATTACTTCTCCTTATCACAGCAAATGGAAATTCTTACAGCTCTTCAGATTCGGTAAAGATGAGAAATTGGATGTAGTAAAATTTCCTAATTAGCCTCAGGACAGCTGAAGCCATCCTAATGGCACCAAAAAAAAAAAAGTCCGTATTTTCTCTCTGCTCTCTGTTAGTACATCATCTTACTAAAGTTTCCTCAAGTCTGGAACAAACTTCTTCCTGTAGCTTTATGGCTCAGCTAAGACAGACAACAGGGGATTTTCACTTTGAGCTGAGACTCTAGCATTTATATTTTATTTGTATGGTAGGGAAATTCTTATACAGTGGGTTCAGACAAACCATTTGGGGTCTATTACCTCGCTGAGAAATGAGGTTCTGACTCCCCCAGTTATAGTATTTTAGGCAAATGGGTGGATTAACACCCAGTGTCTTAGTGATATGGGAAATAATTTCACCTCTATCTGTCACTGAGTGTTAAAAGACTCAATTATTGCAGGAATGATAAGTAATTTCTTCTCTCCACCACCTTTCCAAGTAAACTAGTATGTGAAGCATCCCTAACATGAACAGTAGTTACGTAAGGCTCTTTAAAATCTTTGATGCTATCCTTTGACACATACTTAGACCAAAATCAATGTACTGTTAATTAATAAGGGCTAGCAAAAAAACCTGAGTTTTGGCCGCAAACACCTTTCTGTCACATTTTATTAGTCAGTATCATTTCTACTAATACCTGGCTTATAGCTTCATGACTTTGAGTTCATATTATTTTCATGCTTCAATTAGAAAGAAGTTGATAGCCAGACTATCCAGGAAGGTAATGGAAAAGTCTTGTAGCGGGGCTTAGTGGTGGAATTTATAGTTAAATGAAACTTTGAAATATACTATAAAACTTCTCCTTCCTTTACGTAGTTTCACTTGAGGTCTCATAAGCAGTAATATGTAGAAATGCAAAACTTAATCAGCTAAAAAATATAGCAAATCCCACATATCACTTTATGCAATGCCAGGAGAGCAGAAATATATTTTCCTAACCAGAGGAAATTAACCAGGCAACAGTCCTATATCTATAATTTAAAGCAGTAAAATATGTATGGCAGAAGCTAAAGCCACCTTAAAAGAATTCAGGGTAGCAGTATATCACAAATTAATGAAATGGAGACATTTTTAGAGCATGCAGCACTGATGATATTAAAGGGGGCAGACTATTTCACCACATAGATCAGACTGATAAATACTTTTAAAATCAAGCTTTTTTCCCTGTTTAAAAGTGTAAGATCTTGAATATTAGGGGGAAGCAGACACGAGTCATTAACATTTCTTATCAAATCTCAACAGAGATTAGGAATATCTCGTTCTGTCCCTGCATGTAAACCTCTGATGTGGTTTACACATCAGGAAAATCTGAGTAAATCAAAAGGCAGGAATTATGGAGTCAGCGCTTACTTTGTTGCACCTAAAACAGAGCTGAAAGAAACTTAAAAAAATTGCTTTGTATTCCATGCTGTAGCCAAGCTGGGCACTACGGAATATTCAACTACCCCAGGTTTTTTAAATGCAATCAATTTACTGCTGCCAAATGTAGTAGGTTTATACACATCTGGGAAACATGCACCTACGGTGCTGATGAATTTCTCCTGACATTGCACTGATTTCAAGAGAATGTTATTTTAAATTGGCAGTAGAGAAACTGGTAGAGAAGGATAAAGCCCTGAGGACGGCTGAATCAAAGAGAATTTCAAAAGAATTTTCCTGATGGTTCTTGGATAATATCACGTTAGCTATTTTCAAAGCCAATAGTTTCCAACACACTTCCATTTATGGTATCAATAATTAAAAAATACTTCAGTGGGAGAGGAATTTACCTTACTGAGAGGAGAAATTGGAAAGCTGTGTTATTATCATAAACACAGAAGATGCAGAAAGCTTTGTCTCCATGGAAAAGCTATGGAAACAGGGATATCTTATTTGCAACTATTGAGCAGTTACCAAAAAATGTGATGTGATTGTATGTGCATGTTCAAAGTGCTACTAGAACATGATCACACAGAAACTAAGGGCAGATCCTCATCTTCTTCGTGCAACAAGGCCGAATTAAACCACCTGAAGCTTTGCTCCTGAAGCCCGAAGACAATTAGAACAGCACTAAGGAAATGTTTTGGATCAAATTCAGAGGTAAAACTAAGTTTAAAGAAATTCTAAATTACCAAAACTTAAATCTCATTATGCCCCACTCCCTGCCAGCACGTCCCTGCCAGCTCCTAATGAATTTTTAACTTCTTTCCCCCACCCCACCGCGCACATCAGCGCTGACTCCGGCACCCCGAGCTGTGCCGGCGCTGCACTCTAATTGTACCTCACGTGTCAAGGGGCAAGAAGAAAGGAGTGTGGTGAGAGCATTGATAAATTTAACTTAACATTCCTCCAGCTACTCAGCAGTAAGGCAGAGCAGTGAACTCCCCTCCACGTTTTACAGGGGTGTCAGGTACTTCAAAGGAATGTGTTTGAGCATAAGGGAGTCTGGCTCGCTCCCAGCTTATGCATCATTTGTGTCTGGAGATCCAAAGCAAAGCAAAGACTTCCTCCAGTTTGGGGCACGGTGTGGAGCTTCCTGTAGCTGTTCTCTTAGGGGTGCTGGAAGAGGTCAGCCCTGCTTGTTGCATACAAACTGTGTAGTTGGAGCTGCATCTGTACTTCCTTTTTCTTCCCCCCTCCTTTTTTCCAGACTTCTCTCAGTCCAGATTACAGATTAATTATCTATACCTGTTCAGTTTAACATATAAATGTGCTTTTAAGTCTAGCACTGTTCAGCAAGGTTTCACAAGGCCACACATGCACTGATCAGGGTTTGGAAATCATCTGGAGCAAGGCAGGAGGCAGTGGTGGGTCACCCTCACAGTGTGGGTTCAGCATGGGCAAGGGGGAAATTCAGGGAACAAGGAATGGGCACTGCTTCTGACCCATCACTGATTCCTGGGGAATAGTGCAACAGCCACGTCCACGGGGAACAGTGTGGCTGCCATGAGATGATGTAAGGTTTCTGTAATCCCACAAACTCACTTTTGAACGTTTTGGCGCCTGTGTCTCAACACTCCTTAATTGACATTAAAGGCATTATTTTATCTTGCAATTAGTGTCATTAACTGGCTGATCGATTTTTGGAAATAGTTTTAGTGGCACATGGAGAAGAGCTGTTGTAATACTTGCAAGGCATCACCATCAATTCTCAACTAAACGTACAAAATCTGGTTCAAGAGTTTCACGCACACACACACAAAAGAAAGATGATATTCATCATGACAGAGGTGCAAATCACAGAGGTCACCTTTGCTTTTGAAGTTCTTTGTCTTTTCTTACAATCAAGCAATAGGGTTTTGGTAGCCAATACTGCTTGTGAGACACAGAGGACTTTCCCACTCTAAGTAAGGCTGAGTGACCTCCACCAGGAGCAAAGGCTGCCTGCCTGCGGCAAGGTGGAGAACAGAAGCAAGTCCCAGAGGATTAACAGGTGCAACCAAATAGCCCAGTCCCTCATTTGAATCAGTAAATTAAGGGATGACAGTGATTATGGCTGATCTCAGCCATCATAACCGATATCAAGACTTTGTAAAAGCAGACTGTCAGTGTCAGATCTTAGAGCTAGTACTCAAAGAATGAAATATTTTAAAGTAGCAGTCTCCAAAGAGAGATAAAAGCCCTAAGGCTATGATTTATTTTATTTTATTTTTGTATTTGTAGGGCTGAAACTAACCCTTTAATCCACAGCCTGACATTTTCCAATCCTACTAGGAATTAAGTGCCTAACTTTTTCAGCCTCTTTGAAAAATCTCAGCTTTAGGCTCTTTGGTAAGTTTGGCCTGATCCAGCACCAAGCTTCTTTTGAAAATGCCTCTGTTGAAAGCAAAACTATATGCACTCAATTTTGTAATCATGGAACAAATATTTTTTTTTCCTATGTACCCAATATTGTAGATTTCTGGTTAAATATCAAATGGTAAAACTTGCATTCCAGAAAAAATACAAGTTATGGAAAGCTTTCTCCCCCTTTTAGTGAGGCATGTCTACCTACAGTTATTGAAGATCCTTCCAACTAATTGCTGTGTTGACTGAGTAGATTGCTGTATTAAAGTGAGAGATATGAAGATATAGCTACTTACGGTGACCACATCTATACACAAACTCATCCTAGTCAACTCTTTCACTGTTCCAGTGATTCATCTGGAAATGATGAAGAAGGTATCATAACTTTGTTTTACACACAACTCTCATATTAAGTTATTCTGGTCCTCAAGCCTCTTTTTCTCTTATTGAAAAAAGTGACTGTGGACTTTGGTGCCCTTATCCAAGATCTGAGTGTGTCTTATGATTAAGACCTTTAGAGATCTTTTTTCTTTTTCCTCTAGAAACAGGGAATGCTGAAGATATGGAAAATGAAAAATGTGCCATGTTTGTCCTTGAAGTTACAGTCAGAATAGTGACAATGGCTGTATCACACTGTATTGTTGCTTTTATCAGCAAGTGCCCTGAGCATACATTAACATAATTGCAAACTGCATGAAAAGTGAACATGCAAAAATGTGATGCAATTGCCAATAGCCTCAAACATCTGTCCCAACAAAGTGTTCCTCCTCCTTATTTTAATTCTTATTACTTTAACAAGGTTAGTGAAGGAGAAACCATGTCACAGATTATATCTACATTCAGAGTGTCAGAACAATTATCGATGCAAAACTGTTATCCAAGCAAATGTGTGTCACATTTTGTTCACTTCCCATAACACCTGTTCACTTCGCTAACACATTATTCCCAGTTAAAGCCAGAACTCATTAGTCCCAGTTAAAGCCAACCTGAGAGCTTAATACATACACACATCTGAAAAATTGAAAAAGTTAACCAAAATGTGGCACTCTTTGAGCAGGGTGTACATCTGAACCTGGTGGGCAGCAAACTTCTGCAGCAGCTAATGGAAAGAAAGTGAGCCAGACAAATAGCAATAAACAAAAAGCCACCCAGCCTGAAGAGCTGAGATCACAGAGGGGCACTACTGAACCAACCTGCATTTCAGCCACGGTGCTGAGACTTCAAAACTCACAATGCCAAAGAGCCCAACACTTTCCCAATACAACACATTTTTGGTTTACCTCCTCAAGAGGCAAACTACAAAAGCCACCACAAAGCAGATAGTTTAAAGCATTTTCCTTTTACCTAAAGATTTTCAGATCCACTTTGGGGTTCTCAGTCCTGGGCCTGGGCCTCCTGCCTCCCACCACGCTCATAGAGGGCCACCATCTCCTTACTCCCCAGACTGCTCACATTTGCCACCAAGGAAACTCAAGCTTGCATTTCCGTGATACTTGAACACACACTGTGAATTTGAGGGCATCTGCCCTGCAGATATACCACTAACTGTAACCCCAGGAGGCTTAAAGAAATATCAGCACTCCAATTCATAGAGTAAAGGTCTGAAGAGGCAGCTCTGTGAACGGATAACTGCCCGGGGCCTTGCCGAGCACAATATAGCTGTCACTTGTTATTAGGTGAAAGATTTTCTGGGGAACAGTGTTTTTCATTTTGCATGTCAGAGACGAGGGAAAAACACATTTAGACAACCATCTCTTTAAGAAAAGAGAAGAGAGCTGGGCGGCAGAGCTCACTTACCGGGGCT
The DNA here is from genome assembly GCF_009829145.1 of Chiroxiphia lanceolata. Taxonomy (NCBI): domain Eukaryota; kingdom Metazoa; phylum Chordata; class Aves; order Passeriformes; family Pipridae; genus Chiroxiphia; species Chiroxiphia lanceolata. Next base: position 7,185,451 of record NC_045645.1, read on the forward strand.
GGTTATTGTCAGGAGGTCAAGCCGTCGTTTCTGCTGAAAAACAAATTATAAAAGGAATTGTTAAAAGGGGACTAATTTTAGTGGGTCAGCTTAGACCTGCAAAGTAAGTGTTCTGACATTTATAGCAGAATTAATTACAAGTTACATGGCTCACAGTAACTCTTTTGGAAGGGATCCACATGCACTTTACGAGGAAGAAAAACCCCTTGCTCAGTCCTTTTAATGTGTTTTTATTTGCACTTATAAAGTGTTACTATTTCTTTTTTGGAACATACACTTGAAATGGATAGCTAGAAGCACAGATGGACCGATATATTTATAAAAGTGATTTCTGATTCCACAGGGAAGAAGACATGGAACCGGGACGAGCAACACTAAGTTCTTTATTCATATCAATCACTGACTCAATGCCTGTATGTGATCAAACACAATTATATTGCCTTGGGGTGAACCTTTCAAAGACATGTAAGAGTATCTAGACAAACTCAAGAGTGATAAAAGGAAAGCTTCTTTTCATGCTGAGTGCAGTCAGCCCATGGATCTCATTGCCACCGGATATCCCTCACCCCAAAAGCTTGCCTGACTTGATCATCAGTGGATATCTGTACAGACAGCAAAATACAGGGAGTTATTATGGCAAATAATCAAGTTTACACAGAGGAGTGTTTCTGGAAGGCCTGCAAGACTTCACATGGCAAACCAACCTGTACTGTTGGAAGGTTAGGAAAATTTTCTGCCTGGAACAAGCTATGCCACCAAAGCCTTTGTGATGGTGGGGTGCACCTGAGGTTCCCTTTCCCTGTAACATGCAGCCAGTGCTGCCGCCTGCTCCATGTTCCCAGTCTTAGGTGATCTCCCCACTGTTACCTCTCTGCAGCCCACCACTTAAATCCATGTGCTCCTGGACCATTATCACCCTTTTCCACCCTTCTGTGGGCTGAGAGCTTTCCATCACAAGCAGGGCTTTCCCCATCTCACAGACTGTTAATGCCTCCTCATCACAGCACTTTCTAACTTACTGTTGTCTCCCTAATTTTGCCCAACAGTAGTGTGTCTAGCTGGTATTGAAGATTATACTGTCCAGTTTAATTTCTCTCTCCTAATTTGCTCAATAATGTCTGTGTTACTTTCATTTATTGCCAGCCCTATTGATCTTCTTCTAATCTAATTCTCATCACTGCACTCACTGTATTCCCTGTGTGACAGCTGAAAGTCCTTGAGGAGGCAACATCAACTTGGTATTCCCTACTGTGAACGCTCTTCCTTGAAAATTATGACTGATGAAACTCCCTTCCAAACCCATAATTTCTCTGTAGTAAAGCTTCACTGGCTGAAGTGCATGGACATGGACATTCAGTGAATACACTTGAGCTATGTGCCCAACGGGAACGTGGCCTGCTGGGAAGCCATGTGGGGCGTCAGGCTGAAAAATCCCACATTTTCTGAAACCTTTCTGGCCTTCAGCACCTTAAATCTGGTACAACACAAATCACATTTGTGAGAAAAGTCCTGTCTGTCTGTTTTCAGAAGTACTCCTTGTTCTCTTAACTCTGATAAGTCATCCTGAGTACAACCTCAGCACTGTGCTCGACTGCGTTTGCTTTAGTATAAAATACCGAGGCCAGTGAGTGCCAAGTTTTTTTCCAGGTGTGCAGGGTAATGGTGAAAGGGAGAGGAATACCCTGCTGCTGCTTTGTGTCCCCTGCACAAGAACTGCTGTACCTACTCTGCAGGGGGCTGCTCACCCCCCTCCTTTCCCAGGGAGTAAGTAAAGTGAGGAATACTGTGTGTAAGCAAAGGACCCACCTTCCCAGTGGGAGCCGTAAGACGAAACATCTCCTAATGAGCTAAATTTTATATAGATCCTGCACCTTAATCCTGATTCATATGTACAAAGCTATGAAATGCCAGAGCTTAGCCCCCACTGGGCCAAAAGCTTTGCTTACATTTCTCAGCACAACTGGAACTCCAAATGCTGTATATCTAATGAACAGCTAGAGCAGAAAATATATATCCAAAGCCTATACTCCGTGAAAGCTTCTCTACTAGGAAAAAAAAAGGTGGAATATAAATATCCTGCATCAAAGAAAGTTGCAAAATGCAAAGATTTGGAATAGAGAGAAAGGCATGCAGCCTGACTGGCCCCAAGTCCTGACTTGAGTCTATTAAATGGGGTAAAAATAAACATTAAATAAAAACCTAAAGAGCTTAACTTGATACGTCAGGAAAACAAAAGCCTATAGGAGAGGTTAAACAAAATGGGAAATAAAATTAAATTATTACAAGTCAAACATTCAGGTTTTAACTTTTTTTCCAGTTTGGATGCTGCCTTCAGGCTGACCTTGGAAAAAAACAAATTAACTCCAGATCCAGGAAATCTCTGTGTATATGCTGAACTTTAAGCTCAAGTTATTTCTCTGACTTCAAGTGGAGCAGCACTGATCTTTTGCATCTAACACCTAACTGCTGCGAGGGATTTGAAATGCCACCAGGTCCTTGGCACTGGTTCCACCCAAACGCTCCAGGCTGGAGCACAGTGGTCCCTGCCTGCCTGGTGACCAGGAGAGGAAAAAATTCTCTGCTCTGACCTTCATGGGACCTTGAAGAGGTTTCACTGATTTAGCTCGTCAAGGGAAGTTTGTGCACACTCACCCCAGCCCCGGAGAGGAGCAAACAGCAAAGTGTGTTGCAGAATTGTGCATTTAAACATGCAAAAGTACCCTAATTATGGATCCAACCACTTTCTGGAAATTCCAGATCTCAGGGACTAGCTCTCTGCTGTTTCCAGGGCTCAGCTGGATGCAAGCAGCCTAGTAACTAGATGGATTTTTTTAAAAAAACCAGACAGACTCACTTATGAGTAGCTATAAAAACAGCAGTATTTGAATTTAAAGAGAGAGACATTACAAATGTCACACCCATTAATAAAATAATTTCACCAGAAGTATCGTGGCTGTGGGGCTTTATATATTCACTTCTTTCTTCAGTGCTGAGAGATGCAAATTGCAGCTGTGGCCTCCCTCCAGCAGGATCACCCTCTCCCTGTTTTGACAGATTTCTTGAAAGCCTCAGCTCACAAGATGTCTGGCTTTTTTTGTTCTGCCTTTAGGAATTTTCCACTTCTCAAACACCTGCCCCTGCTGAGATGCTTGGGACCATCCCAATCTCCAGGCAAACTACTGTCCCACGAATTTCTTACAGTTTGAACACTGAAACACAATGACTGTTGTTCCTGGTTGGGAAAGTGGTGACAGTTTCCCATGTCTCTAAGGCTGGATTTCACCTATATTGACAAAAAGACATTCCATAAGAAACACCAAAATGAATTCCACAGCATCAGTCATAATTTGAAGGAGGCAAACAGAAACATTCCCTGTATCATCATAGTATTGCTATTGCTATAATCCTGTCCTACCCTTGAGGGGCAGCATCCTCTTTTCCACTTTGCTGGCTATCTGAAATCCCAAGGGCAGGAAGAGGTGACTCATCCCAGCTTCCCACCTCCAGCAGTTTCCATGGTTGGCACTACCCAGAGGCACAGTCCCCACAGCGCAGCAAACCTGCAGCAGATCGTGCTCACTTCCACAAAATTAACACAATCTTTAATTAATGCAATAAGCACTGATGAGTAATAAATCATATTAAAATACAAGGAAGGCAATTTTTTAATAAATTAAGCATTGATTCACTCAATAAATATTAATCTACTAAGCATCAAGAATTCATTACGTTTTAGAAAACCAGTTGAAGAACGTCGCTGGTGAGCTGGTCTGAAGTGTGCAGAATGGTCCCTGTTCACCCATAATATACACTTATTTTTAACTAATTCCTTAATTTATCAAGTTAAACAACTTGCCTGAAAGTCAGCCTGGATTATTATTCCATTGCAAGATGCAATTTTCTCGACACAGATTCTAACTCACCCCTCGGTTTTTTTCCTGTTTCTTAGTAACTCCTTTTCTGAGTGCCTCCTTTCTCTTCCTTGATTTTGGTGGTCTTTAAAATATTTGCTGACTGGTGTCATTTAATTTTCACCTCAATTAACTTAGAGAGAGTTGCAAAACTTGAAAAAAAATGCAGGGGGAGTGTAAATTAACTCATTCATTTAAGTTTAGCTTATCTATGAGATGTTCTTTCACACTTTGCTCTCTGCAGAGTTCTTCCAACCTTTTATAGAGATGTGGGATGTGCTGCACTTGCTTTGACTCTTATCTACAGATTAGCAAAAGAGAAGGAAAAAAAGCCAGATGCAAAGATGCCCCACGAGACTGATATGGAGCTGTTTCTGTAGCAACCGATGATTTTCTTCTCATGTAAGAATGAGCCCAGTCATATCTAATTCTGAATGTATCTGGGCCTTACTTGCCAGCCAAAGCTGTGTCAAGTATAAAGTCAATATAGTCAGAAAGAGTGATAAAAAACCAATTATAAAGTCATCTTCCTACTCCTCCTCCCGCGACGATCCAAAAAAATTATTCTCACCCCTGCCTTCTGTCCCAGCACATCATCTGCAAGCCCCCAACACCCAGCAGGGCAGGTAAGGGGAGATGGAGGTGGCAGCAGCCATTCATGGATCTATGGCATACGTGAGGCCACTGTGCTGGGAGCTTCTTCAGCTTCCCAGGCACCCAAGTCCCAGGAGCCAGTAGAGGTTTTCTAGACAGCAAGGGCATCTCTACCTGCCTTGCTCTGAGTCTCCATACAAAATTCCTAAGCCCTGAGCTGACATCAGCTTTAGAAGCTCCTGTTGGGTTTGTGTCTTTTCACTGCCTTCCCTCTCTGGGCAGTGTTTACTGCAGCTGTGAACCCAAAGGCAGCTGCCCATCTCAACAGCAGCTCCTGCCACAGGCCCCTCACAGGAGGCTGGAATTGACTCTCTGGGACCACACAAGGATTTTGTCTTCCAAAATATATTTTACCCAGGCTGGTCTCTGCTATTGATCTCCTCCCTCTAATTTCAATGTGGTTTGAACAGGTGTCTGTCCCTCACAACCTTCAATTTACTGTGCAGTTCGGAGGGTTTAAGATTGAAATCAAGCACGCAATTATTTTTTTTTCCTGGAAACTTTGCCACAAGTTGTCACTAATAGTGCCTTTTCCTTTTGACTTCTAAACTAGTGTTTCTCTTCTCTAAACTGTGTTGACATAAGAGTAATTGAAACCAGTGTATCTAATCACAAAATAAAGATGAGGATGTACTGAAGGGTGAATTTCACATTTCTATGGCCTTTATTCTTGCCACACTGTGTAACATCAGTGCTTTTGAAAGCTGTCCTCGAACATTATGCCATGAAAGAACCCAAAAGTTCAGAAAAAGATCAAAGAGATCCCAAGTGTGCAACTTGGCACAATGTGGCTGCCCACAAGCACCACCATAAGCCTCCTTGGTTTTGCCCTGGAGGGATTTACAGCAGAGGGAGGGAGAAGGGGCAGAGTAGGGAGGTCAAAGGCTGTGTCCCATCTTTCTCATTGCTACCTGAGGGGTGACAAGCCATGAACCTCAGTTTTTTGTGCTCCTATGCAAAAGACACTTTTGTGACAGAGGAGTGCAAGCCTTCTTCTAGTTGTTTGTTGTTGGACAGTTTAAGAAATATTCAGGGCTAGTCAACATCTGGAAAAATTTCCTAATGAAGAAGATAAAGAAAGGTGTTGGAAAAAAGTGAGCACTTCACATCTGCCTGGATCCTCAAATGCAAGTTTCACTGCTTGTACCCTCCTTCCCTTCAGAGTGCAAGACTTACCTCCAAAGAGAAACTCCTGATTTAAGTAATGATCTCAGCAAGTTATTAATTCAAATCCTGTTAAAATGGATAATTTGATGATTTAAAGCTGCTGCTTTTTTTTTTTAAAGCACATTATGCTGAGCAATGATCTTTTCTTTCCATCCTGAAATCACAGGCTTTTACTCATATAATGAAACAAGATCTCACATTTTGTACTTCCCTTATGATTAGCTGCTAAAGTTTCCTGGTATAATGATAAAATGAACCAGTCAGCTTGTTGACACTTGACTGGGATTTTAGCAAATTGCATCTGCTGTAGCCTACTCTGTGGAATCAATTATTGATAATATAGGTGTGGAAGAACATTTATAAAGTGGCTTGGGATATGTTATTCCTCATGCTAAGAACTATAATGAGCATTTTAAACCATTTTAACAGTGACCTCTGCAGACACTTGATTGCTGCAATATCTGGTAACTCAATTCTGGTTTAGAATCAAAACCAAGTCCAAATATTGAAAGACAGTGCCAAACTATTAAGTTACTTTACTCATACTTCTAGTACACATATTCTTCTACTTAATATCTGACACCTGTGTATTTCTTTCCCAAAATCATTGATGCCCGGTACCTTCCTATTTTTCTAAAACACTGCTGAACAAGTAGCCAAGACCTCTCCTTCTCCCCCTGTGAACTATTTGTCTCAGGAACAGAAGATTCATGCACAATGGTCTTACAGTCCTGTTGTGCTCAAAAGCTATTTAGAAAGAACATTAATACAGCAAAGATTAAGGAAAGGTGGAAAAGCCATGGGAGGTGTCTCTGGGCAGACACACAAACACTCTGCAGTACCTGTGGCAGAAGTGGGAGGTCACAGCCCCAAAGCCTTGGTGAGGAGGTGGCTACCAAAAGCAGTGGATCATTGCCCAAAGCCACGGGAGGCCGAGCAGCCTGAGCAGCTGTGCAGAGAGGCCACTGACAATGTGCACACTCAGCTTTATTGGTCACACTCATTTCATGGTCTCTTCCACATATTCTTGAGTGACATCTACTGGTGCTCCATCTATAGGTTGCCTTATTTACATATACCACACTCATTAAGATAGTAACCCAATTCTTAGTGAACCACTAGGAATCAAAAAAAAGCCCATCAGTTCACCATAAATATTAACAGTCACAACAAAAAGTTGTCAAGGCTATCTTATCTCTGGAAAGAGAGGAGGAATGAACTGCTTTGGAACGACCTGATCCTTAACTTTGCCAATAAGAGTTATGACAACCTGAAGCCTCTTCAGTTTTCTATCCTTCTGCATTTGTAAATAAGGATCCTTATGCACCTTAGTGAAGGAATCGAAGTACATTAGTAGCAGCTTTATGATGTATACTATGCACATAGATATTCTCAGATGTAAAAGGACACTTTGATTAGTTAATAACAGTTTCTTTTTAAACCAAGTCAAAATATGGCAAGCAAATCCAATCACTTCATTGAACCCAACTGGCAGACTTGACTCAGAGCTCCCAGTTTCATAGGCTTCTATCCTCCATGTTAATTCAAACCTGAAATGCTGAGACAAATTAATGCACAGATAGCCAGGGCTCTGGGCCCTCTGCACCCTGAGTATGTGAGTACATGGAGTACAGCTCACAAACCCTGGTATTTCTGCCACAGTAAAGGCTGAGGGAAAGGAATGGATGATACAGCCAATGCCTTGTGTGTACTTTGCTCTGCTCTTTCCCAAAAGCTCTGACCCTGAAAGAAATGAAGGAAGAGAACAGGCCCATTTCTCCATGGTCTGCCTCCACATCCAGGTTGGAATCAAACCTCTTTGTAGTTGCTCTAACAAAAAGGTGGTTGTGGCTGTGTTCTCATTTTAAATGTACTTACACAGCAAGGGTTCAGGATCTACTGATTCCACAATTTAACTCAGCATTTTAAAGGGTTAGTTTTGGTAACACACTGCCACGCAGGTTTTTCATATTTTGTTGTATTACTATGTAAATTGCAGAGCTGTGGTTATAATCCTGTGCTTGTGACATCAGTTATTTAATGCCTATAGAGATTATTGTAATGCCACAAACAACGGATTAAAGTACATGGTGAGCAGCAGGAGCCAAAAAACTCTTCCCTTTAAATTTTATTTATATTGAAAAAATAGAGTAAACAAGGGCGGGAAAAAACTATACAGACCACACACAGTGCCATTAACAACCTAAATCTATACATGATGCAGACTGCTTTAGCATTGCACAGCCATTCTTTAGTTGTGATTCCTGTCTTACATTAAGTTTTACAAAGGAAAGGAGCAGTATTTGTGGAAGCAATTATGAACTTAAGTCCACCATTTGTTGGGGGTGGGGGGTAGGGGGGTAAGCAACAGCGTTCAATTAATGTTTAATTAGAAACAAAGCATATCTACCTATGCCAGTAATGGGATATTGACTAACTAGCCATTGTTTATGGGTTGGTTTAGATAACAGACAGGACAGATTAACCCCCAATACAGGCAATTTTAAAACTAAACATGCAGTTGTAGGAGCCTGTGATTAGAAGGGAGGCACAAATTCAGAAGTTCATCCCTGCTCTGGACCTTGAGATTGAACTCCAGCTCCTTATATCCATCTACAAGTGCTCTGACCAGCAGATCATTTCTCCAGAACCTTCTATAACTAAATAAATATTTATTCAAATTGGGACTTAAGTTCCAAAATTAATGTCCAATCTGAGTAGTTTAGCTACCAGCTAGTAGCAGTTTAATAGCAATTGTCCTATTTTCTCCATGTCAACTAATACTAAGTTTCATAAACTGTCATCATGCCAGAATTAGCTGGTAGTGAGAAGACTGATGACTGACTTGGGTTCAAAGAAATTACTGTTTTGGAAAAAAAAGAGTCTGAAGGAGATCTTGGGAAGCTTTCTGAAACATGAGAAATTTTCACTGGTAGAGTCCTTCTTTCTAAGAACTTAAATGCCTTCTTGTTCCAGGAGCAGCATGTGTTTGCACTCAGTTTGGCTCCTGCTCTGGATTAGAATCCTGCTCAGGGCAGCACTTAAATGAAAAACAAAGCTCTGAATTACAGCAGTGACACTATCCACTTCCTAATACACCTGAGCCCAGTCAAAAAACCCACATCTTTGATAACCTTTTAAGAAACAGGGCTCTTGTGGTTTCACACCATAAAGACAGTAATACAAACAGAAGGAAGAAAAAGACATATAAAAGATGCAACACAAGAGTAAATTCCTTCTGAAAATGAAATTTCCCAAAACTGATTGGGTTTTCATGCATAAAACTTATGAGTTATGTGTTAAGAAGTCCCTGTGATTCAGCAGCAGAGTGAAAATAAACACGACAGAACACTTCTCTCACTGCCATTTTCTCCGACTCCCTAGAGCCTAAATCCCTCCCCCGCCAAGAGCTCCCTTCCTTTACTTCTGATGTGGTGGGAATTACCTGGTTGTGTTTATCTCAGATGTTACTTTCTCTCAAGGTGTTGGAGTTTCTCTGAGCTGTGTGAGAGCACAGCACAGCAATTGCCAAATCACAGTTCCTGTGGTTGAAGGTATTCTGCAAACACTCACAATATATTCCCTTTCCACTTAGAGATGGCAATACTTAAAGGCAACCAAGTGACTTGTGTGCAATAGTAATGCATGACATTTTATTCAGGAGAAAGCCTCAATAACAGGTTGCATTTCTGGCATATCACATTCAAACATCTCAGGAACTTAAGACTTTCAACAGAGCAGTTTTAGCTCTACAAGCAAACAACATTTTTACCTGTAGTAGCTGGGCTTTCTGCATAACACGAAGGAGAGTAAATGTTGGGAGAACTTTATGACTGCAAAAGGATTTGCATGAGATCTACAGGCTACACCTCCAAAATTCTTCTGTAGTGATCTCCACTTGTGCCAGCACCACTCAGCTTCAAAGCCACCAGCCTCAAACCTACAGCTCCATGCATCCAAGCATCCAAAAGGAAAAGACAGAGCTTATTTGGTTTTGCAATTGAGTTTTGCAGTTACCATCACTGTAGTTGTATATAAGTATGAGCATAAATATATTGCATATATGTCTGTAGAATCACAGACACACACAAACATTCCTGTGTGTTTATAGTGAGGTGTGTCTATTGCTTTCTGCATGGTGCACAGAGAAGTAAATGTTTATAAACAAGTATTTCAGACAAGGAAGTGATATATGTTGGGTATTGTAGATACAGAAGAAAAACCTAGGAAGTACTCAAAGTTATCACACCATGTGTCACCAACATGGCAGAACACACTAGGAAAGGTAGCATCTCTTTGAGGAGCCACAGGAAATCAGTGGGAGGGGAGCCAAAGGAACTGATTTCCAATGCACCAATAATTTCATTTTTTAATCTTCATCTCTAAATTCACAGGCCCTTTACTCCTGTCACATTCACGTCTTCTTTCTCTTTCCTTATTTCCTCATTTCCTCTATCCAGCAGACGTGCTAAAGCCCAGTTTCATCTGCATTTTCAAACTAATACTATGGGAATGTAAACCAATCAGATAGGAAATATTCTATTCCAAAGACTTGCATAACAGCTGGACAAAATCAGTATTTTTTTCTTTTGCAGCAAAGGGGCAACTGATGCCACCTCTCCAAGCTCTTCTCGGGCTGTCAAGGCACCATTACAGCCAAAGACTTTTCTGCAATAGGGACAAGCAGGAGGGAAGGGGAAATAACTGTGTTTTCACATTTAAATTGGGAGGATTATTTAAAATCTCTCCCTCCACCCCCCCCCCCCCCCATATTGTGAAATGTTTCTTGATTACTGTAGGTAAGTCAAGACAACACGATAAAAATTGTAGTGAAAAGCTAAATTAGAATCTAGTATGTATGGACAAATATATAAATTTATATGGCTGACTATTGCCTCATCTAATTTCAAGCTTTTCATCTAATTTCAGTTTGAGTCTGTTTCCTTTCACAATCCACGGCAGTGAGTTTGTTTTTCTATTCCTCAAATATTTTTTTTTTCCAAACCAGACCACTGCTTGTCATATTCACTTTAACAAATGATCCAGAGCATCCCAATCTTCATTCTTCTAAACCCTACCTATTTAATTACAGCCCGTGACAGCACTGTCTGGGGAAGTTAAATGGCAATAACAAGGGAGGGCTATCCTGAAGGCAAAAGGTACAATATGACTTTCTAAACAGACCCAACACTTTCTCCTTTGTTTCTGAAGTAATTTCGTTGTACTTTTCTGTGGCACATGCTAAAATCATTACTAAATCCCTGTAGCTGAATATCTTGAGCCACAGAACTTGAGGAACAAGGTCCACTCAGGCTGTAATCCATATCCAAACTCCTAAAGACTAATAGGGCAGCACTGGGACTCTGCAGCCACTTCTAAGGTCACTCTGCTTTTGTACACTATCTAGTGTGATTCATGTTTAATCTATGGGTGGTGTCTCTGGAAATGCTAATAAAAAATCAAATGGAGGCTCTTGGAACCAAGGTAGCATTCAGCTCTGTACATCTGAACTGGGACAATTCTTATCTTAAGCCTTTAAATTTGATATTTTAGCCCAAACGCTTCACCCAGGTGCTTTAAAACATTCCAGAGGCACTTTTATTCACAACAGTTGAAGAGAGCTATGTCACAAAAAATATGTCATGTTAAAGGAGAAAATAAAAGTTTGGTTCATCAAAATCTGAATTAGTTTGGAGGAGAGCAGCCTCACATGGAAACCTGCATAAGGAAACAAGGCCATCCAGATATTACCAGTTTGTTCCTCTCCTCAGTCCAGGCCAGGTTATTGTGGCTAATAAAATAGGGAACAACATTTGTCCTGTATACTGAACAGAGATAAGAGGTCTGAAGCCCTTTTTTCATTAGCCTCACTGCTAACTGCTTCAAATTATCTCACTTTTACAGTTCTATAAGCAATTCATTGGGGACCTGCTACCTGATGTATATCTAACAGTGGTTAAAAATCCCAGAACACACACTTGTGGAAAGTCTGTGTGGTGACTGGCCAACACAGGACTGTTCTGAGCAGTACCCAAAGCGTGGGGACTTCTGTGGAAGAGAGAAGGGAACCAAATGCCCTATTAACCAATTTCTATAGGAAACTGCTAATTTTTTGCATCACAAATGTGGAGTTGCTTCAGGGTTCAGTCCAGCCAAAGGCTGAGTTTCCCCTGTTCCCCTTGCTGAGACAGTCACTGAGGGCAGATTGTGTCCCTCAGAATCAGATCTCCAGAAGACAGAAGCTGAGATTTACTCGTGTCCATGTAACAAAGCAAGAACGTAGGAGCTGTGTCATGAAGCTACTCTTAACCAGTCTGCCTTTGGGCTACACGGAAAATCTGTTTCTCTAGGTAATTTGAAATGTGGATGTTTACCTATGATTTGTGAGTCACTCTGAAGTTTCCATTTTTTTTAGAAATAGATGGTTCTGTATTTTAATTGCTGCCATTGCCCTTGTTTACGTTCTTCGCTTATTAGAAGAAATCCAAGAGGTTTCCAAACATCCCTTGAACATTAACCTTAAAAATTAATTATGTAGATGTTTACAACAACATTTCCACACTGTGTTTGGAAAGCATTTTGCTTCCCCAAACAGTACATATTTCTTAGTTAGTGAAAGAGCTGTGGTATGTCAAGAATAACTCTGAAGGAAGCATCAGTCCATCATTTCAAACCAATTTCACAGTTGTAGGAAAGGTGAACAAAGTTTCCACAGGTGAACATGCCAGGAAAATTTATCCTTGTTCTTAGCCTGAACTCTATTGTGTCAGACAGCAATATTTCAGGAATTTTTTTTTTTTTTGAAAGACCAACACAAATGTAAATGTTCCAATTTATAGTGGCAAAATTAGGTGTCAGATTCATTCCTGTTCCCAGTGAGCCTAAATTTTTCTTTTGGTCACTGAAGACAGAGAACATTTTTCCTTTTGAATTGTAGCTCCCTTCGCCACGGTCCTGTGGGTTCAGATTGCAGAGGAGACACGGGGCTGGTGCAGGAACCCTGCTTGACTTTGCCCTCGCCACTCCCAGCCTCTGCAGAGGCAGACAGGCAAGTTTATTCCCCACAGACCACTCCAGAAGAAAGTCTCTCCACTGTGTTAGCCATCAGATATATATCTGTGCTCATTTACAACTGGAAAAAATATGAGAGTTCACCTCTTTTATATCCCCAAATATATAAACTGAGCGGTTCAGACAATACAATGGAATCACTATTTTCAAATGAGCTTTTTAATGAAGGCTGAATAGATTTCCAGCCCACATGAGCAGAAAACTAAGTAAAATCATTGGGGATTACTGTTAAAAAGCTCTTTAAAAAAAAAAAAAAGAAAAGAAAAGATAAAAAGAAAGAAGAGCTGATCACAGGGCAGAAAAGGCACTTTGCATATTAGGAGCTGGCAAAGCAAGGGGCAGCAGAGAAGAAAGTGTTAAGAGACCTGAAGATAAAAAGGTACCATTAGGAAGCTGGCTTTGGAGGAGATTACACAGAAATAGGATGAAATTTTTCTTAAAAACAAATAAGCAAACAAAGCAGCTCCCCCAGCCCTCTGATCAACAAAGAAATCAGAACTGTCAGCTTTCATCTGCCTCGTACAATAAACCTAAACTCAAAAGAATAGTTAAGTTTTGATTCAAGCCACACAAAGCTAATTTTTACTGGCCACAGCTTTTGCTAACTAGGTGTTTTGGACTCTGAGGAACATGAGATTTTCTAGGTTGGGGGGTGTTTTAGTATTGCTGCTGTGTCAACTCTGAATTATGCATAGATTTTTAAATATGGAACTGTTCCTCTACTTACGATGAAAGGCACATTCACATCATATAAAATTGGGAATGGGGAGAGCTAAACAAAGCCAGTGAGTTCTGAATTGATCACCTAAAACATCTGTTGTATTGCTTAGGAATTGCAGCACATATGGTATATCAGAGCATCCAATATTTGGAGGCACACTACCTATGCAGAACATCCATAAAATGTCAGAAACACTCATTTTGGCCATTTCAGTCTTACCTCTGAATGTTGTTCTTTTAAATCAAATGCATAAAATTATTTTAGGGTTTATTTTTCTGTTTTATCATGTCATTTGATTGCAATCAACTTAGCTCCTGCCCTAAGTCTCCCCTATGTTTCTGCACAGCACTGGGAATACTAATAGTGTTCAAAACAACAACAACACCATAATGGAAAAGAGGAAAAAAAAGTTATCACCTAAATGTGATCCTTCCTATCTCAGCCACTTGACTCCTTGCACTTATTTTGAATCTCACCACTCTTATGGCACAATAATCCCACAGCAGCCTTCACACAGGATCTGTCAACAACAAATCAGCAATATGAATTTTAAACAGGATTTTACTCTGATGCAACAATCCTGCTATGTCACACTCCAGTCTTGCCAAGAGCAAGGATGTGACATTTTTCAAGAACAACTGACCTGGGAGTGAATTAAGCACCCAAATGCTTTTTAAGCACTAATGTATTTTTGAGAATCTGATTCCAAGCATCAAAATCTCACTAAAACAGGTCAGACTGGAGCCTCTGATTTTGTGCTTAAAAATAGTAAGGCGAGATATCTCAAATCATCAAGTAAAAGTATTTTTTTAAATCCTACTGCCCCATTATTGGCTTTGTGCTCCCATGAAATAAAGCTATTTTGCAAGTTTGGCTTTGATTTGGGGGAGATAAGGAAGGCTGGACTGTCATATCCACTCAGACAGTGGAAGAGAGAGCTGCTGTGCAAAACAGAGAAAATACCAAATGGGGTATTGAAGCCACAGAGTCATAGGAACCATCAGGTTGAAAATAAATTCTTCAACA